>NC_090924.1:141626851-144626851 GCF_040938575.1 Ambystoma mexicanum
CCACCAGGCCCCCACTCATGTCCAACTCATGTCTCCCTGCACCCCCACCCCCCAGCAGTGCAGGGGCAGCCTCCACCAGGCCCCCACTCATGTCTCCACCACCCCCACCCCCCATCCACCAGGGGCACCCTCCACCAGGCCCCCACTCATGTCTCCCACCACCCCCACGCCCCAGCCACCAGGTGCACCCTCCACCAGGCCCCCACTCATGTCTCCCATCACCCCCACCCCCCAGCAGTGCAGGGGCAGCCTCCAACAGGCCCCCACTCATGTCTCCCTGCACCCCCACCCCCCAGCCACCAGGGGCACCCTCCACCAGGCCCCCACTCATGTCTCCCACCACCCCCAGCCCCCTGCCACCAGGGGCAACCTCCACCAGGCCCCCACTCATGTCTCCCACCACCCCACCCCCCAGCCACCAGGGGCACCCTCCACCAGGCCCCCACTCATGTCTCCCACCACCCCCACCCCCCTGCCACCAGGGGCAACCTCCACCAGGCCCCCACTCATGTCTCCCACCACCCCCACCCCCCAGCCACCAGGGGCACCCTCCAACAGGCCCCCACTCATGTCTCCCATAACCCCACCCGCCAGCAGTGCAGGGGCAGCCTCCACCAGGCCCCCACTCATGTCTCCCACCACCCCCACCCCCCAGCCACCAGGGCACCCTCCACCATGCCCCCACTCATGTCTCCCATCACCCCCACCCCCACCCCCCAGCAGTGCAGGGGCAGCCTCCACCAGGCCCCCACTCATGTCCCCCTGCACCCCCACCCCCTAGCAGTGCAGGGGCAGCCTCCACCAGGCCCCCACTCATGTCCAACTCATGTCTCCCTGCACCCCCACCCCCCAGCCACCAGGGGCACCCTCCACCAGGCCACCACTCATGTCTCCCATCACCCCCAACCCCCAGCAGTGCAGGGGCAGCCTCCACCAGGCCCCCACTCATGTCCCCCTGCAACCCCACCCCCCAGCAGTGCTGGGGCACCCTCCACCAGGACCCCACTCATGTCTACCATTACCCCCACCCCCCAGCCACCAGGGGCACCCTCCACCAGGCCCCCACTCATGTCTCCCATCACCCCACGCCCCAG
Source organism: Ambystoma mexicanum (assembly GCF_040938575.1). Taxonomy (NCBI): domain Eukaryota; kingdom Metazoa; phylum Chordata; class Amphibia; order Caudata; family Ambystomatidae; genus Ambystoma; species Ambystoma mexicanum. Next base: position 141,627,946 of record NC_090924.1, read on the forward strand.
CAGTGCAGGGGCAGCCTCCACCAGGCCCCCACTCATTTCTCCCTCCACCCCCATCCCCCAGCCACCAGGGGCAGCCTCCACCAGGCCCCCACTCATGTCTCCCATCACCCCCACCCCCCAGCAGTGCAGGGGCAGCCTCCACCAGGCCCCCACTCATGTCCAACTCATGTCTCCCTGCACCCCCACCCCTCAGCAGTGCAGGGGCAGCCTCCACCAGGCCCCCACTCATGTCTCCCATCACCCCCACCCCCCAGAAGTGCAGGGGCAGCCTCCACCAGGCCCCCATTCATGTTTCCCATCACCCCCACCCCCCAGCCACCAGGGGCAGCCTCCACCAGGCCCCCACTCATGTCCAACTCATGTCTCCCTGCACCCCCACCCCCCAGCCACCAGGGGCACCCTCCACCAGGCCCCCACTCATGTCCAACTCATGTCTCCCTGCACCCCTACCCCCCAGCAGTGCAGGGGCAGCCTCCACCAGGCCCCCACTCATGTCTCCTTGCACCCCCACCCCCCAGCAGTGCAGGGGCAGCCTCCACCAGGCCCCACTCATGTCTCCCACCACCCCCACCCCCAGCCACCAGGGGCACCCTCCACCAGGCCCCACTCATGTCTCCCACCACCCCAGCCCCCTGCCACCAGGGGCAACCTCCACCAGGCCCCCACTCATGTCTCCCACCACCCCCACCCCCCAGCCACCAGGGGCACCCTCCACCAGGCCCCCACTCATGTCTCCCATCACCCCACCCCCCAGCAGTGCAGGGCCAGCCTCCAACAGGCCCACACTCATTTCTCCCTCCACCCCCACCTCCCAGCCACCAGGGGCACCCTGCAACAGGCCCCCACTTATGTCTCCCATCACCCCCACCCCCACCCCCAGCAGTGCAGGGGCAGCCTCCACCAGGCCCCCACTCAGGTCCCCCTGCACCCCCACCCCCCAGCAGTGCAGGGGCACCCTCCACCAGGACCCCACTCATGTCTACCATTACCCCCACCCCCAGCCACCAGGGGCACCCTCCACCAGGCCCCCACTCATGTCCAACTCATGTCTCCCTGCATGCCCACCCCCAGCAGTGCAGGGGCACCCTCCACCAGGCCCCCACTCATGTCTCCCACCACCCCCATCCCCCAGCCACCAGGGGCAGCCTCCACCAGGCCCCCACTCATGTCTCCCATCACCCCCACCCCCCAGAAGTGCAGGGGCAGCCTCCACCAGGCCCCACTCATGTCCAACTCATGTCTCCCTGCACCCCCACCCCTCAGCAGTGCAGGGGCAGCCTCCACCAGGCCCCCACTCATGTCTCCCATCACCCCTTCCCCCAGCAGTGCAGGGACAGCCTCCACCAGGCCCCCACTCATGTCTCCCATCACCCCAACCCCCCAGCAGTGCAGGGGCAGCTCCACCAGGCCCCCACTCATGTTTCCCATCACCCCACCCCCCAGCCACCAGGGGCAGCCTCCACCAGGCCCCCACTCATGTCCAACTCATGTCTCCCTGCACCCCCACCCCCCAGCCACCAGGGGCACCCTCCACCAGGCCCCCACTCATGTCCAACTCATGTCTCCCTGCACCCCCACCCCCCAGCAGTGCAGGGGCAGCCTCCACCAGGCCCCCACTCATGTCTCCCTGCACCCCCACCCCCCAGCAGTGCAGGGGCAGCCTCCACCAGGCCCCCACTCATGTCTCCCACCACCCCCACCCCCAGCCACCAGGGGCAACCTCCACCAGGCCCCCACTCATTTCTCCCACACCCCCACCCCCCAGCCACCAGTGGCACCCTCCACCAGGCCCCCACTCATGTCTCCCATCACCCCACCCCCAGCAGTGCAGGGAAGCCTCCACCAGGCCCCCACTCATGTCTCCCACCACCGCTACCCCCCAGCCACCAGGGGCACCCTCCACCAGGCCCCCACTCATGTCGCCCATCACCCCCACCCCCACCCCCCAGCAGTGCAGGGGCAGCCTCCACCAGGCCCCCACTCATGTCCCCTGCTACCCCACCCCCCAGCAGTACAGGGGCAGCCTCCACCAGGCCCGCACTCATGTTTCCCATCACCCCCACCCCCCAGCCACCAGGGGCAGCCTCCACCAGGCCCCCACTCATGTCCAACTCATGTCTCTCTGCACCCCCACACCCCAGCCACCAGGGGCACCCTCCACCAGGCCCCCACTCATGTCCAACTCATGTCTCCCTGCACCCCACCCCCCAGCAGTGCAGTGGCAGCCTCCACCAGACCCCCACTCATGTCTCCCTGCACCCCCACCCCCCAGCAGTGCAGGGGCAGCCTCCACCAGGCCCCCACTCATGTCTCCCACCACCCCACCCCCCAGCCACCAGGGGCACCCTCCACCAGGCCCCCACTCATGTCTCCCACCACCCCCACCCCCCTGCCGCCAGGGGCAACCTCCACCAGGCCCCCACTCATGTCTCCCACCACCCCCACCCCCCAGCCACCAGGGGCACCCTCCACCAGGCCCCCACTCATGTCTCCCATCACCCCACCCCCAGCAGTGCAGGGGCAGCCTCCACCAGGCCCCCACTCATGTCTCCCACCACCCCCACCCCCCAGCCACCAGGGGCACCCTCCACCAGGCCCCCACTCATGTCTCCCATCACCCCCACCCCCACCCCCCAGCAGCGCAGGGGCAGCCTCCACCAGGCCCCCACTCTTGTCCCCCTGCACCCCCACCCCCCAGCAGTGCAGGGGCAGCCTCCACCAGGCCCCCACTCATGTCCAACTCATGTCTCCCTGCACCCCCACCCCCCAGCCACCAGGGGCACCCTCCACCAGGCCCCCACTCATGTCTCCCATCACCCCCACCCCCCAGCAGTGCAGGGGCACCCTCCACCAGGACCCCACTCATGTCTACCATTACCCCCACCCCCAGCCACCAGGGGCACCCTCCACCAGGCCCCCACTCATGTCCAACTCATGTCTCCCTGCATGCCCACCCCCCAGGAGTGCAGGGGCACCCTCCACCAGGACCCCACTCATGTCTCCCACCACCCCCATCCCCAGCCACCAGGGGCAGCCTCCACCAGGCCCCCACTCATGTCCAACTCATGTCTCCCTGCACCCCCACCCCTCAGCAGTGCAGGGGCAGCCTCCACCAGGCCCCCACTCATGTCTCCCATCACCCCTTCCCCCCAGCAGTGCAGGGGCAGCCTCCACCAGGCCCCCACTCATGTCTCCCATCACCCCAACCCCCCAGCAGTGCAGGGGCAGCCTCCACCAGGCCCCACTCATGTTTCCCATCACCCCCACCCCCCAGCCACCAGGGGCAGCCTCCACCAGGCCCCCACTCATGTCCAACTCATGTCTCCCTGCACCCCCACCCCCCAGCCACCAGGGGCACCCTCCACCAGGCCCCCACTCATGTCCAACTCATGTCTCCCTGCACCCCCACCCCCCAGCAGTGCAGGGGCAGCCTCCACCAGGCCCCCACTCATGTCTCCCTGCACCCCCACCCTCCAGCAGTGCAGGGGCAGCCTCCACCAGGCCCCCCACTCATGTCTCCCACCACCCCACCCCCCAGCCACCAGGGCACCCTCCACCAGGCCCCCACTCATGTCTCCCACACCCCCACCCCCCTGCCACCAGGGGCACCCTCCACCAGGCCCCCACTCATGTCTCCCATCACCCCACCCCCAGCAGTGCAGGGAAGCCTCCACCAGGCCCCCACTCATGTCTCCCACCACCGCTACCCCCAGCCACCAGGGGCACCCTCCACCAGGCCCCCACTCATGTCGCCCATCACCCCCACCACCCAGCAGTGCAGGGGCAGCCTCCACCAGGCCCCCACTAATGTCCCCCTGCACCCCCACCCCCCAGCAGTGCAGGGGCAGCCTCCACCAGGGCCCCACTCATGTTTCCCATCACCCCCACCACCCAGCCACCGAGGGCAGCCTCCACCAGGCCCCCACTCATGTCCAACTCATGTCTCCCTGCACCCCACCCCCCAGCCACCAAGGGCACCCTCCACCAGGCCCCCACTCATGTCCAACTCATGTCTCCCTGCACCCCACCCCCAGCAGTAAAGGGGCAGCCTCCACCAGACCCCCACTCATGTCTCCCTGCACCCCCACCCCCCAGCAGTGCAGGGGCAGCCTCCACCAGGCCCCCACTCATGTCTCCCACCACCCCCACCCCCAGCCACCAGGGGCACCCTCCACCAGGCCCCCACTCATGTCTCCCACCACCCCACCCCCCTGCCGCCAGGGGCAACCTCCACCAGGCCCCCACTCATGTCTCCCACCACCCCCACCCCCCAGCCACCAGGGGCACCCTCCACCAGGCCCCCACTCATGTCTCCCATCACCCCACCCCCCAGCAGTGCAGGGGCAGCCTCCACCAGGCCCCACTCATGTCTCCCACCACCCCCACCCCCCAGCCACCAGGGGCACCCTCCACCAGGCCCCCACTCATGTCTCCCATCACCCCCACCCCCACCCCCCAGCAGCGCAGGGGCAGCCTCCACCAGGCCCCCACTCATGTCCCCCTGCACCACCACCCCCCAGCAGTGCAGGGGCAGCCTCCACCAGGCCCCCACTCATGTCCAGCTCATGTCTCCCTGCACCCCACCCCCCAGCCACCAGGGGCACCCTCCACCAGGCCCCCACTCATGTCTCCCATCATCCCCACCCCCCAGCAGTGCAGGGGCAGCCTCCACCAGGGCCCCACTCATGTCCCCCTGCACCCCCACCCCCCAGCAGTGCAGGGGCACCCTCCACCAGGACCCCACTCATGTCTACCATTACCCCCACCCCCCAGCCACCAGGGGCACCCTCCACCAGGCCCCCACTCATGTCCAACTCATGTCTCCCTGCATGCCCACCCCCCAGCAGTGCAGGGGCACCCTCCACCAGGCCCCCACTCATGTCTCCCACCACCCCCATCCCCCAGCCACCAGGGGCAGCCTCCACCAGGCCCCCACTCATGTCTCCCATCACCCCCACCCCCCAGAAGTGCAGGGGCAGCCTCCACCAGGCCCCCATTCATGTCCAACTCATGTCTCCCTGCACCCCCACCCCTCAGCAGTGCAGGGGCAGCCTCCACCAGGCCCCCACTCATGTCTCCCATCACCCCTTCCCCCCAGCAGTGCAGGGGCAGCCTCCACCAGGCCCCCACTTATGTCTCCCATCACCCGACCCCCCAGCAGTGCAGGGGCAGCCTCCACCAGGCCCCCACTCATGTTTCCCATCACCCCCACCCCCCAGCCACCAGGGGCAGCCTCCACCAGGCCCCACTCATGTCAAACTCATGTCTCCCTGCACCCCCACCCCCCAGCCACCAGGGGCATTCTCCACCAGGCCCCCACTCATGTCCAACTCATGTCTTCCTGCACCCCCACCCCCCAGCAGTGCAGGTGCAGCCTCCACCAGGCCCCCACTCATGTCTCCCTGCACCCCCACCCCCCAGCAGTGCAGGGGCAGCCTCCACCAGGCCCCCACTCATGTCTCCCACCACCCCCACCCCCAGCCACCAGGGGCACCCTCCACCAGGCCCCCACTCATGTCTCCCACACCCCCACCCCCCTGCCAACAGGGACAACCTCCACCAGGCCCCCACTCATGTCTCCCAACACCCCCACCCCCAGCCACCAGGGGCACCCTCCACTAGGCCCCCACTCATGTCTCCCATCACCCCACCCCCCAGCAGTGCAGGGGAAGCCTCCACCAGGCCCCCACTCATGTCTCCCACCACCGCTACCCCCAGCCACCAGGGGCACCCTCCACCAGGCCCCCACTCATGTCGCCCATCACCCCCACCCCCACCCCCCAGCAGTGCAGGGGCAGCCTCCACCAGGCCCCCACTCATGTCCCCCTGCACCCCCACCCCCCAGCAGTGCAGGGGCAGCCTCCACCAGGCCCCCACTCATGTTTCCCATCACCCCCACCCCCCAGCCACCAGGGGCAGCCTCCACCAGGCCCCCACTCATGTCCAACTCATGTCTCCCTGCACCCCCACCCCCAGCCACCAGGGGCACCCTCCACTAGGCCCCCACTCATGTCCAACTCATGTCTCCCTGCACCCCACCCCCCAGCAGTGCAGTGGCAGCCTCCACCAGACCCCCACTCATGTCTCCCTGCACCCCCACCCCCCAGCAGTGCAGGGGCAGCCTCCACCAGGCCCCCACTCATGTCTCCCACCACCCCCACCCCCCAGCCACCAGGGGCACCCTCCACCAGGCCCCCACTCATGTCTCCCACCACCCCCACCCCCCTGCCGCCAGGGGCAACCTCCACCAGGCCCCCACTCATGTCTCCCACCACCCCCACCCCCCAGCCACCAGGGGCACCCTCCACCAGGCCCCCACTCATGTCTCCCATCACCCCACCCCCCAGCAGTGCAGGGGCAGCCTCCACCAGGCCCCCACTCATGTCTCCCACCACCCCCACCCCCCAGCCACCAGGGGCACCCTCCACCAGGCCCCCACTCATGTCTCCCATCACCCCCACCCCCACCCCCCAGCAGCGCAGGGGCAGCCTCCACCAGGCCCCCACTCTTGTCCCCCTGCACCCCCACCCCCCAGCAGTGCAGGGGCAGCCTCCACCAGGCCCCCACTCATGTCCAACTCATGTCTCCCTGCACCCCCACCCCCCAGCCACCAGGGGCACCCTCCACCAGGCCCCCACTCATGTCTCCCATCACCCCCACCCCCCAGCAGTGCAGGGGCAGCCTCCACCAGGGCCCCACTCATGTCCCCCTGCACCCCCACCCCCCAGCAGTGCAGGGGCACCCTCCACCAGGACCCCACTCATGTCTACCATTACCCCCACCCCCCAGCCACCAGGGGCACCCTCCACCAGGCCCCCACTCATGTCCAACTCATGTCTCCCTGCATGCCCACCCCCCAGGAGTGCAGGGGCACCCTCCACCAGGCCCCCACTCATGTCTCCCACCACCCCCATCCCCCAGCCACCAGGGGCAGCCTCCACCAGGCCCCCACTCATGTCTCCCATCACCCCCACCCCCCAGAAGTGCAGGGGCAGCCTCCACCAGGCCCCCACTCATGTCCAACTCATGTCTCCCTGCACCCCCACCCCTCAGCAGTGCAGGGGCAGCCTCCACCAGGCCCCCACTCATGTCTCCCATCACCCCTTCCCCCCAGCAGTGCAGGGGCAGCCTCCACCAGGCCCCCACTCATGTCTCCCATCACCCCAACCCCCCAGCAGTGCAGGGGCAGCCTCCACCAGGCCCCCACTCATGTTTCCCATCACCCCCACCCCCCAGCCACCAGGGGCAGCCTCCACCAGGCCCCCACTCATGTCCAACTCATGTCTCCCTGCATCCCCACCCCCCAGCCACCAGGGGCACCCTCCACCAGGCCCCCACTCATGTCCAACTCATGTCTCCCTGCACCCCCACCCCCCAGCAGTGCAGGGGCAGCCTCCACCAGGCCCCCACTCATGTCTCCCTTCACCCCCACCCCCCAGCAGTGCAGGGGCAGCCTCCACCAGGCCCCCACTCATGTCTCCCACCACCCCCACCCCCAGCCACCAGGGGCACCCTCCACCAGGCCCCCACTCATGTCTCCCACACCCCCACCCCCCTGCCACCAGGGGCAACCTCCACCAGGCCCCACTCATGTCTCCCAACACCCCCACCCCCCAGCCACCAGGGGCACCCTCCACCAGGCCCCCACTCATGTCTCCCATCACCCCACCCCCCAGCAGTGCAGGGGAAGCCTCCACCAGGCCCCCACTCATGTCTCCCACCACCGCTACCCCCCAGCCACCAGGGGCACCCTCCACCAGGCCCCCACTCATGTCGCCCATCACCCCCACCCCCACCCCCCAGCAGTGCAGGGGCAGCCTCCACCAGGCCCCCACTCATGTCCCCCTGCACCCCCACCCCCCAGCAGTGCAGGGGCAGCCTCCACCAGGCCCCCACTCATGTTTCCCATCACCCCCACCCCCCAGCCACCAGGGGCAGCCTCCACCAGGCCCCCACTCATGTCAAACTCATGTCTCCCTGCACCCCCACCCCCCAGCCACCAGGGGCATTCTCCACCAGGCCCCCACTCATGTCCAACTCATGTCTTCCTGCACCCCCACCCCCCAGCAGTGCAGGTGCAGCCTCCACCAGGCCCCCACTCATGTCCCCCTGCACCCCCACCCCCCAGCAGTGCAGGGGCAGCCTCCACCAGGGCCCCACTCATGTTTCCCATCACCCCCACCCCCCAGCCACCAGGGGCAGCCTCCACCAGGCCCCCACTCATGTCCAACTCATGTCTCCCTGCACCCCCACCCCCCAGCCACCAGGGGCACCCTCCACCAGGCCCCCACTCATGTCCAACTCATGTCTCCCTGCACCCCACACCCCAGCAGTGCAGGGACAGCCTCCACCAGACCCCCACTCATGTCTCCCTGCACCCCCACCCCCCAGCAGTGCAGGGGCAGCCTCCACCAGGCCCCCACTCATGTCTCCCACCACCCCCACCCCCCAGCCACCAGGGGCACCCTCCACCAGGCCCCCACTCATGTCTCCCACCACCCCCACCCCCCTGCCGCCAGGGGCAACCTCCACCAGGCCCCCACTCATGTCTCCCACCACCCCCACCCCCCAGCCACCAAGGGCACCCTCCACCAGGCCCCCACTCATGTCTCCCATCACCCCACCCCCCAGCAGTGCAGGGGCAGCCTCCACCAGGCCCCCACTCATGTCTCCCACCACCCCCACCCCCCAGCCACCAGGGGCACCCTCCACCAGGCCCCCACTCATGTCTCCCATCACCCCCACCCCCACCCCCCAGCAGCGCAGGGGCAGCCTCCACCAGGCCCCCACTCATGTCCCCCTGCACCCCCACCCCCCAGCAGTGCAGGGGCAGCCTCCACCAGGCCCCCACTCATGTCCAACTCATGTCTCCCTGCACCCCCACCCCCCAGCCACCAGGGGCACCCTCCACCAGGCCCCCACTTGTGTCTCCCATCACCCCCACCCCCCAGCAGTGCAGGGGCAGCCTCCACCAGGGCCCCACTCATGTCCCCCTGCACCCCCACCCCCCAGCAGTGCAGGGGCACCCTCCACCAGGACCCCACTCATGTCTACCATTACCCCCACCCCCCAGCCACCAGGGGCACCCTCCACCAGGCCCCCACTCATGTCCAACTCATGTCTTCCTGCACCCCCACCCCCCAGCAGTGCAGGTGCAGCCTCCACCAGGCCCCCACTCATGTCCCCCTGCACCCCCACCCCCCAGCAGTGCAGGGGCAGCCTCCACCAGGGCCCCACTCATGTTTCCCATCACCCCCACCCCCCAGCCACCAGGGGCAGCCTCCACCAGGCCCCCACTCATGTCAAACTCATGTCTCCCTGCACCCCCACCCCCCAGCCACCAGGGGCATTCTCCACCAGGCCCCCACTCATGTCCAACTCATGTCTTCCTGCACCCCCACCCCCCAGCAGTGCAGGTGCAGCCTCCACCAGGCCCCCACTCATGTCCCCCTGCACCCCCACCCCCCAGCAGTGCAGGGGCAGCCTCCACCAGGGCCCCACTCATGTTTCCCATCACCCCCACCCCCCAGCCACCAGGGGCAGCCTCCACCAGGCCCCCACTCATGTCCAACTCATGTCTCCCTGCACCCCCACCCCCCAGCCACCAGGGGCACCCTCCACCAGGCCCCCACTCATGTCCAACTCATGTCTCCCTGCACCCCACACCCCAGCAGTGCAGGGACAGCCTCCACCAGACCCCCACTCATGTCTCCCTGCACCCCCACCCCCCAGCAGTGCAGGGGCAGCCTCCACCAGGCCCCCACTCATGTCTCCCACCACCCCCACCCCCCAGCCACCAGGGGCACCCTCCACCAGGCCCCCACTCATGTCTCCCACCACCCCCACCCCCCTGCCGCCAGGGGCAACCTCCACCAGGCCCCCACTCATGTCTCCCACCACCCCCACCCCCCAGCCACCAGGGGCACCCTCCACCAGGCCCCCACTCATGTCTCCAATCACCCCACCCCCCAGCAGTGCAGGGGCAGCCTCCACCAGGCCCCCATTAATGTCTCCCACCACCCCCACCCCCCAGCCACCAGGGGCACCCTCCACCAGGCCCCCACTCATGTCTCCCATCACCCCCACCCCCACCCCCCAGCAGTGCAGGGGCAGCCTCCACCAGGCCCCCACTCATGTCCCCCTGCACCCCCACCCCCCAGCAGTGCAGGGGCAGCCTCCACCAGGCCCCCACTCATGTCCAACTCATGTCACCCTGCACCCCCACCCCCCAGCCACCAGGGGCACCCTCCACCAGGCCCCCACTCATGTCTCCCATCACCCCCAACCCCCAGCAGTGCAGGGGCAGCCTCCACCAGGCCCCCACTCATGTCCCCCTGCACCCCACCCCCCAGCAGTGCAGGGGCACCCTCCACCAGTACCCCACTCATGTCTACCATTACCCCCACCCCCCAGCCACCAGGGGCACCCTCCACCAGGCCCCCACTCATGTCCAACTCATGTCTCCCTGCACGCCCACCCCCCAGCAGTGTAGGGGCACCCTCCACCAGGCCCCCACTCATGTCTCCCACCACCCCCATCCCCCAGCCACCAGGGGCAGCCTCCACCAGGCCCCCACTCATGTCTCCCATCACCCCACCCCCCAGCAGTGCAGGGGCAGCCTCCACCAGGCCCCCACTCATGTCCAACTCATGTCTCCCTACACCCCCACCCCTCAGCAGTGCAGGAGCAGCCTCCACCAGGCCCCCACTCATGTCTCCCATCACCCCTTCCCCCCAGCAGTGCAGGGGCAGCCTCCACCAGGCCCCCACTCATGTCTCCCATCACCCCACCCCCCAGCAGTGCAGGGGAAGCCTCCACCAGGCCCCCACTCATGTTTCCCATCACCCCCACCCCCCAGCCACCAGAAGCAGCCTCCACCAGGCCCCCACTCATGTCCAACTCATGTCTCCCTGCACCCCTATCCCCCAGCAGTGCAGGGGCAGCCTCCACCAGGCCCCCACTCATGTCTCCTTGCACCCCCACCCCCCAGCAGTGCAGGGGCAGCCTCCACCAGGCCCCCACTCATGTCTCCCACCACCCCCACCCCCCAGCCACCAGGGGCACCCTCCACCAGGCCCCCACTCATGTCTCCCACCACCCCCAGCCCCCTGCCACCAGGGGCAACCTCCACCAGGCCCCCACTCATGTCTCCCACCACCCCCACCCCCCAGCCACCAGGGGCACCCTCCACCAGGCCCCCACTCATGTCTCCCATCACCCCACCCCCCAGCCACCAGGGGCACCCTCCAACAGGCCCCCACTTATGTCTCCCATCACCCCCACCCCCACCCCCCAGCAGTGCAGGGGCAGCCTCCACCAGGCCCCCACTCAGGTCCCCCTGCACCCCCACCCCCCAGCAGTGCAGGGGCAGCCTCCACCAGGCCCCCACTCATTTCTCCCTCCACCCCCACCTCCCAGCCACCAGGGGCACCCTCCAACAGGCCCCCACTTATGTCTCCCATCACCCCCACCCCCACCCCCCAGCAGTGCAGGGGCAGCCTCCACCAGGCCCCCACTCAGGTCCCCCTGCACCCCCACCCCCCAGCAGTGCAGGGGCAGCCTCCACCAGGCCCCCACTCATGTCCAACTCATGTCTCCCTGCACCCCAACCCCCCAGCCACCAGGGCACGCTCCACCAGGCCCCCACTCATGTCTCCCACCACCCCCACCTCCCAGCAGTGCAGGGGCAGCCTCCACCAGGCCCCCACTCATGCTTCCCATCACCCCCACCCCCAGCCACCAGGGGCATCCTCCACCAGGCCCCCACTCATGTCCAAATCATGTCTCCCTGCACCCCCACCCCTCAGCCACCAGGGGCACCCTCGACCAGGCCCCCACTCATGTCCAACTCATGTCTCCCTGCACCCCCACCCCCCAGCAGTGCAGGGGCAGCCTCCACCAGGCCCCCACTCATGTCTCCCTGCACCCCCACCCCCCAGCAGTGAAGGGGCAGCCTCCACCAGGCCCCCACTCATGCCTCCCTTCACCCCCACCCCCCAGCAGTGCAGGGGCAGCCTCCACCAGGCCCCCACTCATGTCTCCCATCACCCCGAACCCCCAGCAGTGCAGGGGCAGCCTCCACCAGGCACCCACTCATGTTTCCCATCACCCCCACCCCCCGGCCACCAGGGGCAGCCTCCACCAGGCCCCCACTCATGTCCAACTCATGTCTCCCTGCACCCCCAGCCACCAGGGGCACCCTCCACCAGGCCCCCACTCATGTCCAACTCATGTCTCCCTGCACCCCCACCCCCCAGCAGTGCAGGGGCAGCCTCCACCAGGCCCCCACTCATGTCTCCCACCACCCCCATCCCCCAGCCACCAGGGGCACCCTCCACCAGGCCCCCACTCATGTCTCCCACCACCCCCACCCCCCATCCACCAGGGGCACCCTCCACCAGGCCCCCACTCATGTCTCCCACCACCCCCACGCCACAGCCACCAGGGGCACCCTCCACCAGGCCCCCACTCATGTCTCCCATCACCCCCACCCCCCAGCAGTGCAGGGGCAGCCTCCAACAGGCCCCCACTCATGTCTCCCTGCACCCCCACCCCCCAGCCACCAGGGGCACCCTCCACCAGGCCCCCACTCATGTCTCCCACCACCCCCAGCCCCCTGCCACCAGGGGCAACCTCCACCAGGCCCCCACTCATGTCTCCCACCACCCCCACCCCCCAGCCACCAGGGGCACCCTCCACCAGGCCCCCACTCATGTCTCCCACCACCCCCACCCCCCAGCCACCAGGGGCACCCTCCACCAGGCCCCCACTCATGTCTCCCATAACCCCACCCGCCAGCAGTGCAGGGGCAGCCTCCACCAGGCCCCCACTCATGTCTCCCACCACCCCCACCCCCCAGCCACCAGGGGCACCCTCCACCAGGCCCCCACTCATGTCTCCCATCACCCCCACCCCCACCCCCCAGCAGTGCAGGGGCAGCCTCCACCAGGCCCCCACTCATGTCCCCCTGCACCCCCACCCCCTAGCAGTGCAGGGGCAGCCTCCACCAGGCCCCCACTCATGTCCAACTCATGTCTCCCTGCACCCCCACCCCCCAGCCACCAGGGGCACCCTCCACCAGGCCACCACTCATGTCTCCCATCACCCCCAACCCCCAGCAGTGCAGGGGCAGCCTCCACCAGGCCCCCACTCATGTCCCCCTGCAACCCCACCCCCCAGCAGTGCTGGGGCACCCTCCACCAGGACCCCACTCATGTCTACCATTACCCCCACCCCCCAGCCACCAGGGGCACCCTCCACCAGGCCCCCACTCATGTCTCCCATCACCCCACCCCCCAGCAGTGCAGGGGCAGCCTCCACCAGGCCCCCACTCATTTCTCCCTCCACCCCCATCCCCCAGCCACCAGGGGCAGCCTCCACCAGGCCCCCACTCATGTCTCCCATCACCCCCACCCCCCAGCAGTGCAGGGGCAGCCTCCACCAGGCCCCCACTCATGTCCAACTCATGTCTCCCTGCACCCCCACCCCTCAGCAGTGCAGGGGCAGCCTCCACCAGGCCCCCACTCATGTCTCTCATCACCCCCACCCCCCAGCAGTGCAGGGGCAGCCTCCACCAGGCCCCCACTCATGTTTCCCATCACCCCCACCCCCCAGCCACCAGGGGCAGCCTCCACCAGGCCCCCACTCATGTCCAACTCATGTCTCCCTGCACCCCCACCCCCCAGCCACCAGGGGCACCCTCCACCAGGCCCCCACTCATGTCCAACTCATGTCTACCTGCACCCCTACCCCCCAGCAGTGCAGGGGCAGCCTCCACCAGGCCCCCACTCATGTCTCCTTGCACCCCCACCCCCCAGCAGTGCAGGGGCAGCCTCCACCAGGCCTCCACTCATGTCTCCCACCACCCCCACCCCCAGCCACCAGGGGCACCCTCCACCAGGCCCCCACTCATGTCTCCCACCACCCCCAGCCCCCTGCCACCAGGGGCAACCTCCACCAGGCCCCCACTCATGTCTCCCACCACCCCCACCCCCCAGCCACCAGGGGCACCCTCCACCAGGCCCCCACTCATGTCTCCCATCACCCCACCCCCCAGCAGTGCAGGGCCAGCCTCCAACAGGCCCCCACTCATTTCTCCCTCCACCCCCACCTCCCAGCCACCAGGGGCACCCTCCAACAGGCCCCCACTTATGTCTCCCATCACCCCCACCCCCACCCCCCAGCAGTGCAGGGGCAGCCTCCACCAGGCCCCCACTCAGGTCCCCCTGCACCCCCACCCCCCAGCAGTGCAAGGGCAGCCTCCACCAGGCCCCCACTCATGTCCAACTCATGTCTCCCTGCACCCCAACCCCCCAGCCACCAGGGCACCCTCCACCAGGCCCCCACTCATGTCTCCCACCACCCCCACCCCCCAGCAGTGCAGGGGCAGCCTCCACCAGGCCCCCACTCATGCTTCCCATCACCCCCACCCCCAGCCACCAGGGGCAGCCTCCACCAGGCCCCCACTCATGTCCAACTCATGTCTCCCTGCACCCCCACCCCCCAGCCACCAGGGGCACCCTCCACCAGGCCCCCACTCATGTCCAAATCATGTCTCCCTGCACCCCCACCCCCCAGCAGTGCAGGGGCAGCCTCCACCAGGCCCCCACTCATGTCTCCCTGCACCCCCACCCCCCAGCAGTGCAGGGGCAGCCTCCACCAGGCCCCCACTCATGCCTCCCATCACCCCCACCCCCAGCAGTGCAGGGGCAGCCTCCACCAGGCCCCCACTCATGTCTCCCATCACCCCGAACCCCCAGCAGTGCAGGGGCAGCCTCCACCAGGCACCCACTCATGTTTCCCATCACCCCCACCCCCCGGCCACCAGGGGCAGCCTCCACCAGGCCCCCACTCATATCCAACTCATGTCTCCCTGCACCCCCAGCCCCCAGCCACCAGGGGCACCCTCCACCAGGCCCCCACTCATGTCCAACTCATGTCTCCCTGCACCCCCACCCCCCAGCAGTGCAGGGGCAGCCTCCACCAGGCCCCCACTCATGTCTCCCACCACCCCCATCCCCCAGCCACCAGGGGCACCCTCCACCAGGCCCCCACTCATGTCTCCCACCACCCCCACGCCCCAGCCACCAGGGGCACCCTCCACCAGGCCCCCACTCATGTCTCCCATCCCCCCCACCCCCCAGCAGTGCAGGTGCAGCCTCCAACAGGCCCCCACTCATGTCTCCCACCACCCCCACCCCCCAGCCACCAGGGGCACCCTCCACCAGGCCCCCACTCATGTCTCCCACCACCCCCAGCCCCCTGCCACCAGGGGCAACCTCCACCAGGCCCCCACTCATGTCTCCCACCACCCCCACCCCCCAGCCACCAGGGGCACCCTCCACCAGGCCCCCACTCATGTCTCCCGCCACCCCCACCCCCCTGCCACCAGGGGCAACTTCCACCAGGCCCCCACTCATGTCTCCCACCACCCCCACCCCCCAGCCACCAGGGGCTCCCTCCACCAGTCCCCCACTCATGTCTCCCATAACCCCACCCCCCAGCCACCAGGGGCACCCTCCACCAGGCCCCCACTCATGTCTCCCATCACCCCCACCCCAACCCCCCAGCAGTGCAGGGGCAGCCTCCACCAGGCCCCCACTCATGTCCCCCTGCACCCCCACCCCCCAGCAGTGCAGGGGCAGCCTCCACCAGGCCCCCACTCATGTCCAACTCATGTCTCCCTGCACCCCCACCCCCCAGCCACCAGGGGCACCCTCCACCAGGCCCCCACTCATGTCTCCCATCACCCCCAACCCCCAGCAGTGCAGGGGCAGCCTCCACCAGGCCCCCACTCATGTCCCCCTGCAACCCCACCCCCCAGCAGTGCTGGGGCACCCTCCACCAGGACCCAACTCATGTCTACCATTACCCCCACCCCCCAGCCACCAGGGGCACCCTCCACCAGGCCCCCACTCATGTCTCCCATCACCCCACCCCCCAGCAGTGCAGGGGCAGCCTCCACCAGGCCCCCACTCATTTCTCCCTCCACTCCCATCCCCCAGCCACCAGGGGCAGCCTCCACCAGGCCCCCACTCATGTCTCCCATCACCCCCACCCCCCAGCAGTGCAGGGGCAGCCTCCACCAGGCCCCCACTCATGTCCAACTCATGACTCCCTGCACCCCTACCCCCCAGCAGTGCAGTGGCAGCCTCCACCAGGCCCCCACTCATGTCTCCTTGCACCCCCACCCCCCAGCAGTGCAGGGGCAGCTTCCACCAGGCCCCCACTCATGTCTCCCACCACCCCCACCCACCAGGGGCACCCTCCACCAGGCCCCCACTCATGTCTCCCACCACCCCCAGCCCCCTGCCACCAGGGGCAACCTCCACCAGGCCCCCACTCATGTCTCCCACCACCCCCACCCCCCAGCCACCAGGGGCACCCTCCACCAGGCCCCCACTCATGTCTCCCATCACCCCACCCCCAGCAGTGCAGGGCCAGCCTCCAACAGGCCCCCACTCATGTCTCCCACCACCACCACCCCCCAGCCACCAGGGGCACCCTCCACCAGGCCCCCACTCATGTCTCCCACCACCCCCAGCCCCCTGCCACCAGGGGCAACCTCCACCAGGCCCCCACTCATGTCTCCCACCACCCCCACCCCCCAGCCACCAGGGGCACCCTCCACCAGGCCACCACTCATGTCTCCCACCACCCCCACCCCCCTGCCACCAGGGGCAACCTCCACCAGGCCCCCACTCATGTCTCCCACCACCCCCACCCCCCAGGCCACCAGGGGCACCCTCCACCGGGCCCCCACTCATGTCTCCCACCACCCCCACCCCCCAGGCCACCAGGGGCAGCCTCCACCAGGCCCCCACTCATGTCTCCCACCACCCCCACCCCCCAGCCACCAGGGGCACCCTCCACCAGGCCCCCACTCATGTCCCCCTGCACCCCCACCCCCCGGCAGTGCAGGGGCAGCCTCCACCAGGCCCCCACTCATGTCCAACTCATGTCTCCCTGCACCCCCACCCCCCAGCCACCAGGGGCACCCTCCACCAGGCCCCCACTCATGTCTCCCACCACCCCCAGCCCCCTGCCACCAGGGGCAACCTCCTCCAGGCCCCCACTCATGTCTCCCACCACCCCCACCCCCCAGCCACCAGGGGCACCCTCCACCAGGCCCCCACTCATGTCTCCCACCACCCCCACCCCCTGCCACCAGGGGCAACCTCCACCAGGCCCCCACTCATGTCTCCCACCACCCCCACCCCCCAGGCCACCAGGGGCACCCTCCACCGGGCCCCCACTCATGTCTCCCATCACCCCACCCCCCAGCAGTGCAGGGGCAGCCTCCACCAGGCCCCCACTCATGTCTCCCACCACCCCCACCCCCCAGCCACCAGGGGCACCCTCCACCAGGCCCCCACTCATGTCCCCCTGCACCCCCACCCCCCAGCAGTGCAGGGGCAGCCTCCACCAGGCCCCCACTCATGTCCAACTCATGTCTCCCTGCACCCCCACCCCCCAGCCACCAGGGGCACCCTCCACCAGGCCCCCACTCATGTCTCCCATCACCCCCAACCCCCAGCAGTGCAGGGGCAGCCTCCACCTGGCCCCCACTCATGTCCCCCTGCAACCCCACCCCCCAGCAGTGCAGGGTCACCCTCCACCAGGACCCCACTCATGTCTACCATTACCCCCACCCCCCAGCCACCAGCGGCACCCTCCACGAGGCCCCCACTCATGTCCAACTCATGTCTCCCTGCACGCCCACCCCCCAGCAGTGCAGGGGCACCCTCCACCAGGCCCCCACTCATGTCTCCCACCACCCCCATCCCCCAGCCACCAGGGGCAGCCTCCACCAGGCCCCCACTCATGTCTCCCATCACCCCCACCCCCCAGCGGTGCAGGGGCAGCCTCCACCAGGCCCCCACTCATGTCCAACTCATGTCTCACTGCACCCCCACCCCTCAGCAGTGCAGGGGCAGCCTCCACCAGCCCCCCACTCATGTCTCCCATCACCCCTTCCCCCCAGCAGTGCAGGGGCAGCCTCCACCAGGCCCCCACTCATGTCTCCCATCACCCCCACCCCCCAGCAGTGCAGGGGCAGCCTCCACCAGGCCCCCACTCATGTTTCCCATCATCCCCACCCCCCAGAAACCAGGGGCAGCCTCCACCAGGCCCCCACTCATGTCCAACTCATGTCTCCCTGCACCCCCACCCCCCAGCCACCAGGGGCACCCTCCACCAGGCCCCCACTCATGTCCAACTCATGTCTCCCTGCACCCCTACCCCCCAGCAGTGCAGGGGCAGCCTCCACCAGGCCACCACTCATGTCTCCTTGCACCCCCACCCCCCAGCAGTGCAGGGGCAGCCTCCACCAGGCCCCCACTCATGTCTCCCACCACCCCCACCCCCCAGCCACCAGGGGCACCCTCCACCAGGCCCCCACTCATGTCTCCCACCACCCCCAGCCCCCTGCCACCAGGGGCAACCTCCACCAGGCCCCCACTCATGTCTCCCACCACCCCCACCCCCCAGCCACCAGGGGCACCCTCCACCAGGCCCCCACTCATGTCTCCCATCACCCCACCCCCCAGCAGTGCAGGGGCAGCCTCCACCAGGCCCCCACTCATGTCTCCCACCACCCCCACCCCCCAGCCACCAGGGGCACCCTCCAACAGTCCCCCACTCATGTCTCCCATCACCCCCACCCCCCAGCAGTGCAGGGGCAGCCTCCACCAGGCCCCCACTCATGTCCCCCTGCACTCCCACCCCCCAGCAGTGCAGGGGCAGCCTCCACCAGGCCCCCACTCATGTCCAACTCATGTCTCCCTGCACCCCAACCCCCCAGCCACCAGGGCACCCTCCACCAGGCCCCCACTCATGTCTCCCACCACCCCCACCCCCCAGCAGTACAGGGGCAGCCTCCACCAGGCCCCCACTCATGCTTCCCATCACCCCCACCCCCCAGCCACCAGGGGCAGCCTCCACCAGACCCCCACTCATGTCCAACTCATGTCTCCCTGCACCCCCACCCCCCAGCCATGAGGGGCACCCTCCACCAGGCCCCCAATCATGTCCAACTCATGTCTCCCTGCACCCCCCCCCCCTGCGCAGTGCAGGGGCACCCTCCACCAGGCCCCCACTCATGTCTCCCACCACCCCCACCCCCCAGCAGTGCAGGGGCAGCCTCCACCAGGCCCCCACTCATGCTTCCCCTCACCCCCACCCCCCAGCCACCAGGGGCAGCCTCCACCAGGCCCCCACTCATGTCCAACTCATGTCTCCCTGCACCCCCACCCCCCAGCCACCAGGGGCACCCTCCACCAGGCCCCCACTCATGTCCAACTCATGTCTCCCCGCACCCCCACCCCCCAGCCACCAGGGGCACCCTCCACCAGGCCCCCACTCATGTCCAACTCATGTCTCCCTGCACCCCCACCCCCCAGCAGTGCAGGGGCAGCCTCCACCAGGCCCCCCCTCATGCCTCCCATCACCCCCACCCCCCAGCAGTGCAGGGGCAGCCTCCACCAGGCCCCCACTCATGTCTCCCATCACCCCCAACCCCCAGCAGTGCAGGGGCAGCTTACACCAGGCCCCCACTCATGTTTCCCATCACCCCCACCCCCCAGCCACCAGGGGCAGCCTCCACCAGGCCCCCACTCATGTCCAACTCATGAATCCCTGCACCCCCAGCCCCCAGCCACCAGGGGCACCCTCCACCAGGCCCCCACTCATGTCCAACTCATGTCTCCCTGCACCCCCACCCCCCAGCAGTGCAGGGGCAGCCTCCACCAGGCCCCCACTCATGTCTCCCACCACCCCCACCCCCTAGCCACCAGGGGCACCCTCCACCAGGCCCCCACTCATGTCTCCCACCACCCCCAACCCCCAGCCACCAGGGGCACCCTCCACCAGGCCCCCACTTATGTCTCCCACCACCCCACGCCCCAGCCACCAGGGGCATCCTCCACCAGGCCCCCACTCATGTCTCCCATCACCCCCACCCACCAGCAGTCCAGGGGCAGCCTCCAACAGGCCCCCACTCATGTCTCCCACCACCCCCACTCCCCAGCCACCAGGGGCACCCTCCACCAGGCCCCCACTCATGTCTCCCATCACCCCCACGCCCCAGCAGTGCAGGGGCAGCCTCCACTAGGCCCCCACTCATGTCCCCCTGCACCCCCACCCCCCAGCAGTGCAGGGGCAGCCTCCACCAGGCCCCCACTCATGTCCAACTCATGTCTCCCTGCACCCCCACCCCCCAGCCACCAGGGGCACCCTCCACCAGGCCCCCACTCATGTCTCCCATCACTCCCACCCCCCAGCAGTGCAGGGGCAGGCTCCACCAGGTCCCCACTCATGTCCCCCTGCACCCCCACCCCCCAGCAGTGCAGGGGCACCCTCCACCAGGACCCCACTCATGTCTACCATTACCCCCACCCCCCAGCCACCAGGGGCACCCTCCACCAGGCCCCCACTCATGTCCAACTCATGTCTCTCTGCACCCCCAACCCCCAGCAGCGCAGGGGCACCCTCCACCAGGCCTCCACTCATGTCTCCCACCACCCCCATCCCCCAGCCACCAGGGGCAGCCTCCACCAGGCCCCCACTCATGTCTCCCATCACCCCCACCCCCCAGATGTGCAGGGGCAGCCTCCACCAGGCCCCCACTCATGTCCAACTCATGTCTCCCTGCACCCCCACCCCCCAGCCACCAGGGGCAGCCTCCACCAGGCCCCCACTCATGTCTCCCATCACCCCCACCCCCCAGCAGTGCAGGGGCAGCCTCCACCAGGCCCCCACTCATGTCCAACTCATGTCTCCCTGCACCCCCACCCCCAGCCACCAGGGGCACCCTCCACCAGGCCCCAACTCATGTCTCCCACCACCCACACCCCCCAGCCACCAGGGGCACCCTCCACCAGACCCCCACTCATGTCTCCCACCACCCCCACCCCCCCAGCCACCAGGGGCACCCTCCACCAGGCCCCCACTCATGTCTCCCACCACCCCCACCCCCCAGCCACCAGGGGCACCCTCCACCAGGCCCCCACTCATGTCTCCCATCACCCCCACCCCCCAGCAGTGCAGGGGCAGCCTCCACCAGGCCCCCACTCATGTCTCCCACCACCCCCACCCCCCAGCCACCAGGGGCACCCTCCACCAGGCCCCCACTCATGTCTCCCATCACCCCCACCCCCCAGCAGTGCAGGGGCAGCCTCCACCAGGCCCCCACTCATGTCTCCCACCACCCCCACCCCCCAGCCACCAGGGGCAGCCTCCACCAGGCCCCCCCTCATGTCCCCTATCACCCCCAACCCCAGCAGTGCAGGGGCAGCCTCCACCAGGCCCCCACTCATGTCTACCATCACCCCCACCCCCCAGCATCCAGCGGCAGCCTCCACCAGGCCCCCACTCATGTCTACCATCACCCCCACTCCCCAGCATCCAGGGGCAGCCTCCACCAGGCCCCTACTCATGTCCCCTATCACCCCCAACCCCAGCAGTGCAGGGGCAGCCTCCACCAGGCCCCCACTCATGTCTACCATCACCCCCACCCCCCAGCATCCAGCGGCAGCCTCCACCAGGCCCCCACTCATGTCTACCATCACCCCCACTCCCCAGCATCCAGCGGCAGCCTCCACCAGGCCCCCACTCATGTCTACCATCACCCCCACCCCCCAGCCACCAGGGGCAGCCTCCACCAGGCCCCCACTCATGTCCAACTCATGTCTCCCTGCACCCCCACCCCCTAGCCACCAGGGGCACCCTCCACCAGGCCCCCACTCATGTCTCCCACCACCCCCACCCCCCAGCAGTGCAGGGGCAGCCTCCACCAGGCCCCCACTCATGTTTCCCATCACCCCCACCCCGCAGCCACCAGGCGAAGCCTCAACCAGGCCCCCACTCATGTCCAACCATGTCTCCCTGCACCCCCACCCCCCAGCCACTAGGGGCACCCTCCACCAGGCCCCCACTCATGTCCAACTCATGTCTCCCTGCACCCCCACCCCCAGCAGTGCAGGGGCAGCCTCCACCAGGCCCCCACTCATGTCTCCCATCACCCCCACCCCCCAGCAGTGCAGGGGCAGCCTCCACCAGGCCCCCACTCATGTCTCCCACCACCCCCACCCCCTAGCCACCAGGGGCACCCTCCACCAGGCCCCCACTCATGTCTCCCACCACCCCCAACCCCCAGCCACCAGGGGCACCCTCCACCAGGCCCCCACTCATGTCTCCCACCACCCCACGCCCCAGCCACCAGGGGCATCCTCCACCAGGCCCCCACTCATGTCTCCCATCACCCCCACCCACCAGCAGTCCAGGGGCAGCCTCCAACAGGCCCCCACTCATGTCTCCCACCACCCCCACTCCCCAGCCACCAGGGGCACCCTCCACCAGGCCCCCACTCATGTCTCCCATCACCCCCACGCCCCAGCAGTGCAGGGGCAGCCTCCACTAGGCCCCCACTCATGTCCCCCTGCACCCCCACCCCCCAGCAGTGCAGGGGCAGCCTCCACCAGGCCCCCACTCATGTCCAACTCATGTCTCCCTGCACCCCCACCCCCAGCCACCAGGGGCACCCTCCACCAGGCCCCCACTCATGTCTCCCATCACTCCCACCCCCCAGCAGTGCAGGGGCAGGCTCCACCAGGTCCCCACTCATGTCCCCCTGCACCCCCACCCCCCAGCAGTGCAGGGGCACCCTCCACCAGGACCCCACTCATGTCTACCATTACCCCCACCCCCCAGCCACCAGGGGCACCCTCCACCAGGCCCCCACTCATGTCCAACTCATGTCTCCCTGCACCCCCAACCCCCAGCAGTGCAGGGGCACCCTCCACCAGGCCTCCACTCATGTCTCCCACCACCCCCATCCCCCAGCCACCAGGGGCACCCTCCACCAGGCCCCCACTCATGTCTCCCATCACCCCCACCCCCCAGATGTGCAGGGGCAGCCTCCACCAGGCCCCCACTCATGTCCAACTCATGTCTCCCTGCACCCCCACCCCCCAGCCACCAGGGGCAGCCTCCACCAGGCCCCCACTCATGTCTCTCATCACCCCCACCCCCCAGCAGTGCAGGGGCAGCCTCCACCAGGCCCCCACTCATGTCCAACTCATGTCTCCCTGCACCCCCACCCCCAGCCACCAGGGGCACCCTCCACCAGGCCCCCACTCATGTCTCCCACCACCCACACCCCCCAGCCACCAGGGGCACCCTCCACCAGACCCCCACTCATGTCTCCCACCACCCCCACCCCCCAGCCACCAGGGGCACCCTCCACCAGGCCCCCACTCATGTCTCCCACCACCCCCACCCCCCAGCCACCAGGGGCACCCTCCACCAGGCCCCACTCATGTCTCCCATCACCCCCACCCCCCAGCAGTGCAGGGGCAGCCTCCACCAGGCCCCCACTCATGTCTCCCACCACCCCCACCCCCCAGCCACCAGGGGCACCCTCCACCAGGCCCCCACTCATGTCTCCCATCACCCCCACCCCCCAGCAGTGCAGGGGCAGCCTCCACCAGGCCCCCACTCATGTCTCCCACCACCCCCACCCCCCAGCCACCAGGGGCAGCCTCCACCAGGCCCCCCCTCATGTCCCCTATCACCCCCAACCCCAGCAGTGCAGGGGCAGCCTCCACCAGGCCCCCACTCATGTCTACCATCACCCCCACCCCCCAGCATCCAGCGGCAGCCTCCACCAGGCCCCCACTCATGTCTACCATCACCCCCACTCCCCAGCATCCAGGGGCAGCCTCCACCAGGCCCCTACTCATGTCCCCTATCACCCCCAACCCCAGCAGTGCAGGGGCAGCCTCCACCAGGCCCCCACTCATGTCTACCATAACCCCCACCCCCCAGCATCCAGCGGCAGCCTCCACCAGGCCCCCACTCATGTCTACCATCACCCCCACTCCTCAGCATCCAGCGGCAGCCTCCACCAGGCCCCCACTCATGTCTACCATCACCCCCACCCCCCAGCCACCAGGGGCAGCCTCCACCAGGCCCCCACTCATGTCCAACTCATGTCTCCCTGCACCCCCACCCCCTAGCCACCAGGGGCACCCTCCACCAGGCCCCCACTCATGTCTCCCACCACCCCCACCCCCCAGCAGTGCAGGGGCAGCCTCCACCAGGCCCCCACTCATGTTTCCCATCACCCCCACCCCCCAGCCACCAGGGGCAGCCTCAACCAGGCCCCCACTCATGTCCAACCATGTCTCCCTGCACCCCCACCCCCCAGCCACTAGGGGCACCCTCCACCAGGCCCCCACTCATGTCCAACCCATGTCTCCCTGCACCCCCACCCCCAGCAGTGCAGGGGCAGCCTCCACCAGGCCCCCACTCATGTCTCCCATCACCCCTCCCCCCCAGCAGTGCAGGGGCAGCCTCCACCAGGCCCCCACTCATGTCTCCCATCACCCCCACCCCCCAGCAGTGCAGGGGCAGCCTCCACCAGGCCCCCACTCATGTTTCCCATCACCCCCACCCCCCAGCCACCAGGGGCAGCCTCCACCAGGCCCCCACTCATGTCCAACTCATGTCTCCCTGCACCCCCAGCCCCCAGCCACCAGGGGCACCCTCCACCAGGCCCCCACTCATGTCCAACTCATGTCTCCCTGCACCCCACCCCCCAGCAGTGCAGGGGCAGCCTCCACCAGGCCCCCACTCATGTCTCCCTGCACCCCCACCCCCCAGCATTGCAGGGGCAGCCTCCACCAGGCCCCCACTCATGTTTCCCACCACCCCCAGCCACCAGGGGCACCCTCCACCAGGCCCCCACTCATGTCTCCCTCCACACCCACCCCCCTTCCACCAGGGGCAACCTCCACCAGGCCCCCACTCATGTCTCCCACCACCCCCACCCCCCAGCCACCAGGGGCACCCTCCACCAGGCCCCCACTCATGACTCCCATCACCCCACCCCCCAGCAGTGCAGGGGCAGCCTCCACCAGGCCCCCACTCATGTCTCCCACCACCCCCACCCCCCAGCCACCAGGGGCACCCTCCACCAGGCCCCCACTCATGTCTCCCATCACCCCCACCCCCACCCCCCAGCAGTGCAGGGGCAGCCTCCACCAGGCCCCCACTCATGTCCCCCTGCACCCCCACCCCCCAGCAGTGCAGGGGCAGCCTCCACCAGGCCCCCACTCATGTCCAACTCATGTCTCCCTGCACCCCCACCCCCCAGCCACCAGGGGCACCCTCCACCAGGCCTCCACTCATGTCTCTCATCACCCCCACCCCCCAGCAGTGCAGGGGCAGCCTCCACCAGGCCCCCACTCATGTCCCCCTGCACCCCCACCCCCCAGTTGTGCAGGGGCACCCTCCACCGAGACCCCATTCATGTCTACCATTACCCCCACCCCCCAGCCACCAGGGGCACCCTCCACCAGGCCCCCACTCATGTCCAACTCATGTCTCCCTGCACGCCCACCCCCCAGCAGTGTAGGGGCACCCTCCACCAGGCCCCCACTCATGTCTCCCACCACCCCCATCCCCCAGCCACCAGGGGCAGCCTCCACCAGGCCCCCACTCATGTCTCCCATCACCCCCACCCTCCAGCAGTGCAGGGGCAGCCTCCACCAGGCCCCCACTCATGTCCAACTCATGTCTCCCTGCACCCCCACCCCCCAGCAAGGCAGGGGCAGCCTCCACCAGGCCCCCACTCATGTCTCCCATCACCATATCCCCCCAGCAGTGCAGGGGCAGCCTCCACCAGGCCCCCACTCATGTCTCCCATCACCCCCACCCCCAGCAATGCAGGGGCAGCCTCCACCAGGCCCCCACTCATGTTTCCCATCACCCCCAACCCCCAGCCACAGGGGCACCCTCCACCAGGTCCCCACTCATGTCCAACTCATGTCTCCCTGCACCCTCATCCCCCAGCAGTGCAGGGGCAGCCTCCACCAGGCCCCCACTCATGTCACCCTGCACCCCCACCCTCCAGCAGTGCAGGGGCAGCGTCCACCAGGCCCCCACTCATGTCTCCCACGACCCCCACCCCCCAGCCACCATGGGCACCCTCCACCAGGCCCCCACTCATGTCTCCCACCACCCCCACCCCCCTGCCACCAGGGGCAACCTCCACCAGGCCCCCACTCATGTCTCCCACTACCCCCACCCCCCAGCCACCAGGGGCACCCTCCACCAGGCCCCACTCATGTCTCCCATCACCCCACCCCCCAGCAGTGCAGGGGCAGCCTCCACCAGGCCCCCACTCATGTCTCCCACCACCCCCACCCCCCAGCCACCAGGGGCACCCTCCACCAGGCCCCCACTCATGTCTCCTATCACCCCAACCCCCACCCCCCAGCAGTGCAGGGGCAGCCTCCACCAGGCCCCCACTCATCTCCAACTCATGTCTCCCTGCACCCCCACCCCCCAGCCACCAGTGGCACCCTCCACCAGGTCCCCACTCATGTTTCCCAATAAACCCTCCCCCTGCAGTGCAGGGGCAGTCTCCACCAGGCCCCCACTCATGTCCCCCTGCACCCCCACCCCCCAGCAGTGCAGGGGCACCCTCCACCAGGACCCCATTCATGTCTACCATTACCCCCACCCCCCAGCCACCAGGGGCACCCTCCACCAGGCCCCCACTCATGTCCAACTCATGTCTCCCTGCACGCCCACCCCCCAGCACTGCAGGGGCACCCTCCAGGCCCCCACTCATGTCTCCCACCACCCCCATCCCCCAGCCACCAGGGGCAGCCTCCACCAGGCCCCCACTCATGTCTCCCATCACCCCCACCCCCCAGCAGTGCAGGGGCAGCCTCCACCAGGCCCCCACTCATGTCCAACTCATGTCTCCCTGCACCCCCACTCCCCAGCCACCAGGGGCACCCCCCACCAGGCCCCCACTCATGTCTCCCACCACCCCCACCCCCCAGCCACCAGGGGCAGCCTCCACCAGGCCCCCACTCATGTCTACCACCACCCCCACCCCCTAGCCACCAGGGGCACCCTCCACCAGGCCCCCACTCATGTCTCCCACCACCCCCATCCCCCAGCCACCAGGGGCAGCCTCCACCAGTCCCCCACTCATGTCTCCCATCACCCCCACCCCCTAGCAGTGCAGGGGCAGCCTCCACCAGGCCCCCACTCATGTCCCCCTGCACCCCCGCCCCCCAGCAGTGCAGGGGCAGCCTCCACCAGGCCCCCACTCATCTCCAACTCATGTCTCCCTGCACCCCCACCCCCCAGCCACCAGTGGCACCCTCCACCAGGTCCCCACTCATGTTTCCCAATAAACCCTCCCCCTGCAGTGCACGGGCAGTCTCCACCAGGCCCCCACTCATGTCCCCCTGCACCCCCACCCCCCAGCAGTGCAGGGGCACCCTCCACCAGGACCCCATTCATGTCTACCATTACCCCCACCCCCCAGCCACCAGGGGCACCCTCCACCAGGCCCCCACTCAT
This sequence comes from Ambystoma mexicanum, assembly GCF_040938575.1. Classification (NCBI taxonomy): domain Eukaryota; kingdom Metazoa; phylum Chordata; class Amphibia; order Caudata; family Ambystomatidae; genus Ambystoma; species Ambystoma mexicanum. Next base: position 141,655,327 of record NC_090924.1, read on the forward strand.
GTCCAACTCATGTCTCCCTGCACGCCCACCCCCCAGCACTGCAGGGGCACCCTCCACCAGGCCCCCACTCATGTCTCCCACCACCCCCATCCCCCAGCCACCAGGGGCAGCCTCCACCAGGCCCCCACTCATGTCTCCCATCACCCCCACCCCCCAGCAGTGCAGGGGCAGCCTCCACCAGGCCCCCACTCATGTCCAACTCATGTCTCCCTGCACCCCCACTCCCCAGCCACCAGGGGCACCCTCCACCAGGCCCCCACTCATGTCTCCCACCACCCCCACCCCCCAGCCACCAGGGGCAGCCTCCACCAGGCCCCCACTCATGTCTACCACCACCCCCACCCCCCAGCCACCAGGGGCACCCTCCACCAGGCCCCCACTCATGTCTCCCACCACCCCCATCCCCCAGCCACCAGGGGCAGCCTCCACCAGTCCCCCACTCATGTCTCCCATCACCCCCACCCCCCAGCAGTGCAGGGGCAGCCTCCACCAGGCCCCCACTCATGTCCCCCTGCACCCCCGCCCCCCAGCAGTGCAGGGGCAGCCTCCACCAGGCCCCCACTCATGTCCAACTCATGTCTCCCTGCACCCCCACCCCCCAGCCACCAGGGGCACCCTCCACCAGGCCCCCACTCATGTCCCCCAGCCAACATGTCACCACAATGTAGATCCCTGGCCCTTATGGTCAGCCTCCAAATGCCAAACACCCACCCGAGTATTGCATCCACCCACTTAGAAATGGCAAAAACATGATAGAACCCCAATTGCAAGTTAGGAAATGAACACATGTCCCTCACATACACCCAATGGGTATCAGTGAATGTCAAAACCCATATCATGATATGCATGAAACCAATGAGATAATACTACACATTGAACTTTGAAGAAAAAATAAATATGTATTAAAAGCAACATAAATTGAATAAAAAATAAACAAACAATAATAGAAATTTAAAAAAAAAATCCAGCAGGTCCATGAAATAATGCAAAACCACAAATCATAATGCAACGGAAAGGTGTCCAAAGTCAGAGTCCACAAAAGTAAATCCAATGGAAAATTAAAATCGAAAACCATTGCTCCATGGGGAAATCATAATAAAAATTGAAAATTCAAAAGTCAACTATGTACAGAGAGACAATCCAGGGTCCATGATCCCAACTAAAGAAATGAAACCTATCTAATAACACTACCTAAAAACAATAACTATATACAAAAATGTTCCCCATTGTCCAAAAGGTCAAAAAAAAATGCTAAACCAAAGGAAACCTAACACTAACTATAGAACTATTTACAAGGGCAGCGGGCTAGTCCGACGGCTCACTTCGGGATGTTCCGGGCCAGGGCATTATCGAACTCCTGCTCAATGTCCCGGAGGCGGTCCTCCTCCATGGCCCCGAGGGTCCGCACGGCCGTCCACATGTTCACCCCAAACTCCCTGCGGATTGCCTCGAGGCACTCCGCCCGCCTCAGGGCCCTCCGCATGGAGTTCTCCGCCCTGACCATCGTGAGCCGTGCCTCTTCTGCCCGATGCCGCTCAGCATCTCTGGCGTGGCCCAACCGCTGCCACACGGAAGACACTTCCCGTCATGGGTCCTCCTGCCCTCCGGCTGATGCCTGCCCCTCCGATGTGGAAGGCCCCGAGCCATCATGGCTCCCACCACGTTGCTGCTGCTGCTGCTGCGCCTCTGCCCGTGCACTGCCTCCTGCTGCCTGCACATCCTCCGCTGGCTGGGGTGCAGTCGTTGATGTGGCCACCCCTGCTGGACGTCCGACTCCCGACTGTGGCAGGGATGCCTCCTCCACCAGCCTGGCCACACCGTCAGAGGCAGCACCACAGGGCACCCAGGTGACTGATGGGTGGGAAGATGGCATGGAGGACGACTGGCGCATAGGGGGTTCAGTTGAGGAGGAGGTCGTAGCAAGCCCCAATCAACGGAGGAATCCGGCCTGGGTGACCTGTCCCAGTAGGCCGACGCGGTCAACGAGCCATTCGAGATGACGTGCAGTCTCCTCATGAAAAGACTGCAGGTCACCTTGCATGGCCCGTTGACGCAACGTCACACCAGTCAGGACAGGCTCAACCCGGACCCCGATAGCTACGTCCACAGGCAGAGGAAGGCCAGTTGTCGTGAGCTGATCCCCTGCCTGAAAACGGGTCTGGACATAGGCATCCCTGCTGGTGCAAGATGATGCAGTGACAGGATCAGGGAAAGGATTGCACACAGTCACCTCCACGGCGACCTGGGCTGCCTCCTGTCCCTGGTCCTGCACTGCACCACTAGCACCAGTGGAATCCCCACCACCAGACCCCGTCTCTGTTGCTTGCACGGCCTCCTCCTCCACCAAACCCCCCACCAACCTGGATGACTCCGTGCCATCTTCCCCCGCTGGGCCCTGTGGGGTCCCAGCTGCCCCTTCTGCTGCCGAGGAGTCCAACTCCGACCTCGCCTCTTGGACCTCCCCCCGGCAGCTGCGGCCTGGGACGCGGCACCAGACCCCTCACTCCCCGACGAGATCACAACCTGGGAGGGGAGCCGGGCCTTGCGTCTCCGGCTGGCGGTGTGATCCCCGCCGCTGTGCTCCACAGCACCTTCTCCGCCCTCTTCATCAGTTGACGCTGCAGACAGGGAGAAATAAAACACAGGCATCAGGGCACTGTACAATGGACACATACACAATTGACAGTTGCACATGAGTGGCATTGGCAAACCTCAGACATGGCATCACAATCGGCAACACACATGTCATTTCAACTTGCACACATGAGCCATACCACAGCCACATCGCAACTGCCAGCACCATCCATACACATACAACAGCATGAGCAGGCAAAGGTGAGCCAGACATCACATGCAACACAGGGAGTGCACTACACATGCACGCACACCACCACACTTGCATGCATGTGTACACCTCAGCCAACTGTCGCAGTGTTCCGATGGGCATCCATGTCACATCTGCCAATCAGGCTTCCACATCTCGCTGTCACATGCATCAATGTTGCATCACTGTTTCACCCTTGTCAAATACACACACATGCACATGTACACAGTGCTGATACATACAGCTTAAAAAAACATACATGCGTGACATCACGAACATGCCCACTTACATACACATTCATCCAAACATGTGTGCCCACACAACTGCATTTGGCATGCAAGCCTACACACACAAGCACCATCCATGTCTCACACATGACAGCCCTCGCATGTGTTAGCCTCACGGTCCTGTACACCCCCACCCATACTCGGCCCCATACAAACAGATGTGCAACCGGCACACTACTGGCACATCACCACACGCACAGTTTAAAATCATGATGCATGTACACTTACCGCTCGACTCCAGACGGGTCTGCCTCTCAAGGACCTGGACGTGGAGCGCTGGGGATATGCATTCCAGGTCCCTCATCTGATCTTACGACAAGTGGCCCCGGCTCCCCTTAGCATCTGCTGCCTTCAAGTGGCGCCGGGCCTTGTTCAGGGTCCTGGACCTGAAGTCCTCCCAGCGCTTCTTGACATGTTGGAAGTCGCGGACTGCCACCCCCTCCGCGTTGATGGCAGTCACGATGTCCGTCCAGATCTGAGTCCATCCTTCCTTGTCGGCGCGGGAACTTCCGAAGAGGGCATCATACTGCCCCAGGACTTGCTCCACCAGGACACCAACTTCCCTGGCACTGAAGCTGGTGCCCCTCTGGCCGGGGGTTGTCATTGGTGCCATATGTTGCAATGCCCGACATGACAACCCCAGAGGCAGGAGTGGGTGGGCAACTGGGTCCTGGGGCTCGGCTGTGGAGCGATGGAATCCCAGTTGGGAGTCTTCGGTTCCAGCAGGGGTGGTCACAGCAACAGCACCCCTGGCTGATGTGCAGGCAGCAAATGGCAGGGCACGTGGGCAGCAGGCAGTCAGGCAGCAGCAGATGGCAGGTGGGAGCGTGCTCGGGGCTCTAGGGGGCAGTAATTCGGCCTTCTGGGCAGGAGCGTGGTCTTCCGTGTGCTTACGCGTGGCCAGCTTGATACGGAGTGATTTTGCACGTGAAAATCCTGCACGTCTGCGTGTAAATCGAGGAAAGGCCCTTAGCGCGTATGCACGTCAGCACGCATATGCGATTTCATTGGACCAAAGGCCCTTAGCGCGTAAGCGCATCTGTGACGTGACGCGCGCGCGGGTGTTTCCCTCATAACACGTGATGACAGAGCACACGTGGTAAAACTGCACGTCCAAGTGTCATCGCGTGTAATCGGAGGGAAGTGAGCGTACACGCGAATGGCCTGGGTATGTGTATTTCTGGGGTGCGCAGGAAGTTTCACACTCGATTGGTGGAAATCCACGTGTGCTCTGTCATCACGTGTTATGAGGGAAACACCCACGCGCGCATCACGTCACAGACGCGCTTACGCGCTAAGGGCCTTTGGTCCAATGAAATTGCGTATGCGTGAAAGCCGATTTACTGCCCCCCAGAGCCCCGAGCACGCTCCCACCTGCCATCTGCTGCTGCCTGACTGCCTGCTGCCCATGTGCCCTGCCGTTTGCTGCCTGCATATCAGCCAGGGGTGCTGTTGCTGTGACCACCCCTGCTGGAACCGAAGACTCCCGACTGGGATTCCATCGCTCCACAGCCGAGCCCCAGGACCCAGTTGCCCACCCACTCCTGCCTCTGGGGTTGTCATGTCGGGCACTGCAACATCTGGCACCACTGACAACCCCTGGCCAGAGAGGCAGAGGGGCACCAGCTTCAGTGCCAGGGAAGTTGGTGTCCTGGTGGAGCAAGTCCTGGGGCAGTATGATGCCCTCTTCGGAAGTTCCCGCGCCGACAAGGAAGGACGGACTCGGATCTTGACGGACATCGTGACTGCCATCAACGCGGAGGGGGTGGCAGTCCGCGACTTCCAACATGTCAAGAAGCGCTGGGAGGACTTCAGGTCCAGGACCCTGAACAAGGCCTGGCGCCTCTTGAAGGCAGCGGATGCTAAGGGGCGCCGGGGCCACTTGTCGGAAGATCAGATGAGGGTCCTGGAACGCATATCCCCAGCGCTCCACGTCCAGGTCCTTGAGAGGCAGATCCGTCTGGAGTCGAGCAGTAAGTGTACATGCATCCTGATTGTAAGCTGTGCGTGTTGTGATGTTTCAGAAGTGTGCAGGTTGCACAGCTGTTTGTATGGGGTCGAGTATGGGTGGGAGTGTACAGGGCCATGAGGCTAACACATGCGAGGGCTGTCATGTGTGAGACATGGATGGTGCTTGTGTGTGTAGGCTTGCATGCCAAATGCAGTTGTGTGGGCACACATGTTTGGATGAATGTGTATGTAAGTGGGCATGTTTGTGATGTCACGCATGTATGTTGTTTTCAGCTGCATGTATCAGCACTGTGTACATGTGCATGTGTGTGTATTTGACAAGGGTGCAACAGTGATGCAACATGGATGCATGTGACAGCGGGATGTGGAAGCCTGATTGGCAGATGTGACATGGATGCCCATCTGAACACTGCAACACTTGGCAGAGGTGTACACATGCATGCAAGTGTGGTGGTGTGTGTGCATGTGTAGTGCACTCCCTGTGTTGCATGTGATGTCTGGCTCACCATTGCCTGCTCATGCTGTTGTATGTGTATGGATGGTGCTGGCAGTTGCGATGTGGCTGTGGTATGGCTCATGTGTGCAAGTTGAAATGACATGTGTGTTGGGGATTGTGATGGCATGTCTGAGGTTTGCCAATGCCACTCATGTACAACTGTCATGTGTGTATGTGTCCATTGTACAGTGCCCTGATGCCTGTCTTTTATTTCTCCGTGTCTGCAGCGTCAACTGATGAAGAGGGCGGAGAAGGTGCTGTGGAGCACAGCGGCGGGGAACCCACCGACAGCCGGAGACGCAAGGCCCGGCTCCCCTCCCAGGTTGTGATCTCGTCGGGGAGTGAGGAGTCCGGTGCTGCGTCCCAGGCCGCAGCTGCCGGGGGGAGGTCCAAGGGGCGGAGGTCAGAGTTGGACTCCTCGGCAGCAGAAGGGGCAGCTGGGACCCCACAGGGCCCAACGGGGGAAGATGGCACGGAGTCATCCAGGTTGGTGGGGGGTTTGGTGGAGGAGGAGGCCGTGCAAGCAACAGAGACGGGGTCTGGAGGTAGGGATTCCACTGCTGCTAGTGGTGCAGTGCAGGACCAGGGACAGGAGGCAGCACAGGCCGCCGCAGAGGTGCCTGTGTGCAATCCTGTCCCTGATCCTGTCCCTGCATCATCTTGCACCAGCAGGGATGCCTACGTCCAGACCTGTTTTCAGGCAGGGGATGAGCTCACGTCAACTGGCCTTCCTCTGCCTGCGGACGTGGCTATCCGGGTCCGGGTTGAGCCTGTCCTGACTGGTGTGGCATTGCGTCAACTGGCCATGCGAGGTGACCTGCAGTCTTTTCATGAGGAGACTGTACGTCATCTCGAATGGCTCGTTGACCGCGTCGGCCTACTGGGACAGGTCACCCAGGCCGGATTCCTCCGTTTTTTTGATTGGGCTTGCTCAGACCCCCTCCTCAACTAAACCCCCTATGCGCCAGGCGTCCTCCGTGCCATCTTCCCACCCATCAGTCACCTGGGTGCCCTGTGGAGCTGCCTCTGACGGTGCGGCCAGGATGGTGGAGGAGGCATCCCTGCCACAGTCGGGAGTCGGACGTCCAGCAGGGGTGGCCACATCAACGACTGCACCCCAGCCAGCGGAGGACGTGCAGGCAGCAGGAGGCAGTGCACGGGCAGAGGCACAGCAGCAGCAGCAACGTGGTGGGAGCCATGATGGCTCGGGGTCTTCGACATCGGAGGGGCAGGCATCGGCTGGAGGGCAGGAGGACCCAGGACGGGAAGTGTCTTCCGTGTGGCAGCGGTTGGGCCACGCCATAGATGCGGAGCGGCAGCGGGCGAAAGAGGCATGGCTCACGATGGTCAGGGCGGAGAACTCCATGCGGAGGGCCCTGAGGCGGGCCGAGTGCCTCGAGGCAATCCGCAGGGGGTTGGAGGTGGACACGTCGACGGCCCTGCGGACCCCCGGGGCCATGGAGGAGGACCGCCTCCGGGACATTGAGCAGGAGTTCGATGATGCCCTGGCCTGGGACATCCAAAAGTGAGCAGTCGGACTATCCCGCTGCCCTTGTAAATAGTTCTGTAGTTAGTGTTAGGTTTCCTTTGGTTTTGCTTTTTTGTTGGACCTTTTGGACAATGGGCCACATTTTTGTATATAGTTTTTTTTATTAGGTAGTGTTATTAGATAGGTTTCATTTCTTCTGTTAGGATCATGGACCCTGGCTTGTTTATCTGTATATAGTTGACTGTTGGATTTTCATTTTTTTTTTACAATTTACCAATGGAGCAATGGCTTTCAATTATAATTTTCCATTGGATTTACATTTGTGGACTGTGACTTTGGACACCTTTCCTTTGGATTATGATTTGTGGTTTTGCATAATTTCACAGACATGCTGCTTTTTATTTTTTTAAATTCCCATTTCTGTTTGTTTATTTTTGATTCAATTTATGTTTCTTTTAATACATATTTTTTGTTCAAACTTCAATGTGTAGTATAATCTCATTGGTTTCATGCATATCATGATGTGGGTTTTGAGATTCACTGACACCCATTGGGTGTATGTGAGGGACATGTGCTCATTTCCAAACTTGCAATTGGGGTTCTATCATGTAATTGCCATTTCTAAGTGTGTGGATGCAATACTCGGGTGGGTGTTTGGCATTTGGAGGCTGACCATAGGGGCCATGGATCTAGATTGTGATGACATGTTGGCTGGGGGACATGAGTGGGGGAATGCTGGCAGGTGCCCCACAGTGCTGGGGGTGGGGGTGATAGGGGACATGAGTGGGGGCCTAGTGGAGGGTGCCCCAGGTGGCTGGGGGGTGGGGGTGCAGGGAGACATGAGTTGGACAAGAGTGGGGACCTGTTGGAGGCTGCCCCTGCACTGCTGGGGGGTGGGGGTGATGGTAGACATGTGTGGGGGCCTGGTGGAGGCTGCCCCTGCACTGCTGGGGGGTGGGGGTGATAGGGGACATGAGTGGGGGCCTGGTGGAGGCTACCCCTGCACTGCTGGGGGGTGGGGGTGATAGGGGACATGAGTGGAGGCCTGGTGGAGGCTTCCCCTGCACTGCTGGGGCGTGGGGGTGATAGGGGACATGAGTGGGGGCCTGGTGGAGGCTGCCCCTGGATGCTGGGGGGTGGGGGTGATGGTAGACATGAGTGGGGGCCTGGTGGAGGCTGCCCCTGCACTGCTGGGGGGTGGGGGTGATAGGGGACATGAGTGGGGGCCTGGTGGAGGCTGCCCCTGGATGCTGGGGTGTGGGGGTGATGGTAGACATGAGTGGGGGCCTGGTGGAGGCTGCCCCTGCACTGCCGGGGGGTGGGGGTGATGGGAGACATGAGTGGGGGCCTGTGGGGGGTGGAGGGTGCCCCTGGTGGCTGGGGGGGTGGGGTGGTGGTAGACATGAGTGGGGGCCTGGTGGAGGCTGCCCCTGGTGGCTGGGGGGTGGGGGGGGTGGGAGACATGAGTGGGGGCCTGGTGGAGGGTGCCCCTGGTGGCTGGGGGTTGGGGGTGCAGGGAGACATGAGTGGGGGCCTGGTGGAGGCTGCCCCTGGTGGCTGGGGGGTGGGGGTGGTGGGAGACATGAGTGGGGGCCTGGTGGAGGGTGCCCCTGGTGGCTGGGGGGTGGGGGTGGAGGGAGACATGAATGGGGGCCTGGTGGAGGCTGCCCCTGTCGGCTGGGGGGTGGGGGTGGTGGTAGACATGAGTGGGGGCCTGGTGGAGGCTGCCCCTGGTGGCTGGGGGGTGGGGGTGGTGGTAGAAATGAGTGGGGGCCTGGTGGAGGCTGCCCCTGGTGGCTGGGGGGTGGGGGCGGTGGGAGACATGAGTGGGGGCCTGGTGGAGGGTGCCCCTGGTGGCTGGGGGGTGGGAGTGCAGCGAGACATGAGTTGGACATAAGTGGGGGCCTGGTGGAGGCTGCCCCTGCACTGCTGGGGGGTGGGGGTGATGGGAGACATGAGTGGGGGTCTGGTGGAGGCTTCCCCTGCACTGCTGGGGGGTGGGGGTGATAGGGGACATGTGTGGGGGCCTGGTGGAGGCTGCCCCTGGATGCTGGGGGGTGGGGGTGATGGTAGACATGAGTGGGGGCCTGGTGGAGGCTGCCCCTGGATGCTGGGGGGTGGGGGTGATGGTAGACATGAGTGGGGGCCTGGTGGAGGCTGCCCCTGCAGTGCTGGGGGATGGGGGTGATAGGGGACATGAGTGGGGGCCTGGTGGAGGCTGCCCCTGATGGCTGGGGGGTGGGGGTGGTGGGAGACATGAGTGGGGGCCTGGTGGAGGCTGCCCCTGCACTGCTGGGGTGGTGGGGGTGATGGGAGACATGGTGGGGGCCTGGTGGAGGCTGCTCCTGGTGGCTGGGGGATGGGGGTGGTGGGAGACATGAGTGGGGGCCTGGTGGAGGGTGCCCCTGCACTGCTGGGGGGTTGGAGTGATAGGGGGCATGAGTTGGACATGAGTGTGGGCCTGGTGGAGGCTGCCCCTGGTTGTGGGGGTGGTGGGAGACATGAGTGGAGGCCTGGTGGAGGGCGCCCCTGGTGGCTGGGGGGTGGGGGTGGTGGTAGACATGAGTGGGGGCCTTGTGGAGTCTGCCCCTGGTGGCTAGGGGGTGGGGGTGGTGGGAGACATGAGTGGGGGCCTGGTGGAGGGTGCCCCTGGTGGCTGGGGGGTGGGGGTGCAGGGAGACATGGTGGGAGCCTGGTGGAGGCTGCCCCTGGTGGCTGGGGGGTGGGGGTGGTGGGAGACATGAGTGGGGGCCTGGTGGAGGGTGCCCCTCGTGGCTGGGGGTTGGGGGTGGTGGGAGACATGAGTGGGGGCCTGGTGGAGGGTGCCCCTGGTGGCTGGGGGGTGGGGGTGGTGGGAAACATGAGTGGGGGCCTGGTGGAGGGTGCCCCTGGTGGCTGGGGGGTGGGGGTGCAGGGAGACATGAGTGGGGGCCTGGTGGAGGTTGCCCCTGGTGGCTGGGGGTGGGGGTGCAGGGAGACATGAGTTGGACATGAGTGGGGGCCTGGTGGAGGCTGCTGGGGGGTGAGGGTGATGGGAGACATGGTGGGAGCCTGGTGGAGGCTGCCCCTGGTGGCTGGGGGGTGCGGGTGGTGGGAGACATGAGTGGGGGCCTGGTGGAGGGTGCCCCTGGTGGCTGGGGGGTGGGGGTACAGGGAGACATGAGTGGGGGCCTGGTGGAGGCTGCCCCTGGTGGCTGGGGGGTGGGGGGGTGGGAGACATGAGTGGGGGCCTGGTGGATGGTGCCCCTGGTGGCTGGGGGGTGGGGGCGGTGGGAGACATGAGTGGGGGCCTGGTGGAGGGTGCCCCTGGTGGCTGGGGGGTGGGGGTGCAGGGAGACATGAGTGGGGGCCTGGTGGAGGCTGACCCTGGTGGCTGGGGGGTGGGGGTGGTGGGAGACATGAGTGGGGGCCTGGTGGAGGGTGACCCTGGTGGCTGGGGGGTGGCGGTGTTGGTAGACATGAGTGGGGGCCTGGTGGAGGCTGCCCCTAGTGGCTGGGGGGTGGGGGTGGTGGGAGACATGAGTGGGGGCCTGGTGGAGGGTGCCCCTGATGGATGGGGGGTGGGGGTGCAGGGAGACATGAGTTGGACATGAGTGGGGGCCTGGTGGAGGCTGCCCCATCACTGCTGGGGGGTGGGGGTGATAGGGGACATGAGTGGGGGCCTGATGGAGGCTGCCCCTGGATGCTGGGGGGTGGGGGTGATGGTAGACATGAGTGGGGGCCTGGTGGAGGCTGCCCGTGGATGCTGGGGGGTGGGGTGATGGTAGACATGAGTGGGGGCCTGGTGGAGGCTGCCCCTGCACTGCTGGGGGGTGGGGGTGATAGGGGACATGAGTGTGGGCCTGGTGGAGGCTGCCCGTGGTGGCTGGGGGGTGGGGGTGGTGGGAGACATGAGTGGGGGCTTGGTGGAGGCTGCCCCTGCACTGCTGGGGTGGTGGGGGTGATGTCTCCCATCACCCCCATCCCCCAGCCACCAGGGGCCTGGTAGAGGCTGCCCCTGGTGGCTGGGGAATGGGGGTGGTGGGAGACATGAGTGGGGGCCTGGTGGAGGGTGCCCCTGCACTGCTGGGGGGTGGGGGGGATAGGGGGCATGAGTTGGACATGAGTGTGGGCCTGGTGGAGGCTGCCCCTGGTGGCTGGGGGTGGTGGGAGACATGAATGGGGGCCTGGTGGAGGGTGCCCCTGGTAGCTGGGGGGTGGGGGTGGTGGTAGACATGAGTGGGGGCCTGGTGGAGGCTGCCCCTGGTGGCTGGGGTGTGGGGGTGCAGGGAGACATGAGTGGGGGCCTGGTGGAGGGTGCCCCTGGTGGCTGGGGGGTGGGGGTGCAGGGAGACATGAGTGGGGGCCTGGTGGAGGCTGCCCCTGGTGGCTGGGGGTGGGGGTGGTGGGAGACATGAGTGGGGGCCTGGTGGAGGGTGCCCCTGTTGGCTGGGGGGGGGTGGTGGTAGACATGAGTGGGGGCCTGGTGGAGGCTGCCCCTGGTGGCTGGGGGGTGGGGGTGGTGGGAGACATGAGTGGGGGCCTGGTGGAGGGTGCCCCTGCACTGCCGGGGGCTGGGGGTGATAGGGGGCATGAGTTGGACATGAGTGTGGGCCTGGTGGAGGCTGCCCCTGGTGGCTGGGGGTGGTGGGAGACATGAGTGGGGGCCTGGTGGAGGGTGCCCCTGGTGGCTGGGGGGTGGGGGTGGTGGTAGACATGAGTGGGGGCCTGGTGGAGGTTGCCCCTGGTGGCTGGGGGTGGGGGTGCAGGGAGACATGAGTTGGACATGAGTGGGGGCCTGGTGGAGGCTGCCCCTGCACTGCTGGGGGGTGGGGGTGATGGGAGACATGGTGGGAGCCTGGTGGAGGCTGCCCCTGGTGGCTGGGGGGTGGGGGTGGTGGGAGACATGAGTGGGGGCCTGGTGGAGGGTGCCCCTGGTGGCTGGGGGGTGGGGGTGGTGGTAGACATGAGTGGGTGCCTGGTGGAGGCTGCCCCTGGTGGCTGTGGGGTGGGGATGGTGGGAGACATGAGTGGGGGCGTGGTGGAGGGTGCCCCTGGTGGCTGGGGGGTGGGGGTGCAGGGAGACATGAGTGGGGGCCTGGTGGAGGCTGCCCCTGGTGGCTGGGGGGTGGGGGTGGTGGGAGACATGAGTGGGGGCCTGGTGGAGGCTGCCCCCGCACTGCTGGGGTGGTGGGGGTGATGTCTCCCATCACCCCCATCCCCCAGCCACCAGGGGCCTGGTGGAGGCTGCCCCTGGTGGCTGGGGAATGGGGGTGGTGGGAGACATGAGTGGGGGCCTGGTGGAGGGTGCCCCTGCACTGCTGGGGAGTGGGGGTGATAGGGGGCATGAGTTGGACATGAGTGTGGGCCTGGTGGAGGCTGCCCCTGGTGGCTGGGGGTGGTGGGAGACATGAGTGGGGGCCTGGTGGAGGGTGCCCCTGGTAGCTGGGGGGTGGGGGTGGTGGTAGACATGAGTGGGGGCCTGGTGGAAGCTGCCCCTGGTGGCTGGGGTGTGGGGGTGCAGGGAGACATGAGTGGGGGCCTGGTGGAGGGTGCCCCTGGTGGCTGGGGGGTGGGGGTGCAGGGAAACATGAGTGGGGGCCTGGTGGAGGCTGCCCCTGGTGGCTGGGGGTGGTGGTGGTGGGAGACATGAGTGGGGGCCTGGTGGAGGGTGCCCCTGTTGGCTGGGGGGGTGGGGGTGGTGGTAGACATGAGTGGGGGCCTGGTGGAGGCTGCCCCTGGTGGCTGGGGGGTGGGGGTGGTGGGAGACATGAGTGGGGGCCTGGTGGAGGCTGCCCCTGCACTGCCGGGGGGTGGGGGTAATAGGGGGCATGAGTTGGACATGAGTGTGGGCCTGGTGGAGGCTGCCCCTGGTGGCTAGGGGTGGTGGGAGACATGAGTGGGGGCCTGGTGGAGGGTTCCCCTGGTGGCTGGGGGGTGGGGGTGGTGGTAGACATAAGTGGGGGCCTGGTGGAGGTTGCCCCTGGTGGCTGGGGGTGGGGGTGCAGGGAGACATGAGTTGGACATGAGTGGGGGCCTGGTGGAGGCTGCCCCTGCACTGCTGGGGGGTGGGGGTGATGGGAGACATGGTGGGAGCCTAGTGGAGCCTGCCCCTGGTGGCTGGGGGGTGGGGGTGGTGGGAGACATGAGTGGGGGCCTGGTGGAGGGTGCCCCTGGTGGCTGGGGGGTGGGGTTGGTGGTAGACATGAGTGGGGGCCTGGTGGAGGCTGCCCCTGGTGGCTGGGGGGTGGGGATGGTGGGAGACATGAGTGGGGGCGTGGTGGAGGGTGCCCCTGGTGGCTGGGGGTGCAGGGAGACATGAGTGGGGGCCTGGTAGAGGCTGCCCCTGGTGGCTGGGGGGTGGGGGTGGTGGGAGACATGAGTGGGGGCCTGGTGGAGGGTGCCCCTGGTGGCTGGGGGGTGGGGGTGGTGGGAGACCTGAGTGGGGGCCTGGTGGAGGGTGCCCCTGGTGGCTGGGGGGTGGGGGTGCAGGGAGACATGAGTGGGGGCCTGGTGGAGGCTGCCCCTGGTGGCTGGGGTGTGGGGGTGGTGGGAGACATGAGTGGGGGCCTGGTGGAGGGTGCCCCTGGTGGCTGGGGGGTGGGGGTGTTGGTAGACATGAGTGGGGGCCTGGTAGAGGCTGCCCCTGGTGGCTGGGGGGTGGGGGTGGTGGGAGACATGAGTGGGGGCCTGGTGGAGGGTGCCCCTGGTGGCTGGGGGGTGGGGGTGCAGGGAGACATGAGTTGGACATGAGTGGAGGCCTGTTGGAGGCTGCCCCTGCACTGCTGGGGGGTGGGGGTGATGGGAGACATGAGTGGGGGCCTGGTGGAGGCTGCCCCTGCACTGCTGGGGGGTGGGGGTGATAGGGGACATGAGTGGGGGCCTGGTGGAGGCTGCCCCTGGATGCTGGGTGGTGGGGGTGATGGTAGACATGAGTGGGGGCCTGGTGGAGGCTGCACCTGGATGCTGGGGGGTGGGGGTGATGGTAGACATGAGTGGGGGCCTGGTGGAGGCTGCCCCTGCACTGCTGGTGGGTGGGGGTGATAGGGGACATGAGTGGGGGCCTGGTGGATGCTGCCCCTGGATGCTGGGGGGTGGGGGTGATGGTAGACATGAGTGGGGGCCTGGTGGAGGCTGCCCCTGCACTGCTTGGGGGTGGGGGTGATGGTAGACATGAGTGGGGGCCTGGTTGAGGGTGCCCCTGGATGCTGGGGGGTGGGGGTGCAGGGGGACATGAGTGGGGGCCTGGTGGAGAGTGCCCTTGGATGCTGGGGGGTGGGGGTGCTGGGAGACATGTGTTTGTGATCAGTAGTGCAAGGTGACATGTGGGTTGGCTGGGGGGCATGGCCATGGTGGATGGGTTGCCTGTGGGACATGAGCAGGGGTGCAGGGTAGTCCCCTGTGGTGTGGGCTGCCTGCAGGGGCCGTGGAGGGTGTAGAGGGAACACCTGGGAGGACCCACACGGCCTAATCACGTGTAGCATTCCCCGGCACCACCGAAATACACGTACCCTGCTGAAATCGCGTGTGAATCTTCCCGCGCACCATGGAATACACGTACCCAGGCCAATCGCGTGTGGAACTTCCCGCGCACCCGAAGTACACGTACCCAGGCCAATCGCGTGTGGAAATTCCCGCGCACCCCAAAACACACGTACTCAGGCTAATCGCGTGTGGAACTTCCCGCGCACCCCTTAGTACACGTACCCAGGCTAATCGTGTGTGGGACTTCCCGCGCACCCCGAAGTACACGTACCCAGGCCAATCGCGTGTGGAACTTCCCGCGCATCCCGAAGTACACGTACCCAGGCCAATCGCGTGTGGAACTTCCCACGCACCCCGAAGTACACGTACCCAGGCCAATCGCGTGTGGAACTTCCCGCGCACCCCGAAGTACACGTATCCAGGCCAATCGCATGTGGAACTTCCCGCACACCCCGAAGTACACGTACCCAGGCCAATCGCGTGTGGAACTTCCCGCGCACCCCGAAACACACGTACCCAGGCTAATCGCGTGTGGAACTTCCCGCGCACCCAGGAACACACGCACACGCTATTTTTCACACAGCTGGTGTCCGTGTTTGTCGGTACCCCTTTGCACCTCATTTGTCCTAGAGGGCCACTGTATGGACCATTCATCATGGCTGTATATGGGTGCTTTTTGTTATCGCACATTTTGGCGCACATTTTTTTCAGGCGCAGGGACGCTATCGCCTGCTTTCTTGTGGCGTACTTGTTTGGCCCTGTGCGCGTCTTTGACCGTGCGCTGGTTTGCCCTATTCGATTCCATGAATACGGGTTGTAAGCGAGCGTGTGGGCGTTCCGCGCACTTGCCTCCTGTACTTCCCCCGTGACGCCCACATTTTCACGCGTTTTTCCCCATTCCGAGTGTTACGCCCCGTGTTCCGCCTACTTTTGTGATGTGCGCCGCGCTATGTGCGATTTCGCAGTGGCCGTGGCGCACGCTGTTGGATGACCATGTTTTTCTCAAGCACGGACTTCCATGAATCGATATGCGCTGGTTTCCCTGCGATTTTCGCACTTGCACTGCGATTTTCGCACTTTTACTGCGAATCGCACTTTTTGGCACCTCTGCGCGGGAATTTTCGGCGCACATTAATTCCATGAATCGACCCGAAAGTATTTTGCCTTCCTTTTTAGAAAGAGGCATGAAATCTGAAAGAAAAATGATAAACAGCAATGGAGCCATCTGACATCCCTGTATTACCCCTTTATTGGTGGAAAACTCAATGGGTGACTCTTGGCCAGCCTTACTAACAACTGAAGCCCTTGTATCTGAATAGAGGCAGATAATCAAATGCAAGAGGGTGGTAGGCATACCCAATTTGTGAAGCTTGTTCTACAACAGTGCCCGATCCAAGGAGTCAAAAGCCTTTGCTAAATCTAAGAAGCCTGCATATACATGGACCCTTCTCAGTGAAACATATTTTTTCTATAATGGTTTTAAGAACAAAGGCGTGGTCAACTGTCATAAAACCTTTCTGAATTCTACTTGGTAAGCAGGCAGGATATTGTTGTCCACAGCCCACTTGGCAAGCCTAGCAGCCAGGCACCTGCCAAATAATTGTAGATGCAATATCTAGCAAGAAAATTGGCCGATAGCATTGGAGGTCTTCATGTGAGCCTTTCTTGAAGACTGGTATAAAAATGCTCTTGGTCCAAGTGAATGGAACTACCAGGCAGCATGCAATTGCGTTAAATGATTCCAACAGAATTGGTGCCCACCAATCTGGGAACCATTTGTAGATGTCAGACGAGATGCTATCTTTAATAGCATGCAAAACCTCGCCTATTGTAAATATGTCCTGTATTTGGAAAGACGATCTTTACAAGCCTGGTGGGGGTGCCTCTGCATCTTCATTAAAACAATTCTCCTAGTAGTGAGAGGCCCACTCGGGTGGTGGGATTGACCTACCCTCCTCTTGAGCATTATTGAGGAACCCATGAGCCACAGGTTTCCTGAATCCCTTCACATCTTTCTCCCAAATCGTCTTGTCCAAGTGGACCAACTGGATCTCTACGATCACTTTTTTCTTAGCCTTTAAAAGCTTTTTATACGCTTGTTTAAGCTGATTTCTTTTCTCTGATTCCACACACAGTTTAAATTTTGCCTTGCGACACTCCCCGTCAAACCATGATGCATTGTTATACTTGTATAGCCGTTAACCCGAGAGAGTGCTGGATGTTCGGTGGTATTTGCTTGTGATTTAGGAGGTTAATTTCTCGTATGCCAAGGTTGCCCCAGGGTCTTTGAGCAACACCTGGGAGGAAAAAGACTGCCAGTGGGTACTGCTTCAGCCAACATGGTGGCAAATTTGTCCTTGGACAGTTTTCTCACCCAGAATACTTTTCCAAGTTCTTCTGAGCTTAGAAATGCACTGGAATTAATGCTGAGTGACTTCAGGATCCATGAAAGGACCAGCAGGTTATTGTCACTTTCTAGGCATTCATGAACCATGACATCACTCACCATCTGGTATGAATAGCAATCCACCAAACAATAATCAATCGGAGAAGCTATAGCACGTAATTTATATGTGGCCTTGGGTGGAACATCACCAGGGCACCTCTCGTTCAATCCAACCAAGGAATTGTGAAGCAAGAAAGACCCACAAAGGTCTTCTTATGGTGGCATGCCCTGGTTCCTCTTTGGGATTCCACAGATGACTGCCAATACATTCCTTTCATTGTCTGTTAATATGTGCCACCCCCAAATTTGGCATTACAATCCCTCACATCTCAGAAAAATGTACTAACCACCCACTGAAACTTAAAAAGATTTTTGGGTTTTCCTTTGTGTGCAAGTATGCATTAACTATTAGAAGCTTGTGATAAGTGCCAATTCCCAGAGCTGATGAGACCACTAAAGATTGACCAGAAGGGCTGGGAATTTAGGGCCATCTGTATTAAAGTCACCATTCCCTTTCTCGCACAGCTTGACCCCTTTTGTGTAGCAGCACTTGAAAACACTCTGAATTCTTGAAGAATCGTAGCAAGCTGAGGTCTCTTGCAATCAGATCACATCATGGGTTTTTAGCCAATATATCCAGCCAGGATCATCTAATTTCCCTCAAAACCCCGCCACATTCCAGCTTAACAATTTTACTGGTTCCGATGTGGACCGTGGCAAATTACGTACACCCTCATGCCTGAGTAACCTGGGTAAGGGGATTACCAACAAATCATCCGCAGGAAATGTAGTTGGTTTTGCCCACAAACCTTAGAGGTACGTACTTCTTAGGGAATATGTGTGGAACACAGGCATACTACTTCTCTGGAGCTTGTCTGGACATGCAAAAGGCCGAGACAATCTAAACTAGAATTCCTCTCTTGTCACATCTACAATTGGGTGATTTAAATCAGCTTTTACTTCCTGTGTCAACTTTGTTTCAACTTGCCTAACTAATGGCTGAACTACATGAGCAGTATCTACAGTTTCACAGTGTATGAACCAAGGGCTGAGTAAATGGCAAATGTGAAGGCTAGCACTTATAAATATGTTTTAATAAGAAAATTAATGTTGGCATGGAAATGAGTATATCCCCCCTCCCCTAGGTGCTTTCAGGTGATGTGAATCCCCTATGAAGTGGTGTAGTGTATAAGGGGGGAGAGAACCACACTATGAAAGTCGCTGCAGATATAATATAGCATACACAGCAGACGTATAACCCCAGAAGGCCATTTTGTATTTGCAGGCTTGAATGGCCGCACTGTACCATATAACGCTTCATGGAAGGACTTCACTAGGCCCAGATCATTAAGGCAGAATGAGTCAGCAATGCCAGTTCTCACGGAAGCTCACTTCCCCCTTGTCCCTTCACTGTTGCAAACATTTAGTATCATTGGGAGGAATGCACCCTGCAAGGCTGTGAGACAACTCCAAGCTCCTCACAGTGCACATTCATCACAACCAAGCTGCAAGCAGGCAGCTAACCCCCACCGAGCCAACCCAGAGCCAGAGCCCACACCACTGACCCGACCCCCACACCCTTGCATTCCATGATAAGCAAGCAGCCCCCCAGCCCTAGCATAAACCAAGCGACCAAAAGGATCTAAGCATGCGCATATATTTCACCCCTGAGCATAAAACACATCCTTTGTAACACGAGGTACAGAGAGGGATAACATATAGATCATAAATTATAGCTCAAGCAAGGGTGGAGGCCTTGGGTGCAAGAGGAGTGGTATCAACAAAGCCTAGAATGTGTGGGTCAGTGTGACTGTATTTCCTCCTCCCTTCCCCCTGTAACCAGTCCCCAAGACCCCCAGGTGCACGCCATAGTGATGTAGTGGTAGGCTCAGCATGCTAGCATAGTTTGAATAATGTAGTTTATGAGCGACCTGACCTTCACTCCACGGAGAGATGAGCCCAGCTGACCCACGTGGGAACTGAAAGTCAGCAGAAATGTGAAACAATTGTAGCTTGGCATGCCCTATGGAGCAGGCCCATGTATATGGTCTTGTCAAGCGGTAAGACCAGTGTTTACTGTGTAGCGATGACGGTGAACATCCTTTTATGCTTCTGCCTGCACTGAGTGGTACTCAAGTGTGACTGCGCAAAACACAGCGCATGATGGAGCGCCATTTAATAATTGGAGGGCAGATGTTTGGAAGGCTCTCAGCGACAGTATCCTGACACATCAGATATGGATGCAATTATTACATGTAAAATGAAGGAAGATGAAGACCCTATTGGTTATATTCAGGATATTCAGGAGAAATTGCCGCTTAAAACCTGTGAGCGTGGGAAAAGAGAATGACACTATTTTATCATATTTTATGTCAGGGGTTAACAGACCCAGTACAAAGACAGATGAAAAAACAAGTGGGGATGGAAGTGAAGCCATGGGTTGTGGTAAAATTGACTATTGTACATCACTGTCGGTTATTACAAGAGAAGAACAAAAAGATGGATGAAAATGGAAACATTGAGGAAGCCAAATTAGTTCAGAAAAAAATGTCAAAATGTGCCATAACAGGGGTGGGACTGGGCATTCTGCAAATAATTGGTACATCGCAGGTGAATAATTCACCCCCGATGGATCAAGGTGGGTAGGTGGTTGCGCTACGAGGCAGAGGCATGGGTTTCAGGGGGATAGGAGGCGGATTTCAGAACAACCACGGTGGATTTCAAAACACTAAGAATGAGAGCCAGAGTGCTCACAGAGGATATATCCAAGGATGGTTTGCCGGAGGGCCACCCCCAGTGTGTTGAAATTGTGGATTAACAGGGCATATTGCACATGTGTGGAGGAGCCGAGGGAGTGTACAAAATGTCCAGTTTTCAAGAGGGGGAACTGCTTATCTACTGCCATATAGCACACAATCAAGAGAGGGCTTTGCCCAGGATCACACATCCTATCAGGCACAGGCACCACAAGTACAGCAGGTACAACAGCAGGGATAAGTACAAATACACCCACTGCAGGAGCAGTCGCAACAAGCACCCATGCAGACACAACAATATGCGAATACAGGACAATTATTGATGCCTAGAATAGGAGGTTTCACTGTGGTAGGAGGGAATGCTTTCACAGGAACAGGGGTGAGCTTGTACCCTCAATAAGACAGCTCACAGGGTGACCTGATGTCTACAGTACTATCCGTGACACGAGACCCCCAAGAGGAACCACGCGTCAATGTGACGATAGGGGGCAAATCCTTTTCTTTTCTTGTAGACACTGGGGCAACTCATTCGTGTAAACAAGAGGGAAAATACCCAGTGTCAGGTATTGCCATGCATGTTCAAGTGTTCTCTGGAGCTAACTATTTAGTTCCTTTTAATTTATAAATTAGCGGTCTCCATAGGGCAATGTGACATGTCCGTTCCTTTGTTATATTCACGACAGACACCAGTTAACATTTTGGGAAGAGATTTAATGACAAAAGTTAACATGACGATTTCATTTACTGATCAAGGAATAGTGTGCTCCACTCCAAGAATACACTATTTAAACATAAGAGAGTTCATACTGGCATTCACAGGGCAAGTGGCTCTGCAAAGCAATCTCGGTAGATCCAGAAGTCTTTTTATACAGAGTAAGTATTTTGTTGACATGGCTACCTGGGCTAGTAGGGACGATTGTGAGGATACCTGATGAGTTTATATTTTGACCACGAATACCTATGGATGAGGAAGATGGACAGACTATTCCTATAGAGTTGGAAGCAGCTATACTACGAGGCGAGATGGCAATGCTTGAAGGGGTGGATGACGAAGGTAGATCATGGAGAACACTGATAGCTCTTGAGGAGGGGCACAGATTGACAGACATAACAGATGAAGATATGTTCAGAGAAGAATATATTGATGATGAAGTGGTGTTCTTTATGAGCATGACATATTGGATAAGGATCGAGAAGAGAGAAATCCCATAATGAGTGGCGATAATTTGGCAACAACCAGCATTTTCCAGGAAGACCTTGAAAAGGTGCCAAGTGTCCTATGGACCACAGGCCCTTATGACGTAGGCTTACTGAAGGGAATAGTGGAGGTTAACATAAAGCTTAAGCCAGGAGCAATTCTACCCCAAGCAAAACAGAACCCCATGTCCTGAGAAGCTGATGAAGGTATATTCCAGACTATTTCAGTACTGATGAATCAGGGATCCTAGTGCCATCAGAGTTATTGTGCATTACCGCGCTGTATCCGATAAAGAAAATTGAAAGGAGGGTCATGGAGATTTATTCAGGGTTTGCAACCTTTTAACCAGATTGTAGAGGCAGATTTTCCTTTTGTTCCTAATACTGTGACAATATTGTGCAGCATCCTAGCTCAGTATTTCACAGTGATCGATTTGAAGAAAAAATAAAATCTCGATCCCCCTGCATAAGGACTCACAAACTTGACTTCCTTTACGTTTAGACAAAAAAGACTAAAACATACTCGTCTTCCTCAAGGCTATTGTGAGTCCCCATCAATTGTTAATAGGGTCTTACAGACTAGGCAATATCGATTTTAGGAGTGCGGTAATACAGTACGTAGATGACATACTGATTTGCAGTACAACAGAGGAGGAATGTAGGCAAGACTCTGTCCAACAAATGACTATTTTAGCAGACAAACGATATAAGGTGGACAAAGAAAAATTACAATATTGCCAGGAAGAGGTGTTGTACATAGGTCCATTAATTTCACATGAGGGGGAGAAAGTGACACCCAAAAGGGCTGAGGCAATTATGAAGGCACCAAAATCAAACACAGTGAGACAGATTCTAGGCTTGTGCAATTACTGCAGAACCTGGGTATTTGATTACAGCAAATACACCAAACCACTTTTGCAGGCATTCAAAAAAACACAAGTTGGTAAGGAAAAAATAGAATGGACTATAGAAATGGACGAAGGATTTGAGGAGTTGAAAAGAGCAATTTGTACAGCTCCAGTTTTAGGGATTTCCAACTATGGCGAGGAATTTTATTTATTTTCACATACAAATGGGGCAGTCATGACAGCAGTGCTGACACAAAGGACAACAATGGGGTATAAACCTTTGGCATACTGTCGCGCCTTGAAACACTTGAAACGCTTGTGTATAGGCGCGTTACAAATGCCATATCATATCATATCATAGCAGAACCTAGACCCAGTTATGAGAGAATACTACCCTTGCGAACAATGCTTTGGTGGGAGGACAGATTCTTTTTATTGACGTTTCTTTGAAAATTGACCAGATTAGTGGGAGAGGGGTATCATCCGAAAATTTCGCCCTCATTTGTGGGCCCCCACAGTCACTGCGACTTTGGAGGTGCACAAAATGAGGGTGACATTTACTGCGCCCAAGCAGAGCGGGGTTGCGGGGGTGTTTCCCCCGCTCTTCCTGGGCACAGTAATGGGGGTCAGGGGTTGCAGGGATGTCCCCTGCTTACCTTTCTGGAAAGCGGGGGACACATAAAAAAAAGTAAAAGAAAAAAGCACCCTGCGGCGTCAGTTCCAACCCACGTTAGTGGGAAGAGCTGACACCGCAGGGATCACAGAGTGCGGGCGGCACACGCAGAAGTGTGCCGCCCTAAAGGTAAGTGGGGTGGGGGTTGGGAGGGGTAATGCAGGCCAGGGGAAGCAGGCACAGTGATCTATATGATCACTGCGCCGCGCTGTAACTGCCATCGGCATTTTTGGCGTCGCAGTTGTGGGCGGCGCAGTAATCACATAGATCCGGGAGAGGCATTCGGGATTCACAGTAGTTAGACACAGACTAAATGGTGAATTTGAAGTAGTGGCAAGTGCAAGACTACCGTCTCACTTTTCAGCGCAAGCAGCAGAATTAGTAGCACTTATTGTCGCACTCGAAAACATGAAGGACACGAAGTGACGTGTATAGTGACTCCGCCTATGTGATGTCAACCATACACACAGGGCTGTCATGTTGGAAAAGGAGAGGCTATCTCTGTGCATATGGCTCACCAGTACAACATGCATCCTTTTTGGACAGGCTCATCAAGGCACTAAAACTCCCAGTGGACATAGCGGTTGTAAAATGCACAGCCCATACTAAACAAACAGACTTTATCTCTCACGGAAACGCAGACGCAGACATAGAAACCAAAAGGGTTGCATATTCATCAGATATTTTGAGTTTTGATACTGAAGATATTAAAGAATATTTAACTAGAAACATGTTAGTACGAGAAGGGTTTGATATGCTGTCAAACACCCAATTAATAGAGATTCAGGAAAGAGCACCACAGGAAGAGCAAAAGCTATGGAAATGAAAGGGGTGTTATGTATCCCCCCCAGAAGCTGTATGGTGACAAGAAAGCACTGGAAAGCCAGTAATGCCAGTAATGGATACAGGTATCTATTAGTAGTGGTGTGCCTCTTCTCTAGGTGATCGAAGCCGGTCCGTGTGCACACCCTGATGCCACTTGCGCAGCAAAGTTATTAGTGCACAAAGTCTTCCCAAGGGGGGGTGTGTGCAAAGTACTAAGATCCGATAATGGGCCACATTTTGTAATATAAATATTCAAACAAACAGGGCTTCTACTGAGCATAAGGCACATGTTTTCTTCTGCGTATCAATCACAAGCAAACAGGATATGTGAGACACTCAACAACCAACTCAAGGAGAGGATCGCCAAGATTAAATTGACCTTAAATAAGGGATGGCTATATTGCCCACCCCTATCCTTACATGCCTTTCAGAATCAGCCAGATTCTGACCATCACCTTACACCTCATGAATTAGTGACAGGGTGTTGCATGAGGATGCCTCTTACGCCTCCATCTAGAGTAAGGAGAGCTGCCCAGAGTGTAGCAAAGACTCTAGGTGATGAAATGCATGATTATTTGACATATTTGACTACCAGTATTTCTTTCATTTCAGATCAAGTCAAGCATTGGGGGGAGAGGTCTTGGACCATGGAAGAGGACAATCCAGTGACCAATTCAAGAGAACTATTGCCACCACCAAAGGTATATGTTGGGGACCTGATCCTTATAAGAACTTTACTAGAAGGTGGCACAAACCTAGGTTCAATGGCTCCTTTGTTGTTGAGGGAGTCTCCCCTTCTGCAGTTAAGGTACTGGGAAGACGTGCTTGGCTGCATCTAGGTGACATGAAGGTTTATAAAGATGAGACCCTCCCTCTAACGGTTGCTGACCTAGAAAGAAGACAAGAAGAAGAATGTCCATGTGTGATTAGCACATATTACCATTGGACTGGAATTCAATGGACACTCCTTATATATTTTAGCAGGAAGTGCAAAGACTTGCAGAGGAATCCAGAGGCTGAAACAAACTTTTATAAATGTATTGACGAAATTAATAATACATCAGTATTTATGCCTAAATGTCAGTTCTTGATTAGAAATTGGAAGAAAGATCAATATCCAGATTCGTTTCGTGGAGAACATCTGTTTTAATTGATAAAATACATGATAACTGTTGGCAGTAACACAACCAGTTTTATGGTTGCTATTTTTGTGTTCATACTTCAATCCTGCACTGCCCTTCTTAGGAGAGACCTTAATAATCACACCTTTGTACATGATCCCAAGAATGGTCCAGTGATAAGGAGACTATTGACAGTGATCATTGAGCACATTGTACAATTACAGATGTGAAATTGAATACTTGCAGTAAAAATGATTTGAGAAGAACTCCTGAAGAACCATGCCAAACTCAGTATGGGGAAACATGTGTAGAGGGTGCTAGCTCATACAACTATCAACAAGAAGTGAATGGAAACAAAGGTTATCCTTTTCTAATCTGAGAGCAAAGAAATGTGAAAGAAAATGAATGTTTAATTTTCTAACATTGGAAAAAAGTAGTAAAAAGAATGAAGTAATTCTGAAAATTCTTTGCAGCAAAATCTTTTTTGAAATACAATTTTAATTTGGAGCGCAAAAGTGGAGTCTCTGTGTTTCTTTTTCTACATGTTATTTCTGACATTGGTCAGTCGCAATGTCTCATGCTCCACATGCAGCAAACAAATAGTGCATTATAAAATATAGACAATGGCCCTCATTACGACCCTTGCGGAAAGCGACTGACCGGAGCGCCACAGCGTAAATAGCGTTTCCGCCATTGCACGAAGGAGCAAAGTGCGGCCCATTCCGACCCATCGGGCACGAGCACCACGCCACGGCGGAAGTGCAAAGTCCGCGATGGCGGAAATGACCCCAAAACGGCCCACACCGCCGCCGTACGGCGCCCTAGGTGCAATACCGCCACCCCTCTTAGCGGTCACCGCAGTGTGCGCCTACCGGAAAGTACGGTGACCGGAAATATACGGAAACGGAAGTTAAAACATGGGCCCGGAACGGGAAACATCCCGGCGTACACCTATAAAACCACTAAAACCACACAACCACTAAAATCACTACCCTGAAACACACCCCAACCCGTCACCCACCCTAGCGAAACCAAGACAAATGGGAAAAGTAGCGAAGAAAGCGTGCGACCGCAAGCGGCAGGTCCACTTCTCCCGCGAGGAACTCACCGTGCTAACAGAGACCCTCCAGGAGAATGCTGCCGTCGTCTTCTCCACGCAAATGACCAGAACGGCACTTGCAAACAAGAAGACCATATGGGCTCTGGTGGCACAGCGGGTAAGTGCGGTGGGGACCGCACCCCGCACCCCACAGCAATGCCGCAAGCGATGGGACGACCTGCGGATACGCGTCCGCAGCATACTCTCTGCCAACCGCAACATTGCCACAGCCACCGGGGGAGGTCCTGAATCACCCATCAAGTTGACCCCCTGGGAAGAAATCTGTGCCTCCACCATCGGAATGGAGAGCATAGAGGGAGTCGGAGGGATGGAGAAAGGAGTGCAGACATCCGAAGATTCAGGTAGGTGGGCCAGATAAAACAATGCCAAATCCACACAGTCCATCCATGTGAAGTACCATGCGTCCACATAGTGCAACAGAAACACATGTCCAGGAGAACGGCCACACACATCGGCCTGATAGCGCACGTTAAAACCCACAATAAATACATAAATAATTAAAAACCCCTAATACACGCACTACACGTGCAGCAGGCACACCCTAACTGCAGGCTGCCAAACAACTGCACCCTCACTCCACACACAAATCAAAGCACCTCCAAGGACCCGACCCAAATCACCCTCAGGTACCACCCCAGAGCATGTGATACAATGCCATTCCAATTCCCACAGACCCATCATTAACCCTCGCCCTCCTTTACTCCACCACAGGGTCCGATCCAAACGACGAGCTACAGGACACCCCTACCAGCACACCTGCAAAGAGGGCCAAGACCAACGGCCAGAGACCCTCCACCTCAGCTGCACGCATCAAGACACGGCAGCAGCACAAATCAGGTGGCAGCACAGAGGAGGGAACATCAACAGGCACCCCAGCAGCCAGCATGCCCACAACACCACCACCACAGGTCCCCCCAATGGATGCCACAGAAGGCACTGCCTCTGGTGGCAGCAGCACCATAGGTGACACCCCATTGATGGCAGCATGCTCCGACACAGAAAACGGGGATGTCGAAGTCAGATCCATCCATGACCTGTCCCAATCCCCCTGTCTGTCCCATCCCGTACAACATGAGGATACCACGCAGGGGCACCCACAAGACAACGACTGGCCATCCCCCCCAAGCCCTGTGGCAAGGCAACATGAGGACAACAGCCCCTCTGTGACACCCCCGCAAATGGGCATGGCCCAGCAGAGGCAACAGTCCCTCGACCAGTTAATCGTGCAACAGCAGCAAATGGCCACGCTCCTCAAGGACCATGCCGATGAATGTGGGGGCACTAAGGCAGACATAGAAACATCAACTGAGACACTTAGGGCAGAAATGGAGAGAGGCACAGAGACGCTGAGGGCACAAATGGAGAGTAGCACCGAGAGCCTGAGAGTCCAAATGGAGAGTAGCACCGAGAGCCTGAGAGTCCAAATGGAGAGAAGCACCGAGAGCCTGAGGGGGGAACTGCATGCGACGTCCAAAGACGTATGTGCCGAACTTGCCGCAGTGCGCCGTGTGCTCACTGAGCTCTCGCAAACCCTTAGGGACATGCATGGACGTGAGCAGGCAGACACATCATCCGTTGCAAGTTCCGTCCAGGGCAGCCCCCAACGTAGATCTGGAAGGAACCTGCGCTCCACAGGCAGGGGTGCCCCTGATACCCGCAGAGGGGGCTTGCAATAGCGACAGCCCACTGACAATGAGCATCTTTGGACACTGGGGTTCGTGGGGGAGGTAGGAGGGTGGAGGGGGTGTGTTGGGCTCACTTGGGTGGCGGGTCGATAGGGTGTTCAACATGACATCACATATGCCATAAAAAGTGCACGATCAACCAATGAGATGTGTGGACATTGATTTCTGTGTACTAGGCCATCATAGGCGTACAGTCCATATTGTGCATGTCCCAGACACGCACAGTGCCACGAGTCCCGTGTCCATGTATCAGCCACCAGGCGTGAGTGCTAGAAGCATACATCAATGAGATGCTGACGAATGTCACGGGCCTCCGGTGCCTCGCAGACTCCATGAGGTGCTGCCACATCCCCACCCTCATCATGACCATCATCATGTGCTTGCAGTTCTGCGTCAGGGGGCATGGGCACATTTCTACGTACGCACATGTTGTGGAGCATGACACATGCCATGACCATCTTTGCAACCTTCTCATGGCGGTACAGGAGTGCCCCGCCAGACCTGCTGAGGCAGCGGAAACGACCCTTCAGTAGGCCGAATGCCTGTTCAATGACTACACGGGTACGTGAGTGGGCATGGTTGTAGTCCTCCTCATGCTGGTCCCGTGGGTTCCGGACTGGTGTGAGGAGCCATCTCTTCAGTGGATATCCAGCATCACCTGTATGTGGACGAGAAACGTATGATGTGGAATGCCATTGCTACGTACGCACACCCCCCCCCCTTCCTGCCAGGTCATTGCCAAATCACATTCCCCACATAATCATGCATGTAATGAGACTCACCGAGTAGCCAGGATCTGTTCCCTGCGTGTCGCTCCATGTAGCGTGGTATTGTAGAGTTCCTCAAGACCATAGAATCATGGGTTGATCCAGGGAATCGGGCACAACAATGTGTAATGATCCTGTTGGAGTCACACACCATTTGTACATTCAGGGAATTAAATTGTTTTCTGTTGCGGTACTGGGCCTCCATGGCATGTGGGACGACCAATTCCACATGGGTGCAGTCGATGGCACCAATGCAACCCGGTATGCCGGCAAGTGCATGGAATCCCACTTTTGTGTTGGTAATTTCCTGCTCCGAGCGTGGTAGAGAGATGTAGTCGTCTGCGTGCTGCAGGAGGGCATCGAGCACTTGCAATAGTGTCCGTGAGAACAGTGGCTGAGAAATGCCATGCAACTGTCCGACTGTGTGCTGGTAGGTGCCTGTGGCCAGGAAGTGGAGTACAGACACCACCTTCAGTAGGGGTGGGATGGCGGTTGGGCTATCTATCTTGCTGACAAGGTCAGCCTGTGTCATGTCCACAATGGCGGCTATGGTGTCCCGGTCCAGACGGTAGAGGGTGTGGATCTGCTCATCAGTGAGGTTGAACGGATGTGCTCGGAGGCGTGGGATTGCGGGCTGCCTGCGTGGTGGTAGTGGCTGTGCTGGCGGCCCTTGCTGGCCCTGCCTTGGCCTCCTCCTCCTCCTGCGTCTCCTTCGTGCGGCCGGTAGCAGTTGGTGTTCGTCTTCTTCTTGGAGTTGGAGTAGTTGCAGTGCTATCAGGTCCCCCAGGGCCAACATCGCGAGTCCTGCCGGTAGCATTTCGGTGTGGTTGTGGGAGGAGACTGGCTGTGCAATTTATGTGTTTTCAGGCTGTATGGCCTCCACCTGTGGTGATTAATTCCACCTGTGCAAGCTGCTCTCCCCTTTGGCCGAGCACGTCCCGCGCACAACGCTGCAAATCTGGGAATGGCATCTTGCTATTGCAATCATGTATTTGTACCCGATGGCCGTGTAACATTGGTTGACATGTTCATTCTGCTGTGGTCCCATTGTTGCACATACTATCTGTGCAGTCGCGAACAGACTTGTGAAGGGTCAGTGGAACATAGTACTCGAGTAACGGTGGGCCCTCATGCATCACTTTACCGAGTTGCAATGACGGGCGGGGCGTCCCATTTGTGGGTGAAGGCAGTTGCCATTTTCACACACAGCCGCACTCGATGGAATAATTAGTGATTTCAAACGGCCACAGATGCCTTTTCGGCGTGATGTTGCAAATGTGGAATTCCAAGGGCGGCGCTTTCGGTTTCCAGCTAGCGGCGAGGAGATGCCCACAGGTCTGACTGCAAATATAACGTTCTGTTGTTCAATGTCCTTGAGACAGGGCCCATGGCGAGGAAGCAATGATTGATATGAATAGTTTGGGATGCGCAATTGCTACGTGGGCGATGAGGCCGGCCGTTCCCACATACACGTTACTTCACAACACTGGAATTACGGGCTGGGGCACTGTGGATTTTGCAGGCTGCATAACGCACAGACTCAATGGATGCTTCTAATGTTATGTGAGTAATTATTCAGGCGTTTTGATTCCGGGATGAGGGAATGATGAATGGATGCATGGGCAGGTGATTTGATACAGAGTTTGCCATGTACAGGGCTTCTTGGGATCTATCCGCCTCCCCTACGCTATGTGATGCAGGGCTGCCATGGTGGGACCATCGTCTATCTGGCCTTGTTGAGCCCTCCCTGTCTCGACACGCCCTCAGACACTTGTGTCCATGCACATTAACATTCCCATCTGATGGATTCTGTTTTGACAGACGCATGCACAGGTACACTCGTTTGTGATGGTGTTTGCACCTCGATATAGATGGTTAGGAGTCGCAAGTGGTTTTGGGGTGGTGATGATCCTTTGGAGTGGGCTAGCATGCATATGGCTGTGGATTTCGTGTGATCATTGAAGTGAGTTGTTGGAATGTAGTTCTGATGGCCATTCTGTTCTTTTTCTTTTCTTTTGGTTGACAGGTATCTCCTCCCCTTTTGCCACTGCCATCTGTATGCCACTCATGCAGATGGGTTTTACTCCCGACACCTGCTGCTTCGTGTTAATCAGTGGAGCAGCATTACGATCTTATGGGACGATCGCCAATGGCCCACATGCCCTTACGCAGTACTGGTGGCTCGGAGCAACATTTCGGCCTTTCAGCTGGACTAGTGCCTCCCCATTGGGACGGCCCTGCGGTTCTGTGCGCTTCCATGTTGCCTTTTCGTACGTGAATGTGGCTCTGTGTACCATGAGGGAACAGGACGACACACAAGTAGTGGCTGGTCATTTCTTGCGGATGCAGCCCACAATGGTGATTGGTGTTTAGGAGTTCATGGCCTGATGGCTGTATGGGCTTGGTGACTTTGATGTGCATTAAATTTCTATTCTGATTTGGCCCGTGTAGCGTTTTTCTTTGCAAGTGATGTGGCATATGCCTATTTGGGGGGCGATGTATTGTGAGGAGATCTGCATTGGGTTCCAGCTTCGGAGTTTAGTTGCGTGGTACTGTACTGGGCGCGTTTGCCTACTAAGCCCGTGAGGTCAGGGATGGGGGCTGCCAATATGACAGTTTGAATGTTGTCATGCTCAGGGGCGGGGGATTGGGTTTTGTGTAACAGATGCCGGTCAGCCAGGTGGACTGGTGGAATGATGTGATTCTCGGAATATGGCTGGTCACAGGTGCCTGTGTTTGCGTGCGTTTCTTGGTGGGGGACTGTGGTCATGTCCATTGGGATGGCTTCTGTATTCGTGCCATCTGTGCCCTGCAGCTCCCATTGGCCCCTCTTGTGTTTCTTTTGTTCGTTGCCATGCATGGGTGACTTGTACATTTCAATGGTTGCATTGTGGCTTCATTGCACCTACGGGGAGTTGTACTTTGTGGGCAGGGAGCGGTGTACAGGCACTCAGTGGGGCCGTTTACGGTTGATTCGCGATGCCGTACTTCTCACCATGGCGGAATGGTACATTACGCCATGCCTGATGGCGTTAGGTACATGTCCGCTAGGGTCGGAATTGGCGTACCGTTGCGCCATGGTGGTGTTTGCGGTTTCGCATGGCGCGCGCGCGCGTGCTTGGTGCAGTTAGCGTTGGCGTTCACTACGGTGTCGCTAATGGCTTCGTACTTTGCGGTGACGGGTCATAGTCGCACCGAGCGCTATTCGATGGCGGTATTGCATTTCCGCCATCGTTTTCCGATTTCCGCAAGGGTCGTAATGAGGGCCAATATCTTAAAAACCAAGGTAGCTCACTTCAGTTGCAACAGACTGAACCTTCCTGATAATCATTTCGAATTACTTTAGCAACAGAAGCTTAGCACCAGGAAAGACCCAATCAAACCTTTACGACACAAAATGGAACAACGTTTCAGACAAAGGGAACAAGAGGCAGAACAACTATTTTCAGGTGTACCTCCAACAAACAAAGAAAGTGACACATCACAAATTAAATCTCTTAAACAGGCATTTGAGAAACTAGAATCATTGTCTAAGAAGGAACGTTCCCGTTGGTTGGAAATAACGACTTTGGAAAAATATTTAAAAGTGGGACGAATACCGAGAGGACTACGAATCTGCATCTTCCCAGCATTTGAAGAGGAAGATGTAGAGGATCTTAAAGATTGGGAAGAACTGTTAAAAACAACATCAAAATAAATGATTCACAGGATCATTATGTACACTAAAAAAATCCACACCAAATTGTTAGAAGAGATAGAAGGAATTAGAAAGATAATAGAGGATCTTAACCTTCCTGAAGCCACCTTCAAAAACTATCAAATCATGGACGAGTATCTGAGTAATTATGAAAAAGAAATTAAAGCAAAAAAACAACAGGCATTCCTACGTGATGAACTGGATTACAAATTCAAACGTGTCTACACATTTCAAAACAAATTCAGAATAAGAGCACAAACCAGACAACAGCCCAAAAAAACAGCAGCCCCTACAAAACAGCCTCAGGAAACAACCTCAGAATCATCAGAGCCGGACAGCGAAAGTGACAAATTAACAGAATTTAGGGAAAAGGGATGCACAACAGAAGACAATACAACATACTCTTTTTTAGAGGAATATCAGAAACACAGGCAAGCAAGGGCCTATCCCCTCTATCAAAGTACACATCAACTCAGAAATCAACAAATACAATATGGAAACACAAATGGTGGCCAACAAAGAGGGGCAGGAGGGGCAAGACCAGAACAAACAAAAGACAATTCAAAAGGAATGTGGACACGATCCAAAAATACAAATCAGAAGAAAACTTAGTTCTGAATCTTTCAGACAGAGGGTGCTAGCTCAGAGGATGCTAGCTCATACAACTAGCAACAAGAAGTGAATGGAAACAAAGGTTATCCTTTTCTAATCTAAGAGCAAAGAAATGTGAAAGAAAATGAATGTTTAATATCCTGATACCCAGGTGAGACCAATATCAATGCAGTATATATTTCAGCTAAGACATCAATACCAAGACAGTTTAGATTAAACATCTGTCACTACTGATAGCCATACCAAGTTATGGAGACATCAGACTGATAACGTTTTTTGTCACTCCCTAGAGACCCTAGGGTGAACTATCAATCTGGATATATTAGACCTTGCAGACATCAAAGGAATAAGCTAAAGATGCACACACATAACAAAGCATAGCACAAGTAAGTATTCATGCTAATCTATTTAATTTTTGGCATTTTGCATCAGATACAATGGGGAAACAAATATTAAGGCAACTCCTCTTGTTCCCTTTCTCCTCAGCTTTACTGCACAATTGGCAACCAAAAAGCAACTGTGTATATATAAACAAATCCCTCCTGAAGAGCCATGCCAAACTCGGTATGGGGAAACACGTGTAGAGGGTGCTAGCTCAGAGGGTGCTAGCTCATACAACTAGCAACAAGAAGTGAATGGAAACAAAGGTTATCATTTTCTAATCTGAGAGCAAAGAAATGTGAAAGAAAATGAATGTTTAATTTTCTAACATTGGAAAAAGGTAGCAAAAAGAATGAAGTAATTCTGAAAATTATTTGCAACACAATCTTTTTTGAAATACAATTTTAATTTGGAGCACAAAAGTGGAGTCTCTGTGTTTCTTTTTCTACATGATCCCAAGAATGGTCCAGTGATAAGGAGACTATTGACAGTGATCATTGAGCATATTGTACAATTACAGATGTGAAATTGAATACTTGCAGTAAAAATGATTCGAGAAGAGGGTAATGTGATTATAGAGAGAGCACTAACTCAGCAAGCGTTTGGATGCACAACAAATGGTTCTCTAGGCTTTTATGCGTAACATACATATGCATGTGTATTCTCTATATCTTTCTGTATCTCACATTTATGAAAATCCATTTTCCTACTGATCGAATTGAAAAAAGATTGTCTATGATTCTTGCTAGTGCAGGTACAAATGATTATAATTTTGTTCATCTCTATGAGCATGTTAAAAGACAGAAGAGAAATGCAGAAAATGACAATCAGGGGTCAAATACCTACCTTCATAATGCAGCTCACCTATGGAATCATATGTGGTATAAGCACATGAAAAAAGTGGGGGAGTTAGCATCTGATGAGAATTCCTATATGGGCTTTCTCATCCCCCATGCCACGAATACTGTCAATATCTTTATTCAAAAGAGATGCCAGTGCAGGCTGCAAAATTACACAGTCATCTAGCAGCATGCACTACCAGAGGACAGTTCCAAGGGAGCTGGGCAGCATTGCGATGAAGATTAAGATAATCGTTTCCATACCAGGATTATTATATCAAAACAACACAAATGGAGAAGGAACCTGGATGCACAGACAGCGTGCTCTTGTATCCTGCTGCAGGCCAGGATGAGGTGATGGTTGAAGAAATTAAGAGAATGAACTGTTCTGACATGACAGAGAAGACTGAAATGCCTGGATGCTGGGAACGGTCGCAGCTGCTGATCTATGGGCGAGTACATACCAGTAAAGGATGAGAAGATGGAATGATATCATGTGCAGCTCATATGCTAAGAAAGGAAGCAGTACAAGGAGTGCAGAAAGTGAACGATGAGTGCTTAAAGTCATGGCGTAAATACTCTAAACTACTGACATGGGTGGAGGATGAAGCTGGGCCAGTATTCGTAGTCCCATTTATAAATGCGACAATGTGCTTCCGAAGCAAGGGAAAGAATTATGTCGGACATAAAAAAAGGGTGTAAAAACACAATAGATATTCCAGGAAAGAGAAGAAGGACATCTGTCCTAATGGATCGTTATTGGGCCTGCGGATCCAGAGCATATATGAAATTGCCCAAGAATTGGGGTGGAGTGTGCTCTCTGGTATAAATCCATGTTCTAGCATTGGTGATCCCACAAAGTGACCTGAAGAATGAAGAATTCACAAAGGTAGATTATCACCTGAGAATAAGAAGGTCAATAGAACTCTGGCGAAAAAAGAGAGCAAATTACTTCTCAGCAAAATCAAAAGCAACTTTGGATGACATTCCTGATGAGCACAAATTGTTCAGTAAACTGCAGTTCACATCTATCTTCATGCCTGGGGTTCAGACTGCTGTAAACACCTGGTGGTTACAAATCACCAGGTGGGAGCTCCTGCAAACAATCAATCACACTATAAAGGGGTTTAATGCAATAAAAGAAGAATTGAGGGCCACAAGGCTGATGACCATCGAGAACAGGAATGTCCTCGACATGATCACATCCATGAAGGAGGTGTTTGCCACTAGATCGGGCCATCAAGTTGCACATTCATACCATCCCATGACAGAGAGAATGGGATGTTGACAGAGGCCATATCTGCCAAAGACTGGTGACCCTTCCCTCTGTTCCTTCTCACCTGGGTCTTCGAATGAGCCTTCTAACACCTCTGTCTTCTTCTTTTTCCTGCTGGTCTCAGATTTTCAGGTCTTTCTTTCCTTCTTGTCGAAGAGATAGGGGCGAGCTCCCCAGAGGCCACCTTACCAGGTGACAAATACCACCGGCAAAGGGAGACTCTGGGGAAACAACCCCAACAAGGGAAAAAGCCTGAAGGCTGAACAAACCCTGAAGTGTACAGCTGCAGATGAAAGTGTTCTTGAGAAGATGATAGACGATCAGTGCAAAATGCTACAGGCATTCTGTAGTCAAGGTGAAATCCTGAGTAGAACAGTCTTCTGTGTGATAGGATAGCCATATAACTCCCCTTTCACATGCAGGAGCACCAAGACAGAATGCTAAATCAGGTTTACAAAAAGGAGGCCAGGTAAGTAATACCAAAAGAGAGGACAACCTTGTCACCCTTGCTGCGATGGCAATAACGGGTCCTGGAAGAGCCATGACGGTAAGCAAGGACAGAAGGAAGGGGTGAACCCAGCAAGAACAGTAAATCCAACTAGGAAAGAGGCAAAGACAGAAGAGAACAGAGAGGACCCACAGGCCGCAAGCGATCGGGATAAGAGCGCTGGCAAACCCAGAATGAACGCTGCGCGGAAAGCAGGGAGGGAAAGACAAGCTACATGAGGCAAGTAAGGTAAATGAACTACGAGCGTGCTCACAAGTCTGATACGAGTTGCAACGCTCAGAGCTCTGTACTGAGGGAAAGTAAATAGTGGCAGCGGCCATCTTGGATGTGAACTAGACTGCTCAATGAGGAAACCTGAGGAAACATAACGGCACAATCAATGGAGCCGCCAACGTTTCCAGTACTGCCAAGGGGGAAACATGATAATATCGATGTTGACAGATTTCCACATCAGCCATTGAAGATGATAGTTGGTTCGCCTTCCTGTTCAAATGGATTCCTTTTTGAATAGCAAACTTGTTCAAGTTCCTTGGAGCAATATTGGTGATAATCTTATTTGGATTCTCCATGATAAATGCACAATGTAAGAAAACTGCCAAGAAATCAGTAGGATTGAAGTTCATGATTGATGCCAAGGATGAACCAGAAGCAAAAGAGTTGACTGAAGACGCCATTATAGATTACATAAAGGCCAGCATTGTAGCACCTGAGGGAACAAAGTTCTAGCATCCAAAGCATACAAAGTATCATAAGAAATATTTGGAATGATGGGTCTACTGCACCCCAATGGACAATGTAATTACATGACATGGAGTATGGATGAACACATCAAATCAGTGGGCACCCTGAGAGGGTGACGAAGATATGGACACCGAAGAGACATATCTTTAAGAGAAAATATAAGGACACATAGAGAATTGAGGAGGTAGTTGAGGACGTGACCAGAGGGGGTAATGTAGAGGAGCAACTGTGTACATCTGGAGGTGATTCCGCCCCCGACCTCCTGTGTATTGGAGTATGAAATGAAGCTAACCTTGAAATAGTCTGGCATATACTGAATACATGCCCTAAACTTCCGAACTTTTATAGAGAGATGTATGGCCGGTATGTGCATAATTATGAGCATATTGTATCCATAGAGTTTTGGCAATTTTGTTTAATTATGTTCTCTGAAAGACTCGTTTTAGCTTTATATCATGTAGGGCAAACAGCAATGCTTCTTATCAGTTCTGCTATCAGAGCTTAAGATGTTGACTTTGAATCGTAGAAGTGTGGGATGAAGTGTGTGCTACTGTAGCGAAAATTGCTGGTGTTTTGATGCTATTGCATTTCGGTGCTGGACTGCCCATGTGATATGCAAATGGATATTTCCCATCTGTGAAAGGCACAGTGAGTAAAAGCAGTGGCTGCGAACTCTCAAGTGGTTAATAACCACTGAACAGGTTATCAGGCCTTGTTCTGTCGAGAGAGGGGTGCCCGCTACCTTTGCAAACCAAATTTCAAGGGACCTGGGATTGATAACCCTAGGTCTCCTGGGGGCAACCAGACGTGGTCTCCCTCTCACTGTGCTTAGAGAGGCATCAGCTTCACCTCACTGATGATCCCCAACAAGGGTGAAACACGTGTATGGGGTTGCTGGTGGCACTCTCGTTCAGGTTGGAATTGCCATTGCATTTCGGTGCTGGACTGCCCCTGGGCAGGACAAAGAATGATATGCAAATGGATATTTCCCATCTGTGAAAGGCACAGTGAGAAAAAGCAGTGGCTGCGAACTCTCAAGTGGTTAATAACCACTGAACAGGTTATCAAGCCTTGTTCTATCGAGAGAGGGGCGCCCGCTACCTTTGCAAACCTATGAAATGGTAGTATTTGTTCTCTGTGAGAATTTGTATATGAAATATTTTAGTAATGAAAGTATGTATTTTCTCTTGTGCGATATCGTTACTTCCTGATGAAGTATGTGCTTATTTTTTATTTGAATGATGTATTGTTGTAAAAGTTCAGTTTTGAACTATGAACAATAAGTAAGTAAATAAATAAATAAATAAATAAGAAAGAAGCTAAACAGGTGAATTAATGATGTCATAAAGAAGTGTGCATGACGTCTCAAAACACTGACTAAAGATGAAGTAAGGATCAAGTGAACTCTAAAATCTAAAAGAAAAAGATTACATGTGCACAAAGTGCTACAGAAAACAACTGTTCAATTAATGTACAGATGCTGAAATACAAGGTAGATTAAGCCATCACAGAAGCTAGCTATAAGTAGCGAATAGAATGCAGGCAAAGTCGCCATAGTACAGAAACTGGACATTGGTATCATGAATTTAGTAAGCCAGAATCCATCAAACGGGAATGGAAAACTGTGTCACAGCAAAAATATTAGGCTCATGGAGCTGCATGGTGAGGCTGTATAGCTTGGAGTCAAGACTGAAGCAACCAAGCTCAGCTATCTATTCTGGAAAGCGAGCGTGCAGAGGATAAATCTTCTCTTGTTAAGGTGCAAGAAAGAACACCAAGGAAGCCAAGTTTGAATTCATTTAGAGCATTTAAAAACCTGCAAAATGGACCAGATTGTGGTCTCCTGTCACATGAGCCAAGGATGAAAATAGAGTTCGAACTTGGAGTCTGAGACACGATAGCGAGTGCCCTCAATCCTGTGCATTCCCAAAGATGAGAATACTCTACAAGGCCAAGTACAAACACAATCTTATGGCAGATGGCATGGGCGATGAGAGATGGTGGGCTAATTGGGTGGTGGGGTAGTTTCATGTCCAATATCCTTGCACCTGGGTCTGGGCTTACGTGCTGCTAAATGAACCAAATGCTCCAGACATGGCACAAGCGTGCCAACCAATTGTATTTGTCCATATAACGAAGGACCTTAAAGTTTGAAGACCAATGAGAAACTATGTATCTTATGTTTCTGAAATTACATGTTTTTAGAGGTAGGCATAAATTGTCCACCTAATAACGAACAGCCAATAACAATCCTAGCTCTTATAGAAAAAGTACACTTAGATGTCTCCCTTAACCAATCCTGACCCTTGATAGGTGTTTCACTATTACCACGTAGTATGATGTCACTCTGACATATATTCCATATAAAAAACATATTTTGTTTAGAGATCATTGAGAGACTGAGCGTCCATCCGTTGATGTTCGTTGTAACCTCCATGTTTTAGATGATTGTTACCAAAAAAAATATTTTGCCATCTTACTGAGTTGGTTACGTTATTTGGACTCAGATTTACTCTGGTGTAATCCCATCCATTCCATATGCACATTCCTAAGGGCCATATGCTCACCACCATTACTGTCGGCCATAGAAATAGACTGGCATGCAATAGTTCTAAGGACTACTACTCCAGGAAACTCGCTCTGTTGCTCTGATATACCACTGGACACCAAAATCAGGTCTAAACACTCCTCTCTGCTCCCACTCTCTTTCTACAAACAGTTTTCCTCATAATGATGATTAATTGAGCATTCTAGAGCCTTTAGGATTGATCTGTTTGAAGGAGCTTCAGAGGTGGAATGCGTTCGCTCACCTATTCGAAAAGATGGCAATTTCCTGGAACATAGATAATGAGAGATCTGGAAAAACTGAAAACAACCCAGGGGATGCCCGTTCTACGTCATGGTTGGGAACAGAGGACCATAAAAGCCTCTGAAAAACAGATATGGGAGCTGCTGTGGTATCTGGTCAACCTACAGTGGACTGGATGTGCAGAGCCCACTTAATGGTGGATTTCTTCAACAAGCCTTTTGTTTTGCCACTTAGCCCACTTGGATGCCTGGTACGGGTGTCTCCCCCTATATATGCAGCTGTGATGTTAGTGCTTTCTTTCTTGATGACCTTTTTTACTGGGGTTTCACCATGACTGGGGGTTTTACACAGTTAATCTGCCTCTCGTCGGCTGTCAAGCACTGTCAACACACTCCTGTGTGACACTAAACAAAGCCACAGAGAAGAGAAGTCACAGAGAAACTGCATAGCTCCCAGGGCTCCCTGCTCCCAATGTCTGAATCCCCAAA
The DNA here is from genome assembly GCF_040938575.1 of Ambystoma mexicanum. Classification (NCBI taxonomy): domain Eukaryota; kingdom Metazoa; phylum Chordata; class Amphibia; order Caudata; family Ambystomatidae; genus Ambystoma; species Ambystoma mexicanum. The sequence continues at coordinate 141,694,647 of NC_090924.1, forward strand.
TGCAAGAGGAGAAAAAGCAGGACAAAAAAACTGCAGATCACATGCAGAGGGTGGACTTAATAAACTGATATTGTTAGGCTCCCTGCCTGTCCTCCTGCTTCATCCACTTCCGGGTCTCTAAACACCTGCCGTACAGAGCAAGAGCAGGGAGTACACACCAGCCGACAACAGCCAATTGCGAGTATGCAGCGTAAAGTCTTAACATATTGGGAGGGAGAGGGGTCCTCCACTTGCACACCGCACGCTATTAAACTCACTCACCTATCAATCCCCCATGGCCAGTCAGGATACACAGGGACACCAACGTTATCAAAGCAGACAGTGTGAGAGACCCCCCTCAGATCTGCTTGTCCTCATGGACTAACATAGCATATCACCAGAAACTTTGCTACGACTGCTATGAACACAACACAGCACTACTTCCTCAGGTGACCCCAGGACCTATAACAGGACACTCCAGGAACTCCCAGTACTGCTGACACTCACTTTATTGCCACTGTGGTTCTCCTGCTCCTGCAGTGTTACAACATTGCAGTGTTCCTACAGTTCCTACAGTGCTCCTGCTCCCTCTCACACAGATACAGGGCACTGATACAGGGCAAAAGATCTTTCAGAGAAAGGACCTCCGGGCATATCTCTGGAGTAAACTTCGACTCACAGTGTCAAGCCGCACTTCGCTACTAGGTCGCTTCCGGCACAGCAAGGTAGGCTTCATTCCTTCAGTTTGAAAGTAGACTTGAGGCAGCCGGTTTGGTATGTAAGCTACTTTATTCTTAGTCTTCAAGTTGTGTGACATCAAGTACATCAATCAAAGGAGATAGGGAGGGAGCTGAGGGACTGAAGACCACTGGCTCCCACCATCCAGGCTACATCATGGTAACTGTCACATGTGGAACACTCAGGGTCTCAAGCATACTAAACATCTCAGCACTCATACCAACATTCCCTTGATGTCCCTATGGGGAAGGAATGGGGAAGGGCCAATGGTTAATGGGGAATTACGGCCCGCCAACCTTGGAATGGGGCAGTAATTCCGCCATTCACCATGGCGAGATCGGTAAATTACCGGCAGCAACCATGGCGCTAATAGCGCCATGGTTACCGCCTTCCGTGTAATGAGGCCCACTGTGTTAAAGGAAGGGGGAAGGTGTGATCGCAAACAGTGCGGACAGTGCGGACCTCGTAGAATGAGGTAAGGGCTTGCTTCCGGGTTCTGCTGCTTAGGATTGTGAATAGAACCAGAGCAGCCTGGAAGCAGCCTGGAAACCAGGAAGCGGATTTCAATCCTGAGCAGCATCTTGGGCACTGTATTACTACAGAGGCCCTTTTCTTCTTTTCCCTCCTTTCCCCCTTCCCCCTTCCCTCCCCCACACACCCCCTTCTCCTGTTTTCCCCCTTTCACCCCCCCCGCTGTGTCCTCTCTTAATAAAGCCATTATTGATATCCAGTGACAAGAGGCAGGTCAGGGTGTGGGTATTACCATCTGGGGGGGTATAAGTGTATGCTTTAAAGTGACGGCCAGGACGGCTCACCTCACTCTGCTCTGCCCTGCCCTGCCCCCCCTGTGGTTATTGGGCCAGTACCTGGCAGACTGCTGGTGACTCTGCTGAAAAGACGGGGAGATTTTGAGACTCCCTTAGGCAGGACTGAACAGAAAACTGTGAACCTAATCTGGGGGTATTCGACACGCAGAAAGACTGAGCCTGCACACCTGCGGAGTTATTAGGTGCTACAATAACATCAGGAGACTGCGGGCCTAGTGCCTTTGAACCTGTGGTGGAACTGAAACGGGTCCTGGAAAATTGAGCACTGTGGACAGAATCCAGAAAATCGAGATTGACCGCCTGCAGAAGGCGAACCGCCCAGGAAATTGTATTGGCCTACTGTAAAGGGGCTACTAATTGGTCAGTCCAAATGCAATTGGAAAATAGTGGAATCATACTATATACAATTTAAGAAGAACTAAGGCGACAGCAATAACCCGGAGCCTTGCTAACAAGGAGGGTGAAATGGAAAAAAACAAAGTCTAAAAAGAAAGCTAAGAATACCACTCCTGCAAACCAAGGTGTGATTTTGACTAAATCTACCCCTTAATATAAATTCCACCACTATCGAGGAAACCACACCAGCTCACTGTGAAAATGGCCTATTGAGCTCATCAAATTTTGAAGACATTGACAACAACTCATTATTAGAACTATGTCTAAACATCCAAAGAAGTATGACACCACACCCCGAAGCAAGGCCAAGCAACAACAGTGGAATACAGGCAGATAGACTGATGACCACACCTCCAGGGACATCCACCACTGGTGCAGGATTAGGTAGATTATCAATCTCACCAACTCTAGCAATTGTCTCAATGGAGGATGTCCCAGACATTGAAATAGATTGCATGGACAAGTCCTACCCAGGGGCTGCAGAGATAGCTGAAATTCAGTCATCAGTAGCATCTCTACAATTTGTGCTCAAGATTTTGCTTAAGATGTCAGGGCGAATACTGGCCAATACTTATTCACTATTCATGGAAAATAAGGGGAGGCCGAAAACTGTTAAAGATGCAGAAACTAATCTCGCCAAAGCCATCCATATTGCTCATGAAACTGAAGAGAAGCAAAACTTGGAGATTGACCAGATGTGGGCAGCCCTGATCCATTCTTTTCAAGAAAACAGCAAAGATTAGCAAGAAGGGCGGAAATGGTAAAAGAGCCAGTACCACAATATCCCTGACGATGGAGCAGGGCCCTACTGGGTTGCCCACCGCGAAGAGCAGGAAAAGATTAGCAAGAGCCAAGAAAAGGAAGGCAGCCCATGAGGGCTACCTCACTAGTTGGCTGCTACCAAAACAAGCTGTTGAAAACAAGCTGGAAGAGGAGATAGGTACCGTGGAGGTGGTGTGCGACAGGGACGTCACGAATATGGACAGGGCATTACGCCAATCTACTGTGCTGGAAAAACCAGGAACCCCATTAACTGCCACCACAGAAAATAAAGGGGAGGCGAGAGGAAGTTGTATATGTCTTATAAAGAATTTGTATCAGAGCAGGGACAACAAATGGCTATTGTGCTCTGAATTTCTGACGAGACTATACTCTGTTCCACAATTGCGGGTCCCTAAATCTGATGACTTTCAATTTGTGGAACCCCTCAAAGGCCCAAACCCTAAAGTATCTGTGCTACATTGTAAATTTCTATCCACAGCTGAATTACTAAGAAGCTATAAAGAGGAACTAAAAGCAGTGGATGTTGAAGTTGATGCTGATCTAAATGAAATAGACCTGAGCTGCCTGATTGGAGATGCAGATATCCCTCTGGTAACAGTAGATTGTTGAAGCTCACCAAAGAGAAACAAGGTTATGGCATCAGATGTCCAACAAGTATTAAAATGGTTGGGAGATGCACTTCCTGAGATCCTATCCAAACAATGAGATCTTTCCATACTATCTTTGAATTGTCGGGGCTTCGCACATCTTTTATCATCGGAGGGCTCTACGAAACTACTCGACAAACATAGTTGCTTCTGCTTACAAGAGAAATGGGCTATGGACCCTCTAATATTAGATGGTTATGTGATATAGCATTCGGCAGCCAAAAGAAGAGAAAAAGGCAGGCCATAGGGGTGGATTGGCAACAGGGGTGGCTAATACCTTGGGCCCAAGACAGATTGATTGCAACCTTGAATGTAACCTGATAGCAGTCGAAGTGATTCTTGAGAGTAAGGACCCTAAGGGTTCATTTCTTCTGGTGAGACAATATAATCCACCTGGGCGATGCTAAGTGAACACTTGCAAGACTCTCTCCAGGACCTATTGGTGAATTGGCTGTCTATATCCACTGGCACAGGAATAATAGTTGTTGGTAACTTTAACTATTATATGACAGGGCATGGGTGTAAAATGCAGAAGCCTAAATTAAAAGATATGGGAGTCATGGATCACAATAAAAAAGACCTTGAGGGTGGAGCATGGGAATAGCTGTTTGAGTCCTGGGATATGGAAATGCTCAACGGTAGAACAATTAGTGATCATCCTGGGCATCATACATGGTGAAATTGTAGCTCTCGTAGGACTATATATTTGTGTGTCCTAGGATTCAACAACAGGTGGAGGACTTGATAGTTTTCCCCAATGAATGGAGTGACCATGCTGCCCTGAAATGTGAGATCAATATTCCTAGAGAGCAGTCTGTGCCCAGTAATATGGGTATGGTGAAAACTAATAAAGCCGGTACCAGGATTTCCTGGTCTGATAAAAACATAACACTTGCCATCGAAGCTCTGGGGGTGGTAGGACCCAATCAGTTCCTTAACTTTAGTGAGATGTCAATCGACTCTATAGAGGACTGGATCCATGCTTTCGCAGCAAAGCATGCGGTGGCATCTATGCGGGCTATGATAGAACCGGAGGGGAAAAAACTGCCCTATGATAAGACGATCAGAGATGCGAAAAGGAAACTCAGAGCTGAGCTTCGTAAGGCCAAGAAATCAATGGCCCCTGGGGAGGGATATTATGCAAAGGTCAGGGGGATCAAAAACAGATATGGAGCAGCCATTAAGGCAAAAAGAAGGGCGGACAAGGTTCTCTCCTGGCAAAGATTGGTGAAGACCACATGTGAAGGAAAGACACGTAACATCTAGTGCCTCTTGGGTGAGGCCCGAGGTGTTCAGAATGGGGCACTAGCCAACCCCATTGAAGCTAGGGATTGGATAAAAATCAGAATGCAGAGTCAGAGGACGATAAAGCAACAGTATTGGGTAGTCCCCCACCAGTGACACCGATTGTTATAACACACAAATTCATACTGAATAAGATCAAAGAGATAAAATCTTCGCAAGCACCGAGCCCTAACGGATTGGCCAATATTGTTATTAAATCATACCCTGAGTTCTGGGCCAGCCTGCTGGGCATATTATTTGATAAGATCTTAAAATCAGGTAAAATACCCCGCTCATGTCAAACGGCAATATTAATCCCTGTGTTCAAAAAGGGAAATAGACTTGACCCAAGCAACTATAGGTTGCTCTCAATGTTAGATGCCACAGGGAAGATATTTGCCTCACTTTTGCTAAAAAAGTTACAACTATGGGCGGAGGGTTCGGTGTATTGTCCAAATTTCAAAGTGGGTTCAGACAGGGATACTCCGCCTCCCATAGTATCATGGTTATGGACATCTTACGATCTAGAGCAAAGAGAGGGGGTCTGCCCCACTTTATGCCTTATATATAGATTTCACTGTGGCTTTCGATTCCATTCCTAGAAGCCACTTGTGGCAGAAATTGAAACTCATGGGCTGCCCTGAAGGTTTACTATATAATCTTAGACTTTTACATCAAGATAACTCAGTAAAACTGAAGTTAGACCAAGAAGGCCATACAACAGTTAAAGTTCCCCAAAACAGGGGAGTAAAACAAGGCTGTGTCAGAGTGCCTTTAATTTACAACCTATATGTTTATGAAATTCCTGAAGCAATTTCTGCTGCAAGCCACTGCCCCCCTAAAATTAAAGCCATTTGTCCCGTATTAGCGTACGTGGACGATCTGGTGATATTTGACTACACCATAAGTGGGGTACGTAGATCGGTGGCTGCCCTGTGGGAGTACGCACATGTGAACGGCCTTAGCATCAATTTAGACAAAATGAAGGTTATGAGATGCACAAATAAGAAAGTATCTTGTGTGCAGCTTACGGTAGGCTTGGAGAGTATCTCCTACGTTCCCCAATATCGATATCTTGGCATTGATTTTGAAGTCACTGGTGATTATATGGCCTGTAAACAAATAAGCAGCATTAGAGCGCCACAACTGACTGCCCTGTTTTATAGATTTACTGTTAAACAAAGCGGTGTTACTCTATGGGGCACTCGCCAACTTTACGTACAAGCTTTCTCTCCGGCCATAATAAACGGGCTGGAAGCCCTTCTTGAGATTGATCTAAACTGGCTACATGTGATTGAAGGTAGATTCTGGCGTTGTATTCTTGGCCTACCCCCCAGTATTCCAATGGCCATAATAAGACTAGAGCTTGGCTTGATCTCTCTAAAGGCCTTAGTATTGAAGAAGCGGGCCTTATTATACTTAAAAATGACTTGAGACACAAGTAATGGATTGTTAACAGCTGTCCATCAGGAAATGGCTAGGGAGATTCTGTATGTACAACCATTGGTCAGATGGCTAAACTGTTTTAGGAAATAGGCTGGCAATCTAGGGACAGTTGCTATTCAGAAGTAGCACAAAGGGTGCTGAGTAAACAAACAGATCTCTGGGATTGGTTAGAGAACTACGAACATCTAAGGAGTTTAAAAAGCTATCAATTTGTGCAGTAGTACAGATTGTACGAGTTTAAGAAACCGCAGAAATATTTGCACATCTGCCCATCAGCCAGACTTAGACAGTTTATTTTATTGCTCAGATTGGAGCAACTAGCCACTATTATGGCCACGGGGAGAAAAGATAAGATTGCTGTCGAGCTGCAAACATGCCGCCTATGTAAAGCTCAAGATCAGCTGGAGACGGCAAAGCACCTTTTGACTAAATGCCCAGAAATGGCTAGTACATTTAATCTTCTCCTTGGTAGGTACATTCATGATAAGTACATCAAGAATGACCTCTTTTGGGATCATTGTATTCATTCCAATAGTATGCGCCTGTTGACAGCCTTATATACCATCTGGCTGAGAGTGGAAGTTAGCCTGGGCATAACACTTTAGGTTACTGATCAAGAATTATTTTTATTTTTGTATCGATAACTGAGAGTTGAACATATGATTATATGTTGATGGATTTTATGTGTTTTTCCTATGACATGTATTTTTTCTACATTTGTATTTGGATTATGTATTATTATTTTGTTATTTTAAAGGTTTGTGTAAAGTTTATAATTTAAACTATATCACAATAAATATTATTATTATTATTATTGGTCTAACAATTCGCTAGTATGGAGCCAGATTCAACATAATACTAATTGCAACGAGGGAGACTCGCTGTTAACACAAAAAGGTGGTTGACTTTATAGCATTGGGATCATTTATATCATTTCCCAGATTACTCATATACAAGGGACCGAATTTTACACATTCAGTGAGTACACGCTTTGCAGTCGCTATCTATTATTGTTGACTTCATTTGTTGGACTTTATTGCAGGTATTTCTTTTGTTTTTTTGTTATTAAGTGTGTATGGTTTCCCCAAAATCTGTACACTAATTTAGCGAAAAACATATAAAATAAATCTCAATACGAATTAAACACACGCGTTATTGTTATAAGTTGCGGCAGAGCAATCATCCTATTAATAAGTAGATTTCGAATGATAGGTTAACTTAAAACCACTTGTTGCAGGTGCTGCATGCTGTTGCATCAAATTTAAAATGTATATTGGACTCACAATCAAATGGTCCCTTGAGGAACAACAACCCTTTCTGAAGAAATTTGATTATTATTGGATTAGGACCCAATTCATGGAAAAGTGTGCATTGAGCCTGCAAAAGCTGCATGCCAACAAAGACACTGCCCGAGCCTGTGCGCAAAATTAAAAATGCACGCTCCACATATTCATGGAATTGTCTGCATAAAGTAACCGTATACGCAAGTTGCCGCCGGAACGCCCACGACATACCGCCACGCAAAGCAAAAACAGCCAGAACAGCTACCTTTGTGTGCTCCCCCAGGTGCGAATACATGCACCATTCAAACAGTGCATGGGGTCCCCGACAGGCAGGTCTGCATCTCACAGATCCTGTACAGGTTGCCCCGTAACTGTTACCGGCACCCCAACAACATGCATATGATTTATCGGGTTCCATGTGTTAATATCCTTGCAAAAATATTGCAATACAAAAATATCCCCATATTTTTGCGGCGATATTGACCCATGGACCCTGCATTATTTTAAAATGTGCAGGGGACACCCCCACAACTCCCGCTCCCACAAACTATCCCCCCCAAAAATATCGCCTATAGCGAGACATACTGCCATATGCACAGCAATATTTGTGGTGAGGATATTTTGTAGGGATACCGATTTATCGTAACTCGGGTAAAACTAGAAAATCTGCGTGCAAACCCCCATAAACCATTCCAGCACCCCGCTCCACTACTTACGCGCTACTCTAACTCAGATCGGAACTCCGGCTGCATACACACACTCCTAAATCTGACACCCGATCTTACTCCTGCGTGGTGAATCCTATGCGCAAGTGTCTGCATGCCTGCCTTCGGATGGCGAATTCTATGAGGGCTTTGCATGGCCATTTTATCCGCTGAGAGGTTGTACGCTCAGATCCTTGAATGCATATCATTCCACGCAACAGTGGGCGTGCGATGGACTGCCTGTGGGACTTCCCTCGCAACGGCCACTTTTTGCATTGTTCTTCCTCATTTTCCATGTTCTGCCATCTACTCTGCCCGCTGTGCAAGCCACAGCCACGCTCTGCGTGGTATCTCATGCAAGGCACTCACCCTCTCGCAGTGACATGCCGAGCTTGCGTGAAGTCCACGCAAAGTACGAAAAAGTGCTTTGAATAGAAAACAGGATTTCGCATTAATTTTTGCACGCATGCAAAATCCCTATTTTTCCCACAGATAATTACATGAATCTGGCTCCAATTTGAATATTTTAAATGGATTGATATTAACACAGCCTTCAAATTAGAAAGTACTTCAATGAACTTTCTTCACATTGCAATGTACTTTCCTATTTACTACCTGTTTATTTAGGACTTCATGCTCTATTTGAATGCCCTGTCAGTCAGTACATGCACACACGGATCACAGTTGATTGCTACATTCATTTGCTCCATTTTAGGTACGAGGACAAAGTGTAGGAAATCTGGCCCTTTTGAATTTATTTGGATGTCTAAAGAGCACATATATATATTTTCATTTTTGCAAAGAACTATATTTAATAATGTGTGCAGTGTTTTATATTTTGTCCGTTGTGCTGTGGTTCTCATTCAGTCTGTAATATTTCCTGTTTTGGATCCCTTTTTTATTGATAGAGACTATTTTGTTTGAAAGAAACGAAACAGTTTGTCCATATTCATGCTTACAGAGATAACTTTGTCCTGAGGCTCTCTTTTGCTGCATGATAAGTTATGCTTACATGCTTTTGGGAAATGAACTGAGCTGAGAACTATATTCAATCGTTTCAATGTTGATATTTGTGGGCGCTGTGCCGTGGCTTAAGTTGCTAGATCTTGAATTAGATTTTGTTATTTTTTGTTGCTTATGCCTAGTGGGAATTCACATTAACTGGACCCAATGAGGCACAGGGCCCGACACATGGAAAAGGGTGCATCGATCCCACAGATCCTGCGCCCAGAGGATGGCTCTGCATGAGCCTGTGCGCAGACGTCTTTCTGCGCGCTCTGCGTATTCATGGAATTGTTCACGCAAAGTAACCGTATACGCAAGCCGCGGCCGGAACGTTCACAACACGCCGCCACGCAAACCACACAACAACCTTTGTGCCTACCTATACTCGCCCATCCAGCACCCCTGAGAACTGAGGGCGATCAACCACTAATATGGGTGCACCCAAGTTACAATCAGCACCACTCAATTTCCGACCAGCATCACTCAACTTGCATGCCCTCTGTAAGTTACGATCAGCACCACTCAACTTGCGTGAACCCAACTTATGAGGTGCTTAAAGTATCTTACACAGGGCATGCAAGTTGAGTGATTCTGATCGTAAGTTGAGTAATGCTGATCATAATTTACAGAAGACATGCAAGTTTAGTGATACTGATCGTAACTTACAGAGGGCATTCAAGTTATGCGTGCTCGTACATACTGTCACCCGTATGATCAGTGTTTTGCATGCTTGTTGTTTCCTATGGGCCTTTGGACTTTACGCCTGCTATCCTGTGGAGTATGGGCCTGGGGATTGTGTGTGATTTTTCGCAATGCGACATTCCGAGTTCAAATCCATGAATACGGTTGGTATGGGCGTGCGATTGCTTGGCCATGGACCGTACCTCAACACGCTCACATTTTCACGTGTTGTTCCTCATTCTGCATGTTCTGCCCCTTATTTAGGTTGCTGAGTAGGCCTGGCCCACACTCTGCCTCTAGTGTCAAGCAAGACGCTTGTCTACCCGCAGAGACCTGCCGGGCCTGCGCTGAATCCATGCAAGTTCCGGAAAAGTTCCAAGCATTTGGTTCCATGAATCACAGTACAGGGATTTGCGCAAATATTTCCATGAATCAGGTTTACAGTTTATTAAGGACTACATTTGCACACAAAAGGTGCAGCAGGCACAATTTGCATTTACGAACACATGCCACTTATTTGCACATGTGGAGTCACACAGATTCCCATTTGTGCCATGTTAAATGGATGCCTGCAGTACTTTTTGTGTGCACAAATAACCTATATCATGAAAGAATAGCAAATCACCAAGTTCAGTTTAACATGGGAAAGTGAAAAGTGGAAAGAAATGTTTCAGCATATTTTTGTGGAAGTGAGGTCCATCTTTGGGTGAAGTGACCAGCTTTCAAGTAGGCATAGTATACTGCCTAGAATATATTGGTACCAAAATAAACTTCATAAGGTCAATATGTCACATTTATTTATTTAATTTTATTAATTTATTGTTTGCTTCTTAGCTGCTTATATAATAAGAATATACTGTTTCAAAGCACCCACAGGGCAGGGAGGAAGGAGGGGTAGGAGGAAATACATTACATCTAAACAACACATAATTTAAGAGCAGAGGGGGAAAAGGGAGGGAGACAAACCTACTATGCATTGTGAGTATTCAGAACGTGAAAGTGCAGAAGGGAGAGGGAAGAGAGGGTAAGTGCTGGGGAGTCCATGGACGAAGTGCCAGGAGTGCAGAGTGCTACACGGCCTGGGCTGTGGGAGCTGTAAGTCCGAATCTCCAGAGTGGAGGGTGTGCAAATGCAAAGTGCTGTGGACAGACAGGAACTGGGAGAATTTGGTGTGGGAGGTCAAGGCACTGAAGATGCATAATGGTCAAAGACACTTATTCAGCAACTGTGGGGTTAGTAGAGGAGAGAGGGAAGGAAGGAGGAGGAAAAGAAGATAGCCTTGAGGAGCCTCTGGAATTTGAGAAGATCCTGCTCAATGAGCAGGTGGAGGGGGAGGCTATTATAAAGGAGGGTGCCCGCAGAGGAGAGTGAGCGACCCCCTGCCCTCTGTTTAGCAAAACGCTTTACACACAAAGAGTTGGTGACAGAGGAGCATAGTGGTATAGAGGGAGCGTATTTAATGAGATAAAGTTGAAGATAATTTCATACCCGGAACCAGACAGCCTTGTGGATGATGCAGAGGGATTTGAATTTAATCTGTGCAGCAACCGGGAGCTAATGAAGACGTTTTAGTGCAGGAGAGATGCAGTCCTTGGGCTTAAGGCCAAGGATACTTCTTGCGCCCTCATTCTGGATAAGCTGGAGGGGTCGCAGAGTGGAAGAAGGAAGATTCAGGAGGAGTCTGTTACAGTGGTCAAGTCTAGAAAGAACCAGGGTTTGAGTCACATTGAGCCTCAGAGGGAAAGTGAGAAAAGGTAAAATTCCTTTGAGAAGGAAGAGCTGATAGTTGGGCTTCTTGGCAATGTCCTCAGTGTGAGGGATGAAGGAAATAGAGGAGTCGAAGATGACTCCAAGGTTTCTGGCTTCAGTTGAAGGCGCAGGGGAGCCCAAGGAGGAAGGCCAGAGTGAAGCACACAGTTAGCTCTAGAATGTATTGCTTGTGATGGTTCTGATACCCATTACAGGGCTATGCTGTGAAATGGAGAAGTATTGCCTTGGCGGCGCGCCCAGCGAATCCTTCTAACGCACTGGAAAAAAAAGAGCATAGTTTTGCTTAAGGGATGGTCAAATCTCTTGATGCCCACGGCTGACTATGAGGGCATGAAGGTGAAGGAAGAGGGAAGGGATGAGAAGTTGTAACAATTATGGACTAGATTCTTGGCATTGAAAAGTGTCATTGTAGCTCTTTACATTTTTGCTCTTGTGCTAAGAGCTTCATTGGCTGTGCTTAGAAAGGTAGCAGCGTGAACTCTTGTACCCATGGGGCCAGGAGAGTGTTAGTTGCAGGGGATTGATTTTGTTCAGCGCTACGTTTCTTGTGTAAGAAGCTTATTTACTGTGATTACTGAAAATCACGATAAAAATTATATTCTCAAAAACAAAAAAAAGTAATTGTTGTTCCTGCCGAACTTCAACTGTCATAACTCGGACTTGTAGGTTGGGACAGGGGCAAACTTACAAAAGGAAGTGACTTTACATCATAGGACCTATTAAACAATTTTACTTGAACACCTCAATAACAATAAGATTAACCAAGGAAGGACAAACGACAGCAAACATCCCCACCTCAAACAGTCTAAAGCAGGGCTGTCCCCTAGCAGCCACGCTGTACAATCTTTTTACAGCAGATATTGAGACCCACTTCCAACTAGATACCCTGAATCCACCAGAGATCAACTCAACGCCAGTGAAAATCATGATGCATGCGGATGATATCATCCTATTAGACAAAACAACTTCTAGACTGCAAAATAGTGTACTACAACTAGGCCAATATATGGACCTCAATGAACTCACGATTAACGCAAAGAAAACGAAAGTCATGCCTCTGACAAAAATTCACCACAAGAAGGAAAAATTACTAACGCTGCTTCTAAAGGGCAATCAGATCGACAAAGTGTCCACATTCAAGTATCTGGGAATTACCATAAATCAATCAAAATCAGTAAAGTAATGGACCATCAAACTATAAGAAAAAATCCAATCTCTAGTGAGACAAGGATGCGTAATACATAAGTACAGGAAATACTCATTGAAACCTATAATGACGTATTACAAGCAAAAAGTGATCCCAACTATTGTATATGATACTGAAGCCATGATGAATGCCACCACATATAACTGGACAAAATTGGAAGCCTGCTTCTGGCGCAAGATCCTGCAACTTCCACCCTCATTTCCGATGCCCAGAATAAGGCATGATATAGCAGTACAATCAATCAGCTCGATCGTCCTATGGAAGCATTTTGATCTATACCGTAAACTGTTAAAACCAGCAATCCAAATCCTAAAATAACACCCGAACACAATGAACAATACCATCCTACAAAAATGGAAAGGCAACCTTGATCGGCACCTGATAGACGAAGACATCTCTCACGAAATGCTCACATTGCGCCCCCAACAAGCAAAGATAAAGCTGATGAGAAATGATTGGATAAAAACAAACAACCAGAAAAGAAAGTACAGTTTGAACCTACAATGCAAAATGGACATACGTGCAATCAACGAACTTCCAGCCTATTTGATTATTTTCCCAGACAACAAGATTCGAGCAACGTATCTGAAAACACGGATGAACTCCATAACCACTCGCTTCCACCTAGCAAAAACGAGGCTGATCCCCTCTACAGAACAATTCTGTTGCTTCTGTCCAGACACAGAAACCAGAAACACTACAACATCTCTTGATGAAATGCGACAACCTCTCAGCACAAAGACTTTGATTCGGTGCCTTCTTTAAGATCTCTGAACAGAACATGGATGCGGAAGAAAGATGGGCATTGGTGCTCAATGGCAAATCAAACAAACTGATTTTCACAATATGCCATTTTCTTCAAGAAATACTGAAGTTGGACAAAGATACCAAACAGAAATACACATTCATGAAAATCTCTTAGAAACTGCAAAAAATGAAAAGTTTAAAAATTAAACTATACCAAAAAAAAAAGGAAGTGACTTGCTTCTATGAACATCTGCATGCCCCATTGCCCATTTCTCCTCTTGGGGACGGGCCCATGTCACATATGCCAACTGGCAGTTAATGGAGGTAACGCCCCTTGCCATCCGTAACATTGCAGATCGGTGTGTGCTCATATTTTTCAAGCATGGCACAATTTCATCACATTCATTTTTACTGGGCCTCCGTTGGATTGCAGAGAATACAAGGTAACTATGCTTTTCACTTATGTAGTAAGAGCAGTGAAAACCTCGAGTTCACCGTAAATGTCATGGCATTTCCTGATTAAGCAGCCTTCCTATAACATAATCTATGATCTTTCTTTTTCAATGACAACATACCATGTCCAGCAATTGTTTTTCAGTGTGCCTTCCTGATAAAAACATTCATGTATTGTTGCTTGAATAAAGGCTGCTTTCCTAAATAGGCTTGACCGTATGCCTGAACTATTTTGGGGCTGAAAAGAATCCTTCCTTCCTCCCCGGGAAGAGGGCCAACCATTTCTTTGCATTCTGTTCTACAAATAGCAGCATCCACCGGGGAAACATGTAACAGTAGCCTCACAATGGTGAGATGCAATGGCTTTAGAGTGAGCTACACAGGTCAAGAATACATTGACATGTCTGGCATCTGCAGTGTACTGTGTTCATGGCCAAAACGAGTCATTAATGTAGGCAAGAAAAGAGATGGCTACATTGGTCGGATGGCAGACGTTTGAGTAGGTTTCCCTGATTCACTTTTTAATGGCATGTGTACGTTTTAGTTTGCATTGTTAAGCATTAAAAAACGAGGTACGTCAGAAAAAAAACACGCCACTGCTCAAAACTTACTTTTACGGCTGCATGAAGAATGAGTTCACTTCCTGTAAAAATAACGCATTTAGTTAAAGTAAACATCAATATATATGCGCACATCCTAACACTTTTCCTCAACATAGTTGAGCTCGGTGTGATAACTAGTTAATTATTGTCTTTCTTATGCCTTTAACATTGTATCTTCCGGCTAAATTACTGCTCTGTAGGAGCGTCACTTGGCAGTAAGTTACGTGGAATCTGAGGTAATATTGTCCGGATGCTGGGCCTGCATCACGCCCTGTCAGGAAAGTGATTGATTGGGCCCACAGCGGAGAAAGAGGCACTTACCCTGTCTTTGGAGATGACGTCCTCCCAGTTACTTCTTGAGGTGTGGGAAAAGCCTCTTTTAAAGGGACAGATTGGCAGAGCCATCCCCAAAACACTTGTGTGGGTCTCGGTTATTTGTCAAGCATATGAGCGTTTTTATAAAAGGGCATTTACATTGCCAGAGTGCCTTAGTACTGGTGGAACTGGGGTTGTAATTGTCATTGTAGGTACTGCAAAATTCCTTGGATTGCCAAGGCACTCCCCCCAAAACATTTTACATAGTGTATACAGAAAAGACACAATGGGCCTGATTCACAGAGTGTTTTCAATGGGATTGCGTCATTATAAAAAGGTTTTGGTTAATCAGGCCCAACGTAGATTTGTGAGAAAACAAACACGAAAAAAAGAAACTGATTAATTATAAGACCCAAAGGGTGACAGCAACCATCCAATTAGACTATATGAAATGAAGGATTGATTTGCGGGTGAAATGCTAGTATTCCACCACTGATATGACCACCTTTGTACCCAGCCTCCTTTCCTTTCTCCCGCTGCCCATCTCAAGGCCACTTGCTCACCACAATGGAAAGGGAAAAGAGCATCTTCCGTGGGTATCCTCTCATGCTTCACTTGACGGCCATCTTACTTTGGGCTTGCATACTCGTTCGGGAATGTATGCTCTCACAGGTGTCCATTAATAAAATACTTATTTTTTTTTATAGTTATCATGCTTCATGGGAGCTAATGGTCATAATGTGCTGCATTGCATGGCCCTGCAACTGATGCCCCCGCTTCACTTGGGGTACTGCTTTTGGCAGTGGGCCACTAACAATCTCTACAACCATCTGCGGCTGCCATTATCACCATCTTCACCTTGTAGTTAAAAAAAAGAGACCCGATCTTAGGGAATGTGTAGGTGTGGCCGAAGATACTATGTTTGAGATGGAAGCAAATAAGCTGTTCATTATAACAAGATTGCTAAGAGGGGACCAACATGCTATACTATATGTGACGCCATTCTGAACGTATTACCGATTTCTATAGGCCTGAATTTGCCACACAAGCCACCGATTTCTGTGCTTTTGATATTAATCATGTATATTCTTTGATGTGCTGTTTATCATTTGACCACTTGATGGCGGCTTGCCATTCAATAGGAATGGGAGGACCCATTCCTTCATGTGCTGGCCCTTGCCACAGGAGAGCTGTGGATGGAAGGTGAGTGTGACATAAGCAGGGTTGAACACCTACCCAGTGTATCTGGGATAGACTTGGGAACAGAGTTCAAACATGGTGTGATTGTCTCAACAATTGGGTGTTCACTCAACAACTGGATGCCAGGATACTGTCTGCCATTGCTAGCTTAATGCTTTTTAAATTGTATACATTTCACACCTGCAGCTTTTACAGAGTTGGTATTATAATATATTTTATATGGCTCCAATTCTTTTTAACATATACTTTAGCCGATTTAGCAGTAGTGTTGCGTAGAATTCAAAGCTGCCCTCCAGAACTCATGCCAATGATTAGGCTCTATTTGATCGAACCTATTCTGGTTTAAAGTGAACTCTTAATGAAAAGGGTAAAGATGCAGGCAAAAGTCAAACTGTGGCAAATCTTTTGTTAGGAAAGCTTTTGGAAAAAGTAGATGTAAGCAATCATGTTCCTGTATTGTGTCTGCACAATACGGTTTGCCAAACTGGTAAAGCAAGGGTGGGGCATAGAGGATTGCGCCAACTACCAACCTTTTAAGAATTGCAAATTCGAAGCTGTTTGATGATGAAAGAAAGTTTAATTGAACCTATTGGGTATGTCATAAATTGGTTTGTCATCAAAAATAGAAAGTATTAGGCACTTTTTTCGTCTCAAAAATATTTACTTAACATCAACACGTGTTTCTCCACTATCCTTCTGGTGGGTCATCAGGAGGTATTGTCAGATGACTACTTTACATGTGTCTAAAAGAAAACAAACAAAATACAAATGAACACTATTTGGCAAATGCAAGACCATTAGGGTCACATGATATGCTTACAATTGTGTCTTCAGTGTCAATATTGAATGAACAATTATTAGTGGAAGCTCACCCCCTGTTGTGGTTCTTCAGAAGGAAATTGACATTTATAGCATCGTCTGGAGAGATGTTTATTTTTAAGTGTAGGGTTTCCTATAAGGGAATCAAATATGTCTATTTGTCAAAGATGACCTAAACGTGTTGAACAAACTAGAGATACATTTACAGTTAACAATAAATCAGGCCCAGGGTTTTGTTATTTAAATTACCTGAGTGTTGGGAAGCACATTGATGCAATTGTCCTCGTGATTTCTCATAATGCCGACCCATGGAAG
Organism: Ambystoma mexicanum; assembly: GCF_040938575.1. Taxonomy (NCBI): domain Eukaryota; kingdom Metazoa; phylum Chordata; class Amphibia; order Caudata; family Ambystomatidae; genus Ambystoma; species Ambystoma mexicanum. The sequence goes on from NC_090924.1 coordinate 141,711,848, forward strand.
TGATCCGCGTTTCAAAATGGCCTGTCTTTTTGTTTACAAGCGCAATTACGTCATTGCGTCCATTGCTGCCACAAATTGTCTTTAGATGCGGACATTTGCCAAGACAGAGAAAGAATAAAAGGAAAAGTAGGAGCGATAACAGAAAACAGAAGTTCAATAAATGTACAGACGCTGAAACGCAAGGTAGATCAAGTCATCGTATAGGCTAGATATGACTAGTGAATAGAATGCAGGCAAAGTCGCCATTGTACAAAAACTGGATATTGGTATCATGAAATAAATAAGCCAGAAACCTTGAAGGGGAAATGAAAAGCTGTGTTGCAGCAGGATAGCAGGCTAGTGGAGCTGCGTGGTGAGGCTGTCTGGCCTGATGTCAAGATCGTAGAAATCAAGGTCAGCTATCTACTCTGAAGAAGACTTGTGCAGAGGATGAATCTTCTCATGTTAAGTTGCAAGAAAGAACACAAAGGATTCCAAGTTCTAATTCATTTAGAGCATTTAAAAACTAAAAATGGACCAGATTGTTGTCTCTTGTCACGTGAGCCAAGGATGGAAAAAGAGCTTAAACTTGGAGTTCCAGACACGAAAGAGAGTGCCCTCACTCCTGTGCACTCCCGAGACGAGAATACACTGCAAGGTCAAGTACAAAGACAATTTAATGGCAGACGGTGTGGATGATGACATATGCTGGGCTAATTGGGTGGTGAGGTAGCTTCATGTTCTATCTCCCTGCACCTGGGTCTGGGCTTACGTGCTGCTAAATGAACCAAATGTTCCAGACATGGCACAAGCGTGCTAACCAATTGTATTAGTCCGTATAATGAAGGACCACAAGTTTAGAAGACCATTGAAACATGATGTAACCATTCTTTCTGAAATTACATATTTGAAGAGGTAGTATGCTGAAAAGCAGGGTGACCCCACACTCTGGACCAGGGAATTATCATGACAATGTTCACTGAAAGAATATATCCAAACGAATGAACTTATAAATACTTATCAAAAATATTTATTTAAACTGATACAATAATTATAAATGACAATTGATCATGAATAAATCATCACTAAGAGCAACAATTAGGTTGCAAGTAAAATCACATCTAAAACAGTGTAGATAGCATTAATCATTTCTGCACAACACAATCCATTCATTCATTCAACAACCATACTCATACAAACAGATGCAATAATGCTTTCACACACATTTTGAATAATATTCAATAACAACATTAATGAATACATAATATTCAACAGATGTTATATATGTTGCATGATTTGGAGTGGATCTTAATGATGGTTGTAATTTATATGATCTCATCACCAACTCATTTCCTGTTTTAAGAGGTAGGCATAAATTGTCCACCTGATGAAGGACAGCCAATAACAATCCTTGCTCCTACATGATTGTAGATGTTTCCCTTAACCAATCCCGACCCTTGATAGGTTTAACTAGTGTCACGTAGTATGACATCACTCTGACGCATAATTGAGTATATGAAGTATATTTTTTGTGGAAATCATTGAGAGACTAAGCTTACGTCTGGTGATGTTTGCTGTAACCTCCCTGTTTTGGATAATTGTTAATATAACAGTAACTTGCCATCTTCTTGAGTTTGTCTGGTTATTTGGACTAAGATTTATTCTGGTGTAATCCCATCCATTACATATACACGTTCCAAAGGGCCATAAGCTCAGTGTCTCTTCTACATAAAAGCCAAAACAATTCCCAGCTGCCCATTGTTGAAGTTCCTGGGCGATTGAACATATTTAGGGGATACATACTCTCAGTTAGCTATTAAGACCTTTGAAGTAAAAGCCTGGGAGCCTGAATGGGCCCAAAACTTTTTTTCTCACTGGCAGAGAAATGTGTGTTCAAATTGGAGACATGGAGCTGGTCAGAGAACTACGAACACATGGACTGTGACACATACAAATAAGATACTACAGAGCTACCTTATGTTGTGTCTTTCACTTACCTTGCAGACATTTTTATTGCTACTGAAACTAAACAAATTAAAGGTGCTATCAAACATAGGTAGCTGGCACTCTATTGAAAGGAAGGATAGAATGTGCCGCATATGTAAGCTGAAAGACAAAGATGAATGAATTCGAAATATTCTGATGGATTGTCGAGAAAACGGCCCTCCAAGTATGGCAAGGTTGGGCTTGTGAGCAACTATTAGAGTATAAAGAGCGACTCATTTTGGGCATATTGTTTGAACACTTAGTAAATCGCTGCACATGGCACTTTATTCTAGATGGAGGCATTTGGAGCCTTGGTTAAAAATTGGGTAATTGATTTGTATTAACTAATTATATGTGTTGAATTGTGGTTTTACTGTTTTATCATTATTTAACAACAACACGTGGATTTAAGTGTTGATGGCAGGCTTTTATACATATTTTATTGAATTTGTATTATCTATCAAACTGATTTTAGTATGGCCAGTCTGAATCTAACATTATGGAATTGTGCATTCGTATATACTATGTTAGTGTTAATTGTGGGAGTTATTTCTCTTCTGTTGATTTATTTATTTGTTTATTTCTTAGATGCCATACATCCCACGGGCATCGGGGCGTGACAAAAAAACAAGGAGAACCAACACAAAAAACAGGACGAGGTCACTAGTTGGAAGGAAGGGCTTACTTAAATAGCAGGGGGTATTTACGGCTTTTCTGAAGGTCTGGGGGTTATGGTCAAGTGTCATAGCGGCAGGAAGTGAATCCCCAAATTTAGCTGCTTTGACCTGAAAAGATCTGGCGAGGCCCACCTCCCGTTTGAACCTAGGACAAATAATCTGTGTTTTGTTAGTGGAGCGTAGCACTCTGGCGGGCGATACTGATGTACGAGCGTCTTCTGTACACACATTTGTGGATGATGGTACCTGCCTTAAAGTTAATGCTGTCTTGGATGGGAAGCCAATGTAGCTCCCTTCTGTGAGTTGAAAAGTGTGCCTGTCTGGGAAGGCTGTTAATCGTGTGCATGGCACTGTTTTGCAGTACTTGACACCTGAGGTTTTTGGATGAAGCTACTATCACTAAGGCGTTGCAGTAGTCGAGTCTTGTGAGAATCGTGGCACGGGCAATGATTGCAGCATTGATTATATTATGAAATGTGATTGCATTATAGATTGCATCATTTATGTATTGTTTTGTACATGTCTATTAATGTGAAAAGTTCAATGAACAGAAACACATTAAAATAAAATAAAAAAAGAAAAGTACTATATTTATGCTTTTTTTTTTATTGAAACATCAGCCTGCTATGCCTCAATGCGAACACTGTGGCATCAGTCTTTTATTACAACATAGCTACATATTCCTAAATTCGCTAAAACAGTGGCCATTTCACTAATCCAACTTAATTGTCCCAAAGTAAAAAGATCTAAATTCGGTTAGAAGTTCACTTCGAGCCGTAAAGAGTCCATTATATTTATGCTTTTCTGTTTTGATTTGCCCCTTGCATTGTTCATCTGTTTTTAATATTTAGATCACAATGGTAATTGAGGACATCAAACAAAAGCACCAAATTACATTTTTTAAAACACAGATTTCTAAAGACATTGCAGGAGGCCGGTATTCTTTCCACTGAAAGTGAACACTCTCATTGTGTTAAAACTAGCGATGTGACAATGACGCCTAAAGAAGCATAAATAGGTTGCAGCCCATCCCCGTATGTCACAATTTACTCAGAAGAAACTGACAATGCACTCAACTACAAAGTGGGAATCACTTTCCAGAGCTTCTTGTTACTGTAAACTTCACACACACCCAACCCCTGCTGAATGAAAACACACTTAGCACCACTCTTGAGTTGTATGCTTAATTATAGCACAGCTGAAGTGGCAGCACACACGTTTTGTCCCTTGCCTCTTGCTGTCGCACCCCAGCTCCACACTTGAATTCTTTCAGCTCTCAACCTTCGACTGCTCTTTGAGCATTGAAGTGCATGCACACCGGAAATCTAAGCCAGGTCGCTGCCATCAACTTTCTACTGTTCTTTTAACAGGATCCTAGTTGGGGGGCGACTGTGTGCCAAGCAGGATAGCTTTTGCTAAAAAACGGAACAATTATATAACACAGCTTTTTCCTAAACCAATCTTAATTACCAATAACAAAGCTACACACAAAGATTAAAACCACAGAATCTGTTATCTTCTATGTCTTCAAAGGGCAAGATTGGCATGGTCTTTCCCTAGGTATTAGCCTATTTGACCTAAAACAATAGTCCTAATGACCAATTTGATCGGATTTTGCATGGGTGATTTGGCCTTCGGGGCAATTTGGTCACATATGTTGCAAAATACCAACCCTGGAGAGTGGGAGATGCAGGGGTATCGCCCGCTCCTCATGTTTGATATATTGCAATTTGGGGACTGCGGGGGGATGTACCCCGCTTCCTTAGAATTGGAGGCGGGGGACAAAAAAATGTTTTAAAAAAAAATGCATGTGCGTTTAAATTGGGCCCCAAGCAGATAAATTGCGGTCAATTTGCCGCGATCAAAAACAATTCGGTCAAACACACCCAAACCCTTTCCATATGGCAAATTGATGGTCTCTGCACAGTGAAACATTCCTTTAGCAGGCCATTAAACTGTAGCAATCGCAGATTGGAAGAGCTTGTGTGAAATCATCAAAAAGATGCCATAGCATTAAAGAGGGGCTTTACTACCACTGCGCTAATCATCAATCACTAACATTCAGCTCTCCAGATGTGTTTGTGTAGAAATCAGGACAGTAGGCGAAGTGGAGTTTTGTAGACCTTTATTACACAATGTCTTAACCAAGGTAGTTGGACTCCAGGTTGACCCCACAGTTACTTCACTGTGAGTAAAAGGCACCAGGAGTTCCTCTTCTCTTTGAGTGTCTCCTACTCTCACGGACCCGGATAGGCCCACCAGTTGCTCTCACTCTCCTCTCCTTCTCCCTGCAAAAAGCAACAAAAACGCCATTAGGCCAGTCCCTTTTATACCTGGGGTTTGGAGGGAAAAAGGGCCAATCGGGGACAACTTCCCTCCCCCCCTGTCTGATTGGTGGGGACCCTAGGCACCCACCCTCTATGAATAGTGCTGCCTCCTCCCCACCTCCTCCTTTATTCTGGCTGCCTGGCTCTAGCTTCCCCTCCCTGCTGTCAGCCACACCCTCTCCATTGGCCCCCCCCCAACATTGTGTCTCCCTCGAGGCATGTCTCCCGGAAGCCCGTCCTGCTTGAGGCCCCATGCTACCGTTCTGGGTCTGCCCTGCATGAGGTAAGGAGGGGGTTCTGGTTGGCTGCCCCCGATGGGTCCTTGCCCAGCTGTCTGGCGCACCTCCGACGCCGAGCGGTCGGCACGAGTTGGGCACTCTAGTTCCCGAGCCTTGCCACCGCTCGCTGCCGGAGGCCGCCGAGGTACGTTGTGCTCGCGGGTCTCCCAGCCGCAGCGCCAGTGAACCCGGTCCTCGTGAGCACACGCGGCGCTGCGGCTGTGAGCACCCGCGGCGCCGCGGCTGCAACGTCGGCACCGTCGCAGGACGCCGATAAGGCTCTCCCTTTAACAGGGACGCCTTCCCGGCACCCGCGTTCGGCGCCGCACACGCCCGCGGCACAGCGGGCTCCTCTGGCCGTGCGTCCCGCTCTCCCTCTCCGTCCACCCTCACATCCCCACATACCCCCACCACAGATCCAGGCCGGTCGGGCCGGATCGAACTCCTGGACAAGTAATCCGCCACCAGCTGAAAGCTGGCAGGTCTATGCAAGGTAACGAAGTTGAAGGGCTGGAGGGACAGGAACCACCGTAGCACACGTTGGTTGGTGTCCTTGTGTCTCGCCAACCACTGCAGGGGTGCATGGTCGGTATATAACGTAAACTTCCTCCCCAGTAGGTAGTATCGCAATGAATCCACCGCCCATTTAATGGCGAGACATTCCTTTTCGATAGTGGGATACGCTAACTCATGCGGAAGGAGCTTCCGACTGACAAAACAGATCGGTCGCAGGAACCCGTCTACCTCTTGCGTCAGGACCGCCCCCAACCCCATGCAAGAGGCATCCGTCTGCAGAAAAAAATGCTTCTGGAAGTCCGGGCATACCAACACCGGGTGGGATGATATACTGTGCTTCAGTCCCTCAACGGCCAGTATGGCGGCGTGATTGGTTGACAGGTCTGGGGAACCCCCGATTTTCAACGCCTCGGTCAGTGGCGCAGCCAGGGAAGAAAAACAGGGAATAAAGCGCCTATAGTACCCTATAAACCCCAAGAAGGCCCTAATTTGTTTTCTGTTAGTTGGTACTGGGATCCCCTGAATAGCCTCGATTTTGGACACCTGTGGCCGAATCACGCCGCCACCGACTATATGTCCGAGGTACTTGGTTTCCTGGGTCCCTAGTACTGATTTCACTGGGTTGATGTGGAGTCCGGCCTGGGTCAGGGTGCCGACCACCTTGCGTAGATGGGTTAGATGGTCATTCCATGATGCGCTGTATATCACGATGTCGTCCAGGTAGGCTGCAGCGTATTGGTCGTGGGGCTGTAGGAGGACGTCCATCAGCCTCTGAAAGGTGGCCGGAGCCCCATGCAACCCGAATGGTAGCACTTTATATTGAAAGAGCCCCTGTGGTGTAGCAAATGCGTTTTTTTCTTTGTCAGATTCCCATAGTGGGATCTGCCAGTATCCCTTGGTGAGGTCCAGGGTACTGAGGTAACGGGCAGCACCCAACCTTTCCAGCAGTTCATCCATCCAGGCCATGGGATAGGCTTCGTATTGGGATATCAGGTTGAGTTGCCTAAAGTCCATACAAAATCGTACAGCCCCGTCTGGCTTGGGTACGAGCACGATTGGAGAACACCATGCACTGGTTGAGGGTTCAATGATATCCAACCTAATCATTTCATCGATCTCTTTCTTAATGATCAACCTTCGGGCCTCTGGGATCCTGTAGGGTCTCAGCCGGACTATCTGTCCGTTTAGGGTTTCGATACGATGCTCCATTAGGTCGGTCCTTCCAGGTAAATGGGAGAAGGTGTTGCGGTGTGGTTTGAGCGTCTCCAGGATCTCGTTCTTCATGTGTTCAGTGAGTGTTTCACCCCACTGCACCGCATCCAATTGGCCGGTTGCGTGTAACAACCCTGTATCCTGGGTGGTCAGAATATCGACCGGTGCAGGCTCGTTCCATTTCTTTAGTAGGTTTATATGGTAAACCTTATATGATGGGCTTCGGTCAGGTTGGTATATCCGGTAATTCACTGGTCCCACCACGTCCTTCACCACATAAGGGCCTCTCCACCGAGCCAACATTTTGTTCGTACTGGTGGGTAGTAGCACCAGTACCTTATCCCCTGGTTCTAGCTTTCTTAGGCGACAGCCCTTGTTGTATGTCTTCTCCTGTCGGTCTTGGGCTATACTTAGATGGGATTCCGCTAGTCCCCTTAAAGTATATAGATGGTTCTTAAGGTCCTCAGCGTACTCGGTGAGGGATGTTTCCTTAATGTTTTCCCAATCCTCTTTAACCAGGTCTAGGATTGTTCTGGGCTGTCTTCCAAACAGTAGCTCGAATGGGGAGAATCCTGTCGAGGACTGGGGAGTGTCCCTTAATACCATAAGGATCAGGGGTATGACTCTATCCCAGTCCTTCCCCTCTGGGCCTGTTACCCTCTTAATCATTTTCTTTATTGTTTGGTTGTACCTTTCCACCAACCCATCCGTTTGGGGGTGGTAGACTGAGGTACGTAGACGTCTGATCTGTAGTCTTTCACAGACTTGTCGCATGACAGCTGACATGAAGTTGGTACCCTGATCGGTGAGGATTTCGGTGGGTAGGCCTACCCGTGCGAAGTAGGGGATGAGCTGGTCACATATTTGGTTAGCCGACGTCCCCTTTAGGGGGAAGGCCTCGGGGTACCGGGTGGCATAATCCACAATGACCAGCAGGTATCGATATCCACGACTGACTGGCTCGAGCGGGCCTACCAGATCTATACCTATCCTTTGAAAGGGTATGGTGATCAATGGCATCCGCTGCAGAGGCGCTTTGGCTGGTTTTTCCCCACTCGTCAACTGGCAGACTTTGCATTCCTTACAGAATTTCGCCACCTCCCCATAGACCCCCGGCCAATAGAAGCATTTTAGAATGTTTTGCTGTGTCTTTAGGGAGGCCATGTGGCCGCCACAAGGGTGATTATGTGCCAACTGGAGGACAATGCCCCTGTGTGTTTTGGGTAGGAGTAGTTGTTCCATCCGTGTACCTCCTTCTTCTTGGTAAACCCGATAGAGTAGGCCCTGTCTAGATATAAAACTGGCTCCCTTGGTCAGGTCTGGGTCCCCATTAGTGATGGCCCTTTCGCGGTCCAATGTTAAGGTAGGGTCCGTCAGGGTTTCTCCCCGGATGGAATCCTCATGGTCCTCCGGGTTCCAGGCTATCCGTTGGGTGGCATACATGGATGCACACTGAGCAAGGCGAGCTTCCCTTCTTTTCCTGGTGGGTCTCTCTCGTCCCTGGGTGTTCGGGGGGATGGGCTCCCTGGCAAAGGGTGCTTCTTCCCACCATCCCTGGTCTAGGGCCTTGATAGTCTGGTGGAAGTGGGGTAGATCGGTCCCAATCACCACTGGGGCGGGTAAGGAGGGGAGGACGGCAGCTCTCATCTCTGCAATGTTAGGGCCCACCTCTACTGTTATGGATTTCATGGGGTAGGTCCTTACATCCCCATGTATACACCGAATCGGGATGCTAACATTGGCGAGGTAAGGAGAATCACTTACGGTTGGTAGTACCGCCGTCTGTCGACTTCCACTGTCGAGTAGGGCCCTGGCTTGGTTCCCGTCTACCCGGACGTCCATCTCGTAGAGACCTTGGCATCTTGGTCCTTGCTCGGTCCTCATGAATCCGATCTCCATCGGCTCGGTGCCTCTCTTCCGGGGACAAAACCGGGTGATATGGCCCCACCCGCCACAGTCATAACATTGCGGTTGTCGGTATCCCGTGGACAATTGGGAGGATCGCGGGTCGGGACCGCTCCTCTTCTCCTCGGATCCAGAAGGGCGTCCTTCCGTTGCTCTCCATTTGGGAAGCCCTCCTCGCAGGCTCTTGGTTGGGAGGGGTTCCAAGGGTGGCATTGGATTGCGAATGGGAGATCCGACTCCGAAGGGTTTACCTGCTCCCCCTGCCTTTTGGTAGGCCGACGCTATGTCCACCGCCTCAGATAAGGTGGGCCTGTGATGTTGTCAGACCCATCTTTGCATCGGAGGGGGTAGGGCCTCAATGAACTGCTCGAGGGTGACTTTATCTAAGACATCTTGGAGACCTGTTCCCGGTACTTGTAACCATTTCTCGGTGAGGTCCTTAACTCGGTAGAAGAGTTGTCGGGGGTTCTCACCTGGTTTGAGTTTAGTGTTGCGCAGCCTCATTCTGTAGGCCTCTTCGTCAAGTCCCAACCGGTCCAATACTGCTTTTTTGATTTCAGCGTAAGGCGTGGTTCCGTTTGGGTTAACGGCCTGGTAGGCACCTTGCATGATGCCAGACAAAAGGGGAGCAAAATACTGGCCCCAGCGGTCCACCGGCCACTGAGCGTTTCGGGCGATTCTCTCGAATGTGGTGAAAAAGAAAGCCGGGTCTTCACCTTCCTAGAATTTTTGCAACACTGCGGAAGGGACCATGGGCTGGTTTCGGGTGCCGGTGACAGCATCCGTCAGGTGTTTTATCGTCTCTTGGTGTTTGTCTTGAGAAGTGGACTGCAGGGTACCTTGCAATTGTATGGCCTGCTGAAAGGCTTGGCGATCAGCGGCCGCCTGCTGGGCCTGAAGTTAGAAGAGCTGTTGTAACTGTTGTTGCCCTTCTGACAGTGTCTGTATTATTTTCTCCATCGCGTTCTCCTTAATCCTGCCGACTACGCCACTTGTAGAAATCAGGACAGTAGGCGAAGTGGAGTTTTGTAGACCTTTATTACACAATGTCTTAACCAAGGTAGTTGGACTCCAGGTTGACCCCACAGTTACTTCACTGTGAGTAAAAGGCACCAGGAGTTCCTCTTCTCTTTGAGTGTCTCCTACTCTCACGGACCCGGATAGGCCCACCAGTTGCTCTCACTCTCCTCTCCTTCTCCCTGCAAAAAGCAACAAAAACGCTATTAGGCCAGTCCCTTTTATACCTGGGGTTTGGAGGGAAAAAGGGCCAATCGGGGACAACTTCCCTCCCCCCCTGTCTGATTGGTGGGGACCCTAGGCACCCACCGTCTATGAATAGTGCTGCCTCCTCCCCACCTCCTCCTTTATTCTGGCTGCCTGGCTCTAGCTTCCCCTCCCTGCTGTCAGCCACACCCTCTCCATTGGCCCCGCCCCCCCAACATTGTGTCTCGCTCGAGGCATGTCTCCCGGAGGCCCGTCCTGCTTGAGGCCCCATGCTACCGTTCTGGGTCTGCCCTGCATGAGGTAAGGAGGGGGTTCTGGTTGGCTTCCCCCGATGGGTACTTGCCCAGCTGTCTGGCACACCTCTGACGCCGAGCGGTCGGCACGAGTCGGGCTCTCTAGTTCCCGAGCCTCGCCGCCGCTCGCCGCCGGAGGCCGCTGAGGTACGTTGTGCTCGCGGGTCTCCCAGCCGCAGCGCCAGTGAACCCGGTCCTTGTGGGCACACGCGGCGCTGCGGCTGTGAGCACCCGCGGCGCCGCGGCTGCAACGTCGGCACCGTCGCGGGACGCCGACAAGGCTCTCCCTTTAACAGGGACGCCTTCCTGGCGCCCGCGTTCGGCGCCGCACACGCCCGCGGCACAGCGGGCTCCTCTGGCCGTGTGTCCCGCTCTCCCTCTCCGTCCACCCTCACATCCCCACAGTTTGACTATATCTCCATCAGCCTGAGCCAGCATTGTCAACAGTGAGAGGTCATGGGATTTGTAGTACAAAACGACTGGAAAGGTGTAGAATGCAGACCTCAAATTTTATTGCTATGAAGTGTGCTTATTGTACCATCGATACATGAGGTACACAGCCTGTATCTCTTGCATCCCTGGGTTACCTCTGGGGTATCCATTTGGGGATTTCTGAGCTGGGATCTGCAAAATAAAATGTGATGTACACAGCATTCCTACAAGGATAAGGGGGAGTGCATACCAACATACTGTTTTATGTCCTTTAAACAAAGCTAAAGCAATACCCTATGACCTGTCTGCATGTGAACCCTGCAAAATGGCCTCTGCAAGTAAAATCTAATGTTATGTTTAAATTAAAAGAACCCAGGTTATGTGCATGTATGTAAGAAAGATGGCTGAAGGAAGCTTGTCCATGCCAGCTGCATGCTAGAAAATGGAGGTTTCCCTGTCCTTCATCAGCTGTCAAAGCCAGAGTACAAAGCAATTTATTGTGTCTTCTCTCTTACATTAGACAGAGCACAGAACAGAACAGATATTTTGATAATAGACAACTACTGTTTTCCTATCTTCCAAAGAAAGAAAAGTATTACTGCACAGTCATTCCTTGTTTAACCCCACCACTTTCCGCAGTTCGCATCCCAATTTCTGCTTTACCCTCCTCTAGGGGAGTGTTGCAATTGTCTATTCTGCCTGGACAAAGACCAGAGTGTGTTTGAAAGCCTCAACAGTATCACTGTTCTTCATTGTTTTTCTTGGTTTCAGAGTACAATACTATTCTAATATGGAAAAACACTTTTTTAGAAGGCCCACACCCTGCCACCTTTGATCTGCTTGGAAAATAGACTACTCTAGCTCTGAAATTGCAAGATGTCCCTAACGTCCAGAATCCCCCAAAAGTCACGGAAGTGCAAGGTGCTTGGAATTTAACAGAAGAGCACGTAATTCTTTAAACTTATAGCCACTTCCCAGGCAACATATCAAACATGATGTTCAAAGATGTGGTCACTTTTGAACAGTAAGAGCACTTGTGCAAGAGAGTGGACTTTGTTGGATCGGACAATAAGGCAGTTCTCCCTTTTCTTCTGAGGACCACCATACTCACATTTATGCACAGAAGGTTTGAGGGTGACCACACCTGGCCTTGTAAGAATAAACATATTATTTCAAATCCGAATATAGATCCCATGCACCACTGTGCCCTCTCTCTGGCAACCTACCACTTCACTCCTTAGGTCCATATTAACATCCATATGTTCACACCACCCGCCAGTCCTGACCCTGACACTAGTGGCAGCCATACAATTATACCTCCTATACGCTGCCAACCACTATTTTGCTTGTCTTTCAAAACTATTCCTTAATTTCCCCTTCATTCATTTGCACTGAGCAGGCAACTTTTTTGCTTGAACCAAACACATACGGATGCTGTGATGAACTTGTGTTTTTGCACTCAAAGTTCTTGTACTGTATGATAAAATCTTCAATTGCACGTGTGTCTGATCGGTCCAACATAAACCTTTCCGTACTAAAAATATATTCCATTGTAATAATTGTATACATCAATTTACACAAGGATATGATATAACCTACAGATCTGAAAGATGGCTTAAATGTTTGTTGTCTATGAATTTGTTAATAATCTTGTGAATCATGGTTTGTAGATGTTTTGAGATTGTTAATTTTCGAAACTGTTGTTTACCTTTCTTCTCTATGAGGGTGATCTATGTTTTATGGGGGAAAGCCCAGATTTATTTGGCATTCATCGCCTAAAAACAAAGACATGGGGCCTCATTACGAGTCCGGCGGTAACCGCAGCGGTAAAACCGCCTGGTTACCGCCAGACTCGTATTACCATTCCACCTCCGTGATTCCCGGAATTACTGGGGCATTACAACCCCGGTTTTCCGGGAATCACGGAGGCAGAATGGTGTTAATCCCCATTCCCATCGAGTTCTATAGGACTCGATGGGAATGGGGATCATGGAAACACCGGCAGCATCTCGTAATGTTGCCGGTGTTTCCTCGTCCGCCTGCAGGCGGGCGGTGTTAAACCCGCCAGGTCAAACCTGGCGGGAACATCACCTCCTGCCTGCACGAGTCGGCATCAGGCAGTCCGGAAACAACGGTGGCGGCGGGTTTAACGCCACCGTTATTTCCGGACCGCTTGACCTGTAATGAGGCCCATGCACTTCCTATGCCAGTGCCTATGGCGATCGTAGTCTCTGAGGAGACTTATCAATAGGGCTTTAATACAAATGGAGCAACCAAGTCTACCCGTGTAACGGTCAGTCTGCCTTTGCCAGCATGAGCCTGTGTGGATGAAGCGGAATAGAACTATTTTATAATTTTTTATGAAGGCTCCTTGCAAAGTAATCAAGGTGAGAGAAACTAGCCGCCCACCTATGGCGTCTTTGGTGCATTTAAAAACATATGTGCCAGGATTCACAAACATTTTTCAATGATTCTGTTTGCTGAATTCTGAGAAAAAGTAGCAGCTTAAGAATGTAGAAATTAAAATCCATTCATAAAAGGACTAAGGATAAATTCTCAAAACATGTTCCGAAATTAAGAATATGCATATTTATTGGAGTATTTTATGCATAGTTGCATAGCTTGTGCATGCATAACTTATTGCCAAATTCGCAAAAGTGAAAGTTCCTATAGGTGTGCCATAGAGTATATAGGAAGACAAAGCAAATGCTGGTGAACACTCTCAAGTAATGTTAATGTTAAAGGAAATGTGTACCGTGCACTATCACCACCGAAGTGGTCCCCTGGCGCTCTGGCGGCTCTGAAAAAGGGGAGGATAGGGGGTGGTTAAGTGGGAATAAGCTGTTAAAGTGCAAGGGAGCAGTGATGTGCTGTTGGCAGCCTCAGCCCGGTGTGTCCGTTGGCTGGGCTTGGGGTGTTTTACGGTCGGTAGTCGTCGTGTGCTGTTGTGCAAGTAATGACAATGTGGATATTCATTAACATTTGCAAATGCATGCGCTGCACTTATGTTTGCACCTAACATTAGCAGAAGTGAAAGGTGTATGTGTGGTGAAATCAGTGAGATAATGTGCATTCATTGCTTTCAATTTGGCAGAATGTGTGCAGGAATTGATAATCACACGCATCCAGGATAAAAAAGGAATCCACAAATTACTATATTACAATCCCCTTTTACACTTTGGCAATGTATGCATGTACAGCTGTGAATCATAATGCACTGTGTGCATTACTAAGAAGTAATCACACTTTTATAGGCGTAATTGTGTGCTCTTCTTGTGTTGAGTTGTTATGTTAAAATGTGTCTGTAGCACTCAAAAGCTGTAGGCATCAGAGCACTAGTATAATGAAGAATGAACACATGGAAGCTCATTGCAACATATTGGAAGTGTAAGATTTTGATTTAACAAATGGGTTTTTAGAGATACTTTTTTCAATGCTGTTGGTCTGGTTAGTTGTCCTAGGAGCTTGTTCTACAGATTCACTCTTTGCATCATTAAACCTTTACCACCAACATTTGTAATTTCTGGCATGACTTGGGAAGACCCACATAGATGGTATGGTACGTTGTCCCTACTATAAACAGAACTAACAATAATGACCAAATGACCCTCATTCAAATATGTCAAAAGCATTTAAAGAGATGTAGGTAATATGAAGCACTGCCAACCTTTTAATTGATTTGAGCAGAAAAGCACAGGGGAGAGTCGGAAAGTAGATCACAAACATTTTAGGACCAGAAGGGAGTATACGTTGAACAGGAAAGAAAGGGGGAAAGACGTTAGAGAGGTCCTATGTAAAGGCACAATCACTGCCTTAGTATTAATGGCGTTTAAGCTCAGTCAATTAAACTCCACCAAAGTTATAACTTAGGTCACCTGACAAGTGATCAATATCCAACAATCCTGAGTCAGACGTTTCAAGAAAAGTTGGGTATCATTTGCATAAAAATGATATCCAATGCCTAGGTTTGTTAACAAATCATGAAAAAGGCGTTAAGTAAAGATTACACAGCAGTGGGTCCAAGGCAGACGCTTGAAAAACTTCATGTTTCATTATAGAACATGTTCCCTGCAATCCATCGAGGCTTATGTAATGACAACATTCTGACAGATGGACTTGAAGCAACGCAAAGAAGTGCTTGGCATTATCACCACTGAGCTCAATCGTTGAAGTAAGATAACGTGTTCAAGAGTGTGAAAAACCGTGTCTAATCAAGTCTAATCAGTAGGGAGGACTCACAACTGTTCAGATTTTAGATCAATTGTTCCTTGACATCTACCATAGTGGTTTCAACGCCTCGATAGGGTCTGAACTCTAACTAGCTTTCCCCAAGAAGTCCACAGAACTCAAACTACTGTGGTGCATTTTAACTAACTAGCGTTGTAAGAAAAGACATATTCACAATAAATCTGTAGTTACAAGGCGTATCAGGGTCTAATGATCGTTTCTTTAACAATTTGGCATCAATGCAGTCCAATGTGAAATGGGTAGAGCGAAGATTGCCCAGACAGACCATAGGCCTTACAATGTCTCCCTGAAATTGAAGCTTAGTAGGACAGGACTCTGACACTGGCTCAGGGGGAAGAGACCCTGACATTTTGGCCATTGTAAAATTGTATATACTTTGTATTTCAGCATCCATACTAAATTATATTTCCTGGAGCAATACTAGAGAAGTGTGTTTGGACAGCACTTTATTTCTAAGGAAGGCAGGGTCCTAAATATATGTTGTTATGAGTTTTACGGCAATTCAAATTCAGCCACAAAATAGCAGAGATGATTTCTGATTTATATTTGGAGATAACATTCTTTAAAAGGGTCAGATTGGCCTGAGGTGCCATTTTTGCAATGACCGTCTTAGTTATTACTTCAAAATGTACCACGGTTGTGGAGCAGTCTTATGTTGACATATGAGCTATTTTGGGGTGCCATTCTACTGGTGACTTCAAGCAATATATTATTGAAAAAATTCTGCTTGATCAACAAAAACGCGTCATGAGTTTTTAGGATTGAAAGCCATTGTAATTATAAGCGAGAATAACTTTAAATTATGGGTTAGTTGCTCCTTTCGTTGACAAAGAGTTGAATAAAAAATGCTGGCATCAATCAGGAGAGCCAGAGTAATGTTCATGGGTTTATGATTGGGCCAATCAAGGCCTCCCACAAAGAGAATTTGAACATCAATATTTTTAGTAAAAATATATTCCAACTGTTGGACATTTATACGGATGGGAACTGCAAATATCTGGAAACATCCAACTTCCTACGACTGATTTATTTATGGTGGGGGCATCAGGGTCTATTAGATTACTGGCCCAGGGATTAAAATGACCTATTACCACCATTTATGTACAAAAATGGATGGTATGAGATAACAGAGAATGATCTAACGTTTTAACAAAGTCCTTTTGTTGCAGAGCAAAATAGGTATTCAATATGAAATAACTAATTTTGCCGTCGAATAATGTGCATGAAGCTAGTCAGGTTTATTTGGTGATGCTTTAATTGCTCTTTATGTGTAGCATCAACTCCCCCATGTCTCCTATCTGGTCAAGCCAGGTGCATGAACATGTAACCCGAAGGAGTAAGGGTGGATCTGGCAGGACCAGAAACACAATTGAAACACGTTTATGTTAAGACAAGAATGGCCAAAAGAAAGAACCTCTGGATCTCTTGCACCAAACTGTGTGTTTGGAAATGTGTCATATGTTCAAAAAGGACAACTTAAAACCCTCAAAGGCAGTTACATGAATAAGCCAAACTTCTAAATAATAATCCTGCAGTGGCCAAACAATATAGTTTTGCATGTCTCTTTCAAGAAGGGTACCTCCTTTCGTTCAAGGAGAGAGAGTTGCTCCTCCAGCCTTTTTCTGGTCCCAAGGATAATCCCCTACCATGCTGCCATGGCAGTCGAGCACATTAGTACATCCGAGGTCTGCAAGGCTTTTGTCTCCTTGGTTGCATTATAGCTTGTTGCTCAGGATTTCGCCTGCCAGAATGCCTTACTGGCCCTGATGGTGTTTGGAAGACAAGAACTGTTCTGCTCATTGATGGCCACTTTTCCACTAGAGTTCCTCTAAGAAAAGGTTCCCTTCTACTTTAACTTTCTATTGTTTCCTTCCTGGGCTCTAGTGTGACTTCTCAATTTCAAAACACTCCCAGCTTCTATTCTATCCACTGGACCATCTGGGACCTTTGCTAATCAATGTTCTTGAACATGTAAGATTCTATAGTGCCCTGATGGTCAGGGTCTAACTCATTAACTTTGCTTTTCCCACCCTTCCACCAATGTCTTTCCCTTTCTTGGTCTTGAATTGCCAAACACTTTGGGTATTTTCATACACACAAGTATTTCTCTCTGCTGGGTCTCTCTCTTGGGAATTGTTCTCCAGTAATCTGTTCCTCTTTCTTCTCTTCCATCAACATCACTGTGTCCTTTTCAATCACCTCCACATTGCCCTTTCCTTTTGGTGACCTCTCGCACCCATTATTGTCTCTGTCTCTTACGTCCTCGCTTGTACCCCTCATTTTCTTCTCTGAGATAGCACCCTTCTCTATCATTTCACAGGGAGAAGTAATACCCTTCTCTATTGTTTCACAGGCAATGTCTTCCTTTCTGTTTAGATACTTCAAGACCTCCTTCTGTTTCACTTGCTCAAATCCACTGCGGTACCCCTTGACTCCTTCTCCAAGATGATACCTAAAATAGTCTCAGAGGCAGGTAAATTGATAACTCTTCTTAATCATCAGTTTAAGTGTTAGCCCACCAGCCCCTTCACACAGCTGTCTACAAACGCCACAACTGTTTCTCTGGTGCATCTTTCTACCTGCATTCCATGCTCTACATTCCACACTCCATTCTTACACCTCAGGGATTGCTGAATGCATAGCATGGAATGCTACATCTCTTTTCTTTACCCTACAAAATTGACAACTTCTTTACAAGGTAACCTGTGTACACTATAAAGAGATAGGGTTGTACGTTCTTCTATATAATTAGTTGGACACGTATTTACACTCTAAATATGGAGAATCAACATAACCAAGATAAGGATTTCAGTTATAACACGTAAGATTTCAGTTCTATTCAGCTATAGCACATTTCTAATGACACTTATGAGATTTGATATGGTTGAGGGCTGACAATATAAGCGGCTGAATTAGTTGTGTGTACAAATGACCTTTCGAATAAGATGGTCTCTCACACACAGGTCTAGTGCGAGTCGAGCCCTGACTCTTTCCTGCATTACTCTCATTAAAACATCTTCTTTCCCTATTCATCTCTTTCTTTAATAAAATTATGTCTTTCTGTTTATTATCCATAAACTTGAAACCCGATTGACATTCCACACTATACCATCCAAAACCTTCCCCGCTCCACGACATTTTTCCACAACTTTCACAGGTTCTGACCAACTGACACCTTTTAGTGGCGACGAGGTATCAGAGCGGCTGCCCACCAAATAGCCACGTGCAATTGAACCCAGTGTTTCCATCCTGTCATTGGAAAGCTGCAACTGACAGCCAGCCCGACACCACCTAGCGGTAAAGGGAAGGATGGACAGCTGTGCGCTACAGTGAACGGAGCCATCCTATGCTCCAGCGCAGTTCGGGGAACTGACGTGGATCGAGGGTGAAGAGGGCAGCGCAACTTGAACTGTTGGCATAGATCCAATAAGTAAAGTTGAGAAGCGAAAGCGCTGGCCCTCCAGAGCCCGCCTTTCTGTGCCCGCCCGATAACACATAAACTAAATCAAGAAGGGGGTCAGCAAAAACAATAAAGGGTACCCAAACAGGTGTGAGCAGGCTAGAGCATGGAGCATGATAAGCCTGTGAGCTCACAGGCGTGAGCATGACAAGCCCCACCGTTGACCAGTGCGCCCAACCCAGCACCAAGGAAGCAAGCATGTGCAATCAACTGCGCCACCACCACGCTCATTAAAGAAAAGAACCCACATGAGCAATGCTGCGTGCCACCATTTTGGTTTCCGTGGAATCCACCACAAGCTGTGCAACATCCAGGTTAATAAAGGAAACACGGTCTAGTGAAGGTAATACAGTGCCCTTTTAACTGTACCCCAGGGCTCAAAGCTAACTTCACAATAATAAAGCATGCTATGCAACATCCTCTCCTCTCACCAGTACATAACAGTTGCACCTACGGTGTGTTACAAGGTGCAAGGTGCTTTTACCAGTCACACAAATGTGAAATGAAATGCAGCACCTAAAAACAAAATAAAATAAGGACAACACTAAAATGTTCCAGCATAAAATTCCAAGGAAAAGGAAACCTTATGAAAAAAACAGACCATGCAGGGCATACCTCATCCTAACTATTTTGTGCATACCATAGGTGAACCAAACATACCATGGAAACGCTGGAAAAAGCATTTTGATCACTGTGTGTTTGCAGCACGTGGTCTGAACTTTGCAAGTGAACAAAAAACAATTTGAGAACCTTCCACAACTCTCGGATGAAGAATCAACAAACCTCAGAAAGTATGAAAAATGGATCAAGATGCTTGGTAAGCACTATGACAAATCTGTTAGTATCATATTGGAGAGGCATCATTTTGGGAAAAGGAAACAAGAGAATGGAGAGACAGTTGAACAATATATCACAGCTCTGAGAGGTTTGAGATCTTCGTATGAGTTTGGCACTGCCCTTAATGAAAGATTACGAGATCTGTTTATGTTGAACTTCAGTGATGGTAAAGTAAGGGAAGGTTTTAGGTCAAGTGGCAACCCATCTATTGATGAAGTGATCAAAAGGAGGTTAAACATACAAGAACTGAACCAGAAACAAGGAAGAAAGAAAAACGTCAAGTAATGGGCATTTTGGCAATAAAAGGAAAGAATATTATTTTTTTTTAAAAAGGAATAAGCAAGGAAAGTGCCATGAAGAAGAAGACAGAGAGGTTCAAAGAAGGAAGAGATGAGAATGAAAGGAGAACGTGATTTTGTTGTGATAGTGTGTATCATTTAGCAAGCAGTGACAAATGTCCTGGTATTAAAGCCATGTGCAAGAGGTGAAACACAAGGGGGCATTTCACCAACTGTTGCAAGACAATAATTGAAAACATTAACTGTGTTGATGAGTTGTGAAGAATTAGAAGAATGTACGTGTGTCATTGACAGCATAAGCAAGGAAGTAAACAATATAGAGGACAAGGGTGCCGATGCAGAGAAGCCCATGTCAAACATACAGTTTGGAGACACAACTTTGGACATGGCAATTGACTCTGAAGCCAAGTATACACTGTTACCCAGGGCCATTTTTGAAGCAAAAATTGGGAAAAAGATCGCACTGAATGCAGTTGGTGTCAAACCAATGGCCTATGGAGGAAAACACATTGATTGGGAAGGTTAGTTCTGGTCTACCATGCAAATCAAAGACATATCAGCAAAAGGAACATATCCACTTCTCACTTGGTCACATCAAAAGAGACTTAGGATAAAACTAGATCCCAATGCTGAAGAAGCAGTCTATGCCGTAGATGGAGGCAAATACGAGTTCATTACTCAACATACGGTTTTCCGAGAGCAAATAGGCAATTCGAAACGGCCTTGTGCACAAGATTTGTTTGAAGACCAATGTTGGTCTGGTAGGGCAAAAACTTGAGGCCAATACCTTTAACTATCAGGGCTGCTGTGAAAAATGAACTTGATCAAATGGAGAAACAAGATTGAATTGTCTGAGTGGGTCTCACCATTAGTTGTTATCCACAAACCCAATGGAAAACTCAGACTGTGCATAGATTTGAGGTCTGTAAATCAATGTGTTATACCAGATAGGCACTCACTGCCTAATAAAATGGAAATGTTGGGCACGATTAATGGAGCAAAAGTAATGAGTACTTTAGACTTGAAGTCTGCATACAACCAAATTGTTTTCACCCACCCTCTAGGAATTTAACAGCCTTTATTACTCCAGAAGGGTTATGGTAACTCTTCTTTATTTACAGTTTAAGTCTTAGCCCACAGCTCCTTCACACTGCCCCAACTGTTTCTCTGGTGCATCTTTCGAACTGCATTCCATGCTCTACATTCCACACTCCATGCTTATATCACATGGATTGCTGAATGCATAGCAGGAAATGCTACAATACCCTATCACTCTGTTCAAAATCCATCTATTACACTCTCAGCTGACATTATTCCCACTCTGTTCCCACTTAATCTCTGCTGCTTTCTCAATATGCATCACGCATTCTGCTCCACTCTCTCTCTTACTTTCAAGATGGTACCCTTTGACTTTTTCAAAGCGTATACCATTCCAAATCTGCTGACAATTCAGCTCTTCCACTCTGTCATTTATTTTCAAGATAATACTCCTAGATTCTCTCTCCTCACTGGAACATTTCCCTCTATGCTCATTTCTTGGTGAACTTCAAAATGTCAGAATTCTCCACTCTCTCGGTTACCTACAAGAAGGAATCCTACGACTCTTGCTCCAAACTGGTACATGTTACACTAAGCTCCCATATAATTTCTTCTGCTTTCCCTGTATACTTCAGGACTCCCTTCTTTTGCACTTTCTTGTTTTCTTCCAATATGTTACCCTCTGACAATCTTTCCAAGTTGATACTCTTCTTTTCTAGTGACTCTCAAGGTTGTATACTTCTCCAAGCTTTCTCAATCTCACCTCTCACTAGGTCTTCCTCTCTGCAGCACATTGCTGTTGTATTTTCCTCTTCCAGGGGACACTTCCTGGTCCGGGTCTCCCTGCTCTCTTCTGGCCATCTCTCTGCAGATCTGTCTACTTAAGGCAAGTATACTCATCTGGGCTCTTCTTCCCCCCTGATCCTATCTGGGCTGACAATCCCTTACTGAACTGGCTTGGTTTTAGCGGGTTCTTTCCCCTGGGTGTGCTCAAGGGTGATGGGATTTCACTGTTTTGAGTTGGATTTGCTGCCCTCTGATTGGCCAATGTAATTGGGATCAGATGATCTACCAGTGGTTGGCCTAAAGTGAGATAAGGGAAGTACACCATTTTAGATTTTAAACTGGAATGGATGATGTGCTGGTTCTCATTCCCCTCCCAAGTGTCTGCTGTAAACCCAGCATGTGCTTCATTTCTATATAAACTCTGCAGTAAGCTTTGGGGAAAATACATGCACGTTAACTGTATTTATCGAGTTTTCATGTCACTGAATCTACACAATTCTTTCTACTGCCTGAGAGGGACAACAATATTTGCTACATTACTTTTCTGTTCTGGAGATACCCATTTATTCTTGTTAGGGACCACACAAATTGATGCATTGGAATTTCTTGTCTCTAATGGAGTGGTCTGTATTGTTTTTTTCTAGTAACGCTGTCAGAGAAAAGTTAGTAATCAAACCCTTGTCTGAGTTGCAACTTTGTTTCATGATCATTTACTTAAAGCTAACATGCACCCTCCTAATCCTGAGGTAGTGGTTCTATATATGGTGAACTTCAGGCACTCGTAAGCCTTTGTGTCTTAATGTTAAAACATCTTTCCTGGCATGTAGGGCTCAGGGTTTATCAATGGGAACTTCTAGTGACTCATTGTGGCAGGGACTTGTGGGATGTATTGACCCACTCCACTATGCTATGCGGCATCTCCCTGCCAGTTATGGGGAAAGAAACAGCAAAAAGGGCTGCAAAACCCTTATGCACGCCAAAAACCTACAAAAACCGTGTGCTTCATCACACAAAAAGAGGGATGCACTACCTGCCACTCATGGTGCATGTGCGGTGGGATTGAGCACACCCTGCAAAAATGTGCAAGTGGGCTCCATGTCCAGCAAACAGAGTGCAGAGGGAGAAGCAGCACTTTGCAAAATAAATCCCCAAAATGTGCAAAAATTTGATATTTGCTTTGTTGCTAAAAACTCCTAAATGCCTATACACAACACTTCTCTACATTCAAAATCTTGCCTGGTGCTAAAATTCATTTATTAAATGAAGCATTGTGAAACATACAAAGTCTGAAAACTGACATCCTAAGCCAAAATCTGGGTGCTGCAGGGAGACAAAAGGGGGCAGACCATCTGTTGCTGAACATGAACAAAGAACCATGTTTAAAAGACTCATAACTTGCTATTCAAAATGGTGAAAAATATAAAAAGGACAGAGATGTTAATTTAATTTCTGGCTGCACGTGTGAAGAGGCGGTAGAACTGCGTGACATGTTCTGGACAGGAATGCCAATATTTCCGGTTTTATGCAAAATGTATTACTGTTAGAATTGTGATAATGTACACGCATATCCCTATGTTAAACACGCATATTTGTGGAAATGTGCATAAAATGTGTAAATTGTGTTCATAGCGAAAAGCGCAAAATTCTGTAAAAAGTTGAGACGAGATCCCACCGCTGCAGGGTTTTGAGGAATTGCTGCTACGTAAAATATGGCATCTTTGTGTGTGATTTGTATAAAGGCGACCAATGTACAAATGTACATTTAGTATCAAATCTGATTTTGGGACCAGTGGCTAAAGGGAGGTTTCTAGAGATTGTAAAGCAAACCATAAAATGTGACATCATCCGGCCTTGATCCAATCACTGAAATTGCAAGGCACAGATGAAGTGTGGTCCCATCCAAGCTCACAGGGGCAAGCTTAGCTAAGCCGGCCCATACACCCTCTTTGTGATGTCATTTTAAAGGATAAATAGAGACAGCTGACAACACATAGGGGATGTCATGATTCCTGCCCCTCATGTCCCCAGCCCTCCAAGATGTCAGGCTGGAGCCAAGCCGTGATCACCTACATGGTCCTCAAGGGCCTCTCCATCCCTCGAAAGACCCACTTGGAGTCAGACTTGGTGCTTGTGGCACCAGACTCACTCACTCCCATAGGATAACATTGGGGATTGGACTTGTAGTGCATTGATGGGGACAAGATGGATGCCCCCACATATTTTGGTTCCCAGAACTGCATGTGCAGTCTAGTCTTTTGGGTGTGGTTCAGCCTAGAGACACCTGGGATACCCAGAGACTATTTAAGCCATGCCCATGCTGAGAAACATGCTTTGCGTTTTCTGCACCTGCAGCGTGACACTCACCATGTTCGGATCGGTCTCCAGTAAGCCTGCATCTTTCTTCTGCGCTCAGCTCCTGCAAGAACAAGAACACGTTAGGAACAGCCTTACCTTGTGGCGCTTCTGTCCATCATTCATTGCTCCTTCTGTTCTGCGGGCATCTTCGGCGGTGTCATTCCCATCAGGGTACGCCGCTTCCTAAGGAAAAGGGAAAAGAACAGAAAAAAGGCATTAGTAAGCATTCTGCAAATCTTCGCTTATTTTTAAATACTGTACGAGCTTCAAACGCTTACCTGAATCCCAGCCGCTCTGGGGGAACTCTGTCTATGTAACTTCTCATCCATCTGCAAGAAGAAAAAGACACTCCAGGTTAGCGAGGAAACATCTATAGGCGCCGCATACCACGCTTACTCACTGCATTTGTTCTTCGTAACCGGCATCCACGCTGAAAACGTTGCACCACCTAAAAGACACAGAAAAAGAACTCAGTTCAATACAAATACGAAAGGGGTGCATCGCGCATCGCGCTCTCACTCACCTTCAACGCTACTCATCGCAGCAGCACGCCGCCATCCCCGGACACCGGCCATGATCTAAGGAAGGAAAGGAACAAAGTTAGAGAACTGTTCAAAAGACTCATTATACTTACCTGTCAGACTCTTGCCAGTGAAGTAACTAGGCAGCAACAAGCCCGCATCAATCAACGCGCCCCTGCGCTGAAACAGGACGGAGAGCACACTATCCAAGAAAACAAGGTGATCTGTGAATCAAAGGGAAGGGTTGGACCCCGGGGAAGAAGGTGTTCAAGCACACAGAGACAATAGGGAGTTAAACTCTACCAATCCTGTGTTTCAGGCCCAGTCTCCAGTCAAATAGCCTCCAGGGAAGGGTCTGAGGTCGTAAGAGGTCAGAACAGGCTGAGTGACGTCCCCATGGATACCAGGTGAGCGTTACAGGACTCACAGATCCATTCAGTTTCCTGATTCCGGCAAAGCACTCTGATCCAGCATCCTACATCCAGCTTTAATATTCTTCGAGATCCAGATGCCAAAACTCTTGCCAGCAATAGAGAGCTATTGATTTCCAGCAAATCCCAAATCCTCAAATGTATTCTCTCTACCCAGTAAAGCGCTGGGTGGTGTCAGAAGGCCTTTGGAACCAGTATCCTGAAATTCTCTGGCTTGCCACCACTAGGCTTGCCTGAGGAACTCGCTATCCAGCTGATTCAAATACCCACACACTAGGAGAGCAGATCCTGTGCCAATCCAGCGACCGGCCTGGATGATGCAGTACCGTGCCTGATGTGCTGTCTTTCCTAGACCAGACCCAATCCAATGACCAGAGCTGACGGTCCATTTAAAAACTTATCCTGTGAGTATTAATAGGAAGAACTGTGACCCATAGTATATTTGCATTGTCTCATCCCTATGTCAAACCCATCCTATCTTTCATTCAGAACCAGTATTGTTAGGAGTATATTTGCATTGTCTTAGCCCTTTCTCAAACCCATCCTATCTTTCCTTCGGAACCAGTATTGTTAGAACTATCTTTGCGCTGACCCTTTTCTCATCTGAAGAAGTCGAGTTTCCTTAGCAGGCGGGTCACCCTGATCAAGTGACTGTAATATCCCTGTGTGATATTCACTTTTTCATAGTCATCCTCCAGTGTAAGCAAACCCATTAGTCATTTTCAAAAGTGCATTTCCGTTTTCCATTCTCGCGCCTATTTTACAAAAACGGCCTTTACTAAAACCTCTATAACTATTTCAGTTTTTGTGACAACTCCTACTTGTACCTAACATCTATAGCTATCCATAGAACCCAAAAACAGTGCGATTTTCCCGTTATCGCGCAATGAATAGTTTGCCGCGATTTTAAAAATCTGAAAGGTTTACACGTGTGAAATAGCTCTAAACTGCTTCCGACTTGGACCTTAAGATTTCAAATGTTTTCTGCTGACTAAATCATTGCTTGTGATTGTTTGCACCTATTCAAAGTGGCTCCCATAGGAATGTATTACATTTTCAGTATTTCTGATCATATTTGGTGTTTTTTGCCCAGTCAATTCTAAAGATAATTTAAAAGCCAAGCTGACAGGGGAAAATTCAATTCCATTTTTCTTGTGTTTGAGGGGGAAAGTGGGACTGATATTCTGTTTGATTTGTGCTATTCCTGTATACCTGCTCTCTACTCCCATCTCTTTACATTGCAAATTGGGGGTTGAGGGGTGTTGCAGGGGGAACCTCTAACCACAGTGCTTTCTGATTTGAACCAACACAAAAGTATAATTTTCTGTGCTGCATTTGATTTGCTAATTACTTATTCCTAGTGTATTAGAGATATTATTCAGTGTTCTGTCACCCCATTGGTGATTGTTGTTTATCTATTAAAACATATTGTGATTACATTTTGAATACATAAATAAATATTTACCTTTGCAAACTAGCCTGATTCCTGGTTCAGTGTGACCGGGGGGGGGGGGGGGGTTCCAGGAGAAGGGTGTGGTATGAGTGGTATATTGTTCAGAATATTGAACTTATAGACACAAATAAATAAGGGTTTCAGTTGTGCACTTCATGCTGGGCTTTGACTTGGGTGTGTGGCGGATTGAAATCACTTACAAACCCAAGACTAGGAGCCTCATTACAAGTATGCTGGTCCTGTAACAACAGTGCCAGTAAGCCTACAGGCACTGTTGTTCCCAGACCGGCACACAATGGGTCTGTTTGCTGGAGTTGCTGTGCCCGGCAGGTCGGACCCTCCCGGGCACAGCGGCCACGGTAAGCAGGACCTACACAGAAACATCGGTACCATTATTAAGTGTGCCAGTGCTTCTGTATTCCCCATTTCCATTGAGACCTATGGGACTCAAATGGGAATGGGGATTAACAGTTACTGGCAACTGACTTCCCGGAATGCCAGGCTCATAATCCCCCAGTAATTCCAGCAAGCCAGGCGCTGGTAAATATTGCAAGTCCGGCAGCAACCTGCCGGTTTTACCAGCACGGCTACCGCCGGACTTGTTATGAGGCCCTATAAGTCCGTCTCATCACAGAGTGTAGGAGTGCAATCTTGAGCATTCTAGGAAATGTATTTGCTCCCAGTGTCAAAGTGAACAGAGTAAAACCTAATGACCAACTAGGTGAGAACAATTAATATTAAAGAGGGTGAGAATATGGACCTATTGGTCAGAATGGCAAAACTATGGTCACAAGTGCAAGTACTTATAGACACAAAAAAAATGTATAAGAGATTAAAAGAAAAGCCCTACCAACACTTGTAAACCTGCAGTAAATCTGTGGGATCAATTGGCGGTAACACTAATGGAGTTTGGCAGTAATTCAATGGACTTACCACCAGATATCCCCCAAACTCGTAATGGAGCCCATGTGTTTTAAAAAATGGTCAATTGCTTACCACTAATCGTTATTACACCAATCTCTGGTATTCCTCTTCACAATGCTTTCTTTTGAGAGGAGAGGTCTCCCAGGAGAGACTCTCCATACTACTTAAATCCACTAGGAAGAAATCCATGGCAACGTTAGTTCCTTCTTCATTTTCTTTGTTCTCTCTTTTATTTCATGTGGTTTTTTATCATCCCACCCTGCAGCATTACTGCCTATTTTATTCCAAGCTAGCATTGTACAGGGTGGAAGTATGGCAAACTAGTTCTTTGATGAGTTGCTGTTACCAAAACATATAAGTAATTTGAACAATACCACATCATTTTTCTGACTCACTACAGCCATTACTTCCTGGAACCCCCGTCTACAAAGACATACACTCACTTATGCCCTACTTAAGGATTGCATAAGAAAAAATCCCAGCTTCATTCTAGTTCTTCCCTATTTTTTGTATATTCTTTTGCTTTAATGTGACTATAAAAGAGTCCTCCCCGACCACATCCTATTTTGTTCTGTCTCCACTGTGCAGACACTGTGTGCTACTTCTTACCCTTCCCATCCACTACAGATAAGGTAAGTATGTATGATGCATTGTTTAAACAGTGGATTTATTTTGGGTATTGAGTATTGGAAATAATATGCAAGTACCTAGTACGGTGGCCTTTCTTAACATAGCCGGCACAGACACATGTGTACTGCAGGGCTGCCCCCATTTGAACATCCACATAATTTCAGGCTTTGCCGTACAGGCTGGTGAATTAGCGGTGAGTGTTATGATGCTGGGTGGCCTCTTTGTCCAAGGTCCATTCGAGCATGTCTCGTGACTGAGTTGGCCAGGCATTCAAATTATTATCCCTGTGAGGTAGCGTTTGTAGATCTTCTGGCTCTCACACGACTCCAGCAATTGGTTAATATGCAATACTGATGCTTCCAAACGTACCTTTTGTTCCAGATCACTATGTGCAGGAGGAATCTACAAGGAGCGGTGTCACACTTAGTGACTGAAAAGTGCAAGCCTATCATGGAACCCATGACAGTGTCTTGCCACCCCTGTCTACTACTATTTGCAACCCTCCTTTTCCTTGTCTACTACCCAATCAACCTACAAAGATTACCAAGAAAGGTTCCAGACATTAAGAGTGGTGGCAGTGTTAGCCACATTTTGGGAACATTGGACACTGATACTGAAGATCTTGTGGAGCAGGATACCACTGAGTCTCCAAAGTAGAAATACACATATTTACAAGGGGACCAGTTGGCAGCAGCGCTGTAGCTTATTAAAGACACAATGCATTTCTGGAACCCACCTTGCCAGATCCATAGGAGGTGGATATATTTGCTGACTATTTCACAGCATACCCTCAGTCTTCAAATATATCTGTGGTTTGACAACTAATGATCAAAGAATTAAAGGAAGTAGACAGGCCATTGATTCCATAGTTTATCACTAACAAGTATCCATTGGTGGGTTTGAGGCAGAATTTCCTTCTGGGTTCCCAAGGTGGACTCCTGGGCTTGAAACCTTTCCATGCAGAATAATGTATCATCTGATGGATCAACTCCATCAGATCCCACATACAAGAAGATCAAGGTGGAACAGTACACAGTTTTTCAGGTGCAAATATTGCCATCAGAACTTGCAACCATGCTGCCTATATCGCACAAATGATTTTTGACACTTCAGGTAAGTGAAGTCAATCCAAAAGCTATCCTTGCTGAGTAGGAGCTTCAAAGTAAGTTCCTGTCAGATGTAAATGATCATGTAATATGGCATCAGCGGCACAACAGGTTTCGCTTTCAAACTCACTCATCCACTATAGATAAGGCCATTGATGATTGATGATAACCAGAAGGCCCTTATCCTGCATCTTCCTTTCATGGGTTTAAAATTATTTTGCCCATAAATCTAGTACTTGATGAAGAAAGCAGCAGAAATCATAAGACCAACAATCCACTTCACCAGGAGCATGCACAAATATCTCAATGAGGAGGCCCACAGGGTCTCAAGCTCATCTAACCAGGTTAACCCTGTTTTGGCAGGTGGCATGATCAAGTGGTCTTTCAGTAATATCACTACACCTTCTACCACTAAGTCGCAACTAAAAGCATGACTGGCCACTGCAGGAAGACCTCTCCAGTTATGTAGGAGTTTGCCTAAGTGTTTTTGTGCATATGGGAGGACATAGTTTAAGCCTACTGGGTCCCCAATATCAGCTGGGATGGTATGAAATAGATTTGCATTCTTTCCTCCTTAAAAAGTGTTTCTGTAGACTCGTTCCCTGAGGGATCCCCTGAAGAGGAAGACATTCTCATAAGGAATTTGGGATCTCATATGAAAGAGGGGTCACAGTTGGGTCCCTCCCCAGAAGAAGGGTAGGAGGATTTTTTTCATTTTGTTTCTTGCTCAGAAGGATGTTTCAGAAGTGTTCAATCTGAAAAAGGTCATCTGAGATTTGGCTGTAAAGACATATAATATAATTTACAGTCTTACCCTTCAAACTGGTTTCCAGCTTCTCAAGAGTTTACCAGGACTGTACGCAAGGTGGTAGGTCTCTGAGACGCAATGGTTTTTCATTATTTCCCTGCCTTGATGATTGGCTAATCTCAGGACCATCTTTGTCGAAGTGCGGTATGTGCAGACGGTGTGCTCTTGTGTCCAGATTCAGGGCATCCTGATAAAATGGAAAATGTGTAATATAATTCTTGACTTTTAGCAGAGACTGTTTGAACACCAGCCTGGGAAGGTTATACTTCTCAGAGGTGTCTGAATCTCCAGCACAGACTATTTGACCTCATGAGGATGAATTTTCCTTCAGTAAGCCGATATGGGCATTCAGGGGGAAATTGCTACAACAACATTAGTGGTTACCTGCCCCCTTGCACACCAAACAGCATTAAGGCCTCAATTTCTAGCCAACTGGATCCCCTCACTCTAGTAATATGAAGCCTATGTTCAATGATGCCCAGAGCACATGGATAACCGGCAATGGTGGCTCTCTCCAATCCTTTGTCAGTTGTCCCTCTGGCACCATTTGCTCCCTTTCTGTTGACCAACGATGCCATTCACTTAGGGTGCGCCATAACAGTGAGGGACAACTCGCTTCAGGAAAGGTGTTTCTCTTGGGAATCCAATCAGTCCTTGAATTGGATGGATTTGTCGACCAGAGGGATTTTCTCCATTTCTCTGCAAACCTCAATAATCAGCAAGTGATAGTAAGAACCTACAACCGTGTAGTAAAAGGCTACATCAACAGAGTGTGAGCATATTGCAGTGTACTTGAATTTCAGTTGGGCTGAGAATAATATTCTTTCCTTGTGCTCAGCATACATGCCTGGGAAAGAGAACATGATGGCAGACCTCCTCAGGTGGTCTTCCTGTGTTGAGTACAATACTGTCTAATTATCTCCATCTTCCAGCAGATACCCCATCAGTGGACCTTTTTGTTTCAGGCCTGGATTATCTGCTCCCATTGTTGGTCTTAGCAAATCCACACCTGGGCCTTCAAGAATAGATGCCCTCTCAGTTCAGTGACCAAAGGGTTTGCATTACTTATTTGCCTGATTCTCCTAAACCCAAATGGGCTGAGGGACCCTTGGTAGGAGAGAGTGGAGAGACTAGCAATCATTCCATATTGGTCCAGGCATTCTTGGTTTCCCTTGCTGCACGTTCTGTATTTGGGGGATTCTTGAATTCTTTTCAGTGGCCTTCTGCCAGACTGTCACCCCAGCTATTGTACCTCTTGCGGCACTGCAGAACTATCACTTGGCAGTGTAGCTAGACATTTAGAAGGTACTGTATGGGGTGTTGAAAGGGTGAAACCCTGTATGTTAAAGAGGTAAGAACACCTGATACCCTACAGGCCTATGCTAGACATTGGGATACATTTTCCAAATGGTGTACCTATAAAGGTTGTCCCCCCCCTAACACTGAACTTTTCGCAATTCTTTATTTCCTTAAGGACAGTTTTCTGCTTAACCTTTCTTCCTTTACCCTAAAAGTCAAGAATTATTGGTCTCTAGAACTAAGGCATTTAAGGCTCGTCAAATATAGGGAACAACTGGGACAACAGAATCAACACATGATTATTGGAATGGATAATAATGTTTGTTTGAGTTCTGAATCAGTTGCTAAATATCTGCTACAAACACATTTCATGGAAGAGAAGAGATTCTCCCCTATCCCTGAATCACCCTCCAACCTGCCCAGAATGTTTCTGAGTAACACTAGTAGATTTGGTACACCTGGTCTCAGACAAGACACTAAGGGCACAGGTGTAACTTCCCCCTTCCCAAAAATAGCAAGAGTGACAAGAGTAGCAGAGTTACCTATCAGATCCATGGAATACCTGGACCAGGTAAAAGGGGAGGGAGTGGTCAACTTAGTATGGCACGAGTGGAAATGGGAGCACTCTAAACATCAAATCAGTGAGAAGAAGTCTGTAAGAGAGCGTACAACATAATATGTGCTGAAGATATGTCTCCTAGAGATTTTGATTAAGAACTTGGGCATGCATTTCCCCACATTTCTCTACATGTCGAAATTAGGGCCTTCAAAACTAGTTTCTTCAAAGATGTTCAAAAATATGTAGTCATATATTTAGTCTATGATTTTGTTTTTACTCCATATCATTGGAGTGGATCATCACTCAAGCTAAAAGAATCTATGAGGTATAGAATCCTACAGCTACAAAAACAAAACAAGCAACAAAAAGTAGGTCCCTGCACCAGTCGCCATTAAGATTAAGGTATCATAGGTGAAAAGTACTCATTAGTTGTAATTTAAAGACAGGGGGTTAAAGGCCTTCTCCTCTTCTGTTAAAGATAGCCACAGACATCGAAGACTGCCTGCACAAAGTCAACATTCTATTCAACCACCTGCAGTTTGAAGCAGAATTTCTCTCAGGAAAGTGAACAATCACCTCCACCTGATCCAATTACCAATACAACCTAATTCCTCCTCCTCCTTTTTGGTTCTAGGACAATATATCCCAGAACCCGGGTCAGTTTATGCCAAGAAATACACAAAACATTTATGAAACCTACCATCATTAACCTCCTAGAAGAGTCAATTATATTCTGTGAGAGCTCAGACAACGACGATATCAGGAGGGCAGGAAAAATATTCCTCAATTGGAGTGACAGCTGAAATAATTGACATGTAGCTTTGGTCAAATAATAAGATCTAAAAAGGTAATCCCTAGTACTGATGCGTCTTTAAGTACTGTCCAAACTGAGTCAATGGTTCAAGGAGGACAATGACAGGAGGACATTATTTAAAAAAAATATGCAAGGCAGAGTTAAACATTGGTGTATAGCAGAACAGATATGCCCAGCTTTTTAGGAAGCTTCTTTTATGCCACTGGAAAACACCCCTGAAATGTGGTAAAAAGATGTGGAGCCCATTAGTGACACCTCTTCAAAACTTGTGTTTAAAAATAAGAAAAGCAAGAAAGTGAAGTTGGTTAAGAGACAAATTTGGCAAACACATTTGAGAAAGAATGGAACTCAGTGGAGACAGGACCATAAGTGTTTTCTTTCAAAGATGGATTGACACCTCCAAAAACCAGGCATAAAAGTAAAGCAACACATAACTTGAGACTAAAAAAGAAACCCTTTGACACTGGAACAAAAAAAAGAAAATGTAATTCATCTGATTGAGAGACCAAATAATGAGGGTGTTCCTTCCTCTCAAGATAATTCTCTTGTCTGAGCTCTAAATGGAAGCCAAAACATAGAACAGTAGGAGAGCGGGATGGTCTGTGTTCAATTTGTGATTTCAATTTTCTTTTTTCATACAAAGTCTTTGACCACCCAAACTGAACTTAGTCTTGTAGAAGATGCCCACATTGTAGCTGCAAAAGATAAAGTTATCTCAACCATGAGAAACATACATTCCAAACTGAGCACACATTCACACATTCTCTGTAAGTTCAAAATAAATGATAAGAGAGTTTTCACACCTATCCAGATTCAGTGACATGGTAATTTATTGGCTCCTTTTATTTAAAGAGTTTCATGTGACATTGTTTTCTTCAGAAGTGATCTACCGTTTGAGCCAAGAAAGTGGTTAAAATTGAAACAACCTCCACTCTCTCAGAAATATGGTAGAACAATATCGGATGTCACCAGCCCATCCTGAACACATTGCATTTGTAACCACAAAGTTACAAAAGAAAATGTTAATTAGTTGCAACATAGCAAACATACAATTATTACCCAATGATAAAAAGAACTGTCCAGTCAAGGTTGTATCAAAAATATCTACTTTATTTATATCACAGCAGACAGTTCTAGCAACACTACAAA
This sequence comes from Ambystoma mexicanum, assembly GCF_040938575.1. Taxonomy (NCBI): domain Eukaryota; kingdom Metazoa; phylum Chordata; class Amphibia; order Caudata; family Ambystomatidae; genus Ambystoma; species Ambystoma mexicanum. The sequence goes on from NC_090924.1 coordinate 141,745,394, forward strand.
AGGCAACCCACCCTGTAAAGGAATGCAGAGGACAGTTTCAAAGAAGGAAAAGGAATGCACTCTGGATACTGACAGCAGGGTAGTCTGTATGATTAATCACCAATACAGTTTGAGGTTTCTTGTCTTCAGCACAAAGGTAACAATGGGTCTTAAATTGGCTCTAGAGGCCTTCTGGGAAGGACCAGGGGGAAAGAACCACAATGTACCTTGTGCTGTAGATTTTCTTGGGGCTCGACAGGGTCGAGTCAGCTTCAGGGTGCTTTGCAGGGTTCTGTGACAGAGTCTGACAAGGGACCAGCTGCGGGCATCAGACGGCATGATGGTTCAGAAAGCAAAGCTGGACGAATGGCTGCAGGCTGGCCTACATGGCAGCTCGGGATCAAGAATTGTTTTCTCAATGCTGATTGAGGCTTCCGAAGCACTGGTCAAGGCATCTCAGATGTATTTAATCAACTGCAACTTGGCAACCATCAGCGTTGCAGTCAGTTGCAGCTCAAGGAACTCAAATGGCTCAAAAAATGTCCTTTGAGCCAGACGTTGGTAGATGCTCCTCAAGGTACTTCTCCAATGGGCTTGTGTCATCCTTTAAGGCCGAGGGCTCAAAGCTGTGCAGTGCATTGCAGGCATCTGCCTTATCCTTGGTTGTAGGGTCAGAAACTTTCTGGCCAGGAAGCTTGCTGCATAGCCATATAGGACATGCTGTGTGCTGGCTGGGTACTGGTTCTGGATAGGCTGGTGGGCCCTCTGAGTTCTTTATCTTCCTCTGTTCCCTGGGAGATGCTTAGGGCAGTGATATTGCTTCCCTCTTTGTATAGCCTGGCCTTTCTTCACTGGCGGAAGATGTAGGTCAGATTATACCTTTAGCCTGGGTCCAAGGTTGAGTTCTTCTTGGTGCTTCTTGCAAAGTCTTCAGCTGATCTGCCAAAATAGGGGCTTGGCCCTCTTTTAAAGCCAAGTGGGCCACAGTGATTGGTGTAGGCTAAGCCTACATTAATGATCCAATCCTGGGCTCCCTACCAACAATCTCCTGTATGTTTGAGATCATAACAAGAGTGCTTTGCAACAGGAACGGTAAGGGGGTGAAACAGGAACAAGGTGTGCCCCTGAAATAAAATAGCAGAAACCTTCTCTCAACAGAAAGATCTCTGGTCACACTCCCTTGTGATACTATGTCCCACCTATATTTCTGTCTGTTGCTGATCAAAGAGTCTCTCTGTTGAATGATCTCTCTGTGGTTCCTGATTAAAGCTGCAGGTCTCCATTGAAGCAGCAGCAAGACCAGACTCTCAGGCTCCTGCAAACCACATTCCAGTACCTTATGAATTGGGCCCCCCTAGTGCAGTGGCTTAATCTAAACTGCAGTCCCAGACATGACAGCTCACTGTTATTGATAATGATGGTGGGAGTTGGCTTCAGGTTGACACAGATACATATGAAAGGCTTTTGGGTTTCCTGTCTGTTTTGTTAACCTGTGCAGCCAGGCCTGAAGTGGGCCTCTTTTAAGTAACCTCTATTGGTATGTTAATCGATGCCACCATCTGCAAGGCCAAACAAAAGAGCAGGGCAGTTGGCCTTTCCCCTTCCAGGAGATGACATAGTGCACTTCCGGCTGTCACATTCCAACTAATGCCTGTACAGGCAACTAATGCCTGTGCCTGTAGGCCCTGTCCACCCACACTACACAGGCCTATGTGCTTGTCATAGTGTGAGCATAGGAACATGAGTGTGGATTAGCCCCACCCATTTTCCTGAGGTTGGTCTACCATTCTTCCATTTAATGAAAAATGTCTAAAACCCCAGGTGATTGTACACCACCACGTGGATGGTTGAATGCCTCACATACGGATACAAAGTATCCTAACTGCACTAACTGCACTTTACTTTAAGGTATAATAATTGGTTAATTGTAACGCACTTAAGCATGGACACTCGGATCGAACCTGTGTTGCTCTGCAACGTCTTGCTTCTAAGGCTTCTAAGGCTTCTAAGGCGAGTCGCTGCCCCATAGCTATCCCCCCAGCAACAGGTAATATGTGCAGCTTTAAAAATATAAGAAACGTGTTATGGGAGACATTGGCCCTCATTACAAGTCATCATTTACAATGCCTGTGATTCCGCCAATTTGATAGTACTGTTACTGGCTACCGGCATGGCAGAATAACTGTCAGATTACAACACCTTGGGCGCGTCCATCTGCTAGATCTGGAATTGGTGACACCGGCAGTGCAGTAATAGGGGAGAAAATGCTAAAATGACAAATCCACCATCAGAAACCATGTCATTAAAACCAGATCCGTCCTCATGATGCTGGGAACACTGGCACCGGAAACACCAGCACCAGAAATACCATCATCGCAGGAACTGGAAGCTGACCGATTTTGGAAAACACAATCCAATATAAATCATGCATTTCCTGTAAGCATTCCCACCAGGAAACACCACCAGGATGTCTGGAAGCAACAAGAGCAGGCTCCCAGAAGTCCAGCTCCAGAAGTCCTATTTCTCAGAGGTGGAATTAACAGCATTAACAGACCACATAGTGGATAATGCAGATACAATATTTGTCAGAGACAACCACCGCACCAGCCAGTGGTGCAAGTCAGCCATATGGCTGGAGGTAGTCAGTCTAATCACTGCGTTGTGGTCCATCCCCAGAACATCCAGAAAATGTTGCAAAATGTGGGATGACTTGCAGCTGAGGGTGCGGAACCTATTGGCAGCCCACCGCCATGAATCAATAGCCACAGGTGGCAGGACAGTCTTACCCATCCGACTGATGCTCTGCGAGGAGCAATGCAGCTCAATCATGCACCTGGATGGCATAGAGAGCATCAAGGGATCGGAGGTCGGAGCTGGCACCCAAGGGGATGGCAGTGAGTACAACAAACCACACCAGAATGCCCTGCACCACACAAAGGCTGCACACAAAAAAAGGCCAGGAAAACATGCACAATGAATGGGATAGTTGTAGTGACATCAATGTCTAAGGTCCACACGCACACATAGAAGACAGGGGTCGGGCCCAATTCAACACATGCAATACCATTGTACCCAACAAGCAACCATGCCCACGTGCACATTTCATGTGCACCATGGCATTACTGTACAATTAGGACTATCCCAATTTACACACAAAAGACAAACCACCGTGCCATGAGTCCAACCAAAATGGGCAGATTCCATGCAAGCATTCATGCATGCAACACTGCACAATCCACCTCCCCCACATCTTGACCAGGCCTGGGAACATGCAATATCCAAGTAGCGTAATGCAAGTGCATCAAAGTCACACAAAGGCTTCTAACTGCTATGGACTATTGCAACAGCCTCTTTCTAAATCTGCCTGCTTCTACTCTCCGCCCTCTACAACTTATCCAGAACAGGACTGCGAGAATTGTCCTTGGCCTCAAGCCCAGGGATCGTATCTCTCCAGGACTGAAATCTCTGCACTGGCTCCCAGTGGCTGCTTGGATTAAGTTCAAAACCCTCTGCATCATCCACAAGGCCTTCTGGGGCCTGGGGCCTCAATACCTTCAACTCTCTCTCCCTAATTATCTTCCTTCTCGAGTTCTCCGCTCATCCGCCTCCAACTCCCTTAGAGTCAGTCGCTTTTCTAAGCAACGAGTTGGTGGTAGATCTTTTTCTTCGGCCGGGGCTTCCCTCTGGAATAGCCTCCCTGCCTCCCTTAAACTTGAGGAGAACCTTCTCTGGTTCCGGAAGCACCTCAAAACCTTTCTCTTTGCTTCTGTTTATTCTCCTCCTCTCCTCTGCTGACCTCCTGGTTGTTACTGGAACTGCACCGGCTACCTTGACACCCTCTGATCTCAGACTCAGGTCCCTCCACTGCTTTGTTATCCCTACAGCCCCCCTACCAGCCCTTGACACTTGGTGCCTGCACTTACCCATGCACTTGCCACTTGATGGCCGTTACTTATTGTTTTATCTATTCCCATGTACTGCACTGTCCCTGCCCCCTTCCCACGCACTTGAGCAATCTGAATGAAACCTGGCCTAGTAGGATCGCTGCCTGTCTTCCCTCTGTTCCCCCTTCCTTGCCTCGTCGTGCCTTGAAACACTTGTGTATAGGCAGGTTATAAATGCCATATCATATCATATCATATCATATCATATCATATCATATCATATCATATCATGTGTTCTCACCCTAACAGGCACATCCACTGACAGCAACATTGATGGCACAGGTCCATCCACAGGCTGTGCAAAGGCCCAGCCAAGCTACCCAATGGCCCACCTCACTATTTGCATCCCAGCCATCATCTTCTTCCTCCTCCTCATCCTCTCCTCCGCCTCTCCCTGGCCTCCTGCCACCAATGGTGCTGCTCCAGCACATTCAGCTGCACCGCAGCCTTCAGCGCCTCCATGTTCATTGCTACCACTGAGAGAGGCAGCACAGTTGTTTTGGTGGAGTGTTCTGGGTGTGGGTGTCATCCTTTTCTATTGGTGCACCTCTGGCCTATTTGGGCATTCCTGGGGCCATTTACTGCCTGGTCCGCAATGCTGATGTTTCCAGCATGGGTTTTCCGGTGCTACCAGCATATTTATGCCAATAGTACTGGTAATACCATGGCTGAAATGGGCAGATGGCTCCGTGGTGCCAGTGATTCCGTCATGTGTCTTGGAGGTTGCCGGTAATCACGTTATCTGTGCCTCCAGCACCAGTGGCACAGGGATTGCACCTATTCATGCCGGTGTTACCGGCATTCTGTCTCGAAATTGTGCAGCCCAGTAATAGTGCCAATACACATTGCTACCGGCACTTTGTTACCAGACCACCTAACTTGTAATGAGGGTCATAGTCTTCCAATACTGCTAGTCTTAGGGACTGATCAGTTTCCCAATAAAAAATGAGAACAAAGCAAGGGGAGTAAAGTACAAGACTTAATTTACCACCAATATGTCAGTTCAGCAGTCTAAACAAAGCAAAAAGAAAGGATGTCCCACAGAAGTCTTTGCGAGGAAAGCAGGGAAAAATAAGATATTTTCTAACACTGCCAAACATAATTTGGCAGTGGCAAATCTACACAAACATTTCCAAAAAGAACTAGGCACAGGGGGGGTTTCCAATAGAGCCAGAAGTGGGCCAAAGCTGACAAAAACCTTGTTATCTGAATCGAGTGGGCTAAGGAGAAACAGGTGACCTGGCAGTCCATTGACTTCCCCTTTCCATCCCGTTGACAGCAATAAAAACATGGGGCCCTGAGAAATATTTTTCCAGAGCTTGATTGCTGCTCACAAAACTGAAAGTAGCGATTAACTATTTGAAAGGGGGTAACTTCTGGCCTCCACCCTCAATAGCATATTGATATCTTGGTTTGTTTCAGGAAGAGTGCCCTGGACTATGTGACGTCTGTTGCATAAAGAAGTTATAGATTTGGCAAAGGATTCTGAGGCTTTAACAAACTGAAACCACTCTTTCATAATTAAAATATGTCATTTTTCCCACGTGTGTACAATAGTGGGGGCAGTCTTTGATATGAAATCGAATTTGGAAACCTGTTTTTCGTAATGTTTCTTTCCCTACAAACCTCTCTCTCTCCTTCTAGAAATGCAGAATCACTAGAAAATACCTTCAATTTCGTTTTGTTGTGATTTCCTTTATTTCAGCAATGTATTGTATTCATAACTTGACAACCCAAACATTTCAAAATGTTTATTCATGTGTTCTGTATATGAGTCCCTTTATTCCTAAAAGGCTCAATGAAACCATGCTAATGTTTAGGTTCTGAATCCAATATAGGTATGTTCTGAAATAATTTGCCCTTGCACAGCCCGATTTTCTACTGATTGTTTGCAATCATATATGATGGTTGCATTTCTTTATAAATTGGATTTAAAGTTAAATTAAATATTCTTGACGATTGCATTTTAAAACACCTGAGCATGTTCACCATTCATGGTTGCTTAGATATGTATGGACGTTTGTGAAGACTTGCAAGGTTAATCTTATGGTTTACATAAGATACAAATGTAGTAGTGAGAGAAGTATCTTGTCTGTTATGGCACATGTTCCTTCATTGTAATCTGAATTATATCGAGGAGTTTTGAGATGACTTTGGCAGCATTGTGAGAGGACTACATGCATTTTGACCATTTATTTTAATTTTTAATAAAACAAACATATTTGGATTCAAACTGCCTGTTTGTGTGTCCTATATTGTAGGGTATAACTATGGGCCCGGGGTATTACCTGACTCAGTAATGGCCCCGTGGCTCAGGGGATATTGCTTAATTAATATACAAATTGTAAGCCAAACCTAGGAGTTACTTGTATTTAAACCTGTCCCAATGGCTATTAGTAAAAATAGGCAAATATAGATTATTGTTTGTTCATTTGCCAGGCTTGTATTCTACCTTGGAATGAGGGGATTGCCATTTTGGAAACTTTGCTCAACTTGTTGACAACATGGACACATTTCTGTCAGCAGAGAAGTCTCGTCCTCTGTGCAAGATCTTCTTGCTCAATCAAATATCATGATGTCACAATGGTAATCTGACGGGCCATAAGGGAGGTATTATGTGCCAGAATGTTTATTACTCTTTTTTAAATCTTAGCAGGCTTTAATTTACTGTTGCTCTATGACTATGTGGCTTGTGGCAGTGCTTGCGAGTAATCATTGGCTGAGTCAGGCACTTCTGGGATGCTTTGGAACCACAGTTGGGATACTCCGGTTCTATTCCTTGAATTAAACCAAACATTCATTAGGGGGAGCGGGATCAACTCCCCTCGCCTGAAGAGAACGGTACCAGAAGTTGGCGCGACGGCCAAGCTGAACCGGAACTGTTACATCACGTGACGTCTGATGGCTGCAAGATAGATGCTGGGCGCCTTTTCATTTAGGGAGGTGGGAATATTGTCCCAACAGCCTATGCACATATTGGGTTGAACATCTTGAGGGGTAAAAGGACAGGGAAATATGGAGTGCAGTGCATTAGCTAGGTGTTTAGGGTTAGAATAGGATGGTGTCTGTTTTCTTGCAAGACAATGAAGACCATAAACCGTTGCCTGTTCATCCTCTAAACCCTAACCTGGCCGGTTTTCTTTACATTCATGTCACTTGAAATTTGCCTTCTGTCACTGACAAGTAGGTGTGACACATAAAAAGTAAAAAGAAAGTATTTGTTTGCATAATCAAAAACAGAAAAACATGATCTTTGTGCAGCTTTACATTTAATTTCTTGGTTTCAGGATGGCAAATGACCACTACTCAACTTTTTAACTCTTTAGAGTCACCAACATCAGAAAAAAAAATAATTCTGCAAGTTAAGTGAATACATCTTTCCAGCTCCCTTTATATATCGATAAAGAGACCGTTATGTAGCCAATACAAGTACAGTATGATGTCGAAAGGAGATATATAGACGCAAATCAATCTATTGACAACATCTTAAAAATAGCCGAAGCTAGAAATGACACACTTCTTGCTGCTGTATTAGCTGGATAGGTTACGAATAATTGAAAACAATGTTACAGCTGGCAATGCCACGCCTTTGTTTCGCTTAACGTACGCTAAAGCCCTGGCACCAACCTCTAGAACAAATCAACGACCACTTTTGAAACCATTTACATTCCATCATGCTTTCCTTTAAGGAAAAGAGTGTTTTTTTCCTTGTTTTTATTCTGGGAACATTGAAGCAAAACAGCATTAGAAAAACTAGAGTGCAAAAGCTGGTGAGCCACAGTGGTATTTCCCCTGTTCCGGCAAAAGACTGCATCGTGTTTTCTTCCTTTGCGTTGTCAGTAACTCGAGGCCAAACATATTGTATGTACTACCGAAATACTTCCAAAACCACATTACCCAAAATATAGTTTTTTTCATTGAGCCAAAGCAACAACATCCTCCTATCCCTACCAAAGAAACAGCTGTAAGAAGGCAGAAGTCTGTAGTTCGTTACATCTGTATTTAAAATACTCCAGAAGTGTTTAGATTAATCTTTTTTCACAACTGAATAAATTAATATGACAGCAACGTTTAAATCTGTTGAACTCTTTTGACTTCTCTCTTAAATGTTTCTGGGTTCTTAGTTCTCTGCAACGAAGGGACTGCTCTTTTTTTTATCTTGTTAGTTTTGCCCGAGTCAGTGATCTGACTGAAAGCCCTGAGAAGGCGAGTGACCTCAGAGTAAAAGCTTTATTGCTAACACTCCTATTTACAGGTATTCAAATCCTAGTCATCCATTGACTACCATCATTACAAGGTCGCCGGTAGGCTGCCGGTAGTACCGGAGGCCTAAGGCAACCTCGGCTTACTGTTTCTGCCACCCGATATCCATGTAAAACTGGGATATTACAGACGGCAGCAGAACAGTAAGTTCCCATTCCCATGGAATCCCATAGAACGCCACATGAATGGGAACACTAAAGCACTGGCACCGTTACTAACGGTGCTTCAGTGAATTATCTGCCAGTAGGGGCATGAACTAGCAGCAGGTCAGTCCCGTCAGTAGTTCACAGTCCCTACCGGCAGCCTCAGAGTGAGTGTCACTTTATTTTCAGACCGCTGGCTCACTCCTAATGAGGGCCAGCAGCAGGGGAGATATGTAATGTGCTAAAGACCGGACAAAGGACAGCAGGCCTCATTACAAGTAGGGCGAAGTGGGACAAAATTGACGATAACAGAGTTACTGCCAATATTACCGCTCCGCCATACTAGTATGGCCCTGGAGTGGATGATTTGCCTTCAGCATCATGCTGGAGGTAAATCCAACAACTCTCCACCGAAAGATCATCAAAACCAGTGGAATTACTGCAGCGGTCTGCCAAAAAAATCACCATAGGGACCTATGGACACGTAAAAATTGGGGATTTACACCACCACTGCCACTTGTAATCCAGCGGTAATTCCGCTGGAAAAAGTGGCGGTAAAAGTAATTCAGTTGGGTGGTATTCTGACAGATTTACCACCGGAATACCACCCGACCCGTAATGAGGCCCATTGTTTCTACAAAGTATGATCTGCATTTGCACCCAAAAAAGACAAACAAGAAGCACAATGAACAACACAAATAATCAACCTGCACATTCAATACATACAGGGCTATCAGGCCACTGAGGACACCTGAGCAAATAATACATTTTGTGAATCTTTCAAAACTAAGGCGAGCCTGCCTCCACTGTGCAGCAATTAAAGCCATCTTCTAGGGTAGATTTCTCACTGCGATAGTTTGGGAAACAGAAGAGCAGTTTAATCAAGTTTTTTTTTTCTCCTAAAAAGGAAAAAACTTCAGACAGAAAAATAATATTTTCTACTTCTGAAAAAGTAGACATTCTAGCCTTATAGACCAAGGGAGGGGTCATTATTGCAGGATAAGGACCCACAGTCCAGGACCATAAGATGGGGAGGGGTAATTATGTTGTTAGCACATAGTTTTGGAGTTTTGGTGGTGAAGTAACACATGTTACTTTAGTAGTGAGTATAGTGAATGGGAAAACTGAGTAAGTAAATTAAATGAGGTTTTGTAATAAAGTATGAATGGAGGTGCAAGTGTATTTATTGATTGTTAAATACAATAGATGAAGTTCCCAGTGACTTCACCTTTCATATAATTTCTCCAACTACTCTCCCTGAAATCTTTCTGATATCACAGCCAATGTCTTGCCTACTACACATTCTTACATTCTGCTCGTCACACACATTCCAGCTGTTACCCACCACATTACTATATAACTCATCTCCCTTACCTATTATTCAGACTCCTTATCCATAACTTGGTCTCTTCACTCTAGCCACCCTTCCCATATTCCACACTTGGCCTCCTTAAATCTGTACTGCTGCTCTCATCAAACCCTCTGCATTGTCCATAAGGCCTCCTGGTGCCGGGGGCCTCAATACCTTCAAATCACTCTTCCTAAATATCTTCCTTCTTGAACTCTTCGCTCAACCGCCTCCAACTCCCTCAAGGTCAGTCGTTTCTCCAAGCAACGAGTTTGAGGTAGATCTCTTTCTTCGGCTGGGGTCTCCCTCTGGAACAGCCTCCCTGCCTCCCAGAAACTTGAAGAGAACCATCTCAGGTTCTGGAAGCACCTCAACACCTTTCTCTTTGCTTCTGCTCTCTCTCTTCCTCTCCCATGCTGACTTCCTGGCTGATACCGAAGCTGCACTGGTTACCTGGCCACCCTGTGATCTCGGGCCCAGGTCCACCACCACCAGTTGCTTACCTCTACTGCCTTCCTGGCAACCCTAACACTTGGGGACTGTTTCTGTACCCCTACAGTCCCCCTACCAGCACTTGACACCCAATGTCTGCACTTAACCTTGCACTTGCCACCTGTTGGCCGTACTTTACCTACTTATTCTATTATCCCATGTACTGCACTGTAACGCCCCACCGCACTTTCACCCCTCCCCCTTCCCATGCACTTGCATGATCTGAATGACACCTGGCCTAGTAGGATCGCTGTCTGTTTTCCCTCTGTTCCCCCTCCGTTGGCTCATCGCACCTTGAAACACTTGTGTATAGGCACGTTACAAACGCCATGTATGTATTATATCATATCGCCTTATCTACTCATACAGGTTCTGGATACAACAGATCGCCCTTTCTTCCCACCACCCCTTCCTAATCCTCACCCAGTCTTTAACACTCACTTTCAACTCTTTCTTCAACCATTTCATGTTTGCTTCCTTCCATCCCTTTCCATTCTACCTCTCACTTTTTCTTTTACTTCATCCAATTTTACTTTTCTCACTTCTGCCCTCTCCAACAACGGTGGAAAATATTCTCAAACACGCCTCTGTCCTCTCATAATTTCAAATGGACTCCCTCCCATTGACGTATGCATGAGGTATTAACCTCATTGCACAAATTCTCTCTGACACTGACATTTTTTTACTAACTCCATATCCTCCCGCCATTTTCAATTTATCAATTTTTTATCTAATTACCCATTCCATCACACAATTATATTCTGGGTGGTATAACAACATTTCTTTGTGCTTCTTCCGTATCTTCTTCAAGTAATGTTGCATTGCATTACTTATGATTTGACTTCCATTATCTGTCAATATGCTCATCAGGTATCTTTCTCTCTCAAAAATTGAACTCGATCACCACCACAGCATGAGCATTTCTCACCACCTTGAATTCTATCCACCTGGAAAACATATCCACCAGCACAATGACAAAGCAACCCTGTGTTCCACAAATCTCAACTGGACCCAATATGTCCTTTGCCAACTCACCCCACCCTTCCCTAGGAACATCTTCCTTCACCAATGGGTGTGTGCATGCCTACACTCACTTGCCAGTCCTTTCACACTCCACACAACTCTTTAATCTAAACTCCACTGTCATATCAAATCCCGACCACCAGTATTCTTCTCACAACAATGCCTTTGTCTCTGTTGTGCCCATGTGACCCATATGGGCATTATTCGGCAATTGGCATTGCAACCTTACAAGAACAACTACTGCACCCAATATATACAATGTCCCTTTCTCCATGCTTAACACATTTCTCACCTCCCAATATGCCCCACCATCACCTTTCAACTTCCACCTCTGCGGCCAAATGCATTCCATACCCTTCAAGGCACATCTCACATCTTTATCCTCCTTTATCACGTCCTCCACTTCTCCACAGCCAGTTATACCATCATGAGTTAAAAAACTTGATCCATACATCCCACATCTTTTCCATCCTCCGTACATCCCAAACGGGATAAATGATCTGAAGTGGGTAGTCCCGGCATTAACTCTATACAAAATACATGGCTTTGCATTCTTAAAGCCCAACCAGCTATCCTTCCAAACACCGTGTCCAAACTTTTCGATTAAGATGTCTAATTCGATGGCATTTGATCCATTATCAAGGTGAATTCCATGGTTTCGGCCAAAAAGACCAAATCCAAATGACCTAACTAACCAAAAGTCCGATAAAAGGTACCACCAAATGTTCGACCTTTTAAAAGGTCAACTTGTGGTTGGGTAGGTTGTTTGGATTGGGTCTAGGGCTGAGGGGGATGCGGGCGTGTCCCCCGCCACCCCGGCTCACTATACAGTGAGCAGGGGTTGCATGGGTGTATCACAGTCCCAAAAAAATAAAAAGAGCAAAAATAAAAAAAGCAAAAACAAAAAAGGGGCTGTAGAACACAGCTGTCCCATATCCCGCCCCCCCCCCCCCCAAAAAAAGCTGCAGGGTTTTCAAGGGAAAACCCCACTGCTGACCCAAAAAAAATAAAAGGAAAGGACCCTGTGGTGCCGGTTCCTGATCACAGAAGCGAAAGGGAACCGGCATTGCAGGGACAGAGCGAGATGGAATGCAAGGTAAGTGGGGGGCGGGGGTGTGGGTATGGGTGTGGGTGGGGGTGTGGTTGGGGGTTTGAGCAAGTTGGTAAGGCTCAAAAACATAATCTTCGGTCTTTTCTCCCTCGAACATTTCCGTTTCGGTAAAGCAACCCCAAATCAATTCCATACCCCACACAACATTCTTCATTTTCTCTACAGCCCCGTGACAAGCCAACTCTTCTTTTTCCATCTCAGAGTATCATCTTTTCTCTGGCCCTCGCAACACCCTTGATGAATATGTTATCACTCTTTCCTCTCCTGAATCTCCATTCTGCGACATGACTGCACCAACACCGTCATCACTGGCATCAACTGTGATTACCATCCTTCTCGCGCCTTGAAACACTTGTGTATAGGCACGTTACAAATGCCATATCATATCATATCATATCTCCCAATATCAAATTGCTCCAGAACTCTTCTGATGTCAGTCTCCTCCCTTCTGTTTCGAAACATACTCCAAGAGAATTCTTCTCTCCCACTTAATACACTCTGCATTATATTTACTTTGCCACCAAAATTCTTGATGTATTTTGGACAAGATTCTAGCATGCCCAAGAATGACCGCAATTCCCCTTTTATCCTAAATGACTCCACCCCATTTATGGCATCTACAATTTCTTTCTTTGGTGTGACTCCCTCATCTGAAATCTCTTTACCTAGATAGCCCACCGAGTTCCTTTTTAATACACATTTATCCTTCCTCAATGTCATTCCCTTCCCCTTTTTAGCTTCAAACACACTCCCCAAAATGTCAGCATGCTCCCTATCATTCTCATCACTCACCAATATATCATCTTGAAAGATGTGGACTATTTTCATTTGACTAAATAACTTCAACATGGACTTCTGAAATACTGATGATGACCAGACAAGTTTGAATAGCATTCTGTGGAATTAAAATATCCCTTCATGCAAAATAAAGGCCGTGAATTTTCAAGATTGAGTTTTGAACTCAATTTGGTGAAAAGTGGATGCGAAGTCTAACTTGGTAAGCACTTTACCTTTTCCTATCAACGTTAGCATCTCTGACATATTTGCCCACCACCACGCAGAGACACAATTTCCCACTCTGTTTCTGAACAACCGCCAGTGGAGATTCCCATTCGACTGCACCTACTCATTCAATTATGTCTGTCTCCAACAACTTTCTCAAATTCTTTTTTCAGCCCTTCTCTTAAGGGAAACGGTACCAGTGCAATTTGGCTACTACTGATATACTTCCATCCTTCATCAAAATGTGTTGCATCACAGCTTTTAGTTTCCCCACCTTTTCCTCAGACACTGTCCTATCCTCTCCCCATTCATCTTTTATTTGATTCTGTCCTATCTGCAAAACATGCTCATTAGTGTTGGGATCTAGATGCATATGAAGTGCGTTTTGTTCACACCAACCCGATGCCCCTTTTCTTGTGACATAAATCTTTCTCATCACACACCTTCCTTTGAATTTCAACTCTGACACAAAATATCCCAACAATTATCCATGTTATACCCTGTCATATGTCCGTTGCCATCAACTCTCTCACATTCCCTTTTAAATACCTTTCAAACACTTAACGCGATATCAGGAACACTTTTGCCTCTGAATCTGCCATGATCCCTAACATCTTTCCATTGATACTAATTTCAGCTCCCAGACTATCTCATTCATCTTCATGACTTTGGTCGCTAACCATATTCACTGTAATCATCTCAACATTTTCTTTGTGATCATCCTCCAACGATGTATCACTCTGTCTCCCTACAAACTGTACTCCTCTTCTGGAGCACCCATAAGGTGTGTAGAAGTTCTTGCAACAGTTTTCAAAATGTCCTCATAGTTTACATTTCGTACACATGACCTTCCGTCTCAGACACACCAATGATCCAGACACATGATTTGCATTACCACATCTGAAACATAATCTCTCACCTCCCAGCGCTGTTCCATAGTTACGAGTTCCCTTCTCAGTGTTTCTGTGATCTCCTTCCCCCAATATGGAACACTGTGGACTGGGATTTATTCTTGCATATATTCTCTTCACCCTATCTTCACTATCCACTTTGAGGACTTTGACAGCACTTTCCTTGTCCTCAAATTTGCCCACTTTTGCTGACTACGCCATTGAGTATTTCACCCTATTTCCTATGCTGATCACCTCATCTCGGCTTGGATCATCCTTTGCCATAACTCCTCATGCATCCTATTCTTGCTGCAATGTATCGTAAATTGATCACGGATATCTTTATCAAGGGCCTTACCAAAAATACAGATAAGTGCCAAACGCCTTAATGCCATTATAAATTCCTCGACCAACTCCCTCTTCTCCTTATACCTTATACCAACATTTTAACATTCCAAAATTGGGCTCATTTTGGGGTTGAAGTAGGCATCCAATGTCAAAATTGCCAGCTCTAGTTCATTAATGTGTTCCCTGTCGACCTCTGCAGGTAAGCCTGGCAAAGTTTCAAATATGCGCTGCCCTTCGTTGCCCAGAAAATCCATTAATAAGCATACTTTCCTATCCACCACAAATGCTTCCCGCACATTGCCTTCACATAGTGCATAAAGCTCCTTTTCCATTGGTATCATTTCACTTTTGCTGGACCTGGAGATGGCATAAATATTAGGGGTCCAGGCACATTCTGCCCCCTGTGATTTACTAACTGCTTGCTAAACCCCTATCATGAACTCTACATGCACTTTTAATTATTTTTCTTTGTTGGACCTCACTCACCATAACACAGTCACCACTGGTGTGCAATATCACAATGTGCATTTCCTAGTGCAGCATCCCACTGCTTGGTAGTCCTCTTAATCCTTGTTTTGAATAGTGTACAATAGCGTGGCCCTTTTCTACTTTCTTGGGGCCTCATCACGAGTTTGGCCGTATCCCTTAAATGCGGTTGTAGCACTATTACCACTGCATTTAAGGGTCCGTCAGATCATGGATTTGACGGATTTCCCCCAGCTCTGAACTGGGGGGAAATCCGTGGCAAAGTTGCCAATTTTCGGCGCGACTACTGCCGGCGGGAAATCTGCCGGCGGTAATAGCACACATTTTCCCCACTGGGCCCAATGAGGAATGAGGAATTCCCAAATGGGCCCAATGGGGAATGGGCAATAACCCTTCCGCCAAACTCGTGATCTGACACTAATAGCGCCGCGGGTTTGGCGGTAGGGCTATTAACGCCGGCGCTAATAGCGCCAGCGTTACCGCCCAACTCGTGATGAGGCCCTTGGTCTCTATAGCATACTTTGATGTGTTGCACCATAACCACGCAAAAAGAAATCACAAAGAAATGTCTTCAATTTATTTTATTTCTTTATTTGTATTGCGCCTGAGCCCGCAGGCATCAGGGGGCATACAGTAAGACACAGACAGATAGAGATGACCAACAGTGGTCACAGGACAACCACATGTAACAGTACGAAGTAGAAGAAGATATTAACCTATGGAGTTAATCGAGGGATTTTATTTAAAGAGGACGTTTTTAGCCTCTTTCGGAAGGCAAGGTGGTTGGTCTCCAGCCTAAGGCTGAGAGGAAGTTTGTTCCAATTTGCTGCAGTGCGGTTTGGGAATGCTCTTCCCATACCGTATTCTTTTTTGTATGTCGGGCCTGTTATTAACCCAAGGGTTTCTGATCTTAGAGTCCGGGCGGGTTTGTAAGCGATAATTTTATCTTTCAAGTAAGCTGGGGCTTTTCCAAATAGGCACTTGTGAGTCAGAGTCAATTGAAGGGGACTTTTGTGCAGGCCATGTGACAGTCCCTCCTCACTGTCTGCAGTGGCCAATCTTGTCGCCACTGACAGTGAGAATGAGCACTTGGTGTTCTCGCAGCAGCAGTGGTGCTGCTTACCGGAGGCAGTGGTGAGGTGCTCCTTTTCAATGACACTTGATTTGACACCCGATTGGTGCCGGCACTGTGATATTGTTCTCTTTACTCTCTACAGCACTCGATCTGACACTGGCCCTCATTAGGGCTCTGGCAGAAAACCATGGTGCTATTAGCACCATGGTCGATGCCGGAGTCCGCCATGGCGGAATGGGGAATTACCACCCCATTCCAAGGTTGGCGGGGCGGTAATTCCCCATGCCACCATGGCCCTTCCCCATTCCCATTTTTGCCCAATAGGGCATAGTGGGGAAGGCGGTAAGTACGGTACCGCAAATTGCGCTACCATACTTACCTCGAGAGTCCCTTTGCGGGCCCCTACTTTAACGGCTGGTCTAGACCTGCCATTAAGGTCGGGTCCCGCAAAGGGACCTCATAGTAAGACGTTAAGGGTTTAACGGCGCCAACACCTTTTTACGGCGCCGTTAACCCCTTAACGCCAGGGTCCTAATGAGGTCCACTGTGTGGTGGCAAGCAGCGGCGCCATCCTCAACAACCTCGCTGGGGGCAACTCTCATCTTCTGGGTTCTCCAATTTCTGCTAACGTAATAATGTACATGTGGAGGTTAAGCACGCTTCTTTATTGATTTTAAAGTACAATTGATAATGGATGAAGCACCCAGTGACTGAGCCTCTCAAATCATTTCTCCAACTGCTCTCCGTGGGATTCTTCGCATGTCACATCCAACGTCTTGCATATGCCACCTTCTGAAATCTTGCTAGTCACACACATTCCAGCTGTTACCCACCACATTACTATATACCACGTTTATGTTGTAGTATTTAAAAAGCAAGGTTGTCTCCATAGGTTAAGCATTTTTATTGTAATTTTGGTTAAACTGGGGCGGGTTTAACATGAACATGTATTAGTTTCACATACAACTAAACAGTTTCTTTATAAGAAAGTGAAATGATTTCTTACGTTTTCGTTTTCTGAGTTAAATTGAATGTTGTATTGAGTTTGTATTGTATTCATTATTTATATTGTGCCCTTTCCCCATGTGTATGGCCTCAATGCTCTTTGTGGTTGGAACGCCCTCATTGAGGACAGTCCATGTGCAGGATGTTCTAAGAGTTTAAATTAAAAATGCTTATGCATTTTGGCTGGTTTAGGATTTAGGTGGGCTGGCTAGGCGCCTGTATGCAGCCTGGAGGTCAGGCATGTGGGTGAGTACTGTGGGTGGTTTAGTATAGAGTTCTAGTGCTGAAGATTCAATGTGTGCCCAGCTAGACAGAATCTTTTTTTCATGGGTTGTCACTGTATACTAATGGCAGAGGTATTGAGGTACATCAGGGGTTTCAGTGTGGATAGCAATGTATGCTGCTAGACCGGAACAACATAGCCATAGCTGCATTCTATGTGGCATGGATGGGTGGCCATGCCTGTAGCCTGTGTCCACAGATGTGGTGTAAGAAATTCATACCATAGGCTTGCCTGGAGTTTGTCTGCAGTTTGATTGGCTGGTCTTGCTATTTGTGGTCTCTCTGGAACGAAAGTGTGAGCAGTGGGAGAGGGGCCTTGAGGGATGACGGGGCAGGAGTGAAGGAGGACAATTGATTGTTATGGTGTGCCTCTGTGAATGCTGCCGGCATCTGTGGGTATTGGTGGGTAGGAGTTTTGTTGTGTTTGAGGAGGAATATGGATTGCTACAATCTGTCTCTGTGAATGCTGCCGCATCCGTGGGGACATGGTGGTTAGGAGTGTTGTTGTGTTTGGGAAGGAAGAGTCTGTCACGTTTGCCCCTGACAAAAAAAGTCCCCCCAGAGAGGAATGGTATTGGTGCAAGAAAATGTGACTGTAAATAGCATTGTTGTTTCCATGTCTCATTTTGAAGTCAAAATGTTCAGAACACATTTAATACAGTAGTTATTGACTGAGCTCTGAACATTCTGATTGGCTGAGAGGAGGTCAATAATGATGCCCACATGCTGATTGCCATAAAAGCTCACCTCACCATCAACAATACACCACCAAGAGAGTGACCAGAATTCCATAACAGATGTCCACCGGGTCAAGCAGCGGATTTACAGGTCAGGACAGAAAAACACCACCTCCATTCTGAAGGAGTTCATCCATGCCAATCCGTCAAGCTGAGACACTCCCCATGTTGTCGACTTGGACATAAAGTCACCAGCTCGGTCTTTTCTGATTGGAGAAATGTTTGTCCAGTATTGAGACCAAAAGGTAAGGACGCATCATCCAAAATCAGGTAAGGCAGAACAATGTTGGCCTTGCCAACAGATCTCACACATTCTCCTATCAAGGGACGCTCTGCGATCCGGTGGAGGCTCGTAGGTTTGTATAAAGGATCCATACATAGTTGGTTTGATGGATATGGGCCATAGCAATGCAAGCACTCCAGTCAACAAAGACTAACTGGGGAAAGCACATTCCACTTCCCTCCAGCACAGGGTCCATGGCACACCCAGACCTCCTTGGGTCCTGGAAATATTGGGTCGTACAGATACAGGAATAATTTCATTCAGGTCACGCCTGAAACCTGTACTAAAGATGATTATTTAATATCAGCAGAATGAATTAATGTGTGAATGACTAAATGATTGAATGAATGAATGAATGACTACATTACAGAATGAATAGATGGATGAAAGGTGAACTAACTACATTATGTGCAGTGAGGGAATGTATCAGAATTGTATGTTGTAATTCTAAGAATGGACAACTTTCTGATCTTAAGTACAGGTTCTAATTCTAAAATTAAGTGGTTAATGTAAGCATGCTGTTAGTGACTTCAATTCAGCACTCCATCTAAGTCAATGCCTAGTCTGGGATGCCCAAAGGAAGCCCTTATTTATATATTTTTAAGACAAGTTCATAAATCTGGATGATAAACCCTTGTATAACGCCCCTCTCTTTGAATCCCCCTGACCTCACTGAGCCAAGAAGTAGGTTTGTTTTGCAAATTAAAAGATTTATTTGAAAAATGTAACAATATATATATATATATATCACACACAATTCCCTATAGAGGGTAGATGATAGCTACTTAAGATTGTTTCAGATCAACACTATCAGTGATTCATGAATGATTATCAGGTTGAAAACGGATTTTAGCAGTTGCAAGCAAAAGACAGCTATTTTGTCAAGTGGAGAAATTGAGTCAGATTGCAATTTGCAGCACTTTTTCCGAGTGTGTCGATCGCGATTACGGAAAAACTATAAGGAGATGGAATGTCAAGTTAAATCACGCTTCTAGGACGTGCGGTTCAAAAGATACGGACGATTTAATGGAGTTAGATTCTCAGAAATAAAGTAAGGTTCAAATGATAAATGACACTTTCACAGGTTTGAAATCACAGAATGGACACACGATTTCGATGATGCAGTTCTAGGTAGGTGGAAATGGTTTGAATTAGATTATTTTAAACTAAGAGAGTGGTTCTGCACTGTTCTGGCTGGATACTCACACTATAAATTTGATATAGGCCGTCAAGATCTGTTCAACAGGTTTAGACTGGACTTCTGGCGGGTGGTTCGGAAGTCACAGCTATCAGGATCAGCCCAGCTCTGCTGGTCTGGATCTCTGGTTCTGGCAAAAGTTCTTGGCACTGCACAGCGGTCTGGTCTGGTCTGCGGTTCTGGATACAGCACTGCTCTCTGGGTCTGGGTCTGGTGCTGGCGAAGGTTCTTGACAAAGAAGCAGAAACAGCACAGCCCGGCTGTTTTATTCTGATGTGCCCCTTGGAAGTCTGGGGTAAAATCAGTTTGCAAGATTGTAAGGCCAGCTGAGAATACTTTTAGCTTGCAGTAGGCCTTCTGTTTCAAAGTTCTGGAATCTGGAGTCTAAGTTCTGAATATGGACCTTCTGGAAAGTGTCTGGTCCGGCAAAGGGCTTCGCAAAAAAGTGGAAAGAGCAGTCCCTACCTGGGTCTCAGTGGCTCTTTTTATGTCTTTTGAAAATGGGTGGGAAGGCTACCTGTCTATGCCCAACCCTCTGAAGATCCTGATAGGCTAGAGGATTCTCTGTCCTTTAACTGGATAGCTGAGTTGTGAGTCAGAGTGATGCTACCCTTTTACAATCTATTGAAGAAACGCCCCTTTGCTTTTACTTAGAAAATGAATTTTTCATAATAAACAGGTTTCCCAGATACACATGTGGTTCATAATACATATACACATCACAGATGAATTAAGACAGGTCTCTGTTCAAGCCCCATGTTCCTGTGAGCATGGGTTCAGAAATGACAACATTTTGCGCTTTTAGTGGGTTTTGCCCTGGTCGGTTCGGCATCAAATCTTCCCCGGAGGTACACCCCCTCTCTAGGCACATAACCACAGTGTCTGTAATATTAATAATCACGGGGTTCGGTCTCAGAACATCACACAGAGTTGAGCTTAGTCACAAATTGTGGGTTCATTTTTCATATTAAGAATCTCCAAATCGTACATTTCTGTCAGCTTGATACAATATTTTATAAGCAATTTAATAAAAACATATATTTGCTGGGCTCTCTGAATCCACAATGGTTTGTCTCCGCCCTAGCTGGCTGAGTCAGATGTCACATGGGCTGTCTCTCCCAAAGCAGTTGTTGTTGACAGTTCACACCCAAAATCAGCATACCCCATTCAGCTGAAGGCATCCTTTGTCTGGCTTTTCCTGCTAGCAGGGCATCAGTCCAGGGTGCCACTCTCCATTTGATTAACAGAAACTTGTGATTTCCTGCCTTTTGGTGTGGAGTTCTGAGGTGTGACAGCTTCCCATGGACAGAGGCCTCTTGAACTTTTAATTAAATCAGACTGCCTTCTGGTATAGGGCCTGGGAACAGTAGGTGTGAAGAATTCTCAGTGACCAGCAAGGCTTTGAAGTCCCAGCTGACTCAGGTTCCTTTTCAGCTCCTGAAATACAGGTCTCCTGTCAGAGTTTAGATTGCTAGCGCCGGTCAGTGTCAAACACCGGTACTGCACCCATTTTTTTGGCAGCTGTCTTGAATTAATGCATTTCAGAAAGGGGATTTTACTTGATGGCATATGATCCTTGCTAACATTGTATTAATGTAGATTCTGCAGTAGAGTACTGTAGAACACCCAACCAGAAGTAGGATTTTTGTTTGGTGGTTTTGTGCCCATGATTTTAGCAATTTTTGACATCAATTAAAATGGATTTTGAACAGCACCATATTCCTTTGCACTGATTTCGATCTGTGTGCAGCCAAAGGATAGGGTCTGGCAATGGTCTCCTGTATTAACTATCTTGCAATGTTTGAAATATGCATTTTGCGCTTGCATTCAGAGAAACAAAGGTGATTTCAAAGCGCTTTTTGAGCTAAAAGGCACTGCTGTTTTTCTTTCGGCACCACGCTTCACTCATGGCACTTCTGGCCCATCATGCTTGCACTGGTGGGTGGCAGGTCAGGCGACCATTTTGGTGTGCGCAAAACTGCATGGTTTTCCTGGATTCTGGCGCCAATGTGGGCTTTTCGGCCATCTTGGATTTTTTAAGCCCAAAGCACCAAATGTTGCAGAATAATAACTCGAATATGGGTCAATACACCTGACAATGCTCACTATGTGAATCCTCCAGGAAATCATGTCTTTATTATTACTTTCTGCACTGTGGTACAATGGTATTTTAGGTTACTGAGTTTCAATATTTCCATGATAATTATTCACATAGATTCAGGCGTAGTGAACTTTGGGTATATCATTATGACATGGTAAAATGTATAACATAGCAGTCATCCAGCGGGATTGAAAATAAGTGCTACTATCAGTCCACAGTTTCCAGGCTTCACAACTGGTTTCCCATGAAACTGCTTATTATCAGTGAACACATATTGAGCAGAGGTAAGGCTGGTCTCTTACAGTAGATATGATCAAATGATGAACTAGTTAAACATCAAGTGTTTGTAGGGCAGACCCAAAAGCTGATCGATAAAAAATAACTCCAAAGGGGGGTCAATAACGAGTGCACAGCTTGCAAGAAACACGTTTTGTTACATGCATGAGAGTTTTATGATGGGGCTAGGAAAGGAGGAAGATGTAGCGTGATTGAAGAAAGCACAGGGAAATGTGAGTAGGAAGAGCAGCAGGAACAGCATAATTGTAGGTGAGTAGCATAATATATAGTAGATAGTATATTTAAATGGGAGAGTTAAATTGATGAAGGTAGCACAATTGAAAAAAGACTTACGTTTGTCTGATGCTTTATCAGTGTACGTATCAGTGTCAGTGTACGTCCCTTGAAAGCTGCAAAACAAAATAGTGGCCTATCAGGGTGCTCTCCCCGGTGTAGTTGTTGAGCAGCCTCCATTTCAATGTTTCTCCTTTATGTTGTTTAGAAGTGCTCATGCTCCAGTCCTGGCCACAACGATAACCAGGCAGGCAGGTCCCACCTTCAGACATGCTGGACACCAACTGTACAAAGCAGATTTTGAATGTGAATAGCAGAGGCCATAGCCAGCAGATCAAGTCCTTTCCAGGACTATGACAGTCACATGACCGCTTGGCACATCACCATCCAGGCTGCATTCCTGAATGAACAATCAATGTCCTTCTACTTTGGAGCCCTATGGGCAGTACAACTATGCATCCCAGGTGCCAATCGGATAGCGGCAAGTTGTGTGACATGTCCAGGGGGCTTTCATCGAATACCTAAAATTCCTACGAGCACATTAAGTCTTGCGGGGGTCAACTGATGTTCAGGGGAATGCTCAGAACTGAGGAGTGCAAGATGTAAGAGACTTGTCCTTTACACCATTCCAAGCCTAGGGTGTGCAGAATATCTTTAAATGACACCCCCATCTAATCTATGCTGGCTCAGAGAGCCGCTCAAGCACACTAGAGCAGATGGCAGGAAGCTGATAACCTCCTTTTGGCTCCATATTTTTGCTGAAGATGCCCAATTGTTCTTCGCCTTCTCCACCTCCACCCCAAAGCTAGCCACTTGCATCTACTCTTAAGCACTAAACAGCAGCATGGTCCACCCACAACTCTCCTTTCACTTTGTTATAGGCCTTATCACCCCTCTGATCGTCTGCAGACCCAGCAAGTGTTCTAACTTCCTTTTTGAATTACACCTTTATTCCTTTTACACATGACAAAATACTCATATGTGCCACCCTTACACTCTTTAATCTCCCTCGCTAGTTCCCCCACATGTACAATCCACTGCTACACATTATCGTTTTTTTTTTTTAGCAGGACTGTTGACTTTGTAAGTTCCTTATACTTTCCTTTAGGTCTATCCATGAGTGTTCCCCTCCCCCGCCCACGACCTAATTCTCATTTTAACTCTAACCCCAAATACAACTACCAGGACAGGCCAATCAGAGGAAACTCTTTACCTCTCTGCTTCCCACCCACTGTACACTACCTCCAGCTTCTGGCCCTTCTCTTGCCTGACTCCCCTATCTGTGACATTATAACAACTACCATTAATCAGCGCTTTTACGATCACTCCTAAAACCAACACATGACTCTCCTCTTTAAGAAGCTCCTGATATCTTCAGAGGCATTGCACTAACCCTGTGACTACACTTTCTGTCCCCTCATCTGTACCTTATTGCAAACCAATATCCGTATTGTAATGGATAGGGCCTTAATGGGCCTACTACACATATCTAATATTCAATTATCATCCCTCTGCTTATGTCTCCTTGCCTTCTAAATTAGCATGTTTATGTTCACTCATATTCAACTATGCTTCTTTTGTTAGGCACCTGCTATTTACGTTGTGCATCGCTTTTGTTCAAGCACTGTTATTTTATATAGAGACAAAATGCCCTGAATAAAAGGAAAATGTCAAGTTTGAATGGTTGTTCAGGACTGAATCTCTGTCCATACCTTTGCCCTTTGCACTGCAATTCCCATTACTTTTAATAACTAACAACATGATCTAATCTTGCCCCAGGAGATCATTTTGATCTGTAACTTGTGAGATTTTTCTAGATCACCTGATTTTTATTTTTTTCCTGAAACAAAAGATGTCCGCTCAGTGATGCAGTTGTCTGATATGATTCATCTTCCAGATTGCAAACTGCAAAAGTCAGTTTCTGCATGCCGATGATCTTCCATGTTCTGGTGCCAGATACAAATTGTACCAGTATTTGTCTAAAAATGATGATACCTTTTTTTCCTTTCCCCCGATATATTACTTGCTAGCCACATCATGGCTGACAGACACTGCTCTGGTCTCCTGATCCTGACAACTGCATAGGTTCAGCTACCCTACTAGACTGACTTCTGGTTTCAGACTGTGTCACCCATCATTGGTACACAGCAGTGCTTCATTGTTAGCAAACACGGTTTGGCACTGACTGGATTATACTGTGGGCCTTGGTCTTAGTGCACCCACCTATAGTGCTCAGACAGTCTCCTCTGCAATAAGCTGACTTTCCTTCTCAACGAACAACTACAGAGCACAACTACTGTATTTACTTTGTCACTAGTGATGCACAATAGATATCAATTTGAATCCACACTTGGAACCCCAACCAGCCAGCTGGTAATAGACCAGAGTCATGATTACGTGATTTTGAAGAACTAACTTACAAGGCCCTTGAAACCTGCTCCATTTCACCACCCACACATTAGTTGAAACATTCTCATAAAATGGCAGTGCACATGTAGGATCACACAGTGGGTGTCTGGAAAGTTGCCCATGGGAAAGATTTGGGAAAAGGTCTGAAGGGAGTAGAACCTGCAGAGATGGGGAGAAAGCAGAATAGGTTAGCAGAGCTTCACTCCTTGCATGCAAACAGTACGCTGCATGCAATACAGATTGTGTGCACTGTGAAGTTGCAGTTCCTAAAGCCTCGTGCCATGTCTGTGCATTGTGGGAGGCATTCTGAAGGTTTCCTATGGACTATTCCAGCTTTTAGCAGTTGCAAAAATCTGTTAGCTTCCAAGGGAATCAATAGTGTTTCGGCCAGAATGAAAATCTCACGTGTGCGTAGGTGCCATTGGATGTTTACAGTAAAGTGGATAGCGTGGCAGATTCACAAATGAGGATCCATGCACTCACTCTCCCATGCAAATCTAGAACAATAACACATTAATTTTTATAAACCACCTTATTTGAATGGGGCTCCAAAGTAGTTTCAAAAGTAGTAAGGCCGTCAGGAGTGGTGGCATTAAAAGAAGAAAAAAATCAATTGTTTCATGTCGCTACAACTGGATGCCTGTGTCGCTATGAGTCTCCCCGGGGCCAGGCCATCCTTCATCCAGACTCCCCTTCTCACACTTTCCTGCCAGCACTTGCCCTCTGGCTCCCTTCACTGATTAACCTTCCTAGGTTGGTCCTCCTCTTCGCACTATTACCCTGGTCTTGGCTTTCCCTGGCACTAGCCCACCTGGGCACCCCCTAGTACTTGGCCAGCCCTCTGTGCCCCCCCCTTCCAGCAGCACTTCTCCCCTTCTGCCTCCTCCTACCCCATCCCTTTTCCTTGGCCTTCACCCTCGCCGGCACTTCTTGATACCACACTTGCACGATCTGAATGTCATGAGGCCTAAGAGGACCATTATTGTTGTTTTCTCCTATGTTCTCCCTCCCCTCTTTTGACATGTGGCGCCTGGATACACTTTCTGCTCTATAGGCACCATACAAATGCTCAATAAATAAATACATACAAATTTTCAAATTGAAGTTGCATGTAACTCTTTTACCTTTGACCAGCTACTATGTATGTAGATTGTGCACTGCAGATGTGTATATTTATCTAATATATGCATAGCAGTGATGTTATTGCACACTCACTGTGCTTTAGGTAACATGAACTACTGATCTCACTGTTTAACCACAGAGTATTTGTGGAAGGCCTGCAGAGCACACTTTCCTGCACAGAAGACACCTCACCTTCTCCGATGGCATTCTGCCGCACCACTAGACAGACGTTTCTGAGTTTCGGGTATAGTGCAAGGTGGCTATTCAGCGGTGTTCCTGGCCCTCTCAAGAGTTCAAGAACATATTTCTGCTGTTAGCTCAGGGGATCCCTTAAGGAAGGAATCTGTCTGGTTGGGGATTCAATTCATTATCCATAATGGCGTGGAAAAGGGATGGGGAGAAGTGCTGCTGGAAGGGGGGGGGGCACAGAGGGCTGGCCAAGTACTAGGGGGTGCCCAGGTGGGCTAGTGCCAGGGAAAGCCAAGACCAGGGTAATAGTGCGAGGAGGAGGACCAACCTAGGAAGGTTAATCATTTATCACCGTTTGAAGGAGATAGTGAACAGATTCATAACGAGATTTCCCCTTTAGAATGGAGACATTGCAATCTCACATTTAGATAATTTCCTCTGTAGACCTAGAATACACTAGCTCTAATGTTCACATCCTCCCTGCTCATTAAATATTGTGGTGTATTGCCATAGCAGAGAGCAAGTCCAGTTCTGAATCCTTCCCTACATTCTCAAATCAACCTCGAGACTACTGTACAATGTTCTGGGGGCCACTGGTCAGCATTCTCCACAGCCATACCATGCCTCTCCAACATTACATGGATGAGTGAGTGCTTCACACTGAAATTCTGAACACTTAAGTAGAGTGCATACTCTTATCCAAGTCCAAGTGAAGGGTACAATCTTCTGTGGTTTCTTCCCAGTGTTTAGTGCTAATAGATCGCCATGCTCAAAAGCAACAATTAGAAATAGGACAAAAAGTCAGAGGGCAAAAAGTCTGAAGCCCAAAAGTCCGACCCCTATGAATAGGGCTAAGGTGGGGGATCTGGGGGTCTCCCCCACATATATATATATATATATATATATACGGAGAAATGGGGAGAGGATCAGACTTTTGGGCTTCAGACTTTTTAGTTTGGTCATGTCAACCAGATACAACAATTACATGGAAACAGTTTAAATCCCTCAACCTCATACACAGATTCCACGGTACAGTCATGGCTGATGTGTTTACTAGCAAAGACCAACACTCCCGCAAACCCTATCGCCAAGGGAATGGGTATTTGGCAACATATATCTTCTTTGCCCTTTGGACAAGATTACATCTTTATTCCCTTGGGAACAATTAATGGAATACTGTAATCAGTGATTCTTTGATTACTTTTGTCTAGTTACAGTCACAAAGAGATCTGGGAGCTCTCCTCCGGGATCAATCAAATAACCTGTTCTATTACCTGTTCTTTGGCACAGTACTCACTACAACCACGTCTTAGATCACTGTACTTTTCACTGAGGAGAAATATCTAAGTACTATGCTTTTCAAGTCGTTTCTAATGATTGCTGATGTCTAATAAGTAAGGTGAATGTTGAGAACGACCGGAGGATCGAAACACATGTCGGCTGCTCATCTGAATACATCATTGCATAATCTATCTGACGTCTCAACTGTATCAGATTTCATTGGGCAGTGCACAAATTTGCAGTACTAACCATTCTGACAGAACTTTGTTACTTGGTGGCAGTTGAGGATCTGCCACCCAGTACTGCTCTGCAGCCAGCCATTTGAGGAGCAGATTTAAGGGCACCAGTGCCCCCAAATATACCGGTCCGCCAGCTGCGTTTCTAATCCGTGTTATATAGATAGATTGAATACTTTTGTACTTTTATGATCTAGCATCATAAAATGAGTCTTTTTCTTGAATATCTTGGTTTGGACATTGCATATTGTTTCTTAAATAGTATGATTGTGTTATTTATTTAACTGTGTTGTCAGATCACATTTGAGTGGAAGCTGTATGCTCAACCTGCGATTGAAGAAGCAAGAAAGGATTACTGGAAGAAGTCATTGCGCACTGTTTGTGGTGACTGGCATCTCATCTTGCAAACTAGACGATTCTAACCTCTTGAATCCAAGGAATTGGTCTTAAAGTAATTGTCCTCCAGTGGATAATTGTAGCCAAATCATATCACATCATTTGAAATCAAATGCAGTCACAGTGAGGTGTGTTGTTCTCCAGGGCTCGTCAAGGTCTCCTCTTCTTTCAAGGGTTTACCTTAAGCCATTAATTTAAATGTTACATAGTGTAGAGTTCTCAGATCAGATTACGTTGAGGATACCCGACTACTCTTAGCTATAAACCCAACCGCTAGATCTTCTATTTATCGCCTCCAGGAGTGTATCACCACTGTATATGAACAATATAAAGTTGAATCCTTCAACTATGGCAATGCTTGCAAATCTAAGTGAGGGTCTTCAGCCCAGGGAAAACGTCAGAATCCTAGAAATCCTGTGAGGTAGCAACCTAATTTCGACAACCGCGAAGACTTCAATTCTAGCGTGCAATCTATTCCATCTTAAAATGCTGAGATGATTCGTCCCATATCATCATTCCCTCATCTAGTGCAAGCCACAATTTCATTGGTACGGTCTCAGCTATATTGAGCCAATATCATCTATTAGGCTTGCCCGAATACCTAATCTATTGACTGCTAAATGTAGCAGCAAGTCTGCTTTTGCACCCTGACTGTCTGGCAAATATCACCGAAGCCTCTGCTCATTGCACCAGCTACCAGTGGCTGAAGAAGCCGCCTTTAACATCATATTCATGGATCATCAGATCAAGGGAAACGCTTTTTGATTACCAACCTAAAGGTCTATTGGCTCATGGGGGTTCTTTGATCCGCCAATGCAAGTTCGCAAAAGTGGGAAATTCAACAAGCAACGCAGTTTGGACCTTTTCCAAAACATAGAATTCTTGTCCAGATCAATTAAAAAAAGATAATCTAGCTGATTTAAAAAAAACAACAACCAGCCTATCTCATCACGGAATAAATAGTTGTGCGCTGTGTTTATGCTTCAGCGCCAAACAAACATGCATATGTCGTGTACATCGTACTATGCAAAAACCCTTCAACATAAGTTGAACTCCTGATTTTGAAGGGAGTTCTCGTTTGGCACTCATCTATGACCCATCCCTCAGTTGTTAAGAAAATGCACATGGCGCTCAAGCAAACATTATAAAAAGCCGGCAGATGTATATGTGCTTTAAGCTTATAAAGATACAACCGACCACCCCCTTAGTTGGTTTTCTTGAAAAGGGAAGCGTTTGACACATTCTTGAAAACACTAATGGAATCCTGAAAATGTCTAAAATTGTAGTCTATGATGCGGTGCTTACCATTTCAATGTGTTTTGTTCTGGGAATGTTTAATAGTCACAAATACAATTATATAAAAAAAAATGAATTAACATTATCATGGCATATGTTTTGGGCAAATACTGTCTTCATTTGCTTTTTAATCTGGACACAGGAATGTGAAGAAAGCTAAGCTTTAGGCCGTTTTTAAAATGAGCAATGGAAATGAGGTCAAGCATTTATAATGTGTAATGAAAAGCACTTCAGGTATGCCAGTCCCCATGCGCATAGCACTCAGATGTTCCTCTGAGGAGCGAGATATCTTTGAGGGCAAAGTTGTCTCTGGGGAGCAACGTTTTAGCGTGTGAATAATAGATGGGGAGTATTTATGAAGTGTGTTTCCTGTGTGATATTGAGAGAACAATTATTGTAGCTCGGGGCAGCAAATCTATCAGCATAATTCCAATCATCATTTCTGTTTCAAAGTAATACATATTTAATTTAACCAACCCGGAGCCACCTCCCTACTGCTTGCGCATGCGCTCAGGGATAAAGGGAGCCGTTTGGAGTTAAACATACTTGGCAGATTAAGCCCTTCTGTCACAGAGATGGCACGGGAAGTTTGGAGCTGCAGTCTTTTCCAACTAACAATTTATCCTGAAAATATGCACATTGAAAACGTTCTTTCTAGATTGTATGCGTGGAATGTGCTGTGGCAACAACAATACCTCTTCTGTTTATTCTCAGATGAGAACACAGTCAGTATTAACGAAGAGGACCAGCATTGTGACTACACAATTCCAGCACTGTGACAGGGCCATTTTCTGAAAGATGGTTAGGTGCTGCATCGACGTCCTTAACGTCATCAAATAAAGCACATCTGGTTTAAATGCACATTGCAGTTGGGGGAAGACAGGAGTTGCGCCCTAGAATCCTCGTGACTTTCTGGTAAATGCCTGACAGGATTGTCAGACAACTTTCCAGGAAAGTTGATACTGAGTGATGTGTCGCATATTCATTAAGTCTGCCGGCATAAACATGTGAACGTGTTTAAAACATAGCCTTAGCTTTTTTTTTTCAGAATAATATATGCTATTTTTACAGTGCCCCCTTTGCAGTGCAGGCTCTCAAAGCAACTCTGCCAACCCAACATTGACAGCTACATGTGTGCATTTTATGAAAGTACTCTTCTTTAAAATCGGTGTTTGACTTATTTTGAACAATTTCATGACCAATGCTTTTACGATAGGTTTAAAATTGCGAAATAGGAGATTCTAAAACGTGGAAGCTATGAGCTCACATTAGGTCCCTGCGCATGCTCTTCAAATAATCACAAAGCAATAATGTGGACTGAATCAGACGGTAATTGCCCTGCCCGTCTTCGTTACATGTGTTTTCTTTTTCTGTCTTTCCCCACTCTGACCCTGCGAGCCTCAAGACTTCTTTCCTTATGCTCTGCCATCTCACCTCCCCATTGACCATCCAGCTCTAACCCTGTTAATTTAAGTAAACTTACCAACTTACCCATCACTGGTTCCTCACCACTATCAGGTTACAGGTTACATACAAAAGTAGAGCTGCCATTAGCTCCCTTCCTTTCCATATCATGGCGGCCACCTTGATGTAATTTCTTTTGTGAAGGAAAATGTCCGTTTGTGACGCTCTGAGCCATTTCACTTGCAAAGAATCCATTAGCACTCCTGTCTGTATGCAGGGGAGCTGCATAGATCAGTATCGTCCATTATCTTTCATATAAGCCTATCCCTTCACTCCGACTTCCCAACTTTGGATAGGGGATCATTACCAGATGGTGCAGCCTGTGAATGCAGGCATTATTGCCTCAGTTTACATAAACTGTTTTGGACTGAGAAAATGTGCCAGAAATGAGTATCAATAATTGTATGATCGATTATTGAGACAGCTAGAACAATGATATTAGCATTTCAATATTACTGCAGTATGGCTGAAGTCATGGGGTTTCCCATTGTTGTACTCTAGAGGGGTGTGTCACACGCAATTGTGGTCATCAAGGACAGCAATTAGGAACTGGAAGAAACAATGATGCTGCCCAAATAGAGACGATGGTTGTCCATGAGAAATTTGTATGCCTCCCTAAGTTGGTTGCTACAGTTCTTTGGAAAGTGGGCTTCTGTTGAAACAGCATGATGGCCATACGGCCCGATACATGGAAATGTGCGCAGAAATCCCACAGGGGCCATATGCCGAGAAGGACGCGGCATGAGGCTGCGTGCAGAATGAAAAATTCACACCCCGCGTATTCATGGAATTTACTGCGCAAAGTAACCGAAATCAAAAGTTGCAGCTGGAACGCCCCGGCACGCCCACACTCAAAGCATAAACAGCCAGAACAGCTACCTTTGCGTGCTCCCCCAGGTGCAAATACACACACCCTTCAAACAGTGTGTGGGGTCCCCCGCATGCTGGCCTGCATCTTGGGGACCCTGCGCACGGTCCCCCGTAACTGTATCCGGCACCCGACAACATGGGTATGAAAAATTGTAACTCAGTAATTACTCAGGAAATCTGCGAGCAAACCCACATAAACAATCCCTGTATCCTGCTACACTGCATACGCATACCCCTAAGTTGGATCGGAACCCCAGTTGCGTACATGCACCCCGAAATTTGACATGCAAACCCACCTCTGTTGCCATTCCTATGTGCAAGCGGACTTAAGCCTACCTTCGGGTGGCGGATAGTATGAAGGACTTGCGTGGACATTTCCCGACCGACAGGTTGCGCAATTGAATCCATGAATACGTCTTGTGCCAAGCAATTGTGGGTGTGTGAAGTACTGCCTGCAGGCCATCGCTCAGAACACAAGTTCTTCCCCATATCTGGTGTTCCACCGCCTTCCCAGCCCTCTGCGCAAGCCACGCCCACGCTCTGCGTGGAGTCTCACGCAAGGCCCTTGATGGCGCGCAGATATGTGCTGAGCCTGCACAAATGCCATGCAAGTCCAGAAAAAGTACTGTGAATTTGATTCTATGAATCGATGAATGCGGATTTGCGGACAGTTTGGCACGAAAGTACCCTTTTCCCCATGCAAATAATTCCATAAATCGGGCCCATAGAACGCTCACATGTACAGCTTCATGAAAAAGAGCTCTGAGAAAACAAGATGTTGGCAGGAAGGCTTGGGCCAGTACACAAATTCTACATGGATCCTATGCATGGCTGTTGAGCTGCTGCAAGGCTCAGACTGGCCTATAGGGCACCTGGACAGTGCCCGAAGTTTGGGTCCAACATGCTAGTGTCAGACCCTTTCTTTTAATCAAAGTGGGACAGCATTTCTCCCAAAGTGGGCCAGTCTAATAAGTTACTTCTGTCTGTAGCAAATAGTTTTTTGACCGGGGTTACGGAACAACATTTCTTTAAAATGATATAGTTGCAAAACATTTAACCAAAGCACTCCCACTTGCTCACTACTCAGTTTTTATAAAAGGAAGAAATCGCTGTTTGCAATTGTGGGCCATTTTTTCATTGGTGTCCCAGACAGTGTTATGCCACAATCTGGCAATGCCCGCTCCCTGACGTCCAAAGAAAGTAAGAAAGGAGTGTTGATTAGAACAGATGTGGTTAAGATGATTATGGGATTTTACTGCAAATCAATCCCAGGGGTGACCCCCACCCGCAACCCCACACCTTAATTAATACCCTAAACCAACTCCCATCTACTTTGCAGCGAAATTTGTTTAACACCATTGGATTTAATGGGCCTCAAAGTATCTCTGCGATGTAATGGTGGGATACCGTCATGGCTTAGTCTCAGGAAAAGCATGAGGGTGGTCTAGGGCTACAATGAGTCCACACAGAGCAAAGATTAGTAATTGAAGTTATGGTGGAGCAACAAAATCATTTTTGAACAGACATGGGAGAGGAGCCCTCCACCCGGCTATTGAGCTTTATGGCAAGAAAGCCATTCCTGCTTCACTCAATGGCCCTCATTATGACCCTGGCATTAAGGGCATTAACGCCTTACCGCCAGGGTCGTAATGAGGCCCAATGACTTTACGCCCAATGCTACCGTAAGGAGGCGAGGAGGGCCAGAAATAGGTATGCTAACTCCTCCTGATTTCAATTCTTCTATTATTTTTTATTATTTGTATGGTATTTTTTGAGCATGGACCTAGCCTTGAGAAGCAATGGAGCACTTCACAGAGGTATACACCAGTACAGATACATAACTGAACACTTTTCAGTGGTAACATCAGAACAAATATGCAGCAGGGTAGGATACAGAGGGGCACAGAGGAAGGGTACCGCTGTAACGGATGGTGGGGATGAGACAGTCAGGTGGTGTGTAGTGTATCAGGTGTTAAGAGGGGCAACGTGATGACCTAGTTGTTGAGGAGGAGAGACTCTTTGAAGAGGTGGGTCTTGAGTTCTTTTCTGAATTGTAGGAGCATGGCGGCAAGTCTGATGCCGACGGGGAGGAGGTTCCATAGTCTTGGGGCGTAGGCAGAGAAGGCTTGTTCTCTTGTCCTTTCCTTTTTGCAGTGGCAGATTTCAAGTCTGCAGATGTCCTGGCTTCTGGTGGTGCACTGACCACCAGAGATACTGAGTTTTTACGCGACGTAGCTGGGTGACTTGAGGGCGTCTGCTTATAGATAATGTAGCACAACTTGAAGGTGATTTGTCCATGCAGTGGGAGCCAGTGAAGGTCGATGAGGGCCGGGGTGATCTGGTTGTATCTGCGTAGACCCTTGATGAGGCGTGCAGTTTCATGTAGGACACTTCTCAGATGCACAAGTGAGGATGACGAGAGGCTTTTGAGCATTGCCCCCATTCTGGGGGGATAGGACCAGTGCTTGAAAATCAGACCTAAAGCTGTCCAAAGGGAGGAATGGCTTGACTTTCCACAGGAGGGAGAACTGATACCAAGCTGCCTGAGTTTTCTTAGTTTTGTGTGTCTTGAAAGAGATCTATTTGTCGGAGGACTTGGCGCCAGATGTAAAGCTCGGGTGTGAAGCCCTCAGAGTTCATGGTTGATAGCCAGGTCTATAGGTCTGGATGTTCAGTGTGGTTGGTGAGGAGTAGGAATTCGGTCGTCGAGGGGTTGAGCTTCAAGTATGCACTGGACATCCAAGATTGGATCAGCAAGAGGCATGTTTTGGTCCTATGGATGTCCTTGATGGATTCAATTTTGAAGTATAGCTGTGTGTCATCGGTGTGTTGGTGGATGTGGATGTTGTGTGTGGCTAGGAGGGCTGCCAGTGGCTACATTTATAAATTGAAGATCACTGGGGAGAGGATGGAACCCTGCAGGACTCCAGAGGTGATGGGTAGCATTGGCAATCTATTGTAGTCCATCTGAACAGACTGCTGGAAGTTTGCAATGTTGGACTTAAACCAGCATAAGACAACGTTGCTGGTCCCCATGCACCGAAGTTGCGTGTCTGTAAATTCCTGGTGGGCTACTGTTTCGAAAGTGGCCGAGAGGTTGAGTAGAACCAGGAGACAGAGGTGGCCATTATCAAGGATGTTGATGTCACCGTCGAATACCTGTATGGTTGCTGTCTCCGTGCTGCATCTGGGTCTGAACCCGGATTGGTAGGAGATTGTTGGTGCCGAAGTGTTGCTGCAGTTGTGCAGCTACCGCTTTTTCAATGATCTTTCCTAGGAAGGGAAGATGGATTATGGGTCGATAGTTAGCTAGGTTGTCGCGATCCAGAGTGGGTTTCTTTAGTAGAGGAGACAGTGCTTTGAGTTAGGGAACTGTTGATGATCTTCAGGTGGGGAAGGGTAGCTTCTGCTGGGAGGGTGTTGAGCATGGGTTATGGGAGGATATTGTCTGTTTATGATGTGGTTTGAGGGCAGCCAGGGTTTCTATCAGGTCCTCTGTCGAGAGTGTCTTGAATGCTGTCCAGTGTGTGGAGATTTTGCGAGGTGGGATGTGAGGTGGGTCGGTGGATGCAGAGCTGGTGTCTATATGCTGGTGAATCGAGTTTGTCGAAGAAAAAGATGTGGATAGCAGTGGATTTTTTGATGGAGGTTGGTAAGGCAGGGTCAGGTAGTGGGTTGACGCAGTGCTTGACCGCTTTGCAGAGGGCTCTGCTTTTGTTTCCCACTTCTGCTATGGTATTCTGATAGTAGAAGGCCTCTGCTGTGTTGATTAGTTGTCAGCGGGATGCTTGGAGATCCTTGAGGAGCACCAGTACAGATGCGGTCCTGGAGCGGAGCCTGGTTTTCTTTGGTTTACTGATCACTTTTTTGTTGAGGTTGATTTTTTGAGTGTATCACAGGGTATTGTCACATCTGTTCTGTGATTGGTCTGATTCAAGGGGCATGCATATTGCAAGTTGTCTAAAGTTATTTTGGGCAATAAGAAAAATCCATTGTTGCAATAAGTTATCTGATTAGAATTGGCCAATTAGAACAAAGCATTTTCTGCTGATTGCACAATTAGTTCATTTGTAGGATGTTGTTTTTATGTCATCTCAGATAGGTCATTTACCAATGGGGTATTAAAATATAGGTGATGTTTAGATTTCTGTATAGGGGCTAGCCAATAGGAAATTTGCGTTTGACTTGTATTTGATAAATGTTGCTTATGTAGATTTTGCAGTTTTCAGCTATAAAACTTGTAATGGAAATGGGATTGTTGAGTGAGCTTTCAGTATTCAGTTCTATGGAGCTGACTGAGACTCCCGGACATATTTTTATGATATAAAACCTGTTTTTTGTTGCAAACTGTGCACTCCTTTGTGAGCCCTTGGATTGTTTTTATCGTTCGGTTTTTTGGTCTACCTTAAAGTATGAATTTTTCAGAAGCTTAAACAATATAGCACCTACCATGATTAATACCATCCCAATCCCTCCTGGTGTGCTGAGAGTACTGTACAATGGAGGGTTATGTGTGTTTCTTTCATTGTCTTGACTTCTCTATAGTTCCACTGACCCTCTGCCCCACTTAATATACGGTGTAACATTCTACTCTTGAAGTCTGCAATGTTTTTGTCGAGGTTTGACCATTAGTAATAAATGCATCTCTGAACAAGCTAAAAATCTGGAACACAGACAAGCATATAGACCGCCACAGATGATTAAATATGAAACCCTCATGGGGGCGCTATTTAAGCTGTAATGTTCTTCAAACACTTATTTCGATCTCTGACTGAGGAAGTAGTTAAGACCATGAAATCTCACAACTAAATGACTTTGTAAGCCTAAGTAAGGTACGGACTTGTTTTCTTTAGGCTCAAACACAGCACACAAATTAAATGTATATATATTACATGGCGGTAGCAGTCGTGTAGTTATGGTTAAGTTGCTAAACCCATAGGAAGACCACTTTTTCAGTGGCTTATAACTTTTCTCCCTGTGGAAGAATTTGGGTGAGGTTGCTTTTGTGTGTTTGGTGGAAATCGGAGCAGTAGTTTTGCTGCAAAGAACTGAAATGTACATCTAAAAAAATGTGTGATATCTGGCTCCTCTCCACGGACCCATTTCCCTGTTCGCTCCGCGGACAAAAGTCTCATTGGCTTCCGCTACACCGTGATGTCGGTGAACAATGGACGCGGCCGGTGGTTGGTTAGAGGGGAGCGCGCTGTGCGTCAACATTTTAAGGAAACGCCCCCATGGTGTATTGGAGGACAGTGGGGCACCGGAAAGGCCTGGAAAACATACTTTATGCCATGTGATGGGGGGAAGAAGGGATGGAAAGGGTGGGGGAGTGAGAAGTGGTTTATCTGATATATCTCATTAGTTGGAAGAACACAGTGGTGTGCCTGCAGTATCCGTGTGTATTGTGCCAATTTGCAGGTACCTCCACAGGCGACTACCTTGTGTGGTGAATGCAGGCAGCCTAAGTTACGGCACATTAGCTAGTGCAGCAACCTCTTTCCGTGGTGACTGATGGCAGATCAATGGCAGAAGGGGAGTGCATTGCACATGACATGAACATTTTAACATACAGTGTACAATGGTGTGTTTCATGTGGTAAGCCCGTAGCCCCTTCGATGCATGAATGGAGGCCTTGCACCGACAACTATGTGCCCTGCTTGCAAGTAGGTTTGACATTGGTGCCTTTTGTGTGTGATTTGTCAACATTGCATACATTGTTGGTTCCATGGGTGTGGGATGTAAGATATTTTGTCTTATTGGGGTAAATTTGGGATTTGACTGTATTTTCTTACCGTAAAAATATTGGCAGTAATTTGGTGGTAAATTAGTCATGCATTTAGATTGGGTTTGGCATTACATTATTTTAGTGACCATACCTTGTTAGCTTATATTGGTGAAAATTTTAGTGGTATTATGTTTTGCAGTATTTATTCCTGTGGTATAGAGATGAGCATGGTTTTCTTCCTTATACTATATCCCCATCATGAAACAAAACTTTCCTTTGTATTAGAATACCTCCTAGTTGTCTGTAGAGAGCTCCAGACCTATGCACTTTATATGAACCCAATAATTTTATTTAGAGCGCCACCTATAGTTTGTGGCTGGTATCACTGGCTTATATACATCCAGTAATCTATGTGTCATAAAGTATCACTGGTTTATTTACATCCAGTAATCTATGTATCAAATCCTTTCCCATCAGCATGCACGGAAAGAAACATTCACCATACCGCACACAACCTCTGCCTTATAACTGTTTATTACTAGTTTTCTCTGGTTTGTTATTTTTTCCTGCATTAGTAAATTGGCAAATACACTACTGAACAGATATGAACCTCCCCTGTATACTTCACTTATATATAAATGAGTTCACAGATGCAAAAATGACACCAAAATCCCATTTGCTTCATATACACAAATCTTATTCACATGTCATTCATTCTTACCATGGGTACATTGCATCGTCATCTGTACTACAACAAGAAAACAAAACAGAACAAGCAGATCTTTTGAAACATGGGTTAATGTTCCCACATTCTGAACATGGCGAAAAATAAACATGCAGTGACTTCCTGCCCCTTAATAAACTTCAGTCACTCATACAGCCCTCACTTGGCACCTCTCTTACCAAGATTATTATTTCTTTGAAGTTCCCAGCATGACCTTGCTATTTTCGCAAGTGCAGGACCAGTGTCAGCGCAAAATGATTCTGTAATCTTGTGTGGGGAGCACCAGCGAGATGTCTCTCACAGCCAGCGCTCTGACCCCTTTGGAACTCTGTCAGTCTTCACAGCCTAGCCTGAACTAACTCCTCTCCGCAATTTTTGTCATCAAGAAAGCTCGATCCTTCCCCTTTTGACGTGGCATGTCTGCCTATAATTCCCCCCAATCAGGTTAACAAGAATGTGTTCTGTATCAACTCTCATGTTCAGAACAATGAGAGCTTTAGGCCTCCCTGTATTAATGTTTCATTCTGTTTCCTGCTGCAGCATTCTTTCTGCTCTCCACAAGCTGAAGTAAACGCCAGTGTGTATTTACAAATGAATTTCAGTAGTGCCACTAAAACATGGATTCTCACCTCATTTTGCATATGAGACTGCATTATCATGTTAAAGAGGTTAGAATTAGTATTTTAACAGTGTTAATTATGTTAGTCAGTTATATAATTTAATGTAGTCTCCATGTATGAGGCATCCCAAAAAAAATGGTGCACTTCATTATTTGCCCTGCCAGCACTAAGCTTTTCTATGCATGCATTTCATTATCTGCAGTTTCAAGTTGGGCTTGGCTGTGTTGTAGATTCTGTACTTTGCATACTGCCAATGAGGATATATTATACTGGCAACAAAAAAAAATGCTATATTACTGCTGGCAACAAAAATGCCACTACATTTTGCAATAAAAAAATGTCATTACATTTGGTAAAATGTTATATATGTCCTTATAGGGGATTGTTAGCACATCCTACAGTGTTTAGTCCACGCCTGGACCTGATGGA
The DNA here is from genome assembly GCF_040938575.1 of Ambystoma mexicanum. Taxonomy (NCBI): domain Eukaryota; kingdom Metazoa; phylum Chordata; class Amphibia; order Caudata; family Ambystomatidae; genus Ambystoma; species Ambystoma mexicanum. The sequence continues at coordinate 141,784,435 of NC_090924.1, forward strand.
CTGACCAGTCCTGCAGTGTGTCCACTGGGTGCAATATTGAAGTACTGTCTGCATAGAAGTGGATAGGGTAGCACTGCATGTTTTAGAACAGCAGAAGTGAGCTGATATGCGTGCATTACCATATGGTGTAGGTGATTGCACGTGTTGAACATTAGGGAGCCACATGTGACCATTTGCGTTTGCTATGGTTTGCCCTTTATAACACCCTTCCTATGTTATGTTTGTGGATTGTGGTACATGGCCACATTTTCACATTCATGGCTCTATTATGTTGTGCTGGGTGTGGGTAAGGCCTAGACTTGTGGGTGCATGGCCAAAGGCCGCAGGCCATAGGCCATGCACCCAAGAGCCTAGGGCTTGACGACAGTCACCACAACATAATGCAGCCATGCAAGTTTAACTCTGCATCTCTTTGAGAATGCAGACCTTTGAAGAAAGGTTGTGAAGAACATCTTAGACTTGGTAGAACACCCGAAGTGAGATGGTATGTGTTCATTACCATAGGGTGTAGATCATTGCACATGTTGCACATAATGGAGCTAGATGTGAACATTTGCATATATGCAATGGTTTGCCCCTTATAAGACCCTTGCTGTAGGAAGTGTTTTAACATATTGCACCATGAAAGGAAGTGCTCGGAATTACACATTTAAAATATGGACAATGTACTCAGTCACCCACATACCGTTCACTGCAACCAACGCAACGTCATGCAGCCATGCATGCAAAGATGTGGCCAGGGGCGAAAGTTGTCAGGCTGAATTGCAGATGGGGAGTGCATTGCACATGACATGAGCTTTTAAACATGGGGTGACTATGGTGTGTTGTGTGTGGTGAGGCCCTAGCGTCTTGGATGGATGGCTGGAGCCCTTGCACCAGCAACTATGTGGCCTACTTGCAAGTAGGCTTCACATTGTTGCGTTCTGTCTGTGGTTTGTGAGCATTGCATACATTGTTGGTTCCGTGGGTGTGGTGAATATTAGCACCTCCTCCAGTTTTTAGCACATGTCTGGAGTTTATGGACTGAACACTTCTGCAATGTGTCCACTGAGTGCTGTGTTGGAAAACAATGTGGATAGATGAGGATAGGGTTCAACTGGATATTTTATCTGCTTGGGTAGTGTGTATTGCGCAGAATACTGACTACTGTTATGCACTTTGAAGTATTGTTTTTTTGCACTTACTACAGTGCTGGGAGGAAAACAAATATTTCTACCTGTACTTAGTGGTGATGGGTGCCGCTCTGGGTGAATCTGGATGCTGAAAGCATGGATACACTTGGTGAACTTTTAACTGGAGGTGCTTTCAAATGACATGAGACGTGTACTCTGAGTGTGTAATGGTACATATGGAGTGCTGTACAGAAATGACAGTGTTCGATGAAGAGGTCTTGGATGTGATTGCTGCATGCATGTGTGACTATATAATAGTACCTAATGAGGGATTTCTGCAAAGACAATAGTGGAAAGGGAAGAAGGACTATCCCTGCTTTACTGGGCTCGGCCCTCACTGTAGCTGGGAAAGCGCACATGACACATTCTGCCCTTCTGAGCATGTTGGGCATGGAAATGGAACTGTGGGGATTATCCAATCAGGTGTCGAAGGTGAGCTTCACAGGAAGGGGTGGAACATTTATTTTCCAATACTCTGTGTAGTGAGGTTGGGAGAGATGGAGAGACGCAGAGTGCTGATCGTGGGTGATACCTTTGTGCAAGATCTGCAAAGGTATGCTTTGCAAAGAGGCATCGCTGCTAATTTTGCATTGGAAGGAGTGGAGGCATTCTGGGGCACTGTCTATGAGTGCAGGTTTCAGCGCTATAGTGGACCTTTGCAGATGTGTGGCTTCAGTCGGTACTGTTGATGTCGTGGTACTTTATGGAGCACGACATTTGGTGTACATGACATGTAGACATTTGCTTCGTCACCTAAAGATGTTGATGACATATGTGATGCAGATTTTTCCCACTGCCAAGCTGGTTTTCTCATCCATACCACCAAGAGGAGCATGGGACCATGCCGGTATAATTTGTCACCAGCCAGTGGTCAGAAGGTGTTTTTCATAAACAGAAGCATGTGTCACTTTATGTGCAGTGCTGGGATGTTCTCCACCTACTATGACATCATTAATGATCCAAATGTGCACTGGTTCCATGCAAATGGCATTTCTTTGACCACCTTTGGCAATGCTGTTTTGTTTTACACTGTGCAAGAATTGTTGAAGAGAATCCTGTAAAAATGTAAGGAGGAAAAGAAAACAGCAACTGAGATGAAGAGCAAAAACAAACAAGCTTCTGTTCAAGCACGTAAAAAAATAAATTAAAAAAAGGCTCTTTTCAGAGAAACCACTAAAGACAAAATCAGCTACCCTACTTGAAATGTATTCCTCCACTCCTGGCGATGAATGAATCTGGATGCATAAGTCTTGGATAGTTTCACAGAACTTTCTACTGGAGGTGCTTGCGAAACACCTGAGACTTGCACTCTGAATGTTTACCGGTACATATGGAGAGGCGCAGAGTGCTGATTGTGGGTGATACCTTTGTGCAAGATCTGCACAGGTATGCAGTGCAGAGAGGCATTGCTGCTGATTTCAGGTTGGAAGGAGTGGACGCTTTGTGGGGCAGTTTCTCTGAGTGCAGTTTCGTCGGAATGGTTCACCTTTGAAGATATGTGGCATCTGTTGCTACTGTTCAAGTTGTTGTGGTGCATTATGGAGGTCTACATTTGGGTTACATGTCGTGTGGACGTTTGCTCCATCACCCACCTGAAGAAGTTGATGAATGCAGTGATGCAGATTTTTCGCACTGCCAAGGTTGTTTTCTCATGCATTCAACCAAGAGGAGTATGGGACCATGCCGGTGTAATTTGTCCCCAGCCAGAACTCGGAAGGTGTCTTATAAACAGAAGCATGTGCATTTATGTGCACTGATGGGATGTTCTCCACCCACTGTGAGATCATGAAGTCGCAAAATATGCACTGCTTCCATGCAAATGGCTGGCCTTTCTTTGAACGTCATTGGCAATGCTATTTTCTTTTACACTATGCAAGAAGCGTAGACCATAATTTGGTAAAAATGTAAGGAGGAGAAGCAAACAGAAACTCCTACAAAGAGAAAAAACAAAAAAGGTTGATTTCACGCATGCAAAAAAAAACACCAAAAAAAAACACCCAAAAAAGAAAAAACCTTTTCAGAACCACCACTAAAGACCCAATCCCCTATCATGTTTCACATTTCTTCCTCCCTCCCCTTCCTAGCATGATAACTCAGCGGATTCTGAGGTAGTTTGAGGATTACACGTGCCACATATATATAGAGGAATGCAGAAGGCTATGGTTGAAGTGTGCAAGGTAAGTGGCAGGCATCCTGTTCCCATGCATGCACTGTATGTACTTGTTTGAAGTTGCTAACATACATTCAGTGCTGCTTTTGTGCGATCATTTTTCAGATTTTTGTAGTAAATGGGTTACTGCAGAAACAAATTCTGTGAAGTGTACAAGTTAAGTGGCAGGCACCCTGTTGTTATGAACGCAATGTGTGTATGATATGATATGATGTGATATGTTATAACATGGTATTTGTAACGCACCTATGCACAAGTGTTTCAAGGCGCGACGAGGCAATGGAGGGGGAACAGAGAGAAGACAGAGACAACGATCCAACTAGGCCAGGTGTCACTCAAATCGTGCAAGTGCATGGGTAGGGGAGGGGAAAGTGCAGTACATGGGAAGAAGAATAAATGACAATAAGTAAAAATACGGGCCGCTGGTGGCAAGTGCAAGGATACGTGCAGACATCAGGTGGTGGTGGGACTGTTAATGATACAGAAAAGAGTCCCCAAGTGCGTGGGTTGCCAGAAAGGCAGTGCAGGGGTGGAACTGGTGGGGGGAGGTGGCCTGCGCCCAAGCACATATGGTGGCCAGATAATCAGTGCAGAATTAGTTTTAGCCTTGAAGTCAGCAGGGGAGAGGAGCAGAAAAAACAGAAGCAAAGAGAAGGTTTTTGAGGTGCTTCCAGAAACGGATATGGTTCTCCTCAAGTTTCAGGGAGGCAGGGAGGCTGTTCCAGAGGGAGACCACAGCCGAAGAAAGAGATCTACCACAAACTGGTTGCTTGGAGAAGCGACTGACCCTGAGGTAGTTGGAGGTGGAAGAGGGAAGAGCTCCAGCAGGCAGATATTTAGGAAGTGAGAGTTAAAGGTATTGATGTCCCAGGGCCCAGGATGCCTTGTGGATAATGCAGATGGTTTTTACCTTAATCCTCACAGCCACTGGGAGTTACTGTAGACATTTCAGTCCCGGAGAGATACGATCCCTGGGCTTGAGGCCAAGGACAAGTCGCACAGTCCTGTTCTAGATGAGTTGCAGAGGGCGGAGAGTAGAAGCAGGCAGATTTAGAGAGAAGCACAGCTGTGGAGACAGTGAGCTTTTGGGAACTGGGTTTAGGTTGGTAAGATACATTCAGTGCTGGTATTGGTGTCATATTTTTACGATTTATGTAGGAGATGGGTTAGTGCGGAAAAAATGTTGTAGCATTGTCGGAAGGAAAGAAGAGAGTTCCTGTTTTGATATTACAATGGCTGATATGGGTGAATGAAAACGTTGAAAGCATATACCATTGAAGTGCCACTTGATGGTAGTTGAGGGGAGACAACAACATTATGTTTTTTAAGTATGCAATGGACGTTCAGTGGCAGATACCGTGCTCAGAGGCACGTATAACAGAGTTGTAAACACTGCAGAAAAAGCATTCATACCTCTATTTTGTGGTGATGGGTGCTCATGTGGATGAATATGGATGTAGACATCTTGCATAGTTTTACTGAACCTTCTACTGGACATGCTTTCGAATGACACAACACTTGCAGTCTGAATTTGTAACAGTATGTATGAAGTGCTGTACAGAACTGACAGTGTTAGATGCTGACGTCTTGGATGGGATTGGTGGATGCGTGTGTGACTAAATAACAGTACCCAATGAGGTAGTGCTGAAGAAAACATAGTGGAAAGGGAAGAAGGACTGCTCCTGCTTTACTGGGGTATGGCCCTCGTGGTAGTTGGGGAAGCACAGGTGCCACATTCTGAGCTTCTCACCATGCTGGCCAATGGAAATGGGACTGTGGAGGTTATCCAATCAGGTACTGAGGGTGTGGTTCACAGGAAGGGGCAGTAATATTATTTTTCATTACACTGCGTCATGAGGTGGGCTGACATGGAGAAACGCATTGTGTTGATTTTGGGTGATGCCTTTGTGATAGATATGCAAAAGTATGCCCAGGAAAGACACTTTGATGGTGATTTTGGTTTGAAAGGAGTGGACGCATTGTGGTGCACTGTCCATGACCGCAGTTTCGCTGATCTGCATGCAATTTGCAGACAACTGGCCAGTTTTGCTACTGTTAATGTTGTTGTCGTGCACTACGCCGGCATGCATTTTGGCTACGTGGCTTGTTCCAGTTTGTTCCATTGACTGAAGAGGTTGCTGAATGCAGTGAAGAGGCTTTTTCCCACTGCCCATGTGCTTTTCTCAGCCATACCACCAAGTAATGTATGTTGTTCCCAGGCAGAGGCTGGAAGGTGTCTCATCAATAGAACCATGTGTGATTTTTTGACCGCTGGTGGGATATTCTTCTGAAACAATGACATTATTAATTGTCGAAATGCAGAGTTTTTCCATGCAAATGTCATTTCATTGTCGCCCATTGGTAATGCTGTTTTGTTTTCCCATCTACAGGATGCGTTGAAGAGTTTACTGTAAGATTGTGAGAAGAAAACACAAAGTACTATAACAAACGAAAAAAGGTGTTTCTCTAGAAGCACCTAAAATAAAAGGCTCTTTTCAGAGCCACCACTAAGGATGAAATCCCCTAACCTGGTTGCAATGTATTCCCTCACGACCGCACGCAACACAAATGCCACATCCAGGGCTTTTGAGGATGGCGGCCATGAAAATGGGACTGTGCAGGCTAAGTGATTGTGCAATAACATTTGTGGGTGTGGTGTGTACACTGAGGACTATTGTACAGAACTGATAGTGTGACATGGAGACCTCTTCAAAGTGATTGGTGGATACGTGTGTGACTATTTAACAGTACCCAATTAGGGCATGATGGAAAGAAAATGGTATAAAGGGAAGAAGCTCTGTTTCTGCTTTAGTGGGGCGCGGCCCTTGCGTTACTTGGGGAAGCGCACGTGTCACATACTACCGTTTTCAGCATGCTGTCCATGGGAATGGAACAGTGGGGATTATCGGTACTGAGGGTGTAGTTCACAGGATGGGGCATTCATACTTTTCTGCATTACTGTGCATAGTGATCCGGCCTGACATGGTTGCCATTACTTGCAAAGGTAATATAGCACAGAGGATTTGGTCCGGCATCAATTACAGCTCAAAGATATGTGGGCCATTACTCTGTTCTGAAAAGCTATAAACAGTTTGCACAGCAGCTCTGGGGTGTGACCTTTTGTAGGGCTGCTGTGTAGACCTTACATCCAGAAAACAGGCCTACGTTGTTCAAACAAATACAAACATGTGCTATGGCACATTGTGTGGTGTTGGTAAGCGTGTACTTTCCCAAGTACACTTTGTAGATTGCAGAACACTCTACTTTTTGGCTGTCCGAGGCTCCGGATTGTGTCCACGAAATAAGGGCCCATGCGCAGAATGGGTGCAGTCACATGGTGACGCCGCAAATGTTCTCGATTGGGACAGCTGTCCGCAGGAAGCGTTTTGGGTGAAAAAATGTGTGCGCATGTGCATAGGTGTCCTATGCACGCAACGTTGGGATCTCTGGACTGATTAATAGTGTGACACACGTGCGCCAACCATTTTGGGATAAGCACGGTGTTTGTAGGGTACAGCAGGTTGGATGTTTATGTTTACAGCTACCTGTAGGACATGCGTGGACGGCTCGAACTAATTGAAGTTTGTCACAGGTTTGTTCGCATATGCTGGACAGGGCCGTGTCACCAGGAGACAGAGGAAGAGATACGCATGCGCGTACTTGTGCAACGGGCTAACATCCGCTCCCACAACTAATCATAGGTGGTTCTCCAGATGCGGACATGCGAGTCATACTGGCGTCATACGGATGCCTCCATTGTGATTTCGGATAGGCCGGGCAGGTGCGGTGTCCGTAGGACAGCTCCCTTTTGCTTAACTGTGGTCATTCCCACCAGTACTAAGCGCGGCTGAGTCATAAGGGCATTTTAAAAAGAGAGGAAAAGCCACCTATACACTCAGCAACAATTTAAATGTCAACGTTTACTTCCACACATTCATACATACTACTTGGAAAGGGAAGGGGTGGCACAAGTGGATACATTTTGTTGGGCATTGGGGATTTGTACAAGTTGGTCATGAGGGGAGGAACGGATTGAGGTATTATCGTAACGTGTCTGATCACACAGATTTTGAGGGGATGGCGGGCTGTGAAATGGGGCAGCAGTACATGTGCAGGTCGGGTAGTGGTATTTTCTTTTTGTGTCCATAATATGTCCTTGTATGTAATCATTTAAGACAGAAAAATTGTTCACCAATTCTTCCATTTTGAATTCCAGGCTGTCCAGTTTCCTATTTACAGAGTTTCTTTCCTTTCCTGTGCCTGTATGCTGTTGTGGAAGAGGTGGAAATTGTGCTGCCTTGCTTTCCTTTCCAATATATTCTCTTAAAGAAAAAAAGGCAATAGATATTACATATTTTACGTTTCAGACTGCGGTGCATACCAGTGGGGTTACTATCGTAAGTCACTTTGTCATGAGTGACATTTTCTACCAGCCACTCTAAGGTACTTGCTAATGCTGCATAAAAAGAATATGTTCTTTTTCGCTACTATTGTATTCTGCACCTGTGCAATTATCAGACAAACTTTTGTGTGCTTACTGCGTTGTAGTGATGTTCTGGTCTTGGTACTTTCCAGTACTTACTCTGGCCATTCGTTCTTTGTTCCCATGTAAAGTAGCAGTGCTGTAAGATTGTTGGAGGCAGACATCACTTCTGTTGTTGTTGCATTCCGTTATGGTGTACTCCCTATGCCTTTGTCCTGTTTTTTTCATAAGCACACTGTTTGAAGACCTACTCCATTTTCCCTTGCAATTCATGTACATGGTGCTGTTTCTATATGTTCCTTGTGTTTGCTGAATGGTACCACTATATAAGAGAGCCCCAACCTTTCTGAGCAGGTTGGATGCCACCCGATGTCTGCAACCAGACGCATAGTCCGAACTGCTGTGCGCATTAACATGGTGCCAGCAGGATCATTATGATGTACAGTACATCTTTACAAACTTAGGGTATCCTGGTAAAAACCTATGAAATTCACTGAAAAAACTTTGTTAAAGAGATGTTATGGTTAAGTTGCACTACTAAAAAACCTATGAAATTCAATGGAAAATCGTTGGTACATCGGACGTTATGGTTACAGGTAAAAACGAAAAAACCCAGAAATTCACCAGTGATGTTAAGCTAAGCAACCATAACTCGCACTACCACTGTACACTGCAAGGACTAACACCCATGACATCAAATATGACATCACAAATGTCATTGATGACATGACTGATGACATCACATGTGTATTTAGTTTTCATGAAAAGCCTCCACAAGGGATTGTAATTTTACTGTTGGCAGAAAACTATCAGAGATCATTGGAAGAACTATCATGAGATAAACAGTGCAATAACCAATGCATTGCTATAAACACCATTGCATTACATAATTCATTCCAGTACATGACCCAACTCATGTAGAAACCTAGCCATTGTCTGCAGCATGCATCATACAGGTGCACTTTTCAAAGTCTTCCCATGTTGGATAGTAAAATGATGAATGCTTTTGTTTTAAAGTTTTGTGTACTGTGCAAAATGTAATAAGTAGCTAAGTATGCCTCACTTACTACATAATTGTACTACTATATGCAAAACATAAAGAGACCACAACACATACAAATATGAGCATATACAAGGAAAGTAAAGTTAGCAAAACAGTAGCAGTACTACCAGAAAGTGTTCATACCCTAACTGATTATCTTCATGCACCGAAATGATTGCTGTGTTTCAGGCTTGCTTCTATCCCTATGTATATGTTTCATATCATGTGCCTGAACCATACGGAAAGTAGTGTAAGACCATATGAGAAGGGTAAGGTCTACAAATATAGTACCTTTTCAATTTTTGGTTCTTGACTCTCAGTGAAGAAAAGCACCTGGTGTCCATATGTCACTGAACAAAAAAAGAGGGAGCCACACATGTGATGTCATCAGTCATGTCATCAATGATATTTGTGATGTCATCTTTGATGTCATGGCTGTTAGTACTTGCAGTGCACAGTGGTAGCACAAGTTATGGTTGCATAGTTTACCATAACTGGTGAATTTCTGGGGTTTTTCGGTTTTACCTGTAACCATAACGTCCCTGTAACAACGTTTTTCCATTGACTTTAATAGCTTTTTTAGGGTATCTGCATATTTTTTCAAGGTACAAGGTTTAGTGTTATTTATAACGGGTTTTAAAGGGTAAAGAACAGGGGTTGGTGGGGACCCCCATTTAAAAAACAAAGAAAAAACATGCATTCAATGGTAATTTTTTCAATGTTTTTTTTTTAGATGGAATGGTCATTCAATGGTAAAAATTTGATAGAATAAACATAAACCGTTTTTTTGTAGTGCAACTTAACCATAACGACCCTTTAACAACATTTTTTTCAGTGAATATATGTGTATATATTCACTGAAAGAACTTTGTTAAGGGACTCTATTGTTAACTTGCACTAATAAAAACCTATCAAATTCAATAAAAAATGTGTTAAAGAGACATTATGGTTACAAGTAAAACTGAGAAACCTGCAGAAATGTGTCAGTTATGGTATGCTAAGCAACCATAACTAGCACCACCACCGTGCACTGCTAAAACGAACACCCAGGACATCAAAGATAACATCACAAATGTAATTTATGACATCACTGATGACATCACATATTTAGGCCACTTGTTTGTGTTCACAGACATATCTAGGCCTGGTGTTTTTGTTCACTGACAGTCAGAATATGGAAATTCAAAAGATGCTATATATTTAGACGTTAACCTTGTGGTATGTTCTTGAAGTACTTTCCTTAAGTTTTGGTCTCAGCTCATGGTGCATATACACGAGGCAAGAAGCAGGCCTCAAACACGCAATTAATTTGTATACATTAAGATGAACTCTAATGAAATTGACATTTACTGGCAATGTTGTTTCTTCTTCCTTTCTTTAGTTTCCCTATATGTGCCTCTGATTTGTATGCATTGTGGATCTTCATATGTATTGTTTGTACTAACACAAATGTGCAGTATGTCTTGAATTGTTAGCTATTTATTACTTGGTTAATATTACTGAAACCTCTGATAAGGTAGCATTCATTATTTTACTATCAGCTATTGCCATCCCTCCTGCCCAAGAGCCACCTCCACCAGCTGGAGAACCTACACAATGAAAGAAGCGCAATACTTTAAAAAAACTATAAAGAGGACTTGACAGATGAGGTAGAGGAAGTGCATAGCTCTGGCAGCCAGAAAGAATCATGGGTATGGCAGTTATTTACCACTGTTGGGGATGTAGCAAAGGCAAAAGCTACAAAAGTGAAATGATTGTACTCAGTCGCTGACAACCTGGACAGTACTCCTACAGGACTACCTCCATGTGCCACAACACCAAATCCAACCTGTGCAATATTCTCACAAAGACTCTTCCTTTCTTAGAAAGTAGTAAGCTGTCTTCCTCTATCTCATCTTCCACAACAAGTAGTGTAACCACACAGCCTACTTCTGTGGGACACATAATCCAACCAGCTACCTTGCAAGCGATAAAAGAGTCAGTTAATCTATATCTTTCGAAAACAACAGTACTCTTTATATACTGCAACACACCACTCTGCAGGGGGGAGACATTTAAAGTGCTTTTGAAGCTGTAATCAAGGAGCATGAGAAATTCTACCCCCTACCCTAGATTGAACACACGTGTAACATCTTCCCCTGTCCACCTGCCCCTGCATATCTGTGGTTGGTGCCCCTTCCCTCATTTCCCTCCCCACCTTACTTTCTGCCCTCTCCTGCAACAACAAAAAAATAAAAAAATGTGTTCCTTCAGGAACCACCTTTCACTGTTAAAAAATAGAAAAAAATAAGCTCATAGACTCCATCTACTTTGCATTTTTCAGTGAAGTAGTGAGATCGAATAAGATTCTCCAACATTCCCTTTAGCATTTTGTACTATGCTAATGGAAATAATGTGGCAATAAGAGCGGAGGTGGCGGGCCAATACCGCCCCAGGTAATGCCCGGGGCCGTAGTTGAAGCCCCAGGCATTACCGTGGGTGGTATTGGCCCGCCACTGAGGGTCTTATTGCCATTAGTACCCCGGCCCGTCTGATCGGGGTACTAATTGCTATTTTTTTTCTGTTCCGAAACGTTTTGGAACAGAAAAAAAAAAAAACACCAAGAAAATGGCCGCTGCCATGGAAAGGGAAAACGGAGTCCGTTTTCCCTTTTCATGGCAGCTATCGGGCGCGTCCGCTCCCGAAAAAGGATTAAAAAAAAAGGTAAGTGGGGTTGGGAGGGCGGGAGAGGGGAAAAAATAAAAAAACGTACCTGCGTCCCCAGCAGGGTACGAGGGAAGCCCCCAGCCATGTGGAGGCACAGAGTGGGGATGGCCCCGCTCCGATTTTCCACACGGCTGGAGGCTTCCCTCAGGAACAGGAAGGTAAGTTGGGGGGGCGGTAGGAGGGAAGGGAATAAAAAAAAATACTTACCCGAGTCCCCGGCGGGGGGCGAAGGCAGCCTCTCAGCCGCGGGGAGGCTCGGAGCGGGGATGACCCCGTTTCGAGCCTCCTCATTGGCTGAGGGGCTGCCACGCCCCGCTGCCACGCCCCTCGCCAGGACAGAGTAGCCAGCACGCATGGCATAACTGGGAATTCCGTGTGGTATGGCTCGCAAATGAGCCAATCACCACACAGTATTCCCTTTGCGCCGCGCATGCCGGGTACTAATGGACAATTCTATACTAGAGAAAAAGAAAAAAAGCACAGAAACAATTTTATGTCCGAAATTCTTCTCTCTACTATACAATATAGACCATAATCCATTGCCCTTTATGACTATCCATAGTCTCCGCATTCCCCTGTCTAGCCCATGCCTTATAAGAAAACCTGTAATGCACATGCACACCATCACACAAGACAGCCCTTCTACTCTTTTTACTGTTATATTTGTAATACTCCCTCATTGCCTGCTTTAAACCATTCGCACATTTATACTCCAGTCAGTTAAACTACTCTACATATAGCCTTTCAACATATTACATTTCCACACACAAACTGGCACTTAACAATGTTCTACAAATCTTTTGAGTCTGCATTTCCAATCCCAGAAATTGTACTATAAATGCACATATGCATTGCGCAGTGAGAGAAGTGCATAAATAAAAAGGGCAGCATGGATGGACAAGTGATCATGGGATCCTGGGAGGGAAGTGCCAAAGGATGCCAAAGTGGGAGGCGGCTAGCTAACTACTGGGGCAGAGAAGTCCCAAGGGTGAGGTACATCTTAACGGTAACATTCTTTTAACAACTCTTTTTCTGTGAATTAAAAAGGTTTTGTAAGTAAAAATGTGTCATAGTGTTAGATCACTGTATATAAGCTATTAATAATTCCTCTTTTAATATATATGAAAGAACTATAAACCTACTTTAACAAGCATATTTTTTGTAGCGCATACGTATGTTTGTCATTTCATTATTAGCAGTGCATGCTGCAAGTCATTGTCCAATTGCCTAGGGCATGAGGCTCAATCCTGACCCCAACCCCACCAAACCACCCCAGTTATCCACTACAACTACCCAGCATCCTAGTTCAGTGTCCACTATACCCACATAATGTGCCATATGGCCAGTGCTCCTAGCTTGAATGGCCAGTCTCCACAATACATGGGGCATGGGCTTCGGCCATGCTGCATACCCCAATAAGCAAATCAAAGTAGACATTTGTCCTTGCCAAGGGACAAGGCCACTGCCCACGGCAGCAACATTATATCACTATTTTTGGTACTTACATTTCAACACTTTCAAAAAAGAAAAACCTAGGACAGATTTGCAAAAGCATGCTTTCAGAATCAAAGTACTTTGCTAAGGGTCAGGCCCTTTGCCCAGACAACAAAGTTATATCACCATTTTTTGTTTTTACATATTCACACTTTAGAAAAAATAAAACCCAGGACAAATTTGGAAAACCATGCTTTCAAGTCCTTGCTGATACTCCTATGGAATGTTTGCTGCAATCCTGGCCTGCACTTCGGCTGTAGCCACAAACAGATTTTTTTTCCCCATTCAAACCTATCCCGATTTTGAAAAACTTTACTATGTGGTTGGTACCCACACCAGGGTACCAGCTTTACCCTTGTGACCAAACCCACGTTAACCCCATTGCCGGTCCCTCATGGTCATGGCCAGTAGCCAGATTGTCCAGATCATGGCTTTTAGCCCCGACTTCGACAATCTGAGCACTGCCCATGGCCACAGGCTATATATATCTCAGTCACCAAAGGTAATTTGTTTCCCTTTGAAAGCTATCCCGATTTTGAAAAACATTTTTACCCCAATTGCCAGTTCCTCATAGTCATGGGCAGTAGCCAGATTGGCCGGATTATGGCCTTTGGCCATGACTCGAACAATCTGCCCACTGCCTATGGCCACACGCTATACCTCAGTCACCAAAGTTATATCACTATTTATTGTACCTACATTATGACACTTTAAAAAAAATAGAACATAGACACATTTGCAAAACCATACTTTCACATCCTTGCCAATGCTCCTTGCACAAGTTTGCTGCAAATCTGTCCATTTTCATTTTTTGAAAAGTGTAAAAATGTACATACATTAAACAGTCCCCATTTGACAAAATCCATTCATTCTTGGCAGAGACATTCACGGTTGGGTGTATAATCTTACTAAAATTGTATGTGTACATTAGTCAAAAGGCAACAAAGTTATAAACCATCTAAAAATGTTGAGACCCCCTCTAATTTTGGCCACTCTTGACGAAATCCCACCAAATGATACAAAAACATTCAAATCTGTGTCTTAAATATTTTTGCAAACTTTTGTGCAGATTCGTAAAACGGTACAAAATGTATAAGACTTTCAAATATTTTGGGACCCCCCTCTAATTTTCTTTCCTCTTGGCAAGATAGAATCAAACTTTGTAGAACCATTTAAAATCGAGTATATAATGATATCATAAAATTTCATGCAGTTTCATTGAGTGGCGACAAATTTATAAGCCATTCAAAAACAGTTTTTCACCAACCCTGTAATACACAAATGTGCATGGATGTCCCCGAACATCTGAGATGTTCGCAGACTTCATAGAAGAAGAAACATCGCGGTTTTTGCTTTTTATGTCCATACCCCATCCCATTCATATCACCCCTCAACTCCCCAGAGATTGTTTCATTAGTTTGACAACTGCAATGCTTTGTTTTATAAAATCTTTTTAACCGTAGATCCAACATGGCGACCGTTTCAAAATATCTGATGCACCTCATGTTTCTCACCATCCAAACAGCGGGCGTGCCCACTGTCCGCTGACATGACATGGCCCCCTGATTGGCTGGGAGGCCTGTCCGTGGACGGAATGGAGAAGTGAGTCTGTGGACAGAACCCAGATATATCACTATTTTTTGTATCTACTTTTTGGCAATTTAAAAAAAAACGACTGGTTGGATTTACACCAAGTTTACAAAAGTACACTTTCAGGACCAAGCCGCCGCTCCTGCCGAAAATGTGGTGCTGTAGGCATGAGTACATTTCTTTCCATTGTGTCAATGAGGACAACCACACATTTTGGGCCCCCCTTTAACTTTGCCCCACCCCCCCCGGACGAAACAAACCAAACTTTGCAGAAACGATCCGAGGGGGTGATTTCTCTTTCTTTGGTGAGAATTCGTCCAGGGAGGGAAAAGGTATAAGCTGCTCAAAAAGTGCTCTGGTATGGGTTAAGCAACTGAACCATAACTGCAGGGCCGCTACCACCGGCCCTTAAATATCAGTGAAATAACTTTGTTAGAGAGTTGTTATATTTAAGTTGCACTAATAAAAAAAAACTCTCAAATTCAGTGAACAAACTTTGTTTAAAGGGACTTTATGGTTACAGGTAAAATTAAAATAAAAACTGAAATTGGCCAGTTATGGTAAGCTATGGAACCATAACTCGGGCCCAGCACCATGCACTTCTAAGATTAACACCCAGGACATCAATACTGACACCACAAATAGCATCATTGATGACATCAATGATGACCACACATATATCAATTCTGATTAAAAGCCCCTACAAGGGATTCTGTTTAGAATGTTGCTTGCAACATATCAAGGGTGATGGGGAGACCACTTGTTGGAGAGATGCCAGAGGTCTGGGGATTGCTACAAGCTCACCCATTCAGCTCCAAGGGGCCCAACAACCCATTCCCCATAATAAACGGAGGACTTCCCAAGGGCAAGTTATAACTGTTGTTTATTGCGAAAAGAAACAGGGATCATACAGGACAATCACAGATCTCCACAATACGTCTCTCCCCGTTTTGATGCAAAATTGCATCAGCACCTGGGCCCTCTATTGGGTGCTCGGAGTGGTAGACCCTGTAGATGTTGCTATACATCTTGCTCTACTGGTCCGCTCATGTCAGGTTGCTGACCTGCCCCGTCCCCAAGAAACTATCTATTACTTTGTTGCAGGGTCGCAAACTTGCCATTGGCCTTTGCCCCCTGCTATACACCCCTGGATTTCTGACCCCTCATTGGCTGCAACTGGTGTCCCCAGGCCCAGGCCTGGTCTCAGCCCTCTGTGCACTTCTTCAAGGTGATGTGAAATGACTATATGGTCCCAATGTATCTAGTAGTAACACCACCTTTGCTTTTGGGAGTGCTTTCCACATTGCAACATTGTTAACTTGTTCATGTTTCACTCTCGTCTTGGTTGCTGAGAACTGTTTGTCTTCCCACCGTGGGTGAATACCCAATGTCTAGCAGGGCCGCATCACGTGGTTGTGGACCACAAAATTGAGCTCTCTGGTTCTTCAATTATGAGGATTTATTCAGTTTTCCTGCAGCTGTCCAATTGTCGCTTGAAATTTGGAATGTGCTGTTTATCTCTGACCTTGGCTGTGAGCTCTGGCCTTCCCGCTTTGTGCAGCCTGGTTCTTCTTCCCTCGTCTTGTCCTACGGCTTGAAGCCTTCTGTGATTTTCAATAGACTTATAATATGATTTCTAACACTTATATTGTGCTATATCTCCTATAGGCTAGTCGTACTTGGTCCTACCAGGCTCCTTATATACCCCTGTAGTTCCAAAGGGTTAGTTGCCATAAGCATCTGCAAGCTTGCTCTGGATCTCTTCGTTGCCTTGCGTTTAGTGTTTCTGCACTTAGCTAATGAGGAAAATAATAAAAGATTTGGTCAATGTTGTCTAATATGTTATGTGGATCCACGATCACTGTTCAAGCACCTGTATCCATAAACACATTTACTGGAGAAGGTTGGAATGGCTGTCTGAGAGAATATCTCTCTGCATACCTCTCAGTCAGTGGTGTCCAAATAATCAGTGACTTTGTACGTTCTTGACTCTTTGGGCCGTCATGTTTGTAGCGGTGAGAAGAGGCCTTCCTGGGACCCTCTCTTCACTCTCATGAACTACTCCATTTATTAAAAAATCTACTTATTTGAACCAAAACGTTATACTAAAATGTTGTTGTCAATACAACAACATAATGTATTTATTTATTTATTGTGCATTCAGTTTTAAAAACCAAATCAAAACCTTAAACACATTCATCAACATCTAACTACAATTCATTTCAGTCCTTACACCATACTTACTTTAAAACCTTGATTATTTGCTTTAAAACACATTACCACACTTTTCCTAAAAATACAACAAAATATAAAATAAATACAATGAAGCATACACCATCAAACCTTCGTCACCATTATTTCAAGTTGTACCACAAGCATAGCCAGCCTCCCTTTTGGTCCCTACTTCAAATCTGCCAGTTTTATCATGGACAAATATTGAAACAGGGACTTACTCAGCTGATAAAGCATCCGGGACCAGCACAAGTTGCTAATTACTTTCCCTGTGTTATTACTAAAAAGATCTGTGAATATTCTAAAGCAGTCCATACGTTGACTTGTTAGTGCTTCACAGTAAAATAGATGTTGAAGGGATTCACTGTCTATACTGTCTTCCGAACAGAATCTACATCTGTCATCCTGCCATTCTTAGTCCTTCCATTTGAAGTACAGTATTTTTTATCTGGTAATATTGGCCAATATTGATTAATGTTCAACTTGGAATTAACAGCGAACAATACAGAAATTAGTACACAAATGTGTTAGTACAAACAATACATATGGGGAGCAACAATACATACAAATCTGAGGCACATATAGGGAAACTGAAGAAAGGAGGGAAGAAACATCATGACCAGAAAATGACAATAAGATTAGATTTTACTGGTAACCATAACCTCCCTTTTCCTTTAACGTTTTTTCACTGAATTTTATAAGTGCAACGTAAACATAATGTCCCTTTAACAAAGTATTTTCACTGAATTTCAATGGTTTTTATAAATCAAAATGTTTCATAATGTTACTGCACTGTGTGGAAGTTGGTTATAATTCTTCTTTCAACATTTATGAAAGTGCTATAAACATCGTTTACAGGAAAATATTATTCTACCCACCATGCAGCAGTTTAAAAGTGTGCAGATTATATATGGTGTCCGCGGATTAACTGGGAAGCAGGTGGCTGCAACCAAACCCATAAATACGGTGGAGAAAACCATATTCATGGTTCCTTCTCACACAAACAATAAACATGCACCGACATTACAAACAATGAATACAACTAAAGCATACATTTATGCAAACTTGTATGTCTCTAAATGTAAAAATTATGTTTTTAACACATTCCGCAATATTATGGATTATTCCAAATAGTAAATATAACTGTACAACTTATGCAAACAATGCAGTTCAACACCTCTTAGCAACTGAAGCACAAGAACACAAACTCTGTGAACATAGTGAGTAAATATTCCCATCCCTTTGATTGTAAGTGTTTTCCATAGGAACTAAGTACATTTATAATAATTTGCTATTAACTAAAATGACTCATTGCATATTTCTACAGAAATGGCAGACACACCTGAATGGCTGGAAGAGAACTTCCCTAAAGATGACATGATTGATGAACAATCTATTCATGGTAAATATACACATATATCTTAAAATGCACTGAAATAATGCATGTTGACAATCAGATATTAAATTACATTGTTTTCATATATTTTGTTCTCCACAAAGTCCGAGAACAAAGAATGCAAGACAGTAATCATGAAGAAGGAATTCTAAATACCAACAAGGGACAAATAGAAACTGTTGAAAGCAACATTATTAAATTATGCACTGAGATGTCTGATTTAAAAAATCTATTTGCTGAACTGTCTAATTACATAAACAATCATGTGATCCATAATATTGATTTGCATTGCCCCACATGTACCTATGACCCTTTTTTTCTGAACAATCACCCCAATCATTGCCAGAACATAATTACAATAAAGGTTTTGATGGAATGTCTATCCCCATTTCCCACAATCATGAAAATGTTCAATCTCCAAATTTTCCTACTTATGTTTCCGTCTCTGATTCCCCCTCCTTTTCTTAAAATACATAATTGAAATGTAATCTGTATATGTTAGTCCCTCAAATATTTTTCTTTGTAAGTATGTAATGTAAATTAAAAAATATAATGTCGTAATGTTTGTAAAATTGTATTTTTTTGAAACACCACCATTTTGATGTCTACGAACCATAATAATGTCTGTGTCCGCATATTTACATACCAGTGATGCAGTATGGATGTTTCAGTGTCTGCAAATGTACCACCTAGTCTGCAAAGTAAACTACGCACTTTGAATATGTCTGTGAACGTCATTGTCCGGGTGCGGACGCCACACTGAATGTATGCTACGTCATAGGTCACCTGGTAGTTCGCAGACGACGTGCCGTGACCGCGGATGTCCCCGGATGTCATCATGTGACCACACGCGTGTGGCACAATGACGTGTCCTGGATCGATGTCCGCTCTGCGCAGACATCTCTAAATTCAATTTTCAGCCACTCTAGGGACTTTATAGTTCAAACCTTGCCCTTCCAGAGCTCACAGTACCATTCCCAGTCCTTCTATATACTTTTATGCACTTTTTCCTGTACATGAAGTCTGCAGTCTCGTAAAGACATTGTGGATGTCCCCGGACACGGTCATATAACTACACTGGTGTGGCATGATGACATGTCCATGGTCATTGTTCGCACTTCTTGGACATCATTACATTCAGTTTTTGGCCCCTTTTGGGACTTTCAAGTGAAAACTCTGCCCTTCCATAGATCCCAGTGGCATTCTTACTTAATTACTAAACTTTTTACAACTTTTCAAGGCCTTATTTTAGTGCCAATCTCTGTGGACAGGATGATAGTCTGCGGACAGTTCCTCCAAGGGGACCCACACATTTCTGTTAGTCATTCCCAATCTGACACACCAGCCGAGAAGACCTTTTTCACTTGAGAGCAGCAGAGCAGACTTTCATTTAACAATGGCATATGCAATGGCCATCCCCTCTGCTCCTCATGGGACACCACAACCTCAAACACCTGGAAGACCTGGACAGGGGAGGGGAACAGGGGAACCGGGGACCTGCAGCAGGAACCTGACATGCATGAGGAAGAGCACGAAGAAGATGTAGTGGGCAAAAGGAGTTATGGGTGTGAAGGTTTTTCACCACCATTTGAGGGGTGCCAAAGGCTCAGACTACCAGTGTGCGCTGCACTGTGTGCAAAATTTTACTCAGTTGCAGCTAAAAGAAGCAGTACTCCATTGGTATTATCTCCATTCACAGCCACAACTGCACCTTCCACCCAGTTGCTCGAAAAAGGAGATTACATAGGATTCCCTAGGATTACTTTGGCCACTACACCCTCCTTGACCACTCCTGTCACCACTTGGGACACCGCAGTGGGGCAGAGGATTCCTCCTGCCGTATCACAGGACATGCAGGAGGCTATTGACCCGTACCTTGCGCAGCCAACAATACTTTTTATTTACTGTGACACAATCATCTGCAGTGGAGAGGCAATCCAAAGCATCTTTGGGGTGGCTATGAAGGCGCATGTAAAGGACTGCCCCTACCTTTGTTTTTTTGCAGGCCCTACATCTTCCTCTGTCCACCTGTCCCCCCCCCTTATGTTGGTTGGTGCCCATTCCCTTCCTCCCTCCCTATGTCCCTCCCTGTTTTGCTCTTTCTTTCCCTCTGCAAATGAAAAATCCCAAAAAATAAATTAAAGAAGAAACAAAAAAAGGTTCCTCATGGAACCGCCTTTCAAAGTTTAAAAATAGAATAAGAAAAAAATACTCTTATAGACTCCATCTACTTAAAACAAAAGGTGGCAGTAATACATTTCAGTCCCAACCCCTTTTCTCTGCCATGTAAAATGTAAACATAAAGTGTAAAATGCGCAAGACGTGTTTAGCCATTATTTATGTCTTTCACACTTCCCACGTATATCACACTACCATCAAAATATGACTCACCCTCCATTTCCACAGTCACATAGTCTGTGGATCTGTCCAAGGACTTCAGGGAGAATTAAAAGGGGTGGGGGTTTTAAAATCAATGTACTTTTTTCATTCTACAATGGTGGCTCTTAAAAGAACCTTTTTTTCTTCATTTTATGCACTATGCTACCAAATGTTATACTGTACTTATTTGTTGTGTGTTACTTTTACAAAATTGCTTCAAACATTTGTTTGTGTTTTTGGTTTTAATATACAGTAACAGATGCTTTACTACATATTTGAAATGTTCCATTTTTATTTTGTTCACAAAAACAGTTTCAAGGCATTTTAAACAATTGAAAGAATAATCTCATTTCCAACATTTGTTAAATTTACTCCATCTCTTCAGAAACAGTTCACAACATCAAACTTTATATTGTCATTGTAGAAAGATGCCATTCCTACATCCTATAAAAAAGCACATACAGCATTATTCAGATTCTGCCTGACTATTTTAACTTGTGGACAAACCACGTTTGAACAATTTCACATTTACCAATGAGTTATCAGTGAAAAAATAATCTTCGAAGCTGGAAACAATTCCATTACTCTGTTAATTGTATCTTTCATGGCAAACTGCAATGATACTCCAGTCACATACTCCAAACAGTTGCCTGCACAATGTACTACAATGACGTCTGGATGTTGAAACCAAACTATATTCTCACACAACAGTAATAACGCTGCCTACTTTAATCCTCGAACTCCATACCAGGGGACCTCCACTACTTCTTATCCAAGATTAGCAGAGATGCCACTGTGCTTAGTGTTAACCTGCAACCTATGTATCCATGAATTTCCCAGCATTCACACGCTCTGCCTCTTCATAGCCATAGCCATCTTTCCACCACTTCACACAAGAAAGAAAACATGTGCTGCCCTGTGCTTCTGTCTACTTCAACTCCTCATCCACATCCAAGAAACCTCATTGGCTAATCCCCTGATGTTCAAAGATGCTCACGACTGTCCCGAGTCTCTGCCGTCCTCTTAGCAGATCATACTTAAAAGACATGCATGGCCCATGTCGGTGGGCACAGTCACACAGGGCAACCCTTCTACCGTTTTTACTTTTATCTGTGGAACACTCCCTCATTTACTACTTTCAAACAGTCACACATGCATCCGCCAATCACATCTAAAAACTCTACATGTAACCCTTGCACCTCAGTTAAACATTTCAGATGTACATTTCAGCTCTGAGAGCACCTGTAGAGTACCTGTCTCCTATCATTCAGAACCTCCTCTGTATAAAACTACTGTGAAACTCTCCCAGAATTCTATTAGCAGATTCAGCAATATCTACATCTTACAAGACATAGGGGGTCATTACGAGGTTGGAGGTAGCCATGGCGCTATTAGTGCCATGGCTGCCTCCAAAATCGTTCCAACTCCGGTCTGGTGGATGGAGCAATTACCGGTCCATTCCGAGGTCGGAGGGACCGGTAAATCCCCATTCACCAGAGCCATTCCCCATTCCCATTTGAGCCCCCATAGGGCTTAATGGGAAGGGGGAAGGCGGCAATAACGGTACCGCAAATTGCGGTACCGTTATTGACCCCGGTATCCCTTTGCGGGTCCTGTCCTTAACTCCTGGTGGAACCAGGCATTAAGGAAGGACCCGCAAAGGGAACTCGTAGTAGGGTGGTAAGGGATTACCGGCACCGGTGCCCTTACCGGTACCAGTAATCCCTTACCGCCCACCTCGTAAAGAGGCCCATAGTACAGGTATTCTTCTATTTTTAAAAGTAATTTTCTTCACCATCTTTATAAATATGTATACGGGGTTGCTGCCACTTACCCTGTAATAAGCATCTCAATAACCATGTGCTCTTTTTTAACCACTGCTATCAAATGCCATGTATTGCAACATTCTGCACCTGCTCACATTAAGTGGCAGTTACTTACATGCACTGCTAGCATACTGGACTTCATCATACAAACTGCCACTTAACAGTGTTTTACAAATCTTTTGCAACTGCAATTCCCTTACTTGTAAAAGAAAGTTACAAATGGTGCAGCTCTAAATGCACATATGCATTTCTTTTATTTTCAATAAAATGCTTCTAAAAAAACATTTTTAAAACAACAGCATTTGTCCTTACGTA
This sequence comes from Ambystoma mexicanum, assembly GCF_040938575.1. NCBI lineage: Eukaryota > Metazoa > Chordata > Amphibia > Caudata > Ambystomatidae > Ambystoma > Ambystoma mexicanum. The sequence continues at coordinate 141,807,240 of NC_090924.1, forward strand.
CAAAAGTCATATTGCCCAACCTTTGCTAGCACACCCCTTAGAGTGCCACCATTCTCCCCTGCTCACATTAACTTTCACTTAGTAGTACCATACTAGTGTTTACCAACTACATTTCCTTTCCTTTACAAATATATTGACATTTTCATACTACTGCTATACCTACACATTGTACATTTCCTATTAAAATACAAATAAACATAGGCATTACTAAAACACATCAGCTTTCCTTACATCTAAATGCACAGTGCTTTACACCAAATACTATCATGTTTCATGCAGTTGCACAATATTACTCGGCATTACAAGTGCCAGTTAACACATTGGCTTCAATATTTTCCAAATGAATGTTCCTTACTTTAAAATTACACAAATATGGTACATGTGCCAATGTATGTATACATGATTTCCTATTCAACAAATTCCTACTAAAAACATGCAAACCTAAAGAGAAACACTTTTCCTTACCTAAAATAGACTACTCTTTTCCAACCACTACTAGAACACACCATATACTAACAACATACACTGCCACAACTGCAAAGTTCCATGGTATTACCACTAGACTATAGTTTGCCCAATAATAATAATTTAGCATTTACATAGCACTATGAACCCTTGGGTATCTGAGCACTGCTTATTATTACCCACGGTGTGTGGTGCTCATTTATTGACCTTGGAAGGATGAAAGGCTGAGTTCAGCCCTGCCAGGATTTGAACCTGCGTCTGCAGGCTCTGCACAGATGTCAAAGCGAGTGCTGTACTCGCTGTGCTATCAGACCAGCTTGATTATCCCAATGTTTTTAAAAACACTCCTACACATTACAAATGCATTGCACTACAGCATGTGCATTGTCCATATTATAGGTACCAGAACAGAAATTGTTCTGCTGCAAAAAAATATTTTTTTTATGTATTTTGCTTCAAGGCAAACTTTGCAATACAGCTAATACACTTCAATATTAGCCATTGTACAAACTTTCCTCTACTGCGAAAATGCACTAAAAATGCATCCTTTTTACACTATGCACATTTTTACTCTGTTGCTAATAATTTGCCAAACTGCACTTGTCATGGTTAAATCGTTTTTTAATGTATACCACCATTTTAAAAAATAAGGCACACCTTTCCCTACTGCAGATACCGTGCAACTTTCCACTTCAATCATTGCCCAGTTTATATAATCTCGCCCCAGCTTGTAACAACATACTTAACATACTTTAGCACTCCACACATAACACAACTTCATTCACTTTTTTTCAATAACTTCTCCTACCTCAATAAATAACAACTTTTGCTTCTAAACTACTTCACCATTACCACATCCATTACCACATATACTAACTAACTTTCTTTTACAATTACAGGAAAAAAAAAGATTGACAAAGACAGCTACCCGAACAAAGAAAACTCTTCACGTCCTACAAAGTAAGTATATTATTATTATGTATTTGTGTATATATAAGTAAAAAACTTTATTGTCACACAAATACTAGCTCTATACCATACCCTTCTCATAGTGTGGCAACATGCAAATCGGTAAGCCCGCAATCATAAGCATCTTTAGCAAATACCCCCATAAACTCCATTCCCCTTTTCAGATGTGCAAGCATCTGCAGCTTGAATTTGCTCCTCTGCCAGTTTAGAGAATTCTGGGAAATCCTCAAAAGGAGGCACTTCTGTACTTTCCTCTAATTGTGTGGCAGTGTCTCTTTGGAGAATCGCCACCCTTAAGTATCTGGCACATTAGCCTCCATTTCAACATGCTATATTTCACCTTGCTGTTCTTCTCTTTCAGATTCACCCACTTTGAATAGGATGCAGTTGTCCTGATGAGATCATATCACATCTTTTGGTTTGTACGGTTAAACAGACTGTAGCCTGAAAATCCCCTTTGGTTTAGAATCCAATGACTCCTGTGAAGTTACATAGCTTTCAGGGATGTCCCCGATCAATGTGTTGGTTAAGCCAGCAGTGTAGTGGGATTCCTGTATTGCTATCACTAATGCTGTATGTTCTTCCAAATGACTGTCCTGGCAACTCTTGTTATTCACCAGTATCCGATTGGGGCCATCCATAATCTCTACCAATGGTGCATATTCACATTCTTGCTGTCTCATGGATTCATTTAGGCACACACATGTATCATGCCCTTTCATTTGTTGTCCCTTTCTGTACTTAAATGCTATTAAAAGCAAGAATAGTGACTGCCGTCTTAACCTGAAGCTCAATTGCACATGGCATCATTTGGGCAAAATGATAAGCTTGTCTTGTATTTTCAAATGTGAGTGCCGCTCCACCAGCTTGGACCAAACCTTTTGATTCAAGAAATCTAAGACAATACACATTCTGTGCATTATATCATTTCCCAAATAGAATTTATTTTTAGTTCCACTTACAACCCAAAATATGTGATGAATGCTTTTGGAACCAACTGTGATTCTTAACATGCACCTTCCCACAATGTTTTGCCCCGATTCAGGGCCGTCCACACCAAAGATGTGTTTATTTTTTTATGTTACAACTTGGTATTTCCTCTCTGTCAAGCATTTGTTTAAACATACTGTCATTAATTAAACTGATTTCCTGCTCTAGGGCAAGCACTGCTTCAATCATTTCTGGATGCCCATTCACATCCATCGGGATCGAGGTTTGCCCTTCTTCCATGTGCATCTCTGCAATTGTTGAAATATATTTGTCCTGATCTGACTCTGCAGTAACATTTGGTTTGCAATCTTCCTCGTTTAGAAAAAAAAAACATAATGTATCTACATCAATCTGTGTCTGTCATTTTCTCCTGGGGTCCAGAAACATCTCTACAGACTGCATTTCTTTTTTTCCTTGCATTTCACTATGGCACATGAGAATGACAGTGACATTAAGAACACATACATTTTGAAGATCCACTTCCACTGAACTTTCTGATCTAGGAATGGTCTGACATTCTTTTACACTGTTAATCTGGCACATTACCTTTTTAGGGTTCAGGTTTTCCTTTGGCCAAAGACCACAGCACCCCATGTACCCCAACTACAGGTGACAGTCTCCGGAGGCAATTGGTTCCTTTAAGGAATTGTATCTCATCAATGGTGTAACCACCACAGGCTCTCATTCTATGTCTCCCTATCTTGATGTCAATTTCAGTGACACCCTCCACTGGTATTTCTTCCCCATTGAACTTATGCATGGGGCCTTTACTCTGTCAATATATCAACATGTCCTGTGGGGATTTTCCCTCACTTATGTTTTGGATTTATTTTTTGACATTACTGTTGCCTTGGCACCTGTGTCACACATTGGCAATGCATTGACCCTCTCTTCAATAGTAATAGGGGCATCATTTCTGTCCTCGCATTCTTCAAGTACACATGGGAAATGTAAATTGTTACTGATTTCAGCGCTTACTCTCCTTAGGCCGGCCTTGCTTCTTGCTAGGCAAAAGGGCATATGAAATTACATTTTACCCACCTTTTTGCCCAACTCTCTTTGTGTCTCTTTGTTTATTTTTTGGACTCATAACTCATTTGCAGTGCAGCCACTGACCTCCCCTCTGTCTTGGGACTACCAGTGTTCATCCCCCATTCCTCTACTTCTTTTCCCCCTATTGTCTTTCATTACCTTCATTTTGGAACCTAGTGATTCTGTATGTTCACAAGTGTCATATAGCAGCATGTCAGTTTCTGGTCTGTGACACTTACCTGCATTGTGTACGGTACCTGCCTCCTGAAACATCTGTGGCTCAAAATATTCTTCAGGTGACTGACCTGCACCTGTCTCTTGGGACATTTTCATTTCTGTAGAGGTATGAACAGTATTTTGGTTATCAAATAAGGATACATGGTTACTTGTGTCTTTCTTTTCATGTGTCATTGCCAAGACATTCAGTGTCCCATTAACCCTGCAATGATTCACTTTGTCACAAACCATCATTTCTTTTATGGCATGTGTCTCATCAATTTCAGATTGCACATTCCTTTTAAATTGCCTTCTAACACACTGTTCTTTTGATTGTTCTTGTTCACTTTTCCTTTCCTGTTTCTCATGTTCACAGACTTCAATGATCTGGTTCAAATGTAAGTTAAACCACACTACCCCACACTACCGTTTGGTGTGTGCTTCTGTTCCCTACCTCACGTTAATTTGTGTGTGTTTTCTTTGTTTGCAATCTCTAAGCAAATCAGTGGTTCATTCAAAGGTAATTCATGTTCATCTGCGTTCTCATCATGGCAAGTATGACTAACTAGTCACCTATTGTCACCCCATGAAGGTTCACTCCTGTGACATTCTGTGTTAGGCAAAGTTTGAATGCAGTAACCTCTGGGAACACTACAAGCAACTATGACTACAGGTATAGGCAACTCAACCTTTGGTATTAGCTTGTACTACACAGTTCTGGTAGCGTGTTGAGTAGCCAGGCTTATCTCAAGAGAGGAAATGTGAGCTGTATTGGAGTTACACAAAGATTCACAGTTACAGGTATTCAAAAACTCTTACAGTCAAGGCTTCTTGCATAAACAATTAATAATGTATTTATCAGTCAGTTAGAAAGCCTTCTTCAGAAGGGAGCAATAGAAATAGTAACACACAAATATACTTCAATACTGTACACTCTGAGTTTCTGAATCAGACAAGACCCTTTTGGGATGGCCCACAGACACAACCTACACCCACAGGTCACTTCAGTAACAAGAGTGCTGGGGACATTGATATCTTGTTGTAGGCATTCAGAACACTTCAAAGTTGGTCAAAGGCAAAGGTTATTAGAACACAAGAAATTACAAATATTCATAAGCAGGGCAAATACTTTTTAGAGTCCACTAGAAGAGTAATTTTAATTCAATAGGTTAAGCAAAAGTCAATGTGCAAAAGTCTTGGATAGGATAAAGTACTTCTGGTAAGTAATGGAAGAGTCTTTGCACAAGTTCTTAAGAGTCTTTGAAGAAAAGAAGAATCAATTGTATGCCCACAAGCTGATTAGACTTGTGGGTTGTGGAAGTTACAAGCACTTTTACAGTAAGAGATAAGTTCTCTTAGACTTGTTTAACAGTACCTTGGTAAAGAAGAAAAGATGCAGCTGAAGACGTCTGTCCCTGTGCAGCTCTGCAGGTCTCACTGTTCCTGGGCCTCAGTCATGGGGACAAGATGGAGGACGTTGGTGGACTCCTGCACTGCACTGGCACTGTCAAAACTGGCAACAGGCAAACTTAACTTTCAGTGGTTGTTTCGCATTTCAGCTCCTTGCAAAAAAAGCAAATAGCAATAAGCGCAGTTCCTGGCTATCAAGGTGGACCTTCCTCACATCTGAGGTCCCGCACTCGACTGTGGGGTGTCAGACTTGGTCAGTCCTGCTTCGTGGGAGTCCAGAGGATCTTCCAAAAGCTTTAGGCCAGCTTGCAAGCAATGCACACAATCTGGTGTCACTCTCCCTGGCTCTACGGTTTCCTGCAGCAACTCTGAGGAAATTCAACCAGCTCTGAGATGGGTGTCCAGGTGGCTTACTTGGGAGTTGATTGGTCCCACCAACTCAAATGGAGAAGTCGTCCTTGCAGGGCTTCTCTGTTGATGCAAGAATGGCAAATAGTCACTGCAACAGGGCTTCACCGGGCAAATCAACAGCCCAGGAGTTGCACCAGGTGTCCTCTTCAAGCTCTTCTTCCGTTTCTTCGTCCATGGTCGACTCTGCCTTCCAAGCCAAAAGACTCACCTTTTATTCAGTTCTCTCCCATTCATTCCAGCCTAGCTGTCACTCACCCAGCAGGATGGCTGTCCTTGCCGGACAGTCAGCCAGCCAATCACCACAGAGTGCATTTGGGTCTGCTTGGTGGCTAAGCACAGGGAGTTTTGGACACCTCCCTCACTTCCTGCCTACCCCAGACAGTCTGGAGCAGAGGCAGGTTTCACTCCTGAAGCCCGGCAAAAGCGAATGAACAAAGAGACCAAACTAGGTTTGGCGTGCAGAGAAAAACTTGAGAAGGACCTTTCCTTAAAGAAATGGTGAAAAAAGAAGACCGGGGACCATTTTAACAAAGGAGGCTCAGCGCCATTTTGTAAAACATGGCTCCCGCGATTTAACGTTATCGGAGCTGCGAACAGTTCGCGGTTGGGTTAAATCATGGTAGTTCATACAAAAACCATTGCCACCAGCCATTCTGAGAGGAAAGGGTAACAAATACATGCTACATGAGTAACTAGACACAGGGGATACTAAGTAACCCCTCCAGCACTCTTAAGCCATTGCCGCGTGAAGGACTGCTGCTTTTTTTGTTTTTCTATACAAGGAACACTGGATCGCGTTACTGTAGCTGAAGCTGTAGCTGAATTAAAGCGGTTATAAAGAAAGGAACAAAGCGCAAACATTGTTACTTTAAACAGCCTTTGATTTGCCTTTGAATTGCCTAATTTGTGCCTAATCTGTGCTTTTAATGCCCTCCGGCCCCGCCCCCCATGACAGAGGAGGAAGGAGGAGGAAGGGCGTACTAATTGGGGGTCCAGCAGCCCTTGCAGCTTTAAGCCCTGCCGCGTGAAGGGCTGCTGCTTTCTGTTTTTCTGTTTCTCTGGACTCTGGGCGATTTGAGCGGAAACAACATCAGGGAAAATAATCCCCAAGGAGCAGAACGAACAAACGTGAGTACATCTACGTGCTTTTTTGTGAGGCTGATTTCAACTGTTGACTGAAGTATAACAAACACATAAAATACAAAAAACAACCCTCTCAATATAAGGCTGATGGAATTTGGAATATACTGAGTTCACATCAAAACTACTATCACATTAATTGGTTAATAGTGATCATTTCGATAAACATTTTGTTGAAAGTCAAAATGTCGAAAACATAATGACAAAAAAAAAATGTGAATGTTTTTTTTCTTTGTTTTTTGTTCGCAATGGGGGGGTTCCCCCTAAACCCCCTTTTTTCTTTTTTTTCTTCTGTTTTACCCTTTTTTTTAACTTGCGGAACCCAACAAAAAAAGTAAATAAAAAAATAAAGCATTCAAAAAATGTTTTCTACATTATTTTTTATACATTTTTGTAATTCGACCAAATGTTTTTGGCATTATAACTGTGCCTGGTAGACTCAACCTACGCTACACCAGAACCATCAACGGGAAAGAGTAAGGTGAAAGTAATTATCAACACAGGGTGGTAAGAATCCACCCTCATTGCTTAAATAGGTCGGAAGCCAGGAGACTGTTGGGGCTTGTCCCCTTTGATCCCGCCTTCTGCTACTGTTAAAGGAAAGAACAACATATTGCGGGTTGCTCCACCTCTGCTTAGGTGCCTCTAATAAAGAGGGCATATTTAATATCGGCAGACCTCTTGAAGGCGCGTGAGGCGAAAACACAAGACATTCTTGTGGGATTTAAGTCGAAAGCTAAATGAAATCACGAAGGCTCACTAATGGCAGCTGTAGTGCTAGAAACTGTATTGATGGGGCAAAACGCGGAACCTACGGGCCCCCAGCACTTAACCGGAGCCTCAACTTCAGTGGATCTGTCAGAAATTACAGAGTTCAACGAGCCAGAGAAAGTACCATATAGTGGCGAGAACGCTCAAACTACACCTTACTTTGTAGCGAATGAAGATCTAAACTATGCTGGGGAAGCCTGCCCATTCATGATCGAAGTAAAGATTGGGAAGCAAACGGAGTTGAACATGGAACCAATTGATGTACAGCTTAGAGATGAAGAGAAAGGGACGGAGCCTACCATGGCCACCAATACGACCAACCTTACATGAAATGTAACTGAGCAAGAGCAATTACCTGGCAGCCAAGACGACAAAGAAAACCTTGAGAAAAACAAGGGATTTATTCCAATGGAGCTAACTATTCAAAATAATGCTAAGCAACATCAAAATAACCAACTAAATTATGAAAGGACAAGTGACGAGTCCTATGAACAGGACGAAGCAAATATGACCAACAACAATCAACTACCAGATCTATCAAATCTGGTAGAGAGTACGAAAGAAGGTGGCTCTGTTAGGTCTCAGACTTTATTGGACTCAATGCCAAATACGCTAAGATAAATAATGACTAAGGAAACTGATCAAAAACAACCACACCTGGAAAAGACAGGGGCAAAATCAAATGCCCACATTAAACAATCTGACCAACTACCCTCTGGGAAATCGCCTATAACAAATGGAAGAAGAACGACTCTCAAATCAGTCAGAATGGGTTTTATAAGATACACAGATCTAGAAAAAAAGACATGGAAAGCCTATATACTATCTTCAGCAGATGGTCAGGACAGAAACAATTATTTTACTGGGAAACAGTCGCTATTAAATTTGGGTTGGGGTGACGGCAACTCCTCCCTAAAAAAGAGCTTCAAAAAAATTCCCAAATAAGCAGAATTTCTGATGACATATTGCGGGAGAAATCTTCACTCATGGAAAAAGATATTCTGACCATGAGTCATCCACCCAAACAATTATCTGGGGAAATAAAATCCAACTAACACAAACAAATCACTCGGAGGATCCAAAACCGACAGAGCTGCCTAAAACAATAGAGCCACACAAAAATCTAAGTGAGCATGTCTAAAGGATGGTTCAACTGAAGAAAGATCAGAAAAAGATATCTTCTTGATGGTCACAACAATGGCCGCAATCTTGGCACCTTACATGAAATTGCATGAAGAAGCCACGGATACCTTAAAGGACCACACTACACTCCTTGCTATGGTACATTCAAGGACAATCTTTATTGAAGGATTTATAACAGCCCTACAAAAGAACATGCATAATGTTGAACAAAGAATCTCGGAAATGTTGCATACCATATTGGAACCCATTATGAAAGAGAAGGGAGACCGATGGAAGAACTCTCGAAGAGAGTCGGTGGGAGGCCTTGACAATCCTGTGTTCCAGACCATAGAAACAATGAAGGGACAACTAAATAAAGAGAATACACCTCAAGAAGAGTTACTAGAGGGGCTCCTGCAAAAACGAATACAAGGCAAGAACTTAGAGGGACAAGGAGATCTGAACCTGGACCCTATAACACTTTCGGCGGACGGCCTTAGTACCAAAACTGCAATTCCAATTGGGAACGACAACGGGGAAAGGAATAAGGACAGCTCTGACATGCAACAACCCCCTATGGACCAAATCCTGCTGGAACAACAGGAATTTGATCTATCAAATAAAACCCAGGAACTATGCCCAAGAACACGCCCCGATAATGCTTTGCAAGCAGAAGCTAAAGAAGTTACTAGAAAAGGGAAAAATCTAAAACCAACACTATCTACATCTCAACAATCTGTAATGGAAATTGACCCGCCCACACTCGATAAATCAACACCGAAAATGTGTGACATTTTTAAGAAAAAAGCTAACTTGGTGCCAGTGAAAGCCACTATGCAGATAAAAGACAAAGCCACTATGGCGGAACAGAAACCGAGAACAACTTGTATGTTACAGCCAGTTAAAAAATCGAAAAACCAATCCTATCAGAGGCCACGGAAATCAAACAAAAGTAGAACATTCTTCAAATTCATGACAATGCCAAAAGACAAAACTGCCATAACTGCCAGCCAAAGAGTCAGCAGATCAAAAAAAGCTGACATACTGGCCGAAACAAACCAAGAGGATGAAGAGGAAACAATAAAGGACATCCCGGAATTAGACCTGATGGAACTATCTACGTACTCAATTTCGAATGGAGACAATAGCTCCTCTTGTGACTCGGAAGAAGACGAAATCAAACAAGAAAATGATGAAGCAGTCAGAAGTTGAAGAACGGACCAATTGGCTCAAATAATAAATAAGGATGGAAATCTGACACATGAACAAAAGACTCATCTACAAAAATCTGACAAAAGAAGTCTTATAAAGACGAAACAGGAACTAAAAGGAAAATCGTTACTAAATATCTAGAAGAAAAGTTAACGAAAAAATGTAGAACAAATGTGGAGGATGGACCAGGAACCCCAGTGGATATTCCAGTGTTGGAGATGGGGACCAATTGGCTCAAATAATAAATCAGGATGGAAATCTGACACATGAACAAAAGACTCATCCACAAAAAACTGACAAAAGAAGTCTTATAAAGACGAAACAGGAACTAAAAGGAAAATCGTTACTAAATATCTAGAAGAAAGTTAACGAAATGTGGAGGATAGACCAGGAACCCCAGTGGATATTCCAGTGTTGGAGATGGGAGTTCCAAACCAGAAGAGCACTCTGTACACATCTAAAGATAATGATTACGTCAAAGAGGATGATGACCAAAATACCAGAGACAAAAGACTTTTGATAAGTCCATTGAGAATACCTAAAGCAAGACAAAACCCTGAAGGGAAAGGTAGAGGACAACTCCTGGAAAGAATATTACACACAAATGACGGTCTAATTCTAAACCGGGCCAACGTGCTAAGACAGCTGCATCATGTCCCAGCACTGAGAATAATAAGCTCCAGTGATATAGCTCTAATTGAGTTTCCAGACAAAATATACATGGACAGAGTGCGGGTTTCAACATGTTCACAATTAATTCATCAACTAGTTCTAACGGAAGAGAGGGCCCTGTGGAGCATGGGCTTTAAGTTAATGGAAAAAAATAATAAATCAAGGGAACCTGATGTAAAAGAGCAGGGAATCCTAACAAAGAAAGCACAAATCCAAGAGGCATATGATATGCACAAAAAAGCCATGAAACAACCCCACATGATTCAGCCCGTGGATGGAGAGCAGGCGAGATGGGAATGGCTGGCCAGGTTGGCAGCGGAAAAAATGATACTCCAGTAATGTCTAAAGTGCCACCAACCGGAAACATGGCCTCTTGTAACATGGAACACAAGGGGATTTAACCACCTTTTAACAAGAAACTCATTTTCAAAAAACCCACCTGGAGTACTATGCCTGCAAGAAACATGGCTCAGAGAAACTCCCTTGGTGGAAGGATACTCTGTATACATCAACCCAGCCCTGAAAGGGCAAAAAGGATGACCAATGGCTGGTCTTCTTATAGCAATACAAGATAAACTAAACTGGAATGTGATCTACTCTGCTAACCCGTAACCCTATATTCAAATATTATTGGTTGAAGTACCTAAAGAGCCAGGGGATCAACATTTACAGTGTTTAATTCATATTAATATATACTGGATGCCGGGAGCGAAAAACAAATAAATTACTCCCGAAGGACGCATTAACCATAACCGATGACCTGAGAGGAAATGGCAAGATTCCTGGATAATAATGTTTGGAGACCTAATTGTACATGCTTAGATGAAAGCAACAATGCAATTAGAGATGAACTAATAATGGGCATCAGGAAAAAAAAAAGAGAAATAACTCGGAGGACCGCTGTAGAATCCCGGGACTGCACAATCCTAAATGGGGTAACGCTGGGAGACATTCCAGGGAGATCAACATGGCGGGCCCGAAATCCGAGGTAACACTCGACTATGTTATAGTTTCATCCAATCTGTCAAGATTTATACAAAAACTAGAGGTAGGAACCACACAGTCGAGTGATCATAACCCGGTTAAGCTGACATGCCTTAACCTTTCCACCAACAGGAAAACGGAAATCTACCCATTTAACTTGGAAATTAATTCTGCCAGAAACAGATTAAAAATGCAACCAGCTAAGTTACCGACCTTGAATGGTAATTTGACGACAATGATAACGGTGCTCCAGTCACAGGCAACCTTGCAGACTATTGACTATGTCCTGTTACTTAAAATCTTTCGTATCACCAGCAAACAGGGCAGCACTAAACCAACAATAACAAAGCGCCACGTATATGATAGAGCAGTGGTCATGAACAAAAGAACCTTAAGGAAACAACTAAAACATCTAAAGGAATCTAACGAGAGCAACAATGCTACAGAAATCCGGAAAATAAAACAAAAATACCGTAACTGGATAACTATGCATAAGACATCAATGCTAAATCACGATTCTCAGGAAATGATATCTACCATTTGTAAGAGAAATACGGCAGATACGTCGGCCCTGATAAATAGAAAGGACACACCTCAAGATGCTCTAACAGCCAATCCAATTCCGGGAGGCCAATGGCAATTATACTATAAATAATGGCAACTTCCACTAGATCCCCCCACTAAGTAGATTGGCTCCAGAGAGATTCGACGAAGGCCTGCTCGATATTGATACATCAACCTTGGAAGAGATCATCAGAAAATTGAAGAACTGAAGAGCACCAGGACCTGATGGTCTGACCAATGAGGGACTAAAAAAGGATCCAGTAAGGTGGGCAAAAATGTTACATCAACTCTATAAATACGTCCTTAAATAGGGTAGAATTCCAACTTTGTGAAAGACAAGTGTGGTGGTCCCCATATTCAAAAAGGGCCTAAGAACTAACCCAGAAAACTATAGGCCAATTGCCTTACTGGACGTCGCGGGGAAAATCTTCGCCACCATCCTGTTAAGAGCCTTGACAAAATGGGTGGAAATAACTGGCCACAGAGAAGAGTGGCAATTAGGCTTTGTAAAGGGACGGGGCACTCCTTTGAACATAGTCATCTAAAATCTTCTAAAAGCAAGAACTTTAAGAAATAAGGAGGTGAAATTCTTTGTGGCCTTCATTGACCTATCAAAGGCTTTTGATATGGTGGACAGAGCTGACTTGTGGAAAAAATTAAAGATGGAATTCCCGGAAGTCATTCTCGAGAATGTAAAAGATCTACACTCAAACACTTCAGTCAGAGTGAGGCTAAATCAAATAGGCCTACTGTCTGAGTTCATCACTACAACCATTAGATTAAAGCAAGGTTGCCCATTGGCACCTGAATTATATAACCTCTACTCTTCAGACATGGAGGACGCCTTCATTGATTTAAGAATTTTCCAGGCAAAAATAGCAAGTGTGACAATTGACAGATTAATCTATGCGGACGACATAGTTCTAATTGATCAAACCCCAATAGGCCTCCAACACCAACTAAGCGCTCTGGAGAGATATGTGGCCATAAATAAAATGATCATCAACCCTGAAAAACCCAGGATCTTAAGATTTGCCAACACAAAGAGGGGGAAAAAATCGAAAAGAGAACAATGGTTCCTAAACAATAAAAAAATTCTGGAAGTTTCTGCCTTTACATACTTAGGGGTTTGTGTTAACAATGACAAAAATGAAGTACCTAGATGCACTGACCTGAGAAATAAAGTAAGAAACTTGACGGGACAAGCAAAGATCTTGTTGACACGATTCTGTAGATTCTCCATGAAACCATTGGTAGATTTGTACAGAGCATAAGTATTGGCAATCCTTACGTATGGAGCACAAACCTCTCTTCTTTTGGACACCAAAATATGGTCGATCTTAGAAGGCATATTTTAGTGAACGACCCTCAGATTACCAAAACCTTTTCCTATTCAAATAATATGAAGTTAATTAGCATTGTCTTCATTGAAAGTAATCTCAGAGTGAAAGATAATGTCCTTTTTCCGGAAATGTCTGGAAGCACCGTTAACCGGTGGTTACTCAGTCCTAAAAAAACGCAATGGACAACTGTTCTGAGCTTATATTATCGCAATGTGCTAAAACATGCCAGGCAATTTTAGGAAACCTGAACGAATCGGAAGAATCGATACTAAACAACCCAGACCAGGTGAAGAAAAGAAAATGTATACCAGTGATTGGATTGAAACAAATGAGGATCTCTATAAATATCAAGGATACAAAGATTTCTGGGCAGTCCCCCGAAAGCTAAACAGATGTCCAAAATACCTGTAATTGTTTTCAAACTGGTCTCTGAGATCTGGCTTCCTAAGATTACGTCTTAATCTATGGCCAAGTAGAGTTAATAACTACAGGAAGAGAACTAAAGACGAACCCAAGTATTGTAGATTATGCCAAAATACAAAGGTGGTTGAATCCCTGAAACACCTGTTGCTCGAATGTCCGATTCTCAGAGAGGAAAGACAGACCTATTTGGGTCACACCTGGAAGGACTATTGGTCCAAAGAAATTGACCTCTGGTGGAGACATTTGCTGGAAGGAGAAAAGATTTCAAACAATTTGGCAGTAGTAACATTTCTGCTGATCATCTTTGAAAAAATAGAGAGGACATTTTCAAGTATATGTTCATAATACAGATACGACGAGGGAATAGAAAGGACATATATTGCCACCACGGGATACATTGGACAAGGAGAAAGAACTTGCAAAGAGACTTTTATTTGATTTTGTTTTTATGCTTTGAATTTTTTATCTGAGACTTTTATTTGAGAATAGTGGTTGTTTCTTTTCCCGTTCTTTTCCTTTTTTTACATAATTGCTTGCTGGTATAGCCAAAGGTTTTCCTTTTTGTGTAAAACAAAGTGCTAATAATTATAAAATTAAAAAATACAAATTTTAGGATGGGGTGTGCACGGTCTAGAATTTTACAGTACTGAGTGAAGTCAATTTCACTCCACTGCTCTGGGAAACAGTAGTTGATCCCAGAGAAGGTATTTGAACTATGGGAAATCTGGAAAACTTCCCTGTGGCACTGCACTGAATGTACTTTGTGACACAATTGTAAAAGATGATGCCTATTGAGTTGGTTAGACCCAAGAACCAAAAGAAACCAACACAGAAAACACATTGAATTGAAAGGTTCAAAGTCCCAAAGTTTAGCAAAAGAGCTGGAGGGCTCTAAGGTGGGAGGAATTGGCACATTTTTGAGAATTCTCCCTAACATTCTGCACCTTCATTTGACTGTTGTTTCTGTACTGCACACACTTTCCATACTTGCTCAGACAGCATTATAACATGTGCTTCTATGCATTGGAATCTCTCCATGTCCCTGCACTCATCCCTCTGTGCTCTATGCTGGTAATGGTTGTATTCACCCTGATATGGCCTGTTTTGGTACCTTTTAGGAGACTGATTTCTGTTTGTGTTTCACAGAATTCCTGTGAAACCAGAGATGGGGAGAGTGGGATGACCATCCTTTGACTATAGTAAACCTGTGGTGGGGTCTGACTATATTGGCAATGTGAATCATTCACATTCTGTCTTTCATGTGGCTGGAATTGTTTCCTCTGTTGACTTCCGTTTTCATGACCCTATCTACATATCTTGGTCTCATTTGATTGCCATATACCATGGCCCATCATACATCTGATTATGGGTGTCATTTAGTCCTGGCATATCACATTGAAATCCTGCCTTGGGATAAATGCCAAGGTACCAAGGACCAATGCATGTATTTCTGTCACTGGGATCTATGGTTGGAATCCTGGGTTTTGGGGTGGCACCCTTTAGGAGGCCCTCACCCCTCTAGTTGTGTGGTGTGTCATTTTTGTATTCAGGCTGAGCTGTCTTGAATGGCATCTTTTCAGATTCCACCTCTAGAATTGCAGGTGCAGATTCTTTGGGTGTTTGCCTACATTTCTTACCATTAGTCTCTTCCTTCTCATGGAAGATTATTTCATAAATCTTGGTAGCATGTTCAATGATCCATTCTAGGGGTCTATCCCTGTTAAATTTGCACACCAGTTGAGACATGATGTTTTTCGCTGCAGCCCATAAAAATAAGAAGTCTTTAATTCTGTTGAGTGAGGGTCATAGGCCCTCACTCAACAGTTCACTCATTTGGTTGGACTGACAGGCTATAAGTGGCTTTTTTGCCTCTTGAATAGAATGATATGGAGAACTGTTGTCTAATATCTTTCTCAAAATCTTACCAAGACTGATTTTTTTGCTCATTTATGACTTAAATAACACTTGCAGATGTGGAGTCGAGAGTTAGATGAAAATATCTGCCGTATTGAGACCTGGGGATTTCAAGCATTTAAAAAATGTCTGTTACAACCTCAAGGTGATCCCTATTCAAATATCTGACCCGTTTTTGAGCGGTTTAACCAAAGCCTTGATAGACTTCATTACCTTCAGTACATTGTACGGAATATTGCTTTGTGTAGTGCTCTGTGTTTGGATAGCATATTCAGCCTCCAACATCTTGTTGGCTGAATAACAGCTGGCCCATCTCCCAGATTGTGACTGCGTTTAGTCTGAGCGAAAGTACTCCCCTTTTGCTTACAGTGATATGAGAATAACTCCTTACTCTTATCACCCCTGACACTGAAATCCCTTCTTTGCACCCTGCATTGGCCTTGCAGATCCTGAATTTGACTGTACAGGGCAGAAGTTGCTCTTCTCAAATGAACTACTTCTCGCTGCATTTCAGTAACCTCCATTTGTAACAATCAACCGCCTGGGATTTTCTATCATTGTCATCCATAAATCTAAAAAGGTCATCTTCTAAAGAATGCAATTCCTTTTTCAGTACCACCCTTTCTGAGTGTCTGAATTTCTGAAATTTCTATGTCCCTATCTTTCCGGACACCATCTAAAATGGTTTTTAAAAGCACTAATTCTTCCCCACTCTCTGAAAACTGTTTGTCTTTCTTTTTGTTTATTTTTTTTTTATTAGTTTTATATGGTTTACAAAGAAAACCTTTAAAACAGATAACAAGATACACTTCTTTCTACTTCTTTCACCAAACATATGTTATTAGACGCTTTGTCAATCGTCCCCTCCTCCTCTCGGAATCGGCTCTTTTAGACAGGTTTTCAGTTCCTTCAAAAATTGAACTAAACCAAACATAATTTTTCGGTCAGCACCTTCAAATATAACTTTCCACCAATCGTCAGCCGTATAGGTACTTCGTGCCTCAAAAAGCGGTCCGAATAACTTGGTTCGCAAAGAGCGAAATTCTGGGCAGAACAACGTCAAGTGTTTTAGTGTCTCTATCGAATGTTTACAAAAGCGACAGATTAAGTCAACAGGTTCCTTACGTAGCCAAGTACATGTGCGGTCTTTTGTCATGAAAAGGTTAAGTCGAAAATGCAGATATAGTAATCTTGAGTTCTGATCAGGAAATTGTGTCAGGTACGGTTGTAGTTTGTCTAGCTCTCTTGCTTCAGGAGGTACTTCTCTTAAGAGACGAGAGCTAGATCTGTCAGTACAGGTTTGATGCCAGTCCACACTCCATAGTTTACGTTTGGCCTTATCAGGATTTTCAAGTAAAGTAGTAATGTCAATGTCATTTGCGTCCAAAATTTCAGAACATTGCCTATTCCATTTAGCAAGCATTGTGTATTCGGGCTCTGAGTCCGGCTTATGTAGTATTTTGAATGGAGGGGCTGCATTAGAGAGCTGTGACTTCCTGTAAAAAGTTAAAGCATTCCAACAAACTCTCGCTTGTATGGAAGTCAGTCCCAGTTCAAATCTTATGTTACTAGTCGGACATCCTTTAGAGATGTGTAACGCTCTGGTCCAAAAGTTGTTTTCAAGTGTGTTCCGTAACTCGTGTGAGCAGCCGAACATGTTTTCAGCACCATAGATCAGGGTCGGTATTACTTTTTGTCTGTAAAAATTTATCATAGGTTTTATAGAAAATTTTCCAAATTTTTTGTTTATGATCGCGGCCTGGCAAGCCAGTTGTTGACATTTCCTTTTGGTGGCCTCAACCCAAGGATTGTCGTTTATGTGTGCACTTCTTATGGATCCCAAGTATTTTATGTGAGTAGAGATCCGGAGCGGTATTTTTTCCAAGTACCACACATATTGGGTTGATCTCTTTTTATGGGCTGACAAGTTGCGCAATATCAATATCTCACATTTTTTCTTATTTAAACAGAGCTTGTTTTCCATTACATGTCTTTCTAAGGCATCTAGTTTTCGTTGTAGGCCGACCGGTGTAACATCCAAGAGTAATAGGTCATCAGCATACAACAAGTAACCCAACTGCGAGCCATGAATTTTAGGTGGAAATGCTATTGCCTCGTTTAATGCGTCGCCTATGTCGGAAATAAAGAGGTTGAACACAATTGCAGCCAAGGGGCATCCTTGTTTCACTCCTTTATAAGTTGGAATCAAAGGAGATAAGTTTCCTCCTTGGTCGAGTCTGACTTGCACAGTGGTGTTAGAGTGGAGCTCTTTTGTTGCGTCTATAAGATCCACTGGACACTTCCAGGCTTTGAGTTTCTCCCACAGAATGTGGCGATCAACACTATCGAAAGCGTGTGAAAAGTCAATAGATGCAACATAGATGGCAGTGTTAGTTCGTATTGACTCCATTTTTAAGAGATTCAGCAAAAGGGTGTTAAGACCGCAGCCTACGCCTTTAACAAAACCCGCTTGTCATGGGTCATTACGATGACTTTTAAGTGCCCACGATTTTAAAATTTGTTGTAGTTCAGTTGCATAGATTTTTCCTATTACATCTAACAAGGTGATAGGTCGATAGTCTCTCGGGTCCAGTCTGTTCCCCTTTTTGAAAATCGGGACAATTATAGCATTTTTCCAAGATCTGGGGGTAGCTCGTTTTGTTTTTATTCTTTCGAAGAGGAATAAACAGAGCTTTGCCCATTCTTTCGGGTTTTGTTTCATTGCGTAGTTCGTGAGGCCATCCGGCCCTGGAGCTCTTGATGCGTTGGAGTTCTTAATTGAGTTTGTAATGTCATTTATGTCGAACTCCAGTGTCCACGGGAGTTTCGCCTCTGTTGTACTTTTGTTTTCCACTTCAACTGTGTTGAACAAGTTCGTATAATGTTTTACCCAAGTTTCTTGATGAATTGAGATACTTGCAATGCTACTTGTGGGGCGGCAAGATTGTTGATTACACGCCAAAATTCGTCTGAGTTTTTATTTTTAAGGTTGCGCATCATCTCTTCGGAGTCATTCTGCAAGATTATAGCATAGTGATTATTTCTCCAGTTTCTGTATTTTTGCGTTATACGTTTTTTAGCTGCATCGTATAATTCTTTGTTACTTCTAGGTATCATCCTTAATTCTTTACGTAGAGTTCGTTTTTGTTGCAATACTTGTAGATCAAACTTATGTTTAAACTGTGTTTTTTGTTGTTTAAGGCCTTGTTTGCGTTCCACAAATTGAATCAACAGGTGTTGATATTCAGTTTCACCTGGAGTGTCCTCCAAAGCAGATGTTACCGAGTTTATGTCTTTGGTTTTAAAGTTAAGGCAAATTCTTCCGGATCGGTACGTGGTGTCGTGGAGCCATAGTTGTTGGGATGTCTGACTATAGGGATTGAACGACATCTTTAGCATGTCGTGATCACTATGTTTCATTTTGGTAATCTCGAGCCGGTGTACTTTGGCTGCAAGATCTTCAGACACGAAGAGATAGTCTATAGTTGAAAATTGATTTTCACGTCTCCATGTGGGCTGTGCCAGAATATCACCCGGTGTATTCCCATTCAAAAGTGTAAGGTTTCTCAAATTCATTTCGTTCATCCAAAGCTGTCCCATTTTTTCGTTGACCTTATGAGTCAAGGGGTTTATTTCTGATGCAGTATTCTGATTCAAGCAGTCTATATTAAGATCACTGCAAAGAAGAATCGATGGTCTGCTTGAATTTTCCATTAGGTTGTCCAATATAGAGGTCACCTGGTCTATAAACTTAACAACGCCAGTTGTAGTGTGATTCCAATAGAGATTGATTATGTACATGGACTCTGATTTGTCGAGAGAGGTAATACTCACTTTGGCGATTTGTATATATGATGAAACATTTTCTGTCTCAATAATTCTGAGTCCGCGATCTTTTTTGACCTCTATCAAAAGGCCAGACATCGGCCTACCTTTGGGTGGTTTGATCGCTGGATTTACCACTATCTTAAAAGCAGGCGACAGCGGGCAGGTTGTCAGCCAAGTTTCTTGTAGACAAATCAGATCTAAGTTGTTCATCCAAGGGGAGTTGAATAAGTGAACAAAACCCTGTGTGTTCCACGATCCGAAATTAAGGAACTGAGGCGAACTCCGATTTATGCATTAATCATGGTTTTTGTTGTTTAGGTTTGCAGCTAACCATGCCCAATTTCCATTTTCTGCGTCATTCTTTTGAGTTGGCCCGATGTTTTTATTCAGACCTTCAACAGTTATTTGAATTTGGTCATTTAAGTAGAACTGAGTTGTTTCTGTGTCCTTAGGTTTAGTCTCGATTCCAGTTGATATCATGGGTTTCGTGTCTTTGTATTCTTTGGATTTTGTGCTCGAAGTTATTCTTTTCTTTAAGTTTTCCTGGCTTTTATCATATATATTGTTTGACGAAGGCTCAGGGATTTTGTCAACTAGGCTCTGTGGATATAGGTCGAAACCCAGGGACAGAAGTGCCGGTACCGCGTCCAACAGTATCTCACGAATAATTTTGGAAGCAAGGTGCAGAGTCACCATATCGTTTCTTTCTTCGCAGTGAAACTCCACTATTTTCACGTCATCGGAATTGAGTGTTCGCAAACTCGGTATCAAATAAAATAGTTTGGATAGATATTGCCGATCTAGAATCAAGTTATCACAGGAATCAAGTCTTTCCAAAATTAGTTTTTTGAATGAAGATTACTTTTTTGTTATTTTTGATTTAGATATCATGTTTTTAGAACTTGGTTTAGTTTCATCTTTCAGCTGTCTATACACAAATTGGCGTTGATGGTTCGAGCGTCCTGAGCTAGTCGAACCACTTTTTCCAGTTTCTGTGAGTTTATCGGAGACCTCCACATGACTGATATCACAGTCAAGGTCCTTCCGACTCTTCGACACCAGCTTGAGCCGCCTTTCAGCCAGTGTTTCGAAAGGTGAGTCTGGTTTACCGTTCGCTTCGGGAATCGTGGCAGCAACCTTTTTTTGGACATATGAGAGTCCTTTGGTTGGCATGTTACAGATTTGAGGTCCTTGGCGCTCGTGGCCGCCAGTTTGAGTCGTCTTTCAGCCATTGTAACAAATGGTGATTCTGGATCGTTATCCAGTTCAGAGATCATGTCAGCAGCACTGACGATAGTACATGTACGTCGTGTCTTTGATGGTTTTTGAGTACCAAGTGAGACATCGGACTGAGGCTTCTCAATGTTACAGCCTGAATAAGAGGCTTCCCCTCCAGCGTGTTGTGAAGCTAGGCTCTTGTTTGCAAGGTCTAGAAGCTCGTCTACTTGATTTACTTCATCATCGTCATATATAGATAGATTTACTAAATTCAGGTCATCATCTGAAGTTCTTTCGGGAGAGCAGGTTTTGACATGAGTGTTTCCAATTCTTTGGAGAGCATTTGAGTTAGCAAAGTCGGAGGAATTGCATCTCGTACCAGCGACTGTTAGATTCACTGTTTTCAAGTTTCGCAGAAATTTCCTGGAACCATTTCCGTGTCTCATTTTATTGGACGGTAAATTTTTAGTTTTTTTCTCGCAGTTGGTGGACTTCCCAACAGAGAGTGTAGATTCTGGCTTTGACAGCCGTTTGGGTTTTTTAAAGATGTCGTATAACCCCACACTAGCGGAGGTCAGCACAGCACTCAGTTTTGTCGGTGTTATACCATCGTTTGCACCTTTTTGCTTGGAGACAGGTTTACTTCCTGAAGATGATGCCAGTTGAGGGTCAGCAATTGCAGGATTGCATGGTTGGCTGCTAATTTCAACCATCTCATCAAATGTGGCTAACATTTGCAAGGAAGAATCTTTATCGCACACTTTAGACACAGGGAGAGCGCACTCCTTCAGTGAGTGTGGACCACCAGTCCTGTCTGAGTTCTTATCCAACTGAGTCGTTATATTTTGTTTTTTGGTGGCCGGAATGTAGCTCGTCGAATTTCGATTTCCTTGCTGTGTTGTAACTGTTACATCAAGCACACTGTCTGTGTCGCTAGGCGCCTTAACTGAGGCAGTTGCTTCCAAGTTTGTGTTACACACCGACTTCCCAGGGTGCTCTTTGAAAAGTTTTAAGGCTTCACGTGCTACTTCTGCCAGCAATTTTTTATCTTCATTATTGTTTGCAGTAAAGCTACAGACAGAGTTTAGAATACGGTCAATTTTGTCATTTGTAGAGGTTAGGTTAGTTTGATATTTCGTTTCTTTTCTTTCTAGTTCAATTATTTTTGTGTTAAGAAGTGCAGTTAAGGTTGAAAGATCTTTTATGTTTTCATTCATCTGTTCGTAGAGTTTCAAAAAAGGCGCAATAGAAATTCCCATAGATGCTATAATAACAGCCTGTAGGTCTTTAGAGACAGGTGCGTTTCGAGGGACCTCTTGCTTACTAGACATACGTACTTGTTTTGAGGAATTTGAGCGTCTGCAAGATCTGATTTTGGGGTAAGGGCGCTCCAGGATCGAAGAGTCAGACGAAGAGGTTTCTGAGACAGAAGTATTTTGTAAGTGTTGGTGTCTAGCGATTTTGAAACATTCAACGTGTTCAGCTGAGGAAGATTCGTGACTCGTTTGATCCTTGTGGATTTCTGAAGTGGAGGTAACTTTTGACTTTTTTACCTGAGAGCAACGCAGCGGTGATAAACTGTCTGTGTTAGTCCAACTGCGTTTAGCTCCAACGGTAACTCTATGTGTGACACTTTGAGAGCCGCTTTGTGTCGCTTCATGCATCACTTGTCCTAACCGTTCGTTTTTGAACGTCATGTGACCTTGATTCACTATTTCAACATGTTGGTTTTGTTGGAGTTTAGTCATTAGTGCTAAATCGGTAATTAGCGATGTCTAATGAAGGTCTACGGATCCCCGATCCCTGTGTTATAGCTACCTCAGTGCGAGCTTCCAAGTTAGGTAATGCAGAGAGAGTTAATACCTCTCTGCTCAGATCGTCTCTTTGAGGAATTTCGGCACATGAGGTGTTTGGTGTTTTTGTCGTTGGTGTGACCGGCACATCATTGCCAAGAAAGCCGTCATGGTTGAGTAAAGCTACAGCATCAGTGGACATACAACAAGAAGGTAGTGGGCTCGTGATGACACAATCCCCTCCATCACTATCGACCATGGTCTCAGGGTTGATGTGTGTTACATATGATTTGCTATTGCAGTCGTCTAGTTCCATGAGGTTCGTTACACCAGTCTCCCCAGTGTTAAAATCCACGGAACACAGTGTATTCAGACGACTTTCGTCAATACCGCTGTGTTTTTGAATGTGAACATCGACCGGCGTTGACACAAGTGCCTCTTCCGTAAGATCAAACTTTAGGTTTGCCATTGAGCCATGGTTAACGTAACAGGCATTGTTCGCGAAACTATCTAAACAAACTGACCCTAAAGTAGGGTCAGTGCTATTAGTTAGGTTGTATGGCGGATGCTGTTCAATAGCCATATGTGTTGGCGAATCATAAGCGGATTCGACGTTTGTTTCAACATTGGTAGCATCAACCTCGACCATTGGGCGGATGGCGCCGCCTGTCCCAGCGATGACTTGTGTGCTTAGAGTACTTACAGTTGCTGAGTTCCGCTCCCCGCAGAGAGCTACAGCCGTCTTCTCGGAGCCGGGGTGTACATCCATTGAAATCCATTTCTTGGTTTGTGCGCGAGTCTTAGCAAGGTGCATCAGAGTTGGTGTTACTGGGACAGTTTGTGTCAGGGACTCGGCATACATCAGGGCAGCAGCAGGCGTAATGTTTGGCTCGAGCAATCCGACAGAGTCTTCAGCCGCAGACCACGCAGAACAGCAAAACAGCACAGTACTCGCCCTTTCGCCGAGGGCTTACACCGCAAGGGCGTGGAGGCGGCTCTTTTAAAGTCAGCTGATCCTGCTGCTGACTTAAAGGCACACGCACCTTCAAAGGTTGTTTTCCAAATCAACACTCCCTTTAGCGACGTCCTCCGCAGCGAAAGCAGGGCACAGGAAGGTATTCCACAATAAGTTTTGCAGCACAGGAGTCACCAGCAAAACAGCACAGTACTCACCCTTTCGCCGAGGGCTTACGCCGCAAGGGCGTGGAGGTGGCTCTTTTAAAGTCAGCTGATCCTGCTGCTGACTTAAAGGCACACACACCTCCAAAGGTTGTTTTCCAAATCAACACTCCCTTTAGCGACGTCCTCCACAGCGAAAG
Source organism: Ambystoma mexicanum (assembly GCF_040938575.1). Lineage (NCBI taxonomy): Eukaryota > Metazoa > Chordata > Amphibia > Caudata > Ambystomatidae > Ambystoma > Ambystoma mexicanum. Next base: position 141,831,036 of record NC_090924.1, read on the forward strand.
CAGGGCACATGAAGGTATTCCACAATAAGTTTTGCAGCACAGGAGTCACCAGCAAAACAGCACAGTACTTGCCCTTTCGCCGAGGGCTTACTGTTTGTCTTTCTGAAACAACTGTGCACTGACATCATCAAATGTGGCTCGTAGTGGTATATCGAGCTCTCTATGTTTCAAGCCAGCTTCCACGTGTAACAATTTTTCACTCTCTGCAGTTAAGTCACACTATAATCCAGCAATCATATCAGAGTCTTTTTCCCACAACTTCATGAGTTTATGAAATGAAAACCAAAGCTTTGCACACAAACGGGTAAGACAGCCAACTTTTTGTTTCAGGTCTCCTGCCTGGAAGAGTCGGAGGAGACAAGTTTGTAAAATGCTCCCTTTTGCAAAAATCTCATCAGGATTTTCCTTTTCCACTTCAATGTTAATTCTATCTTGCCAAATGAACAAAGTATCACATGACCACATTGCTAAAGCAAACAGTTCTGTCTCTAGATAACTGGACAGATCAGTACATTCAGCTGCTATTTCTGTCATGTTTGAACCAAGAGACAGCAAAACAATACAGAGAAATTTGGTGTGCACCAAGCACAATCACTACCACTTCCCACACGATGCACTTCAGGCAGGGTAAGAATAAAGTAAACAAAATTGAAAGTGCACCTAGCTCAACACACATGACTATGCTATGGAAAGCCACGCCCAGCAATTGCTCGACAGCATTCCAATTGAATGCACCATAAATGTGTAGGGTATTTTGTGAGGTTCCCTAGCTTACCACAAGACACAGGGCTAGACTCACATTGGGATCAATTGTTGAAACCAAAAAAAGGGCTTAGGGTTTCACTAGGGGAACAATGTCTCTACCTTATTTGCATTGCATTGTGGTTCAGTGTAATTACCCAGAATAGACTTAAAAAGTCACCTGAAAAACAATGTGTTTATAACATGAGCAATCAGCTTGCAATTGCCCTTACTTTATCTGGGGCCTCTTGGTATGAATCTTAGACTTTGATACGGTACTGGTCACCTAAACTTTTTTACCAAACACTGCGCTTTACACCTTGCAGAAATAATTTGTCACACAGTTAATAGCCATGCACAACCTTCGTTATAAGAATACCTTATATGTTGTCTGCAGATCCGAATAAAAGAACACACTGGAATACACGATATGCAATCATTGTACATTGAAATCGATTTAAAAGAACAAAGAAATGTACTCTCATCTATCAGCAGATGTTGGTTTCACAATCAGTCAAAAATGATGCAATACATTTATGCCAGTAGCAGTTTTAGAAAAATGTCTGCTTCTCACACAAAATGTCCCTCTGTCTGCCCAGAGAATTTTTGCAGATCTCTCCCCTACTGTACACTTGGCAGAAGACCCTGTGTGAACAACCATAAGGAATAACTATTGCTCTTAGCTCTGAGAGCGGTAACTTCTTTCTTTTATTATTATTCTTTTTTTGATCTCGCATAGAGAAATGCGCTTCAGTTCTGCAAATGGGGAGCAAATAGACTTCCTAGATGCCTGATATGATTTATTTCTCCTGGCTAATCAATGCACATTTATATACAGTGTGTAAAGACTCTTCATCTTTCACTGTCATGCTCACCATAAATCCTGGAAGAACGCTGTCTTTCTTTCCTGGCTGGCAGCACACCATTGTGGAATCACATGAGAACTCTCATCTGGCCGGAGAAGTCATGCCACCCTCTGCCTCTTTTCTCTACCAGCACAACACACCGTCAGAGCTTGGCTCAGCACAACATCAGCCCCTCCAGCACTCCAGCACTCCAAAGCATCAGATCCATCCGACCCCCTCATTCCTCTACTTGCACCTTTTAAACTCTCCCTACTCTCCTCCTTCCAAGGTATATTTTCCTTCAGAAGGCATACCCTATCCTTGCCTCTTGCAGTGATGTCATCCCATCAATCAGATACCTCCTCAAAGATGCCAGGCCCCCTAGTATCTTCCAGAAAACTAACATGTGTCCCGATTCTGTCATCTTTACACAGTTTAGCAGAGAGATCCCAAATGGCTTAGTTGAAAAAAAAATCCTTTCAGTTTCCTGCACAAACAATGGACCTAGTTTGCTGCCCTCGTATTCCCCATCTCAAGAATAGCTTTAATTCTGCATGTGCTCTCTAAGCAGAATTTCAGAGACTGTGTCTGTATGATATGATATGATATGGCATTTAAAATGCGTCTTTACACAAGTGTTTCAAGGAGCGATGAGGCAAGGGAGGGGGAACAAGGGGAGGACAGACAACGATCATACTAGGCCAGGTGCAATTCAGATTTCAGATCACGCAAGTGCATGGGATGGGGGAAAGGGGAAAGTGTGAGGGTAGGGGGAAATGGACAGTGCAGTACATGGGAATAGAATAATAACAATAAGTAAAAGTAATGGCAGAGGTCAATGCAGACATCAGGTGTCAAGTGCTGGTAGTGGAACTGAAGGGATACAGAAACAGTCCCTTTTAAATCCTAGTGTACACCCTGAAAATGCTATGGACTCAACTGCTCCACTCTAAACACAAATTGTATTAATGTGTTACATGTTAGGCGTTAATAGTTAGTAGTTAATCTTGTTAGGAGTTAGAACACAGTCCCTATACCACCTAAAAGAATGCACCACCATTACAGGGTAAATCCCAAGTTACCCATCCATTCTGGTTTGTAGGGATTTTCAATGCTGTTTTATATCATTGTCTCACATTCACCCCATCACCTCACTTCTGCAAGAGCCTAAGTCATGATTCCTGGTCTAGTTGAAATCTGCATGATTCAACAATTTGCGCCACCCAAAATATCCCATAACACTCAGCAGCATTGGGAACATTTTCACTACCGAGAACTAACTCAAAACATGCTACAGTCTGCACATCTAAGCTATGCCAACATTTCTAAAAGCATTAAAACTGGTCCGCTTACTAAAGATGCAAAATCCATCTTAAAAATTAGAGAAATCCATTAACTCAGCAAAATCTAAAATGCATGTGCTTAATGCCACCACTTGCAAGGTGTAGGCAATTCAACAATACAATGTTGAAAAAAGCAGTGCAACCAATAATGCATATCACCTACACAGACAAACTAGAAGTGCATGGCATGACACTCCCTTTGTGTAAACAAGCAACCGCAAGACTAAATAGTTTTGAAAATGTACCTCCAACACAGCTGGATTAGAAAATCAATTGATTCTATGTCTAAACTACAGAGTAAATCTAAAACATAACCCTCACGTGGAACAAGGTGCAGTCAATGGAGCAATTGGTACAGTTGTTTGCTTCCAAACATATCCACAAGATAACAATATTCAGTTTGTCAACATCCACTCTGACAAACTTACAGAAGTTAAATTATACAAGCACAAAACTCTTTGGTCAAAAAACCACAGCACGTCCATCACAAGACACAGAGACAAATGTCTGTTCTAGAAAAGCAACTGCAGGCCCATCAAAGGATACAGAGGCACAACTCTCTGTTCCATTTAAATCCAGCAATACAACTGGAGTAAATTGCTATATAAATGTAGCAATCAATCTTCTCTTCCATTAGCCATTAATTGTTCAAAACATTTACTTAAACGGCTCACACCAGCTGTGTTTGCAAATGCTCGTCCTTCATACAAATGCCACAAATGATCCAGACAGCGCCTACAGTGTCTCAGGTATAAGACAAGAACTGGACTACTATGCAGGAATGGTACAATTCACCATAAACACAAAGGTAGATCCACAAGAATTCCTAATGTACTTACTACAAGTAATAGAAACTAAAAACATCTGTATAAATTACATATCCAGATTTCCTACACGTGGAAACATACATGAACTCTCTGCAACCATGTTTTAGAAGAGCATATCCCCAATGAACGGTTTGTGCATGTATCCATACCAAATTATGAACCCATTCCATTTCACCAGCTTCTGCAGAATGCATATCATGGCATATGGTACTCTTTTTGCAATTCAGACTAGCGCTCCAGCAATCAAACAATTCACATGGCCAATATGTCATACTAATCCTTCAAAGGATGGTACCAAAAATAACTGTAAGTTCACTCGCTTTACACACGGCCAACTATCCTTTGGTAAGAAAACCTTCACAACAGTAGGCACAATCTTCCACACTGGTGCCACAACCACTTCAGGCCGCTATACTGCATGTGTCAAAAAAGAAGTGGTTGGTTTGAATGTAACAACGCTTCCATTTCTCCAAAACATAGGGTACTAGCACATCTAAAAATCGCCTACCTAATATTCCTGCAACCCGCATTTACTCACTAAAGCACACTACAATACACAGTTACAATACACCATTGTGTATCTAACTACTTTAAAAGAATAGGCCACACAATAGCACATTTCCTTCTTTTTGAAGACATGTATGCACACAGAGAACAATTCTCTCTATCTTTTGCATATGTTTTCAATATTTATAGGTTGCAAGGTCTAATTCCAGATCATGCACAAATCGACAGTCTTCAAAGAAGTTATGAGTTACATTGCACTTTAACATCTCAGTACACGTGATGGTCTATTTCTAGTTAAATTTGATGTAAACAAAGTCAATGCTAAGATTCTTGGCATCCTAAAATACAGCAGGCTCCATGGACTGTGTTACCACCCATCTAGATATGTACCCTCTACCTTAAAAGAAAGCATAAGAAAACTAATAAAAAACAGAAGCTATATCAGATCTCCATGCAATACCACTAAACAACAAACTAAACTACTGCTGGTCCATTAACCCCTTAAGTGCCAAGTAGAAGCTATCTTGTCCTTAGCATTATGTTTGTGTTGCCAAGGACGAGATAACTCGTCCTTTTTGGCACTTTTACTATGTAAGCAGCCCTCTCTCCCCCAGCCCCCAAATCATGGGGCAGCATGCCCCCCCCCTGGGGTGGATGGGCATAGTAATGTGCCCACATGCCACTAGGCAAGGGGAAAACAAAAATAAACATAGTTTTAGTTGGGGGTTGGGGGGCACTAGACCACCAGGCATTTCATATAATTAAAGGCGGGTGGCCCTCTTCCCCCCACCCCAAGTGGATGGGGGGCACCTCATGTAGCTCTCCCTGGGGGCAGATTTCTGCCCCTAGGAGTAGGTTTATGAGATGCCCCTCAGCCATTTGGGGTGGGGGAGAGGGCCCCCAGAAATCTTTGAACAGGCCCCCCAAGCTCGGGGCACTATGTGTTGCCCCCCTGGCGGTGGATGAGCACAGTAATGTGCCCATCTGCCACTAGTGCCACTAGGCAAGGGGCAAACAAACAAACAAAATAAAAATAATAATGAAATTGGGCTGTGGGTGGGGATGAGGGGGCCACTAGACCACCAGTGCATTTTATATAATGAAAGTGTGGTGGCCCTCCCCCCCACACTAAGTGGATGGGAGCATCTTATGTAGCCCCCCCCCCTGGTGGGCAGATTTATGCCCCTTTGGAAGGGGTACATGAGATGCCCCCATCCATTTAGGGTGGAGGTTTGGTAATCTTGGTACAGGCCCCCCAAACACTAATGTGCCCATCTACCCCTAGGAAAGGGGCAACACTAAAAATAATAATAATAATAATAAACAAATAAGGGTGTTTTGGGGGTTTGGGGGGACACTAAACCACCAGTGAATATATGGAATGAAATGGGGAGGGTCCTCCCCCCCCACCCCAAGTGTATGGGGGCACCTCATGTAGCCCTCCCAAGGGGCTGATATTTTCCCCTATATGCCCCCAGGGAGGGCTACTTGCATGCCCCCCCATCCATTTGGGGTGGGGGGAGAGGGCCACCAGAAATCTTGGCACATGCCCCCTCAAGCATGTAGCAGTACTTTTTGCCCACCCTGGAGGCAGATGGGCACAGTAATGTGTCCATCTGCCCCTAGGGTAGGGGCAAAACAAAACAAAAATATCAAAAACAAAAAAGTTGTTGGTGGGGTTTGGGGAGCACCCTAAACCACCAGCAACCTATGTAATGAAAAGGGGGGTGCCCCCCTCCCCAAATAGGTGGGGGTCCTCATGTAGCCCTCCATGGGGGCAGATTGCTAGTGCAATCTTGCAATCTGCCCCTAGGAAGGGGCACATTTGTTTTTACGGGGAGTGAGTGTTGTTATGATTTGTTTTTGATGGGGTGACCATAGGTAACACATGCTTTTTGTTTCATTTACAGCTTTACGTGAGCAGCTGCAACGTTATGTGAGTACTGTTTTTATTATTCTACAGTTAGGGCCCATTGTCAGTGGGGTGGGTGGGACTGGGACTGGGGCTGGATTGTTGGTGGTGTGGGTGGGAGTGGGCCATCTGGGGAGGTATTATGATGGGCTGGGACACAATTGCATGGTCAGGCCACACATTGCTCCCCATGCCAGCATAACATTGGTGTTTCCCTGGCAGTGGCTGTCTCCCATGTCGGTTTACCGCCCGCAAGCCCAGGCTGCACCTCTGGCTGTGCTGCGTTACAGATGTCACCTCCGGGGAGGAATGGGGATCCAGTCGGGGTTCCCCGGAATTGCCGCTGGACATGGGGATGGTCAACGCATATGGGAGACAAGGTGCCCAAGGCCAGAGGCATCACTTCCGACCATCCTGGAGTTCTGGCTGGACTGTGTTACAGCTTTTCCCTCTGGGAAAGCACAGGGACCCTGCCGGTGGGTCCCTGGTACTGTCGCTGCACTTGGAGATGGTCAACACACATGGGAGACATCCGACCAAGTCCTGGGACATATCCTGAAGATCTGGCGGGCCTGCTGTTCTGCTTCTCCCTCTGGGAAAAGAAGGGGACCCTGCCGGGCACCCTGGAACTACCGCTGTGATTGGAATGGTAGACTCACATGAGAGACGGATGCCCAAGGCCGGGGACACCATCCCGACCATCCTGGTGGTCTGGCTGGGATGTGTTACAGAAGGTACCTCCAAGAATGGAGGGGGATCATGCCGGTGCTCCCTCGGACTGCCGCTGCACTTGGGGGTGGTCAACCCACATGGTAGACGGGTGCCCAAGGCCAGGTACATGATCCCCAATGATCCTGGTATTCTGGCTGGCCTGTGTTACAGCTTCTCCCTCCGGGAAAGGAAGTGTAATGTCCCAGGCTTGGGGACTTTCAACCCACATGGGAGTCAGCCTCCCAAGGCAAGGGGTATAACTCCCTACCACCCTGGAGATCTGGCTGGGTTGGATTACAGCTCTCCCTCCAGGAAAGGTCGGGGACCCTGCCGAGGCTCCCTGGGACTGCCACTGCACTTGTGGATGGACAAATCACATGGGAGGCAGCCGCCCAAGGCAAGGGACATTACACCAGAATTTTCTGGAGCTCTGGCTGGCCTGCGTTACAGCTTCTCCCTCCGGGAAAGGTTGGGACCCTGCGTTACACCTTCTCTCTCTGGGAAAAGATGGGTAGCCTGCCAAGACTCCCTGAAACCGCTGCCGGACTTGTGAACAGTCAACTCATAATAGGTACAGCCACCCAAAGCAAGGGACATCACCCCCGACCAGCCTCTAGCTCTGGCTAGGCAGCATTACAGAATTTCCCTCGGAGAATGGACGGGGACCTGTTAGGCAGAATCACCTGCAGTACCCTTGGGGAACATTACCAGCAATTAGGACTACAAGTGTAAGCACAATTTCACCTTTGGTACACGCCTGTACTACACAGTCAAGTGGTAGCCATGGCTGAGCAGCCAGACTTATCACAAGAGTTTAAGTGAGCAGTAGAACAAGTTACACAAAGGACCAACCAATACAGTGATTCAAGTAAACACTTACTCAAGGTTTCTTAGTAAAAGAATATACATTTATTTACTCAATCATTTATAAAACATTACACTAGTATAAGCAGCTCAATATTACATACTAATACACCACAAAAATCCAACCGGTAAGTAACTGAACAAGTTTAGCTTAAAAATGAAGTAGGAGCAAAATGGCACTTCAGATACTTAGACAAGGGAGGAAAAGACAAGGTTATAAGAATAGGCAGCCAAATACATTCATAGGCAGGGGAAAGGGTTTCAGTTAAATACAACCAGCCATTCTTCACAACAGGCGTGGGCCAAAGTCAATGGTTCAGAGTCTTTTGTATATGATAGCACAGTTCTGGTATATAACGGTTATCTTTGCCACAGATTTTTAAAGGATTTGGCTAGGCGGAAAGTTGGATGAATGTTTAGGGAAGGACAAGCCTTCGTATTTGAGGAAAGTTTCATGCAATTTCTCAATGGAAAGATTTCCGGACCGCATTTGCACAGTACCGTTTTAAATGAAGAAAGCTGTAGCTGAGGCAATTGTTCCTGGCAGTTCAAGCATATCTCGCTGTTCCTGTGCTTCAGTCATGGGGACAAGAAGGAGGACATCCGGAGGTTCCTGCACTGCCCAGGGAAGAGGCCAAAAGCTGTAGCAAGACGTTGGTTTAAGTTGTGAGTGCCTTAAAGTCCCCCTGGATTCCTTCCCTCGGGCTATCCGGTTTTCATCAGTACTCTGAAGAAAATTAGACCGGAATAGGACGGTGTCCAGGTGGCTTGCGAGTTGGTTGTTCCCACCAAACTCACGGAAGTAGTTAACCTTGAAGGGCTTCTCTGTCGATTGGAGCTTCTGGCAATTCGGACCTGCAGCAGGGCTTCACCGGTCATCCAGGAGTTGCAGCAGTTCTCTTCCTTCATCTCGTCTTTGGTTCTTTCATTCCAGTGGTTGACTCTGCTTTCCAAGTCCCAGAGACCTGCTTTTAAACAGTTTTCCCCCATTCATTCAGCCTGGCTGTCACTCACCCAGCAGGGTGGCTGTCCTTGCTGGACAGTCAGCCAGCCAATCACACCAGAGTGCATTCAGTTATCCTAGGAGACTAAGCTCAGGGAGATTTGGGCACCTCCCTCACATCCTGTCCACCCCACACACTCTGGCACCAGAGGAGGGCTTCTGCACAGAAGCCCACCAAAGGGCACGAACAAAGGGACCAAACCTGATTTGGCATGCAGAGTTACACACAAGAAGGACTTTTCCTAAAAGAAATGGTGAAAAGAGATGACCTGAGTCTGTTTTTACACATAGGTCTGGGGCGCCATATTGAAAAAGATGGCTACCCCTGATTTTGAGCTACCATTCTTTGCGGTTGCGAAAAATCATGGTAGTTGATCTAAACAACTGCCACCAGACATTAAAAATAGGAAAAGGTAACATTTTACTGTTACATGGGTGTTTTGACTCAAGGGAAGCTAAGCAACCCCTCCAGCACTTTATAGTAAGATTGGGTGTGCTGGGTCAGTAAATTTAAAGAGATTAGTAAAGTCAAATTAACTTTACATTCCCCGAGACACAGTACTCTTTGTCATAGAAGGTATTTAAACCTTTGGGAATTCTGAAAAGACACCCCTGTTTCACTGCACTGAAGGTGCTGTGTTACACACAGAAAAAGATGATGCCATTGGAGTTGTTTAAAACTCCATAACCAAAGAACACAAAAAGTAAAACGCACACAAAATACATGGAAGAGTGGGAAAAAAAGACTCACACTCTTCCCAGGTAGGTAAAAAAATCAAATCCCAGAAATCCAGCAAAGTTGCTGGGGGTCTCAAAAGGTAAGGGAAATTAGCAGATTTTGAGAACTCTCCCTAACAGGACCCTGCCTGGGATCCCTGGGATTGCCATTGGACGTGTGGATGGTTGAAACGTTTTCTTTTCCACCCAGGTAGGTGCACCCACACATGTGAGGGACTGTTTTCATCTGGACACCTGTGGGAATGTGGGAAGGTAGGACATGTGTTATTGGTGGCATGTTTCAATCATTTCCAGGTGGGAAATGTCTGAAAATTGAGTTTTTTTTTTCTAAATCTCGGACTTTGCCGGGGCTTGTGGGTAATACATTCTAAGGTGATTTACCCACGGGTGTCTGCTTTTCTGAAATGGATGGGGTTCCCTGTTTTGCTTAGTGGCTGTGACCCCCTAGGTCCAAATCTGTAGGTTGTGCACAAGAGAAAAATTCCTCAAAATCTGCTCTGCCGACAGACTTGGGGTTACCAGTGGTTTAGCCTTTTACCTTTGAGTCAGGTAGGTACAACCACACATGGGAGGTACCATTTTCGTCGGGACACCTGCGGGAACGCGTGAAGGTAGGACATGCATTTTTCGGAGGGTTGGCAGTGGGAAATGTCTAAAAATTGAGTTTTTTTCACAAAATGTCGCAAGTCAGACCACTGTAAATTCCCATGGGTGTCTTCTTTTCGGAAATGCATGGGGTTCCCTGTTTTCCTTGTTGGCTGCGATACCCCAGGCCCAAATCTGAAGGTTGGCCACAACAGCAAAATCTGCTCTGCCGAAAGAGTTTCCCTTTGCGCCCGGGTATGTGCACCCACACATGTGATGTACTGTTTTTGTGAGATACCCTTGTCATCTGGACACCTGTGGGAACGTGGGAAGGTAGTACATTTGTTGTGTTCGCTTGGTTTTCATAACGGTTTCATACATTTGCTGCTGCACTTTGTCGCACAACCCTTTAATTTCCCAAATGTGATCTACATTTAGTTGCTGCTTTAGGCAGTATACGCTTCCCACTCCACCGAAACATCAACATGAAAAAGCGCGTAAGGTTGAAAGTAGGAACTTTTGAAAACTTGCAGCAGGACCCTTGGCAGAGTGCATGGATGACCTATGGTGAAAAACAAATGGCTCAGACCATCCTGATACACTTGTCAAAACTTATAATGAGGAGATGACAAAACTATTGGATGGGCTCGCTCGTAGCAAACTGAGAAGTGCAAAGAAAAAACCAAATATTCCAGATTTGTTTTCTACTGAAATAGCACAATTAAAAACAAAAAAGAGACAAGCGGAACAGACTTGGCTAAAAGACCAAAATATTAATAAAAAGGCTGCGTGGAAATTCATGAAAAAAGAATATAAAGAAAGCATCACTAAAGTCAAAGGTAACTATTATAATGACTTAATTAATAAGGCCAGGAATCAAACAAAAGAACTCTTTAGAGTCTTCAAATCTTTGGAAAAACCCAGATCCCTGACGCAGGATACAAATCCCTCTAAGGATGACTGAGATTGAGTACAACAAGCATTTGCGGATAAACTTTTGGTGGCTCAGAAAAAGCTCAAGAAGGAACTTGATGGGCTGGAAACAGCCACAAGAACGGAAAATGCTATGGACAAGCTTCAAAAAAGGCTGAATGAGAGTTGTGCTTCTGGTCAAAAGAGCATTAACCAAGGGACTCCATCCAAAGGTTTTAGCTTTGAGGAGACAACTACTCAGGAAATTAAAGAGACTTTAAAAAATATTCATCCGACCAACTGTCCAGGAGACCTCCAACGTTCGAGAGTTATCTTCGAACATCAAGACATTTTCATTCCATTTCTTTGTAGATTTGTAAATTCTTCGTTTAAGCATAGTAGCATTCCGCAACTTATAAAAGATGTGGCAGTGGATGTATCCAACCTGCGACCCATTACGAACACTGTGTTCTTTTTGAAAATGGTAGATAAGAATGCTGCTACTCAACTTCATTGCATATGGAAGAGGCTGGAATTTTTCATAAAAAAACAATCAGGCTTTAGGTGCGCCCACGGCACTAAGAGTCCTTTAGTGGATTTAAAAACGCAAATACTGGAAGCCTTGGAAAAAAGTGTTGACCCTCTTAGATCTTTCAGCAGCGTTTGATATTTTGGACCATCAGATTCTATTGGAGAGGCTGAAAGTGATTGGGGGGCTCTCGGAGAAAGAAATGTCCTGGGCACAAGCCTTTTTGGAGGGACGTAGATCAAGAGTATATTGGGGACATAATGCATCACAGGCTATTCTTTTAATGTGTGGAGTGCCCCAGGGGGCCTGTTTGTCGCTGCTATTATTTTATATATATATACAGCCACTGTGTCAGGAGTTAGAGAGTCTAGGATTCTTTTTCTCCAAATATGCTGACGATTTTCAGCTCACAATGGAGCTGTCAGGTTCCTACTCTGAGGATCAAGAGAAGCTTATGATTTAAGGCTCTAGTCAGGCAAGAAAAAATGTAAGTTAGTCGTATGAAAGTTTCACTATAGAAGAGAACTTAATTCTTGTAGTGGCCAAGGTCAAGACTCTTGGTATCTATATAGAAGCAAGCCTTAATGCTGGTGCCCAAGTTCAAAGGAGTGTAAGAAACATCAACTACTACCTTAGAATTCTAAGGTCAGTTAGACCAATGATTACGAAAGAGAACAGCGCAACGTTGGCCAGAGCTATTATTCTTTCACGGTTGGATTACTGCAACTCCATATTGGGAATTGCAAGTAAAAATTCCAAACAAATATTTCCTAAAACCCAGAATGCTGCAGAACGCATTGTGCATAAACTTACACGGAAAGATCCAACATCCAACGTCAGGAGAGAGCTGCAGGAGAGAGCTGCACTGGCTGCCTTTGGCAGCCAGAGTTGCTTTTAAAATTCTGACCCTGGTGAATAGATGTATTTTGGAGATTTCCCCCCAGTATCTTAGGGATTGGTTGGTAATATACCAACCTAAGAGAAACTTTTGTTCAACTAAAGCTTGTCTTTTGATAATTGAGCATATTAAAAGAGCTCAGGGAAGAGGGCATTCCTTTCCGCTCTTGGCCGCTCGATCATGGAGTAAATTGCCTGAATACATGCGTAAGAAAGAAAGCCATACTAGGTTTAGGAAGCTCCTGAAAACCAGGTTATTTGTATAGTGTGGGAATTTTAGAACTGCTATAGGACTTGGACTGTGAAGCGCCTGGACGCCCAAGGGCTTTGTCGCGATACAAATATGCTAACATAACATAACATACGCTTTTGTAACCTGCACAAGTCACCTACCCTTCAAAAGGTCTGCCTGTGCTCTTTCAAAAAATGTATGCTTGCCATTCCTCACCACATTTGTTTTCTTTATTTACCCATGCTAGGTACGTGTGTTTAGGCTGTAAGCAAATACATCCTGTGTACCACAGCTCAATTTTTGGCTTGTGGTATTGCTTGTTTTGTGAAACATTACAAATAAATGTGTGATTTCCTAACTGGAAGAGTCGGGGGAATGTAGCGGAGCATTGCTTTTCCTTACAGGGCCAACCATGTCCACCACATAAGTTTTTTCTTGTCATTTTTCCAATGTTTCCACAAACTATGGAAATGTTCCTCATATCGTTGTTGCCTGACCTTTGCAAATCACCCCTTCCTAAACTTGGAATGTTGTCTAATTCTCAGAAATGTATGCCTTTCTGTCTTCCCATACAGCAAACTAGGATTCCTTGGTGGCGTTATGACCGCCTACATGTGGGAAGAAAAGGAGCCAAATTTGGCTGAGATGTCTCATGTAACAAAAATGTTACAAGAGATTGAATGGATGCGAAATACCGATCTCACTGAAAAAGGTCTTGGCACGGGGAAGGGTGAGTGAGGGGCCTTGGCAGTTAAGCAGTTAAACACACCCTTCTTTACAATAGACTTCAAACATGCCATTACAGTTATGCTTACATAATACATCCATAGTGCTACAGTAGTACTTTTCAAATCCAATAGAGTTAGAATATGCCAATGGGTATCTAACTACTTTAAACATACCCTTCATTACAATACACTTCAAAGAAGCTATCACACTTATGCTTACATAATATATCCATAGTACCACACACAAATATTATGTAGCAAGTATATACTTGAAAGCCATATAAATGCCACAAACTGTATCTCAATACAGTAGTGTTTTTCAATCCACCATGGATTATTTGTTTCCCAATTATTACTTCATGTTAATACAACAACAGTGTACCACATACAAATGTTGTATCACACATAGTACATACAATGAACTATTTATGAGGGTCAAAAAAGTATGTTGTTTAACAAATGATAATGTATTTCTTCTTCAGAGAGAAACAACCACACATTCCAGCCTTGTTACCAAATTCAAGTAATTATCTGCACCTAGTAGTAATTACTTTTAGCATATTACAGTAGCCATAATTACTAAGGACAAAGTATTATGCGTTTCACCAGTGTCTTCAATTCTACATTACAGCTGTTTTACAATATTCAACTAAGCATCCATCCCCACCATTGATTTCTATCAAGATAAAACTGTAACCAAGATCACTGAGGATAAACTGTTGTAGCCATAAACCGTATCCACAATTCTGATATCCTTCCATCATATTACAAATACTGTATACTCACCCTATAGTAGTTATACTTACTATACACATATTGCTATGGCAGTGGGCAGTGTCCGGATTCATACTCTCCCTAGAGTACATCTCAATACCATAGACATATTGCTATGACCATGGCCAGTGTCCAGATTCTTGGAGGCATGACCTACAACCATGACCCCAAGAATCTGGACAATGACCATGGTCACAATAGAATTTAACCATATCATTAATACGCACACTGCACTGCCCTTTTCACATATAAAAATGGCTCCATCTTAACTTCTTCCCACTACCCCACCCTTCTCAGACACTCTTCCAGCCACACACTAGCCCCAATTGATTTTCCAGAGTCTTTTCTCACTGCGCTGTCCGCAGACAAAGGCTGTGGTTTGCAGATCCAATATGGCAAGTGTTTTAAAAAGTTTGGCACAGCTTATGTTTTTCAACAACCAGAGTGCACGTTTTATGTCCGCGAACATCACATGACTGATTGCTCCAGAGACGTCCACAGACACCGAATCAGGAAGTGGATCAGAGAATGACCTACTTTTTGCCCATTAAAAAATAAAATACTGCCTCGATTCACACCAAATTTGCAAAAGCACACTTTTGGGACCAAGCCGCCTCTATTTGCACAAGTTTGGTGGAAATCACTCTTGTGGTTTGGGCTGTAGGCGTGAGAATTTTTTTTTTCCATTATGTCTATGAATATATCAAAATTTGTGGGACACCCTATAACTTTGCCATCCCTTGACTAAACTGTACCAAATTGTGCCTAAACATTTGGAGGTGGCCATATACTTTTATTGCAGAGTTTGGTCAGGATTCCTCAAATAGTGCCAAAGTTATAAGCTGCCCAAAAACCGCTCTTCCTATGGGTTGAGCAACTTAACCATACCTACAGGGCCGACAGCGCAGACCCTGTAATGTAAGAGAGAGAGAGAAGCAGAAGAGGTTAACATGCCACAAGAGTAAAAATAAATCAGCCAAGGCCGGCCTTCTTTATATGTCTGCATGACAACGCAACAAAACTGTTCTGTGTGCTAAGACATATAATAGTGGGAAATAAAAAAACAAAACAAAACAATCTTTTGCCCTTTTCAAGGACAAAGATCTAATTATTTGAAATGTCTAAGGCTTTTTGGTCATTACTTGTCATAATACTTTTATCCATTTAATAAAGGTTTTCCAAACGAAATCTAGTCGCTGTGTGTATAATATATCCCCCTATATCCCGCGGAAAGCTTGACAGGCAGCTTCACCACTGCTGCTTTATCAGCACATGTACAGTCGAGCGCCGGGTTTGCTGCCTTTCCTTCACACATTTTCTAGCTTGTGTAATACAAGTGTGGTTATCGCAATTGCTCAGCGTATATTGTTTGATAAAATCTTGCTCAGGGCAATGAATAGCACATGTTATGAAGTTAATGATAGTTCTGATACGGTTCAATAAGAAATACAAATCATTGTATTTGATTGTTTGATTATTGAATGGATGCTAACCAAGTGAAGGGAAGGAGGAATGCGAGGAAATCACACGTATTCTTTTCACTTTATGAATGCATGTCTTTCTGGAAATAATGCCCCGTGTTCCCAACAGAGCACAGTGGGTGAAAGATGTTTGTTGGTGCTGCCTGTCACAGCAAATGTAAAAAAAAACAGAGGTTTGGCACGCACACTGCAAGGCCTTGCTCTTCCCATTTTGTTCCATTAAAATATGCTTTGCTCGTCCCTGTACCTTTAACTCACATTTGTTTCACATGTAGCTTTACTAAATGTCCTATATGAATGTAACCTAATAACATATTATATTATGACTCACAAATACTATCGATAGGTGAATCAACCTGCAGTAGTTGTATTAACACATATGTAATTTCCAATTAAAAGGAAACACACAATTGCCAAATTAGCCTTTACCTCAGGGAAATGAACCCAATCTGCATTTGAATATAACTTCCTTTCTATGCTAGTATATTTACAAAGCAGAATAATTCAGATTAGTCATGGAGTTTGTATTAGTTAAGTTATCCCAAGATGTATGTGGGGTGAAGGGGGGGGGGGGTCAGCATGACAAGGGAGCACATTGAGAAAAGTAGATTACAACTGTAAATTCCCTTTTGCACATTTTTTTGTTTTTAGCAGAACATGCCACACTAAAACCCTTAGCACCGGCAAGTACTGAAAAGTACTGTTTACTGTGGGAGCTCTTCTGGTCTGGTTGCTGTTTTCGCTGTGGTTGCGCGGCGGAAACCTGCCCGGAGGAATCTTTACGCCGCAACACCGTTCTGCCCTGGCTCCTTTAAGAACTAGGTGGTTCTCTGGATGGTGACTCCGCCCCCTGGGACCCGCATCACTGCCTTGCTTCCTACATTTACCCACAACCCAGCGCGCCCGCGTGTGCACCAGCAAGTACCAGAAAAATACTGTTTACTGTGGGAGAGCTCTGCTGGTCTGGTTGCTCTATTCGCTGTGGCTGCGTGGCTGAAACCTGCCCGGAGGAATCTTTTCGCCGCAACACCGTTCTGCCCTGGCTCCTTTAAGAACTAGGTGACTGTGCGCTTCTTACCGCTGATTGCGTGTCTTTTGCGCTGCCTTGCTTTTGAACTTGGTGGACACTGGATTTTAAGTACCTCATTTGTTTTTATTGAAGGTGGTCCTCTGGATGGTGACTCCGCCCCCTGGGACCCGCATCACTGCCTTGCTTCCTACATTTACCCACAACCCAGCGCACCCGTGCGCACCTGCAAGTACTGAAAAGTACTGTTTACTGTGGGAGAGCTCTGCTGGTCTGGTTGCTGTGTTCGCTGTGGCTGCTCGGCTGAAACCTACCCGGAGGAATCTTTTCGCCGCGACACCGTTCTGCCCTGGCTCCTTTAAGAACTAGGTGACTGTGCGCTTCTTACCACTGATTGCGTGTCTTTTGCGTTGCCTTGCGCTGCCTTGCTTGTGAACTTGGTGGAAACTGGATTTTAAGTACCTCATTTGTTTTTATTGAAGGTGGTTCTCTGGATGGTGACTGCGCCCCCTGGGACCCACATCACTGCCTTGCTTCCTACATTTACCCACAACCCAGCGCGCCCGCGCGCGCACCGGCAAGTACTGAAAAGTACTGTTTACTGTTCACGGTGCGCGGTGCGGGACCCCACTTCAATATTATTCATTGTTGTTAGTGGAAATTACGGTGAGTTGTACCCTACGTGGATATAGGTGGTGAGTACCTTGAAAAATTGATTGGCTGCAAATTGCAAAAGTCTACTTACCTCATAGTGTGAAAAAGGGACATATGATTCTCAAGGCCCAGAAAGTTCTACCTGCAAAAAGCACCGGATGTAGGAAAAAAGATCTGATGGCTATCAAGAACAGGTCGTCCTCCTTTGCATGTTCTACCCCTAGAGGAGGTTCTTCCATGAATGGGACACTGGGGAATGTTGATATCCGTCAGTTTTGTAATGGGTCGTTATCTGCATTTAGAGCTAAAACAGCTACTTTGGCCGGTGAACGACCCAAAACCATTGATCTGGATATACAAGCCACTTAGTCTGGCATAAATAGCTCCCCAATTCCAGTTGAAGAGGTGAGAAATGATCAGTTTAGGGCTGGTAATTATAAGACTCCCACTACTGATAAGTCCCTAACTGATACTGCTATTTTGAAATTTTTACCTGCCACTTGTTCGATTCCTAAACCACTTAAGGGTAATCCTCAGGAAAAACCGGATATAGCAATCATTGATCTAGAACCAAATGATTCAGTGTTTTCGAACAGTCTGATGTCAGAGAACCTTTCAAGTACTCCTATAATGTTTTCTGACAGCGTGCAAAGTGGTGATGATTCTCCCTCTGGAAATGCTCCCCACTCACCTATAAATGTGTCTTCATCGCCTATTCATGTCCTGATGCTCAATCATAGCACAAATACATCTCTAGCCTGTACCCAAGTGAATAATAACATGTTGAACATAACTTTAAATTCTATGAATGTAACAATGCATGCTTTATTTAAAATGTTGAGATTATGCGAACGTAAATTAAATGCATTGGATGGAAAATGGGAAAAAATACCTCAATAGCTGAGTGAAATAGATGAGGCTATTAAAAGTAATCAAGCCAAGAATGATGGGATTCAGGCAAGTGTTGCTCTAGTAACCACCCAAACTGAACCCACTGTAGGGTCTTGTCAATTGTGCAAGAATTGTATCCCTGGAAAATCATCTGAGATGACTCCACCTGTATTGCCCTGTTTTCCAGAAATCATCTATGACAAATTTAACAAATTTATGGAACGGACACCCGGTCCAGATGGGACCCCTGATTTAGAGGAGCTGAATGAAATTAAATCAAGTGACAAAATAGTCAAAAAGAAAGCTCATGTAGTAGTTCCCTCAGGAGTAAAAAGTACAAAGAAAGTAAAAGAAATACTTAGAAAGCTACACAATAATCAACTGGCTTTAAAGAGTAGTGGTAAGGGGTCAGTGAAACACTTTTTTAAAACCATTTCCCTGCCCAAACGAAATACTCTGTCAGCTTCGCAGGCAATTAAAGAAAAATATCAGTTACTTGCGCAGTCCAAGAGACTGGATACTCTTAAGTTTACCCCAGTTCAGTCAATGGATTACTCACCATTGGATGAGCTGGTAGAAATATTGGATGTTGAAAGCGACGAGCGAGTGAATGAACCTAATGAAGGGCAACAAAGCCTCGAAGAAACACACAGGCCCTCACTCACTCAGGGAAAGGTGAAAAATGTTGCTCAGCTATTGAACCAAAGAGCTGAAATAAGGAAAGCCGTTGACGCTTACATGTCTGAGAATTGTAACCCTGTGGCAGTCACTTCGGTCGCAACCGACTTTATTCAAAAGGTGGCTGACCCTGCTCAATCATAATGCTCCACAGCTAATAAAAAAAAAGGTGATAGGTAGAGCAGTTGCACCCGAAAGAAGCTTGGAAGCAGGGAGATATTGAGTAGATCTGATGGGGTTGAAAGAGAGAACCAATGGCCAGGTTTACCTCCTGTTATACATGAGGCTGTGAATATACCAGCCCTTGATACACTTGATGACGGTGAAGGGTCTCAGAAATATTTCTCAAACTCCATTATTGCTTTGATTGAAAATGCTGTTGGTAAGGCGATAGCAAAGAACTTGCCATCAAAGCAACCAACCCCCAACATAAGCCTGGCCGATGGGGCTGAGATGATGACAAAGAGTGCGATCAAAAAACTCCCTGCCCCATACCCCTTAGTATTAGCTTGCATGCCCCCTCCGACCACACAATAGGATCCAAATATGAGAGCTGTGATGGCTATATTCTCAGAGATTTCACAGTTAGAGGATATTGTGTCTTCTGATTTTGCATTGGTCGAGTTTGTAACAGAAGGGTCCTTGAACTCGGTAAGGCTCTGGATTAACTCCAGAGTTGTCCAAAATTTAAGCTGGCAGAATACAGAAGCGCTTGCCAAACTGGGGTTTAGCCTAATATTGGAAACATTGAAGAAAACTGATTTACCCATGAATAACCGAAGGGTAAGATTTGAAAGCCAGCCTCCTGTTCAGACTAAGATCAGTCCAAAAAATATTCCTAACAATACTACATGCGTATGCAATAATCATTGTACGCAGAATTAACAAAGAATAGAAGGAAAAATATCCCTTGTGAGTTGGAACACACGAGGGTTTAAACATTTGATTAATAATGATCAAAGTAATCTAAATAATTGGGACATAGTACTCTTACAGGAGACGTGGCTTTCAGAAACCCCACTTTGGGAAAATCATGAAATTCATACAAATGCTGCCATTAATTCATCTAGTGGACGGCCTAGTTCTGGTCTACTAATAGCAGTGAAAATGGGTAGAGGTTTAACTTCGCAGTGATGGGCCGCCCCGAATGAATATATGCTTCGAGAATAAGTGAAATTTGAGAAAAACGAGGTGGCGGTTCTAAACATTTACTGGAACCCGATTGCCATGTCTGACGAAAAAAAATTTCTTGATCTAAATTCATTGCTAGATTTAGTCTCAGCTGACCTTAGGGTTAGCGCCTTAATATTGGCGGGTGATCTAAATTTGAGATGTATGGAGCACCCAGAGAATAAAAAGCAAACGGGATATTGGAGATGGGTTAGCCTAGTTAAAGCGAGAGGGTTGTTTATGCTTAATGGTGCGTTAGCTCCGGACTTACCACCAGTTGAGACATGGCACAAGGGTGACAGTAAGTCGATTATCGACTACATATATGTAAGCAGAGAACTTTGGCCTTTAATGACAAAGTTCTTTGTATTAAGAACAAATGTAAGCGACCATAATATTTTGACTACTGAATGGAGGACGAGCATAGCCGAACCGGCAAAAATAGATCTAATGCACTGCACTAGTGTGGTGAATATGAGGGGGAACCGCCTTTGATGGTCAGATTCAGAGTTAG
This sequence comes from Ambystoma mexicanum, assembly GCF_040938575.1. Classification (NCBI taxonomy): domain Eukaryota; kingdom Metazoa; phylum Chordata; class Amphibia; order Caudata; family Ambystomatidae; genus Ambystoma; species Ambystoma mexicanum. The sequence goes on from NC_090924.1 coordinate 141,851,599, forward strand.
CGCAATTAGACAGCAAACTGAGAGATATGTCTGAGCAGCCTGACACACGGGCAGGCAGATCGAAATATGTGTATACTGACGCTATCCAAGCTATAAAACAGCACAGAGCTAAGGTAACTCCGAAGCGCGTCCATCTACGCTATTTTTTTTTAAACATGTTTTTATTATTTTTCAACAAACAATAAACATCATCACAAGTGTTATCCCCAACTATCCTCCCGTCTCCCTCCCGCCCCCGGATGAGTCTGGTCCTCTGTGAATTCTTATTCGGGAACTCTTACGTGCTATAAATGTCCAATATTTTAATGTTGTGTGGACACCATTGTTCCATATAGTCTGATTTCAGGTAATCCAACACTGAACCCCATTCCCTCGCAAAGGAGTCGTTCTGGGCCTGGAGATGGTTTGTGATTTTTTCCATGGTCATTTGGGACCACACCTTTCCCAGCCAGGTGTAAGCCAGTGGTGGGTCTCGTTTCTTCCAGCTTTGGGCTATTGTTGCCCACGCCGCAATGTCCAGGCCCATAAAGCTCCTCCATTGTGCTTTGCGAAGTTTCTTGGTATAGGGGTCTTTGAATCCGCACAACCACACCCGCTCCCCCATTTGGCCCGCCTCCGGGTATATTTTTGTCATTTCTGTTTGCACTTCCTTCCAGAAGCTCTTCACTCCCTGACATTCCCACCAGATGTGTCTCCAGGTTCCTACGACCTGGCACCCCCTCCAACAATGGTTCGACGCTTCCGGGTACATTGTCCCAAGTCTCTCTGGGGTATAGTGCCATTGGATAATTATTTTCAGCCACATTTCTCTGGTTTGGACAGCCCTGGTGAGTTTGAGGATGCCTGTCAACAGTTCCTCCCATTGCTGCCTGGTAATTTCCTCCCCTAGTGTGGTTTCCCATCTTCTCATGTATGTCCATTTGATTTCCTCTTCTGGTGTGCAGATGAAGCTGTACAGCATTGACACCAGCTTTTTGTCTCCTGGGTTGGTTATTAAATACATCTCAAAGGGTGTGAGGTCCCTTGTGGCCGCCTGGAAAACCTCTGGTGTACACAGCCAGTGCTTTAACTGTTCGTATTTGTATCTGTCTGCTTCTGCTAGCTTCCACATATTTTTACAGGCCACAAAAGATCGTATTTCTTTGTCCTGGAACAGTTCCCCGATTTTCCTACATCCTGCTCCTTCCCACTTCTGAAAGCCGCTGGGCTCTTGTCTTGGTGGGGTGGTCATAATTCCCTTTCTGGTTTGGGCATCCCAGGCGTTTAGTGTAGTCCTCATGACTTCGCTTACTCGAAGGTTCAGGTGTCTGTAATGTTTATTCTTCCACAGTAGGTCCACTAGGGGGGTCCTGGCAACCGCCCTATCTTGCGTTACCCAGATTGTCTGTTGGTTCTCCCCCAGCCATTCCTTCAGAACCCATAGTTGGGCAGCTTGATAGTATTTCTTAAAATGGGGAAGGGACATTCCATCGGCCTTTATCGGTGCCGTAAGAACGGCTCTGGCAACCCTCGGGGGTTTCTTGTTCCACACAAATTGAGATATGGTTTTGGAGAGAGCTTTGAAAAAGGGGTCAGGGACTGTGACTGGGAGAGCATGGAAATAGTAGAGTACCCTGGGGAGTATGTTAATTTTGACAGATTGGATTCTTCCCCACCAAGAGATTTAAGTGGGCACCATCTTTCTAGGTCCTTCTTGACTCTAGCCAATAGGGGGGTGTAGTTACTCTTATAAATCTTGTCAACCCTATGCGTGAGTGTCACCCCCAGATATTTGATGCCCTCCTCTGCTGTTTTTAGACTGAGCTGGCCCGCCACTGCTTTAAGTGATTCCTTGTTCCCAGCTAGGACCATAATCTCCGATTTTTTCCTATTAATCTTCAGGCCTGAGATCCCCCCAAATTCCTCGAGTATTTCTATGGTTCTTGGTAATGAGTTCCCGGGGTCCTCTAGGGCAAGAGCATGTCGTCCGCATACGCTATGACTTTATGTTGCCGGCCCACCATCTCTATTCCCCTTACCTCCTCGAGTTCCCTTATCTTGATTAGAAGGGGTTCCAGGAATATGGCGTATAGCAGGGGTGAGAGGGGGCAGCCCTGCTTCGTACCCCTCGAGATCCACACCCTGTCAGTGACTTCTCCATTTATGGCTATTCTTACCTCTGGGGAGTTGTAATTAGCTCTTATCATATTTATAAACTGATCCCCGAACCCCATATGCTTCAGTGTTTTGAAGAGGATAGACCACTCAACGCGGTCAAAAGCCTTTTCGGCGTCCAGGGAAAGTAGTATTGCAGGTGTTGGGGTAATGCCTATTTTTTCTATCAGATGGGTTACTCTTCTTAAGTTTTCATGAGTTTGCCTACCGGGGATGAAGCCTGATTGATCTGTGTTTATTAGGGTTGTGAGGAGGGGCGATAGTCTGGCCGCCAGCACCTTCGTGTAAATTTTTGCGTCCAGATTTATTAGGGCTATCAGGCGATATGAGCGCGGGAGAGTTGGGTCTTTACCCGTTTTGTGGAACACGAGGACTTTCGCTTCATTCATGGAAGGAGTTACGTTGCCCCTGTCTTTGAATGTATTAAGAAGCCTCGTCAGGACAGGGATTAATGTATCCACATATTTTTTGTAAAATTGGGCCATGAAGCCGTCCGGGCCAGGTGCCTTTGACGTTGGGAGGCTCTTTATCGCTTTACTGACCTCCTCTTCTGTGATCTTAGACTCCAGGGCCTGCTTGTCCTCTTCTGCTATAGTCGGTATGGGGATGGATCGTAGGAACCTGTCTTGAAGTACGTCGTCAGGGTGCTCTGTTGCATACAACTCTTGATAGTAAGCTTTGAACGCATCCCCCATATCCTTTGTGTTCATATGTGGCATTCCTTGTGCATCTTTTATGTTCAGTATCGTCATTGTTTTCTGCTTTTCCCTGAGTTGTCTCACTAGCAGTTTGTCTGCCTTGTTAGCCCTGATGTAGTACCGCTGTTTTAAGTAGAGGAGTGATTTCTCAGCTTTTTTGATGCGTAGCATCTCTAATTGTCCCTGTACATGTTTCATTGCTTTCTTGAGACTTCTAGTGGGATGTTTTATGAGCTCCCCTTGGATTTCTGCCAGCTTCTTCTCGAGCGTTCTTTCCCATTCCTGATGTTGCTTGTCTTTGGTGGCCTTCAGTGCTATTATATGTCCCCTGGTTACTGCCTTAAAGTCCTCCCACACAGATCCCAGTGGGACTTCTCCGTTGTCATTAAACTCAAAGAATTCCTTAATTGTGTTCCTTAGTTCCTCCCCCAGTACTTGGTCCGTTAAAATGTTGGGCGCCATTCTCCATCTCCAGAGGCCTCTCCCCCTTCCGGAGGTCTGAATGTCTAGCCATAGTGGGGCATGATCTGATAGAGCTATAGATCCCTTTTCAACCCCCAGGATCTTACCCACCAATCCCACTGACACCCAAAAATAGTCAATCCTCGACATCGTGTTGTGCACGTGCGAGTAGTATGTGAATCCGCTATGCTGTCCCTTCAGTTCTCTCTAGGCGTCCCGTAGTGCCATTTGTTCCATTCGTTGTTTAAGTTGTTTGGATGGGGACCCATACCCCTGCGTTCCCCCCGTACTCCTGTCCAGATTGGGTTGCCACGTCAGGTTCAGATCTCCGCCCAGTATTATCTCTCCTTTTGCAAATTCCTCAGGTTTCCCCATGGTGTCTCTAAGGAATCCATCTTGTCCCGTGTTTGGGGAGTAGATTGCCACTAGGGTGAGCCTACGACCATCTATCGATACATTAACGAAGGCAAACCTACCCTCCTTGTCTACTCGAGTATCAGTGAGGTTTGCCACCAGACCCACTTTTGCTGCAATCAGCAAGCCTGCTCCTTTTTTCTCCTGTGTTCGCCTGTGCCCAGATTGTATAGCCTCTGAGACGTACTTTCTTTCTGTCTGCAGACTTAATATGTGTCTCTTGGAGGAGGAGAATGTCCGCCTTTTCCCTTCTCACCAAGGCCTCCATTTTCCTCCTTTTCACTGGTGAGTTCAGCCCCCTTACGTTTTGTGAATAGATTCTGATCATCCCCATCCCGTCTGATCTTCTGTTTCTGTTCTCGTTCCCGCCCGTTGCGACCACTTCCCTCTTCCGGAGATTCCCCCACCCATTCCCTCCCCCCAACTGCCCAACCCCCCCCCCAACCATGAACCAATATTTAACTTCTATCCTGAGGAGGGCCAGGGTCCCTATGGATGCTTGGGTGTTCCGCCCCTCGCTCCCTGCCCTCTCATGACTCTGGATTAACTGTGCGGGGAGTCCTAAACCCCGCGCCATCCTCTGACCTCAGCAGTGTTGTTCCCGGTTCCCCGCCGGGCCACTGAAAACATGGTGTTCCGAGGTTAACTAGTTCTTTTTCCTCGTTATTGACCCATTGGCGGATGAGCCCTCCAATCTTGCTACTTCACATTAATGGACCCCCGAGGGATTACGCCGCTTTTCCCCTTCCAGTTGATTTCTTCTTTTGTCGCACCTCTTCCCATCCTCTTGGCCTTTTGTGCTAATCCCATTTTGTCCTGTCAGGACTCGTATCCGTTTCTTTTATTTGCACGTCCATTATTTGGAGGCCTTCTTCACAGGTGGTCACTCTCCTCTGCCTGCCCTCCCACTCGAATAGCAAGCCAAAGGGGAATGTCCATTTCCACCAATTCCCTTACTAGTGGGTCCATTTCCCTTCTTTTTAGGAGTGTTGCCGATGCCAAGTCCTGATACAGTTGGATTTCGACTCCATTCATCCTTATGTGATCTAGCAGCCGCGCTTTCCTAAGTATCTGTTTGTTTTGTGGGTAGGATGTGATTGCTGCTAGAATCTCCCTTGGTCTCTCCCCTGGGGCACCGGATCTTTTCAGCCCCACCCTGTGGATTCTGTCAATCCCTATGTCTGCTGAATCTTGAGCCTCAATTATGTCTCTGAATACCTCTTGCATCGAAACCTTGAGATCTTTATCCGACACCGTTTCCGGCACAAACTTGATGCGGATGTTGGATCTGCGAGTACGGTTCAACAGATCCTCACACTGAATTTCTAGATTATGGGTGAGTCTAACCAGATGTTCTTGTGTTTCACTGCTTTGTTTCGCCTCCTCTTCTATGTTTTGTACTATTCTCTCCACGGTGTCTGTCCTTTCCTCCAATTTGGCCACATCTGTTTTCAACTCCTGCACCACCTGCTTCATCATCATCTCACCTGTCCTGTAGCTCTGCAAACCAGGATCGCATATCGTCCTTTGAGGGTGGTAGCGCATTTTGGTTTGTGGCGTTTGTGTCCGTAGTGGGCTCTTCGCCTGCCCTATCTTTTGAGTTCGCCCCTGTATCCGAGGACCACATCTGGAGTAGACTTGTGTCCTGTTTGTGGGATTGCGGGGTGGGCTGTGAGGTGCCCCCTTCCCCTTCAACTGTGACATATTCTTTACTTATGAAGGTCTGGGGTCTCCCCCTCTTGTGACCTCCCCAGTTGTGGAGATTGTCCGAAGTTATGAAGGTGTTTCCTTTATATTGTGGTGTGTAGGTGGGGGGGGCAGCGCTCCTCTTATATATGTTCTGCTGTCCCAGGCCATCAGTACCGGGCAAACGGAGGGGGGGGCGCTGCTGCGATCACTCTCACCTCTGGCTCTGGTGTCCTCGTCCACTGGTGCCCTCCACGCCCGTTCGGCGGAGGAGCGGTGATGCCTCCTCCTCTTCTCCCATGTTTCCCAGGCCCGCCGAGGTCCGGCTAGCCTTGTTGCTGCCGTTCTCGCTGCTTCTTCCTGCTTGCGTTGCCGGCCTGTCTGTGGGGGGGGTTTCGCTCTGCCCGCTCGCCCGGTGCTCCGGAGCTCCCGCCGCCGCTCTGTTTCAATAGCGGCACCTCCGGTGGCACGCATGTTCCCTGCTCGCCGAGGCATCTTTTTCTTGTGGCGGGGGACAGAGCTCCCTTCCTGCCTGCGTTGCCGGCCTGTCTGTGGAGGGGGGGCTCACTCTTCCCGCGGCCACTCCGTGTCCCACGTGGCACCTCCGGCAGCACGCGTTATCCCCTGCGCGCGGGGGCAGCTTTTACTTGATCCCCTGTGGCGGCGGGTGACGAATCTCCCCCTTGATCTCTGGGCGCTCGATCTTGTGGCCGCTCTCCTGGTCGTCTCCCCTGTTGGGACGTGTGGCCTTCCTAGGAGGGGGAGGGGCGGCAGCGCTCTCTGCAGGCTGTCTCCCCCGGAGGGATGTTGCTGGGTTGATCTCCGCTCGCTACCGGATCTCCACACTTCGGGGGTTGCTGCTGAGATTCCGGTGCTTAAACGCTCGGAACTGCACTTCTGAGGTGCTTCTTTGATGTAGGCCCGGCGGGAGCGCGATCTACACGCGACCTCCTCTGCAGGCGGCCATCTTGGAATATCATCTACACTATTTTGACCCTGAAATCAAGGTCCGTAAAGCACAGCTCAGAGCTGATCTTAGGCACTTGAGGAATGCGCCTTCCCCCCAATATCAAAAATCAACGAACACCCTTAAAATGCACTACAGAAATTGGCTAAAGTCGCACCAAGCGTCCATGTTACAGGAGGATGGTTCTAGTATGTTAAAAACGCTAGCCAGCAAGAATATTGCAAGAATGTGGGAGATGATAAATCAATCTATCTCTCCCCCACAGCTAGTTAGACAATCAACGTCGGTTTCGTCACAACTATGGGCTGAACATTTTAGCATGCTGTATGCTTCAGTGAAGGGAGATATATCAATAGATAATATGAATTTACTCCCTCCTTTCCGGCTAGAATTTGAATGGTTGGAAATCTTAAACCTCATTAAATCTGCAAGCAATTCAAGAGCTAGTGGTCCTGACGGGTTGTCCAGTTTCCAGCTAAAAGAGAATCCGGATATTTGGACGTCAATTCTGTTTAAGATCTTTTCCACAGTGAATTCGACTCAGTCCCTACCCGAATCTTGGACTCAAGCAATTATAGTCCCGATATATAAAAAGGGAGAGAGAGCGTCACCTTCGAGCTATAGACCCATCTCCCTTTTAGACATCCCGGGGAAACTATTTGCTAAGATCATCCTTAAGCAGTTACAGACTTGGGTAAGAGAAAAAGGGCTGTTTGACCATTTTCAAGCAGGTTTCATGGCTGGGCTAGGCACTATCCCAAATATTATTGCCATAAATATGATCCAAGCCCAACAATCGAATCGAAATAATCCACTATACCTGGGGTTTATTGACTTTCAAGCTGTATTTGATTCAGTGGATAGAAATTTGCTGTACAAAAAATTGAAGAAACATGATTGCCTAGACTCCCTCATCTCCTTGGTAATCTCACTTCATTCAAACACGTCAGTGAGAGTCAGGATTTCCCTCGATGGCAAATTAACTCCTGTAATTAAAACAGAGGGAGGCTTAAAGCAAGGGTGCTCCCTTGCGGCTTTTCTATTCAACTTTTTTATTTTAGACCTGGGGCTCGAATTCAATAATTGTATTGGTGACCCGCCAAAACTAGGAGGTCAAAAAATTGCTTATTTTCTATATGCCGACGATCTTGTATTATTGTCGCAAACACCACAAGGCCTTCAAAATATGTTAACAAAGCTGGGCCTCTATGTACAAGCAAATAGGTTGGAAATTAACATCGCAAAGACCCAAATTCTAAAGTGTGGAAAACAGCAAACAACCAGGAGTAATATCTTTTCCTGGAAAATTGAGAATGAAAGCGTCCAAACTACAACCCAGTATAAATACCTTGGGGTGTTAATCAACAATGTTCTATGCAAACAAGCTGAAGACCTAGTAAGGAAGCAAAAAATGCAACAGCTTGTTTCGCAATCACGATTGTTGATCAGGAAGTATGGGAAGTTTTCCATGAAATATATTGTGTTATTTTATAAAAATGAAAGTTCTCCCGATATTGCTGTATGGTATTGAAGGGTTTTTGCCAAGAGAAAAGTGCTACTGGGATCAATTAGAGTCAGGTTACTGGAAACAGATGTTATGCCTGCCTAACTCTGTGCCGATGGCTATTTTGCGTTATGAATTGGGATTGACATCCATGTATGCTCAAGTATCCTGGAAACAGTGTGCCTTGTTACGCAAATGCCTCCTGGAAAAGGGAAGTAACAATATACTGAAAGTGATTGCGCATCATTTGCTGAAATCTGTAAATCCCTTCGCTGTTAAATGGAGGAAACATGTATATAATGAATTAGCCCATGCTGATATCACAATAGAGTTATTACTATCAAATCATGTTAGAGCGAAGGAAAAAGTACATCTGGCTGATTGGGTAGCAAATATGACAAAGTGCTCCCAATACAAGGACTTTGACATCTTCTTATTTGGCATTAAAAAATATGGGTTGATGTCAGATTACTTGCTGAAAAGCCCTTCTCCTAAAGTAAGAATGGGATATTTAAGATTCCGGTTAAACCTATGGTACACAAGGGATGTCCTTTCTAAAAGGAAAACGCTGGCAAAAGAACAAAACTACTGCAGATATTGTATTGTGCCTGAACAAAGAGAGACACTACAACATCTGCTCGTAGAATGTGTAGCATTCTGCGATGTATGAACCAGATGTTTTGCACACACCCAGGTAGTCCAAAGACCAATGCAGAGTGACAAAAGATGGCATGAGCTGTTCTCCAGTACCCGCCCGAAAATTCAGATTGCCATAGTAAAACGTTTTCAAATTGTGCTCCCCGGGTTAGAGGTGTATAACGGGTAATGCATTATCTATAAAGCTAATAGGTAACCGGTTGGTTGAAAGAGGTAAGCTTAGTCAAGTAACCATCTAACTGGAACCTTTGTAAATAGTATGAATTGGCGTGATCATGCGTATAAAATGAACTGTTAATAATGATGTGATAACATGGGTATTGTAAGAATGTATTATCTTTTAGCCTTGTAAGATTGAAAATTATTGTGTCTTGTATATAAATGTTATTTATATGTTAATGAAATTTGAAAAGTTGTAATACAACTATAACAAATAAAAAAAATAATAATAAAAAAAAATACCCTTCAGGTTTTGAAAATTCTGCCAGAGGATTTTCCTTTCCATAGCTCTGGTGTCAGACATATACATGTAATACTTCCAGGACACTATCATTTTACTTACTTTCATAGGCATTGGTTTGCTGTGCAAAATGTATGCTTCTCCTGAAAACCTAACTCATGAAATCCAGGAAGTGGTTTGGGAAGAATGCCTACCAGGATGTAAGGTATGCTCAATGAAATAGATGAAGATTGTAGGATACCAAGCACTGTCTGGGAAATAGCTTTGCGGTCCCAATTAATCCTTTCTAGGCTGTTGTTCACATCTCCTAGCTCCTTTGTAAGTAATATGTTTAAAGGAATGTCCTATATTTAACATCCTCTTGTTGTCAGTTCAGACCTCTTTGTGTGTCCTCTCTGAGGAAGAGTTCTGAAGTCTCCTTGTGACTTAGCTGAGAAGTGTGCATCCACAGAAAGATATTCTCTACATCTGAGTCCATGTTGAAAATACATACATTTTGCAGTGACGCTTCAGGAAACAAAAGAAACAACACCATTGACGTTGTTTTGAATATCACCCTGCCTTCCTTCTTTCTTCAAACGCTCTATCAGATGGTGAGTTTCTCGTAAATTGCATAAAGCTACTGGTCTTTACTTTTAGGGTTTAGTTTAAGTTAAGGCTAGACCATCCTTTTCTCAACATGAAGCACTGAATTCCTGTGATGTTTGGACCGAAGTAAATATTCAGTCATTTGATGTTATCATTGACGGACCTGGTCATCAAAGAAGCTATAAACTAAAATATTCAGGGAAGTCACATTTTGATTAGGATGAGGATTCATCCATGCCGGAATACAGATTAGTTTCCAGGACAGTTACGCAGTCATATAACAGAGCGGATTGAGGATGAATCTGGCTGAAGCTTGATTAACCAGACTAGACTGATAGAGCCATTATGTGTTGATGTTCATGTAGATGACTTCCTGCCCCACATTTTCGTCATTTGTACGGTGTAGTGCAAAGGTGCAGGGCAAAAAGCAGCATACTGATGTGTAAACCACATTTTGCCCTGCACTTTTGCAATCCGCCATGCAAAATGAGTTAAGGCCGCCTGGCATGCTTGCATGACAGGCAGCGTTTACTTTTAATTGTAAGTGCCACTTGCAGCACTCACAATTACAATTAAGCACTGCCCGACATGTTTGCATGTCAGGCAGCATTTATTTTCATTGTGAACACTGCTTACCATGCATGCATGGTAAGCAGTGTTCACAATTACAATTAAACCCTGCCTGACATGCAAGCATGTCGAGCAGAGTTGAATTGGTATTTTACATGCTGCCTGCCATGGATGCATGCCAGGCAGCATTTACACTGGATCACTAAAGTATCCTCCTGCTTCATGCTCATGCATAAAGCAGGCAGACTCCATAGGAATATCCAGCAATTGCTCCTGAATGAAAAGCCATGCCAGTGCAAATGTTGGAGCATATTTATGGTGGAGCGGAAGTGAGGCAGCGAAAATGCGATTTGTGTTCCGCCCCTCCTGTCCACCCTACAAATGATTGAAAATGAGCTGTGGCATGAATGGAGGGCATTAAAGCCTTACTCAAGGCTTTTACACCTTCCATATACCTTATGGCTCATTGAAACATGAGCTCCTTCATGTCACTCATTCATTAAATATGGGATAGTAGGCAAATAACCCACACGAAATGTCCACATATCTCTTCTCTCTATTGGGTAATCTGAATGAGTGTATCCGCACAAATAAATTCAATACTTTTCTCTAATCATAATATCTTGCATATTGATTGGTACATGTGAATACCAAAGCCGTAATTTATAAATTCACACCATATTCAAATTGGCAGGATCCATCAATTGTGTGGGATCCCATGGGGTACAGGTTTTGATCTGTGGTTTTGCCTTTGTGGTGGCAGTGCCCTTTACTTCTTATTTTTGGAGTGATGAAATGACTTCTGCCCTGTAGGAGGGCTTGGGTGAGTAGTGGCGAAAGTGTCTCCTCATCCCACACACTTCTACAAAACAAGAGTGACCCCAATCATTAAGGTAATAGAGGTACAGTTAAGAGATACAGCTCCTTCACATTTTGTGGCAATGTGGGCAGAGGGAAGGCTATGCTCAGAAGCGGAATGTGAATTTGATCCAGAAGCATCCAAACAGCAAAGTATACTAGTCAAAAATAAAGAGAATGTACAATCAAGGTTCTATGAACATACATACATAATTTAATTAAACACACTTTCTGCAAAAATAACTACATAGAAAAACACTACACAAATCTCACCCCTGACGAAAGAACAGAGAAAATTAAAAGAAAAAAAAAACATGCTGCACTCTGGTCAATGAATCAGAGGTAAAAGGCAAGTCAAAATCACAATGTTCTTTAAAAGGGTGCACAATAATCTTAAATTCAAAAGGGATTAAAGGTGTCCTACCCAGTCACTAGGACCTGATGAAGGACCCGTGGGGCTGTTATCAGTCAATAATACCTTCTGCGGTTCTTGGCGGTTCAACAACGTTGAAACAGGCTTCTTGGTACTGTTTGTGTTGTTCAAATAAGGCTTCAATGTGTCACTCCCGTTGTTCCAGATGGGAATCAGATTTCGAGCTGAGGTCAAACTGAAGTTTGTGTAGGCTCGAGATGTGCGGTTGTAAGGGCCTCTAGGGTCAGTTTGACAGTCGGCTCAATAGCGAAGATGCTGGTGATGAGATACGCAGTTCAAGGCGGGCATTCCGGTACAGCATTGAGGGTTGCAGTACAATGAGGCCATCATGGTCACTTCTACTAGCAATGAAGATCAGCAGTGAAACTGCTGTGGATTTGAAGGATGTCACATAATGGCATTCAGTAAAAATGCAAATCATCAGGGTCACGAGGATCTGCTAAACAGTTGGTTTGATGGTAAAGATGGTGGTGACTGGATGTGCAGTTCGATGTGGGGGGGATTGTGTGGTATTAGAAGTTCGTGGTTCGATGGGTCCCCATGGTCTGCTTGATGAGGATTGGCAACGCAGATTCTGGGAGTTCATACACACCATTTGAAGGAGGCAGGTTCAATGATAAGCTTCAAGTTCTAGTCGAGGAAAAAACATGCTCAGCTGACATGGTGCAGTGGCCAACTGGTTTGAATGGCTCATAAAACTGCTCAAAGCAGTTAGATGGCTAAAACACAATGAAGACCAGCAGGGGGCTTGAGGGGTTTGGTTTGGAGGTCAGTGGGCGTAGTAGGAGGCGTCAGGACTTCGTGGAGCTTGATGGGTTGGGCTAGATGTCAGTGGGGTAGTGGGAGATGTTAGGATCTGAGGGGGATACCTATGTTTGGTTTCATAGGTCAGTAGGGATAGCTGAGTAGGGCTAACTACCAGGGGCTTGAGTGGTTTGGGGCAGAGGTCAGTGAAGGTAGTGGGAGGTGTCAGGACTTGAGGGTGCTGCCTGGGGTTGGGTACATAGGTCAGCAGGTGTAATGGACTTTGTCAGGACCTAAGGGAAATTCCTGGGTTTGGGTGCAGATATCAGTAGGGGTAGTGGAGGAGGGCAGACTACAAGGGCTTGAGTGGTTTGGGGCAGGAACCGCTGGGGGTAGTGGGAGGCGTCACTACTTGATGGGTCTGCCTGGGGTAGTGGGCCGAGATCAGTGTTGGTAATGGAGGAGGTAGACTACCAGGGGCTTGAGTGGTCTGGGACAGAGGTCAGTGGTGATAGTGAGAGGTGTCAGGATTTGAGGGGGCTACTTGGAGTTGTGGTGGAGTTCAGCGGGGATAGTGGGAGGGGTCAGTACTTGAGGGGATACCTGGGGTTGGGGTGGATGTAAGTGGGGGTAGTGGGAGGTGTCAGGGATTGTGGTAATGTTTGGGGTAGTGAGCAGAGGTCATTGGGATAGTGGAGGAGGCAGGACTAGCAGCAGGCTTGAGGGGGGTTGGGGCGGAGGTCATCGGAGGCAGTGGGAGGTGGCTGATTATGCGAGGGCTGCATGGGGTTGGGTCGAGTGGACAATGGGGGTCATGGAAGGTGTCAGGACACGATGGGGCTGCCTGGGTTTGGATGCAGTGGCCAGTGGGTGTAATGGCAGGAGGGCAGACTAGCAGGGGCTTGAGTGGTCTAGGGCAGAGGTCAGTGGGGGTAGTGGGAGGTGTCAGGACTTGAGGGGGATGCTTGGAGTAGTGGACCGAGGTAAGTGGAAGTAGCAGAGGGAGGGCAGACTAGCAGGCGTCATGAGGGTTTTGGGTTTGAGGTCAGTGGGAGATGTGGGAGGTGTCAGGACTTGAAAGGGTTGTTTGCAAATGTCAGTGGGGGTAGTGGGAGGAGGGCAGACTAGCAGCGGCTTGCGGGGGTTGAGGCAAAGGTCAGTGGTGTGGCAGATGTCTGGGGTAGTGATCAGAGCTCATTGGGGTAGTGGGAGGAAGTAGGACTAGCAGCAGGCTTGAGGGGGGTTGGACGGAGGTCTTTGGGGCAGTGGCAGGTGGCTGATCATGAGGGGTCTGCATGGGGTTGGGCATAGCAGACAGTGGTGGTCGTGGGAGGTGTCAGGATTTGAGGGGGCTGCCTGGGGTTGGGTGTGGTGGTCAGTGGGTTTAGTGGGTGGAGGTCAGACTAGCATAGGCTTTGGACTTTGGGGAAGTGTCAGGTCATGAGAGGGCAGCTTGGGGTTCGGTGCAGAGGAAAGTTGAGATCAGGCAGAGGTCTTTGGGGGCAGTGGGAGGTGGATGGTCATGAGTGGTCTGCACAAGGTTGGGTGCAGCAGACAGTGGGGGTCATGGGAGGTGTCAGGACTTGAGGGGGCTGCCTGGTGTTGTGTGCAGACATCTGAGGGGGTAGTGGGAGGTGTCAGGAGTTGAATGTGTTGCCTGGGGTTGGGAGCAGAGGTCAGTGGCAGGTAGTGGGAGGTGTAAGGATTTGTGGGGAATGCCTGGGTTTTGCTGCGGAGGCCAGTGGGGGTAGTGGGAGGAGGGCAGACTAGCAGGAGGCTTGAGAGGGTTGGGGCAGAGGTCAGTGGGGGTAGTGGGAGGTGTCTGGACTTCAGTGGACTGTCCGGCGTTGGATGCAGAGGTCAGTGGGGGCAGTGGGAGTAGGGCAGACCAGCAGTGGGCTTGAGGGTGTTGGGGCAGAGGCCAGTCGGGGGTAGTGGGTGCTGTCAGGACTTGATTGTGCTGCCTGGGGTTGGGAGCAGAGGTCAGTGGCAGGTAGTGGGAGGTGTAAGGATTTGTGGGGAATGCCTGGGTTTTGCTGCGGAGGCCAGTGGGGGTAGTGGGAGGAGGGCAGACTAGCAGGAGGCTTGAGAGGGTTGGGGCAGAGGTCAGTGGGGGTAGTGGGAGGTGTCTGGACTTCAGTGGACTGTCCGGCGTTGGATGCAGAGGTCAGTGGGGGTAGTGGGAGGAGGGCAGACTAGCAGCGGCTTGAGGGGGTTGAGGCAAAGGTCAGTGGTGTGGCAGATGTCTGGGGTAGTGATCAGAGCTCATTGGGGTAGTGGGGGGAAGTAGGACTAGCAGCAGGCTTGAGGGGGGTTGGACGGAGGTCTTTGGGGCAGTGGCAGGTGGCTGATCATGAGGGGTCTGAATGGGGTTGGGCATAGCAGACAGTGGTGGTCGTGGGAGGTGTCAGGATTTGAGGGGGCTGCCTGGGGTTGGGTGTGGTGTTCAGTGGGTTTAGTGGGTGGAGGTCAGACTAGCATAGGCTTTGGACTTTGGGGATAGTGGGAAGTGTCAGGTCATGAGAGGGCAGCTTGGGGTTCGGTGCAGAGGAAATTTGAGATCAGGCAGAGGTCTTTGGGGGCAGTGGGAGGTGGATGGTCATGAGTGGTCTGCACAAGGTTGGGTGCAGCAGACAGTGGGGGTCATGGGAGGTGTCAGGACTTGAGGGGGCTACCTGGTGTTGTGTGCAGACATCTGAGGGGGTAGCGGGAGGTGTCAGGAATTGATTGTGCTGCCTGGAGTTGGGAGCAGAGGTCAGTGGCAGGTAGTGGGAGGTGTAAGGATTTGTGGGGAATGCCTGGGTTCTGGTGAGGAGGCCAGTGGGGGTAGTGGGAGGAGGGCAGACTAGCAGGAGGCTTGAGAGGGTTGGGCAGAGGTTAGTGGGGGCAGTGGGAGTAGGGCAGACCAGCAGTGGGCTTGAGGGTGTTGGGGCAGAGGCCAGTCGGGGGTAGTGGGTTTTGTCAGGACTTGATTGTGCTGCCTGGGGTTGGGAGCAGAGGTCAGTGGCAGGTAGTGGGAGGTGTAAGGATTTGTGGGGAATGCCTGGGTTTTGGTGCGGAGGCCAGTGGGGGTAGTGGGAGGAGGGCAGACTAGCAGGAGGCTTGAGAGGGTTGGGGCAGAGGTCAGTGGGGGTAGTGGGAGGTGTCTGGACTTCAGTGGACTGTCCGGCGTTGGATGCAGAGGTCAGTGGGGGAAGTGGGAGTTGGCAGGACTTTAGGGGGCTGGGGATGCAGAGGTTAGTGGGGGTAGTGGGTGGAGGGCAGACTAGCAGGTGCTTGAGTAGTTTGGGGAAGAGGCCAGCAGTGAGGTTAGTGGGAGGTTTCAGGACTTGAGGGGGCTGCTTGGGGTTGGGTACAGAGGTCAGAGGAAGTAGTGGGAGAAGGGCAGACTAGCAGGGTCTTGAGTGGTTTGGACAGAGGTATGCACTGTGGGTAGTGGGAGGTGTCAGGATTTGAGGGGGCTGCATGGGGTAGTGGGTGGAGGTCAGTGGGGGAAGTGGGAGGTGTCCAAATTTGAGGGGACTGCCTGGGGTAATGGGCAGAGGCCAGTGGAGGTAGTGGGAGGAGCGAGGACTAGCACAGGACTTGAGGGGGTTTGGGCAGAGGTCAGTGGAGGTAGTGGGAGGTGTCAGGAATTGAGGGCGCTGTCTGGGGTTGTGTGACAAGGTCAGTGGGGTTAGAGGGAGGCATTAGAACTTGATGGGACTGCCTCTGGTTGGATGCAGAGGTCAGTTGGGGTAGTGGGAGGTGTCAGGAATTTAGGGGACTGCCTTGGGTTGGTTGCAGAGGTCATCGGTGTAGTGGGAGGTGTCAGGACTTCAGGGGTCTGCCTGGGGTAGTGGCCAGAGGTCAGTAGGGGAAATGGGAGGAGGATGGACTAGCAGAGGGCTTGATGGGGTTGGCTCAGGGGTCCATGGGTGCAGTGGGAGGTGTCAGGACTTGAGGGCACTGCCTGGGGTTGAGTGCAGGGTTCAGTGCGGTAGTGGGAGGTTTCAGGACGTCAGGGGGCTAACTGTGGTAGTGGCCAGAGGTCAGTGGGGGTAGTGGGAGGAGGGTGGGCTGACAGGGGGATTGAGGGTATTGGGCAGAGGCCAGTAGGGATAGTGGGAGGTGTCATGACTTGATGTGGCTGCCTGGGATTTGGTGCAGAGGTCGGGGAGGGTAGTGGGAGGTATCAGGACTTCAGGAGGCTGCCTGGTTTGGGTGCTGAGGTCACTGGGGGTAGTTGGAGGAGGGCAGACTAGCAGGGGGTTTGAGATGGTTGGAGCAGAGGTCAGTGGGGGTAGTGGGAGGTGTCTGGACTTCAGGGAACTGCCTGGCGTTGTTGTAGATGTGAGTGGGGGTGATGGGAGGTGTCAGCGCTTGAGGGGGCTGCCTGGTGTTGGGTGCTCAGGTTAGTGGGGCTAGTTGGAGGATAGTTGGAGGAAGACAGTCTAGCAGGATGCTTGTGGTGGTTGAGACGGAGGTCAGTGAGGGTAGTGGGAGGTATTAGGACTTAAGGGGGCTTCGATGACTTAGGGGTGATGGCACGCAGTTCCGCCGGGATGCCGTTTTAACTTAGGGATGAAAATCCATAGTTTGGGTGCTGCTTCAACTTAGGAGTGACGATCCTCTGTTTGGGTGACACTTGAATTTAGGGGTGACAGTCTGCAGTTTGGGTGCTGCTTGAATTTAGGATTGACGGTTAGTAATTTGGATGCTATTTTGATTTAGGGGCGGTAGCTGCAGTTTGAGTGATGCTTAATCTTAGGGGTAACGGTCTGCAGTTTAGGGGATGCTTGAAGTTAGGGTTGAAAGTCTGCAGCTTCGCTAGGGTGCTGCTTTCAGTTACAGGGTACGGTCCGTATTTTCGCCGGGAGCTGTTTTCAGTTACAGGGGATGGGCCACAGTTTTGCTGGGGTGTTGCTTTCAGCTACAGGGGATAGGCTGCAATTTCGCTGGAGTGGCGTAATGGTGATTACTTGCTGGTATTCGGTGATGACTTCTTGCGATTTGTCCGGCGCAAATCTTGTTAGATGGCTCTAGTTTTTACTTGATGGTGGCGTGTTGTGGGCATTACGGCTGCAGCTTGGTTTCCTTTGTGCTGTAGGTTACTTTGTGCTTTGAAATCCACAAATCGGCTCTTTTTGTCGGTGCAGTTTTCTTTTCCGCGTTACTTTGCACTGACGTGTGCTTTTTCTATGAATCATGCCCTTCGACTCAAATATCTGAAGAGCAGACGCCAGGCGCTATGCAGAAGCCACACATGTTGGCTTTGTCACTACATGTTTTCATTTAGATGTGAAAAGGTTGCTACCATAAAAATGTATTACACACCAAAAGCAACTGAAGGAATTAATTTCATTTCTGGCAGTTAGCTTTGAAAAGTTTCAAAGATATGGATATTATACATAATTGTATATTTTATGTTAAAACTTTGATTCTCTTGAACTAGTAACAACACTGTTTGATGACGATTCATGTAATTTAGAAAAATAGAGAAAACATTGTCATTTTATGACATAGGTTACTGTTTACATATCATTTTCAGAATCTGCTGTGATATATTTGATTGCACATATGTGAACATAACCTACATGCTACTAAATGACTACAGTGTAAATGGAGACATGGTAAAATGCCATCTCTAGTTTAAGTCGCGAGGGAGTAGTGGAGCGGAAGTTGCGTGTGTATATCTGGTCTTCCCGCCGGCTGAATTTCCCAAAAGTAAAGCTCCAGCAGCAGAGGTCACCAGTGCATTTCCTAAGCCTGTTCTGCAAAACTGCTGTCTGGCGCTTCCGCCTCCGTGGGTTCCCCGTACACGAGCCCCTGTTGCTATGGAAACCAGATGATGTGCGCTCAGCCACTATCCCACTGTAGGTAAGGAGTTGATTAATTCCTTTAGGCATAGTAATATCAAACAAAAAGGACTCACGATTGGGTCTGCATATTAACAATGGAAGGAAAACCTTCTGCAATCGATTAAATGAATGGTAGTGACAGTGTCCCGTGCCTACAACTACACATGTCCCGCACACAGTGCATAGGAAGTGGTGTCTTCACTTAAGTTTGCATTTTTGTTTGGCTCTCAGATCTTATTATCAGGGCCGGTGCAAGGATTTTTGCCACCCTAGGCGAAAAGTGATTTTGTAGCCCCCACTGTCTACACCGTGTGTCCTGTCTGTACAATCGCACCTCTTCGCAGATGTGTCCTCACCACTTCACATGCGTGTCTTGCCCACTACGTTCACAAGCTGCAATTTCTCTGTCGTGTTTCAGACTTCTTCATAACAAAGTAAAATGGAATCACTCTCTGACACACAACATATAATATACAGGCTGGATTAGAAACTATGATCAGATCAGGAAGGATTAGCAATAAAAATTATCAGAATAAGAAAAATCGATGCTATCAGTAGAATTGAAAATGATAATGTTCATACATCCCCTTCCCACACTCCCTACATACACATGTGTCCCCTTCCCACACTCCCTACATACACATGTGTGTGCCTCTCTGGGGCAGTTTTTTGACTATTGTGAGCATCATTAATTACACACAGTAGCTGTCTATTTAAAGGTTGTTGGAAGAAGGCTATTGCTTCACAAACCCACTGACTCTCCGCGAGCACCCCCGATTAGGAGGTGGAACTACCACTGACTTCACTTACCGTATCTTATTATATGATATGATATGGCATTTGTAACGCGCCTATACACAAGTGTTTCAAGGCGCGACGAGGCAGGGAGGGGGTAACAAGGGGAAGACAGACAACGATTTCTACTAGGCCAGGTGTCTTTCAGATTGCGCAAGTGCAGGGGTAGGGGGAAGGGAAAAAGTGCAAGGGGAAGGGGAGGGGGGAAGTGCAGTACAAAGTAAGTAGAATAAAAAAATAAATAAATAGGGCCAGCTGGTGGCAAGTGCAAGGTAAGTGCAGACAAGTGCTGGGAAGGGGGGGCTGTAGGGATACAGATACAGTCCCACAGTGCAGGGGTTGCCAGGGAGGCAGTACAAGTGGAGAGTGGCTGGGCCCAGGACCGAGGTCGGTGAGGGTGGGCCAGTTGCAGATTCAGTGCAGTTTCAGTGAAGAATTTAGCAGGGGAGAGGTAGAGAGAAAGCAGAAGCAAAGAGAAAGCTTTTGAGGTGCTTCCGGAACCGGAGATGGTTCTCCTCAAGTTTCAGGGAGGCAGGAAGGCTGTTCCAGAGGGAGGCCCCTGCCGCGGAGAGAGATCTACCCCCAGCTCGTTGCTTCGAGAAGCGGCTGACCCTGAGGGAGTTGGAGACGGATGAGCAAAGGGCTCGGGAAGGAAGATATTTAGGAAGAGAGAGTTGAAGGTATTTAGGCCCCAGGCCCCAGAAGGCCTTGTGGACAATGCAGAGGGTTTGGAACTTAATACTCGCAGCCACTGGGAGCCAATGTAGAGATTTCAGTCCTGTAGAGATACGGTCCCTGGGCTTGAGGCCAAGGACAAGTCTCGCAGTTCTTTTCTGGATGAGATGCAGAGGGCGGAGAGTGGAGGCAGGCAGATTTAGATAGAGGCTGTTACAGTAGTCCAGCTTCGAGAGAACCAGGGCTCGGGAGACAGTGAGCTTCTGGGGGAAGGAGAGGAAGGGAAGAATACCTCTGAGGAGGTGCAGCTGGTAGTGTGACTTCTTAGAGACGTCAGATATATGAGGAGAGAAGGAGAGTGTGGAGTCGAAGATGACCCCGAGGTTTTTTGGCTTCTTGCCTGCATCCATCAATCCTCCACTAAATGAAGTGGCAGACATCTCTGCTACAGTGACTGAAAGTGAGATAAGTCATTGGCTGTCTGTAGCCTTCCTACCACCACCGCTAGCTATGTCATGTGGTTGCCCCATCACATCCTCTTTCAGGTATCTGGGATTGCAGAGAAATACGCTTTGCTTGACTGCATTTGCAGGAGAGTGGAAATAATTGCTTGGTCGTATCAGAGATGGAGAGAACAGTAGTGAGCCATTCCTCGCCATCCACAAGCAATTAGTACACTAGCCAAAGCACCATCTGGTCTTTCAGGAATCCACCTAGTGAACATTCTCTGACCAGCCTAATTACAACCAATGGGCTGCCATTAGGGCTAGATATGAAAATGGGGCAGTGGCTTTTTCTCCCAGCCAGACCACCACGATCTTGGGTTGGAGATGTGTGAAAGTTTTGCTTCCACCAGGTTTTTCGAAATAGGGGTTTTAGTGTGCTTTGCAGCCTGGAGTTTTGACCAATTCTACAGGCCCATTGTTCTTTAAAATATCCTATTACTCACAAACTGCCTAAGAACCGTCCTTATGGCACTACTCAGTTTCTGTGTAAAGTCATTCCTTGTTTTTCATGAATGTACTAAACAAGTACAGTACTGCCACAAAGAGTGGACACTTTATGCAAACATAGAAAATACAATTCATGCAAAAGAGTACGGACCACTGTGGTCCCAGTCATTCTCAGCACACCAGACATCCTGGCACTCAGGATTCGTATTGGAACTAGACAGTTCAGCCCACATCTGTATGACATATAGGAAAGGTACAGTACGGGTTTAGAGCAAGTGACCTTCACACAAAAAACAGAAACTGCAGAGGGTGCGGCACTGAAAGCTTTAATTGCATACTGGACAGATACATCATGGCCGGCAACACTGCAAGCAATCACACACCAATCAATTACAGCATGGGAAGCAGCAGGCAACGATTGCACCACAGGCACCCATAAGCTACAGTCTAGGCAGCATTGCAACATGTTTTTTTTTTTTTTAAAGTGCACACTTGCCTCACAAATACAGTGCATACAGTTACTGTTTGCATAGGGCCAGCACATGCTACCCAAATAAACTCAACAGGCACAGAGTAGGCAGAGCCAACACAGGCATCCCCCAAACCGTTACAACATAGAGCAGCCTATTGCAAGCTTTCCTCAAAGTCCATCAGGTACTGCATGGGCAGGGCCAGTGGATGCTTTCCAAAAACAGGTATAGGATGCAAAGGATCACTACAAGCTTTACTAACAACCAAGTATACATACAGCATGGACAGAGCTATTCAAGATTCCATCTAAAACATATACAGCATTTATATAACAAAAGCAAACTTCTCTCACAAAAAGTTCAGCATGGTCAAGTGGACGTTGCCTCACGCAAAATGTCAATGCAAGCATCCATCATAAACAGGTACAGGTGTAAAGTGGACAGTGCATGTTTACCTCACAAGGGGGTACAATGACAGCATGGTCAGGTCTATTACAAGTTTTCCTAACCAATGGGTATGTGGACAGCATGGGGAGGGCCAGGCAAACGTCCCTCACAAACAGATCCACCATTCACAGAGTCAGTGCATGTCCTGTGACACAGGTACTGGCACAGAATGCCAGGGTGAGTGTATGTTTCCCTCGCAAATATGCACAAGTTCAGCAGTGGCAGAACAACTGTTTACAGTCAATATTTAGTACAGTTATGGGACAACAAACAGGAGCAGTGCAGGCTTCTCTTACACACTGGTACAGGTACAGCATGCAGGATTTCTTCCTAAACTAGTACAGTTGCAGCATTGTCGGAGCCATAGCAGGCTCCCTAAGCAGACAACGCACACAGAATTGGCAGAGACAGTACAAGTATCACTTGCGGTGGACACGTACAGCATGAGCTCTAGATCCATGCTGCCAGCCATCTCACATGCATGTAGAGAGTTCTTCTTTCATATGACCCTCTACCCCAATCATCAGCTCGTATCAGTGACAATGTGATGGCTGAGGAGTGAGGCAGGTACCAGGGGGTGAACTGTGCAATTGTGTCTTAAAGTCTCCACTCGCATGCTTGCCCAGTATGCCCTCTCCCCAAGGAGGTGGAAGGGGTCAGACAGGGAGCAAGCCCTAGGACTGCATGGGAGTGCAAGTAGGCTGGAGCTTATGTGGCCCTTTGGAGCAGAAGTGCACTGCAAGCAAGGTTTCCTCAGCGATCCTCTGTGTTTTGAATAGCACGCCATGTGGCTCATTAGTTGCTTCAGCACTATGTTTAAGTGGCATAGATTTTTCCATCAGCAAATTGCTAGTGTTAACTTCCAACATTTTCCATTTGTTTAAAACCTTTTGCTGTAAGTTTAATGTTTGACCTGGAGTTTGAATCCAGAAGACCCACATGCATATACTTGCACAGGCAGCAGACCTGACCAGCAAGTTTCACATGATATTGCACCTTAATTGTGCTTCTTTTCTTTGTTAACTTTACAACAACTATTAGATACATTCACACAGATACAAAGATTGTCAATGTTTAAATAGCACGTGTGCCCAAAATAAAGCCTATTTATTCATTAAGTAGTTTTAAAGTTGAATTAATAAATATATATTACCTCCTCTGCAACAAATCATTGGTGGGGTCGGTACTCTGAGTCAGCCCTGCCAGCATTGCTTAAAGGTTGGATCTATTAGATTGATCATGCTAATAAAATGTTTCACAAGAAATGTCTAGCAAGCACTGCACACTTTGGCCCATTCCGGGATTATGTGCATAAGGCTCTTTAGCTCCTTGTTGCTGAACTTGCATGAGGCACCTACACCCACCCACACCTCCCTCCTGCTCCATCCCATGAGCTGTACTTTCCTGACCCATGCTCTGCCACCAGACGTTCCTGGAGCGTTCTACCATGATTCTTGACTTACCTGGCATGAATGCCCTTTTTCTGACTATGTTGTTTTATCAATATTTTGTTCGTGCTAGGCCTCCATGCTTTTATTTGAGTCAGGCATGTGCAGTGCTGCTCAAAACATGCGTCAATATGAAATAGCCCTGCTTTCACTGCCATGTTACAGTCTCCTAGCACTGTGATTTGCAGCAGGCCACCCCCTACTTGCAAGAGAATATTATGCAGCTAGTTTAAATCAGATTGGTTTACATCTCTTTTGTTATTCATGAAAGCAGAAGGAGGAAAATAAAACTCTCTTTGGAGCCCCAGGCTGGCAGGCACCCTAAGCAGCCTCCTAGTTTGCCTAGTGTGTGGACCGGCCCTACATATTAGACATGATTATTCAATGGTTTCTTTGCAATTTGCACACTAAACATTTTAAGCAATAACTACAACCTACTCCAAACCAATCCAAAGGTTCCCTCAACCGTTATTAGAGTTGGCCCGACTTTGTATTAGAAACTTGTAAAAGGACATTCTAAGCAGTGGGTGTTTGCCTTGTTATTAATATCCCTGCACCCATAGTGAAATAATTAACCCTTATTATATTGTAATCCATATACTGTGTTTTGTTTGTCTACACCTTGGTGGACGGTTCTCCTTACTATGTTGACTTGCATAAGAGAAGCCACGGCTTCAACATTTCTAGACAAAATCCTGAAATCTAAGTAAAGAACTCTTATAGTGAAATGTGTACATTTTCACAAGTCCTCAGTTAGCCCACCCGCACGCCCTCAGTCTATGGCTATCAAGGCACGAATTACAGAAGTTTGGATTACTACAGTGCAATTTTATGCAAAATGTACATTTGGGCAACACATTGCTTAAGCTCAAAAATGCATTGAACCAGTACATGTTTGTACGGGGTAACATTTTGCTCTGCTTCTACACTATGCCCCAAGAAGTCTTTGTTTGTGACAGTTTCATATTCATAAATGATCGACATTTCTGCAATTCTAAGCACCATGATACATGATTGGTTAATTTCAAAAATTCTTTGCACCATGATATGATATTTACAATGCGCGCAATACCCAGAAGTTTCTAGGCGCAGACCATGGGATCGAACCTGTGTTGCTTTGTGTTGTTTTGTTGCCAATAAAAGCACGTGACCGTTGAGCTATCCTCCGACATGACACCGCAGAGACATTTCTGGAGTCTATGTGTCACAGGTTTAAATAGTGGCACAAACTGCAGCTCGGGATAGCCATTTACGAGTCCGTGCCTAATCAATGACACATGGTCGGAAGAAGGCAACAGCTGGAAACAAGTGTAAGTATTTGGGCATGTAACAGCAGTGCCTGTACAAGAGCTAACTTTTTAATACCAGGAATTCAGTGCACAGAACAACTATGAGGACATACATGTTTAAACACCCAAAAACTAGCCTGTAATGTCCCAAAATCAGACTACTTGCAACACATTATTTTACGTCACATATTGGGATCTTGCAAGGCACCATTGCACATTTGGTACTAACGCTCAAGTCAAACGAATTCGCTGTATGCACCTCTTGTGTGTATGAGACACAATCAAAGCTATGACCTTTGGCCAGACACAGAACTCAACAATAGATTAATTGCCCCACTGTGAGCGTATACTTTTATAATGAGGACAATCAACCTACAAGCCCCAAAATGAAAAGAGCTGTTGGCCGAAAAGCCTGAATTTGCAGAGTTGATCGTCACTTGAAAAGTATTTCCTCTCGAAATGTCGGTGGCATAGGCTTTTCTTAAAGAAGTACCTACATAATTAGAATTGTGCAAAATTAGAAAAAGGAAACCGAGGACTCTATATATCTTTTTCCTTCCGTTTTGGAGGTAATCATTAATATTATCGGTAGAGGCATACAGCAAGTACCCGCCACCCAACACGCAAAAGTCAAACTAACCATTCCCACATCTATAAGCCACAGATGTGCCTTGGAAAAGTAGCATATAGGATAATGCAGTTATTCTTACCTGGGTAATTTGAAATAAAAGGAACAAACAGAACCAAATGAAAACACTTATTTTGATTTTTATGAACATCGTTTTTTTTAATTCCAATACAGATGCTAAAGGTAACCTTTCCCTGATAGGGTTCACGGTTTAGCGAGAAGTACTACCACATGTATTGGAAACATAAGGGCTGATTCCCTGAAGATCACTTTTGACATCTGTTTGCTATTACTTAACAAGGGTACTGGATTAATTTGCCTAATTTTTGTGCATTATTGTTCAATTAAACAGGATTGTATCAGTATCTGTGGACGCTGAACAAAGAATTGATTGGAAAAGTACAATATGGTATTGCAAGTGATTACTAAGGACTTTTCCGATATGATTGATCTCACCTTGCCAACACATATTGCAATTTGTGTTCTGCTGATCCCGCATCCTCCATACACATCACAACTCACCCTCATTTAAAGTGTGCCACCTGCTTTGGCCCGATTTAACTCTCTCCGAGAGCCCCATGGCTTTCGTAGTGATATTCCTCCCAGCAAACCTTCTCCAACCTCCATAAACCGCTTCATCTCATTTGTTTGAATTAGGATCCACGTTCCAAAGTCACTGGACAATATACTCCAGAGAACAGGCTGAGAACCATTCCACTGACATGCCAAAGGATGGAGTTTCATACTACCCACCGTTTTACCTGTACAATGCGGCACTGTCATTGCCTGAGCTGTCAATCATTGGGTACGTCTCCTACTGCCTCACCATGTGCCTCTTATGCTCTGTGACAAATGGGGAGAGTAGAGAAGGAGAAAAGGAGATCCCATATTTGTATTTAATCTCAGGATGGGAATGAAGAGAGGCAGGAACTCTACATGGGTTGTTAAAGTGACTGTACTTGAGGGACGACTTGGACACATATCTGTCATGGATTTCTCTCCTAAGCACCATGCACCAGGGAGGAGACATATTGGACTGTCAAGGCAAAACCTGGACAACACTACTTCCATTCAAACATGCATGTTGCTGGTCCTTTACAGAACCTCAACCACACACCTGCCATCACCTAGTATAAAGGATCACCAGGGTAATGGCCTTACTATAGACACTTGACTCAGCACAAGACTCAGATACCCTGTCACCTTGCTCATGCTGGTGGTATCTCATACACTGATACCTGTCACCTTGGGCCCATCTCTTCCCATCCAAAGTCATATATTCTAATCCCCCTCTCCTGTGACATATCTCTGTTCCTAGATGTTTGACTCATTCTATTTATATGCCCTTCTATATTCCTCTTTTGCATATGCCTTCTCTCAAAATGTCTCTCTCTCCTCAGTGTCCCTTTCTCTCTCTGTCTCACTCATTCACTCCCTCTCATCAGAAGCAACACATGTGGAGGTCAAGAAAAATAGGCCATGTAGGCAATTGTTTAAAAAATGAATAATACAGTTCAGTTAAGCAGTAACACCCGATACAAGGTGGCGGTGTGGGGGGGGGTGGTTTTGGATCGGTGGTAACGGCACTCGGCCAAGTCTTAATGATGGGTCTCAGTGCCGTTACCACCTGATACAGCCCCCGGATCAGGTGTTATTGCTATTAGCACCCCAGATTTTAAATCTGGACACCTGGGGTGCTAAGAGCAATGCATTTTGTTTGAATGAACAGGACACCTTTCAGCATCCCATTCATTCAAACACAATGCTTACTCAAGATGGCTGCCGTGGAGCTGGAATGCGGGGCTCCATGCAGAGCCCCACTTCCATTTCAATGGTGACCAGCACAGACAAGGAGCAGCAGCGTAGGGGGCAGCACGGGCCCAACACCAAATGAATCTGGTAAGTGGGGCTAGGTGGTGGGAAGGGACTGCAGAACCGAGAGGAAGGGAGGCGAGGATGGGGGAAGATGGCGGGGTGGGGGAAGCAGCCATCAAGCTGTCCCGAATGTAGGCTGAGATTGTGGGATTTAGCCTGAGATCCAAGCCACCTGATTGGTTGGCTTCCCCGACCCAGTTGCTAATATTGATTCCTTACTCGTTGGAGGGGGGGGGCTAGTTTCAGCTCATACATCAAGTTCACTTAACCAAATAAAGTAAGAGGGTTGTCTCGTGCTGGGTGAGAAAGAGCCACGAACCAATAACAGAAACAGGCAACCCAAAATGTAACGTCAAATACTGTTATGTTTGGGTGGGACACTAGACCATAAAAACTCTCTACAAACAATGGGGCTGACTGGATTTTCTGACTGTCTGCCACATGCTCCCAATTTGGCTGATACCTAAATTTGCATAAAGGAAGGAGGAGTTTCCCTAAAAACATTTCCTAGCTGATCCCGATATGAAAAAGAGCAGAGGACACCTTCTAATCTGATCCTAAAGGGCTATGGACAAAAAAAAAAGAATTTCTAGTGCCTTTCCGATTTCTGTCATTAGACAATGCCATAACTGAAGAGAGCCCCTGAGTCATCCCGGATGTTGATTCTGTCCATGCAATTGAATTCAACAAACCAAAATGTATGTGCAAAATGACTCTGTGTAGTTAATGTAATTTGATTGCCTATAGAACTCTGAGAAGGGGATTTGGACTGTAAAAGAACATTTATGAAAGTATAGTCGTACATATATTGCAGTACAATATACAATTGTGCAGGTCAAATTTGTCCCTATCAGCACCAAATCATAAAATAATTCCCTTGATTTTTGCAATTTCTCTCTGGACTTGCAAGGGATCGCAA
Organism: Ambystoma mexicanum; assembly: GCF_040938575.1. Taxonomy (NCBI): domain Eukaryota; kingdom Metazoa; phylum Chordata; class Amphibia; order Caudata; family Ambystomatidae; genus Ambystoma; species Ambystoma mexicanum. Next base: position 141,879,133 of record NC_090924.1, read on the forward strand.
ACCATAGTTTACAGAAAACATTTCTGAACAGAGTTTTGCTAATTCCTAAAGGGAATCAGAAAAGAAGTTGGCCTATCCCCCTTCATTCCAAAGAAAGAAATATACATGGCCAACCTTTTTTGACCAAGTAGGCTTGCACAGAAATAGGATACTACCCTTAGTCGACTCCTAATGCCAACTAAATTGCATTTTCTGATTTCTCTTTCATTTAAAATGTATAATCTCATGTTTATGTGGCTTTTTGAAAGGGAATTGTCTTTTGTTCTTCAAAGGAAAAGCTAGTTATAATTTGAATAGGTTAGATGGGTCATTCTCAGAAACAGTGTCCATGGTGCTGATCTAAAAATCATTTGTGAGATCACCATATTTTTGCAACACAACTTGACACTCTTAGAGGAAGTTCTTTGAAATAATGTGTTATTGTGTAGATCACTTGTGGATTCCTGACAGGATTTGGAGGTCTTGAGGCATGTAACAGCTATATGCAATATGATGTGTGCAGAGGACAGTCTCCCTGAGACTTTGCCCAAAGAACTGAAGCATGTTTTTGCACAGAATTCTCGGTTTGTTGACACCAGCAGCAGGTAGTGCAGAACCACTTTCATCCACTCCTTTCCTAAGCAAGTGGTCACCCAATCTATTCTGGATCTTGATGATTCTCAGTCTCTGGAATGGGTCATCACCAAGGCTACAAGGAACTATGAAGTCTAAAATCCCACTGTAAATAACAATGCTTCCACATAGGGTGGAATTGTGGTTGATGAGTTGCTCTGCCACAGAAGCCTCCAGGGCCAGAAGGCAACATGAAGTTTCTAACTTGCAATAAAGCATGAGGCACGCACGAGTTTACGTGATGCATGGGTCCTCCAGCCATTGACACACAAAGTGCTTCCTACAATGGGCATTAAGCACCTCTTCTGTGTTGCATTTCAGAAATGTGGCTGTCGACCTCGAAAGATAGCATTAGCTTTGTACAGTTTACATGGAATGAGCAACACCAGTATATATCTGTCTATGTTTAAAATTCTAACCATAGCTTTCTTGGCTGTAACTGTTTAAAACGATACATTCATCCAGAGCCCTCACATAACACCCATATTTGGTAAATGTATGACAACATTCAACATACTATACGCTCCTCAAATTAACTGTAACTCACCCGACATCAGTAATTAATTATGTGAGCCCCAGACAGCAAAGCTCCTTATCTGGTTTTCTTCCCACTCATCAAAGCAGGATCACAGGCCATTCTTCTGCAACAGCCTGTCTGCCTGCAAGTGCAACACACTTCCCCCGGAGTGTTCGAAATCAGAGAGCAAAAAAGACCAGCCAGAGAGAGAGCACCGATCCAAGCCGAGAGAGAGATCCCAGCCTAATCAAAACACATTTTTAAAACCTCTGAATGCCACCTTCTATAAATATATGTCTGTTTGCATAGACTATGATCAAATTCTGTATACAAAGGTCATGTCATGTGTAAATCAAAACCACCCCTTAATCAGCCAACCCTCTAAGATGTGCCACAGAAACACATGCTCATCCTACCACCATTATACACAGCAACAGAAAAAGGTGTCACATTTCTCCAGGGCTGCATTCCTTTTCTGCAAATGACCAAAAGGCCTACCTTGAGCCACATTTCATTTACAGCAGAAACACATCTAATTCTCCATGTTTAAGTCTTGTACTTCCAGTTAGCCTTGCACAGCCTCCATTCATCTTACCAAATTGCACCAGAAAAACCATGGGCTGAGGTGCAATGAATATTGGTATGGGATATGTCAATGGTTAGGGGTTAGTGATTAGTAATTGTTAGTATGTATGCTTGATTGCAACTCAGTGTGGTGTAGTGCAAAATGATGACATCAGTTGTTATATAATGCCAAATTCAAAACCTTCCTTTTTGCTGGCATGTTCTCTTTGTATTCACAATACTGACATACACTAGATTCAGCACATTGTCTCACATCTGAGTCGCATGCCCTTGTTGACAATTGGGGTCTGTGTTCATCTATGTTGAAATTCAGACCCTTAGTTAAAATTCCAAACCTTGGCTGAAATTTGGAGCCCTCTCTTCCTAAATACTCCCTCCTTTTTTTCTGCTGCGACCTAATCAAAGAGTCACTGCAGAAACAAGATAATCCTGGCTACATCCTATGAGTGATCTTTGGCACAAATAAACAAAATTCCATATTTTGACTTCAGACCATGAATGACAACATTGAACATTATGCAATTGGTAATGAAACATTTTACATATCACTGAATTAATGTATATATACATTTTCTATTGAAAATATATCTTTTTTTGTTTTGAAATCTTTTGATCTTTTTTATCTTTGGATCACCTCATATTTTTTCTCTTTCTTTGTTCTTGGTGATCTCTGATTTATTTATTTTTTACATTTAGTTTTATTCTTATTTATTCTTATTTTTGTTATATATATATATATATATATATATATATATATATATATATATATATATATATATATATATACACATATATGTGTTGCATCATTCCAATCTTGGAAATCAACTATTAAATTCAATGTTTCAAAAAGAATGACATGTTTAAAAAAAAATGCCTTATTTTAAAAATGAGTATTCCACCTTCGCACAGATAAATTGAAACACAGTAAAATAAAAATACTTAATATTAAACGCCAGATGATTTGAAGTTTCCTTAACTTGGTAAAGCTTTAAATCAGGCTCCTGGCTACGAAACACTTTTCAAAGTGAAGCAGGATTCCATCCTTAGCGAGCATGGTTTCCTTCAGAGGTCACCATCCTCCCACCTTTTTTGGCACAGGGTCTTTTTCCCGGTGGTCTCCGGTTCATCCAGTGGCCTACAGGGGATCCAACTGCTTCCAGCTCAAGAAGCGCTGGCAAAGGAGTTAGTTAATTTCTAAAGCAGAAGAAAAAAACGAGATTAAATACCAAGAACACCAAATTCATTCATTTTTCCCTTTCCTTTCAAGACTACCTCAAATAAAAACTACGCATTAAACAATATAGCATCTACTATACACAATTAAGATTGTTGAATTAATGATATTTCTCCATGACCACCTATAGATAACACCCAAATTAAGCACAAAACACAATATGGCATTTCTTTTCATTTCTTCCTGTAAATAAACCTGTAGGTTACTCATAGCAAAATGTAACACAGCACAATAGAAATAATGCAATAATTGCTACAAACGTTCAACATCCATTCAAAACACTTGCTAATCTAATCATGCAACACCCTTTGGCACTCACCAAACTAAACCAACACCAATCTAGAACTCTTCACTCATTTCCACCTTCCCTATTTATTCATATATATATATATATATATATATATATATATATATATATATATATATATATATATATATATATATTTCTTTTTTTTTACACACTTTGTGTTCACATTTTCACTTATATACTCACCTCTTTTATTTCCCCTTTTTCACAGTGATTTTAAAAACACCCACAGTTACTCACCTGATGTGTTTCCCTTTCTTACCCCCTTTTCCAGTCAAACAATAGTTATATTCATACCTAGTTACCTGCGATAGTCAATCTCTTCGAGATAGCAGCATCTCATTTCCTGACTACAACTATACCTTTTACTCACTACTAGCTTCTCTAATCTGTTCAAGCCTTCTCACCTCATGTTTTGGATGGAACAGTTTAATTTGATTAACATGGACAATTTGGCGATTTTGTAGACTACAGGTTAAACCTTATCTACAATTCTGACTTGGCCATGCCATGATCAAAGGTATTTTGAATTGTTATGTTTACCTTTCCCAAAATTAAATACATATACCTGATTGCCTGTCTCATTTTCTCTCAAAGATGTTTTCTTGTCATAGTACGATCAGTGGCTTTTTCCAACTTCTGTTGTGCAAACACAAAAGCTTGTTGAAAGTGCTTTCTCAGCTCTCCCACATATTTGTGGATTGTGCATGCAAGAACCTGTTCATTTGTTCTGTGGCAAAATCATTTTTCTACCTGTCATAATGTTGTGTGGGCTGAGGTTTGTTGATCTAGATGGTGTTGTCCTAATAGCCATTAACACCAAAGGAAGTTGCAGATCCCAGCTAGATCCAGCTTCAACTACACATTTGTTAACATATCAATGATTGACCTGTTCCACCATTCTACTCCCCCTGAAGAGGAGGACCTGTATGAAATGTGCAACTTTCTCTTCACACCCAGGATTTGACACATTTATGTCATTACTTTACTAATGAAATGACTTCCGCAATCTTATTCTATTTTCTGAGGTAAACCAAATCTTGAAAAAATATGATTGACTAGCAAAGTAACTGTGGGTTGTGCACTGCAGTCTGGAGCTTGATTTTCAAATCTGACCAGGGGAGTATCAAACCTCTTTTCATTAATGGTGCCTGTGGGTGGGGGGCAGGTTGAAATTGTGCGCACACACTAAACATCCCTTGGTATAGAGTTCTAAATCTTGTGACATGTGTGGCCAACAAGTATCATCTTTTTTTAAAAAATCCAAGGTTATCTGGGAACCCCTGTGGCCTGCAGTTGTGACATTGTGGGCATGATGTAACATCAAACTTCGAAATGACAAAGGTACTATCCATTGGATTTGACCTGACATGGATTCCCTAATCATTACCCTATCTTGTAAACAAATTCTCTTTTTATTTTTTAATAACACGTTCAATTACTCTTTTCCTTTGCAGTCCTCTTCAGACAGTGGATCTTATTCTGCATCTAGCAAGTGGTTGTAAAATCGGCCTAAAATAAGATCCTCTGTTGTATCTTAATCAAGTCTCAATCCGGAGTATAAAATCTCCACTGTCTCACAGGCTGTTCAACTGTTTTCTGAGTTTTGGGGCATGTCATTGCATCCACCTGGATTTCACCCAGCAGATGTTCAATTGGAAATAACTCCCCTATCACAGCTCCAATGTTGTCTAATTGATCTGCCTTGCCATTTCCTTCTTTGTCTTCCCTGGTGTTTTCAAATGACTACATACCTTCTTCCAATGAAGGATCACATCATTTTCTGAAACAAGTTTGTCTATGGCTTGGATCATTTTGACATGTTTAAGTGGTTTCTTGTTATATGTGAGCATTCCTCTCACTTTCTAGCCGGGCAAATATTCCACAAAACTGTTTTGTGCATAATCAGAATCAGTGACTGAAACTATTTCTTTGTGTTTATTTTCTACTGCTGTATATATTGCCTTAAAAAAGGCAGTTAATTCTGTAACTTGACTGCTTATTCTTGGGATGCCATGGCATTTAACCCACCAGTTCCTATTCCTGTCACTAGATCTTTTTGTCAGAATTACCTTCCACGTGATATGCACATCCATCTACATACACAGTTGGGAAATGATTACATGTTTATTCATTGAAAGCCTTGTATGCTGATTGTTCAAATTCATATAAATTTGTTTCTAATTCTGTATCTTCAGGTGCACAGACAGCTGCACCGTCTTGTAGATCTGCTAACTGTTGAGCAACTGGGCTCTTCTTCATCTGTCCATATCGCACTTCCTCTGGGAATACCTGCAGCGCCAACGTCCATGAAGTGATCCTTGACTGGGCCAAATTACCTGATCTGATCCTTTAACTTTGCAAGATTTGTAGAGTCTGATGATTTGAAGAAACATGTCAGTCAAGGTGAAGGCATCCTATGCCTATACTACACGATTGATCAGGCAAATAAAAACTTTTCTAATCTGAATTCAACACTGCCTCCCTTGCTGTCTCCCTGGTTAACTCCAAACTTGACTACGGTATCAGCCTGTTGGAAGGCACTTCTAAGTTCAACTTGGACATGCTTCATGTTACTCAAAATAACGCAGTTCGAGCTGTATGTGGTCTCTCCAGAAGGAATTAAATGACTAAGGCACGTATTTCCCTGCACTGGTTTCCAATCAAACACCACATCACGTACAAGGTAATGCTTCTCACTCATAAATGCTTAATGATAAAGCTCCAGTCTATTTTAAGGATCGGATTAAGCATCCATGTTGCACTCACTCACTTCGCTCCAGCAATACTAATAGACTTGAGTTTCCCAGATACAAGCTGAAGTGCTTCGGTGGCATCAGCTTTGATTCCATTGCTCTGCATCTATGAAATCATCTTCCCACCTCTCACCATCCCTGTTCTGAATTACCCTTATTTGAAAGATCTCTTAAAACGTTTCTCTTAGATACGTATTTTCTTACCGATGTCCCTCGGCTCTGACTCCACTCTCCTCTGTCTTGCTGCGCACTGAGGCCTTTAGGCGAGTTGCGCCCTATAAAAGTTATATAACAATAAAAATAACATTTGTTTCAACAATCACCTTCTACCCTTGAATTATGCGACGGAAATGCTGTAATGCCCAGACATTGGTTAAAAGTGCATTTTCACATTCACTAAATTTAGTTTCTATCCGTGAAAATGTCTTGCTGGCAAATGCAATGATTTTGTTATTCGCATCATGTTTTTGATATAGCACTGCTGACATACTTTGATCTGTGAATCCTATTTCTCCAAAGAAATCCTGTTTTTTTTTATTGGATATGCCAAACATGGCGCTTTTATCAAGCAATCTTTTAACCTAGCCACTGCCTCCCTTTGTTCCTTCTCCCATTTCCAGGGTACACCCAGCTTCAGGAATTGGTCAAAGGTTGTGTAATCTCTGCATACTTTCAATACAGTTCCTATTGTAACCCTTCATTCCTAGAAAACTCTTTAGACTTTTTATACTGGTTGGATCTTTTAGTTTCTGAATTGATTATACTTCTTTCTTTTGCGGGTTTAACCCATGTTCTGTTACTTCATGGCCTAGAATGTTTACTCTTTTTCTATACCACTGTGTTTTCTGTAAAGAAACTTTTGCCCCAGCCTTCTGTAAATGACAGAGCACATGTCTAATTTCATTGAAATTAATTTTTAAATCTACATTTCTTATTAGCACATCATCCACATAAACTATGGTTCCTTTCTCAGCTGCAAATGGGAGTGCCTGCTCAGGAATATCCCAAATTCACTATCACTATTATTGACATACCCAAAAGGGGACCGAGACCATGCATACTGTGATTTGTCAAAGGATAATGCAGCTTCAGCTCCCCGGCAATGCTGGTTTTCTCAGCCAAGTGCAAGTTAGAACTATCCTTTATTTTCCAGGATCATACAGGTAAAACACAATTCTCCAGCAATCACAGCTCCTGAGCCTGTGTCACAAGCTTTTCTTGGATCATGACATCACAATCCCGACCCTTCCCCAAAACCCTAAGAGAATTTTATATTGGATACCTTGGGTACTATTGCCTATAGGTGTCCCCTATGTGAGATGTGTCACTGGTCCTTCCATGTCAGGTGGTTTTGCCTGAGACTTCCCCAAAAACTATTTATTACATTGTTGCATGGTTGCTGAATGGTGGTTGGCCCTTGCCCCATTACACAGCACCCCAGGATTTGTGCTCCCTGATTGGCTTGAGTGGGTCACCCCAGGCCTGGGACTCTGCTCTGTTCACAGTGATCAATGTACCTTCTGATGGTAATGAGAAAGACTGTGTGTCCCACTTTTTGCCAATGGTATAGATATGTAGCATGGGGGAGTGCCTGCAGGTTGCAATTTCCTTGGGCAACACATGTAACAATTCTCTCTGTCTTTGCTGGGAACCGCTTCACTTACCACCAAGGGTAAAGGGCTATTATTCGGCTTGGCTGAGTCACATTGGTGAGAACCACAAAACTGAGCTTTTCGGTATGCAAAGTGAGGATGTATTCTGTCATTTTTCAGGTAGATCTCTGCCCTGAGAGCCAGGAATTATCCACCCGCCCTTGTCCTTGGTTGCGAGCACTGGCTCTGTGCTTTGTGCTGCAGAATCTGCACCTCTTTGTTCCTTATTCCGAGGCCTGTGGCTTCATGTGAATTCACTACAGTAATTCTATGGTTTTCCTACATATATATAGTATGGTGTTCTCCATAGGTGTTAGTAGTGTTTGGCTCTTTCAGGTTCCTTATACATCCCTGAAGATCCATATGGTTAGTTGCTATAAGCGGATGTGAGCTTGCGAAGTGTGACTCTTGCTTCCTTGCTTTTATGTATTTTGGCTGGTGAAAGGAAAAAAGCTTCTGACAATATGTACATGTATCTGTCCTCTCTCTACAGAACTGTGTATGCATGTTCTTCATGTGTGTTTGTGCATGTCTATGTAACTTGGTGCAGGGATGCAAGTTTGCTTCATGACTAACTTTACTATGTTGTGGTGTCACTAATGACGTCAGCACGGCTGGATATTTATCATTACTCAACCTGGTCTAGTGATGTGGAAACTGTATCCACAAAGAGATCACTTGGATAGGGTTTGATCGGTTGTGTAAGAGAATATCTGCTCACATACATAGGATGTACTGGCCCTCCTGGGGGCTGGCCAAACAGCGACCGGCATCTCTGGCTTCTCATTCTTCAGGATGTCATGCGTATTGGGGACACAAAGGCCATTCAAGGGACCCTTTCTTCAGTAAACACCTTTGCTCTCTGAAACTGTGCAAGGCCCTGATAATAAATGGAAGGGGCCACCTTGAAACAGGTACCCTCTTGTTCAATTCTCTCAAATCTGCAAACAAGCGTCATTGGCCATTGGGTTTAGCACCCCTAATATGTTACCTCTCCGCCACATTAGGAGTTCTGCTTGCCGGTGCCGGATTGCATGCGTGGTCTGACCAGGCGTGCAGACCGGCACCCGTGAGCAGAACTCGTGATTGCACCAGCACCGTTATGAACGATGCCGGTGCAACCATGCTCCTGACCCCATTCTGCCCTACCGGGCAGAATGGGGATCGGGAGGCCCGCCATATCCAGCACCCGCGAATGGGCAATTACCGGCCCATTCATCTCATAATGGGCCGGTAATGGCCCATTCGTGGCTGCCGTGGCCGGTAGTGAATTTGGCAGTGGCCATGCACTTAATAAGGGCACGGCTACCGCCAAACCCATAATGAGGCCCAATGTGTTTTCATCTATCTCTGTTTGTGAGTTTTTCATAGGGCCAAAATAAATCTCCAAAGATGCTTCTTTTTTCCTTCTCGCATTTCATCCTGACACATGAAAACGACAGTAACGCTAGGCATAGAGCCATTCTGAAGGTATACTTCCACTGCACTTTCTGATTTTGCAACAGCGTGGCATTCTTTAACACTGTTGCTCTGCATCATTATTTGCTTAGATTTCAGTGTTTTTTTGACCACAACACCCCATTTACCCCAACAATGAGGAATGACAGTCTCATTACACAGTTTGCCCCTTTTAAGAAGGGTATTTCATTAATGGGTTTGACCACACTCCCTGTCTCATCCTATGCTTCCCAATTTTTATGTCAACCACGATAGGTATTTCTTCCCCATTGAAATTGCACACCGGCCTTCAATCTGCCTCACCTTTATACAGTTTTCTTGAGATCTCCCCTAATTGAAATTTTGCAGCAGTTTCCTTGACATTATTGTTGCTTATGCACCTGTGTCAATCATTGCAAACATATTGTTGTCTCTTCAACAATGATAGGAGCATAATATAGATCCTGAACTACTTCTATATACATAGAAATTGTGAATTAGTACTGGTCTCAGGACTTACTATTCTCAGACCAACCTGGCTTTTTGCAAGCTAAAGGGGCATGTGAAATGATATTTTACCCCCTTTTGCCCATTTCCTTTTGAATTTCTTTTTCTATTCTCCTGGACTTAGCACCCATTTGAAGCGTAGCCACTGACTGCCCCGGCCCCCTGACTTGGCACCACTAGTGTTCACTTCCCATTCCTTCACTGTTCTTTCCCCATTTTCTGGGTACTTTCCACATAACACCTCTCTGGAACCTATTGCCTGTGTATTTTCATAAGTGTCAGGTGACAGAATGCCAGTTTCTGGTGTATGACACTTGCCATTTGCACGTTACATGTCATTTCTGTTTCTTGTAATACCTGTGGTTCAAAATATTCCTCAGGTGACTGATCTGCATCTACTTTTTGGGTATTTTTCACTTTTGTGGAGGGATAAACTGTATTTTGGTTTTCAAGTAAGGATAAACTATATGTAATCCTGACTCTTTCATTTTGTACTTCATTTTCATATTTCATATTCTTCTCAAACTGCCATCTAGGGCGCTGCTCTTTTGGTGTCCCCTGTTCATCTCTTATTTGCTCCTTATTTCCACACACCTGAATGATGTGGTTCAAATCTAAGTTAAACCATACTCCCTTTTTGTGTGTGTTACTTTTCCCCATCTCACTTTAATCCATTTGTTTTCTTGATTTTTATTTATTAGACAACTCAGTGTTTTTATTCAAAGGTAATTCATGGGCATCTGTGTACACATCATGACAAAAATAACAAATTAGTCACTTCTTGTCAGCACACACAAGGTCACTCCTATGACCTTCTGCACCTACATTTGGCTGTTGTTTTGAACTGCACATAATGTCCCTATTTGCTTAGATAGCATTTTAAACTGGGCCTCTAAGCACTGAAACCTGTCTATGTCTCTGAATTCATCCCTTTGTGGTCTGGGCCAGTAATGGTTAAATTCACCCTGATTAGGCCTGTTCTGGTACCTTTCAGGAGATTGATTTCTGTTTGTGTTGCCCCTGAATTCCCATGTCACAGGAGGTGGGCAACGTGGGTTGACCATCCTTTGACCATGGTCAACCTGTGGTGGGGACTGACTATAATGTTGAGGTATATAATTCACATTTTGTCTTTTATGTGGTGGGTATTTTTCCATAGGCTGGTTTCCATCTTCAATGAATCTCTCTACATACCTTGGTCTTTCCTGGTGGCTGTACACCATTGTGTTAAGGTCGGACCTACTCTGGGCACCTAATGTTTGGTATGGACTCTTGTATATCTGATTCTGGTTGTTATTTAGGCCTGACATATCATGGCAAATCCCCACCATAGGAGCATTTTGAAGGTACATAGGACTAATGGAAGAACATTTATCGCTGGGATCAATGGATTGGAACATAGGAGTTTGGGGGGTGTTCTTTGTTAAGCCACACTTCTTTGACTGTGTTGTGTGTCATTCCTTGCCTGGGTTTCGGCTGATTCTAGTGGCATCTTTACAGACTTCACTTCTAGAATTGCTGGTGTGGATTCTGTAGTCTATGATTTTGTTTCTTTATTCATAGCTGTCTCCTCATATTCCTCATCAGATATTACCGCATAAATCATAGTTGCTGTTCAATGATCCATTCTATCGTTTTTTCCCTGTTAAACTCCTGAGTTAGCTGAGAGACAATTTCTTTTTGAGGCACATAGACAAACACAGTTTTGAATTCTACTGAATTACAGTTAAAGGTCATACCAAAACACGAGAATGCTTTTTTAAATTTTGAAAAAATCAGCGAGTGGATTCATTTGGTTGCACAGACATGCTATAAGCAGCTTTCTTGGCTTGCTGTATAGACTGATAGGGCAAGAAATGTCTAATTTATTTCTCAATATCCACCCATGACAAATGTTCCTGTTCATTTAGGCCACGGATAACACTGGCAGACGCTGAGGTGAAAATTCCGCCCATATTGTTCCCTATGGATCTGAAGTGTTTTAAATATATCACAGACCACCTCCAAATGATCTTTAATAGAGCTGTCTCCTCCTTTTTTTCAATGGTCTGATCAAAGCTTTGATAGATTTCATAATTTTTAAGGCATTACATGGTGCATACCGGGATGCGTCATTTTGTCCCTCACTCCTGTTCCTTTGTGGATGAGCATGGTGTGAGCAGTTGTGGGTGCTTCAGACCCTAGTACTGAATCATAGCTAGACCATGTCAGGTGGACAGATGGGGCCAGATTTCCCTGGCTAGGACTGTGATTAAATTCAGCTTCAGTGAATGTAGTGCACTGCTGCTTTTCTTGAGATTTAAAATTAGAGATTTACTGTTCTATTTCTTTTCACTGTGCATGGAGCTGCTGTGCCTCATGGCAAATGGCAGGATTCGCATTCCTGAATTTAGCGATTATTCCTTGCAACTCATTGATTTGTGCCTGATAATGGTCAACTGTTTTGGTTTTCTCTCCACTCTCATCCAATAATTTAAATATTTTGTTTTCCATTGCACGTAATTCCTTAGCTTTCTGTCATGCCTGCCAGTTCCCACACCCCCCCCTGCTCCTCTTATTCATAGTAACACCCACTCCTCAAAGCACTTCTGCCATTCTATGGCTTACAGGTCAATTGCCAATCCTTTCTACGTGTGCTGGAGACTGTTAGGCAAGTCGCCATGGCAATGTATGAGATCAGTGAGACGCCGGTTGTCAACTCAGTGCGCTGTACCTAGGGGTTATCACATGACACCCTGTGCAGCGTGCATGAAAAACAACGCTGACTTCTGTGTTCCCATAAAGCATGGCATCTCTGATCCCCGGGAGTTTCTGATTAAAGTCTTTATGATCCTGGTTACCTGTCGTGTGATACTGCGTTCTGTGAAAAGTACCTGTTGCCGACTTGCCTCTCCCTGGATTTCCGCTGCCTGTTCCATTGAAACCTTGTTCTGCCTGGACTCCTTGGACCTCAGCCTGCACCCGGACTCCTTTGCCTTAGGTTTCATCTCTGGACCTGCTCGCACAGATTTGACCTCGGCCTCCCTTCGGTTCGGCTTGCAGTCCGCAAATAACGGAGCATCCTCTCCTCCACGGTAAACCAGCCTGCCTTACCTGTTTTCCTGCTTCACTTGGTTCCTACCTCCAGAATTCTCTGTTGTTAAGCTGGATGCTTTGCTGTTGCCACAGGGTGCACCAACTCATCTCTAGTGTGAACCTCATTTCAATCGGGATAGTCCCCTTACTAACGTTCCTCCCTTGTAATGTTTACTTCTTCTCTGACTCCTAGAGGACTGTACATTCATATTTTAGGTAAGCTTACCTCAATTACAAAGTGTGGGCCAAACATATTCTTAATGATCAATTTAGATTACCACCTTCCCCCTCTCTTTTTTTTACTTCCAACGTGCTTTGCCCCCAAAGTTAAGACTATCAGTTGCTACTGGCAATCTAATCTTGTCGCCGAAGCCCAGGTTGGGGAGATAGTGAAGTCAATTCTTTATAGACTAGATCTCATATGAGCCACTTTGCGATATATTTCCTCACCAGACCATCCAACTGTTTTCAGAACACTGACCAACTCCAAGCTCAAGTACGCTAATACCATCCTTGCCTGAATCCCACAGCAACAGTTGTCCCTTCTGCAGACTGTACAAAAAACTGCTGCCAGATTGGTCTTTCATCTACCCAAACACGCCCCAATCTCTCAATTATGGAGATCTCCGCATTGGCTGCTGGTGAAACAGAGGATAGTGTTGGTAATTCTATGCTTAATCTTCCAAGGCTTGCATGGCTTAGCACCACCTTACCTCTCAAATCCTATTCTGGATCATCAATCATCTTGCTCTCTTCACTCTGTTAGCCTATGACTACTGGCTGTTCCAAGAACTCGGTGCATGACACCGGGAGACAGACGCTGCTCTGTCCTGGGTCCTCTCCCCTCTAAGTTCAATCATTATCCTTTTGCCTTTTCATAAAACTTTAAAAACTCATCTTTTCAATTGACGTTACACACTTCTTTCCCAGCCACTGTTTTTTAGTGCATGATTTTCCATTATTTCCTGCCCTCATATTCAGTTGATTCTGCCCGATTTTTCATATTACAGATACAAATGTACAAATAGTGCTGTCTTGCTGTAAGATTCCCAGTGCTCTTTTGATACCCCACTACTAAATCCAAACCCATTTATTATCTTCCAAAATATACTGTTATTATTATTACAAAAGGCGTCCAGCATCGACTGGCAAAGTTCAATCTGACTCCTGTGCACATGAGATTTTATGCCATTTTTTATATTTGGTTTTCCTTTCCTTAACTGCCCTAAATTGTTGGCTAATTGTTATATTTAGATTTCGTATTGTTCTCATATCTCTTCTAAGCCGTCTCTTGGTCATAGCCACAGCTGGGTCATATCTATGTTTCGTGATAATCTTACCCCTGAATGATTTTTCTCATCAAGTTGCGCTTGGGCTTAATGCAGTCACCAGCTTGTTTAGAAGGGACTAGGAAGTCGGCAAAATGGTTGGGGCCAGTACCTATTTGCTGCTGTTTGTTTACATCCCGAAATCCTTGAGCTGTAATAAATTCATAGTCACAGAGTGAGGGAGAATTATTTGTTACAGGGGAGAATAAGCCGGGTATGTCTCTTGCACATCTCCTATTACGCATAAGAAGGGCATAGCAGATAAGCAAGTCCCAGCATCCACCACCATTGTGGTTAGGAGTCTTTTGTTTCAATATTGCCATGGGGAAATTCTGATCATTAGTTCTATAATTAATGTCAAACATTGGACTCACCGCTAGGATCTTGGCATTGAAGTTGCCCAGAATGATTATCACTAACCATTTACTGGTATAATAAAGATCCAGGAGATTCTTGACTCAAATTCTGATCCTAATGAATTCAAAACTCCAGGGGCATCATAAATATTAACAATCAGTAACCCCTCTAAGGTCCCTATTGTCGAATTGTGCTCAATGATACGTGCACACACATAAGAGTAGGTGCTTTCTTGAGCTTATAGAAATGTTGTAAACCTAACAATAGACCCCCCCTTCAGTCTGCCCAGCCAGCCCTGAGTGGCAGGCTTTTGCTGTGTAGTCCAGCCATCTATGTGCAAATATTCAGTTGACCAAGTATGCAGAGCCACAATATCATGCTGTGCCAATATATCAATCAGGCCTCCTCCCTCATGGTATTGTGAGTGGGCACCGGTGTTCAATGAGATTAGGGATACCATAGAGCTAAGGTCTATTCAGAGTTCTGGGATGTAGAGTAGTTGGTGGCCTATTCCACCCGGAGCTATCATGTCCTGGAGGAATTTTACAGATATCTCTTGATTCAATCCTAGTGATCCTTGTCCCCTCCTTTCTAATGTCAACCTTGATGTTTTCTCTGTTGGAAATGTGTAAAGGCTTAAATGTATGTGATGTCATACTAGGGTTGTTGTGCAGTATGTATCTGAGGGATATTTGTTTCTGTATAGTCATAAACCATGATCACTCACACAATCTAAAACATACTTCAAGGATATTTCCGAACGGAAAAGAACACTAGAGGTATATAGTTTCACATTTTCCAATTGATCAGCAATGAGAGATACTCACTTGTGAATAGAGGCTGCTGAGGCATCAGGTGCAGTCATTGCATAATGGCTGTTCTGTTAAATTTAAGGTGGTTAGTGGAAAAGAAAATGCTTTGTTTTCTGAGTGCCTTGCGACCAAAGGCCATATTTTGCACAGTTAAATTACCACCTCATTCGCCCTAGACATACATCGATGTGAAGTGAAATCTTGCAATTCAACCTCTTCTCTAATATTGCCTTTGTTGGGCAGTGCATGCCAATGTTATTTGATTGGACAGATGTTTATTTATGACCGGAGAGATCTTCAGGTTCAGACTTACAACCTTGTTTCTCCTGAAGGTCATATAGTCAATAATTATTAGTGTAGAGTACATGTCCTGTGACCCACGAGGAGGACTTTCAGTCCCTGTGTTTGCACTGATTTCTAGAGGCTCTGCTTCGCTTCTTAGCTATCTTCTTTTTGTTGTCTGCTATAATGGATTCCATCTGCATGATGGAAGTTGCAGTCACAGATCTTGAGTTAGACAATATTTCACATATATCCTTAGCTTCGAATAGAGTCCCACTTTGCCACGGTGGTGTTCTTCCAAACTAGTAATAACATTTACCTCTGCGCAGTCAGACTGAGAAGTTTAGCCAGGGAACCTCGGCACTCCCTTGGCCTCCTACTGAAGGGAATAAAATGGACACTGGTTGCAAGTCAGAAGGTGTCCTACAAAGGCAATCCAAACATATTTCAGCCAGCAAACCAAAAACTCTGAGAAAGCTTGGGAAATCAGTCAGTCGGAGGATCAGGGTAACATGTGTTCTTGGTTGTATGATCCTGTTCCTTGGAGAGGCGCTGGTGATGAAGTCCCCCACCCGTGCGTTGTGGTACTGGGTTGGTCATCCACAGGGGCCTGTTGTCAAGCTAGAAGTAGTTGGAAGCAAGGCCCTGAGGATGTTTATGGGGATGTCCTGCACTATACATACACTACATACACTGGCCATGAAACACCCAATGCCCCTTTAAGGGCCTTTCTGATTAGGTACTTCATTTCGAACTCTCAGAGACCTTTGCAGTGAAATGCCCTAAATAACATGTATCTCGGGACAAAATCTCAAGCACCATCACAGGGCAATCCTCCCCAAAATATGTGTGGAAGTCATGAGGCCGGATCATTAGACCAATAAAAACAAGATGCACAACGGAATGCAATGCAGATCCCGGTTCCTGAAATGATTGCTGACACCTGATAAAGAAGTTTACTGTTCACCTTCACCATTTTTATCAAATCCATTTTAAATAGATAATATGTTGATAATACATGCTATAATGTTCTCTTTACACTATCAATGAAATTCAGGCGGGGAACGGAGTTGATGGCAAAACAGTGGGAGTATCAGTAAAGTTGCTTTGAATTTCCCACTCACAAATATTTGAATTCTAACCGACCACAGGAGCTTCGAATAGACAGGCAAATGGAGTAATGCAAAATGCATAATGGAAGTCTAGATGAAAATGGCTTTTTGATATTGCTCTTATCTAAACTTTATATAATACAATTAAAAAAACAGTGTGCTATTTGTGTGTATATAGATTTTTGGTATTGTAGTGGATAAGCAGTTGCAACCTCCAATTTTCTAAAAACGTATATCTGATTATAGTTTTATGATCATACTATGAAATCTTGGACTATAACAGGCCGTTATATGAAATAAAGTTCTATGAAAGACTAATTGGGTCATTGATTATACTAATTGTTGAGGGTGAATTGAGTAATAAACCTAGTTATAGAAAAGGAGTTAAGATCTCTAGGTCAGGCACACAAGGCATCACTTTCACAGGAGTTTCACAAAAAGGATGGGGGTTTGGGGCAAAGCTTAACACTCTCTCCATGTATAAGTCAGAAATGTCCATCCTCAGACTGAAGCTAAGTTTTTATGAAACGAGTTATACATCTGAGGACTATCTGGTACACCCCCATTGCCCTTCCCCATTGCCATTTTTGCCCCATAGGGCATAATGGGAATGGGGAAGGTGCTAATTACGGCACCGGCAAAATTGCGGTACCGTAATTAGCTCCCTTTGCGGGTTGGTTTTTAATGCCTGCAAAAAGCAGGCGTTAAAGTCTCCAACCTGGAAAGGGACCTCGTAGTAAGGCGGTAAGGGTTAACGGTCACCGGTACCATTAACGGTGACTGTTAACCCTTACCGCCGTCAGTGTAATGAGGCCCATTGTAACGAGGAAAACACAAATTCAGAGGTATAACCAATGTTTTCCTCTCTGTACCCTGCAAAGTCAACTCCCAGGGGCATTATGTCTATCCAGGGTTAAACAGGTTCTAAGGGAAGAATTGAAACAAGAACTCTTGTGGCAATCAATCAGAGTTGTGTAAACAAATGAAGGAAGGGAACCTAAGGGATGTATCTCAGTGTTTTACAAGACATTTTTGGGCCTCATTACGAGGTGGGCGGAATGGGTTTAATGGCACCGGTAATGGTGCCGGTGCTGGTAAACCCATTCCGCCATATCACGAGGTTCCCTTGCGGGACCCGCTCTGAACATCTGGTCAGACCAGATGTCCTTTGCGGGTCCCGCAAGGGCATTAGGGAGCTAATAACGGGCCCATTAATGACGAGCCCGTTATTAGCCCCCTCCCCATACCCATTGAGCCCTATGGGGGCTCAAATAATAATGGAGATGGGTTTTTTGAATGAAGAATTACCGGGTCCTCCAAGGTTGGAATGACCCGATAATTCCTCATTCACGGAACCCGGACCCGAGTTTGGAGGCAGCCATGGCGCTAATAGCACCATGGCTACCTCCAAATTCGTAATGAGGCCCATTCACTCAATTATTACTGGACCCAGATTTAGGAGACATTGAAGTAGAGGCTCCACACCTGAACAATGGTACAACGCTAATTTTACAAGGAAAGAAGATCAAAACAGTATTCAGAAAGCAGCCTCCTGCAATGTCTTCATGCATACAGCTTTCTAGTGGATATATACAAATGTGATGCTCACTTCTGGAGCAACATCATGTTGGGCATGTTGATGTAGCAGACAGATGTAGATGTAGCAAACAGCTCCTAAAAATGTTTCCAGCTAGAAGTTGGCAATTCTTGTGCCTATCTTCAATATGGGCAAACACTCCAACATCATTATTGTCCAAGCTTTTTGGAAACATATTACACAACAGGCTTTGGGGTTGGTCTTGCATATCCTTCCCGATATCAGATGGTACATTTGGGTTTCATGATGGATTAATGGATGACAGGGCAGGTGTGTCCTGCTGACCCATAAACTCTGCACATGCCACCAGTCATTGATCTATTTGGCATCCATAGAAAATTGCTCCAGTATACACCAGAAAGGAAGGGAATTCCTGTAGCATTCATTGTAAAGGTGTTACATGCATATTTGAAGGAATCAATTAGATATGCATGGTTGGGTGAGCTATCAGCATTTTTTCCCACTGTCCGACGTATATGTAAGGAATGCGTACTCACACTCCTGGTTTTTAAAGTTTACATCAATAATCCTGAGGTAGAATTGGCAAGTACTGGGGGTGTTCTTCCTATTGCTGGCAGTCCCTAACTGTGAACTATGTGGTCATGTGTTTTTCTTGTCCCACACTTGGGCATTACCAGGTATTGATTGATAGATGTGATGACTATATGGATAATCAAGACCTAACAATCAATAATTCTACATCTAAAGATTTGCCATGGGGTTTAAGAAGCCCCTATCCACCTTTAACCTGTAAATGCCAAAAACTAGACTGGGTCCAATCTTAAAAAAATCTAGGCTTCGCCTTTCCTCAGACTATGGGCCCCATTATAAGTTTGCTGTACCAGAAACAAGGGTGCCGGTAATCTCACCGGCACCCTCGATTCCGGACCGTCAAACTATGAGTCTGCCTGCCGGAGCCGCTGTACCTGACGTGTCTGACTCTGCTGGGTTCAATGGTCATAATAGGCAGACAGGTCTGCTGGACTCTATGGGAATGGGGACTCACATTTTACCAGCGCCTGGCTTCCCAGGCCGCCAGACTTGGAATCACCCGGTGGCACTGGGAAGTCAGGCGCCGGAGAAATGTATGAGTCCTGCCGCAACCCACCGGTAGCACCGGCAGGGTTACTGCTGTACTCGTAATGAAGCCCTATCTCTTGATCTACATGTGTTCTGAAGGTAGAGAGATACATGAAACAAAGATTTGCATTTTATTCAATTTTGCTAGAAGTTCTATCAGCATGCCTATAAAAGCAATGATGTAGGTATAGCATGCAAAACCAGTGCAGATGGCAAAATACAGTTCTGGAAATGAAAATTATACAAATCTTCAACCCTTGGACATTAAATGTTCCTTAAATGTTAAGGACATTAAATGTTCCTCAATCAACTCCTAGGCCCTCTTTACAACATCGGCGCTAAACCATGGCGCAATTAGCACCATGGTTGGTGCCGGTGTTGTAACGGTCCGCCATGGTACAATGGGGAATTACCACCCCATTCCAAGGTTGGCGGGGCGGTAATCCCCCATTGAACCATAGGGCTCAATGGGACTGGGGAAGCCGCTAAGTACGGTACCGCAAATTGCGGTACCGTACTTAGCACTAAGGTCCCTTTGCGGGTCCCTACTTTAACGGCTGGTGTAGACCAGCCGTTAAGGTCGGGTCCCGCAAAGGGACCTCGTAATCAGGCGTTAAGGGTTTAACGGCGCCAACACCTTTTACGGCGCCGTTAAACCCTTAACGCCAGGATCGTAATGACCCCCCATATCCATAGTCTCTCTGATCAAATATTATTAATTTCTACTTCTCTGTGTGATAAGGCTGACAGCAAGCTTCCATAGGCAATATCTACTTGCATCCAAAGGTGGATTTAAAATATATTAACATCTAATGGATGGTTAGCGGACCTTCTTATAACTGAGAGTGATTCTAGCTCAATTATTAGAGTGATTTTAATGCTACATGGCATGGTTCCAGAGAGCTTGAACCTGATAGGCTTCTTTTTGAAGTAGCCTGTGGCATCCCTATGAAAAATCAAAATATGCCCAGGGGTGATTTGCGTGTGACTCTACTTGATTCTTTTTTGCATTATACTTCCCTTGTTAAAGTGATTGGGAGATGCCCTGGTGATGACCTCCCACAATATACTTATAGCTCAGGTGCTAGAAATTCTTTCATAGATTATTGTTTGGTTGATTGTTATTCCTTTTGGAGGGTGCTAGACTTCATGGTCTATGAGCACCCCAATAGTTAACACAATCCTTTTATTGTTTTGTGGAATATGGCCTTGCCAAACTCTGGCTCTATGCCTTCTGCTAGCTCTGTTGAATTACTTATAGTCCCCCTCTCGATGAAACTAGCTAAAGAAAAATGTGTATGTATTCTAGCAGATGTAGAGACTGTAAGGTTGAATTTCTTAGCCCAGGCTCTCACAGAAGATTTGGAGGCCACTCTTACGGCATATGAGAAATTATCGGTCTCTATTGCCGAATTCTGTGTGCACCCCTTCACTTCTTCTTCAGGACAACAAACTGGAGCACAAAATGACATTACCTGATTTGATAGCAAATGTCGGTGAGCTAAATTCAATCTGTGGCTGCTGCTAGGAATAAATCCAAGACACGAGGGTTTATGTATATTCTTAAGTGGGAGTATTAAAAACTTTTGAAGGCAAAGAAAAAGTATTTTAATGAACTCCAATGGGAGCAGCTGGAGAAGAGCGTAAGGGATAGAAATGTTAAAGGTTTTTGGAAGCTTGTTGCGTGCGGATTTCGGGAAGGTGTACAGAATGCTGTTAGTCCAATATCGCCATTTTAGTGGGTATCACATTTTATGGGTATCCTTTTTAAAGCTGGCCATCTGCTTTTCTATTTCGTAACTCTTGTAGTGATAGTACTAGTATTACTTTTTTAATTGAGGAGGTGTTGGTTGCCATTAAAGGCACTAAGGCAGGTAAGGCCCCCGGCTCAGATGGTGTTAGGCCAGAAATCTACAAATGGTTCCCAGAATGATGGGCTGTAGTTTTGCCAAAAGTTTTTAATCTAATTGCCTTCTCTCTGATTCTTCCATCGTCTAGGATTAAGAGGCTAGTTAAACCGATTTTTAAAAAGGGCTCACGTTCAGACCCTCTTTGTTGTTGGCCCATATCGTTATTGGACAGTGCGTCTAAGAGCTTTGCCAGATGTTTATCAGGTAGGCTTGAGTTGTGGGCAGTGGAAAACAGCATATTACCCATTTGCCAAGCAGGGTTCAGAAAAGGTTTTAAGTCATTTGATTATGTATTTGCCCTTTCAATTATCATAGACAAATATGTAAGACTAATGTAGTGTCTCTTTCCAATCCTATAAAATGGTTGGACAATGCCTTGTCTCATACTTATTAGCTAAATGTTTTACTGGAAGATGTGAGAATCAGACAGCATGGAGGTGTTCACACTGAAAGATATGTCTGAACTCAGGAAAGGTGAACAAAGCCTAAATATAGACCCTAGCCATGGAGAAATATCAATCACCTAGCAATATTAGACCAGCAACGAGGTCTATGTGAAGCAGTTTAGATGGACACTAGTTTGTTAATGTGGCAAACAGAGACTGTGGGCCATTACTGCCTAAGGTAATGCCACCGGGTCCCATAGTTACAGGCCTGAGTGTAGCGAGGACCTTAACGAAAGCCCCGGGGGCATTACCCTAGGCGGTAATGGCCCGCAGTTGAGGGGCTTATTACCATTGGTACCCAGGCCCATTAGACCGGGGTACTAATGTTTTGTTTTCTCCTGTTTCGCAGCAGGAAAAAAAAGTTTTAAAAAGTTTTTAAAAATGGCTGCCACGGACAGAAAACGTAGTCCTTTTTCTCTTTTCGTGGTGGCCATAGTAAACAAAGAAAATAGCCGCCATGGAAGGGGAGAAGGGACTACCTGTAATCCCTTCTCCCCTTGCATGGCGGCCATTTAAGTAAGTTGAAAAAAGTAAACAAATAAATGGCCACCCTGGAGCAGGGAGAAAACGTAGTCCCTTCTTCCTTTCCATGATGGCCTGCGCGTCCGCTCTCGAAATTGAAGAAGACTTACCTGATTACATTAGTACCCAGTGAGGGGGGTGTAGCGGCCTACCAGCCAATGGGGAGGCTCAGAATGCAGGCATTATCACATGGTAATTCCGCTGCCCTGAAACTTCTAGCTGAGAACAAGGTATGTCTTCTTCCCCACCAGGCCGAAACCCCCTCGCCCGAATTCCCTAACCACGCTCCCACCCCCACTTACCTATTTTTTCCATTTCGAGAGCGGATGCGCTGGGAACACTTGATTCCCCAGCGCATCCGCTCCCAATCTTCGACAGGCCGTCATGGAAATGGAGAAGGGACTACGTGTAGTCCCATCTCCCCTTTCATGGCGGCCATTTTTTTTGTGTACTATGGCCGCCACGGAAAGAGAAAATGGATTACGTTTTCTGTCCGTGCCTGCCATTTTTTTTAAAACTTTTTAAACATTTTTTTTTGCATGCAAAACGCACCACGTCTCGCAGCCGGGAGAAAAAAAATAATTAGTACCCCGGTCTAACGGGCTGGGTTACTAATGGCAATAAACCCCTAGACTGCACGCCATTACCGCCTACAGTAATGGCTTTGGGGCCTGTAACTATAGGCCCCGGGGGCATTACCTTAGGAGGTAATGGCACACAGTCTCGGGGCTTAGTGCCTCAGTAATTACATAAATGAAACTATTACAATAAAATTATACTATTAAAAACAATTCAGATAAAAACAAATCAGTCAAAAAACAAACTAGATAACACAGATCAAGAATTAAAAGGAAACATTCAAGAACCAAGATTGCAGAACCTTTTGGAACTTTAAATGTTCTGGGATCAAACGTATTTCAATGGGAAGAACGTTCCAGCCTTTCACCCCTGCACAGGAAAAAGAACGGTTCAGTGACAATGAATGTTTAAATGCAGGACCTTGGAGGCCTGAAAAGTCTTGACTGCTTCTTGTCCTGTTGTGCAAAATATGTAAGGACATGAGCACGTCTTTGAGTAGTCAGGGTAAGACATTTCATTGTGAACCATGCACAAGAAAAGTGGAGAGCAAAGTTATTCTACTTACTTCCCTGGGTCCCCAAACAGCCAGATTCTATAGACAGGAAAACAGGGATGCGCTTTCAAATGAGGATTGGATTTGAACAGTGTTTCCGGTCGGAACAAAGCTCATGAATTTTAGGACGCCTGATACTAACTTTAGGAGGGTGGGTTGTGGTGGTTTGCGGGTCTTCGATTGGGTCTTGGCCGTGGGCTGGGCTCTTCTGGGAGTTCACCTGTATAATCTAGCCACCTCTACCCTTCTTAGTTTGGGCTGTATTATCCTGTCCTACTAAAAGAGGGCACCATGGAAATTGTGGATAGATTAAAATGCCTTGCAAAATGTTGATTCCTAGAGTTATGTAGGGCACTGTCTTGACAATGGCGTAGACTGCAATAATAATTGGCGCAGTTTCAGTAGGAAGGTCTCCTCACTGTCAAGAACACTGTCATTGTTTATGGCCAATGTTGTTGCCTTCTATGTTTTATCAATGATGAGAGATTATGAGCTGAACGTTTTCCTGACAATGCTTAATGTGATAGATAGAGAGATGGGCATCATAGTAGGATGGGTTTTGTAACCATAGGGTAAGAACATTTGGAAAAACGTTTTTCCAGTTGCTTAGTTCCTCTTCAATTAAATGATTTCGGGCCTTATTCACAGAAGTGTTTTTATAATGGTGCAATCCCATTGGAAAACACTCTGTGAATCATGCCCTTAGGCTTTGTTACAGGTTTGTGGTGCAGATTTTTACCTTGCTAATGCTGGAACAAAATCTGCCACTTTAATGCCAAAAATCGTTGGATTTACTGTGCTGTAATCACCACCCACAGTAATTCTGTAGGAGAACCCAGTGGAGTGGTACAGACCTCGAAATTGAGGAATTACTGTGATTTACCACCACTTATAATCTGGTAGAAAGTCTGATGACTGAGTGACACTAATGATAAACCATTTGTGCGGTGATTTCACAGAATTAACACGAAACTACCACCAAACTCCTATGTGTAAAGCTCATTTAGACCAAAGAGAATGAATGTTTATCTGAATTACTTATTTATATTTTATCAGCAGGTGCTAACTCAATGCAAGTACTTTCATACCAATATTTGATGACTGGTTATATGCAATCTGGCTGTGCTATCCTGTTTCACCGATGGCTTGATGCAAAGCGCATGAAAGTGGCATTAAATGCATATGAGGTGCATGTTAATACTAGACAATTCTATAAGATTGTGAACGATTCAGGGAAATCTTGGAGTCTTTTCTTTCATTAATGAATTGAGGCCCAAGTACTTTTTTACATAACTCAAGTGACTTTTGAGAAGTGGGCCAATACTTACAAACTTCTATCTGCATTTTGTGTAACTTTGAATGAGGTTGTTGTATTTATGGTGGTAGGGAGGTGATGGGTGTGACACTCCAATGGATAAAGGGTTATGTTGTTTGCATTGTGCACGTATCAAATTAGCTGATCATGTGTTATTGCCCTGTAACATGATATATATATATTTATATATATATATATATATATATATATATATATATATTCAATGAAAAAACATTGTTTTTAGGGACGTTATGGTTACAAGTAAAACCAAAATCCTCAGAAATTCGCCAGCTATGGTAAAGTAAGCAACCATAATTTGTGCCACCACTGTGCACTGCTAAGACTAACACACAGGACATCAAAGATGACATCACACATGCCATTGATGACATCACTGATGACATCACATATCAAATTAATTCTGATGAACAGTCTACAAGAGGTTATGTTTAGAATGTTGGTAGCAACATATGAGGGATGATTGGGAGTGCTCTCATGAACTAGTTAACATATTAAAACATTAACTCATTTAAACACATGTCATATTGGAGTGTTGTTAATAAAACAAGCTAATAATACATACAAATAGGCAATGGTTGCAGCATGCACCATAGAAAAACAGTATTTTTAACCTGGTAACATTGGCCAGTAAAATAAGAATGTTGACTAACATTAAACTTGGAATTAATAGCTAGCAATACAAGACTCACTACACACTTGTGCTAGTACAAGAAATACATATGCAGAGCCACAATGCATAGAAATCTGAGGCACACACAGGGAAACTGCAGTAGGGAGGAAAGAAACATCACCAGAAAAATGGACAATAACATTAGATTGATCATGTGCACAACTACATTTTGTGTTTGAGGCCTGCTTATTTGCCCATGTATGTGCACCATGAGCTCACATCAAACTGTAAGGAAAGTACTTTAAGAACATATGAGAAGATTAATATTTAGATACATAGCACCTTTTCAATTTATGAAATTGTTACTGTTAGTGAACAAAACCAACTAGTATAGATGTGTCAGTGAACAGAAATAAGTGGCCCATTGATGTCCTATTTGATGTCCTGGGTATTAGTCTTAGCAGTGCACGGTGGTGGAGCGAGTAATGGTTCGTTAGCTTACCATAACTGTCGAATTTCTGTGTCTTTTTTATTTTACTTGTAACCATAACATCCCTTCGACAACGTTTTTTCCCTGAATTTCATAGGCTTTTATTAGCACAACTTAACCATAACTTACCTTTAACAATGTTTTTTCACTGAATTTAATCGGTTTTTACCAGTGCATCCTAGTTTGCTACAATTGCATGATATTATACTTACCCCCAATATAGCTGCATTTTTGGCCGATCTAGAAAGTTTCACCTTGTAACTGTGCCATTCCCCACCTTCTAGCAACATTTTCCTGCAACATTTTGCACAGTGTTTTGTTTGCCAATGTTTGCAAATATCTGACATCATTGCAGACTTTATGGACAGTGTCACGTGACCATGCATGTGCACGCGGTGTGATGACGTGTTTGCGAACGAGTCGGTGCTTCGTGAGCAGTTCGTAACAGCATTTGCAGCTGATCTAGAAGGTTTCAAGCTGAAAATGTACCCTAGCACAGCTCCTACATATATTCTTACAGATTTACCATCTTCAATCATGGAGAGAACACATGCTTGGAAGAATATTAGCAGAACTGCTATTTAACTTCAAAAATGGCATCAGCCATGGCCATTCCTCCTCCCTATGAGCCACCACCAACTGGAGGGCCTTGACAAAGGAAATAGCACAATGATGTAGGAAAGAATCAAGAGAACCAGGAAGATGAGATAGAGGAAATGCCTACCTCCAACACCCAGAGAGAATCATGGGTGTGTTGGTTCTTTACCACCATTCGGGTTGTACCAAAGGCTAGGGCTACCAAGGTCAAATGCACTCAGTCGCGGACAACCTGCCCATTACTCCTATGGGACCGCCACACCAAATCCAACCACTGGGATGCTCTGAGAAGGCTGTTCCTTTCTCCAGAAGTAGTAGGCTGTCTTC
The DNA here is from genome assembly GCF_040938575.1 of Ambystoma mexicanum. Taxonomy (NCBI): domain Eukaryota; kingdom Metazoa; phylum Chordata; class Amphibia; order Caudata; family Ambystomatidae; genus Ambystoma; species Ambystoma mexicanum. The sequence goes on from NC_090924.1 coordinate 141,905,753, forward strand.
CTCTACCTCATCGTCCTGAACCAATGCTGCCACCACAGAGGCTACGCCAGTGGGGCACAAAATCACAACAGCTACCTTGCACGCCATTAAAAAGGCTGTTGATCCATATCTTTCCAAGACAACAGTACTCTGTATATACTGCAACACACCACTCTGCAGGGGGAGTAGTCTCAAAGTGCTTTCGAGGCTGTAATCAAGGAGCATGAGAAACACTGCCCCCTACCTTAGATTTAACGCACGGCCAACATCTTCCACTGTTCACATGCCCCTCCATATCTGTGGTTGATGCCCCTTCCGGTATTTCCCTCCCCACCTTACATCCTGGCGTCTCCTGCAAAGAAAATACTTATATAAATAAAAAAACACCCCCAAAAAAGATTCCTTTAGGAACCACCTTTGACAGTTAAAAAATTAGGAGTAAAAACAAAATAAGCTAAGAGACTCCATCTACTTAACATTTTTCTGTAAAGTAGTTAGACACAATCAGATTTTCCACCATACCCATTATCATGCTTTACTGTGCTAATGGAAATAATGGACAATTTTATACTAGAGAAAAAGAAAAAGGCACAGAAAAAAATTTCTGTCCCAAATAGTTTTCTCTAGCATACAATAAGGGCCACCACAATCCACGGACCTTCATAACTATCCAAGGTTGCTGCAGTCCCCTCTGCAGGCCTGCATCATTAACAATCCCGGATTGCACATGCACACCATTGCAAAAAACAACCCTTCTACCCTTTTTACTGTTATGTTTGTAACACTCCTTCATTGCCTGCTTTCAAACAGTCATACATCTATCCACCAATCAGTTAATAAAACTCTACATATAACCCTATCAACACATGAAACTTTCACACACCAACTGCAACTTAAGAATGTTGTAGAAATATTTTGCATCTTCATTTCCCTTGCTTATCCAAACAAGTTGTACACAGTGCTGCTATAAATGCACATATGTATTGTGCGGTAAGAGAAGTGCATGAATGGAAAGGGGATTAGGGATGGCCAAGTGCTGATAGGAGCCCAGAAGAAAAGTGCCAAGAGATGTCAAGGTTGGCGGCCACTGGCTAACAGTTGGGTCAGAGGTCCCCCAATGGTAGTGTGCACAGCTGCCAGGCAGTAGACCTGCAAGGGCAGTACTGAAGGGGGGATGTACTGGATATAGGGCCGGGAAACTTTGAGGTTCATGAGGGACCAGGCCACCCGTCCCAGTGGTAGTGGATGAGTTAGCAGGGGAGGGATTAAATAAAACAGGGAAACCAGAGTTTCTAGAAGTTTCCAAAACTTAAGGAAGTCCAGCTGAAGTATTAGAGGAGCAGGAAGGCTGTTCAAAATAGAGGCACAGGCCAAAGAGAGAGACATTTCTCCCGCTCTCTGTTTTAAAGCGTTTGACAAGCTGAGAATGGAGTTACAGGAGTGGAGGGCTCTAGCAGGGCAGTATTTAGGGAGACAAAGTTGAGGATATTGTAGTCCCAGGACTCAGAAGCTCTTGTCAATGATACAGAGTTTCTTGAATGTCATCCTTGCAACCACCAGGAGCCAATGTACACATTTTAGAGCTGCAGTGATTCAATCCCTGGTCTGGAGGCCAAGAATAAGCCTTGCAGCCCTATTTTAGATTTGCTGAGGGGGGCGTAGACAACAAAGGGGGCCATTAAATAAGAGGCTGTTGCAATAGTCCAGCCTACAGAGGACCAGGGCTCTAGAGACATTGGGCCTCATTACGACCCAGGCGTTAAGGGTTAACGCCGTCGTTAACCCTTAACGCCTATTCTGATTTCAACGGCTGCTCTTAGCAGCCGTTAAAATCCATGGCGCTAACCTGCCATGATGCTAATTACGCCACCGTAATTTACGGTGGCGTAATTAGCGCCTTCCCCACTCCCATTATGCCCTATGGGGCAAAAATGGGAATGGGGAAGGGAAAATGGGAAATGGGGATTTACCGCCCCACTCACCTTGGAATGGGGCGGTAAATCCGCCATCCACCATGGTGTAAACGTAGTTTACACCATGGTGGTAAAGTTGGCGCAATTAGCGCCTGGGTCGTAATGACCCCCATTGGGTGTCATTCCGAGTTGGGCGGTAGCCATGGTGCTATTAACAGCATGGCTGTCTCCCAAACCGGGTCCGGGTCCGGTCTGGCAGAATGGGGACTTACCGTGTCTTTCTGACCGTGGAGGACCCAGTAAATCCCCATTCTGTAGACCATTCCCCATTCCCACTTGAGTCCTCATAGGGCTCAATGGGAATGGGGAAGGCGCTAATAACGGTACCGCAAATTGCAGTACGATTATTAGCTCGAAGGTCCCTTAACGGGAACCGCAGAGAACGTGTGGTCAGACCACACGTCCTTTGCGGTTTCCACCAAGGGACCTCGGAATTGGGCGGTAAGGGTTTTCCGGCACCAGCATCATTACCGGTGACCATTAACCCTTACCGTCCATTTCAGAATGAGGCCCATTGACTTTTTGGGGGAAGGTGAGGAATGGTAGAATGTCTATAATGAGGTGAAGCTGAACGTGGGTTTTATTTACAAGCTCCAAAATATAAGGATTAAAGGAGAGAGCAAACCTAAAGATGACCCCAAGGGTGTAGAGGATTGTAGGAGTAGACAGTCCAAAGAGAGCAGCCAGAGGATAGGAGAAAACATGTCAAAGGTGTCCCAATAAGATAGATCTCGGTTGGCATTGAGACAGATATTTTTAGCCACATACAATGCCTTGATGGCGGTCAAACAATCAGGGATAAAAAACAAGGAGAAAAAAGTAATTGAGAGAAGTTTAAGGAAAGCTGTGTATCATTAACATAACTCTAGAAATGAGGAAAGAAGAATGATATCAGGTGAGCCAGAGGGACGAAATAGATATTGAAGAGTCGCAATCATATGATTGAACCCTAGGGTACTAGGCAGTTAGACAGGAAAGTGGTGGAGTACAAATGGCCCAGTTGCAGCTGTGAAGGGCGGTTAGTGAGGAAAACAGGTCGGCCAGTCCAGTGCCCAGTCCAAGACACTAAAGGTATCATGTAAACGTTTAATCAGGATGCAATGGTTTACCGTGTGAAAGGCGGAGGAGATGTCAAGTCAACTGTACTACAATCATAAATACCATATACACTTCAATCATATCATTCCACCATATAAAAAATACTGTATACTCCCCCTAAAGTACCTATAATTACTATACACATATTACTATAGTGTGTGCGGCCACTGGCCACAACCACCACAATATATTTAAACCATATAACAAATACACACAATACACCTTCAAATAACAAAACTCACCCAGATTCCCCCGTCATCCAAATAATGTCCTCGAACACCAAAATGGACAGCAAACTCTTCAAAATAATGTTTCACCTTGAAAACCAGCTCCATATCAACTTTATTGCACTGCCCCGCCATTTAAACTGTTTTATCATAGCATTGTCCGTGGTCAGCGGGATGTCCATGGACTTGGCGCCACCTGCCTGCCCTTTTTTCACCTATGAAAACAGCTCCATATCATCTTTATTCCATCCCGGCCCTTTCCAGCCCCTCTTTCGACCACCAAATAAACCCAAATGTGTTTTACAGACTTTTTGCCCACCACGGTATCCACAGACACTGGCTGCTGGCTGTGTATACCAACATGGTGACCAAGTAAAATAATATAACGTACCTCACGTTTTTCACCATCCAATCAGCAGGCGCTTACGCTGTCTGTGAATCATGAAGTAAGTCTGCGGACCGGTCCCAGATATCACATTTTGTTTTTGACCTACTTTTTGCCAATACTTAAAAAAAACTACTGGACAGATTTACACCAAACGTACACAAGCATGCTTTCGGGACCAAAGCTGCCACTCCTGGTGCATATTTGGTGAAAATTCATCCAGCGGTTTGGGGTGTAGGCGCGTGTAAAAAATGTGTTTCCATTGTGTCTATGAGGATTTCCACACATTTTCGGACCCCATCTATAACTTTGCCCCCATGGATGAAACTGCTCCAAAGTTTGCAGAATCATTCCGATGGGGCCATATACTTTCAAAGTTTTGTGAGGATTCATCTGGGGGAGGGCAAAGTTATAAACCACCCAAAAAGTGCTCTTTCTATGAGTTGGACAACTTAACCATAACTACAGGGCAACTACCACAGGCCTTGTAATTTTATATACATAGTTTTTGCCTGTCTTTTGCCAGGGCATTTTTCCAATGAAATATTAAACTTTGTGCATTTGCATTCGAATTTGTGGATTGAAGAGTAATTCTTTTTTGATGGTGCGGCAGAGTGCAACCTATGCGCTTCTGCTAGTGGGGCGGTTTCTCATTTTCAGTGTTTTCATTTTTAATGTGTAAGAAGAATATGTTAATACGTGGTTCTGCACTCAAGGCTCGATTGTGAAGAAAGTGTTAAGTACCGAATATGTTGCAAAAAGCATTTTCGGTACTATACCCAATCTTAAGGTGGTGCATTGTTTCAAAGTCAGAATGGATGTGCCACTTTCAGAATATTTGTGCTGGTTGGTAGGAAGGGGAGAAAACCAACCTAACAACCAACACTTTCAGAATCTTTGATTTTAAATGCCCATTCTCGTGGAACTCGTCCACTTTTGCAAAAAGCAAAAACGTGGTGCCCTTATACGGTACCTTGTTGGTATCATTTGCGTCGCTGTTGTGGAGGAGTGCCACGGATAGTAGTATGACTACATGCCTGTCTCAGCCCTGGTAACCCCTCAGCTTCACCGAGGGACCACTCAGCGAAGCTGGGGGATGTGATGTAATGTGGAGCAGCAAAAATGATACCATTAACAACCTGCTGCCCTGGTAGCCCTCTATTGCAGGGTATGTGTTTGAACCATTTAATGTACTAAAATTCAATGCATTAAAGTGGCGCAGATATACAGTGTGGAGCTTGTAAAGAAGCAGCATGAAAGAAATTCCATTTGTATACTTTTGGGTGCCAACATGTTCTCTTCACACTTTCGTTAAATTGCAATTAGCTCGCTATTTAACGAAAGTGCTGCTGAGATTGCAATCCGCCCGTTACCTACATAAACAGGCAGTTTGCAGGCAGTGCACTGCCATGCACTGCGCTGACACCCAGGCCCACTTCAGAATAGGTGTGGTACCGGGGCATCAGGAAAAGGAGCAGTGAAGCATGCTGTTTGGCACACCCACTGCACCTAGATCAGAATCGGGCCCTCAATGTATACTGCGGGCAATTTAGTTAGTTTGCAATTCACTAGGCACCTGCCCTTTGGGTTACCCTGCTGCTGTGCATTAATAGCAAGTTTCTCCGTCAAGAAAGGTTTGTACTGAGGCCTGCCTAGTTCACGCACTTGGGACGTCACAATGGCCCCGATTCATGGTATTTCCTGCACAGAAATTAGGGACTTTGCATGCCAAACTGCATGTGAAATCCCATTTGTCGATTCATGGAATCGACAGCACTGTACTTTTTTCGTACTTTGTGGGGACTTCGCACAGGCTCGGCACATTTCTGTGAGCGGCCCATTGCCTTGAGCGAGACATCATGCAGAGCGTGTTCATGGCTTGCGCAGAGTGCAGACTAGAGGGCAGTACTCAGAAAATGAGGAAGAACAAGGGATAATGTGGACGTTACGAGGGACGTGCTGCAGGCAGTACATTACACCCCCACACATGAGCAGCACAAGACCTCTTTGTGGATCCCAGGGCCATTTTAAGCACTTTTGGGGACCTGGGCACGGACATCTTTGGGGCCCCTCTCCACCAAAACAAAGGAATTAAGTGATCAAGAAAATCTGGTGGCACGATGCCCACTCACCCTCGTCGCAAACCCAAGCATAGGTTGATATGGTGCCTCGCAGCATTCAATATAAGCATGTTTACTCCATTTAAGTTTGCTTCTTGCTGTAATAAGAATGATAAACAAGTAGCATTTGAAGGCCAAAATTAGCAGTCTACAAAGAGGTTACTTCTGTTCTAGTATAGATACAGGAGACTTTTTTTCAATAGCTTCCAGGAGGGTATAGAGCCTTTAGTTTTGATGCAGGACCGTATGTAAAAGGTACATGAAACCCAGAATAGACAGAGAACTCACATAAGCTGCCTCACCAAATGCAAAAGTGCTCAAGCATGGATAGAGAAGACCATTTGGAAGGAAGGTGAAAGCTAAACATACCATAGCATGGATAGTGGATGCAGATTAGAAACTACCAAGAAGGTGCCTATAGCCAGATAGAGATTAGAAGTGGGACATGATTTTCAAAATAGTGTTGCCATTAGGGATCAAAGAAACAAGTGCCTGTGGCGTGCAATAAATCAAGGCCCACTTTTGCAGTGGAAGCAACACCATAGCCAGTGAAACCATGAGTGAGTCTTTTTTGAGAAGGAAATCACTCTGAATGCAGACAATTATGAAAGGCTTAGGTACTGGCAATTTTGATAGGTTAGGAAAATACAAGATTAAATGAGATGCCTGGAATCACACATTCGTCAAGGGGTGAAGCTGGGATACGTGCTAATTTCTGTATTTGAACACTTTTTACCAGTTCTTACCAGGAACCAAAATAATCTCATTTTATAAAACTTACTTGGAAAGTACACAAATCACATTACCAAACATGATTATTTTTAAAAACAACATATTATAGAAGGGTGTTACACAACATATGAATGATTGTAGCTTTATTCTCGCCATCATCAAGGAAAGTATATAAGTAACAGCATACCAATTGATATGATTTAATAGATTTAATCTGGGTTTGTCTTTTATATTTTAAAGCTTTAAAGCTTTAAATATTACCATTTGCTTGTACAGATCAGTTTTTTTGACAAATGAGCAGATCTTAAAATATGCTTGCCCAAGGCCTGCAACATCTGATCCGCTCTCTTCTGTCTACCACCCCTTCCACTCAAATGTCCAACATAAGAAGAAAGATCAAAGAATGGGCTAAACAATGCCACCACCTCATAGAAGACATCACAGTAATGTCAGAGATATTAGATGATTTGACCAGGATCACTTTATCATCTGCTGGGAAAAGCCAGGATACAAGCATGAACGCTTTGGTTCCACAGTCTGGAATTTGGACACTTATTCACCTCTTAGACTAACAGTTTATGCTCATCATTGGATGTGACTGCTAGGTTTTACAACACCCATCTGAACAAACCTATTTCTAGACGTACACCATACGGATGAGATGTTCGTTTTTATAGCAACCCCTATATGGTGCAGGTACATTGCTGATAATAGCACCTGTTGTGCTGCAAAACCAAGTACATACCCAGGCAGGTTTATACACTTCAGACATAGGAAAGGCTCAGCCAGCCTTGCTGGAATACGCTATTCCAATATTGCATATGAACACATATTTCTGCAATGAGTACACAACACACTAAGCCAACTTGTGAGCCATTGAGGCATTCAATTTATCAATATGCATTTCAACTTTTGCCATTGCGCATGATCAACATAATTCCCACAGGAAGTAAAGAATTTTACAGGAATTGTGCCATAAAGAACACACACACTATGTATACCACAGCAAACCCAGAAAGCAATACATGCTGAATTGATTGAGGCAGAATGTACTCGTCAAAATAGACAGGCAATAGGTTTAGAGCCTCAGCAGCATGCCATATTATATCCTGATGTGTGCTATTTAAGTCTAATGAACAATGGAATGCTATTTAAGTCTAGCAGAAAATGTGGATTAACGCATAGAGGTCTGTGCGCTGGTGTTCACTAATTATGTTAATAATTCAGTTAAAGTTAAGGAATTGGAAGTGTAAGCTGCATTACCGCCTGCGCCAACCAGTCCACCCTGGCTGGTACTGAAAATCGTATACAAAAAAAGGGGGTGAGGTGGAGATGCGCTAAACACTATGGCCCTCATTACGACCCTGGCGGAAATCGCGGTGCTAAATGCACCGCGGAGCACGGCGGAAAGCTGCCGATAGCGCCATGGAGGTTGGCGGATTTTCCGCCCCATGCCGACCTTGGCGGGGCGGTAAATCCCCAATCCCCATTTTACCCTTCCCCATTCCCATTTTTGCCCCATAGGGTATAATGGGAGTGGGGAAGGCGTTAATTGCGCCACCGCAAAATACGGTGGCGTAATTAACATCAAGGTCCCGTAGCGCCATGGATTTCTCCGCCCGGAAAAACCAGGCGGAAAACGTTCCATGGCGCTACGGGAACTCGTAGTAGGGCGGACGGGTCCGCCGCGAATAACGCTGGCGTAAACCCACTCCGCCAGGGTCGTAATGAGGGCCTATGTAAATAAGGAACACTAGTAGTACAGTTGATGCTTTAATTGTAGCAGGAATAGCCTGATTGTAGCAGAAACAGCCGACACGTGTTTCGACACGCAGGTCGTTTTCCAGGCTGAATAGTTAAATGCAACATTGGTATTACACAACAAAAGCAAAATCCAAAATGTCACAATCACATTAAATATGAACAAAAACAACCGCATCACATTACAGTAGACAATAATTTAAATAAGACCGAATAACACAACACATTGTATAATAAAAAGTCGTTGGCATACCGTAAACCATGGTTGGAGAGTGGAACAAGCAGAAGCACAGGCAGTTGCAAATATTAGAACAAAACAAAAGATATACGGTAAGTAACATGCTTTAGTAATTAGTGAATACATCACTCCGGGTATGGGGGAACAAAAACAGAAGATCTCTTGAACTGTGCGCAGCCACACCGGAGCCTCCAGTCATGCATAGTGTGCACAAATCACCCGAAAAACCAGTTAGGTAAAAGTCTATAAGGCACCAAAGGAAAAGGCCACAGATTGGCCAGAAGCTAGTGTCCGATGGACAAAGTAGAATAAAAGTAATAAACTAAACTTACCACAAGCAAATCAAATATATCGAAAAAGTTGATGATGGGTAATCCCTGTGCAAAATAATTATCAATGTCAAATAGGTGGCACAGAATAAGGAGCGGTTCTAACTATTCGTATGGAGGTATAAATTATAAATCAAAGTATTCGAGTCCACATACCACAAAGAACAGGACGTTGTAAGTATCACGCTGATGTCACATTCAGAAATTGAGTCCATGCCGTAATGGCCGTAACCAATACATAATCTAAAAAAAGTTAAGTCTAGTGAACAATGGAATCTTACTTCTTTAAATCATGCAGCCTCGTGGGGTCCCTTCCAAGGTGGGGGGCCCGGGGCAAGTGCCCCTTTTGCCCTCCTATAAGAACGTCTCTGGTGGATCCTACCACTCAACCGCTCATCAGGGAAATCGCATGAAAAGCCCTCATTATATCTGCCATCCGAAGGCACGCATACAGACACTTTTGCATAGGATTCACAGCGCACAGGTGAGATTGCACGTTGGATTTAGGGGTGCGTGCACGCAGCCGGAGTTCAGATCTAACCTAAGGGTGCGCATTCGCAGTGTAGCAGGGTGCAGAAACAGTTTACGAGGGTTCACAAGCAGATTATTCTGAGTTTACCTGAGTTACGGAAATTTGTATGCATGTTGTCTGGGTGCCATTAACAGTTACAGGGGAACCCGTGCAGGTGTCCCAGAGGTGAAGTCCTGGTTGTAGAGGACCCAACACACTGTTCCAAGGGTACATGTATTATTGCTGAGGTGCACACAAAGGTAGCTGTTTCTGGCTGTTTTTGCTTCGCTTTTCGTGGGGGAGTGTTGGGGTATACTGGCCGTGATTTGCGTATACGCTTTCTTTGCGCGAACAAATCCATGAACACGCGGAGTGCACAGTTAAACGTCTGCCCATAGATTCGTACAGAATCATTCTCGGCGTGCAGGTTTTGCAGGATCTCTGCACACGTTTACATGAATAGGGCCCAAGCATTAGGGCCTGATTCATGGACAAGGGCGGAATTAGTAATTATGGAAGCAATATCGCTTTCTGAAGTCTTGGATACTTGCATACTTTCAATTGGATGATAGCTAAAACCACAGAGCAAACAGTATAACAGACAAAAGAACAACACGAAGAAAGAGAAAAATAAAGTTGCTGTGCATCCACTAAAATCCTTATAGTCATCCAATAAAGATTTTCATCGCAGAGATCAGGTGACATTTAATGCACAGAGAGCCTGAACATTCCACATCAGACTAAAGGGAGCGACAATCTCCAGCCCTGATTATAGATAAGAGATGCACACACCTCATTCAAAGAGAAACATATTCAACTATTCCTAATTAACGTACACATCATGAAATCGTTCAAGGAGCCATGAATTCTCTTCTATAAGGTACAACCCTTTGGCACTAACCTGTGTGTTGGTAACAGGTTACCTGATATTGAGTTAGACAGGGCAAACTATTCATGGTTTGAGCCTGCACAACTTTCATAATATTATGCACTTGTTTTTTTTAGGTGTCGCAGAGATATTACAGAGAGGGGAGTTAGTACCTTGTGTCTGATAGGATGATGCTTATAGTATGGGGCTCTATTAGGAAAGTGGGGATCCAAGCATCCTTGTCGAGTTGCAAAGCGCGTTGGGTTGTAGGAGACCATTATGTAAGTGGCAATTCGGTTGCCTCAGTGCCCCTGTTTACAAAAGCTTGTAGAAGTAAGGAGAGGCTAACTATAATTGCTCTACTTGGTACGCATGTATGTGTGGAATAGGTTACTGTGACATAATTCAGGACCTAACATTGAGTAAGGAATCTGTGTTACTAGGGCCCGTTTACCAGTAAACGTTACATTTATCTGAGTATCCATGGATGAAAGGTAGGGCTGGAAGGATGAAGACCTGAGAGGTCCATATCACCTCATTCTATCTCTGCTACTTACTCAAGGAGCTTTGAGACACCATGCTTTGAGGGAGTACATTGTTGAGGGTGCCCAATGTTGACAGTCCTGTACCCTAGGGAGGCAGAGTTCTGGGTTTTGAGATTCAGGTTGTATGCTACATTACCTCTCATCAACATTTCAAATATTCGGTCACAAACAATTCAGGTTTTCCCTCAGTACATGACCCTGTATTTCAGTGAGTGACCTCTGGTTGATGTATATATGTGTTCCCATATAAAGAGATATTATTGGCCCCTCTCTCTTCTCTCCATGATGTGGTGCTAGACAGAAACCACGCTGTCCATGCAGAAGGTTTTGACCGAACCAAGTGCCTGGTTCCATGTAAGGATGTGTTAATGCTTATCTATGCTTTTATGGGATTCAAATGTATGGGATAGGCAGTGAAGTGGTTTGGATTATGGATGGGCGCGACATAAAGTACTCAACTCGAATGCCAGTTTGAACCTTTGAAGAAATGGTCTCAATAGTCTCGAGCCATTTGACTCTCCATACAGATGGCTCGCAAGTCAAATCAAGTCAAATCAGTAAATATTTCATTTGGCTTGAATTAGCTCAACCCAATTCGAGCCATACATCCCTATGGTTCGATTTGGTTAAAAATCATTTCAAATCTATGTGGATTTTAGGAAATGATAGGGAAGATTCTCAAAATAAATTAATCTTGTCACTTGCATCAGCACATATATGCAGCCTATTCTCAAAGGGAATCTGAATGTGCACGTACGAGGTGTCCGGTCAAAGGGTCGACTACAAAGGATTGAATGGTCAAAGGATCAACGCAACAGGGCCGAAAACAAAAGGATCACATTATTTGTTTTATTATATTTTGGGGGGGGTTTCGTTTAGGGAAAAAAGTGTTTTTTTACCACATAAACAGGGGTTGGGGGGGACCCCCCAAAAAAAGAAAATGTAAAAAAAATCAAAAAACATTTTCAATCATTTTGTTTTCGGTCCTTTTGCGTCGATCCTTTGACCATTCAATCCTTTGCAGTCAATCCTTTGACCTATAACCCACATACGAGATGCTCTTTTTTAACACCCTTTGCCCATTTGCACCAATAAGTGTTTGTTCCTGCGTAGTTCAAAGTCCATACACCAAATTCACAAAAGGAATGGTCTTTGAAATGCCAGAACATTGTCTCATTTCCCTGCACCTATTTGGAATGGTATTACCATGGAATGCATTCGTTTGGAATGGAACAGTAGCAGTTTTAAGCACAGATGTGCCACTGACATTTATTTCCCCTCACATTGGCAGATATTTTCCTTGTGCAATTTCACAATGACCATTTATTTAAGGACCTGTCACTGTGAAATGTGCTCACTGCACCTCAGCCATGTAATGTATGCAATGTGGATGGCCAGCAAATCTCTTGCCCCCCTAAAATGCATAAGTCACCTTTGTGGATAAGGTCATCTCTACAGTTCCAAAATGAATGCATGCACTTTTTTCATTTGAGCTAATATCCTTGGCCCTATTGTATTATTTCCTTAGCCACCAGAAATCCCAAATTTGAGGATCCTAGTCCTTATCCGAGAATTCGTTATTACCAAAGAGAGGTATTCCATGCGAATCGAACCATCACATACTCTTATCTATAAGAGCGGCTCGAATTTCGGTTTGAATGTATCAAACCATTTAGAGAATCAGTTGCAAGTACCTCGAATTTTTCCAGCCAAGTCGAACCCTGAGGCTGAAATCTTGTTCGAACCTGGATGCCAGACCTTAGTTTGGATGCTTACCGGCAAATAAGAGCAGGCATGGAAGCTGAGTTTGAATCTAACCTCCTCCTTTTGAGTTGGCCTTTTTTCATTTTGTTCACCCTTTGGCAAGTATACCATGGGGTCAAAGCTTATGTATGCTCCGGTAACCAATTAGCTTGTCAGCTTGATAGATAATCGGGTATCCCACCACCTGTGCAACATTGCTGGAGAGAATGAAGTTGTCCCACCATGGATCCCAGAACTCAGGTTCTGGATCCTTTGACATGCAGTGCTGCTTTTTAGTCCCCTCTCTGCAAATAGTCACACTTTTTAATTACAATATAACAAAACACTTTATTTGGGTACAGGGTTTGGGACATGGTAGCACCCTTACAACTTTTTAAAATATTCTAATGGTGTCTCATTTTTGAAATCCTGCTAATCAGGCTCAAGGAATATGGAGATGCCAACCTCCTGCAGCGTGCCCGACAAAGCCTCAGAGCCCTGGCAAGTTATTCACACTGTTTACATTTCTGTCTGCCCTGCAGGAAAAATGTCAATAAGTCCCGGGACATCTCCAAGAATAGTCCAGGTACCATAGCCATCTTTGAGACCTCATGGATACAGTTTACTTTGAGGAGCATATTGTCTTTCTTTTTCTTTTTTTTTTTTTTGATAGAGTTGTTTATTTTTTTTGGCAATAGAAAAATATGTTAATTAAGTAGAGTCCCAAATATATTATTTTAGATTATGTAACATTTAAATATTCTACAGGGTAGCTCTTTGTTATAAATATTATCAACATTTGTCTTTCATTGGCTGGACCCATATGTGCAATGATATTATCCCATGCATGTAACGTGTCTTCATACACCCATGAATAAGGCAATGCTTATTGCTTGCATCTTCAACTTTTGGTCACAGGATTGTACAGAAGAAATTTGTTACAGGACAATCACCTATAATAAAAAGGTCCTGCCAGTGTTTGTGGAAACGAATGACGCAGAGAAGAATATGTAGTAAGTGCTTATTTGACATGCATATTAAAATAGAAGATCTATTTATGTTTTCCTTAAATGCAATGTAGGAAAAATAGAACACTTGTTTAATACTGATTCATAATTACTTAATCCATTGTTTCTTGGTAGGTGTCAATGGCAATTCGTGCTGCACAGCTCATTGAAATGTACACTGATGCGTGGTGAATGGGGCAGCCTACATGTGCTTGGTTCTTTTGCAGCTGAAAGTGCCCTTCATGAATGTCCTGAATACTGGTACTTACATAGTGAGTAGATGAGAGGGGGATAATTGCTTGCCAAGAAAACATCATTGAGCCAGGTGGAAACAAGTGAGGAATGAAAGCGGGCGGAAGGCGGAGCACCGTCAGCTCAACAGCACCTTTGAAGTAGCAGGTGCTGTGATGGGCAAGGTTCATCGAGAAATTCAGATTGTTTTTGTTTGGAGTATGGGATGGCTTTCCCTCTGGCTTTGCAAGGCAAGGTGTATGTCTCCTGTGAAAACAGAAGGGAATTAAGAAGAACAATACATTATAAATAAGTAACACAAATACTGAACACATTCACTGCATCCCAGGCTTATTTTTCAACCTACACCAAAAAAATGGATAATGTTGAAACACACTCAAACAAAAAGCAGGGGATATATAAAAAACAATAAATAATAAATAGATAAACAACAAAAAAATACAAAACACCCAGTTGTGCCCACAGTGTAATACTTACTTTTTTGACGAATTCACAATACTTTATGGCATCTGACTATACTATGTCTCATATATAAAATGCTATATTTCATAAAAACAAAAAAAAAGCAAGGGATACCGTTGAACAACAATATCAAATGGCAGAGTTCATTGTGTATGAAAAAAAAACATTGGTGGAGGGACTCAACAACTCTATTTTATTGAGGTGTCACCCAGTTGATGAGGCATTTGCCCAGTTGATGAGGCTTTCACCCAAATCAAGCCCTGGTCCCAAATCTACTAGTGGTAGAGGAGGTGGGCATTCAAAACCTCAGCTACCAATGTTACAGCAAACCATGGGCACCCACATGCCTATGTGCTTGAAAGGACATCTATGTCACACTCTGTCATGCGCAGTAGGAAGGTCAGGCACACCAGGCACACCGCCTTAAAGAACACTCATACCCGCGGTGATTCTCTGACACATAACACAGCGAGAATCTCCAAATCACAGTCAGCCCTTCACATGATCACGCTACCTGTGGTGCGAGGGAAGCGACACCTACTTCCAGGCTCTGTCAGAGGGCGATACTATTTGTTCCCTCGTTTCCGCTGGCAACTGGCAAGGAGATTGTGAGAGGGCTGGAGCAAGAGTAATCGACGACAACTACTTCCCGGTTCTGGGCCGAACTCTCGGTCACGTGCCTTGAGCTCCGCTCACGTGATCAGGAGTCGGCAGGTATAAAAGCGACGCACTTTGAATCACTTGTCGCTTCACAGCTGTTTCGCGACACTGTTTGGCGTTTTCGATTCACGTTGGATTCATTTGGTTACAGATCTCAAGTTTACGGATTACGGACTGGGTTTTCTTGTTCCTTGGATTAGGCGGTTGGTTTCTGCTTGGATTTACAGACCTTTTGACTTTAGCTCACTTTTCACGGATTGACTGGATTACCCTTATCTGCTTTGTCAAGTATTCTACGCTCTCCAGAGTTCCGCGAACTGCTACGTTACCACAGTTTTCAGAATACTTCCAAGAATCATCAGGTGGTAGCCAGCGCTGAGTTTCTGGTGCCTTGGCTTTAAAGGATTACCGACGCCTCCCTGCACCACAGCCTCAGAGTGACTGGCAGTTAGAATATAACCCTTGGGTAAGCCCTATTTCAATAACAGTTACATTGTTGACAGTACTGTGTTTGTTTGTACTAATACCTAATTCATTTCACAGCTCTGGGGTCCTCGGCAGCGTCTGGTCTTGCGAAACAACAACAACCACCTGTGGCCTCAAGGCTCACACGGGGAGTGATTTTTTTTTTCTTCTCTCCGTGTGGAACTTGGGGACAGAGGCCCATATATTCTTCACAACGAGTCAAGTTACGACACACTCCTCCCAAAAAAATGAATTTCAATGTTGTGTCACCAAGTGCCCTTGATATCCTCTGATGAGCAGAAAAATGTAGGCATTTGCACACAGCACTGTGTGGAGTTTCACAGCTGTGGGCGGGGAAGGGAGTGACAGGAGGGCCGCTTCAGCGCAGCCATGCCCTTGAAGAGCTGGTGATCTAGCAGGGGTTGCTAGGGGGTTCATCAAAAAATGGAGATTGGTTCTGTGTACAATATAAGATGCCTTTAGAGCCACCTTTGCAATTTCAGGTATTGTGCGTTGTGTGTACTACTGGCTAAAACATCCCAGCAACTCTTGGACACAAAGTTCTGTAATTGTAGGAAAGGAAACACAGCTTTGAGAGTATCCACATCACTTCCTTAGACACATGATGCCGACTTGCTGACCTCCTGAGTATCCTGTACGTTCCACTGCCACTATGACCGTCTTGGCAGGCAACCTCTGAGGAAGTCACTGCATTTGCTTTTTCAGTCCCATCAACAAACCAGTATTAGCTTAACACTACAATGTATAACATACCTATACTGGAAAACAAGAACATATAATGCAGTAATAACAAATAATCTAAAAACAAAATAAAATGAATACAATAAATAAATAAGAAAAGTACTGAATGGATTCACCGGCATTCCGAATGTATTCTGTCCCCCCCAAATAGAATAGATACAAATGCATTCAAAACATGAGTGAGATACATTAAAACAATAAATGCATGAATAATAAATAAATAAATAACTTGGATGTTAAATTAACTCTTTATTGAACACCTTAAAAATAATACCGTTGGAGCAGATCGAATCCTGGGACCCAGTTAATTGAGGGGTCCCCCAATTGATGACGTGTATAAGGGGCATTCACAAGGCTTAAACGCTGGTCACCAAACTATTACGAGTACACTGGGCAGGTCCCCAATCCCACACCCATCAAAGTTACTGTGACCCAATGGGACCCAGAATGCCTGTGTGCTTGGAGGGGCACCTGTTTCAGCCCCCACCCCTTTATGAGTGCATTGGCACCACAGCAAGCACATGCAGTTTTGTGGGCTTGCTCCCCGTTGAATGACAAGTAGCCAACAAAGGTGTGAATTGATAAACTGTACCTCAGAAGTCTGTCTCTGAAATAAATTGGAGTTTAATCAGGATCAAAATAGTGTAGAAATATATTGTTGAGAAAGTCTGCTATGCAATGATGAGATGGTGGATTTGGCATGGTAAGTGTTTTTCCTGATTTAGCACATCATTTCAGGAGTTCCTGTGCACATCGCAGGCACAGGTCAGAGAACTTTGCCTTCTTGGATTCAGATTTTCTAGCACAACAGTGGGGATCGACAGAAATAATGGACTGGAACTTCTGGATGTAGTATAGTGCTAATGTCACACTTTGAGGGAGATCCTCTGTTAGACATATGTGTTCTGATCTTGGTGATCCGCCTTGATGGTCGTGCAGCTATAAACTACCTCCGTCCCCAAGTACCGCTCGAGCAGGTAAAGAATACTGCCCTAGCAATCTTTGAGGCCACAGGTGATGAGTGGCGTCGTCAATCAGATACCAGGAACACCGGAAGGACCCCTGAGTGCCTGGGGATGATAGGACAGGTAGTAAACCTGAATAGACAACGAGAGAAGACCGACAGCAGGCTGGGATGTACAGCACTTCCTCCAACTCACACCGGTAGCCAGAGCGTGACCAGATAGCAAGTCCATCCAAGGTCCAGGTGGTGAACCCCAAATGACTCAGGAGACAAAACGTGATCGACAGGAATTGCGTGGGTAGAAGTTCGCCAAAACAGAAGGGTAATCCAGAGCAATTCCAGGGCCAAAAAGGGGGGTCAAGAGTTCCAAGGGTCCAGAAGATGCGTCGAAACAAAAAGGGAAATCCAAGACAAGTCCAAGTAACGGTCCGTGGTCGAGTTCCAAAGTGTATCAAGAAGAACGAGGGTAATGCCGAACAGGTCTCTGGTGGAAACAGCTGTGAAGCACTGAGTGTTTCCTCTCAGCTCTTTTTGAAGGAAAGGTAGATCACGTGACAGGGCACGTGACCGCACAGGAGCGTCACGTGATGGACGGACGCCATCAGTGATTGGTGTTCGTCTGATGTGGACGCCAGCGTCGGCTACAGACAATCCCGTGACCAGTCACGTGATCGTCTGAGCGAGACGCGATCAGGTTCCCCCGTGCGCGGGAGCTGGAGCCGACGACGCCGGAGCCGTCGGGCATGGATGAGACGCCATGGCAAGTGCCAGCACGGAAATGGGCGGAAAGAGGTGGTTCTGCCCCCTTGGACATCCCGCCTGCCGTGTCTTCCCCGTTGGTGTGGGTGGTGGGTACGGGAACGGATGGTGCCTGGTGAGTGACGGGAGGAGGGCAGGACCGGGGACGTGACAGAGCCCCCCCCAAAGGCCCACGACCGCGTGGGCTCGTAGGATTGTCACGATGAAAATGGGCCAACAAACGGGGGGCACGAACATCCCGGGAAGCCACCCACGAACGATCCTCTGGGCCAAAACCCAACCAGTCCACCAAGTACTGCAGGACACCCCGATGAACGCGAGAACCCAAAACAGCCCGGACCTCAAACACATCGGGAGAAGAGACAGAGACGGGAGCAGGAGGAGAAACCAAGCGGGTAGGGCCAAGGCAAGGCTTAAGGAGAGAAACGTGGAAAACTGAGTGGATCCGCCAGGCGGGGGGAACCGCCAGCCGCAACACCACCGGGTTCAGAACCTTGACTACTTTATAAGGACCCACAAAACGAGGCAACAGCTTGCGGCAGCCAGGGATATGTAGATGACGAGTGGACAGCCAAACCCTATCCCCCACCCCGTAAACGGGCGGAACAGCCCTCTTTTTGTCAGCAGCCGCCTTCATAGAAGCCTGTGCCTCACGTAAGTGGACCAAGGTCTGAGCGTGTACAGATACGATGTCTCGGGCACAAGCCGATGCGGCAGGGGTGTCGGAAGAGGAAAAGTCTGGAATGGGGAGGGCACGAGGATGCTGACCGTAGAGTGAAAAGAAAGGTGAGTAACCGGTAGCTGAGTGCAGAGCATTGTTGTAGGCAAACTCCGCAATTTGTAGCAGATTGAGCCATGTGTCCTGGTATTGTAGTGTCAGGCAGCGTAGATACTGTTCCATCGTTTGGTTGACCCTTTCACTCTGACCGTCACTCTCCGGGTGATACGAAGAGGAAAATCGGGCATCTATGCCCAACAGAGCGGTTAGGGCCCGCCAAAAGCGGGAAGTAAACTGGGAACCACGATCAGAGACCAACACATGGGGCAATCCGAAAAGGCAGAATACAAGTTTGAAGAAATGTTTGGCCAAGACAGGGGCTGAAGGTATTCCCTTACAGGGTATAAAACGTGCAAACTTGGTATATGAGTCAACTATGACCCAAATAGAGTCAAACCCATGAGTGCGGGGGAGATCAGTGACCAAATCCATGGAGATCGTATGCCAAGGTCGTGGAGGGATTGGGAGAGGAAGGAGCAGACCCAAGGGCCGACCCCTGCGCGATTTGCCCTGGGCACACACCGCACAGGTATTGACATAGTCCCGTACGTCACGCTTCATCGTAGGCCACCAGCACCAACGCTTAAGGAGATCTAAGGTGCGAAGCTGTCCGGGGTGACCGTTGATGGCAGCGTCATGGGACCAGGTCAGCGCTTGGTTCCGGGTTTCACTTGTGGGTAGAAGGAGTTTACCCCCCTGAACGAAAGGCAACCCATCTTGCATGACTGGGTCCCATTCCGCCAGTGATTGCGGATACCGAGAGGCCCATTGGCGGATAGTGGACAACAAGGAGGGAGTTGGTGTGCATAAACAGATTACGTGATTCTTTCCCAACAGGGTGTCCGGAAAAAAGGGAAGGGTCTCCCCCCCAGGTGAACGGGACAGGGCGTCGGCTTTACCGTGTCCAACAGCGGGCCTGTGTTTGACCACAAAATCATAAGCGGCAAAGAAAAGATGCCACCTAACCTGGCGACTGTTTGTACACTTCAAGGAAGCAAGGTCCTGGAGGTTTTTATGATCGGAGAACACCGTGGTTTGATGTTTGGCACCTAGAAGGTGGTGTCTCCAGACCTGTAGTGCATCCTTAATAGCCAGTAGTTCCTTTTCTGTAACCGTGTAGTGTAGTTCGGTAGTCGTGAACTTGCGGGAGTGGAATGCTACCGGATGCAAACGGTTGGTGGTAGGACAGGTCTGGGATAACACCGCACCTAATGCATAGGACGAGGCATCTGCTTCTAGAATATACGGAAGGTCGGGATCAGGGTGCTGTAATACCGGGGCGGTGGTGAACAGGGTTTTCAGTATATCGAAAGCAGATTGCTGAGCCGTGGACCATACATAGGGGACAGAAGGGCTAGTGAGTGCCGTAAGTGGAGCCGCAACCGAAGAAAACCCTGATATGAATCTCCGATAGAAGTTCGCGAATCCTAGGAACGACTGCAGCTGCTTGAGATTGGTCGGAGTGGGCCATTCGTCGATCGCCCGTACCTTGGATTGATTCATAGAGAGCCCCTTGGGCGTGATATGGAACCCCAGGAATTCGATTTGATTGGCATGGAACGTACATTTCTCGGGTTTGGCGTAAAGGGCGTTGCTTTGTAGTCGCGACAGTACTTCTCTGACATGTGTTATGTGTTCATCAAGGGAAGTGGAGAACACCAGAATGTCATCTAGATAAACAATTACATAAGTGTTCAAGATGTCGTTGAAAACGTCGTCCATAAAGTGTTGGAAGGTAGCCGGGGCGTTACATAGACCAAAAGGCATGACAGTATACTCGAATAGGCCTTGTCGTGAGCAGAAGGCCGTTTTCCATTCATCACCGTCACGCATGCGAATAAGATTGTATGCCCCGCGGAGGTCAAGTTTGGTGTATATTGTGGCATGGGTGAGTTTGTCCAGCAAGGGAGTGATCAGAGGTATGGGGTAGCGGTTCTTTACTGTGACGGCGTTCAAGCGCCTATAATCGACACAGGGACGGAGGTCCCCTTCCTTCTTCGGAACGAAGAATATAGGGCTTGCAGCCGGAGAAGTCGATGGACGAATATGTCCTAGCCGTGAAGCCTGTTGGACATACTCCTGCAAGGTCCGCTCTTCCACCTGAGTAAGGGAGTAGATACGACCCTTCGGGATAGATGCGCCAGGTATCAGGTCGATAGGACAGTCGTAAGGTCGATGCGGGGGTAGGCCTTCTGTCGAACCCTTGTCGAATACCGCCTGGAAATCGTGGTAAACAGCAGGTATCCCACCCGTGACAGCCCCTACTGTGTGCATATCATGGTGGTCTGTATTGTCCCCTATAGCCATGGACGTGACGCTTCCCAGGATGCCCGCTGGACTGGAGAACTGAGGTGTTGCCAGTAGGCAGTAGTGTTGGCATGTTTCGGATACAAATGAAACCTGACCCGTCCCCCAGTTAATGAGGGGATTGTGCAGCCTTAGCCAAGGAATGCCTAATATTACTCCGAACTGAGGGGTAGAAATGAGATCGAATGATATCGTCTCTTTGTGGTTTTCCTGAACAACCAGCTCTAAGGGAGCTGTCTGTTGCCGGATCGGGCCAGAGGCAAGAGACGTACCATCCACCGCCTGGACCGGTTCGGGACATTCCTTTGTGACCAAAGGCAGGTTCAATGAACAGGCCAAGGCTATGTCGATGAAGCAGCCTGTAGCACCTGAGTCTATCACCATTGACACGGCGTGAGAACCAGTAGCATGGTTCAGAAAGGCCTGTACTATAATGGGTCGCACAGGACCAAAGGTAGGTTCAGAGGTATTCCGGATAGTACTCGCTCCCACCTCTGATCTTAGGGGCGAGCCTTCTGAAAACCCGGGTTTCTGTTTTTTGGACGGCGAGGGCACTCTTTTATGAAATGTCTGTTAAGACCGCAGTAAAAACAGGCATTGTCCGTTCTCCTGCGCTCTCGTTCGACGTGAGAGATAGGGCTGCGGATCCCACCTATCTGCATGGGTTCGGGGGTAGCAACGGCCGTGGATGGAAGTGGGAACGAGGATGTACCTTCTCCGCGTCGCTCCGATCGTCTGGCATTGACTTGCAATGTTAAGTCCACCAAATCAGCATATACTGTGGGAAGCGTAGGCACTACGGATAAGGCATCTTTCATGGCCCCAGATAAACCCCGGTAATACACCACAGCCTTTTTATTTTCTGGCCAGGAGGTCTCCGCAGACAACTGATTGAACCTGGTGATGTACTCTATGAGGGTTGAACGACCCTGCGTGAGATCTAGGAATTCCATGTCTCTAGACTGCGCTTTGTGCCTGGTGTCGAATACTTTTGCCATCTCTTGGGTCAGTAATTCAAAATCGTACAACGCAGGGTGGTTGTTTTCCAGCAATGGATTGGCCCATGTAGCGGCTACCCCTGATAGATGGGAGAGAAGAAAGGCTGCTTTTGATACGGAATCGGGGAAAGCCTGAGGGTGACACATGAAATGAAGTTTACAGTGATTGATGAAAGTACGGTATTTCTTTGGGTCACCCTGGTATCTTTCGGGAGTAGCCAAGGGGAAAGGGCTTTGGATCACCACAGGAGCGGCCGGGAAGGAAGGGGGTATGACAGGAGGAGGGTTTTGGGGAGGAATGGTTTCATCAAATTCGGCTTCTGCAGGTAAGGGATGGCGTGCACTTAGTACCGTGTCGAGGCGGTGGTGTAATGCGGTGGTGGCGGCGGTCATATCAGCGCGTAGGGTTGCAGTAGCGGTTGCCATGTCGACCCTGAGTGCTGTCACTGCCTGCATTAAAGCCGTCACGGGGTCCCCGGCTGAGGTGTCCATAGCTGGACGACCAGTAGGCTTCACAGTCTGTTCTGATCTTGGTGATCCGCCTTGATGGTCGTGCAGCTATAAACTACCTCCGTCCCCAAGTACCGCTCGAGCAGGTAAAGAATACTGCCCTAGCAATCTTTGAGGCCACAGGTGATGAGTGGCGTCGTCAATCAGATACCAGGAACACCGGAAGGACCCCTGAGTGCCTGGGGATGATAGGACAGGTAGTAAACCTGAATAGACAACGAGGCAAGACCGACAGCAGGCTGGGATGTACAGCACTTCCTCCAACTCACACCGGTAGCCAGAGCGTGACCAGATAGCAAGTCCATCCAAGGTCCAGGTGGTGAACCCCAAATGACTCAGGAGACAAAACGTGATCGACAGGAATTGCGTGGGTAGAAGTTCGCCAAAACAGAAGGGTAATCCAGAGCAATTCCAGGGCCAGAAAGGGGGGTCAAGAGTTCCAAGGGTCCAGAAGATGCGTCGAAACAAAAAGGGAAATCCAAGACAAGTCCAAGTAACGGTCCGTGGTCGAGTTCCAAAGTGTATCAAGAAGAACGAGGGTAATGCCGAACAGGTCTCTGGTGGAAACAGCTGTGAAGCACTGAGTGTTTCCTCTCAGCTCTTTTTGAAGGAAAGGTAGATCACGTGACAGGGCACGTGACCGCACAGGAGCGTCACGTGATGGACGGACGCCATCAGTGATTGGTGTTCGTCCGATGTGGACGCCAGCGTCGGCTACAGACGATCCCGTGACCAGTCACGAGATCGTCTGAGCGAGACGCGATCAGGTTCCCCCGTGTGCGGGAGCTGGAGCCGACGACGCCGGAGCCGTCGGGCATGGATGAGACGCCATGGCAAGCGCCAGCACGGAAATGGGCGGAAAGAGGAGGTTCTGCCCCCTCGGACATCCCGCCTGCCGTGTCTTCCCCGTTGGTGTGGGTGGTGGGTACGGGAACGGATGGTGCCTGGTGAGTGACGGGAGGAGGGCAGGACCGGGGACGTGACAATATGTTACTCTTGTACGGTGTACATCCCTAACCAAAATGATAGAGCCCTATTTCAACAGGCCATAGACCTCCACTCAAAAGATAACAAAGAAGAGATGGATGGAAAGCTATGTATGGTTGAACTATGAATTAATTTTAACCAATGGTAAATATCACAGGCAGCATTCCATGCCATTGCTTTTTTATCCCATTCTCTTGTTACAGAAGGGAAAAAAGATCCACAAACCAGTCATGTTTGCAAACCCAAATGAGGCAGTGCTGCCCAAACAGCTGGGTCATCACCATTCTGACAATATTGTCCAACTCTGGGCCTCAAGGGTTGGAATCCTGACGGACTTTCAGGATATCCCTCATTAATATTCATGTGGACACATTTGCATACATTTAGCATCATTGCATGCAAATTGATCTCATGAATATTAATGAGGGTATCCTGAAAACCCAGCATTGATCCTGCCCTCTTGGTCTGGAGTTAAACAACCAACCCATTTGGTATAATCAGGCAAACCGAATGTGGGACTCATGTCTTAACATACTGGTGTCCTTTAGGGTGACTTTGAAATACAGAAGAATTATGCATGGAAACTATGAATTATCATTATTGCCAATAGTTCCAGGCATCCTTCCATTTCATCATTATTTAGTGCACTCACACGGTGCTGTGGCTTCTCTTTGCATCGCTTGTATTGCTTAGCTTCTGCTAGAAG
Organism: Ambystoma mexicanum; assembly: GCF_040938575.1. Classification (NCBI taxonomy): domain Eukaryota; kingdom Metazoa; phylum Chordata; class Amphibia; order Caudata; family Ambystomatidae; genus Ambystoma; species Ambystoma mexicanum. The sequence goes on from NC_090924.1 coordinate 141,929,879, forward strand.
TCAGCCTATTTTCAGTGACTAACTGTGTTTAATCATTGGCAGCTGGAGGTGTAGAAAATAGTCCCCTCTGCACCATAATAGCACAATTGAGCAGGAAAATATATTTCCATGAGGTAAGCTTGGAAAGAAATTGATATGGTTAAGGCTGGTGGTATTCATTGGAGAGCAGTTTGTACTGGCAGGAAGAAAAGGCGGCCCTTTACAGGATACGCCACACCCCATTCCCTAAAATCCAACATAATTGTAAGAAATGCATACTAGAAGGTGGGTACTCAATGTTAGGTAGCTGGCCACTTCTAGTGGTGGCCAGGGGGCAGTGTCGTGGGGAGAGATAGGTAAATTCTTACTCAATCAGGCTGTTTTAGCACTGGGCTACTCCGGGTGGCAGACACAGAAATTCAACATTATGCAGAAAGCCCATTTCAGAGTATCATGCATTGATCTCCCATCTGGGTGAGCAGACTCTTACTGGGGCAGGACAAGTTGGTGGAAGCAGGAGACGCATCTGGAGTTAGTACGATCTAGTTGCTACCTGTTGTAGTTCCACCAATTGATGAAAGGTTGCTGGGTAGTAATATCTGTGTTTAAATGTGGGTGCCTTGTTCCGAAATCAGCCCAAGTGCAGAGCATGGAGGAGCAAACCATGTGGATTTGTGATTCCGCTGAATATAATAGCCTTATAGACTGAGGGAGGAGTTGTTATTGTGGGATAATGTACCACCACCAAGTTATGGCCCGAACCAGAGTTGAGGGACCCTGAGTTAGGGGAGGGTCATTATCCTAAGCGATAAGGACCCCTCCCGAAATCTAGAAGGCTGTTAACACATGGTGGTAGTAGCAATACATGTTTTGGAGTTTTGGTGGTGATTTTAACATTATTACTTAAATAGACATATTTTGAGTAAATTAAATAGGATTTTCTTGTGTAGTATTTAATTAGCATGGTTTTCCTCATAGGTTAGACATTTTAATTGAAAAAAAAGGTTGAATTGGAACAGGTTTAATATGAGCATGCACTAGGTGTAATGTGAAAGTAAACTATTTTACTATTAGAAAATGAAAGCATTTTTCTATGTTTTAGCTTTACCATTTGTGTGTTAAATAGCATGTTGCAGCCAAAACAAAGGTCCTTGCAGAGAGAAACTGGGCCTCATTACACGGTAGGCGATTACTGGCAACCTACTACGAGGTCCCTCAGCGGGTCCCGTCCTTAATGTGTGGTCAGACCACACGTTAAGGAAGGGACCCGCTGAGGGACTTCAGAGCAAATAACGGTACCGCTAATAGCGGTACCGTTATTAGCTCCATCCCCATTCCCATTGAGCCCTATGGGGGCTCGAATGGGAATGGGGAATGGTAATTGGCATGGGGACTTACCTGGTCCTCAAGGGTCTGAATGACCCAGTAAATCCACATACCGCCTACCCGGACCCAGAAGGCGGTAGGGGGTAGCCATGGCACTAATTGCGCCATGGTTACCTCCTACCGTGTAATGAGGCCCACTGTCTTTTTGAAAAAAAGATCTTACCTGGAAATTGCATTGTTGTTTCCCTGTCTGATTTTGAAGACAGAATATTCAGAATGCAGTCAATAATAGTAGTTATTGATTGCACTCTAAACATTCTGATTGGCTGATAGGAGGTCAGTAACAATGTCTATGTGTTAATGAAGCCTTATAGATTGAAGGAGGGGTCATTTTCACAGTATAAGGACCCACCCCCAGGTTATTGCCCAAGGCAAATCCAAGGGTGATGCGTTTGGGAAACGGTCGTTATCCCAAGCGATAATGTCCCCTCCCAAGCTCTATAAGACTATTAGCACATAGTGGAAGTAGGAATACTTGTTTTGGTGCTGAGGTAAACAAAAAGAAAACATAAATCAGTTTACTAATGAGAATGTAAATAGACAACCTGAGTTCTTAAACTAAATATGGTTTTATTTTGTAGTATTTAAATCACAAGCTGGCCTTCACATGTTAAGCATTTCAAATGAAAAATTGGTTAATCGGGAGTGGAATTAAGATGGGCATGCATTAGGGGTTGTAAACCATTTCTCCATTAGAAAGTGAAAACATATTGCCATGTTTAGTTTTATTGTTGGGGTGCGAAATCAAATGTTGCAGTAGAAGAAATTGTTCTCTTGTGGCCCAATTCATGGAATTTATTGCATGGTTCAAAGTGACTTTGCACTTCTGAAATGACGACACAAAACCTGATTCATGGAACTGTGCAAAATGTATTTTTGCAGTGCAAAGTCTGTGCAAAGTTAGTGCATAGTCAATGGACCTCATTACGACCCTGGCGGTAGGGGGTTAACGGGTCCGGTAGAGCTGCCGGCCCCGTTAACCCCCTACCGCCTCATTACGAGGACTGCTCGCGGGACCCGCTAAGGATGCCTGGTAAAACCAGGGGTCCTTAGCGGGTCCCGCAAGCAGACCAGGATGCTAATAATGGGCCCGTCATTAATGGGCCCTTTGTTAGCTTCATCCCCATTCCCATTGAGTCCTACGGGGGCTGAAATGGGAATGGGGATGTACTGTTTCCGGGTTCCCTGAATGGGGAAATACTGGGCCCTCCAAGGTTGGAATGGCCCGGTATTTCCCCATTCAGGGAACCCGGACACGGTACCCGGAATGGGGGTAGCCATGCCGAAAAAAGCGGCACGGTTACCTCCAGGGTCGTAATGAGGCCTAATGACTTTGCACAGACTTTGCACTACCAAAATACACTTTGCACAGTTCCATGAATCAGGGTTTGTGTTGGGAGTGCAAAGTCACTTTTCAGCAGTGCAAACTCACTTTGAACCATGCAAAAAAATCCATGAATTTGAGCCTTATAGCAGAATTTCTTGTTAAAAGGCATATTGCCTGGACATTACCTTATTACTTCTCTGTCTGCTTTTAATGTCAGAACGCTCAAAATTCAGTCATTACATGTAGTTATTTACTGCACTCTGAAAATGCTGATTGATTAAGAGGAGGTCAATAACGATTTCTATGTGCTAATAATGGAAATCGTTATTGACCTCCTCTTAGCCAATCAGAATTTTCTCTGTACAGTCAATAACTACTAGTATTGACTACTTTCTGAATATTATGGGCCCGATTCATGGAATATTTGCCCAGTTCAAAGTGAATTTGTACTTCTGAAAAGTGACTTTGCACTGCCGACACAAACCCTGATTCATGGAACTGTGCAAAGTGTATTTTTGCAGTGCAAAGTCTGGGCAAAGCCAGTGTATAGTCATTTTTGCAGTGCAAATTGACTTTTCCCAGACTTTGCACAGCAAAAATACACTTTGCACAGTTCCATGAATAAGGGTTTGTGTCCACAATGCAAAGTCTCTTTTCAGCAGTGCAAATTCACTTTGAACCAGGCAAATATTCCATGAATCGCGCCCTCTGTCTTCAGAAGCATACAGGGACACACCAGTGAAATATACAGGTAAAAACTTGTTTCAGCTAGACAATTCCTCACTGGGAGTATCTTTTATTTGCTGAAACATGCTACACATAAACGTAAATGATAAAACATTGGAAAATGCTTTCTTGTTCTTATAGAGGAACCATTTACTTTTACATGACACCTAATGCATGCTCATGTTAAACCTGTTTAAGTTCAATCAAGTTGCATTTAAAATGCTACATTTATAAAGGGAACCATGTTATTTAAGCACTGCAAATTAAAACCACTTTTAATTTACTAACTCAGTGGGCATCATTACGAGGAAGGCGGTAGAGAATTAACACCGCCGGTAGAGCTGCCGGCCCCGTTAACTCTCTACCGCCTCATTTCGAGGTCTGCTCGTGGGACCCGGTAAGGACATCTGGTAAAACCAGGCATCCTTAGTGACACCCACAAGCAGACCAGGATGCTAACAAGGGGCCCATCATTAACGCCCCCTTGTTAGCATCCTCCCCATTCCCATTGTGATCTACTGGGTCCGGGTTCCTTGAATGGGGAAATACCGGGCCCTCCAAGGTCGGAATGGCCCGGTATTTCCCCATTCCAGGAACCCGGACCCGGTACCCGGTAAAAGCGGCATGGCTACCTCCATACTCGTAATAAGGCCCAGTGTGTCTATTTACTATACTCACTCTTAAAGCACAATTTTTAACTTCACCACAAAAACTCCAAAACATTTATTGCTACTACCACCATGTGCTAATAGTCTATTGACCTCGTAAGGGGACATCATAGCTTGGGATAGTTACACTTCCCCAAATCATGGCCTGAGGCGAAGATGGCAGGTCATTATTCTACGAGATGAATCCCTCCCTCCGTCTATAAGGCTATTTTAAGTTTGGAAAAGCAAGTAAAATACTTTTAGCATTGGGCCGCTCATCTAAACATTATCACAGACCGAGATGTAACTTTAGACCATATCCTTTCAAGGAGCTGGCTGATCCAACCCTGGAAAGCAGCATATGAAGGCCTATTATTGAAACACAGATGCCTCATTACGACCCAGGCGTTAAGGGTTAACGCCGTCGTTAACCCTTAACGCCTGATTCTGATTTTAACGGCTGCTTTTAGCAGCCGTTAAAATCCATGGCGCTAAGCTGCCATGATGCTAATTACGCCACCGTAATTTACGGTGGCGTAATTAGCGCCTTCCCCACTCCCATTATGCCCTATGGGACAAAAATGGGAATGGGGAAGGGAAAATGGGAAATGGGGATTTACCGCCCCACTTACCTTGGAATGGGGCGGTAAATCCGCCATCCACCATGGTGTAAACATAGTTTACACCATGGTGGTAAAGTTGGCGCAATTAGCGCCTGGGTCGTAATGACCCCCATAGTGTTTTCACCACAGTCGCATTAAAAAAAAGGGTATAGCGTTCTTTCATCGATGGGTGAAATTTCGATTGGGTTTTTGGCCGAGTACATTTTACTGAAAAATCTCATTAAAATATATTGGGGGGAAAGGGTTGGAAAAGTATATATAAGGGTTAGGGGTGGTCGGCAATAGGTAAAAAATAGGGGATGGGGGTTTGGGCAGTTAGGGGAGCGGGGACCCCCCAAAAATGAAAATAAATCAATTTCGATGATTTTTTTCAGTAAAGAATACTGGGGGAAAAAACATCTAAATTTCACCCATCGATGAAATGGCATAGAACCAAAAAAAAGAATCTAAATATTAAAGTCCTGCTTGTTCATCTAGGCATAGCTGAACAAGATTAACTGCAGATCTAACATATGAACAGCTCTTCCAAGAATGTGCTTGAGAGGAAATATATATATACTATTATCAGAAAGGGCGAAGAACAAAGTTAGTGATTTCCGCACAGCTCTCAGGAAAATGGAAAGTGAATTGAAGAAACAGGATGGCAGCTCTCCTGCGATTGTTCCTCCTACGTAATGCTGGTGTGCAGCGAGGGTTTATTACTATGCACGGTATCCAGCACTTCACCGAGTCAATGTTCAAAACTCTTCTCAAACCTATCGAAGGAATACTAATTTCTAAATCCGACTTTTAATGCATTGCTGCACTGATGCACTCAAGCAGCAGCGGCTCGCCTTCGGAGTAAGCTTTGAATTCGCTGAGCTCTCGGTGCACGCACTGCACAAATACATGCTCAACGCCATCGCTTCTTATGTGGGTTTCAATACGATGTTAACCTTTTATAGTTCAGTTAAATACATTATTTTGGAACGGCTACGGTAAATAAATGCAGAATCTTGCAAGCATAAAAAAGCAGACATAGTAATCTTTGCTAAAACAGTGTATTACTTCACCAAATACAAATTGAATGAGATTTGAGTGCACAAAGGCTCGACAAAGGGAGATTTTCTTTTTATATTAAAGTATTACAACCTACTGAGAAGGATTCCTTAAACTGAGACATTGAAGATGAGCACTTACAATGGGTTAGTAATCAGGATGAGACACTGGGTCTCATTACAACACCAGCGGTAGCCGTGCCGGTAAAACCGGCAGGGTGCTGCCGGAGTTGTGCTTTTTTCCGTCACCTGGCTCCACGGGAACACCGGGGGATTACGACCGCCAGGCACCGGTAAAATGTTAAACCCCATTCCCATGCCCGGGCACTGTTAATAACAGTGCCCGTGCTTCCCGGAAACTCTGCAGGGTGTGCCGTCCCGCCCGCAGGTCGGCGGGCGGGATGGCAGCTTCCCGCAGAATAGGAGTGTGCCGGTCCGGTAACAACGGTGTATGGTCGTAATGAGGCTCACTGTCTTCTAGGAATAACAGTCTGTGAGGCCGATTCTCAAGTTCTAGAGCAAATAAAAAATGCCAAGCGGATGCACTTTTGTATTTGCACTAGTCTGTGAAAGGTACAGGTCACCTAATGCTTACACAGGATCTTCCCATTTCAGCAGGGGAAGTCGGCAGGGCAAACGATGCGCTGGCCAGACCCTTTGCCTATATGACTGTTGCAAGTGCGCTCAGTGCACATTGACAAGATCTTAAAGGACACTTATTAAGAAATGTAAAAAAAAGAAATAACATATCTGTCCTTGCTCAAGGGATAGAAATGCAAGTGTGGGAGACACCAGTCCATACAGCTGCTGCTCACAGAAATAACATATCTGTCCTTGCTCAAGGGATAGAAATGCAAACGTGAGAGGCACCAGTCCACACAACAGCTAGTCCACTGAAAAAAGCACGGCAGGGTCACGAAAAACCCTTTAATGCATTGACAATCTCCCTGCAACTGTTCCAACCAGGCACAGGGAAATGTGTTTGATTCTTTCAAAATTTGTGAATATGGGATACACAATGGAAAGTGCATAAAAGATCCTCTACTTGCAGAAATGCACAAAAGGGGTGTGGAACCAGAATGAAATGTCCACATTCAGATGCACTTTTTGATTTGAGCGTAACTTCTTTTCTGGCACAAGTCGTGAGCTATTTCCACATGATATGTTAATGGCTCTTGCATTACATCTGAAATGTGTACACCCTCTTGGTGCGTTGATTCTGCAAGGTAAGTGGAAAGTGGTGTGGTTAATCAGTGGAGGAAGCTAAAGCAGCAATGACAGTCAGATCGTAGAAGACTGCTCTACTGCAGGTAAGTGTCTAAACGGCCGATTCATATAAAAGTTTTGCGTGGTTAAAGGGCACTTTGTGCTGCACAAAACTTGAGTTGCTGATTCATGGATCGGACTTTGCGCTCTTTATTAACTACTTTGGCATGGTCCTTAGCTACTTTGCACCATGCTGAGCACTTTGCACCACACACAGCGCAAAGTGAGGGAAGGGCCAGTGCAAAGAAATAAATAGGGGGTGGAACATGCATATTCCCCATTCGTCCCGCAAAATGAGGAAGAATGAGGAACAACATGTGTGTGTTAAGGGATGCACCATGCATGCACCAAACATGCCACATCAAGCACAAACAAAACCCCATTCATAGATCGCATTGCGCAAGTGTCTGCATTCCAAAGTAGAACACACATCACCTAATCTTACCGCCACGTGATATGTAACGCAAAGTAAGTCTAAAAGCAGGCAATGCACACTATTTCCAAACAGTACTTCCAAAATGTCGGACCCTGCTGCAGTGGCACTGATCATTCAAGAAAGGAGGAGGAGGAAGGGGAGGATGATGAGGCCTAGGATTTTTTGCATCCACGCACAGCACTATTTGGGATGCCATACCAGGAGGTTTTTGCTAGGACAGATTCCTTCTCCATGTCATTCTAGACCTGGTTTGTGGTGGGAGAATGACCTTGCATCACCCACCATCTGCTCCCATCACTTACACCCCTGGAGAAGGTTCTAACAGCCCTACTTTTCCCGGCAACAGGTACATTCCAGTGCACCTCTAATGTTGTTGGTGGTTTATCGCAGTACACGCAATCCCTGTGCCTACTCCAGGTATTGCGCTGCATAATTGCACATGTGCATAGACACAAATAGATGCTATATACACTGCAGGCAAGGCAGAGAGTGTGCAAGGAGTTCTATGCCATTGCCCATTTTCCACAGGTATTTGGAGCTATTGGCTGTACCTATGTAGCGCATCAGCCCCCCTGACATAGTGAGCACATCTACCGCAACTGTGAACTTTGGCACTGCATCAACGCACAGTTCATCTGTGATGCCAAGGGAGTCATCATGCCAATAACACAGGGAGCACACATGACAGCTTCACTTACCGCTGTTCCCCCTATACCAGTCCCTGGCATTGGGAACGTATGCGAAGACATGGCTCATTGGTGAGTAACAACAATCACGCACATGAAAGCAGTCACATGACACACAGAATAACAGGCCCTGACAATCAATGCTAACAACAACTATTTCCACCTTTGCAGGGGACAGTGAAGTAAGGTATAATGCAGCAAACATAGCCACAAGGGGCATAGTGGTACGCCCGTTCAGGATGCTTAAGTCACGCGTCTGATCCCGTGACCACTCTGGTGGCGTATTGCTATATGTCCAACCAGTAGTTTGCCGGATGATTGTGGCATGTTGTGTCCTGCACAATGTTGCCACATGGAGTGGCATACCAGTAGAGCTGCAGCAGGGACATCGCCCTCAGCAACAGGCACCACCCGTCCCCTTTCAGGCCAAAATGCACAGGGACAGGAGGAACGTAAGCAGGTCATACTAACATACTTCACTTGAATAGTAGCCCCAGTGGAGCACACACATTGAAGCCACATCCTTGATGCCCTTAAAAGGTGAAACAAGGCTAATCCAGCCTGTCCACAACAACACCCTGAGAATTGTGCGTCTATGAGAGGCAAACAGTCTGTGTCCATCTACATCAAACCAGGTGGACAAATTCTGCACACAGTCATACCAAGTGTAAACAACAGTACCCTTGTCTCTGACACAAAATGACACAATACATCCTGTTACTGGTTTGTCCTGCTCTCCACCAATAACTGTGCACTCAGACACCCAATAACACACAGGAGACCAGAAATAGAAAGTCAAAGCATATAATGTAAGCTCAAGCCAATGCCTGGGAAGACTGAACTGCCCACCCTAGGTATGTTTCAGCCTAAAATACAGTTGGAGTGGCTACTTCATTTTCCGCCAATTACACACCTCATAATATATAAAGAATAATGTTCTTGTCATGTGGCAGCTTTTGCCTTTCAGAGTCTCCTCCAGCAGTCCTCAGTCATGTAGCCATGTACTTTTCTGGAGGGGACAAAACCAACCCACACTGCCTGATGTGTGGTATTCAGCCATTCCACAGTCTTGTCAACTTGCACAGCAGCAACCTTCTCCACTAGCAAAATGCCTCAGATAGAAAGGAAAATACAGCATGTAACACATCCCTGCACCCAATAACACTATACCCTCTTCTCCCCTGAGTGCCATGAAACAACGTGCACAAAGAACCCACCTGCCTCACATCTCCATCATGTCCTCCTCTGCGCCATTGCCCTGCTCACCTCATGCCAACACACAGGTAAGCATCCAACACAGTGAACACATCCCTGCACCCAACACCATACCCTCTGCTGCCCTGAGTGTCATGAAAGAATGTGCACACAGGGCTCACCTGCCTCCCATCTCCATCATGTCCACCTCTGCACCATCGCCGCTGGTCCTACTTACCTCAGGCCAACACACATGTAAGCACCCAACACAGTGAAAACATCCCTGCACCCAACAACAACATACTCTCTGCTCCCTTGAGTACCATGGAACCATGCACAAATGAAAGACCTGCTTCCCATCTCCATCAGGGCTTGAAACATTATTTTGTCAACTCACATAGACATTCAGTGCATGAAAGAAAAAAAAAAACAATGGACTGTGTTGAGGTGCCCCACATGGAACATGGTAACCTGACAGCCATGGTCTACCCAGTGGCATCAAATGGTGGTTTTTGCAACCCTGGCTGGCTGGGGTCCTGACTTTGATACCTTTGAGTGTTGCCCTCCATAGTTGGTCTTGGCCCCCTGAGGACAACCACTGAGTCATGTGGTTGGCACACTGCACCAGAGGCTGGTGCACAATGGCTGTGTCAGCACCCATGGATGCACAGGCTTTTGTCTGGGACACCTTTGAACCATGCCATATGGAGAGGCCTGGGACCAATGACTGCCTGGCCCAGCACCAGTAGTACTTCCATGGTACACCTACTGGACCCTGGCACCCACCTGGGCCTACAGTTGTTGGCCTACCAGTTACCTCTTCTTCTGTGGCAAAGCCCATTGATCCCCACCTGCTCTATGTACTTCGTGTGAGTGTGGAGGAGTCCGTCCAGCTCCTGTGACACGCGACTCTGCCACAGGGGGATCCTTCCCACCAAGTATTATATTTATCATCATCATTATTATGGTATTCATTGAGTGGGGACCTAGCTTTGAGAAGCAATGGAGCACTTTACAGAGGTACACAGCTTTACAGGTGCATAAGAAAGTGCTTTTCAGAGGTAACAACAGAACAGATATGCAGCGGGGGTAGGATACAGAGGGCACAGAGGGGGGATACAGCTATACAGAGTGATGGGGAGGAGAGTGTCGGATGGTGTCTCGTGAGTCAGGTTGTGTGTGGGTGACGTGATGGCCTAGGTGTTGAGGAGGAGAGACTCATTGAAGAGGTGGGTCTTTAGTTCTTTTCTGAATTGTAGGAATGTGTGGATGCGTCTGATACTTACAGGGAGGAGGTTGCACAGTATTGGGGCGTAGGTAGAGAGGGCTTGGTCTCTGGTCCTTCCTCGGATTTCAAGTCTGCACGTGTCCAGGCTTCTGGTGATGAGCTGTCTGACAGATATGCTGAATTCCTCCGCAAGGTAGCTGGGTGACTAGAGTGCGACTGCCTTATAGATGATGCAGCAAAACGTAAAGGTGATTTGTGCATGCAGTGGAAGGTTGATAAGAGCCGGGGTGATGTGGTCATATCTGCATAGATCCTTAATGAGGCGCTGTTAAAGACTCCAATCAAGCAGTCCCACTTAGTCAGTGCCTTGTCTGGGATTGCTCAAGGGAAGCCCTTATTTATATATTTTTGTGTCCAGTTCGTGTACTCTGGATGACAACCCTTATATAACACCCCTCTCTTAGAATCCCCCTGACCCCACTGAGCCAAGAAGTAAGTTTGTTTTGCAAATTTAAAAGGTTTATTTGAGATTTAAACAATATATATATCACACTTTTATAATAAATTAATAATTGATATCACACTTAGACATATGAGCAGTAATCAGCAATGGATGAGGTGATACTAGCACGCTGGTTTAATTACTTAGGAGTAGTATATAGGATAAGGTAGCTGAGAATGCTTTATATGGTACAAAGAAATGCAAGGTGGAAAAGAAGCAACACAGGAATAAACTTGATATGATTTCAGCAAAACATAATATAATCACTTTTCTCCTTTTGGCAATTCACCCCGCCCTCTATGCAATGTAAGGAGGTGGAAGTGACATACACAGTCTTCAGGAATACAATCACAGTTAAATCCCAATTCAGTTCCCCCCTAGCAATCTTAGATCAACAGGGATGATTTTAAACACAGGCAAAGTACTTTAAAGGTAATATGCAAAGAAGGGAAAAATATGCTAAACATTATTTTAATTCCCTCTAGAGGTTCAAGGTGAGTGATAGCTACTTTAAATTAGTTCAGGATCACTTTAGCAATGCTCTATGAATGATTGTCAGGTTGCAAACGAATTTCAGCAAAGGAAAGCAAGGACATATATTTTTACATGTGGCTGAAATGAAGCAAAATGTCAAATCGCGACAATTTAGTCGCGTGCGTCGAGCGCAATTACGGAGGCACTATAAGGGGTAGCTTAGCTGCAGAATGAAAGTTAAATTTCGTTCCTAGGACAAACGGTTCCGGAGATACGAACGATTTTGTGAAGGTAGATTCTCAAAATAAAAGTAAAGCTCAGAATGACATATGACAATTTTTCAGCTTTGAATCAAAAGGACACACAATGCTATGGTGTAGTTCTAGATAGGTTAAAATAGTTTGAATTAGATTATTTTAAACTAAGAGATTGGTTTTTGCACAGTTCTGCCGGTACTCACACTATATTTTGGACAGGAATGCGACTTCGCCACAAATTGGGTCAGGATTGGACTGCGGTTCCCTCGCCACAGACGGTCTCTGCCTGGTTCTGCTCACAGCGATCTGGGTCAGCTCTGCTAGCGGCACTGCACAGCGGTCTGGATATCTGGTTCTGGCAAAAGTTCTTGGCACTGCACAGCGGTCTGGTCTCTGGTTCCGGGTACAGCTCTGCTTTCTGGGTGTTTCTGGCACAGGGTTTTAGGCCAGAATCAAACAGCTCAGCCCAGCTGTTTTACTCTGATGCGCCCCTTGGAAGTCTGGGGTGAATCAGTTTGCAAAAGATTTTGAGGCCTGCTGACAAATTCTGAAGTCGGAATTCAAAGTTCTGGTCTCTGTCTGGATTTGAAGTCTAAGTGCTGGATCTGGTGTCTTCTGGCAAAACGCTCCGCAAGAAATCAGTGGGAAGTGAATGTCACTTCCTGTCCTGCACAGTCTCCTTTTATGTGTTTAGAAAGTGGGAGGGTCGGCTCATCTTCTATGCCCAACCCTCTCAACTTATCATTGGCCAGTTCCTCCTCTCTCCCTTGATTGGGGGAACTGGGTTGTGAGTCAGAGTGATGAGGTAGGTTTATGGTCAGAGGATCCTCCCCTTGTCAAATTGCACACAAATCTATTTCTGATCCAAATACATATTTATCAATGTACCATTTTTCTAATATTATATGTCCAGTTAACATATTTTCTGTAGCACCAAACCATCCGATACCTGTCTTTGTAAAATGTTGTGTCCACTTATGACAGAATTCTGCCCTTTTCATCCAGATAACAACCTCTAAACCTTTCCAGATTTTACACAAATGTGCACCAGGGATATGGGTTTCAGATGATAAAGTGTCAGATTTTTAACATGCATACATTTGGAGTAACAACCTTTTTTCCGCTACTATCCCCAAGAACATACCACAGGGTCCTAACACCTCTTAAAATGTGCACAGAAAAATCACAAGAATGATGATGTTATTTATATAATTTTTACAAGTCTGTGCTATGAATTATCCATCTTTTTAAAATTATGCTCTGGCCCCAAAGGGGTGTGGTTTTCCAAAGCACATGGTGAAATTTCGGGTTTATCCACTTCCCCCAAGCTCAGCTGGCTCACAGATGCAGTGCCCCTCCCTGATTCCTTCCAAGAGGAAGCCATTTACGACCCCCCTAATTTAACATTTGCCTGGGCCAAGGACAGTGCTTTGTTTTCTTATCTGTAGTCCTCAGGTGCTCCTCCCCTAATTCAATCGGAGAGGTGTCATCTCCTTTTGGCAGGGGCAGCAGAATGCAGCCAGGCCTGGGAAGAGTGGCTGAGCAAGTTTCACTCCTGTCGGGGGTAGTTGCCGGGCAGAATTCACTCTCTTCAAGCCAGGCTTCAGCTAAATGTCACTTTAGTACCCAGTTTTCTACATTCAAATCAAACTGACAATTTTTACACATGCAGCTAGAACGCTGATTCTAAATTCAAAACTATGACATTTCAACAGTTGCAAACTATGTGACACTCAACAGTAGGTCACTCATTTATTTTAAACATTTAGATTTTAGTGTCTTTCAGTCCAATTTCACTTCAGCTGCTGACATCCACAGCTCAGCCAGTTTTGTTATAAACATTGTTTTGGGCTCTTTCTCTTTCCAGATTTAGTATGCACGCAAGAATACATTCTGCCAAATGTCTGCTGGTGTTCATTGAGATTTTTGAATATCTTGCGATGTTTAAAATAGGCGTTTTTAGCTTGCATTTCAGAGAAACAAAGGTGATTTCAAAGTGCTTTTTTTTTTAGCCACCGGCACTGCTGTTTTTCCTTTGGCACACATTTCACTCATGGCACTCCTGGCCCCTCACGCTCGCACTAGTGGGTGGCAGGTCAGGGGACCATTTTGCTGTGCGCAAAACTGCACGGTTCTCCAGGATTCTGGCACAAATGTGGGCTTTTCTGCCCTCTTGGATTTCCTAAGACCACAGCACCAAGTTTTGCAGCATAATAACTTGAACGTGGGCCAAGACACCCAACAGCGCGCAGTCGCATGTAAAATACTTCTCAGAGAAACAAGGGTGGACGATGGGAGGCCTACGAGAAGGGCATTGCCCCCATCCAGGTGGGATAGGACCAGTGATTGAACGGTCGATCTAAAGCAATCTGAAGGGAGGAAGGGCTTGACTCTCCACAGGAGGGAGAGCTGATACCAGGCTGCCTGAGTTTTCTTAGCTTTGTGTGTCTTGAAAGAGAGGTGTTTGTCGATGTGGATCCCGCAGGACTTGGTGCAGGAGGTGAGCTCATGTATGAAGCCCTCAAAATTCATGGTTGATAGCCAGGTCTCTATGTTTGGGTGTTCAAGGTTGTTGGTGAGCAGTAGGAATCTGGTCTCGGAGCGGTTGAGCTTCAAGTATGCACTGGACAACCAGGACTGGATCAGCGAGAGGCAGGATTTGAGCCTATAGATAACCTGGGTATCACCAATCAGGCCCTGGCCTGACTGACCTCTTTCCTCTCTGACCGATCTTCCAAGGTCGAACTTGGGTCCTTCCTTTCCTCTATCTCATTTTCTACTTGTGGTGTTCCCCAGGGGTCTAACCTCTCTCTCTGGCTTTCAACCAATACCTGACACCTCTCGCCCACCGCATCGCCACTCTCTGCTCCAACTTTCAGTGTTATGCGGATGACACTCAGCTTGTTTTCAGGCTCCCCTCTGCCACCTCTTCTCCCTCTCTCATCTCCTACTGTCTGACTGCAATCCAGGATTGGTGTGCCACCAATGATCTCTGCCTTAATTCCAGTAAGATGGAGATCCTCTTCATTGGCACCCCTGCACCTACCTTTCCTGTCACTCTTTGGCTGGCCTCCTTTGGCCCTGTTCCTGCTCCCACCTGTGAGGCTAAGAACCTCGGGGTCAACTTCAGCTCCACATTCTCATTTTCTCCTCACATTTCAGACGTCTCTAAGAAGTCAAACTACCAACTGCACCTCCTCAGAGGTAGTCATCCTTTCCTCTCCTTCCCCTAGAAGTTCACTGTCTCTAGAGCTCTGGTTCTCTCTAGGCTGGTCTACTGCAACATCCTCTTTCTAGGTCTGCCTGCTTCTACTCTCCACCCTCTGCAACTCATTCAGAACAGGAATGTGAGGCTTGTCCTTGGCCTCAAACCCAGCGGTTGTATCTCTCCAGCTCTGAAATCTCTTCATTGGCTCCCAGTGGCTGCAAGGCCCAGTTCAAGACCCTCTGCATTGTCCACAAAGTCTTCTGGGGCCTGGGTCCTCAATACCTCCAGCTATCTCTTCAGAAATATCTTCCTACTCGAGCTCTTCACTCCTCCACCTCCAACTCCCTCAGGGTCAGTCGCTTCTCCAAGCAACGCTTTGGTGGTATATATCTTTCTTCGGCTGGGTCCTCCCTCTCGAAGAGCCTCCTTGCCTTTCTGAAACTTGAGCAGAACCACATCCGGTTGCCTTCTCTCTTCCTCTCCCCTGCTGATCTCCTGTCTGATACTGCACTAATCACCTGGCTACCCTCTGAATTCGGGACCAGGTCTCTGCCTGCCAGTTGCTTACCCGCACTACCTCCTGGCAAACCTTGCACTTTGTCTGTATCTGCAACCCTACAGTCCCCTTACCTGAACTTATTGGACACTCGCTGTCTGTACTTAACCATTGCACTTGCCACCTGTTGGCCTCACTACTTGTTGTTTGATCCTGTGTACGGCACTTGCCCGTCCTCCTCCTCCCCTGGCACTTTTCCCTTCCCCTCTCCCCTGCACTTGTGCAATCTCATTGTCACTTGGCCTAGTAAGATGGTTGTCTTTGCCCTCCCTCTTTCCCCCTCTCTAGCTTTGTCACGCCTTGAAAAACTTGTGTATGGGCGCATTGTAAATACCATATCATATCATATCATATCATATCATATCATATCATATGGATGTCCTTGATGGAGTTGATCTTGAGTCATAACTGTGTATCATTGCTGTTTTTAGTGGATGTGTATGTTCTGTGTGGCCAGGCAGAATCCCAGCTCCTCCATGTATGGATTGAAGATCACCAGTGAGAGGATGGAACCCTGCGGAACTCCACAGTTGATGGGTAGCATTGGCGATCTAGTGGAGTCCATCTGAACAAACTGCTGGCGGTTGACATGGTAGGACTTGAACCAGCTTCGGACAAGTACGCTGATCCCGATGCACTGATGTAGGGTGTCTGTTAATGCCTGGTGGTCGACTATGTCGAAAGCGACAAAGAGATCTAGTAGAACCAGGAAGCAAAGGTGGCCGTCGTCAAGATTGTTAAGGGCGTCGTCGACCACCTGTGTTGTTGCTGTCTACACGCTGCATCTAGCGTTGAACCCGAATTGGTACGTTTGGAGGAGATTGTGTTGCTGTAGTTGCGTGGCTAACACTTACCTGATAATCTTATGAAGGGAAAATGGGTGATGGAGCGATAGTTACCTGGGTTGTTGTGATCCAGTGTAGGTTTCTTCAGTAGAGGGAGGATTTGTCCTTTCTTTAGGGTTGATGGGAAGGTGCCTTGAGTTAGGAAACTGTTGATGATCTCCAGGTACGGAAGGAACATTTCTGCAGGCAGCCTCTTGAGGATGGGTGCTGGGAGAATGTTGTCTGTGTATGATGTGGCTATGGGGTGGCCAGTGTTTCTACAAGGTCCTAAGTAGACAGTGGGCCTCATTATGAGGTTGGAGGTAGCCTTGCCAGTTTTACCCAGTACACCCAGGAATTGCTCTTTCGCGGGTGCCGGGCCTGGTACACCCCCATTCCCATTTGAGCCCCAGAGGGCTCAATGGGAATGGAGAGGGAGGTAAAACCGGTACCGTTAATAACAGTACCGGTGCTACCATCATGTTCTGCTCACGGGTGCCGGTACAGCCTCCAGGTCAGACCTGGTGGCTGCAAGCCCACCTGCGAGCAGAACTCCTAGTATGGCGGTACAGTAGCAATGGTGCTAGTAGCGATACCGGCGCCATTGTTGCCTTACCGCCATACTTGTAATGAGGCCCAGTGTCTGCAATGTTGTCCAGGGTGTGGAGATTTCGCAAGGAGGGACATAATGTGGATCTGTGGATGCAGAGCTGGTGTCTATGTGCTGATGAACCCTGCTGATTTTGTGAATGAAGAAGGTGTTGATTGCGGTGGAGTTTCTTTCGATGCAGTGTGGGATGGCAGGGTTTGGTAGTGGGCTGGCGCAGTGCTTGTCAACTTTGAAGAGGGCTCTGCTTTTCTTGTTGACTTCTGCTATTGTGTTCTGATAGTAGGAGGCCTTAGCCATGTTGATCAGTTGTTGGCCACTTGCTCATAGTTCTTTTAGGAGTGCCAGGTCGGATGTGGGCCTTCTCTTGGCTTTCTCTTGTTTCATGATAACTCTTTGTTGAGGTTGAGTTCTTGCGTTTACCAGGGTGCTGATGGTTTCAGTTTGCAGGTGTGTTGTTCCAGAGGTGTGTGTTGGTTGATGAAGGCTGAGAGGGTGACGTTGAGTGATTCCAGTAGGGAGTCACAGTTCGGTTGGGGGTGTACGATCCAGGTGAGGTGGAGGTAGCCGAGGTCTTCTGTGAGGGCTTCTACTGTGAAGTTCTTGAAGGACCTGAAGGTTTGTCTGATGGGTTTCTGCTGAGAGTGCTTGACTGGGGTGGCATGCAGGATGTTGAAAGGCATGGCCAGGTGGTCAGACCAGTCAAGCAGGATAGAAGAGTTGTAGTGAAGGGTAGTCAGTGCGTTCATGATTAGGGTGAGGATATTACCGTTCTCGTGCATTGGGTCTCTTGGTTTTTGTGTGAGGCTGAGTGTGTCAAGAATGCCAAGGAGAGCTTCCTTCATCGCTTTGGTGGCCTTGTTGCTGGGAGGATGAAGTGGCCTAGAAAGAAGTTGTTGGTGTCTGCAAAGGACATGGTGGTGGCCAGTTTGGTGAACACTCTGATCAGGGCAGTGTTGTTTGGGTGGTCTCTAGATGAGATGGAAGGTGGCTGTGTCTGTCAGGGAGAGCAGGAAGTGGCAGGAGAGGACTTTGATGGAGCCAGTGTTGTTGACATCAAGTCTGGTGCAGGGCCATAAGTTCTTGTAAATGACTGCGAGGCCTCTGCCTGTCTTGTTTGGCCATTCTCTGTGTTGAATGTTGCAGCCATCACAGACAACGATGCCTAGGATGTGGGTGTCAGCCAGGGTTCAGTGATGAAGATGGTGTCAAGGTTGTTTGTAGCGATGAGTTCAGTGATGTCTGCTGCATGGGGGATAGCTGAGCAGACATTGAGGAGCATCAACTTCTGTGTGGTGGATGGTGAGGGGGTACCGATGGACTTTTGACTGATGTGAGTGAGGTTGTTGTATTGCAGAGTCCATGCCTTAGTGGAGGGGCTATGTTGTTGATGTTTCCATTGTCTGGGGATGGTGGGGATTGCCTGTAGGGACTGAGGTAGAAAACACATGTCAGCGCGTGCTTACCTGTTGTCTAAGCAGATGTTTGTGCCCTGGGTCCTCCTGGTCTGAAGGAGTGCAAATAGGAATTGCCCTTTTCTTGTCTGCCCTTCATCATCATGGAGAATGGCTGCAGACAAATGTAGGAGGCAGCCATGCCAGCTGGGACTCAGGCTATCTGGTATTACAGCTGTATACATATGGCTAGTTGGGCACAGCCAGAATATCAGATCTTCCGGGATGGTCATACACAATCACATGGCTGTCATCCCCAACCAATGCACAGCATCTCTACCCTGATTCCTGGGTCCTGAAACTCTGCAACTGGCTGGGCCAAGGCCATCTCACCTGCTAGGCTCTCCAGAAAGGGAGAAGAGCGCTCATCGCACAGCTCACATCCCTGCAGGTGCTTCCAGGGTGTGTTAGAGTTGTCCATGTAAACCCTGGGACAGCAGGAGGAGGAAGGACAGAGATCCCTGTGGCAAAGGAACTGTCACAATGCCTTTCATAAAACCGTGCCTCAATGGATGACAACAAAAAGATTGCAGCTCTGCTACTTACGAACCCCTGACCCAGAATGATGTTGTCCATAAATAATCATGAAAGACATTCCTCACAACCATGCGGTGCACTACGGGTAAGAGAGGTAGCCCTTGCATGTCCACACTCAAGCAGCCCAATGCACGGGCACACATGCCAGCCATCTTAGGCCAACCGAGGCACCACAGTTTTGGCTTACCATCACAGTTTAGGATAGAGACCGACTCAAAGGCATTCAGTCATAATCCTGCAGATGTGAGCTTTGCCCCATCAGCTCCTCAGCCATATAAAGCATGAGAATGGGATGATACCAAGATGACTAATCATTTTCCTCACCAGATTAAACAGGGGAGGAAACCAAACACTAGGTCATCTGCCCCTACACCCAGGTTGGACAAATGATCTGCATGCCAGTGTCAGGGTTCTCTAGTCTGGGGACACCTTTGTAGGAGTTTGGGGAATTCATTTAGTTCTGATTGGGAAGGTTGTCTTTGTGTTCATCTTCATTTACCTGTTTGGGCCTTAACTATTGTATTTAGACTGTGGATTCTCGCCCAAGCCAAAATGAAGGGCTCAGTCAGTGATGTGATGGGTTGGAATGTTAACAAGGACAGTTAGGAACTCAGCTAACCTCCTTTCATTGTCAATACTTCAGCTGAGTAGGTTGTGTTCTAGGAGGCTCCAGAAACTAGGCCTTTATTCAGAGGCCTGAGCAGGATTGGGTGCAAACTAAAGAACATTCTTATGTAGAGCGATCCAGCTGATCAAGACTTGCTGAGGAACTAAGAACCTGCTGAGGATACCAGAACTAAGCTAAGTGGATTAATCAACATTCAACTAACAGGACATTGTTGTTTTTTTTAAAATCTAACTTTCAATTGTCTAAACAGTGTAAATATTGAAGGCTTATTTGTGCTGTCAAGGAAACTGAGGCGTTAACTAATTTAATGTAATTGACTTGAATTTCTAATTGCCAACGGATACAGTGCTTTTGTTTACTCTTTGCCGTCACTCACTGTATTACAGTCTGCGCGTCGTGTGCCTTTTTTGCCTTTCCTGCTCTTAGGCGGAATAGAGCCGGAAGGCTTTGGTTAGTAACAAACTCTATTTTTGGTCTAAAGCTGACCAATGTCAGACACAAACTTAACTCATGCTAATTCCTTTCTGTGCGAAAGTGTGAATACTTTGGTTGCCGTTTTCGCCCGGCACATAATTCTTCAGTTTTGGCTCCTTTTGGAGGGGTACATTTGAACTCATTGGAGGTTTATTGTATTCATCTCGTTGCACAGTTGCGACTCGAGTATAGAATCTCTCCGTCAGCTCGAATTCCCTGAAGAGCTGTGGCGTAGTAAACACGATAGCCTGCTGTCGGAATTCTGCATGTTTTTAGCATGCAGCAGCATCTGCGGAATAGAGCTCACGTCTCAGCTGGAACTCTCAAAGAGCAATGGGACAGAGCGCAGAAGATGTCTTTTCGTTTTGAATGAGTTCTTCTTCCGCGGTGAGCGCGGTGACTGCTAAAGTATCAGTGGAGACAGGAGACAATGCGATTGTTTCTTTGCTCAAGGTCTGTCAGGACAGTCATGGTGAAGGAGAGAAGGAGCCAATTCAATCTACTAATTAGTTTCAGCATATGAACAAACTCTGAAAGAGAGACAAGTCAAAAGCTGAATTGGAACTAGGTCATAACTGTTGGGACCGGCAGTGAGCAGCTGTAGTTTCTTAAACAGAAAAGCTTCGGGGAGCTTTGAAAATAACTCAAGTTTAAAAGCTTCTAAAATTCAGAGACTGCATCGACTCACATCAGTCTGCACAGCAAGTCTACAATAAACTAGTGTGTAAAATCCCTCAAGGCATTCCGCTGAGGGAGCACAGGTAAAGAATGTATCAGTGCATTAGTAAAATAATAAGTCAAACATGCATGTTGTTTAACCGGCACTGCTGTTTCATGTCTTTTATTCCACTACAGATTTCCAGACGGCTTCAGTGAATCTGTTCCAGTTTTTTTTCTCCACTTCCCCTTTCCCCCAGGGGTGTTAAGTGCTTAGCCGTGACTATAAGGTTTGAGTGCCTCACACCTTTGTGGGTCTGTCGGGGTTCAGCAGCTCCCATGGACATATATCCAAGACTCAGCCGGCTAGCAAAAGCCTGTCATCAACCTGAACCACAGAACCCTCTGGATTCAATCTATCCAGGCATACTGCACCATCGCTTGGGTCATATCACACACAGTCATGCAACACCTCCCCAACAAAGCGGATGAGAGGTGATGGTGGTGTGTACAGTGCAATGGGATCAAACCTCAGCTGTTGTATGCCGGCACTCACCTCCATAGTGACACAGGCCTTGTGTTGACTCTCCCACTTGTTAATGTTGGTTTGTGTCAAAGGGTGCATTGGGTGGGTAACCAGCATCACTGCAGACCTCTGGAGTCCTTTGTGGGCCTTCCCTCTTGGCGGTGCGATGTGGTTGGTGTACACTGAGGACACTCCACACCAGTTAATAGTTTCACTGGGATCAGGGGGCCCTGTCATCTGCCACTTCCCTGGTAACCCCCGAGATGTGCCAGGAGCATTGCTGGAGGAGGGTTTTCTGGTGGTCAATCTCCCTCGGCCCTGTAGATATGGTGAAACTGTAGCCAAGGGTCAGTAATACTCTTCACCACAGCCACCCGCCCCGGGGCATTCCCAGCCAACCTGGATCCAGTAGGGGTTCACCACTACAGAGGTTATGCACCCTGTGTTGGCCGGATGTGCCTGGGTGATGGCCCTGCAAGGTGATCCACTGTTTTGGGTGACAAACCTGCCCACCGTGTGTAACCTCTACCCGTTTACCTCTTGATGGTATCATGTCCGCTTGAAAACACTCATCAAAGTACTCTTAAACGTTCACTTATTGTACTTGTTGAATATCGATCTTGCCAATATACTTACCCTTGGAGTCTACCAGCCGCTTTGGGCTGCATTCCCAAGTCCAGACTCAGAGAAGTCCTGATCCTGCTGTGCTGGGGGTGCTACCAGCCTGACACCTTCCAAGTGGTGTGGCCCAAACAGAAGGACCTGGTCCCCCTGAGTGATGCTGGTGAGTCTGTCTTCGGTATGCCACATTTATGCAACCACCGCTTTACGTGGCTGCAGCGCTGGGCTTGTCCCTCTACACTCGCCATTACAGAGGGATTCCTGCTCAGTCACTTCACCTCTGCTTAGTGAAATGCTTACATTCAACGGCTCGCCACCTCTGATATGGACCATACTGGTGGGGCAGAAACTTGGGTGGCTTGGCTTGGGGCTGTTGGTGGTTTGACCCAGCATAGCACCTTTGGCATTGTCAAATGTGTGCTATCCCAATCTGTACCAATGCACACCCGGGGAGTGGCTGCCTGATGTATGTGGTTGTGTGGTCTATGTACCAAGCCCGTCTTGTGCTGGCAGCTGTTGGGCACCACAGACAACTACATGTGGCACAGCCAGCCACCCAAGCGCAATGGAATGTGTGTTGGGGTGTTCATCCCACCACCAGTTCCACCACCACCATACCATAACTATCACCAGGTGCATGCTGTGCGCCTGGCTCACCTCACCCCACGAGGCCTGAAACAGGGAGGCCAGGAGGTGCAGGAAACAAGTAACTGCACCAGGTCCATGGATCCTGCTATTGTGCTGATTGGGGTCTGACCCTAGGATTACAAAGGAAACAGGGTCCCTGTGACAGCCCCAGTTGCATCCCATGGAGGGCCCTGAGGCAATTGAGGTTGAATCGACCCTTAGACAGGCATAGCCTCTGGAGGAACCCAGGGCTGCAATGTGAGGTCGATGTGTAGATGACCAATGTCTCCTACAAATCATACTGATAAATCACAGCCAATGCTGTGTTCTACACTGATGTATGAGCGGAGTGATCCACTGGCAAGGGTCACAGACAACTTTCAGCCATTCAGATGTCAGCCTGCACCTGCTAGTGCAGGAAAGGCTAGGGGGGGGGCAGCGCCACCTGTCCTGCCCACATGGTGATACAGACCCATGCCCTTTTCAGCATTCACACCCGGGAGTCCAACAAGACCATTGTGGAACATTTCAAATGGGTACTTGGTGCACTGTGCATTGAGTCTGCCTGCTATCCTCTGTGGCAGCATGACGTGGCATCACATGGAAACAGTGTCTGTGGCTGGGACCAGCATTTGCGTGCCCCGTGCCAGGCCACCAGCTCAATCACAACCAATTGTGAGTAATGTGAAATGGAACAACAATAACAGATGCATTTGGAGCGGGAACTACCATGGCTGCTGACAGCAGTTTCCCTCCAATTAATCCTCATCAAAGGATGTGAAGTGTGCTGATTCCAATCACAGGACCTCGAAAGAGTCCTGTGTCATGGATTCAAGTCAATACTTCCCTGAACTGAGAGGGAGTAATTTTCATGCCTGCTTCAAGTCAAAACTTCCCTGAACTGAGAGGGAGTAATTTTCATTCCTGCTACCTACCTTGAATGTGGTAGCTGTTCACAGGCTCCCTCCTTGAATTTGAATCCTGATTCACCCTAACCTGTGAACAGCATGGGAGGCCCAGGAAGAACCATTGGAAGTTGAGTGGGCAGACATGATACTGCCTGTTGAGTCTTCCTTCTTTCCTCTCTGGCAGCGTGATGTACCATCACATGGCTATGGTGAATGGGCAGACATTATAATGTATGGTTGCTGTAACAGGAGTGTGCAAACTGACCAAGTGTAGCTATAGTCATCGAAGCTGCCGTGCTTGGCCACATTGGTTTAGGTCTTATTAATGTATGCATCCCAGGAGGTCAGCGCTTGTGGGTATACATTTGCTGTACATACACCACAGTAATCCAAGTAACACATACGGCTATCAGAGGGAACGTCACTGTTTAATGAGCCATTTGCAATGTCCCAGAATGGGCATGTGTACAGACAAATGTATGGCTCAATCTATGAGACAAGCATATACCACTAGCAGGAACTACGTGGCAGCTGTACCAGGTGTAGGCTGGAAACGTGGAGAGCTTTTCACATTCCTCAGGCCGGTCTGCACACTCTCACGGACATCTGCGGGAGACAAGAAAGAGAGTGTGTGCCTCCCAACAATTGGAGGGGTGAACAGGTTAACCACATGGGCACTTGCGGGTCAGCCTGCTCTGGGGGGGGTGCGGAAGGGGAGAGGCAGTGCTCACACACAACTGAGAGTGGGAGGGCTTATTCCATGTGACACCACTGGTGCTTTTGCAGGGGGGGCGGTTAATCACCCCACAGTTGTACAGAACTGCTGCACATATGTGCTTGGTGGAGAAGGGTGAACAGCATGGCAGAAAGTGCTGCAATGGGGCTAACACCTCCCAACCCGTCCCCCCATATCTGACCACAAGTGATCTGAACTGGAAGATCAGTCTTTGCTCTGCTTGGAGGGGGGAGTAGCCCACATAAGGGGGGCCACCTGAGGGGGCATACCCTTGACACGGTCCCAAGGTAGGTGGAAGACAATTGCTGACAACAGCAGCCTGTGTATGAGGGAGACAGGCCAATATGAAGAAGGCCAATTGTGAGACCCAAGGCTGAGTCACAGTCCTGAACCAGGGATCAGCACACCAGGTGTGGGTGCATTGTGTGTGCAGGCAGACTGGGTCCCCCCTCTGGCAATAAAAGGCAAGTCACACCAAAGACTGTGAATACTAAAGAAAACACCAAAATCAGAACTCAGAAACACATCAATTACTGGCAGAGAACTGATCTTGTTGCTGGAAGAAGTATGTTAGGCACACAGAACACTGTTTGTCTGACTTTGGCTGTAGCCACACGGTCGGGCATTGATGCCAGGCATACAAGTTCAGCACACCCACTTTCATGGGACCGAGGTTCTGTGGGGTACCCTTGGATGCAGGGGATGGAAAGAGACACAGAGGGAAAATTTGACTTGGGAGGCTGATGGGAAGGAGGAAAGAGCTTAAATTAAAAGGGACTGGGGAGAGAAAAGAATGAGGTCAGAATGGGCAGCTGGGGTGCGGAGAGAGAGAGAGGGATTTGGGAGCAAGGAAGAGATGAGCTGGTGGGGAGATGACAGGAGAGAAAGGGGCTGTAATAGAGAGTGAGGGCTGAGAGAATGGAGGAAGAGAGAATGACTGAGACAGAAGCAGAGGAAAAGAAGGTAGCAGGGGCAGAGAGTATATGAGGCCCAATGAAAGAAAATAGAGCAGATAGGGGGTGAAGGAGGAGAAAAGGGGGAGAGGTTGAAGGGCAGGCAGGGAAAAAAGGTACTTGCTAAAGGGGACTCTTCAGCTTCTCAGCATGGTCAACACACCATGGCAGGCGACCCAAAAAGAGATCCAGGTCCTCAATCCCCATGCATATAAGGCTTTTGGGCCCCCTCTCTAGAGTCTGCCCCAACCACCTGCCACCCTGTTGGACACAATAGTTCATGCCGATATATAAATTGAAACTGGTTACCACTCCTTGCGTAACATAAGCATCCGTAGTCACACTACATTATGCTTCACTCACTTTCAGCATCTGGTCAGACAGAGGTTTATCTTATTCCAAAGTATAAATGTATTCATTAATTACATTTAAAACATTTTTGTTATTTTGAATAACATACACAGTGTATAAACATTAAACACGACATCTACATTCATCACAACTTTGTTCGGACAGATAACAACATGGCTTTAATATGGCTGACGTTTCAATCTCATTGAGTTTTTTTCTGTTTAAACAGCAGCCTTATTCACGCCATGCCTCGGTGCTCGAGAGAGTAGAGAGGCACGTATGAGGCTGCTGTTTAAACAGATATTTGAAAAATCAGCCATATTAGAGGCCTCAAAGCAAAGTGTAGAGACTTCTCCTTTGGAAGGAAAAGCAGTATAGAGTTGATAAGCACAACTCAAACAGAAGAAGTTAATTTGAACATTTGCCCAGTATCACAAACATCAAGATCACGAGTGTCTGTTTTGCACAAGGTGGGTGATATCTGATAAATCCACACACAAAATAAGAAATCTGTCCTGAAGAAGGCCCATAAAACAACTGACCAGTGTCAGGTTTCAGGGTACTAGCAGTCAATTATAGTCCCTTTCTGTTGAATATAGCCCCTTCTTGACACACGTTGATTTTATTTGGTTGTTATATTTTTTTCTTCTGTTTTTTTTTATCCATGTTTGGTTTGGACCTTAACCTAGTCCATTCAGAGTGCTGAGAATCTCCCAAGCCAAAATGGTGACAATAGCCTGGAGTCCTGATTGGAGGAGGATTTAACAAAGGCCGGGGTTGAACATTCTCTACAGCTTTTCATTGAGAATTGTTAAGAAGATAGGTCCTGTCGTATGTTTCTCTGGTTTTCTAGGCCTTAAGTCATTGTAGATTAAGGCAGATTGAAAAAGACTTGAAGAAGAAGATAAAAGGAAGAAAAAGAAAAGCAAGAAGGATTCCAATGATCATCATCATTTCAGATAAGTGAAGAAGTTTCATTAAAAGAGATAATTAAATAGGTCTAATTAGTCTTATAAGTAGGTAAATATTAGAATTATTAGAATCTCTTGGAACAAGCTTTTATTTCCCTTTCGTTTTAGTTTTCTTGTTTCAATAAAGCGAGAGAGTCCTTTGCGCATGTACGTGTTTCTGTAAACAGAGGCAGTCAGTTTTTTAACGGTGCTTGCAGATTTGTTATATTTTTCCAGCGTGTCTCACGTTGTGTTTTTTTTATTTTTAGGGCTGATCTTTCGTTCCTTTGTGTTTCCGTAACGGGTTGTGATAGTGGCGGTTTCAGAGTTCATCCAGTTCCCTTTTGGAACGTAGCAGGTATTTCTGGAAGTAAGGTAAGCCCTATTTTAACACGGCTAGCGTAGCTCTGTGTTTTAACGTTATAACAAAAGGCACGTAGTTTGGTTGTTTTTGGTTACGCAAGGCAGTTTTCTCGAAGGGAATCGAACTGCTGCTCTCGCATTTCTTATTTTCTCGCACAGTGTTCACGCGCTCATTTGTGAAGATAGTGTTATGCAGCGCTGCTGCAGTGTATTGGTGAACATTAGTATCAAGTTTTTATTAGACTTGCTTTTCAGCTTTGAGCATTTTTCAGCATTTAGTTGTATTTGTAACACGTTTTTCTGTGTGTTTAGTAAATAGGAAATAATTAGTTCTTTATAAAAAGAAAACTAAATAGATTGCTAGGTTCTTAGTGAACATAAAGTCTAGGAAACAGCAGCTGCATTGCTTACCGATCCAACGAAGAAAAGACTTTGGCCCTCATTACGATACTGGCGCAAGACCATGGCGCTATTAGCAAGTAATGAGTCCGCCAATGTTCAATGGGGAATTACCACCCCATTCCAAGGTTGGCGGGGCGGTAATTCCCCATTGAACATTGGCCCTCCCCATTCTCATTTTTCCCCCACAGAGCTAAATGGGATTGGGGAAGGCGGTAAGTACGGTACCTCGAGAGTCCCTTTGCGGGTCCCTACTTTAACGGCTGGTCTAGACCAGCTGTCAGGTCGGGTCCCGCAAAGGGACCTAGTAGTAAGGCGCTAAGTGTTTAACGGCGCCGCAGCCTTTTACAGCGCCGTTAAACACTTAGCGCCAGGGTCCTAATGATGGCCTTTATGTAAAAACAAACTTTGTTTACCAGCTGCAATCAGTTTCCAGTAGAGACATTTTGGATTAGAGAGACTCCAGATAAAAAGACTTTCAGGTCTCTGTGAAAAGAAGAACCTTCATTATCAGTAAATATATATTACCTGAGCAATTGCCAGTTCAAGAGGGAAGACAGAAAGACATTTCTCAGTTACTCAGAACAGAAGTAGTCAGTTGATTTGGAGAAAGAACATTAAAAAGAAAGCCTAAAAGACAGAACGATGTAATTACATTTCTGATCACCTAAGCACTTGTGAAACTTTCCTTTAGGCAATGGCAGAGAAATCTCAGGTACAGTTATGTATCTTTGGGGTAGTTAGTGGAGGTGAGTCTCAGACAGATAAAGTTATCTTGTGTTTTTTCTTATTTCATTCAGATATCCATCCTAAGGAGAAGGAGCCATTGTCTTAGTTTTTTATTTTGTCCCATTTCCCCTTTACCCCGGGATTCTTTCGAGTTCAGCTGTAATTCTCAAAGCGGTTGGGCACGAGACACGTTTGTGGTTCTGTGGGGTTCAGCAGCTATCAAGGAACTTTGAAGACAGGACCTGACAGCCAGGAATGTTTGGTAAAAACGTATCGCAGCGCAGGGGCCGAAACAAATCTAGACAATATCACAAAAGGAGTGACCAGCTGTCCCTTTTCCCTTTTGTCCCCCCCAAAAGGATAGATGTATATTATCTTCTGCTTTTGACTGTGATGAAATGTGTCAACTATTTTTGGTGATATGTGTCCGAAGTATTAAAGTCACATCTTTCTAACCCCAGGGCAAAGTATACATAATATTTTTTATTGTCTCAGGAGGATAGCTCAGCGGCAGCGTGCTCGACTTGGAAACAAAATGACACGGAGCAACACAAGTTCGATCCCTGGGTCCGCGCTTAGAAACCTCTGGGTATTAAGCGCGTTATAAATAACCTATCATATCATATCATATAGTTGGTATCTGTCCGAACAAAGTTATAATTATAATTAATTTGTTGTGTTTGAAGGTTATAAACCGTGTATGTTATTCAAAATAACTTTTTTTTTAATGTAAATAATGAATAAATGTATACTTTGGAATAAGATAAACCTCTGTCTGAACAGATGCTGAAAGTGAGTGAAGCATAACGTAGTGTAACTATGAATGCTTCTGATACATAGGGAAGTGTAACCAGTTTTCATTTATATATCAGTATTTGCTGCATTTCCCCTTTTTTAACTGGTCCCTCCACAACAAAAATTGGGAAATACCCATATGTCACTCTCAATAGTTTATGGACAGCTCATCACTCCCCAGCTGTTGCTTCCCCCTCATTCAGAACCCCCCAACCCGGATAAGCCTTTCCCAGGATGGGGGTGGGAATCATAGGGGTATAGTGCAAACACTTGCAGGGACAACAGATGAACAGATGCTGTGCGGAGGGGAGGAAGTTTCACAGGCATGCACCAACAATATTCAGTCACATTAAGTATGCAGTATTTAAAGTGCAAGAATTGAAAAACAATTTGGAAATTAAAAGTTATGCGGTACATTGAAGTTGAGAAAACATACAGATAACCAACAGTAAACAAGCGACTTGTATGTCAAACACAGGTAAATTATGTCAGGGGTCCACATGTACCCAAATCTAGATGGTCCAAGTGCGCCAATCGTCCCTGTGGGGTGCAGGGAGACATTCAAGCAGACTGCCCTGCCATCCGTGTGCAAGTCAGTTGATGTACTCCTTTTGGCCAGGCACCATGCGGGCAGAAAAAAGCAGGACTCCCTGAAAACCACCACAGGCATGACATGTAGTACAACACTGCTGTGGGCCAGTAGGGTGCCCCAGCAGGGCAATCTGTGCTGGGACATTGCATGGGGTGTGGCCTTTGTCTGGCTTGGGGAAGGAAAGAGCCATGTTGTGAGTGCCTTCCTCAACGGAGAAAGAGGTTCCTCCAATTCCAGTGGAATTGAAGGAAGAGATCTAAAGGAGAAGTGCATAGCCTGATGTGAGGTTTCTGTTTTGTTGGTAGCCTGTGAGTCAGTGTTGGAGAAAGTCAGGCCACATCTCGTGGAGGGCACATTTGGTGATGCACGTGGCCTAGAAGGTGGTACGTCAGCCAATTGGAAGCCAGTAGAGAATCCAGAGTGCAGCATTCATGTGTTCCATGGGGGTGAGTGCAAGGATGAGGCAGGCAGCATTGTTTGGGATATGTTATAATTTTCTGAGCTAATAGACAAAGGCTCCCACATAAATGGAATAGGAGCAGTCTATGCTGGACAGGTGATAGCAAATATTGTTGTCACTCGTGAGGGTAGGAAAAGTAAGGGAAGGTTCACATAAAGATATGGCGGTGTAGATGACAGGATCTAGATGCAGCGTTAATGTGGAGAGATAGTGTTCTATCAGCATCCGTGGTGTATCCTAGTTTCTTTACTGAGCTGATGTTGAGGTATTGGGGTCTAGGAACCACAGCCAGGGGATGGGTTCGTGGAAGAGTGCTGTATCACTACAAATCAGGATTCTGATTTCACCAGGATAATGGAAGAGGTATTTAGCCATTAGGCAGTGGTTGAAAATCTGTGATGCATGAGGTGAGCTCAGGATGGGGAGTAGCCAGAGTCTTGGGGATCTTGAAAATGATCAGTGTGTCATCTGTGTTGTTGTAGCAGGACAGGTCATGTGAGCGGATAAGGGTGGGGAGGGAATTCAGGCACAGGTTGAAGAGTAGAGAGGATATGGAGTCCCTATGCCAGACCCCGTTGGAGAGAGGACAGGGGTGAGAGGAGAAGGGTGGTAGGTAGATTTGTGAACGGTCAGCGATGTAAGAGGTGAAACATCTTGAAGCAGACTCCATGATGCCTAGAGAGTGGAGTCTGTCCATGAGGATGCTATCCTTGATAGTGTCAAAGGCTGCCGATGGGTCAAGGAGGATATGTGCAGCACAGCCTTCTGAGTCTGCTGCTGTTTGTGGATGTGCAACCAGGAATCCAAAACACATGCATGGATGATCAAGGAGACATGCACACACAAAGACTGCACTGAAACATCAATTGGCCATCCACATATAATCCTGTTTGGAAGACGGCCTCATGCATCTTTGCACAGACATTGTTGCTCATCCATGTCCACCGGCAGCCAAGACAAGGGAATGTATGACTGTTACTTCATCACGTTCTTGCTGTGAGTCATGATTTGCAGTCACAATCAACTATACACATGCATGATACTGCATGACATTACTACATACGGGTGTATTGGAACAGCAGTTAAATCCCCTGTACAGTCAGTGATGTGTATTGTGAGATAAAAGTGAACCGCACACAGACACCACGCAACCACCTCCCTGAATGTAGATGATGTGATGGAAGCAGTAGCATTTCTGCAGTGCCCTTGTTTGGCTGCCTACTCAAGCCAATTCTACTCCAACATGTGTGAGCATATCACTCAATAATGTGAGTACGTTTATATGGCACTCACCTGATACAGAGATATGTGTGTCCATGCCTCTCACGCCAACCACTGCTCACTGCTGAGAAGTCCAGCAGTGATCTCTTCAAATTGAGTCAGCTCCTCCTGTGCAAAACTTCCTCCAGTGGCCAGAGCAGAGGCCGGGCTTGCACTTAGCTTACCCTTGGTCCATTTCAAGAGGTCCTGCAACCTCTTCCTGACCTGTATCGCAATGCACCTTTCCACGCCACCGGAATTAATGTGGTCAGTGAACTCCTGTCACCACCTCTGGTGCTGAGTCGGAGTAATGTACTGCTAGCCAAAGGGAAGCACTCCACATAGTTCTCCTCTGCATAATCTGTGATGATTTGTAGCTCCTCATCCATGAAGTGCTTCTTCCTCAGTGGTCCCATCTCCCTCACCTATGCCTGTTCATGGGATGTTAAGTCATCCTGCTCTGCGGGATGTCCCCTTCGGCCCCTAGTGAACATTGGTGGTCCAGTGGCATCTCTAGGCTTACCACTCTTCTACCCATGTCCTCGTCCATGTCCTCTCCTTCTCAGCAGAGCTTTCCCTCTCATGGTGCAGTCAATCCGAAATGCAGCCCCCCAAAAACTAGGTGAGTGGTTTTGCAAGGTTCTATGAGGCAGCCCAATGAAAAAAGAAAGATACACAATACCTAACTTATGAGGAAATTCTATTAAGGCACCCCCAACAGAGTATAAATGGCCATGTGATGCATATTGGTACCCCAAACAGAATAAAATAGGTATGCAATGCGTATCGGCATGCCAACAGAAATAAATGTCTATGCAATGTTTATTGGCACCCCCAACAGAAGAAAATGTGGTATGCAATGTGTAGCATGAAGGCAATGAATCACAATGGACCCCCAAATGAATTCTGCTGTCATTAATCCTCTGTCTCTGTACCTGCTCGTGCACAACTGGAAATGCATGTTGCACCTCTTAAATCTCCCTGTCACTGATGTGGACCGGGTAGGAGTGCTGTGTTCAACATGTAGCAGATCATTTACACTCAAACGCCCCTTACTCTTATCTTCACACTGCCTCCATGAGTACATGGCCCCAAATGTTTCTTCCGCCATGTGCCACCTGGTTTGCCTCCTCCTGCCCTGTAGTGCCTCCAAACCTCACCACCTGCTGCTCTCTGGTAGTTTGTGAATGCCTGCTGCCCACCAGCACTGCCTTTGAGTGTCTGCTGTTCCCCCATTGCCTGTTTTTCTGTGGCTGACGGACATCGCAGTAGCATCCATCTTCCATCCGGCCGCGTCTCGCGTCTCACAGCTCCATTGAAGTCGCATTTCCATCTAAGGGAAGAAAATAGAAGAGAGACATTATTGCGGGCATAAATAGAAGCAACATATAATGACATTAAACAGAACGAACAGCATCACAAGAGCTCAAGAAAGACTTACCAATCATAAGGAGAAGCATAGCCGCAGCTGGACTGGCCCAATCCTTATCAGGGATCAGTGAAGGAACTAGAGCCCATTCGACGCGCCCCAGCCAGAAGTAGCAGGACGGA
This sequence comes from Ambystoma mexicanum, assembly GCF_040938575.1. Lineage (NCBI taxonomy): Eukaryota > Metazoa > Chordata > Amphibia > Caudata > Ambystomatidae > Ambystoma > Ambystoma mexicanum. The sequence goes on from NC_090924.1 coordinate 141,962,413, forward strand.
GAGCTTATCTTCCATAATTCACAGGAGCAGTATCACCACGTACCACCGCTCATAGCTTTTCTACTGAGGGAGAGGCCTGAGGGATGATTCAAGTTCAGGGAGGGCTGCAACCATGCAACAACTCCGCAGGGACCAGGTGAGCGTAACACCTGATTTATGGAATAGTGCGCATATATCTTGCAATGCCTGCATGCCAAGAATGATTCTGTGCAAAGCTGTGCGGAGAGGTTTTTCTGCGCACTCTGTGCATTCATGGAATTGTTTGTGCCTAGTAACTATAAACTCAATTTGTGGCCAGACCCCCTGACACGACCCCATGGAAAGCAAAAAAGGACAGAAAAAGCCACCTGCTCCCCAGGCACAAATACATGCATCCTTAATACAGTGCGTGGGGTCCCCGCAAGCAGGCCTGCATCTCAGGGTCCCTGGCTGGGGTCCCCCGTAACTGTTACCGGCACCCTGACAAAATGAGTACGATTTTTCATAACTCAGGTAAAAGTCAGAAAATTTGCATGCGAACCCCCATGAACCATTTCTGCACCCCGCACACCTCTAAGTTATATCGGAACCCTGACTGCATACACGCACCCCTAAATCCGACACCCGATCTTACCTCTGCGTAGTGAATCCTATGCGCAAGTGTCAGTACGCCTGTCTTAGGGTGGCGGATAGACTGAGGGCTTTGCATGGCTATTTGCCTGCCGAGAAGTTGCGTGGTTGGATCCATGAATACGTATCATTCTGCACAATTGTGGGCGTGCGATGGACTGCCTGTGGGGCGTCCCTTGTAATGCCCACATTTTCCCTTGTTCTGTCTAATTATATGAGTTTCGACCCCTTCCCTGTCCTCTGCGCAAGCCACGTGAACTTTCTGGGTGGTGTCACTCATAAGACACTTGGCCACTCGCAGAGACGTGCCAAGCCTGCGCGAAGTCCCCGCAAAGTACGAAAAAGTACTGCACAGTCGATTCCATGAATCGACAAATAGGATTTTGCACACAGTTTGGTGCGCAAAGTCCCTATGTACTGCACAAATAATTCCATGAATCGGGACCTACATGTTAAGAAATTTAAAAATGAAGTGTGTGTTGGTTAGGTATGTGCTGCAGATGTGTGATGCAAGGCAAATCAGAGCGACTGGGCTTTGCAGTGGGTAAGCATCTGTGTGTTAAGTAGTGTGGGCTGATGTGTCCATAGTGGGATGATTTTAGCAGGGTAGTTGGGTTGCTTGATGCAATAAGGAGTGCAGAGATTGTATCCCAGCTTGTGTGGGTGTAAACCAGAGCTTGATTTGCATTGTTTGTCATTTTTAACTTTGATGAATAAGGGGGAGATGAGGGTTAAGGGTGTGTGAGGGAATATGCTATGTTTCAGGGACGAGTGACATGAGGGTGTTTGTGGGAGCTAGTTCAGAGTTCAGGATGATTAACATTAGAGGTTGAGAGTAAGTTGTTATTTACAGAACACAGGTGCTAAACATTACAAGCTATCGCCAATTTAGCAAGATGTTACAACCATTACAAAACTTCACAAAACATTGCATGAAGATGCAAACATGCATAGAACACATGCTTTATTATGCCATAGCATGCCTTAAGGCATAACAGTACATTTTAAGAAGAAAGAAGAGAGAGGATTGCCAGTATCAGATGGCTTAATACATTACCATTTTAATTACTAGAGGCAAATTAAACTGCTTCAATGGCATTGCTTTGGCTTGTAGCCTGTGGAGACTCTTGGTCTGTGTGAATTTAGTAGCAGGCTGTTTGCTTTAGTTTAGTTCTGTTCATGACAGGACCATTCCAAAGAGGCAGGCATCCTTGACAATGTACCCACCTCGGCAATGGAGCCCAGGGGATGATTCTGGTCGGCTCGCCAGCCCTTTGTTTGGATATCAGATGCCAACCACACATGTGTTGGTTACTCAATGGGGGAAGGCTGAAGCAAAACAACTGTGGAGTTACTCTAGTGACAGTGTCGAAAGGGTTGCTAGCCGAAGGCTGTCTCCATTGTGAGAGATCTCGGGTGTGACTTGTTCAGAAAATGGGTCTACAGATGGGTAGCGGTGTGTTAGAGAAACGGATGAGGTATGGGTGTAGAGAAAAATTTGTGGTGATCGTAATTTGATTGCTGGAGTGTCCGAAATGGTAACGTGAATATTGTGGTGGTGGCAACGTGGAACTGGCTGTGTGAAGGTGGTGGCAGTCATTGTAATATGATGTGGATTCTGATGGCAATAATTGTAATGTGAATGTGATGGTAGTAGACCTTAATGTTAATCACAGTGGTAGTGGTTCAGACTTCAATGTTGTAGAGGTGGTGATTGTATTGTGAAGCAAATGGTAATGATTATCATAGAAACGTGATAATGCAATTGGAGTGGTGGTGAATGTTATGTAAATACAGTGGCAGTGATGTGATTGCAATGCGAAATCTGGTCAATTTGGTAGTGGGCATTGTAAAATGGATGTACGGATCGTTATTTTAATGTATGCCATGGTAACAGTGATTGTAGTATGTGTGTGTGTTAGTGATGAGTGTAATGTAAGTGCGATTGTAGTGACTGTCCATGGGTGTGGTGCTGATCGTGGGGTATTGTAATGTGGCATTATTCTTACGAAACATGTTTTTCCACTGTGTGCACTTTGTGGTGTATGATATACATTTGCTGGTATGTGTTGTGGGTTTCTTAATTAATATTTTTTAGTACCCAGCGAGAGTCAAGCAGAATGCAACACGCATTCTGATTGGTTCTCGCCGGGTCCTTACCTGGCCGAGAATCCTTCGATTCTCGGCCGGGATTCCAGCCGCCTTGTACTCGGCGGGGGGGCGTGGCAGCCCCAATACCAATGAGGAGGCTCAAAGCGGGGCCATCCCCGTTCCGAGCCTCCCCATGACTGGGAGGCTGCCTTTGTCCCCCGCCGGGGACTCAGGTAAGGTTTTTTTTTTTTTTCTTCCCTTCCCTCCCTCCTCCCTGCCCTCTCCACCCCACTTACCTGCTTGCTCCTGCTTCCCCGGTGTGGGACGATAGCAGCCTCCAGCAGTGTGGAGACTCGGAGCGGGGCCATCCCCGCTCCGCGCCTCCACACGGCTGGAAGCTTCCATCGTCCCCCGCCGGGGACGCAGGTACGTGTTTTTTTTTTTTCTTTTTTTCATCCCCTTCTCTCCAAACCCCACTTACCTTCTGCTTCTTTTTCGGGAGCGGACGCGCTGGGAACACTTGTTCCGTTTTCCCTTTGCATGGCAGCCATTTTCTTGGTCGTTTTAACTATATAACTATGGGCCCCGGGGCCTTACCTGAGTCGGTAATGCCCCCGCCGCTCGGGTCATATTGCTTATATAACACGCTTAATACCGGAGACCAGTCTCTACGAACAGGGCCAGAGTTCAAAACTGTGTTGCTCTGCATTGTCTTGCTTCCAAAACAAACACGTCCCATAGCTGTCCTCCTGGGTCTTAATTGCCAAGTTATGTGAAGGATGATACGTGTTTTATGTGGGAGGGTCCAATTGTGATGTTGCTCTCTGCTGTCAGTGGATGTGCGTGTAGGCATGTTTTCTGTGTTGAGACTGTATTAGTGAGTGTTTACGTTATATGATTTTAGGTTGGCATGTTGTCTCGAGCTGCATGTGCCCTTGTGGTCGAAGTGCACTTAGGGGAACGTGTGTGGTTGCCTATCAGTTGTGGGAGTAAGCACATTATGCCGAATTGAACGGGTATATTTCTGTGATATGTCTGTGTTGCAGTGAGATAAACAAGACATACCGGTTATGGAAACTAGGTGGAGATAATGGGGCAGGTTAGGGAGGTTGAGGTGGGGGTTAGATTTGGAAAGGGGGTGGTAGTAATAGTGAGGAGAAGGAGAGGACGTTTATGGGAGATTTTTATGCTGAGTTTGTATGTGTGAGTATGTGTGGGTTTGCGTGTTTCTGTGTGTGTTTGTGTGTGCGTGGCCTGGCCAGCGGAAGTAAATGTGGGAGCAAAGCATGATAAGAGCTCTGTGCAAAACTATAGCAAACGTGGATCAGACGTGTTTCAGTCATGAAGGTAGACAGGCAAAAGTAGATAGTGCATTTCCTTTGGATTACTTTGGTAACATAAATTTAGGGCAGTTTCTGCTCTATGATGCATGTAAACTGCACAAGTATGTCATGTACTACAAAAAAAGGAATGTCAAAGGAAGGCTCTATAAAAACAGCATAGATTGTTTACTTAAAACTGGCATAATACCAATTCACTATAACTCATCCTTGAAAACACACACTCTGCAAGGTGAATGTGTGTGCCTACTGTCTGTTTAGCTCTGATCAATGCTGCATGAGGAATATAGAAAATATACAAACTATTAAACAAAAATAGTATTTGAAAATGTTTTGGGCGAAGTAGGAAAGAGGAATTAACTATTGTTTAGTGCCATATTCTGTAAACAGAAGAAAAGTGATATTTTTGAAGACATTTGGGGAAGGGTTATAGCTATGATGTAATATGTGGTCTGACATTCCTGTGGAGCTGGGCTTGACTGGGTGGTGGGTGGGGTATCACATTGTCTGTAACATTTTAGTTTAATTTGTGTATATTTAGTACAAATGCAAATACAAAAAAAAAAACAACAACTATGATTTAGTGCCTAACAAAACGCCAGATAGAAGGGCTATGTAGATGCCTCTGAATGACCCATAGTTCACAAGTTCTCAGCCGCAACGCTCTTGGTGAGAAGTTTCACACTTTTAACCCCTTAAGTGCCAGGCTATTATGCAAGTCTATGCAACAAGGATGGCATCAAGTTGGCTCAACAGTACTCAGTTTCTGGGATTGTTGTGATGTGCTTGTCTCTGCATATGAGAGCTGGTGATGTCATGTGGAGTGTTGCCTCGTGAATGTCGGAATGCTTACCCAAGGGTTCCGCACCCAGGTAGTTGGAGCTTCCCAGCCTGGGTGATGGGAGCCAGTGTTATGTCCTGTCCACTTATGTATATAACTTCATGTAACTGTGACTTAAGTACTTGTAATAAACATATAAGTAATCCCAAGAAGCCTGGAAGACACTTCATAACATTAGCGATGAGGATGGGAAGGCTGGAAGACACTTCATAATATGGATATATGTCTTAACATCCACAGTTCAACTTTCTTTGAGCTGCTTTGACTGTACAGTGTTGATGTCTTTGAAGATGTATGCTCAATGACCTTGATTGGCCAGTTTGAAAGGCAACATTGACCTCAATAGTTGAATGAATGAAGACATTTCATTATTTTGGTTCTACTCCCAAATGATGAGTGCAGCCACTAGATGGACCACGAAAGAATTTTGATATTTCCAGATGCAATAAAGATATACATGGGGAAGATACAATTTTATGATAGAAACATCCCCACCCAGAACAGGCTGTTATGCATGGTCTCTACACATATCAGGATTATACACTTACTGCGCTGCATTTACTGCGACCCACGAAAAAGTGACTTTTTGTTTTTTATTTCTAGCCCCGTTTCACCCCATACATAGGTGGGGGGATGGGTATAGAATATACTGGATGAAGGGAGGACTGCGGGCGGGTCTTCTCCCACACATATATATGGGGTGAAAAGGGATTGAAATAAAAACAAAAAGTCGACATTTTTGGGGGTCTCAATAAACACGGCACAGTAATCACATAGCTCCCATATATCGACATGATATGACCCAGTAATTGGAACCCCTCTCTTACACGTCTAACACACGTAGGTGAGGTCCACAGAGAGAGGATACAGTGAACTAGGCTTCACGTGAGCATGTTTAATCATGTACTGTCCTAGTTGTGTAACCGACCTGAGGTTTGTATTCTTCACACATTCCTCACTGATGCTCAAGTGCAGTGTCATGCTAGGCCCCCACTGAGTGGGTCTTGACAAAGTGATAGAACTGAAACAGGTTAGGAAAACAAACTGTGAGGGCAAATGAAAAGATTGTTCATTTAAAAAAAAAAAATGCACCTGTATACAAAATGTATTTTCACATGTGTACTTTTTTTTAACAAAGGTACAATAGACAACAAAGACCCCTGTAAGACATACCGAATGTAAACCCGGAAAACAACGGCGAAGGTCTGGATGGTCCATTCTTGTTTGCATGCACTGTCAGCTCTAGCAGCTACTTTCATCTGTTTAATTGGCCCCTGCTCGGAACTACTTCAGAGCAAAACATCTATTGTACTCTTGCTTTGAGGAACCATAAAGACAAAATGGCAGTAATAACGAACTTAGTTCCCTCTTAGTTTCCTACTTAGTGTGATCACATGATGTCCAACCTGGTACCTGATTTGGTGTTGGCCTTTCTTTGGAGTTTCTCATTAATGGGATCTCTTTCACAGGATAATTGTACCAATGACAGCTATCTCTGACTCACGTAGCATATCCAAAGTTAAAATCTCCCTAAACGTTAAGGGTCCTCATGTCACATATCAATCAATCAGTTTAGTTCGAATGTCAAATTGTTTAAACATATGCAAATCAATACAATCACAGAGTGCCATATTCACAAAATGAGAAATAGAGACATCAAATTATACCTTACACGATAGAATATATTGTTTTATTTGTAACACCTGTATCAATAAAAGCAACATAACATTGTCTAATATTCAATGATCTTAAAAGGGGTCTTAAAAGTTACATCATACAGTGGACAAATTAATAACCTACGCACATATGATTCAATAGAAGTGTTGTCACGTGTACATGCAACAGGCTTTGCATTCTTCCACGCATGAGTGTTTAAAGCTCCATGCAATGGATGACATGGCAATGTAGTCATTAGTTCCCTAGCTCAGCTATTATACACCAAATACAGATCATTATATAAAGTTGTACTGGCGCGGTAAATATGCTTTAACTGAGGACTTGCTGTCTTCTTAGAACGCACACATGTAATTGTTCTTCACTTTCAGTGCCTTACTTAACATGAATTTAGATTCTGCATTAATTGGCTCGGGATGAGGGAATACATGACACATGCCATTATCTGACAAGGACTGTTTAACAAAACACGACCATGGGCTATCCAACACTTTCTCCATAGTTAGAATACCCTTCAGAATACAATATTATTCAGATCCGCCACGTGATTGGCCCAAATTGCCAACCCCAAACGAGCCGTAGCATATTGTAATCTAAAGGAAATGGGTTCCCATTGGTTTCAAAATATAATAGCTCTTTCACAGTTGCTGAAGATACCCCTAATGCTAATCCCCAAAACGTTCCTTCATTTAAGGCAAGCTAGCCCAGGTTGTTATTGGTCCATATCCCTGCAGCACATAGCAGGATCCCAATAGAGGTATCCTGGTAAACATTCTGCACTGGAACTACTACCTTACCACTAAAGGATGTGAAGCCTAGTATAGCCATGCTTTATAATTTCGTTCTATTACATCTTGGGAAGACCCATTGTAATCCATGCACACTGCCCTGTGGGTTACATATACAGTATCCTTGGGCATGATTACCAGATAGCCTCACTGATGGCTAAGCCACTAGGTGACTTTTCTGTTATCAGTCCTTCCTTATATTCATGCTGTATCTCTTCTACTAGAAACATTCTTATGTTTATCAGGTAGAATCCTGTCTGTGGGTATAGGAAAGAGGTATCTGGTCCAGCATGACCCCCAGAAAAGGGATAACTTGAATCTGGTCATGTTTTCAGTCCTGACTTAAACCCACCCAGACCCAATGATGTCCATTGCACACAAAGTGAATGGGCTTGATTCATGGAACATTTACCACAGTGCAAAGTGACTTTACACAGGTGTAAAGTGATTATACACTGCCAACGAACACTGGTGCACAGTTAATTTGGTGCACTGTGCTAATTGGGCCTAAATAACGGTGTAATGCTTACTTTTGCAGTGTACAGTGACTTTGCACTACAAAAGTACTATTTTCACTGTGATCTAGGACCATTTAGCACAGTGCAAAGAGTACTTTTGCAGTGCAAAATGACTCTGCACTGCCAAAAAACAGCCTGATTCACAGAGTGGTGCAAGGTGTATTTTTGCAGTACAAAGTGACTTTGCACCGTGCTAAATATTCCATGAATCAGGCCCAATAGGATTTGGCCCCGGGACCCCAGTCATCCTGTGCATCATTTCCATCCCCCTAGATCCAATGAAACCCTGGAAACAAAGGTCTAAACCATCTTCAGTACAGAGGGATCTTGGGAAGATCCTTTGTGAATGTATGGAGTGCATTAGTCAAACTAGAGATCAACTGGCACATATCTGCACTCAGTTTCTGGCAATGTGTATTTTGAAGGACAAACTTTAATAGGGTCTTCATGCTGAGTGATAGTTGAATTTCTTCCCATTAATGCAACAAACTGCTTGCAAGCATTAGTTACCGATTTCTGAAAATCATTAGGACTTGCTTTAGAAGATGCAACAACTGCAGAGACTTGGGAGGGTGACATATAAAGTTTGGATAAGTCGACATGAATATTTGTACATTGGATAATGTCAGTGGCAAGATCTGTTGGCAATGGGGCATATAAATGTGATGTTTTAAAAATGTCCTTAGAGGGATTCACTTGTGGCGAGCAGAACACCGGGTTCTCGTTATTGTCAGCAGTTTTCAACTGCAGGTGTTTATCATTCACTCAGTGTGAGGGACAAATGACTCTTTCCCCTCATGAGTTGTCATGGTCACAACAAGCTCTGCAATTTGCTGTTCCCACCTACAAACTGGTAGACACATCTGGAAGAGTTGTATGGTCAGTGGGCAGATTTTTGAAGGTGTCCCAGTCTAATTTCTGTGCAATCAACATCTTGCTGTCTGGACTAGAGGAGTCAGTCTGGTATCACCTTATTTTGGACAAAGTGGCACACAGAAACAGCCTTTTGAATAGGATTACTGGTTATACATTTAGAACAGTGGACAGTGTCAGTACCTCACAAGTAGTGGTAGTCAGGGTTTTAGATCCAAGCTGTGATAGAAAGCCGCACTGACATCATGTGTCTCCAGCACTTCTGGTGATTTTGACCCAATGTTAATCATTGGCAATAGGCTCACACCCCTCCAGAATGTCCATCTCTGCAGCCCATCCCCCCATCCCATGAAGAATCACTCAACACCCAGGCATTGACTTCTATGAGGGAAGTAGAGTTGAGAAGATGCAGGGCTTTAGGACTCTCTGCTCCTACTTTGGGATGCCATCCGTGCCCACCATGACCTGCCTGGTAAGGTGTTGTTCTCACTGCCTTCCTAACACTGACCTCAACAGAATGAGAGAATATTTGTACTGTGCTGCAGCGTGGTACACAAAAAAGTTGTGGGTGAAAGGAGGTGGTGGTTGAAACATGTGCCATTGGCTTTGAGGAGAAAGGGGCAGAGAAGATGTGTGCATTAGTGGAAGTCAACTAAAGCATTTTGAGTTATTAAGTTGGAACAGTCCTTTAAATCTGTATAAATAAGGCCATTACTGTTCCCCTGTTTCTTGTTTATGCTGTTTCTCACAGAGAAGGAGGAGGATACACGGTTTTCCTGGCGGGCTGGAGATGTTTCCAGACCAAGGGAATGGTGTTCTTCAGCTGTGGTGGCAACACTCATCAGACACCAAATACAGAGGCTGACCAAGACCCCTACTCTCACCATAACAGACATCCAGGCATGCCACTTGGCTCAGTTACTCTAGTTTAAGGGGTTTAATTGTTCACTGCGATAATAACAGTACGATACCTTGGGACTCATTTAACAAACAATTACCACTTCTCCATTAGTAAGATGTTCCAAATTTGATGTTGCTGTACATCCCTGGTGAAAGATAAACACCTGAACTACCTCAAGTGGTAAATACTACTGTTTATAATTACTTAAGGTCAGTGGTAAAAACATCACAGGGACTGTGCATACTTTTTAGTCTCTTTTGTGACACCACAATTTCTGACAGTGGCAAACATGCATCGCCATGGGTAATGCAGTAGTAACAAAAAACATCCAGTAGAACCTAATTCTAAATTCTGGGGTTATGTTATGTTCCCAAACAGGAAATAAACACGTACCCATGATGACATGTATGTTGTCTAACAACATTGTAGTGTCTGATAACCGAAGACATTCTTTCAGTGGTAATTACCACCATTTTAGATGTCATACTTGTCTATGAAGGGGATTGTAGGTGGCATTGTTTTGCCACCTGCTGTAAATCGGGGGTACACTGGAAGACCATTACATCCCTGGTCTTCACTGATACTCTTGCTACTACCACTGAAGCATAGCAACAGGGGATAAGGCATAACATTGCCTGTTTGGACATGACTGCTGAAAAGCATCCACAACCATAGACTAAGGAGTGTGACTATGAATATAAAATGTGGAAAGCTTAGTCAACTCATATCAACTCACAAACAATACATCTATCTTATTGTCTATACAAGACTTGTGTGGAAACTACTGTACTTGAGACTGACATGTGTACATATAACTCTTTTTTCATCACCCAAAATGGTGTTCTCGCCAATACATATCACCAGTATTTTGCCCCCAATGTACCTCTGCTACACGGCCAATACATCCGGGCGAAGTGATAGTCCTCATGGTGCCAGTAGGTGGCGCCTTCAGAAAGGGTTGAAGTGCCTGAACCTGCAGGCCATGTCAGCAACGCCCATTGCCACGCCATTCTCAAGCACATATGAGTTTAGGCATGTATCATTCCGATCGCATTTGTGGGCAAGATGTTATATTTAACACTTTTCTGGGATCCACACAGTCAACCAGGAAGCAAAGGATGTTGGGATGAGCCCCCCCAATAGTTTTATATTCTGGGTATAGATAATACTGAACTTTTCCATTTATGATGTATGCACTTATATTTTTTTTGTTAGACGATTTACTGGTTCTGCCCACGCGGTGGTGGAAATGGAAAAAATGTGGTGGGGAATCCCACAACACAAGGGCCCGGGGTGGGGGAGGAGTTGGGGGGTTGAGGGGAATACTTTTAAAAAAATTAGCACCTGCGACGGCAGCATTGCCTTTTACCGCCGGCTTTGGCAGTGGTGTGTAATGCACAATGCTCGCTACATGTACAACTGAAAGGAATCATTTGTACATGTAGCGAGCATTGTGCATTACACACCACTGCCAACGCCGCGGTAAAAGGCAATGCTGCCGTCGCGGGTGCTTTTTTTTTCTTCAAGTTTTCCAGCGCGGTTCATGGGCTTGGGCGGCTGACTCTGGCCAGATACCGAAATCTGGCTATACACCTGGTTCCGGATCTCGGATCCGCCGAGAGCCGGCCCAATGACCAGCACTGTGCCCACGTGTATTTATGTCAAACAGTATTTCACCAAGGTTAGTTGAGCTTTTTTTTTATTCGACCAATGATGTTTATGAACTGCAGAAGTCAGACAATAACATCACTCCAGCTATCCAGACAACCAACATCAATTTACTTTGATTTTGTGTCAGCATTTTTTTGATGAATCAATTTACCAGTTCTGCTGACATCAAATTGTGAAACAGTATTTTCCATTGGCACTTGAGTTTTTTTTTTTATTTACTCTAAATTTATTTCCGCAAAGGTGTATTTTTGGTGCACTCAACACCTGCATACATGTAGAATATGAACATGGGGCTTCATTCCAGATATCAGAAAAATTGTGCTCCTTTAGATGACTAATGTCCTTTTCTTTTGTGCAGCTCTGTATCCTCTGAGAGACGGGCCTACTTGGCAAACCCTGTACTCACCCATAGCTTGAACTCGACATGTAAAAGAAGCAGCTTCGGAAAAAACACAGCTCCCTTTAATATTCCCTCTCCCTGAAATGGGGACCTTCATACCAAAAGACCTGTCCAAAGCAATAATAGTAATTTAGCATTTATATAGCGCTACAAACCCTCAGGTATCTGAGCACTGCTTATTATGACCCACGGTGTGGGTACATTGTGATGCATTGCATCCCACCTAAACAGAAATACCTTCCTCTCAGGTGTGAATTAGTGCACTCAGTGTGACCCCTCTCATGTAGCATGACGGTGCTTTAAACAACACAAAGATTGGAATTTGCCTTATACATCTTCTGCTGACGTGACAATGGTCTGACTGGTGTTGAAAAACCACTGGGCAGTTTCCACGTGCAATGACGCCCCTCTGAGCAAATTATCTGCCAAGGTATCAGTTATGAGCTCCAATCTCTAAATGGAGACCAACAAAGTCTACAAAAAAAACCTGGAAGATGAAACTTTAAAAGTCCAAATGTGGCCGCTCACTCTCCGCAGAGTATGCTGATGAGGAAGGACACTTTAAAAGTGTGATTCAGTGAAGTTTAAAGTGTGCACTCAAAGCTGAGTAATGCCACACAACATAAGATAAACAGCACATACAACTCGATAAGATGACATTTTAGTGGTCCAAGATTAGCCCCACTCTATCAGCAGAGTACACCAGTGGGTAACCTTAAAGAGGTGATTGTGTGAATTGTTAAACTTGTATAATTAATAAGAAGGCAGTGCTACTTAAAAAACACTCAACGTATTCTAAAGTGGTTAGGCAAACAATATTCGCATAGGGGATTTGAGGCAGCATCTGAAAATGCAAACTGTATTCACATCACATGTCAGAGAGGAATATGTAAACCATACCTACTTGACACTTACCAAGTTCTTAAAAGTTACCCTCTCATGAAGACCTTTCATCTTTACTATTGCACTCTTGAAGTCTATTATTTTAGGGGTGGAGAACTGTTGAGCTAACTGTTTTGTCTAAAGTTTTGGGGATCAATAAGTCTATATCGTCTCTAATGTTTACACCATGGCCACAGGTTTCCTATTCATGCCGCATAAACTCTTTTATACTTTTCATGAGTTTCATAACTTAATTGTAATCTCTTCTCCTTAGCATGTCTTTGCCCAGGAATGTCTCTTAGTATAGCCTCATTTGTATGTGGCTTGCTCACGTACATAATGAATTGAGCCTTTGGGAGTGGAGTTGAGTTTGGACAGCGGTTATATTATGACACCCCATAAAATCGACAACTAGCATTAGTGAATTCACTCTTATGGGGATTAAGTGCACCTATGGCTCTTGTAAGGTGTTTTTTCTTAATGTCTTCTCGATTCCCTTTCTCCAATTGTGGTTCACCACATTCACCATTTTACACACCTATCCTTAGCTTTGTCACTTCTGACAGTTGACTTGACATTCCCAAATTATATACAGTGCTACATGACAATTATGGCCACCATTGCTGGGGACTCAGGTAAGCTTTTTTTTTTGTTTCCCTTCCCTCCCTCCTCCCTAACCCACCCCTCTTACCTTCTTACTCCTGCGTCCCTGGTGGGGGACGATGGCAGCCTCCAGCAGTGTGGAGACTCCACGCCTCCACACAGCTGGAGGCTTCCATCGTCCCCTGCTGGGGACGCAGGTACGTTTTTTTTCCTCTCTCCCTCCTTTCCCTCCCTCCCCCTTTCCCTCTCTCCCGCCTTCCCAACCCCACTTACCTTCTGCTCCCAAAGGCCGCCACGGAAAGAGAATACGGACTCCCATTTTCCCTTTCCCGGCGGCCCTTTTCTTGGTCGTTTTATTATTTTTTTTTTCTGTCCCGAAATGCTGCGGCTTTTCGGGACAGAAAAAAATGCTTTTAGTGCCCCGGTCACGCATATATTGACCGGCTTAACTCGGGCCTATAGCTATGGGCCCCGGTGCATTACCTGAGTCGGTAATGTCCCTGCCGCTCGGGTCATATTGCTTAATTTTTACCAAGAGATTTCTCATTTCCTCACATTCCACATTAGAATGTGACCTGTTCTAGTGCTCAGTGCCCACGGAATTGTACACAACCCTGCATATACAATCAAATGTCCACTACCACAATCCCATTATATCTTCCAATGTGCTAGTTCAATACATTCCTATTCTATTTCAGCTTCTCCTCTCCCAATCATTGTCCCTGATTTCTTAATATTTCCCCACAGACTACTGTCTGGTAAACGAGTCTAGGACACAATAGGCTATTTTCTCAGCCAAGCACCCAGCATGGCAAGACCACTACAGCAGTGAATGGCACAGTACAGCAGCTTTGTAACATACCAATTGCTGGACTAGGCCAACCAAACACCATATGTTAGTCTATAGACCATTGTAGGGATTGAGATGCCTGCCTCGAAAAGGAAAAGAAAGCAGAAGAAGTAAAACACACCCCAAAAGGCCAACAAAATGTATTTGCTTCTAAAGAAGAACAATCATTGGATACGTTGCTGTGCTATATAGTGGGTCTCTTTCCGGACTCTTTCTATGATATGCACCATTGCATTGTCCATTGGCATTTGAAGCATTTCATTTGGGGGCTCAGTGCCAGTATTCTTCCTTTTTGCAAGACTGTCATTCGTTTTCCATTGGTATTGGAAATATTTTATATGGAGCACAGTAATGTGGATTTCTGTTTGAGTGGAATAATTTGATATGAGCGTCGTTGATATTAATATACTGTATGTTTGTTGTCTTCGGCACAACACCAAGGGTGTTTTACTAGGGCTGGGCATCAACTTAGATGGGACATTGCTACTGGAAAACACCATTGAGTTGGCAAAGAAGCAGTGGCCAGAAGAGGTTGCAATTATCTTATTGATGAAGTGTACAATAAGCCAGTGCCGATCAATGCATCAGGTGGGGAAAGGAGCAGTGGTCGGCACAACCTGGTTATAATCTTCATGGTGAATCTGAGGTACACGACGTGCAGGCATGTTCTTAAATTAGAAAATAAAGACTTGTGCGTGCCAGCAAAATACAGAGACCGCTATAGGGCATCCTCTACCCCCTAGCTACCTGAATGCAAACTCCACTCCATACCTCCACCGCAGCTCCCCACCAACCTCAAATATCACTGCCATTACTCCTTTGACTTTCTTCTGTGCCACACCTTTAGCTGCTACCGTAAAGTGACAGTTGAACCCCCATGACATTCCTCCCCTTATCAGCATCACTCTTGACCGATTTGTCCTTCCACCACCACATGGTTCTGAAAAAGAGGACATGGAGTGCATTAATTAAGCAATATGCCCCGAGCAGCGGGGGCATTACCGAGTCAGGTAATGTCCCGGGGCCCATACTTATAGGCCCGAGCAAAGCATTACCTGACTCGGTATTGCCCCAGCCGTGAGTGGGCATATTGCTAATAATACCCCGGCACACAAGATCTGCATGACGGGGGCACTATTAGCACGTTTTTCTGTCCCGAAACGCTGCAGCGTTTCAGGACAGAACAAAAAAAACGACCAAGAAAATGGCCGCCGGGAAAGGGAAAAAAGAGTCAGAAGAGTTCCCAGCATGGCCAATCCCGAAAGACGACAGAGAAGAAGGTAAGTGGGGTTGGGATGAGGGGGAGGGAAAGGGGAAAAAAAAACGGTCCAGAATCCCCGGCGGGGACGATGGTAGTCTCCAGTCGTGTCGAGGCGCAGAGCGGGGATGGCTCCGCTTCGAGCATCCACATGTGTGGAGACTGCCACGCTGCCCGCCGTGGACAAAGGAGACAGAAGGTAAGGGGTGTGGGGTGGGCAGGGCACTGTGGTGGAAGGAAAGAAAGAAAAAAAAAACCTTTACCTGAGTCCCCGATGCGGGGCGAAGGCAGCTTCTCAGCCGTGGGGAGGATCAGAGCTGGGATGGCCCCGTTCGAGCCTCCTCATTGGCTGAGGGGCGGCCACGTCCCCCGTCGTGGACAAGGCGGCTGGAATCCCAACCGAGAATCGAGGGATTATCGGCCGGGTAACGACCCGGCGAGAGCCAATCAAAATACGTGTTGCACTCTGCTTGGCTCTCGCCGGGTACTAATAAAGTTTATGCCACAATTTCTAATTAAACACTGGAAACACACTGGTGAAGCTTCTTATGCTTTCCATTTTATTGTTCACATTGTGGGAGCAGGGGTCATGATAACTGGTTCCTCTAACATAAGGTGCCTGTGCGAGGTAACACAGGAGTTGAACAACTGTTTCCAATGTCAGTTTCCCTGTTCAGGGAATCACAGACGTAGACACCTTCCTTTTTCCGAAGTTCAGCACTTCTTGTGGGCTCTGTAGACTTTTGCCAGTAATTCCTTTCGAGTCCCAGGTGAGCTGTTGACAATAGCCTGATGTGGTCTATTTTGTGTGAAGCAATGTGACTTGTTACTGACAGGAGCTGGGGACAAGGGTAAAGTGATGAGTGGATTATTTCCCATACTGCCCACAAGAAACACCATTCACATAGGGTAGTACCCTGGCCCTTGAATTACCTCCACGGCAGTGCACAGAGTCAAGGAGGGGAAATGTTCATATTTCTCCCCCTCTTTCCCTTGGGCCCCAAATGGCCCGCTAGTTAGGTGACTGCTAAGGAAGTCTACATTCCTTTTGTGGTCCGTCTTCTCTCTTGGTTGAACATGCCACAGAGTTACACCTCGGGACTCGAGATTCGCTACACACACACAGATTAAGACGTACTTGGAGGAAAACCTGAGATGCAGCTGCCTTGCTACCCTCTGGCTAACCTAAGAGATGCAGAGGTATTTGTGTTTCATGTGCAAGTGGTTTGCAATAGGCCAATGGAGGCCATGATTCAACGATTGAGTCCTATGAAGTAGGATTGAAACATGAATGTATGGACGCTACCATGCATAATGAGCAGAAAGGTTCCTGACACTAAACGTCCTATAACCACTAGACCAGCGGCTTTCTATAGTCAGTTACTGCCAGGAAGATTAATGCAGCCTAGATGGGCTTCCAGATATGGCCCACGATATGTTACTGCATATCATTAACTTGTTGGAACATTCCTTTCCAAGATGGCGGCATTAGTAGCATTGAGCTATGCCCATAGAGAAATTACTGTCCTATTGAACCTTTGACCTTCTGTTACCCATGAGTGTGATGGAAACTTGCTTCCAGGTGAAGATTATTTAAACGCAAAAGAAACAAGAGACTGTGTCTTTCAATCTATGAAATTTGGATCAAGCTATAGACGTCCAAGACATTGCAGAACCTACACTGGAAACTTAGGTACTTAGTCAGGTATTTAGTAATAGTCACAAGTGTGACACAAGCAGAACTTTACAAATGTTATAATCCGTGTGATCAACGCCGCCGCAAGAATGCGTAGTTTAAAACTACTACAGCAGTTATGAACGTGTGGACATTTACGTAAACCGTTCCTTTCATGAAAATCCCTGCTTATTTCAAGAGCCAATGTGCCATTGCCCATTCCCTCAAGGACAAAGTTACAAAGCAGGTTGTGATAATAAAATAAAACAAACCTGCCTGCAATAAAGCAGAACTTCCAATTGAAGGCATTAAGCATAACATTTCCGGGAATAAGGAATCAACAATACTTGGAAGAGTCATCTACATGGCGGAGTGACCATCCGCATCAGGTATTCTTCTGCATATCAGGGGTCAGAGGTTGCTGGCAATATATGGATCTTTCAGGAATAATGATTTCCTTCTCATCTCCATTTCTTTAGATTCCGGCGTTCTAGAGAAGATATGGTTCCCTCCACACATGACAAATTCTCTACTGATCCCTCACATTAACAAGGAACTCAGAAGCACTTCATCGCCTATAATGTTCGACAACCGGGCAGGTCCCAGAGATATAGGGTTTCTGGATTATAATCACCAGTGTCCCCTTTCTTTCGTTTCAGCTCAGGTGTACTTTCTTCCTGGTTCCTGAGAGCAGGTGAGTATTTGGGACCTGACAAACATCCACTATACAAGAATTGGAAACTCTACAAAAGATCTTCAGTGGATATCCCCTGATGAATGTCTGACCATATTAGTGTTAGGGACAGAAACATGTTGGGCCAATGATTGTAAAGACACAAACTGGATGAATTACAATTCATTTGTTATCCTATTATGGTTGATATAATGTTTTAGGACATGCATTGTATGTTTTGTGATTTTATATTGAATCATATGTTTGTGTGGGTGTTCTTAGAAGACTGTGTTTTTTCTAATTGTTAAATTGAAATATGAATTGTAATAAAATTGGTATTGTAAATTTATGTCCATGCTATTCTTTCAGGACTAAGCATTGGGAATGAATTATAGGTAGTCACCAGGATATTGTGTTTTGAATTTTGTTGTCCCTTTTTTCGTCTTTTTATATACACAGGATTCTCAATCAACCACTGAAAACGTGTTGGGCTAGATGACTCACCACGCAACTCTTTGTTTGGTATCCTTGACGTTGGCCCTTCAAGTCAAAGAGGCAGGTTTATGTTGGTCACCAACATAATTATCTGTCTTGTCAGATAATATTTAATGACCTTCATAAGCTGCGTGATGGCAAGACACTCTTGTTCAACAGTGGCAAAATTCCTCTCCCTCAGTTGCAGATTCCTACTGATTATGGGTTGCTCTGTCCTGTTCCTGTCTTGGGACACTGCTGTCCATAGACCCACTCATGAAGGATGTCATTATCAGCAGTTGCAGATGGCATAGGGCATGCTTCAAATGACCAAAACAGTTCTCATTTGATTGAGGCCACTGATTAAAGTTATGTTTGACTCTTTACGTTCATACGTTAGGCCTCTGGCTATCGTTGACATGTTTGGTATGAAACATCAATAGTAGCCAAAATGTCTACTTCTATAGCCATTCTATGTGCTTCTGCCAGGCTCAATAGCTAGTGCAAGACAGATTCAAGTGTGGTGACTAAGCCAAAGCCCTACCTGGAAGCCACTGAAAATGTCTGGCAGGTCTTCTCAAACTGTCTCCATCAAAGTTGCAGATTCTGATGAAAGGCTATCAGGGAGTAGGAGCGCCATCACAGAGGGTTTTTCTCACTTCTGCTAGGCATTTCAGAAGTTCACATGATACACCCAGCTGATCCTACCTGGGCCCCCTTGCTGTACTGTGTAGTTGGAATTGTTCAGTACTTGGCTGATTTCATACAGGACTTCCCAGTTGCCAGTAAGATTGTTCTCTAATCATGATAACAGGGCAAGCATAAGGTCTCAAATGTTGAAGCATCTCAATTTTACTCTCTAGTCATTTAGGTGTTTATGTTTTTCTTGACTGAGCTACAACTCCCATTGAGTGAGGCATCAGATGGTTCCCAATAACTTCTGAGTTACCTGGATGATACAGTACATGGGCCTTTTTGATCATTGTCCCCTTCCCAATCCTCCTTTGGAATATACAGGCAGGGCAGTGTGGGGTTCCCCTCAATTAGCCAACTCAAAAGAGGTTAAACCCAGCATCAAACAGAGCCTTAAATCTAGAAAGTTCTTTACAGTCTGGTTAAAGTGCTTCACTAGGCCATTGATTAGTGGGCTTGTAATGTAGTTGCAAAGGGTCTCTGACTGAAACAAAGCATTCAAATTGGTCATGACATTGGACATGGAATAAGCTTCATGGTTAATAAGAATCTCATGGGGAAAATATACATGGTAGTAGTTGAGAAGAAATTATGTAATTGTGTTCTATGCTGTACTACTCATCGGAAAGGCTCCATGGTGCCAGGTGGAGAAGTCTATGATGACTCAAATATAATTGTTCTCTGACTTGCATGGAGGTAAAGGGTCCCTTCATGACCATGTGTCTCCAGGAAGAGAGTAATTCAATGAAGGGTAATGTCTGGAGCAGGACCTTGCCTACATTGTGGTGGGAGGTGTCTTGGTACATAGGGAATCCTTAGCAAAACCTCGAAACACCTTGATATATGCCAGGACAGAAAAACATTCAGAAGACATATTTTTGATTTTTCATGATCCCCGATGCCCTGTGGATAGGTGGGAGCAGGCCAAGTTCAGGACTGACTTTTGGGACTAGGGGTTGGATTAGTAGATTTTATTGGGTCTATCCATCTCCTTTACATTAATAATGAACTTTTAGAAGAGCAAAATAAGGGCATGCTTGGGTATGGCCTTCATTCTCTAACATGACGGTGTCAAAAGCTGATCTTATTCAAGGGTCATTTTACTGGCCCAAATAAAATCCCAGTTGAAAGCAGGTTCCTTCAGACTTGCAAGGAACTGCAATCTGTGAGTGAGGAGATGTGGGGTCTGGTGCTTCTCCTAGTCCTTTGTCTGCCTAACCATGAATATATAATATAGAAGGATCCAAACCCGGGTAACACCTTATGGATTATTTTCAGCTACAGGATCGCTTCAAGCTGATTTGTGTTATAATGCCTACAAATTACTTGAGCAACAATTTCCCCCTGCTGTATCAGACAGTTCTCAGAGCCATGAAGAAATTGGGACTTTAGCTATTCCTCTGTAGACTTGGTCAATAAGGTCTTCACTATCTCTATCCCATTCCTGACCACCATGCTGGAGTTAGGGGAAATGCACATGTAGGCCACTTCTGGGAGAACTATTCTTACACCAGTATGCACCAGGGCACGTCCCATCATAGGAATGTCCACCGTGTCTGCAGGGTGGAGATCCCACATGACCAAGCCTTTCATGGCAATGCAGGCCATGGGCAACATATTGTGTATTCTTAGCTCACATTCCCATCACATTCTTTGTGGGACATATAATGACTGTACTCCGAAGATATGGTTGTACAGTCTTTATTGTAACTAGGTTCAATATTTAACATGAAAATAACAACCAGAGAATTCTGTCATGATCTCTGCTTCCAAAAGATCAGGACTTGCCCGACTCCCTTGGAAGCAGACCCATAACCCCGGTTCCGAGTGCCAGCCAGTCCCAATTGGGACCTTTTGGACCCTGTCCTGGCGCCAGTGGCACCAGGCTCATAAAGATGCCCAGTCCCAGCGCTGGAAGCGCCGGGCTCATAATGCTTGGGTGGACTTACCTGCAGCAGACCATGCTGCTTACTTACCTGCCAGTTGAGCCCCTGATCCTCTTCTGTTTGGGACTACTTTTCCTGTTGGGTGGGGCAGGAGCCACTCCCTAGGTTCAGAACACTGGAACTCTTCTGGAAAGCAGGAACTCTTTTCTTACCTAGGCGTGGCTGTGGAAGGAGACACCTAAGCACTACAGGAGGCTATTTAAACCACACCCGATGGATGAATCTTGCTTTGCGTTATTCTGCATTCTCTGCAGCAGAACGCTCATCGTGTCTTCTGCTTCTGATCCTGGGCCTAAGGAAACAAAGGCTTACCATCCTGGAATCCAGTCTTCAGCAGCACCTGTAAAGAGAAAGAAAGAACAGGTTAGCACTACGGTCTTCAGTGGCAGCGCATCTCTTACCTGGTCCATCGGCTGTCACCAACGCCTCGCGCTGCATTCCGGCATCTGAAAGACAAAGGCTTACCTACTCTTCGCATGTCCCGGAGGTCTTCGCACTGCATTCCGGCATCTGAAAGACAAAAGCTTACCAGCTCTTTGCACGCTCCGGAGGCCTTCGGCGCTGCATCCCGAATCTGAAAGACAAAAGAAGGTGCGTTTAAAGACATTGGGCAACTTTATTACTCACGTGCCATCACTCCTTCCCACGCCGAATCCAGTGGGTATTCCAGCACCCTTCAGCTTCTCTAAAGCTCCGAACTTGTACCTGCAAGATAAAAGGGACAGTTAGTGCGCATCGTGAAGCAGGCTACAAGCACTTACCTACGTGCTTCCAGGCGCTTCTATTCCTCACGCGGGTTCGATCCTCAACTCTCATCAGCCCGCCATCCGCAATCACCGGAACTCTGCAAAACAAGAGATATCATTACAAAAGACTTTTAAGACATTTAAAGCGCCCAGAACTTACCGTTCGTGCAGTTAACGATGGACAGCAGTCCTCTGAGGTCAAGAGGCCTGCACCCTTATCCAGTGAAGGAACTGGTTACGGCACCCTGCCCCGAGGCAGATGGAGAGCTCGGCGTTCACTTACCTAAGGTGAGGGCGTTAACCTTTGGGGTTCTACAGGAGAAGAGAAAGGGAAGAGGAGAGAGGCACCCAATAACCCCAGTTCATTAATCCCATATTTTCTATCTGCAGACATCTTACTCTTCGAGTCAGACATACAGTGCACAGAGGTCCAGCCCAAAGAGTCAACCGTGTGTTACACATCACCTTTGAAGATACGGCATTCACCCAGTCAAGACCGGTGCCTCTGCGGGAATCAGGTGAGCGTTACAGAACGCAAAGCCTACCGCAAAACTCCCACCCAGGCGCTATGGAAACCTCGGATACCGACCAACTAGCCCAGTTACTTGGGGAACTAAGAGCAGAAGTGCATGCAGCCCGTCAGGAAACAAATGCTCTAAGAAGGGAACTGATTATTTCCAAGGAGCGAACAGACGATCTCGCTAGACAATTGCTACAGTCACAAGCCGGACAAACTCCGTTACCCGCATCAGGGGTAAATCTTCCTTCAACATCCTCTACCAACCCAGTGCAGATCAACCTACCTGGGAATGTACCTCTGGCTCCGCCCGAACGATTTTCTGGTGACCCAAAGAGGTTTGCAGTATTCATTAATCAATGCCGGTTGCACTTCTTATGCCGGCCAGCAGCCTTTCCAACTGATCAAGCTAAGGTAGCTTTCGTGCTTTCGTACCTTAGTGGCAATGCGGCAGACTGGTCGATCCCTCTAGTTAATCAAGATGATCCGGTTCTCCATGATTTTCAAGCTTTTCAGCTCAGTATGGAAAAACTGTTTGCAAGACATTCACAGGGGCAGGCCTTGGACAATGAGCTCCTTTCATTGTGACAGGGTAATCAAGACCTTTTGGCTTATATTGCGTATTTCAACAGACTGATAGTGGAAACTCGATGGGCTGAGGACAAAAGGATTACGCTGTTTTATAGAGGTCTACGTGGAGAGCTCAAAGATGTGTTAGCCCAAGTAGTGAATCCCCCCCAAGACTGTTCGGACTATATTGACTTAGTCGTTCAAATTGACCACAGACTGCAGAACAGGAAGGCCGATCGTTCCAAGTTTGATGCTCGAGTATTTTCCAAACCACCAACTCCTACCAAAGGAGTAGACTCCGGGGAACCCATGCAAATAGGGGGCCTGAAAGGACCACTAACACAAAAGGAGCGGGAAAGGAGAAAACAGCTGCAATTATGCCTCTATTGCGGAAACTCGGGGCACTTTCTTCGAGACTGTCCGGTGAAACCAGCCAAGAAGGCAGTAGGAGCTGCAGTTACCAGGGTCACAAACTCTGAGCAGGGAAACGACCTCGCCCGACAAGAATAGAGGTCCTCTTGCCGAGCGTTAAAACCAGTTCCGTGACCTCGCATTTCGTGATACCTATGGTCCTCATTAGCCCTGAACATCCGGATCGATTACATGCGATTGAAGCTTACGTCGACAGCGGTGCCATTGGCAATTATGTGGATCATGAAATGGTTTTGAGGATGAATCTGACTCTTTGTCCAAAGGCTGTAAAGGACGTCATTACTACGGTGGATGGTACGGAGATAGCCTCCGGACCAGTAACGCATACCACCCAAGAAGTGACGCTAGTAAGTCAAGATGGACACCATGAGAAGATTGTGTTCGATGTGATCAAGGCCCCTCAGTTCCAGATTATTCTAGGAATTCCTTGGTTAGAGAAGCACAATCCTCAGATCGATTGGCGAGCAAGAACGGTTCAGTTTCCAGAATGTGTCTCTACTTGTCACCCTCGACCTGGTGTTGCACTGGCAGCAATTTCCTCGGAGGCTCCCCAGTTACCTCCTGAATACCTAGAATTCCAAGATGTTTTCCGGAAGGATCAGGCTAACTCTCTACCTCCTCATAGGTCTTATGACTGCCAGATAGACCTGATACCTGGATCTACTCCTCCTTGTAGTAGAATTTATGCCCTCACCGAGCCTGAGAATCTTCACCTCCGACAATACCTGGATCAATACCTAGCGAATGGGTTTATTCGTCCTTCCAAGTCCCCTGCTTCCTCAGCTTTGTTCTTCGTTCCAAAAAAAGAAGGGGACCTTAGAACTTGTATAGATTATCGCGCCCTGAACCAGATCACCGTTAAGAATAGATATCCGTTACCTTTGATCCCTGAACTCCTGGACCAAGTCAGAAAAGCATGCATATATACAAAGCTGGATCTTAGAGGAGCCTACCACTTGGTACGAGTAAAAGAGGGCGATGAATGGAAGACGGCCTTCCGCACCAAGTATGGGCTATTTGAATATCAGGTCATGCCCTTCGGACTTTGCAATGCCCCGGCCGCCTTTCAATATTTTATGAACGATGTCCTCAGAGAGCTCATAGATGTGTGTGTTGTTGTTTACATTGACGACATCCTCGTTTATTCTTCATCGAAAACTGAACATCGGAAACACGTGAAAATGGTCCTCGAGAGATTGCGTCAACACAAACTTTTCGCTAAGTTGGAAAAATGTGTTTTCAACGTGACTGAAGTTGAATTCTTGGGATTCATATTATCACCTAGCGGAGTGCGTATGGATTCAAAGAAGGTCGATGCAATTCTCAAATGGCCATCGCCATCCTCCGTAAAAGGTGTTCAAAGCATGTTAGGCTTCGCTAACTTTTACCGCAGGTTTATCCCCGAATTCTCTCGAATAGTCCAGCCCATCACCGCCTTGTTAAAGAAAAACAAATGTTTTGAATGGTCTACCGAGGCCGAACAAGCTTTCCAGAATTTGAAGACTAGATTTATCTCTGCACCGATCTTAAAACATCCTCGCCCAGAACTCCCCTACATCGTTGAAACTGATGCTTCGAGCCTTGCCATGGGGACAGTTCTATCACAAAAGGACCCAGTAACCAATCAGTTGCATCCCGTGGCATTTTGGTCCCGCAAATTCTCGCCTCCTGAAATCAATTACACTATTACTGATAAGGAACTTCTAGCTATCAAGTCCACCTTTAAGGCTTGGCGGCATTATCTTCTGGGGGCCCGACACACCGTTACTGTGATTACAGATCACCGAAACCTGCAATATTTGAAAACCGCTCAATCCTCTAGGCAACTCCGTTGGGCACTATTCTTTGCCGAGTTTGACTTCATAATTACCTATCGACCTGGTACAAAAAACGGTAAAGCTGATGCCCTTTCTCGGATGGGAGTGGAAGAACATTTGATCAATCCTAAACCTGTACCTATCATTCCAGAACAAAGAATTCTAGGTGTAATCGCCACACAATCCATAGAGGAAGTTAAGGATAAAGCCAGGCTACTGGTAACTCCAGCAGACATACAGAATTGGCATCTGCAGGGAAAGGACTTTACGGTGAAGGACAACCTATTATATTTCCAAGAACGGTTATACCTACCCAGCACAGATTTACAGAAAAAGGTAATCTCTTGTTATCACGATTCTTTAATGGAAGGACATCCCGGTATGACCAAGACCTCGGAAAAGATCAAGCGCTACTTCTGGTGGCCGTCTTGGAAAAAAGATATCAGAGACTTTATAATGTCCTGTGGAGTATGCGCCCAAAACAAGAGTCAAAAGGAAAAACCAGCCGGCCTCTTACGCCCTATTGACATCCCGCCTCGCCCTTGGTATACGCTTTCTATGGACTTCATCACCGATCTACCTCCATGCTCCGGATACAATACAATCCTAGTAATCGTGGACCTATTCTCCAAGATGGCGCATTTCATTCCACTCAAAGGCTTACCAACAGCAGCAACTCTGGCCCGAGAATTTCTCGAAAACATCGTCCGACTGCACGGTTTTCCTTCAGTTCTAATTTCGGATCGAGGTAGTCAATTTATTTCTCATTTTTGGCGAAGTTGCTGTCGGTCGGCTCAAATTGATGTGAGACTTTCGACCAGCCACCACCCTCAAACCGACGGACAAACCGATAGGACCAATCAAACTCTGGAACAGTATTTGCGCTGCATGCTACAACAAACTGAAAAAAACTTGGAAAGATATCCTTTGGATAGCCGAATATGCCTACAATAACTCTGTCCACTCGGGAACTGGGAAGACCCCGTTTTTTCTTTTATACGGTAGTCACCCTCGAACCTCGGAGTTGGATCCACTCCAAGATCTTGGAACACCAGCAGTAGACCACCTGCATTCTACAATCACCCAAGCCTTTAAGGAAGCCGTTTCTCACCTTCAAAGGGCTAAAGAACAATACAAGAAAGGAGCAGACCAACATCGGAAGGAAGCCCCCCAATATCAAGTAGGAGATCAAGTCTGGTTATCCACCAAATATCTACCTCTAAAAGGACCACGCACATTCAACCCAAGATACCTTGGTCCCTATTCCATCACTACCATAGTAAATCCAGTAGCGGTCAAGTTGGACTTGCCCCCTCACATGAAGATACATCCGGTCTTCCACGTCTCTCTATTAAAACCCGTGCAACCTCAAACCCGACTAACTACATCTCCAAAACCTATTCTAGTTGATGGAGAACTCGAGTTTGAAGTCAAAAGCATCCTGGATTCCAAGATCTCCAAATCTAAACTATTTTACCTGATTGGCTGGAAAGGCTACGGTCCCCAAGAAAGATCCTGGGAACCTGCAGAATATGTCCACGCGCCTCGTCTAATCAAAAGATTTCATCGAACATTTCCTAACAAGCCCAAACCCCCGGAGAAGCCCGGTTTGGGAGGGGCCTTGAGGGGGGGTGCTGTCATGATCTCTGCTTCCAAAAGATCAGGACTTGCCCGACTCCCTTGGAAGCAGACCCATAACCCCGGTTCCGAGTGCCAGCCAGTCCCAATTGGGACCTTTTGGACCCTGTCCTGGCGCCAGTGGCACCAGGCTCATAAAGATGCCCAGTCCCAGCGCTGGAAGCGCCGGGCTCATAATGCTTGGGTGGACTTACCTGCTGCAGACCATGCTGCTTACTTACCTGCCAGTTGAGCCCCTGATCCTCTTCTGTTTGGGACTACTTTTCCTGTTGGGTGGGGCAGGAGCCACTCCCTAGGTTCAGAACACTGGAACTCTTCTGGAAAGCAGGAACTCTTTTCTTACCTAGGCGTGGCTGTGGAAGGAGACACCTAAGCACTACAGGAGGCTATTTAAACCACACCCGATGGATGAATCTTGCTTTGCGTTATTCTGCATTCTCTTTAATGGAAGGACATCCCGGTATGACCAAGACCTCGGAAAAGATCAAGCGCTACTTCTGGTGGCCGTCTTGGAAAAAAGATATCAGAGACTTTATAATGTCCTGTGTAGTATGCGCCCAAAACAAGAGTCAAAAGGAAAAACCAGCCGGCCTCTTACGCCCTATTGACATCCCGCCTCGCCCTTGGTATACGCTTTCTATGGACTTCATCACCGATCTACCTCCATGCTCCGGATACAATACGATCCTAGTAATCGTGGACCTATTCTCCAAGATGGCGCATTTCATTCCACTCAAAGGCTTACCAACAGCAGCAACTCTGGCCCGAGAATTTCTCGAAAACATCGTCCGACTGCACGGTTTTCCTTCAGTTCTAATTTCGGATCGAGGTAGTCAATTTATTTCTCATTTTTGGCGAAGTTGCTGTCGGTCGGCTCAAATTGATGTGAGACTTTCGACCAGCCACCACCCTCAAACCGACGGACAAACCGATAGGACCAATCAAACTCTGGAACAGTATTTGCGCTGCATGCTACAACAAACTGAAAAAACTTGGAAAGATATCCTTTGGATAGCCGAATATGCCTACAATAACTCTGTCCACTCGGGAACTGGGAAGACCCCGTTTTTTCTTTTATACGGTAGTCACCCTCGAACCTCGGAGTTGGATCCACTCCAAGATCTTGGAACACCAGCAGTAGACCACCTGCATTCTACAATCACCCAAGCCTTTAAGGAAGCCGTTTCTCACCTTCAAAGGGCTAAAGAACAATACAAGAAAGGAGCAGACCAACATCGGAAGGAAGCCCCCCAATATCAAGTAGGAGATCAAGTCTGGTTATCCACCAAATATCTACCTCTAAAAGGACCACGCACATTCAACCCAAGATACCTTGGTCCCTATTCCATCACTACCATAGTAAATCCAGTAGCGGTCAAGTTGGACTTGCCCCCTCACATGAAGATACATCCGGTCTTCCACGTCTCTCTATTAAAACCTGTGCAACCTCAAACCCGACTAACTACATCTCCAAAACCTATTCTAGTTGATGGAGAACTCGAGTTTGAAGTCAAAAGCATCCTGGATTCCAAGATCTCCAAATCTAAACTATTTTACCTGATTGGCTGGAAAGGCTACGGTCCCCAAGAAAGATCCTGGGAACCTGCAGAATATGTCCATGCGCCTCGTCTAATCAAAAGATTTCATCAAACATTTCCTAACAAGCCCAAACCCCCGGAGAAGCCCGGTTTGGGAGGGGCCTTGAGGGGGGGTGCTGTCATGATCTCTGCTTCCAAAAGATCAGGACTTGCCCGACTCCCTTGGAAGCAGACCCATAACCCCGGTTCCGAGTGCCAGCCAGTCCCAATTGGGACCTTTTGGACCCTGTCCTGGCGCCAGTGGCACCAGGCTCATAAAGATGCCCAGTCCCAGCGCTGGAAGCGCCGGGCTCATAATGCTTGGGTGGACTTACCTGCAGCAGACCATGCTGCTTACTTACCTGCCAGTTGAGCCCCTGATCCTCTTCTGTTTGGGACTACTTTTCCTGTTGGGTGGGGCAGGAGCCACTCCCTAGGTTCAGAACACTGGAACTCTTCTGGAAAGCAGGAACTCTTTTCTTACCTAGGCGTGGCTGTGGAAGGAGACACCTAAGCACTACAGGAGGCTATTTAAACCACACCCAATGGATGAATCTTGCTTTGCGTTATTCTGCATTCTCTTTAATGGAAGGACATCCCGGTATGACCAAGACCTCGGAAAAGATCAAGCGCTACTTCTGGTGGCCGTCTTGGAAAAAAGATATCAGAGACTTTATAATGTCCTGTGGAGTATGCGCCCAAAACAAGAGTCAAAAGGAAAAACCAGCCGGCCTCTTACGCCCTATTGACATCCCGCCTCGCCCTTGGTATACGCTTTCTATGGACTTCATCACCGATCTACCTCCATGCTCCGGATACAATACGATCCTAGTAATCGTGGACCTATTCTCCAAGATGGCGCATTTCATTCCACTCAAAGGCTTACCAACAGCAGCAACTCTGGCCCGAGAATTTCTCGAAAACATCGTCCGACTGCACGGTTTTCCTTCAGTTCTAATTTCGGATCGAGGTAGTCAATTTATTTCTCATTTTTGGCGAAGTTGCTGTCGGTCGGCTCAAATTGATGTGAGACTTTCGACCAGCCACCACACTCAAACCGACGGACAAACCGATAGGACCAATCAAACTCTGGAACAGTATTTGCGCTGCATGCTACAACAAACTGAAAAAACTTGGAAAGATATCCTTTGGATAGCCGAATATGCCTACAATAACTCTGTCCACTCGGGAACTGGGAAGACCCCGTTTTTTCTTTTATACGGTAGTCACCCTCGAACCTCGGAGTTGGATCCACTCCAAGATCTTGGAACACCAGCAGTAGACCACCTGCATTCTACAATCACCCAAGCCTTTAAGGAAGCCGTTTCTCACCTTTAAAGGGCTAAAGAACAATACAAGAAAGGAGCAGACCAACATCGGAAGGAAGCCCCCCAATATCAAGTAGGAGATCAAGTCTGGTTATCCACCAAATATCTACCTCTAAAAGGACCACGCACATTCAACCCAAGATACCTTGGTCCCTATTCCATCACTACCATAGTAAATCCAGTAGCGGTCAAGTTGGACTTGCCCCCTCACATGAAGATACATCCGGTCTTCCACGTCTCTCTATTAAAACCCGTGCAACCTCAAACCCGACTAACTACATCTCCAAAACCTATTCTAGTTGATGGAGAACTCGAGTTTGAAGTCAAAAGCATCCTGGATTCCAAGATCTCCAAATCTAAACTATTTTACCTGATTGGCTGGAAAGGCTACGGTCCCCAAGAAAGATCCTGGGAACCTGCAGAATATGTCCATGCGCCTCGTCTAATCAAAAGATTTCATCGAACATTTCCTAACAAGCCCAAACCCCCGGAGAAGCCCGGTTTGGGAGGGGCCTTGAGGGGGGGTGCTGTCATGATCTCTGCTTCCAAAAGATCAGGACTTGCCCGACTCCCTTGGAAGCAGACCCATAACCCCGGTTCCGAGTGCCAGCCAGTCCCAATTGGGACCTTTTGGACCCTGTCCTGGCGCCAGTGGCACCAGGCTCATAAAGATGCCCAGTCCCAGCGCTGGAAGCGCCGGGCTCATAATGCTTGGGTGGACTTACCTGCAGCAGACCATGCTGCTTACTTACCTGCCAGTTGAGCCCCTGATCCTCTTCTGTTTGGGACTACTTTTCCTGTTGGGTGGGGCAGGAGCCACTCCCTAGGTTCAGAACACTGGAACTCTTCTGGAAAGCAGGAACTCTTTTCTTACCTAGGCGTGGCTGTGGAAGGAGACACCTAAGCACTACAGGAGGCTATTTAAACCACACCCGATGGATGAATCTTGCTTTGCGTTATTCTGCATTCTCTGCAGCAGAACGCTCATCGTGTCTTCTGCTTCTGATCCTGGGCCTAAGGAAACAAAGGCTTACCATCCTGGAATCCAGTCTTCAGCAGCACCTGTAAAGACAAAGAAAGAACAGGTTAGTACTACGGTCTTCAGTGGCAGCGCATCTCTTACCTGGTCCATCGGCTGTCACCAACGCCTCGCGCTGCATTCCGGCATCTGAAAGACAAAGGCTTACCTACTCTTCGCATGTTCCGGAGGTCTTCGCACTGCATTCCGGCATCTGAAAGACAAAAGCTTACCAGCTCTTCGCACGCTCCGGAGGCCTTCGGCTCTGCATCCCGCATCTGAAAGACAAAAGAAGGTGCGTTTAAAGACATTGGGCAACTTTATTACTCACGTGCCATCACTCCTTCCCACGCCGAATCCAGTGGGTATTCCAGCACCCTTCAGCTTCTCTAAAGCTCCGAACTTGTACCTGCAAGATAAAAGGGACAGTTAGTGCGCATCGTGAAGCAGGCTACAAGCGCTTACCTACGTGCTTCCAGGCGCTTCTATTCCTCACGCGGGTTCGATCCTCAACTCTCATCAGCCCGCCATCCGCCATCGCCGGAACTCTGCAAAACAAGAGATATCATTACAAAAGACTTTTAAGACATTTGAAGCACCCAGAACTTACCGTTCGTGCAGTTAATGACGGACAGCAGTCCTCTGAGGTCAAGAGGCCTGCACCCTTATCCAGTGAAGGAACTGGTTACGGCACCCTGCCCCGAGGCAGATGGAGAGCTCGGCGTTCACTTACCTAAGGTGAGGGCGTTAACCTTTGGGGTTCTACAGGAGAAGAGAAAGGGAAGAGGAGAGAGGCACCCAATAACCCCAGTTCATTAATCCCATATTTTCTATCTGCAGACATCTTACTCTTCGAGTCAGACATACAGTGCACAGAGGTCCAGCCCAAAGAGCCAACCGTGTGTTACACATCACCTTTGAAGATACGGCATTCACCCAGTCAAGACCGGCGCCTCTGCGGGAATCAGGTGAGCGTTACAAATTCTTATGGACCACAAACTACAGTCTCTCACCCAGTGGTCTATAGTCCCTTTGTCCCATAGTGGCAGTGAGTTCATAGTGTAGAAGTAGTTGCAGGCTTTCATAGGTACCGAACCCATGGATATCTGACTCAATTACCTTCGATTGGTCTGGAGTTAAGTCTCCTGATTGACACTCCTGTGGGATTAATTACTTGTATGTGCCCCCGCAGTTTATTTATTGAAGGTATAACTTGAATTGGAATTGGAGCAAGGAGTTCCCCATGGCAGTTTTAGGTTCCTAGGGCCCTTCACCATGTTAAATGCTGTACCCTTAGATTGCCTATCCTACTAGCTCTTAAACAGATGCTAACATTCCTTTCCCTTGCCATTCATACTACCACTATCTGGTCCCGCCCAGGGCTTACCTTGATAACTGGACCCTTCATGATATGGTACCTTTGTCTCCACCTCTTACAGAAATAATGCCTCTCATTCTTGGGTTCACCACTTCTTCAGATGATGGGATCTCTTTGAGACTTTCACCACCTATACACAGCAGAGCTACTTCCTCCACATGTTCACCTCCCTCTCTGAATGTAATACGCTCCTCCAAACTATTAGCATCTTAGCATGCTGTCACCACCTCCTTACTCTCACCATCACCTGCTGATATTACAATCTCCTCTAGAGCCTTTCCAAATTCCATTCATGGCTCTTTCCCCCTCACATCTCCAAAAGCATCCTCTGCTCTACAGTCCTTGTAGTATGGTCCAATCTCCTCCAATTTCCAGCCCCAATTGCTAGCACCAGCCTCCTTCAACAGCCCAGAAACCAGCAACTGAATTCCAGATGTATCTCTCTGACCTTTCCTGAGACACCTGCACAGAACTGAGCGCTATGTTGTTTTAAGAATGTGGCTCATGGTATGGAAACATGCTGGGTAAGCTTTCTGTACTGAAAAAAACACATTAGGGAAAACCAAACCTGATCAATGCACTAATATGCTTCTATATACGCTATCGGATGTCGCATGATACTCAAATTGAGTGTGGGGCACTTTCCGAGCCTCCCCCATCATGAAATTAAGAACAAATTGCCTATAGTTTCAAATCCGCTCAACCAAATACATTTGTACTGGTATGATACAATACACATTGAACAGAAAAGTCTTGGCCACAAAAAATATGTGTGTAATTTATTGTCTCTAATTGCATAATTCCAACCTATTAATCAAGAGCCCAATTTCAACAAACATACCATGAGGCGACACATGTTTCAAGAAGTTATTCTCTTCTTCAGGGCTCTAGAAAATTGCAAATGGTCAACAATTAAAAAACATCAAATGCAAGCCTTATAGTGTTGTTAGCTAAACTTGTGATCAATATTCATATTTAAGAAACAAGATGCTAACAGTTGTGTCACTGCGATATAGGTTCAGTATTTTCAATGGTGTTAATAGGGATATGCCCGTTTTGGAGTCACAGATGGAGACCTGTGTCGCTTGTTATGACGCACAATGAAGAGACAGACCTGCAGCTGTATTATGTACTGCAGGTGTCCTAGCTCAAGCGCTTGATAACATTAAGTCTCACAAAGAGTGGATCTGGTTACCCAGTGCGGACTATAGTCCAGAAACCTACCCAATTAGAGGCAATCAATTATACACCTATTTCTTGTGGGCAAACATTTTGTGTTCAATTTGTGTTGTATCACACCACTACAAATGTATTTGGTTGAGCACCTTTGAAACTTAAAGAAATGTGTTTCTAAGCTTCCAATACTTTCCACTTTATTTTTAACATTATGTAAGTGGGGAGTATGATACTTTGTTTCTCTGGCATAAGGTGTGTGTCCTTTAAAATACTGTAAATGAATCTCTGCTTCCCAAGTAACTTTTCCTCTGTTAAAGGAGTCACAGGTCTGAAATATTGTACCCATGGAACTGCAGTGTTCATCGCAGGACTTCTGGCCATATATTCTTTTAAGTGCTGGGCGAGCTGTTAACAGTAGTGGGGTACATGTTGCCATCGCTGGTCAGAGGGAATGACATGCCATTAAATGGGAAGTCTTTTCCAATATTGGAGATTTGGGTCTTTGTAGGGCAAGGTTTGAAATCAAATTCCTGGGGAGGAGGATCTTTTCCACTAGCCTATAGATTATTGCTTGGGTCTCTATCCAAGCTTAGATCTCGAGGGATTGTCTGCTCTGATGTGCCAGTGTAGGGAGGAGTTACTGGACCCTGGGTTCACGGGCCATAGTGAGACACTGTGACTGTGTCCTGTCAGGAGTCTGGGATAAGGATAGGCTGACCAGGGGATCCTCACAACACCACCTCTGGGCCCATCATCCACTGGCTTGGGGTGGCATCCGGCCCCATGAGTCAACTTCCTGGTGGTCCCCATAGTTTGGCAGGAGACCTTGTCACAGACTATAATGCTGCTATACCTCAGGAGTAAGACAATTGCCATGGGTTACTCATACACACAGAGCGAAGATTGTTTCTATACATTAAGAATGTTTGCTTCAAATGGAGTTATGCGATCAACAAATATGGGAGGGATTGCCTTATGTTGATTGTTGATAGCACACATGCAGTAGCCCAACAAATAGCAGACAAATTACAAAAAGTAGGGCAGTATCCTAAAATAACTTACACCATTAAATACTATTGAATTAAAGTGAAATTAACTTAACAAATAAATATTAGAATTCAAGGAATAACCTAAATGTAACCATATTAAAGGGCAGAAGAAAGTCATTCAGTCATTTAAGCATGGGGAATAGTATTTTATGTTGAAGATACATAAAAAACTGAATGTTAGTTAGGTATGGTTCTGCACCATGATGAATCGGAATCAAAACAAGGGTATATGACCAAAAATTATTTTTATTCTTGAATAAAAAACCTCTTTAGGTTCTTAGGTACAATCCTAGGTTATGTCTAAAATTTCCTAAGCCACCATTAACCAAATGGTAGCACGTGCTAATGTTTCACCCTAATACATGCTTTGTCAAAGCGTAGCAACATTTATACAACAATAGAAACAAAAATCCCTGTTCCGAAACACAAGCAATTGTGTGTTAGTAACATTGTGTATAACATTCCATTAATTATTTGATTATCCTGATATAGTTAATACACACTATTCGGATGTTAGTAACCTTGGTTAATAAGAGTTTGTAGCACTTGGCAAATATTTTCTTGCATTAGTAACATGCATTAGTATCCCAATGTCATTATGTTGTTGCACTAGTAACTTATTTTTCATTACAATAAGTTCTGAATTACATATACAGTGGTCATATACGCTTGTTTTGATTCCAATTTGTCATGGCGCACAACCACACCTCACTAACATTCAGTTTTATCTTTACTCTGACTGATTAGGGGAATAGCAGTTGTAGTTAGGTTCTTACAGCCAGCATACCTATGACATTTACAACTGAATTCCCACCTGAATAATGTAGAGAGGCGCACAGACATACTATTCACCCTACCTTCTCAAGATAAATATAAACCCATAGTTACCAATACAACATTAATACAAGATTGAATGCAAATAACAATGCCTGGGTAATGCTCTGCAATAGATTGGCCCTCATCATCAGTTTGATGTTATCCCGCCGGCAAATCTGGCGGGATACCAACAAATGGAATTACCATTACCAGCATGTGATCTACCAGAATTTCTGGCAGATTACAGGTGCCAGAAATGGTAAGTAACTACCCATTGCATGGAGTCCCATAGAATTGCTGGTCTTACTGGCGTCCGGTAATACCAGTGCCGGGAGTACCAGCTGTTTTCTGCTGGTGGGGTGCCTGACTTACCTCAAAGTCGTGGCTGGTGGTGTGGGAAAAGTGGAGGTAACGGAATTACCACCACTTTTTCCCTGCACCACCAAACTGATCATGAGCCCCATTTTATAGTAGTACTATGGAAAGTGCAAATGGAAATTATACACAGGCAGAAGAAGGGAAATCAAGAAGATCCCATGTGGAATTTAGAGAGCAGAGTAACTGCAGGAGGATCTGGAGAGGTAGGTCCATTAACACATTAAGGCTTTTGTGAGTTGATACCAGGCAAGAGAGACCGAATGCCGTGATTCGAGCCCAAAAACGACCTGAAGTGAGACCACTTTAGTCAACATTTCAGAGCATTCACGTATATCAACAAAAAAAAGGTATTTGAAAAAAGTTTGGGATTGGTCCATATTAAGCTACATGATCACTATCTTTAATAAGGAATGTATACTTACAATGGTTTAGGTCTGTTTGACATTTTCCAATTTTTTTTGTTAGAAAATGCAGGGGAAGACCTCCTACCCCCTCCCACTTCCCCCCACCTTAACCTATTTCCTTACCCCACTCCACATATATATTAAATTTAATTTGACTGAAATTCCCCCAAAAAACAATTAAAACAATTCAGTCAAATTGAAAAGGTCAATTTGGCATGCGATTAAGTATGCTAATACCCTTACAATATTAGTTCCACTATAATATAACTTCCCTCTCCAAAATGACCCAGATTAAAAAACACATGAACTTTCACTCCACTCTAAAGTAGTCATACTCAAGAAAAATATGACCATTTGTTTGGTGTGCTAGTAATTCAAAATAGCAAGCATATATTATGTGAATTACTTTGACAACGCAATGATGAGCAACGTTATTGGAGCGTAGATACAGAAGCAACATTGCTTTTACAAGAAGCCATGCTCAAGAACAATATATTTCTTAAAAGGAGGTTTCATTTTTACAACCAACATTTCCCAAAGTTCATAAATTCTATACAGTCCCTAGAATGTACAGGGATATTGTTGAACCACCAGGGAGACCCATAGGATCAATATTAAAAAACCTCTTCCAAACTGTAGATGTTTGCTTAAAGAAAATATTCCAAATGGGAAACCCTACCTGAAAGGGCATTCTTCAGAAAATTAATGTGTTTGACAGCTTTACAGTCAGGGCCAATGGAAACTTCTTATAATAATGGATATACTTTGCCATACACTTATATTCTCCAGCAGGCCACTCTGGAAGCAGTGATGAGTGTGCTAGATATGCAAAACACACAGGGATATGTCCCTGTATAGTTTATATCATATTGCACTAAAACATCCAAAGGTTCCTAACTTTAACAGCCCATGTTA
Organism: Ambystoma mexicanum; assembly: GCF_040938575.1. Lineage (NCBI taxonomy): Eukaryota > Metazoa > Chordata > Amphibia > Caudata > Ambystomatidae > Ambystoma > Ambystoma mexicanum. The sequence goes on from NC_090924.1 coordinate 141,998,932, forward strand.
TCATCCAGTTGAGGGTACAGATATGGGTACCGGGTGGCACAGAGTGTACAAACATTTATAGCAATGGATTTGAAAGGAGAACAATGTATTCAGACAAATCTCTAGAGAAATATAAAATGGAAGAGTGACATTTATGTTATGGTCATCTGGCAAAACACATCAGAGCTAGCAGTTGAGTTTATAACAGAGGTCACTAACCAGGGAAGGCCTCAAGAATGCTAGTTTTAGATTGATATTTTCGTTTGAAAACAAGGGAGACTTTGGATAAAATCCTACAACAAAGACACAGAAAGGATCTCAACCTTACATTCTGATAGTTATCACCTTAAACATTCATCAACTAATTTGGCTTTTGGACAGTTCTTACAGCTTAAAAAATCATTAGCCATTGAAGCTTTATGAAAAAAGAAGCAAACAACGTGAATAAGAAACTACCATAATATGATACCTATGGAAACATTTGAAGCATACTACAAAGATACAATGAAACATGACAGGAAATCATTAATGACTCTGACTGCAAACTAAGAAAGCCTCCAAAAAAATGACTGTGAACATTACTACTTTTATAACCAAGCCTTGCCATTTACAACATCATTAAATTGAATGGATCATCTTGAATATTTCCGAGACTAAGCTTCAACCATCACGTTTTACATACAAATGAAGCATGCTCGTATGAGTTTGTGTGATGAGGAACATCTTTCAAGACTTTCACAGATGACTGAAGAGAAATTTGACACTGTGTGAGCTTTAAGGTATACCAAAATCCAAGAAGCATTAACCCTCTAGCTAATGCATGAGTTGCAAATAGACCAGAAAACCTAAACACATTTATTTAAAACTCAAAAGAGTGTCTATAATACACACATTGTTATATATACAATGTCAAGTCTATGACATATACATTACATTAGGAAAGTTGAAAGAGCACCTAAAACGTGCTAAATTAAACATAATAAAAGTTGTATGAACAAGAAAATAGTGATATCATATGATATGTCATGTATAACACGCCTGTACACAAGTGTTTTTAAACGCAACAAGGCAAGGGAGGGAAGACATAGGGAGGACAAGACAAACAATCTCATTAGGCCTTGCGTCATTCAGATTGTGCAGGTGCGACACACCAAGTGCAGGGGGAAGGGAGAGAGGGAAGTGCCAGGGAGCAGGAAGAGGGCAGTGCAATCAGGGCAACATTGCTCTGAGTTAGTGCAGCAAGGGCAGCGTGGCTCTAGGTAAGTGCAGGGAGGCAGGAAACTGTAGAGGTTACAGTTTCAGCCCCTAGTGCGGAGTAGGCCCGGAGGCAGTGCAGGCGATACTGATCAGGGCGGAGCCTGCTACCCAGTATGACTCTGAGTGCAGCCAAGCAACCAGTCGGCATGGAGACAGGTAGGTTAGCAGGGGAGGGAGAGAGAAGGCTGAAGAGAAAAAGAAGGCCTCGAGCTGCTTCCGGAACCTCAGGTGGTCCAGCTCAAGTTTAAGAGGGATAGGAGGCCATTCCAGAGGGAGGCACCTCAGAGGAGGAGGAGGGAGATCTGCCCCCACTCTCTGCCTGGAGAAACATCTGACCGTCAGTGAGTTGGAAGCAGCTGGGCGAAGGGCTCGAGAAGGAAGGTATTTTGGAGCAGAGAGTTTGATGTAGTGCGGTCCCCAGCCCCAGAAAAATGTGTGGACAATGCAAAGGAACTTGAACCTTGCAGCCACCAGGAACCAGTGGAGAGATTCCAGGGCTGGAAAGATATGGTCCCTGGGCTTGAGGCCGTACATAAGTCGTGCAGTCCTGTTCAGGATTAGTTGCAGACGGCAGAGAGTAGAGGAGGGTAGATTGTGAAAGAGGCTGTTGGAGTAGTCAGGGTTATAGAGAACCAGGTCTCTTGAGACAGTGAGCTTCTGGGGGAAAGTGAGAAAAGGAAGAATACATCTGAAGAGATGCAGCTGGTAGTGGGCCTTCTTGGCAAAGTGAGTGATGTGAGAAGGTGAGAGTGGGGTTGAAGATGACACCAAGGATTTTTGCCTCACAGGAAGGCGAAGGAAGAGGGCCCAAGGTGAGCAGCCAGAGTGAGAGAGTCAAAACGGGAGCAGGGGTCCCAATGAGAAGGATCTCTGTTTTACTGGCATTAATGTAGGGTTCTACGTTATTTTGCAGCGGGATTTTTCGTCGCAGGACTTTTCATCGCCGTTTTTTTTATCAAAAAAACACGTTTTTTTAAAAAAAAATGTGGGGGGTGTTACCACCCCTAAACCCCCCTTTATTTTTTTAAAACAATTATTCCCATTCACCTGCAAATATTTATTTAATTTTTAACCCCCCCCCAAAAAAAACGATTTTTTTTCGATAAAAAAGCGGCGATGAAAAGTCCTGCAACGAAAAATCCTGCGGCAAAAGAACTGTATACCTAATGTAGAGATTGTTGCAGGAGCACCAATCCTGAATCGTGGATGGACAGTCAGGAATTAAGGAGAGAGGTGAGGAGGCTAGGGGAGCCTAGAAGAGATCTGAGTGTCATCCGCATAACACTGAAAATTAGAGTAGAAGGTAGAGATCAGGTGGGTCAAAGGGGCCAAGTAGACATTGAAAAGCCATGTGAGAGAATAGAGCCCTGGGAACACCACATGTGGAGAGAGAGTTGGTGGAGAAGAAAGACCCAAGTTGGACCTGGGAGGGTTGGTCCAGGAGTAAGGAGGTCAACCACTCCAGGGCCTGATTCGTGATGCCCAGGTTCACACAGAGTCAATTGATCAGGATAGCGTGATTGACCATGTCAAAAGCAGAGTAAAGGTCGAGGAGGATGAGGACAGAGGGAAGGCAGGAGTCAAGAGTAGTGAGCATATCATCACAGGTGTTCAGGAGTGCAGCTTCCATGCCTCTGGCTGCTCTGAAGCCAGACCGATGGCCATGGAGACAACTAACAGATTCAGAGTGGGGAGTAAGCTGGGAGATAGACAGCTTTTCCAGGAGTTTGCCCAGGAAAGGAGTTCGGGCAGTAGTTTGCAGGACATGTAGGATCAGTAGAAGGCTTTTTAAGGAGTGGGTACACAAGGGAGTGCTTAAGGAAAGAGATGGGAAATATCCAGTGGTGAAGGAGTGATTGTAGAAATTGCCCAAGGCTGGAGCAAGGGTGTCATTGTGGTCCTTGAAGGTTCAGGAGGAACAGGGGAGCACCTGTTTAGGTGACACATTCATAGATACATCATTAGGTGATTTTTTTTTTATTGAATTAGTTTAATTTAATCAACCTTACAATATCAAGATATAAAAAACTAGTATACAAATTCATAATTTAAAACAGAACATTTCAAATTCACACAAATTCATTATTTCATTATTGTGCAAGACATTATGTCATTATTCATTTGATAATCATAAAAAGAAAAACCAACAATACCAGAAGGAAGGAAAAGAAAAGATAATAGAAAACAATTATTGATAAAAGCTAAAAAACTAGAACATTTTTAATTAGGAATATAACTGCAAATAACTGATAACTATTCACAAATGATTGACTTCGACCCTCATATTCATTAAGGTAACATTCCACAAATGGGTATTTGCAGACGACCAAGTTCAACCCTCTCATACATGAAGTTGAGGCCAGGAATGAGATCTATACGGGTACATTTCTAAAGTAGGTCAATAGCATGTACTATCATCTGTAGAGTGAACTTGTTATTGCTTCAAGGAGCAACCACAGATAGTGTATACCAAAACATTCTAGTACGCTAGGAGTTAGCATCTGGGACTAATTGTAGACTTATTAAAAAGTTCACTGTAGCTAATTGGATCATCAGTTTGGAGCAACTCAAAATGATGGACCAACACGTTTTCTCCTCAAGATTTCCCAGATATTGGCAATATTTTGCGAAATGCATTTGTCTACGGGACTTTAACATGGGCATTGAGTTATCAGGTGTTGTAATGTCTCAGGCACCCCTCTTGTGATGCAGAAACGACAAATATTATCACTAGGAGACATGAGGCACCGTTTTGTTAAGACCTCCTGTGTAGGCCAAAGGTGAAATTGTGATCGTAGAATGGCAGATCTATAGGCCGGTGTGGGGGATCTTAACAGATAAGGCAGCAAAATCCGTAATTTCTTTGGTGGAAATCTGTAATGATCTCCTCCTTGATATTGCATGCATTTATCACAGGTGTTGATCCAATCAGCCTGATATAGCTTCTCTTTGGCTCTATCAGGGTTTGAAACCAGCAATTCAATAGACTTATCGGCGTTGCCCATAATTTGACAAATCTTATTTATCCATGTTGAGATAAACCTTTCTTTAGATGAAAACATATATGCAGATAATGATCGTAGAGTGACCTCATCATTAGCCGACATAAGACATTTCCTAAGCAGGGAACAAAGTCTCCAGTTATGGAGTGCTTGAAGGGAAACAAAGCCCAGCTCATACCTAATCCGGGCGTGTGGCACACAACCTGGCAAGAAGAGAATTTGTCTCCAAAATCTAGCTTCCCAGTGATCGAATTGGAGAAAGGTGGTACTCGGGAGAGTTTCTAAGCCATATAGAATTGCCGGTATCGTTTTCTGGTTCCAGTAGGACCACGCAGGCTTAATGGAAAACTTTCCAAATTTAGACATCATTAGGTTGGTTTGCTCTATAGCTGTGTCGAGTTTTCTCTCCATCCACTCCAACTGGGTATTAACATTATTTGCGCCCTCAAAGCACATTCCCAAATAGGTATAATGAGGTACTCTTTGCAGTTCCACATGATTGATTGACCACAAAAACCGCTTGGGACCTGAGCTTTTTGGGGAGTAGACAACAATGTGTGTTTTCTTGGTGTTAACTCTCAGTTAGTTCAGCTGGATATAAGTCTCAAAGGCTGTCAAAAGATTTTGAAGACCCATTTCAGTTTTCGAGATTAACACCAAGTCATCTGCATACATCAGAGCTTTGATGGTGTACAAGCTCAGTTTTGGGGCGTCCGAAACGATCTCAGCAAATACATTTTTCAAATCATAGATAAAATAATTAAAAATAGATGAGGCTAACAAGCAACCCTGCTGTTTTGATCGCAGTAGACAAAACTCCATCTAATGAAAGCCTGACACGGATGGATGTGTCCGAATGCAATGCACAGATGATTCGTGCAGTGAAGAAGGGCATTGATCTGTGGCTAGTTTTTTAAATAATAGCACCCTTGAGATGGAGTCGAAAGCCGAGTGCAAATCTACGAATGCTAAGTATGCTGGTTGTTTCATGGCTTGACACTTGGCTTTGATAGCATTTAAACAAAACAAGTTAATATGTGTTCCCATACCTGGGATAAAGCCTGTTTGGCAAGGATCATGTAGATGATTTTATTTTTGGTCCAAGAATTGAAGTCCTGCAGTACAAGTTTGGTAAAAATCTTGCCTAGGGCACGCAATAAGGCAATAGGCCTGTAATTTTGTGGCAAAGCATAATCACCTTTTTTGAATACAGGGATGATGATTGAAGTTTTCCATGAAGCTGGAACGTGGCCAGTTTTCACTATCAGTTGAAAAATATGATCTAATATGATTGCCCACTCATGGACATTTGTTTTTACTGTCATGTTGGTAATGCCATCAGGCCCAGCCGCTCGGGAGGTACTTGCTTGTTGAATCATCGATTCAATACTTGATGGTGAAAACTCCAAAGACCAGTCAGCTACTCCAGGAGTAGCAGATTGTATATTCGCAAAATCAGGATCGGCATATAATTTGTCAAAATATTCAACCCATTTGTCTTCTTGGACGGCAGTCACTTGAGCATCAGCTTGCGAGGGACCAGCATGGTTATTCAAAAGCATCCACATCTCGGCCAAGTTTTTATTAGCCATGGCACGTGCCATGTGCTCACTATCATGTTGGTACATTAGATACTTTCTTAAATTGACCCAATTTTTGTAGACACATTTAGCATGCTTTAGATCTTTTGAGCATGTTGCCAGACCTGCAGCTATGATGGATTTCCTTTGGTTCCGATTAGGTGATATTAGAGAGAAAGAGGAGAATGGAGGAGGAGGGGGAGAGTGGTCAGAGGGGGGTCCAGGGAGGCAGAGCCGGGAAGAGGAGAGGGAGGACAGGAGTTCCTGAGTTTTAGTGATGAAGTGAGAAGTCAGAGACTTACAGAGGGCCTGGCAAGGAACAGGAGAGGTGAATACTGCAGAAGGATTGGCCAGTTCCTTGCAGATTTTAAAGAGTTGGCTGTGTTTTTAGAGGCCACAGGGAAGGGGGGCTTGGATGTGGACTTTCTTCTTGGACAGGACAGAGAGTCTGTAATGCCTTTGGAGCAGGTGGCAGGCCAGTTTGTCAGAGGATGTTCCCAATGCCCTCCACGTCCTCTCAGCCACCCTGCACTTGGTTTTCAGAGCGGCGAGGTCAGAATCAAACCAAGAGTTGCATTTGGAGGTTTGCTTCAGGCGGATTCTCATAACAGAGGCAAGGATGTCCAGAGTGTTGGAGATAGAAAGATGCAGGTTAGAGAAGGCTATGTCAGAGTGTGAGTCAGCTGCAGGAGTAGGAGGAGCAGAGAAAGTAGAGGCAAAGGCATCCACTGTCACATGCTTCATGGGCCGAATGACCAAGAAGGTTAGTAGCATTGCTGGGGTGGGTTTTGCCTGGGGGTCAGCGATCCCAGGTGAGAGGACAGCAGAAAGTGGGGGATATCTGAGGAGATAAGAACATCCAAGGTGTTTTCGGCCGAGTGTGTTGGACCAGAGGGTAGAAAGAAGAGAGAGCTAGAGTGTTGCAGAGGTTGCAGAAGAGCCCAGAGGAGGGGTTCTAAGCATCCATGTGGATCCAGGTGGATGTAGTGGTCTCCGAGGAGATGTTTAGGGGTAGAGGCAAGTAGAGAAGCAGAGAGATCCGCCCACTATGAGACAAAAACAGCAAGCTGGCCAGGTAGCCTGTAGATGGTGGTCACAGTCAGGCATTCAAAGGAGGAACAGGCCTATGTAGGAATTACAGAAGCAGGGACCCACTCTGGAAAGATCAGAGCTACACCACTTCCGGTCGAGTTGTTCTGGTCTCGGAGAGGATGATGGAGCCAACAGGATGAAGAGTATCAAAGCTTGTGACAGAGCTGGCCGTGAACCATGTCTCGATGAGAGCAAGGACATAAAGGTAAAGCTCTTCGAGGAGGTTGCAGATGTCAGAGGCATGTTTGACAGTGGAGCAAGAGTTGAGAGTAGCGACATGGAGCGATTTGCCACATTTGAAAGACTTCTGGGGTGGGTTACAGGCTTGAGGTACACCCAGAAGAAGTGGAAGAGGGGCCCAAGAGTGGACAGAGGTGGTAGCAGGAAGTGGCAGAGGAGCCAGAGATGGGCAAATAGGGTGGTGGGTGAAGGAAGAAGTTAATAAGTCATGGGAGACGCATATAGAAAAGGAAGAGATTAGGCTGATTGTCCTGAACCAAGATGGTGCGGTATGCAGTGATATTAATGAATTGAAAACGAAGTATGACATTTTAACAAATCAAAAAACTATGAAAAAATATTGAATTAAAAAAATGTAATATGTGGGGTGGGATAAGGTGTTACATCTGGTAGGGAGGGGTTTTAAACAAGGGGAAACGCAGGTGTTGGGGAGGACCCCCCTGAAAGAAAAAGAAAAAACCTTTGATATTTGGTTGTTGATTTGGATTAGGTAAAAATGCATTCTTCATTTTTAATTCGTTAAAATCATATGTAACTGACGGTGCCATTCAGATAGACATTAATGAGGGTCTTGGAAGAATGGAAGGAGGCCAAGAGGACCTCCCTCTGAGTGCCACCATTAATGGGAGAGCAAGAGATGGAAGAAAGAGTCGAGACCATATGAGGGGTCCATAGGTCTGGAGAGGGAACGACAAAGAGGATGTTGGTTACGGTCTGTCTGGAGGAAGCACTGATGTGGGTATCAGCGATAGGGAGGCCAGGGTTAGAGACCAGGATATCCCTCTTGAACTTTTTCCTACCAGACTTAGTGAGAGGGATAGGGTAGGAGATAGAGTAACAGTTTGGTAAAATGGGAGAGATTGAGAGCACCATAGAGGGCGCGAGGAGGGATAAGGGAGCGTGAGTGAGAAAAGAGCACAGCCCAGGGAACCACGGGGGGCACCAGAGGGGAGGGATCACAGCGGAAGGAGGCAGACAGTTTGGGTGCCTCCAGTAGGTACTCATTTCATCAAGAAAGACCACCACAAGGCTTAACTTAGACTTTTAAAAGGAATGGCCTTACAAAGATGCACGGTCTAGCCTCACAACTGATGATATAACCTCTTAAGGGATTAGACCAGCAATTAATGTTCCTTAACAAAATTGAAGTGATAGAGAAGGTCATAAAGAATGTGTTGAGTGGAATTAATTTCCTACTTAGAGGACACCTTGACTTTTTGTATGTTTTAGTAATGGACTTGAATGCTGAACTTTGTAAATACAATTTATAACAATGAGTATGCACAAAGTTCTAGATTTGGTGAACATTCATAAACATACAAAGAACATATTTAAAGCTGCGACCCCCTTGATACATCTCAGCAGTTAAGCTTGTGAAATGTGCACTGAAAAAATACACTATAAACTCTTGCAGTTTTGCGTTAGAGCACCTGCATGCTAATGGTCAGATGCATCATTCTCTGTTTGAACATATGCCAATATCCCTGCAGTTTATTAAGAACAATTTGATGAAACATTTAAAACTTAGGCAAAGATGAGATGTGTGTTGAAGCAACGTATGTTATATGTGGTTCCAAGCAATTTATATATCGCATATATAGCATCTTGTTTCGTATCTTTTGATGTTTGCAAATGCATGAGGTTAGTTAATTATATAACTATATTAGAATTATTACAATCATTTTAGAATTATTCCTCGTTCATTATGATTTTCAAAAGACGATGAGCACGGTTGGTACATATGGACATGAGACTAATATGAGAAGAGTGCATATGAGTATGTTGGCTAATCATATGCATACTTAATTATAGGCTACCCTTTCTCTTTCAATGATGTCCCCCTTTTCAGAGTTTGATTGATGACCATATTCGTTTCAAGTATTTGATCAATTTAAAACAGTTCCAGCATTGGTTTCAAAAAATGTTATATCTGATGGGTCACACTACAAGGCCTCCCAGCCCCCTAATCTGTGGGACACAATTCTGTTCATTCATGATGTGCCAGAGCTCACATCACACACTGCAATGATCAGATGAATACATTAATACATTCTTGATGGTTCAGCAAAAGCATGCCTGGCCACCATTACATCCCCACTGCCCACAACAGCACCCCTTACTTAGTCAGGTTAGCGTCTGTCCCATCTACTTCCAGCCAACACATAACATGCCTAAAAAATGTGCTGACTCTCCCAGACATACCACGCATGTGCGCCCCGTCAGAGCATCCCCTTATCAGTGCATGGCCATTCATTTATTGAACAACACGTGTGTTATAAAGAGTCTCATGTTGAGTCAATATGTGCAGCTAAACTAAAACAAACTGTAGGACTCTGGGTGTGCACTTTCTATGTCTACCTTTACGGTGCCAGACATGCAGTAAATCAAAAACGATCATGTCTCTTGATATGCCTAAACATTAGGGGTACAGTAGGACATCTTTGGCTAAAATGTGATGTTTCAAGAGATCTGCTCTACTCCACCCCTTTTGAAAGAATTATCTGTACTCAGCAAAATAAATTAGGGAATACAAACAGACTATTCCTACTAAACATGAACATTGATGCGTAGATCCACAGTTTCAACAATTCCCATTAGGCCCAATCTGGATCATGAATGCTGATGGACGGACAGAGTTTAAGGCTAAAACATCATAATGGTGTCAATTATCTGAATGATGGCGACTAATGAGCCGGTGGCTGTCTCTACATTCAAAATGAGAAGAACTACCATGCGTCCAATTGGCAGCTGCCCAAGTAACATCAAGCAGTGCGCCCGTTGGTAGGCTTGATAATGACATCCAATGGGGAGAATGGCAGTGAATATCTAGAAAAGGGTCAAAACTTGTATGAGAATTCGCTACGACAGTGCTCTATACTGTACTGTTTCTAGGAAAGTAGAAGGGAAGTTTGAAATGCCTTAAACAGGATATTTATTTATTGTTCGCTTGTTGCTTATACAAGAAGTGCATACTGTTTCAAAGTGCCCACATGGCAACAGGGAGAGATGAGAAACAATTAAAAAACGTACACAATATTAAATATAGTGGGGGGACAAACCGACTGTGCCTTGTAAGTGTTCAGAACATGCAAGTGCAGAATGGAGGGGGAATGGGATTGGTGCTGGGGTACTCATGGGTGAGCAACAGGTGAAGTGCAATGTATTGTATGTGCAAGCCTCCAAGGGTGGACGGTGAGCCGGTGCAAGTGCTGAGGATAGTCAGAAGCTGGGGCGATTCAAAGTTTGAGGTCAGGGCCCCGAGGATGCATAAGGGGTCCGGAACACCAAACAAGCATCTGTGAGATTAGCAGAGGAGATATGGATAGAAGTAGGACGTAAAGTGTAAGGTCTTCAGGATCTTCCGGAATTTAAGAAAGACCTGCTCAAGACAAAGAGGGAGGAAGTGGCTGTTCCAAAGAAGGGAGCCAGCTGAGGAAAGCAGTCGACCTCCTGCCCTCTGTCTAGCAAAATTCTTTACACACAATGAGTTGGTGCCAGAAGAGCTCAGAGGTCTAGAGGGTGAATATTTAGTAAGAGAGAGTTGCGGATAGTCAGGACCCCAGCCCCAGACAGCCTTGTGGATGATACAGAGGGATTTTAATTTAATCAGCGAAGCAACCAGGAGCCAATGAAGACTGTTTAGGGTAGGAGAGATGTGGTCACTGTGTTTGAGGGTAAGGAATATTTATTTTATTTTATATGCTTATAGGGCACCGAAAGCATGCAGGCATCAGGGCGCAGCAACACAAAACATGCACAGTAAACAAAAGAGACAAGGGATTTGAGAGAGTGAGCTGGTCTCAAAAATAACTCATTTGAACAAGTGAGTTTTTAGCTGCTTCCTAAAAGACAGATATTTGTTTTCCAAGTGTGGGGGGAGGGTAGCATATTCCAGTGTTGCGCTGCCTGCGCTGGGAAAGCTCGACCTGAGACCGTCGCTAAGCAGAAAGGGGGCACTTTTAACCTGACTTGAGTATCCGATCTCAATGACCGTGTCGAAGTGTAGCTCAAAAACTGTTTCTTAAGATATGTAGGTGCAGAACCGTACAGACATCTGTGCGCTAAGGTGCAGGATTTGAATAAAATCCTGTCCTCTATCCTAAGCCAGTGTAGTGTTTTCCTTCCTTCGGATACAGGCTCCCTTTTTTTAATCCCCTTCATAATATGGACAGCACTGTTCTCCATTACCTGGCATCTCTCTATCCCCTTCTTTGTAGCCCGAGCAACAGCACATTGCCGTAGTCCAGGCGGTACAGCATGATGGCCTTGGCAATGGTGGCTGTATTGATCTCATAAAAAAATGGACAAATAACTGTCAGTAGGCGCAGGTAATAGGCATTGTTTTTATGTAGGAAACTAACCTGGGCCTCAGCCTCCACTGATGCCTCCACTATCATCCCAAGGGTTTTGACGTGAGCCATTACTGGGATGCGTGTGTCTTTGATATCAAAAGCTCCATATTCTGTGCCTAACTTAGCTCTAGGTTGTCGCGTACCACATAACAACAACTTTTTTTTGTTGCTATTCAGGCCCATCCAGTTGTGCTCCATCCATTTGTCGATGATACTGTAAACTGCTGCAATTTTGGTGCTGTCTGTTTGGTGATCTTCATCCAGCTCGAGCACCAGCTGGATGTCGTCGGCATTATTTATGAAAAACATGCTGGCTCTTTCCAACAGGTCACACAAGCATCTCATGTATGAGTTAAATAATAGGGGAGACAGACTCACTCCCACACCCCGAAGTTTATATGAGCAGTCTTGGAAACGTTTTCCCCCCAATGTACTGTTGCTTTACGATCAGCCAACAATTATGTCAGCCATGCCAATGCGGTCACGGAAAATCCAGCCATTTTGTCTAGGGCCTGTTGCAGTAATTGGTGGTCAACCAAGTCAAAAGCAGCACTTAGATGAATGAGCATTAGGATCCTTGCCTTACCCTTATCGAGAATACCAAGCATGCATGTCTGTAGGTCTAGCATGGCAGTCTCCGTGCTATGTGCAACATGGAAACCTGATTGTTGCTCGTGTAAGATGTTGTGCGCTTCATTATGTTTTTGAAGTTGAGGTGTGGATGTTACGTGTGGATTGCTGATTTGTTTTGGGTGATTTTTCAATAGTACCTCAAAATTGACCAGGAAGTGGTCTGACCAGATGCAAGGCTTTGTTACCACTTTCTGAGTGTTCAGGTTCTGTGTTATAATCCAGTCTAACTGGTTTCCATTAACAGTTGGGGGCTCATTGTTTAAGGATAAGTCTCACTGCCCTATTCTGGATTAGCTGGAGGGGTCGCAGAGTGGAAGAAGGTAGTTTCTGGAGGAGGCTATTGCAATAGTCATGTCTAGAGAGAACCAGAGCCCCGGTAACATTGAGCTTCTAGGGGAAGGTTAGTAAATGTAGAATTCCTGTGAGAAGGAAGAGCTGAACGTGGGCTGCTTAGCAATGTCCTGAGTGTGAGCGAGGAAGGAGAGTGAGGAGTCAAAGATGACTCAGAGGTTTCTGGCTTTAGAAGTGGGAGCGTGGAGAGAGCCCATGGAAGAAGGCCAGAAGTATTTCCAGCTGGGCATGCCATTTCAAACTGGTAAAATATCAGGGAAGATATGAGAAAAGATAAGATGAGATGGATCAGAACATTGTTCCATTAACACGTCCACTTTACTGCCATGTCTCCCTTACATGAATCTGAGTAAACCTATTACCTGATCACAGCACATACCTGAACACAAAACCGCTGACAGAGCAGCATTTCTCAAGGCAGAAGATCATAGGCAAGCGATGGCGCCATGAGATGATGCCTTTTAAAGTAATCAGCAAGGACAAGTGCATTTTATTTTTCTCCATTCTGGCAGAAGCACAGTAACAAAACTGTAAAGTTAACCTAGGAAAACGTGGCATAACAGCCTGGGCCTGATTATCGTATGCTGGGTGTTGAAGAACGTCTGAAAGTGAACACAGCTATATAGTTTTGAGAACGCCCCAGACAATGAATTCTCTGAATAGACATGTTACAGCTCATTTCTGTTCTGCCCGGGCCTCCCACTGTCTTTCTCTCACCCTCCATTTGAGCTTTAAAAATTGTGTATAGGCGCATTATAAATAATGTATCAATCAATCAATCCCCTTTGTAAGAAATTGTCTTTCATTACTCACTAGCTATGACATGTTATCTATAACCATTTGCATATGTGATTTCATTTGTAACCCATAAATAGATAAGACCATTCTTTGACTTGGGTGGAGGTGTGCCTCCCACTCTCACCAGGCTCCCTCTCTCCTCTATTTGAATATATTGTCATCTTTTTTCAGAAAGTGGAGTCTTTTTTCAGGCAGTGCAAAATCTGGAAAGAAAGATTTCTAGTGGTTATGGCACGTTGGTCATCACTGCAAATTTTGTGGTATTTCCAGAGGAGGTTCAGCCAAATTTCTTTACAATTATTGTTACTCAGTCTCGCAACTTTAGTCCGAAACTATACATTGGTCGATGATGGTGTGGATACCCATTCTTGGAAGGAATTAACACAGGCAGTAATTACACCTGTGATAATTCATCCATTTTTACAAGTTAAAGATCTGTCGAGATATAGGGCCCAATTCATGAAATTATTTGCATGGCAAATAGGGATCTTGCGTGCCAAACTGCATGCAAAATCCTATTTGTCGATCCATGGATTCGACTGCGCGGCACTTTTTCATAACTTGCAGGACTTCACGCAGGCTCGGCACATCTCTGCAAGCATCCGAGTGCCTTGTGCGGCATAACACGCAGAGTGTGGGCATGGCTTCCACAGAGGGCAAGGAAGTGGGCTGATTTCAGAAAATGAGGCAGTACAAGGGAAAATGTTGGTGTTACGAGGGACAGCCAGCAGGCAGTCCATTGCAGGCCCACTATTGTGCGGAACAATAATTATTCAGGGATCTGACCACGCACCCTCCCGGGATGGAAAAGGACATGCAAAGACCTCATACTATCTGCCACCCGAAGGCAGGGGTATAGAAATGTACATATAGTACTCACTGTGCAGAGGTAAGACCGGGTGTCAGACTAAGGGGTGCACGCACCCAAGGTTCTGATCCAAATTATGGGGGCACATATGTTGTGGAGTGCAGGAACGGTTTACAGTGGTTCGCAAGCAGATTTTTCTGAGTTTTACCTGAGTTACGATGAATCATACGCATGTTGTCAGGGTGCCGGGAGGGAAAAGGCCATGCAAAGACCTCATAGTATCCGCCACCCGAAGACAGACGTACAGAAATGTGCACATAGTATTCACAGCGCAGAGGTAAGATTGTGTGTCGGATTTAGGGGTGCGTGCACACAGCCGGGGTTCCGATCTAACTTAGGGTTGTGCGTACACAGGGTTGACTGCTGCAGGAACGGTTTAAGAGGGTTTGCATGCATATTATCTGAGTTTACCTGAGTTACAAAAAATCGCATGCATGTTGTTGGGGTGCCATGTAACAGTCAAGGGGGACCCCGCGCAGGGTCCCCAAGATGCAGGTCTGCTTGAATGGGGAACAAATAATTGAGAGATACTGAGTCATATACACACGTTTTTGACAACTGAATTTAAAATAAGAAAGCTAAAAAACAGAAAAGAAGTGTTAGCCTATGGATTCTTTAAAGGCGAAATATGAAGTGATCACTCCGTGTAACACAACTAGTACTGTGGCTGTCATTCCGGGTGCCCTTGCAGCCCCTGTTGAGACCCACTGGTGCCCAAGTCAGGGAGTTACCCCACACATGCTGCTTCGGGATACACAAACACTATGTATGTCTCTTTGCCCATCACGGCTGCCCCACCACCCATGCCGGGACAATATCAGAATATTCCTTGCCCCACTTCATCCACTGCTGTGAGAGGTAAGGGGTAGGACTAAACGATATAAACCACAAAAAGAATTTGTAGATGCACTAAGAGAGGGGGAGGGAGTATTGGCACAATTAAAAATAGAGAGGAGGTGGTAGCATACTTCTGTAAAGGCAGATGAATGGAGGGCAGGAGATATATTTCAGATAGATAGCACAGCTATCAAGGATGTGTAAACAGAGAAGGAAAGGGAAGACAGGAGGAGGTAATTGTAAAGTATGGATTATAGTTCGGCGAGGTCAAAGGAAGAGTATGATTATACAAATGAAGGTGAAGAGGAGTGGGATAGAGTAGATGAGTTGGAAGGGGAAGAGCGGACACCTGCGATTTCTCTGCAAGTAAAGAGCTTGTGTGAACCTGAGATATGGAATAGGTTCGGACGGATGGCAGTAGCTAAGTGGTCAGTGTTGGGAAAGAAGAAAGTTGGGTAGACAGTAGGAGTAGAGTTCATATTACTTCATAAGGGACCGGAAAAAGTACAAAAAATACCATGGGCACATAAGGACAAAAGCAACCTTTTAAAGGCATTCCAGTCCCTTATAGCTGGGGCGGGTATGTGAATATGCATATTTGAGAAGCATACAGCTGGTACTACCTTGGCAGTGCGAGATTTAAAAAGCTTGTGTGTGTCGATTTTGGGAGATCAAGCACATTTTAACAATGTCAGGCCTCAAGTTTGGGTGGCATTATGGTGCACATATCCCGTTATGCCAGATCTCCAGTCGATTATGCAAAGAACGATGCATGATGATCAGGACCCTGCCCAATATATGTTACATGTGCAAGAGATGTGACAGGCAGACACAGGAGATTATTGGGATCAAATCATTCAATGTTTCTATTTTGTTGTCAAAAGTGGCCTCCTGAAAGAGGTACAGTAGGCGCTTGACAAGATAATGGGGATTGAGGTGAAGAGGTGGGAGGAAATTCAATCTATTATTATTCATCATTGTAAATGGTTGAAAGAAAAGGAGAAGCAAACTTCTCAGCGAGCGCAAGTAGATGAAGGAAAACTCATTCAACAGAAGTTATCAAAGGTTGCGTTGTAAGTGGCGGCAGCGAGAGTGCAGACAGAAGGGTCGGCTGATTTCAGGGAAATTCAGGGTGATGTGCATGTGGCAACTGTACCTACGTGAGGAGGAGAAAATGAATGGACAGATGGGTATCAACCCCAGTATCAAGAAGGGGTTCTAGGGGGATTTTGGTGCGGTAGAGGGGGGTTTTCAGGTGCCAGAATTGGGTGAGGAGGGTTTGGAGGGATGCGACTGCGAGGAGGAAAAGGAGAAGCAGGTCAATGTTGGACATGTGGCCGGATGGGTCATTTTTCAAGGGAAGGTAGGAGTATATAAACATATGTGTATCCTCATCAGCATATATATCCGTACCCTCAGAGAGGCCCGGTCTCATACCCCCAGCCAAATGGACAGGTACACCCGGCGCCCTCTACAGTGCACTGGTGCCTGCGGTGCCGCCTGCTCCCCTGCCATCATTCTCACAGCTACCAGCACCTGGTTCCAGTAATGTACCATCTTACGCAGTACATACATGATCACAACAGGGCCCCCATATTCTGAACATTATCATGGGGCCAGAGTGGTCAGAGGGAACCCATTCATCTTTCCAGGGACAAATACATATCCAGACTAGGACAACTCACACATTGCCTAAGCGTGTCCAGTCCTATCAGAAGAGGAACCCTTGATGGTTATGGAGACAGGAGATAAGCTATTCATTTTCTTGGTAGACACAGGTGCAACCAAATCGTGTATCAGTGAGGGAGGATTTCCTCTATCAAGCAAGGTCATGGAAATGCAATGCTTCTCTGGGGCAGTTCAATCGGTTCCTTTAACAAAGAAATTACCTATCAAGATAGGGGGAAGAGAGGTGTGGGACCGTTGTTGTACTCCACTGCAACTCTGATTAACCTGTTGGGAAGAGCTATTTTGAGTAACCTCAATATGACCATCTCGTTTATGGAAAGGGGTGTGGTTTGTTCAACCACCGGCATGTGTGCTGTGAGGGTAATGTTGACCTTACATGCATTAGGCATTGAATCTGCCGCGAGAGGAATACCAGAGGCCCCATATTGGTTCTTAAATGGCATTACCATATTGCTCAGTGCAATACCACAAGTAGCAAATAGATATTGGTGTGTACCATCTGAGTTTCTGTTCAGGCCCGCCCTTCCCCAAGAGGTTATTGCAGGAACTATCATTGAATTGGACATAGAGATGATTCTTGAGGCGGAAGATAGAATTGTATTGATAGCTGTTGATTTGGGGAGTGGCATACAGTTTTGTGCCTTGATCCAACCCTCATGATAAACAATATCTCAGATAATGATTTATTTGATAACAGAGAAAATAAAGTGGAAATAATATTGGAGGTGTACATCCCCTGTGAGATCATGAAACGGTAGTAACATGACACTTGTCCAATGGTATTAGTAGAGAATGCCCCCTCTGTTGCTTCTAAAGATTTGTCTCAAGTACCTGATAAGTTGTGGACAAGTAATCAGCATGATGTGGGTCTGTTACGAAGTGTTGCCTCAAAATGCATTACCTTGAAACTGGATGCTGTGTTTCCTCAAGTGAAACAATATCCTCTTTAGAAGGGAGCATAGGAGGGAATATATGCCACCATCATGGCCCTTTTGCATCAGGGCATAATAGTACCACCTAATTTACCTTGTAATACAGTTATTTATCTGGTGAAGAAAGCCTAAGGTGCTAGTTGAAGATTGATTCAGGCTCTATGCCCGCTCAATGACAGTTTACAGGCAGAATTTCCAGAGGCTGCAAATCCTGCTACCATATTATATAACATACCAGTTGAGGCCACCCATTTTACAGTGGCAGACTTGAAGAATGCTTTGTTCTCAGTAGCCTTGCATCCTGATTCACAGTATATTACACTGTTTACGTTTGCCGGGAGCAGTTCTAACACACTTGGTTTCCTCAGGGGTACTGTGAATCTCTTAAGATCTTTAAAAGAGTGTTCGATGAGGATTTGGGCAATATAGTTGTCCCCAGTACTACAATTCAGTATGTGGATGACTTGCTGGTATGCAGCACTACAGAGCATCAGTGCAGGAATGATTTTATTGTAGTGTTGAAGTTGTTGGCTGATAAGGGGTACACGTTGGACAGAGCAACATTGCAATACTGTCAGCAAGAGGTGTTGTACTTAGGACAGTTGATGTCGATGAATGGTAACAGAGTAACTCCAGAGTGTGCAGCAGCAGTGTGCACTACCCCACAACCAGTGACAGCACTCAAGGAGGCAAAAAGACATAGCACGGTACAATGTGTCATTAACCTGGCCTATTACAGTGGTATGTGGAATTCTGTTATGCAAGGACAGTTCCCATGTGAACAAGTGTTGGCTGCTACTGCCTTCGCTACTGAGAAATCGGCAACGATTGTCATTGGGTGGTCTTTACTGTTGTACGTAGAGCATGCAGCTTTTTCAATATTGGAGAGGTCTAAATCCACTTTGACCACTCAAAGGACTTCTGCATATGTAGTGATTTTGTCAAGTCCGTCTGTTCATATTGTTCGCTGTAAAACAGTGAATCCAGCCACATTTCTGACCAAGCCTATCACTGATGATGAGGTGCATGACTACATTACCTATGAGGGTCCAGAGGATGGTATTCTCAAGGTACATGCTTATGCTTTGGATGATGGCGAAGTGGGTCATCAACTTTTGACCAAGAGACAGGTCAGAAGAATACTGGGGCAGCATTGGTGTGGTTGGTGGATGGAGAATATGAAACTTTCCTGACTCTGAAGTTTCTGGGTCATTACTCCGGAAAATCCACAAAATGAATTGCTCTCATTGAAGCACTTGAAGCAGCACATGGGTGCCGAGTAATGATTTATTCTTACTCGTCATACGTTACAACTACTGTTCATTTCGGATTTGTCAAGGTGGATGCAGAGGGGATTCTGTAGGGCGGCTGTGTCACCAGTGCAGCATGCAGCGTTGATGGATTGAATAATCATGCTGCACATAGAAGTGGTGTAGATTTTGTCTCTCTAAGCAACCAAGCAGCAGACATGGCAGCCAAACGGGCTGCATATTTGCCACTCCAAGACATTCCTGAACAACTTGTTTTTGTGAATATGTAGTTGTAAGTTTCATACACAGCCCTCCTGTGGCTGGAATTATTGAGCTCCAAGGTCAGGTGCCACAGAGTGAGAAGTTGGTGTGGCAAAGTAGGGGGTGTGCACAATCTCCCACTGATTTTGGTTGGAGACAAACAAGTACTGGGAAGGTAGTGATGCCCCAATAATGGGCAATTGTGGCATTTGATCAAGTCCACTACCCTTCCCATTTTATCTAAACAGCACATTGCAGCAGATCTCCAAGATGATTGCTATGTACCTAATATTCAAGAATGGCTATCTGTGTGTAGTGTGACAAACATAGAGTACTGGTCAAACATTAACAACTTTGAGGGGCACCAGCCACGCCCAATTGGTACATTTCATGATTTCCACATAGATGTTGCTGAAATGGGACAATATGGTAACTCTTGGTAGTTTGACCATTCTCCTGTTGGATTGAGGCTGGTACATGCACATCCCAATGCTAAATCGCCCGCCAGATTTGTTCTGAGAGAAGTATTTCTCCAATTGGCAGTGTGCGACACTCTTAAACATTATAACGGCACACACTTCTTCAATGAGCTGTTCATGAAGATTTCAGTTCTTTTAGGAGTATAGAACAAACTGTGTTCTATTTATCAACCCCAGGCCCAGGGTGTAGAAAGTATGAATGGATAACATAAAACAAAGTTGTCAAAGCTTTGTATCACACTAAAAAGGAACTGGGTGCATTGTCTCCCTTTGGCCTTGTTCAGTTTAAGGACTCAGCCCTGTGAGGACCATCACCTCTTCCCTCATGAAATAGTGACAGGGAGTCAGATGCATATGCCATTATGTCCTGTGTGCAGTGCTTCTGATGTTCACAGTGCCGCATCAATGCTGGGAGATGAATTCCAATCATATTTAACTCAGTTAACAAAGTGTATTAAAATCCTTTCTCAAAAGATTGCTCCATGATGACCAGAACAAACTGATAACTGCACTGCACAAGAATCTGCTAGCTCGCCACCATTGCAATTATTTCCTAATAATAAGATTTATTTAAAGAAATTTGTTAGAAGGTTTAGTGAACATATTTACAATGGTCTGTACACAGTGTTGTATGTTACTTCCCTTCTTGTCAACGTAATATAATTGAGATACTGGGTGCATGTGCCTGATGTTGGGAAAGCACCCCCTACGCTACCAACAATGTTAAGAATTTTATCAGAGTGTTTTTAATTCAGTATTTCTGAATTATTCTTTTGTAACCTGGGTTTAGCACAGTACAGTATGAACTGCCTTTTATTGACCATTAAGTGGTGTTTTGTTCTTCCTTTCTCCCATTATTCTTCTACAAGTATCATTCATTGAGAGAAACATTGTGACATTTTGTATTTGCAAAGGAGTGTATTGTTAATGGTTTTAAAAGTATGTGTTCACAATGAAGTTGCACTGCAGTATTGCTTCCACTAATGTGTTGGTTTGTGTGTTTTTTTTATATATGTCCAGTGCAGTTATATGTGTTAAGAAAGGAAGAAGGCATTGACTATGGCAAGGGGAAAAGTGCACAGAATTGCACAGTGAACAACCTTGAATCTAACAACGTGCATATAATACCCAAGACTTGTGTATATATAAAACCCAGGAGTGCAAATAAAGTAAAACAATATTACCAATATATGAAAAAAGGGATGTGGGGTAAGCACTTAGGACCTCCTTATGACTGAAAGGAAAGTCAGCAAACTCTTTACCCACTATGCTATTACAGATACTGACAGCGCTAAACCCACGTAGCGGGCAAGCAAGGACAGATTCTGTGAACTGACACTCTGTAAAATACTGAATAAGGAACTTAGAAACAGTACTCACGAGGACCGGAAAGACCACTTGAATGTCAGTAATTTCACGAACCCTGTAGATCAAACAGGGACCCAGAAGGCTGTAAAAGCAAAGGGTTAAAGATAACAAAATACATAAAACCCTAGTCAAGGGCAAGTATGAATTGTGATAATAAATTGTGAGGAAAACAAAAGGGGATACACACTGGAACTAGTTACAACAACACCCACACCTAATAATCAATGGAAAATAAATGCAGAAGTGCAATGGAAAACATGGAATGGAATCTCAATAAAGTAGGATCAGGAGCAGGGAAAATGATATCACAAAAGGTAACCTTTCCCACCATCCAAGGAGAAAAGGCAGTAAAATAATTCTACAAAAGTAAAGGTTAATTCATCAAGCTTTTCAGTAACCAGGACAGCATAAAGGGACAGAAAGCACCGGCAAACTGGGCTGCATCAAAGAGTAAAGCACAGAGAAAGGCTGTCTGCAGACAGAGGAAGACAGAAAGGGAAATTCAGAAAGCATAAATCAATTAAGCACATTAATCCGAAATCCAGGACAGAGGAACAAGATACAGGAACTAGGAACTGGGCACAAAAGCTAGGAACTGGAACTAGGTACTTGACACAATAACTATGAACAAGGAACTGGAACTAGGTACTAGGCACAATAACTATGAACAAGGAACTGAACTAGGTACTAGGCACAGAAACTAGGAGCAAGGAACTGGAACTAGGTATAAGGCACACTGGTACAATGACCAGCGCCGGACTGAAGCAAACTGAGGCTTTTAAAGCTGCTAAACGAGCACACCCCTCAGGCGTGCCGCCTGCTGCACCTGCAGCCACAGGTGTTGCCTATCCTCCACCCAGCCTTGTGCTGCAAGGGAGGAGATGAAGCAGTGAGCCAGGCATTCTGGGAAGCATAGTCATTTGATTTAAGTAGCATGCTGGCTGCCAAAAACCTGGAATGGATCCGGAAGGGAAGTAACTTGGAATATAAGGTTTTAACGCTCCCAATTCATCAGAACACTGTAGCATAGGGTTCGAAGGAAATGTCCAGTAGGGAATAAACCCCAAAACATGCCCCCAAGTGGCGGGAACGGGAGCGAAGGGAGCGAGCCGTGACAATATGGAGAGGTTATATAAAGGAGGGGTAGGGGTGTAGTACTCTAAAAGGATGTACGCAGTTTACACATGCTCAACTTTTTGATAAATTGTTCGAAGCCACGACACCAAGTGATGAATATTTAGCTACAATGGTCAATTTTAAAATGATGAAAAATTATACTCTTACGTGGAATTTAAGAATGCGAGTGAGAAGTGGTTTAGATGAAGGAAAATAATCTCTCAGTGTCATCCCTAACACAAAGTTTGCCACCATAGTTAATTAAACTAATTGAAATATATAATCTATCCAATAAAAAAAACTGTTCAAATGTGTAGCCTGTACATAAAGCCTGATTAGCATAAAACTTACCCAATGCTAGAGTCTCCTCTTGGGAATAAAACCTCAAATTTTCCATTCCCCTTTCCTTTGGTTGAAACATAAAAGTATTGTATTTAATTCAGAAATACATGTGATCACACACAACAGCAGTGTCCAAACAAGACCTCTGACAGCTCATAATTCTCAATAGAATCCTCCACTTCTTTGCCCTCCTTTAAAAGTGCACTGTGTGCCTGCAATCACTGTCTCTAAATTGAATTATTCTAAGTGGATACCCTGATGCCCATGCATACCAAATTGCAACACTGTAGAGAGTCAACACATGCTGAAGTGTATATTCTGCTCAGATTACAGGGAACAAATGATCCCACTCTAAAGTTCAAACACCATATCCCAGTTACAAGTATTATAGCTTTGAAATGTGCATTAATTATTTGTAAAAGCCGTTTTAAGGATTAAGTCAAAACACTTTGCAAGAACAAGTGAGGATACACTACCACAAGAAACATCTCACATGTTCCTCAACAGTCTTGCTCAGGATATTTGCAGTCAATAAGCAAAGGCTGGAAGGATCCTCCTTCCCATTTCTAGGCTAACAACTCGGGAAATGTAATCCTACCTATATCAGGGACATCAAGGACTTTTCAGTTAGTAAAATTCAAGCACACCCTGGCTCTTGACTTCCCTTTGCCCACAAAGCTATGTCCGTCTCTCATATTCACATTTGGGCCAGATGAAATTCCCTCTCTGCTCACCCACAGCACTGTACTTCACATTCCTTTGAGCACATTTACCTTGATAGATCACTAGTAATCATTCACAGCTCTCACCCTAATGTACCCCCCATAATTGCGCCTCAATCTTTCCCTCACCCTTCTCTTTAAAGATTAATATTAATATAACAGTGTATCTTTTTATTTTTTTTAAAGATAGAAAGATCTGCTTTATTAGGACCCCAAAACCTTACGTCTTTTTTTTTAAGATGCAAGAGTTTTTAACTCTGATATTTAGGAAACAAGTTGTCATTATGTCTCTACGGAAAACTGCAACTCATGACCAGCAATGTAATGGAAAAAAGCAAAAGTTTTGAAAAAGAAAGACCCCACAAAGAAAGAAAGGAAAGGATGATCAGCATGGAATTGACTTTAATATGTTTACTCTCATCAAGATCCTGGAACGGACAACGTGTTGTCCTGAATGTATGCCTCAAACTAGCGTACACAAGGGATCAGATTTGTTCTGTGTACACTTGGGAGCCCAAGACTGGCACCATCTTGAAAGTATATACCAATGTATCTTTGTCATCTCTTTGCACGTCTGGCTCGTTTCCGTAAATATGCAAACACTACACACTTAGAAAATCATCATGTAATTTATCTTCCGTTAATTCATGTGTGCTGTATGCTTATTATATTGAGAGCTCCACAAAATACACACCCTTAATCCATTCTACCTATAACTTTATGATATTGCATCACGTTTCCACCTAGCGCTTTCCCCCAGGATTCAAACCTTTTTTTTTATAATTACGTTTTCCTTACTCTTCTCCCCACAATTCCTCTGACCATGGACTATTTGTGTACTTCTTCACAGTCTGCTTTCTCTTACTCATATTACTTTGGATAAGTCAATTTAAAAGCACTGCTTCATGGGCCTCTTGCTGAAGAGATACATTGTGCATTGCCAGAGGAGTTGAATGGTCCTATTTAAGCATGCCTCAGTCCTACATGGTTAACTTGAAGCCAGTCAACTACGGACATAAAATCAACACCAACAAACAAAAAGAAGACATTGTCAAAACCAATACATTATCCAAATTCAAATACATCCCTCCATTTGCAAGCTTTCTTTAAAACATACTCGTGTCAATTTCATTAAGTTATTTCAATCACTCATAATGTGTTCATGAATCACACTTTTCAGGTTCAGGCACCATCTGTCAATCTGACCAAAGAGTCAGATATGTTTAACTTATCGGCGGAGGGCCAGTAACAAAGTACTGAAGGTAGTCTGTTTTATGTATTTAATGCTCTATATTCAGCATTAGTAATCTGGTCAGTGAGAGAAACCAATCAAATTGCTTAGAAAGTGGCCTTTGCCCAATAGTATAAGCATTCATTCTGAGCAGGCAGCTTGCTACTTGCACAAAATCCCTCATTGTGCCTGCTCCCTTTGTGCTGACCCCTGCCCATGCATCAAACCTTCACTATTCCACATTAAAATGTTGAACTTACCTCAATAGATGGATGATGGCACCAGCTCAGATGACCGCACCACAACCAAATCCTGCTCTCCTCCGGCTGTATTGACCACCATAAACATTGAAGATTCAAGAGGTGGTAAAGCTCTATTTGTCATGCCCTTAGCAAACTGCGAAAGAGAGTCCTGTCTTTCGAGAGAATTGGTAGAATTGAGGCAGTAACTTTGTTCTGTGGGATAGTCTGAAAAATTGTGAAAAGATCTGTGCTCTGTTTGAAATAATTGTGGCAGAGGCTCCACGTGTTGGCACTGTTGGCACTGCTGGACACATTGTTGAAAGCACTCTGATATTTGGCAGAAC
Source organism: Ambystoma mexicanum (assembly GCF_040938575.1). NCBI lineage: Eukaryota > Metazoa > Chordata > Amphibia > Caudata > Ambystomatidae > Ambystoma > Ambystoma mexicanum. The sequence continues at coordinate 142,023,897 of NC_090924.1, forward strand.
ATTGTGGGCATGGTTACAGTGTGGGGAAGGACCTGAAATAACCGAGCAACACGTTTCATCCACTGATTCAGTTGTGTTACCTGTCACTCAATACCTATCTTTTTCACAAAATGGTCATAATCAATGCAACTCAGAGGCAGGGAATTATCAAAAACTGAATACTGGCGCAAGACTGGGTGGGCTGCCATTAGAGCATATTCTTCGTATTTACTCAGCAAAATCAGCACCATTGCTGACATATGGTGCAGCCTTGTGGGTTTAGCACCTGGTGAAGCAATTCCAGGTCAGTGCAAATCAATTCCTGCGGGGATACCTCAGGGCCTCCCGGGGTACGTGCTACACAAAGAACTAGACCGAGTTCACATAGAAGATCTAATACTACTACAACTATTAACCTATTGCCTATGCTTATGGGGAAACTCTCACCTGTCAATAACTAGAACATTGGTGAGAGATGTAATGACCTCGAATGTCAGTCACTGCTCTCCCTGGCTAGATTACATTAAGTTATGTCTCTGCAAGCTTGTCTGCATGAGCTTTTCGAGTGAGGAGCCATCATTTGGTAATGTTGAAGAAAGGGAGTTTGTGGAGAGCTTCATTTCTTGTCAAGCAAATGTCAGGAGGAGAACCGAATCACAAAACCAAAGTGTGTAATTTCATCATAAGGTCATTATTGCCGTAGCTGCCAAAATAGGTTATGCCCAGTGGTTTAAAAACCCAAGGAAAGGGGCAATCATTCTCTGTTTAAGAATAAACCTTTCCACCGATTAACAGCAAAACTGGATGGACATGTGTATGATTTTGGCACAATGCGCACAACTTGCAAAATTATCTATTTGTCTGTCCTATCTTTGCAATTCCGAGGAAGAGATTACTCCTCCCAATATTGAGGGCCTGGGGAGTGAGAGACGTTCAATTAGCCCTTAGGCTTCCTTTATCAGTCCCAGACTTGTTCACACCACAGTGTGTTTACTCTTATATTGAAAGTGCGTTCTTGTTGCATAGCCAATTACTGTGAATGGAATTTTCCATGTGCTGTTTATTTTAAATATTTTATTGGTATGCTGTCTTTACTTGTTCAAAACATATTTTCACATATGGACTGTAGTTATTGCATTGTTTTTTAAAATATTGTATATCTTTTGATGTGGATGACTATTTTCCGAATGTTGAAAGATAAAAGTAAGGGAATACTGCACATCATCTGTTGATTTTCCTATCTTTTGTTGACTTAATGAGATCTGCTTATTTTTCTCTTGTGTCCTGGTTGAGGGGAGCTGGACCTCTTCCACCATGATGTTCTCTCTGTTGCCTAATCCAATGATAGCAAATGTGCATGTACTATTATATTTCTTGCCAAAATATAGAAGGACTTGTAGCAGACTGCCTATTCTTTCCAAAAGTAGAGCTCTGAAGATGCCAAGTGGCTGTATCACCCCAAAGTCAAAGGAATCATTTAGGCTACTCTATTGCATACTGCTTCTGCAGTATCTGGTGAGAGGCCTATGACAGATGCCCTCCTCCGCTGCCCCATAATTCTGGCACACAGGAGTACTGTGAACAGAGACATGTCTATCTTGTGTTCTTCGCCAGCATACACTATATACATTGCTGTGATTTTATTCTCCGCCGCAAACGTCATCTATGCTTATCTGTGATTATCTTTACAGCTAACAATGACATTTCAGAGGCTTGAGTTTAAAAAGACATATTTGTGTTTCTGATTTTTGCTCTGCCACCAAATAAATGTGTTGCCTTGTGATTTAGTTCTCTGCCTTCCAAAAAACTGAAATGCCTCTTTGAATTTTTTCTGGCCCACCCCAAAAATGTGAATGTTTGATTATCTTCTCAACACCAAAAAAGGATTGGCTGAACCTCTGTGATTTCCATTCTCTGGCACCTACAAAATTGTACATGACTATCTGTGAATGTATTCTCTGCCAATAAAGGTCAAACATGTGTCTCCGTGATTTTTCTTTCCTGCCATAAAGAGATCATGTGCTCCTTGTAATTTGATCTTCCCCTCTGCAAAAATCATATTATCTTCTCTGTGACTTTTCTCTTTGCCACTAATACATCGCAAATATGTCACTGTGATTGTGCTTTTTGTCAGAGAAAAATCAAATCATAAATGCATCGCTGGCATTTTGTTATCTGCCACTGAAAACAATCACATGCCTATGTGTGATTTAAAGTTCTCCTGCGCAAAAACCATTTATGCCTACTTATTATTTTGTGTTCTCCTGTGTCAAAAAATATGTCTCACTCTGTTTTAGTGTTGTTGTTATCTCCTTTTGATAAAAAGCTTGAATCTACTGTGATTCTGTAATCCTAAAAACTTCTATAAATTGAATGTGACTTTATACATTCTAGACAGTATGCTGTCTTGTGCCATTGAATCATGTGTGGCTCGCTGTGAGTTTGTATTATACTCCACTCAGAGGAATATTTGTGATTTTTTATTGCTATGCACCAAACAACTCTGTGACAGTGGGCCTCATTACGAACATGGCGGTCCGGGAACTACGGTACCGGTAAGCATGCCGGTACCATAGTTCCCAGACCGCCATACTACGTGCTCTGCTCGCAGGTGCCGCTTCACCTGCCAGGTTCTTCCTGGCGGGTGTAATAGCACCCATGAGCAGAGCACGTCCGTCCCCTACGGGGCAGAATGGGAATCGGGAGGCCCTTGATTCTGGCACCCGCAAATGGGCAAATGGGCAATTACCGGGTCCGCCGAGCTCGGCATGACCCATTTCTTGACCATTCGCGGGTGCTGGAAAAAATGAAACTCCGGCGGCAGCCGTGCCATTTTTAACAGCACGGCTACCGCCAGAGTTGTAATGAGGCCCAGTGTGTGTCAAGACCAGACAATCATAATGTGTTGAGTGTGCTTTCAGTTTCTTCTGTGCCAATGAAACGTGTCACAGTGTGAGATTTTCTAACCTCCTACTGCAATCAAAACTGTATCACATTTTGTATTCTCCTTAGCCATTAAATCACAGGTCAGTGTCTGGAATGTATTATTCTTACATGCCAGAAGATCCCATACAAGTGTGCCTGATTTCATATTGTACTATACAAAGAAAGTATGGGTTAATATTTATAATAATAAATAATAATAATCCCTGAGACTGCGGGCCATTAGCACATAAGGTAATGCCCCCGAGGCCCATAGTTACAGGCAGGAGCGTAGAGAAGGCCTTAATGAAGGCCCCGGGAGCATTACCTCATGCAGTAATGTTGTGCAGTCAAGGTGCTTATTGCCATTAGTATCCCGGCCCGTTAAACAAGGGTACTAATGGTGTTTTTTTTCTGGCTGCGATACACCTTTTGTTTCAGCTGCCGAAAAGAAAAAATGAAAAGAAAAATTGCCACAGTGGACTGAAAACATAGTTTGTTTTCTCTTTCCGTGGTGCCCATAGTAAACAAAGAAAAGGGCCGCCATTCAAGTAATTCTAAAAAAAAATTCAACAAATAAAATGGGCGCTATTGAACAGGAAGAAGGGACTACGCGTAATCCCTTTTCCCTTTCCATGGTGGGCTGAAAAAAAAAAGAAATGGCGCAAGGGTCGCACAAAAGCATACGCAGGCTTACGATCAGGTAAGGCTCGCAATCAAAGTAATCAGCTCCTTTGCAGGGGAATGGGAAACCCGCACCGGGATATTTATGATTTCATATTCTCTTTCCCCAATGCATCAAGTGTCAGTGTTTCTAAGGTCCTATTCGCCTGTTTCAATCCATCCGGGGACACTTGTTTATAATTCTGCATTCTCCTCTTCATGAGTCAATGCATGATTTTATATTTTATGACATAATCAATCACCGGTCAATGTCTGTGTTTTCACATTCATCTGTGCTAATAAATCACTTTTAAATGTGATATGTTCTAGTTTGCAATTCAAAACACCATGTGCCATTGTAGTACTGACATATTCTCCTATGCCAATAAATTGGGTGCCATTGTGTCCAATTTCCAATTGTCCACTCTGGTGCATGGGTGTGTGAGTTGGTATTCTCCTTCACCAATACACATATGTTAAGGTGTCTGGGTGTATATGGTCCAGTGCTAAACAATATTAGTCAATAAGTGTCTGATTTCAAATTCTTCAGTGTAAAAAAACATAGTCTACTGTGTGTTATTTCTTATTCTCCTCCACCAGGCAGTTTGTGAGATTGTGTATTCTCCAGCAAAAATATAGCATGTCAATGTGTATGATTCTGTGTTGTCAAGTGCAATGGAAATTGCATATCCCTGTGTGTGATTCTATAGTATCTTCCAAAGATCATGTGCCAGTGGGCCTGCTTTCATGTTTACCTATCCCAATATATCATATATCAGTCTGTGGGATTTTGTTTTATCCTTGGCCAATAAATTAAGTTTTCTTCTGTGCCAAAAAAGCATGTGCCAATATATGTGATTCTGTATCTGTGGCACCCATAAATGACGGTCAATGTATCCAATTTCATATTTACCTACATCGCAAAAATGATGTCAATGCTAGTAAAAAGCTATTCCCCTGTGATGAAATTATATCGGTCAAGGTAGGTGATTCCACATCCTTGTGCACTAGTGCATTGTATATCAATGTGTACTTTTTAGTATTCGTCAATTATGCACCAGAAATGGCCAATGTGTGTGATTTCAGATTCACCTTTGGCAAAAAAATCCCATATCAGTGTGTGAGTTCCGATGTTCCTGTGCAAATAAATTAAACCTTCATGTGTGCGGCTCTGTATTCTCCTGCGCAATAAATCATATCCAATATGTGTGATTTTGTAGTTTTCTACACACAAACATATTACGGAAATAAATGACAAGTACCTGTGTGTGACTTTATACTATAATATCCTGCATTTGAAAATCATGTACCAACATACAAGATTTCATATTCAGTTATGACAATAAATCATGTATCCATGAAAATGATTTTGTATTTTCCCGCACCAATAAATCACATGTCACTGTGCACGATTTCATATTGTCTTACGTCATAAAGTCATGTGTCAGTTTATGTGTTTTTATATTCTCCTATAATGTGTCACAATGCATGTGCCAATGTGTGTGTGATTTCCTATTCTCATAAGCCAATAAATCACATGTCATTGTGTGGGATTCCTTATAATTCTGTGTCTTTAAATCAAATACCAGGGCACGTTTGTATTCACATACACCCACAAAGCATGTGTAATTGTGCCTGAATTTGGATTGCAATTAGCATTTAAATCATCTGTTAATGCTTGTGAATGTGTATTCTTCAATACCAATTAAACGTGAGTAGGTGTGTCTTACTAAATATTGTCTGCAACCAAAAAAAGAAAGGTCAATATTATTGATTGATTTCTCCTACACCGATATATCAAGCATCAGTGAGTGAGTGTGTGTGCCTATGTTTTCTTACTGTCCTATGATAATAAGTAGCATGTCCCCTTGTGTGATTTTGTATTCTCCTATAATCAATTACAGGTCTAGTGTCTGAGTTCTTATACTTGTAGGAGATATTGTCCCTCATTACAACACCAACGCTAAACCATGGCGCTATTAGCACCATGGTTGGTGCCAGTGTTGTAACGGGTCTGCCATGGTTCAATGGAGAATTACCACCCCATTCCAAGGTTGGCAGGGCGGTAATTCCCCATTGAACCATGGCCCTTCCCCATTCCCATTTTCGCCCCATAGGGCTCTATGGGAATGGGGAAGGCTCTAAGTACGGTACCGCAAATTGCGGTACCGTACTTAGCACCAAGGTCCCTTTGCGGGTCCCTACATTAACGGCTGGTGTAGACCAGCCGTTAAGGTCGGGTCCCGCAAAGGGACCTTGTAGTAAGGCGGTAAGTGTTTAATGGCGCCACAGCCTTTTACAGCGCCGTTAAACACTTAGCGCTAGGGTCGTAATGAGGCCCATTGTTTTATTGGGGTAAATTCAGAATTTGATGCTATTTTCTTACCATAAATATATTGGCAGTAATTTGGCAGTATATTATTCTTACATTTAGAGTGGGCCTGGTATCATACTATTTTAGTGACCCTACCTTGTTAGCTTGTATTGGTGGTCATTTTAGTGGTAACTTGCTTTGCAGTATTTTCAGAATTATCTTATTCCTGTAATATGGCAGTGAGCATGGATCTTTTTTTTATACTATAACCCCATTATAAAAACAAACCTTTCCTTTCCATTAGAATATTTTCTATGTGCCTGTAGAGAGCTCCACACTTAGCACATCTCGTAGAACCCAATGATTTTATTCGTAGCACCACCTACAGTTTGTGGCTGGTGTTACTGGCTTATGTACATCCAGTAACCTATGTGTCAGATTAGACACCCCCTTCCCATCAGCATGCAAGGAAGGAAGCATTCATCACACCGCACACAACTCTCTACTTTGTAGCTGTTTATTGCTAACTTTCTCTTGTTTGCTATTTTAGTTACAGTGGTAAATTGGTAAATGCACTACTGCACTGATATGAACCTCGCCTTTGTACTTAATCTATGTAAATAATTCACAGATGCATGAATGATACAAAAATCACAATTGTTTTTATATATGCTTTTTGTATTGCATATCATTTACAAGTCACCAGATCTTACCATGTGTTATTTACAGCATCATCTGCAATATAAAAGAACAAACAGAACAAACAGGTATTTTGCAAATATGAATTAATGTTCCCACACTTTGAATATAGAGAGAAATAAACATGCAATGATTTCTAACTTCTCTGCACTGCTAAAATCCTAGCCACACGCACAGCACACAAATTATTCCTCACTTGGCACAAATCCCTTTCCAAGGCCAGTAATCTGATTCCTGCACAACTTCGCTGTCTTTTGCAATCCAGTGTCAGCACGAAACTCCTCTGTAAACTTGTGTGCGGGAGCAACATCTGATTAGATTCAGTTAGCGCTCAACCCCCTTGAAACTCAGTCTGTCTGTCTCTTCAGCCCAGCATGAACTAACTGCTCTCTTCATTTCTTTTTCTTAGGAAAACTTTTACCCGTCCCTTTATTTACGTGGCTTGTCTAACTACATTTTCTACCAATCAGGGTAAAAAGAATGTGCCCTGTGCCAGCCTTCGTTTTCAAAACAATGAAAGCTTCAGGTCCAGAGTTACTGTTTCACTTTGCTTCCTGCATTTTGCTTTTTTTCTGTTCTCACAAGCTGAACAAAATGCTAGTGTGCATTTAAAAATTAATTTTAAATAGTGCAACCAAAACATGCATTTCACCTCCTTTTGCATAGAAGACTACATTCTCGTGTTAAAAGTTAGCACTTAGTACTTGAGTTATGTTAGTAATGTTACTCGGTTATGTATTGCAATGTAGTCTTCATACATGAAGCATCCAAAATACATGGTGCACCTCATTATTTGAACCTGGCAGCACACTAGGTTTTTCTATGTGTGGTCTGAATATCTGCAGTTTCAAACTGGGCCTGGCTTTGTACTTTGTATTCTAGCAATAACACTAATAGGCCGATTCATGGAATAATAAGCGCGGTGCAAGTGGCCAAAAACGTGCGATTCGCAGTGGAATAGCGAAAATCTCAGTGCAAGTGCGAAAATCGCACGAAAAGCAGCGCACATCGATTCATGGAAGGCCGTGCGCGAGAAAACCATCGGATGTGCGCTAAAAAAGTGCGCGGCGCACGTTGGCGCACAGGCCATCTAACGCCGTGCGCCAGGTCACAGCGAAAATCGCACAGGCCACAGCGAAAATCGCACATAGCGCGGCGCACACAACAAAAGTAGGCGGAACACGGGGCGTAACACTCGGAATGGGGAACAACTTGCCAAAATGTGGGCGTCACGGGGGAATTACAGGGTGCAAGTACGCGGAACGCCCACACGCTCGCCTACAACACGTATTCATGGAATCGAATAGGGCAAAAAGTGCACGGTCAAACCAGCGCACAGGCACAAACACGACCGCCACAAGAAAGCAGGCGGTAGCGTCTCTGTGCCTGTAATAAATGTGCGCCAAAAGGTGTGCCAACAAATAGCACCTATATACAACTATGATGAATGTCCTATACTGTGGCCCTCCAGGACAAATGACGTGCAAAAGGGTACCCACAAACACGGACACCCGCTGACTGAAAAATAACATGTGCGTGTATTCCGGGGTGCGCGGGAAGTTTCACACGCGATTTGGAAGGGTACGTGGATTTCAGGGGTGCGCGGGAAGTTCCACACGCGATTTGGCCGGGTCCGTTCGCGGGAATTTCCACACGCGACTTGGCTGGGTACGTGGATCTCAGGGGTGCGCGGGAAGTCTCACACGCGATTTGGCAGGGTACGTGGATTTCAGGGGTGCGCGGGAAGTTCCACACGCGATTTGGCCGGGTACGTGTGCGGGAATTTCCACACGCGATTTGGCAGGGTACGTGGATTTCAGGGGTGCGCGGGAAGTTCCACACGCGATTTGGCCGGGTACGTGCGCAGGAATTCCCACACGCGATTTGGCTGGGTACGTGGATCTCAGGGGTGCGCGGGAAGTCTCACACGCGATTTGGCAGGGTACGTGGATTTCAGGGGTGCACGGGAAGTTCCTCACGCGATTTGGCCGGGTACGTGCGCGGGAATTTCCACACGCGATTTGTCTGGGTACGTGTATTTTAGGGGTACGCGGGAAATTCTACACGCGATTTGGCTGTGTGCTCCCAGGTATTCCCTGTACACCCTCCACGGCCCCTGCAGGCAGCCGACACCACAGGGGACTACCCTGCACACCTGCTCATGTCACCCAGCACCCCCACCCCCCAGCACTGTGGGGCACCCTCCACCAGGCCCCCACTCATGTCCCCTATCACCCCACCCCCCAGCATCCAGGGGCACCCTCCACCAGGCCCCCACTCATGTCCCCCTGCACCCTCACCCCCGAGCATCCAGGGGCACCCTCCACCAGGCCCCCACTCATGGCCCCCTGCACGCCCACCCCCCAGCATTGCAGGGCACCCTCCACCAGGCCCCCACTCATGTCCAACTCATGTCTCCCACCACCCCCACCCCCCAGCAGTGCAGGGGCACCCTCCACCAGGCCCCCACTCATGTCCAACTCATGTCTCCCACCACCCCACCCCCCAGCAGTGCAGGGGCACCCTCCACCAGGCCCCCACTCATGTCCCCTGCACCCCCACCCCCCAGCATCCAGGGGCACCCTCCACCAGGCCCCCACTCATGTCTCCCACCACCCCCACCCCCCAGCAGTGCAGGGCACCCTCCACCAGGCCCCCACTCATGTCTCCCATCACCCCCACCCACCAGCATTGCAGGGGCACCCTCCACCAGGCCCCCACTCATGTCCCCCTGCACCCCCACCCCCAGCATCCAGGAGCACCCTCCACCAGGCCCCCACTCATGTCTCCCACCACCCCCACCCCCTAGCAGTGCAGGGGCAGCACCACCAGGCCCCCACTCATGTCTCCCACCACCTCCACCCCCCAGCATTGCAGGGCACCCTCCACCAGGCCCCCACTCATGTCTCCTACCACCCCCACCCCCCAGCATCCAGGGGCACCCTGCACCAGGCCCCCACTCATGTCCAACTCATGTCTCCCACCACCCCCACCCCCCAGCAGTGCAGGGGCACCCTCCACCAGGCCCCCACTCATGTCCAACTCATGTCTCCCACCACCCCCACCCCCCAGCAGTGCAGGGGCACCCTCCACCAGGCCCCCACTCATGTCCCCCTGCACCCCACACCCCAGCATCCAGGGGCACCCTCCACCAGGCCCCCACTCATGTCTCCCAACACCCCCACCCCCCAGCAGTGCAGGGCACCCTCCACCAGGCCCCCACTCATGTCTCCCACCACCCCCACCCCCCAGCAGTGCAGGGCACCCTCCACCAGGCCCCCACTCATGTCTCCCATCACCCCCACCCCCCAGCATTGCAGGGCACCCTCCACCAGGCCCCCACTCATGTCTTCCATCACCCCCACTCCCCAGCATTGCAGGGCACCCTCCACCAGGCCCCCACTCATGTCCAACTCATGTCTCCCACCACCCCCACCCCCCAGCAGTGCAGGGGCACCCTCCACCAGGCCCCCACTCATGTCCAACTCATGTCTCCCACCACCCCCATCCCCCAGCAGTGCAGGGGCACCCTCCACCAGGCCCCCACTCATGTCCCCTGCACCCCCACCCCCCAGCATCCAGGGGCACCCTCCACCAGGCCCCCACTCATGTCTCCCACCACCCCCACCCCCCAGCAGTGCAGGGCACCCTCCACCAGGCCCCCACTCATGTCTCCCATCACCCCCACCCGCCAGCATTGCAGGGGCACCCTCCACCAGGCCCCCACTCATGTCTCCTACCACCCCCACACCCCAGCATCCAGGGGCACCCTGCACCAGGCCCCCACTCATGTCCAACTCATGTCTCCCACCACCCCCACCCCCCAGCAGTGCAGGGGCACCCTCCACCAGGCCCCCACTCATGTCCAACTCATGTCTCCCACCACCCCCACCCCCCAGCAGTGCAGGGGCACCCTCCACCAGGCCCCCACTCATGTCCCCCTGCACCCCCACACCCCAGCATCCAGGGGCACCCTCCACCAGGCCCCCACTCATGTCTCCCAACACCCCCACCCCCCAGCAGTGCAGGGCACCCTCCACCAGGCCCCCACTCATGTCTCCCACCACCCCCACCCCCCAGCAGTGCAGGGCACCCTCCACCAGGCCCCCACTCATGTCTCCCATCACCCCCACCCCCCAGCATTGCAGGGCACCCTCCACCAGGCCCCCACTCATGTCTTCCATCACCCCCACTCCCTAGCATTGCAGGGCACCCTCCACCAGGCCCCCACTCATGTCCAACTCATGTCTCCCACCACCCCCACCCCCCAGCAGTGCAGGGGCACCCTCCACCAGGCCCCCACTCATGTCCCCCTGCACCCTCACCCCCCAGCATCCAGGGGCACCCTCCACCAGGCCCCCACTCATATCTCCCACCACCCCCACCCCCAGCAGTGCAGGGGCACCCTCCACAAGACCCCCACTCATGTCTCCCATCATCCCCACCCCCCAACATTGCAAGGCACCCTCCATCAGGCCCCCACTCATGTCTCCCATCACCCCCACCCTCCAGCAGTGCAGGGGCACCCTCCACCAGGCCCCCACTCATGGCCCCCTGCAACCCCACCCCCCAGCATCCAGGGGCACCCTCCACCAGGCCCCCACTCATGTCTCCCATCACCCCCACCCCCCAGCATTGCAGGGCACCCTCCACCAGGCTCCCACTCATGTCTCCCATCACCCCCACTCCCCAGCAGTGCAGGGCACCCTCCACCAGGCCCCCACTCATGTCCAACTCATGTCCCCCTGCACCCCCACCCCCCAGCATCCAGGGGCACCCTCCACCAGGCCCCCACTCATGTCTCCCACCACCCCCACCCCCCAGCAGTGCAGGGCACCCTCCACCATGCCCCCACTCATGTCTCCCATCACCCCCACCCCCCAGCATTGCAGGGCACCCTCCACCAGGCCCCCACTCATGTCTCCCATCATCCCCACCCCCCAGCATCCAGGGGCACCCTCCACCAGGCCCCCACTCATGTCCAACTCATGTCTCCCACCACCCCCACCCCCCAGCAGTGCAGGGGCACCCTCCTCCAGGCCCCCACTCATGTCTCCCATCACTCCCACCCCCCAGCATTGCAGGGCACCCTCCACCAGGCCCCCACTCATGTCCAACTCATGTCTCCCACCACCCCCACCGCCCAGCAGTGCAGGGGCAACCTCCATCAGGCCCCCACTCATGTCCCCCTGCACCCCAACCCCCCAGCATCCAGGGCCACCCTCCACCAGGCCCCCACTCATGTCTCCCACCACCCCCACCCCCCAGCAGTGCAGGGCACCCTCCACCAGGCCCCCACTCATGTCTCCCATCACCCCCACTCCCCAGCATTGCAGGGGCACCCTCCCCCAGGCCCCCACTCATGTCTCCCTGCACCCCCACGCCCCAGCATCCAGGGGCACCCTCCACCAGGCCCCCACTCATGTCTCATACCACCCCCACCCCCTAGCAGTGCAGGTGCAGCACCACCAGGCCCCCACTCATGTCTCCCACCATCCCCACCCCCCAGCATTGCAGGGCACCCTCCACCAGGCCCCCACTCATGCCTCCCACCACCCCCAAACCCCAGCATCCAGGGGCACCCTCCAGACATGAGTGGGGGCCTGGTGGTGCTGCCCCTGCACTGCTAGGGGGTGGGGGTGGTGGGAGACATGAGTGGGGGCCTTTTGGAGGGTGCCCCTGGATTCTGGGGGTGGGGGTGCAGGGGGACATGAGTGGGGGCCTGGTGGAGGGTGCCCCTGCAATGCTGGCGGGTGGGGGTGATGGGAGACATGAATGGGGGCCTGGTGGAGGGTGCCCTGCACTGCTGGGGGATGGGGGTGGTGGGAGACATGAGTGGGGGCCTGGTGGAGGGTGCCCCTGGATGCTGGGGGGTGGGGGTGCAGGGGACATGAGTGGGGGCCTGGTGGAGGGTGCCCCTGCACTGCTGGGGGGTGGGGGTGGTGGGAGACATGAGTTGGACATGAGTGGGGGGCTGGTGGAGTTCTTTAGTTCTGTGTATATAGTTCTTTAGTTTTAGGTTTCCTTTGTTTCTTCTTATGATTTGGAGTCGACGAACACTGCTCCACTTTTTGTATATAGTTGCATTTTAGTTAGGGTTTTTTGTAGGTTTCCTTTGTTCAGTTGGGCTCATGGACCCTTGGATGTTTTGTGCATAGTTCTTCATTGGATTGTTTGATATTTTTTTTTTTTATTTATTCACCATGGAGCAATGTCTTTGCATTTCTTTTTCTCTCTCGGATTGATTTTATTTTTAATGTGACTTTGGACAACAGTTTTTTGAATTTGGATTTGTAGTTTTAATTTTTTTTGACAGACATGCAGCTTATCTTTTTTTCATTGCCATTGTAGTTTGTTTCATTTCATTTGCATTCAATTTTTTTTAATACAATTTTGTTTTCATACTTGACTGTGTGGTATCATCTCATTGGTTTCATGCCTGTTATGTTGGGTGTTTTCGCATTCAATTGCAACCATTTTGTGTGACGGACATGGGTTCATTTGCTTTATGAACATTGGGGGTGTAACATGTAATTTCCATTTCCATGTGGGTGAATGGGTTACTTGGTAGGGCCTTTTGGCAGTGGAGGCTGACCATAACGCACATGATTGAGGATTGTGAGGACCTGGGTGCAGGGGGACATGAGTGGGGGCCTGGTGGAGGGTGCCCCTGCACTGCTCGGGGGTGGGGGTGGTGGGAGACATGAGTTGGACATGAGTGGGGGCCTGGTGGAGGGTGCCCCTGGATGCTGGGGGGTGGGGGTGCAGGGGGCCATGAGTGGGGGCCTGGTGGAGGGTGTCCCTGCACTGCTGGGGGTGGGGGTGATGGGAGACATTGCAGGGCACCCTCCACCAGGCCCCCACTCATGTCTCCTACCACCCCCACCCCCCAGCATCCAGGGGCACCCTGCACCAGGCCCCCACTCATGTCCAACTCATGTCTCCCACCACCCCCACCCCCCAGCATTGCAGGGCACCCTCCACCAGGCCCCCACTCATGTCTCCTACCACCCCCACCCCCCAGCATCCAGGGGCACCCTGCACCAGGCCCCCACTCATGTCCAACTCATGTCTCCCACCACCCCCACCCCCCAGCAGTGCAGGGGCACCCTCCACCAGGCCCCCACTCATGTCCAACTCATGTCTCCCACCACCCCCACCCCCCAGCAGTGCAGGGGCACCCTCCACCAGGCCCCCACTCATGTCCCCCTGCACCCCCACACCCCAGCATCCAGGGGCACCCTCCACCAGGCCCCCACTCATGTCTCCCAACACCCCCACCCCCCAGCAGTCCAGGGCACCCTCCACCAGGCCCCCACTCATGTCTCCCACCACCCCCACCCCCCAGCAGTGCAGGGCACCCTCCACCAGGCCCCCACTCATGTCTCCCATCACCCCCACCCCCCAGCATTGCAGGGCACCCTCCACCAGGCCCCCACTCATGTCTTCCATCACCCCCACTCCCTAGCATTGCAGGGCACCCTCCACCAGGCCCCCACTCATGTCCAACTCATGTCTCCCACCACCCCCACCCCCCAGCAGTGCAGGGGCACCCTCCACCAGGCCCCCACTCATGTCCCCCTGCACCCTCACCCCCCAGCATCCAGGGGCACCCTCCACCAGGCCCCCACTCATATCTCCCACCACCCCCACCGCCAGCAGTGCAGGGGCACCCTCCACAAGACCCCCACTCATGTCTCCCATCATCCCCACCCCCCAACATTGCAAGGCACCCTCCATCAGGCTCCCACTCATGTCTCCCATCACCCCCACCCTCCAGCAGTGCAGGGGCACCCTCCACCAGGCCCCCACTCATGGCCCCCTGCACCCCCACCCCCATCATCCAGGGGCACCCTCCACCAGGCCCCCACTCATGACCCCCTGCACCCCCACCCCCCAGCATCCAGGGGCACCCTCCACCAGGCCCCCACTCATGTCTCCCATCACCCCCACCCCCCAGCATTGCAGGGCACCCTCCACCAGGCTCCCACTCATGTCTCCCATCACCCCCACCCCCCAGCAGTGCAGGGCACCCTCCACCAGGCCCCCACTCATGTCCAACTCATGTCCCCCTGCACCCCCACCCCCAGCATCCAGGGGCACCCTCCACCAGGCCCCCATTCATGTCTCCCACCACCCCCACCCCCTAGCAGTGCAGGGGCACCCTCCACCAGACCCCCACTCATGTCCAACTCATGTCTCCCACCACCCCCACCCCCCAGCAGTGCAGGGGCACCCTCCACCAGACCCCCACTCATGTCCAACTCATGTCTCCCACCACCCCCACCCCCCAGCATTGCAGGGCACCCTCCACCAGGCCCCCACTCATGTCTCCCATCACCCCCACCCCCAGCAGTGCAGGGGCACCCTCCACCAGGCCCCACTCATGGCCCCCTGCACCCCCACCCCCCAGCATCCAGGGGCACCCTCCACCAGGCCCCCACTCATGCCCCCCTGCACCCCCACCCCCCAGCATCCAGGGGCACCCTCCACCAGGCCCCCACTCATGTCTCCCATCCCCCCCATCCCCCAGCATTGCAGGGCACCCTCCACCAGGCCCCCACTCATGTCTCCCATCACCCCCACCCCCCAGCAGTGCAGGGTACCCTCCACCAGGCCCCCACTCATGTCCAACTCATGTCCCCCTGCATCCCCACCCCCAGCATCCAGGGGCACCCTCCACCAGGCCCCCATTCATGTCTCCCACCACCCCCACCCCCTAGCAGTACAGGGGCAGCACCACCAGGCCCCCACTCATGTCTCCCACCACCCCAACCCCCCAGCAGTGCAGGGCACCCTCCACCAGGCCCCCACCCATGTCCCCCAGCACCCCCACCCCCCAGCATCCAGGGGCACCCTCCACCAGGCCCCCACTCATGTCTCCCACCACCCCCACCCCGCAGCAGTGCAGGGCACCCTCCACCAGACCCCCACTCATGTCTCCCATCACCCCCACCCCCCAGCATTGCAGGGCACCCTCCACCAGGCCCCCACTCATGTCTCCCATCACCCCCAGCATCCAGGGGCACCCTCCACCAGGCCCCCACTCATGTCCAACTCATGTCTCCCACCACCCCCACCCCCAGCAGTGCAGGGGCACCCTCCACCAGGCCCCCACTCACGTCTCCCATCACCTCCACCCCCAAGCATTGCAGGGCACCCTCCACCAGGCCCCCACTCATGTCCAACTCATGTCTCCCACCACACCCACCCCCCAGCAGTGCAGGGGCACCCTCCACCAGGCCCCCACTCATGTCCTCCTGCACCCCCACCCCCCAGAAGTGCAGGGGCACCCTCCACCAGGCCCCCACTCATGTCCCCCTGCACCCCCACCCCCCAGCATCCAGGGGCACCCTCCACCAGGCCCCCACTCATGTCTCCCACCACCCCCACCCCCCAGCAGTGCAGGGCACCCTCCACCAGGCCCCCACTCATGTCTCCCATCACCCCCACCCCCAGCAGTGCAGGGACACCCTCCACCAGGCCCCCACTCATGGCCCCCTGCACCCCCACCCCCCAGCATCCAGGGGCACCCTCCACCAGGCCCCCACTCATGTCCAACTCATGTCTCCCACCACCCCCACCCCCCAGCAGTGCAGGGGCACCCTCCACCAGGCCCCCACTCATGTCCCCCTGCACCCAGGTCCTCACAATCCTCAATCATGTGCGTTATGGTCAGCCTCCACTGCCAAAAGGCCCTACCAAGTAACCCATTCACCCACATGGAAATGGAAATTACATGTTACACCCCCAATGTTCATAAAGCAAATGAACCCATGTCCGTCACACAAAATGGTTGCAATTGAATGGGAAAACACCCAACATAACAGGCATGAAACCAATGAGATGATACCACACAGTCAAGTATGAAAACAAAATTGTATTAAAAAAAATTGAATGCAAATGAAATGAAACAAACTACAATGGCAATGAAAAAAAGATAAGCTGCATGTCTGTCAAAAAAAATTAAAACTACAAATCCAAATTCAAAAAACTGTTGTCCAAAGTCACATTAAAAATAAAATCAATCCGAGAGAGAAAAAGAAATGCAAAGACATTGCTCCATGGTGAATAAATAAAAAAAGAAAATATCAAACAATCCAATGAAGAACTATGCACAAAACATCCAAGGGTCCATGAGCCCAACTGAACAAAGGAAACCTACAAAAAACCCTAACTAAAATGCAACTATATACAAAAAGTGGAGCAGTGTTCGTCGACTCCAAATCATAAGAAGAAACAAAGGAAACCTAAAACTAAAGAACTATATACAAAGGCGGCGGGCAAGTCCAGCGGCTCACTCTGTGGTGTTCCGGGCCAGGGCATCATCAAACTCCTCTTCGATGTCCCAGAGGCGGTCCTGTTCCATGGCCCCGAGGGTCCGCAGGGACGACGCCATCTGCTCCTCCAACCCCCTGCGGATTGGCTCGAGGCACTTGGCCCGCCTCAGGGCCCTCCGCATGGAGTTCTCCGCCCTGACCATCGTGAGCCGCGCCTCTTCCGCCCGCCGCCGCTTCGCACCTATTTGCTGGCCCAAACGCAGCCACACAGAAGACCCTTCCCATCAAGGGTCCTCCTGCCCTCCGGCCGATGCCTGCCCCTCCGATGTTGATGGCCCCGAGCCATGATGCCTCCCACGTTGACTCTGCTGCTGTCTCCGACGCAACTGCCTTTGCCAGCACGACGGCATCCAGGCTGATGGAATCCACCGACGCCGTCGTGCACGTGCCCTGCCTGATGATGCCGGCACATCCTCCATCTGCTGGGGTACAGTTGCTGTGGTGTCCACCCCTTTTGGACCTCCGACTCCCGACTGTGGCAGGGATGGGATCCCCACCCAGCTGGCTGCATTGGTCAGGGCAGATCCACAGGGGGCCCTGGTGGCATCTGGGCCGGAAGACGGCAAGGTGAACGACTGGCGTATAGCCTCCACAGAGGAGGTGAGGGCCGCCAGATTGGCCGACACATGCAGGAAACCCCCGAACATGGAAGATCCCAATTGGGCCACGTCGGCACGGTGCTCTTCGTGATGACGAGCGTACTCCTCCCGGGAAGCACGCATGTCATCACGAATTGCACCCGCGCGCATCGCGACCCCAACCAGGACCTTTTCCATATGGCCACGGGTACCCTCGTACACAGGTGGAGGGGAGTCAGGTGACATGGACATCCCCTCTACCTTCGGACGGGCCTGGGGCGGGGAATCCCTGCTGGTGCATGGTGGTGCACTCACAGGGTCAGGGACAGCGACATGCACAGGCCCCTACACGGTGACCTGTGCTGCCTCCTGCCCCTGGACTGCACCACTTGCACCAGCAGGGATGCCCCCACCAGGCCCCATGTGTGCCTCAGTGGCAGCCTCCTCCTCCTCTGTGGAAACCACCAACCTGGCTGGCTCCTCACCGTCTTCTGCCGTAGCAGGCCCCTGTGGGGGCTCACCCACCCCTTCCGCTGCAGCCGTGGGGGCATCCCCGCTGCCTTGCTCCACAGCGCCGTCTCTGCCCTCTTCTTCACTAGCCGCTGCGTAGAGGGAGAGATAGAACACAAGCATCAGGGTACTGTACAATGGTCCCCTAGACAGGAAGCAATAGCAGATGAATACCACTGTCAAAGTACACTTCCATCATGTCCGTCCATAACACATGGGTCAGTCCAGGCAAAACACACAGTAACAGGCATGGTGCATGCCATGGACATTTCCATACATGTCCAATGGACTCTTGAAACATACAATGATATGGAACTCACATGCATCATGGGTCATGCCTATCACATGCACACACTTCACCTCAGTCACATCCATCTGGCCTCATACACCCCAAACACAGCGGATACAAGGATAACTAGGCTGCATCAGTGAATCTGTGCATTGTCACAGACATGTGTCATGCATCCATGGCATTCACAAGTCACAGACACACAGGTCAGGCACACAGACATAGCTACCATATATGTACCTGGCATCAGCACCCATCCCCACCCATGACCAGGAACAGACACTGGCATGCTCTCATGTGTAAAATCTGCATAGGGCTCCCCATGTCGCATTTAAACACATGCAACGACCATGTGGTTCACACATCACTGGTCGCACATGCATTACCATGATGTCCCTGTACACATACATGCGTACATGGCCTATGTCACACATACAGTCAAGTATCAGACAACCAGCACACCGCAACATGCCCTGTCTCACACAGCAATGCTTAGCCACTTACCGCTCAACTCCAGACGGGTCTCCCTCTCAAGGATCTGGGCGTGGAGCCTCCAAGAGGCGCCGGGCCTTCACAAGGGTCCTGGACCTCAAGTCCTCCCAGCGCTTCTTGATCTTCTGGACGTCGCGGGTTGCCACCCCCTCCGCGTTGATGGCAACCACACAGTCGGCCCAGATCCTCTCCCGTCCTTCCTTGCTGGCGCAGGACGATCCAAAGAGGGCATCATACTGCCCCAGGACATGCTCCACCAGGACACCAACTTCGGTGGCAGTGAAGCTGGTGCCCCTCTGCCCCTCTGGCCTGGGGTTGCCACTGGTGCCAGATGTCGAAGTGCCCGACATGGCAACCCCAGAGGCAGGAGTGGGTGGGCAACTGGGTCCTGGGGCTGGGCTGTGGAGCGATGTTATCCCAGTCGGGAGTCTTCTGTTCCAGCAGGGGTGGACACAGCAACTGGACCCCTGCAGATGGCTGATGTGCAGGCACCAAATGGCAGGGCACGGTGGCAGCAGGCAGGCAGGCAGGCAGGCAGCAGCAGATGGCACGTGGGAGGCTGCTCGGGGCACTGGGGGCAGTAATTCGGCCTTCTGGGCAGGAGCGTGGTCTTCCGTTTGTTTTTGCGTGGCCAGCTTGATACGGAGTGATTTGGCACGTGAAAATCCTGCATGTCAGCGTGAAATTCGAGGAAAGGCCCTTAGCGCGTAAGCGCGTCAGCACGCATACGCGATTCTATTGGACCAAAGGCCCTCAGCGCGTAAGCGCGTCTGTGACGTGACCCGCACGGGTGTTTCCCTCATAGCACGTGATGAAGGAGCACACGTGGAAAGACTGCACGTCAGAGTGTCATAGCGTGTAATTGGACAAAAGTGCGCGATGTACGTGTATTTCAGGGGTGCGCGGGCACTTACACACGCGAGTACATCAGTGCACGTGTATTCCGGGGTGCGCGGGAATTTCGACACGCTATTGGCCTGGGTACTGGATTTCAGGGGAGCGCGGGAAGTTTCACACGCTCGCCTACAACAGGTACAGCAAAGAAACACGTACGCCAGTAGGAAGCAGGCATACGTCGACCCGCGACGCATACATTTGCGCGCAGAAAACTAACAAGCTCAGACGCCAGGATGAATATACCGTTCCTAGCAGCAGTGGCCGTGGGCTACCAAAGGAGGAGGAGGAGGATAGTCAGGGCCAGAATTTTCACACCCAGAACCAGCCTTTTCGGGATGCCTGATGACCAGGTGTATGGGAGGTACAGATTTCCACCACACATAATACTGGACCCACCCTTTGCTCCCAAGCACTCAGCCCCCTGGAGAAGGTCCTCAATGTACTGCACTTCTTAGCCACTGGATCATTTCAGCGGACAAGTGCCATAGTGGGTGGGGTGTCACAGGCCACGCAGTCACGCTGCCTACACCAGGTCTTAAACATCATCACTGCACGCCCATCAGTCCGCAGGCACATATACCTGCCCAGAACACCTGCAGAAAGGCATGCTGCCGCCCTGGATTTTTACGGTGTGGCACGATTCCCCAAAGTGCTAGGTGCCATCGACTGCACCCATGTGGCTCTATGTCCCCCCAGGGCATCTGAGCATATCTATAGGAACCG
This sequence comes from Ambystoma mexicanum, assembly GCF_040938575.1. NCBI lineage: Eukaryota > Metazoa > Chordata > Amphibia > Caudata > Ambystomatidae > Ambystoma > Ambystoma mexicanum. The sequence continues at coordinate 142,044,303 of NC_090924.1, forward strand.
CAAGCACTGGCATTCCATCAACGTGCAGGTAGTATGTAATGCCAAGGGAATCATCACCTCAGTATATGCCAACTATCCCGGGTCCTCCCACGACAGCTTCAATTACCGAATGTCCACCCTAAGGCGGGACCTAGAAGCTGGGCGGCATGGCGATACATGGCTGCTTGGTGAGTATGAATGCCACTGCACATGCATGCATGTCAGATACTGAGCAAGGTCACAACCCCACCAATGATACCCATCACCACCTCCACAGGGGACAGTGCCTACCCTCTCAGCCCCCACATGATGACGCCAATTCGGAACCCCACCACGCCACCCGAGGTAAGATATAACACAGCCCACATTGCAACCCGGGGCATAGTGGAGCGCACATTCGGAGTGCTTAAGTCATGCTTTCGCTCCCTTGACCGTTCTGGCGGGCAGCTGTTATACGCTCCCCCAGTAGTGTGCAGGATCATAGTGGCAGCATGTGTCCTGCACAACGTTGCAACACGCCGGGGCCTGGCCGTGGACATGGTGGTGCCCCCACATCCCCAACCACATGCACGCCCGCTGCGCATGGGAGGGGAAAGGGCACGGGGGGAGGCAACCCGTACACAGCTAGTGGCTAATTACTTCACATAAAATCACACCCGTGTGGAGTGCACACTGCCCTGGCACATACCATCTGACAATCAATGATGACTCAACCTGACACTGATCCTGAATGTCTGGAGAATCAACCATCAAAACCATATCAGCCTGAGATTGTTCACCTGGAAGTGTTACAATGTGTGCATCCCTACCTACACAGACACCACCAATGCAGTTTCGTGAAAAAACACATTCATGCAGCTAAAATGAATACCCACTTGCAAAATGCAACATGAGGACAGTGCCATGTCACCCAACCCATCCCCAGCACCGCCACATGACACACCATGCCATGCTATGTGCAGGTAAACAAAGTAATCCTCACAACATGACACAAGTGTCACAAAGTACAGTGTCCCTAATTGAAACTCGCGACACCTGAAATGCTCACAGTAATGCAGGACCAACAACACACTTGAGCAGGTATTTAGCAACAACACTTATCATCTACTGACCCTCAAAACTACCATTAACATGACATTACGAATTTAAGGAATTAGTAGTCTCACCACCTGGAAATGCCTGCACTCCCACCACTTCCAACTCTACAGTGTTGGCGCCATGTAGAGTTGTAGGTGCACTGCTGCCAACATGGACCCCATCTCCATAGTAGAGGGCCTTGTGTAGACATGAGGAAAGGACCTGCAAATTAGGAGGTAGACATGGATGATGAGTTACAGATCAATGCAACATGCAGTGTACAACACAACACCAATATGCACTAGAAATGTATACACAGTATTGACTAGACTACCCACACATGTAGTGGGAGTCCAATGTCACCATGTACGTCAATGTCACTTGGGCACACCCTTTGCAAGCCCATGGAAACGGGAAGCAGGAGGGGTGTGTGTGACAAAAACCCAAGCATCTGAACCAAATACATGACAAGCCTGCAAGTGCCCAGCCACAACAGAGAACAGGGTGCACACCAAAACCCGTCTGTGTGGATCTTGCGAAAAAAAAAACACCTCCATGGGCTCATGGCCCACACGGCTACCCTATTGTGGGAGTATCACTGCTGTCGCTATTATCACCCTGTGCAGCTGCATCCGGAGGTGGTGGCACTATGGGAGGCAGCCCACGCAAGGCCCTAGTCTGTTCCTCCATGGCTGCAAGCATGCGGGTGTGGTAGGTCTCGTTCTGGAGGATGAGTGTGCGGAGTTCCCCATGCAACAACTCACGGGATGCCCGGACCTCCGCCCTAGTTGCCTGCATCTCAGCTGAGAGCGTACGGGTGAGACGCTCCAGCTGCTGTTCTGTCCTTCGGTTTGTTGAAGCCTCAAGCTCAACAAGAGTCGTCCTGAGGTGAAGGAGTTCCAGCATCAGGGCTTCCCTGTGGCCCTGGGACTCTATGGAGATGGCTTCCTGCAGAGTCGCCAGTGCCGCCCGCCTGTCCCTGTTGGACGCCAACATGTCCTCCCTGTGTGACTGGCATATGGAGTCGGTTGCCTGCTGTATTCGCTCCATCAGCCTTTCGGGGGGGACAATGGAAGTGGCCACCCTATCCATGGCCTGAGCCATCATCTCTGATGATTCTGCCTGTTGGGTTGCCATACTGTAAATGGATTGCTCCCATGCAGTATTGCAAGGTGGCGTACGGCCACCACGTCGGCGGGCACCACACCTGTCTGGGGCAAGGCGAACTGCGCCTTGCTGTGCCGGCACTGCCTGAGGCTGCAGGACTGCATTCCCCCTCTGATCTGCTGGCACAGGAACAGGATCAGATGTCGCGGAGTGTGACCCTGCATCCGTAACCACCAAAGGCGTAGCTGCCAACACTGACATCCCCATTGAGGGTTCTGACCCTGGTGCAGGTGGGTGGGACAGAACAGAATCCCTCCCAGGAACACTCACCTGCGAAGGCACGTAGGTCTCATCATCCGAATCAACACCTGAGTACAGCTCGGGAGAGGTGCAGCCAGAGACACCCCTTGAGAGCACGACCTGCAGCAGTTGTGGGTTCTCACCCACCACTACACCACGTCCCTCACTGGTGGACGGTCGGCCCTCATCCCCTCCTGGGTCTGCACCATCTCCACAACCCCAGCAGTATCAGGTGCGTCTTCCCCTGCAAAGACATAAAAGCAAACAAATGGATACAGGTATTAGCACCATGGCACACAATGAGGGCTGAGAAGCAACAGAACCAGTACTTGATTGACACATGTCCCACATGACTAAAACCCTCCCATGCATGCACCCTCACTGCGTATGAAGGGTAGGCAAATGGCACACACTGATGACAACAAGATGGAAGATGAACACATTTTCTGCATGCTGCCTGGCAGTGGCATCACACATTGGCCTTTGATTGCCAGGTGAAATACACATGCCATCACACAGATGGCATGTATCATTGCTATTGAGTGAAGATGGAGAGGAGGGCAGCCTTATTCATTCAGTCCAGTTCCCTCATGTAATAGCTTTTCTAATTCAAACAGGTCTGATTTTTCACCTGGAGCTGCCAGTCCAAAATGGTCCGATTGCACAGGGACATGTCTGAACAAATGATATCCAGGTAACAAAGTCACTCCACTTTACCATAGCCCTGTCAGACATGTGACTAGAGGACTGAGAAATGCCTAGTAAAAGTGGTGGAATGCAAACAATCTGCCTGAATGAACAGAGAAAAATAAGCAACAATGTAGTGGCAAGGTGACACTTCAAGGGCAACTGGCGTGCTGTTGGGCTAGATGTCTACTGTTGGCAGAAGGGATACTGCTATGGCCAAATGCTGCTGCGCAGAATGTATTGCATGAAGCACATGGGTGACCCAAACGACTCAGGCGCACACACCCTCACCTGGCACACAAACAGAAGCCCTCACACACACACCATGCACATGGATGACACACACATGCATGTGCATTCACCGGACAATGCCTCATAATCAGGCAGATCTCCCACGCCTTGGATCTGTTCCTCCGTGACGTAGGTCCCAGCGACTGACTCACGTGGAGTGAGTTCCATGTCTTCTACTGGAGACCCACCTCCAGTCACTAGAGTTGCGGCATGACTTGAGGCCAGCTTATTCTTTGCCCTGCACTGTAGGTCATTCCAGCGCTTATAGCAATCATTGGCTGTGCGCCTCACGATTCCAAGGGCACTTATGATGTCCGCAACGGTCTGCCAGTGTGCCTGGCGTTGTGCAGGTGTGGTCTTGGATCCTGCAACAATGACCATTTCGTTATCATGTGCGGACACATACTCGACAAGTGCATTCAGTTCGGCATCCTTGAAGCTGGGCTTCCTCGACGGGCCGGACTGTGTAGCCGTGTCTGGGGCATCAGCCTGTGCCGGACGAGCACTCTTCCTCTTTCGCTTGGAAGGTGGTGGTGGTGATCCTGAGTGTCCTACGCCGCTCTGGACACTAGGGGCAGGAGCCCTGGTGGACTCTGTATCAGGAGTGTGGGATTGCACACTCAGCATGGGAGTTGGTTCAGGCATTGGCTCAAGTGTAATGGTGTCAGGGGGAATGTCAGCAGGATGGACTAGGACCGACACTGTCCTGGCTGGGTGTGTGAGAGCTGGGGTGGATGGAGCCGCAGCTGCCCCTGCAGCCTCTCCATCCTGCCTACTTGGGGCAGCAGATGACCTTGCTGCCCCTGATCCACGTGGCCTGATGACATCAATGTGCACCAGCGCACGTGTCATAGGCCTGCTGACCTGGAAGTCAGCCATGGAGTCAGCCAGGTCTGGTGCCACAATGGGCTGGTCCAACAAGGGCTGAGCATGGATGGTGTCAGCCACATCACCCTCAAACAGGGAGGGGCGGGGGGGATTATGGGTGCCCTTGACTGGTCCTCGACACATGGGGGGACAGGGTCACCCTGCAAGTAACAACCACGTCCCCTACCGGATCCACCACGGCCACCACTTGTGGCTCGTCCACCTTTGCCACCCTTACGGATTCCTCGCCTCCCAACCATGGCACTGATGTTAATGTGCATATGGGAGTGGCTGTAAACTATTGTCCTGGGCAATTGGGGGTCAAAGAGGTTGGGTACCAGATGGTAATTGTACCCTAGTGCTCTAGCAAGGCTGAATGTGTCCCCTGGGGAAAGATGACGGGTCACGCAACACACAGGAAGCCCAAAAAAGGGAGATGACGTGCACGCAACCCCTCCTAGACCACGTGTGCGGAAAAAAAAACCTGCACTACGCTGTGGCACCCAGTAACACAAGAATGAACGTATGCGTGTCACACGCAGCCTAGAATGACCTCAGAAGGGGTAGGCTACACACGGGGCAAGCACAGATGTTAGATACGTGCGTGACTCACCGTCTGCCAGGAAAAAGAGCGTGAAAAAGAAGCGCATGTGCGCGTTGGCAACACCCCCGCCAAAAGAAGAATTGTACGCTGTCTGAGGAGACAGGACAACAGTAGAAGGGAACGCTGTTTGAGGGAAGAGGCCCAGGAAAACCAGAAAAAGAGAAAAAAGAGAAAAAGCTGTCAGAGGTAACAGGGAGTACGAACTTGAAACGCCGTGAAGTAAATCGCGTGTGAAACGACAAGAAGTACAGATTTCACCCACTCGCTCTCCACGAAAAGCACGTACAAGGAAATGGTGTTCTACACATACCTTTTATGCAGGCCCACACGTCCAGCGTCACTTCCGCGTGTACACGCTAGGGCCATTTCCACCAATTACACGCTTTGTCATTTCCGCGTGTAGGGCCATTTCCACCAATTACACGCTTTGTCACTTCCGCGTGTACGCGCTAAGGCCATTTCCACCAATTACACGCTTTGACACTCGGACGTGTCTTTTATTTTTTTAACACGCAACATTTCAAACGTGTGCCATATTCAACGTGCACGTGACTTCATAGACGCGCATACGCTGGTGGCCTTTGGGCCAATGAATGTACAGACGTGTGCTGACGCACTTACGCGCTAAGGGCCTTTCCTCGAATTACATGCAGACGTGCCGGATTTTCACGTGCAAAATCACTCCGTATCAAGCTGGCCACGCGTTCACACACAGAAGACCACGCTCCTGCCCAGAAGGCCGAATTACTGCCCCCCAGAGCCCTGAGCATGCTCCCACCTGCCATCTGCTGCTGCCTGACTGCCTGCTGCCCACGTGCCCTGCCATTTGCTGCCTGCACATCAGCCAGGGGTGCTGTTGCTGTGACCACCCCTGCTGGAACCAAAGACTCCCGACTGCTTTTCCATCGCCCCACAGCCCAGCCCAGGACCCAGTTGCCCACCCACTCCTGCCTCTGGGGTTGCTGTGACCACCCCTGCTGGAACCAAAGACTCCCGACTGCTTTTCCATCGCCCCACAGCCCAGCCCAGGACCCAGTTGCCCACCCACTCCTGCCTCTGGGGTTGCCATGTCAGGTACTGCAACATCTGGCACCAGTGGCAACCCCGGGCCAAGGAGGCAGAGGGGCACCAGCTTCACTGCCACCGAAGTTAGTGTCCTGGTGGAGCATGTCCTGGGGCAGTATGATGCCCTCTTCGGAAGGATGCGCGCCGACAAGGAAGGACGGACTCAGATCTGGATGGACATTGTGACTGCCATCAACGCGGAGGAGGTGGCAGTCCGCGACTACGAACGTGTCAGGAAGCGCTGGGAGGACTTCAGGTCCAGGACCCTCAACTAGGCCTGGTGCCTCCTGAAGGCAGCGGATGCTAAGGGGCGCCTGGGCCACTTGTCGGAAGATCAGATGAGGGTCCTGGAATGCATATCCCCAGTGCTCCACATCCAGGTCCTTGAGAGGCAGACCCGTCTGGAGTCGAGCGGTAAGTGTACATGCATACTGATTGTAAGCTGTGCATGTGGTGGTGTGCCAGGAGTGTGCAGATTGAACATGTATATTTATGTGGGCAAGTAGGGGGGGGGTGTACAGGGCCGTGAGGGTGACACATGCGAGGGGTCTCATGTGTGACACATGGATGGTGCTTGTGTGTGTGGGCTTGCATGGCACAAGATGTGGAGGAATGATTGCCAGGTGTGACATGGATGTCGATCAAAACACTGCGACAGTTGGCGGAGGTGTACACATGCATGCAAGTTTGGTGGTGTGTGTGCATGTGTAGTGTACTCCCTATGTTGCATGAGATGTGTGGATGACCTTTGGCTGCTCATGCTGTTGTATGTGAATGGATGGTGCTGGCTGTTGCAATATGGCTGTGGTATGGCTCATGTGTGCAAGTTGAAATAACATGTGTGTTGGGGATTGTGATGCCATGTCTGAGGTTTACCAATGCCACTCATGTATAACTGTCATGTATGTATGAGTCCATTTTACAGTGCCCTTATGCCTGTGTTTTCTTTCTCCCTGTCTGCAGCGTCAACTGATGAAGAGGGCGGAGAAGGTGCTGTGGGGCACAGCGGCAGGGGTCGCACCACCAGCCGGAGACTCAAGGCCCGGATCCCCTCCCAGGTCGGGGAGTGAGGAGTCCGGTGCCGTGTCCCAGGCCGCAGCTGCCGAGGGAAGGTCCAAGAGGCGGAGGTTGGAGTTGGACTCCTCGGCAGCAGATGGGGCAGCTGGGACCCCACAGGGCCCAACGGAGGAAGATGGCACGGAGTCATCCAGGTTGGTGGGGGGTTTGGTGGAGGAGGAGGCCGTGCAAGCGACAGAGGCAGGGTCTGGAGGTGGGGATTCCACTGGTGCTAGTGGTGCAGTGCAGGATCAGGGGCAGGAGGCAGCACAGTTCGCCGCGGAGGTGCCTGTGTGCAATCCTGTCCCTGCTCCTGTCACTGCATCATCTTGCACCAGCGGGGATGCCTACCTTCAGACCCGTTCTCAGGGAGGGGATTGGCTTACAACACCTGGCCTTCCTCTCCCTGCGGATGTGGCTATCCTGCACCAGGTTGAGCCTGTCCAGGGTGGGGTTCCGTTGCGTCAACGGGCCATGCGAGCTGACCTGCAGTCTTTTCATGATGAGTCTGCACGTCTTCTCGCATGGCTCGTTGACTGCGTTGACCCACTGGGACAGTTCACCAGGGCTGGATTCCTCCTTTTCCTGGACCTTGTTCCGACCCCCTTCTCCACAGAACCCCCTATGCCCCAGTCGTCCTCCATGCCATCTTCCCACCCATGTGTCACCTGGGTGCCCTGTGGAGCTGCCTCCGACCGTGAGGCCAGGCTGGTGGACAACAGATCCCTGCCACAGTCGGGAGTCGGACGTCCAGCAGGGGTGGCCACATCAACGACTGCACCCCAGCTGGAGGAGGATGTGCAGGCACCATCGGACAGGGTACATGGACAGCAGCAGCTGCAGCAGCAGGAGGCTGTAGGTGGGAGCCACGATAGCTCGGGACCTTCAACATCGGAGGGGCAGGCATCGGCCGGAGGGCAGGAGGACCCTGGACGGGAAGTGTCTTCCGTGTGGCAGCAGTTGGGCTACGCCATAGATGCGGAGCGGCGGCGGGCGGAAGAGGCACGGCTAACGATGGTCAGGGCGAAGAACTCCATGTGGAGGGCCCTGAGGCGGGCCGAGTGCCTCGAGGCAATCCGCAGGGAGTTGGAGGTGTACATGTCGGCCTCCCTGCGGACCCTCGGGGCCATGGAACAGGACCGCCTCCGGGACATAGACGAGGAGTTCGATGATGCCCTGGCCCGGAACACCACTGAGTGAGCCGCTGGACTGGCCCACCACCATTGTATATAGTTATTTAGTGATGGGTTTCCTTTATTGTTTATTTTTATTTGGAGTCGGCGGACACTGCTCCACCTTTTGTATGTACTTCCATTTTAGGTTTTTTTGTAGGTTTCATTTCTTCTGTTGGGATGATGGACCCTGAATACTTTGTACATAGTTGGACTTTGCATTTGGATATTTTTTTTACTATGAATATTTTTTTCCATGGAGCAATGGTTTTCTATTTCTTTTTTCCCTTCATTTCCTTTTTATGGACTTGAACTTTGGAAGACATTTTTTTGGATTATCATTTATTGATTTTATTTTGAAAAGGGACAGCCAGCTTAATTTTCTTTATTTTATACTTGTGTATATTGTTTAATTTTGATTGCCATTACTGTTGTTTTTAATACATTATTTTGATTTTTTCATTCTTCAATGTGTGGTTTCATCTCATTGGTTTCATGCATGTCATGATATGGGTTTTCAGATTCACTTGCAACCATTGTGTGTGTGTGAGACACATGTGTTCATTTACATTGTTTCCATTGGAGTAGTATCATGGGCGCATGTAATACTTGGTTGTGCTTTGGGCTGTGGTGGCTGGCCATGAGGCCCATGCTTGAGGATTGTCAGGGCCTGTGGGCAGGGGGACATGTGTGGGGCCTGGTGGAGGCTGCCCCTGGTGGCTGGGGGGTGGGGGTGGTGGGAGACATGAGTGGGGGCCTGGTGGAGGGTGCCCTGCACTGCTGGGGGTGGGGGTGGTGGGAGACATGAGTTGGACATGAGTGAGGGCCTGGTGGAGGGTGCCCTGCACTGCTAGGGGGTGGGGGTGGTGGGAGACATGAGTGGGGGCCTGGTGGTGCTGCCCCTGCATTGCTAGGGGTGGGGGTAGTGGGAGACATGAGTGGGGCCTGGTGGAGGCTGCCCCTGCACTGCTGGGGGGGTGGCGGTGGTGGGAGACATGTGTGGGGGCCTGGTGGAGGCTGCCCCTGCACTGCTAGGGGGTGGGGGTGGTAGGAGACATGAGTGGGGGCCTGGTGGAGGCTGCCCCACAGTCCTGGGGGGTGGGGTGGGTGGGAGACATGAGTGGGGGCCTGGTGGAGGCTGCCCCTGGTGGCTGGGGGGTGGGGGTGGTGGGAAACATGAGTGGGGGCATGGTGGAGGGTGTCCCTGGTGGCTGGGGGGGTGATGGGAGACATGAGTGGGGGCCTGGTGGAGGCTGCCCCTGCACTGCTGGGGGGTGGGGATGATAAGGGACATGAGTGGGGGCCTGGTGGTGCTGCCCCTGCACTGCTAGGGGGTGGGGGTGATAGGGGAGATGAGTGGGGGCCTGGACGAGGATGCCCCTGCACTGCTAGGGGGTGGGGGTGGTGGGAGACATGAGTGGGGGCCTGGTGGAGGCTGCCCCTGGTGGCTGGGGGGTGGGGATGGTGGGAGGCATGAGTGGGGGCCTGGTGGAGGCTGCCCCACAGTCCTGGGGGTGGGGTGGGTGGGAGACATGAGTGGGGGCCTGGTGGAGGCTGCCCCTGCACTGCTAGGGGGTGGGGGTGATAGGGGACATGAGTGGGGGCCTGGTGGAGGCTGCCCCTGCACTGCTAGGGGGTGGGGTGGTGGGAGACATGAGTGGGGGCCTGGTGGAGGCTGCCCCTGGTGGCTGGGGGGTGGGGGTGGTGGGAGACATGAGTGGGGGCCTGGTGGAGGCTGTCCCTGGTGGCTGGGGGGTGGGGGTGCAGGGGGGCATGAGTGGGGGCCTGGTGGAGGGTGCCCCTGCACTGCTGAGGGGTGGAGGTGGTGGGAGACATGAGTTGGACATGAGTGGGGGCCTGGTGGAGGGTGCCCTGCACTGCTAGGGGGTGGGGGTGGTGGGAGACATGAGTGGGGGCCTGGTGGTGCTGCCCCTGCACTGCTAGGGGGTGGGGGTGGTGGGAGACATGAGTGGGGGCCTGGTGGAGGCTGCCCCTGCACTGCTGGGGGGTGGGGGTATTGGGAGACATGAGTGGGGGCCTGGTGGAGGCTGCCCCTGCACTGCTAGGGGGTGGGGGTGGTGGGAGACATAAGTGGGGGCCTGGTGGAGGCTGCCCACAGTCCTGGGGGGTGGGGTGGGTGGGAGACATGAGTGGGGCCTGGTGGAGGCTGCCCCTGGTGGCTGGGGGGTGGTGGGAGACATGAGTGGGGGCATGGTGGAGGGTGCCCCTGGTGGCTGGGGGGGTGGTGGGAGACATGAGTGGGGGCCTGGTGGAGGATGCCCCTGCACTGCTGGGGGGTGGGGTGATAGGGGACATGAGTGGGGGCCTGGTGGTGCTGCCCCTGCACTGCTAGGGGGTGGGGGTGATAGGGGACATGAGTGGGGGCCTGGTGGAGGCTGCCCCTGCACTGCTAGGGGGTGGGGGTGGTGGGAGACATGAGTGGGGGCCTGGTGGAGGCTGCCCCTGGTGGCTGGGGGGTGGGGATGGAGGGAAACATGAGTGGGGGCCTGGTGGAGGCTGCCCCACAGTCCTAGGGGTGGGGTGGGTGGGAGACATGAGTGGGGGCCTGGTGGAGGCTGCCCCTGCACTGCTAGGGGGTGGGGGTGATAGGGGACATGAGTGGGGGCCTGGTGGAGGCTGCCCCTGGTGGCTGGGAGGTGGGGGTGGTGGGAGACATGGGTGGGGGCCTGGTGGAGGCTGTCCCTGCACTGCTGGGGGGTGGGGGTGGTGGGAGACATGAGTTGGACGTGAGTGGGGGCCTGGTGGAGGGTGCCCTGCACTGCTAGGGGGTGGGGGTGGTGGGAGACATGAGTGGGGGCATGGTGGTGCTGCCCCTGCACTGCTAGGGGGTGCAGGTGGTGGGAGACATGAGTGGGGGCCTGGTGGAGGCTGCCCCTTGTGGCTGGGGGGTGGGGGTGCAGGGGGGCATGAGTGGGGGCCTGGTGGAGGGTGCCCCTGCACTGCTGGGGGGTGGGGGTGGTGGGAGACATGAGTTGGACATGAGTGTGGGCCTGGTGGAGGCTGCCCCACAGTCCTGGGGGTGGGGTGGGTGGGAGACATGAGTGGGGGCCTGGTGGAGGCTGCCCCTGGTGGCTGGGGGGTTGGGATGGTGGGAGACATGAGTGGGGGCCTGGTGGAGGCTGCCCCACAGTCCTGGGGGTGGGGTCGGTGGGAGACATGAGTGCGGGCATGGTGGAGGCTACCCCTGCACTGCTAGGGTGTGGGGGTGATAGGGGACATGAGTGGGGGCCTGGTGGAGGCTGCCCCTGCACTGCTAGGGGATGGGGGTGGTGGAAGACATGAGTGGGGGCCTGGTGGAGGCTGCCCCTGGTGGCTGGGGGGTGGGGGTGGTGGTAGACATGAGTTGGACATGAGTGGGGGCCTGGTGGAGGGTGCCCTGCACTGCTATGGGGTGGGGGTGGTGGGAGACATGAGTGGGGGCCTGGTGGTGCTGCCCCTGCACTGCTAGGGGGTGGGGGTGGTGGGAGACATGGGTGGGGGCCTGGTGGAGGCTGCCCCTGGTGGCTGGGGGGTGGGGGTGCAGGGGGACATGAGTGCGGGCCTGGTGGAGGGTGCCCCTGCACTGCTGGGGGGTGGGGTGGTGGGAGACATGAGTTGGACATGAGTGGGGGCCTGGTGGAGGGTGCCCTGCACTGCTAGGGGGTGGGGGTGGTGGGAGACGTGAGTGGGGGCCTGGTGGTGCTGCCCCTGCACTGCTAGGGGGTGGGGGTGGTGGGAGACATGAGTGGGGGCCTGGTGGAGTCTGCCCCTGCACTGCTGGGGGGTGGGGGTGGTGGGAGACATGAGTGGGGGCCTGGTGGAGGCTGCCCCACAGTCCTAGGGGGTGGGTTGGGTGGGAGACATGAGTGGGGGCCTGGTGGAGGCTGCCCCTGGTGGCTGGGGGGTGGGGGTGGTGGGAGACATGAGTGGGGACATGTTGGAGGGTGCCCCTGGTGGCTAGGGGGCTGGTGGGAGACATGAGTGGGGGCCTGGTGGAGGATGCCCCTGCACTGCTGGGGGGTGGGGGAGATAGGGGACATGAGTGGGGGCCTGGTGGTGCTGCCCATGCACTGCTACGGGGTGGGGTGATAGGGGATATGAGTGGGGGCCTGGTGGAGGCTGCCCCTGCACTGCTAGGGGGTGGGGGTGGTGGGAGACATGAGTGGGGGCCTGGTGGAGGCTGCCCCACAGTCCTGGGGGGTGGGGTGGGTGGGAGACATGAGTGACGGCCTGGTGGAGGTTGCCCCTGCACTGCTAGGGGGTGGGGGTGATAGGGGACATGAGTGGGGGCTTGGTGGAGGCTGCCCCTGCACTGCTATGGGGTGGGGTGGTGGGAGACATGAGTGGGGGCCTGGTGGAGGCTGCCCCTGGTGGCTGGGGGGTGGGGGTGGTGGGAGACATGAGTGGGGGCCTGGTGGAGGCTGCCCCTGCACTGCTGGGGGGTGGGGGTGGTGGGAGACATGAGTTGGACATGAGTGGGGGCCTGGTGGAGGGTGCCCTGCACTGCTAGGGGGTGGGGGTGGTGGGAGACATGAGTGGGGGCCTGGTGGTGCTGCCCCTGCACTGCTAGCGAGTGGGGGTGGTGGGAGACATGAGTGGGGGCCTGGTGGAGGCTGTCCCTGGTGGCTGGGGGGTGGGGGTGCAGAGGGACATGAGTGGGGGCCTGGTGGAGGCAGCCCCTGGTGGCCGGGGGGTGGGGTGGTGGTCGACATGAGTGGGGGCATGGTGGAGGGTGCCCCTGGTGGCTGGGGGTTGGGAGACATGAGTGGGGGCCTGGTGGAGGCTGCCCCTGCACTTCTGGGGGGTGGGGGTGATAGGGGACATGAGTGGGGGCCTGGTGGTGCTGCCCCTGCACTGCTAGGGGGTGGGGGTGGCGGGAGACCTGAGTGGGGGCCTGGTGGAGGCTGCCCCTGCACTGCTGGGGGGTGGGGGTGATGGGAGACATGAGTTGGACATGAGTGGGGGCTTGGTGGAGGGTGCCCTGCACTGCTAGGGGGTGGGGGTGGTGGGAGACATGAGTGGGGGCCTGGTGGTGCTGCCCCTGCACTGCTAGGGGGTGGGGGTGGTGAGAGACATGAGTGGGGGCCTGGTGGAGGCTGCCCCTGGTGGCTGGGGGGTGGAGGTGCAGGGGGACATGAGTGGGGGCCTGGTGGAGGGTGCCCCTTAACTGCTGGGGGGTGGGGGTGGTGGGAGACATGAGTTGGACATGAGGGGGCCTGGTGGAGGGTGCCCTGCACTGCTAGGGGGTGGGGGTGGTGGGAGACATGAGTTGGACATGAGTGGGGGCCTGGTGGAGGGTGCCCTGCACTGCTAGGGGATAGGGGTGGTGGGAGACATGAGTGGGGGCCTGGTTGTGCTGCCCCTGCACTGCTAGGGGGTGGGGGTGGTGGGAGACATGAGTGGGGGCCTGGTGGAGGCTGCCCCTGCACTGCTGGAGGGTGGGGATGGTGGGAGACATGAGTGGGGGCCTGGTGGAGGCTGCCCTTGCACTGCTAGGGGGTGGGGGTGGTGAGAGACATGAGTGGGGGCCTGGTGGAGGCTGCCCCTGGTGGCTGGGGGATGGGGGTGGTGGGAGACATGAGTGGGGGCATGGTGGAGGCTGCCCCTGGTTGCTGGGGTAGGGGTGGGGGGTGGGCGACATGAGTGGGGGCCTGGTGGAGGCTGCCCCTGCACTGCTAGGGGGTGGGGGTGATAGGGGACATGAGTGGGGGCTTGGTGGAGGCTGCCCCTGCACTGCTATGGGGTGGGGTGGTGGGAGACATGAGTGGGGGCCTGGTGGAGGCTGCCCCTGGTGGCTGGGGGGTGGGGGTGGTGGGAGACATGAGTGGGGGCCTGGTGGAGGCTGCCCCTGCACTGCTGGGGGGTGGGGGTGGTGGGAGACATGAGTTGGACATGAGTGGGGGCCTGGTGGAGGGTGCCCTGCACTGCTAGGGGGTGGGGGTGGTGGGAGACATGAGTGGGGGCCTGGTGGTGCTGCCCCTGCACTGCTAGCGAGTGGGGGTGGTGGGAGACATGAGTGGGGGCCTGGTGGAGGCTGTCCCTGGTGGCTGGGGGGTGGGGGTGCAGAGGGACATGAGTGGGGGCCTGGTGGAGGCAGCCCCTGGTGGCCGGGGGGTGGGGTGGTGGTCGACATGAGTGGGGGCATGGTGGAGGGTGCCCCTGGTGGCTGGGGGTTGGGAGACATGAGTGGGGGCCTGGTGGAGGCTGCCCCTGCACTTCTGGGGGGTGGGGGTGATAGGGGACATGAGTGGGGGCCTAGTGGTGCTGCCCCTGCACTGCTAGGGGGTGGGGGTGGTGGGAGACCTGAGTGGGGGCCTGGTGGAGGCTGCCCCTGCACTGCTGGGGGGTGGGGGTGATGGGAGACATGAGTTGGACATGAGTGGGGGCCTGGTGGAGGGTGCCCTGCACTGCTAGGGGGTGGGGGTGGTGGGAGACATGAGTGGGGGCCTGGTGGTGCTGCCCCTGCACTGCTAGGGGGTGGGGGTGGTGAGAGACATGAGTGGGGGCCTGGTGGAGGCTGCCCCTGGTGGCTGGGGGGTGGAGGTGCAGGGGGACATGAGTGGGGGCCTGGTGGAGGGTGCCCCTTAACTGCTGGGGGGTGGGGGTGGTGGGAGACATGAGTTGGACATGAGGGGGCCTGGTGGAGGGTGCCCTGCACTGCTAGGGGGTGGGGGTGGTGGGAGACATGAGTTGGACATGAGTGGGGGCCTGGTGGAGGGTGCCCTGCACTGCTAGGGGATAGGGGTGGTGGGAGACATGAGTGGGGGCCTGGTTGTGCTGCCCCTGCACTGCTAGGGGGTGGGGGTGGTGGGAGACATGAGTGGGGGCCTGGTGGAGGCTGCCCCTGCACTGCTGGAGGGTGGGGATGGTGGGAGACATGAGTGGGGGCCTGGTGGAGGCTGCCCTTGCACTGCTAGGGGGTGGGGGTGGTGAGAGACATGAGTGGGGGCCTGGTGGAGGCTGCCCCTGGTGGCTGGGGGATGGGGGTGGTGGGAGACATGAGTGGGGGCATGGTGGAGGCTGCCCCTGGTTGCTGGGGTAGGGGTGGGGGGTGGGCGACATGAGTGGGGGCCTGGTGGAGGCTGCCCCTGCACTGCTGGGGGGTGGGGATGATAGGGGACATGAGTGGGGGCCTGGTGGTGCTGCCCCTGCACTGCTAGGGGGTCGGGGTGATAGGGGACATGAGTGGGGGCCTGGTGGAGGCTGCCCCTGCACTGCTGGGGGGTGGGGGTGATAGGGGACATGAGTGGGGGCCTGGTGGTGCTGCCCCTGCACTGCTAGGGGGTGGGGGTGGTGGGAGACATGAGTGGGGGCCTGGTGGAGGCTGCCCCTGCACTGCTGGGGGGTGGGGGTGGTGGGAGACATGAGTGGGGGCCTGGTGGAGGGTGCCCCTGGTGGCTGGGGGGGTGGTGGGAGACATGAGTGGGGGCCTGGTGGAGGCTGCCCCTGCACTGCTGGGGGGTGAGGGTGATAGGGGACATGAGTGGGGGCCTGGTGGTGCTGCCCCTGCACTGCTAGTTGGTGGGGGTGATAGGGGACATGAGTGGGGGCCTGGTGGAGGCTGCCCCTGCACTTCTGGGGGGTGGGGGTGATAGGGGACATGAGTGGGGGCCTGGTGGTGCTGCCCCTGCATGGCTAGGGGGTGGGGGTGGTGGGAGACATGAGTGGGGGCCTGGTGGAGGCTGCCCCTGCACTGCTGGGGGTGGGGGTGGTGGGAGACATGAGTGGGGGCCTGGTGGAGGGTGCCCCTGGTGGCTGGGGGGGGTGGTGGGACACATGAGTGGGGGCCTGGTGGAGGCTGCCCCTGCACTGCTGGGGGGTGGGGGTGATAGGGGACATGAGTGGGGGCCTGGTGGTGCTGCCCCTGCACTGCTAGGGGGTGGTGGGAGACATGAGTGGGGGCCTGGTGGAGGCTGCCCCTGGTGGCTGGGGGGTGGGAGTGCTGGGAGACATGAGTGGGGGCCTGGTGGTGCTGCTCCTGCACTGCTAGGGTGTGGTGGTGGTGGGAGACATGAGTGGGGGCCTGGTGGAGGCTGCCCCTGCACTGCTGGGGGGTAGGGGTGGTGAGAGACATGAGTGCGGGCCTGGTGGTGCTGCCCCTGCACTGCTATGGGGTGGGGGTGGTGGGAGACATGAGTGGGGGCCTGGTGGAGGCAGCCCCTGCACTGCTGGGGGGTGGGGGTGGTGGGCGACATGAGTGGGGAGTGGGGGCCTGGTGGAGGCTGCCCCTGCATTGCTGGGGGTGGGGGTGATAGGGGACATGAGTATGGGCCTGGTGGAGGGTGCCCCACACTGCTGGGGGGGGTGGGGGGTGGGAGACATGAGCAGGTGTGCAGGGTAGTCCCCTGTTTTGTGGGCTGCCTGCAGGGGCCGTGGAGGGTGTACAGGGAACACCTGTGAGGACCCACCCAGCCTAATCGTGTGTGTAACTTCCCAAGCACCCCTGTAGTACACGTACCCAGCCAAATCGCGTGTGTAACTTCCCGCGCACCCCTGTAATACACGTACCCAGCCAAATCGTGTGTGATAATTCCTGCGTACCCCTGTAATACACGTTCCCTGGCTAATCGTATGTAAAACTTCACGCGTACCCCTGTAATACACGTACCCTGGCTAATCACGTGTAAAACTTCCCGCGTACCCCTGTAATACACTTACCCTGGCTAATCGCATGTAAAACTTCCCGCGTACCCCTGATATGAACGTTACCCGCTTTGCGTTTCTTGTTTGGCAGCCCTGTAAACTGGTCCAGGGTTAGCGCAGCCCTTTGCGATGATTTAGCGATTTTGATGGCTTTTCCTTGCGCGAGGGCGTTCTTGGGGGCGTTACTGGCGCTGCTGCAGGGTCGCTGCGATACTCTGCGCCACGGCTGGTTTGGGAGCCTAAAATCCATGAATACGCTGTGCGTGGAAATCGTTTTTTGGCGCACGCGCCTGGCGCAGACAATCGCACGCGGACACTCTGCGCCAGCCACTTGCGACATTTTTCTGCGAAATTCTATGAATTACCCTGTGAATATTATACTGGCAAATTAAATGCTACATTACATACTGGAAAAATGCTATTATATGCTGGCAAAAATGCTATACATGTCCTTTTTCAGACAATTCTGGCTAATCAAACCCACAATTGGAGGAAACCAAATTCTTCTTCTTTCTTTTTCCATCATATATATCACAATTGAAATAAAAGCAACTCAATAAAATGAACATTGACATATTTCATAATAAGCCACTGCTTAATCATAACATAAGTAAAATAGATCCCAAATGGGCTCATAAGTCCTCATAGAAATATTGTACACGTTTCTTGCCAACCGAAGTGTCCATGTATGTTCAAATGTCTTTATAGTCATATTCTTTATATAGTTGTGAAATCAACATTTTAGTTATGACAACTAAATAATAAAATAAAACAAATAAATAAAACAAATAACTAACATAACTAATAAAAACAATTAAATAAAATAATAAAGTTGTGAGACTCCATCGCCCTCACTTCCAGTCACATAAAATGATATTATGCTCCACCCGCAATGCTGCAGAAATAAGTTCAATTCACTACTGTTCCATTAATGACGTTCACCGTCTTTATAACCGCACCTCTCAGATGTCCTGATCATCAACGTTTCATCATCGGGTTCATTCGGTGAAACTCTTTCATCCTGGCGCTCTTGGGTGTTTTTCCATAGAAATCATCTCTTTAGGCATTCCAGATGCTTTGTCTTCACCTCCATACTTTGGTTTGGAGGCTTTACTTGTACCTCATCCCGTGGACTCCAGCACTCCATAATATCTCGCATCCTCCGGTCCTGCGACCTCCGAACCCAACCAAATGTCAGTTAGTTGTCTAAATTAAATAGAAAAGGGACATATTAAGTACATAGCACAATACCAATTTTAGCCTTTCTACTATTCTGCCAAAAACAAAATGTAGTTCAAAACATTCCGATTGACCCTTCCGATATCTGCAACTAAGCACATGTTAGAGAGAGAACAATAATATACATATGACATCATTATACATCCCAACATTTTTTTGTAGAACATTTCAGCATTATACCATAGTAAGTCAACCTGATTCAGCACCTTCTATCAATTTTATTACCGCACCTTTCTCAAATGTAGTATTTTTATCTGCATCTATCTCCACACTAAACATTATATCTATTTTTTTTTTTATAGCGGGAGACACTCAAGAAAGTCAGCGTATTTCTCTACATGTTCCCAGGGCACTTAAGCTGTCTCTACTTGCTCAAGCCTCCTGATTTCATGTTTGGGGTGACAGGGTTTATTTTGGTTAACATGAACAAATTGTTCTGTCACCATTTCACCCTCTGTCTTTAATATCTTGTAAACTACTGGGGAAACCATATCCACTATCTGAAATGGCCCTTGCCAGGCCGCAAGAAATTTAGACTTTTGATGTTTACCTTTTCCAAAATGAAACTTATATACCTGATCCCGTACATTATACTCTTTCACAGACGTCTTTTAATCATAATATGACTTTGCACTGTCGGCAGCAAATGCATGTTGTAAATGCTTCCTCAGTTCTTCCACATATTCCTGAACTGTAGATGCACTAACAAGTGTCTGCTCATGTGTCCCGTATAATAAATGTTGTGGCAGTACCATTTTCCTTCCTGTTAATACCTCATGAGGACTGATACCTGTCACTTTGGCAGGAGTCGATCTGACTGGCATCAATACCAGAGGTAATCGTAAATCCCAACTGGAACCTGCCTCCGCTACAAACTTCTTTAATATCTCCACAACAGACCTGTTGCAATGTTCAACATTTCCAGAAGAGGCGGGCCGGAAAGCATAATGCAGTTTCCTTTACACCTCCAATATCTGCCACACCTTACTCATTAAGGTGTTTGTGAAATGACTTCCTCTGTCTGACTCTATTCTTTGTGGTAATCCAAATCTTGAAAATATATGATTTACCAGCAAAGTAGTTGCTGTTTGTGCACTACAATCTGGTGCAGGGATACACTCTACCCATTTCGACATCAAACAAACCACGGTCAAAAGATAATGGTTTCCCCTACTCAACCTCTTTACAGACCCTACATAGTCAATTTGTAAATCTGACCATGGAAGAGTTAAACCTCTTTTAATCAGTGGAGCTCTATGCATTGGTGAAGCAGGTTTAAATTGTGCACATACCAGGCACCCTCTGGTGTATAATTCCACATATTGGGACATATGTGGCGGTAAGCATAATCTTTCAGTAGTTCTAAAGTCTTTTGTGATCCCCTGTGTCCTATAGTTATTGCATCATGTGCATGGTGTAACATTAGCCCTCTGAATGAAAGGGGTACCACCCACTGTATGTGTCCTGTTATGGATTCCCTGAACATCAGTCCATCCAGTAGCCTAATCCGTTTCTTATTCTTTAATAACACCCTCAACTCTTCTTTTGCTGTACAATCATTTTCAGTTAAAGGATTCTGTTCGGGGTCCATCAAATGATTATAATAGATCCCCAATATTGGATCATCTTTTTGCGCCTTAATCAGATATTGAACTGTTGTTTCATTACTCCATTGGACTACTGGTTGTTCTACCTCTTTTGCAGCTTTGGAGCGTGTAACTGCATCTATTTGTATTTCACCAATTAAGTGGTCAATGGGTAACAACTCTCCCATAACAGCCCCAACCTTAGCCAATTGATCTGCTTTATCATTTCCCTCCTTATCTTCTCCTGGAGTTTTCAAATGTCCGCAAATTTTCCTCCAGTATACTGTTAAATAATTTTCTGACACTAATTTTTCTATAGCCTGTATCATTTTCCCATGCTTGAGGGGCTTTTTATTATATGTAAGCATGCCTCTTGCTTTCCAGCCAGGCGAATATTCTACAAAGCTATTTCGTGCATAACCAGAATAAGCCACCAGCACAATTTCACTGAATTTATTATCAACTGCTGTAGTAATTGCTTTATAAATGGCTGCCAACTCTGCAACCTGGCTACTCCTAGCCCCAATTCTCATTCCTATACTAGGAATGACCTCACATTTTAACCAGACATTTCCTATCCCTGATACCAACTGTTTATTGCTGTCATTTTCAATGTGAAAGGCACATCCATCAGCATATACATTTAGTAAATTCTTGCATATATTTTCATCGAATGCTTTGTGTGGTGACTGTTCAAACTCCTGCAAACTAGACTCCATCTGTACTTCATCTGGTACAACTTCAGCTGCACAGTCATGTAAATCTGCTAATCCTTGAGCAACTGGGCTCTTTTTATTCTGGCCATACCTCACTTCTACAGGAAAGCCTTGCAATGCCAATGTCCATGAAGTAATTCTGGACTGTGCTAGATTACCTGACCTAATCCTTTTACTCTGTAAAAACTGCAATGGTTGATGATTTGTCTCAATGATTACCTTTTTCCCTTGAACAATTGGGCAAAAATGTTGCAATGCCCACACAGTGGTCAAAAGAGCCTTTTCATATTCACTGAATTTATTTACAACCTGGGAAAATGCCTTACTTGCGTAAGCAATAGTTTTGTGGTTCAAGTCTTGTTTTTGAGATAGCACTGCTGACATACAATGTTCAGTGAAACCTATTTCTATAAAGAAATCTCAGTTTTTTATGGGATATGCTAAGCATGGTGTCTTTATGAGATATTCCTTCAATTTAGCAACTGCCTCAGATTGCTCATTTTACCATTTCCAGGGTGTATTCAGCTTCAATAGTTCAGTCAATAGTTGAGTATTTTCAGCATAATTTTCAATACATTTCCTGTTATAGCCCGTCATTCCTAATAAACTATTTTAACCTTTCACATTTCTAGGATCTTTCCATTTCTGTATGGCCTCCACCTTTTTCTTTTGTGGATTTAGCCCATGTTCAGTTACCTTATGGCCTAGGAAGTTCACCTTTTTCTTGCACCATTGGGCCTTCTGTAAAGATACTTTGGCACCCGTTTTTTGCAATTGGTCGAGTACATGTCTAATTTCATTAAAGTGAGTTTTCATTTTTTATCAGGACATCATCTACATAAACTATAGTTCCTCGTTCTGCTGCATATGGCATAGCCTTTCTCAAAAATATGCCAAACTCGCTCCCACTATTGACATACCCGAATGGTGTTCTAGCCCAAGCGTATTGCGTTTTATCAAATGAAAATGCAAATAAATTCAGAATGTCCTCTGCCAGAGGCACGCACCAATATCCAGATGTAAGATCTAATGTGGTAAACACCTTTGACCCATGCACCTGAGCATGGCCTTGATCAATGAATGGCAGTGGCCATCTAGACACTGGCACTCTTTTATTTAATTTCCTCGGGTCGGCACACAGATGCAATTGACCATTCGGCTTTAACACACCCAACAAGGGAGTGTTGGAGGTACTATAAATGGGTCTGATAATTCCCCTTGATTCCAAGTTCTTAATTATCTCTGCCAATTACTCTAAGCATGCCAGTGGCAATCGATATTGGCGCACAGATACTGGATTTCTACCACACCCCTCTGGTAATGTGGCAACATGTAAATTAGTTAGGCTGCAATCATATGCATCTTTGGCAAATACTTGTTTAAATTCCATAAATATTTTTCTCAACTCATTTTTATCCTCTTCGCTATCACATGCATCTGCTAACAGATTCTGCTCCTCTACCATTTTTGAAAATTCTGTGAACTCCTCCAGTGGAGGAACCTCTGTGCTCTCTTCTAATTGTGTGGCTGTATATCTTTGCAAAGCTGCCACTTTTAAATACTTTGGCACATCAACCTCCATTTCAATGTGCTGATTTTCTGTTTCATTTTCATTTAAGTCAAATACTATACAATTCTCCTGATGACAGCACACTGTCTCAGTGGAATAATAAGGGTATACAGATTGAATTTTGAAGATCCCTTTGGGTTGACACTCCAGATACTCTGGCAACACACCCTGCGCATCTACGTATCTCTCAGGGATATTTCCAATCACCATGTTATTGAAATCTTCAGTATAATGTGATTTTTGTATGGCCATTTCTAATAAAGAATTCTCTTTTAAATGAATATCCTGACAGCCTTTATTATTCACCATAATTTTGACAGAGCCCTCCCCAACATTTACCAATGGGGTGTATTCATAATCCAGGCCTTGCTGTTTCATGGATTCATTCAAGCACACAAATGCATTAGAATCCTTCATTTGCTGTCCATTCTTGCACTTTATTGTTATAGCAACCTGATTGGTGAATGCACGGACAGTAATATCCTTCTTCACATGTATTTCAATTGCACATGGGACCAATTGTGCACAATGATAAGCCTTTCTTTTATCTTCAAATTCGGCGCAGGCCCGCCTAGTCGGGACCATATTTTTTCGTTAAGGAAATCTAACACCATGCACCTTCCTGCAATTCGATTTTCAAAATCTGGATTGTCCAAACTAGAGACATATTGATTTTTAATTCAAAATTTTGGGCTCTCCTCCCTTTCCATTATTCTCTGCAGTAGTTTCCCATTAATAAAACTCCTTTCCTGTTCAAGCGCCAAGTAGCTTTTATCATTTTAGAATGGCCATTTATACCAATGTGAATCCATGGCTGCTCATCTTCCATCTTCCATGCTCATCTTCCATGTGTATTTCAGCAAGAGTGGTGATGTGTTGTTCTGTGTCTGCTTTAGGAATAGTGTTCTGTTTGCATTTCTTCTCTTTTAAATAGAAGCGCAAAGTGTGTGCATCTATTTCAGTTTGCCATTTCTTCCTAGGATCCAAATAAATCTGCACAGATTGTTTTTCTTTTTCACTTTGCATTTTGTCCTGACACATCCAAATGACAGTGATACTAGGCACAGAGCTATTCTGTAGGTACACCGCCACTGTATCATTTGATTTGGCAACAGTATGGCATTCATTTACACTGCTGTTTTGTGACTTTTTTTCTTAGGTCTTAATGGTTTTTTGGTTAAAGACCACAGTACCCTATTGACCCCATCTATGAGAGGAGACAATCTTTTCAGGCAATCTGTCCCAATCAAAAATGGAATTACACAAATAGATGTGATCAATACTTCCTGTTTCATTCAGTGTTTTCCTATCTTTATGTCAACCTTGGTAACACCCACGATAGGCACCGCCTCACCGTTAAAGTTATGTACTGGGCCTTCACTCTGTCTCACTGTGATCTGATTCTGTGGAGATCTCCGTTCATTGATACTTTTTACCAATTCTTTGGACATCATTGTGGCCTGTGTGCCTTTGTCAATCATTGCAAATGTATTGCATTTCTCTTCCACAGTAATGGAAGCATAATATCTGTCTTCAACTTCCTCTAACACGCACAAAAAGTGCAAATTCTTACTGATTTCAGGATTCACTTTTCTCAGACCTTTCTCACTTTTGGCTAAGCACATCAGTAAATGAAAGGACATTTTTTCCCCTCTTTTATGTCCATTTCCATTTGAGAAACCTTACTCATCTCCCCATATTCAGGTGTCCTTTGGAGTGTGGCCACTGTTCGCCTTTCCATCCGGGGATCATCAGAGTTCCACTACAATCCTCCAACTGAATATGCGTAAAAACATCACCTGATAACTTGTCAGTTTCTAATTTTGGACTTTTGTAGGTATTTGGCATGGTACCAATCTTTTTAACTTCCTTAAACATCTGTGGCTCAAAGAACTCTTCAGGTGACTGATCTGTACCCTCCTTTTGAGTACTTATTCTTCCTGCCTGTATTTTATTAGCATCTTGATTGTCTAGGGAGTGCGTTCTAACATCCACACTTACGCCCTAATCAATTATTTTACCCATGCAGGAGTTGTCTTTCTTAAATCTGTCTCTTTGTTCTTTTGGAATTTCATGTTTTTCTTGTTTACCTTTTTCATTTGTGCAAATTTACAACATTTGTTTTAACTCCAGGTTAAACCAAACTTCTTTTTTATTTGTATTTGCAATTTCTGCCTCATGTTCATTTGCCGGTATTTTCATTTTGAAATTATTAAGCATCTCAGGGTCATTATACAAAACCAGATCTGGGAAATCTGTCTTTTTATCATTGCAGGTGTCATGAATATTTTATCAGAAGTCAACAAGTCACTACTATGGCCTTCTGCCCCCTCCTTTGATGACTGTTTTTGGGCCGTACAGAGCTTTCCTATTTGTTCAGCCAACATTTTCACTTCAGCCTCGAGACACTGGAATTTTCCATCACTCTAGAATCTTCTCTCTGTGGCCTATGCCGATATTGGTTATTCTCCCCCTGATTAAATCTATTCTGATATCTCTCAGGAGTGGGATTCCTATTGGAGTTGTTTCAGAATTCTTGATTCATATGGGGCGGGGAGCGGGGTGTACCTACCCTTTGGTTGTAATCCCCTGGCGGTGGTGATTGATTGTATTGATGTGGGGCATAATTCATACTCTGCCTCATGTCCTGTCTCTCATTTTGTGAGTATTGTCCCCTATGCTGATTCCCATGTTCAGTAAATTGATCCACATTCCGGGTTCTAACCTTGTTGCCATATATCATAGTGTTGGTGTCAAATCTGCTCTGTGTCCCCAATGTCTGATAGGGACCATTACTTCTTTGATCCTGGCTTTGTCTCTAATTATTGTTCATACCTGGCATATCAGGCTGATATCCTGCCTGGGGCCTGTCTCCTAAGTACCTAGGGCTAATGTAGCTCTCCCTATTACTAGGATCATGTGACTGAAACATCGGTGCAGAGAGCGGCAACCTCTGTTGATGACCCCTCTGTTCGGGTGTCACATGATCTTTGCCTGGACTTTGAGCGGACTCAAGTGACATTTTAGCTGACCTGATCTCCATTACTGTTGCAGAGGATTCTTTAGATTGTGGTCTAGTATCTTTCATTTTATCACTCTATATACCCTGACAGTATAGCACTTCATATAGCTTTGTACTTTGGTGCACAATCCACTCAATGGACTTGTCATGATCAAATTCGTGGATTAACTCTGATATAATGTCTTTCTGCAACCCATAGAAATAAGCAGTTTTAAACTCATTGGAATTGGGATCAAAAGATACATCAAAGCGAGAAAAAGCTCTTTTTAAGTCTTGCAAAAATTGGCGAGGGGACGTATTTGGCCCAGCCGTAATCGTGTATGCAACTTTCTTTGCCTGCCTCCTGTAATGACTGGAATGGAGAAAAATGACGTCTGATCTCTTTTTCAAACTCTGCCCATGTCATATTTTGCCGGTCATTTAATCCTCTGATGATACTGGCTGTGGGAGCGTCCAGAGTTAAGTGGAAGTATTGTCTATATTGCTCCTTAGGAATATGGAGAGCTTTAATTATATTGTGCACCGCTTCTAAGTGGTCCTCTATACAGCACTCCCCTCCTTTTTTCAATGGTTTGATCAGACCGTTGATAGATTTCATTATCTTGATAGGACTACTTGACGCCATGTTTGGGATTGTACTACTTTGTGATTCAACCGTTGTTTCAGGCGTATGGGATTGGTGGTGGCCCCCAAAGGGTGTGTCAAACCCCCCAAGGGCGCTACAACCAAATTCAGACTATCTCTCAGTGTAGAAATAGAATTCACCTCAATTCCATTAAATGTGGTGCCCTGTCATTTGTCCTGGGACCTGGAAGTGCATATTTGCTGTTCCAAATCCTTGCACCTTTTAAGGAGCCGGTCTGCCTCCTTACGCAAGTAATTGTTTTCATCACCCATCTTATTAATCACATTTTGCATATCGCTCATTTGCATTTGGCATTCATTAAGCTCTTTGTCTCGTTTGTCTCTTTCTTGAAACATTTTAACTATCTCTTGTTCATTATTTTGAAGATCACTTTCCTTCCCGAAATGTTCTTTTTGTAACATTTGCATTTCCAAAATAACCACGTCTTTATCTTGTATAATATGATCTGCCAATCCTTTTCAAGTGTTTAAACTCTTGCTCACTATCCTCAAACTGTTTCTTGCTTTGGGACAATTGATTGTCGAGTTCTTTGCACTTTGACTAAATGTCCTTTTGACATACCTCCAGTTCTGCTCTTAACTTTTCCTCCTGTTCACTAGCTCCATCTAGTTCAACTTTTAATCTGCTAATCAGCTTGGCATCATTTTCTTGCATTTGCAGAGACCTATTTAAAATGAACCATGTCTTGGCACATAGCCGTATCAGACAATCTTTCTCTGCATGTTTATCAGCAGCATTTAATAATCTCAGAAGACAGACCTGAATTATGCTACCTTCTGCAAAAATGTTGTCCAATGGTTCTTTCTGCACTTCCCCATAGATACGGTCATGCCACTATGTGGCGTTATTTGATGACTATGTCCCATGTGCATATCATTTTGCCTCCAGATATTGTACCAACTCTGGGAATGTGGCCTCCATTTGAGACATTCTGAGATTCACTTCGGTTTCACAATGCACTTATAAAATGAGTTCCCTTTAATGCACGTATGGTAGTGTCGAACACACTTGCCACGCCCATAGATGCTCTACAGTCACTTTCCCGGCCAACGCACCATTATTTGTAGGAGATTTTGTCTTATTGGGGTAAATTCAGGATTTGGCAGTATTTTCTTACCGTAAAAATATTGGCGGTAAGTTGGCAGTACATTAGTCTTACATTTAGAGTGGGCCTGGTATCATACTATTTTAGTGACCCTACCTTGTTAGCTTGTATTGATGGTAATTTTAGTGGTATCTTGCTTTGCGGTATTTTCAGAATTATCTTATTCCTGTGATATGGTGGTGAGCATGGTTATTTTTTTATATACTATGACCCCATTATAAAAACAAACCTTTCCTTTCCATTAGAATATTTTCTATTTGCCTGTAGAGAGCTCCAGACTTAGCACATCTCGTAGAACCCAATGATTTTATTCATAGCGCCACCTACAGTTTATGGCTGGTGTTACTGGCTTATGTACATCCAGTAACCTATGTGTCAGATTAGACACCCCCTTCCCATCAGCATGCAAGGAAGGAAACATTCATCACACCGCACACAACCCTCTACTTTGTGAATCTGATAAAATGAGGAGTCTGGTATTGTTATCGTTAGACTCATCATTAGTATCTGTTAGAATCACCATTACCCAATCATTACTCTTTGCAATGGAATCATTCCATTATTGCATTCTGTTTAGTTCTGATTAGTACATTGCTGAAGTAGACACTGTCCACATATTAGACTGTCACCTTTTTATGCATTTGCAATATGCTTTTAGAATGAGATTGCCTCCACTTGCACTTGCACATATTTGAAGTGCCATGTAGTGTTTTAGAGACACGATATGATATGCTATGTATTTCATATTTGAAATGCATGAAAAGCCATTCACACATTGTTATGCTTTGTAGAGACACATTTAGAGACTGTCATGTATGTATGTATGTATGATTGAGTATGCACCTAGAATGAGTTTTGCATTTAGTTAGTGCTTGCATTGCGAGAGACTTGCGTTAAACACTAGGAAGCATTCAGAATGAGACACGAGGGCCATGAGCCATTTTTTGATGGAGAAAGACAGAAGTTGCTCAGCGGGAGAAATGTTATGGTACACTGTTCGTAAACATTGGCAGACATACACAGATAACATGAACCCTTGTCCGAGAGGAAAGCTTATCAGCTTGGCTGGTGTGCTTCGCGGAGAGAACCCCGAGGGTTGGGGCCATGAAGGGAGTGATGATGGGGAGATGGGAGAAGGTGCTTTTGTATGAGAGGGACGGGGCCTAAGAGCATTTTGTAATGCAGAGTGAAGCCTACAGTGGAGAGAATGGAGAAACACGGAAGAGATGATGTATTTTGCAACATACTCGGAAGGCCATGAGGGAGAGACAGGAGGTCACGCTGACAGCACACGAAGTAACAGGACATGCCGAGACAAGTAACACGCAAGGAGACAGGCAGGCATTTTGCTAAACGCTGAGGGAGAGACATTCTTAGACATTCTGTGCGTCATTGGAGACTATAACCAAGAGGGCTGGAGAGAGAGAGGGAGTGGAGTTCGGAAGAGTTGTGAGAGATGGAAGAGTTGTGGGAGTCTGAAGAGAGGAGACTGCATGAGAGATCGGGAGTCGGCCAGAGAGATCGGGAGAGCCACAGACAGTTGGCTGGAGATCGTGCTTGGTGCAGCAGACTGATGGGCCTTGATGAGCTTGAGGCCTGCCACTGGCTGACTGACAACAGAATGGGAAGTATGGGTTTGGCCTAGGCTTAAATTGATTGATAAGAACAGACACACACACACACACAGGTTTGGGTGAAGGGGAAACTAGACAGGGATTGTCTAGAGCATGGAGAGTGTGGATTGATGGTGTGGATTTGCCCATGAAGGTGATGGATGACTAGCACTTGCATTAGATTGCATTAGAACCACACATTTGCAGCACAGGCTTACATTAGGAACCTGAAAGGCTTATAGATACTGCATGGTAGCTTTGCACCAGAAGTATAAAAGGTTCAAATTACACATAGCATTATAACTGCCTGCATTGTCATGTATTATACTTAGCTGTGTGTATATAAATAAATGTATCCCATTGTATTATAATTGAATCAATTATTTGTGTTTTCTTTGTGTCTTGTTATTTGTTATTGCCCACGGTAGTAATCTAGGAGTAAACCACAGTGCACATGGGACCTGATACGAATGCAGCCCTGGGGGGGGGGGGGTATAGTGATCCACACCCCCAATAGGAGGTTGTCAGATTGTCAAAGTTTGTCTGAAGACCGGAGCGTGCTTGCCCAAAGGGGGGGCAACACGACGGTTAGGGGTTTGGGGTTTTCAGACTGACAAAATGGAGGGGGCACCCAGATTTTTCACTCAATGCTAACTGATAGAGATAGATGTTTTGCAGCTAGTCTGCTGGCATACTTATCGGTTTTGCAAGAGTCGAAGTTTGAACATCTTGTGCAACTGTGTCATTGTTTTTTGTTTTCCTGTTAGTTCGTTCGTGGGAATAGAGATTTTTTTTTTGTTTCATGTTTTGTCTGTCTTGGTTATATTATTGTTTTGAGCATGCTGTCTGCAATTTCGTTTGTCGTAGGAAGGGGAGCGTAATTGTTTGACTTTGGTTGCCGGAATTGGTTGTAACATTGACCCAGAACAGTATTTTATGACTGGCAATGATTTTATGAATAAATGTACATTAATTCACCGAGTGAGAGAAACAGTTTTTTTTTCTTGAAGACACTCGGGATAATTGAAACTGCAGAATGAGTTCATTTCTTAGTGACCTGAAGGCATAAAGAAATCGGCTTAAAAATACACTTGCTTCCTGGGAGGCATCCCAGGGATCAACTGTATTGAAGGTGAAAAGTGTAGCTACAGAAGGGAGCCCACATATTGTTGACTTGCACTCAGTAATATGTCGTCTCAGAGATGTGATTAGTAAATGCAAAAAAAGGGGTGCCTATGAAGACTTGAGGCATTGTGAAACTGTGTCATTAGAGTGACGCCTGCATGAACAGTGTTATGTGCATGAAGGTAGTTATGTGCAGATTTTTGATTTGAACAGAGAGAGAGAGACAGTTTTTGCAGTGGTAGCATCAGCGCTTTGTCTACGTTTTCGAGTGAGAAAAAAATATTGTCCAATGACCTAGATATTTTCACAAAATTGAGAGGGAAGATTGATAAAAGGAATCGTGCTAAATTTGGATGTTTTGAAAGCTTGAATTCCTGGAATTTTTTTAGTTTTAATGTGTGCATGGGAAGCATCGGAGAACGTGCGGGACTGGCAGACTGTGTATTTTAAGCACTTGTTAGCAGTGCATGTGTGAATGTGAATTGCATTGTATATAAGAGAGGCTTTTTGAATGAAACTGATGTGATTTTTCAGCATGGAATAATACAGCTTTGTGAATTTTTTATGAAGAAAAATGGGGAGAGTGTTGTGACATTTAGAGGACATGGAAGTGATACAGAAGGAAATAGAGGAGTGGAATTGAATGCAGTTGTGACATTTTTGAATGTGCAGCATTTGAAAGTGAGATGGTTGAAGTATGTGAAACTGGCTGTTTTGTTTTGTTTTGAAAAGGATAGGGATGGATGCAGGAGTCATGCATTAAGCATGCATGCATTATGATGCAGGGAGAGACAGGCCTAGTGAGACAATAGACAGAGGCACTGACACATTGATGAGACACAGGGGGAACTAGCATGGATGTTATTGAGAGACATGGGAAAGTGTAGGACTAGCAGATGTGCACTTCAACACACAATGAGAAATGCTGTTTTAGACCAAGATCGCACAGACCAAGATCGCATTAATGACCAGACAAGATGGCCGTCTGAGATCCATGATGGCTGACACCTTGAGACTTTGCATGGCTGTTTTGAAGCAGCACCAGAAAGAGAATGGCTTTTGTCACAGTGCAATGTGACTTTGCATCATGGCTGTTTGTTTGCACCAATGATGAGACATTGGCATCTGACATTTCACGCTTTGCAGCAGCACTTTGGGGAATGCCGACCGACCAAGTTGAGGCCTTAGGGTGTTGCCTTGTCCAATGGCTGTGCTCTGAGAATGTACCCAGAAAATCTGCTGCTAGAGAGACTTTGTGGCATGACACCTATTGCCATGGAGAGAGAAGATCGTGACCGACTGTGCAGAGAGAGATTACACCTTGCAGCATCTTGTGCCAAGTGAAAGAGCAGTGAGAAATTGTTCAGCAGTGAAGCAGCAGCAGAGGTGAGCAGAAGAAGAAATTTGAATTGCTTCATGAGCAGCTTTTGTAATCTGCAGCGAGAGGAGAATCCATTTGGAATGCCTTTTGCACCAGACAAGTTTGGGCCGTAGCAGAGAAAGAGAGAAAAATGCAGCAATGAGCAGCAATGAGCAAGAAGACATGCTCTGAAAGCATTTTTTTCCAGATCTACGTTTGGAGATACAGTGAAGCTCTTGTTCTCTTGAGTGAAGGAGGCAGAGTATGGTGCTTTGAAAGCATTTGCACTCGCATTTAATGTTGGCTGTCGCTTATTTGAAGAGCATGGGACTGGCTGGCATGAAATGAAATGGCATGGCATTACATGACAACAGCATGACCTGGCAAGAGAGGCAAGAGAGGAGAGAATTTGAACCTGCTAGAGATGGGCCTATGGAGAAGGGCCACACTGTGTCCAGAGGAGAGTAACCATGTGCAATGTCTTGCAAACACTCTGAATGAGTGCAGCTGTCGCCTTTGTTCATGAAGAGAAGGGAAAAAGGGAGCGTAAGCATCGATTGGCATCAATTGAAAGTCCTGACACTTCTCCCTTGAAAGTAACACCATATTAGCACCTCCTCATTTAAATAAATAACTTAATAGTAAGATTCCTTTCTACTTCAGAGTACAATAGTAGAAATGTAGACTTAACTTGTATGTGCTATCGTAATCCATGTCATTTCTGGGAATGCACGTACAACTTTAGATATTACTTTCTGGAAATTTTAGATTTGATTTTTCCATTATAAATTCAGACTCACATAAACAACTGGATTGACATCTTCCAAATGTCATGGAGCAAGTTGGAATGTATGTTACTACTAAAACTAATAATGGCATTGCAGCTCATCCAAACCTGCGGCGTTCCTCTTACTCTGACAAGGATTGCTGAACCATAGTGTATCACCATTGCCTGGTCTGTGGGTTAACACGCATCCAGAAATACACATACAAAGGTTGCCCCCTGGACCACAGAGCATATTGGGCCAGATTCTCATAAATGAGCACAAATGAAAGGTGCACAGAATGTGCTCCTTTCATCTGCACTCATTGCTGAAAGACTCATTTATCAAAGGTGACTATTATCAAAGGTAACATGAGAATGTCTGATTTGACTAGACAATAGCACAAAGATATGCTATCTGGTCCCCTTGTATACATTTGTGTTGGGAGCACACTCCAGACACTAATGTACGACAGGCTCCCAGCAACAATGTGGTGGATGGGAGAGCATTTCACTGATAACGGGAATTTAAGAGTACCGTCTTGGTGAAATGAATGAGCAAATAAAAGGCATTTCCATCCGCTTTCGGGGAATGGACATGATATTGTGACAGCTGTGGGATAGTTTGCCCCTTTCCAATGTGCCCCACTGCATTACTTTACAAGGGGTGAAAGAAACAGCCCAAAATGGATGCGCCGACTCCTGTGTGCACCAAAATCTGCAAAACCGCATTTGGGTCACAACCAAGAAAAGGCTGCACACCCTCCATGCACAGTCAAGGGGGCAGGGTGAAAAACAGAGTTATCACTGCAGGAGCATGCCAGTGGGCTTTGCCACATTCAACATGGAGCAAACCAGCTGAATTGTGCTAAAACCGAAAATGCCTTTTAAAGTGGTAACTTTGCAACAAGTAACAATTTAACAGCTGTGCAGACAGAAACTCTAAATAAAGGCAGGATACATGTATCCAGGCTGCTAACATCCCAGCACTCAAGGCAAGACCTATTGCTGAATCAAATGTGTATATGCTGCTTAGGAAAATCTGATTTAAAGGATTCTGTTAAATGTGCTTTTTCAGGAAGAAAGTGCAAAATCAACTGTTTTGAAAGCGTGTTTTTGTTTAAAGGTTTAATTCTTTCATAATGATTAAGGATTGCTAATGTAACAATCTACCAATAAACTGTGTTCATTTTATATGTTTAAATGACAGATTTAGGTGAATCTCAAAGTTAACACAGTCTTGAGTTGATTAACTATTTTAAAAAAAAACAATTCTGCCTTGACAGTCCTCAGCCTGGGAAAGATTGACACTTCACTGCTGGTAGGAAAGGACTAATTGCTGTGGGGAGGCCGCGCATACTCATTACAAAGGACTTCATCAGACTTTCTTCTGGGCCCCAGGCAAAGACAATGGCAGGCTTGAACACTCATCCCTATAGGGGAGGGGCAGGATGTTCCATTCTCTGGGAGGAGGCTTCTCAGTGAACTTCAAAGGACTGGCCATTTGCTCACTTGTGAAGCAAGGAAAAAAAACTGACGTGATTTTTTTGGTTAATTTGCTTGTTTTGCCACAGAACTTCATGACATTTAACTTGGCGTAAAAAAAAATAAAGGAATGAAAAGTACATACATTGAAATCTGAATTTATGATAGACATGTGAAGAATTGGTAGAATTTCTTACTGTAAGGAACTGAAGTTATGCAGAATGACTAATTGCGCCAAAACTATTAATGCTGCAAATCTAATATTGTGTAACCATGTTCTAGGGGGGATGGCACTTATATGTCCCGAGTTAGGAATTGTTAGGCCAAACCTTTATGAATAAAATTAACACAATTCCATAGAAAGACAAAGCCAGGTCTCACCGATTTAGGAGTTGGATGTAAACGTAACCCACAAAATATGTAATGTATGTACCCAATTTTATTATAGGGCATAATTATAGAAATATGTATTTGTGGGAAAGTTAAATTGTGGTCCAAATAACTGTGGAAGGTTCCCAAGTCACATCATAAAATATGACAACACTTTCTGTCATCCAACCAGCAAAAAGCAAGGCGGAAACTGTGCCTTTAACCAACCATAGTCTTGTGGGTGTGGGTTGTAAGTCATCCCCAACCATAAACTGAGTGATGTCACTTGGGAGGATAAATAAGGGAACCTCGCAACACACACAGACACTGATTCCTCCTGATTTCCGTGTGACGCTCTGTTCCTGAATTCTTCATCTTGCTACTGATTCCAGATTTCTTTACCAAGCCAACGCCTCAGCATTTGCTGAACACTTTTTAAGCTTGGCATAAATTCTGAAACTATCCCAAAACTTAAGAGAAATAATTCTGTTCCAGTTTGGCTTGCTTCCATTAATACTTACCTGCTGAAACTTGCCATCCCACTGATCTACAGTGTCCAGCAACCAGAAGGGCCAATTCAATCCAGTCCAGTTTGAGGTGCCACTCCAACTGACCAGAACTGCCCTGCTGATCCAATTCTGCCAGAGGTGCCCTGCAGTCTGTAGACTTGATCCATGATGACCAGAACCTGATGGTCCAATCTTAAATTACAGTGGACTGTAAGTATCAATAGGAATCCTAGTAACCCACAGTATATTTGCCTTGTCCTATCCCAATCTGTAACCCATCCTTTCATTAACTTAGGAACGTGTAAAAGTGTCACCCCAGTCTTGAAACCTTGCTTTGATTCCCTGTGCTAGTGACAATTCCTTTAAAATCCCTTTGTCTTGTGGAATCCCAAACCCTTAAATTCTCCCATGGGTAATCAGACTGAGTCCTTCAAGGCGGACATGGAGGTGCTGGGGTTGGTTTCCACTGACCACTTTGGAGCTTAATGTGTTTCAAACTGGTAACCAGCCTGAATACCCTAGTTTGGAGCATACATTGTCATTGTAATAACTGATTTCTGTTTTCATTTTCGCACCTTTATTTTCAAAGACACCTCTCATTTAAACTTGTATAACTTCCTCAATTTTATAGCTAGAGACTACATTTCAACTCTGACTTAAACCAAAGACCAGTAGCTACATCCACTGCATCCAGAAATAGTACATTTGACCCATTTTTCTTAAAGATCGCATAGTGAAATTTAGGCGGGAATTCGCAATTTTGCAAAAGTTTTACATGTGTGTTTTCCCATTCAAAGTATTTCCAAACTTCCATTCTGATTTAAAGTGTTTACTGTTGCTCATATAGGATATTTTCAGTGTTGCTCCCATTGGAATATATATCAATTTAAGGATTTTTGCACACTTTTCATTATTTTCCTAAGCCATTTCCAACTGTCATTTTAAAAGTGTAAATTTCCAAAACGTTTTGCTCTCTTTTTTGGGGAGGGAAGATTGTATTCAAACCCTATACACTGTTCTATATTCCTGAATACCTGCTGCTTACTTACATCTATGTAGAATTGCTTCTCTGTGAGTTGAGAAATTTGCAGAGGGAAATCTTAACTAAAACGCTTTTCTTTTCTACAAACCAAAACTGTTCTTTTCCCTGTGTTTTATCTTCTATATTGATATAAGTGAATTCAACTGCCTTACCTACTTTCTGATTTGTATTGTCACCACATTGGTGATTGCTGCCCCATATCTATTAAAACATATGTTTGATTTGAATTTTAAATAAATAATTAAATCTTACCTTTACCAACCAGCCTGATTCCTGGTCCATTGTGACCTGGGGGTATTTTGAGGAGGGGTGTGATATAAGTGGTATATCACTCAGAATATTGAACCTATAGACACAATAAATAAGTATTTCATGTGTACATTGCATGCTAGGCTGAGACCAGGGTGTATTGCCTGATTGAAATCCTTAACAGATTTGGGGACGTGTGCCGTGATTTTGAGTTCGAGTTACCACCCGTGACAGTCTAACACAGCAGACTAACCTGCAGGGTACAGAAACCTTGTTTGGTTGGTGTACTGTGCTACCCTGTACAAGCATCCCTCAAAATAAATATTCCAAAATCAGGCCAGTTAATGAAAGTAAAAGTAAATTAATCCTAAAATAAGTAATAAAGAAATTGATATTTCCAAAATGGCAATCCCAGTAGAAATCAATATGGCTAGGGAACATCTCTTGCACAAACTGTTTGTCGGGGGTGAGTGGCCAGAACGGAATGAACAGATCTGGCTACAGGAAATCAAAGAACAGGTCACTTCCATGGACCTGGATACATGGCAGGCCAAGGGCCCATTACACCAAGATCTTAGTGAACTGTACATGGCCCTAAAAGTGAAAGAGGAGCAGAGTAAAATTTCCAAAATAGCGGCCTACCTGTACCTCCAGATAGGAGTAATGAAGGAAAAGCATGCTGAGAACATAGTTCTGGCAAAGAATCAAGTGGAAACACTAGTAAGAATCCAGACTGATCTAAACTCTGCAGAGCAAAGGCTACTGAAGAGCCCATAATTAGAGACAGAATCCAGACAGTATGTCCTAAAAGAAAAAGAAGATGTGGCTCTCCTACAGCAAGAGAAGGCAGAGCAAGACACCCAATTACAGGGACTAAAAGAGGAGTGTCAGGAAAGGGTGGACTCTCTGCAATAGAGTCAACAGAAACTGGAGCAGCAATTAACTTTTAACAGAGTCTGTGCAGAACAGGTGGTTATAGACACATTAAAAGAGGAAAACAATACAATAATGATTAAAGATCTAGAATCTCAAACATAATTTGATGAGGAGTGCCACAAATCCAATGCAAACAAAAAACAGAGGGATGACCTGGCTGAACAGAGGGGCACCCTGAGTCAGGAGAGGGACGCCTTCGGCCATGAAGTGAGCCAAATAAAAACTAAGCTAGAGGTAAGAAAGCTGACCCTCCAGGAGCTCAATTAATTAAAAAAAGAATATGAGAAGCTACTAGAGCACACCAGACGGGTGGAGGATGCTCTGGAAAAGAACACCCAGACCAATGATGCTAAAACTCAGGAGGTGAGCCTCCTGCAGCAGAAATTGGCCCAGTGTTTTCAGACCAGACAGGAAGCACAGAGTGTTAAACAGGATATCATATTGTGCCTCCTTTATTTTATATATATTGGCCTAAGCCCAGTCGCTCTGCGAAGAAAACTGCATTGCAAAGTTCCGATCATAGATCGACTTAGCCGCCATTTTAGGTCCGTCCACCATTTTGATTTCTATTCTAAGTAATTCTGTGTTCTAAAATGGTGGACAGTGTTTCCTGCTTGTAACTGAGCCGTCCTGAACTTTGTACGTGAGTTAATGTCTAAACTGTCCGTTGGCCGAATGTTTGGCTTGAGTAAAGAGACCTTGTCCTATGTCTGACTTGTAGACAGAGGATTGTCTGCGCCAACAAGTCCGATCCGTGGACATACATCAACTACAATGTAGTACCAATACTGAACGTGGACACTAGCTGAACTGCATTGTATAGGACATGTGTTAAGGCTTATTGTTAATCCCGTGAATACACTGTTGCCATTGTGACTTGTTTGTATGTGAATTTACGATGATCCATATGCATACAGTTGGACAAACTAGAAGTGAACTCTGTACGAACCCTAGACCGAGTATCATTAACCGGTAGAGGGGCTGGACATTATGATTGGAAATGTATAAAACGTGCAACTGTTTACATGTCCGGTACCACTTACTTCTCACATCGAAAGGACTGGTATTTGCTGTGATGTACTGAGGGCCAGATAGCTATCTGATACTTTGTTTCTTTGTAAACTATACAGTCTTAGGATAAAGATATGTGAATCTTTATAAGCCCTTGTTTGGTGTATTTCCTTTTGGGGTACTCAGCCTCGATATTTCCTCTTGCTTTTACAGATGGCGCCCAAATAGGGACCCTCAAAATTGATGCCATCTCGTTGAAGGTTGACACGGCTATCAGACGGGGATCGGACGGTGACAAAGAGGGCCCCTTTCTTGGATGAGATGCGACACCTCAGCAGCGCTGCACGACCCGATCCCTGGACGGTGAGTACGCGGTCCGAGACGCCATCTTCACAAGGGTCCATATATCGAGGCGGGCAGATTTGCCGAAATCACCAACCACGTGGGACCTTTGTTAGTTCTTTGAAATCCGATCGGACCTCCTTAGGATTTGATCAGGTGAGTCGTGACCCGATTCTTAAGTATCCAGATAATTAGTTTTGGTGTATTGCACTCGCGAGTACAATTATTGACCAGGTAACACCAGTATTCTGATATGCCTGGGAAATTGTCTGTCTGCTTCAGGGCATTATTCCGCAGTGACAGACAATCTTTGGAATTTGGCGGACCGGCGCCAATGGAGGGTCGCCGGCATGTACTATGTACTGTAAGCTCGGCATTGGTAGCATAGTGTTTAATGGTATATGGCACAACAAACTAGACATGCTTCTGAACTTCAGTGGCCAATCAATGGTAGTTTTGAAATTCCTCATATTGAATACTTAGAATCCATATTATTAAAGAAAAAGGCTAGACCTGCAGCATTTGATGTATGACAGAATTGGAAGAAAGAAGCTATGCAGCAACTTCAGAGTAGGGAAAAACATTTGCGACGAACACTGAAGAAGCGTTGTTATATGATCAAAATAAACAGTCTGAGTCAGTTAGGAATATGGAAAGGGCTTTTTCACTTGGTATCCAGAAAATGTATCCTTCTATAGACTTTCATGAGTTATCTTACAGGCGACCCGTGAATTAACCACACCACAGATTCTTCTATGCTGTGTGAGGCTTCCTAGTTATTTCTCCCTCCTCCCCCCCACCGTCTGCGTTGGGTGGACGCTTTCGGTTGAGCCCAGCCCTTGCTGCCAGCTTCTCTCTACCCATGGCCATTCGATTCGTTGCTTGTGTTGCCTTTCTTGACACTTCCCCCCTTGCTCTAAGGTACCTGTTTCTAATTCCCCGATACCTTCCTGGTGTCCTATTAGCCCAGTTTCTAGCTAAACTGGCACAACCATTCGGGTGCCCAAACACGTAGGTTCCTATACAGACATCACATTTCCGGTGCCCAAACATCACAGTTATTATCTATACAGACACCCATTCCGGTGCCCAAACATCACGTTACTACCTTACTGCCACTTTTGCGATGTCCAGATTTCTTAGTGCACATTTCTACTCTACTCTGAGACCCCGTCCCCGTTGGGCTAACTTCTTACCCTAATCCTTCAACCACAACTTCAGCCCCCAAGTATTCCACAACTTCAGCCCCCAAGTATTGTCAGTCCAGGAAAAGTAGACACCCGTCAATCATAAAGCCATGTACTATATTGTCCAAAGATCAAACACCTCATGTGTTTAGTATTAGAAATATATAGCCATAAGCTTGACTAAAGTGCGGCCATTTTAAGGTGACTGAAATCGCCATTTTGTTTCTCTATTACGTTTGCTTTTTGCCTTCTGTTAAACTGCTTTGCTGAAATATTATTCTGCTCTACTAGTGCATAAAGCAAGGCCGCGAGAGACATGGTGAAACATAACGTAGCAACCCAGACAGAAATGCCCGGTCTCCTCCCTTGCATATCCTTGGAAGTAAGCAGCAAGGCATCCTAATCAGTCCACAGGTGCCAGTTAGTCTCGAAAAACAGTAGAAATGCTAGAAGCAAACATTAAATGACTTGAATTTTGCTCTTCTTTGCGGCCCCCCTTTCCTGAGCCCTGTAGAGCCCTGGAGAGCAAGTTGACCCCCAGTACACGAATATAAACTAGGAGATAGCAAGGCCTGAAATGTGTCTCTCCCCTGCACGCAGCTTGCTTGCAAGAACAGAAGCATTGTGTTCTTTTAAACAAAGACTTGTGTCTGCAGGCTCGCGAAAATTGCAAACTGTTTCTAAATGAATGTTCGAAGGTGTTATACTCGTCACCATTGTCAATCATTGTGCCCAATTCAAAGGAAATGTATTAGGGGTGGTATTGGATGTGTCACTACTGATTACAAGATGCTTGATTTGTATATATGTAACTGTTGTATGATTCTCGGTCCCTTGCGGCCCCCGAGGTCTGGTAACACACGTCGTGGGACGTGGGACCCAGTTGGCCAACTGAGACTATTTGCTTTAAAATAAACCCTAGATTTTGGGAATACAACCTTGTGTCTGGCGTATCAGTTCGTGTGTGGTCATTGTGCCTTGTTTCCATACACAAGGGTCCCTCAGGGGCCCCTTCAAGATGGCACCCGAATAGGAACCCTCCCCCACTTGTCCCTTTGTGTAGGTTGTAAAATAAGGAAAGCGGAGAGCGCGGCGAGGACGAACGATCGAGCCGGGATCAAGAAGTGTTCGGGGCGCCCCCGGGAAAGTGATGAGAGACTCCTTTGCAGATCTGCACACAACTGATCCCTGATTGACGTGTCCAGCCAGAGAACAAGGAGGCGAGGGTCCCGAAACGAGGCAGAGTGAGCCAAGATACACAGACACGATGTCATTGGTTGCGTCAGTATACGGACGAATTGTGTCTTGAAAAGATAACTTGACTGATCAGGTGAGTCGTGCCCCGATTCAAAGCAATCCTGATATTGGTTGAGAGTTGATTTTGCAAAATCAAACACCCCACCCAGTGTAAGTTTGATTAGCCAAGGGTAAGGTTAAAACATGCCTGGGGTATTGTCCACCTTAGTGGGATTTTTCTGCTGCGGTAGACAATCTTTGGAAACTGGCCAGGTCGCGCCAACCGTGGGGACGCCAGCGTATGAGATGTATGTGAAATATGGTGTGGGAGCAATAATGTTTTGTGAGACTTGGCATAGGCAAACCAGAAAACAGGAAGATTTTAAGTGGCCGAATCATGGGAGTTTTGTGATGACGAGAATAGATAGCTTGGAGAAGGTGTTGATGAAAAAGAAAACACGTCCTGCAGCATTTGATATCCTTAGGTACTGAAGAAGGGAGGCTATGCTTAGTTGGAGAAGTAGAGAGAAACATGCGCGCAGGCATAAGTCGAAAGCAGAAAGAGCAAAAGAAAAGGAGGAGGAGGAGTGGAATGATAGTTTGAGAAAATCAAATAGACGTGATCAGTTGAGTATAGAAAAAATATACCCACTACGAGAATTGCATTCATCAGATGAATTGATAAATCAAATATTGACTGATACAAAGCGAGGCCCAAGGGAAGAGACTAAAAAGACTGTGTCAATAACTATTGCTCAGCCCCCTCCAATTGCTCAGCCCCTCCCAACTCACCAAATTCCAGCACACCCACAGACCACACAATCAGTGCCTCCCATTAGCGAGTCAGCACCGCAACAGACACTTCCCGTTCCCGTTGTCCCATCTGCACCTCTGTCCCTAAAGATCGTTTCTGTCCCATCTGCCCCTCCTGTAATTGAACTTGAACTTGTTGAAACAAGAGAAGGGACCGGACAAAGTGGATGCGTGAGAGTGACTCATAGTGCAAACAGCAAGGAGAGAAGACAGGAGCTGCAAGAGCAGGCAGAAATGTATATAAACGGGAATGATGAAACATCAGCGCTAGCTTCGATGTATGACTTCAGGAGGAGCAATGAAAGACAGGTAGTGTTGGAATGCATGGGGGAATATTTAGTGGCGAGATGGAAACAGTTAATTGGGAGGCTACCGCCACAACGATTGTTGGATTCAAATGCATTAGCACGTTGTAGAGATAGAGATGAAGAAATAAGGGAACATGTAGACCGACTTTTTGAACTTAAGAATGAACTTGATGATGAATATGCTGAAATGTTTGCCACGCCTGGGTATAGGAGTAAAGATATTAGGAGAGATAGGAAGGAAGCGGCAAAGCCTATATACAGTGGCGATTTTTGCCGTTGTCAAGACAGACAGGCGATAAATTAAAAGTATGTATACGGGAGGCGTTAAAATGGATTTCAGATCCTAGTATCCCCACAATGGAAATACATTAGAAAAGCATTAGTTACAATGGTTGAATATTTGATAGACAAAGTAGAGATTTCTGCAGTAGGCAACCAACCAGCGCGAGTAACGGAAGCACATTATACAGCACAATATGTGCACGTCCCCTTCTCCAGACAGGAAGTAAATAACATAAAACAGACGATTCCTGATATAAGAAAGAATCCCACTGAATTTTATAAAGAAGTAGAGTCCTCCTGCAATAATCCGTGCTCACCATGGGTGACATAGATCTAATATTCCCAGTAATCCTACCAGCAGAAATATGGAAGCAAATAAGAAAAGTGGATGATGAAACGGCCTATGGCGCCACATGGGCGTATTTAATACTGGAGGATAGGGATAAAGAGGTAGGGGGAAAGCCGGGGCCAAACATGGCAGCATTACCAGCATGAATAATACAGAAATTGAAAGAAATTGTTCCAGAGAAAAGAATTCAATGGGACAAATTGACTGCATGTGTTCAGTGCAAGGATGAGTTAGCTACAGATTATTTTAATAGATTTGAGGAAGTATTCACAGACTTTAGTGGACAGGATGTGAGCACAGAAGCAGGGAAAAGACTATTTGTCGATAAGTATGTCAGAGGGTTAATACTTCCAATTCAAAACTTAATAATGACATCAGAAAGTGCATGGCAAGCAAAAACGTTGAGCAAAGTATTACATATGGCCCAATATTACGAGAACAGGCTGAATACAGAGAAAGAGAAAGAGGTGAAGGATAGGGCGAATTTGAAAACAATGGTGCTACTCCAGCAAGTGGCGGGACACAATAGAGGAAGAGGAAATGCACAAGGCAGAGGTAATTCGAACATGCTTGGAGGGCCTCTGGGATTCAATAAATGTGCATATTGCAAAGAGGAAGGTCACTGGCGAGCGCAATGTCCACATCTACAAAATAGAAATGGGTATGGCCAGAGAAGACAGCATAGAGGGCATCCAGGAACAAATGGGCAGAATAGTAATAGCATGCAGCAGCACCAATACAGCCAAGGCAATAGTGCCCAAAGTCAGAACAAGCTCAGAATCAAACTACCTCTACTCAGAATCAGAGCCATCAAAACACACATAATGGGAATAGAGGAAGGGGCAGAAACATTTTTGACGCTCAATCAAATGCGTACTATAATAACAGCAGCGATTACCCAGCGGATGATGTGTTGTTTCCCCAATAGGACAGCCCAAGACAGGGGTCGGAACCAGTGCCTATTCCCGTGAATCAGAAAGGACCCTACATAGAAATGAAAGTCGGGAATAGAGAGCATAGCTTTCTTGTAGACACAGGGGCACAAAAATGCTCGATAGATCATCACTTGGTTCCAGAAATACCACTGTCAGGGCAAAGAAATATTTCAGTAGGGTTCGCAGGTACCCCAGTGATAAATCCAGTGTCCCAACCAGTGCCAGTAACATTGGGTCCATTCACTGAATATTGTCCATTTCTCGTAACAGAAAACTGCAGGGAAAATTTGTTAGGATTAAATCTATTGAAAAAACTGAGTGCAGTTATCCACTGTACACCAGATGGAGTATTTTTGACCATTTCACCACAGAATGTACCAGTGTCTGAATTTTTGTCCAAACCTTTGCCAGGAGAATTGAGTGAAGTGCCAATTTGTATATGGGCGATGAATGACAATGATGTGGGATGCTTGAAGATAGAGCCAGTGAAAATTGCTCTGAAAGAAGGAGTAACGTTACCGCGTATTCCACAGTATAAAATCTCAGCAGAAAGAGAGAAAGATTGAAAAGTATTGTGTCTGATTTGGTAAAATTGGGAGTGATTGGAGAGATTACAGGCAGCACTTACAACAGTCCCATTCTTCTGGTGTATAAAAAAGGAGGTAATGAGGTACCATATTGTTTCATAATTGATCTGGGTGAATTAAACAAGGCAGTAGATCCTCAATTCCCATTGGTTCCAGATGTTACCACAATTTTAACAATGATTCCTGCCTCGGCAGAATATTTTAGCGTTATTGATTTGAAGAATGCTTTTTTCAGTATTACAGTACACAAAGAAAGTAGGTATTTGTTCGCCTTCACGTTAGGAGGACAATCATTCACATTCACACGCATTCCACAGGGCTACACAGAGAGTCCGAGTATTTACAGCAGAGCATTGAAAGAACAGCTAGACATGCTAGAATTACCGGCAGGTTGTGTATTGTTACAGTATATAAATGACTTATTGATTGCTGCAGATACAGAGGAGATTTGAAAAAAGAGCACTGTTTTACTATTAACACACTTAGCAGCGCATGGCCACAAAGCGAGCTTAAAGAAATTCCAATATTGTCGAAAGGAGGTGGTTTATTTGGGTTACCGACTTTCGAGAGAAGGGAGAAGACTGACGCCAGAGAGGATAGAAAGCATTTCTGGTATGCCTATTCCAAAAACAGAAAAAGGAGTCAGAGCTATAATAGGCATGGCTTCTTATTGTCGGCAATGGATTGTGAATTTTGCTTTGATTGTGAAGCCAATGGTGGAATTGACAAAAAAGGATGTTGTGATGCCTTTGTAGTGGAATGAAGAATGTCAGAGAGCATTTGATCTGCTCAAAACTGCTTTGTGTTCTGCTCCAGCTTAGGGCACACCAAATTATGAGAACATTTTTAGATTGTTTGTAAATGGGAATGAAGGCTGCGCATTGGCTGTTTTGACACAGGAAAAAGATGGAAGAAATAGGCCATGCGGCTATTTTTCTTCTGCGCTGGACCCTGTAGCGCGCGCATTACCATGATGTTTGCGAGCTGTTGCAGTGGCTGCTGCATCAGTGAAACAAACGGAGGGAATGGTATTGGGGCACACCTTAATTTTGATGGTGCCACATGCCTTAGACGTTCTATTAAATAGAACGCAGACGCAACACCTCACTTCTGCTAGATTGAGTAGATACGAAATTGCCCTTTTTGCGCCACACATCCAAACTATGAATCCTGCAGAATTAATGCCACTGGCTATGGAAGAACTTGGCGGGAATGAATCACCTCCCCACGATTGATTAATGGTTACTGAGGAAGAAACGAAGGGAAGAATTGATTTAACAGACACCCCACAAAAAGAGCCAGATGGAGAGTTGTTTTGTGACGGCTCCTGTTTTAAACCACCTGATGGCTCATCAACCTCTGCCTATGCTATCACCACGTTAAAGAGTATTATGGAAAGTAAAAGAATCCCCCACAAATCTGCGCATGCAGCAGAGATAATAGCCTTAACCAGAGCCTGTGAGATTTCTGAAAATCTAAGTGTAAACATATATACTGACAGCCAGTACGCCTTTGGCGTGGTTCACAACTTTGGCTGACTCTGGGCAGAGAGGGGTTTCTTGACATCACATGGGGCCAGAATTCAACATGGCCCTTTGATTGTACGA
Source organism: Ambystoma mexicanum (assembly GCF_040938575.1). NCBI lineage: Eukaryota > Metazoa > Chordata > Amphibia > Caudata > Ambystomatidae > Ambystoma > Ambystoma mexicanum. The sequence goes on from NC_090924.1 coordinate 142,089,143, forward strand.
TTGCTGTCTGCACTTACGTGTCCGAAGCACCTAGCAATAGTGAAATGCAAGGCGCATAAAAAAGTAACATGTAAAGCGGGAGAGGGAAACGCATTTGCAGACAGTATTGAGAAGCAAACTGCCACTGATTTGAATACCAAAATGTTGACAATGCAGTCTGAGGAGGTGCCCTGCATGATAGAGAATGGAATTGCTACTGTCAAAGAAATGCAGGCAGAAGCCACTGCTGATGAATTACAAGGGTGGGCTGAGGGCTCTGCTGAATTAGATCTAGAAGGTTGCTGGGTGGACAAGAAGAGTAGAAACTGGATGCTGCCCAACTCCTATATAACTGCAATGGTCACGATGGCCCACAGCCCTACTCATATTTGAGCCAAAAAGATAGTTCAGTATCTAGCCACAGTATGGGAGAATGCACACATAAAGACAAATGCTGAGAGGCTGGTTCAGAACTGTATCACGTGTCTACAACACAATGTGGGGAATGGAACGGTGACTCGAACAGGCAGTTTTGGTCCTCCTTCTATGCCTTTTGAGGTAATCCATTTTGATTTCATAGAGATGGAGAGATGCCAAAACTTGAAGTATGTCCTAGTGGTCATATGTGCATTCAGTAAGTGGGTGGAAGCATATCCATTGAAAGACTGTACCGCCATGAACACGGCGAAAGTAATGTTGAAGGAGTATTTCTCCCGTTTTGGTCTGCCCTGTGTCATATGGTCAGATAACGGCCCGCATTTTGTGGGTGCAGTCATATTACAGATTTGCGCAGGTCTCCAGATTGATAAGCGATTCCATTGTTCTAGACACCCCATGAGTGCCGGTCTTATTGAACGCCACAACGGCATCTTGAAGTCCAAAATAAGCAAAATATGCGCAGGAAACAAGTTAAGCTGGGTAGACGCATTACCAATAGCGTTACTGTGCATGCGTACATCTGTGCAGGCAAGAACTGGGCTCTCCCCTTATTAAATCGTGATGGGGAGACCAGCGAATGTTTGGTATGCACCGCAGCCGAAACGGTTGAGGGCACTCGAATACCCTGTGCTCAGCATTTACTGCAATCTTTCAATACAAAAATTGCGTTTGATTCATCAGCAGGTGCAGGAGGCATTACCAATCCGGTATACTGGTCCGGGGCATTTACTGGAACCCGGAGATTGGGTCCTAATTAAGAATTTTGAAAGGAAGACATTGCTTGCACCAAGGTGGCATCGACCCTACTTGATCCTCTTGACCACGCAGACTGCAATCCGAGTGGATGGGAGGAAAGCGTGGATTCATGCCACGTGTGCTAAAAAGGTCCCGACACCATCTGAAAAACTGCCTGATCGAGACGACCAGAAAGAGACAGCGGCCCCAGAAATGAAAGAGACGGTTGCCAGTTCTTTGCCACAAAATCTGCCTGATCCTGAAACAAAGCCTGAAAAGTTTGCTATAAAAGAGGAAGGGCAAAGAGTGCCCCAACATTGTCCAGCAGAATCTGAATCACTGCTGGCTGACACAAAACGTATACCACTGTGGTGCCCACCATCTTTTGTTGCACGACAGCCTGAAACAAAATCTGCATCATCACTTTGTGCCCACCATCATCTGTCATTGCGCCGCAGGCTGACTCCGAGCTTGAGTCTGGAAGTGCATCCGCACTATTCATTGATCACACGATACCAGGATCAAGGCGGCATAATCTGCAGAAACGGAAGAAGGAGTGATCAAATCTTCATTTCTTTTGATCTTTGTTGCCTCTGTTTCCTATTTTCAGATGAATTCGGAACCGGAGGCCTAGAGGAGAGCGGTGTGAGGGTTGTGCAAATCGGACAGCCCAAAAAAAAAAACGAGGCTCCTCGGTGCTAAAAAAAAAACATGTGCAGATCACCCCTCCCCGACAAGAGGGGCTCACATGGTACGAAGGCAATTGATAACTGCTCCGGAGTTCTTTGAGCAATGTGCAAATGCACAGAGATCTTGCCCAATGCATAGCAATCCAGGCTGCTAAGAACTGGCAGAACAGACTGCTGACATTTACAGAATTTATTGACATCCGAACAAGTGCAATGAGGAGAGATATTCACGATGAACATTGCTGAAAAAGAAGAACCGTGAGTGGAAAATGCCGGAACCCCCTTTGTCCCCTCCTGCACCACTGCTGATAATGAGTAAACATGGAAACTGGAAAATTACACAAAAAGATTTGCCGAAAAAATTGTATGCTGATTTTAACAATAGTCATGTGTATGATGAGTATAATAGCCCCAATAATGACAGTACTGGTATTATAGTATTTAGAGGAAATGCATCCATTAGAAGTTCTCTTGCCTGTAAGAAACATCTCCACTACTGAAAGCCCTGTTCATTTAATTACCTACACTCTGTCCCCAATGGAAGAAAGACATAGGGAAGGATATGGTTACAATACATTACTGCAAATAATGAATATGACACATTCAATTCTGAGAAAGAATAATTGTTGGATGTGTGCCCATTTGCCACAGCATGGTTGTAAAGGAATAGGTTGGTACGTGCAGCCACTGACATTCAGTTCTGCATTCAGTGAATCTCTAAGTGCCTTATATTATGGGAAATGGAATAAAAGTGAAACAGGTCAATTAGATAGCACAAACATGAATGAATTTGAAGAGATAATTATGAAACCTGTAGGTTGCTCCATATTTCATAGAGCACGAATAATGACACCAAAAGTTACACCTTCCAACCTTATGCCACAAGATAGATTGTTTGCGCCATATAAATCATCTGTAATCACGTTTCATATGAGATTAGAAGGAAATAAAGATGCAGTGACCCCCTCCTATACAGTAAATTACAGCCCACGTTCTTTGCCTTTTTGCTTAAGAAAGAAAGGCTCCTATTCAGTACGGACATTCCCTAGATGCATGAATATAGCGATTCTTGATAGGGAAGTAGAACCATTATATGTTGGTGATCCTGTGTATTTTATCTGTGGAGAAAAAGCGTATCCCTGGTTGCCTAGAAACTGGGGAGGTAATTGCTATTTAGGACTTTTGTTCCCAGGAGTGTTTCTTTTAAAAACAACAGACATAGCCAAACTATCTAAATCTAGGCCACAGAGAAGTAATGAAGGAGGATTGATTGCGGAAGACGTAGCAAAATCCTTTGTACCATTTATGGCCCAAGCAATAAACTCCTATAATATACGACAACTATCCAGAATCTTAGAGAAAACAATAAATGGAACAACAGATATATTATACAATATGACATTAGAGGAGAAAGGGATTAGATTAATGACACTTCAAAATAGAATGGCTCTTGATGTAATCCTGGTTGATCGTGGCGGTGTTTGCAAAATTGTGGGATCAGCGTGTTTTGCATTTGTAAATGACTCCTCCCCTACGATTTTTTGAGGCGATAATAAAATTGCACGTCTTGAACTCTGAACTCCATACCCAAGAAGGGGGTAGGGATATAGGCTCCTGGTTCTGGGAGAAATTACATTCATGGGGATGGAAATTATTTGTGATCCTAGTAGCAGTGCTAGGAATATTCATGACATGTTGTTGTTGCATACACTGCTTACTCATAATATGCACTGAAATAAGTGAAGAGTGTGTACAGATGATAGGAAAAAAGAACACTATTGAATCAAGTACCCACGGTAATGAGGAATTAAAAACAGTTAAAGAATTCATGTCAATCAATATTGACGACAATAAAAGGAAAACTAATAATGCACAAGATTCAGAATCAGAATCAGATACTTGGTCAGAAGAGGATGCAATGTATGGATGAGACGTTTGTCATACGGCCAAAAGGAGGGTTTGTCGGTCCAGGAAAAGTAGACACCTCTCAATCATAAGGCCAAGTACTATATTGGCCGAAGACCAACCGCCTCATGTGTTTAGTATTAGAAATATATAGCCATAAGCTTGACTAAAGTGTGGCCATTTTAAGGTGACTGAAATCGCCATTCTGTTTTCGCTATAACGTTTTCTTTTTGCCTTCTGTTAAACTGCTTTGCTGAAATATTATTCTGCTCTACTAGTGCATAACGCAAGGCCGCGAGAGACATGTTGAAACATAACGTAGCAATCCAGACAGAAATGCCTGGTCTCCTCCCTCGCATATCCTTGGAAGTAAGCAGCAAGGCATCTTAATCACTCCACAGGTGCCAGTTAGTCTCGAAAACACAGTAGAAATGCTAGAAGCGAACATTAAATGACTTGAATTGTGCTCTTCTTTGCAGCCCCCCTTTCCTGAGCCCTGTAGAGCCCTGGAGACCAAGTTGTCCCCGAGTACAGGAATAGAAACTAGGAGATAGCAAGGCCTGGAATGTGTCTCTCCCCTGCACGCAGCTTGCTTGCAAGAACAGAAGCATTATGTTCTTTTAAACAAAGACTTGTGTCTGTAGGCTTGCGAAAATTGCAAACTGTTGTCATACTCATCACCATTGTCAATCATCGTGCCCAATTCAAAGGAAATGTATTAGGGGCGGTATTGGATGTGTCACTACTGATTACAAGATGCTTGATTTGTATATATGTAACTGTTGTATGATTCTCGCTCTCTTGTGTCCCCCGAGGTCTGGTAACACACATCGCGGGACGTGGGATCCAGTTGGTCAACTGAGACTATTTGCTTTGCAATAAACCCTAGATTTTGGGACTACAACCTTGTGTCTGGTGTATCAGTTTGTGTGTGGTGATTGTGCCTTGTTTCCATATGCGAGGGTCCCTCAGGGGCCCCTTCAGTATTCCCATATCTCCTTACTGCTTTTTTCCAGGAGGAGTGAGATTATCCTAAGGTTCTGTACTCCCGCTGCCCTCGTCCTAGTCCCTCCTCAGAGATCTTGCCCAGGGTGCCCCCCCTGTCAAGTTCCATACTCCCTAGTCCTTTACCTCAATTTCTCCAGCTCGCTCCTCCCCTCTCCCGGTTCCCTTCTCTTGCTTTCGGCCACCCCCATAGTTTCCCGCCTACAGTTCCCTGGGATCACTTCTCCCCCACAAACTCCTGCCCCCACTGACCTCGATGTGTCATTCTCTCAATTTCCCCAAGTATCCCCATCTGTTTGCCCCCCAGCCTTGCGCTTACCCCCCCTTCACCTCCTTGGACCTTGTGCCCCCCCTGGTTCCCTCTTGTCACCCCCTGAGCCCATTTTTTGACCCCCCACATGCACCTCTGTGTATCCTTCCTTCCGTTATCCCTTCCCCCACCTGTTTCTTTGGCAACCCTACCTGTGCCACCATACCTTCCACCTGCTCCTATTCTCTATCAAAGACGGTGAGTGCATCCCAACACCAGTGTGCCTCCATTTTGTGTATTTTGGCTATTTTGTGAGGCCCTGAGCAGCCCTTTACAGTCCTCTCCCTCCCCGACCCCACTTGCTGCTTGCCGGTCCCTCCCACCTCCTGACCCACCCATCTGCTCCAATTAGTTAATTCACTGCGTTGAGCAGAGTCTAGCGACTCGTAACCCTCCACCTGCTCCTATTCTCTATCAAAGACGGTGAGTGCATCCCATCACCAGTGCGCCTCCATTTTGTGTATTTTGGCTATTTTGTGAGGCCCTGAGCAGCCCTTTAAAGTCCTCTCCCTCCCTGCACCCGCTTCCTGCTTCGCCGGTCCCTTGCGCTACCCGACCCGCCCACCCGCTCAAATTGGTTAATTCACTGCGTTGAGCAGAGTCTAACGACTCATACCCCTCCACCTGCTCCTATTCTCTATCAAAGACGGTGAGTGCATCCCATTACCAGTGCACCTCCATTTTGTGTATTTTGGCTATTTTGTGAGGCCCTGAGCAGCCCTCTACAGTCCTCTCCCTCCCCGCACCTGCTTCCTGCTTCGCCGGTCCCTCTCGCCTCCCGACCCGCCCACACGCTCCAATTGGTTAATTCACTGCGTTGAGCAGAGTCTAGCGACTCGTACCCCTCCACCTGCTCCTATTCTCTATTAAAGACGGTGGGTGCATCCCATCACCTGTGCACCTCCATTTTGTGTATTTTGGCTATTTTGTGAGGCCCTGAGCAGCCCTCTACAGTCCTCACCCTCCCTACACCCGCTTCCTGCTTCGCCGGTCCCTCCCGCCTCCTGCCCCGCCCACCCGCTCCAATTGGTTAATTCACTGCGTTGAGCAGAGTCTAGCGACTCGTACCCCTCCACCTGCTCCTATTCTCTATCAAAGACGGTGAGTGCATCCCATCACCAGTGCACCTCCATTTTTTGTATTTTGGCTATTTTGTGAGGCCCTAAGCAGCCCTTTATAGTCCTCACCCTCCCCCCACCCGCTTCCTGCTTCGGTGGTCCCTCCCGCCCCGCCCCTGGCCCCTGATTGGTCCAGCTGTCCTCTACTCAGCTCATCTCTGACCCCCGAGGGCAGCCCTCTGCCCGGCAGCCCCATCGGCTAAGGACCATGAGGCAAAGGACGGCTCCTACAAAGACGGATCCAGGTCGTATCTGCAGGTATCCGCAGGAGAAGCAAGAAGCCACCAACAAGTGTGGCAAGGGCAGAGACAGGTGCGATTACTTCTTGCCATAAAAGACTACCACTCAACCTTCAACATTTCGGATGTGTGCCCAATAGCCGCTCATTGAAAGTTGAATTTAGAAGTATACCCAATAGCCGCTCATTGAAAATTGATTTAGAAGTTTACTCAATAGCCCCTCTGCGAATTTAGAAGTGTCCCCAACAATCCCTCATTGAAAGTTGAATTTAGAAGTGTGCCCAATAGCTGCTCATTGAAAGTTGAATCTAGAAGTGTGCCCAATAGCTGCTCATTGAAAGTTGAATTTAGAAGTGTGCCCAATAGCTGCTCATTGAAAGTTGAATTTCTAAGTGTGCCCAATAGCCTCTCTGTGAAAGTCATATTTAGAAGTGTGCCCAATAGCTGCTCATTGAAAGTTGAATTTAGAAGTATGCCCAATAGCCGCTCATTGAAAATTGATTTAGAAGTGTGCTCAATAGCCCCTCTGCGAATTTAGAAGTGTCCCCAACAATCCCTCATTGAAAGTTGAATTTAGAAGTGTGCCCAATAGCTGCTCATTGAAAGTTAAATCTAGAAGTGTGCCCAATAGCTGCTCATTGAAAGTTGAATTTAGAAGTGTGCCCAATAGCTGCTCATTGAAAGTTGAATTTCTAAGTGTGCCCAATAGCTGCTCATTGAAAGTTGAATTTAGAAGTGTGCCCAATAGCTGCACATTGAAAGTTGAATTTAGAAGTGTGCACAATAGCCGCTCATTGAAAGTTGAATTTAGAAGTGTGCCCAATAGCTGCTCATTGAAAGTTGAATTTAGAAGTGTGCACAATAGCCGCTCATTGAAAGTTGAATTTAGAAGTGTGCCCAATAGCCCCTCTGTGAATTCAGAAGTGTCCCCAACAGCCCCTCATTGAAAGTTGAATTTAGAAGTGTGCCCAATAGCTGCTCATTGAAAGTTGAATCTAGAAGTGTGCCCAATAGCTTCTAGGTGAAAGTTGGATTTAGAAGTGCATTTAGAAGTTGAATTTAGAAGTGTGCCCAATAGCTGCTCATTGAAAGTTGAATTTAGAAGTGTGCCCAATAGCCGCTCATTGAAAGTTGAATTTAGAAGTGTCCCCAACAACCCCTCATTGAAAGTTGAATTTAGAAGTGTGCCCAATAGCTGCACATTGAAAGTTGAATTTAGAAGTGTGCACAATAGCCGCTCATTGAAAGTTGAATTTAGAAGTGTGCCCAATAGCTGCTCATTGAAAGTTGAATTTAGAAGTGTGCCCAATAGCTGCTCATTGAAAGTTGAATTTAAAATTGTGCCCAATAGCCCCTCTGTGAATTTAGAAGTGTCCCCAACAACCCCTCACTGAAAGTTGAATTTAGAAGTGTGCCCAATAGCCTCTCTATGAAAGTTGTATTTAGAAGTGTGCCCAATAGCCGCTCATTGAAAGTTGATTTAGAAGTGTGCCCACTCTGTGAATTTAGAAGTGTCCCCAACAACCCCTCATTGAAAGTTGAATTTAGAAGTGTTCCCAATAGCCGCTCATTGAAAGTTGAATTTAGAAGTGTGCCCAATAGCCCCTCTGTGAATTTAGAAGTGTCCCCAACAACCCCTCATTGAAAGATGAATTTAGAAGTGTGCCCAATAGCCGCTCATTGAAAGTTGAATCTAGAAGTGTGCCCAATAGCTTCTAGGTGAAAGTTGGATTTAGAAGTGCATTTAGAAGTTGAATTTAGAAGTGTGCCCAATAGCCTCTCTGTGAAAGTTGTATTTAGTAGTGTGCCCAATAGCCTCTCTGTGAATTTAGAAGTGTCCCCAACAACCCCTCATTGAAAGTTGAATTTAGAAGTGTGCCCAATAGCCGCTCATTGAAAGTTGAATTTAGAAGTGTTCCCAATAGCCGCTCATTGAAAGTTGAATTTAGAAGTGTGCCCAATAGCCCCTCTGTGAATTTAGAAGTCTCCCCAACAACCCCTCATTGAAAGTTGAATTTAGAAGTGTGCCCAATAGCCGCTCATTGAAAGTTGAATTTAGAATTGTGCCCAATAGCCGCTCATTGAAAGTTGATTTAGAAGTGTGCCCAATAGCACCCGTGTGAATTTAGAAGTGTCCCCAACAACCCCTCATTGAAAGTTGAATTTAGAAGTGTGCCCAATAGCCTCTCTGTGAAAGTTGTATTTAGAAGTGTGCCCAATAGCCGCTCATTGAAAGTTGAATTTAGAAGTGTGCCCAATAGCTGCTCATTGAAAGTTGAATTTAGAATTGTGCCCAATAGCCCCTTTGTGAATTTAGAAGGGTCCCCAACAACCCCTCATTGAAAGTTGAATTTAGAAGTGTGCCCAATAGCCGCTCATTGAAAGTTGAATCTAGAAGAGTGCCCATTAGCTTCTAGGTGAAAGTTGGATTTAGAAGTGTATTCAGAAGTTGAATTTAGAAGTGTGCCCAATAGCCTCTCTGTGAAAGTTGTATTTAGAAGTGTGCCCAATAGCCGCTCATTGAAAGTTGATTTAGAAGTGTGCCCAATAGCCCCTCTGTGAATTTAGAAGTGTCCCCAACAACCCCTCATTGAAAGTTGAATTTAGAAGTGTTCCCAATAGCCGCTCATTGAAAGTTGAATTTAGAAGTGTGCCCAATAGCCGCTCATTGAAAGTTGATTTAGAAGTGTGCCCAATAGCCCCCTTGTGAATTTAGAAGAGTCCCCACAACCCCTCATTGAAAGTTGAATTTAGAAGTGTCCCCAATAGCCTCTCTGTGAAAGTTGTATTTAGAAGTGTGCCCAATAGCCTCTCTGCGAAAGTTGTATTTAGAAGTGTGCTCAATAGCTGCTCATTGAAAGTTGAATTTAGAAGTGTGCCCAGTAGCCCCTCTGTGAATTTAGAAGTGTCCCCAACATCCCTCATTGAAAGTTGAATTTAGAACTGTGCCCAATAACCGCTCATTGAAAGTTGAATCTAGAAGTGTGCCCAATAGCTTCTAGGTGAAAGTTGGATTTAGAAGTGCATTTAGAAGTTGAATTTAGAAGTGTGCCCAATAGCCTCTATGTGAAAGGTGAATTTAAAAGTGTGCACAATAAACTCTCTGCAGGAGTTGAATTTAGAAGTGGGCCCAATATCCTAAAAGTCTAATACTGTGCCTGGTTGAACCGACTAATCTCACTGATAACCTCTCTGTACAAAGTTAACTTTAGATTCATGCCTAATACCCTGCCTGTATAAAGTCGAATTTAGAGAAGTGTGCCTAATAGTCTAATATCCCCTCTATACAAAACTGAATCTAGAGATAGACCTAATATCATCTCTATACAAAATTGAATCTAGAGGTAGACCTAATATCATCTCTGTGTACAGTTGAATCCAGAAGTGCACCTAATCGTCTAATACCATCTGTGTAATGTAGAATTTAGAACTGCGCCTAATAGTCTAATATCCCCTCTATACAAAATTGAATCTAGAGGTAGACCTAATACCATCTCTGTGTGCAGTTAAATTTAGAAGTATACCTAATAGCACCCAATAGCCTAATATCATCTGTGTACAATCGAATCTAGAAGTGCACCTAATAGTCTAATATCATCTCTGCGCAAATTGAACTTGGAAGTGTGCCTAAAAGCGTGCCCCCACTGAATTTAGAACTACAATTAGAAAGCCCTCCTAAATTCCACCTAAAAGCTTGTACCAAGCATGAGTACACCCACTCCACAAGAGTATATCGGAAACGACCACCGCGGACCGCACCCACCCCCTGTTCTGCCTTCTCTCCCATCTCCCCTTCCAAAATCAACCCACCCTCCTTCGCATTCCCTACCATTCCCCTCTCCAAACATCAAGCCAGAGGGGCACGATGGCGAGCCAACCACCCTAAGACCACTCCTCCCCTGAACCCCACCACCGGCCAGCCAACGTTAACCATGCCCGCTCCCCTCACTAACATACCAGACACACCCTACCCTGCAATCATCCACCCACCACCTTGCCCACAAACCCCACCTCCTTCCCTCCCCGACCGCACCCTTTCCCCTCCCTAAAAACTGCACGCCTAGCCCTAGCAAGAACCAAAGCCACATCCCTCTCCTCCTCTGACCCACCACCCTCTCTCACACTCCAATTGCAACAAAGAAACTAAAGAGGAAACGTACCTGGTCCCCCTCAATCTGTCAGCACTCTTCGCCTCCCCTGTCTCGACCCACCACCTCATTCCCCCAATCACCTCCTTCCCCCGTGGCTTCACCCTTCCTGAAACCCCTCTCCCTTGATTTCTCATCAACTGCAACTGAAACTCCTCACCGCCCACACCCCACCTTCAAATCCCCCGAACCAAACCCGATCATCCTAACACACGCAGGCACCCAATCCCGCCCGAAGCCCGCCAATTTTTCTGCTCGCCCTCTATTCCCATCGATCATCACCCACCCTACCCTTCTCCCTCCCCAGCTTCCACTCTCTCCGCCTCCACCCTCTTCCGCTCCAGCTCCGAGACAAACCTCACCTGCCGATGTGAACTGCATCCTATTTAATGCCCGATCCGTAGCAAAAAACAGACACTGCATCTTTGACCTCCTCGCCTCTGACAAACAAGACCTGGTTTTCATCACCGAAACCTGGTTCTCTGATGACTTCACCCCAATCGCTAATGAAGCATCCCTGACTACTCCCTCATCCCACTGAACCGTCCCTCCAGAGGAGGGGAGTATCATTCGTCTTCAAGTCTCTCTTCCGCGCCTCACTCATCAACAACCAACCTTCCATTCCTTCTTGCGAATCTCTTCTCGTTAAACTATCCCTCTCCCCGTCGCTCTCACACAGCTTCCTAATAAGCTACAGGCCCCCTGGCTATGATAGACAATTTGCGAACAACATCTGCGATGCTATTGCCACCCTTCATCTAAACCATCCAAACCTCACCCTTCATGGAGACTTCAACATATGGCTCGACATCCCCACAAACCCTATGACACACTCTCTGGTTGACGGTACCTAGAATGCAAATTGTAGAAAGACAAAACCCAGGAGAGCAGGGACACCTTGGCCCGACACCTTTATCAGTACAAGGCCAAAATCCGGAAAGCAAAAAAAGCCCACTACAAATCCCGAATCCTAAACTGTAAAAACCCAAGCAAAGAACTCCACAAAATCATCTCCGAATTCACCAATCCGGCTTGCACCACGACCGTCCCAACCTCCTCACAATCACTGTGCGACTCACTCTCCCTCCACTTTTACACCACGGCTCTTGAAAGAACAAATACCCTAGCCACCAAACTGGCTCTCTCACATCCACCAGGCAATTCTTCCCCCATACTGACCAGCCCACCAGCTGTGACCACCACCCAACCAACGTTCGAATCCTTTAGTCCACCAGAGCAATTTCTCAAACTTCTATCTGCCTGCAAACCATCTGGCTCGCCGCTGGACCCTTGCCCAGCCACAACCCTTAAAGAAATGTTTGCTTCCACCTGAGCAGGAGAACACACAAGATCCATTATAAATGCCTCTCTTTCCTCCGGTATCTTTCCCGACGCATTCAAAACGGTTCATGTCAAACCTCTAATTAAAAAACCTTCCCTGGACCCTCTCGAGCCCAAAAACTACCACCCCATCTCAAACACCAGGTTCCTTGCCAAACTCATTGACCGAACCGCCTACTCCCAACTAAATGCCTTTGTCAAAGCCAACAATCTCCTAGACCCCGCCCAATCAGGTTTCAGAGCCCTGCACGGTACTGAAACCACCCTAACCTCAATCTGGGAAGACCTTAAAATGACGGCAGACTCCGCGGGATGCGCCGCACTAATCCTTCTTGACCTATCTGCCGCCTTTGACACAATCAATCACTCAATCCTATTAGACCATCTCCACTCCCTAGGAATTCGTGGAACCACTCTTAAATGGATAGCTTCATTCCTCAAAGACAGGTACCAAATAACGATACTCTCCACCTATACCTCCCAAGCCCGACCAGTCGACACGGGAGTCCCATAAGGAGCATGCCTATCCGCCCTCCTGTTCAATCTCTACTTGATCACCCTCCCACCAATAATTCGTTCACACAACATCCTGTGTTACAACTACGCCAACAACACTCAACTAATTCTAAAACTCCTGAACTCAAAACCCAACTCCCAACCAGACCTGGCCTCCTGCCTCCATGACATAGAACTCTGGATGACCCAAAGCCACCTCCTGTTAAACCCCTCCAAAACGGAAATCATGGTATGTGGCAACTCCGAACTTCTTCCGCACCCATGCCATCCGCCATGGGCAACTCACCGACCCCCTGCAACTCATTGAAAAATCTTGGATGCACCCTCGACTCAGATCTAAACCTCTCGCGCCAAGTCAACAACATCTCAAAGTACTGCCACTACCACCTTAAAACCCTTAGGCGCATCTTTCCATACCTCTCCTTTCTGAACAGACTCTCTGCGGTCCAATCTATCGTTATATCAAGACTGGACTACGCAAACCCCCTATACCTCGGAGTCCATGCATACCAACTGAATAAACTCCAAAGGGCCCAAAACACGGCAGCCAAATTGCTACTTGCGCTCGGCTTAAGAGACAACATCTCCCCAGCCCTCAAGACGCTGCACTGGCTTCCAGTAGCCTGAAGGGTGACTTTCAAAACCTTATGCATCTCCCATCGAGCACTGCATAAAACAGAACCTCAATACCTTCAAGACAAACTAAAACCCTATCCCCCCCTCCACACCCTAAGATCAAGCTCAGCCAGCCTCCTAGTCATACCAAAGACAAACTCAGTCAGGTTAGGTGGATCATCATTTTCAGCCTTGGCCCCCACACTATGGAACTCACTCCCACCCCACATCTGCCTAACTGAGGATTTAACGTCTTTCCGCAAACTGCTGAAAACCTGGCTCTTCCCCTAAAACCATCCCGTACAAAACTAACCCAAAAAGACTAACAGCATCTCTATAACACCAATCCAACAAACTACCTGATGCGAGAAATTGACAGCTAATAACCCCTAATATATACTACAATGACAACCAGAATTAAATGAGTAAAGTAGATCAAAGCAGTGAAATGGTTAATAAGAGTAAATCATACGGAAACAGTAAAGCGATTTAAACTTCTGAAATGGACATAATGCATGTGGAGTGAACGAAGTGAATGGCGTGGATGAACTAGTTAGAATGGATGAAGCGTGTGGAACAGATGAATGCGCTGAGTTGAAGAATGCATGAGTACAAATGACTATATAGTTCAAATGAGTGTGTAAATCGAATGAGTATGTAGATCGGATGAGTGTATAGAATGGATGAACATGTTTGAGCGAACAAGTGTGTAGAGCGGCTGGGTGTGTAGAGTGGACGGGCATGTAGCACACATGAGTGCGTAAATACAGAGAAACGAGTAGAATGCAGGAGTGCGTAAATACAGAGAAGCGAGTAGAACGCAGGAGTGCGTAAAACAGATGAGTGTGTAAAGCAGATGAGTATGCAGAGCGGATGAGTATATAGAATGGATGAGTGTGGTTAGCGGATGAATACAGAAGTGCGGAGGGTGTGTAGTCGCTGGAGCAGATGAACGTGCAGACCGGGCGAATGTATAGAGCGGTTGAGTGTATACAGCGGATGAGGGTATAGAGCAGATGAGGGTATAGAGCGGTTGAGTGTACAGAGCGGATGAGTGTATAGAGCGGATGAAGGTATAGAACAGATGAGTGTAGAGATGAATATGTAGAACAGGATATTGCTGTTGAATGCGTGGAAAGCACGAGTGCATAAAGCGGATGAATGCATGGAGCGGATGAGCGCGGAACGCAGATGAGTGCAGGAAGCGGAGGGCGCGGGGAGCGGATGAGCATGGGGAGCAGATGCATAGGTGCATAAAGTGGATGAGTGCGGGGAGCGGGTGAGTGTGGGGAGCGGGTGAGCGCGGGGAGCGGGTGAGCATGGGGAGCGGGTGAGCGCGGGGAGCGGATGCATAGATGCATAGAGCGGATGAGTGCGGGGAGTGGGTGAGTGTGGGGAGCAAATGAGCGTGGGGAGCGGATGAGCGCGAGGCACGGATGAGCGCAGAGAGCGCATGAGTATGGGGAGCGCATGAGTATGATATGATATGATATGATATGATATGATAAGGCATTTGTAACGCGCCTATACACAAGTGTTTCAAGGCGCGACGAGGCAGGGGGGGGAACAAGGGGAGACAGACAACGATCTTACTAGGCCAGGTGTCATTCAGATCGCGCAAGTGCAAGGGTAGAGGGGAAGGGAAAAGTGCATGGGGGAAAGGGAGAGGGGAAAGTGCAGTACAGGGTTATTAGCATACAGCATACAGGATAAATAACAAGGGCCAGCTGGTGGCAAGTGCAAGGTAAGTGCAGACAAGTGTTGGGAAGGGGGGCTGTATGGATTCAGACACAGTCCCGTAGTGCAGGGGTTGCCGTGGAGGCAGTGCAGGGGAGAGTGGCTGGGCCGAGAACGGTGAATGGCCCAGTTGCAGATTCAGTGCAGTTTCAGTAATATTAGCAGGGGAGAGGGGGAGAGAAAGCGGAGGTAAAGAGGAAGGTTTTGAGGTGCTTCCGGAACCGGAGGTGGTTCTCCTCAAGTTTCAGGGAGGTAGGAAGGCTGTTCCAGAGGGAGGCCCCTGCAGTGGAAAGAGATCTGCCCCCAACTCATTGTTTGGAGAAGCGGCTGACCCTGAGGGAGTTGGAGGCGGATGAGCGAAGAGCTCGAGAAGGAAGATATTTAGGAAGAGAGAGTTGAAGGTATTTTGGCCCAAGGCCCCAGACGGCCTTGTGGACAATGCAGAGGGTTTTGAACTTGATCCTCGCAGTCACTGGGAGCCAGTGTAGTGATTTCATTCCTGGAGAGATACGGTCCCTGGGCTGGAGGCCAAGGACAAGTCTTGCAGTCCTGTTCTGGATGAGTTGCAAAGGGCGGAGAGTAGAGGCGGGCAGATTAAGTTAGAGGCTGTTACAGTAGTCCAGCTTAGAGAGAACCAGGGCTCTAGAGACAGTGAGCTTCTGGGGGAAGGAGAGGAAAGGAAGGATACCTCTGAGGAGGTGTAGCTGGTAGTGTGACTTCTTAGATACGTCGGATATGTGAGGAGAGAAGGAGAGTGTGGAGTCGAAGATGACCCCAAGGTTTTTTGCCTTGCATGTAGGAGCAGTAAGAGGGCCCAGAGAGGCCGGCCAGAGAGCAGCAGGGAAGGAGGGAGTGGGAGTGCCGATGAGTAGAATCTCAGTCTTACTGGCATTAAGGCAGAGGTCGATGGCGGCACACCATTCCTGGATAGCAGAAAGACAGTCAGAGATGAGGGAAGGAGAAGAGGAGGCCGAGGGTAGCCTGAAAATGAGTTGGGTATCATCCGCATAGCACTGAAAGTAGGGGCAGAGAGCGGCGATGTGGTGGGCGAGAAGTGCCAGATACTGGTAACAGCCAGGGAGAGAGGTTAGATCCCTGGGGACACCACAGGTAGAGTAGAAGATGTCAGAGAGGAAAGACCCCAGTTGGACCCGGGAGGGTCGATTTGAGAGGAAAGAGGTCAGCCACGTCAGAGCCTGACCAGTGATACCGAGGTTATCACGGAGACGGATGAGCAGAATGGTATGGTTGACAGTATCAAAGGCAGAAGAGAGATCAAGCAAAATGAGAACACATGGAATGTTAGAGTCAAGGTTCGAGAGCAGGTCCTCACGGATGTTCAGGAGAGCAGTTTCCGTGCTTCTGGCAGCTCTGAAGCCAGACTGATGGTCATGAAGACTACAACACATTCAGCATGGAGATTAAGCTGGGAGATGGCCAGTTTCTCCAGGAGCTTGCCCATAGGGACCGGATGAGCGTGGGGCGCAGATGAGTGTGGGGAGCGGATGAGTGTTGGGAGCGGATGAGTGTGGAGAGCGATGAGTGTGGAGATGAGTGTGGAGAGCGGATGAGTGTGGAGATGAGTGTGGAGAGCGGATGAGTGTGGAGAGCGGATGAGTGTGGAGAGCGGATGAGTGTGGAGAGTGGATGAGGGTGGAAAGTGGATGAGGGTGAATAGTGGATGAGGGTGGAGAGTGGATGAGGGTGGAGAGCTGTTGAGTTCAAAGAGCAGGTGAGTGCAGGGAGCGAGTGAGTGCAGGGAGTGGGTGATTGCGGGGAGCGGGTGATTGCGGGGAGCGGGTGACTGCATAGGGTGGGTGAATGCATAGAGCAGATGAAGGTGTAGTGCAGGCGAGGGGTTAAAGTGGACAAACGCCAAGAGCGGATGAGTTACACAGGCCGGGTGAGTGTGTAGAACGGATAAGCATGTAGAACGGATGAGTGCGGAATGCATGCAGAGTGCGAGGAACGGATAGATGAGCGGAGCGGGATTGATGAGCTGAGCGGAAGAATGTGTAGAGTGGAGGACTGCATAGAACAGACTAGTGGGTAGGGCCGCCAAATATATAGCGAATTAGTGCATATGAAAAAAGTGCGCAGAGGGGATGAGTGCGCAGAGGGGATGAGTACACAGAAGGGATGGGTGCGCAGTGGGGATGGGTGCATAGAGGGGATGAGTGCGTAGAGGGGATGAGTGTGTAGAGGGGATGAGTCTGTAGAGGGGATGAGTGTGTAGAGGGGGCAAATACATAGTGCGGGTGAGGGCATAAACCGGATGAGTGCCTGGAGCGAAGGAGTGCCTGGAGCGAAGGAGTGCCTGGAGTGAACGGACGTGCTGCGTAGAGCGGATGAGTACGTAGAGCTGCTGAATGCGTAGAGCATGGTGCAGACAGCAGTGCGTGCGTGGGGATGACAGGAGTGCATGCGTGGAGAAGACAAGAGTTCATGCATGGGCCAGACTGGAGCACGCAGGGCGGACTGGAGCGCGCAGGGCCGACTGGAATGCATGACTGTGTGGAGCGGAGCGGAATGTGGGGAACAGACTGGGGTGCATGGAGTGGATAGGAGTGCACGGAACGGACTGGAGCGCATAGAATTGCATGACGTACATAGTATGGTCTAGAATGCAGAGAACGTTCGAAAGACCATATAACCCATCATATCACACCACCACGCTTACTCTCTCCTTCACACCATCACTCAACTAGAACACAGAGATACTATGACACCATTCGGTATAACTGTTCTCATACCAACATCCGCTGCATACCCCACATCATTCTAAGTAAACACTGCTGGTTACACACCCCCCAGCCAGGCGTTCTCCTCAGGCCTAACGCAGCCACATCCGGTCTGGATAAATCCTGCCAGAATGAACACATATTCCTGATCTAGGATTATTTGGGACAAGCTTACTGCCTGTGACCAAGCAAAGCCTGAGGGTGCTATCGAGTTCTTTAATCAGTTCGAACAAGTATTTTCAGATTTCAGTGGCCAAGATTTGAGTGCAGAGTCTGGGAAATGACTATTTGTGGACAAATTTGTGCGTGGATTACTGCCTGCCATCCAGTCGCAAATTATGTCTTCAGTGAGCGCTTGGCAAGCTAAGTCTCAGTCAGAAGTATTGCATATGGCTCAATACTATGAGAATCGCGTCAATAACAAAAAATAAATAATTGAAAAGAGAAAAGGAGACTTAAAAACAAAAGTTCTATTGCAGCAAATTGTTAGAGGCCCTAGAGGGGGTAATTCGCAATTTAAGGGACAGTATGTTCCACAGGGAAATGTGCCATTGGGTCCTGTAAACATAAACCAGTGTGCTTATTGCAGACAAGAGGGTCATTGGCATGCACAATGCCCGATCCTCCCGCAGAGGTCGAATAACGCATTCAGTAATATGTGTAGACGATCCAGAGGACGCCCTGGGGAAGGGGGTCCTGGTAGAAGTCAGTTTTCGCAGGATTCACAGCAACCTTTTTCACAGCATAATCAGGCATCAAGTGTGGATAATAGAAATATTTTTGATATCCTTCTGCTGCTTCATCTCTGAAGAACTTCCTTTTGACGACATTTTGTTTCGTTAGGATTGCCCAAAGCAGGGTTTGGAACCGATGCCTATTCCCGTTAATTAGAAAGGTCCCTACGTTGAGATGTTAGTGGGAAATAGGAAACATCTATTCTTGATAGATACAGGGGCACAGAAGTGTTCCATTGACCATTCCACTGTCAGGGCAAAACAATGTTTCTGTAGGGTTTTCTGGCACACCCATAGTCTGTCCGGTTTCTTCGCCGGTACCGATTACTTTGAGTCCATTTACGGACCACTGTCCATTCCTCTTGACTACGAATTGTGGAGAGAATTTGTTGGGGCAGAATCTGTTGAAGGAATTAAATGCGGTAATTCATTGTTCTTCTGATGGAGTGCGTTTGACGATTTCACCACAGCAACTTTCTGTTTCTCAGTTCTTGACCAAACCTTTGCCACCAGAATTCATTGATGTTCCGGAGTATTTATGGGCAATTGATGATAATGATGTTGGTGTCTTGCAAATTGAGCCAGTTAAGATTATTTTGAAAGATGGAGTAAAGTTGCCACGTATTCCCCAGTATAAGATCACGGTCGATGGTGAGCAAGCTTTGAAATGCATAGTCTCCGATTTTGTGCATCGAGGAGTGATTGAGGAAATTACAGGTAGTTTGTGCAATAGTCCGATTTTGCCCGTGTACAAAAAAGGTGATAATGCAATTCCTTTCCGTTTCATTATTGATTTACGTGCCATCAATAAGATCGTTGCTCCACAATTTCCCATTGTGCCCGACGTGACGACAATACTAACTATAATTCCAGCTTCAGCTACTAACTTCAGTGTAGTGGATCTAAAGAACACCTTCTTTAGTATTCCTATACACAAAGACAGTAGATACTTGTTCGCGTTCACCTTAGGGGGACGCTTGTTTACCTTTACCCGTGTACAGCAAGGTTACACGGAGAGTCCTACCATTTACAGTAGGGCTTTGAAAGAGCAACTCGACACACTCGAGTTGCCCACCACTTGTACACTGCTTCAGTATGTCGACGATGTACTCTTAGCTGCTGACTCAGAGAGCGCCTTTAAGGAGGGCACCATATTGTTGCTTATCCACTTAGCACAACTTGGACACAAAACTTCACTTAAAAAGTTTCAATATTGTCGACAGGAGGTCGCCTATTTAGGCTATCTCCTGTCAAAGGAGGGAAGAAGGTTGACGCCTGAACAGATAAAAATCATTTCTAGCATGTCTGTCCCAAATACAGAGTAGGAAGTCAGAGCCTTGATAGGAATGGCTTCGTACTGTAGGCAGTGGATCCCAAACTTCTCCTTGGTGATTAAACCAATGTTGGCTTTGACGAAGAAGGGCATTTCTTCACCATTGCTGTGGAACTTGGAACACCAGCAAGCATTTGATCTGTTCAAGACAGCATTGTGCTCGGCACCAGTTTTGGGCAAACCAAACTATGAAAAGGCCTTTGTGTTGTATGTGCATGAATGTGATGGATGTGCTTTGGCTGTATTAACGCAGGAACATGGAGGGAAGAATAGGCCATGCGGCTACATTTCTTCCACACTTGATCCTGTCGCATGTGCTTTGCCAAGGTGTTTGAGTGCTGTCGCTGCTGCTGCGTCTGTAAAACAGAGCGAGGGAATGGTCCTAGGCCTTGCTTTAACCCTGATGGTACCTCACTCTGCAGACGTTCTATTAAACAGAACACAAACACAACACCCCACATCCGCACGATTAACAAGATATGAATTGATCTTATTTGCACTGCATATTCAAATAAAGAGGTGTTGTGTATTGAATCTGGCTGAACTTTTACCTTTCCCGCAAGGTACTGCTTGCAGTGACGAAGAGTCACATGACTGCCTTTACACTACAGAGCAAGAGACAAAAGGCAGAATTGATCTTAAAGATAGTCCTTTGAACAATCCACAAGGGGAGCTGTTTTGCGAGGGCTCCTGTTTCAAACTCCCGGATGGTAGATCCACAGCTGCTTATGCAATCACCACATTGAGCACGGTCGTGGAGACCAAAAGAATCACACATAACTCTTCGCAGGCCGCTGAGATTATAGCATTGACCCGAGCTTGTGAACTTTCCGAAGGGCTTACCGTAAATATATATACTGACAGTCAGTACGCTTTTGGGGTGGTTCACAACTTCGGCAGACTTTGGGCAGAATGAGGTTTCTTGACCTCACATGGCACTAAAATCCAGCATGGCTCATTGATAGTACGGTTATTTTCAGCGCTTCCACTCCCTACTCAGCTAGCATCTATGAAATGCGCAGCACGTCTGAAAATCATAGATAATGTAGGTAAAGGGAACGCTGTTGCTGACCACATAGCCAAACAGACTGCCACTGATCTCTCTTCAGAAATATATACTTCAAGGGACGCCACAAATGCTTGTACTTTGAATGAGGGTATTCAATCCGTGAAAAAAACTGGATGATGATGGGTGTTGGGTGGACAAAAGTAGAAGGGAAATGGTTACTGCCTGATGCAAACGTTACGATGATGGTTGTTATGGCTCATGGTCCCACCCATATTTGTGCACGAAAGGTCACCAAAATGTTGCAAAGTGTGTGGGGAAATGATAAGATCTCTAAAGTGGCCGAGTGCTTTGTCCAACGGTATATGATTTGTCTGCAGCATAATGTGGGGAAGGGCACATCGACTCCTAGGGGTAGTTTTGGTCTACCTTCTGTCCCATTGGAGGTAATCCACTTCGATTTTATTGAAATGGAGCATTGTAATACTACAAATATGTACTAGTGGTTATCTATGCTTTTAGTAAATGGGTTGAAGCCTTTCCTGTGAAAGATGCCACAGCTATGACAACGGCGAAGACAATGCTGAAGGAATATTTTCATAGGTTTGGTTTGCCAAGAATCATCTGGTCGGACAATGGTCCACATTTTATCGCTGCTGTAATTCTGCAGATATGCGCGGGATTACAGATTGATAAATGGTTCCATTCGGCTAGGCACGCTCAAAACGCTGGTTTAGTAGAAAGACACAACGACATCATCAAGAACAAGCTTGCTAAGACGTGTGCCGGCACCAAACTAAAATGGCCGGACGCCTTACCGATCATGTTATTATCCATGAGAATGACCCCTCAAACTAATAATGGGATCTCTCCATTTGAGGTTGTCATGGGTAGGCCAGCTAACATTTGGAATTTACCGAAGCCCCGTTCTCTACACGAAGTCGAATATGTACTTCTTTCTGACTACTGTGAACAGTAACTAAAAATCTGTATTTGATTTATCACCAGGTGCGAGAGGCTTTACCTTAAATACAAGGGAGCAGGTCACAGCATATGGCCGGGAGACTGGGTCCTGACCAAGTCGTTTCAACGATCTTCTTGTCTTGCACCTCGTTGGCGGAGCCCGCACCAAGTTCTTCTGGTCACACAGACGGCAGTGCGAGTGGAGGGCAGGAAGCATTGGATCCACGCATCCCACATCAAGAGGATTCCTTTCCCTTTGCCACATGCTACAGAAGACACAGAACCCCTCACCAATACCGTAACCAACGATCTTTTGTCATCAAACAGCATCGAGAGTGCGTTGGAGACTCTCCCTGAGCCCACAGGGTCTGGGGAAACAGCCACTTTATCTCCACACTCTCCAACAGTTCTGTTTTCAAAAGTTGTTTCGAATCTTGTGTAAGATCCTGCTTTGAGCTCACCGCTTCCATCAGGAAGAAACGACACATTGTTCACAGATCATTCAGTACTAGGGATCACAAGGTACGAGGTGCGTCCCAGGAAGTAGACTTACTGCACGATTTGGCTGTGCCATCAAGGAAAATCATCGAAGGGCTTGTCTCTTTGGCCCAATCTTTTGAACATAAGGGGATTCTGTTGGCTATGGTTTGTGAAAGGACTAAGAAGACGCTTGATCTGGAGATCGCCAGCAAATTAACTTTGGTGCAATCATTTGAAGAAACAATGCCCACTCGTACAGAACAGATAAGAGACTGTGTGACCGGCTGTGAAAATGAACAATCGAATGTGTGGGCCCCGAAAACGTATTGTTGTCTTGTGATGATGTTAACTGGTTTTACAATAGTCATTGCCTTAGGTTTCTGGTATCTGGAAGAAGTACATCTGCTTGAAAATGTGTTACCTACTGAAAATGTACCCACTGTTTCTACGCCTTTTGTGCATCTGCACACTCTATCTCCTGGAGACTCTCAGCACAGACAGAGTTACCATAACAATACTCTATTAATCATTATGAATGCTACACATGCCATTTTCAATAAGTCCAATTGTTGTGTCTGTTCGCATTTACCGCAACACGGGGATAAGGGGCTGGGGTGGTATATTCATCCGTAACCTTTGACAACTGCATGCTATGCTTCTTTAAGGGCACTATTCTTTGGCCAATGGAACAATAGCATCTCGGGGAACTTTGATGGAACTAACTTGAATGATTTTGAGAAACGAGTTCTAATGCCCTTGGGATGCTCACTCTTCGCGAATAGGAGCAAGCTTAACGTTGCTTCTATTAGGCCTTCTGATAGACTGAGCCGTCCTTTTCACTCTTTGATCTCTTTCAAGATGGCTCCTATAGGCAATAGGGATGCCACACCACCTTCTTACACTGTTAACCAAAGCCCCAAGTCAGTTTCTTTCTGCATTCAGAGGAATGGTGTTAGGAAAGATTTCGTAATTGTAGGTAATTTTCCTTCCATGTGGCAACCCCTAAACTTTTTGCTGTTGTTTTTCACCTTGTTCTTGACTTTGCCAGAGAAGTGCAGACTTCTGCCGCACTCCTCTGGGCTTTCGCTCCTTTCTTACGGGGAAACTGACATGCCCTTAAGACAGTCAGTACCGGGGAACGCTGTTTCCCGTAGTTTCTTTTATCATGTTGCGGCTTTCGTGCAACATGACACAAGAGGGCACTGTAAGCTAAGTTACAGCTCTCTTGGGTCTCTAGCCTTCTACAGGCCCTAGATACTCGTTTAGGATTGTATCTGATCGGTGCAAGTAATTCAGGGACGGGAATGGTGGCAGCGATCGTTTCTTTGTATTTTGAGCTCCTTTTGGCGTCGTTCTAAGCGCGTTTTCCGTGCTTAACCCAAAATGGTGGCCTGGCTCCCAAAATGGCCAGACCACGAGGCTCCTTTGTCCTGTCCACTGACCGTCTTGCTCCCTTCACCTTCCCCGGGTCGAGCCGACCCGGGGCCTTCCTTATTTGGGCATGTACAATCCCGCGAAACACCGATGCTTTCGCGGGCTTCTACATGTCTTGTGTGTGCCTCCAGGGTGTGGGCTGGGATGTCTGGTCCCAATACACATCCTGGGTGCCAGAGAGTCTAGGGTGGTGTGAATGCCTGGGACCACCGTGGTCCGTGATTGGTCCACGAATGGTGTGAGTGTTGATGAGCGGATCTCCCATTGGGTCCCCTCTGTTTTGGTGCGAAGGGAACCGTGGATAAGAGGGGGCTGGAAACACCACTACCAGGTCGATCTCCTGAGTTCTCACGAACGAAGGAATACAGGAGCCAAGTATCCTGCAACCAAGAGGCTAGACTGAGGAATCGCTGGTGACCCGCTGAAGGACTTCTCCTCTGCACTGCTGTCGCCTTGTGAAACCCTTTTCTCCTTTGATCGAACCAGAAGGCCTGTACTGGTACTTCGACCCTTTGAATAGCGGGAACAGCTATTCTCGGCATCTTCACCATCTCCTGCCAGTAAGCCTTCGGAAGCGTCTCTGGGCCATCCAGTTGACTGACCAGCTTACACGGGAGTCTTGCTCTGTAACCGCCGCAAGGTTGTGTAGTATTTCGAGTCCTTGTCACTCTCACACGCTTCGTACACTTGGCGTTCCCAGGTCGGAAGTGAGTAGTGTACATTTGGCTCAAATACACACGGCCGCCCCGTTGCCCTGCGGTGGTAACAAACTGTGCGGGTTTCTTCGATTGGGACGTCTTTTTACTCAACACGACGACGAGGCGTTCCCTGCTCTTCTGAACCTGCCAGCTGCTGAAACTGACGCGGAGAAGCCTGGGTCTGCTTGCATCAGGGACCGGTGAGTAGCATAGCTAGGATCTGGTCGCCCTCCTGCAGGAGCCCATTGCTTTTCCCCGCTGTGTCAAACAGCACCCTTGTCCGTACTCGCGCTCTGCTTCTGCCCACTGTGGAGGCTGCGCTTGAGTCGCAGAACTTGTTCTTCTTCTTTGTGCACTAAACTGAACTGCCTGACTTCCTTTGAAGAGCTTCTCCTTTTGCCCGTTGGCACCAGCGCGTGCAGGTACTTTGAGCACAAGGCTCCACTCTTCGCAGGGCTCGGACTTCCATCTAGTTTGGTGCCGCTGAAGGCGAACTGGGTCTAAGCATTATTTCCCACTGCCTGTTTTCCTTCCCTTTTAGGTGGACTACACATTTCGTGCATATAACGCTTGCGACTGTCGTATTTGTATATATATTGTGTTGATATGGGATGCGTTGGTTTAATATTGTGATATTGTGATTTTCTCGCTACGGTCATTGTTTTAAAGGCCTTAAAATAAATGTGTATATATTTTTTACATAACAACTGTTTGGAGTAGTTTGTAAGTGTTCTTGCTTTGTGTGCTCATTGCGGGCTTCCAGTCACCCTCACCCCTCTTGAGACCTAGTCTTGACCGCCGCGATCGCTACCTTGATTGGTCTGGCTCGTCCAGAGGTTACCCTGTTCCAAGTAATTAGGTTGGCCTTCTGAACTTCTGCGCCACCAGGACAGAGTTCAGAAATCCGTCTTAACAAATTGGTGTACAGCGGTGGGATACGACTGAAGGTATCCAGTGTTGCGCACGAACTAAGGCATTTCAGGTTATTCCAACCAGGACACGTAGCGAATTGTATAGTATAACTTTAAAAAGGCCATAGTCCTATCTAACAGTATGGAAACAAATACCTTGTTAACTTTAAATGCTTCCAAATCAGAAACACTAAAAAAGATGTGTGCGGAGAGAGGTGTTTCCTCTCAAGGCACGAAATGGGACATGATCCAAAGAATCATGGCGGGGCAAGAAGCACAGCTTGACGCTATAACTTCTGAGGACAGTGCGGAAGGTGGTGGGGCTGCTCTCACTGGTAGAACCGACGGTTCTGCCGCCGCACTGATCCACCGCGACCATGAGGACAGGGAGGATGAGATGTCTAATGTTTCCTCTGCCAGTGCTGATGGGGAGGCTCTGCTTGAATTCAAGAAGCAAGAGCTGCGGTTTAGGCAGAAGGAGCTTGAATTCAGCATAGCCAAACTAAAAATCGAACAGGCAGAAAAACAAAAAGACAGGGATCACCAGTTGGAACTGGCCAAGCTTCAGGTTGCAAATGGGTCCAAGGGTCCTGGACATGGGTCTGGGGCCTCCTCTCATCCACGGTTTCCGAAAGATCTGCTCAGTGTGTATGAAGAAAGGAATGACATTATGGACTGGCTGAATGCGTTTGAGTATGCATGCGAAGTTCAACAAGTTGACAATGCTGATAAGATTGCATGGTTACTCAGCAGACTGCCCCATTCCGGCTGTAGTGCCATTATGGAAATGTCGAAGGCTGAGCGAGCTGATTTCGCAATGTTAAAGCAAACTCTCATTTTAAAGTTTGGGAAGACTCCGGCCCAATATTTGAAACGTTTCAGAGAGTATAAGAAAAAGGAAGGTGGTACTTCGGTATCTTATGTCACTGAATCCTTGAAAAACTTAACTGGCTGGGTCGAAGGTTATAAGGTTTCTACCTTCGAAGGCATGATAAATCTTGTCATGCTGGAACACATTTTTGCATCTTCTTCCCCGGAGCTTAAGCAGCATTTGGCCGATTCGAAGGAGATAGATCCTAAGAAGCTGGCCATTGCAGCAGACTTATGGGTGTCACATCGAGTGTCCCATAAGGACAAAACTCATCCTGGTAAGCAGGAGGAAGGGAAAAAGTCCAAAGATATGGAGGGTGGAGAATCTGATAAATCTTCTTCCCATAAGGGCCACAAAAAGAAAAATAAGGGTAAGACACAAGAGAACTCACAGGGTAGTGGAGGTCCGCCTCCGAAACAGAACTCTGGTTACAATAAGCCTCCCTATGTAAACAGACCCAATGGATCTTGTTTTGCTTGTGGAGCAACTGACCACGTGAAGGGGGATCCCCGGTGTAAGGTTAGACCTTTGGGGGTCCACTCCGCTAATCTGGCCTTCTCCTCCTACGAGGAAGAAGAGATTACAGGAGCATCCTTCTCCTCAGACTCATTTCCCAGCGGCTGAGGTAGTTTTAGTTTCCCTGGGTTCCTGGGAGCCTAACGACGCAGAGGCTTATGCTAGGATTACGGATAATACCAAGCACTACTTTAAAGACAGTGTGCTGATCAATGGAGTAGATACTCCAGCTCTTAGGGATAGTGGGTGCAGTCGCACTGTAGTGGATTCTACCTTGGTAGACTCAGAGGAAGTTGCCAGAGCTACTCTGATGCCCACTAAGTTGGCTGACGGCCCCCTCCGTATGTTTCCAGTAATACCTGTAAATCTTACTTTAAATGGTACAGCAGTCAGGATTCCAGTGAGCATTCAGAGAAACGTCCTGGGAAAGGTCTTGTTAGGTAATGATCTCAGAGCTTTAGGGCTCGTAGGAGACACTGCTGAAAGACCCTACACACAGTCTCAAGCACGGGCAGCATTGGCCAAGTCCAATACGCCGCCCCAGCCGAAGGGGAAACCCAAGGCGAAAGGAGTCGACAAGTCAAGACGAGGGAAAGAGAATATTCCCCCGAGCTCGCCTACCACTGCGGTGGAGGAAGTTGGTCAATCGCCCGGGCCTGACGAGGAGGTGGCGATGCCTGAAGTATTTGACCCCAACGATCATCCTGAACTAAAAGACTTGTTAGTTGAAGGAGGTCCTGATAGGGACGAATTCAGTAAAGGCCAACGTGAGTGCCCATCTCTGGAAGGCCTAAGGAGACAGGCCTGCTCCCAGCTTGAGGGTGAACCTCCTGGGACGCATAGGATTTATTGGGAAGGTGGACTCCTATATAGCGAGCCCACAGAGTCTACAGAAGGAGACCATAGGTGGTTGGTGGTTCCCCTTGCTGTTAGGCCCTTCCTCCTGCAGTTGGCGCATGAAGTTCCCCTTGCTGGTCACCTTGGTATGAAGAGGACCAAGCAAAGGTTATCCATGCACTTCTACTGGCCCAAGATGGGGGTGCAAGTAGAAAGTCACTGCAGGAGTTGTGCCTCCTGCCAGTTGTCTGGTAAGGTTGGCGCGACAATCCAAGCTCCGTTGGTACCGCTCCCAGTTGTGGGGGTCCCATTTGAAAGGGTAGGGATCGACATCGTTGGTCCCCTTGACCCGCAAACATCCTCGGGCAATAGGTTTATCCTGGTGCTGGTCGACCATGCAACCAGATATCCTGAGGCCATCCCATTAAAAACTGTAACTGCCAAGTCAGTTGCAAAAGCTTTACTCGGCATATTTACTAGGGTTGGCTTCCCTAAAGAAGTTGTGTCGGATCGTGGCAGCAACTTTATGTCGAAGTATATGCAGGCTATGTGGAAAGAATGTGGGGTCACCTACAAGTTCTCTTCTGCATACCACCCCCAGACCAATGGTCTGGTGGAACGTTTCAACAGAACGTTAAAGAGCATGATTGGGGCTCTGGAGGAACCTCAGAGAAGAAAATGGGATCTTCTTTTACCATGCTTACTGTTTGCCTACCGAGAGGTACCACAGGAGGGTGTTGGCTTCAGCCCCTTCGAACTTCTGTTCGGTCATCCCATACGGGGACCCTTAGCCATCGTCAAGGAGGGATGAGTGATGCCCACTCCCCCTGTTACTACCAACGTAGTTGATTATGTGCTAGGGCTCAGAAAACGGATGGTACTTCAGATGGGCTTGGTAGTGATAAATTGAAGGCAGGACAAGTGCTGGTGAAACATTGGTACGACCAGAAAGCTTCCCTCATCAACTTTACACCTGGTCAGCAAGTCCTGATCATGAATCCCATAAGGCCTCGAGCTTTACAGGACAAATGGTCAGGCCCTTACACAGTGGTGGAGCCCCTGGGTGAGGTTAACTATTTAGTGGACCTTGGAAGGCCTGGACAGGCTCCAAAAGTGTTTCACGTGAATAGGCTGAAGGCTTTCGTCCCAAGAGTCAAAATCGCAGCACTGCTACTGGCTTCAGACGTTGAGGAAGAGGAGTCTGAACCTCTCCCCGACCTGTTCCAAAGCGGTCCTTCAGATAGCTCCTTTGAGGGTGTACGAGTGGCCCCTCACCTGACTTCTGATCAGCAGGCTGAGGTGAAAAGTTTGCTTAGGCAGTTTTCCCCCCTGTTTTCACAGTCGCCTGGTTTGACACCTTGGTGCAAACATAACATTGACACAGGAGACAGTGTACCTACCAAAAGTAGGGGATACAGAATGTCAGACAAAGTACGGTCTTATATTAAGACCGAGGTCAACAAGATGTTAGACCTTGGGGTGATTGAACCCTCTAGTAGTCCTTGGTCCAGCCCTGTGGTTTTGGTTCCAAAGGCAGGCACTTCTGAATTGAGGTTCTGCGTGGATTACAGGGCTCTGAATGCTGTCACCAAGACAGATGCACACCCCTTGCCTCGAACGGATGAGCTGGTGGATACTTTGGGTGCCTCCAAGTACCTCAGCACGTTTGACCTCACTGCTGGCTATTGGCAAATAGCTTTAGCAGAACATGCCAAGGAGAAGACAGCATTTTCTACTCCAGACGGCCTTTACCAATTCCGGGTAATGCCGTTCGGGTTGAAGAATGCACCTGCCACTTTCCAGAGGCTTGTGAATCATGTGTTGAATGGGTTGGACGAATTCTGTCTTGCATATCTGAACGATATAGCAGTTTTCAGTGCCACCTGGGAAGACCATGTGAAACACCTCGGGATTGTGCTCCAGGCTCTTCAGAAAGCACACCTGACCATAAAGGCTAGTAAATGCCAGATTGGACAAGGCTCAGTGGTTTACCTTGGACATGAAGTAGGTGGAGGGAGGATACAGCCTCTTCCCAGTAAAGTACAAGCAGTACAAGACTGGCCTACCCCCACTACACAAACCCAAGTGAGAGCCTTCTTAGGACTCACGGGGTATTACCGCAATTTTGTGGCAGACTATGGCACCATAGCTGCCCCTCTGACTGCCCTCACAACTCCGAAGAAACCCAAGAAGGTAACTTGGACCGACGAGTGTGAGAAGGCCTTCAATGGCTTAAAAGACTCCTTGTGCCAGGCCCCTGTCCTCAGGGCCCCTGATTATCAAAGACCTTTTATCGTGCAGACGGACGCCTCTGACACTGGGATAGGAGCTTTACTATCACAAGTAGATGAGAAGGGTAAGGAACACCCTATCGGTTTTATTAGTCGCCAGCTTAAGGACAGAGAGCTCAGATGGTCCACGGTAGAGAAAGAATGTTTCTCTGTTGTGTTGGCCCTAAGGAAGCTGAGGCCCTACCTCTATGTGACCCACTTCACTGTGCTAACTGACCATAAGCCGTTAAAGTGGCTAATGAACATGAAGGGGGAGAATCCAAAGTTGCTTAGGTGGTCCATAAGTCTACAAGGCTTCGACTTCACTATTGAGCATAGGCCAGATGTCCAACATAGCAATGCTGATGGGTTGTCCAGAATGTTTAACCAACCTGAATAAGAGACTCATCCAGGGGTGGATTAGTTCCCCCTGTCCATAGTCTAGGAGGGGCGAGTGTTAGGAAAGATTTCGTAATTGTAGGTAATTTTCCTTCCATGTGGCAACCCCTAAACTTTTTGCTGTTGTTTTTCACCTTGTTCTTGACTTTGCCAGAGAAGTGCAGCCTTCTGCCGCACTCCTCTGGGCTTTCGCTCCTTTCTTACGGGGAAACTGACATGCCCTTAAGACAGTCAGTACCGGGGAACGCTGTTTCCCGTAGTTTCTTTTATCATGTTGCGGCTTTCGTGCAACATGACACAAGAGGGCACTGTAAGCTAAGTTACAGCTCTCTTGGGTCTCTAGCCTTCTACAGGCCCTAGATACTCGTTTAGGATTGTATCTGATCGGTGCAAGTAATTCAGGGACGGGAATGGTGGCAGCAATCGTTTCTTTGTATTTTGAGCTCCTTTTAGCGTTCTAAGCGCGTTTTCCGCGCTTAACCCAAAATGGTGGCCTGGCTCCCAAAATGGCCAGACCACGAGGCTCCTTTGTCCTGTCCGCTGACCGTCTTGCTCCCTTCACCTTCCCCGGGTCGAGCCGACCCGGGGCCTTCCTTATTTGGGCATGTACGTTCCCACGAAACACCGATGCTTTCGCAGGCTTCTACATGTCTTGTGTGTGCCTCCAGGGTGTGGGCTGGGATGTCTGGTCCCAATACCCATCCTGGGTGCCAGAGAGTCTAGGGTGGTGTGAATGCCTGGGACCACCGTGGTCCGTGATTGGTCCACGAATGGTGTGAGTGTTGATGAGCGGATCTCCCATTGGGTCCCCTCCGTTTTGGCGCGAAGGGAACCGTGGATAAGAGGGGGCTGGAAACACCACTACCAGGTCGATCTCCTGAGTTCTCACGAACGAAGGAATACAGGAGCCAAGTATCCTGCAACCAAGAGGCTGGACCGAGGAATCGCTGGTGACCCGCTGAAGGACTTCTCCTCTGCACTGCTGTCGCCTTGTGAAACCCTTTTCTCCTTTGATCGAACCAGAAGGCGTGTACTGGTACTTCGACCCTTGGAATAGCGGGAACAGCTATTCTCGGCATCTTCACCATCTCCTGCCAGTAAGCCTTCGGAAGCGTCTCTGGGCCATCCAGTTGACTGACCAGCTTACACGGGAGTCTTGCTCTGTAACCGCCGCAAGGTTGTGTAGTATTTCGAGTCCTTGTCACTCTCACACGCTTCGTACACTTGGCGTTCCCAGGTCGGAAGTGAGTAGTGTACATTTGGCTCAAATACACACGGCCGCCCCGTTGCCCTGCGGTGGTAACAAACTGTGCGGGTTTCTTCGATTGGGACGTCTTTTTACTCAACACGACGACGAGGCGTTCCCTGCTCTTCTGAACCTGCCAGCTGCTGAAACTGACGCGGAGAAGCCTGGGTCTGCTTGCATCGGGGACCGGTGAGTAGCATAGCTAGGATCTGGTCGCCCTCCTGCAGGAGCCCATTGCTTTTCCCCGCTGTGTCAAACAGCACCCTTGTCCGTACTCGCGCTCTGCTTCTGCCCACTGTGGAGGCTGCGCTTGAGTCGCAGAACTTGTTCTTCTTCTTTGTGCACTAAACTGAACTGCCTGACTTCCTTTGAAGAGCTTCTCCTTTTGCCCGTTGGCACCAGCGCGTGCAGGTACTTTGAGCACAAGGCTCCACTCTTCGCAGGGCTCGGACTTCCATCTAGTTAGGTGCCGCTGAAGGCGAACTGGGTCTAAGCATTATTTCGCACTGCCTGTTTTCCTTCCCTTTTAGGTGGACTACACATTTCGTGCATATAACGCTTGCGACTGTCGTATTTGTATATATATTGTGTTGATATGGTATGCGTTGGTTTAATATTGTGATATTGTGATTTTCTCGCTACGGTCATTGTTTTAAAGGCCTTAAAATAAATGTGTATATATTTTTTATATAACAACTGTTTGGAGTAGTTTTTAAGTGTTCTTGCTTTGTGTGCTCATTGCGGGCTTTCAGTCACCCTCACCCCTCTTGAGACCTAGTCTTGACCGCCGCGATCGCTACCTTGATTGGTCTGGCTCGTCCAGAGGTTACCCTGTTTCAAGTAATTAGGTTGGCCTTCTGAACTTCTGCGCCACAAGGACAGAGTTCAGAAATCCGTCTTAACAAATGGTACTCAGTCAATTGGTGATTTCAAGGGTTGCGCCAACGTTGCGAATGTGACTATTGAGGACAGACCTTTGTATGTAGGCGAACCTGTCTACTTTGTTTGCGGTAATGTAGCATTTCCATGGTTGCCCAGGGATTGGCAGGGAACCTGTTATTTTGGGATTCTGTTACCCGGGGTATTCATTGCTAGTACTGTAGAAATTTCAATGGCTCGTCCACGGCAGGACGAGAATGGCGATACTTCAGCGCAAATTCTGGGCGATGTAGCTAAATCTGTTGTGCCATTTTGGGGGCAAATACTGAACTCTGGAGATATCAGAAGACTAGCGAGAGTACTGGAGAGGACCATCAACCGGACCACTGACATACTCTATGACATGACTTTAGAACAAAAAGCAATAAGGTTAGTGGCACTTCAGAACCAGATGGCATTAGATGTCATTCTGGCTGGCGTGGTGGGGTATGTACATTTTTGGGGTCCGCTTGCTGTGTTTTCGTGCCAGATTCCTCCCCAACGATTTTCAGAGCAATACAAAATCTGCATGTCCTTAGTTCAGAGGTGCATGTTCGCGAGGGAAACTGGGATCTTAGCGCTTGGTTCTGGGACTTCTTGCGATCTTGGGGATGGAAGTTACTTTCGGTCTTACTGATTATTTTAGTTATCCTGTTGTTTCTTTGTTGTTGTATACAATGTCTTCCTGCAATGTGTTTGATGTTAGGAGGATGTTGTGCACAAGCGTTAGGTACATTAGGACACAAGGTGTACGCCCCAGAGAAAATATCTAATGAATTTGTGCTTAAGGAAATCTCAGGATCTGACCTCATGGCAATTGATATCTCTGATAGTGATTTAGAATGTATGGACATTGAGACATGGGGCCTCGTTACAAATCAGGCGGTCCGGAAATAACGGTGGCGGTAAACCCGCTGCCAACATTGTTTCCGGACTGCCTGATCCCGACTCCTGTAGGCGGGAGGTGATGTTCCCGCCAGGTTTGACCTGGCGGGTTTAACCTCGCCCGGCTGCAGGCGGACGAGGAAACAACGGCAGCATTACGAGATGCTGCCGGTGTTTCCATGATCCCCATGTAATGCTCCGGAAATTCAAGGGGATCAGGGAGGCGGAATGGTAATACGAGTCCGGCGGTAACCAGGCGGTTTTACCGCCTTGGTTACCGCCGGACTCGTAATGAGGCCCATGGATTTATTCGTAAAGTGACTAGAAGTATTTTAACGCTTGGCTTAGGCCAAAAGGAGGGTTTGTTAAATGGGATATCATATTGTGCCTCCTTTATTGTATATATATTGGCCTAAGCCCAGTCACTCTGCGAAGAAAACCGCGTTGCAAAGTTCTGATCTTAGATCATCTTAGCCGCAATTATAGGTCTGTCCGCCATTTTGATTTCTATTCTTAAGTAATTCTGTGTTCTAAAATGGTGGACAGTGTTTCCCGGTTGTAACTGAGTCGTCCTGAACTTTGTACGTGAGTTAATGTCTAAACTGTCAGTTGGCCGAATGTTTGGGTCGAGTAAAGAGACCTTGGCCCATGTCTGACTTGTAGACAGAGGATTGTCTGCGCCAACAAGTCCGATCCGTGCACATACATTAACTACAATGTAGTACCAATACTGAACGTGGACACTAGCTGAACTGCATTGTATAGGACATGTGTTAAGGCTTATTGTTAATCCCGTGAATACACTGTTGCATTGTGACTTGTTTGTATGTGAATTTACGATGATACATGTACATATAGTTGGAAAAACTAGAAGTGCACGAACCCTAGACCGAGTATCATTAACCTTTAGAGGGGCTGGACATTATGATTGGAAATGTATAAAATGTGCAACTGTTTAGACGTCCAGTACCACTCACTTCACACATCGAAAGGGCTGGTATTCGCTGTGATGTACTAAGGGCCAGATATCTATCTGATACTTTGTTTCTTTGTAAACTGTACAGTCTTAGAATAAAGATCTGTGAATCCATATAAGCCTGTGTTTGGTGTATTTCCTTTTGGGGTACTCAGCCTCAATATTTCCTCTTGCTTTTACAAGAGAGACAATGAGGCTCTCTGTGAAAAGAATGATAGGCTCCGCCAACAGATAGCCATGCAGGAGCAAATCATTGAGACCACTAAGGCCCTGATAGAGGAACAAAGGTTTCAGATTTTTCATATCACCAGGGAATAGGGTCTGAAGGAGAAGAGGTAGGGAGGGACAGAAAACCCCCTGAGCACAATATCAGGACCCCTGTAATCAGGGACTCTTACTCCTGCAGTACCATGAACTCTGTCACCTTCTTGTCCATATTACTCACAAGCTAGGATGAGCGTAGGTAGGCGACCGGGTCTGGATCTCACCGGGTTTTGATTGAAGAGCTTGGTTGGGGCCTCCAACCGAGCCTCGTCTCTGTGAAGGTATAGATCTTTAAAATGTTATGACCCTTTACTGAGTTAGACAGTACAAAGAGCTTGATCACTCAAAAGAGGGGTGAGAACACACTGCCACGAAATACCAGCTGCAAAATAAAGAAAAAGGGATGAGTATTGTGTGACAGATATACAGATAGTATTACTCAAACTGCTATGGATTATACCTGATTCTTTCTATCTTGCTACTGGGGTACAGATCTTCCTACCTAAAAGACAGACATCATTATCAGGACTGTTCAGGGAACCCTAAAATGGATTTGAAAGGAAAAAAGAAACACTCCTTACTACAAGTCGTATTGGAATTAAGCCACAGGTGAACAAAGACAGTATAAAATAATAAACAGGAAGGTTAGTGAGGGTTCTAACCCGATCGGCACGAGGAGCGCACTAGGTCCAGGTTGGTGCACACCCTGCGCAGCGTCCACTTGTGCACTTGCTGAAAATAGAAAAGGTATGTCCCAATATCTTGTGGTTTAGATGTAGCAGTAATATAACAATGAGTTCCCAGATGGCCAATCCCACAAAAGTCTGGTAAGCAAGGTATCAAGTTAATACTAGTGGAAGTAATCCCTATGAAGATTAACTCGCAGAGCTACAGAGTCTCACAACAATTAATAAACCTCTGCATTCACCGTTAGAACACTGTCAAGTATGTCCTGTCCCGGGCTAGACAGCAGGGTCCAATGTAAAGGCAAAATGCTGCTGTAACAGATGGAATGCCTGAAAACAGCTAAGTAGTATCCGAGGCGATCTTGCAGAGGAAAGAGCATTCCGTGAAACATAGGCAAAGTTTTTTTTAATGGGCTGACTGCAAACAGGACAAAAGCGTTGGGCAATTCAATCCAGGAAGGCAGGCAAAAAGTCCTGTTAACGGGCTAGCGACAAAAGTACCAAAACGTGAAGCAAGGCAATCCATGAAAACAAAAGTAAAGTCCAGGTACACAAACTCAGCAATGGAGATAGGAACAGCAAGCAAGACAGTCCGTAGCGCAGGCAAAGGTCAAGAAAAACCAAGAGATCCAGCAATAACGAATACGGAACTTCAAAGTTTGTTGTAACTTCAATCAGAAGCGGCAAACCGAGTGACAACGCTGCTTTTACAAACCGAAAGCAACACATCAGAGCACGCTGATTGGATGAGCAGGGCACATGACAGTACAGTGGAGCGGCATGGGAATTGTAGTATGTTTGGTTAAACTCTCTGCCGCAATCTCCATCATGAAATTAATGGGGGGATAAAGCACCGCACACCGCGAAGAAGGGAAACGGGTTGTGCATGCCTTTCGGTAAAAAACCCCGTCCTCGAGTATGATGTACTCGGCGAGATGTGACAGTCCACTGGCACATAAGAACCAGGGGCCATGGGGATGGTAGACTTCAACAAAATGGGTAAAATGGGGCTGACAGATCAGCGCCTCCCAGAAATTGATGGACAGGTGTCTCTGTACAGAGCCCCAAATGTTAGGGCTAATATCACTGACCAGGAGTACTCAGATGAGGGGAGAGCCAGGAAAATGGATCTTAAAAATACCGTCTACCAAAAAGATCAGTTTGTTAAATTTGGTGAGGAACTCCAGGAAATAAAACCCAAAAAGAGTATCCTTAAGACCTCTTCCCAGGTAGGGCAGTGGGGGGCGTACTCTGCCAATCCTGGGAGCAGGGGAGAGTCAGAAGACTCTTCTGCAGGCATCAAGAAACTAGGCCCCCACATTCTGCAAGGCATTCTCAAGCTTGTAAATCAGGGAGTGCCTAGAGGATCAGATAGCCACCTCCAGTAGTAGTGCCTCTGAGTCAGAGGATGAGTGGACGTGGGTGACTAAGACCAAAAAGGCCAACAAAATCAAGAAGGCTATACAAAAAGATCCCCTGAAGCAGATCAAGCCCATTGGGAGTGTTATCACTCCCTATCACAAAAATGGCAAGTATTCAGTCTGGGAACACCTTGAATTATACGTACAGATGATAGATACTTTTCATCTGTAAGATAGTCAGAGTTGCATCCAATATGTGAAATGGGCATTCTCCCCTGAGTATTCCAGCTTCTTTGTGGGCTGGAGGATAAGAACCACTCAAGATGGTTCACCTACAAGGCGGACATCTTAAAACACTTCTCTGTCCATAGAAATCCCCAAGAGGCCCGCAAGGCGGCCTACAATCTGCAATGTGGGGAAGACCAGGCCCCACAAAAATGTGCGCAGGAACTCAAACGTGTCTTTGCGCAGACCACCAGGAGGGTGCGCACAGACAGTAGGGAGTTCATTAACACCTTTTTCCATGCACTCCCCAAATACATCATGATCCAGCTGGTGAGGGACTTTCACAAGAAGAGATCACTGGACTGGGTCATAGAACAGGCAACCCGTATTTATGAGGTGCAGAAACCTGTAGAGAACAAGAACACCAATAAAAACCCCAAAGCAGCCAACACCCCTGCTGCTGCATAGATGGCAGAGATGAAGGTTGCCCCCATCTTAGATCTGGAGATGGGGCGGCCTAAATACATACCTGTACAGAATCAGGTAGTCAGGGAGGTAATCCAACAAATGGGACCCCTAACTCCCCTGATTACATTAGCCCCCGATACAAGGGCAACAAACCCATCCTGGGGTATGTGTGGACTCCCTCAGCCCAAGGGGTGGGATCCAACCAGGTAGGTACCAACCCAGGAAACCTCCTTCCTAACTTTCCCCAGGAGGGCAGTAATCCCCCAAATGCCGGGTTGAGCTTCTTTCCCCGGTACCCTTCAAACTTCAAGCCGCAAAACAACCCCCCTTTCTTTCCCCACTTTCCTGAGCCCAGACAGCCCAATCCGGGAGAGGGGAGGCCAAGGGTGGAGGGTTACCCAAACTATCCAAACCCAGGGTATATGGGAGAAGGGACAGTTACCCTTCCCGTGATCCACGTAGGATGGACCAGAGACCCCCGTACCAGCCAGAGCGGGTGTCCCAACTAGAGCGCAGGTCCAGAACTTGTCCCAGAACCTGGGTCACATGTTGAGGGCTCAGCAGAATCCTCAGATGAACATGGCAGCTCAGAACCCCTCAAACGAAGGGTCTGCTACTCCAGTGCAATGACGGGGAGAGAACCCCCGACAACTCACCGGTTCCAAAGGAGGAGGCACTGTGGGAAGGGGGTGTAAAGCCTCAGAAGAGGCTTCCTTCCCCACCTGTGAAAATCCCCTGGAAGCCCAGGAAGCGGAACCAAAATCTCCTACCACTGAAGTATGCACCCGAAGGAACGTAGGCCGGGTAGGAGAAATAAAGGACCTAAAAATACCCATTTTGTGGAGGAGGTTAGTGTCCTCCAATTTGAAGGAGAGGGGTCCTCAGAGGACTCTGGGAAAAAGATCTTCTCCTTCAGGGATGGGGGAACTCCTCCCAAAGAAAAATGGGTCCCAAGAGATCCTAATGAAGACTGGGTAAATGGGGGGACTGATTTAGGATCGCACACCATTGAACCCCAGAATAAGAATTCAGAAAACCACCTTGCCCAAAACCATTCTGGGGACTGCCTCCAAAAAAGAAAGGGGGAGGCCCAGAATCAGAACCAGGGGAGCCCAAAATTCCCCTAATCTCCAACTGTCCTATTTCTTTTGCAGATCCCCAAGCTTCCACACAGAATCATGACCAAACCTATTCTGGGGACTGCCTCAAAAAAAGGGGGGGGGCGGCCCAGAACCAGAGAAAGAAGATTGCCTAGCTCCCCAAAGCCATTCTGGTTACTGTCTCCAAAAAGGGGGGCAGCCCTGAATCAGAAAGGGAGGAA
Source organism: Ambystoma mexicanum (assembly GCF_040938575.1). Lineage (NCBI taxonomy): Eukaryota > Metazoa > Chordata > Amphibia > Caudata > Ambystomatidae > Ambystoma > Ambystoma mexicanum. The sequence goes on from NC_090924.1 coordinate 142,127,461, forward strand.
CCCCGAGACTCCTCGAATCACTGGGGGTCATTACGAGGTTGGAGGTAGCCATGGCGCTATTACCGCCATGTCTATCCCCTTACTTCATACCGGGTCCGGGTTCCGTGAATGGGGAATTACTGGGCCATTCCAACCTTGGAGGACCCGGTATTTCCCCATTCAGGGAACCCATCCCCATTCCCATTCAAGCCCTCATAGGGCTCAATGAGAATGGGGACCATGTAATTACAGGCCCGTTAATAACGGGCCTGTTGTTAGCATGCTGGTCTTTTAGCAGCTCCCACTAAGGGCGCCTGGTAAAACCAGCCGCCTTTGGTGGGTCCCGCTAAAGGACCTCGTAATGCGGCAGTAAGGGGTTAATGGCACCAGCACCATTACCAGCGCCGTTAACCCCTTACTGCCATGGTCGTAATGACCCCCACTAAGTGTGAAATTTCCTGTTCAGATTCCCAAACAACCCAACTCCATTCTGGGGACGACCTCCTAGAAGAGGAACCCAAAACCTCACCAACCACTTCTGAGGACTGCCTCCAAAAAGCGGGGGGCAGCCCAGAATCAGAAGAAGGGGAGCCCAAAACTCCCCAAATAGTGGTGTGTCAAAATTCTTTGTCAGATTCCCCAACTCCAACACCGACTCTTGACCCAACTATCCCGGTGTCGGAGTCAGAAATAAGTAAATTGACCATCCAGCTTACCAAGAACGCCCATTACCTTTGCCCATTGGAGGAGAAAGAAGGTAGATTCTATGCCTGCATCCAAGTGCAAGGGCAATGTGCAATTCTAGCGCTGGTAGACACTGGATCCCAAGCAACTCTGCTGTCAAAGAGGACCTTTGAGCAGCTAAATTCAGTAAGGGAGAGAGATACCAGATCCTTCTCACCCCCCTTCCTGGACAACTCCAGAACTTTGACGGGAAGGAAATTCCTGTTGAGGGGTCTGTAGAGATGGAAATTAAAATTGGGCGACACAAAATGAAGCACCCGGTTATAGTTGTGCTGCCAGAGGGAACCCCCTGTCTATTAGGGAATGACATCCTGCGAAGGTTGTCTCCCCTAATAGACTGTGTGAATAAGGTACTCTGGACCCAGACTCACAGGCCAATAAAATTAAAACACAGTGTCAACCATGTTAGTCTAAATGGCACATTGAACAAAAACCAGACCAAATTAAGTTTTATCTTCAAAATAACGAAATCTCTGACGTTACCATCATTGCAGTGGGACAACAAACTGGTGATGAGAACTCCACTAAATTTCTGCAAATCAACCTTCGATCCAGTCTCAAGTGGCATTCCACACTGGAAGGAAATACTCTGAAATTCTATACTAATTTACAATCAGAAAATACCAATTCCATAGCCAAAATTGATATCAAACCAGCGCTAAGTGTAGATGGCATTCTGAAGAAGGGCGAACAGCTCTTCCTCCCGATTCAGTTAAATGACAGGAAGGAGTCTGTCCTCGCCCGAGTTGACTTGAATAGCGAAGAAAGCTTCATCAGCGAAGTATTATTCAAGAAACTCCCAAAAGACCAGACCCTGCCCACCGTTGAGTCCATTGGTCCACGGGTATGGGGCCTGGAAATCCCCCGTTCCAAACATCTCCTGCTTAGCAGTTACATGATCAAAATTTCTAGAGATGAGAAAAGCATAGTACATAATTGTTGGGTCGTGAGAGGTGTTCCTTCCGCATTTTAAATGGGCAGTCACCTCCTCAACCAACTCAAGATTAATTTGGACCCCAGTTATTGCCAAGCCCAGTCCCAACTGGAGAGTAAATCTCATGGTCCTGGCATCCCTAAGGAAAGTCTTCCGGTCAGCCATGTGCTACGGTAGGAAATGGAAGTTCAGAAATGGAGGAGAGGTCACAATCCTAGGCCTCACCTACAGAATCCGCATTCCCAAAGGCGACTTGACAGAAGAAAACAAGTGGGTCCACATCAACCAGCTAAAGAGGTGCCATCCCAGGCATAGTTTGCGGCAAAGAGAAGAGCCTACGGAAAACCCAGAGGGAGAGAATGATGAAACCTAGGAAAAGTTTAAATTGTCATTAAACACATGCAGAGAATATTGTAATTTGTCACTGAATGCATATGTATGTCCCACAGCTGTCATCCCTATTGGAGGGCAGTGGTAGGAAAATGTTCATAACTGGGTTATGTTCTGTTTTCTAGTATTGACACAGAGTATACCCAATAACCAAGGAGGACCTCCTCGGGGACCCTGGAGGAAAAACCAAAGAGATCAGGAGTGTCACTCCACCCCTGAAAGAAGCCTGAGAGAAGACGGGGGTATCGTTCCTATTCCGACCAGAGCCGGTGTGGAGAGCGTGTCGCCTCATTCATTGAGGGAAGAGGAACTTACACCTAAAGAAACTGTGTTTTTCACAAAAAGAAAAGAAAATCCTACATGCCCGACTTCCCCATGACTGGAAGTCAAGCCGAAGTCAGGGGGGGGGGCTTATGTGGGATAGTTTGACCCATTCCAATGTTTCCCACTGCATCACTTTACAAAGGGTGAAAGAAACAGCCAAAAATGGATGCGCTGATTCCTGTGCGTGCCAAAATCTGCAAAACCGCATTTGGGTCACAACCAAGAAAAGGCTGCACACCCTCCACTGTCAAGTTATCAATGTTATCAATGCAGGAACATGCCAGTGGGCTTTGCCACATTCAACTTGGAGCAAAGCAGCAGAATTGTGATAAAAACGGAAAATGCCTTTTAAAATGGTAACTTTGCAACAACAAGAAATTTAACAGCTATGCAGACAGAAACTCTAAATAAAGGCAGGATACATGTATCCAGACTGCTAACATCCCAGCACTCAAGGGAAGACCTATTGCTGAATCAAATGTGTATATGCTGCATAGGAAAATCTGATTTAAAGGACTCAGTTAAATGTGCTTTTTCAGGACGAAAGTGCAAAATTGCCTGTTTTGGAAGCATGTTTTTGTTTAAAGGTTTAATTCTTTCAGAATGATTAAGGATTGCTCATGTAATAATTCACCAATAAACTGTGTTCATTTTATATGTTTAAATGACAGATTTAGGTGAATCTTAAAGTTAACCCAGTCTTGAGTTGATTAACTATTTAAAAAAAAAACAGTTCTGCCTTTACAGTCCTCAGCCTGGGAAAGATTGACACTTCACTGCTGGCAGGAAAGGACTAATTGCTGTGGGGAGGCCTTGCATACTCATGGCAAAGGACCTCATCAGACTTTCGTCTGGGCCCCAGGCAAAGACAATTGCAGGCTTGAACACTCATCCCTATAGGGGAGGGGCAGGATGTTCCATTCTCTGAGAGGAGGCTTCTCAGTGAACTTCAAAGGACTGGCCTTTTGCTCATTTGGGAAGAGAGAAAAAAAAAACTGACATGTGATTTTTTTTGTTTAATTTGCTTGTTTTGCCACAGAACTTCATAACATTTAACTTGGCGGCAAAAATAAGTAAAGGAATGAAAAGTACATACATTGAAATCTGAATTTATGATAGACATGTGTAAGGAACTGAAGTTATGCAAAAAGACTAATTGCGCCAAAACTATTAATGCTGCAAATTGAATATTGTGTACCCATGTTCTAGGGGGATTGCACATATATGTACCGAATTAGGAATTGCTAGGCCAAATCTTTATGACTAAAATTGACAAAATTCCATGGAAAGACAAAGCCAGGTCTCACCGATTTGGGAGTTGGATGTAAAGGTAACCCACAAAATATGTAATGTATGTGTCCAATTTTAATAGAGGGCATGATTATAGAAATATGTATTTGTGGAAAAGTTAAATTGTGGTCCAAATGAAGGGGGTGCTGTTGCGCAGAGCAAGATGGCCACCTGAGTTCAGAGCTCCGGACTGCGAGGGCACATATCATCCGTGACCTGCGCGGCGCTGGCCGACTGTGCGGCATGGCAAGCTACTGAACTGCCTTAGCCAGAGCCCCGTGAGGCTCAGATCGCCGGCGCTATTCGACACCCCGGCGCAGGTGGCCTGCGTGGGGGAGGGGCACTGAGCCACGCGTGTCGCCCCTTGCTACTGAGCGTCCTGCCTGGACCCCCGATCACCTATATGGAACCTTGTGGACTGGTGGCGGGGACCAGAGACCCCCGGCCTACATGCTCTGGACCGGAACCTCCTGTTACTCTGTTCCACGGCGGCTGACTCCGCGTGGCGCTGCTATACGCCTGCTCGTCTCCCTGGCTCCCCCTCCGGAGGCTATCCGTTTACAGCATCACTGAGGTAAGGAGGCCGGGGGAGCAGGGAGCGAGCCACCATCCACCCCCTATTGGGTTTCTCAAATACTGCGGTCACGAACCGGCTTCGCGCTACGCTCTACCCAGGCTGCCCTGATCCTGCGGCCCACGCTGTTGGGGCCCTCCTCCCCCTGCCGGATCGCTGACAGGCACCTCCTGATGGGCCGGTGAACCCTCTCCTTCCAGCTCAGACCTACTTGGCGGCTTGGGGTGGCTTGGGGTGTCACTGGAGCTGTGCCGCTGCCACCTCCACCTTTCAGGACACCCTACTTCCAAGGCGACCACCTCCCCCTCTGATGCCAAGGGCCGGACAGTCATAACCCAGGTACTCCTGATCGGGGTCCGCTACCTGGGGAGCATCTGATCCCAAATTCATCCCCTTGCAAACTCGGCTCAGTTGAAGACCTTGAAAGACAGTGGAGACCCCCCTGGTGCTGTCTCTTTGTTGCGGGCACCCCCCTCACTACTGTGTGCCTGCCGGCCTTCCAACCCTATCCTCCTTCACCTGACTCTTGCCGTACGCATACTGGGCGGATGCGTGGCCCCCCCGGGCTGCAACACCCAATCCACGCTACATCGAACCAGCAGTATTATACCACCCCACCAACCCCACCCCAAGGGGCTTACACACACTGCAGTCACCGCCGGAGCGGATCCTGTCCATCTGAGAGCACGAAAATCACGTGAATCGCTATTGCAGAGCATGACCTGGCTTTGACTCTGACACCGCTCCACGGCCCCCGTAAGCCTTCATACCATAGCCCCAGGTGTCCCTGCGCTGTGGCTGGAGTTGGGAGGGTCTCTCTACCTCTGTAATACCCTTATTCTGGACCCCGGTCCCCAGGCCCGACCCTCGCCATGACCAAGGGAGCTGGTACTGGGAAGAAACAGAGCTCATTGAATATGTTTACTAAAACGCCTTCCAAAACCGCCACTGACGGTTCCGAGGAACAACCTTCCTCCTCTGCTCCACCGACTTCTGAGGACTCACAGAAGATGCTGGAATACATACATGATGGTTTTACCACACTCCATACTAAATTGGACGATATGAATGGGATAATCTCCTCCATAAAAGCCCATATTGAATGGACGGATGGCAGAGTGGCTGAGGTTGAAACTAGACTGGGAGTCGCTGAGGATGACCTAGGCTCACTACAGGCTGCAGTATCTACGCTCACTAACCGAGTGGCAGCGGTGGAAAAGAAGAATGACGACCTTGAATCCCGCTCGAGGCGGAACAATTTGCGCATTATTGGTATTCCCGAGGACAACATCACTGAACCCATGGAGGACTACGTGGAACGCATCCTCATGACACTACTGGATGCCCCTAAACTCTCCTCACAGTTTGCCATCGAAAGAGCACACCGAGCCCTGACCACAAAGTCTAAACCGGGTGCTCCGCCACGGCCCATTATTGCCAGAATCCTAAACTTCCGGGACCGGGATGCCCTCCTGAGGGCTGCCAGGATCAAGGGAGAACTTCTCCTGGGAGCAAACAGAGTCCACCTCTATCCGGACTACTCCGTAGCTGTACAACGGGAGCGCCAATCATTCACGTCTGTGAAGAGGAGACTTCGCGACCTGGGAGTCAAGTATTCCATGCTATTCCCTGCAAAACTTTGTCTCGAACATTTCAACAAAACTTTTTTCTTCACTATCCCTGAGGAGGCCTCTAAGTTCCTCGACAAACACTTCCCCGGCTGACCCACAACTCCCACGGACACAGTCCATCATACCTCTAATTATATTGCTTTAAATCAATGATGGCCCCGTTCACGTGGTGTCACGCCATTTGCTTCACCTCTGGTTATGCACCTAACTCCTCCGCTTCCTGTTTTGCTCCTCCATTCTCCTGGCCCTACTATAGGAGCAGATTCTTGCTATGTCGGAATTTCAGTGGCACTTTACAAGTGCACCAGTTACTAGTTTGCTCTGATTAGGCCATTCTCCCCTAATGCAGACCTGTTGTATTTGAAATGTTTATAATTGAGATCTCTCTGGGTTGGAGGCTATGAAACTGCATGACAAGTTCCTACAATTCACTGGTCTCCACCATGATCCTTCACGCATGTAACCTGAACTGAACACACTTGTTCACTCTAACTGTATTCGCACTCTACTTGCCCTCGCACAGTCCGTCGCGCCACTGCTAGGACTGCTAACAGCACCCCTCAGGCGCTGATGCCAGGTTGTTTCTTGTTGATTTGTTATTGGTCGGGTTTCGTCCCTCTGATTGGGGGAGGGATGTGGGTGGGGGAGGGAGCATGGGACGTTATAGTTAAAAAAAGTTTTGACAGCCGCCGGAGGCGCTACACACTCCACACAGTAACACCTTACATTTCCAGTTGGAAGGCCGTGTACACCCAGTACGTACATATTCCACTCACTAATAATCTCTTCGCAGTAATTCAACCACTACCCCCTGAGCAATGGCTAACTCCGACTTAACCTTTATGAGTTGGAACATCCGTGGGTTAGGTAACTACAAAAAAATGCGGCAGATCCAACTTTATGATGAGGGCCATGGAGTCAAAATCCTATGTGTACAGGAAACCCACGCTCGTTCTGAGCAAAGCGAACGCTTCACAAGACAATGGGGGCCGCAGAGGTACTACACCAATTATTCCACCCAAAGCCGTGGCACCCTCACCTTAATACACAAGAGCCTGAAATGTTTCTGTCACCACTCCCACATATATCCACTTGGCAGATATGTGTTGATCACTGGCACACTACAACGCCAGGAGGTGTTCATTCTGAATATATATGGCCCCAATGTGGACGACCCCGATTTCTATTCACAGTTAGCCACTCTACTCGAAAGCTACCCCCTGATCCCCGTTCTATGGGGCAGGGATTTTAATACGATACTGGATGTTACCCTAGATAGATCGGGCTCTAGACCACGCCAACTGTCTAAAGCAGCATATACTGTCCTCACCACACTTCCCCGACTAGCACTGGTGGATGCCTGGCGTTTAATGTACCCTGACTCCCGCACATACTCCTTTTATTCCTCGGTACATGATTCCCACTCTAGAATAGACAGAGGGCTCATTACAGATAGGTTGGTCCGTTGCCTGTCTCACTTGGCTATCCTCCCCAGGACACTATCAGACCATTCACCGGTACTTATCACCCTGAACTGGGGTCCGGACGCCAACAGAACAAGGCAGTGGAAGATGAGTCCTCATTCACTTCTTGACCCAGTCTTCGCGTCCAAGCTGGAGTCCTCTATTGAGGAATACTTCGAGATCAAATCAAACTCTGTGTCAACACAAGCTGCGCTTTGGGAAGCCTTCAAGGCACACACTAGAGGGATCGCCATCTCAAAAAGCTGTGGAATCCTGAGGGGCATCCGCGCAGACATCGCCGATTAGCGAATCGGCTCTTGCTTCCCAAGAATCCCAATACGCTTCAGATCACTCCCCAGCCACCCTCGCGGCGCTCGGAGCCGAGCTGGACAGGTTCCGTGCCCTGGCTGATCGCGAGGTTAAGTTCTTAGACTCCCCCCAATTGGCGAGGAGGTACGGTGAAGGAGAGCGGCCTGGTCGTATGCTGGCTAGATTATTGTGCCGTGAGCTCTGTGCTCCCAACATCCCAGCCATAACTAGGCCCGATGGCTCCCTTGCTGCCTCCCCACAAGACATAAACTCCGAGTTCCTTTCGTTCTACACTTCCTTGTACTCAGAGGCTGACGGTCCCCGAATCCCGGAAATTGACTCTTACCTAGATAATCTTCCTATTTCGGTCCTCTCAGTTGAAGCAAGCGGCTTTCTTGATAGACCCATCACATTGGAGGAAATTATCGAATCCATTGAGTCACTGTCATCTGGGAAGGCCCCTGGCCCCGATGGGCTCCCTATGGACTTCTATAAACAATATAAATCTCACCTAGCACCACATCTACTGGCCCTATGGGAGGAATCATGCGACAGAGGAATACTACCCCCGTCTCTCCGTGAGGCACTGATTACAGTCCTCCTCAAACCTGACAAACCCCCCACTCAGTGCGCTTCATACCGACCTCTCTCGCTGATCAACAGCAATGTCAAAAAATATGCGAAACTTCTAGCCAACCGCTTAGCCCCATACATGCCTCACATCATCCACCCTGACCAGTGGGGATTTGTCCCAGGTAGATCCACCTCCCTAAATTTACGAAGGCTTTTCAACCTGCTCACTAGGATCACTCCGGCTACACAGGCAGTTGCAGCCAAGCTAGACATGCAGAAAGCATTTGACTCGGTCTCATGGCAATATCTTTGGCGAGTCCTCAAAAAATGCAAGTTCGGCCCCAACTTCCGATCCTGGATTAAGCTGCTCTACACCGGTCCATCAGCCAGGGTCCGCACTGAAGACAGTTGCTCTGCCCCCTTCCAGATATCTAGAGGCACTCGCCAGGGTTGCCCCTTTTCCCCACTTATCTTCGCCATAGCCATTGAACCCTTTGCTTGCATGATTCGTAAATCACACTCGCACAGGGGATTGCGCACTGCCGGCCTATCCGACATAGTCTCCCTCTATGCTGATGATGCCCTCCTATACATTCGCTCCCCCGAAACCAACCTCGCTCCCATACTGGCGGATGTAGCCCACTTCAGACACATATCCGGTCTGATTATAAACTGTTCCAAGTCTACCTTATTCCCACTCACGGATTCGACGCAACCCCCCCCAGACCTCCATGGGTTCAACTGGTCTCCGGTCAGCTTCACCTACCTGGGAGTGGTGGTCTCCCGACATACGGCGCAACTACGCGCCGACAATTTCCAGAACTACCTCACCAATCTGGCAACAAAAACCTCTCGCTGGACTAGGCTCCCCATCTCACTGGCAGGCAGAATTGGAATACTTAAAATGGTTGTATTACCCCAATTGCTTTATCGATTCACCAATCTGCCGGTTTGGCCCGGTGATGCCTTCTTCCAAACACTGCGCTCCCTCAGCAACACTTTCCTCTGGCACTCGGGCGCGGTCCGCCTCAAACTGTCCACCTTGACTGCCCCCAAAGTGCTGGGCAGTTTCAACGCACCAGATTTTCTCAGGTACTGGGTGGTGGCTCAATCACAATTTGCTGCACACTTGTTCAACACCATCGACCCCCCCCCCATGTTCGCCTGGAAAAGCTAACGGTCAGTGACCAAGTTATTGGATCTCTGATACTCAAGCCGATCCCTCCTAATTTAGACTCTGCAGACCCGGTCGCTAGCACATCCCTGGCACTAACCAAACTTTGGGCAATGGTCGACAATCCTTACCCATTCCACTGGGATCTGCCATTATGGAACTTCCTTCCCGATATTCCACATTTTCCAAGCTCAGTAGCGTCTCACTGGTCGGATGCCGGGTTTTTGATGCTCCGGGATGCATTTGAACAAGGAAATTTTATTGAGTGGCCTAACCTCCCCCTTTCAGTTAAACGTCGACCCTCGGTGTGGCTACAATACTCGTCACTCCGGCAGAGTCTTAGATCCAGATACCCCGATTTCCCTGCCCTGCCGCCTGACGAACCTATGGTTGCTGAGCTCTGCTCCTATCTCTCATTTAGAGGTAAAGTGTCGAGACTATATTCCCTACTGCAGACTAGAGCACCCCCCCCTTTCACCAAGCTAAGGCACAGCTGGGAGAGGGACCTCGGGATTGAAATTACCGACGAGAGATGGTCTTGAATGTGTGCTCGAACCCACGATGTGTCCTACAACACCAAATTTAAACTGATCCAATTCAAAGTCCTTCACAGGTTCCACCACACTCCCATGAGACTGCACCGCATGTTCCACGCCACCCCCTCCTCATGCCCCAGATGCGGCACTGATCAAGCCTCCTATATCCATATGCTATGGGACTGCCCCATCTTAACCCAATTCTGGATGGATATTTGCTCCACACTCTCTGACATCCTGGAACATACTATCACCCCCACCCCACTGCACTGTTTGTTCCATGACCTCCCTCAACTGCCCCGTGACTCCAAGAAACTGGCAGGCCTATGCATGCTGCTGGCAGTTCGCTGCATATTACTAAGCTGGCTCCGCCCCAGGGCACCGACCTACACGCAGTGGCTCAGATCAGTCACATGGGCTCACGACACGGAGCAGTCCTGGAATGCAATGAAAAACCCACATTCCAGGCCGAGAGACATCTGGCGTAGATTCCGTGAATATATGACCGCCATGTCTTCCCCATCCAATTCGTCACCCTCCTCACTGTTGGGCTCCCCCTAGATACACACCCCTTCTGGTACAGCAGTTAACACCTTGCTCACTGTCGATTTCGATACTGTTTCAATCTACTCATTATGTATTGTTCTGATGTGTATATTGCCTGATGTTTGCTTTGCATATGGCGCCGTGTGGCTTCCTCTGTTTTTTCTGGTACGCTGTCAATTCAAATAAAAAAAGTTAAAAAAAAAAAAATTGTGGTCCAAATAACTGTGGGAGGTTCCCAAGTCACATCATGAAATATGACAACCATTTCTGTCATCCAACCAGCAAAAATAAGGCGGAAACTGTGCCTTTAACCAACCACAGTCTTGTTGGTATGGGTTGTAAGTCATCCCCAACCATAAACTGAGTGATGTCACTTGGCAGGATAAATAAGGGAACCTCACAACACACACACAGACACTGATTCCTCCTGATTTCCGTGTGACGCTCTGTTCCTGAATTCTTCATCTTGCTACAGATTTCAGATTTCTTTACCAAGCCAAGGCCTCAGCATTTGCTGAACACTTTTTAAGCTTGGCCCAAATTCCCTTGCGGCCTTCGTTACGTAGGCCAGACTATGCGCAAAGTCAGTACCCGCATTTCGGAACATCGCTCCCGCATTCGATGCAAAAACCTCACGTCTCCGCTGGTCGCTCACTACTTGGCTTATTGCCACAGCCCAGATGATATCCTGTGGTGGGTCTTGGATAGAATCCAGACGGGACAAAACATACCAATCAGACTTTTGGAGTTAGAAAGAAGATGGATTTACAGACTCAACTCACAAGAACAGGGTCTAAATGAGCAAATCCCTCCCTTCTGAACGTCTTTGAGCCCATAGGGATCTCCCTGCTCATTCCCGCTGGATCCACACACATCCACCACACCCTGTACAAACCTCCTACTACTTATAACCCCCCCCCCCCTGGTTCCCCCCCCTTCTGGTGTCTACACGAGGTCCCAACCCCCCCCCACACATCTTCCTATCATGCCCACCACGTGTCCCACTTCCAGTCAGACCAGACGCGATGATCCCTGACATCTGGATACCCTCATGACTCGATAATCACATCCTCACCAGAGCCTCAAGACCGGGACACATCCGATCTCCTGATAGATCCACACCACTAAGGACACAAACACTGCACTGTTTGTTGCTCTCCATGGTTTTTACCTGCAACAACTGCCATCCTGACTTTTTCGTCCTCATAAGACGTACTCTGCAGAATTCCGGCAATCACTCGCCCATCAGGCGCACACGTCTCTTTACTGTAACGAAGACGAAGCGGGGATACTTTTCCCCGCCCCCCTCACACGACCATTGGTTAGCCGGATCTCTGACTCATCTGCCCATCATTTGGGTTGGCACCACTCTATTGGGCCCCATGCGAGCCACACTTTCAGCTCCCATGTGCCTCCAATCCACATCCAGTAGGCAGACAGCGGCACACCAACATTGGCTAGCCCCCACCCACACCCACCTGCCACTCATCTTGGCCGGCACCGTTTGATTGGGCCTGATCCTCTGTTCTCTTTTCACCTAGGGCCCACTTCCGACTGTCCGTGTCCCGGTGGTACTCATTAACATTGGGAAGTCGACCGAGATGTTTTTTCAGCCTTTTTCCACTTGATGGTTTCCGGTCTCTCTTTTACTACCTTCGGACCAAGGACACATATGCGAACCAGGTAATCTCTCCGTTTGCTCCTGGTCCTACCGGATAATTCTCAGAGTCATTGTGCACTTGCCTACTGATGAGTTCTCTCACCACGGCATCTAATTATGGTTTCCTACCAATTACAGGTCCCTCTTTTCTGCCTTTGTTGTACGCGAATCACCTTTTGGACCCTCATACACTTCATCAGACGGTCGGACTCTGCGACACCAGCCATCAGTACCCCACGTCCATTGGCTCACTTAGACAGCAGCCCTTTTCAAGTAAGCATTTTTCTTCATTATTCAGCCATTCCTGCCCGGTCCTGTTGCACCCCCGGCTCCCTCCGGCGGGTGGGTGACACACAGGGACCCATGCATCACTCCTCCAAAGGGGACCCAAGGCCACAATTTATATTCTCTGCCCCCTCCCTGTGGGGAGACGCATCGGAATTACTTCCGAGTTCTCCCCGACTCCGTGTGAGGATTAATGAGTTTGTGGCCATGAGATACATCTACAGACTCGACTATTATCGTTGTCTGTTTTTGCATTTGTGCTTTACGCTTTACATGTAACAGGCATCCTGTACTGTCCCGCCTCCATGGTTGATCCATTCTCAAGTTTCAATCGCAATTTGTCTTTCAGATTCACTCCAGTTTTCCCCCCCCCTTTTTGTTTACAGGGTCTTGCCAAACACTGCCCTGATGAAGGCGGAGGACAATCCTTGGATATGAAAAACACTTTCTTCTTGTCTTTATCCAATCCTGTTCCGCCGAAACGCTTTTCTTCTATCAGAGGGGAATTACAGGTCCTTCACAGCATCACCTGTGGACACTAGGATCTCTCTCTTTTTTTGCCTATGTGACATGTATCCATTAATGGGACCATGTCCTTTCTGTTAAACATGTATCTCATTTTTTGCTTCCCCCCAAAGCGTTGGCAGACCCCATTCTCATCCCTGAGTCCTTGGGGATTGATTCAAAACACTGAAGAATATTCATTTTTGAGTTTCTATAATTTCAAATAGAGACAGTATGGTACTTATCACTATATTTACTCTAATGTTTAGAACATTCATTTTTGAGTTTCTATAATTTCAAATAGAGACAGTATGGTACTTATCACTATATTTACTCTAATGTTTTGCTATTTGATCTATTCCAATACTCTAGTGATAAATAACTGTTGTTTGGCTAATAGGAAAATTGTTGTATGTATTTTTATGTATGTCTTCTTTTTGATGCACTAATCCTTCTCCTTTTTTTCCCTTTGTGTTAAAATTGTCATTCTTTATTTCCACAAATGGAAGATTTGTATTTATGTCTTCAATTATATATGTACCTCCAAGTTGGTTTTTATTATATGCACTAAGTTGTGATATAAAAGTTTCTTTTCTAAAAAACCTTTTTTTGTTCCATTATTGTGGAAGTTTCCAGCACACCTTCTGTGCATGTAAATTTTGATAAATTATCAAGACTATATGGGTTGAGACCAGGTGAACCTTTCCAATTTATTTAGACTTCACAGTAGCCAACCCAACACATACCAGTATCCTTTCTTTCTTGTTGAGATCATATACTTTTTAAGCTTGGCCCAAATCCTGAAACTATCCCAAAATGTAAGAGAAATAATTCTGATCCAGTTTGGCTTGCTACCATTAATGCTTGCCTGCTGAAACTCGCCATCCCACTGATCTACAGTGTCCAGCAACCAGAAGGGCCAATTCAATCCAGTCCAGTCTGAGGTGCCAGTCCAATTGACCAGAACCGCCCAGCTGATTCAATTCCGCCAGAGGTGCCCTGGTGTCTGTAGACCGATCCGTGATGACCAGAACATGATGGTCCAATCTTAAATTACAGTGGACTGTAAGTATCAATAGGAATCCTAGCAACCCATAGTATTTTTGCCTTGTCCTATCCCAATGTATAGCTCATCCTCTCTTTAACTTAAAACTTGTAATAGTGTCACCCCAGTCTTGAAACCTTGCTTTGATTCCTTGTGCTTGTGATAATTCCTTAAAAATCCTTTTGGCTTGTAGAATCCCAAACCCTTAAATTCTCCCATGGGTAATCAGACTGAGTCCTCCAAGGCAGACACGGAGGTGCTAGGGTTGGTTTCCACAGACCACTCTGGAGCTTACTGTGTTTGAAACTGGTATCCAGCCTGAATACCCTAGTTTAGTGCACAATTGTCATTGAAAAATTGATTTATGTTTTCATTTTTGCGCCTTTATTTTCAAAACCACCTCACATTCAAACTTGTATAAGTTCCTCAATTTTATAGCGAGAGACTTAATTTCAACTCTGACTTAAACCTAAGACTAGTAGCTACATCCACAACCAAAAAACGAAATAGTATATTTGACCCGTTTTTCTTACAAAACACATAGTGAAATTTAGGCAAGAATTCACAATTTTGCAAAAGTTTTACCCGTGTGTTTTCCCATTCAAAGTATTTCCAAACTTCCAATCTGATTTAAAGTGTGTACTGTTGCTCATATTATAGCTTATGTTTGTTAGGATCTTTTCAGTGTTGCTCCCATAGGAATTTATATCAATTTAAGGATTTTTGCACACTTTTGATGATTTTCCTAAGCCATTTTCAACTGTTATTTTAAAAGTGTAAATTTCCAAAACGTTTTTGTCTCTTGTTTGGGGAGGGAAGATTTTATCCAAACCCTATACACTGTTCTATATTCCTGAATACCTGCTGCTTACTTACAACTTTGTAGAATTGATTCTTTGTGAGTTGAGAAATTTGCAGAGGGAAATCTTAACTCGAACGCTATCTTTTCTACAAACCAAATCTGTTCTTTTCCCTATGTTTTATTTTCTATATTAATATAAGTGAATTCAGCTGCCTTACCTACTTTCTGATTTGTATTGTCACCACATTGGTGATTGCTGCCCCATATCTATTAAAACATATGTTTGATTTGAATTTTAAATAAATAATTAATTCCTACCTTTACCAACCAGCCTGATTCCTGGTCTATTGTGGCCTGGGGGTATTTTGAGGAGGGATGTGAAATGAGTGGTATATCACACAGAATATTGAACCTATAGACACAATAAATAAGTATTCCACTTGTGCATTGCATGCTAGGCTGCGACCCGTGTGTATAGCCTGATTGAAATCCTTAACACAGCCATGGTTCAAACTGCAGGTGTCACACTTCAAAAACAAATCATGACAGGGTCAGAAATTACCCTGCCGTGATTTGCACCACTTTGCCATATCTGAAGAGATGTAGGGGGAAGACTCTCATTTCTGCACATATTAACGTACATCCTGGTTGTGAATTCAGGATGCACTTTGTGCAAATGTGCAAAGGGGGAATACGATAATTGGGCTGCTCCTTTGTGTGGCCTTAGCAAGGAGATGTGCTAGCACACCTGCTCATCTATGCCGCAAAACGTTTTGAGAATCTGTCTGATTGAGCACAGTTTAGAAAAAAAATATTAAATGTAACTGATTTAAAAATAAACAATTGATTGTTGAAACGGTCTTAAAAGAAAATAATGAATGTGAACTGTTCCTTTAAAAAAATTGGTAGATTGCAACTAAGAGAAAAATGTGTGGACAATAGTTTCAAGGGCACCTTCACAAGCGACTGCTTCTTTTTTAATTGCCTCATTTGCAGTTGTCCTTGGTCTCCGTTGTTTTGCCTGACTCTCTTGTTTTGATTTCTTACCAGTGATGCTGAGTAAAAATGATTGCAAAACAATAACAAAATGTATGTGCATATTTATTTCATTTCGACTACAGTCAGATAATTGCTCGTTTAACTCTCCTTTTCCCTATCGAGTCCTTTCTGATCTGTCGGGTAATTTTATGAAAAGGGAGAGGAGTAAGAAGCGATCTGGTCGATGCGAAATAGTGTGTTTTGATCGGGATATATATGATTTTATAGTTGTTTGATAGAAGCAATAGGTTGCAATTGAAGAAAAGTGAAGGCTCCATGTCCCAGGTCACAAACATCAGGTAATACTTGCATGTATCTTGGAGTAGAACAGGTAGCTGTTAAGTAGTAGTGTCGTCTTAGGGTAAGTATGTAGGCAGGGACCCTCCAGCAAATCCACACCGTGGAATCCCAGATCTTAACTGTCACTCCTAGAACATTCAATCAGACCATACACAGACACCCACACTTCTTCCCCATAAAGCAACAAAATACAGACTCGCTCAATGGGCCAACACAGATAAGGGCAAATGAGAATGGATATGAACAGAAGGGACATGGATACCTATAGCCACCATAACAGTGCAATGATGCACTCTCAGTGTAAAGAGTCAAAACTCAGGTGAGAGGAAAGCGATTGCACTTGTCCCACCAACTAGCCAAAGGCACACCCGCACCATCACGGCTCTCTGTGACAATACAACCATCCAATCCTAGAGGGAGTCACACATGAGCACTCATCAGAGCCCACACGCTTCCATTCAACGGCACAAATCTACTTCTTAGCAAGGAGATGAGGTACAGTGCTAATGATAGCGACACAACAGCAGGGTCAACATACCACAAGGAGGAAAGCCAAGGAATGCACAATCAAAAGAGCCCTACAGTGCGGGTATGCACATGAGCTACATGCCCGAATCCATGTACGCTTCAGCCACACCAGTGCACACATGCAGGCACCTACCCAAGAACATGTGTATATACTCAACTCAGACAAAAGAAATTGACCGGCGTGCACTTGCCACATAGACAAAGCCCACGTTCAAATGACAATGCACATTATGCATTCTCAAGGGAGCATACACAATGAAGCAGTGAATATGGTCCAAACATTCCTAAAACTGCAGAAAAAAACATTACATATTCTGGATACGAAAATACCTCAAAGCATTCCATAAAGTGCAGGACCACCACACACCATTTTGTATTCAGCAACCACATTAAAGCACTATGTCAGGAAAAAGAGCACCACAATGTAATTGTCAATTAAACAAATGCATGACAGCATTCCCGGAATAGCAGAACATATGTTGAATTAAGCCTAAACAACGAGCACCAGAGAAGTATCTCAGAGAAAATAATCAGCACCCTCCACCCACAGGTGAGTTCACCCAACTTTAGTTGCTATGATCGAACCAAAATAACTTACAAGGGCATATGTGAAGAGCAACCACTCTCTGCCCACAGCAAAATCCCCCAGCAATCCAATAAGTAGGACAACAGTGAGGTAACATGGGGACATGTATAATAATAATTAGCATCCATATATAACAATCTACAACCGTGGTGCAGTGTGCTGTTGGGCCACACTGCCTGTTGACTGCTAGGACATCCCATGCCATCCCATGCACACGGACATGCACAGGGACATGGGTAGGGCTCAAAATAAGCATGCTCTCCTTGTGACAACTTCATTCCCCAGGGTACTACCACTGTTCCAAGCACATTTCATCTGTGGTATGAACCAAGCACATCAGCTGCCATGCAGAGTTGTGGACCCTTTAACCAGGGTGCCAGCCCAAAAATAGTCCAATCATAAGGAACATGGAGCTATGAACAGAGTGCAGTCTGACAAAGTTCCTCGTTCCTCTTTCCCAATCAGCAGGGAAGTGCTCAGGGAGTTGCACTCTTCCCAAGTTCATGTAGCACAGAGATTGTTGGAGGCCGAGCGCCTCACCTTCAGTGTCCTAACTTGGACCTGTGGCACCACAGGAGACATAGCGCCAAAGGCAACATGTCCTGCAGACTGCTTGACTGCGACCACTAAGCCTCCTGTCCATCATGGCTTTGGCCAGCCCCAATGCTTCATGCATAAGAAAGCTACACAGCCATATATACTGCAGATGGCTTGTCACAGCACCCAGCAACGTGTCAGAATTCAACTCTGGTGGGTTCACAAGGAAAACCCAGAAGAGCCCATCACAGCACTGTTGAAAAGACCAGCAGTGGACACAACATGCAACTGAATGAGTTTATGTCCTACCTCTCGGGAAGACACCAGGCCACCCAGAAGAACTTGTCTTCTGACCAACTCCAGACCATCTGCGGAGTCCCCAATTGCTCCATCCTCTCACCAATCCTATCTAACCTCTACATGGAGCCTCTGGGGACTCTCCTCAAAGATTCCAATATAGTCATCCAACAATATGCAATCAATATTCAGATGTACATGAGAGTAAATAGCAAGCAGGACATCACTCATCTCCGTGGTTACCTAGCCCAATCCTGGATGATGACTGCCTATCTCAAACTATACCCATCCAAGACTGAATTATTCCTCATCTGCCGAGCCTCTAAGCAACAACTTGTTCAACAATGACTCAATCATATATGCCTAGAAGAATTTGATCCACAACTCTTGGACTCAGCAAAACCATTAGGCTTCACCATTGACAGCAGCCTGTCCCTCCAGAAACACATAGCCAAGAAGGCCCAAACAGCTTGGTTCTGAGTCTCCACCCTATGCAAAATCAAACATGTCATCCTGCTGCAGGACATCCAGACCATAATGCAGGCCCCTGTGATCTCGCACATCGGAGGGGGAAATGCCCTCCTGACAGGACTCCTAGCTGCTTGCTTGGCACCCCTAAAAGCAGTCCACTACACTTCAACATGTCTTATTACAGAGGCAGAGAAACTTGACCGAATCACCTCTATCCTACGCAAACTACAATGGCTTCCACTCTAGGCCAGGATACTGTTCAAGAATGCATATATCATCTACAAAGCAGTCACGAGTAGAACACCAGTGTACCTGGCAGCTATGTTCCACATATCGGGTGGCACAAGCTCCACACACAGCAAAGCGACCAATCGGCTTGAATCTCAGCTCATCTGCAAAGACAAGACTCAAAAACAATCCTTCTCTTGTCACGCACCAACCCTCAAGAACTCGTTATCGGTGCGGCTCGGAATGCCCCCACAAATCTCCAATTTCACAAATCTCTTAAAACATGGATTTTTCAACAACACCCGACCAGTGGTTAATTCCAATTCATGGCCATACCAACGCACAGACCTCAACCTTAAAGGACTGTGCTACTGTTAAAAGATGCCAGCCCAAATACTGACTACTCACGCTCTGTACAGTGTTCTACAGCTCTCAAGCTAGTTCTGTGCTTTAATCAATAACATGTTAAATTAATGCAACTTGTTCAGGGCACTAGAAACTGTGCCAGCAGGACCATGTGGCTGGCATCCTCCATGTTTGGCCACCATAACCCAACACAATTAGCTCCTTAACGAACAATGCAATATTTGACACTATCCATCCAAAAATATCTTATAGGGCTGATCCAGGGCTCTCCTCCTTCATTGACAAGGCCTCTCTTAAATCTCATAAACTGGATGAGGTACTTATCAGCTTCTGCAGGTAAGGACATTTTCGTATAGGTGGTGGTGGATCATATACTTATTTACATTTGTGTCCGCCTCACTGCTTGGGTTCTTGAATCTCATCACCAGTTGTGCTGCATTTGCAGACAATTTAGGGCACTATGACCAGAAAACAGAAAGACATCACACTTCGTAAGACTTAAGTCACATCTGTATGGAAGTATAACAGTTATCTTCTTACAGTAAATATATAGGCAGTAACACACCAGCACAACCACTCTCCAGCAACCTATCATCTTTCATTCCAAGAAAATGTTCTCAGGCACAGATGCTTGAAACATCAGACAAGTCCAAAGATGCAATATGCAAGTCACCATTCTCACTGACATCCAGACAGCAAACTCTGCCTCATTACGAATACATAGGAGCAGTAATAAAGGTAGCAAAGTGGTGGAAATTCCTTTACCATCACTTTTATCCGGTTCTATGTGATTTTATTGAAGATTTTTTATTCAAGGCATTGTTTACAGAAACAGTTTTACCGAAAAAATACCAAATTTTCTTTTCTTTTTTTAGTTGGGAGGCTCACCCCAAGCCTCCCGTCTCCTGTGTTTTTAACGCCTCCCCACCTGTTTTAACCCCTTGGCCCCATGTATATATCTTTTTAAGAATCTGTGTTTTTTTTGGTAAACATTTTTTGGTAAAAAATGCCTTGAATAAAAAATCTTTGGTCAAATCACTGTATATCCTTTTATCCCACATTACAGTGCCACCGTACTATGAGTTTTGGCAGAGGCAAATCATCCACTTTAGTGCACAAATTACCACTTAGGGTAAATCTGACAAAAATAGCCATGGAATTGCATGGACTCAAATTATGGGAACTAACACCACCGTGCCATCACTCATCACTTGTAATCTTGTGCAAAAATAGTTGATATGGAAAGAGAAAGGTTGCATTTATGACTCTGTGCACCATTTCCCTGTTTACCTTCAAAAATGGACACTCATCAGTGAGTGTTATTTTTGGGAAATAAAAAAAACGTATATGTATATATCATCATTTGAAGTTTATTTCAGAAATTACAAAAATATTTACAGAAAAACTGCAACACATACAAGTACATAGTTACAAAATATTATAAGCCAGATAAAACCAATAAAGACAATAAAAAGGATAGGCCAAATTCCTAAAAAGTCAGGAAACATTTCCTTATGTGCAAAGCATACCTCAGAAATGACAAAAGTGCCCAGCCTACTCAAAGAGAATCAACCCAAAAAGGTAAAGCAGTGCAGGTCTACATTGTTGCTCTTAATTCTGAGAAAGCTGGCCAAAATAGAAAAATATCCTGCCGTATTTGACTGTGTAGACGTGGCAAACTCTGGGCAAAACTGTCTAAGTGGGGCTACCGGGGGCATTGCTGATGCTTATCAGGGGAGTCTATGAGAATTGTGGGATTCAAGTCCGCCTCAGTCAAAAAGGGGATGTATTACATCGTATTGGGTGGTTAGGCAGTGCTGTGTCCTGGCCCCCTGGCTATGCAATACAAATATGTCGGATGTTGTGTATGCCCTGGATAAGGAAGGATTGATTGCACCTAAAATCAGACAGGCCACATGGCTTGCATATGCAGATAATTTTCTTAATCTTTGACCTCACTAGGGTCGGTCTGCCAAGGCTTCTTACTAGATTTGCGGAATACGCAAGAGATAATGGGCTTATTATTAATCCTAATAAAACGAAAATAATTGGCTTTAAAAAAATCGAGGACTAAGAATAATCAGCCTGCGGGGAATGTTGAAGGGATGGCCCTGACATTCTCTGAAGCTGTCATGTATCTAGGTTTTAACTTTGGAGCATATAGAAGCATATAGGAGCATATGGGAGATCCAAAATTGGTCTTGAGGCGTTGTTCTATAAGGCCAAGCATTTTAAAATCAATCGTAAATTCGGCCGATTTACTATCAAACTGGCAATAAAAATTTTTGAAGGCAAGATTGTACCAACGTTAACATATGCTCTTGAATGATTGTTCAACAAACTGGAGAAGATCTTGAATAAAATTGAGGGCAGAATATGGAGGCAAGTACTCAGCGTGCCCAATGCAGTGCCTATATCTGCACTAAGATTTGAATTAGGTCTTTCCTCACTTTGGGCGAGGGTGCAATAGCGCTATCTGACCCTCTTTGCGAAAATTGCGGCTTCTATACCTGATTCCGTGTACTAACTACTGGGTGAAAATATAACCCTTTCTGTAGAGCTGTGTGCCCTGAGGGTAAGATGTGAACATATTTTACAAGACATCGGCTTGGATTTGGAGACTATGGTCTCTAATCCCATTAAGGTAAAAAGGGCGTTGTTTGACCTCGATTGGGTTCATACAACAGATGACTTTCATTCCTATACATCTTTAAGTCATCTGGCACATGAGCATAAATGCAGAGGATCCCCATCCAATATTCTGCTCCAATTTCAGAATAGGTACTACCGTGGAACCTTACTTAGGGTACGGTGGAATCTTCTTCTGACCAAGGAAATTCTGCTTAGGAGGAACGTTATAAGGAAGGAGGAAATTGGCTGTAGGTTCTGTTTCTCCAAACCTGAGTCGTTACGACATTTGGTCCTGGAGTGTGATTCGCTATAGTCTGTACGGGACAGATATGTGCCCGCTTTAGAGCAGAATTGTATATTCTTCGTTGTGGATATGGCATGACAACATTGCTTATGTACTCATACTCTAGATGAGGGGCTGGCCCTATGAGGCTTTATTAAAAGTCTAAATTTGTAGAGTTACAATAGTTGTGTAATTGACTTCTCTCCCTAGTGGAAAGCTCTGAATTTGATACCCCAATCTCTTCTTTTCCCTCTCAGAATCTGCAATGTAAAGGCTGGAATTGTTGGTAATCTCCCTGTGGCTACTGTATTGTAGCTTTGCTAAGCTGATCTCTGTTTACTCATTTTAAGAGGGTAAGTTTCATAGGTTGTTTAGCCATGATTATTTTTCTAGGTCTAATTTATATTTTTATCTATTAGGTTAATGTTTTGATTTCATGGATGTTTTAAGGACATGCTTATCTTTTATGTTTTTTAAATAGGCTATTTTTCTCGTTTGAATTTGTTCTGTTCAATAGTATGATGATGGATGCTTGTTTTTATTATTATTAATATGTGTATATTTCTCTTCAAAAAAGTTGTAAAGGTTGATTTAAACCAAATACAATTAAAAAAAAGTTTTTAAAAAGTAATTGTAAAATATGAGAAAGATCCTCCCTAGGAGCATCGCAGAAGAGGCATGATTGATTGTCATTGTCACATTCCCAAACCACCACGAAAACCCTCATGGGAAGACAGTTAAAATGTGCCCTTGTTATCAGAGTGCATTGGGAGGGATTCTCTGCCCAAAACAAGTACCCTTGAAGAACGGAAGTCGCGATATTCACATGCTTCCTGTTCAAAGGCTTCATCATCTCCAAGAAATCCCTTTTCTCTGCAATGTGTGAGCGAAGACTAGCTTTAACAGCTCTGAATACACTGGCAGGCAGAATGTCTGATAAATAAAAACTTGAGATGCATTTATTTCCACTAGCTTAGCTTTGAATAATACCAGCCAGGGAACCGTCAGGTTTGAATATTTGAGGACCAAAAATCCAATCAGCTTTTGAGTTAGTTTGGCTTTAACATTACTTCAAAGTCAGAGCCAGTGAAATAAAGGCTGTGCCACGATGATGTCATTAATTAAATCATAGCCTAACTCAAGATGGACTCTGAAATTGGCGGCCACACATGGAAGTGCCAATAATCTTTTGAAGAAGTCATTTTCAACATCCTGAATGATATTAACATTGCTTAACCCCACAACTCCCTACCATACCTTGCTACCAAGACCGTTTTTTTCATTATACATTTTTTAAATTATTTTCACTGGTTTGGCTCTAAACATGCCCATGGCTCTCGACACCCCAGCAATGGCCTCCTTAAATTTCACTATTTGTTTATCTATGTGTGGATCGGGGGAGAAGTTTGACACAAACCTGATTCCAAGGTAGTCATATTCCTTAACTCTAGGGATCAATGCACCCTAGCTAAAAATGTTGGGAATTTTGGTGGATGCTCACCCTGGCAAATTACCATCATGGCCGACTTCTGGGCATTAACCATCAAATCCAAACAGTCCATGAACGCAGTGTAATCTTGGATGAGTTTCTGCAACACCCTAGGCATACGCGCAAGTAAAACTGTATCATCCGTATGCCAAGAGCGGCAGAATTCTATTTCCAAGCCTAGGAACACCTGGGGTAGAGGTTAGCAGGTATTCATATAATCCATTAATATAGAAACAGAAGAGCTGGGGCACCAGGACACATCCCTGATGTACATATAACTCTGCTGGAAAACAAACAGTGCAGAGTCTGTTTGTCCCACTCCTCACACAAGCCTGAGTGGAATGATGCCAACTCTATAGAAGATTAACAAAAGCCAAAGGGCAATTCATGGATCTGAGCACCCGCCACCACCTTTCCTGATGGACTTTATCGAAGGCCATGCTCATATCCATGAAGGCAAGTATGTTGGCTCCTCTTTGACAAACAGGGAGTGAGCTATTATACCATATAGTTTCAAAGACTGTTCAGAGATACCCAGGCCATGTCTAAACCCTCCAGGTGCTTACTAGCACTAGATGTTGGTGGTGTGCCACTTATCTAGGGTGAAGGCACAGAGGAGAGGCTGGCCCTATCACTGAACTACAGTAAAACCCATGGGTTGCATGGGGAGGTATTCATAAAAAAACTGTTCAAACCAGGGATTACTAATGCTTTTAATATCCCTGTTTGTTTGAACTGAATTTTCAAAATTTAAAATATATTTTTAAGTGAACCTGAAGGGTGCACATGTTATATATATAGGGTGACCCCTAGTTGTTGGGACATCCCTTAGTACTACTGGTTGACCGGTTTCAGTGGCTAGCTCAATAATGCCACTTTCTTCAGGACCTAAAATGCTGCTATTGATCTAATAGTGTGTTCACTTTGATGCTACTGGATGCATTTTCTGCTACCCAACTGAGCAGAATGTTTTGCTATATGTTCCAGCAGCATGGTGGCCTCTCAATGTCTATGTTATTTCCAGAACCTTGTCTGAA
Source organism: Ambystoma mexicanum (assembly GCF_040938575.1). Taxonomy (NCBI): domain Eukaryota; kingdom Metazoa; phylum Chordata; class Amphibia; order Caudata; family Ambystomatidae; genus Ambystoma; species Ambystoma mexicanum. The sequence continues at coordinate 142,152,015 of NC_090924.1, forward strand.
TATCTTTGAGGACAACAACAAGGGTAAAATAACTTTTGCTCCACACCCGTGCAACTTTATGTGTGTAAATACGTTGGGAATTTGCTCAGGGTGTCCTTACCCACCCCCAGTACCTCATGTGTACACAGGTCTAAACCCTAACTGGATGGGAGAAAGGATGATATTTTCAACTGTCCAGGCTTCCAGCTTTACTTAAATTGCTTGCCCGAAAATAATAATGGGTGCCTAAAAGAGAAATGGGTCTATACAAGCCAGGTTAGGCCCTCACGCCTTTCTATTATATTGGTTGTATAATAGTACAGGACCAGGAGGCAGGAGGCATGCCCCCTGTGTATATAGAATTGACCTTCAAAGTCAAAAATGGAGCCCACAAGTCAGGATCTTTTAGGAAAAGATCAGCTGGCACACTACCTGGGCCCAGCACCCTAGTCCTGTTGTGGCACCTAATAGCTGAAGAAACCTCTCCAACAGTAAGTGCAATCTTCATTCTAATGTCAGCCCCAGTATCAGTGGAGGATCCACTACCGAAGCGCTTGCATGGGCAACACCACTGTATCCCCGACTATATAAGCTAGAGAAATGATCTAACCAAGCCTGGTCCGAGACAATGGTATCCAGGCTCTGGGACTTATATCTATATAAAGGCCCGTAGTTCACAATTTCCTTAAAAAGCTTGCAATAATTCTTTTCAGAGGTTAAAGGCCAATCGGGCCAGGCCGCTATTTCAATCTCCCTTTTTCTATTAGCTATGATCTTTTTGTTAAAAGCCCAAGCAGGAATGATGTCACTTTTAGAAGCAAAGGATTTTTTTAAATACAGCAACAGCCTAGATTTAGCTTTAGTGCAACCTGAATTGAACCAACCAACATGGTTCCGCAGTTTTTTAGCAATAGTGAATACATCCGATATTTTGAACGTTAAATATAAAAAATCAATCAAATTGGCACTTGGATGCCTTGACAGGGCATCGATCTCCCCGCCAATTGTTGATGACTATTTCTCCCACCATACACTTATGATCTGATGACGGCCATTTCAACCTTCGCCTAGGGCAATCTGCTGACACATCCAATAGAATGGCTGCAAATTTGATTCATTTCTCCCTAGATTTTTTAAGACTAGCACAATCGGCAAATGATCACTACAGATCTCACCAGCGACGTGGAAACTCAGTACTAAATACCAAAATGTTACCCGGACACACAAAAATCAATTGTAGAGCGGCCTAATGCCGAGGAGAAAGTAAGTTTACCCCGTATATCATTGGGAAACATTCATTAACTGAGCGCAGCCTCCAGTGAGATAAACCCTGCCAGAGCCTTAGTTCTTCTGCACACATTCTGGGGTCTATCATGGCTAGTGAAAAGATGCCTGCAAATTATCTTCAGATACATCAAACAATGCATTATCTGATCCCTCCCCTAGCTTGATGTATATATAGGAAAACACCAAAAAAGCTATGATGGGTTTAGAAAGGCTTGGAAAAATAAATGTATCCTTAAATGTGAACGTTGGATACTCTATTTGAGCCAAGTCACACATTCCACACTTACACCTAGTTGCCATCACCGGAAGTTCACCTCCAGTTCTTAGCCACATTAGCAAGCCATTGTGCAGATGCAAGTTAACTAAAATGCCAGTCTTTTTCTCCAAGAAAAGTCTTTAAATGCACCTCAATAGTAGTTATTGTTATTATCCATAGTTGGGATTTAAGAGCAACCAAAGGTCCACATCCATAATCAATCATTTGACTTCAAAGATTATATTCTAGTAGGAATACAGCATTGGTGGTTCTTTGTCAATTTTGCATTAGTTTTAAGGATCAAACTGGAATCTGCCTGTAATTTTGTTAAGGATTTCAATCAGGCGACACACAGCTTAGTCTCGGGCCAGTATGCAGCGCACGATTGAAATGCTTGTGTTAGATTAGATTCAATATTGAGAGGATATACCACTCATATCACACCCCGTTTCTGAATACCCAGGTCACAATGGACCATGAACCAGGCTGGTTGGTAAAATATAATATTTATTTATTTATTTGAAAATTAAAAGAAGTCATACCATTTTTAATATGGGGCAGCAATCACCAATTGGGTAATAAGAACAATAGGAATGTAAGCAATGCACTTAGTTTAACCTTCTATTGACACATCTACAAAACACCAGGGAATAGGAGCACTTTCTGATTTTGGGTAAGATAGCACTTGAGTTAGAATTTCCCCCTGCAAGGATCCCTCAACCCATAAATAATCAATTCTAAGTGGATAAACAGAATCAGCAGGTAATCAAGAATGGCAACCAAGAAACAGAATTGAAATCCGACCTTCCCTCCCCAAACAAGAGAGAAAAAAACGAATTGCAAACCCTGGCAATGCTAAAAATTACACTCGGAAATGGATGAATAAGTGAATGAATGTGTGTAAAAACCTTGACACAAATGCAATTTTTCACTATAGCAAAAATGTAAAAGTACTAGCAATCACAAGCAATGAATAACCAAGAGCATTCAGTTTGAAAATGAATGGCAGGTTTTAAAACATGTTTGCAGCAAATAACATGTTGGAAAATTAGTAAACTTTTGCAATTCCTGCCTGAATTTACCAAAACGGTTTTTAATAAAAACGGGTAAAATATTGTAAGTCATGTTGCGGTGTAGCTACAGATCATAGATACACGATGGAAGTGAAATTAGGTTTCTATCTGAAAAATTGAGTGAGCTATGCTAGCTAGAGTGAGGTGCGTTTTCAGGAGAATAAAGCGGTGAAAAGGGAAAGGGAATCAGTTTGACAAGAACAGTTTTACTCTATATTAGAGCATTCAGGCTAGGATACCAAAGAGGCATACAGTAAACTCCAGGGTTGATCCGCAAAATCAACCCTAGTTCCCCAGTACCCGCCCTGCCGGAACTAGTCCGATCACTACAAATAGGATTCATAGTTTAGGATTGACACAAGGCAGAATTACTACAGAGATGACGCTAGCATAAGAAATCAAAGCAGGGTAGCAAGAATGATTGTGACAGTTTTAATAAGATATCGGGGTCAGAATAGGATAGCTTAGAGATTGAGATGAAACAAAGCAAGGCAAGGTATACTATGAATTTCTATGGTTCCTATTGATACTCACAGTCCACTTTTTAGTTTTTGGATTTTGGACAGTCAGCACTTTGGTCACCACACAGATTTGGTCTAACAAAGGACAGCCGGACAAAATAAGCGGGGCCAGGATCAGATGGGCATGGACTGGTTACCGGGTAGCACTTCTGGATTGGCAATTCTGGTTAAGATGGGGCATCAAGATAGCAGGATGGCAGCAGCATGCAGTAAGTGGCAGCAAGCCAAACTGGATCAGGATGCCAAAGGTACCACAGTTTTCCCCTTGTTAATGGGAGATTAGTGGGTTTTGAATATGGTAGGCCTTGCTAGAGCAGGATCAGCAATGCTTGGGTGTTGCAATGGCCCTGGAGTAAGATCAGCAATGCTTGGCCTTGTAGCCTTGTAGCCTTGTAGTTGGGATCTGGAGTTGAAACAGGAACAGCACGCCGGCGCAGGAAAATCAGGAAGAGTGTGTGTCTGTGTGTTGTCAGGGGCTCTTATTTATAATGCCTTTGTGACATCATCACAGTATATGACTGGGGCAGGCTTTACTACACACGCCTCTATCAACAGGATTGGGCAAGGGTAGTAGTCTCTGCCTAGCTCTCTGCTGGTTGGATTTTAAGGGAATGATGTCAGGTTTATGAGGTGAAGTTTACAATGTCCAGAAACTCTGACATTTACTATACTAAAATCTGATTTTGCCAAAAACATACATTTATACACTTGCAATTTCTTGGCAAATAATATCTACAGGTTACATATGATGCACAGCACAGTTTAGTCCAATCCTCCAGTCTGTGCGACCTTGTTTCTCCTTTCTAATACATTTTGGTAATTTTACACATGAAAGATTTGGCCTAAAATTCCACAATTTTATAAACAGATGCAAATTATCCCCAGGAATGTATGTACAAAATGTTATGTTTGCAACATTAATACTTTCCTTGGAATCTGTCATATTATGTAACTTCTGTTCCCCATGCAGCAAGGAGTTCTACCAAGTTTTTAGAGCAAGCAGATAAAATTAGATTTGAAACTGCACACTTTTTACATTTTTGCTAATTCTTGCTGCAGAGTTCAAAAGACTTTAACGTTTCTGGATAAAATAGTCTTTGTAACCAAAAGGCAGTCCATTGTCTGTCAAAGAGCCATTTTTCTTTCTTTTTCGGCAGTAGCCAACTGTCACTTCCTTTAGAGCAGGGTGGGGGTATTTCCCTTAACTGAAGTTATATGACCTTCTTCTCACCCCAGGCTTCCTTCCCTGGGAACTCCATTGTATGGGTCCCAGCAGAGACAAAAGTCTGTTCAACTCCATAATTATCAGGGGGTTGTCAGTATCTGCTGAGAGTCTTTATGATAGTCCCCTTCCCCTTGGGGGAAGTTTCAGGGCAGGCAACTGGAATGACTGGTTTTTCTGAAAACACAGCCCATGTGTTTTAAACTTTTTAATTTCTTATTTTGAGTCCTGAATTCAAACAAACCAGTGAAGGAAGATACCCTATGTGTGTATTATCACCACTAGCACAATCCCTTTACATTGCTAAGTAAGCAGGATTTCATTAACAATTTATTATAAACAGGCAATTGTACTTACAGTCAGCAAAGCCCAGTTTTCCACATGTGTTAAAACTACTAGCATTTCTTTCTTTAAATTCGGTTTTGCTGCCCACACTGTTTTTGCAGCTGTAGTCATTTCCTTGAATGCAGGAGTTTATCAACAGTATAGATACATTTACCCTTGAACTGGCTCAGGGAGTTAAGGTCTCTTTGAACTGCTGAGCCTGAATACATTTTGGCAAGAAATAAACGTGTGTTCCCGTGTGAGTGAAATGAACTTGCTTATTGATTTCTCTCAGAGAGTTTGACTGGGCCTGTCACTCAGAAATTATGTCTGGTTTTGTTAAAACACAGTGAAATATCCTGGGCATGAAAGGGCCTTTTGAATCACAGTGGTTTCAGGATGAACAGATGGAATTAGCACCAGAGCAGCATTTTTAAAGGTGAAAATGTTTCATTTTGAAGGGGATTTTTGGCTTTTGCAGCAATGGCAGGCTTTCCTTTTCACTTGATTCCATATATGTTTCAGAGCACACTGGCATATTTTTCAGTGTTTTCCCTTGTTCCATTTTGCCTGAAGCATCCGAGGCAAGATTGTGCAGTCATTTTTCTGTTGCTACCAAAACACAGTTTTGAGATCCTGGTGCACACAGGAGCCAGCACAGCCAGGTTGCTGTTTCTTGCACAAATGAAGCTCAGTGATGTGGGGCAATGCGTTGAGTGGGTCAATATATCCAACACATCCCCCCCGACTTCTCCTGGGTTTTCCAAGTCAAGGGGCAGTCAGACAAGTGGGATTTCTCTGTGGACTTCAACAGGCTCAGGCAGGTATGAGTCTTTCTTCCATCTTAGTACGGCACGTCCTGCTCCTCTTGTTGTCTCTGGTCGGAATGTGGAATGACACCTCCTCACCTACGCTTTGCTCTTCCTTTAATAGTGTGGAGCGACACTTCCGTATCTCCTTTGGTATCTCCTTTCCAGGTTGCCGGGGAGGTCCTCCTTGGTTGTTAGATAGGTGCAACCAATACGACTCTATAAAAGAGAACACAAACCGGTTACGACAATTTCCCACTAACTGCCCACCAATTGTGTTGACAGCAGTGGGATACACAGGCATTTAATAATAACAATGTTAATGAAGAAAATACCCCCTGTTACATAATCGTATTTATAAATCCTAGTAATTTCCCTTCTAGTCCTTCTTTTCCTTATTCTCATGTTTCCGATGTCTCCTCTGTTTGATTCTCTCTGGGCTCCTCAATTTGTTGCAAAGTGTGCCTAGTGTGACAACTCTTTAGCTGGTTAATATGGACCCATTTCTCTTCTGTCAATTCGACTTTGGGGATTCGGATTCTGTAGGCGAGGCCTGGCATGGTGACCACTTCTCTATTTTTGAACTTCAATTTCTACGGCAGCACTGGGGCTGACCGGAAGGCTTTCTTTAGGACTGTCAGGGTCCTGAGATTTACTCTCCAGTTGGGACTGGGCTTGGCAATAACTGGGATTCAAATGAATCTCGAGTCGGTTGTGGATGTGACTGTCCATGTAAAAGGCGGAAGGAACACCCCTTACGACCCAACAATTGTGTTCTATGCTTTTGTCACTCTAGACAATTTTATAATACAACTGCTAAGCAGAAGGTGTTTGGAACAGGGAATTTCCAGGCCCCATACCTATTGATAAACTGACTCAACAGCGGGCAAGGTCTGGTCTTTTGGGAGTTTCCTGAATAATACTTCGCTATTCAAGTCAACTTGGGCGAGGACAGACACCTTCCCGTCATTTAACTGTGCTACACTGTGTGCTTGTTGGTTATCAATTTTGGCTCTAGAATTGGGATTTTCAGATTGTGGATTGGTATAAAATGTCAAAGTATAAGGAAGATTGATTTTCAGGAATGGAGAGGAGTTCCTATCACCAGTTTGTTGTCCCACAGCAATTATTGTGACATTGGGTCTTTCATTATTTTGAAGATGAAGCTTAATTTGATCAGGTTTTTGTTCAACCATGTGCCATTTAGACTAACATGGTTGACACTCTGTTTTAATTTTATTGGCTTGTGAGTCTGGGTCCAGAGTACCTTGTTCACACAGTCTACTAGGGGAGACAACCTACGGAGGATGTCATTCCCTAATAGACAGGGGGTTCCCTCTGGAGCCACGACTATGCCCAGGTGCCTCATCTTGTGTCGACCTATTTTAATTTCCAGCTCTGCAGTCTCCTCGACAGGAATTTCATTCCCGTCGAAGTTCTGAAGTTGTCCAGGAAGAGGGGTCAGGGGGATCTGGTATCTCTCCCTCCTTCCTCAATTTAGCTGCTCAAAGGCCCCTTTTTGACAGAAGAGTAACTTGGGATCCAGTGTCCACCAGTGCTGGAATTGCATATTGCCCTTGCACTTAGACGGAGGCGTAGAATTTACCTTCTTTCTCCTCCAATGGGCAAAGGTAATGGGCATTCTGGGTGAGCTGGGTGGTTAATTTCCATATTTCTGACTCCGACACAGGTATAGTTGGGGCATAATTCTGTGTTGGAGTTTGGGGATCTCAAAGAAAATTCTAACACCCTGCTATGTGGGATGTTTTGTGCTCCCCTTTTACCGATTGTGGGCTGCCCCCCCCTTTCTGGAGGCAGTCAACAGAATGGGTTGGTTTACTTCTCCTAACGCCCCTCTGTTCCTTGGGTGGCAGGTTTTCGGGGGCAGGATATTTTGGTTCCGGTTCCTGGGTGTCCAGGGGCTTTTCACGAGTGAGGAAGGAAGCTTCCTCTAGGGCTTTACAGCTCTTTTCTCCCCTTGCCTCCTTCTCTGGAACCAGTGAGTTATCAGGGTTATCAGGGTTCTCCCCCCGTCATTGTTCTGGTAGCCTCAAATGTCTTGCCTATTGAAATGATGTTACATCTCAATAACAGGAAAGGTGATTTCATCACCATGCACTAAACATTGAAAACTTCATAACATTTTGAGGGATCATTTGCATCTGATAATATTCCAACTGCATACATTTGTTTTGTCTCCTCCTACAAAAGCCCGTTCTGCACCTGTAGGGATATGTGGGTGCTAATTCATGCAAATAACAGTATATGTATACAGATTCTAAGGGAAGCAAAATGGGTGTTTTATTGGCAGTGTTTAAAAGCAGCCATTTCGTAATGGGTGCACATGGCAGCTTTTCTCAGATGCAGCCAGTAAGAGACGCAGGCGGAACATAGAAGCAGACTTCAAAATAATTGCAAGTCAAGTTAATTGAAGAGTACGTGGGATAGCTGACATGTGATCAATTAGCTTAGGGTGCTAGGTTATAAAACAAAATGCTTTATTTGTGTTGCTCTCTGTCTGCACTTGTTTAAAAAAAATGGATTGAATACCATGTTTGTAGACTCTTCCATGTTGCCTTGTCCTTGTTTTCCTCTCTCTTTTTATCTTTCAGAGGGTCGAAGTTGTGCTTGCTGTTGGTAAGAATATATGTAACTGTAATATTATTAGTTGTAACATTTTCCCCTGGATTATGTACAATAAGAACAAATATCATAACAAAAGCAAGGCTGGAGCATTTTCTGGTTTCATTTCATGCCTCTAACGGTACTGTTTCAAGGGGAAGGAGTGGCTGGGAGGTTTTGATGTTTACATCACAGTGGTAAAACATTTACAACTTTTGTAACCGCAAAAGGTAAATTTAGGAAACAAGGAAGAATATACATATGCAAGATAGAAGGTTGTGTGTGTGAATGGGTTTTCTCTGCATGCTGAAGAGAAGGCAGTGCCCTACAAGGCGCATAGGTTACTGATGTAAATAAATCAGTAACATGAGCTACATGCAATAAGTATCACTCTGTATAATCTTACTGGGTTCCCTGAAGGTGTGCCAGGTCCAAAGGTTCTTTATCGTCAGCCAACGGTGGGTCATAATTATAAAGAGGGAAGGTTTGTTTTATCATAGGGCTGTATGATGGAAGGTATGCTCACCACTAAAAGTACCACTATACCGCAAAAATAAGATACCACTAAAATTACCACCAAAGTAAACTAACACTAAATTACCACCAGAATAAGATAGTTCTGAACTTTTACCAAAATAGGGTAATACTGAACTACCTCCAACGTTAAGGCCAATTTACTGTCAAAATACCACCAAAATACCACAATACTAAAATACAGCCAAATCAGGAATTAGCCCCAAAGACAAAATCTCCTGCATAATATGGTGTGTTGGCTGGTAACAGAAGGTAGAGCAATTACTGGGCGTGGCAAGTGTGTCTCACACTGCCATCCGTGCATTAAAGGGAACTCATTTTGTGAGATTAGTGTAACGCTGGAAATTGAATTCCATGATGTCTCAAAGTGAAGCCACATTCCCAGAATTGGTGAAGTACTTAGAGGCAAACTTATATGCACATTGGATATGGTCGTCGGACAATGCTATACAATGGCACTACCGTATTAGTGGGGAAGTGCAGAAAGAACCGCTAGACAGCATTTTTAAAGAGGGCAGCATAATTCAGGTTTGTCTTCTGAGATTATTTAGAGCTGTTGACAAAAATTCTGAGAAAGACTGCTTGATACGGCTGTGTGCCAAGATCTGGTTCATCCTGAAAAGATCTCTGCGAATGCAGGAGAATGATGCTCAATTGATTAGCAAACTAAAAATCGAATTAGATGGAGCTAATTAGCAGGAGAGAAAGTTAAAATCTGAACTAGAGTTATGTCAAAAAGAAATGCAGTCAAAATGCAATGAATTTGACACCCAACTGTCTCAGAGAAGAAAACAATTTGAAGACAGTGAGCAAGAACTGAAACACATGAAAGGGTTAGTAAGCGACATTAGACAAGACAAAGAAGAGGTAATCTTAGAGATGCACACTCTACAGAAAGATAATATAGACAAAGAAGTCGAACTCCAAGCTATTGAACAAGAAATAGCTAAAATGTTTCAAGAAAGGGACAAGCGGGACAAAGACTTTAATCAATGCCAAATGAAAATATGTCAGATGCAGGATGTGATTAATATAATGGGCGATGAAAATACTTATCTATGTCAGGAGGCAGACCGGCTCCATAAAAGGGCAAAGATTTGGAACAGCAGATATGCGATTTCAGGTCTCTGGACATGCGACAAGGCACCACATTCAATGGGATTCAGGTTAGCCCCATGTCTACATGGGGGAATAATGTCCCTATGGCTATACAGGTTACTGGGACTGGTTGTAACGCAATTGTGGGATTTGACTCACCCAATAGTGGTTGCCACCAACCCCACCCACCTGAAAAGCGGAATGAACAACAGAATAATGCAACTCTAAATATAGCGCCAAGTAACCCTATAAAAATAATGAAATCAATCAAGGCCCTAATTAGACTCTTCAAGAAGGGGGGTGATTGCTGTATAGAGGACCACCTGGAAGCAGTGCATGATATATTTAAAACCTTAAACATACCCAAGGGACAATATAGACAATACTTTCATTTAACTCTTTATGGGGCCACCACAAGCATTAGCAGAGGTTTGAATGAACAGGAAAACATGTCATGGGCAGAATTTGAAAAGGAGGTTAGGCACCATTTTTCTCCATATCAATCATTGCAGGAAGCAAAGAAAGCTGCATATACAATGACAGCTTGGCCAAATGTGTCACCTCGACAATTTCTCCAAGAGTTGAAGAGCGCATTCTCTCGTTTTGATGTATCCTTTAGTTCCAACTCCACTGAGTTAAAGACTGCTTATTTCTATGGCTTACAAAAAGATATTATATCATAGTTAATTCGCGAGTTTGATCGCGAGAAGCCTCTTGCGATGGATTGTAGACCAAGGTACTAAACTATATGAGGTGCTTTATTGCCAGAGTGGAGTGGGAGATACAATTAAAGAAACAAAATTAAAATCTAAAGAATACTCAGCAACAGTTATGGAGATAAGATCTGCTAAGATGTCACTTGAGTCAGCACAAACTCCAGGCAGAAATAATGTGTCATACCATCAGAGGGGTGCACCACAAAGGCTGCCACCCCAGGCACTGATGTTTCAATCACACCATCCAAGCAATAGAGAGAGTTACATTAGTCCTAGGTACATGGGAGATAGACCCAGAGTGGGATACCGGCATGATATTTCAGGCGTAAATAACAATCAGAGACAAAATCAGGATCAAATAATTTTGGTATTTATTTATTTGCATTTGTATAGCGCACTTGCAGCCCAGGGGCATCGAGGCGCTGTTACAAGTAGTCCCTACCAGACATTGAGGGCACAGAGCAGATTTGACCCCAATATTATGGTGTATGGCAACCACGAGAGACCATGATATCTGGATATATTCATTGAAAATGGAAACCAGCATAGGGGACAGTACCCACAAAACGAAAGGCAAAGTGTGAACTATGCCTTACGCAACTATAATCAATCACCACAACCAATGGATCACAACCAAATAATGAACACACCACGTTCCCCACCCTCTATGAATCAGGACACAGAAACAATCCAAATAGAAACCAATCCACTGGGAGAAACCAGAACAGATTTAACTAGGGTGAAAATAACCAATACTGGTCTAGGCCACAAAGAGAAGTTTCTAGAGAAATTGACAGATTTAAATGTCTTGAGGCCCAAGTAAAAATGTTGTCTGAACAGATAGGGAAGCTCGTGCAGTTCAAAAACAGTCATCAAATGAAGGGGCAGAAAGTCGCAGAAGCGATCTAGGGGGCCTCTGATAATAAGTGACTAAATGCTAATGGCACCTGCAATGATAAAAATCCAGAACCCCATAAACCAATTTGTGTAACAGCCCTGAGTTGCTTGCTGATTTCAACATGAAGATGCCCACAAATGAGAATGAGGCAGGGATTGCAACCACACCTAAAAAAGAGGTTTGGTTTAACCTACCATTGAATCAGACTATGGAAGTCTGTGCAAATAGAAAAGAGAAGGGATAAAATAAACATGAACTTCCAAAAGAACAAAGAGACAGATTCAGAAAAGACATCATCTGCACTGATGGAGGAGTAAGTGTGACCGCTAAAACATCCTTCCTGGACAATCAAAATGCCTATAAAATGCAAATATGAAAAATAAATACTAAAAAGGAGGGTACAGTTCAGTCACCTGAAGAGTTCTTTGAGCCAAATATTGTTGAAGAAATCAAAAAGGCTGATACTATGCCATACACCAATAGGTGCTCAGAATTAGAAAGTGACAATTTACCATGTGATGTTTATGAGAATGTTCAGTTGAAGAACTCCAGTGTAAACGCTGATGGTCCCCGGGCAGAGGGGCGAACAGTGGCTACACTACAGATGACTTCTGAGTGGGACAAGACAAGCAAAGATTCCCAAGATGAGATGGGCAAAAAGGAGGGAAAGATATCTTTTCATTTACCCCTGTGTTTGGCAAAAGTGAGAAGGGCCTGAGAAAAGTGAGTCCTGAAATCAGCAGAAATTCCCACATTCTGTGTGTATTGGAGGAAGTTGAGGACATGTATTATGCTCCCATTACTGTGGAGGAGAAGTGCAATACATTTGCAATGATTGACCCAGGTACCCAGGCCACGATTATGTCCAAAGAATTGGTAAAAAGTATTAATGAAGGGAGATCCCTACAAAATCAGATCAGAGTGAGACAAAATGAAGGTCCAGTACATAATTTTAATGGGGAGGAAGTACCTATCGAAGGTGTCACTGAGGTTGACATAAAGATGGGAAACCACAGAATGAGACAGGAGGTATTGATTACATCTATCAGTGAAATTCCATTCCTAATGGGAACAGATTGCCTGAAAAGGTTGTCACCCCTCATTGATGGAGTGAATGGTGTCTTGTGGTCTCTGAGAAAGAAACCATTAAGGCCTAAGAAAATAAATTCACAAAAAAGCAGTGTAAACTAATGCCATACCGTTGCCAAATCAAATGATGCAGTGGAGGTATATCTTCAAAATGGCCGTGTACCTAATGTCACCGTCATCCTGATGTGTCAGGGTGAAAAGCCAAGTGCATATTTATTTGGATCCTAGGAAAGAATGGCAAACTGAAATAGATGAAAATACATTGGAATTTTATCTAAAGGAGGATAATACTATTCCTGAGGCAACCACAGAAAAACATATCACAACCCTTGCTGAAATACACATGTAAGATGAGCAGCCATGGATCCATTTTGGTGTAAATGGCCATTCTAAAATGATAAAAGCCATGTTAGCGCTTGAATAAGAAAGGATTTTTATTAGTAAGAAGTTACTTCAGAAAATAATGGAAAGTTAGGAGATCACAAAATTTAGAATTAAAAACCAACACGTTGCTGGATTGGACAATCCAGATTTCGAAAATAGAATTGCAGGAAGGTGTATATTAAAAATCACTGTTGGACAAAAAAAACTATCTACCACAATGTGTGGATAGTGAGTGGTACACAAAGCAATTTTTACCTGGGTGGGCAATGACATTATGTACACAATGTGTTTGGTGTTAGATTTCCTTAACCAAAAAGTATGATCCCGGCTACGTGGGCCTGTGCCGAATTTGAAGACAAAAGAAAGGCGTATCATTGCACACAGCTGGTGCCATATGCAATTGAGCTACAGGAAAAGAAGGATGTTACCATTCCTGCATTCACTAGACAGGTTGCTATAACATTAAAGCGCAAAAGTGGACAACAGATGAAGGATTCTGATGCCTTTGTATGCATAAGTGAGTCCACGAAGTAGCGAGGGCTGGACTGTGAATATACCCCATTGGTAGACATTAGGGAAGGGCCATTCAAAATCGTGAAGGATAATAAAGGATGCCAAGACATTTATTTAGAGGAAAATTCTGTGTTAGGGATGGCAATACAAAAATCACATTACACTGCAGATTTTAGCAATACAATAATTGGTAACATCCCTGAGAGGTATATCAATGCACAGGGTGTGTTGCCAGAGTCAATGGATTCCCAACCTAAAGGGATATTGAACGTTCAGTCTGTGTATCCCTACCATTCTAATGAGACAGTATGCTGTCACCAGGAGAATTGCACATTGTTTGATTTAAATGAAGGTGAAACAGAAAATCAGCCTATTGAAGTGGAGGCCGATGTGCCAAAATATTTAAAAGTGGCAACTCTGCAACAAGATAGAGCCACACAGTTAGAAGAAAGTGCAGAAGTTCCTCCATTAGAGGATTTTCCAGAATTTTCAAAAATGGTAGAGGTGCAGATAATGTCAGCAGATGCATGTGATAGTGAAGAGGACAGGAATGAATTGAGAAAAATATTTATGGAATTTAAGGAGGTGTCTGCGAAAGGATGCATATGATTGAGGGCTTTCTGATCTACATGTTGCCACATTACCAGAGGGATGTGGTAGAAATATAGTATTTGTGCGCCAATATAGGTTACCATTGCCATGCTTGGAGTCACTAGCAGAGATAATTAAGAATTTAGAATCCAGAGGAATTATCAGACCAATTCATAGCACCTCCAACACTCCCATTTTAGGGGTATTGAATCTAAATGGTCAATGGTGTTTGTGCGCAGACTTGAGAGAACTAAATATAAGGGTGCCAGTGTCTAGATGGCCACTTCCATTAATTGATCAAGGCCTCGCTCAGGTTCATGGATAAAAAGTATTTACCACATTAGACCTTACATCTGGGTACTGGTGTGTGCCATTGTCTGAGGATATTCAAAATGTATTCGCATTCTCATTTGATAAAATGCAATACGCTTGGTCCAGAACACCGTTTGGGTATGTCAACAGTAGGAGTGAGTTTGGCATATTTCTGAGAAAGGCGCTTGCAGATGCAGTAGAAAGAGGGACCATAGTTTATGTAGATGATGTCCTGATAAAAAATGAAAGACTAAGAAGTAATTTTGATGAAATTAGACATCTGCTTAGCCAATTGCAGAAGGCGGGTGCTAAGGTATCCTTGCAGAAGGCTCAATGCTGTGAAAAGAGAGTGAATTTCTTAGGCCATGAAGTAACAGAACATGTGTTAAATCAACAAAAGAAAAAGGTGGAAGCAATACAGAAATTGAAAAATCCTAAAAATATGAAAGGTTTAAAAAGTCTATTACGGATGACAGGATATAACAAGAAATGTATTGAAAATGATACTGAAATCACTCAACCCTTGACAAAATTGTTGAAGCAGAATGTACCCTGAAAATGGGAAAAAGAGTAATCTGAGGCAGTTGATAAATTGAAAGGATGTCTGATGAAGGCACCATGCTTGGCCTATGCCATAAAGAATAAATGTTTTTTTTGTAGAAATAGGATTCACTGAGCAATGCATGTCAGCGGTGTTATCTCAAAAACATGATTTGAATCATAAAACTATCGCTTATGCAATCAAGGCATTATCTCAGGTTGAAACTAAATTCAGTGAATGTGAAAAGGCCCTTCTGACCACTGTGTGGGCGTTACAAAATCTCCGTCCCATTATTCAGGGAGAAAAGGTAATTATTGAAACAAATCATCAACCGTTGCAATTCTTACAAAGTAAAAGGATTAGATCAGGTAATCTAGCGCAGTCCAGAATTACTTTCTGGGTGTTGCCGTTGCAGGGATTCCCTGTAGAAGTAAGATATGGACAGAACAAAAAGAGCCCAATTGCTCAAGGGATAGCAGATCTACATGACTGTGCAGCTGAGGGTGCCTCAGATGAGATAGAAGCGGAGCCCAGTATGGATGAATTTGAACAATAACCACACAAATCTTTTAATTTAAATATGTGCAAGGATTTGCCAATCGTGTATGTAGATGGGTGTGTTTATCATATTGAAAATGAAAGTGATAAACAGCTGGTGGCAAGGATAGAAAATGACTGGAGAAATTGTGAAGGCATTCCTGACATGGGGATGAGAATTGGCAACAGGAGTAGCCAAGTAGCAGAGTTAGTTGCCATTTTTAAAGCAATTAATACCGCAGTTAATAACAAATTCAAAGAAAGTGTCCTGGTAACCGATTGTGATTACGTCCAAAATAGCTTTGTAGCCTATTTACCTGGCTGGAAAGCAAAGGGTATGCTCACATATAGTAAAAAGCCCCTCAAACATGGTAAAATGATCCACGCTATAGACAAGTTAGTGTCAGAGAATTATTTAACAATACACTGGAGGAAAATGTGTGGACATTTAAAAGTACAAGGTGATGATAAGGAGGGAAATGATAAAGCAGATCAATTGGCCAAGATTGGGGCTGTCATGGGAGAATTGTTGCCCATTGAACACCTAATTGGTGAAATGCAGGTGGATGCTGTCACACGCTCCAAATCCCCAAAAGAAGTTGAACAACCTGTAGTGCAATGGAGTTGTGATACGCCAGATCAGGATCTGATTAAGGCACAACAAGAGGACCAAGTATTGGATGTTTTTATAATCACTTAATAGACCCCAAACAGAATTCCTTAACTGAAAATGATTGTACAGAGTGTTGTTAAAGAACAAAAAGAAGATCAAAATACAGGGTTGTTTGATGGTTAGGAAGTCTGTAACAAGGCAGATACAGTGGTTAGGGCCTCTTTCATTCAGAAGACTAATGGTACACCATGTGCATAATGCAATAACTGCAGGACACAGGGGTTCACAAAAAACTTTAGAAATATTGAAAAACTATGCTTACTGGCCACATATGTCCTAGGATGTGGAATTATATACCAGTGGTTGTCTGGTACGTGCACAATTTAAACCTGATTCACCAATGCATAGAGCTTCATTAATGAAAAAAGGTTTAACTCTTCCATGGTCAGATTTACAAATTGACAATGTAAGGCCTGTGAAAAGATCAGCTATGGGAAATAGGTATTTATTGACAGTGTTATGTTATAGTCCAAATGGGTGGAATGCATTCCTTCGCCAGACTGTAGTGCACAAACAGCAGCCACCTTATTGGCAAATCATATATTTTCAAGGTTCGGGTTACCTCAAAGGATAGAATCAGACAGAGCAAGTCATTTCACGAGCGCTTTGATGAGCAAGGTGTGGCAGATCTTTGGGGTAAAAAGGAAAGTGCATATCTCCTACCGGGCCACCTCTTCTGGAAATGTTGAACGAAGCAATAGATCTATTGTGGAGATACTAAAGAAATTTGTAGCAGAGGCAGGTTCCAGGTGGCATCTATGCTTACCTTTAGTGTTAATGGCTACTAGATCAACTTCTGCTAAAGCAACAGGCATTAGTCCCCATGAGGTATTGACAGGAAGGAAAATGGTACTGCCGCAACATTTATTGTACAGGACACATGAACAGACACTTGACAGTTCACGAATATGTGGAAGAATTGAGGAAGCACTTACAACATGCATTTGCATTTGTACAGCTACATTTTGAAAGGGCTGCTGAAAGTGCAAAGACCTATTATGATAAAAAGACATCTGTGAAAGAATATATGACAGGTGATCGGAAGTACAAATACCATTTTGGAAAAAATAGGCATAAAAATTCAAAATTTCTCACGCCATGGCAAGGGCCATTTGAGATTGTAGATAAAGTATCCCCTGTAGTATATAAGATACTGAGAAAGGAGGGTGAAATGGTGACAGAGCAATCTGTTCATGTCAACCAAATTAAGCCTTGCCACCTAAAACATGAGATCAAGAGACTTCAGCAGGTGGAGACCAGCTAAGTGTACTGATTGCAATGAAAATAAAGCTGACAGTAGAGAATAATGATAAATAAATGTATTATTGGCAAATGCATTGACAAACTGTTGACTGTTTCATAGTGTAGAAGGGCAAGTACAAGATGGGGTATATTTCACTCTATGCATGATCAGAAGTATGGTCCGGTGAGCAAATAAGAACAATCAGAAAAGGCCATATATAGCCTTTGGAAAAATATGTGGTGTTATGTATTCATAAAAGGTGCTGAATCGAATAAGCCTATTCTAGTACAGTGTGGTAAGATTTCTCTGCTTGGGAATGTTTGTAATGTATAAGTAGGCAAGGTGTAAAATGTTGTTTGTTTCTCTAGAATGTGTGTTTAATTGCAGGTGTCCAAAAGTGACAAGTCCTGGAAGCTATAATATTTTGGGCTGCGTTTTAATCAAGTAGTGAAAAGGGATAGACAATTATTCTATGCCATGCACTTAACCTGTCTGTTTTCTGTTGAATTTAGATACAAGTAACATATTATCCTGCAGGGTCGGTTCCTGGAGATGATGGAGTCCAGGGGATTGGAGTCCACAGGAGGAAACCCAAGAAAGCCACTGGGCCGAAATATGGAGGTGAAAACAAAGTATAAAGAAGAAAAGGCAATGACGATCAAGTTTGAGACATGGATAATTGCTGCGCTACTTATTGTGGGTGTGGTGGAAATTGGAGGAACAGATGCACAAGTGATTGTTGAACCCAGACCGGCATCTGAAATTGCAGTGGAGGAGGACCTGGATTTATTCTGGGAAATAGACGATTAATTCACCAGAATATGTATATCACCATAAACCCTGACAGTTTAGCCGAAAAATGTGTTAATAAGACTGTGTTTGCATCTGACCAAACCAATGAATGGTTGGAGCTAAGGAAGGAGGATGCAAGGCAAGCGATTAGAGACATTGCCATGCAGCTGGAGAAAACTTGTATTCATCTGATATAAAGAAAAGTGGGGAAAGGGAGGCGGTATTACCTGTGACATCTGTGGTAATGACTATTATTGGGGCTGTAGTGGGTACTACAATGTCTACATCCAACGCGATCTAGGTGGGGACCTGCATGGAGAGATGTCCAGCATACTGTCAGTATTAAGAGATGAAAGTGGAAGGTTCAACATGTTTGCATCACATACTTGAGAACCTGGTTGAGGGACATAAAATACTATAAGGGGAAATCAAGGAGTTGTCTCCCTTAGTAGTCACAATTACTGAGTACTAGAATGCACATTTGTTTTACTGTTACAGCGGTTGAATCTGACTGTGGTGGCAGTCATAATTATGAGATGGGATAACAGAAATATATTGATATCAAGGAGATCCCCAATTTTGTGAGCCGTTGGTAAAGGGGTAATGGAACATAAAAGGATAATAGTGAGTGGGGCTGGCATTGAAGGCAGTGACATAGAAGCCTTCTATCTTAGAGGAGTTTAGCATAATTTAGTGTACAAAAATCCAGTGGCATATGGTGGTTAGGCAGTTGGTTAAACACACATTGATCAGAGGGTGAAGGAGGAAAATAGAAAAAGATCTGTCTGTCTTCAGCAAAGGGTGATATGTAGAACTTATTTTATATAATGTATTATGTTCATTAAACAAGGTACATTTTGAATAGCTTTTCATTGAAGTGGCATGCAAACATATGTTAAACATGACAAGAAAAATCTGTTAATCCTAAACACAATTACCTAGTGCTAAAGAGTTTCTGTGTTTATGCAGCCATGTTGATTGAAGACAAGACTATAGTACATTTTGTGCATTTAGTTCAGTGTTCTCCAAGGGAATTATAGCTACAATGTCTACTACAAGTTATCTGATCAAATGTGTTTATCAGCCTACATGTTATGAAATTAACAGAACCAGTAAAAAGTACACAAAGAACATTTTTGCTTTTACATGTAACCTGAACATGGTGAACTTGAACTCTGAGAAGGTTGTTCATGCAGAGCTGAGATTCTAGAAAACAGACCCCATTATCCATAATTGTGACAATCCATTATGGTACCTAGAAGAAATGCGTTTGTGTAGACCTGAAATTAATTCTAAATCCATAGAGTTTATTTTCTTATTTATTTTAAGCCGGCTAAAAGGTTGGCAAGTTCAATGCACTGTCAATCAGTAATGGATGCTTCAAACAGCAAATGACTCCAAAAGACCCTTAGTTCCAACCTGGCAGAACAATAAGTCCTCTTCTTAAATATGTGTCTTCTCCATTAAAGTAGACTATTAAATTGACTGTTTATAACAGTAGATTCGTTCTGTTGATACCAAGGCTTTAGCTAAATAATATGTTAAAAGTGACAAATAGGAAATATCTTTTGGGCATTATTTCTTAAACCCTTGGTCAGATTTTAAAACCAAAAATATATCAGCATTTTGGATAAATAGCAGAACAACATACATGTACAAAATATATGTCAAACTATATGAATTATGAATAAACATGCATATTTGAATAACTCCGTTATGCATGCAGTCACACACATATAAAGGATGTCTCTAAATTCAGAATGGTTGTGTGTTTCTGAATGTATAATAATTATTAATGGTGCATGTGCTTGAAAGGAATTATAATATCTTAGGGTAAGGCTAACTCATAGCCAATGCACCCCTTATGACACAGTAACATACATTGGACCAATCACATCAAAGAAGAGAATCTTTAAGCGTGTGAGTACGTGAAGGGAAACCAATCACTGGTACCGTCCAAACCAGAAATTGCCATGTCAAATAATGCTGCATGGGTGGTGTTGGGTATTTAAACTCAAAAGCATATTGAGAGAGGCGACTTTGGGGAATACAGCAAAGGAAGAGAACCTGCCCGAAAGGAGACCAACTTTAAGTATCTGATTAAATGCTCCTTAAGAAGGATTTTGACAGTGGCAAATTAATGCAGAGACCTTTTCCCAAGATAAAACCAGATTCTTGAAAGATCTTTTAAGATCAGATGGAAAGACTGAAAGGAAGTGCTTGTCTGGCAGAGTTGCTTATAGCTGGTTGATATCCCTACCAGAAATTAGTCAAATAATGAACTATGTTTACAAACTAAGTCACTGAAGAGGACAGAACCTGCAAATTAAACTTTGCAGAGATATATTTAAATGGATGTTCTTACAATCTATAATTGTCCAGGACATATTAGCCTTTGACAGCAGCAGATTAATACATTTCCCTACTCGTCTGTGCAGATGAATCTATCCATTTAGCTAGAACATAATCTAGTAAGAAAATATTGAAACTGACTGTATTGTAGTCAAAATAACCTTAAAATAAATAAGAACATTCTGATAGTTGCCAAACAAAGGAAATAGTGATAACCGTATTGTCGATGTGGTAGCCTAAGCACATGGAAATGAATACATTTACCTGAAAACGAACATTACAGATTACATTCTCTGGAGATCCCATATATCTTTTGCTGTATAAAAGGCTGAATGATTGAAAGACCCATTATAAAAATGGTCAGTAGGCAAGGTAACATAATTTCTCCCCAAATTGATAAGATTGTCCAGGAGAAAAATAGAAAAGCTCAGTGAACAATGAAACAGCATTTTGAGGGCTTAACAGACTTGTGGAGCTCATAGAGGCAAACACAAGGGTATTCTGGAAGTGTATGTTGCTCCTTCTGAAGATATTTCTAAATGCTGTACTGTAAAAGCAAAGAGAAATATTGAGGCTGAGTACCCCAAAAGGAAATACACCAAACATGGGCTTATAAAGATTCACAGATCTTTATTCTAAAACTGTACAGTTAACAAAGAAACAAAGTAACAGATAGCTATCTGGCCCTCAGTACTTCACAGTGAATACCAGCCCTTTCGGTGTGAGAAGTGAGAGGTACTGGATGTCTAAATATTTGCATGTTTTATACAGCTCTCAATCGTAATGTCCAGCCCCTCTACAAGTTAATTATTTCAGCCTAGGGTTCATGCCGAGTTCACTTCTAGTTAGTCCAACCACATGCATCTGGATTACCTCTAGTTTATATAGCAACAAGTCACAATGGCAACAATGTATCTTCGAATTTAACATTAGGCCTTAGTAAATATCACATACAATGTAGTTCAACAAGCGTTCACATTTAGTATTTAAACAACATTGTTATTCAATGTATGTCCGCGGATCAGACTTGTTGGTGCAGGTAATCTTTTGATCTACAGGTCAAACATAGGACATGGTCTCATTACATGACCCAAACATTTGGCCTCCGGGCAGTTTAGACATTAACCTATGTGAAGGTTGGGGCGGCCAGGTTATGGGCAGGAGAACACTGTCCACCATTTTAGAATACAGAGTGACTTTGAGATGGAAATCAAAATGGTGGATGAACCTAAAATGGCGTTTAAGGCGAGCTAAGGTCAGAACTTCGCAACACGGATTTCTTCGCAGAGCGACTGGGCTTAGGCCAATATATATATATACACGATAAAGGAGGCACAATATGGTATGCCATTTAACAAACCCTCCTTTTGGCCTAAGCCAAGCGCTATACTACTTCTAGTCACTTTACGAGTAACTCCACGTCTCAATGTCCATACTTCCTGAATCACTATCAGAGATATCAATTGCCTTAAGGTCAGATACTAAGATTTCTTTCAGCACATGTTCATTGGAGATCTTCTCTGGGGCGTGTATCTTGTGCTCTAAAGCACCCATCGCTTGTGCACAACATCCTCCTAACATCGAACATATACCGGGAAGACATTGTATACAGCAGCAAAGAAACAGCAGAATACCTAAAATAATCAGCAAGACCGAAAGTAGCTTCCATTGCCACGATCATAGGAAGTCCCAGAACCAAGCACTGAGATCCCAATTTCCCTCGGGAACGTGCACTTCTGAACTGAGAACATGCAGGTTTTGAATCGCCCTAAAGATTGTTGAGGAGGAATCTGGTACAAAAACACAGTAAGCGGACCCCACTAATTTACATACCCCACCACGTTCAGCCAGGATGACATCTAATGCCATCCGGTTCTGAAGTGCTACTAATAATAATAATAATAATAATAATAATAATAATAATAATAATAATAATAATAATAATAATAATAATTTGGCATTTATATAGCGCTACAAACCCTTGGGTATCTGAGCGCTGCTTATTATTACCCACGGTGTGCTTTCTGTTCCAACATCATATTATAGAGTATGTCGTTGGTCCGGTTGATGGTCCTTTCCAGTACTCTCGCTAGTCTCCTGATATATTCTGAGTTCAGTATTTGCCCCCAAAATGGCACAAAAGATTTAGCTACATCGCCCAGAACTTGTGCTGAAGTATCACCATCCTCGTCCCGTTGTGGACGAGCTTTTGAGATTTCCACCGTACTAGCAATGAATTCCCCGGGTAACAGGATCCCTAAATAACAAGTTCCCTGCCAATACCTGGGTAACCATGGAAATGCTTCATTACCGCAAAAAAAGTAGACAGGTTTGCCTACATACAAAGGTCTGTCCTTACTAGTCAAATTTGCAACATTGGTGCAACCCTTAAAATCACCCATTGACTGAGTACCATTCCTCTGTATGCAGAAGGAAACTGCATCAGGGCTA
Source organism: Ambystoma mexicanum (assembly GCF_040938575.1). Classification (NCBI taxonomy): domain Eukaryota; kingdom Metazoa; phylum Chordata; class Amphibia; order Caudata; family Ambystomatidae; genus Ambystoma; species Ambystoma mexicanum. The sequence goes on from NC_090924.1 coordinate 142,174,832, forward strand.
TGGTTAACAGTATAAGAAGGTGGCGTGGCATCCCTATTGCCTATAGGAGCCATCTTGAAAGAGATCAAGGACTGAAAAGCACGGGACAGTCTGTCAGAAGGCCTAATAGAAGCAACATTTGGCTTGCTCCTATTCGCAAAGAGTGAGCATCCCAGGGGCGTCAGAACACGTTTTTCAAACTCGTTCAAGTTAGTCCCATCGAAGTTCCCCGAGATGTTATCGTTCCATCGGCCAAAGAATAGTGCTGTAAGAGAAGCATAGCAAGCAGTTGTCAAAGGTAAAGGATGAATATACCAACCCAGCCCCTTATCCACATGTTGCGGTAAATGTGAGCAAACCCAACAGTGGGACCTATTAAGAATGGTGTGTGTAGCATTCATGATGAGTAATAAAGTGTTGTTGTGGTAGCTCTTTCTGTGCTGAGAGTCTCTAGGAGATAAAGTATGCAGATGCACAAAAGGAGTAGAAACAGTGGGTACATTTTTAGTGGGTAACACATTTTCAAACGGGTGTACCTCTTCCAAATACCAGAATCCTAAGGCAATGACTATTGTAAAACCAATCAACATTATCACTAAACAACAATACGTTTTCAGGGCCCACGCATTTGAATGTTCATTTCCATAGCTGTTCACACAGTCTCTTATCTGTTCCGTACGAGCGGGAGCGGTTGCAGGCATTGTTCTTCAAACAATTTACACCAATGTTTTTTTTCTGGCGACCTCCAGGCCGAGCGTCTTCTTAGTCCTTTCACAAACCCTAGCCAACAGAATCCCGTTATACACACAAATGATCGGGCAAAAAGGCAAGCCCTTTGATGATTGTTCTTCGATAGCACAGCCGAACCGTGCAGTAGGTCTGTTTCCTTGGACGCAGATCGTACCTTGCCACTCCTGGCATTGAATGATCTGTGAACAACGTGTCGTCACTTCCCGATGGAAGTGACAAATCCAAAACAGGATCTGATGCAAGATCCGGAGCAAATTTAAAAGACAAAGCTGTTGGAGAGTGTGGAGGCAAAATGGCTGTTTCCCCAGGCCCCACACGCTTAGAGAGATTCTCTGACGGACTCTCGATGCCGTTTACTGCTTTGTGATCATTGGTTGCAGTACTGCCTCTGTATCTTCTGTAGCGTATGGCACAGGGTGTGGAATTTTCTTGATATGCGATGCGTGGATCAAATTCTTCTTTCCTGCTACCTGCACTGCCGTCTGTGTGACCAGGAGGACCTGATGTGGGCCCTGCCAACAAGGTGCGAGGCAAGAGGATCGCTCGAATGCTTTCATAAGGACCCAGCCTCCCGGCCGTATGCTGTGAGCGGGGCCCTCGTACTTTACAGGTAAAGCCTCTTGCACCTGGTGATAAATCAAATACAGATTTTTTGTTAACTGGCCACAGTAGTCAGAAAGAAGTACATTTTTGACCTCGCGCAAAGAACGGGGCTTGGGGATATTCCAAATGGTAGCTAGCCTACCCATGACCACCTCAAAGGGAGAGAGCCCAGTCTTAGTTTGAGGGGTCGTCCTCATGGACGATAATATGATCGGTAAGGCATCCGGCCATTTTAATTTGGTGCTGGCACACGTTTTAGTAAGATTGTTTTTGATGATGCTGTTGTGTCTTTCTACTAGTCCAGCACTCTGTGCGTGTCTGGCCGAATGGAACCATTTATCAATCTGTAATCCCGCGCATGTCTGCAGAATTACAGCAGCAATAAAATGTGGACCATTGTCCGACCAGATGACTCTTGGCAGACCAAATCTTGGAAAATATTCCTTCAGCATGTTCTTTGCCGTGGTCATGGCTGTGGCATCTTTGACGGGAAAAGCTTCAACCCATTTGCTAAAGGCACAAATGACAACTAATACGTACTTAAAATTATGACAACTCTTCATTTCAATAAAGTCAAAATGAATCACCTCAAAGGGGACAGAAGGTGAACCGAAACTACCCCTAGGAGTTGATGTGCCCTTTCCCACATTGTGCTGTAAACAAATCATACACCTCTGAACGAAGCGTTCAGCTACCTTAGGAATTTTGTCATTTGCCCACACATTTTGCAACATTTTGGTGACCTTACGAGCACAAATATGGGTAGGACCATGAGCCATAACAACCATGATCATAATATACATGTCAGGCAATAGCCATTTCCCTTCAAATTTGTCCACCCAACACCCATCATCATCCAATTTTCCCAAACCTTCAACCCATTTCTTAGATTATTCTAATGTGGCATCAGCTTGAATGTTCTTTACGGAGTTGATACCCTCATCCAAAGTACAGGCATTTGTGGCTTCCCTTGAAGAATACATTTCTGAGGAGAGATCAGAGGCAGTCTGTTTGGCTATTTGGTCAGCGAAAGCGTTCCCTTTTCCTACATTGTCTATAACCTTCTGATGTGCTGCGCACTTCATAATAGCTAGCTGAGTAGGGAGTGCAAGCGCTGAGAGTAACCGTACTATCAAGGAGCCATGCTGAATTTTAGTACCATGTGAGGTCAAGAAACCACTTTCTGCCCAAAGTCTGCCGAAGTTGGGAACCACCCCAAAGGCATACTGACTGTCAGTATATACCTTTACGGTAAGCCCTTCAGAAAGTTCACAAGCTCGGGTTAAAGCTATAATCTCTGCGGCCTGCGCAGAGTTATGCGTGAATCTTTTGGTCTCCACGACCGTGCTCAATGTGGTGATTGCATAAGCAGCTGTGGATATACCATCAAGGAGTTTGAAACAGGAGCCATCACAAAACAGCTCTCCTAGTAGATTGTTCAAAGGAGTGTCTTTTAGATCGATTCTGCCTTTGGTCTCTTGCTCTGTGGTGTAAAGACAGTCATGTGACTCTTCGTCACTGCAAGCAGTACCTTGCGGGAAAGGTAAAAGTTCAACCGGATTAAGAACACAACACCTCCTAATTTTCATGTGCAGTGCAAACAAGATCAATTCATATCTCGTTAATCGTGCGGAGGTGAGGTGTTGCGTTTGTGTTCTGTTTAATAGAACATCTACAGAGTGAGGTGCCATCAGGGTTAGAGCATGGCCTAGGACCATTCCCTCGCTCTGTTTTATGGATGCAGTAGCAGCAGCGACAGCTCTCAAACGTCTTGGCAAAGCGCATGCAACAGGATCAAGGGCAGAAGATAAGTAGCCACATGGCCTATTCTTCCCTCCATGTTCCTGCGTTAATACAGCCAAAGCACATCCATCACATTCATGCACTTACAACACGAAGGCCTTTTCATAGTTTGGTATGCCCAAAACTGGTGCTGAACACAACGCAGGCTTGAGCAGATCAAATGCTTGCTGGTGTTCCAAGTTCCACAGCAAAAGCAAAAAAACACCCGTCTTCGTCAAAGCCAATGTTGGTTTAATCACTAAGCAGAAATTCGGGATCCACTGCCTACAGTAAGAAGCCATTCCTATCAAGGCTCTAACTTCTTTCTGCGTATTTGGGACAGACACGCTAGAAATTCTTCCCTACTTTGACAGGAGATAGCCTAAGTAGGCGACCTCCTGTTGACAATATTGACATTTTTTAAGCAAAGCTTTGTGTTCATGTTGTGCTAGGTGGATAAGCAACAACACAGTGCCCTCCTTACAACCACTTTCTGAGTCAGCAGCTAAAAGCAGGTCGTCGACACATTGAAGCAGTGTACAAGTAGAGGGCAACTCAAGGGTATCAAGCTGCTCTTTCAATGCCCTATTATAGATGCTCGGACTTTCTGTGTAACCTTGAGGTGCACGAGTGAAGGTGAATGAGCGTCCCCCTAAGGTGAACGCGAACAAGTATCTACTGTCCTTATGTATAGGGATACTAAAGAAAGCGTTCTTTAGATATACAACACGAAAGTAAGTAGCTGAAGCCGGGATCATGGTCAATATTGTTGTCACATCAGGCACAATGGGGAATTGTGGAGCAACCATTTTATGAATGCACGCAAATCAATAATGAAAAGGAAGGGAATTGCATTATCGCCTTTTTTGTACACGGGCAAAATCAGACTATTTCACAACCTACCTGCAATTTCCTCAATCACCCCTCGACGCACAAAATCGGAGACGATGCATTTCAAAGCTTGCTCACCATCAACTGAGATTTTATACTGGGGAATACATGGCAACTTTATTCCATGTTTCAGGATAATCTTAACGGGCTCAATTTGTAAAACGCTGACATCATTGTCGTCAATTGCACACAAACACTCCGGAACATCACTAAATTCCGGCGGCAAAGGTCTAGATGAGAGACAGAAAGTTGCTGTGGTGAAATCGTCAAACGCACTCCGTCAGAAGAACAATGAATTACCGCATTTAATTCCTTCAATAGATTCAACCCCAACAAATTCTCTCCACAATTCGTGGTCAAAAGAAATGGACAGTGGTCCGTAAATGGACCCAAAGAAATTGGTACCGGCAAAGAAACCAGACAGACAACTGGTGTGCCAGAAAACCCTACAGAAACATTGGTTTGTCCTGACAGTGGAATGTTTGGAACCCGCGAATGGTCAATGGAACACTTCTGTGCCCCAGTATCTATCAAAAATAGATGTTTCCTATTTCCCACAACATTTCAACTTAGGGACCTTTCTGATTAACGGGAATAGGCTTTGGTTCCAAACCCTGCTCTGGGCAATTCTAGCGAAACAAAATGTTGTTGAAAGGAAGTTCTTCAGAGAGGTAAGCAGCAGAAGGATGATCAAAAATGTTTCTATTATCCACACTTGGTGCCTGATTGTCCTGCGAAAAAGGTTGCTGCAAATCTTGTCAAAATGGACTTTTACCAGGACCCCCATCCCTGGGCGGCTTCTGGATCGTCTACCCATATTCCCGAATGCGTTATTCTGCTGGAGGATCGGGTATTGTGCACGCCAATTACCCTCTTGTCTGCAATAAGCGCACTGGTTTATGTTTACAGGACCCGATGGCACATTTCCCTGTGGAACATACTGACCCCTAAATTGCGAATTACCCCCTCTAGGGCCTCTAACAATTTGTTGAAATAACACCTTTGTCTTTAAGTCACCTTTTCTCTTTTCAACTCTTTCCTTTTCATTATTGACACAATTCTCATAGTACTGAGCCATATGCAGTACTTCTGACTGAGACTTTGCTTGCCAAGCGCTCTCAGAGGACATGATTTGTGACTGGATGTCAGGCAACAATCCACACACAAATTTGTCCATGAATAGCCGTTTCCCAGACTGTGTGCTTAAGTCTTGCCCACTGTAATCTGAAAATACTTGTTCGAACTGGTTAAAGAACTCGGTAGCACCCTCAGATTTTCCTTGGACACAGGCTGTAAGCTTGTCCCAAATGATCCTTCTTTCAGGAATTATGGTTTTTAACTTTGTAACTTTTCTATCCTGCAAAATTAGTATCACCTATGGTGGTCTCTCGCCAGCTGGCCTTTCTCTATCGAGTCTAATCATATTATCCCATGAATCTCCTAACCCTGCTACATCATCTATAGTCCTAATCTGTTTCCATAAATCAACAGGCAGGAGTACGGGGAACAACAAATCAATATCACTTAAGGTGAATACTGAAGACTGTAAAACAGACTCTATTTCTCTGTAGAACCCCGTCGGATTCTTCCTAATATCGGGAATAGATTGTTTGATAGTGTTCACTTTCTGTCTCGAGAACGGGACATGAATGAACTGTGACACATAGTGTGCAGGAATATCTTGGGCAGATGTATCCGTTGCAACATTAGCGGGATTCTCTACTTTTGGGACAAATGTCGGTGGAACCTCTCTCATAGGCAACTGAGAAATAGGCAACTCTGAACACTTACTTAGCAACAGAGCTAAATCGAACGCTAAAGCAGCTGAAGAAGTGTCAAACGAAAATGCCCTCTTATAAATACACAATAACTCTACGGGACAACAAATCTTCCTTTTTACGCATTCATCCTGCAGGTACTCTACCATTACCTGTATCACTTTCCTCTGCATTTCTGGCGTATACTGACTATACGTGTTATATACTTCAACAGGAGTTATCGATGTGTCTGAGATCCACCTAATTGCGACTTTCGTACAAATTTGTGTTTCCTCATTTCTCGATTTACAACAAGGGGAAATCCGTTTCTGTACGAACATAACATCCAAACTATCACCATCTACATCTTCATTCTTTAACCCTTCCAACTCCCTTCTATACTCAAGAAACCTCTCAACATGCTCCTGCCCTGTCTCCACAGTATCTCTAGAAAACGCTAAAGTATTCAAATCCCTTAACCCTTGTGGGAGATCTATATCACTTAGCCTGTTCCACATTAGACACAAAAGAATTCCTAATCCTTCAATAAAAACGTTTTTTCTCAGGAAAATTGTCTAGATTACAAAGTGTGGCAAAAACATCAGCATGTTCACCCTTCTCCATGCAACGCTTAGCCCACGCAGTTAGTTCACGCTTTTTCTCCGAAGATACGGTATTACGAGTTAAAACCCTCGATCCCGCTCCCCGATCTACTACAAGCGGTGTAGAACCGGTTGGAAGAGGGAGAGTAGGCACATTTAGAACATTCGGATACAGAGGTACTATCACTGGTGCGGCAGGCAAGCCCACTGGACCCGTACCAGCAGGCAAAGGTGGAGGAGCAGGTGGAGGAGCAACGACAAGAGGAGGAACAACAACCGGAGGAAGAGGAACATTAAGAGGAACGATAGGAGGAGCAGGAGGAACAACGGGAGGAGGAATAACAGCAGGAAGAGGAACATACGGAGGTGGCGCAGTTCATTTAGAAGTTTCTGTAATACATCGAATGCTGCAGGTCTAGCCTTTTTCTTCAATTATATGGATTCTAAGTATTCAATACGAGGAATTTCAAAACTACCATTGATTGGCCACTGAAGTTCGGAAGCATGTCTAATTTGTCCGTGCCAAATATTATTAAATACTATACTACCAATGCCGTGCTTACAGTACATAGTAGACGCCGGCGACCCCTCCATTGTTGCCGGTCGGTCAAATTCCAAAGATTGTCTGTCACTGCGGAATAACGCACTGAAGCAGGCAGACAATTTCCCAGGCATATCAGAACACTGGTGTTACCTGATCAATAATTGCACTTGCAAGTGTAATGCACCAAAACAAATTATCAGGATCCTTATGAATCGAGTCACAACTCACCTGATCAAATCCTAAGAAGGTCCGATCGTATTACACATTTTCTAACAAAAATCCCTCGTGGTTGGTGATTTTGGCAAATCTGCCCACCTCGATATATGGACCCTCGTCAAGATGCCGACTCGGACCGCGTGCTCTCCGTCCAGGGATCGGGTCGTGCAGCGCTGCTGAGATGTCGCTTCTCATCCAAGAAAGGGGCCCCCTTTTATACTGTCCGATCCCGATCCCATAGCCGCATCAACAAGCTGGCATCAATCTTGAGGGTCCCTAATCGGCGCAATCTGTAAAAGCAAAGAGAAATATCGAGGCTGAGTACCCCAAAAGGAAATACACCAAACACGGGTCTTTATTCTAAAACTGTACAGTAAACAAAGAAACAAAGTAACAGATAGCTAACTGGCCCTCAGTACATCACCGTGAATACCAGCCCTTTGGGTGTGAGAAGTGAGAGGTACTGGACATCTAAATATTTGCGTCTTTTATACCGTTCTCAATCGTAATGTCCAGCCCCTCTACAAGTTAATTATTTCATCCTAGGGTTCGTGCCAAGTTCACTTCTAGTTAGTCCAACCATATGCATATGGATTACCTCTAGTTTATACAGCGACAAGTCACAATGGCAAGAATGTGTCTTCGAATTTAACTTTAGGCCTTAGTACATATCACATACAATGTAGTTCAACAAGCGTTCACATTTAGTATTTAAACAACATTGTTATTCAATGTATGTCCGCGGATCGGACTTGTTGGTGCAGGTAATCCTTTGATCTACAGGTCAAACATAGGACATGGTCTCATTACACAACCCAAATATTTGGCCTCTGGGCAGTTTAGACATTAACCTATGTGAAGGTCAGGGCGGCCAGGTTATGGGCAAGAGAACACTGCCATTCTAGAATACAGAGTGACTTTGAGATCGAAATCAAAATGGCGGATGTACCTAAAATGGCGGCTAAGTCGATCTAAGGTCAGAACTTTGCAACGCGGATTTCTTTGCAGAGCGACTGGGCTTAGGCCAATAAATATATACACGATAAAGGAGGCACAATATGGTATCCCGTTTAACAGTACTTTGAAATGATGTAGCATATGAGTCTATCAAAGGTAGTGCTCATAACTCTCCAGCAAGGTACGCAGTGAAGAAATTTTTCAACAGCAAAATCAACTTGGTTGATAAAACATGGAAAGAGCATATGCAGATTTCTTACTCTTCCACCTACACTGAACTACTTCAGTAAGAGGTATGGATGGTTTTTAGGCATTTTGCATCTTTTATCTTTTGATACAAATCCACATGTCTCTAAGGCTGCAGTGAGAAGATATTTCAAAATGCAAAACGCAAGTAGAGAATTCCAAGATTGGGCATGTGAGGGGGAAAGCTAAGAGTCAAAGTATTTGTCTTGGAAGCAAGACAACACAGAGCAACACAGGTGTGAATCCTGATCCTGTGCTTAGAAACCAATCTCTGGTATTAAGAGCGTTATGAAAGAGCAATTATAATTATAATAATGCTCTCTGCAAATTGGGTTTTCTAAAATGAGCAGATGTGTATTCTGGAGATGTCTGCATTCACCCTGAAATACAGCTGCTCAGAAAATCAGCGTAAATATGTCTTTTCACAGTGGATACCCGAGAAGAGCTGTCATGAATCATTACAAAAAGTTATGTAAAATGACCCATACTAGATACTGCAGATGTCATCCAAGCTATTCGCGTGGAAGCTCATGATGATATTAAAGCATATATTCTGTCATAAAGGATGAAGGTTATAAGTTCATTGCACTATGCAACTACGTCTTTGACGTGTCCTCCATTTAGGGAATGTTTCCTATGATTGTAATAGCTAAATGGAACATAGGAAGTTAGAGCACATCCAGAACGAATTGTTCATAAATAATGAAAGTCAAGCCTTCATCTTTCTATTGTAGAAAATGATTGTTAGACTATGCTCAATAGGACATGGTATCATTACACAACCCAAATATTTGGCCTCCGGGCAGTTTAGACATTAACCTATGTGAAGGTCGGGGCGGCCAGGTTATGGGCAGGCGAACACTGCCATTCTAGAATACAGAGTGACTTTGAGATGGAAATCAAAATGGCGGATGTACCTAAAATGGCAGCTAAGGCGATCTAAAGTCAGAACTTTGCAACGTGGATTTCTTCGCAGAGCGACTGGGCTTAGGCCAATAAATATATACACGATAAAGGAGGCACAATATGGTATCCCGTTTAACAGTACTTTGAAATGATGTAGCATATGAGTCTATCAAAGGTAGTGCTCATAACTCTCCAGCAAGGTACGCAGTGAAGACATTTTTCAACTGCAAAAACAACTTGGTTGATAAAACATGGAAAGAGCATATGCAGATTTCCTACTCTTCCACCTACACTGAACTACTTCAGTAAGAGGTATGGATGGCTTTTAGGCATTTTGCATCTTTTATCTTTTGATACAAATCCACATGTCTCTAAGGCTGCAGTGAGAAGATATTTCAAAATGCAAAACACAAGTAGAGAATTCCAGGATTGGGCATTTGAGGGGAAAAGCTAAGAGGCAAACCATTTGTCTTGGAAGCAAGACAACACAGAGCAACACAGGTGTGAATCCTGATCCTGTGCTTAGAAACCAATCTCTGGTATTAAGAGCGTTATGAAAGAGCAATTATAATTATAATAATGCTCTCTGCAAATTGGGTTTTCTAAAATGAGCAGATGTGTATTCTGGAGATGCCTGCATTCACCCTGAAATACAGCTGCTCAGAACATCAGCGTAAATATGTCTTTTCACATTGGATACCCGAGAAGAGCTGTCATGAATCATTACAAAAAGTTATGTAAAATGAGCCATACTAGATACTGCAGATGTCATCCAAGCTATTCGCGTGGAAGCTGATGATGATATTACAGCATATAGTCTGTCATAAATGATGGAGGCTATAAGGTCATTGCACTATACAACTATGTCTTTGAATTGTCCTCCATTTAGGGAATGTTTCCTATGATTGTAATAGCTAAATGGAGCATTGGAAGTTAGCGCACATCCAGAACTAATTGTTCATAAATAATGAAAGTCAAGCCTTCATCTGTCTATTGTAGAAAATGATTATTGGACTATGCTCAATAGCTTATTGTTAAGGATTGAGGCTACAATGTCATTGCCCTAAATAAAAAGAGTTGGTGCTGTACTCCATTTCAGGAATGATGTTGTGATTTTAATAGTACAAATGTTTGATTTAATAAATGATTGAAAATGTTTTGTGTGCAAAGAATAATTTCTGTGTGTATCTATTTTTATTCCAATGCTCTTTATCGATAGATCTTCAGGGACAGAAACACTTCTTAACATGTGAAACACAGTGTTAAAATAAAACAATAACGTTATAAACCTTACATAAAACTCCTCCAAGTGGAAAAGTATGGGGGGCAGTGTCTTCCCTTCGTTCCCAAGAAAATAATGTCAAGTTAAATAACCAATATCATTTTCCTTGTAACATTGCACAGAAATAGAGGTACTCTGCCTTAAGTAGTGCTGATAAAAAGTTACATTGTTGACTCCTTTTCCACTTCATTTTCAAAATCTCATGCTTGCATAACCCTTTAATACATTAAGGTGTTTGGCTGTCAAAATTAAAAGTTTCTATCTAGTAATTATTTCCAGATATTTCAATGGGGAAACTTGAGTCATTATGAAAAGGGTTGTCCATGGTGCTGATGTAAAACGTGTTTCAATGATCATATACTCGCAATGCATCGTGTCATTTAAATGAAAATTATTTTGAAATATATGGGTAAATTATCAGTTCTCATACCCATAAGCACAGTAAATTGTCCTCTAGTTGATGTTGCTGAGGCGGGGTGATCTATTGGGATATACAATATGGGGTGATCTATTGGGATATAAGTGGAAATACTTGTCATGTGTTGTTCGTTTCGAGGGACAGAAATGAGTGTATTGTTTTTTTCATGGCTACTCATTCTTCTGGTTAGCATTTGTGCTGATTTGATTTTTCTTGTCTTTTTCATTATTGTGAAGGATTCAAGAATTCATCATGCTTTCATTTAATTCAACACAGTTGTGTGCATTCTTCTTTGTGAACAAGATTTGCTGTATGTGATGAGAAATGGGTGATGTCGAGTTTAGAATTCAGTTGAACAGTGTTAGAGCTTGCTTTGAAATTGGAAGAGAGTTATCTTTTTTTTTATTTCCTTTCTGAGTGGAGATGTATGGGATGCAGTTTCTGTTGGTTTGACTAATGTATTCATTTTTGGAAGTGTTTCATCAAAAGAACTATGATTTGGAAATGCATTACTTTGATGTTGAAGGTTATTTTGAAACTTTATAATAAAACAATCTCATATAATGATCTATCAGTTTGGCTGAGAAGACAACTATGAATGCTGTGACCGATGTGCATGGTGTTTGGAAATGCACCTGGAGAGCATATGTGAAATTTGCAATGAATGTTAAGGGTGTGTTGAAACGTTTCCACTTTCCCTTTATTGTCAGAACTAAACATGACATTGGGTTTTATAGGGACGACATACTTAAGAAGAATGTGAAATGACAGTTTGCTCAACTTGAATATAGAGGTGGCACATTGTGAAAGACTATACATATGGCACATTGTGAAAGACTCTACATATTTCAAAACGTACATATTGTGTGGCCCACATGATAATTCATATAAAGACTGCCAAGATTAATTTGCAGATGATTTGCAATGAACTGGAGTGGCCAAACAAAAAAGAGAAAAGGTTGGTGTCTGATGAAGAAGTGAATGAAGAGGTTGCAGAAATTGTCAAAATGAATGCTGACAAGAATGGAATGCTTGGAGAAATACCAAAGCAGGGTGAAGTAGGAAGTAAAATCGAGATGAAGACAAAGACATTGGGCCTCATTATAGGTTTGCCGGTCCGGGAACTACGGTACCGGTAAGCTTGCCGGTACCATAGTTCCCGGACCGGTAAACTATGGGTTGTGCTTGCGGGTGCCTTTATGCCCACCAGGTCGGATCTAGCGGGCAGAGCGGCACCCGTGAGCATAGCATGTCAGATGCACCGGCACCATTACAAACGGTGCCGGTGCATCCAACCTCCCCATTCCCATTCAGCACTACGGGGCCGAATGGGAATGGGGAGCATCTTTTTTCCAGCACCCGCAAATGGGCAATTACCAGTTCCAGCAGGGCCGTAATGACCCAGTAATTGCCCATTCGTGGGCGACAGGAAAATGACACCAGCGGCACTAGCGCTGATGTCATAATGAAACCCATTGTTGCACCATTTAATTTTAAATTCTGAGAAATGTCTGGCGTATGGCGAGGATCATATAAAAAAAAACGTTTACATTCTCCATCAGGATTATCTGGCACACCAGAGGAAGGAATGAATAAGAACAATGATCAATGGGACGAGTTAGCTCAATTGAGAAAACGTGTGGTTAGCACTGAGGTGCATTGAGCTATTATGTTGGAATATCTTAAAAACCAGGCCTTAAAGCAAGGGCTGATTGTGAGGAATGAACCGCATCTTTGTTTGGATAATAAAGAATTTAAAATTAAATGGAGCTGTTTAGCACACAAGGGCTGGTGTGACTGGCTGGTTTTAATTATTGACACAGCCCACAAAGTTTCCAAACAGATTGAAATAGATATTAATAAATTACAAGACGATCTAAAAAAGGAGATGGATTTGGATGCTTTCAAGATGAAATTAGAGCTACTTCTAAAAGAACTGGTTGACTTTAAAAATGACACCACCCTTGAAAGAGTTAAGTAAATGAAAAAAGATCTGGTAAACTTTGTGCACGAAAAACTTTTCCATACATTGCAGAATGATATAAATTTGGTTACAATCATCAAGGTCCAATTAATAACAAGAGACATGTACATTTCGGTGATACATCTTACAGCTCTAGAGATGTGGGGAGTACTGGTCCCATAGGAACTGGGAACCAACAAGGTCCCAATAGAGGCAGAGGCCAGAAAGGATCAAACCGACGAAGACAGATTCGTCCTTTTTTAGGACAAGGCCCAGATTGTGGGGCATGGAGGAATGGTCAAATGCAGGCCCGAAGCAGTTCAAGGAATCTGTGGTAGTGAATTCATCTAACTAAAACCTTAGTGAAAACGAGGAGGCAGTCCTCAACAAAGGACTACATTTTGTAATTAGCAAAAAAACATGTCCCTTTTGAATTCAGGACTGAGTTTCCAGGTTTCATGTGGAAAGTACATCTGAACGCGTTTTTTAGGAATGGTAACGACTTTATCAACACCAAGCTAAGTGCTTTGCAGAACAAGTCTACTTTCAACACTACTACTTCTAGCTATTTTCCTGAATCGGTGGTCTTTGGGAAACAAGTGTTGTCTGAAATACTCAAATTGGAATCAAGAAATGTACGACATCATTCCAATTTTAGTGGTGCTCAACGCACTTTAATGACTAAGTTAGCCAGAGATAAAAAATGTATCGTCAGACAGGGTGAAAAGGGTGGGGCCATAGTGCTGTTAAACCGCATTCATTACATCAAAACATGTAAAAGACTACTTAGTGATGAAAGAAGTTATTGTCTTTTAATGAGTGACCCTACCACGGACCTGGTGAAGATTATAAAAGACAAAGTGTCAAGCGCTCTAGAGGCTAAAACTATCAGTCAACAGGAGTCTGAATATCTAATAAGGGAACAGGGGAGAGTTCCTGTATTTTATATATTGCCTAAAATACATAAAGGATTAGTTAATCCCCCAGGGAGACCTATAATGTCGGGTGTGAGCTCGATTCTAGAACCTTTGTCTAAATAGGCAGATTTCTACCTGATACCTTTTGTCTTTAAAATGTCCAGTTATCTTAGAGACACCACTGACACGATCAACAAAATTGAGAATCTTGAGTTTATTCCAGGGCTCGATTTGTTGATTGGTTTAGATATACAATCTCTACACGGTGATACCACAAAGAGCAACTTTAGAAGTGGTTGAAGAAATTTTACTAGACAGACAGGATGGCCATCCTGTCAGCAATGCTTTTATTATGTGGTGTACGGAGTTTGCCTTAACTAAAAATGTCATCCAATTCCAAGGTACATATTACCAGCAAGTGGAAGGTACGGCCATTGCAGCTGTCATGGCCCCAAACTTAGCTAATTTGTACGTAGAATTATTTGAGAAGACTGTGGTCTATCCGGAGAGCAATCCTTTTAGAAAGCATCTATGGAAATGGTTAAGGTACATTGACGACGTGTTTGTCATTTAGAACGGCTCTAAGGAGGAAGCATGTGCCTTTGTAGAGTGGTTAAATCTACAAAACAGATTTCTAAAATTTACTAAGGATATAGGAGAAGAAAAAATGTACTTCCTAGACATCACCATATTCCATCATTTGGGTCTCAAAGTAAAACCTTACAGTAAGAGCACAGACATAAATGCTTTGTTGAATTACTCCAGTCATCATGCCAACCACATAAAATCGAATTTACCATTTAGGCAGTTTATCAAGCTCAAGAGAAACAGCAACCTCAAATAAGATTATTGTGAGAGTGCCCACACATTGACCGATAAATTGGCAGCCAAAGGCTATCCGACCAAGTTGATTAAAGCTTCTGCAAAGAGAGCCTACAACAACAACCGTGAGGCCTATTGGAAAAGAAAAACATGCAAGACAGAAAGATTAGGGTGGTATTTGTGAATACCTTCTCCAATCTATCATACAAAATTAAAACTATCATCAATAAAACCTGGAAGAAGGTATATAATAACAAATAGGTTTTGCCTCCTTAAGTAGCATTCAAAAGAAGCCAAAATTTGAAGAATATTTTGGTAAGAAATTATATCTCTTAGAAACAGTGACCTTCAACTTGACAGACAACGTTGCAGGGCTTACCAACTGTTAAGGGACACTTTCCTTGTGGCAAATGTACCATGTGTCAATTCACTAAAGAGACAACACAAGTTAATATTGGGTTGGAACAAGGGTGGATACTAGGCGAGATGACTAATTGCAATACCGCTAATGTCATATACATGATAACATGCCCATGTGGCCTCCATTACATTGGGAAAACAAACAGGAAATGTCATATAAGAATGATTGAGCACCGGAGTTGTATAAAAAATAAAGTGCTAAGTGCCCCTATGGTAAAACATTTAATTGAAAAAGAACACAGTCATGAAAACTTTGAATGGGTTATTTTTTAAAAGCTATTGGACAACAATAAGATGGACACTAATCGTAAATTAGCCAAATTTGAACAGAAAATTATTTTTAAGATTCAGAGTCATATTGGGGGATTGAATGAAGGTATCGACTGGTATCATGATTAACCTCTAATACGTTTAACTTATATATGATAATGGGACCAATGTATGGGTTTATACACCATTGAATGGGTGTACATATCTAGCCCAATCATGTTTATCATGAGTGACCTTACTGTAATGCATTATCTGTGCTTGAGTAGAAATGGACATGTTCTGTTTTCATAAGAGATATGATGTAATTTTGTCATCTTGAAATGTTTGTTAATCTATGCAAGGTCCAGGATTAAGTTCCTATTTTGATTCATTTGTGAAGATTGCTTCAACACCTTCCAGTAAACGGGCTCTATTTATTTTGGTGTTACATCTGGACCTCCTAGTTGCCAGAATAGTTGCTGTCTGATTCGATCCTTTGTGCCTATTCCAACATGGTGCCCTTCTTTTGGGCCCATCTGACCGCAATGTAAATCCGTTTTTGATTTTTTGTACCGGATTACAATGTAAACTATGGTCAGGCACTCGGCTGCACACGCATGTTTTTCACTAGCTGTTTCCTAACGCTGTCTTGGTAAGTGCAGGTCTCTGCATGTCAGGAATTGAAAGTTTGATGTGTTTTGTTCGTGGTAGTTTGTGATTAGTTGCTACGTCTGGCCGTTATATGGTTATGAGCAATACAGATAGAGCTAGAATGCACTTCCTTCATGCCTGTTTTACCATGAACAATTGATGTGTTTAATCACAACATTATCGCCTGAGTAGGTCAACTTTAAACTCACCTGGTGGTGGTTTTTGGAGTTAAGAACTCGTATCAGAATGGCACATGTGTTGTATACTACTCAGTAATAGGTCTATGGTTTAGTTGCCGTAATTTCTAACTATCTACATGGGGTCACGTGGTGATGATTTTTGGAATCAGAAATAAGATTGGTATGCACTTTGATAAAGGTGTAAACTAAAAAGTGACGTGAGGTGAAGTTCAGCGATGTTTTCCTTTGTTGCAGATGCAGGTTTAAATTTGAAGTGATTCATTCATAGCGCCATATTGCCACAAATGGTTATGACCAGGTTCTTTACATAGGAAGAGTGCCTTTCGAGTGATTCTGCATCGATTGGATTTCCAGGTACATTTATGGGGTGCACTTTGAGCCAAATATGGAAAGTTTGATTGTGTAGTTGGTTGGTTAGGTTTGACAAATATGGATCTGACCCAATTAGTGATTATGGTTTTTAATGTTTCTGCAGAAACCTGGGTGTTCTTATGCTACTTGTGAGCATTATACATCTACTAGGGTGCTCGAATTTACGAGTACTGGGCGATGAACTAATAAGAGAATACGCGCCAGAGACGAAGTACCATTTGGAGGTAATGTCTCCATGTTTTCATACTAATTGTTTTTCATAGTTATTTTCCGATTAATAGACCAACCGAACTGATTAGTTGCAGTGGGGTTTGGTTTGATGCTTTAGGTTAGCTTGTTCTCACAGCGTCAGTAAGGGGGTTTTATTACTTCCGATTTATGAAGTGTTGTGACCTGTGTCATGGGGTGTTGAAGGAATCTACATAAGAAAGATTTTCCCCTGAGGAATGTTCAGCCATTAATGACAAAAAGAACAGAAACATGTTGGGATACAATGTCCAGCGACACTTTTAGAGTGCTTTATGTTGTTTTTGAGGTCATCTGTGTTTGTTAACTATGATATGTTGTTGTTTGTGATCTATGAATGATAAGCACACACGGTAACCTGGCGCCTTGTGCTCTATAAGTGTCTATTTAATATTTTATGAATTTTTGAAAAATCGTTTTAAAAATGAATTTTTGATGGTTAATGATAATTTTCATGATATGAATTTAAAAAGTTTTATTGATTTCAGATGAACACTGCATCCATTATTTCAGGACATACAGTAGCAAAAAGATCTATCGCCCTTTGGGGTCAGTGAGAAAATTATACAGAGGTGATTTGATATCCCTTTCTCCTCTTTGTATTTATATGCTTAGCATATAATGCCAGTTTCCTCTCGTAAAAACCTACTCCTTCTTAGCATTGCCATTAAAAATGCCACTCAAAAATAAAAATGTCTGAACTGGCTACACCAAAGAAGGCCATTCTAGGTATTTAATCATACTTACCATGCTTGCTTCACCATTGATGCCCAGTAACAAAATACCATGCCAAAGTTAGAAATGAGTTAGACTGGCAACACCAACATATGCAAGTCTAGCCACATAATAGCCCCCTCATGTTTGCTTTATCATAGATGTGCAGAAAAGAATGCCATGCTGCAGTAAACATTATAGCTGGACTGGCTTTAGAAAATGATGGCAGTCAAGCCATGTAATAACACATATCAAACTTACTTTATCATAGATGTCCAGAAGAAAATTCCATGAAAACACATTCTTGATGACTGTGTGACTACATCCATCCAACAAGAGCATATGTTCTTATCTTGGTATTGCCCTTAACCAATGGGCCCAACAAAGCCCCAGCCTTCCCACACACAAGCATTCGTATACTGAAGGACACAAGCAGTCACACACCCATACAGCTGCTCTCAATTATTCACATTCACATTGGCCTTCTCACATGTAAAGCTGCTGTGCAGGGCATAAGGGACATTTCATTTGCAAAGAATGTAAATGTTTTTAGATTCTTTGCAAATGCAAATACTACAATTTCATTATCGCTCACTCTATAATGAAAATGCATTTTTTTGTTTTTTTGGGCTGGGTATATTCAGGGGACCTGGAGGACCCTGAAAATTAGTTGGGGGTGGGAAGGCACTTCTTAAGCAGCCCTTTTTGGTGAACCCCCACCCGAGTACTTCTACTAAATCCCATGTGTGCCCTTTGCCTTCACGGTAGCAGATTCCATCTGTTTTCTGGTCTGTTTCCTTTTTGAGTGCTACTGTCTTTTTAAAAAAGTTCTACTGGTCAGTACTTTATCGTTTGACTTTGACTGCCCCTCTTTTGTAGTCTCTAGCAGCTTACCTTTGCCTACCATGCATTCTTTATCAAATCCTCTGCTTTTTATTCTCTCTTCCCTACTATCCATCCTGCACTCTCTTGTAAGATAGGAGTTCATTAGATGAGATATTATATGGTACATCGGGCAAATATAATTTCAAAGGTAGCTAAATGAGGAAGTCAGGTAATCCTACAGATATTCCATTGTCAATGAGGATTTGATTTTGTCCGAATCAATTCTCTATCTGCCGGCCATATCGTTTGACAATAATCTGTTGGCAAGCCCAACATCAGGGTGCGAACAAGCGAATCATGGTACCATAAGAAAGTCAACTTGGCTTCTTTTTTGTGCAGTTCGAAATGTAGGCTTAGCCAGTGTGTCTCCCTCTGACTTCCTATTACAACAATGTAAACTCAATTTAAACTCAATTTGTTAAACAAAATACAAGATTATTGTCATTTGTACAGCATGTATACGTGTTTGTGCCACTGGAATCAGGAATCCGTCATGCTGCATTTTCTTCTTTCTGTACATCCTTCAGCAAGTTATGTTCAATTTGACATTTCAAATCTCATACACAAATTGTATGGTAAATCTTGTTAATTTGCACTTATCTTTTATACATAAAAGAGTATTCATCATACTGGTAATTTTATTGGCTTTATGTCTTAGGTACACATTACAAATAACCAAAGATGTACCATCTCTTAAGGTAATTTTCACTGCCAGGATGTCCAGTGACTTTGAGTCTAACTTGGTGACCTCTTTGCAATATTGTCCGCCACCCATATTAGATGTCCCCCACCTGCTCTGCCAAGTGGGAGTCTGGAGGCAGGAAGGTGGGCAGTTGAAAAATCCTGCAACCAATCTCTCATTGTCCACAAGTTTCCTGGAAACAGATAACAGCATGGGACTTAACAAACAAAAAGTAAACTTGACCTTCCAGCCTAGTACTAAAACCAGCCACATTCCAAGACAATATTTTCAGCTCCTCATTTGTTAGGTCTTGGTAATGCACAGTGGGATTTTGTCTGGCAATTTGGGGGCTTCATTGTCAATGTAAAGCAATGAACTAATCTGCCTTTCGAGCTCTGGAGAAAATTGCCTTTGAACTTGCAGAAGTACAAAGCTAACATTTTACACTCACCACATTCACTATGCCCAAGCTCAACTTGGTAATTTCCTTGGTGAAATTCCCTTGAGATGGTGTTTAGCATATCCTGTGCACATGAAGGAAAACATAGCCTTTCACATGCTTTCCCCGTGTATTGCATCTTGTCTTTTGTCAAATTCTATTTCGATGGAGTGAACATCCATCTTTTTCTCCATTAGCATACACAATTGTGTCTGTTTGAGATGATAAAAAAAACTCGGATTATATGGGTCGTGAGGGTTCACTCTCTTCCAAAAGTCCTTGTTGCGGAATCAGTCCAGGCTTACATGTTCCACTATTTGAGCTTCCAGAATGCAAACACTTCTCCTTCATCTCTTACTCCTTATTTAGGGGGAAATACCACGAAGCTGTTGCCTGGTTATTGCTCTGGGATGGAGGAGGCAGGGCACTTCTTTCACTTCAGGCCTCCTTGGCTCTAAATTACTTAGGCGGGACATAGCAATAATCCGATCTCCAGCAGGGAACGGGCTCTTTTTACTGCAGTCATTCCAGTTTTGGTGGCCTCACAGACCGTCCTCTCCTAGGTTAATCAGAAGAGTCTTTATTTCTTGATCAGGGCGTTAGCCTTCGGAAGGCCTGGGGAAACCTGTGTGATCTTCTAAACCTTGGGAAATTCTGCATTGCTAGCAGAAGGGGATGCCCTTTTTGAAGCCTATCATTTGACAAGCCACCATTTCCCAATTCCAATTTAGGCCTTGCCTGCAGAAACTGGGAAGATAACAATCCTGTTAACGTTAAGGCACCTAAGCAGTATTTTTAGGTACCTTAACACCCTCTTTATCAAGTTGTACTGTGCTCCTTAATCCGTACATGTCCTTGCTTCATTCATCTCAAAACTGCTCTCTCGTACTAAACGCCTATCTTTACCACTTACGTCATCAGCACCCCTCCTGCCTGACAAACGCTGGATACCTTAGAAATCAGTAGATAGCACACTCGCCACCTGCAGGAGCAGGACGATACAGGGCGTGCACATAGCGATTAGGCGAGAGGACCACATGGGGCCTATGACGAGGACAAGCTGAGATGATGCATGCAACTGACTAGTTCAGATGAGGGTGTTGAAGATGGGGTGGGAGGCGTGAGGTTATGGGGGTCTTGGTGTGCCCTGTGAACCTCCAAACACAAGAACATGGTACCTCAGACTTAGAGCTGCAAATGAGGCAGACGCGACAAGCCACAGTGATGCGTTCATATTCTCCCACTACATGGGTGCACCTTGGCCGCTGCTGTCAGCATTACAACTGTTAATCCTTACAGTATAGTATTAAATCAGCTCACCAAATCTGCTATACAACTGAGGACTTACTTGATGGATTAGTGCAGCAGCACACTTCAAGTAATCTCGAGCCACCCATTCTTGGGGCTCCATGACTCCTTGACAGGCAAGCCAGAAGCTGTGCATTCCACATTAGTGCTGGACGTTTTGCTTGAACATTGTACACAAACCACATTCAATCAGCAGCAGGGCCCTGGGAAAGGAACCAAGCCTGAAGAACCACAGATCACCATCTGCACCGGCCGCCACACCAAGCACCAACTGCTTCTGAGGAAAGGACCTGTGCATGTTGTAACATCAAACAACAATTTACAGCTCAACTCCAGCTCTGACATCGTCATTTCACTATGTGCTAATCAAACAGTGCGTGTCCCCTGTCATTGTTAGTACTTGGACTGTCTGTCATCTGTCTTTTTTTATCAATGTCATCTTTTCTTACTAGGCTTTACTGTTTCCCTGACTTTGGATGG
The DNA here is from genome assembly GCF_040938575.1 of Ambystoma mexicanum. Classification (NCBI taxonomy): domain Eukaryota; kingdom Metazoa; phylum Chordata; class Amphibia; order Caudata; family Ambystomatidae; genus Ambystoma; species Ambystoma mexicanum. The sequence goes on from NC_090924.1 coordinate 142,196,113, forward strand.
GAGTGCCTGCTCAAGTTGCCCACAAGCATTTCTTCCTAAATATCCCTCCTAGGCCTATCAAAAAATAAACACACTGAAAATGAAGCAATGATGGACACACGCATATTGGAAGAGTTGTCATTTGCAGTTAAAAGGTACACATAGTTGTTTACACACAATAAATATGATTACAGTGATCGCCATGGCTTCCAAAGGAATTCTATAGTAACTATCTCCCTTTCAGAATGATGTTCCTCCTGCTGTGACATCATGGAAGGCAGGCTCATCTTAAGCACTTTTGGGACCCAGGGCACGGGCACCTTTGGGCCCGCCCCTCCACCGAACCAAAAGAGTTAAGGGATCCAGAATATCTGGTCACTCCTCCCTCGCTGTGATCACAACCTTTAACTTGATATGGTGCCTTGCAGTGGACAAAATACTCATGGGTCCCTCCTTTCCATCCCATTACCGGCTTTGTTCTGTGGTAATTAGAATGATAACCAAGTAGCATTTCAAGGCCAATATTAACAGTCCATGACGAGGATACTTGTGTTCTAGCATAGGTACATTACACCACGCAGAAGGTTTACCGTCCGTAATATAAATGCAAGACATAGATCATATGAAAAAAGGTGCACATAATCCAAAATAGACAGACGACTCAGACTAGCTGCCTCACAGAATGCAAAAGTGCTCAAGCATGGATACAGGAGATGAATTGAAAACGAGGAGAACACTTCACATGCCGCAGTATAGACAGTGGATGGACATTAGAAGCTACCAGGAAGGTGTCCGTAATCCTGACGTACTGAGATTAGAAGAGGGTCATGGCTGTGGTGTGCAACATATCAATGCTCATTATTATTATTAAAGAGGAAGCAATTCTATAGCCAGTTAAACCATGAGTCAGGCTTCTTTGAAGATCATTATAATTGTTATAATTGTTCTTTTATAACAAGCTTAATATAAACAAGTGGTTTCTAAATGCAGGATTGGAATTTGAACCTGTGTTGCACTGTGTTGTCTTGCTCCCAAGAAAAAAGCGTTGCCCTGAGCTATCCTTTCTACCCATCATACGAAATCACTCTGAAAGGTGACCATTTTGAAAGGTTTAGGGACTGGCAATGTTGACAGGTTGGGCAATATGTGATTAAATATGATGCACAGGATCACACATTGGTAAAGAGATGAAGCTGTGATTTGCATCCACTCTGCAATTTCTGCACTTGCTTGTCCTGTTCTCACCATGAACTAAAATAATCCAATTGTACAGAGCTGACTTGGAAAGTTCACAAATCAACATGTGCCCCTTTTGCCCTGCCATAAAGACGTCAATGGGGGATGATGGAATTCAAAATTGTAATGTAAGATAGGCTTGCATGGCCTGGGCAATGCAAGCCAGGGAATGCTGGTGCAGTTTGGAACCTGGGTGCGCTTATGGTTCCAGAAAGGACCGTTGTCTCTGGAGGATGGGAGTAGCTTGTTGAAGGAGGTCCGTACCATGGCTCCCCCTGTGTTCTTAGCTTTTACCTTCTGGCATGAATAAACTACTTGCCTGTTTCCTACTACCGACTCCAGAGTTATCATTGCCTGCTGTCCATCATTCATTGATCCCGGATACTACAATTGGCGACGAGGATGGGATGCTCTACTTGCGAGAAGTGCCTTCCTAAACTGTTCATGGATAATCAAGAAGCTTAAGATGCCTCATGAGATGCCCAATGCTCCCACAACCTGACATCTTCGAATTCGAATAACTAGCCACATGATGCCAGGTGGCCCAGTGAGATTAATGCAGTGCAGTGCAGATTACGCCGTGAAAATGAACCGAGAAAATGAGCACATGGGAGGGAGTACAAGACTTAACTGAGCAGAGGTGCTGCAGCGGTAAAGCCACTGTCCATGTATGATGGCAGGTTAGTGTTTATATGCAGGAGTGACTGTCGATGAAATGCTGGGATATGAGTCCCCATCATAGTGTTTTTTTTTTAACGTTCGAGATATTTTCTTTGTCGGATGACTGCTCTCTCTCAACATGGAAGAGAAATGATGAAAGGCGCCACCCGCATTATTTGAAATTGTATAGGTGTGATACTGTTATACTGTATAAGTGCTCCTTCATAACGCCGAAAAGCAAGGCTGGTGGGCACCAGCCGTATTATTTGAAAGTCAGCCACACCATTTGAAAAGGTGTGGACCTCCTTCAACAGGTAGGAGGAAACAGGCAAAGCAACAACAAAAAACACATATATAAGCAGAACGACAAAGTTAGAACAACAAAGCATCAAGATTGATAGATTTCAAGTTGGTAAAACTTGTTAAATCAAGTGGTTGGAGAACCACATCATCAGGACACGGATATACAGGTTGGAATTGTGAAATGTCAAAGGAACAAACAAAGCATATCCATACAACCTGTAACCCTATACCATCATGCTCTCCTAATGATATCGGACATCACAGATACTGTAAGTGAAATAACATTTCTTAAAATACACTACTCGTGAATTAACATTTATAATATTGGTTCCACCTACCGATATTGGTAGTGAAATAACATGTATATTCACCTATACTGGTAGTGAAATAACAATTTTCGAAAATACACCACCCGTGAATTAACATTTATAATATTTGTTTTTTTGTTTTGTCTGTCCTTCTCATATCCTTTCCTAGGGAAATGCCTGGGAAGATTGCATTTTTATTCAATATGTTTTTGTGTAGGAAGGAAAGGGGATGTGTAATGTAATATAGGCGTGCATGACCTGGGCAATGCAATCCAGGGAATGCTGGTGCAGTTTGGAACCTGGGTGCGCTTTTGGTTCCATAAAGGACGGTTGTCACTGGAGGATGGGAGTAGCTTGTTGAAGGAGGTCTGCACCATGGCTCTCCCCTGTGTTCTTAGCTGTTACCTTCTGGCACAAATAAACTACTTGCCTGTTTCCTACTTCCGACTCCAGAGTTATCATTGCCTGCTGTCCATCATTCATTGATCCCGGATATTACAAAAATGAACTGCCATGACATCAGTAGGGGACCGTGATATTTTGTGTACCAGGTATTTATTTAATGTTTGGGTTGCTGTGAGGTGAGAGGGAAGCTGGCATTCTTGTTTAGTTTATATTGTTCCCTCAGGCCTTCCCTCTACCCCACTTGCAGTTCTGATATGGAACTACACAAGGGGTGGGAAAGGGATGCAAATACACAACATATGATTATAGATGGGTATCTTTCAGCTTAAGGAGGCATACCACTTTGGAGTTCAGAATTACATCATTGACAATGCAAGCTTTGCTCTAGTTTGTCTTTTAGAGGTCATTGGAACTCTTTGCTTGAATATATTCCTGTAGTTCATGGATCTGCAACCTTTGGCTCGCCAGATTTGTTTAACTTGAACACCCATCAGCCCTGTCCAGCATAGTCAATGGTGCAGGATCATGCATGGTAGCCCAAACATCTTGCGAGCCTCACGTTGCAGACAAAGGGCACAGTTGATAGCTACCCATCATTAAAGTTATATATGCTTTGTTTCATTGTAAATAACTACCTTGCCATTTTACGAAGAGGTAACATGACTGGCCATGTGTGTATTCTTAAGGCAGCTCCCATTCCCTGTTTGCCCCTGTTCTCCCATGGATGCCGGACAAAACAACATATAGCTGTAATAAGGTAAGGAGGTATGGGTGGGAAGCATTGCTATTACTGGGCTCCGGTAAAACTGTGCCTCTCCTATATTACTACAACCTACTCTTAACATTATGCTGTCTTGCACTGTGCTCCTTATGTGAAGGTCAGCCTGTGCATTGCGCTCAGATGAATTGTGCAGGTTAGCCAACAAATTGCATCTAGAAGAATGGTGAAGGTCAGCCTGTGTACTGTCTTTAGATAACATGGCAAAGATAGTCCACTACTGCTACTGATGAGTCTTGTAGGTTAGTCACTGCTTTACACTCTGAAAAATGTATAGGGTATCCATGTACTGCACTTAGAAGATGGTGATGCTAGCTTAGGGTAGCGCACAATAGATCTAGGAGGATAGCAAACACACTACACTTAAATGAAATATGAAGATAGATAATGGGTTGCCCTTAGAGGATTTTGAGGGGAACCAATGTGTTGAATTGTTTCTAATAACTCTCTAACTTCCTAACACTCAGCATATCCACCACCTATTCCATAATTAACTTGACACAAACTTCTGACACAACACACCAAAACTACAAACATTCTTCCATCTCTCTACAACATCCAACACACACCGAAAACACCTGCATACAACATACACATTGCACTCCATCAAAATCATACTAGCACACAGTGACATGTGTTTGCAAAATGAAGCTACCAACAGCACACCAAAGCTCTCTTGCACGTTTCTCTCTAATCCCCACTAACTTTCCCAAACCCCTTCCTATTGAGATCTACAAGAGACCATGGCCCTCATTCCAATTTTGGAGGTAACCACGCCGCTATTTGCGGCATGGCTGCCTCCAAAATTGTTCCGACTCCGCCCTGGTGAATGGAGTAATTACCGGTCCATTCCGAGGTCGGAGGGACCGCTAATTCCCCATTCACCAGGGCCATTCCCCATTCCCATTTGAGCCCCCATAAGGCTCAATGGGAAGGCGGCAATAACGGTACCGCAAATTGCAGTACCGTTATTGAACCTGGTGTCACTTTGCGGGTCCCGTCCTTAACGCCTGCTAAAAGCAGGCGTTAAGGAAGGACCCGCAAAGGGAACTCGTAGTAAGGCGCAAAGGGATTACCGGCACTGGTGTCATTACCGGTGCCCGGTATCTCTTTGCACCCTACTTGTAATGAGGCCCCATGAGAAATGGCATTGGTGTTTGGTACAAGTCCCAAATACATAACAAACAAAATGTGTAATAATATTTGAATGAGCAATAAACGTACAGGGAAGAGAACAAGATTTAGTTAGAAAAATTACTTCTGGATGACTGTATTCTCTCGAGATTCAAATACTGGTAACATATTTCTTGCGCATGAAAGCACCCGCTAACTGCTTTTGTAATAACTGACAGATTTTCTTTTAAATGCAGGTCTAAATCACTCTGGCATTTATGACTAAACAATTAGGATGTATCAATGGCCTTGATTTATAAAAGAAATTCTAGCAGATGAGCCCTTTTCTCCAGAGGTGTTGTGACAGACACTAAGCAAGATTGTTCGTCAGCTAAATTGGCTGGAAGTCAGTCTGGCCAGCATCTTGCCCTGCCGTGTCCCTTGACAACGGAACCAGAAGCTACTGTTGTCAGAGCAATGATGCTTAGTATATTGATTCTGTTACCTTCTTGCAGCAGGCCAGCTGTCTTAAACAGGAGGCCATTTTCCACACATGAACTCTAATGTTGATAAAGCACCCTAGTAATCAGTACAGTCGAGTACATCATGATTCAGTGCAACTGGACATTCTACTAGGAAACATGGCCTTTTCCTGGGGAAAACCTTGCACATTGTTTGCTGAATTCTAACGCATGCTGCTAAGGGACATCAACGTCATTAATTGTGTATGTATTATAGAATGCATAGTGCATATGGTTTCAAAACGTTAGACTGTAAACATATTTCATAAATCTTTTTTTTCAAGCAAGTCTATGCTAATCTCATTTACCAAAACAGATGCAGTGGATTATCTGATGCACATATTCACGTCACCTTTGTCAATACTTCAGCTAAATTGCACAGGTTACAGGGTCTGTTGCCTCCTTTTCAAATATGTACATGCTATATTTATATACAGGATAAGCATTGAAATGTCTGGATATTTTAAAGGCATAATTTGCTATGGGGCACAACCCCAAGAGAAACGCAGGTTACTGCTGTGAATTTGCTTACATATGCTTTTGTGAATTACTTGCACCTGCGAAAAGTGGATCTATTCAACCTTGCCAATGGCCTACATCCTGTGAGTTGGGACAATGGGACTCATTACCAACTTGCCTGTATCCTTACAGAAAACCTGCCAGGATACCGGCAAACTGAACCATCATCGTTACTCTCCTCCTGGGCTGGAGCCAGGCCACAGCAGCAGCCGAGTCCTCTTCCGACTCGATACCATTGCTGCAGGAGCAGATCAACCTCAGATGACACCCCCGATGCCTGCCGTTCGCCTGATGACCAGTGTATGCAATTACTAAGAAATTGCACTTCTGCAGCATTCCAGCAAGTGCCCCCTGCGCCCTGCCAGCCACGGCACCCATTGATTCTGCCCAGAGCCACGAGGAACCGCCGAAGTCGCGCCGCAGCTGATCATAAAATGGCCGCCGCCATTTACGAGTGCCATTTGTTTACACTGGTTGCCTAGCAACCATTATACTCGCATTGCCATAGGTGGAGAGGCAAGCCGGAGGCCGAAGCGGGCCCACCTCACCTAAGGCCCACAGAGGTGAAGACCCCTTCCTGTCTGTCCCTTAGCCTCACTCTCCTCCTGGGCTCGAGCCAGGCCACAGCAGTAGCCGAGTCCTCTTCTGACTCGATACCATTGCTGCAGGAGCAGCTCAACCTCAGATGGTACCCCCGATGCCTGCCGTTCGCCTGATGATCCGCGTATGCAATTACTAAGAAATTGCACCTCTGCAGCATTCCAGCTAGTGCCCCCTGTGCCCTGCCAGCCACGGCACCCATTGATTCTGCCCAGAGCCACGAGGAACCGCCGAAGCCGTGCCGCAGCTGATCATAAAATGGCCACCGCCATTTATGAGTGCCATTTGTTTACACTGGTTGCCTAGCATTATACTCGCTTTGCCATAGGTGGAGATGCAAGCCGGAGGCGGAAGCCGGCCCACAGAGGTGAAGGCGCCTTCCTGTCTGCCCTGTCTACACCGGCAGAACGGCGCAGGACACTACCCCCATCCCATCAGACCACGCCTGCCCATTTGAACTCATGACACTCAACCACTCTCCAGTTTCACAACTGAGTGTTACTATGATCGACTGGAGTAAACGCAATCCCAGAGCACAATGAAAATGGACCTGCCGCAAGTAAGCCTCCTTTCTTTTAACATGCATTAATAAGACTGTCTGACACGCATGGCCTTTGACCAAACAACGGAAACCACACCCACAACCGTCCCTCACCTCAGTAAACTGTGCACATACACAAGGCCTGAAATTTACCCCTGATGGTGAGCCTATTCTTCAATCTACCGCCATATCTGATTAGCGTGTTGTAGCCTATGCCTAGCCCAGCCTACCGCCATATCTGATTAGCTTGTCATAGTCTAATACCTGAAGAAGGGCATCTAGTCCGAAACGCGTAGTAATAAGACTAGTGGAGCATGTTTAAACAAGCATCTTTAACAGGACTCCTGGTCCAGATATTGTGACAGTTATAAGAAGCTTTATTAACACTGAGAATTGACTGATAATTACAATTGTGTTACACTTTGTTATGTTTTGTTTTGCATACTACTATGATTTTGAATAGTGTGGACCATTGGAATGAGGATAAATTGAATTAGATTCTTATGTGAATGTTTATTCTTTGCAAATGTGTATACAGAGTCTTATGAATTATTCGATTTGTGAATTACAACAACATATGTTTATTATTTATGTGTTTGACATATAATAACATTTATTGATAAAACAAATACTTTTGCAGTCTTTACTGTATTAGCAGTGCACCTATGTGTGTCTCGGCGGGATTCTGAGGCACCATTTTTTGTTTTCCAATATTTGTCAGATCTGGTAGCACAGATCTAATAGGTTAGCACCTAGAATTGTTTGGTTACTTACTCAATCTGTCTAACATAACCATCCTTGAATTGTGACATACGAGTGCACCTCTACAACCATTCTATGCCATAGTCCATGCCTAGCCCAGCCTACCTCCATATTTGATCAGCGTGTTGTAATCTATGCCTAGCCCAGCCTACCGCCATAATTGATTAGCGTGTTGTAGTCTATGCCTAGCCCAGCCTACCGCCATATTTGATTAATTTGATTAGCGTGTTGTAGTCTATGCCTAGCCCAGCCTACCGCCATATTTGATTAATTTGATTAGCGTGTTGTAGTCTATGCCTAGCCCACCCTACAGCCATATTTGATTAGCGTGTTGTAGTCTTTGCCTAGCCCAGCCTACCGCCATACTTGATTAGCGTGTTGTAGTCTATGCCTAGCCCAGCCTACCGCCATACTTGATTAGCGTATTGTAATCTATGCCCACCACCATATCTGATTATGCGTGCTGCTTTCTATGCTCGTATCTAGCCCAGTGGCTAAACCTACCCAACCTTGACTCTTTATGACCCAAACTAAAGCACCAACAAACATCTCTTACATCACCACACCTAAATGAGCAAGCTGACCTATTAAACATTAACCCTGATTCAGCCCCATTGGGAACTTTTCTATTATCCTCATCTTCATTACTTCCCAGCTGAGCGAGCCTTAGACAAAGTACAATTTAAATTTAGGGCTAGCCACTCAACCTGAGACAGGGGATTAACACTACTACTTACCCACTTGCCTAAATCTGATATGCTAATTCTCCTGACCACAATAATATTTCCCTTCTGCATAATGCCCTACTCAATACCCTATACAAAAGGACACTTCATTAAGGTTAACGCAGGCCTAGCCAGGCTAGGATGTCAGTGCCACCACCCAGTCCCATGCCCAACCACATTTCTCCCATCCCTCCCCATTCCCTACCACTACCATACACAACACAATTGAGAGGACTACTGCCACCACCATAGTTGATACCACACTCCCAGGATCCCCCACCACCTCACCTCACCCCCTCATGAAAACTTTACCCTCCGTGGGTACATAATGACTAAACAGACTCAGAGCCAGAACCAGATCCAACCACCAAATGCCCATCCTCACTACTATTACAACCTCCCTCACATCGACATCAACCACGCCAAATAATAGCCGATCGATATCTACTCCTGAAAAACACAATAAACCTATCAAAAAGAGACAAAAACCTCCCCAGTCATCCAATCCCAACACTTTGTCACCGTCTGACCCCACCCCCAAAAAGGAGCACTTATCAATGCGCGGTCACTAGGAGAGCACGTCATTGAAATCCATGACCTCATCCTAGAGCAGCAACTAGATATGTTAGTAATTACAGAAAATTGGCTCCACCCGGCCGCAGGCCCACTACTAACCATTGCCATCCCACAAGGATACAGCATCCTCAGAACAGACAGGGACAACCTCCAAGGAAGCAGAGTGGCCATAATAGCTATAACGTCACTTCAACTTAGAACCTGCCCGGTAGAACAAGCAGAGGGCTACAAACTATTATTAGTCAAATACACGCCTAACCCGAAAACTACAACAAACTTCTTAGTTGTCTACAGATCACCAAACAAAAACACCCATCCCAACCTAGACATCCCATTACTGCTTACGCCCATCATCAAGCTTAAAAACAAATGTATTATTCTAGGAGACATTAACCTGGGCTACAGAGACCCCTCAGACACTGGCACCTCTGCCTTCCATCTAGCCATGACAGACATGAATTTCATCCAAGTGATCAATGAACCCACTCACTCCAAAGGCAGAACACTGGATTGGATCCCCACCCTGAATCTCAAATCACCATTGATTCCATCCTACCAGTAGCATGGTCAGTCCACATCGTCATCAGCTGACCCTGGAACATACTAACACTGAACACACCAGTCCAAAGCAGCTTGACACCTTTAAAACTAGAAAAATCAAAAAGATCCCAGTAGACAACCTATCTCCACCGCTGAGATCTGCACTTGCCAATATCACACATAACTCTAACAATCCTGATTACTTAGCAGAATGCTACCAACTTAGCCTTACTCAAACCATCGACACACTCGCCCCTATCACTAACAAAATAAGAAAACCCGACAAACGGTCTAGCTTCTGGTTTGATGAAGAACTAGTCTCCCTCAGATGAACAAAAAGATTGCTTGAACACCTACATAGGAAAACAAATAGTCCAGATTTAGAAAAGGCCTTTGAAATTGCTAAAAAAAAATACGAATCAGCTACAATTGAGCATAAAGCAGACACCTTCAACCAGAGCATAGCTAATGACAACTCTGACAGTAAAGAGCTATTCACTATCCTGAGAGAACTTGAAAACCCTGGCCAAGTCATAGCACCACATAACACGAGCAAAGCTTGGTGCACCACAATCCAAGACGCATTAGCCTCTAAAATAAATCTCTTACAAAAGAAAATTGACAGCAAAAAATCCCTCCTTGCCAGTAAAACCTCCCCGACTCATGACACCATCCCTACTAATGCCCCATCATGTATTCCTTTTCAATTCACCCCAGTCTCTAACAAAGAAGTACTTGATACTATAAACAAACGCAAAGCCTCAAACTGCAAAGAAGATAAATTCCTGTCCCACCTAGTCAAACTATGTGCCCCGACCCTCACACCCATCATCAATGAATTTGTCAATGCTTCCTTCAGCACCAACATAGTCCCAGCCAGTATTAAAAAAGCATTAAAAAAAACAACTCTGGACCACACAACCCCCACTGACTACCGACCCATAACCACCGTCCCATCTCTACTGAAAATCATTGATAAAATAGCTTACTCTCAGATCCAAAACCATCTAGAACACAATAAACTATTGGGGGACTGACAATCAGGATTCCGTCGTAACCACAGCACAGAAACAGCATTACTTGATCTCAAGATCCAAATGGATGCTTCAAGAGAAGCAGGTAAACTTTGCCTACTGATCCTACTAGATCTATCAAGGGCCTTTGATTTGGTCGACCACGACAAACTTTGTGCCACCTTAGCCAACAACTTCATTATGTCAAATAATGCCACAAATTGAAGAGTGGCCATAGGCAAAGAAGCAGCCGATCCTATACCAGTCCCGCTAGGAGTACCAGAAGGCTCCTCTCTATCACCCACACTGTACAATGCTTGCACCAAGTTACTTTTTGCAGCAATGGACGCTATGGGGGTCATCTATACCAATTTTGCAGATGACACGCAGATCCTGATCCCTCTTAACAGGGAATCACGAGCAGGATACACTCCTCATAAATCAAATCTATGCACTAATCCAAAACTGGATGGCTAACAATAGCCTGTGTCTCAATGATGGCAAAACAGAGTTACTTATACTAGGATCTGCATCTAATATCGCCTCCCTACATCATGATTATGCATCTTTCACCATTAACGGCACCACAATCCCGGTACTCAAACAAGTGAAGACACTCGGCATCTACCTAGACGGTACCTTAACCATGACCAAACAAATCAACTCACTCGCCTCCTCCACCTCCTACACAGCCAAACTCATCTCACGCAGCAGCAAATTCCTCTCTACCAATAATTGTGTAACATTAGCTAGAGCACTCATACTCTTGAAGCTACACTATTGCAACGCCCTCTACCTAGGCACATCTAATTCTAATCTAGACAAACTCCAACTTATTCAGAACAAAGCCCTTCGAGCGGCACTAGTCATCCAAAAATTGGACCACATCCCGTATTCCAGGAGATCCAATCACTGGCTCCCCATTCAAGTTAGAATACTGTTCAAAGCCCATAGCATCAGACATAAATGTATCACCAACAAAGCACCAAAACATCTCAATGCAGTCAAGAAGAAACATCACACCAGACTCCTCAGATCTAATAACAATGATAATCTTGACATCCCACGGTACAAAAGAGAAAAAGCAGGCAGTAGTAGCTTCAAAGTACTCGCCCCAGGCACTGGAATACCCTTCCCACTAACATCAAGATGGAAACTTTCTTCCCATTATTTAAAACGTCACTAAAAACCTGGCTTTTCAATCAATACTGACATGACGACAGAACCTAACCCACATGCCATTGTATATAACCGCTAGAAAAAAAAAGTATTACTGCTTTTCCTCTGTTTTTTCCTTACTATATGCTAAGATTGTATTTTGCCATTGTCTGTAACTATGCCGTGATACCTCATGGTCTGGGCGTATGACAAATGTAATAAATAAAATAAAAATTAGCATTAGGTGTTCAAGCAATATTACCGCTGGATTACGATTGTCAGTTTGTGGCATTAGTCCGCATTCCATAGGGTCCTATAGGTCTCCATGGGGGACTTTGCCGGTATGACAGACACCGGTATTACCTAACTTCAGCTCTTAGCTGAGGGCATTCCTCCACCCCACTGGCAAACTTGTAGTTGTCTGGTGCGGGAACATCCGTTCATATAGGCACATTAATTCTTCACCGGCCAACCTGTAAGGAGACCCAATGTGTTTAGCACATAGCTAACATAACATCCCCTATTTATATAATGAATTTTGCTTTGGCTGCTTCTAATGCTTTTGATGAACTGTTCTGGCTATATGTAACCAGCTAGCAAACCACAGAGCATAACTCCACATGTAAAAGCGTCAGAGACAGTCCTGAAACAGGCAGTCCAAATAATCAGTTTTTGTGAATATGTATCTGACCAGGTTTCTCCCATGTATGTGCAACCGCTAACTTGCATTTCTGAAAGTGCCCTTCAAATTTTAGATTGTTTTCCAAATGGCTGTTTTTATCTTTGCTTGGAATTTTGACACCAGTATGAAGTGTTTTCCTAGCATCTTCAAACAAAGTGCAAATTGTAATACCACCTCAGTTTTTATTTCTAATGGAAGGTGTATGGAAAATATGGTGATGACACTGGTGAAATGCCTGGTAATCTGGCCATATCCACTTGCCTCAAAAGTTTATTCTATGGGATGGGAATGTTTGGGCAAGCTGTCGTTATCATTTAGCTCGAACCAGGGTGTCATGGAAAGCAAGGAAAGTGATCAAAGCCCCTTGCTTGGACCTTCGATTTTCAAAAGATGGCTCATCATAAATAAATCATAATCAAAAAATAAACAAACTGCAAATGAAGCAATGATGGATACACGCATATTGGAAGAGTTGTCATTTACAGTTAAAAGGTACACATAGTTGTTTACACAAAGTAGCTGTGATTACAGTGATCGCCATGGCTTCCATAGGAATCCTATAGTAACTATCTCCCTTTCAGAATGATGTGCCTCCTGCTGTGACATCATGGAAAGCAGGCTCATCTTAGCCAAAAGAGTTAAGGGATCCAGAATATCTGGTCACTCCCCCCTTGCTGTGATCACAACCTTTAACTTGATACAGTGCCTTGTAGCGAACAAAATACTCATGGGTCCCCCCTTTACCTCCCATTACCCTCTTCGTTCTTGCGGTAATCAGAATGATAACCAAGTAGCATTTCAAGGCCAATATTAGCAGTCCACGACGAGGGTACTTGTGTTCTAGCATAGGTACATTACACCACGCGGAAGGATTATCGTCTGTAATATAAATGCAAGACATAGATTGTATGAAAAAAGGTGCACATTATCCAAAATAGACAGACTAGCTGCCTCACAGAATGCAAAAGTGCTGAAGCATGGATACAGGAGATGAATTGAAAACAAGGAGAACGCTTCACATGCCGTAGTATACACAGTGGATGGAGATTAGAAGCTACCAGGAAGGTGTCCGTAATCCTGACGTACTGAGATTAGAAGAGGGTCATGGCTGTGGTGTGCAATATATCAATGCTCATTATTATTAAAGGGGAAGCAATGATATAGCCAGTTCTTTGAAGATCACTATAATTGTGATAATTGTTCTTTTATAACACGCTTAATACCAAAAAGTGGTTTCTAAGCGCAGGATTGGAATTTGAACCTGTGTTGCACTGTGTTGTCTTGCTCCCAAGACGAATGCATTGCCCCCAGACCATTTTTGAGAGCTATAATACAAACATTGTTAAATGTACACACTTTACTCAGAGTGAGTTAAATTCAATTGTAATTTAATAGTAATAGTAAGATTTGCCAAATTGCAGAAATCGTGTTTACTTCTTTGACAAATACCGAGACTAAAGGTGCTTGTTTGGACTCAGCAGACAAGGAAAAAGCCAAGTTTAAAAGATGACCCTGAGAACGTTACTTATTTTATGTTTTGGATGTGATATTATAAAACTAGAAAGTATGAGATATCTTCCATTGCTTAGAAAATAACATAATGCAAAATTAATTTGAAAAATGAATCACTATGGCTAACATATCACGAAAACTTTAATATATATGTAATCTGAGTTATGTTATGTTATGTCAATGTTAATGTTTATTTATAAAGCGCCCATACACAAGCAAGTGTTTCAAAGCTCTCAAGGAGGGTCGGAGCAAGAGGAAAAAAACAAGTCATTCAGAGCCCTTGAATTTCAGAACAAAACAAATCTGCACAGGCAGAGTAAATGCATATAGAACAATTAACAGTGTAGATAACAGCAAATAGGTCTGATGACGTGTCTGCAGTTTTCCCAAGTGCATTGAGGCACTACCATGCAAGGAGGGAGGGACAAGGGAAGTCAGATAGACGGTTGGAGGTAGATGGGTCATGAAGGGCAGTATTTAGGCATTGTTGCAGATGGGTAGGTCCCAGGCCTCAGAAAGCCTTGTTTACAATGCAGAGAGTCCTAAACTTGATATTAGCAGTCACAGGGAGCCAGTGCAGCGATTTCAGCAACAGAGAGATGCAGTCCCTGGGCTTGAGGCCATGGATAAGTCTTGCAGTTCTATTCTGGATAAGTGGCTGAGGGCGCAACACAGAGGCAGCAAGTTTGAGAAAGAGGGTGTTGCAGTAGTCCGGCCTTGAGCGAATCAGGGGTCTGTAGCCAGTGAACCTCTGGAGGAAGGTGGGAAAAGGAAGAGCACCTATGAGGAGGTGCAGCTAGTAGTTGGACTTTTTAGAGATGTCCAAGATGTGAGTGGAGAGGGAGAGAGTGGAGATAAAGATGACCCCAAGGTTGTTTGCCTCAAAGGTGTGTGCGGGTGCAGGACCAAGGGAGGCCAGAGTGTGAGTGGGAAAGCTGGAGCAGGAGTCCGAATGCAAAATATCTCAGTATTACTGGCATTGGGCAGAGGTTGTTTGCAGCACACCATGACTGAATTGCAGACATACAGTCAGAAATGAGTGAGGTAGAGGAGGTGGCTGAGGGTAGTCTAAAGGAGTGTTGTGTGTCATCCACATAACACTGGAAGTTAGAGATGAAAGTGGCAATCACAGGTGCCAGAGCAGCCATTTAGAGGTTAAACAACCAGCGGGATAGATTAGAACCCTGGGGAATGTCACATGTTGAAAGAGTGATACTAGAGAGAAAGGACCCAAATCCACCTGGCATGGGTGGTTTGGAAAGGACGGAGGTTAGCCACACCAGAGCCTGACCTTTGATACGCAGGGTGTCAAAGAGACGTGCAATCAGGATGTTGTG
This sequence comes from Ambystoma mexicanum, assembly GCF_040938575.1. NCBI lineage: Eukaryota > Metazoa > Chordata > Amphibia > Caudata > Ambystomatidae > Ambystoma > Ambystoma mexicanum. The sequence continues at coordinate 142,211,381 of NC_090924.1, forward strand.
GTTTACCATGTCAAAGGCAGAGGAAAGGTCAATAAGAATGAGGGAGTGTTAGTGTCCAGTTTTGAGAGTAGGTCTTCACGGGTGTTCAGAAGAGCAGTTACTGTGTCTCTGGATGCTCTGAGCTAAACTGATGGCCATGGAGGCAACCGGCAGATTCAGTGTGGAGGGTGAGCTGAGAGATAGCCAGCTTCTCTAGGAGTTTGCCCCGGAAACGGGTGTCTACAGGTATTTCTGACAGAAAGAACAGTAGGCAATACATTTCCAATGAGTTTCTGTAAAGTGGTTTAAAGACAGCAACAAAGAGACATCCATACATTTACTTGCTATAAAGCAGATTGGGGAACCTATACATAGAACAGAAACGAAAATAGCCTTAATACAAAGTGATCGTGCTCAATCCAGTCAAAATGTACAAGATGTGTGAGTCAATTATATCATCGTTACACATCAATTATTGTCATAAATCATGTAAAGTTAAGTAGAAGATGCCTTCCTCAGAAAGCTGACTAGCCATCACACAATTATTAGGACAATGCTTTGCGATCGAGATGTATTCGGTATATCAATGAGACATTGGCTGAAGAAATAACTACTATGCACAGGCTTAAGACAGGTTAGTGTGAGGCTAATCCAGTATGAACTGTACCATTATACCTACTTTTCTATTGGCTTATTCTAAATATTGCAATATGGCCCCAAGCAAGTGTCCAACGAGTACTACTTCCACAAGGTTGAACTCTTCACGGCCACATGAATCCATCAAGTGAGGAGAAAGATAAAAGGTTCATCTTTTACCTGCAGTGACATCTGAGTCAACAGTGAAGATGGACTGTGGACGCTGATGTCATAATGCCGGCCTACATTGTACATTTCCTGTCTTCTATGTTATTCATTGTAACAGAGAGTACCAGTCTGTGGGACTATGAATCTCATCACCAAGCACCCCTGTATAGTGGGCTATTACCTTTGTTCTGGGTCTCTGTCTTAATGTGGGGGTGCATTACGCTGAGTAGCTCAGACTGGGAAGAGGTAGACATTTCCCATTGTAGGGAGAGCAGACTCTGGATTTTAGCTAAGGTTCCACATTTCAAATGGGATGAAAACTATTCGCACTTGTCAACAAGGGTGTGAGACTCAAGAGTGTGAGGCACTGAACTGCATTTGTAGTGAGTCAATATTGCGCGTGCATTTAAAACATACATTATATGTAAGACAAATGGGGTGTTGACTTCGCTACCATAAGAGTTGGGATTTTCATTTGAACACTACACCACGTTTCACTATGAACTGAGTTGCAATGAAATAAAACTAACAATGTACTTACTCACTAACACATCCAAATTACTAATATATATAACCCCACACTAATGTTAAAGGCAACTCATTTTGAAGCCCGGTGATGCAAAATATTGATGACAAGCCAAATTATTTTAAAGAGAATAAAACATGCAGAATAAAACGTACAGAATTGCATTTACTTTGCAGTGAGGAATGTGAGCTGGGGAATGTAGAGCCTGTTTCACTCAAGGTGAGCTTCGTGTCTAAAAGATTCAGGACAGAAAAATAGCATGGAAAAATGTAACAATCTGCATCCATTGCCTGCTTGAATCTCTGTGCAGAGGTGAGAAGATACTCAGGTGCTCTGGACATTTCTGGAGGGTGGTTGATTGGAAGGGAGGTGGTTCAGATGCAGAATGGCATCACAGAGAAAGTCAGGCACGTTTGCATTTCATGTAAGTAAAATCTGTATCTGTGGGCAGTCTCTGGGAGAGGGCTTAGAAAGGCTTGGAGGAGGCTGGCTCACTCTCTTGGGCTGGTGCATGTTTCTCAGAAAAGTCTGGCAGTCTCCGGCACTCTAATTCTCTGGCTGACCCTTGGCTGTGCAGCAGTGGTTGACAGGTAGAAAGGCTGGGGAAGGATTTCTTGGGCTGCTTCCAGGCTGACACAGGGATAAAGAATTCTCCTGTCCGGACAGCTAGACGGAGGTTGTTTGCAGTTCGGGGCACACACAATTAAACATAATTTTCTTGGTTAAGATCCAGTTAATTGAGGAGAGTGTACTTGTGTGAATGCACATAACATAATTGTATTGTGGGCAGCTGCAGACTGGCAATACTTTACATTTAAAAATAGAGACAGCAATTTTCCATGTGTTTTATTCATCGTCCAAATAGCAAGTTTCAGTTTTAGTGGGAGTGTTAGGCTGCCAAGACGGCAGATAGGTCTCATGGTTTGAAATCGCAGTGTCCTGGCCCACTATCGCAAGAGGATATTTGAAGTTGAATGTGAAAAGGCTCATTTATTGTGGGCAAAGAGTTGCTAGGACATATGTTCTTTGTCATGTTTTAACCTGAAAAATAGAATTTAGTATCATTGCAAAAGAAAAACAATGTTGGAAATGTGCGCTTTCAGTTTTATATCACCAAGAATGTCATAACAGTCACATTGCATATGTGTCTTTATGTCTGTCATGAATCAAAATTGCCTATTAATTAATTTATTTATTATTAAGTTGTTTTCAGTTCATACAACTTTACAACTTTACATACATTCATACCAATCACATATTAGCTAGTTATACAATAAAAGAAAAATGGAAACAGAATAAATACTAGATACTCACTCATTCATACTATAGTGCCAAATTACAGTGCATAGATACAAATAGGTTACAATATTGGTATTAATTACCTCAAATCATTATTATTACATGTCGTCACCAATTTCCCATTGACATTTTCATTATTTATGAGCGGGAGTGTTTTCCATACTCTATGTAATGCTATATAGACTGCCTCAGATTGCACATTCAGGCACCATCTCCAGAATTCCTCCGACTGTATATAATTCATATTATGGACAAAACGGCCATAATACAGCATTTACTAATTGCGTCTTTCAGGACATAGAGTTAGTACATGCCTAACAGTTTCAGATTCTTCTACATCCAGACACATTCGACAATATCTTTCTTGTTCAGGAATCTTCCATTGAGAGCCAAAAGTAGACTTTACCGGAAGTTGATTGGGGCGCATTAATAATCTAAAATTCCGTACCAGAGGGTCAGGACAACGTATTAAGGGGCTGATTCATGGAATTATTTGCTCCAAAAATCAGGGATTTGTGCGCCATTCTGCCCGCAAATCCCTATTTGTTAAACAGGGATTTGCGGGCAGAATGGCGCACAAATCCCCGTTTTTTTCGGCGCACATAATTCCATGAATCAGCCCCTAAGTATCTTTGAGGCATATAATACTCATGTACAATCCATTCAATATGTTTAAAAATGTTCAATTCATACATACGAGTAAAATTCATTTCCCAGTCAATTCTCTTTGCTTTAGCTTTAAGCACTCGTTTAATAACAGGAACAAAAAAACACATTGGTTCGTTTTAGCCACCCACTGTAATTCTTGAAAGTATTTACAACAGCTAGATAAATATTTGCTCCTAAAAATAGGAACGTCTATTTTTGCTGCTTTCGTTCCAGTTATTTGTAGCAGTTCACTCTCAGGGTGGCACATTGCTTTCAGAATGAGGAGACCACGTTGTTGTCTCACAGTGGATCTCAAGGACTGTAGGCCGAGTTCCACCCTAATGTATTGGATGGGACACGATTGGGGTATCCCCAAAATGGTACGCCAAAATAGGCCTTCAATCCTGTCAAGAAAAGAAAGGTCAGAAATAGTGATAGCTTCTAACCCATAAACCAAAACCGGGGTGAACCATTGACGATATAATCTAAGTATACCTTTTAATGAATAGCCAGCATATTCCTTGACAAACTTATGCACCATCATTGTAATTTGCTTGGTCCTCCTAATTTTGTTCTCAATGAGATACCTGTATCCAATTTTACAGTTAAAGAAGACACAGAGATATTTGTATACCTCGGTATATTCTACATTACCCCACAAAACTTCTACTTTTACTCTGGATCCTTTTTACGGGAGAAAAACATGGCCTTGGTTTTTTGCAGATTAATTGTTAGGCCATGTTCTTTTACAAAACAGCCAAGTTCTTCCAACATTGCCTTCATACAAGCTCTAGAGTGATCAATTACCACCAAATCATCTGCATAAAGCATAGCAGATATCATTGCTTTTTCAAATTTAGCAGGGCATTTGGCTTTAGCAGCAAGGCATCTGATGAGGTCAGCTAGATACAGATTGAATAAGAGGGCAGCCAGTAAACAGCTCTGTTTGACACCTCTATTCACATTAATCGGCTGTGTCAGGCTGCCCTCATTATCTAAACAAATTGCCTATTAAGTACAAGGAGGTTCTCAACAGGAGGTCTGTTCTACTTATTGTGTACCCTGATTACTTGTGTTGGCTTGTAGAAGGACACAGGACTAAGGAGGCATTTTTAATACCGCTTATGGTAAAAAACAAGATATCATAAAATACTGTGATCTGGGTCTGGAAACAAGTCAGCCTTGGTACTGTTTGTGCCCACCCTGACTAACACGTGTAAAAATGAATGAAACAGACACTCCCTGGGCAGGGAATAAGGCACAAAAGCGCAGGCTGTGAGAGTTTAAGTTAAGTTTATCTAGATCTCTGAGAGCGCTCTGACCACATCAAGGTTGCAACACATTTATATAGTACATCTACATTTTTAACATATGATGCTACGTTGGACCAGGATTGGTCAGCCGTGGTGGTGACTTAGGTGTGGGCATCATCTCTTCCTGCGGGTTGGTTGCTTGGTTGGCGGGAAGATTGACGTCAGACATTTGTGCTCCGGATGGGTGAAGGTCAGGTCGCTGTGAAACACGGTGGTCACTATCTAAGTTAAGAAAATACATTCTGAGTAATGCATGCACTAAATAACAGTTGATCAAAAGACTCTCAGTAGTGTATCATGTTGTTATACAAATCACTCAAGGGTTTATACCATCCACACATTTGGGTTACACAGGTCACAGTTTTAAGGGCCTTGACCACTATAATACTGTCATCGAACTATAGGGTTAGGCTCACAAGAATCTCAGGTATGTGGCACTTGTTAATATTAGGCACGATATACTGCACAGGGGTCTAATGTTAGTTGGGGGGTCTGTTGGGTGGGCTTCATAGCGAGGTTGGCAGTCTGGCACATGAAAGGGATGCCTTGCAAGGACACAGGGTTAGAATGGCAATAAGTTTCAACTGGCGAGGGAAAAGGGCAAGGACACTTTTGTGGAGATGGACGAGCTATGTGCTTGGCTCATGTTGGTTCACATGCAGGACAGTGATCTCAGAGTAAAAGGGATGTGTTACATTTATTATTTGTTGCAAGCGGCTCCGGCCTCAGCGTGAGAATGGAGCAGCAGAGTTTTCCAGTTGGAGTGGGGACGAGGGTGGGGGCCATGTGCTCCAAGCTACAGCGGCAGGCAAAAGCGAGAGATGCATTTTGTACTATCGCAGTGAGGCCTAGTTACCAAGATGGAGTTGAAAGGGGGTACAGAAAATGGATGCCCTGTGTCCTGCTCGGTGGTCCCATCTACGCAAATATAACCAAAAGTTAGTATCGCATAAGGGCGAGGGGCCTACCCACCACTAGAGGCACTTGGTCCAGGTTCAGTATTGAGAAGTGATGGTAGAGAGGGGCCCATTTGCCCCTCGCTCCCACACAGTACTTATTGCGTGTCTTGGTTCCTTGTATTATCATACAGACCGATATAAAGCAAATGGTATACTCATTTTACCACACCAATAATTCACTTTATCACATTTGGTAAAATACAAAACCAAATGGTCACTGTGAATTGGGTTCTTCTGAGGGGCTCTGTATGAATGACAGTATTTTGTTTACATCTTAAATGAATTCTGTGATAGCAGCAAAAGGGCATAATATGGTATTGTGAATAAAATACTGCAGAGATATGGAATTATGATCTAGAGTGTGCCAAGTCCAGTATTGGCTTACCATTAGTGACCCTGGTATAAGAACAATTATCAGGCAATTCCCAATATTTAGGCTCACCACTATACTGCAAAAATACCAACAGAATTTACCGCCAGGATATGTCTAACACCATACAGTGCCGTTTGGAACAGGATATCTCTACGTCGGTCAGGCACAGGCAGAGCCTGGTAGTTATGAAGCATATTCTCATAGAGATGAGCACCTCAAAGCTTATGCCATTTAGTTGGAATCAATCCTAACGTTGTAAAAGTAAAGGCACCAGAGACTAGAATGGAATGTCTTCTCTAGGTGATAAATCATGAAGAGAGCAAACAGTCAATTGGCCTTACTTGTAATAAGTGCACTAGTTCTTGTTCTTTAAGCCTCCTTATATTAGGCAATCAGGCACCTATGCTGCTCTTGTCCAAGTCCCAATGAGACACTCACATTGCTTGCAGAGATAACATATATGCTGTAGTCAGGGTTAGACTTGTCCTTGTGGTACCTTATGCAGCTGCTTCAAATTGTCTTACTGCGGAACTGGCGCTAAGGCTCCATCAAATCAACTGCAGAAATAATAATGTTATCTTGCAAATAGTCATTCCTCAGATTAGCAGCCTTCTGTATCACATGCATTCTTAGACCATACAAAAGCTATACTTGTTATGTGCATGTTTACAGCAGTGTTACTACATCATGGCGAGAGTGGCTTATCATTGTTCTAAAAGTGTCATTTTTACTTTTGCTCAAAACTAATGCTATGCAGTGTGGCGAGAGGGGAATATGGCAGTATCTGATAACGGTTTGTCCATGTCCATACTTTCCAACATAGCCCTTCCTCGGTTTTTTCCTTGCCTTCTGGGACTTGTAGTTCCACTTTTCCCTTTATAACACTCAGACATTAAGTCCCAGAATGCAACAACAAAAAAACAGGAACGGGTCATGTTGGCAAGTATGCCTGTCATCTGCGTATCTCATCAGGCAAGTGGCCTGATTTCCTCTAATGAAACCAGTATTTCCTCTAATGAAAATTAATTAGTGGAACGCATCTCAGGGACACTATTTGACTGACATTACAAGATTCCTCTAGAGGCAGGAGGAGAGAGCAGCTATGCTGTCCAACCCTCTCAAAGACCTCAATAACAAAAGGGCTGTTTGTTCGCGTTTTTGCGAATCACGCACATGTTGAGAAGGCCTGAAGAGAGAGATCTAAATATGATCGGGGCACGATAGAAAGCTTGTCCTACCATTAGCGAAAGCTTGTTACTCGTGGAGCTCCCTGAACACCTTTTAGAGACAGAGGGCCTTATTCAAAGAGGGCCTTATTCACGTAGCGTTTTCCTGTGGGATTGGATCATTATAAAACATTACTGTGAATTAGGCCCATTACTTTCTGCAACCACTAATCGCATTTCTTTCAGGCATACTTGTAATGCCATGTGCAAACACCGTCATATCCTAGATTTACAAGCCTCCACGCCACAGTACGAATAAGCAAATGGCACACGTTTATTTGCTTGTTGGAGAGGAAGGAATGAGTGTGATAGTATTATGCAAGGGAACAGCTCCAATTGATTTAACTAACGAACTTTACTCACCAAATAAAATAGTGGCTGCAGCTAAAGGTGCCACAATTGTGCTATGTTCAGTCACATGCCCAGAGCAACTTCTTGCACCATCCATTGCATGACCATGCGGCTTTGAGGGCAGTGGTAAGTTAGCCAGAGAAACTGACATCTGAATGTGAAGATAACCAAATTCACTTGAGTAGAATTCCGCAGTAAGTCAACCTAATATTTTAGGTGTGTTCATTTTGGATTATGCCATTTGAGAGGCTTAAACCCTGTGGGGTTAAAGGATGAAAAATGGCTAATTAGAGGTTTGTAAGCAGAGACATCATTCAACAATGCTGTGTACCTTTCCCAATATCTCATCCAAATATAAAAATAAAACATTTCTTTTATTTCTTGCTTATTTTTCTGTGAGACTTTTGGATATCACCATAGCACGTTTGCACAAATCCAGTTCCATACTCATTCCCTACAAGTGACGACCCTTGGACATACCTAAAGAACACATCTGCACATAGTGGACACAAGAAAATAATGTCAAAATGAAAGCATGGAAGTACACCCAGGGTTGTCACATCACCATCAACCCCCCCACACCCCCTCCACCACCAGAAAATGGAGCAAAAGACAAAGCGCCCATGCACTACATGGGAAAGGCAGCAAGTCTCACACAGCAAAAGGTTGTCAGTGTTACAACAACCACAGTAGGCCAAGTAGTTATGATGACATTTTGAAAGAGATTTGGGACTGTCGCTGTGGTACGTGAATAGCAAAACGTTGAGTGCACCAGCCTAGATCAGTGCACAGTGGAATCAGTGAAAGCAGCAGAACGAGGGGAGAACCGCTGAACCATCTGTCTCGAGGATGGATTCTGGCAATCAGCAGTAGCAAGAATCTAGCTGTCCTCCGATGTGCCAGGGGCTTCTTTGTACTTTACACGTATACTTAGGATCTATTTTTATTTGGGTCTTATGTTGAATATTTATGGGTTTTGTGTCTGTTTGAATTAAGTATACTTGTAACTATGCAATACGTGTAATTGTCTATGTATCGTCTGTTGAAATTTGTACACCACGTTGGATAATTTTGTATCTTTTCATGTATGAATACAATTATGTATTTCTGATAAAAACATTGACTGATTAGGTAGAGGTTTGGTGGATACGTGTGACATGGAGGCCTTGACCACTTGCTTTTGAATTTGTTGATTATAGCCTGGAAGATTAAGGCGAACCAGGCACCCTAAATTTATAGATTCTGGGCAATCATTACAATCATTTATTTTCTGTTTCTTCATTTGCTCTCCTATGCGTTGTCTCCCCGTTTCCTTCAACCTTATGCCATCAGCTACGATGATTAATATCAATATACATCATAGGGAACAAGAGGGACACAGATCCTTGTGAACAGCAAGTCAAGAAGATATTTTATTAAGTGGATTATTTTCCTCTATGAACATGTGAATAGAGTCATTTTGCTTGTTTATCCCACAATAGTTAACTGCATAGCTACAGTTTACTCACAATGAGGTACGCTAACACACCTAATCACTTGAGTCAAAAAACATGTCACAATTAACAAAGAGCGTTTGAATGTGCTCATCATAGAGGCTCACATTCAATTTTTTAAATGTATTTATTTCTTTATTTCCAGATGCACATTTGCATCGAATCAGGGGGCATTGCAGTAAATTTTGAGGCACAACCTGTATTCACAGGTGGGATGCTATTTAAAATGCAGACGGAACAAGGGATTCCCCCTTGCCGCTTGGGGGCAGGTGATGGGGAAGCACCATACATAACAAATCAGTGTTGTCCCTTTAATGTTTTTTTTGACAGTGGAACAGCAGCTGTATGATCTGTCACGTTTTTGTTTGAGACCTCCTAAACCAGATGCAGACAACCGCTGTCCAGGGGGCCCAAAATCAACAGATATGACTGGTTACCCCAGCGACTGTCGGGTTGCTCCCTGTCACAAACTCGGGAAAGAATACCCTCTAATGGGCCCGGATATGTGTGTATGTCAGAAACAGCTGGCGATGTCTGCAGCAGTTGGGAGGGGTGTGGGGGCACAACATTACTCAACCCTGGCTGTGTCTGCCAAGTGCGGCTTGGGGGTTCCTGGAGGGCTGCCTGTCTGGGGGTGGCCCCTTACTTATTATACAGCCCCGGATGCTGTTGCAACATTGTGCACTCCCAGCTGTGGAACCTAATCATAAATAAACATAGGCAATGGCTGCAGCATACACCATAGAATTATAACATTTATAATCTTGCAATTTCGGATAGTACAATAATGAATGCTACCTTATTAGAGTTTTGAGTAATGTTAAACATGTAATGTATAACTAACAATGAGTCTTACTACACACTTGTGCTAGTACAAACAATACATACAAACAATACATATGAAGACCCACAACGCATACAAATCTGAGGCACATGCAAAAACAGCATCATCAGAAAATGTTAATAACATTAAATTGATCTTCATGTATACAAATTAATTGTGTTTGAGGCCTGCGTATTGCCCCATGAGCTGAGACCAAACCCTAAGGAAAGTACTTTAAGAACATATGACAAGGTTAATGTCTATAGATATAACACCTTTTGAATTTTAATACTCTGCCTGTCAGTAAATAAAACCAAATGGCTCAGATATGTGATGTCTCTAAGAAATAAAGTTAAAGTAAACACTAATTACAGATTTTATTTGGTCTCTAGCTTTACAATGCACTTATTTTGTCTCTTGTCATTAGAAAGTTGGTAGGTTTGTACATGTAATTCTGACTCACCCTTTTTGGTGTTCTGTTTCAAGTAGTCTTGCAAGTTAATATTCTGACTTTTTCTGACCACGCGGACAACCGTATCCTTAAGCACCCTCAATGAAAAGGTCACCAAGCAAAACCCTTTTTCTATGGAAACATTTTATTTTAAGAATAACCTTAGTGCTAATGCATCCTTTGCATGAACCTCGGAAAAGAATAATTATGGCATTTGCTACAATACACATTTTCCGTTATTTTTAGAAAACTCCATATATGTATGGAGCAACTTTTGGGAGAAAAAGTCACATTTTTTATTTGCAAGACTACTTGCAACAGAACATCAAAAAGGGTGAGTCAGAATTACATGTACTTTACACTTACCAACTTTCTAGCAACAAGAGATACAATAAGTGCATTTTAAAGCTTAAGACAAAATAAAATTTCTAATTATTTTTTACTTTACCTTTAATCCTTTAAAACATTTCAATTGTGAATACCATATACAAAACCTCCAGATGACCCACTGGAACCACAGTGGAAAAACACATGTAGAGGTTAAGAAATTCTTTTTGAAGACACGATATCAATGAGATACAACATTGGATTAAAAGTCTCATATCCCCCTCTTCACTCAAAGTATTTATTTAAGAAATTGTATGCAAGGATTACTGGATAGACATGATAATTAACCCAACACAACAAAATAAGGTAAGAGAATGGACAATCGTCCTCTAAGTTTAAAACCATCTGCTAGCCACTAGGAATAGCCAACTCCTGGTGATTTGGTCAATTCCACTAGGGGCACAATGAAGTCTCTTCAAAGATAACTGGGCTGACTAGTACAGCACTGTGAGTGTGAGATTCCCTCCCCAAATTGTTCTTGCTCAGGGCGGTGTACTTGCACAAGAGGTGCGCATCCTGTCCTGGAATATTGCAGGGTTGGCCAAAAACCTTATGGACTCAGTATGGTGAAATTTTATTAGATAACACTAAATGAGAACATGGATGAGTGGTGGTTTCGAATCTTGAGTGGAAGTTCTATTATCTTAACCTGTGCAGTGATCAACTTCATTGATGCCCTAAATGTCTGATAAGATATGTGGGCCAAGGGTCTGGCTTAAGGACATGTGGAAGGAACTGTGTATTAGAACAAAAAGTTTATACTAAACTATGTTTAATAAAAAAAAAAATAAAAAAAAAATAATATTTTTCTTAGAAACCAGGGCAACTCAAACAATTAACATGCAGGGCTGATCATCTTATGTTGTTGCCACTAGGAAGGGATGAGGAAAGACCTAGCAGAGGCCTAATTATGTGGGTAAAGCCGTCATAAAGCCCTGTTATTGATCAGGTAAAGAACAATACAATCGATCTGTAACAGCTACACATATCCAGGAAAAACATGGTGGAAATATTATTAATAAATATGTATAACTGGCAACAACCCTGAGCTGTGTTAAGTCCTCAGAGTCTGTAATGGTAGAGCATCTGGGGACAAACCTGCAAAACCCACTTTCTTCAGTGGGTTTCACAGATGCCACATTGACTATATATTGGTAAATGTTGCACTTGGAGTCGGATAAGGCTTGAGGTCAAATCAAGAGTAGAGAGTCACCACTGTCTCTTAGTCCTTTCACTGACCCTAGACACTAGTCATGCCAATACTCAGGTGAACCTGGAGACTAGGGTAACAGTCAGGATCATAAAAAACTCAGGGAGTTCAGTTAAATGGGACAAACTGGAAAAAAGGGGTTATAGTAAATATGTATCACAAATCAATATCCTACATAGAAGCAATATGTGGTGTCCAAGAACTAACCATTTCTAGAAACCAGTGACTCTACATTGCTAACAAGAAAAAGATAAGATCGCTAGTAATGAAATTCCCTTAGACCATTTAGCATCCTACCGCTAGGTTTTGGCCGTTGGTTAATCAAGGCCAGATGGATGACAAACAAATTATCCACAGAAACCTCATGAGGACAGATGTCTAGAACACGTCAGGGACCTCTTTTTGACTCGTCCAAGGGCTGAATTAGTTATCAGTACTCCAGAGAGTCTGAGCATGGTGAATTTTACCCCCTGATCCTTACAGTGATCAAGGTGACAAGAGCAATTGTAAAGTTTAAGGTTTTGTCCAGGAGGAGATGTGTGGGGCTGGGGGAACATTAGTTTGGCAATTACTGTTGTAGAGACTACAATTCCCAGCAGCACTGGGAGGCAATTGTAGTTTCATGGTGCGCCCGCTTCCCCAGTTGATTGTTATTATGGGGGACTACTTTACATGCCAGCCGCCCGTGCCCAAGTGTGGATTTTTGAAGCGTTCGGCACGGTCATTCACAGAGGCGTTTGTGGGAGCTTTTGATAAGGTTCCTGATGCCGGAGGACTGCCAGCTTATGAACCTGGGTCGTAGCGATGATTTTTGAGGCGTGAGGACTTCTGGCTAAAGTGCAGCCCAAGTCATGGGGTGAGCGCAATGAACTTCAGGCAGCCCAGGTCACAGCAGAGAGGGAACACTGCAGGGCTTATCACTGCAGAATCTCCCCATGGAAAGCTTATGAGTGCATGGAGAGTTGGCTGCTGCAAACCGTGTGCATGTATAGTACTTTTTGTGTAACCTGCCACGCTTGCTGTCCTGGGGAACAGGACAGTGGGGAAAGACTGATGCACAATTTTATTTGAGCCGTACTGAGAACGTTATTAGTCAGCAGAAGTATGCCAAACACCTGTATCAATTAATGTAGTGGTTGAGAGATTCAACACACTATTGGGTCCATTTATGTTAGTAGATTACATGTCAGCTGTGTGTGGCTTTGCTTGCCCAAACGGCCATGAGTAGGTTTCTTCACATAAGGCCATTCCCTTGTTTGTTTCACGCTATTGCTTAATGTATGTGCATTCCATGTTTCATCATGCTGCTTGCTATTTGTACAATGCTACATGTCTCGAGGGTTATAGGAAGGAGTACAATGTGTAGGTTATCTGGTATGAGGTAGGAGCGCAGGCAGGTCACAGGGTAGGAGTTGAAGGTGGGTTTAAAAAAAATGTGTTTACATTAAAATTGAGTCAACAATTTCTTTTTGCAAAACCGAATGAAAATGAAGATTTTTTTTCAATAAAACATTAAGATAATGTATGGCAGTGTATGAAAAGAAAAGAGCAAGGAGAAAAGGAGAGAAGAAGAAAAGGTAGAAAAATGTACATTTTTAAAAAAGAAGATGGCTCTGTATATGTGTGTTTTTCCCTTTCTCCCCCATACCTATCCAATTATGCTTTCCCTTAAGCTCTTTCCAGGTTTCCTTACCTCCCCCTCCCTATCCACAACCTCTCCCTAATCCCTCTTCCCCAGTTGGCTGCCACGTGGTTCCCTGTTAATTCAGACATCAGGCGCCCATGCCAACTACGGTGGGAGGGTCGAATCTATTTGGCTTCTGTGGTTCGGGGGAGAATGTTGATACTCCTTCCCCTTTGGATTCTTGACAGCAATTGACTCACAGAAGTGCAATAAACCATAGACCTTTTTAAAACTGAGACTCTTATATGGGTGCCATATTTGACATATGTTTTTAATGCAACTCTGGCACAGAAGAATGCACCACCCTGTTGAACTAGTGCAGAAATCACCCTTTTTATAGAAAGGGCAGGCGGGAGGAACCTTCTTACTTCCCGCTTATGTAATTTCTCGATGCAGGGGGAAACATTTTTGCAAGCACAGTCATGGCCCACCTGGAAGCATGGTTAAAAGAGTCTGCATTATCCAGCATTTACAATATGGCTTCCAGGTTGGGATAAGCACAATGGACCAACGTCTGAGTCTGAGTACCTTGACCTTGGTGGGCTGAATATAAATTAAGGGGACCCCCCCTTGACCAGTGGCCCACCAAGAAATAGGCCACACCTGGCTGATATGGCCCAGGTGGGAAGAAGCTCTGGGGGCTCCCCACGCCACTTCTGATTGCCAGACTGCATCTTGTTCAAGCAGCCCAGCCATTTAATAGACTTTAGTGCCCCACAGATCTTTGCTGTTGCTACCTGCTGCCTACTGTCAGCCCTTTAAAGAATTTTGGGATCCCCACACACCCCTTGCTGTCATTGCTGCTGCCACGAAAGCCATCACAGAAGAGTGCCGGATGAAAGGAGATCAAGAGAGCAGCAGCCAGAGATTTTGAGACAACCCTGGCCAGGTTGTCTTGCAAGTAGGGTTTGTATTAATTGTTGTTTCAATACAGTGCACTGTATAGACTAGTATATCGTTTTTAAAGACTCTTTTATATTTGTAATATTTGAAGGATTCTTTTTATATTTTTATGTTTTTCTTTTTAGTAATGCAGCTGATTAGGAGTAATTTAAGTTGTATATGTTGTCTTGTGTTTGGCCGTTGTATAAAAAAAAATCACAAAACCCTGCTTGTGTACCGGGAAAGTATATAAGTGAGCTTTAACAACTAAAGAACCCTACACCAGCATTTCTTTTTTCCGCCTTTCCTTTTGTGCTCCAGTTACTCTACCCTTGTGTTTTCTTCTTAGGGGAACCTGAGTGCCCTAACCTCTTGATCTTCCCTACTCTTGCCACCTTCCTAGTGAACCCAGGAGAGCAGGGTTTTGAGACAGGTAAGAGGCGGGTCAGGTTATAAGTAAAGGATTAAGCTACCCATTGTGTGCCCGCCTACACCTGTCTCCCAAAAAGGTGCATTGGATGATCACCCCGCTACATGCACGTGAAGTCCAAATTATTCTTTCTCCGTTCCCTTTTTTTAATCCACAGACAAAATAAATTTCCTGGCTAAATCCTGTAACTAATTCCTGTGTAGCATGTTGTGGTAGATTTAGATGTGTGTGGCTTTTTACTGTCTTATTCTCTGCAATGCCTTTATAGACGTAAATACTGTGAAATGCGTGTTCCATGTAAACATTAGGCAAGCAGCTCTCGTACAAAAAGAGAAACCTAAAGATGTCCCCTGGCAGCGATAACAACTGAAATGCTTCTCTTCTTTCAAATGCTTCTTAAATGCACGTTTTTATACAACATAGTCGATAAGTAGGGTATTATTGCAGGCTGGGGAGGACCTCATAGTGCCAACACAAACGTTTTCATGTATTAAATGGCATCATAATGAAGACACACATCTCACAATCATGTGGATAAGCTGCTGATTAATATAACATTGCAAGAGTTTAGATAACAGCAAATAAATAAAAGCTATGCGTTATGGGACTGGTTTTCCCCCAAGTTCAGAACTATTGCACATTCAATTGTAAACACACCATGTGTTAAATTAGCATGTACACCAAGTAATCAAAGAGTGATAATGAAGGTACAAACAAACAAGCATTGTTCTTTGTTAGGTTTGAGAAAATGGCAGCAATCCTCAAAAGGACTTTCTTGCAATGATACAACGTAATACCAAATCTTGCTCATCTCTGGCAGTCTGCCGATGATGGCTGAAAGAACTTCAAAAATAAAATGTTAGCAAAGCCAAAGGATATGACTGTTTTCTAATGAGATCAATATATCATTTTGATGAACACATAGATTTGCAAATAGTGGAGTTGTTTTAGAGTGTAGAGGGGATTGGTTACAGAAAGGCAGAGTGGATTATTTTTATTAAAAAAAACAGAGGGGGCGGAGCTAGTCAAGCTCCAAGATGGCTTTGCATTCCTCGGACTCTGGTGCGAGCTCCATTGCCGGTGATAATTCCCCCAACAGGAAATGAGGTAAGGCCTGATTGCAGATGACCAGGTAACCCACAAATAACAGTGCTTCCACTGCAGAGTTCCGATGACAATGAAATGGTCTTGATTGATGCTTCAATGTGGAAGCACTAGGGAAAGTAGGAAGATGCCAAGCGAGCTTGCCAGCAGTGGGCTTTTCCCACTTTTACCATCATTTGCAAAAGAGAAGTAAACCGATGTGCGCTCAAGTGGATGCCTGATGCCTCGCTGCAAAGCACAGTGGTCACAGGTCCATGAGTCACTCATTTGGCAGAGGCACCATTTTTTGGGATGCTCGCTGCATGGACTGGCTAAAACTTAAATACACAGAGGCGTAGCAGGAACAAGTCTTGCTAAAGCACATTGGTCTGAACCAGGTAACGAATCCCACGAAGGTCAAAGCCATGGCAGATCACTTCTGGAACTTCTGGAGGCAGATCCCAAGCCAAAAAAAGAAATAACCTATCAAATCAGTTAAAGGAGACACCGCATGGATAGGAGAAGGAGTGAAATCGGGTGGTAGTATATCCCTCCTGAAAGTTGCATGAACAACCTGATACATGTAACTTTTTAAGAAATGCTGCCTCTGAATACTAACCTGATGATTGACTTGCTGCAGCATTTGTTCTCAAGTTGCAGCATATTTATTTATTTATTTATGCAACTATAAATCTATGGCATGAATAAATAGGCTTTATTTTTGTCAAAAACTCTACTTTGAAGTTGCAATTCTTTCTTTACTGGTGAACTTATAGCTGCGATCAATATCTAGCATTTCCTAGCAAACACAAACTGACTAATTGATTTCCAATTCTCTGTGCTAACTTTGCAATAAATGTTGAACTCCAGCGGTCAGAGCTTGCCGGGGCGGTAATTCCCCCTTCCTCCATGGCCCTTCCCCATTCCCATTTTTGCCCCATAGGGCTCAATGGGAATGGGGAAGGCGCTAAGTACGGTGCCGCAAATTGCGGCACCGTAATTAGCACCAAGGTCCCTTTGCGGGTCCCTACTTTAACTGTTGGTCTATACCAGCCGTTAAGGTCGGGTCCCGCAAAGGGATCTCGTAGTTAGGCGCTAATAGGTTAACGGCGCCGCAGCCTTTTACGGCGCCGTTAACCCATTAGCGCCTGGGTCGTAATGAGGCCCAATGTGTCAATGTTTCAAGTGGTAGTTGGATGTTATATTTAACTTACAGTGAATGTTATTACATTAATTGAAAACGTTAGAAGTTCATTGCAGCATACTGATAATTCGATGATGAAAACGTTAAATAATCAAAATGTGTGTTTGCAAGGGCTGCACCTGTAACCATTTATAGGGGAAGCTTGCATTGCCTTGTGCATGCTGTACATGAAGGAGAGAGAATATTGCACCGGTCTTGTCTGTCCTCTACCTGCACCTCCGATTTATGAGAGGGGTGTGTACAGGTCCTTGCAGACAGTTGTCCTACAATGCTGTACGTGTGCATGTTTGTAAAGGAAACGTGCACTTCCCCTGGAATGCTATACGAGTACCTGTTTTCATGGATCCTACACTGGCCCTTCCCACGTGGTACCTGTTTGTGATGGCAGCTTGCACTAGCCTTGTCCATGACTGTACCTATTAGTGATGGAAGCTTCCAGTGATCCTGCGCATGATGTTTCTGAGTGATCCTTTTGTACTGACCCTGCCTGCACTGTACATACACACATTTGTGAGGAAAGCCTGACTCAGCCATGCCCAGGCTGTCAATGTATTTATTTATTCATATTTGTAGAGCGTGCAACAGCCCTTAGGCATCTGGCACTTGTTACAGAGAGTGAGCAGACTTAGTTACATGGAGAGAAGCATTTTTCATTTTACATTTTTACATTTTTCATTACAGAATACAATTTACATTATGAGAGGCAGTAGGAGTTTACCGCATTGGTGAGTGTGTCCTTGAAGATGTCTGCTAGGATGTTGGGGTCCTGCGAGAACGGGGGCGATAAGCATGGGATGTCAAGGTAAGGTCAGAGGTTGTCCTAGTTGAGTTTTTTAGAGCTCCTTGCTTTTGCTGGTGGGGCGTGTGAGAGGGTTTTGGTGATATGGGCTGTAGGGATAGTAAATTGAATGCAATAGTGGTCAGTCCAAGGGTATGCATGTGTTACCCTTGTCTCTACTGTGCCTGTACTTGCTTGTGAGTATACTTGTATCTGCTTATGAGGAAACTTGCATTGACCATGGCACTGCCACCATTACACCTCCAGCGATAACGGCATCCCATTGGCAGTAGTCAGTTGCCTGGCAGTAGGTATTTCCTGCAAAGTCAGATGGAGTATTGGGTAGAATACCACCTGCTCAGAGCTGGTGAGGTAAGTCCCACACCTAACCTACTCCCAGGCATCTGATATGCAAAAACAATCCCTCCTTTCAGTTAGGAACACATGGGATTCCCTCTACTCAGCTAGGACTGCACGGCAGAGCAAAGGGTATTTCCATGCTTATCTGATTCCTGGAAGAAAGTCAAATGCAAGGGAAATACCACCATCCCCAAGAAACCAGTGGTGGTAGTAAAGCTACTGCCAGCCAACAAGACTGTCTACCTTTCACTGACTTGTTACTCAGATTAATCAAATTGGAATGAGTGTTGGTGGAGCCTGGAAAATGTGCTGCATTCAAAGCCAGTAGCAGCTTCACGTTAATATTGGGTGGTGCTGGTGGACAGGTGGAAGGAAGTGAAAGCCTATCAACCTTGAAAAGCAGCTTCTGTATTTAATTAAAGTGACCCACTTTGGCTCAGTACATCTGTATGTTGAATGTCTATGTTTGTATGGGTGGCGAGGGGGGTGCATTGGTATTTCTAATTATACCTAATACCATATTTCTTTTCTAATCCTACGGGACATTTCTATTTCTAAACCCATCTAATCTGGTCACTGTTTCTAAACATGTGTGGAATAGATTGTATGTGTTAGAGAGACAGTAATTTGATAAGAAAAGTGGGTCCAACAAATGAAAGTAATGAACATGTGGGAAGGGCATGCATGTGAAGGGGTGAGGGTACTTTTGGGGAGGTGATGCTATTGTCTGGACACATAGGTTTGGAACTCGGGAGCAGCAAAATGGCCATTAACCTAGGGTTGCAAACATCCTTGCAGCAGCCCTGGGTTTGTGATCCTGCAACACTGACTTGAGTAGCTTACGATGGCGGTGCCATACCTGCAAGTGTCAGAGAGTTGCAGACATTAGGCTCTATTTCAGCTTGAGGAAAACACAAGTGTGGCGTGTGGGTTATCTTCTGAGTGTGGCCATGTACTGGCACCACTGGCAGTGATCCCAACTCTGGGAGAAATTGTGGCACAGGAAGCTGCATGAGGAGAAGTCACACCTGTTACTTGGTGAAGGGAAATGGGGAAATGTCATCTTGCTATTTTCTTCCTTTGCTTAATGGCTTCACTCTACCAGATGCCTGCGGCCCCCAACCATGGCCTGTTTTGCCAGATGTGCCTCTAGTTACTCTCAGACATTGCATCAATTTGGCTTGTAAACCTTGAACTACTATGGTTTTATAATGCTTGCCCTAGTAACATGCTGTCTGTTGGGAACACTTGCCATTCCAGACAAAGATAATAGGTCCGATTCAAAGGGGGAGCCCTTTTTGCCCCTAAAATCTTTGCCGTGGAAAGGGCTCATATAGCAACAGGGCTGGGAGAGGAGGTGAACCACTTCTCACAATAATACATGGGGAGATGCACTTGATGGCTGTGCTCAAAGGGTTGCAAGTAACCACTATTAGCAACGCAGTAGTTCCAGTTGTAGAAACAAACTGAACTCTATGAATGCCCAAGTAGTGTCTTGCACAAAAGTGGTGAAAGATATAAAGGTATGATTAAGAGAGTCAACACTCTCTAGGTTAGTTAGTACGCTTATAGCAGAAACGCTGCCAGTTAGAAGTATTTTTGTAATTGCTTAATTGAATTGACTGATGTGTTGTTAAATGTGTTGGTAGTATTGGACCTGCCTGTATTTGTATAATGTAATACATTTCAATTACGCTGCTTGATTGTTTTTGCCTGATTGCATTTAGCAGTCGGAAAGCTCAGTTGTGTGTGTTCGAGTTTCGAATTACTGCCTGTATTTGCCTTAAACTTCTTGTTTGCAACCTAGAAAGTAGCGCGCGCTGAAAAGTATATTACCTCAGCCGTCCGCTCTAAAAACAAAACTTTTGGGGAATCCTTGCTTTAAACTTGGAAGCTTTGAAACTTTGAAAACTTGAACTTGCACTATACGTACTACACTTCCCAGCAGCCCTTGTGCTACTGAAAAGGATACGTCAGGCGCTTCAGCGCCGGCGCTTCAGGGACAAAGCCAGTCTATGCCGGTCCCGGCGTCCCACGGCACGAAACTCTGCCGGATTTACCTTGCAGAAATCGGCGTTCAAACTGCAGGTATGGGGTACCTTGAACTCTGCCAATTGGTGATTCATGCTACCACATTACAGAATCAAGGGCTAGCCCAGGACTACATTAGGTCAAGACTAGATCTACCCACATCAAATATACCTTTAGACGACTGCATCCTACCAACATCAGCCCCTAATGATAAACAGGCACCAGAGACCCATAAGCTAAATGATCCGGAACCAACTAGACTTAAAATTGCATTACTAAACACCAGATCACTGACTAAACACGCTCAGGAGATCCACGACTATATTGTTGATGACAAGTTGGACATCCTATGCCTCACGGAGACATGGTTACAGGAACCAATGGGCCCAACCATAGATGTTGCAGTGCCAAATAACTACATCATCTATTCCAAAAATAGAGAAACCGGGAAAGGTGGAGGAGTAGCTATAATAGCCAGACAAATCCTCAAACTCTTCGCCTCCCCCATACAATCTACCGGGTGTGAGATTATACATCTCAAACTGACACCCACCCACAACAACTGTACAAACATTATAGTCTTATATAGGCCACCATCCCTAATCTCCGACTTTAATGATGAATTGATTAATATCTTAAACAACATTAAATCATCCAACACTGAGACCACTCTCCTCTGTGACATTAACAGATGGAGGGGCAACCGCAATGACCCCAAAGCTATTAGTTTAGAAGAAGAACTGGAAAACTGTGCCTTTACAATAATCAACAAAGGTCCCACAGCAGTTACTGGGAACCAGCTTGACTGGATAATTAAGAACAATTCAGACATAACAATACTAGGAACCTACCCTTGCATTTGGACAGACCACTATAAAATTGAAGCCTTACTGACCTTAAAACAAAAAACAACAAAAATAAACAACTCACCCAAAACAGTACTTGAAAGAAACTTAAAAAAAATCACCAGCACCATGCCAGCAGAGAGTATAAATAAAATTATGCATAAAACCAAAGATGATGATTCATGTGAAAATATCATATTGGTACACAACCAATGCATAAAAGAACTACTAGAAACCCATGCTCCTTTGAAAAATAAACAAGTCAGGTCCAATATAAACCATCAAAAACGAATTGGAAGCATGCAGATAGCAGATACAAAACTAAATTCATAGAACTTAAGAAAAATAATTACAATGAACTTATCAGCACAGCTTCCAACTCTACTGGCAAACTTTTTCAGATACTCAAAGTCATTGATAAACCTAAGGCTCTTACCCCGCCTTTTCAGCCAACAGAACTAGACTGTGAAAAAGTTCAAATAGCTTTCCACGACAAAATCATTAAGGCCAGAAAGACAATTCTAAATTGCCAGAACGATAGCCCACCAATCCCCAACAAACTAAATGGAAATAAGTTTGGACCACAAAACCCAAAATTTGAATTCACACCCATATCATTGGAAGAAATGAAGAAAACGCTAGCCAATATTAGATGCACTTCATGCACAGAAAATGTGTTACCATCAAAATTAATATTGGAAAACACAGAAATCTTTGTGCCCTTTCTTAGAAGAATGGTAAACGCTTCATTTAGGGACCTTATTGTACCCACTATAGCAAAAACAGTTACGGTTACACCACTACCCAAGAAACCAGAACTGGACCAACAAGATCCTGCAAATATAAGACCAATAACAAATTGCAATTTCTTGTTGAAAATACTGGACAAGGTCGCTACTGGACAGCTCCAAGACTATGTGGATAGAAACGATCTCCTGCACCCTCAACAGTCGGGTTTCAGAACTGGCCACAGCACTGAATCGGCACAGTTAGATTTGCAACTGAGATGCTGAGTATTCTAGATAAGGGCAAAACAGGCCTACTGATTTTATTAGACCTCTCGGCAGCCTTTGATCTGCTTGATCACACAAGGCTCTGAGAGGACTTGGAACTCTCAAGAAACTGCTCAAAAGGGGCAACTGAGTGGATATCCTCATTTTTACAAAACAGACAATCCAAGATCATTTGGGGCAACCAGACCTCTAAAACTAAACCAGTGGACTGCGAAGTCCCACAAGGAGCCAGGTTCTCCCCCCTGCTATTCAATCTGTACATGCGTTGCCTACGCACCATACTGACCCAACTAGGCATTTTCTTCACCAACTTTGCCGACGACACCCAATTGGTCTTTGTGTTACACCTTTCGAACGGTGGCAGTTAAGACGACAATGGTCGTTGTGTGGATCCGCACTTCACGGGAATTTCATGATGGCTGGGAATCACTGGTACAGGAGAAATGACGGTCTAGTTGTTGCACGTCTTTCACACACGCGATCGAGCGATCACATGACTGCATTTAAAGACTGGAAGCCTTCCCTCCAGTGCGTTGCTTCTGCTTTGTACAACGCTTTGTACGTTCGCTATACTTTTTTTGAAATATTCCTGTGGATATTCAAGGACCGTACCTTATTCCCTCATTCCTGCCTTCCTTCCCATACAGCAATCCTGCGCTTCCCATCTCTCCCGCAATAGTTTCTGTTCCGAACTTCCGGGTTCACAAATCTCTTCCCGCTCAGGTTTCGCCTTCCCGTGCAGAATCCTTTTTTGGGCCAGCCTTCCCTCTTGAGACAGTGAGTTTCTTCCTCTCAGCAACTTGTATTCCTCCCTCTCCCTTCTCTATTTCTATAATTAACCCTCTTATTCTCATTCGAAATCTTCAGGCAACACACAGAGCCAACGCTTTCGACACCAGCCTCCTCCTAACTATTTAAATCTGTTTAAAGTCTAAGTCAGTAAGTGGGGTCACCTTCCAACAGACTTTCTTATTCTGACTCTCTCTCTTTTTCCATTACTCACCTGTTAATTCTTATTCTGTAGGAAACTCCTCTCCTGCATCAGCATCCTTGCGCCAAAGAAGAGTCAACTCCTCCGAAGCACTCATCAAGATCACCCAGGGTTTTCTTCCCCTGGGGGTTTCCCTGGGGCTCCTGTCTCTCCCTTTCTGGCTTTCATACCGCCTGGGACTCGGGAGGAGCAGGGGTCTCTGCGAGATTCTTGTATTCTTCCTTGCTGCTCCAGGAGATTGCCATCAGAACAGGTTAGTGACTGTAATTTATTGACCAGTCTTTAACACTTCGAGCTTAGTGGAGACTACAAACTAGACAGCGAAAAATTAACATTGTTATACAACATCATTGAAGGCTGGATGAAGGCTAATTGGATGTGCCTTAATGGTACTAAAACAGAGCTGATGATTTTTGGGTCACCACATGCCAGAAAAAAAACTGAGCCCAATAAAATGCTCGAATTATGATATCAGAAAAAAAAGTGAAGACGCTCGGAGTGTACCTGCAAGCCTCATTGGGAGCCAAGGCCCATACAGCCTACCTGAAAAGAAATTGCCAATACCATCAAAAGTTACTCAAAAAAATCAGACCTCTGCTCAATCAGAAAAACAGCATTACCATTGCGAAAGCTACAATACTGTCTCAACTAGATTACTTCCTGCTTCTAGGTGCTAACAACAAATTCCTGAAGCAATGCAGGTGATTCAGAATAATGCCATTAGGACTATCACGGGCAAGACTAGAAGGGAACATATAACAAGCGACAGAAGAGAATTGCACTGGCTGGCCATTGAGGAGAGAATTGCATTCAAGTCCTTCACAATGGTTCATCGATGCCTATATGGCAAAGCCCCCACATACTTAAAAAAGCTCTTCAAATGGCATGAACCAGCCAGAAATTTAAGATCCTCTAATAAAGGACTCCTTCAAACCATTCCAGCAAAAAAGCTAAATGGTCTGGGCAAAGCATTCTCGAGTAGAAGTACCCTGAAATGGAACAAGCTACCCGTGACTCTGAGGATGGAAACCAATCACACACACTTCAGAAAGAAACTAAAGACTTTGCTTTTCAAATAAATTCCTGGCCAGACAAACACTAAACCCGTAGACACTGCTCCAAATGTTTTACATGTGTGGCTAGACCACTGTCCCGTTTTCTGTCTTCACAAGTCCTGTCTTTTCGGAATGCGCTCTGATGCCTGCGGGCTACAGCGCCATACTAATGAATAAATAAATAAACACCATTCAGCAAGAGTGAACAATGGGGTGCAACACCACTTTGTGTCCACAAGGTTTCATTAATCTGCAGTGATAACCATAATTTTGACAGAAGCCCAAGTTCAACACTTTGAGATCAAATCTCGAGCTTTGAAGCTGCAAACACTGGGCTTTGCACTGGGCTTTGCAACTGCCGGCGGATTCAAGGCACTACCTGACATTATACGCTCCTTTCTGGGGAATGTCTTTCAATCTGAGATTGCAGAGGGGAGCGCAACTATTCACAAGCTGATATTTCTTAAATGGCAGCAAATAGAACAAAGATACCAGTATTGCAAAGGAAAGAGAAAAGGTCATGAGATCTCCTTCTAAAAGATAGGAATCACAGACTACATGTGCCCTCTAACTTACTTAGTGGAACACAAACTAGGAGACAAGAACTCAAGTACTTAAAAAAGGAAACACTAAAGCTTGTGCACATGTTGTTAGGGCCCTGATCCAGCACTGTCAAGAGGGTTGCATGTACAGGTGGAGTAGATCGAGTGGACGGAACAGATGCAGTGGATGGAACAGTTGAAGTGGATGAAACAGATGGAGTGAATGAAACAGATGGAGTGGATGGAACTGATGGAGTGGATGGAACGGACGGAGTGGATGGAACGGACGGAGCGGATGAATGGATGGAGTGGATGGAACTGATCAAATGGACGGAACAGATTGAGAAGATAGAACAGATGGAGTGGACTGAACAGACGTAGTGTATGGAACAGATGGAGTGGATGGAACTGATAACCAGCATATTACCCTACCACGCTTATTCTCTCCTATACACCAACATGCAACTAGAATGCAGCGATACTATGACACATTTGGTATAGATGTTCTCATACTAACACCCGCCACATACTCCTCATCATCCTAATTAAACATCAGCTAAGCTCACCGCTAGCTTAAGCATCTCCTCAGGCCTAACGCAGCCACAAATCAGTCTGGGCGTCATCCCTCCAGAATGAACACATATACCGGACCTCCCAACCGCTACACCTACTGCTAAGAAGCAGCTATCATATAACTACCACACTGGCTGCCCACATATCTGGTGCACACACGCACCTTATGACTCTTTCTCTCTCTACTGACTTGAACTACGGTTCCCGAGGGCGTTCAACCTACCAGCGCTTTGAGATCATACCAATGATACAGAAGGCACTATATAAATGCCAAGTAACATAACATAACAGGTTATGCAATTAACGTGGTGACATAAAAGGTGAAGTGGTAGGTGACATCGGGAGTGGTGATGTCACTGCACATGGCGCAGGTAGTATAGATATAGTTTAAGACACAGGAGATGGCGTAACGCAGAGTGTGTGCAACTTGTTTTATGAGAGGATAGCTGGTGCCACATGGGCATAGGGGTAGCGGCGCAAGGTGTATTAGGGGGATTGCGAGCAATTTGTGAACATTAGAGAAGCCATGTTTTGTAGGACCATGTTAGGAAAGCATTTTTGCAAAGGGCTGCAGGCTTTTGTCACAGTAATGTTCATTTTTTTGTATATTTAGCAGAAACAGTGCACAGTAATGTTGCAAGACTGATGTTTCCCAGGAGAACACAGTCCTATCAAAGTCTTTTTATGAGATACTTTTGAGACCATCAAGCGAGGCACCTGGGTGTCAGAGAAGAATTGGCTGGGGAAAATGGATGAAATACAGTTAATTAAAATATATCCATGGTGTTGGACATGCTTTTTAGAAGCACACCTGGCAGGGAGCTGTGAAAAGGTAGCTGGTGGGCTAGAGCATGGGGATGGGGTTGTGGTGCACGTGACAGGGAACCAATCAGCGGAGAGAGGTTTCTGTGTTCTTAGAGTTCAACACTGTAAAGTATCCTGGTGTCGGTTAGGCACATCAATGGTCAGACTCGGTGAGAAGGTCCTGCCCCGTGCCATCTCAAGATGCCTTGTCCAATCAGTAAACAGCAGGTTATCCATTTGTTTATTGTGCAGTGCCAACCAGTGGCGATCAAGTGTTTTTGACTGATCAGCACAATAACATAATTGGGGTGGTGTGGGAAGGTTCATGATGTCACCAGGGATGTCAATGCGATTTTGTTCCAAATATTTTTTATCCAATAAAGCTCACTTAATGTAAAGCTCACTAGAGGTGTCTGACGTAGTTCCACCAATCAGCTTGTGTGACCTGTCCCAAAAACGTAATTAAATTGTTGTATGGTAACTTTGTAATTTGTGTATAAAAAGTATAGCCACAGCGGGCAGCTGTGTTGGTCCAGTGAATCTGCATTACTTCTTGCTTGGTGTATGCTCCTTTTAGATTACTTTTTCTTTCCTGGGATTACTTTTGGTGGTGATCCCCTGGTACACACAAATGGGAAATTAAAGTGTTTGTGTAGGTTGAGTGGCCTGGGAATTCCTTGAGCCACTAATTAAGGAAAGAAGTTATTCATGTTGGTGTTTAGAGTTCAGATGTAAAAGTATGGTATACCACTTTTGGGTGTGAAACATAAGATGCTGGAGTATTCATTTAGTTGAACCAGACCATTGGATGGTTTTTGAGGGCTCCGATTGAAGTTATGTGCCACAAAGCATTATGCGTACCATAGTAGTGCCATACAGATCAACGATGTGTACACAAAATACATAAATAACCTGATTTAGTGGATATCTGGACCATGCCTCCACCTCTCCCACCCAATCTGGTATATATTAAGCTGAACGTTTTCTTGTATCTCCTGCGTCCTGATACCCTTGGGTCTGGCACGCAATACAAATAAATAAACAAACAAACAAAAATATGGTAACAGCTGTGTACATGTCCTGAGACTCCCCTAGCTTAAGAAAAATTAAGAAAAAATGGCGAGAACGTTTTTAACAATCAACAGTTCATTGTTCATATTGTCAATAGCATATTGTGACCAATCCTGGTTAGTAATTGCCAGGCCTTTGTTAACAGCGAATTCCAGGTGCCGTTTAATATTTGTGTCCTGTTCTGTCCGGCAGCGGCTCTGTAGGTCAGCCAGGTCAAGTCAACATAGCAAAAAGGTTCAGAGGGAGTTGGAGGCGGGAGGGCTGAAGCCCATTCAGCTCAAATGTGTTGCACCACTACTTGTATTTAATCCCTTAGTTACTTATTGGTAATCTTCTTTACTCATAGCCCTATTCTTACTCACCCCAGTACTTGTGTATGAAGCACATACACAAGTACTAGGAGGAGGTAGAGGGACATGGAGATAATGCCTGGCTTAGTTACCTGTAATCTACATTACTCCTAGCCCAACAATTCCTCATCCCAGTGCTTACCTATGAGGCAAGGAGCCTCATACGTACGAACTGGGACATGGACAAGGGATGTGGAGTTAATTCTGGGCCAAAACGCTGATTTTGGGGGTTGGGACAGTGGTTGGGAGGGAGAGGGGATCTGTGGGGGGTGGGTTGGGATGGGGATTGTGCAATAAAGCATAATGGTCAGTGGCTAGAGAGGCATTTTGGTGCAACCGGTCTAGTTATTTCTTAGTTTAGCTTGACTTTTTTTCACTGGGCATCTCTGATAAAGCAGTACTGCTAAGTGTAAATTATACATTTTGAAATGCAGCATTGTATATTTTTCTCAGCATCTGTGATAAAATAACCTTGATAAGTGTTATTTCTTCAACGTACCTTTTGGTGCAGCCAATCTAGGTATGCTTAAATGTGGCCTGGCATGCTTTAAAGAAATATGTTATTACATGTCTAGACTGGTCTACATTGTGTAGCCAGTTGGACATGTTTTTATTGTGGCATGGAATTTCTAATAGCAAAGCATTATATCAATTAAAGCATTAACGTTCCTCTGCACTGTTGGTGACTTGCATGCATTTGATTTTTGGAATGGTGTTTACCTACAAAACAATTGCAAATGCTCTGGCCTTTTAGCCAATTTTTCTAAGAAAGTGTGCTGTATAATGCATTAAAACACATATTTATATCTTTCACCTAGTGCAGTGTGCAGCGTACACCTGCAACAGCACCTTCATGCATATTGCGCAAGCGTGGTAATCTAGGCAGGCCCAGAGTACGGCGCAATCCGTGAATTGTTTCTGAGTTGCGGGGGGCCCTCGGCATGGCTCGCAGGGGGGGACCCAAATGTTGTGTTACGCCACTGACGCTGCTGGAATATTGCATGGAATGTCCCAGCCAACCTTCTCAATGGTTCTGATAAAGTTGCTTGATGCACTAATATGACATGTGCCAAATCACATAACAATGCCCACCACCACGAACCAAGTATGCCACAAAGGAATTTTTGTATGCAACAGTCCACACCCCTAATATGATTGCTGCTCTATACTGCACGCACTTGGCTTTGCTCCCACTCCAGCCAAAGGAGCAAACCTACTGCAACAGGAAACAGTAACAAATTGATGAATGTGCAAATAGTGTGTGATGACAATTTGACAGTGAACCACATCGTTGCACATTTCCGTGATTCCACCCATGACGCTGTGGTTCTGCAGAACATCACCCTGCCAGGATCCTGGACTAACACAGGGGACCTCGTACATGGATACTTGGTAAGTAGAAAGACTAACAATTAAATGAACATTTGGAGCAAATAATGAGAAGGGGATGACGGTGGAGGCACAGGAGGAATGCCATACCTGTCATGCATGGCAAAATTGTTAATACATGGTGCATGCAAGTCATGGAACACAGACCTGCATTGTGCAGAGCTCCCTAAACCCCAGAGTAAATATGCCATCATCAATATCGCCCCCTTGCCCAAGCACAGCGTGACATGAGTGTGCATGTTAGTAGGGTACGTAGGATGCACTGACGTTTGCACTAGTAACCCTGACAATAACCTCTACAATGTAACAGCGAGAATGGCATACACATGCCAATACCATCCAACAATGCACAGCACGAGTACCAATGAATAGCAGCAACAGGGCAGGAATTTTGAATGGGGTAAGTTGGGATAGTAAGGTGGCAAACTCATTCACCATGCTGCAGGATCAGCAGCACTTCTTGCTCATTGTCAATGTTAAGACCAACGCAGCCCTAACGTTGTGTAGTGGGATCCCCATGTATACTTGATTATGTACATGAAAAAAAACAACCCAGCAGCATAGTACAATGATGACTGCCTACATACCGAATATTTCCCTCATTAAATACTGCTACTACATATTGCAGGTGACTCTGAGTATCCGCAGCTGCCATGGCTGATGACACCCATCAGAAGCCCTGCAACGCCACATGAGGTGGCATACAACGGTGCACACAAACACACAAGGGTGTGCTTAGAGCACATATTTGGACTTCTCAAAGCAGGATCCAATGCCTGGACAGGACCAGCAGTGCGCTCAGGTACAGCCCTGTGAAGGTGGGGAGGATTGTCATGGTCTCTGCAATGCTGCACAGCATGTGAATTAGGAGTAATGCTCCCAGGCCTCCAGAGGATGACAACATTCGCCCACACTACAATGATGAAGATGAAGCATATCCTCACAGGCCCCCTCAGGCGCTCATTGAGAATCATTTTTTAAAATGCATGCGATTTGACATTTCACAGTACAATTTCTCGTCAATAAAAACGCATCAATAGCAAATATAAAACGAACACAGGATTCTTTTGTTGGAATGCTAACAATTGTATTGTGCAGGGGCATACCCACGCACACCTGCTACTCTGAACTCCAACACACATGGCCACCCACCACCCTCAGCTGCAATACCCATGCCCCGCACCACTCCTCTCCTCAGAACCAATGACTGTTCTATGTCAGTCCCTACTTTCCTCTGCACTTGCCATGTCCGCGCACATGTGGTGGGGAGTGAGAAAGTGTCTGCCATCCTCTCTGTAATGTAGTATTTGGGATGGAACACTCTCTGGGAGTGGCAGGGATGGAGCTTCCAATGTTCCCTAATGCACTGTAGTGTGAGCATAATAACTGCCTATCAGCTCTTCTACTCTATGCCTTTCCAGGGTGATAGCAGCTGTGTCATCTGCAGTGCAGGTGCCCTGCCGTTCCATGGCACTGGTCAACCCTCTTGATGCCCCCTGCACAGCATCCCTAATGGCGTGTAAATGGCCACATTGCTCCATTGCAATCCTCTCCGTGCACTCCTGCTGCTTCTCCACCACATTCAGTCTCTCCCAGATTGTTTGTAGGGTAACATGGGGCACCAGGGATGATATGTTGAGACGCCGCTCCCTCCCTGATGAATGCTCACTATGCATTGATGTGACATCACCATCACTGGGAGAGTAAGAGTCCTGTTCATGGTTCCACTGCAGTGCAGGGCCACTGGAAAAGGGTGAGGTTGATATTGGGTTGGAGGTCATAGGTGCTGCAGTGGATGTACTCTTCCCCTCATCCCCTGCTTGGCTGCCTTGAGTTTCTGTTGGGAGAGATGTGGCATGTGGTCACTTGATATGTACCTTACAGGAATTACTATTATATACATTCAGTCTGATTGTTAGTGGCTAGAAGTCACCAAATCTGGGTAATGTGCGTTGATATTAAACATGATCTGTCTTTGAGTGGCCTTCTGGCCTACATGCACACTATAGCTATGGGATGACATTGGGTCTGAAGCTTGCATTTAATAAACAGGGCGGCCCTGAAACGCTTTGCCTGGCTTGTGTCGTTGTCTACACAATGCATATGGACGCTCTGCAGTCTCATGTGGGTCTTGAGAATATTGTGACAGGGTGGTTTCTTGGGACATGTCATGTCGTGCCCCCTGATTGATGTTTTTCATCTTGTATTGCCCCTTTGGTAGCCTGTGTATTGTCAATGTCATTCTGTGTGTCTGATCGATATCTGGTGCCAATATGGTATGACGTAGGCTGCACAGCAAATAGTTGTTTACCCAGATGTTCCAGTCAGTCATCAGGTTTTTGTGAGGGAGTAATGGTATGGTTACTTAGTGGGGTGGGGGGTACTGGAAATTTCGTAGGCACTCGGGGCCAAATGACACCCCGTTGCTTTCAGACATTTTCTAACATCATTTTTGAACTTCAGTCTCATAGTGTATGGGTCTGACCTTCCTGGAGCACTCATTGTTGGAGCCACTGGATTGGTTGCAAAGATTGTGCATGTGCACGTGTGGCCAGGAAATCTGATGGACAACAGGCCGTGTTTGGCTTCCTATTATATGCTGGGCCGATAGCACAGCGAGTAGAGTGCTTATTTTGACATCTGTGTAGAGCCTGTGACGCAGGTTCGAATCTCGGCAGGGCCAAACTCAGCCTTTCTTCCTTCTGAGGTTGATAAATGAGCACCACACACACCGTGGGTAAATAATAAGAAGCACTCAGGTGCCTGGGGGTTTGTAACACTATATAAATCAAATTATATTATTTTATATGGGTTCTGTCATTGGCAATTTGTCAAAGATGTACTCACCGGGGGTCTACCTGGCTTCCTGCCTGGCCCTGGTTTGACCAAGGCCCTCCAGGAGAGACATGTGGGGATAGAGCTGACTGTCTACTCTCATGGGGTGAGTTTAGGGAAATGTTGCCACCTGGTGTCCGTTTTCAGAACTACGTCATCACTGGATACGTTGTTAATGTCTTCAAAGTCCCTGGGCACTGTTTCTACTGCCATCCGTTTTTTCCACACTTCATTCTGGCTGGAGGCCTCCTTCTGGTGTGTTCTTTGCACGTGCTTTCACCCTTGGATGGCTGCAGGAAGTGGGTGCCATCTTTAAAGTTGGCATTTTAAAGATGGCTGTCGTGCAGGTTCCCATTTCCTTCATAACATTATTACCGCATGGTGCTTATCCCTTCAATACTTGGCTGAATTACTGTTCGGTAATTCCTTCAACTACTGTTTGTGGCAAGGATAATGCCTCCGAATATTGGCATAATTATAACTCAGATGTTCACAGCAATTCCTCATGGCGAAATAACCGTTACCTCCAGGTGGATTGCTACCTGACCATATGCTTAGAATATGGTGTTAATCCCACCAAACACAGTAGAAGTAATGGTAATTCCGCCTGGAGGAATTAAAGTCATATCAACAGCCAGACTCGTAATTACCCCGAAAGAAGCAAGTCAATGGTCCTCATTACACGGAAGGGGGTAATGGTTATCGGCCACCGTTAATGGTAACGGTGACCGTTAACCGTTACCGCCTTACTACGAGGTCCCTTAGCGGGTTGGTGCTTTAACGCCTGCTTTTTGCAGGCGTTAAAAACCAACCCGCTAAGGGACCTCAGAGCTAATTACGGCACCGCAAAATTGCGGTGCCGTAATTAGCGCCTTCCCCATTCCCATAGAGCCCTATGGGGCAGAAATGGGAATGGGGGAAGGGCAATGGCGGAAGGGGGATTTACTGCCCCTCCAACCTTGGAATGGGGCGGTAAATCCCCTTTCCCCCAAGGCGGTGCCGGTATTTTACCGGCATGAGCCATGGCACTAATAGCTCACCGCCTTCCGTGTAATGAGGCCCAATGAAAGGAATAGAGCTGGATGGAGTGTGAGTGAGAGAGAGGATAGGACAGGGAAGCGAGAGAATAAGCCAGATACCAGAAATGCATTGTGGACTAGCACCCATATTTAACTAAGTCCATGTATGCAGTGCCTTGATTCACAGAGTTATAGTGCTTGATATTTAGATCACAATGTAACTCTTGTTTGCCCTAAATCATTTTGGCAACACATTGAGTACACGTGATGCAAAAGGCCTGCATGGTCACTACGTACCTGCTGCAGAATTCATCCTGAGCTGGCCACATTGGCATTGCTGATTAAAATTAGATTGCCATTGTACCTGGATAGTGGTGGCAGTAAATATTTGCAGAGATATATTTCCAAGCGCCCTTTAATAATAAATTACTAACAATATGTGAAAGTAGTGCAGTGTCCCATACTTGAGGTGACAGAAAACTATGATGGCTGCAAATTGGATTAGCGTATGAGGACCGCCACCTTGTGACTCGCGCCTTTCATAATAGCAGAGCAAAAACCCAAAGCTTGAGTGGTTATGAGTCCCGCAGGACCCTAGACTTGACAGTCGTGATTATCCAAGACATCTCAATCGCGGAGCCATTAGCCGATGTTCCTTTTGAAACCCTGGTTTCTGCGCCACTAAATATTTTTCAAGCAAAGTATAATTCATGTAATCTGCACGGCTGAAATTTAATGAAGCGAAATTGCTGGAAAATTGCAAGTACTTATGCCTCTTTAAAATGGGACCAAACCTCGCTCTTCTGACTTGAGAAGACCAAAAATAGATCCCAAATCCGGGGTATTAATAGAAAACAGCATGGCGCCCTGCTGGAGACTTCAATAATACCCTCTCTGAGAAATGTCCAGTGGAGATGGAGAGACTTCATAAAGGTGACATTTCCTCCGGGTTTCATGAAAAAGTCGCCAAAGGAAAAGTTGCCATTGCTGAAAACTGAATTTCCTGCACAACACAATAGCTATTTCGAAAGCATTACTGTGTACATTTAGTTGATTAAATACATTTTACTCTCAACTTAAACATTGAGTGGATGCGACCTTTTGCACTTAGCACAAAAGGATGTGTCCCCTTCTGTGCCATTTACTCATGCATTTAAAATGACCCCAAATGCCTTTGAAAGCTTGAGGCCAATGTCTCACATGAACCCCATGTTGCTTTTGTTCTATTTTTAGATTTTCATGAAGTGTGAAACAGTCTCTTCAGAGTGCTACGCATAATGTATCTGGGGCTAGAATTGCATGTGAGCCTGTGCCAGAGAGCAAATACTTCTTTTCACCTGCATTGCCCTGACCCAGGAGTATTTGTAATGGAGCCGGTATGCGGGGAGGGATGTTAGATAATACCACCTTTTTCGGTCTTCAATTGAGTTAATTTAATACAATTGAATGTGCTTCCAGTAGCTTTGCTTAGGTGGCTATTTACGGAGAGCGAGTGCATTAAACAGTGGCCTCTTTTATTGTGGTGTCAGACCTAGGCAGGATGGGTACCTTCTTTTAAAAAGCAAACATCTTCATTGTCCCATGCAAACCTACTTCAGAAAGTGCTTATGCATCCCTAGTAGATCACTACCTTGACAAGGAAATGATGCACTCCTTATGTGACAACCGCTCATTTTAACCACGAGAATTGGGGGATTGTGTCTGATCTGATTAAGACTCAGTGGCAAGGAGCACACTGACGCAAACCTATGACCAATCACTGAAGCAAACCTCTGACCAATCACTGAAGCAAACCTCTGACCAATCTGAGACTGAGATGACCGGCATGTCCTCGAGACTTGCGTTCATAACATATATCCTGCAAAGCTGCAGTTGGAAAGAAAAAAGATAAGACTACGCTGCCCGTTTGATATCCGACGCAGAAATGGCGGGCAGCAACAAAGAAAAGACATGCAAAAAAGGTCAGAATTTCTGAGAACAGGGTATCAGTGATCCACCATGAGAGCAAGAGGGCGTGGTGGAATACCAGGTGCCGGGAAGATGTGCAGCAGGCCGAAAAATGTGTGTATGAGCAACCATAGGCAGAGCCAGAGAGAGGCCAGTGAGTGGAGACATGAAGAGAGGATCACAAGCATCAACCGCCAGACAGGCACAGAACCATTGAGTCAGCCAATGGACAGAGCGACGTGCCTCCTACAAAACCGTGTGGGGACGTGGCACTGGGAGACGCATCAGGTGAGCAGCCCATTTGGAGGTCAAAGCACAGAAACAGAGAGGCACTGAATCTTGAAAATTGCATGCAGTTAAAGGTCCTCAAACCATGAGAAAAAGCTTAAGTGGTGAAGCATCAAATCCTTGAACTTGAAGACAAGAGACCTCATAATGCATGAGAACGAGAATAACTGGGGAAATAAAAGTGTTCCCTAAACCTTGGAGTTACAAATCTGAGCACGAACCCCACATGTATCCTGGAAAAAAGAGAATGACCCTCATTACAAGGTTGGCGGAATGGGTTTACCGGCACCGGTAATGGTGCCGCTGCCGGTAAACCCATTCCGCCCTATCACGAGGTCTCCTCACGGGACCCGCAATGGGCGCCTGGTAAACCCAGGCGTCCATACCAGGGAGCTAACAACCGGCCCGTTATTAACGGGTCCGTTGTTAGCTCCATCCTCATTCCCATTGAGCCCTATGGGGGCTCGAATGGGAATGGGGATGGACCGGGTCCGGGTTACTCGGACGAGGAATTACCGGGTCCGCCAAGGTTGGGATGGCCCGGTAAGTCCTCATTTGAGGAACCTGGGCCCGGTATGCGGTAAGGAAGAAACCATGCCGCTAAAAGCGGCATGGTTACCTCCAACCTCCTAATGAGGGCCAATATCTTCAAAGTCACTGCATCCTGAAAATTGGAGTCAGTGTACCTAGGGAAACCTGCTGAAAAGAATGATCTGCTAACCATTGGATCCTGCTCCCTGGAGTCATTTTATTCAGGGACATGTGCAATATAGCGCTAGCACAAAAACACTGAGCGCTGGAGCTTGAATTGCATGGTCGTAGAACCATATGGGATAATCGCAGATCTGAAAAATACGTTATCAGGAAACTTAGGAGTAACATTTTCTAGTGGCAGGTAGACCTTTGAGATTTGAGAAACATTGGCAAGAATGAAAGAACTGGGGTGTTCTGGAACCTAAGCAAAACATTGGTGTTTTTGCATTGTCAAAGTCAAGAAGACAATGGGCCTCATTACAACTCAGGCGGTAAGGGGTTTACGGCGCCGTAAACAGCGCCGACCCTTACCGCCTGAGTACGAGGTCCCTTAGCGCCATGGAGATCTTAACGGCTGCTTCTTGCAGCCGTTAAGATCCATGGCGCTAAGGGACCATGGAGTTAATTACGCCACCGTAATTTACGGTGGCGTAATTAACGCCTTCCCCACTCCCATTATGCCCTATGGGGCAAAAATGGGAATGGGGAAGGGTAAATGGGGATTGGGGACTTACCGCCCCGCCAAGGTCGGAATGGGGCGGTAAGTCCGCCAACCACCATGGCATAAACGTAGTTTACGCCATGGTGGTAAAGTCACGGCCCAGGCGGTAACTTACCGCCTGGGTCGTAATGAGGCACAATGGGCCTCATTACGAGGTGGACGGTAAGGGTTAACAGGCAACGGTAAGGAGACCGGTGCCAGTAAACCCATACCGCCCTATTCCGAGGTCCCTTAGCGGGTCCCGCTATGGGCGCCTGGTTTTAGCACCGCCCTTAGCGGAAGCCGCTAAGGGACCAGGGAGCTAATAACGGGCCCGCTATTAGCAGGCCCGTTAATAGCTCCATCCCCATTCTCATTGAATCCTATGGGGGCTCGAATGGGAATGGGGAATGGTTCTCGGAATGGGGATTTACCGGGTCCTCCAAGGTTGGAATGACCCGGTAAGTCCCTATTTCGAGAACCCGGACACAGAATGCGGTAACGGGGTAGCCATTGTGCAAATAGCACCATGGCTACCGTCTACCTCGTAATGAGGCCCAATGCTTATGGCGATTACAAACAAAACAATATTAAGAGTACCGGGCAACCTAACAACCTTTGTGGAAAAATACATTTGATCTCTGTATGTTTTTCTGGTATGTTTTATTTTTACTCGTTCTTACACACCTCCAATCTATTTTGCTTTCAATCTGATTGGGGAGGTGGCTTTTATATGTATTCATCACTTTATGATTATGGGACTGTATTGGCAAACAACATCCCCCACCAATGTTTGCAGAAGCACTTTTGCAAAAGCTTCCCTTTTTAAATTCTGCAAAAAATCCTTTCACAATTATTCCCTTTCCTCTCACTGTGTTTTGAGGAGGGAAACATAGGCATTTGTAGACACAGTGTGTGGGTGAACCAAACTTATACTGATGATCGCAGCTGGAAAGACACTGGGCCTCATTCCGAGTATGGAGGAAGTCATGGCGCTCTTTGCGCCATGACTACCTCCCATACCGGGTCCGGGTCCGACCTGGTTCAATGGGCACTTACCGGTCCATTCCGACCCTGGAGGGACCGGTAAGTCCCCATTGAAAAATCCATTCCCCATTCCCATTTGAGCCCCCATAGGGCTCAATGGGAATGGGGAAGTAGCTAATAACGATATCGCAATTTGCGGTACCGTTATTAGCTCTCTGGCTCCTTAGCGACTTCCGCTAAGGGCGCCTGGTAAAACCAGGCGCCCATTGCGGGACCCGCTAAGGGACCTCGGAATAGGGCGCAAAGGGATTACTGGCACTGATGTCCATAACGGTGCCCTGTATCCCTTTGCGCCCACCTCGGAATGAGGCCCACTGTGTGTGATTTTCAGGTCAACTCAGCCTTTCATCCTTCGGAGGTCGATAAAATTAAGTCAATAAAATGAGTGCCAATTTCAATTGGATAATCATAATTGTATATATACCTGTTCTATGTAAAGTGCTTTGGGTAGCAATGCCATATGAATAACACGCAATTATTATGACTATGTACATAGTACTACTAACATTGGTAGAATATCTTAGTGGCAACACGCTCCTCTTGGAAGGTTCGAATACGTGGTCTGTGCTTGGAAACCTCTTCGGTATTAAGCGCGTTATTAAAAACCAATTATACATACATTGTACTTTACGTCATTGAGGAATACATGCAAATCTAAAATATGCTTAGTGTCTGCCCAGTCTTGAAAAGCTTAGACTCCTTTGTATGTCTATCAGATTCAGATACTCTTGTTAATTAATCAGATTCCATGTTCTTGACTGATAGTTTATTTGCAAGACCACTTGCATGATCTAACATCATTCTGGAAATATGTGTTGGACCAGGAACTGTTCTGTAGTGGGGTGGGGGGTGATGTGAACATCATATAGCATGGGCCGGATGTCAAGAGCACAAATGCACTTTTCATAGATTATATTTTGTAGACATACCAAACTATAATAAGAATCTGTAGTTAGAACAGTATGATGTTTGATGCTCTGATATAAGGATGCCATGTCGAGGGCTGGATACAAATCTTCAAGGCAAAACACTGTGCAGTTGCTTCTTAAACACAGTTACAATAAGGCACCTGAGATTTGACCATAGGTTTTCCTACTTCTTAAAATACTTCTCCCATCTACAAAAAAAAAAGTTGATCTTCAGGCTGACTCACAAATAGATTTTCTTATCATGATGACTTAATCAGATGTTTTTTTACATGTGGGTTTTTCATGTATGCATCACATCCTGACTAGAAAGCCCTTCCAGCAATCTCTTTCAGTCATCATCATCTCACCGAAAACCACGCTGAACCTCTTCTTTGGGCACCAGACCATGATGATCGCTCTACTAGCACCTATACATGACCGCCAATCTGAGAAGTCTTAGCAATAGGTGGTGGAAGGTAATGGTGGGAACCAAACATAGTCACATAATTTGCTTGACCCAGTTTCTCAGTGTGACTTTAAAAATGTGACAGGGATACAACTCCCAGCATGCATTACAGTCTCGTGAGATGTTCTTGTAAGCAGTAACCCTGAAGTAGGCCCATCAATAGAAACTGTGTCTAGCAGTCCATGCATACTCTGCACTTCAACTCTCCTGCCAATTCAAGACATGCACAGGGCTGATGAACAAGATATCCTTTCAGTCTCATGGATCTTGGAAGAACATTATTACAAACCAGATAGGTGTTTCAGTTGTTCTTTGAAGATAGCAGCTGTCTTGAACTTGTGAGTTTGAGGAACTGCCTGTAATATGAGCTTTTTGGAAGAAAGGGATTTACACTAGTCAGAGTTGCACTGATTAAAGTGACACTAATAAAAGTTATAACCAGAACTGGTACTTATAAGAATATTGTTTTAGTAATAAATAGAAAACACAATTCCAAAGACCCTGAACCGCGTATCCTAACCTAGAAAAGGACTGAAAAGCTCCCCGAAGTCAACAGAGGAAGACACCACAGTTCCAATAAGGTAATCAGTTTAAAATATAGAGCTGCCAATCTAAATTCACTCTTACTTCCCACAGTGATGTTTCACTCAGAAGCATTGACCCGTATGAGTTCAAAAGAAGAACAAGGTGGACAAGCAAAAGAAAATGGAATTAGCATAGACTCAGATAAAGGGACCAGACATGTAATTCACGTTTACTCTCTATATCTTTTTTATATCTTTTTGCTTTCGGGCTTAAATCTGGTAGAGCTCCATTGTATGTGCCCTACCCATTCTCCCTTGGGCTACTGCATTCCACCATTTACATGAATCAGGAGAGGAGTGTCAATATCCTTGGTGATTTTAAAAATCACTCCTGTTCAGGGGGCATACAGGGCCAGTAACTGTGTGCATACCTGCCCTGTACACCCCCGAGTGGGCGTGATTGTTATTCACAACACAGGGTTTGTTCGGGATGAAAATATATATTTTTTTAATGGGAAATGGGCTCTGTGCGTGAAAATGGCTTAGTCCCTTCTCTATTTGCATGGTGGCGGTCACAGGTGGGAGGAGTGCCAGGACCAGAGCACAGTGCTTTAAGTGAGCCAGCGCCACCCCGGGCTGGGCCGTGACAGTCTCCAAAAAAAGGGGCTGAGCCGGAGCCCGACCGGGGCCCTCGGTGCCACCCTAACGTTGCCGGGACACATTATCCCGCTGCAACCGCAACGGGAAATGAGCCCGCATTAAATCAGGCAAGCTGACAGAAGTGCCAGCCAGCCACAGCAACGCTGTGACTGGCTGGCACTTCTGTCAGTCACTGTAAATTCCTCTGGTGACCCCTCACATGAGGACGTTTCTGTGTCTTTGTTTCCCCAGGTTGCCAAGGCGTCTTTAACTCTCGGCGCACCTGGGGATTCCTTGAAATAGTTCGAGGTTTATAAAAGATGGCTTGAAAAGTACACAATTCAAGCCAACGTTTATAAAGCTTTGTCAACGGACAAAGACGTCTCAGGCTTTGTCCGTCAGCAAAGCTTTATAAAAAATGGATAAAATTGTGTATTTTCAAGCCAGCTTTTATAAACAAATGTTTTAAAAAGATGGCTTGAAAAGTACGCAAACCATAAGGTATGCACACAAATATATAAATGTTATATATTTGTGTGCCCACCTTATTATGACTTGTGTACTTTCCAAGCCATCTTTTATAAACATAGAAATATATTACATATTTCTATGTTTATAAAATATGTCTTGCATACTACACAAACCACAGTACGGTATGCATACAAATATATAAATACTTACATTCATTTATATATTTCTTTACCTACCTTACTACAGTTTGTGTACTTTTGTAGGCCACACCCATCCCACAAGCCATGCCCCCAAATGAGGGCCCCCTCCTCGATTTCTTACCCCACTTATAGCCGTGCCAGAGCACAAAGCTCTCCCTGTTGCCTCCCCTAAGTGAATACCCAATGCAAAATGCGATGGTCCAGCATGTAAGTGTGGAGGGAGCGGGTGGGTAAAAGGTGGGGGATGTCTTTGGGGGCGGGGTTGGGGACGTGGGATGCAACAGGGTGAGGCTCCCTGTTGTATCCCCACAATCAAGATGGCACCACCCGGGGAAGGGCTTCGGGTGGATGGAAAATGTGGGCGGTGAACATTGTGTTCTTGCATGCTTTTCCAGGCAACTGATTGATCACACTTCCCTGGTTGAAAATTCTACTTCTACAACATGTATGCAAAGTCATACTCTGTTCCCTGTTTGATGCAACCTATCCTCAATCATTATAATGTTCTATTTTTGTGTGTTTTAATTAGAGGTTATTTATTTGCATGCTCTATATTTGTTAAGTTCTTATTTCAATAGAATGTAACTGCTTGTAAATTATTTATTTATATGGTAACTGGATTGCTATATATATATATTATTAATCTTACTTTTTCTGCACATTTGTTCTAATGACATTCACTAACTGTTCACCACAAACTAATAAATGCGTGTCAGAAAACCAATGTTCTCTATTTGGACCGAGCTCTGCTAATATTGTTGGGTGGATGTGCTGCTTGAGAGCTCATCTTCCTGCTTGCTTTGCTTTTTGGTCACCAAAAACTAGGGATAATCCTGACATATATGACATATATGAGGTTATAATCAGTTGAATGCCAGATGATCATTGAATGTGCCTGTCAAAATGTAATGGTAATAGTTCAGAGATCTAAGGGGGATTGAGTATTCAGGACAGTGATCCAGTATTGGATAGCAAAAAGATATTTTAAAAAGTCCCTCCTGTGCTATCAATGTGCAAGGTAAACTAGGGGTCATGAGAGTGCTAACCCTAGGGTACATTGTGAATACGATCAGCATCTGAGAAACAGAAGAATTGGGTATTCACTTTATCTATCTATCTATCTATCTATCTATCTATCTATCTATCTATCTATCTATCTATCTTCTATATATTTATATAAAAGGGAAATGTGTGGATATGTGTGTGTGCCTGATCGAAATGTTAAGCATACTTCCCAACATGCTACACACCTGGTATTTGGCATGTGGGTAGGTTCCATGGTGTAGATAATGTAAAAAGTATAAAATATACATTTTCCTCATTTTGTCTTCATTTTTTTAAGTGGTCTGAAATGCTTGGATGTGTGTGTGTGTGTGTGTCTGTTTGAAATGTTCATCATACTTCCCAACATTCTAC
Source organism: Ambystoma mexicanum (assembly GCF_040938575.1). NCBI lineage: Eukaryota > Metazoa > Chordata > Amphibia > Caudata > Ambystomatidae > Ambystoma > Ambystoma mexicanum. Next base: position 142,253,302 of record NC_090924.1, read on the forward strand.
AAACCTGAAATTGGGCATGTGGGTAGGTTCCATGATGTAGACAATGTAAACAGTATAAAATATAAATATACCTTTGTCTCTTTTTTTGTTGTTTTGGGTAGGAGTTACCATGCGAAGCACGGGTTCAACTGCTAATCTCCATATACATAAAAGGAAAATGTGTGGATATGTGTGTGTGTCTGTTTGAAATGTTCAGCATACTTCCCAACCTGCTACAAACCTGTAATTTGGCATGTGAGTGGTTTCATGGGGTAGACAATGTAAAAAGTATAAAATATACATTTTTCGATTTCTTTAAACAAAAAAGAAAAAGAGGTCTGCAATGCTTGGATATGTGTGTGTCTGTACACAATGTTCTGCATACTTTCCAACATGCTACAAACCTGAAATGTGACATGTGGTTAGGTTCCATGGTGTTGACAATGTAAAAATTATAAAATATAAATATACCTTTGTCTATTTTTTTTTGGGTGGGAACTGTGTGGATATATGTGTGGGTGCCTGTTTGAAATGTTCAGCATACTTCCAAACATGATGCAAACCTGAAATGTGTACGTGGGTAGGTTTCATGATGTAGACAATGTAAAAAGTATAAAATATACATTTATCTATTTTTTTAAAGCGGGCTGCAGTGCTTGGATATATGTGTGAGTCTGTTTGAAATGTTCAGCGCTCTTCCCAACATGCTACAAACCTAAAATCTGCCATGTGCGTCGATTCCATGGTCTAGACAATGTAAACAGTATAAAATATAAACATACCTTTGTCTAATTCTTTTTTGTTGTTGTAGGAATTAACATGCCAAGCACTGGTACAACTTCTAGTATGTTGTAAAGGAGGTAAGCCAAGTTCAAGTTCTTTTGTACATGTTTTTCCATTCCCAATAAATAACCACTGCATATTAGACTTCCAGGACAGCTTTGAAAGATCTAGTAAATGAATCTGCTAATCCATCCCTTTCCATTGCCGCAAATCATTATTCTTGAACATTCAGGAGGAGAACCTAAACCCCACATTTTCTGGTCCATAATAATAATTATAGCTGCTGTTAACGCAACGCACAGCAATTCGCCTGGAATATATGTATACCTGATACAGTCGACTGTCTTTCCTAAGCCAGGAACCAATATTGACTTACATTCTGATAAAACACATACATTTTGAGCTAAGCAAAACATTCCATTCTTAATCAAATGTCAAGATTTTGGTCAAGAACCAATGTTGTAGGTTATTGCACAGAGCGTGTTAGGGCACAAAAATATAGTTAGCTTGTTGGAATAAATACAGATGTTGGGACATCGTATCTTATCTCATAAAAAGGATTGTTATGTTAAGGTCACTTGTATAGCCCTCGGTTGCCCGGAGGCATCATGGCGCTGCAGAGGCAAGTAACCAACATCTAAACAACAAGTCAGCCAATCAGCCACAGTAGCTAAAATAAATCTTTTTTTAGAATGTTTCTAAAAGTCCAATGATTTGGTATCTGTTTCATAGTAGTGGGGAGGTCATTCCACAGCTGAGCTGCAGCAATGGAAAAGGCCCAACCACCAATACGCGTGCAGCAGAAGTGGGGAAACATAGTAAGCCTGCTATATTTTAATGCAGGGAACGTTTGGAAAAATAATGCACAAACTTGGAGCAGAGATATTCTGCTCCCTAATCTTGCAGAGCCCGATGAACGATCATAATGCTTTAAAGCGTATATGCTTAGCCACTGGATGCCAGGGGAGGGAGCGCAGAACTGTGGAACTATGGGCCCCATTCAGTGATCCCATCGCAACCGGTACTGCCAGATTTTTCTGACGTTGAAGTCAATAGATCGTATCCTTGTGCTGGCTAGCTATAGACAATTGCAATAATCAAGCCTGCTCAGTACCATAGCAGCCACAACCGGCGGGCGTAATGCTACTGGTATCAAATGGAGCACTCTTTTTAGAATTTTCAGCTGGAAATTCCCGGCCTGACAAACGGCTGAAACTTGGGCATCCATAGACAGATTGGCGGACATGATCACACCCAGATTCTTCACCTTAATCGAAGGCACCAAGAGAGAACCAAGAGAAGACAGCCAGAACAAAGAAATCCAGAGTGAGGGGTCAGGGGGAGAGCCCACCACCAACACCACGTTCTTGTCCCCATTCAGTTTCAACCAATTGTGGCCCATCCACTCCCCCACGGCTGTCAGACACTTATGGAGGCACAACAAGACCTCAGCCCGATCAAGATCGAGACGAATCAGGATCTGGGTTTCATTGTCGTAAGAGTAGCATCTGACGCCGAAGGAGCGGATGAGGCGCAACAACAAAAAGATATAAATGTTGAAAAGAATAAGGGAAAAGGCAGAGCCCCGAGGGACACCACAGCTAAGTTGACAAGAGTTAGATGTGAAAGGAGGGAGAGAAGGAGATTGGGATCTATTGGCCAGGAAAGAAGTGAACCAGGCCAAAACTTGACCCTATAGGCCTATCTGAACAAAACCATGATGCTTGTAGTTTACCACAACAGGCATAACGTTATGCTGATTAAGGTCACTTTTACTGATGACCTGCTCAAGAGTGTAGAACTGCCTGATCTGCTGTTGGGGGCACCTGAGATGTCCAAGGAACGTTAATATACACCTATTTATTGGTGTCTCACCCAGTTTTAAGTCACAGTATATATAATTATGCATGCCTTTGGAAAGCGCCCTAAGCCCTTAGGTAAACAGGCACAATAGCATTTATTTTGGCATAGGTATGTTTTTTTCCTCAGATGGTTGCGAAAAATGGTGGCTCTGTGGCTAGGCATTCTGTAATTAGACCGCATAGGTTGCAGTTAACGTGAATGGGAATGTTTGTAAAGTAGCTGCACACTTTGGGCACATCTAAGTTCAAATCATGAGTGAAATTAAATTCTACATCTCAGAAAATAGTACACCTAATGATTAAAGTACAGTGAAGTGTAATTTCTAAATCAGACCATTTATTTCAGGAATGTTCAATTTCAAATACAATTTTTGCATTTGAATGTGCAGTATATGTAAAGTATGTTCCTTTTTTTGGTGCTCAAATGCATTATTTTGTAATGAAAAACAGAGTATGAGGATTCAAAGCTGTGTACTGTTGGATCACTCTGGCTTTCCCATTGAACTTCATTAGAATCATGAATGTCGAAGGTAGATTAGCCTGTTTCAAAGGTTGGCAGTACATTGAGATCCAGATATGCAATTCATTTAATAAATATTAAGGAAGGCAGTTAAGACTTCCTAAGTCCGAGGCATTCCACAGTTAGAAAGTTGCAGTTCACCTCCCTCAGACACCATGGGCCTCATTACGACCCTGGCGGTAAGGGGTTAACGCCAGCGTTAGCTGCGCCGACCCCTTACCGCCAATTACGAGGTCCCCTAGCGCCATGGTGCTTTTAACACCTGCTTTTAGCAGGTGTTAAAATCCATGGCGCTAAGGGACCATGGAGTTAATTACGCCACCGTAATTTACGGTGGCGTAATTAACGCCTTCCCCACTCCCATTATGCCCTATGGGGCAAAAATGGGAATGGGGAAGGGTAAATGGGGATTGGGGACTTACCGCCCCGCCTAGGTCGGAATGGGGCGGTAAGTCCGCCAACCACCATGGCGTAAACGTAGTTTACGCCATGGTGGTAAAGTCACGGCCCAGGCGGTAACTTACCGCCTGGGTCGTAATGAGGCCCCATGAGTGCTTCATGACAGATGCAGTGGTGAGTCTACCAAATTGGCTGGGGCTTGTACACAAGGCCTGCGGTGAAATTAACAAACATGCTATGTTTTTATGTCAGAGTTTTTGATGAGTGACAAATAATTAAATTCATCCCTAGAACCTTGGCTTCTAAGAAATAATAGGTAATATGGTCAACTAATGGAGATAACAAGTCCTCAAATAAAAGAAATCCTTGCATACTTTCAACTGAAATATTGTCTGTTGCACAAACATCACAGACTCCGACAGAATTAAACAAGCTGGCAACTCAGAACCTAGATTATTGCAACTAATAGATCAATTTGCTTCAACAGTGAGTCCTTACATAAGCTTCTCTAATTATATCCCAAAAGATAATCCAAAATATCGATTGATGTGTCACATTGTGTCCAGAACACTATGCATCGATGCATTGTAGCACAGCGGAAAGGGTGGATTACCAGATTATGAACCATCTGATGACTATCTAAAAATATGACTACAAAATACAAATTATAATGTGCCCTATGGTAAATATATCCATGTGCTAGTATGTTCTCAGCTATTTGCCTGATACAAAAAATTATGTATATTTGACTAGAAACTATTTAATTCTTCTGTATTTAAGTGTTTTTATAATTCATCTAGAAGAAAATAATTTGGACCACTTGAAGTAAAATCCAATATTAGTGAAAAGGATAGCAATATCCTCTGGATTGCAAACTATACTTTTCTTTGTTACAAAAATGAAATATGTCGGTCTTAATTTGAGCCACATGGCATAATTCCTAACACCTTTTCACTACTGTCAGATTTTAAACCATCTCTACATGCAAAAAGATAAACAAGTATGTGCCCTTTATAAAATGCAACCCCTGAATCCTCACGGTGTAGACTGGAGCCAATTCATCATAACCATCCTTCTAAATCACAAGCTGTCTATACCCACTTCTGAATAAACTCATAGGATTTCCAGGTACAACTGTTGCCTCTCTACAAAAGCCACTGGCCTGGAACAATTGTGTCTGGCAAGTTGAACTCCAGCACCTTAAAAAGTGCATTAATTGTAAAGCTTCTATGAGCAAATATGTATTTATTTATTTATGTATTTATGTATTCCATTTGTAAAGCACCTAAGTCCTCAAGCATCAGGTAGCTGTTCTATACCAGTTCCATTTTTACAAAGCTTCAAGACAAGAACAAGATACACATAGTGGTAACAAGGAGGGTAGACAATGTCTTGCAGTGGTTAGGCAAATAGCCACGTTTTCAGGGCTTTGTGGAAAGCCCAGTAAGATGCCTGTGTTCCGAGGTCCGTTGGCATAGCGTTCCATTGGTGTGCTGCGACTGAAGGGAAGCTTGCTCCTCTCCCTTTTGCACTTTTCACTCTTGGCGTAGGTAATTTACCAGCATGGAAGGATCTTGCTGGTCTGTTTGGTTGTGCTTTCAGGATTTATTGTGACAAGTATTGGTGGGCCACTTTGTTCAAGCATTTGTGAGCAATTGTAATGGTTTTGAATATAATCCTTTGTCTGATTGGTAGTCAGTGAGCTTGTTTTCTTGTCGCTGTGATATGTTCTCTCGTGGGGAGGTTGAGGGCTGCTCTTAGGGCATTGTTCTGTATTATTTGAAGCTTATTTAAGTTCTGCATGGAGGTTCCTGCAAAGAGCGCGTTGCAATAGTCAAATCGCATGCTGTTATATCTCTGGCAATGGTTGAGGCAGCTCTCAGTGGTGTTTGTCTTGCTGCATTGATCAGCTTGGCAGTATATGCCGACGAGGTTGCGATGGCACTTACTTGTCTGTTGAGGTAGAGTGACGCATCCAAATATATGCCCAGGGCTTTAATTGACTTAGAGACTGGGATCTGGATTCCGTCTATCGTGAAGGGTGAGAAGTGTGTGCTAAGGTTCTTTAGCACTGACGGTGAACCTACTAGCAGGATCTCGCTCCTATCATCATTGAGGCATAAATGGTTGGGACCCATCCACGCCTGGATGCTGGGGTGGACTTTGTTGAGCATGACAAAGTTGTTATCCTAGGAAACTGGCAGCAAGAGGAGGACTTGAGTATCATCCGTGTAGTTGGTATATGAGATACCTTAGTCAACCAACAGGTCAAATAATGCTTTTGTGAAAATGGTGCATAGTGACGGTGACACACATGATCCCTGAGGTACCCCGCAAGAAAGGGGGTGTGCGCCGCATTGACGGTTTAAGATAATACTCTCACTGTTCTTCTTTCAAGGAAGGAGACAATCCAGTTGGTGGCTTCTACTGAAAAGTTGGCAGCTGACGTGAGGTGGTGGTAGAGTGTTTTATGGTTTACAAGGTTGAAAGCTGCCGACAGATCTAATAGGAGTAAGAGGGCTGGCTTGCCCTCGTCTTTTAATGAGTCCATTTGTATTTTCAGGTCCAATAGAGCGGATTCCGTGCTGTGACCTGGTCTAAATCCTGATTGGTGCATTCCCAGGATGAGATTTTGTTAGGCAGAATTGCATGCAGTGCCCTCTGGGACCACTACACATAATTAGGACTACAGGTGTTAGCCAAACCAACTTTTGGTATAAGTCAATACAAGTAGTTACACAGAGGACTTTCAATCACAGTGTTTCAAGTAGACACTTATACTTAAGGTTTCTTGGTAAAACACATATTAATTTATTACACAAACATTTAGAAAAAAATGTCACTAGTAGAAGACAACTTAATATTATATACCCATACACTGCAATACAAAACTCTAAGATTTTAAGACAGTTTCAGCTCCCCTGAAATAGGAGCAAAATGGCAATTCAGTTACTTAGAAGTGAGCAAAAGGGACAAAAGTCAGTAAAATATATCACACATTCTTATTAGACAGTACAAATAGTTTCAGTTCACCAGAGGAGATCAATTCAAGTCAATAGGCCAGGCCAAAATCAATGGGGTAGTGTTCTGGATAGGAAAGAGCAGTTCTGGTATCAAACGGTAAAGTCTTTGGAAAAGTTCTCAGAAGTAGTTTAGGCGAAAAATAATCATTTGTGGGGTCATAAGCTGATTAGGCCTGCAAGTTGGGAAAGCTGATCAGTCAGCCAGCCAATCATACCAGAGTGCATTTGGGTCTCCTAGGAGACTAAGCACAGGGAGTTTCTGGCACCTTCCTCACTTCATGCCCACGCCTGACACTCAGACGCAAGGGCGGTCTTCAGTCCTGAAGCCTGCCTAAGGCACATGAACAAAGTGACCAAACCTGATTTGGTGCGCAGAGACAAACACTAAAAGGACCTTTCCAAAAAGAAATGGCGAAAAAGAAGACTGGGACCTGTTTAAACAAAGGGGCTTAAGGCGCCTTCTTGAAAAACATGTCTCCCGTGATTTTTAGCTACCGGTGTTCGCGGTTGGGAAAAATCATGGTAGTTCATTGTAAAACCACTGCCACCAGCCTTTTCAATAGGAAAGGGTAGCATTTGACTGCTACATGAGTATTTAAACACAGGGAATACTATGTAACCCCTCCAGCACTACATTGCAAGATGGTGTGTGCTGGGTCTAAGAATTTGGAAAGACTAGTAAAGTCAATTTCACTTTATATTCTCTGGGAAACAGTAGCTTATCCCAGAGAAGGTATCTAAACCTTTGGGAAGTCTAAAAGGCATCCCTGTGTCAATGCACTGGGGGTGCTGTGTAACACACCTGAAAAGATGATGCCTATGGAGTTATCTAAAACTCCATAATCAAAGAACACAGGTGAAAAACACACATCAAAATACATGAAAAAGTGGGAAAAAAGGCTCACACTCATTCCAGGTAAACAATGGAGTCCTCAAAAATCTAGAAAAGTTGCTGGGGGTCTCTAAGGTGATGGGAATTAGCACATTTATGAGAATTCTCCTTAATAGGTTTGATTCTTGGTAACCTAGAATCTGGTTGTATCCTGCTCTATCTAGGATTCTGAGCAGAAATGGAACTGTGGTGATTGGGCAATAGTTGTTGGGCAATACAGGGTCTAGCAAAGGCTTTTTTAATAGGGGGAGGACCCAGGCTTCGTTCAGGTCAGTGGGTACAGTGTTGGTGGTAAAGGAGGTATTAACACATTTGGTGATGAAGGGGACAAGGTCAGGGGTGCAGTCGTTGATGATGGTGGCTGGGCAGATGTAACCTGAACATCTGGAGGGTTTAATATTTTTAATGATGTTTTGGATTTTGAGATTATTCTGAAGTGGAAGGGTGGGGTGCCAAAAGACTTAACTGGGGCTGGTGGGTAGCTCAGGTTGGTTTGACTAGGTTTTAACATAATTTCTTTCTGTAAAAGACCAATTTTATTTCTCACGGCATCTTAGATGTTGGTACACCAGGCTTCGTCTTTGAGGATAGTGGAGGGAGGTGTTGTGGGAGATTCAAGCTCTCTTAATATTTTAAATAACTCCTGTGAGTTCGAATTTGCTCTAGCTATTCTGGCATTGTAAGTTTCGGTTTTGACCTTGATGATAGATAGCTTATATACTTTTGCAAGATTAAGGAATGATAGCTTTGATGGTTCTGAGGGGTATTTCTTCCAGAGAGCTTCTGTTTGCCTCTTCTTAGATCGCAAGGCTAGTAGGGCCTCTGTGAACCAGGAGTTGCAGTGATCTTTGGCTTTGGGCTTTATATGGATGAGTGGCACTATCGTGTCAATATTTAGTGAGTGTGCTAGAATATAGACCTACTAGTTGTTGAAGGTCAGCTGTGTGCGATATTTTCCATGGACAGTGGTAGTAGGAAAGGGGATAGTGAGTATATAGTGATGTTCTTGGTGCTGCGGGCCCAGGTAGGAGCTGGGGGAAGGCAGCGGAATGAGTGGGTTTTGTTGCTGGGATACTAAAAGAGAGGAGATGGTGGTCCGAGCATGGGAACGGTTTGTTGGAGGTGATTGTTCGGTTGTTGAGGTTCGGCTACCAAGTCATTAGTTGTTCCTTTGGAGAGGGTGGGGGCTGAGACCCAGTGTTGAAATCCAAGGTTGGTGAGGGCGTTGGCAATACTGGAGGCTGTGTTATCTGTAGCATTGTGGAGGCCTTGATTTGAGTGACCTCTAGAAATGGGTTTGAGATTCTCTCCAAAAGATCACTGAGGTCATCTTCGAAGTGGGACAAAGTGGTGTGTTAGTGTTAGATGATGTGTATGGTAATGGTGTCTGAGGGTGCTGCAACCAGTTTAGCAGTGAGGCATTCATAATTTCCTTTGGCTGCTGTGTTGGTAGGTCTTATGAGGAGGATTTCTCTGTAGATAAGCGCTGCATTTATTCTGTCAAATCTAATGATAGTGTAGCCTTCTTGTAGCTCTAGGGATAGGGTGTGGCATTAAGCTTCATGGTGTCAGGTTTAGGTGGTGGCTAGGAAGTCACGCCCCAGGTTAGATATTAGGTTGTTGATGTCAATTGCATGTGCTGTGAGGGCAGCTCGTAGAAGGTGGTCAGGTTTAGATGGATCAGAGTAGTTGTGTATGTGCAGTAGGGCTTGTTTATGACAGAGAGAGGTCCATGTGGTCAGATTGGTCTGAGGGTGCATCTCTTTGGGTGGATTGGATGTTCGACAGCTTTTGTAAAGAGGATTGGAGTAGAGGTTGGTTGGGCCATGGGCGGGCGCTGACTAATGTTGGCTAGGGTCTTCAAGGTGGTCTTAAAGACTTTGGGGTGTTGTATGGAGGGATCAGGATGGTCAGGAATGCTGGCATAGATGCGTTCACCAAGGTGTTCATTTCTTTTCACCATCTTTGCAGGGCAATGTGTGGGGTATGTGTGTGTGTGTGCAGTATGAGCATGCTTTCCAAAATCCATGTACGTTATATAGGTATTTATATTTAGATTAGGTAATTAAGCTTGTTTGCTCATGTTTATTAAAACATGGTGTACAATATTTGTAATAAACATTTGTACTCTCGGTCGTCACGCAATGTACCATTGCCCATACTATGATAGCCGATATCGAAGCATAACACCTGTCACATGTGTATTTGCTTTATTCTATAATAATAATTATTATTATTGTTACTATTATTATTAATATCATTATTATTTTGATATATTTTATAGTGTACAACTAGCTTGGTTCCAACAGGGCGCTGTGTAGGTCATCAAAATGCATCGAAGGAAACTTTTTTTCTTTAAACATACATTTTTATGCTCTCAAATTTCCAATAAGTAATGCAAAATATATAAATAAGGGATCCAAGGGAGGAAAGTACTAAAAGGGAGGAGCTACAGTAGCTGGGTTCAAACCTCCCTACCAATGCTCAACTGTTTTTTTTTTCTCATAGGTCTGAGTCTCATGTTGGCATGATTGCTCTGTGTTCAGTTTTACCTTAGGGCCATGGGCTCTTGCAGTTGGCTTTTTCCTGTTGTTAAGGATTTCAATCAGGCGATACATCCTGGTCTCAGCCTAGTATGCAGCGCACAACTGAAATGCTTATTTTGTTATATGTAGGTTAAATATTTGAGAGATACACCTTTCATATCACACCCCCTTTTCAAATACCCCGGGTCGCAATAGACCAGGAACCATCCTGGTAGGTAAAGGTAATATTTATTTATTTATATAGAATTTCAAGAAAATCACACACTTTTTAATATATGGGGCAGCAATCACCAATGGGGTGATGAGAACAATATGAATGTAAGCAATGCACTTAGTTTAACCTTCTATTAACACAACTCCAAAACACCAAGGAATAGAGAAACTTTTGCATTTTGGAAAGACAGCACTCAAGTTAGGATTTCCCCCTGTAATACTCCTCAACCCACAAATAATCAATTCTAAAGAGATATAAGGAAGCAGCAAGTAATCAGGAATGAGGAATAAAAAACAGAATTTGAATCCAACCTTCCCTTCCCAAAAAAGAGAGAAAAACGGATTTGAACCCTTGCAGGGTTAAAGTGACACTCGGAAATGACTGAATAAAATAATGAATGTGTGCAAAAATCCTTAATAAGTACAATTCTCTGCAGGAGCAACACTGGAAAGTTACAAGCAATCATAATCAATAGATTGAGCAAAAGTATACAATTGGAAAATGAATAGAAGGTTTAAAACAATTGATAGTAAAAATAACACGTGTAAAACTTTGCAAAAATGCTCTTTCCCGCCTGAAATTAACCAAATGGTTTTTAATAAAAATGGGTCTAAATCTTTTGGGTTGGGAGGGGGGTAGCTATGGATACTAGGTACCATATGAAAGTGAAATGAGTGAGTTATTCAAGATCTAGTGAGGTGCGTTTTCGGAAAATAAAGGTGCGAAAAAGGAACAGAAATACATTTTTACAAGGACAGTTTTACTTTACACTAGGACATTCAGGCTAGGCTACCAGCTTCAGACACAGTAAGCTCTGGAGTTGATACGTGGAATCAACCCCAGCACTTCTGCGTCCGCCCTGCCGGACCCAGTCCGATTACCCGCGGGAGGGTTTAGGGCTTAGGATTTCACACGACAAAATGATTAAAGATATTGGCGCTAGCACAAGGAATCAAGCTGGGTTTCAAGAATGATTGTGACAATATTACAGTTATCAGGATGAGGATTGGATGACTTAAAGATTGGGATGGAACAAAGCAAGGCAACGTTTACTATGTTTCTATGGTTCCTATTGATACTCACAGTCCACTTTTAGTTTGGATTTTTGACAGTCAGCGCTCTGGATCATCGTCCGGATCTGGTCTAACACAGGGCAGCTGGACAAACTCAGCAGGGCAGAGTCAGCTGGGCAGGGACTGGATACCAAAGGATAGTTCTTCTGGACTGGCAGTTCTTGTTACTGGATACTATAGGGCATCAGGATAGCAGGATAGCAGAATAGTAGTGAGTGGCAGCAAGCCAGAAAAATTCAGGATGCTTCCCCAAAACACCACAGCACTTCCCTTTGTTATGGAGATTATTTTAGAATGGAGGCCGAGCTAAAGCAGGATCAGCAATTTCTTGGCCTTGTGGTTGGGATCTGGAGTTTAGATGGATAGATGTAAGATGAAAACAGGAACAGAGAGGAACAGGACGCTGGCGTAGGAATCAAGAATCAGTGTGTGTCCTCAGTGCTAGTCAGGGCCCTTCTTCATAATGCTAAATGACATTGTTACAGTATATGACAGGGGCAGGATTGACTACCCACGCCCCTAATAATAGGATTGGGCAAGGGCGTGGTCTCCGCCTTGCTCACAATTGGATGGATATCAGAAAAGTGATGTCATGTTTATGAGGTAATTTTTACTGCATCTAAAAACTCCCACATTTCCTTTACTGAAAATCCGATTTTGCCAAAAACAGATATTTATGCAGTTGACACCTCTTAGTAAATCAGATACACGGGTTACATATTTGATGCAGCACAGATTAGTCAAAACCTCCAGTCTGTGTGACCTTGTTTTGCTTTTCTGACACATTTTGGTAATTTTACACATTAAAGATTTGGCCCACAATTCCCCAATTTTATACACAGATGCAAATTGTCCCCAGGGATGTATGTACAAAATTTGACATTTGCAACATCGATGCTTTTCTGGTAATACAACATATATCACTGTTTCTGTCCAAAGTGTGTCACAAGATTCTACCAAGTTTTCAAACACAGCCCACAATTCCACTTTTACGCTGGGAAAATTCCAAATTTATACCTATTTTGACAGGTAAGATATAAGTCTTTTTAAAGTTCTTTCTACAATAGTCTTAAGACAAATGGGAGTCATTGTCTGTCATTTTTTTTCTTCCCAGCTAACACCAACTGGCAGTTTCTTTCAAGCAGGATGAGGGCCTCTCTCTTAAATGAAGGTTTTATTGCCCTTCACACTTGACAGGTGAGAGTCCCAGGACTGCTATTGACCTAGCCTGGAGCAAAGACGAATGTCTGATGAGCGTGTGAAATCCCTTTGTCCAGGTCCATTCAAAGTCTTTCAAGCTGGCAATTAGTGCCTTCCTGTGCCAGGAGTTTATGATGTGCCTCTCTTCCTGAGGGAAGTTACAGGGCTGTAACTTGAAGAGCAGTTTTTTAAAAATATCTTGCCATCTTAGCCTGTGAGTTTTAGCCTTCATTCTCTCATTTTCAATATTGACTTAAACAAAACCTGTGGACGTAAAACAGCTCATAGGTGTACTTTTCCCAGCAACAAATCCTTTACATTGCTAAGTAAGCAGGCCTTCACCCAACAATTTACTTTTAAATAGGCCAATTTTTCTTCAATCAGCAAAAGCACATTTTACCACATGTGTTAACAACTAATAACATTTCTTTCTTGTACATATTCGACTTGGCAGCCCCATCTGCCTTTGCAAACACTGCCTTTGCAACCAAAGTCATTTTCCTGGAAGCATGAGTTGTATCAGCACAATGATACATGAAACTGACCATTCTTAGATATTTAGAAGTTCTTTGAAGACAGCTGATGTTTGATACATTGTAGAAAATTATGCGCACTTTTCCGTGCGAGTGAATGCAGAGTCTTTGGTTGATTTTTCAAAGTTGCATTTGACTGGAGCTGTCATTCAAATGATGCCGGTTCCTTTGAGACATAATGAATAATCCTGGACATGGCAGGGCTTTTTCAATCACAGTAGTTTCATGAGAAATTGATGAATTTAGCGCCAAGCAGCACTTTTAAGGTTGAAAAAGGTGTGATTTTTAAATGGGAATTTTGAGATTTCCAGCAAGGCAATGCCTCTTTCACCTAATTTGTAGAAAAATATTACAGCGCACACTGCACAATCCTGCAGTGTGTACTCTGTTCCTCCCCACCTGAAATGTGTGTGGCAGGGTGATGCAGCCATTATTTTGGTGGTTGTAAAAAAGCAATTTTGAGATCCTTGCGTGCACAGGAGTTAGCGCAGTCATTTTGCTGTTTCTTGCACCAATGCAGCAAGTGATGTGTTAAGGCACATCTGAGTGGGTCAATATATCCCACACTATGTGCTATTGTAGCAGAGACAGAGCAGTGTGGAATTGCATTGAGATTTTGTATGCTCTATTCTCTTCTTGCAAGTAATCATTTATAACTTTTAGTTGGACAATTCCTGTCAACCTGTGAGTCAAAATTGAAATGGGCTTGATTTATTGAGGGGCAAAGCCTTGATTCATTACTCAATTAAATTAAATTAAATTAAAAACTCATTATTTGGATTCTAATCCATTAAACATGCCATTTCAAAATGGAAACAGAAGTAATAAAACCAATATAAATGGTATAGATACAGCAGTAGACACAAAACATGATACAACAGAAACATAAACAACGTATGTTTAAATTTGTAACAACAGGCATCTGAGAAAGTGAATAAGCTATGTAACACATATAGATAAAAAGGAATTGCACAGCTCAGTGAATGTGCTAAAATACAATCTCCCATCTATTTATGATATGATTTGATATGATATGATATGATATGATATGAAAGGGAGGTAACAATGGAAAGTAGAATGACATTTTTACAGGCTATGAACAATAAGAATGTGAAATTAACTAACTTACTCGGCCTGGCGAAATTTCATTTAGTACAAGTGCTAAGACATAAGGAAGGGAGGGGAGAATCAGAAGAAAATGGAAACAGGCAGTCGACTACCGTACTAGGCCTGACAACATTTCTGGTGGAGCCGGAGATTAACAAAAGGTGAGCGAGAGGGGTTCAGAAAGGGAGGTGAGGAACAAAACAAGCAACCAAATGTACTAGGCTTGATGAAATTTCAGATAGTGGTCGGGGGGCAAGTATGGGGAGGAGACAAACAAGGTTGCTATCATACTAGGTCAAGGACAATTCTGATAGAGTAAGTGCATAGAAGAAAGTAAGGGGAGGACGGCAGGAGATAAGGGAGAAAGGTTGAGGAGGTGAGAACAGAGAGTGAGCAGAGAAAAAGTGGAGAAGCAAGAGGGGAGAGCGAATACAATTGCAGAAGTCAGTAGTAAACACATAATGTTGTGAAAGAACACCAAATACAAGCCAGGATTTAAGATGAAAATGGGAACAACATGATTCAGGGCCACCATGAGTACAAGATGCAGGGGAGGTCCAGCATGAGAGTTGAGAGAAGTCAAATCCAAGCATTGGCAAAAGGTGTTGATGGTGAAACCAGAATGCATCAGGACAGACTGCTGCAGAGGTAGGATGTACTAGGGGGGAGGAGAATATTGAAGGGAGGAGAGGAAGCACGGTAGAATAATCAAGCAAAACAGGCAACTCCAGTATATTAGGAGGGGTGGCACAACAGAACATTACAGGGATCAGGGGTGGGAATGGCCTGTGGGCACAGAGGGAGTACACACATTTTTGTGCATGCTTACCTGCTGTCTGGGCAGGGGTTTGGGCCCCGGGTGCTTCTGGTCTGAACTGGCCCAAAAAGAAATTGCCCTTTTCTTCATCTGCATTCGCTTCAGACGCCCAGGCGAGAGACACTCTTGATCTAAGAGTTAAGAGCAAAAGGAAGAGGAAGGGCTAAGAAGGTGGGTGGGGCTTAGGCCAGGTGACCTACATCCACTTGCAACTGCTCCACATCAACAAAGGAAAAGAGGCTGGAGGGCTGCTTAAGAAGGGAAAAAGAGCGGCAACCAGGAAGGCACCAGGTGGGTGGGGCTAAGGCCAAAGGAGCTGCAACCAGGAAGGCATCAGGTGGGCGGGGTTTATGCCAGGTGACCTAGATCCACTTGAACCTGCTCCCGATCTGCAAAGGAAAAGAGGCTGGAGGGCTGCGTAAGTAAGATAAAAGAATGCAACCATGAAGGCACCAGGCAGGTGGGGCTAAGGCCAGAAGAGCGGGAACCAGGAAGGCACCAGATAGGCGGGGCTTAGGCCAAGTGACCTAGATCCTCTTGCACCTGCTCCCCATCTGCCAGCATTCTTTTCAAGATAAGAATGATTAATGTTGTGTTAGGATTAAGGCTAATAAGTAGATATAGTGCACGTAAAGTAATATGAACATATACATAGATAAATCATTTTATTT
This sequence comes from Ambystoma mexicanum, assembly GCF_040938575.1. Lineage (NCBI taxonomy): Eukaryota > Metazoa > Chordata > Amphibia > Caudata > Ambystomatidae > Ambystoma > Ambystoma mexicanum. The sequence continues at coordinate 142,268,921 of NC_090924.1, forward strand.
TTATAAAGCTACAAGGATGATACAAATGTAAGCATGTGTACATCACCATACTATGAATCAACTCATTAGCATGACTTGATTAATTGAATAAAATGAAATGATATCCTTAAAATGCACTTAAGATCAAGGGGTTTCCTTTCCAGTAGAATAGGAATTGACAAATATTAAACGAGGATTGAATATCTCCAAAATACTACTCATTCTTCAAGCATTGCATCAATTTCTTTCTCATATTAAATGATTTTGTTAAGAATATGATTAAGGCTCAAGTTATCCATTAGCTATAGATGCAGCAAAGTGGGACATAGTTGCAATCAGCACCTCTCCTTGAGAACCAGTGTCAAGTTTTGCCTACAAGGGGTTAAACATATATGACAGAAAAATAAAACAAGAATCTAGGTGTCAATGTTATCTGGAATAGAAATAAAAGGCAGTTTTGATCTAAACCTTCCCAAATCCCTAACACTTAATTAACATTAACAAATTGAAGCATAAGCTAGTCAAATAAATATTGACAATTACATGAACAGATTAACAGATAATATCCCGCCTGGCCACTGGTAAATATTATCTTCATATGTGCCAAATCCAAGGGTTTTGGCAATTCCCTATGCTCTGTCAGTTTGTCAAACCTTGACATCATGCTCCCTTCTGCTTTAGTGTGACTATTCATATTTATCATGTTGGGTCTATCAAACCAATTCCTTTCCCCACGCTGTGCTGAACAGAGGCGTTGCGAGGGGGGGCTGAGGGGGCTATAGCCCCAGGTATTTTGGTTGTAGCCCTGGATAGAAGCTCAGGGACTACAACCAAAAGGCCATAGCTAGCCCTGAGTCCCACCACTCCTGACATTAGCTTAGCCCCTGATCTTTTCCAGACATAGCATCACCCCTGGTGCTGAATGTGTTTTTTGATGAAACCTAGCCCAGGAATATGATGAAAATTGGATTGTTCCAAAATGTCTTTGATTCTAGAAGTGATCACTACTGTCTGAGGATTCGACCATAGTGTAATCCACAACAAGAAAGGATCCATATGAAATGTGTTTTCAAAGTAGGCTAGAGCTAATTCATTATGCAAAATGGGGTGCACTACTGGGAAATAGCAAAATGTGATGTTAAGACTTATTTTCCATTACTCGCCCTTGTGCTCGTGACTCAGTTCCGCCCACCTTGGTGCCCTATAAGGCTAAAGCTAATGGTTTGACTTCATAGATTCTCTGTAAGATTTCTATGAGTTGACTTCTCAAGTGTGCAATCAGTCTTCTTGAACCACCAAATGATTGTGTCTAAGCGAGTGCCAGTTTTTTAACATGTTGCATATCTCTTGGAGAAACGTATGCAAAGATAATTAAATGATGTTGATGTTACAATGTATTTATTTTTACCCATTGATTGGCATGCTTTCTTTCAAAAATTCTCCATGGTAAATGACTTGTTTATATTTATTTGTAAAGACTTTTTTTTCCATAAATGCATTTTGTGTACAGGTTAAAGAGAATTGTTTCTGGTTCACAACCTTGGCACAAGTCCCTGTTCATGTCTAAAGATGTGCAATTTCCACTAAAGTCAATGAAGATTCCCCCTGCTAATAGCACAGGGAGCTCTTGGTTCTATTAAAGACAAGGAGGAGAGCATTTAGCTTCATCTTCTATTTATTCCGCTCTCCAGCAGTTTCTTTTTTTTTTTTAAACTTTCTTTATTTGTCTTGACAACACACCAGAAACCAACAAAGGCGCCATGGCAGCAGCAATGAGCCAAAGAAACCGACAACATACATAATGAGCAGCACATCATGTGTCAATTACAGTATGCAGAGAGTGAGGCAGCAGACTGGACATTAACAACTGTATCAGGGGGAGCCTTCAGGGGAGGACACAGCAGAGTTTGTGGGTGAGGGCATGGCGGCCATATAGTCCCGGAACTTCCGCCAGATTTCTCTTGGCCTTGAGTATGAGTGTTGCATTACGTTCCAGGATTCCTCAATATCATGAACCCATGTAATTGACCTGAGCCACTGTGCATAGGTAGGCGCCCTGGGACGGAGCCAACACAACAATATACAGCGGACTGCCAACAGCATGCCGAGACCTGCTAGTTTCTTAGAGTCGCGGGGCAGCTGTGGGAGATCATGAAACAGGCAGTGTAATGGGGTGGGGGCTATAGTGTGTGCAAGGATATCCGATAGTGTGGAGCAGATGTCTAACCAGAATTGGGTAAGACGGGGGCAGTGCCATAACATGTGAATGTAGGAGGCTCGATCCATGCCACACCTAGGGAGCTGGGAGGAACGCTGTAGAACATGCGATGTAGCCTTACTGGTGTATGATGGTATCTGTGTAGCACCTGGAATTGTATTAATTTAAATTGAGTGTTATAGGATACATTGTGGGTGCGAGCACACATTCAGGACCATCTCTCGTCAGTGAGCTCGACTCCGAGATCCTCCTCCCATGCGCGTCTCAGCCTTGTAAAGGAGGGGGCCGCCCTATTCTGCAGTAAAGAGTAAAGTCTCGAGACCTTGCCCCTAAAGGAGAGGTAGGAGCAAAGTTCCGCCACTATAGGCTCGTCAGGGGGTAAGGTGGGGAAATTGAGGAATTTGGATTTGAGATTCTTCCGTAGTGAGGAGTATTGTAGCCATACTAAAGGCCGGCGTTTAAGGGATAGGGGAGGTCTAACCACTCAATAAAGTTCTCCTGTTCGTAGGCATCGCGGAGTGTCAGGAAACCAGCATCTGCCCAGTGAGATACCACTGATCGTAGGATATGCAGGACATCGGGAAAAAAGTTCCATAATAGCAGGTCTCTGTGGAATGGGTGAAGCGTGCCGACCATTGTCCAAAGTTTGGTCAATGCTAAAGATGTGGCAGCTACCGGGTCTGCGGAGTCTGGGTCAGGGGGTACTGGTTTGAGGATCAGGGAACCTATCACGCGGTCAGAGACCGCGAGTTTTTCCAGCCGAACATGTGGGAGGGGGATGAGTGGTATTAAACCAATATGACGCAAACTGCGATTGGGCTACCACCCAGTATCTGATGAAATCTGGAGCGTTGAACCCACCCAGTTGCTTGGGAGTGGTCAATGTGGACAGTATAAGGCTGACAGCCCCCGAATGCCACAGAAAGATGTTGCTTATCTGGCGCAGTGTTCTGAAAAAAATAACCCCAGGCCACACAGGGAGGTTAGTGAATTGGTACAGGAGTTGGGGTAACACCACCATTTTAAGTATTCCAATCCTGCCTGCTAGTGAAATGGGGAGTTTGGACCAGCTGGACGCCCTCACTGCGAGGCTAGTTAAGTAGGTCTGATAATCATCCCCGCGAAGCTTGGCCGTGTGGCGGAAAACCACCACCCCCAGGTAGGTGATGCTGGACGGCGACCAGTTGAATCCACATCAATCTGAGGGGGGATGTGTGGAGTCCGTAAGGGGGAATAAGGTGGACTTGGAGCAGTTTATTTTTAGGCCAGATATGTCCCAAAGCGAGCCACATCCACTAGTATGGGGGCGAGGTTAGAGTCGGGAGACCAAATGTACAGAAGAGCATCGTCTGCATATAGGGAAACTACATCGGATTGGCCGACTGTGCGCAGGCCCCAATGTGAATGTGATTGGCGTACCATGTCCGCAAAGGGTTCCATGGCTACAGCGAATATAAAGGGGGAGAAGGGGCAACCCTGTCGTGTGCCTCTGGATATCTGGAAGGGAGTGGAACATCTGTCCTTGGTACGAACTCTGGCCGACGGGGCAGTGTAGAGCAGCTTTACCCATGCACGAAAGTTGGGGCCGACTTCCACCTCTCAAGGACTCGCCATAGATGCCTCCACGAGACCGAGTCAAATGCCTTCTGCATATCTAGGGTGGCTGCAACCGCCTGTGTGGTCGGACTGGTTCTGCTGATTACATTGAAGAGCCTCCTCAAATTCAGGGATGAAGACCTGCCCGGGACAAATCCCGCCTGGTCTGGGTGGATGATGTGCGGCATGTATGGGGCTAGGCGGTTGGCCAGTAGTTTAGCATATATTTTAACATCGCTGTTAATCAATGACAGCGGTCGGTATGAGCCGCACTGAGTAGGGGGCTTACCTGGCTTGAGGAGCACTGTTATCAGTGCCTCCCGGAGAGATGGAGGGAGTATACACTTTTCACACGACTCCTCCCACAAGGCCAATAGTTGCGGAAGCAGGATAAACTTATATCATATGTGGAAATCCATGGGGAGCCCGTCTAGGCCAGGAGCCTTCCCTGATGCCAACAACGCAATGGCCTCGTCAAGTTCCTCGGAGGTAAACGGTCTCTCCAGGAAGAAGCTGGTTTCAGTGGACAGTACTGATAGGGGAAGGCCCTCTAAGTAGGAGTCAATTTCCCGAACCTGGGGACCATCGGCTGCAGAGTACAAGGAGGTGTAGAACAGCTGAAACTGGGAGTTGATGTCCTGCAGGGAGGTGGCGAGTGAGCCATCAGGTCTCACTATCACCGGGATATGGGGGGCTCCGAACTCCCGGCGCAATAGCCTGGCAAGCATTCGACGGGGCGTTCTCTCTCTCCGTATTTCCTCACCGCCTGAGGGGAGTCTAGGAATTTAACCTCTCGCTGGGCGAGGTCGCAAAACCTGTCCAGCTCAGAACCCAGTGCTGCCAGAGTGGTTGGGGAGTGGTCTTGGGCATATTGGGACTCAAGGATAGCCAGGGCCAATTTGCTAGCAGCAATGTCAGAACAGATTCCTTTAAGGATGCCGCAGCACTTGGATATGGCCACCCCCCTCACATATGCTTTAAACGACTCCCACAGGACAGCGTGAGATGTTACTGAGTCTGTATTGATCTCAAAGAATTCCTCGATGGAGGATTTGAGTTCAGCTGCGAAGGACTGGTCGAGAAGCGCATAAGGTCCCAGCCTCCACTGCCTAGTTTTTCCAGCATCCTGACCCCAGTTTAGGGAAATGAGTACCGGTGAATGGTCTGAAAGCGTCCTAGGGAGGATAGCCAAGTAAGACAAGCATATGACCAGTGTGTCCTTTATAAGCCATCTGTCTATCCAGGAGTGGGAATCGTGAACTGAAGAGTAAAAGGAAAATATGCAGGAATCAGGGTTCATTAGGCGCCATACATCCAGAAGTGCCCGACGGGGAAGGGATGTGAGGATAATATAGGTTGCCTTGGAAAGTTGGCGAGGTCTGGTGCCTGATCTATCTAGGGTGACATCCAGTATGGTATTGAAATCGCCCCCCCATAACATTGGGAGCAGGGGATAACTTTCAAGGAGGGCAGCTAAGTGTAGGTAGAAATCAGGGTCGTCGATATTAGGACCATATATATTCAGGATTTCAGGATGGCTATCTCTTGGTGGATCAGTTTGCCCATGATCAATACGTATCTGCCCAGAGGGTCGATATGCGAGTGGTGGCATGTGAATTTCAGGCTCTTGTGTATTAGAGTAAGGGTGCCACGACTTTGCGTACAATAGTTGGTATAGTACCCCTGGGGCCCCCATTGCCTCGCAAACCGCTCACACTGCTCCGATCGAGCATGGGTTTCTAGTAAACATAGGATTTTCACCCCATGATGTTCAGCATGTAGCTGTACCTGTCTCATCTTTCTTTGATTGCCTAACCTCCGGATATTCCAGCTCATGAAGGTCAGGTCAGTGGTAACCATACTTGCGTGGGTGCTGCGTGTATTCCTGCCACGGGGGGCACCAGCCACAGGGAGCTAGTGGATCCGGCCGTGTGTGGCGTCCCGTCTGTGTACTCAAAACGCATTGCCTCAGCGCATGGGGCACCTCTAGTGGCCGTCAAGACTTTTTTAACCATAACGTCCCCTCCCCCTACCCCCACCCAATCGAGGGACGAGACCCAAATTAACCCATATGAACCAAGAACATATAGGCATCAACGCCTGGGGGACTGTTAGCTGCCGGGCAGTGGTACAACGGACTGGGGAGAGCGTGAGGAGATCATGCAATCTAATAGTATTTACCATAGTGTTCAAGGCATGTACAGGTAATAGATGGGCCATGGCCAATGGGGAGTAAAGCCAGTGAAGCCGGAGGGAAGCAGCCATGGGCCTTGATGTACCATCTGGGGAGCATAATGTGGAGTCCGAGTGGTAAGGGCAGGACAGGGTTCCAGGGGCCCACCCTCGGGGGTCTGGTAGTGGTTATAGAATAGTTACCCGAGATGGGGTCTTGTCAGGGAGTAAAATACTGCCTGGATACAATGGGCCTCATTCCGAGTACGGCGCTAACCAATGGCACTATTAACGCCTTGGTTGACGCCGTACCCGGACCGGCAGCGCCTTGGTGGATGGCGGAATTACCGCCCCATTCCAAGGTTGGCGGGGCGGTAATTCCCCATTCACCAAGGCTCTTCCCCATTCCCAAATGAGCCCCCATAGGGCTCAATTGGAATGGGGAAGATGCAAATAATGGTGACCGTTCATTACGGTCACCGTTATTGGCTTGGAGGCCCCTTTGCGCCCTCGACTTTAACACCTGCTCAAAGCAGGCGTTAAGGGCGAGGGCGCAAAGGGAACTCGGAGTATGGCGGTAAGGGATCACCGCCACCGGGAGGTGCTCCAGGTCTGGGTTTTGCGGTCAGGGACCGATGCGCCCTTTCCACCGCAAATTGTGCTGACAGCTTAGGTTGGTCCAGTAGTGTTAAAAGGGTTCGTTCCACGTATTCCTCCATGGGTTCCCTAATGTTGTCTTCGGGCACGCCGACAATGCGGAGGTTATTCCGCCTGGAGCGGGATTCAAGATCGTCATTTTTCCTCTCCACTGCCAGGACCCGACTGGTAAGAGTGGTAATCGCAGCGCGGAGGGAACCCAGGTCATCCTCATTAGTGCCAACCCTTGTTTTGATTTCAGTGACCCGGCTATCTGTTCTCTCGATATGAGCCTTTATCGACGAAATGGTACCATTCATATTGTCTAACTTAGTATGCAGCGTGGTGAAGCCTTCGCGCATGTATTCCAGCATTTTTTGCAAGTCATCTGGGGGTGAGGATATCGAGGCGGTGGGCAATTCCTCTGGAGGCTCATTCGGTGGTCTGGAGGGTGTCTTAGTAAACATATTTAGTGAGCTTTGCTTTCTTCCGGCTCCCGCTTCCTTGGTCATGATGGCAAGTAGGGATTAATTCACTGGCGCCCTGAAGGTGCCAGCTGTCAGGTGTGCCAAGTTTCCCTCCGCATGCAGCTCAGGATGATCTCATCTGGGCAGGCGAGGACCACCGGGTGCCCGGCGCAATCACAGAAGGTCTGTGCTATGATAACGCACCGGACCACAGTTGTTCTATGATGGTGCAGGAGGATATGGCCGGAGCAGCAGTGGCAGGCACCACGAGAAGGAGGCTAATAAGAGACAGGGTATGATCTTCTCAGTCACTGTGGGCCGCTACAAGCAGAGTAATCCTGGTGGCAAGCGATGGCCCAACCCCAGCCAGGAGCGTGTGGATCTGTGGAACAGCGGTGTGCAACCGGCGGGTTGAGAGGTTGGCCCACCAGGATTAGACAAGTGCTATGAGGCAGTGAGGTCCCATGAGTCCCCTCAGCTTTACCGAACCCCTACAAGCGACTCTGTGGGTGGTGAGGTCCAGTAATCAAGCCCAGACTCAGCTGTGAGCTATTGCGTGGTCGATGCAGCCGGCTGTTCACACCACAGGGGGTGGAGACGTGCAGTAGAGAAGTTGATATGTGTACCTCCCGGCCATAATTTGAAATTCCCAGCAGGGCACGGATGATTAGGATGCCAGTAGCAGGTAGCGATGATGGCGTGTACTATGGGCAGGGTCCAGTCAAGGAGCCCAAACAACACAGGCAGGCAGCAGCAGCGCTATGGGCTCCTGCCCCAGGCGTTGAAACACATGCTTGTGCAGAACCGGGTCGGCTGAGGGGCCGTAGTCCAACAGGGGAGGAGGGAGGCAAGCCATGAGGCACCCACGCAACAGCCGATGAAGAGGGCCAAGGCCCGCTGGAGGCAGACACACTCAACCCCCCTCACCTCCTACCTGGTAGCAGGCCTGAACCGGAGCGCCTGCGGGGGGTGGCAGGGAGGCAGATGCTGTGCAGGTAGGCGCGGAGCCGTAGTCGGCGGGCCAGCTGTGCCGGTAATCCCTCAATACGGGCGTCGCTGGTGTCAACGGAGGTCGCATCTGCAGTAGTTGTGGCGGGCCAACAGGGCGAGGCAGCCCATCGAGAGGGCAGGAAGAACAGAGTCCAGCTCCGCCGGCCCCTCCCCCAAAGCAGGCCGCAACGTCACGCCCTCGATTGGTTGAGAGGACCACAGTCCACGGAGCGGCAGATGGGGAGATCAGGCAGAAGGAGTCCCAGCAGGGACCGGGGTCCACAGCTTAGCGCCGGGGGTGCGTTTCTCCACGAAACATACCAGGGGCACAGAGGACAGGGTTATAGGGATGTGCCGTCGATTTCAGGTGGATGCAATGGGGTTGCGGGCCTGAACGCGAAGGCTCTTTGCTCTCCCTGTCCGGAGCACAACACCTAAGCGGCCATCTTGCTTCGGCGCAACAGTGCCTCCCCGCTCTCCAGCAGTTTCAACAAATAACCTTATTATTGAAATAAACGTTTATTTTGTTTTACATAAAACTACATATCCCATCAGTCTTAGGTCCCTGTGACCCCAGTGTCCTGGTCGCGTAACCTATCACTTCCTCTTCTTGTGCTATTCCACTTCTTGAATGCTTCCAACTGCAATCACGCTGATATAGAACTGCCAACGAGGCCAACATAGTCTCTGAACTTTGTTCTCTCTGCCGTTACGATCCCACGCATTCCAACTTGCCGTTTCAAACTAGACACGCTCCCTTTCAGGTCAATTTCAACCATTCTTCTGTTCATCCCCTAATGGCAGAAACAACAGTACATGTTTAGGGACGGCGGATACACACCCTATTCTGGGAGGAATACATGTAAGTCATCTTGTAATACATCATACAAAATTATTCATCAATTCATTTCCCCTCTCCCGTGTATCTAGGGTGGGAAAACAATGCTCGCCTCCTTGTCTTTAATAGAATTAAGAGCCCCCTGCGCTGTTAGCATGGGGAATCTTCATTCTATGTCAAGACGGAGGCGAGCATTATGCTTGTTCAAAGCTTCTTATTACAGCTTTTCCTAGAGCATTAACTTGTTTCAAATAAAACGTTCTAAACGTGGTATCACTAGCCCAATCCGCTGCTTTCAGGATATCTTGCAATGTCGCGCCCTGCCCTAGAGCCTGTGAAGCCATCGCGCCCCTGACCAAATGTGCTCCAAATTTAGACATATCTATTCCTGCTAGGCTCATCATTTCTCTGACCTATCTCGCTATGGTGGCTGTTGCAATGCCTTTAGGAGGTTTCCTTCGCGCTATCAGCAATTGGGTTGTCCCCATCGGTCTCAGCTCGGCTGTTCTACTCTTGTATTATTTTATGCATGCTGCCACACACCACTTGGGATGCTCTTGCATGTAAGTGTAAGTTATCGTAGAAGAATCTGTCTTTGTTCTCTTGGCCAGATTAAAAGTCATTCTGTCTGGACCATATATTTTCCCATCCACTTCTAGCACTCTGACATCTGCTACTCTCCTACATGATACCACGCATAATAGCATCACTAATTTTCCCAATAGTCTCTCTAACGACAGGGATCTATTACTGGGCCACTCTGCCAGCAGCTTCAGCATGACTGCTACATCCCATAAGGACTTGTACTTCGGTTGTGGCGGCTTCCTAAACTTTATTCCTTTTAGAAGTCTAATTACTGCCACATTCTCCCCTACTGGCACACCTTCTATGGGTGTGTGTCCAGCTGATATTGCAGATCTATACACTCCTATCGTTCTATAGCCTTTCCCATCCTGCAGGAGTACTGCTAAAAAATTCAGTATGTGCACTAAAGGGGCAGAAACGGGTTGAACACTTCTCCTTTTGCACCATCTCGACCATCTGTTCCATGCTGCGTCATTGCTCCTTCTAGTAAAAGGGACCCATGACTCAGCGATGAGGCTTGCAGCCTGTGCCGAAATTCCTGGGAGATTCCAGTGTCTCCTGATATCTTGCACGCTATCAGCGGTAGACTCCCCTTCACTTCAGAGGGTGAAATGACCCAACTGGGTCCGTGAAAAGGTTCTCTCCTTGGGGAAGAATTCTCGGGTAATCTGACACCAGCTCCATGAGCACTGGAAACCATACTTGTGTTTTCCATATCGGTGCTACAACTATCAAAGTCGCTGTTTCTCTGCGCACTTTTGGCAGCACTCTGCTCATCATCATAAAAGGTGGGAATACATAGAGTATCTCCTCTCCAGTCTTGCTGAAAGGCATCTACTCCCGCTGCTGCTGGGTCTAGCCTCCAGCTGAAATTTTTTTTAAATCTCTTCTTCTGCGTATTCAGTCTGGACACAAACAGATCTGTCTGTTTTGGTCGCCCATGCTCTTCATTCTGCCAAAAAATCTATCAGTCCAGCATCCAGTCACTGGAGTCTGTTAGATGTCTGGAATTCCAGTCTGCTACTACAGTCAGCGAGCCGGGTAGATATTCTGCCACTACTGAGGTCCCTGACTCTAGGCGGGAGTGCCAGAAATCCTAGGCTATCTCCGCTAATAATTTGGACTTTGTCCCTCCTAAATGATTGATGTACCCAACTGCTGAAATATTGTCCATTTTCAGCAGAATACACACATTCGCTTTGTCTTTCGTGAAAGCCTTGATTGCAAATGATCCGGCCAATAGTTCTAGACAGTTGATGTGCAGTCTGAGTTCTTCCGAACTCCACCTGCCTCCTGTTTGGAGCTCTCCGCAACGAGCTCCCAGCCTGCTCAGCTGGCGTCTGACTCTATTACTATGTTGGGCCGGTCGCCAAAGATGGCTCTCCGGTTCCATGCTTCCATGTTCCGTAACCACCATTCTAGCTCTGTTTTGGACTCTTGATCTAGGGGTACTAATTGGTGGTAGCATAGGCCCTGCTGAATGTGTCTCATCTCAGTCGCTGAAGCGCTATGTAATTCAGCGGCCCTGGGAATATCGCCTGTATCGACGCTGCTAGCAAGCCTACTACTCGCGCTATTGTTCGCAGTGAAACAACTGTTCTGCTGAGGAACATTCTTATTTCTCTTTTTATATCTCTTATTTTTCTGCTCGGTAACTCTAGAGTTGCTATCCTAGTGTCTATGACGAACCCTAGGAACTCCATCCTCTTCGCTGGTCTCATTTCCGACTTCTCTCGATTCACTAGGAAGCCGAGGGAAGACAGGAGGTTCACCACCCAGTTGGTCTGATATTGAAGCGTGTCTCTGCTGCTTGCCATCAGCAGGATATCGTGTAGATAGATAATGATTCAGATCCCTTTCTCCCTGATCGCTGCTGCTACTGGGTTCATAAGCTTTGTGAACGCCCAGGGCACCGAGGCCAGTCAAAATGGCATTGTCGCAAATTGTCATAATTGCCCGTCCCAGAATTGGTCAAATGCCAGAAAGGGATGCTAATCTTCTTGCACTGGTATCGTAAGATAGTCATCTTTCAGATCTATCCTCGCAAGCCAGTCGTCCTGTATGAGCGTGTCTCTGAGCTGGAGGGGACCTTACATCTTGAAATGGTTGTAGACCACCCAGCTGTTCATGTCTTTCAAATTTATCACTGGTCTCACTTTGTCTTTCCTGTGAACCAGAAACATATTGCTTACAAATCTCTGCTCTGCTTTGCATGGCTCGATTGCTCGCTTTTCCACTACACTCTGCGGCTCTGCGTATAGCAAGTCTTTCTCTGCTAGTGCTGAGACTAGAGGGCAGGGGGATTGGTATTGGATTGGGGTCTCTGTAAACTCTATGCGCAAGCCTTTGGTTGTCTGAAAAACCCAAGCATTGCTGGAAAGTGTGCGCCAATTCCCCCAGAACTTTACTGTCCTCCCCCATACTGGCGGATATGCAAAAACTTTCATCTGTGGGGAAGTTCTGCCCTCTTTCCTGGCCTCTGCTGCGCCTTCCTGTAGGGAACTGGTCTCTTGGTGGAAAGAAGGTGTCTGGCTGCTTGTTTTCCCTGTACAGAGCTCTGTTTGAATGAGGCCTTCTGGATGTTTGGTAGTGACCGGTTGCTCAGCCTCTATACAGACCGGTCCCATCAAAAACTCTTCCGGGGAAGATTTTCTTTATGGAGGCTTGAGCCTTCTCCAGGGAGGTATAGGTCCCTACAAACCTCCCCATATCTTTCCCAAAGGTCTCTCCGAACAACAGCCCTTGTGCTGCTTCGCCAGATTCGTATGATGACAAGTCTCCTAGCTTAGGCTCTATCTTGAGCAGTAGTCCGCGTCTGTGCTCTGACGATATGGCACAGTTGGCATTCCCTAAAAGGCATAACGCTCTCTGTTCCCAGTTTGCCAGGACTCCTGGTGCTACTTCCTCTCCCGTGTCTTTCGCTCGCTCGGCTAGATCATAGTCTTTGCCAGTGTTCCGGCTAGATCTAGAACCTTTTCCTGGCAGCTTTGTCATGAGTGATAGATCCCCTTCCTGGTTTTCTCTTGGACTTGGCTATGAAGGCCAATATCTTCGGGTCCAGCTCCAGAGCTTCTGGCACTTTCCCTGGCAGTTCCGGCTTCGGGCACTCCGCCCTCATTCTCTGCCGCACTTATTTCTCCAGTGCCTTGCGCAGTCTTTGGGTCATGTATTTCGAGACCCTCAGGGATGGCACCCATTCTGAAGATTGTGGGTTTATGGAATGTCTTCTGGGTGAAACATATCTGAAGTCTCCTCGTCCTCTATATTATTGAGCTTTCTCAGCTTTTTCTTTGGTGGGGGTAGGCTTCCTTCCTCCCCTTCTTTATCAGCTTCCTCCGGTGAGGAGGTTGAAGACTCTACAGGTTCCTCATGGGAAAACTTCTACGTAGCCTATATTATCATCCCTTGGGTAGGGGGTCTCGAGGCTGGGCACCCCCGACTTAATTATGAAGGCTTCTTGCAGCCTATTAAAAGCATTGGTAGCCTCTGTTGCTCTTGGGACCACCCTTCTGTCTTGCCCGGGGGGTCAGAAGAGTTTTTGCTCTTCTGGGCTTTACTACACCCTTGTGGGTCCTCTGGCATGAACCTCGTGGACGTGCTTGTCTTCGTGCGGGTGCATTTTTCTTTCTGGCTCAGAAACAATTCAATTGTTTCTAGTCTGTCTTGGAGCGGTCTGACCCCTTGAGCCACTGCCTCTATGAGTGAGTGCCGCAGCACTGTTTTAAAGCTGTAGGCCAGGTCTAAGTAGATTGCCTCCTGCTCCTCCTCACTCCACACAAATTCGACCATAATCTTGTGCTGTTAGGTGCCTATTAGTACCTTTCCAGGTGTAGCGGCACGTCCACTCACTCACTGCTGTCTAGGAGAGGCTGCACCTGGTCTGCCAAGCAGCTTCTGGTTCTGAAGGGCTGTTCAATGTGCTCCCTGGGCTGTATAAACTGAACTTTGTATAGCCACAGGTGGCTATAATGGTCAAATTCGCTCCGTGAGCGAGAGAACGTTAGTAAATGATTTTTAACTAATCACATTTAGTGTATTCGGATCGAGCAATCGGAGCGCACTGACAGTTAGAGATTCGGCACCTCCTGCTCAAAAGAGGGGGCTCGAGCTCTTCCATGAGCTTCTCCTACTTCCTGCCGGAGAGCCCCACCCCCGCGAGGATGGGGGCCGCTCACCTTACTCGATCGTGGTACGCGCAAGAGAGGCCGCCGGCTAGCCCATGGTGTGCCGAGTAGTGCAGCACGGGGCCGCCGGCTCCTCTCCCTAGCTTGAACTGAGTACGCTGTGCAGTCCCTGCGCTATGGTTGCCAGTAATGTAGTCTATCAATTGTAATCCTGGTACAATAATGAATCTAACAATTACTTCACACAATGTGTGTCATGGAGCAAAACAAATCTAGTAACACTTCACACACTGTATGTTACTGAGCAAAATCAAAGAGGTACTTATCTCTGGAGAGCAGGAAAGAAGAGGAAGAGCACAGGAAGAGGAAATGATAGGTCACGTGACCAGGAGGATTACAGGGATCTAAGACTGATGCGATATGTAGTTTTTTGTAAAATAAAAAGTTTATTTCAATAAGAAGATTGAAAATGTGGTTATTTGTTGAAACAGCTGGAGAGCAGCATAAATACAAGATGAAGCATAATGCTCGCCTCCGTCTTGATATAGAATTCAATTCATTGCTTCTATCCCTGAGTGTAGGGCTATAAATAGGTTTAATAGGCCTGATGGTTTGCTCATATTTGCCAATATGACCCATGTTAGCCTCATATCTACCAAATTGAAGGCCGTGGATAGGCCGATAATAAACCTAGATTAATGCCGTAGTTTTTTTAAAATCTTACATTTCTATATAAATAAGAAAAGGTTAAGATCTTGATTTATTGTCCTTGAAGCCTCATTCGGTATCAGTCGTAATTTAGTCTGCATCTAACCAGGCTGTCATATGGCTATGAAATAAACAGCCAAACATTTTTTAAGACCATTCAAGTAAAGATAAGGAACGATATGAGGTAGGCGCTGATTTATTGCCTTCTTTCAAATTGGGACTACTATGGCTATGATCCAGGTGTTAGGACATCTATTAGCCATGGCAATGGTATTAAATAAAATAAATCGGGGTGTGGCCCACATTTCAGGAAATAATTTAAAGAGGTTAACTGGTACTAAATCTGGAACCGGAAACTCTTGTTCTGTTTATACACAAGCATTGTACTAATGACTCCATCTAGGGTAAAAGACATGTCAGTGACATGCAAGGATAGATAATTCACTATTAAGATTGTCATATTGCCCCTGCTAAATACTCCCACAAAATACCTCACCGAAATCTCAGACATGATTTTCAATATTCCTGTTTAATTTTAGATTTATTTTGTTTGCAATTAACTTCCCGAAATTATGGGAGTTGGCATCCAAACAGGCTGACAAAATGTCTTCCCACATTTTATTTTCCGTCGGACATTTTCTCCTATTCTCTTATGAATTCTATGTATTTCCTAGGTATCCATAATTGCTATTGTTTAGGGCAATCCATTGGCCATTCCTAGCTTCCCTGTAATCTCTGTCGAACCAATCTATTTTTTTTAGCATTTTATTTTGTTTTGAAGTTCTATACAAGTGTATTGAAGAGGGAGTCGGGATCCTGCCACCACCCCTCCCCCCATCAATTTCATGACAAGACAGAAGGCCAGAAAACAACACAATCATCCATTCTATTTTGGACGAATTCCAAGTGCACCAATGATCAATAAATACTTTCAGAGGTATCCCTTCACCTAGCCATACCGACCAAGTGCGGTACAAATCTATCCATGCATGGATGAAGAGCCGCAGGCTATGGTGAGAGACACCTACATAGACATCCAGGATTAAGCACCAAGAAGCCATGTTGCTGACATCTTTATAGAGACCATGACATAGCAGCGTTTGACATGAAGCGCACGTGCCATCCGCACTTCGTGACACAAACACACACTCGAATACTAGAAGAACAGAAGCGTACAGTTCTATAACTAGAGGACAGATACATACACATACTGTCATTGCTTTATTATTTTTACCATTAGCCAAATGCAGCAACACAAACTGCAAGGCACAAGAGATCTGAGCAAAACGTGCAGATGCTTAAACATGAATAACCCTATGGAACAGCAGGAACAACTATGGGGACCTGACAGAGCCAAGTGTGACTAACCTATGGAGAATATGTTATAGTGTGGACAATGTAGAAACTGCATTGTAAGGTTTAGGAAAATTACAGCAGGCTACGGACCACTGAGCAAGGGACAAGCTGAGCTGATTCAGGCTGGACAGAGACCAAGATGTGTGAGACAGGACCCAAAGCCAAGGTCAAGTGATACGGAAGAAATTCCAATCCCCAGACAATAAAGGAGCTGCAGAAAAAAGGAATACATCCTCATAATTCGCAGCTGCAGAAATCAATTTTGGGGTCTCCAAACACGTAATACAGCTGAAGCATATAATGGACAGTGATTGGTGGTGAGAAACAAGAGCCGATCCCAGCCTGCCAGACACAGACTGCAGGAAGTATGCATCAAGTATGCAACAAGTGTTGCGCAGAACAGTAGAACATTCTCATAAGGCAAAGGTGGTGCACGCGAGTTACAAGTCAGACACATAGTCGTTCACATCACCTTGAACAGGTGAACAGTGAGCTGGGAATCGCTGTGTGTCCCAGGTTGAGGATGTCATAGTTTGGTACCCTAGGGGTGGGTATCAACGGGCAAGAACCAATGGTAAGTCCACAACACTGCAACAATCTTATAGTTAGTGTATTGGGGATGGAACAGGCCAGCTGATACTGACATAGAAGAGCCAGTAGAATAACATGTATAGGTACCCATATAGGTTATTATGCTCCTGACGGCTAATCCCACTGCGATCAGTTGCTGGAGAGAGGCTCAAGTAAAGACTTTTTTTAGGCAAAAGTGGCCTGCGCCACAGTTACTCTGTGACATGCTGTTATTTTTCTGAGTTCTTGTATCGCTCCTTGTTCGTTTTGGCTGTAATAAACCGCAGTTGATTTTGCCGTTGAGTGAGTCCTCCGTGCATTCTGGGGGAGAGTGTTGGGGACTGCAAGTCTGCAACCTTCCAGTATCACTCTGCCACACCTGGGAGTTGTCCCAAACAGTATCCCCTAGTTGTTTCATTGAATCAGTACATTTGTTAAGTATTTACACATCATTATACATAATAGGCCACCCCAATAAGTCACTCAATATGCCTTTTAAAATATCATTCTTCAGTTTGGTCAGGGACAAATTATCCCATCTTATCCTGTACCTAATCATTTACAGTAAACCATTATTGTGCATTACAGGACTGTCCTTTTTGGGGTATTTATATTAAAAGAGGAAATGATTTGTTGATGATCTCTTTTGATCCTCTGAATAATATGCATATATATATATATATATATATATATATATATATATATATATTAATGCAGGCCAATTATTGATTGGGAATGTGAAATGTTCAATTATCAATCCTATCATATGACCTCTACAAGTTTAAATTCCTGGGAACTCTGACAGACATCACCCATTTATGACTTGCATGCCTCTTCCATAAGAAAAATGTTGAATTCTAAGTCCCTATGACAAGCTATCCTGTCACTCCTAATGGGTTGAGGCCCTGTACCGGCCCTATCTTCATTAGCATCTACCCATTGATCTGGGAGACCTTCTCGGAACTTCATAATTAAATCTCCTCCTATTATTATCAAAGGCATGAACAAATGAGATGGATATAAAAGATCGATCAAATAATCCTGTCAAACAAGTTCACAGTTAACCTTTTGTGCTTTAGAGATTCATTGTAAAAATTGATGTTGAGAAAAATGTGCATGCATCGTAACAGTAGTGTGAAGGGTGATAATATTGTGTGAATCTTACCAAACATAGTTTAGGGATGTTAAGATCAATATTAACAACCCACCAGAGTTATGACCTTTATTTCTTACAACTTTATTTTCATAGGCACTGTATCTGTCTAAAGATGATACTTCCAAATGCCATGTTTCTTTGAATAATAGAATATCCTATTGTGGGTAAGATTCCTGATGCTCTTAGTTGTTATTTTAGAGATTAGCTCTGCTAAATTGTATGATAGACATTTCAGAAAACTTAAATTTAGGATTATTCCCTTCTCTGAATTTAAATATATATGGTAGCTACATTTGTAAATGTTCTCTTCCTCTTTAGAATAATATTAAATGTGGAGTTGTCTGTTATACTAATGTCTGTTTTGGATCGAACAGTATTTACGGAGCATATTGTATTTAAATTATAGTCTATATCAGTTTCCCTAAATTAGATACCATGGTTATCCTCAACTATCACTGTCCCTTTGTAACAACCCCGATTTGGTGGAGCAGGCTCAGTTATCAAGAATTTATTATTTGTATTAATTTTCCAAAACAGGATATCACGGTTCTCATCCAATATCACCAACCAATTTATATGATTGTGGATTGACAGGGTGGGTCTTCTGGAGACTATACTATAATAAACTATATTAAGGTGTCCTTTTTTATTTTTATATCCAGCCATTAACCTTTTGATGTTTAGTCAATCAATAGCACCAATGGGCTATGCCTACTGTTTGTAAAGATCTGATGGTTCAATTTAGTATACAGGTCGGATTGGTTCTATTTAATGGTCTAAACCTCCTGTCATTCATGTTGCACCATTCCAATATTCCTGTCTTTGTAAAGTTATTCCCAATTAGGTTATTATTTAGGATTCTACTTATTGATGGTATATGATGTAACATTTCCAAATGAGTGGGATAAGAAAAAGTCAGGAGTGTGTATAGTTATTATAGAATTATGTTCTTGTGCTACCTTCGAATGCATGAACAATACCAAAGCCAGTGTGACACAATTGTTTTTTTAGTTTTTGTTTTGTTTCCCACACAGCCCCCTGCATGATTTTAGTGCCATTAGCAGGGATGCAGGATTAATGAGGGGCGGGGGCTTTACGTTTTGTATTTATCCAGTAGGTGGATATGTTTATCAGAGATGCGATAGTTTCAAATTCATTTGCTGATATTGGAGTTACGGCGATCAGAACGGCAACTAACGGCAGAGCTTGTGAGGGAAGATCAATGATCTGTCTGGGTGACTGAATCTCAAGAACTGTATCCTTCAACATAAATTCATTCCCTGATCATTTAGATCCTACGCTGATTGTTAGTGGGTCTTTGTCAAGAGTGTTATTTGACGGTTACAGTAATTCGATCCTGTCTGTCATATACTATCGATTTTGGGATTTCCCTGATATTTTTCTGTGAGTTCCATCCGTAGTAATCATAATTTCTTGGCGTCCAACGTCTCGTCATTCTGAAATTTAAAGATCTTTACACTCTGGGCAGTGTCCCTTCCAACTGTATCTAAAAATCGATTTGTGCCAGGTTGAGGAAGGATTTTTTGCTACTTGCTGAATGAGAACCTGTTAAGTTTGATACAGCTACTGACACCTACACATTTCCACTATCCTAACTTGATGAGGTTACATCAAGGTATGCTAAAGATTTCATTAGAGTTTTTAAAGTTAGTGTTAGAGCCTTAATTCATTTATTTGTTTTTCTAAAATAGTATTTTCCTTTTCTTCCTTTATTTTCTTTTTCAGACTAATTGGTATTTTAATTAAAGAATATCTTCTATGTTATACAGTGGTGTGACCACAGTATACTTCCCCTTAGAATTATTCAATTTGTATTTGGTGACAAAGCATATCATGTTCCATTCATTTTGTACATGGGTACATTGTTTCCATAGTGGTTAGTGTTTTTGTTTGGTGGTGTTCCTTAAGCACTTTTATTTTCACTGGGATGTCAATACATAGAGTGTTCAACAGATCCTTTCATTCATCTATCAGACATATCATGCCCCTTAATAAAGTCTCCTCAGGTATAGCTGGGGTGCATCTCTTTAGAATGTCAACGTTTAGTTCAGGTGGACGGAGGAGCCTAAAGCAGGGGGTAAATGCAATATTGTCTTGACACATACGTTTTTTTTATTATTGCAATTCTCTCTTTGTATTATATGTTATTTTTGTGTTAAGGTGTGAAAAGATTGTAAACTGCATTCACAGATAAAAAAGTGGAAATACACATAACACTGGAAACTACAAAACCCCTGTTGTGTAGCTTTTCATTAATGTAAACATATATTAGTGAAAGTTTCTAAGAAAAGAGAGGGTATTGCTACCAACTAGAAATAATATAGCATAACAAAAACGTTCAACTTCATTGAAAAAACATTAGTTAAGACACAGATAAGGTGAATCAGATCCATGTAACAAAACTTACAAACAATTTGGTAGAGGTGATGTCAAGGTGAGGGGTTAACTGAACAAAACCACTGAAGTTCAGCAAGAGATGAAAGTAGCTTGCACAACCTTTTAAAAAATTGACCCACAGTAGCGGGTGCATCTTTAATTGAAGATGTGTCCCTAGTACAAGCTAAGTGCAGATTTCGGTGGCGACAAGTCATGGAAGAACTTGTGCAAGAAATCCGATTCATTATCCAGACAAGAGCAGTGCATCTCATGACCAATACCAGGTATATTCGTGAGGTTGATTTTATGTCCTAGTTCGTTCAGCCAATCAGAGCTCAATCATCTCCTAAAGGATTTTTAGCCAACTATAAAATGTCCAGCTAACTTTCTGTTGCTTTTGTGAGTTTTGCAAGGCTGTGATGGATGGAGTTGCACGGGACAGTTTCACACATGGGAGTGCCTGATGCCTTTTAGCGTATCAGAAAAGTGTCTGTTCTGTTTATTTTTGCTCCTGCGTAGAAATACGGACGGATTTGTTTAAAAGTCACCTTGACACGTGTCTAATTTGACAAACCAAACACTAACTGAATATTAAAAAAAGGCAGTCGAAAAATAAAGTTTAAAAAATCTGATCATTCCATGGAAAAATAAGCATTTTGTGGGACACTGGAGTAAATTAACATCCGCCCACTGTTGCATTTCAAAATCCACACAATATAAATGCGTGTATGGTAAATTAATGTATTCTTTTTGGGAAGTGTAATATTGTTAAATGTGCTTTTACATGTTTAATTATGTTTTTACAGCGAGAAAATACGGTTTCAACATCTATGCTGAGCACATTGTGCCAATATTCTAATGGGCAATCCCATCTGACCCACACTTCACTGCAGATGGCTGCTTACCAGGTCCTTTGCACATCCCCAGTCACACCTCAGTGTTGTAGCCAGGGCTGTCGGTGTCTGGTTCAAGGGGACTTTGATGCAGCACATGTTTTGTCACCGAGGATGCCTCGTCGTTTCTTGAGGTGATTCATTGCATGTGCGGCTTGCATGAAAATTGCTTTTTGTGGATAATTATTCATCATCTTTCTTCTGCAATAAAATGTATGTTTTTACACGGAACTGGTGTCATACATACTAAACAGCTCTCACCTCAGAGGCAGTTCACACGTGGCATTGCATCCCTCTGCCGCTCAGGATGCATTTGGATTTGCAGAAAAGTAACAGATGTGTTTTGTTCTATTCTTAAAATCAACGAGCTGTCTTTCGTAGACAGGAAAAGGTGGAGGGCAATCTACGATAATGTTTCAATGTTATGCCAATCAGCTGAAAGGTAGGTTGGCCCTGGGGAAATAAAAGGGTGGGCCTTGGCCCTCAGGTCAGAAAAGAGGGTGGGCCTTGGGCAAGGCACACTCTCTTTCCTCCAAGGTTGGCAGTAGGCATTGAGGGCCCCACTACCGAGGGAGTTTTTTGCAGCCTTGGGAGCTGCTCTTCCCTCTTGAGCACATCTCGACTGCTCCTGCATGGCTCCAGCCTTTCAGTGGAAGGAAGGAATATCTTAGGCAGGAATCCTGCCTTCACAATTCATGTTCTACCCCCCCCCCACAGTACAAAAGTGTGTGAAGCCAGTGAATAAACAGCTCACGGTCTTTGGTTTAGATCGTAACTGTGCTTGGCCTGAGGGTCTTGTTCTGATAGCACTAAAGATGCATGCACTGGATCACTACTCAGAACTAAAGCCTGATATTTCTGTGACGCAGCAATCGCTACATCTGACATTTTCAGGATGTTGCTGCCTGGCAACTTTAGACGCACACATTTGTGCGAGTGGTGAGACTAAGTGGCAATAAAATAGCTGAAATATTGCGGTGAGGTATTCTGTAGTGGTCTGAGAGAACTGGCGCAGAAAGTGTATGGAGGAAATCTGCGGAAATGTGGGGCAAGCTAACAATTTTGCAATGGTAGGACAGTGATCAACATGGGGGGGCTTAAATAAAAAAGCATCATAAAAAAATGTTTTAATTTGGTTGATTTCTAGGAATGGCAATGCTGTTTACTGCTTCATTACAACAAATTATTTTGGGTGTATTTTATATGCCAAGTGATGCATTCATACAGAACAGCAGAAATCAAAATAAGTATTGCTTGCCGAAGATCACACAGTTGCAATACAACAATATGGAGGAATGTCAAAGACCTTGAGTGTCCAGAGCATCAGTGTTTGAAGAGTGTTGCAGGAGGGGAGACATGGTCACACATATATAGGAGATGTCATAGGATAAAACATAACATGTCGAGGGTTGTGTGAGAATGTGTACTTATTGTTGCATTGTGAACTATTTGATAGGAGATTAACACATTTCACTTACATATGCTTAAACTGCCAAGTACATACAAGCATCAAATAAAGAGTGTTTGCCCAAGATCACAAGGCTACTTTTTAATGCAATGGTGTAGAGACACTGCAGAGAAGATGAACATTTTGTGTGAAATTCTTGCAGTAAGGAAATGTTATTTAGGTAGAGAGGCTAGGATTTGCTAAAGGGATGCTGAGAGCAAGTCATTTCATGGAGAGAAACTTCAGACAAACAATGGAGGTGGGTGAGAGTCAAAAGATTATATTTGCAAAGTACCCAACAAATGGGGAGGGATGTGTCCTAAACCTATTTTGCAATTTGGTAAATTACAATTTTTGCATTTGCTTTATTAAAATTTAGAACTAAACATGGCTTTTTAAACATGAAAACCAATATCACAATAAAATACACAATCTTTAAACAACATCAAGTAAACTCCATCCATTATGCATCTCTTTAAATCTTAAAATCACTACGTAATACCACAACTCACCATATGACTTCCAGTATGATAGACCTGATTCATATCATCCAGGCAGACTTTAATTGCAATCACATTTTTCTGAAACGGTAGATAGGGGTAAATGATCTTCTTTCATACATTCGTCCCAGATGTTCTCCCATCTTCTTGAATTTAGCTGAGTATGCAAACGCCAACTGCTAACATGACATCTTTCCCTTTTGTCTTCGAATTTAAGACATTGAATTAAGAAAAGTCTCCCAGTTTCGATATTTCCCTGCAGACAGAATCTACATATATGTTCAGTTCTGGGTATTCCTTGTCTGGCACCCAATACCCCAACAGTATTAACTAAACTGAACATGTATATATTCACTATGTAAGTAGGAATTCGTAAATGCATTCAGGTAGGAGCCAGTACCTTTTTGATCTAAGTTTAAAGTAAAGTAATCGGCACAGAGGGGTATGGTAGCAAAATTAACTAGATTCTGTGATTTATCTATTGAAAATAATTTTTTAATTCAGTTCGCCATTTGGCACAGTCTTCCAAAATATGCCTTCTTAAGTAGGTAAAGTAAGGAATCATCCTCAGCAGTGTCACAGTTTATTACACAGCACACGCCAGCCAGGGAACGTGGAGCACAATAAAACGTTTTTTATTTTTAGTAGACTACAGATTCTTTTTGAGTAGGCCTCTACCTGTCCCGCACTCAACCTCCACCAGCACCCTTTGTCACAATGGACTAGGAACCAGGCTGGTGTGTATTAATACAATATTTTATTAATGTATTATTCAATGTAAATGAGGATAATCAAAATACACAACAACCACCAAAATTGTGGCAGCACACATACAATATCCCATCTAGACCGACCAGGTTGAAATAGACTGTTACACTCACTTTTGTTTTAATGACAAAATAGGAAAATAATAATCAGGTTGAAATAGACTGTTACATATGCTTTTGTTTCAATGATAAAACAGGAAAATAACAATTCCATACAGTGATAGCACCTACAGTTAAGCACCCCCCCCCTCAACTCTCACCACCAAACATCAATTGGACTTGGTTCCTTTGAGTAGAATGCAGTGGCAAGGAGTAGGAATATAGGCGGAAAATCGATTTTGGGGTGAAGCCCACCACCACAATATGCGCAGCCAGCAAAGAAAGAGAAAATCAGTTTTTGGAGCAAAATAGAAGAATGGGGCTTTTATTATTATTCCTCACAACTGCTAGGGAACAGAATAGAAGAAACATCGTACTGCTTACACTTAGGAGACAGGCAAAGTGTTAGAGAATACTAATCAGCACACCAGGGAAAATAGAAATAAAGTAGGAAAATCGTTTTTTGGGAGAAAGCAAATGCAAAGGGAAAATACAGTGGCAAATGGAAATTTGTTTACACTGAAGCTTATAATGACAGGTAGGCTCTGGGAAAGGGGTGTAGCTCACAAAACTAAAATCGGTTTTGGTTTAGAATGACAGATGCACAGAGGAATGACACAGGCGAATGAAAATTCGCTTAGCAGGGCATCATTTAAATACAGGGAAAAATTTATTTTTCAGCTCACAAAGGGATTGATCCTTTTGTGCAACACTTTAATGACTATAACAATTAACAAAAACACAGGAAAAAACATTGGTGGTTTTGAACTCCACCAATCCCGATCCTGTGACATTCAATGGGGGAATTAATTGATTTACTTACACAAATACTAAGGATTTACACAGACAAATTAGTTTTTTTTTCAATGGGACATGCTAACATACACAGGCAAACAAGAGATTATTCTATGGGAAGATGACTGAACTACACTGGCAATTGGGGTTTTCAATGGGGAAATATTGGATACACTGCTACAAAATGAAGGGATTTTGCAATTTAGGGCTGGGGTTATTGGTACTTACATAGCCAGCCTGTGTTTAAGTTTCAGGTAAGCCAGCTGCATCTCGGGGCACTCTGGAAAGAAAGGGAAATGGTCTGGTCACTTCACTTTCAAAGATGGTAAATTTCAGCAGCCTTCTCTTTGTTCTTTTTTTTCTATCTGCCCTGATTGTTGTGTGCCCGTCCTGCGTCCTACTACAGTCCCATTATATAGCAGAAATGACATCACTAATTTTATAATCTAGGGGAGGTACCCTGCCATAATCCCAGCCGCTAGGATTGGACAGTTACCCTCTCTCTCTCCGCCCCCAGTCAGGATTGGTTTAGGGGTTTTGGAGCAACATCTGTCTTTTCCCATGTATCACCATCCTTTGTTCTGATTTCAACTTTTTGGCAAAAACTAGTTACGTATCATAACTTCATAATTGTACTAGCAACTGCCATACGAATCAGATATTCTGTTTTAGCTCATCATGGGGAATTAGATAAGCGGAAGCCAAATCCGTACGATGTAGCATGGCCATGTGTCACATTATTGTAATTTTCATAAAATGTACAACAGTTATGAATATGTAAGTTATCAAGCATATTCAGAAATACATTTTCCACCTTTTCACCAACTCTCAGATTTGTCACATGTTCAGATTAGCAAGAAATGTAGTTTAACTGGACAGTACAGTTCCCAGAGTAACATGTAGATGCATTCGATACCCCGAAAACCGCCTGGAAATTACATGAAAAATGGCATAAAAATGAAATTAATCCTCAGTCTGAATGCTGTGCAAAATGCCTAAAAATTCAATTGTCTTTTATATTAATGATGAGTCTTTCTGTCAGCAAATATGATGGCTGCTTTATCCCCCCACAACCACCTGTTCCCCGGGGTCAGCCTGTGACCAGAGATTTTTATGAGTCTTCTTTGAAGTTAGTGTGTGCTCCTGAAGAGGGTGCAACAAGGATTCACACATTTTAGTCATGTTTCAGCCACGGATGGCCTTCTTTTGAAGTCCCTGCTTTCCTGCCAGTAAGTCTGTAGAATAGGGAATGTTGACGCCTTCAGCAGCTTCACATTTTCTTGCTGGGTTGTTAGATGGAAGGTGTGAAATCCAGCTGGAGTGGGGGTTTTCATTGTGAAGTTCTTGCACTCAGCCAGAACAGGTTTTTCCTGAAGTAAGTGTCTCTCCAACTGTCACTGGAGTTTTGTGGTGGAACCATTATATACATTGATTTGGTCAACCCACACATACTGTTCTGCTTTCCTGACATTTTCATGTGAGCAGTGATATTTTTGTTTTTTTTTGTCCATTGTGACTTTTTAAAGCCATATTTATTTTGCAAACACATGTGCAGGCCGTTTTTGCTTACAAGGTTTAAAAATCCTGTTTTATATGTTACAGGATTCCTTGATTCCTCTTTCATTTGTGTATTAAACTGCTGCTTATCCATTGATACTGATAGGCAGGACCCGTTCCCATGGTTCTTGAATTTTTCATGAACAACAAAAGAAAAAGCCACACCATTTTTGTTGCAGTGTTTACATTCCTGACATTCACATGACAGGGAAAGCAAAAGCCAGGCCGTTTTTGGTTGTAGTGTTTAAATGCCTGCTATTTATGAAAAAGTTACTTCTGTTTGGGGCCTTTAAATGCACCCCACAGCCTTGACTAATGTCCAGCCATATCTCAAACTTTTTTTGTTCGAGGGTATAATCGTACCCACCTTAGCTCTCAGGTACTCTATACGCAAGTGATTCGGGAGTTTAACACTGATTTGCGTGCACATGCTTCCGTCCTTCCGACTTCAGAGGTTTTTTTCCCCAAGTCCATAATTCTGCCCTGTAAAGCAATGATGGGGTGACGTTAGCCTGAAATACTTTGACCACTGGCTCTACGGAGAAACCAGCATGGCATTTAGGGAAGATCTTTATCCCACCGACTTGTTGTCTAACAGCTTTTCCCAGCTCTTCTACTTGCATGTTCCAATTAAGTAGGTTGTTAGTGACAACCCACGAGGTACTTCAAGTTTTTCACAAATTCCATGCTTACACCATCAAGGGAGCAGCTATATTCTTTTTCAGAATTCATTTTCGGTTTTTTAACACCATAACCTTGGATGTGTTAATATTCATTTTTAGCTTGTGCTGTTTCGAAAATACTACAAGTTTGTCTACAAGCGGTGGTAGCCCACACAGCGTCTTGTCCAGGAACAAGAGGTCATCCGTGTACCCTAACCACAATACCTTTGTATCCTCCAGCATGGGTGGAAAAGTGATCTGCAAGATACAGGTAAAACAAAAGGGGTGCCAAGATGCACCCATGTTTTAATCCTGTATAAGTCGAAATGGCCTCCGTTACCGCCCAGCTTGATTCAATCTAACACTCAGCGATGTATTTTGGTAAATTACAATTGTGTGAAAAGACATTGAAGCATGCTGCTATGTTATGGCATATTATTTAAGGCATAACGGTGGGTTTGGTGGGCCAGACTTGGTTTTATGGGCCCACCATATTCAGGACTTTTAATAAGGGTGGCATGCTCTATCCACCTGACATGGCATCTCAAATTCATCTTCATTGTTTGTAGCATCCCTATAAGAGACTGAGGGCCTAATTCACATAGCTTTTTCCAATGGGCTTTCGCCATTATAAAACGCTTCTGTGAATCAGTTGCTAATGGCCTGTCTCTGCGAAAACAAGAACGGTGGAATGAGGCATAGCCAGGATTCTCTAACACGTGGGGCCTGAAGATCATGTAGTTGGGCCCAGCGCAGTGACATTTACATCTGTAAATGCCCGCACAGTACTGCTGAGTGAGTATTTACAGGTTTTGGGTGGGCCTTGCCTACTCAGTCCCTACGCTGTATACGCCTCTGGCCGTGGAGTAGAGAGTGTTCAAAGAACCAAATCTACAACATTGGTGGTTGCCAAAGGAAAGGTGGATGGTTGCTACAGGGAAGTCTATCCTCCATTTCTATAGAAGCCAAGGTGTCTGCAAGAGAAAGGATGGTGGATCAGAACATTCTGAAAACCTTTGAAAACCTATCTCAGAGCTAAATCTAATTTCCAACATCATGACCTTTTTTGCATCTTTTCATTAGTGCCAACATGACTTTGCATGAAAGTCGTGCTTTTTTATAACAAACTTAACATAACAAAACATAACAGGAGTAGCAATAGAGAAAGGTTGGGGTGAATAGCCATCAGGAATGGTGGGTTTCATTTGTGATGTCATCTTTGATGTCCTGGGTGTTAGTCTTAGCAGTGCACCGTGGTGGCGTGAGATATGGTTGCTTAGCTTACCATAACTGGCGAATTTCAGGGGGTTTTCGGTTTTACTGGGAACCATAACGTCCCTTTAACAAAGTTTTTTTACTGAATTTCATAGGTTTTTAGTAGCGCAACTTAACCATAACGTCCCTTTAACAAAGTTTTTTTACTGAATTTCATAGGTTTTTACTAGCGCAACTTAACCATAACGTCCGTTTAACAAAGTTTTTTTTACTGAATTTCCTAGGTTTTTAGTAGCACAGCTTAAAAATAATATTCCTGACTTTATGTACATGTAACATAGAACATACTGAACCGCCATGACTGAATTTGATGTCCGCGAACTTTTCCTATGTCCGCGGACAGGTGCCGACAACAGCAGTACTACTCAAAAAGTCTGGAGGGTATCTTAAATTGTTATATCATAACATATGAACACTGCACAAGTTCATAAACCAGCACACACACACACATTAAATGTAGTCATAAATAAGAAGTATAACCCATATATGTAACACATCAACCATTCATTTAAATACAATATGTTCTAAAATGGAATATACCAAAAGAAGAAAGATAGGCTTCCAACATGATTACCACACAGAAACTGCACAACTAGGAACAACAGCAGAGCTACAAACCAGTAAGAACACACCTTACCAGAAGCTAGTAAATGTACTTCATTTTACTCATATATTTCTAAAGTTTCTGAAATAGATACAAAAAAAGTGACTTTTTTTTTCCTCACAGAAATGTCTAGTACTCTGGAGTGGCTAGAGGAGAATTTCCCACGTGAGGAAATGTCTGAAAATAGTGAACCTAATGGTAGACACTTTTCTATATAAACCAATTAATAAATATTATTGTATGTACATTTAACATACACATTTTTTTTGTACAGACCATACAAACATTGAAAATAGTACACAAAAAGAAATGTTGGATAAGACTCTCCAGCGCATGGAAGAAAAAATTGACATACTCATGGCAAATTTCAACAATTTGAAAAACTTTGTCGAGGATCACTTGAAAGAAAAAAACTAGATACCATTGCCCCACATGTACCTGTCCCCCCTCACCATATCCCAGTCAATTATCCCCAAACCCTCTCCATGAACAAAAACGTTTTGATGAGACTTCTATCCCTTCTTCACCTCATATGAATCCTCTGAAAACCCCAATTCTCCTGTGTTTGTCTCAGTTTCTGCTTCACCTTCTCTTTCATAAATGTAACATCCATATATAATGAAGTAAAATTATTATATTGTGTCCTAATTCATTTTTTTTAATTTTTATTTTTTTAAAGCAGTTGAGGTGTCCGCGGACAGTGCGGGTGTCCGGAATGTTCGTAAGCAAACGAAAATGGGGGCGTCCTAAGGACACTATACTTGTCCGTACTGTTCGCAGGCAAGTTTTAACTGTTCTAAGAACAAACCTGGTATTCGGGATGTCCGTAATTAATCAAAATGGAGGTGTCCTAAGGACACTATGCCTGTCCGCATTGTTCGCAGGCAAATTGAAACTGTTCTAAGAACAGAGAGGTGTCCACGATGTCCGTAATTAATCAAAATGGAGGTGTCCTAAGGACACTATACATGTCCGTACTGTTCGCTTGCAAGTTGAAACTGTTCTAATAACAAAAGAGATGTCCGGGATGTCCGCAATTAACCAAAATGGAGATGTTCTAAGAACATTATGCCTGTCCATAATGTTCGCAAGCAAGTCCAATCTGTTCCACGAAAACATTAGGTGTCCGGGATGTCCGCAATCAAACTAAAATGGCGGGGTCCTAAGGACACTATACCTGTCCGTACAGTTCGTAAGCAAGTTGAAACTGTTCTAAGAACACAAGAGGTGTCCGGGATGTCCGCAATTAACCAAAATGGACAGTTGAGGTGTTCTGAGGACACTATACCTGTCCGTGATGTTCTCAAGAAAGTTGAAACTGTTCTAAGAACACAACTGATGTTTGCGATATCCGTAATTAATCAAAATGGAGGTGTTCTAAGTACACTATACCTGTCTGTACTGTTCGCTGGCAAGTAGAAACTGTTCTAAGAACACACAAGATGTCCGGGATATCCGCAATTAATCAAAAGGGAGGTGTCCTAAGGATACTACACCTGTCCGTACTGTTTGCGGGCAAGTTGAAACTGTTCCGAGAACACACTCGGTGTCCGGGATGTCCAATTAACCAAAATGTACATGTTTTAAGAACACTATTCCTGTCCGTACTGCCTAAAGAACATCTATGCACATGTGCACCACAACCGTAAGTTCTATGAACATTGCGCCTGTCCGTTACTGTTCGTGTCGCTTGTGTCGCACTTTTAAAAATTTCAAGACCCGAACATTGTCCGTAGAACACCCGCGTGCATGCGTACAACCGTTCCCGTGCAGCTGATGTCCTGCGAACACCTCTTCTGTTCGCTGACATGTTCGCGGTGCCATCATGTGACCGCACCCACGCTGAGCGTGTGTCCTGAATTACGGACAGTGTCCGGTTCCCCGAACATTTTAAAAGTACCTTTTTTGGGTAATCCACAGTATTTTATACTAAAAATGCACCATAGCACATGTCCCAGACAATAACCCTGACTTTCCACATATTTTTTAGAACTTTTTTGAGCCCTTTTGGGTTGTTTGTTCTGTCCGCGAACAGCACGGCTGTCCACGAACTGCGCACCAGCACCCCTATGAAAGGCCACACCCCAGAGCTCATCCTCATTGTGTTTCTGGCTACCTTACAGAACACAGTGCATTTTGCTGCCAATTTTTGAAGATTTTCTTCTGAATCCTGATGGCATCCATGTCTCCTTTACTGCCACCTGGTGCTACATCTGCCTCACCACCTCACCACCACCCCCACCCCCTCCACCACCAACACCTGAAGAGGGGAACAGGAGTGAGGATGCAGAGGAGGATGAAGAGGATGAAGAGCATGAGGTAGTGGAAGTCCCTACTATCAGCACTCGCCGTGAGTCTCGGGTGTGGCAGTTATTTACCATTCATGGTAACGTACCCAGGGTGTGTGCGAACCAAGTCACCTGCAATGAGTGCAAAATGGTACTGAGTCGCGGGAGGCCTGGTTCATTAAGCTTTGGTACGACTACTATGAAGCGTCACCTAAAGTCATTCCACGGTAGGGCCGTTCGTAAGGTTGTACCTCGCAACGAGCGTAGTAGGTTGAGTTCCTCTACTTCATCCTCTGTTTCTGCTCCTCTTACCACAAGACACACGCCTGTGGGAAAGCGCATCCCTCCCGCTGCCTCACAGGCCATTCACAATGCTGATGACCCTTACCTTTCGAGGGTCACAGTTCTGTGTATGTACTGCAACGCAATACTCTGCAGAGGAGAGAGACTTCAAAGTGCTTTTAAGACTCTGGTCTCAGAGCACGAGAAGACTTGCTCCCTACCTAAATAAGGCCTACCCTATATCTACCTCTCTCCACCCGCCTTTGTTATCCCTGTGGTTGGTGCCCCCCCTTACCCTCCTTTCCCCTCCTCTCCTAGTGTGTCGTGTGTAAAAAAACAAAAAAAAATACAAAACAACACAGTCAAAAAATAGAAGTGGGAAATAAACTGAGCAGGCTACAGTTTATTTTTTTAGAAGTCCGCAGGCAGTTCGCGAACACAAAAAATATTGGGGTATTGCCCTATCAAAATGATTACACGTTTATTTGGGAGGAAGTGGTGGCTCTGAAAAGAGCCTTTTGTGCCATTTTTTTGTATTTAAAAATCTTTAAAAAATCAACACCTACTGCAAAAAAGCTGGTTGTAATTTCACAAAAGGACGCAATGTATCTTGTACATTTCTCAGACAAATCTGATTACCAGAATAAGTAAGATGGACTCCATCTCTAACAAAAATGTTTGTGCTACGAAACATAATATTTTCATTGTGAAAAGATGACATGCCAATATCCCTTAGAAAGGCACAAACAGCCTTATTGACATTACGCCTCGCTTTCTCCATTTGGGGTCAAAATGAAGAAGAACGCAGCCACCTTTGTCTTTGCGCAATACGAGAAAAAATCACTTGGGAATTTGGAAACATATCCATCACCTTCCCAAGTCCTTCTTTCATCGCAAATTGCAATGAAATTCCTGACACATGTCCCAAACTGTTCCCTCCACAATGAATTATAATTATGTCTGGATGATGCTCTGTCTGCAAACTAGCACAGAGAGGTAGCAAGTCTAGCCACTTAATTCTGCGTACTCCATGCCAGTGCACGACCATATGAGGGAATCCAAGATCTGCAGCTACTCCACAGCGTTGTGCATGTACTTCCAACCAATGTATCCATGAGTCTCCCAAAATCCAGACAATCTGTTTTCTGAAACACACAGCCATAGCTAACTGTTCCTCTCTCATGAAAAAGACCTCTGACAAACTGTCTTCTTACATACCACACCCACCAAACTTTACTGACCAATCAATTCCTCTGCTCATTCTCATTTGCATGCCTCTACACCTCAAAATCCCTGTATGTAATTCACGGTGTCCGCGGACTTCCATTATGTCCGCGGACATATCATAACCTAGACAGTCTTTCTACCATTTTCACTTCACTCTCTGTGCCATTCCCTCATTGGATACAGGTACAGTCACACAGCCATCCACCAATCACATCCAAGACCTCTACATCTAACTGCATCATCAGAGTTCAGCACTTCAAATGTACTGTATATTACAAGTTTCATATCATTGGAAAGCACCTACTACAAAAACGACTGCTTAAGTATCCAAGATTTCTACTTGCCGCTGTATGCATATCCACATGCATGAATACAAACAACAGGTATGTATTTTTTCTGCCCAGTACAAATACAAATCTTATGAATACATATAAACAGAGTAACTGTCAGTTAATCTGTATAACCTACTAAATAAACGTACTGTCATTTTTCCCATCTACTATAATCAACTGTCACTTCCAAACCTGTCTGCTATCTAAACAAATTTTTACACACCCAGCTATCTAAAAAATGACACACTGCCAGGATAAGGTCAAGCACCTTCAAACACTCACACAGATAAACACTAACATTGAAAAACTTCCAATTGCAATAACACCACTACCTGTACATCACATCCTTCTGATTTATTACCCACACCTTCACAAATGCATACATTCCATGCTTTTCTATAAAGTATCTGCCATTTACCTTATACAAATTGCAAAATAAGTATATCATCATTTCTTCTGTCTTCTAACATCCAATAATAACACAGCCTTAAGAAACCAAGCGTGTTTCATACACTTTCTATTCTACTTATTTGCATAGCATGTTGAACTAACATAATGTAAATAAAATATGAAGGCTGCATATAGTCAAAGGAAACTACATACTATATACACACAAAATTACTAACTTCTTTCCTTTACAATTACAGTGAAGAGCACTCTCAAGAAAAGCAGCAGAATCAGAAGAACAAACAACAGCTCAGAAGAAACCTAAACTTTCCATACAAGAAAAGTAAGTACAATACGCAATACTGCCATAATATTCTTACTGTTACTCAAACACACTGTGTGGTTGATTCATGGTACTTGTGCACCAAAAAAAGAAGATAAGAGCACCATTCTGTCCACAAATACCCATTTGTTAAACAGGAATTAGCAGACAGAATTCTGCACAAATCCCTGTTTTTTCGGCGCACAAATGACATAACTCAGCCTCTAAAATGTTATTATTGCAGAACAAAGTACTGTTTTAATCCTGTACCATTAGATTTAGTATTTGTGCTTCTCATCACCACTAGCTTACTTTCTACAGTCATTGAACCCCAGTATAGTAACAGACAAATAGAAGAATAGCCTCCACACACCATTTCATACATCTTTACCATCATACTCAGACACTCACGCACACAGCACACAAGCATTGCAGAACAACCCAACCCATACCTTCTTTATTTTTTTCAACAGACCCCAAAGAATGCCTACCGAAAAGCAAGTCTGTAGAAAACAACATAGAAGTAGAGCAAATGGAAAAAGAAGTATCCAAAATAAGCATCCATCTCTAGCAGAATTTGTACAAAAAGTTCAAACAAAACAGCTAATACAGTCATTTAGCAAACTAAACATGTTTCCAGTACAGAAACTTTGCCTCCTCTATCAAAATGTAAAAAAAAAAGAAAACAATTTTCAATCTTGATATAATGACAAGTAAAAATACCCCAAAAAATATTTTAGCAAAAATGTTTCACCACAGAGTCCTTCAAAATCTTATAAAAACAGGAGAGAAATCATACACAATCCTTAAAACCTACCGTAGAAAATTTATATTAGAAGCCTTGATAGACAGTGCAATCCTACTCAAAAGAAAATTATTTATTTTAGTGTTAAAAAGAATGAAACCACTAACAAAACTAATTAGTAAATTACAAAAAAGACTTCTCAATAAACGGAATGTCAACAAAAATAACTTCTTAAATATCTGTGGAGGTGAATGGAGTCACACCACAAACACAGAACCATATTTTGACGAAGAAGCATACAAACAAAAGCAAACAAATATGATTGCTATACATAGCAGTGGACGAGGTTATGAAAACATTAATAATACCATAATGGAACAAGAAATACTGCTTACAAAAATATCCCCTGAAAACTCAGAATTACCTCTCCATTCGACTGGACGAAAACATCCAGTATACAATTGGTCATGCACGTCAATGTGTAACATTCCCAAAAAATATTTCAAATCTTTACGCCAATTTTTCAATCAATATGTGAGAGGCAAAGACACAATCAAAATGAAACTGCTGCAAAATATGGATACCTGTCCCGTACGTAAATACACAGGGCAACAAGGACATTCATTAGCCTGCATTTCAGGACCAATTTGCAAAAGCACCTTCCATCATATCAAAATTATATCAACTCATCATCCAACTATATGAAATCTAGTCTATAAACTGTACTATGCCAAAAGTCCTGCATTAGCACTAGCCAATTTAAATAACACTGTTCTACATGGTACAGCCAAATAACTACTTGAAGAAATTGACCATATGCAGGAAAAATATTTTGGAAGTGAAAGCCACTTAAAAAACGCAATACCTTTACAACAAACTAGCAACAATTGTACAAATGGCAGCCTTCTACTACACACATAAAAAAAGGAATGCTAAAATTTAAAAGTACATCCGCTGAAATACCAAACCATGTGTTGCCGCAGAACTTTTTATAAAACTAACACAAAAACTATAGACATAACATACAAAATAGACGACAATGAAGATTCTAAATGGTTTGAATTAGCTCTCTATCTTGTAGCAGAAAACAAATATGAAATAACTGACCCTTTAATACTTTGCAGTTACTGCACTACAAAACTTGACAACAACCAAACTCCTTCACGTGGAATTATTTCCACTACCAAAATCCCTGCAACAACTCAATTTATATGAGAGCATCATAATTCAAACAGTACACCCATTTCAAGCAATAATACTTCTTCAACTACAAACAGCAAAATTACATCCCTCAGAATTGGTAAAAGGTATTTGTAGCAAAGTAGTTTATTTACCATTAAATCTGACAGAAAATGTACACACTCTAGGAGTGCAACGTCCAATAGAACAATCTTTAATTATCTTAGTAAATGGTGTACCAACAAAAGACAAAAAAATGTGGCAACAACTTGTCGACTTACATAAAGTTAGACAAGCCTTGCAATATTTAAAAGACAATAATGAGTACTACAAATAAATAAATATTGCAGAAAACGTAAGTGGAACAACTGAAATAATTCAAGAGTCACCAGAAAATTTGAACTTCTGGATACCGATGCAGTATCCAATATTTTATACAATTCATCCATTGCACCATTGCACTCTAAAGACAGCATAGATGATACACTAGAAACGTACCAAATGCGACAAACCAAAGGATCACCAATGAGCATATAGGAAAAAAGTATAGAAGCACGTGCTTTTCCTCTACTATTTCCTACTGGCAAAGGAGGAAGATACGATGACAGACCCAATCAAATAACAGCATCAGAATACCGCTCATTACAAATGTATTCTGAAGATCCCAGATTTAGACAAAATGTGGAATACATATTCCACCTACTCTTTATAAGTGAACTAGCAACTCTATGTTACTGAGTTGCACACATATAGAAATCAGGAACACAGTTTCAAAATATGTTGGCTGCACAATTAATACAAGAAGTGCAAGAAAAAGATGAGGTTTTACAATCAAGTATTACAAATCTGTTTGCAAACATGCGTGGTACGAAAGAATACTGGTTCCAACGTCACGGAGATGTATGTTGTATGATCAGAAACATTGGACCACCCACTTGGTTTGTTACATCAAGGTGTCGATTCATGGAATTAATGTGCGCCGAAAGTTCCCACGCAGAGGTGCCAAAACATGCGAATCGCAGTAAAAGTGCGAAAATCGCAGGCCATGTGCGAAAATCGCAGGGAAACCAGCGCACATCGATTCATGGAAGTCCGTGCGCGAGAAAAACATTGGATGTGCGCTGAAAAAGTGCGCCGCGCACGCCGGCGCACAGCTCATCCAACAGCGTGCGCCACGGCCACTGCGAAATCGCACATAGCGCGGCGCACATCACAAAAGTAGGCGGAACACGGGGCGTAACACTCGGAATGGGGAACAACGCGTGAAAATATGGGCGTCACGGGGGAAGTACAGGAGGCAAGTGCGCGGAACGCCCACACGCTCGCCTACAACCCGTATTCATGGAATCCAATAGGGCAAACCAGCGCACAGTCAAAGACGCACACAGGGCCAAACAAGTACGCCACAAGAAAGCAGGTGGTAGCGTCCCTGCACCTGAAATAAATGTGCGCCAAAATGTGCGCTAACAAAAAGCACCCATATACAGCCATGATGAATGGTCCATACAGTGGTCCTCTAGGACAAATGAGGTGCAAAGGGGTACCGACAAACACGGACACCCGCTGTGTGAAAAATAGCGTGTGCGTGTGTTTCTGGGTGCGCGGGAAGTTCTACACGCGATTGGCCTGGGTACATGTACTTTGGGGTGCGCGGGAAGTTCCACACGCGATTAGCCTGGCTACGTGTGTTTCGGGGTGCGCGGGAAGTTCCACACGCGATTGGCCTGGGTACATGTGTTTCGGGATGCGTGGGGGAGTTCCACACGCGATTGGCCTGGGTACGTGTACTTCGGGGTGCTCGGGAAGTCCCACACGCGATTTCAGCAGGGTACGTGTATTCCGAGGTGCGCAGGAAGATTCACACGCGATTTCAGCAGGGTATGTGTATTTCGGTGGTGCCGGGGAATGCTACACGTGATTTGGCCGTGTGGGTCCTCCCAGGTGTTCCCTCTACACCCTCCACTGCCCCTGCAGGCAGCCCACACCACAGGGGACTACCCTGCACCCCTGCTCATGTCCCACAGGCAACCCATCCACCATGGCCATGCCCCCCAGCCAACCCACATGTCACCTTGCACTACTGATCACCAACACATGTCTCCCAGCACCCCCACCCCCAGCACTGTGGGGCACCCTCCACAAGGCCCCCACTCATGTCCCCCTGCGCCCCCACCCCCCAGCATCCAGGGGCATCCTCCACCAGGCCCCCACTCATGTCCCCCTGCACCCCCACCTCCCAGCATCCAGGGGCACCCTCCACCAGGCCCCCACTCATGTCTCCCTGCACCCCCACCCCCCAGCATCCAGGGGCACCCTCCACCAGGCCCCCACTAATGTCTCCCAGCACCCCCACCCCCCAGCATCCAGGGGCACCCTCTATCAGGCCCCCACTCATGTCTCCCAGCACCCCCACCCCCCAGCATCCAGGGGCACCCTCCAACAGGCCACCACTTATGTCTCCCATCACCCCCACCCCCCAGCAGTGCAGGGCACCCTCCACCAGGCCCCCCACTCATGTCCAACTCATGTCTCCCATCCCCCCCACCCCCCAGCAGTGCAGGGCTCCCTCCCCCAGGCCCCCACTCATGTCCCCCTGCACCCCCACCCACCAGCATCCAGGGGCACCCTACATCAGGCCCCCACTCATGTCTAATTCATGTCTCCCATCACCCTAGCCACCAGCATCCAGGGGCACCCTCCACCAGGCCCCCACTCATGTCACCCTGCACCCCCACCCACCAGCATCCAGGGGCACCCTCAACCAGGCCCCCACTCATGTCCCCCTGCACCCCACCCACCAGCATCCAGGGGCACCCTCCACCAGGCCCCCACTCATGTCCAACTCATGTCTCCCACCACCCCCACCCCACAGCAGTGCAGGGCACCCTCCACCAGGCCCCCACTCATGTCCTACTCATGTCTCCCATCACCCCCACCCCTCAGCAGTGCAGGGCACCCTCCACCAGGCCCCCACTCATGTCCACCTGCACCCTCACCCCCCACCAGGGCAGGGTACCCTCCACCAGGCCCCCACTCATGTCCAGCTGCACACCCACCCCCCAGCATCCAGGGGCACCCTCCACCAGGCCCCCACTCATGTCCCCCTGCACCCCCACCCCCCAGCATCCAGGGGCACCCTCCACCAGGCCCCCACTCATGTCTCCCATCACCCCACACCCCAGAAGTGCAGGGCACCCTCCACCAGGCCCCCACTCATGTCCAACTCATGTCTCCCAGCACCCCCACCCCCCAGCAGTGCAGGGGCACCCTCCACCAGGCCCCCACTCATGTCCAACTCATGTCCCCCTGCACCCCCACCCCCCAGCATCCAGGGGCACCCTCCACCAGGCCCCCACTCATGTCCAACTCATGTCTCCCAGCACCCCCACCCCCCAGCAGTGCAGGGCACCCTCCACCAGGCCCCCACTCATGTCCAACTCATGTCCCCCTGCATCCCCCCACCCACATGAGCAGGGGCCTGGTGGAGGGTGCCCCTGGATTCTGGGGGGTTTCACGTGTGGTGCTCCCCGCGCACCCCTTGAATACACATACCATGATGGAATCGCGTGTGATACTTCCTTCGCACCCCTGAAATACACGTACCCTTCTGCTTTTGCGTGTGATAGTTCCTGCGCACCCCTGGAATACACGTACCCTGCTGCTTTTGCATGTGATACTTCCCGCGCACCCCTGGAATACACGTACCCTGATGGAATCGCGTGTGATACTTCCCGAGCACCCCTGAAATGCACGTACCCTGCAGTTTTTGCGTGTGATACTTTCCGCGCACCCCTGGAATACACGTGCCCTGATGGAATCGCGTGTGTTACTTCCCACGCACCCCTGATGTACACATACCCAGGACAATCGCGTGTCAAACTTCCCGAGAACCATTGAAATACACGTTCCCCGCTTGGCGTTTGCTGTTTGGCAGCCCTGTGAACTGGTCCAGAGTTAGCGCAGCCCTTTGCGATGATTTGGGAATTTTGAAGGCTTTTCCTTGCACGAGGGAGTTCTTGTGGGCGTAACTGGCGCTGCTGCAGGGATTCGC
Organism: Ambystoma mexicanum; assembly: GCF_040938575.1. Classification (NCBI taxonomy): domain Eukaryota; kingdom Metazoa; phylum Chordata; class Amphibia; order Caudata; family Ambystomatidae; genus Ambystoma; species Ambystoma mexicanum. The sequence continues at coordinate 142,308,125 of NC_090924.1, forward strand.
CATGAATTCGCTGTGCGATGAAAAGGATTTTTTCGCACGCGGCTGGTGCAGTGTATCGCACGGGGACACTGTGCGCCAGCCGCGTGCGCCACTTTTGTGCGAATTTCTATGAATTACCCTGCAAGTTGTGCAGAATATGCATGGGAAGATTTACATGATTTCCTACGCATATCAAACAAAAACAAAGCAAACATAGATATACTAACACCTTTTGAACTTTGCTCTCTAGATCCTGTTAATGTTTCAAGATATTTCCATCTTCGTTTCTTTGCTATGCTACACTTTATTTGTAATAAAACTGTTCCTCCACTTGGAGAAGTGCAACACTTCTTTTGGAGAAAAGAATATCAAGCCAGAGGAGCAACACATATCCACATGCTTTTATGGATTAAAGATGCTCCTAAATTTGGTCAAGACAGTGATGCCACTGTTTTGCAGTTCATCCAAAAATATGTCACTTGTGAAATCCCTTCACAAACAACAAATAGTGACCTTCATGCACAAATTGTACAATTTCAAAGACACCAATGTGGCCAATATTGTCGTCGCAAATACAAAAATAAAGGGAAATACTACACCAAATGCCAGTTTGGTTTTCCTAGACCAGTTACAGAAAAAGGTTAAGCAAACAACTTCATGTCTTCAGTTAGACATAATGTTAAAGGTAAATCACCTAATACACATATTACATAAAAAGAAAAGAAGAATTAAAATATATCAATGATTACAATGCAATAATTTCCCACTTATGAAATGCAAACATAGATGTGCAGTACATTGCAGACAATTCCACTGCAGTTGCACGATATGTTACAGCATACTTAACAAAAGCAGAAAAAACAGAGCTTCAAGACCTCTGGAATGACCTATCATCAGACAAAACACTATCTCCGAAATTGTACAGCTTAGGAATAAAAATGCTCTCTCATAGAGAATGTGGTGCCTACGAAGCTGCAAATCGTTTAACCGGTAATGCTTTGTATGGAAAATCTGAAAATATAGTATGGGTAAGTCTTGGTCCTGCTACATCTACAAAAAGAGTTCTCTAATCAAATGACAACATAGAAACAATAGCCACAAATGATCCAAACAGCCAAGACATTTTGAAAAACAATTTACTAGACACATACTACCCGAACAGGAGTACCACTTTGGAAAACATGTGTCTATACTACATAGCCCAAAACTTTGCATACCAAAATAATATAAAACCCGATGAAAGCAGAGGTAGATAAACAGTGACAGATTGTGAAGGCAGCTTAGTAAAACTTAGTAAACCAAGTTTAATTAATCGTATCTAACTGTCATTAAAAACTCCTCAACAGAAATAACTATATTACATGTCCCTCCTACAACTTTTTTTAAAAAAGGAGAAAAGAAGAAGAGTAACTAGATAACTATGACTGCTACGAAGATGCTTTCAAAGCAAATGAAAGCACTATCACCGATCTGAACTTTATACAGTACAAAACAATGTTGCAAAATGAACAGCAACATGAAGAAGAGCTCCAGGCCCAACTAGATAAGGACACTCCTGAAAGTAGTCAACCTTCTATAACAGGAAGCCAAGAACCACTGGGACAGCCACTAATAGCCAATAAGGCAGAATTAGCTATGACAGAAGTAGAAAACACCATGGGGCCGATTCATGGAACAAATGGACGCCAAAAAGTCCCTGCGCGTGTGTTTCCCTTGGGATGTGTGCCAAACCCGTGCGTGGAGCACACAGGTGCACACGTCATTGCAACATACAGAACGGTGCGCGCGACACGCACAGGGAAAGCACACCACGTCCGCGCACACACCAAAAATTGGGTGGGACACGGGGCGTAACACGCGGAATGGGGAACAACGTGTGAAAAAGAAGGCGTAACTGGGGAAGTACTGAAGGGAAATACACAGAACACCCACACGCACACGAACAACCCGTATTCATAGATTTGAATACGGGAAACCTGCGCACTGCAAAAAGACGCGCATAGGCGTCAACGCGTCCGCCACACGAAGGCAGGCGGAAGCGTCCCCACGAACAGTAGAAAAGTGTGCGCAAACAACTAACACGTATATACAGCTACGATGAATGCCCCATTTGTCGCAGCACTGATCGTGGGACACCGCAGAAGGAGGAGAATAGCCAGGGCCTGCATTTTCTTTCCCGGACCAGCCTTTTTGGGATGCCTGATGACCACGTCTATGGCAGGTATAGGTTTCCACCTCATATCATCCTAGACCTCGTCAGTGAGTGGGAAGATGACCTTATATCCCCCACCATGTGCTCCCAAGCATTGAGCCCCTTGCACAAGGGGCTCAATGTCCTGCATTTTTTGGCCACTGGGTCATTTCAGCAGACTACTGCCATAGTGGGGGGGGGGTCTCACAGACCACACAGTCACGCTGCCTACACCCAGTTTTGGCAATCATCACTGCACGCCCCTCCGCAGCCACATATGCATGCCCAGAACACCCATAGAAAGGCAGGCCGTGGTCCAGGACTTTTACAGGGTGGCATACTTCCCCAAAGTGCTCAGTGCCATAGATTGCACCCATGTGGCCCTACGTCTACCTAGGGCCACTGAGCACATCCATTGAAGCCGCAAGCACTGGCATTCCAAAACGTGCAGGTTGTATGCGATGCTAAAGGAATCATCACCTCTGTTTATGCAAACTACCCTGGCTCCACGCATGACAGTTTCATATATAGAATGTTTGCCCTGAGCCGGGCCCTGGAAACTGGGCAGCATCGCGACACATGGCTCCTAGGTAAGTACAAATGCCTGTGCACATGCATGCAAGTCACACACAGACAAATACCCAAACCCTAATAATCTCAACTATTATCACCACCTCAGGGGACAGTGCCTACCCTCTGAGCAACCACATGATGACGCCAATCCGGAACACCACCACACCACCCCAGGTAAGATACAACAATGCCCGTATTGCAACCAGGGGAATAGTGGAGCGCACATTCGGAATGCTCAAGTCACCCTTCCGCTCCCTTGACCGCTCTAGTGGGCAGCTACTATATGCACCCCCGGTAGTGTGCAGGATCATTGTGGCAGCATGTGTCCTGCACAATGTTGCAACGTGGCGGGAGGTACCGGTGGACATGGTGGTGCCCCCACATCCCCAACCACAGGCACAGGCGCTGCCCATGGGAGGGGACAGGGCATGTGGTGAGGCAGTCCGGACCCAGCTTGTGGCCACATTCTTCACCTAAACTCCCACCCCTGCGGAGTGCAGACAGTCCTGGCACATACCAGGTGACAATCGATGATGACAAAGAGACTGTCAACTGTCACAAACTTACCACCCTGAGAATGTTGCCATGGAAGTGCTACATTGTCTGCATCCCTAGCTACTTAAACAAAACCAATCCTGTGTGACCAAAAGGAACACATGCAAGGTGTGTATCACACACCCCTGCAAAACAGTCCATCACAATCCCTGGTATGTCACCCAAACCCTCCCAAACCACATCACCCTTGTCTGATACACCATGACATGGCACTGTAAGAGGATTCAATTCAACACTACAGCTAAGTCAATGCCTAGTCTGGGATACTGGATGGAAACCCTTATTGATATATCTTTATGTCCAGTTCATGAGTTCTGGATGACTACCCCTATATAACACCCCTCTCTTGGAATCCCCCTGACCCCACTGAGCCAAGAAGTAGTTCTGTTTTGCAAGTTTAACGGTTTATTTGAGAATGTAAACAATAGATATATATCACACTTTATAATAAATTAATAATTAATATCACACTTAATCTGAGCAGTAATCAATAATGGATATTCTGGCACTAGCACACTTCTTTATAATCAATGATGAGTGGGTATAGGATGGATAGGATAACAACAATACTTTTATGGTTTCAAAGAGATGTAATGTGGAATGAAAATGCAGTACAGAAAATAACTTGATAGGATTTCAGCAAAAGACAATGGGCCTCATTACACGGACGGCGGTAAGGGTTAACGGTCACCGTTAATGGCAACGGTGACCGTTAACCCTTACCGCCGTACTACAAGGTCCCTTTGCGGGTTGGAGGATTTAACGCCTGCTTCTTGCAGGCGTTAATATCCAACCCGCTAAGGGACCTCGGAGCTAATTACGGCACCGCAAAATTGCGGTGCCGTAATTAGCGCCTTCCCCATTTCCATAGAGCCCTATGGGGCAGAAATGGGAATGGGGAAGGGCAATGGCGGAAAGGGGATTTACCGCCCCTCCAACCTTGGAATGGGGCGGTAAATCCCCTTTCCGCCAAGGCGGTGCCGGTATTTTACCGGCATGGACCAAGGTGCTGATAGCACCTTGGTCCACCGCCTACCGTGTAATGAGGCCCAATGTAATCACTTTCCTCTGGCAATTCACTCCCCCCCTTTATGCAATGCAAGGAAATGGAAGGAAAGCACACAGTTCTCAGAAATGCAATCAAATGTAATACGAAATTCAGTTCCCCCCAGCAAGCTTAGAGGAAAACAGGTCGGAGTTTTAAACAAAGGCCCAAAATGCTTTGAATGTGGTTTGCAAGGAAGTGAAAACTATGCTAAAATGCTTTTAATTCCCTCTAGTGGTTCAGGGTGAGTGATAGATACTTTGAATGAGTTCAGGATCACTTTAGCAATGCTCTATGAATGGTTGTCAGGTTGCAAACGAATTTTTGCAAAGGAAGGCAAGCAGCTGCAGATTTTTACACGTGAGCTAACCTTTCAATTCGTGGCAAAATGTCAAATCGCGGCAGTTTTTTCCGAGTGTGCCGGGCATGATTACAGAGGAACTACAAGGAGTAGCACTATCGTGTTGGGGTCCTAGGATTACGTTCCTAACCCAAACGGTTCCGGAGTTATGAACGATTTAGTGAAGGTAGATTTTCGGATTTAAAACAACTCAAAATGACAAGTGACAGCGTGCAACTTTGGAATTACATATGACAGCTCGCAGCTTAAGAATGACAGGTGACAGGATCTCTAGGAGACAGTTCTACTCAAGTTAAAATAGCTTGCATTAGATTATTTTAACTAAGAGATTGGGTTCTGCACAGTTTTGGCGGATACTCACTCCTAATTTTTAGAAGGACTGGGCCTCGTCACGATCTGGTCAGCGGGTTTTCTTCACTCGCCACGGACGGTCTCTACACACAGCGTCTGGGTCAGCTCTACTCTGCTGGTCTGGGTCTCTGGTTCTGATCAGGTCTGTGGGTCCGGATACAGCGGTCTCCGGTTCAGCTGGTCTCTCTCTGGATACAACACTGCTTTCTGGCAAATGGCAAGAGTTCTTGCAAAGAATTCAAACAGCTCGCCTGGCTGTGAATAGTTGCAATGATTTGAGGCGTGCTAAAGAGGGATTTAGCTTGTAGTTGACCTCTCTGCTACAAATTCTGAAGTAAGGTCTTGGTCTCTGAAGGTGGATAGATTGAAGTCTCTGTGTTGGCTCTCTGGATGTTGATGGAGGTAAAGTATGGATTTTCCCGGCAGAGCGTCCCGCAGCAGATGGAATAGAATGTCTCTATCTGTCCTGACTGTCTGCTTTTATGTGTTTTGAAAGTGGGTGGAGAGGCTAGCTTTCTAGGCCCTACCCCTCTCCACTTGTCATTGGCCACTTCCTCCTCTTCCCCTTGATTGGGGGAATGAAATGAAGTGTCATCATGATGAGGTCTGTTTATGATACAGAGAACCCACCCCTGTCAACTTTACACACCATCTATATCTGATCCAAATACATACTTCCCTGATAGACAGTTGTTTGGCATTGCATACACACATCATGCATTTACTGATGGTAGCCCCTGTTCCAATTCTGTCGTTTCTAGGAGCTTGGGTTCAAAAATGGCAACATATTTCACTTTTTGGTCGGGTTACCAATATTGGATTTGTCCCCGCATTTACACAAATGTTCGCAAAACATGTGGGCATTAGGTGGTGGAGTGTCAGATTTTTAACATATATACATTTAGAGTAATATCCTCTTTTCCGCTAAAAACCCCCCTGAACATACCACCGGGTCCTAACACGTCTTCAAATGTGCACAGAAAAATCACAAGAATAATGATATCACTTACAAAATTTTCACAAGTCCGCTCTATGAATGATCCGTCTTTTTAGATTTATGTTCTGGCCCCAAAGGGGTGTGGTTTTCCCCCAGCACAAGGTTGAATTTCTGGTTTTTCCAGTTCTGCCAAGCCAGCTTGCTCTCACTGGCAGTGCTCCTCCCCTTTCCTTCCAGGAGGAAGCCACTTTTACGACCCCCCCCCCCAATAAAACATTTGCCTGAGTCAGGACAGGGCTTTGTTCAATTTCCTGCAGAGCCCAGGTAATTCAATCAAAGAAGTGTCATATCCTTTTTGGTGGGAACAGCAAAAGGCAGCTAGGCCTGGGAACACAGCTGTTGTGCAAGTCTCAACTCCTGTCGGGGGTAGCTGGTGGGCAAAATTCCCTCTCTTTTTAAGCCAGGCCTCAGCTAAATGTCTCTTTGGCTGCCAGTTTTCCTGTCCAAATCAAACTTCCAATTTTTACGCATGCAGCTAGAATGCTGATTCTAAGTTTAAAACTATGACATTTAAACAATTGCAATCTATGTGACACTCAAAAGTAGGTCACTCATTTCTTTTAAACATTTAGATTTTTAGTGTCTTTCAGTCCAAATTTACTTAAACTGCTGAAATCCACAGCTCAGCCAGTTTTGCTATGAACATTATTTTAGGCTCATCCTCTTTCCAGATTTTGTATGCCCACAAGACTTTATTCTGTCAAATGTCTGCTGGTGTTCAGTGAGATTGTTGGATATTCTGCAATGTTTGAAATGGGCATTCTGAGCTTGCCTTCAGAGAAACAAAGGGTGATTTTTAAAGTGCTTTCTAGCGAACAGGCACTGCTGTTTTTCTCTTTGGCACCCCATTTCACTCATGGCTCTTCTGACCCAGCACACCCGCACCGGGGGGGTGGCAAGTCAGGCGACCATTTTGGTGTGCGTACAAACTGCGCGGTTTTCATAGATTCTGGCGCACATGTGGGCTTTTTCGGCCATCTTGGATTTCCTAAGCCCACAGCACCAAATGTTGTAGCATAATAGTCCAAATGTGGGTCAGAACACCCAACAGCACGCAATAGCAAAAGGCCAACTCATGACCAATAATATACTAAGTGACATGTCATAAATGAAAACTGGCATGAGACAATGATGCCTGACATGGAATCAGATGAAATGACTGACCAACAACCTCCCACACATACAAAGTCAGACACAAATCCTTTCCAACAGTCGTAGCATGAACACAACACTGAATGCCCGTTCACATGCACATTGGGCATGGCAAAATCCTGACTCCCGAACACGTGTGCTGTGTGTGTCTCTTGCAACACACTGCTCAGCACACAGCACTTTGAGCAGCCAATGTGTTGCAGATACACCTTGAGCATCACATGAAAAAGACTAATGAAATCTACAACCAAATGATGCATGTACAGGGTCCCCAAATGGTAATAGATCATGTGCTGCATGGACACCGCAGGCCTCAGAATGCAATCTGTGTCCACCTGTAGCCATGGAAGGGTGGATGTATGTGTGGTGGATCATTTTGCAACTGTGTGTGTCATTAGGGCATGCACTCAATATATGCATGTGAAATCAAGTGACCCTCAGTGTCCTGTACACATCAAATGTGAACATTGTCCATGTGAACACCCCAGCATGTCAAACCACACCAATCCCCTGACACCTGAAAAGCAAAGACAACACAGGAACAGGCATTGAGCAGCACAACATGTCATGTACTACCCCACAATTACAGTGTCAGAGTGCCCAAAACACTGTAGGCCAACCCAACTGTCCAACAATAAAAGGCCCTCCCTTACACATCACTGTGACCTCCTGGACAACTGTCTCTGGGGTATTTAGCCTTCTTCCTTCAAGTCTACCTGGCTACAGGATCACCCTACCCCTTGGTCTCCATGTTCCAGCTTGCATGTAAATAGGGTCCAGCCCCCTCAGAGGCCACCTTGACTGGTAAAAATGACAAATCGCAGAGAACTCCAAGTAGGCAAACCCACAAACAAGGGAAAAAGGCTCTAGGCAACAAAACACCCTGAAGGAGTCTCCAGTAGATGACTTGAAGTAGGAAATGCCAAAGCACATGTCAAGCAGAATGATAGAACAACCAAGGTAGCACAGTTGAACAATGGTCCAACAGGATGGGTACCATCTACGGTACATTACATACAATGATGATGCAACAACTGATGGGTAGTGTCACAGCTCTGGTATCAAGGTGCAGGAGTGGCACGAACCAACCACCCCCTCTGTGGTCTGGGCGCCTGCATGGTCAAACTAACACAGGCCTCTGAGACCCCGGCGGGGAAGGAGGGTCAGGGATATTTTGCATGGACAGGCATTGGTATTCAGGACAACAGGAAAGAGGGGCAGGAGAGTGGATGTGGATTTACAAGGGAAAGTAGGCAAAATACAAATATTCACAAAAACACATACTCAATTAGAGAAAACATGTTCATTATGCACACGTACCAAATTAGTCAAATGCAAGCAAAAGAGACACTTATCTCTGGAGTGAGTGCTGGCCTCCTGCCTGCGCACTCTCAGGTCCGGTAACAGGAGCACTTCAATGCTGCAAAAAGAGCGTGAGTTACTAATCTGAATGTGTATTTACCACACACACACACACAACCCCATCCATGCCCCAAAGTAAGTGACTTCTCCACAAACAAACACCCCTGTCTGCTGCTATGTACCCATATGTTAGCTTGGCCCACCGATGGTGCATACACTGTCAATGCAGTAAGGCCGGCGCATGTGGCCGTGCGGGAAATGGAAAACCAATTGGTCAAGAATCAGACAAGATACAATGGTCCCTGGGTGAGCTGCTAGACGCATATAGCAAGGTGCAATTTCAGTACAAGTTGGGTACTGGCCACTGCAGATTTAAATAGATAGTGTACGTGGCAATTTGCACATGCAAATGACATGCACTCACCACGAGTCTGAGCCACGCTGGTTGTCCCTGTGCGCTGTATCAGTTTCTGGGTAGGAACGCTACTACCCTAATTACCCTGCTTCAATGGAGCAGGGGGTACTCGAGGGTATGTTTGATGGCCCCTGCGTGTGCCCCTGACAACTTGTAAAGCCACTTGGCATTTGGCCCTCAACGCATGTCAGCTGTACTGTGTGCTTCTCCAACAATGCCTGGCAAAGCTCCCCAGCACTGGTGCTACTTAGCATCCATGTGTAAGTGGCCTTGCGGAAGGTAGTCTGCGTTGTGTGCCCTTGTGTTGCTCACCTTGCCAGGAACTCCTGGAAACACGTCTGCTACTGTTGGACGTCTGAGCACAAGCCCTGTGCTTCTGCTTGAGCACACATCCACACATCTGCACCACCGAACGTGGCTAGTTTTCTGGATTAGTTGTCCCAGTGTCTGCTCGCAAAGGTAGTCTGGAGGCTCATCTTCCTGCAGAAAGGGCATTAAATAAATTAATAAGGCTGGAAGGTTCCCTGCGTGTGTGTCTATATGCTAGTTGTCACTGGGCCAGGTTACAGGGCTACATCCAAACTCCTCCCACCATCAGTGTCACTTTGACAGGCCAAGGGTGCAGGCTACTGTCTACAGCATGAAGTGCATCAAGCACATATACAGGCAAGAAAATAACATACATCACAATCCACATCAATTAATGGAGACATCAATCACATACTCACCCAAATTCATTACAGATATGGGGTGGATGAAACGCAACCAATCCCCAATAGGGGTGTTAACACAAGTAGCACAGCAGCAGACAGACCACAGTAATTAAGAAAGTCCAAAGCCCTTGTGTACAATTTTGTAACACCGAACCATCCTAGCGAGCCCATGGAAAAGGGAAGCAGGAGTGGCCTATGTGAGTCAAGACCCCAAGCTGCAAACACATACACAAGACAAGCTTGAAGGGCCCAGCTGGAACAGACAGTGGATGCTTTTTAAAGCCACAAAGCACCACACCGCCACATGAATGCACAATAGACAAACAATATTAAACTATATTAACTAATTAAACTAACAATGAACAACCTACATAACCTAATTAAAATAATAATCAAATAGTTAATATTAACTAACTAAACTAAACGCAAAAATCCAAAATGGCCACATACAACCCAGGGGGGGGCAACCAGGAGGGGGGAGGTACAGGGTGCACCTCAACACCCACAAGCGATGATGTTGAGACAAAAAAAACCCTCCATGGGCTCAACACCTGCACAGCGTGACCTGTGTGGGAGATATATCGTCGTCCGATTCTGCCTCATCCTGAATAAGAGGACGTGGGCCAGGAGCCTGACCACGCCTAGGCGCAGCTTGCCCCTCATAGGCAGCAAGTCTGCCGGACAGGTGAGCCTGGTTCTGTGCGGCAATGACACGCAGGTCTGCATGCAGAACCTCCCGTGATACACGTGCTTCCTCTTGCAAGGTAACACATGTAACACAGAGTTCTTCCTGCGTGGTCTGGCCGGACAACTGATGTACCTCCCGGCAAGCATGTAGCTCAGCCGAGATGGTACGCTCAAGCTGCTCAAACCTCTCCTCTGACCGCACCCTCTGGGACATCAAGAGGGTACCCAGAGTGGATCTGAGGGACTGATACTCAGCCCTCAGGGCCTCCATGTGTGCCTCTGCGTGAGCAGTAATTGCTTGACTCAGAGACAACATTTCAGCCTGGCGTGCCCTGTCAGAGGCCGCCATGCCCATGCACGTTCCATGCTCACAGCGATGTTATCAAGTTACCTGACGTTCTGAATTGGCAGTCATGTCTTGCTCCCACTCAGTATACCTTGGTGGCGTGCGGCCACCGCGCTGCTGGGCTTGACACCTGCGGGACCCAAGGACCGGGCATCCTCGTTGGGTTGGCACCGCCCGCGGCTGCATGACTACATGCCCCCGTCTACGTGATGCCCCAGGCACATCTGCGACTGGTGTGGAGGGTGACCCTGTGTCCCGATCCACCACAGGCGGATGTCCCACCACTGTCTGGCCCCTCAGTGCAGGTGTCGTGGACAGAGGAGTGTCCACATCAGAATCACTCACCCCTGACGTATGGACCTGATGCACATCCAACTCGACATGGTGGTCAGAGTGGTCATATGGGCTGGACTAATTGCCAGCCAAAGACAAGATGGTCTGTAGTTTACGAGGGTTTTCGTGGTCTACCACCCCACGACCCCCACTTGTGCTGGGTTGCGGTTGTGATAACAACCCTGTGCCTGGCATGACAACAGCATCCTCTGGCTCCATTGCGTCATCATCTGAAAAGTGGAGAGAAAAAAACATTAGTACACATGTTAGAAGAACATAACACAGTCACACATGGACATCACTCAGACAACCAACACATGAAGCAGACATGTCACACACAAAAGAGAACCTGCCATGCATGCCTGGTCAATTTGAGATTGCATCAGTGAGTACGCATGTAGAACGGTGTTACATGGCTCAGAAGTGGGTTGATGCAGTGCAGAACAGGTGTACGTTACTCACTATCTACATTAACAAGTACTTCAAGATGTATATCAAAAAACGTGAAGGCAGTGCATGGGCAAGTTCAGGCATCATGTGCAATGTGCATGCAATGGGTTGCATGGCTACAAGCAAACCCCCCCCCCCCCGAGTGAAAATGCAGAGATGCCTTGCATGGTAGCAAAAGGGTGACCAGAGACCTGTGTATTGCCAGCTAGTGTTGACTAGCATCAATGGCATCATCTGAGTCAACTGACAACACAGCAGATGATGATGGGACAGTAAGCAGGACACATGACAAACCCTCAGTAGTACACCCATGTGTGCAAAACCCACTACACCAGTTGGACAGAGTCAGTGGGCCTGAAACTGGGGGAGGACTGTGCTCCACACAGACTGTGACACCCTAAATATGTGTGTGATGCAGGACTGGGCCAGAGTGGGCATGGGATGGCTGAAGATATGCCATGAAAAGTTGCTCATTAAAGACACGCACTACAATCATCATCCAGTCAAGGACACATAGGGGCATGCATGGAATGCACATGGATCATGAATGGGCACTCATGTCCCTGTGGAGCATCTGCCATCTGCACAGTCCAAGTGAGACACCCTGCATGAAGAGCAGAGGATGTACCCCACTGCATGTGTATGGCAGGTTGGCTGGTGGAAGTTAGCATGTACACAGGAGGCTTGAACAGGCCATTGCAGTACGCCAAAATGATGCACAACAGTGCAGTGGTGTAATTGGGTTGCAGGGGGGCAAGGGAGCATGTCTACGTGGAGTACCCGCATGCAGGCAGAGGACACATGCACGTCAGTCATGCAATGACATAGTCCCAGTGCTGAGAGGAAATCCACCCCTGGCTACATGCAGGGCCAGAGAGCAGGAACATGGACTGAAAGGGCATCTGGGTGACTAGCATGTGAGTAGGGTGCAAGTGTGGTGATGAGGCCAGTCCCCGTCTGATCCACATGTCCACCATCCTGCACATCAAGTACGCATCAGTGAAGCATTGCATGACTAGCACATGAGAACCATGTAAACATAGCATTTAGTGGCAGTAAAGCGCAACACATCACACATGCAAACCACACATGGGCTGGACATACACGCAACAACACTCACTGGACTGGGCATGAAAGTCTGGCATCTTTCCCACTCCTTCGACCAATTCTGTTGGTATGAACTCCGCAACGAGTGACTCGTGCGGAGTGAGATCATCCTCTTCAGGTGGTGGCCCACTGCCAGTCATCAGAGTCATCCTGTAATTAGAGGCATGCTTGGCCTTAGCGCTGCGTTTGAGGTCATCTCAACACTTCTTGCACTCGGCAGCTGTGCGTACCTCATGGCCGAATGCACTCACATTATCTGCGTCATGCTTCCAGTGGGTATGCCAATGGGAAGCCGTCGTTTGACAATTCGGGCCCACTATCATGTCACGGCTGTGGGCAGGCACGTACTCCACAAGGGAGTCCAGTTCCTGCTTGCAGAAAGACTTCTTCCTTGACGTGCAGGAGGCCATGGCCTGTGCTGCAGATGCAACCTTCCTCCTCTTGGGTAGTGGCGCAGACCCTGGCTGGTGAATGCCACCCTGATCAGTATGGCCAGTGGGACCGGTGGATTGAACCCAGGGAGTGGCAGGTTGAAAGACGACCAAAGGCCTGACTTGCGTCAGTGGCTGCTGGGTGCTCTCAAATGGACCCTGCGAAGCAACATCCACTGTGCCAGGGTCATTGACCGCGACTGTCCTGGTTGGTAGACTCACAACCAGGGTGTTGTTGGCTGCATCTGCCCCTGCACTTGCCAACACCCAGCTGTTCGGGGCAGCAGATGACATCACTGCCCCAGGGACACGTGTCTCGGTCAGGGCAGCCCTGCGTGCACCTACGGTGTTCCTCTTGACCAGCTGGAAATCCTCCATGGACTCTTCAAGTGCCAACGCAACCTACGCTGGCAGACCCTGAGCCTGGGTGGTGGTGTCCACAGCTGCACCTGCAGCTACCACTACCCTTGGGCCCATGGCAGTCGATGAAACGGACTGCCGGGTCACAAGGGCGCCAGTGCCAGATGCAAGAACTGCATCTCCTGGAGCCACAGGGGGTGGTGGCATGACTGCAACAACATGTGGCAAAACATTGTCCCGAGCTGGCGCACCCCTGCCTCTTCCCCCTCTGCAGCCACCCTGGACACCCTGGAGTCCCCCTACTCCCTGGTCACCCCGGCCACGTCCCTGACCACTCCCACCATGAGGAGTACGCCCAGCTGAGGCGCCCCTCACCTTTGGTGGCCTCCCAACCATGGCACAGATGAGTAGTGCCGGCACAGATGGAGACATGCCATTGGGAGGTCTAGACGACAATTGTCCAGGGCAATTGGGGTGAAGGGGGTGGGATACAAGATGTTATAAGCACCCCTGCACCTGCAAGGCTGTATGTGACCCCGGTGATGAATTGACGGGTCACGCAACGCTCAAGCACCCCAAAACTGCAGTAAAACCGTGCACGCACCCTGGTAGCCCACCGCAGTACGCGGTGGCACCATGGACACGGAAAACACGTACGTGTGGGACACGCAGGCTACTATGACCTTGAAAATGGGCACGCGATGCACAGGGGCACCCGCAGTGGGAAAAATAGCGTGCGCAACTCACCTTCGGACTAGCATGATAATGAAAAACACACGTAGCCAATACCCCCGTCAAAAGAAGAGGTATGTCCTTGATCCGCTGTGAAGTAGTGATGGTGCGCGAAACAACACGGAGTAGCAACACACACGTCGGTCTCCACGAAAGGCATGTACAGCGAACTGCCGGGACCCTCTCACCTTTAACCCATGCTGAGGGGAACGCCTGCGCGCATCACGTCATGTAAGCGCGTAGACCCTTTCCTCAGATTACACGCATTAACACGCGGACGTGCTGTTTTTTCACGTGCTGCATCACTATGCACCCGTCACCAGGGAAACGCCTGCATGCGTAACGTCACAGAGGCGCTTACGTGCTAAGGACCTTTCCTCGAATTTCAAGCTGATTTGCACTTTTTTCACGTGCCAAATCACTCTGTATCAAGCTGGCCATGCGACAACACACAGAAGACCACGCTCCTGCCCAGAAGGCCATTTTCCTGCCCCCCAGAGCCCCGAGCACGCTGCCACCTGCCATCTGCTGCTGCCTGCCTGCCTGCAAAACACCTGCCCTGCTCTTTGGTGCCTGCACATCAGCCATCTGCAGGGGTCCAGTTGCTGTGACCACCCGTGCTGGAACAGAAGACTCCCGACTGGGATATCATCTCTCCACAGCCCAGCCTCAGGACCCAGTTGCCCACCCACACCTGCCTCTGGGGTTGCCATGTCGGACACATCACCATCTGGCACCAGTTGCAAACCCCCAGCAGGGAGGCAGAGGGCTACCAGCTTCAGTGCCAATGAAGTTGGTATCCTGGTGGAGCAAGTCCTTGGGCAGTATGATGCCCTCTTTGGAAGTTTGCGCACCGACTATGAAGGACAGAAGAGGATCTGGATGGGCATCGTGGCTGCCATCAATGTGGAGGAGGTGGCTGCCCGCAACATCAAACACGTCCGGAAGCGCTGGGAGGACTTTAGGTCCAGGACCCTCAACAAGGCCCAGCGCCTCTTGAAGTCAACGGATTCTGAGGGTTGCCGGGTCCGCCTAACCAACAACCAAATGAGGGTCCGGAATGTATACGCCCAGCACTCCACGTCCAGGTCCTTGAGAGGCAGACCCGTCTGGAGTTGAGCGGTAAGTGTACATGCGTATTGATTGGATGCTGTGCATGTTGAGGTGTGGCAGGAGTGTGCAGGTTGCACATATGTCTATGCAGAGCCATGTATGGATGTGTATGTACAGGGTCGTGAGCCCGCCACATGTGAGTCCTCTTATGTGTGAGACACATTGATGGTGTATGTGTTGGTAAGCATGCTGGCCAAATGCAGGTGTGTGTGCGCACATTTTTGAATTTCTGTGTATGTAATGTGGCATGGATGTGGTGTCACACATGGATGCTGGTTCCACCTGCATGTATCTGCACTATGTACATGTGCATGTGTGTGTATATGACAAGCGTGCAACTGTGATACGCCATGGATGCATGTGACACTGACATGTAGGAGGCTGATTGCGAGATGTGACATGGATGGCGATGTTATCACTGCAACAGGTGGTGGAGATGTGCAGGTGCATGTATGTCTGGTGGCGTGTGTGCATGTGT
Source organism: Ambystoma mexicanum (assembly GCF_040938575.1). Classification (NCBI taxonomy): domain Eukaryota; kingdom Metazoa; phylum Chordata; class Amphibia; order Caudata; family Ambystomatidae; genus Ambystoma; species Ambystoma mexicanum. The sequence goes on from NC_090924.1 coordinate 142,323,856, forward strand.
TCTGCACTCCCCGTGTTGCATGTGACGTCAGGCTCACCTTTGGCTACTCATGCTATTGTTTGTGTATGGATGGTGCTGGTGCAACATTCCTGTTGTTTTGCTCATGTGTGTGAGTTGAAATGACATGTGTGTTGGTGTGTGTGATGCCATGTCTGAAGTTTGCGACTGCCACTCATCTGCAACTGTCATGTTTGTATCAGACCATTGTACATTGCCCTGATGCCTGTGTTCTGTCTCTCCCTGTCTGCAGCGTCAACTGATAAAGAGGGCGGAGACGGTGCTGTGGAGCACAGCGGCAGGGATCCCACCGCCAGCCGGAGACGCAAGGCCCAGCTCCCCTCCCAGGTTGACATCTCTTTGGGGAGTGAGGAGTCTGGTGCCGCGTCCGCGTCCGAAGCTGCCGGGGGTAGGTCATAGAGGCTGAGATCGGAGGTGGACTCCTCGGCAGCAGAAGGGTCAGCTGAGACCCCACAGGGGCCTACGGAGGAAGATGACACAGAGTCATCCAGGTTGGTGGGGGGTTTGGTTGAGGAGGAGGCAGTGGAAGTCCTACGCACAGGGCCTGGAGGGTGGATTCCACTGGTGCCAGTGGTGCAGTCCAGGGTCAGGGACAGGAGGCAGCACAGGCCACCGCGGAGGTGCCTGTGTGTAATCCTGTCCCTGATCCTGTGACTGCATCATCCGGCGCCAGCAGGGATGCCTTTGTCCAGACAAATTTTTAGGGAGGGGATAGCCGCACAACAACTGGCCTTCCTCTCCCTGCGGATGTGGCAATCTGGGACCGTGTTCAGCCTGTCCTGGCTGGGGTGGCATTGTATGTTTGTGACATTCGGGGTGACGTGCAGGGTTCTCGTGAGACATTGCATGTCATTTTGAATGCCTCGAAGACCGCGTCGACCGGCTAGGAGTTCCTTCGTGTGCTGGAGTTTCTACCGACCCCCTCCTCAACTGAACCCCCTATGCGCCAGTCATCCTCCATACCATCTTCCTGCCCAAGTGTCACCCGGGCACCCTGTGGAGCCGGCCCTGACCCAGCAGCCCGGCTGGTGGAGGAGACATCCCTGCCACAGTCAGGAGTCGGAGGTCCAGCAGGGGTGGCCACCACAACAACTGGACCCCAGCAGGAGGAGGACGCGCAGGCATCACAAAGCAGGGGACATGCACGGCAGCAGCAAGCTCAAGGTGGGAGCGATGATTGCTCAGGGACATCCACATCAGAGGGGCAGGCATCGGCCAGAGGACCCTGGATTGGGAGTGTCTTACGTGTGGCAGCGGTTGGGCCAGGCCATAGATGCGGAGCGGCAGCGGGCGGAATAGGCACGGCTCACTATGGTCAGGGCGGAGAACTCCATGTGCAGGGCGCTGAGGCGAGCTGAGTGCCTCGAGGGAATTCGCAGGGATTTGGAGGTGAACATGGCGTTATCACTGCGAGACCTCGGGCCAGTGAACAGGCCCGCCTCCAGGACATTGAACAGGAGTTCGATGATGCCCTGGCCCGGGACAGCAACAAGTGAGCCGATGGACTTGCCCGCTGCCATTGTATAGTTCATTAGTGTTAAGTTTCCGTTCTTTTTTCTTTAATTTGGGGCACATGGACTATGCCCCACATTTTTGTATATAGTTATTTATTCGGTAGGCTTTTTGGTAGGTTTCATTTATATCATTGGGCTCATGGACCCTGCATTTGTAATTTGTATATAGTTGAACAGTGGATTTATCATCATTATTTTTATTTTTATCACCATTGAGCAATGGATTCTACTTATATCTTTCCCTTTGGATTTGCTTTGTTGGACGGAGACTTTCGACACATTTTCATTTGGATTTTTTTCCATTTTGATTTCAGATTTTTTCTCATTTTGGAACATGCAGCATTTTATTTCTTATTACCATTATTGTGTGTTTTCATTTGAATCATGGCATTTTTGTTTAATACATTTTTGTTTCATACTTCAATGTGTGGTATTCTCTCATTGGTTTCATGCATGTCACGATGTGGGTTTTCACAGTCACTGGCACCCATTGTGTGTGTGTGACGCACATGAGTTGATGTACATACATGCCATTTGGGTGTTTTCATGTAATGTGCATTTCAATGTGGGGTGTATGTAATAGTTGGTTTGTTCTTTCAGCAGGGGTGGTGTGCAGCGGGATTTGGGTGGCCATGAGGGCCATGATTGTGGATCATGATGACGTGTTGCTGGGGGTACATGAGTCGGGGGCTGCTGGCAGGTGCCCATCACTGCTGGGTGGGTGAGTGGGTGGGGGGACATTAGTTGGGGCCTGCTGGCAGGTACCCATCACTGCTGGGTGGGTGAGTGGGTGGGGGGACATGAGTCGGGGCCTGCTGGCACGTGCCATCACTGCTGGGTGGGTGAGTGGGTGGGGGGACATGAGTTGGGGCCTGCTGGCAGGTGCCCATCACTGCTGGGTGGGTGAGTGGGTGGGGGGACATGAGTCGGGGGCTGCTGGCAGGTGCCCATCACTGCTGGGTGGGTGAGTGGGTGGGGGGACATGAGTTGGGGCCTGCTGGCAGGTACCCATCACTGCTGGGTGGGTGGGTGAGTGGGTCGGGGGACATGAGTCAGGGCCTGCTGGCAGGTGCCATCACTGCTGGGTGGGTGAGTGGGTGGGGGTGACATGAGACGGGGCCTGCTGGCAGGTGCGCATCACTGCTGGTTGGTTGGGAGGAACTTGAGTCGGGGCCTGCTGGCAGGTGCCCATCACTGATGGGTGGGTGGGAGTGCAGGGGGACATGTGTCGGTGCTCACTTGTGCATGGTGACATGTGGGCTGGCTGGGGGGCATGGGGAGGGTGGATGGCTTGCCTGCGGGGCATGGTCAGGGGTGCAGGGTAGTCCCCTGTGTTGTGGGTTGCCTGCAGGCCCTGGCGGAGAGGGCTCACCTGGGAGGACACACACTACCAAATCGCATTGGGGCACCCCAGGGATACACGTACCCCACTCGCCCAGCGAAATTGCGTGTGGAACTCCACGCACACCCCTCACTATACACGTAGCCCGCTGGCCAAGGCCTATGGTGTGTATGACTTCCCACGCACCCCCAGGATACACGTACCCTGCTTGCGCTAGGCCTACCGCATGTGAAACTCACCACGTACCCCCCAAATACACACACCCAGCTTGCATAGGGCCTATTGCGTTTGATGCTCCCCGCGCAACCCCAAATACACGTGCCCTGCTCGCGCTAGGCCTATCGCATGTGTAACGTCCCACGTACACCCCAAATACACTTACCCTGCTCGCACTAAGCCTATCGCATGTGAAACTCCCAGCGTACCCCCCAAAATACACATACTCTGCTCGCACTGGGCCTATCACGTGTGAAACTCCCCGCGTACCCCCCAAATACACGTACCCTGCTCGCACAGGGCCTATCGCGTCTGAAACTCCCCGCGTACCCCCAAATACACGTACCCTGCTCGCGCTAGGCCTATCGCGTGTGAAACTCCCCGCGTACCCCCCCAAATACAAGTACCCTGCTCGCACAGGGCCTATCACGTGTGACACTTCCCGTGCACCCCCGAAAATCACCCAGTCTTCCCATCCACCCAACCCATGCACCACAGGCACCCATCCACCCTCCCCATCCCCCACAGGCACCACATCCTCCCTCCCCATGCACCACAGGCAGCCCACACCACAGGGGTGATTTATTCCACGCAAATTACATGGCGCGAGCGGGGTACGTGCTTTCTGAGGGGTGCGCGTGGAGTTTGACACACTATTGGCCTTGCGCGAGCGGGGTACGTGTATTCAGAGGGGTGCGTGTGGAGTTTGACACGCATTTTCGTGATTGGGGGGCTGTATGCTGGTCCAGTGACCTTTGCGCCTGGTACTGAATTTGTGTGATTTCTTTGGCACACAGGGAGCTGTTGGGGACGTAACTGGCACTGCTGCAGGGTCGCTGCGCCACTCTGCGCCACGGCTGTTTATGGATGTTTTATTCGATGAATACACTGTGCGCCTAAATGGGTTTTGGCGCACGCGGTTGGTGCAGACTGCTGCACGCGCACTCTGTGCACCAGCCGCGTGCACCACTTGTGCGCAGAATTCTATGAATTGCCTCCCATGTGTCACTATGAAGATGATACAGCAGACTTAACTGCACTACAATCAAAACTAAACAAAGAGAAGCGCACCATTTTCAAAGAAGTAACAAAACAAATTGCACATGGTGTGCAATATGAAAATAAAGAATGTACCTGCCAAATTTATAAACCTATACTACTATATGTCAGTGTTGAAGCTGGTTCAGGTAAAGCATTCTTAATCGAAACCATCAGCAAGTTCCTTCAACAATTGACAAACAACAAACTGTCAGCTGTTGTAACTGCCCCCACAGGTTTAGCTGCCCACAACATAGGTGGTGTCACTTTACACCGATTACTACTCCTTCCAGTAGAACACCAAAACAAATTAGATTATTGCAAACTTTCTACAGAAGCTGCAATGGAACTACGCAGAGTTTAGAAACAAATGAAACTGCTACTATTAGATGAAGTGAGCATGGTCTCCAACCAAATGTTGGCTTTGATTCATCTCAGATTGCAAGAAGTACTTGAAACAAACTACGAAGAACTCTTTGGAGGAAAACACGTGATTGTTTTTGGAGATCTTCTTCAATTGACACCAGTGAAACGTGAACCTATTTTTAAAACCTTAGGACACAAACTCTGCCGTAAAACTATTGGCAGCATAGGAAATGTCAACCTTTGGCAACATTTCCAAGACAGAGAATTAACAGAGAACATGCGCCAATCTACAGACCTCACCTATGCCAACATTTTCAAAAGTATTAGAGTTGGTGTACTATCTCAAGAAGCACAAACAATATTAAAAACCCGGCACATCCATGCACTTTATGGCGATAACTCATGTGCTACTGATGTTATGGAACAATTAGCACAAAAAATGTCAATTGTATAGCCTTAATGCCAACTCTTGCAAGCTGTTCCAAATTCAATGAAACAATGTTAAAAAAAGCAATGCAAACAATAATTGAAATTTTCTCCACAGACAAACTGGACATACATGGTATTGCACTACCTATGTGTCAACAAGCCACAACAAGACTAAATACCTTAGAAAATTCAATCTCAAACACAGCTGGCTTGGAAAAAATATTAAAATTATTCTTACACTGTAGAGTAATGCTTAAACGTAACCTGGACGTGGAGCAAGGACTAGTTAATGGAGCACTAGGCACAGTTGTTAGCTTTCAAACATACCCACGTGACAACAACATTCAGTTTGTCAATATACTCTTTGACAAACTTTCAGGAGTAAAAAGGATAGGGCGCTAAACAGCTTGATTCCTTCTCTTCAAAGACATGTATGTACGTAGAGAACAATTTTCTCTAACTGTAGCATATGCAGTCACCATTCATAAATCCCAAGGTCTTACCCTAGACAAAGCATTAATAGATATTGGTAACGCAGTCTTTAAAGAAGTCATGAGCTACGTAGCACTATCACGCTTACGTACACTTGAAGGTCTATTTCTAATCAACTTTGATGCAAGTAAAGTCAACACTGATATTCCTTGCATTTTAGAATACAATAGACTACGTTCACTATACACCCCAATCTAAAAGCATATCCTGTTCCACAAAAAATAAAACGTAAATGAAAACTAATTCAAACAGAGATGCAACAGAATCTGACTGCAAATCCTCCAAAGAGAGTAAAATAGGCCAATGCTTCATCAGTCACAATAAGTAAAGAAGAACCTATTACTCAAAGACATGTATGTACGTAGAGAACAATTTTCTCTAACTCTAGCATATGCAGTCACCATTCATAAATCCCAAGGTCTTACCCTAGACAAAGCATTAATAGATATTGGTAACGCAGTCTTTAAAGAAGTCATGAGCTACGTAGCACTATCACGCTTACGTACACTTGAAGGTCTATTTCTAATCAACTTTGATGCAAGTAAAGTCAACACTGATATTCCTTGCATTTTAGAATACAATAGACTATGTTCACTATACACCCCAATCTAAAAGCATATCCTGTTCCAGAAAAAATAAAACGTAAATGAAAACTAATTCAAACAGAGATGCAACAGAATCTGACTGCAAATCCTCCAAAGAGAGTAAAATAAGCCAATGCTTCATCAGTCACAATAAGTAAAGAAGAACCTATTACTCAAAGTAACTTAGGTACTTCTTCAGAAAGGCAACATACACTCCGAAAAGATGACTTGGACACAGAACTCCCTGGTCCATTCAGATTTTCAAATGTAACTGGTGTAAGTTGTTACACAAATGTAGCAATTAATATTCTATTTCAATTGCCATCAATTGTTGACAACATTTACTTACACAGTACAGACCAACTGTTTTGCAAATGTTAGTCCTACATAGAAACGCAAAAAACAATCCTGGCAACACGTATAGTGTTCACGGAATAAGACAAAAGTTGGACTACTGTGCTGGAATGGTAACATTCACTATAAACACACAAGAAGATCCACAAGAATTTCTAATGTACTTACTACAAGTATTGGAAAACAAAAACATACCTATAAATGAAATCTTCCAGATTTCATACATGTGGAAACATACCTGCACTCTCTGCAACAATGTTACACAAGAAGAAATCCCTAATGAGCGCTTTGTGTATGTATCCGTACCAAATTGTGAATCCATTCCATTTCAGCAACTTGTACAACATGCAAACCATGGCAGATTAAGTACTAACTGCAATTCAGATAATCGCTCCTCATTACTAATACAAACACATAGTAACTACGTAATACTAATGCTTCTACGTTACAATGCAGATGGTACCAAAAACAACTGCAAGCTGACTGGATTCACACATGGTCAAGTATCACTTGGTAGAAAAACCTTCACAACAATAGGTATAATCTACCACGCAGGAGCCACAACCAATGCAGGTCACTACACTACATATATAAAAAAGAAATGTCGATGGTTCGGATGTAATGATAGTATCATTACTCTAAAGCAGAGATTACCAGCAAACCTTACAAACGCTTATTTAATCTTCTTAAAACCGAAATGTAATAACTAATCTGTACTTAAACATTAACAAAACTTCAATTAGAAAACTATAAACTATTACAATATATCAACAGGTATCCTAATACCCCAAGATTCTATAACAACCGAACAGATAAATCAATACCACTAAATTTAAAAAAATATATTAATTAAAGTTAGAATACACCATCACGTATCTAACCGCTTCAGAAATCTGCAACAGAAATGTGGATGGTTACTCTAAAGCAGAGATTACCAGCAAATCTTACAAACACTTTTTAATCTTCTTAAAACCAAAATGTAATAACTAATCTGTACTTCAACATTAAAAAAAGTTCAATGAAAAGACTATAAACTGTTAGAATACGCCAATAGGTATCTAACTAGCCCAAGATTGTATAACAACTAAAAATAGACAGTTACAATACGCCATCAGGGATGTAACTGCTTCAGAAATCTGCAACAATCCAACAGATTGAACATTAACCAAAAACAAGAAGTAAACACTGAAAGGAAACAAACAAATAGACTGTAACAAAACAAAAAAGTGTTTTTTAATCCGACAAGGAGTTTTTTTCCCACAGACCCAATGATTTCAAAAACAAACACGGAAACTGAGCAAAATGCACAGTACACTGGTTTGTAAACCGAATATGAGGGTAAAAAAAAAAAATACTGAAATTTGTATTATGAAATGTAATAAGTCTTTATAGAATACACACACTAACATTCTCTTTTCTTTTATCGCAGAACTTGAAAAGGAATGCTTCCTCCAGGTACCAAACTCATATAAAAAATATATTGAATGTCAACAAATCATGCAGTAAGTATAATTGAAACCATTTGAAAGATAATCAAATCAATAGGTATGATCGATGGCTGTTATATGGTGCAATGGGTGTGGTCAGGACCTAGATTATTGAGTATACAGCCTAGAGCCTACAACCTTCACCCATGCACCTTGCCACAACCACCACAACATATCACACCCATAGAAGCTTATAACTTCGGTACTTATAACTTCAGTCTTCGGTACATTCTGGCGACAACTCCAAAACATATCATACCCATACATCACACCCATGTTTGATTCTATGGGTGTGATCTATGGGTGTGATATGATGCAGTGGTTGCCGCCAGGGCCTAGAGTCTTGGGTGCATGGCCAGCAACCACTGCAGCATATCACACCCATAGAAACAAACATTTTTAAGTATGATCACACCTATACAATCAAACATTTTTAACTAGGCCTCATGGCATTTTTAATGTCTGCGGACACCTTGGATGTCCTTAGAACAGTTTCTACTTGCCTGCGAACAATACGGACAAGTATAGTGTCCTTAGGACACCTCCATTTTGATTAATGCATACATCCCGAACACCAGGTGTGTTCTTAGAACAATTTCAACTTGCCTGCGAATAGTAGGACAGGTATAGTGTCCTTAGAACATATCCATTTTGATTAATGGCGGACATCCCGAACAACAGGTGTGTTCTAAGAACAGTTTGAACTTGTCTGCGAACAGTACGGACATGTATAGTGTCCTTAGAACACTTCAATTTTCATTTATTTGTGGACATCCTGGACACCGCGTGCATTCTTAGAACAGTTTTAACTTGCCTGCGAACAGTACGGACAGGTATGGTGTCCTTAGGACATTACCATATGGAATGATTACGGACACTAAGGACAGCGCTACTCTCCGCGGACACAATGAACACAACAGCAGTGCCTACCACCTAAATAGATACAATATCCGAACCATCTCTTACCTCTCCACCATCCCCAAACAGTCTTACAAAACAGCACACTTGCCAAAATTGTATTTCCCCACCATTTGACACCGCGTTGTCTGCGGACATCTGCGGATACAAGATGGCGGGCATTTCCAAAAATCTGACGCACTTCACGCTCTTCACCATCCAATCAGCGAACACGTCGCATGTCCGCGGACATGACGCAAGCCGATTAGCCAATCAGGACAAAGTCCGCGGACCGAACAGGGAAGTGTGTCCGCAGACCGAACATAGATATCACAAATTTTTGTTGACCTACTTTTTGGTAATTAAAAAAAAAAACTACTGGATGGATTTTCACCAAATTTACAAAAGCACGCTTTCGAGACCAAGATGCTGCTCCTGGTCCAAATTTGGTGAAAATCCGTCCAGCGGTTTGGGCTGTAGGCATCAGCAAAGTTTTTTCCCCATTTAGTCTGTGGGAAAAAAACGCATTTTGGGACCCCCCTTATAACTTTGCCCACCCCGGACCAAACCTCACCAAACTGTGCAAAAAAATTTTGAGTGACCCAAATACTTTTTTTGCAAAGTTTGGTGAGGATTCGTCCAGGGAGAGCGAAGTTATAAGCCACCCAAAAAGTGCTCTTCCTATGGAAACAGCAACTTAACCATAACTACACGGCCACTGCCATGGGCCGTGTAATATATCAGTTTAAAACCAACACAAGCTTTACACTGACATATTTATAACTCCACACATGTGCAGTTTTAAAATAAATGAATTTTTAGGCTTATGCCCTCCTTTACTGTTGTATCTCATATCATTTCTACATCATCTTGGAGCTTAATACGCTCTTTTCTTGTTGGCCTTGCCTCAGGAAGCCTTAACACCCCTTCTTTAGTGTGTATCCTTCCATCCCCTTGGAACCAGGAATCGAGGTATCTACTTCTCTTCTTTATAATCCCAAAAAAATATTATTATATTTATATATTTATATATATATGTATTATTTACAACACAGTCCCTCCTGCTTTGTTGCCACTTACAATGTTCTACTTACATCCGTTGCTTAGCTCAAGTCCCCCGGCATCGATTATCCCTCAACTGACTATTTTGCCTTCCATCCACGGGGCACCTGCAGGGAGCAGACAAGAAGTTTGTCAAAGGGGGACCTGTCATCCATATCTTCTTGCACATACTTTTTATGCACCGTTCTCCACAGGAAGCTTTGTATTCTTCTAGCTAATGGCGGGAGCAGTTGAGCGTCTGGAGGTCTGGATCTGGGACTAGGTCAATCAGACCTGAACCATCCGCACCGCTAGAAAAATGTGGTCTAGCACCTTGAAGTGTCTCTTGTGCTAGATGGGATTACCAATAAAGATCTCAGACCAAATAACCGGACAGACTACTTTTTTCTCAATTTAATAAAGCAGTACAAACTGGCAGACATAATACTGATGCCTACACACTAACACACAAACTTGATTATACATAGGTTTTATACCCCAATATGAGTCATCTATGACATCATGCTATGTGGCAAACTGTAAAACCTATTGACGGGCGGGATTGGTTAGGGGTACATATCTACTTAAAGAATTTATATGGGCTAGTACTTCATTGGCTGTCTCTTATCAGTAAAACCCACATTGAACTACCTCTAAATATGTATAACACTGATTATAGAGGACAAAGTAGCAGTGGCTTTGTCTATGCAACATTGTGTAGCAGGTTGCCCTGTAGACACACTGATTGGTTGTCATTCCCACCCAACCTTGGACTTTCGGCTCAACTAGCAGCACGTAAGCAAAATGAAACCTGGGTGCTTGGTTCACATCAGATTACTCCCCACTTTCTCAAGTAGTGCATTATCCCTCATCAGTCAGAGCATAAGCCAGAGTTTCCTCTCTGTTGTTGATGGTGCTCTGTTCTGGGAAATTCAAGGGGGTGTAAGCACATCACGATCTTCATCCACAGCTTAATGAATAGCCCTTGTTTTTGAATTCTGAATCACGTGTGAAGAGACCAATAATTTTTCCATTTTGACCTCTTATTTACTGCTATTTGATTCAATTGACAGAGGTGTCATTGCTCCTCTTAGCATCTAGAGAATGGCTCACTCCATCTTGTTGGAACCTTATTCATTGTTAATTATCTAATACTTGGCTCTCACAAATGTTTTCCTCTTCTTTAATCTAAGAGAAATGTGTCTCACATCCATGGTTTATCCAAATGCCTTCCTTTGTGCTTTGCAACTATTCTTTGAAATAGCATCCTTATTAACAGGCAAACATAAACTCCTCTTCGTTTTGCACATGAAGCTGTTTCTCCAACATCTCCTGACTCTGCACCCCGGGTCTGTTTCTGAGGTAGCTGGATTGAATCTTTACACAAGCCAACGTCCATTTTCCTATCATGGCCGTCCTTACCTTGTTATATTTTCCTCTATAGCAAGCTTCGATATTTCTTATCTATCTTGCGTCACAGTGTATTTGCACTTATTTGTCAGCTAGTTGCTGTATCTTCTTTTGCATATATTATTATGTTATCATTTCATACATGTTTCTCTTGTCAGTTCAGTTACATTGTCACTCTTCAGTATTTTCATATCATTTAAGTATGTCCTCATATATCTTCTTCATGACATTACTCTGCCCTTGTCAGATTTCACTTGGCACTACATGATGCCCAATGGTGCATGCTGACATCCTTCCACACAAGATCCTTCCACTCTCTCAGTACGAGGGTGCGTTCGATACGGTTGCCTGAGTGCATATTGTATTTTGTACACTTGATGCGGTACAGGCATAACACATGGAGTCTCATATAGGGCCCTTCTCCTACTGTTCTAGTATGACGGTGGTGAAGGGGCAGGAGTTAGGGATAATTCATCCACCTATACTCCTCTACAATAGATACTATGTGTGACCCTCCAGTTGTTTCAGCCTACAACTCCCATGATCGCTCCACATTCACTATGCTGGCTGGGATTTATGGGAGTTGAAGGACCAAACACGTGACATGTGTCACCAGTATCTGTGATGTCTTCATCAGAAAACGTTGACTCCGAATTTCTACCCTCCCCTGACTCCTCACCTTTGTCTTCTTTCCAAGAACCCTTCTTTTCTTTTCTTCTTGATCGCTCCTTTTTTTATGGAGACAAGCACGACCACGGAAGGATGCCACCGTGCCACCCAAAAGGGTGACCAAGGGCCCCCCACCGGGACCGTCAAGGAGGGGAAAAAGCCCTTAGGCACAAAAAACCCCTGAGCAATCACAGAGCTCCTCAGGAGGAGGGAATCCCAGGGTACCCTTAGGGAGTAGTTGGCTGGACGTGAGGATCCAGAGGCGAATGCGGTGGAATCCCCTGAAGGGGGAAGCTGTCCAGACAGAAGGTGGCACAACACCAGGCTGGAGCGCAGAATAGCAGAGCCGAAGACAGTCCGGAAGCAGGCTGAGGTAGGTGCACAGGAGTCTAATACAGCAGACCAAGCGGTAAGGAACAGGCAGTCCAGTAAACAAGCCGGGGTCTGGCACACGGGAAGGCAACACAGCAGAAGTATCCAAACGGTAAGGAACAGGCAATCCAATAACAAGCCGGGATCTGGCACACGGGAAGGCAGGTAAGGAGGGGCGAAGGGTAAAGGAGGAAAACAGGAAGAAGGGAGTCAATAATAGAAAATAATAGAGAGGAAGAGAAAACCGGACTCAAGGAAGATGGGATGGAGGGAGGGTAGGCACAGACTGGAAGGAGGACGAAGGTGGCGGGGAACAGGGCTGAAAACGCTGGATGCAATTAAAGAGCAAGAAAGAAGCAACGGAGAAGAGGGGGGAAAATAGGAGATTCCGAACTGGGCACAGAAGGACCCCGAACGAAGGAAGGAACGGGCAAAGAAGAGGGAGCAAGAAGGAAACACAGCAATGCAGAGCTCGTGGAAAGAAAACCGGAAGCGATGCGACGCGTCCGCGACCCGGAAGAAGCAGGTTAAAACCCCGGTTTGCAGAACGCACAACCAATAGGACGGATCAGAAGAAAAGGGGCGTGGCTAGGAATGCAGCCAGGCGAAACGGGAATTAGAGTCCGCATCGCCAACGGCTCCACAAACGCCATGAGCTTGGCGGTGTGACAACATGTTGGCTACCGGTGCCATAGGATGAAGTAGAAGAAAGACTACATCTTGCTGTCTATGTGTTATGGCATTCCCAGGAGTCATCGCTACAGATAAGGGGTGTATCAGTGAATTTTACTCCCTAAAAATAGGAAAATACCCCCCCCAAAAAATAGGGAGTAAAAATACTCCCAACAAAAAATGGGATACAGACACGTATGACCTTGTGCCCCTGCCTTCAGTCACACAGCTCCATGGATATGTTTGGACCAGCAGTGCATGTTTTAGCACATAAAGACATTACTATTATTACTGCCAGAAGAAGTAAACATGTATCTTTTAATGTGTATGAATGACTAGGTGCAAAGAAATAATTATTACAAAAACATTTCGGTTTCTCAATTAAAACATATTTTTACACTCTTATAAAATACTCCCATTGGGAATTGGACTTACAGTTCTACTCCCCAAAAAATCATATTACTCCCAACTTGAAAAAAATAAGGCGTAAAATACTCCCACTTCAAAATCTTATCTCGAGCCCTGCCAGGAGGTGTACTTACATAATTTAAAGGCTCACATAAATGCCATGCAATAATCTGCCATGCCACTCACTGTTACACATATTTGAAAAACTAGAATTTAAATAAAAGATTGATAAAACATTTCAAATAATTCAATCACAATTACGGGTGATTCTACAAAGTTTGGATCACTTGGATCTTCGAGTTATTCAGATTTGATATGAAATAGTTTGTCCAGGCTAAGTCTTTTGTCTATGGCTGTTAGGTTTGGCAATGATTTGAAAAATGTATATATAAAGGGAATGTCTATATATAACAGTCTAGTAAAACTGTTTTGTAAATTAAAGAGCTTTCATGTGGCCTCCCAGTAGTACTTGCCTTGCCTAGTGTTATGCTGTGGAAGGGCGAACAATCTCAGCATGTTTCCAATGTCCAAACATCTTTCAAAAATGTGCATAGTCTGCATTGTACAGCTTAGTGAGAGCTGTCACGAGGATACGTGGAGGCAGCATTGTCTTCCACAAGGCATAAAAAGGGATTTTGTTTGGTAGTCTTGCCGTATTCTACTTGCTTGTGTGTCGTTATCTGCTGGATTGTGAAAGGACGTTCAGGTTACCTCCAAAGATTGCTATGGAGATGAACCGGATGTTCTCTCTCTGATCAGTGAAAGGAGGTTTGTCAGCAACAATGCTTTGAATGCACACGGTAGCATATTAGATAGGTGTAATTATTTCCAAAATGATCTCTGCTGAAGAAAGGAGAGATGCAAAGGTTAGATGATAAAGGTAAATCAGGCAGGAAATGACTGAACTCGTTGTGGAGAATCTGATGTGGTTGCTATAGAGATGAACCAGATGTTCTCTCTCAGATCAGTGAAAGGAGGTTTGTCAGCAACAATGCTTTGAATGCACTCAGTAAGATATTAGATAGGTGTAATTATTTTCAAAATGATCTCTGCTGAAAAAAGGAGAGATGCAAAGGTTAGAAGATAAAGGTAAATCCGGAAATGACTGAAATTGTGGAGAATCTGATGTGTTTCATAAATTCAAAGACAATCCAAAAGTGAATCATGTGTAGGCACTTGGATCATCAGTGTCATGCGTGTGATGTACAAAAATGTGAAAATTGCCTTGTAATATGACTTGATGGAATAGAGAAGGGAAGGAACATAATAGCTGAACATTCTCTCGTGGAACTCCCCCGACACATCGGTCCTTGTTAACTATTCTTCTCTCTCCTTCTGATCCGTTTTTGATCCCAAGATGTAATCCCACTGTGTTGCAGGGAGCACACACGCATAATTCCAATCAGATAAGGGTTAACAATTTGCCAGACTCATCATTCAAGCCAAACCTGCTCACCTTGGGTACAGAACAGTGCCACGTGACATGGATTCCATGCCCTAGTGAGATTCCCGAGTGTCTACTGATGTGGCATGGATTATTGCAGTGCCGGAAGGTTCTGTCATTAAGCCCTATAGGAAGGTTCTGTCATTAAGCCCTATATACATTATAACATTATTTCAATGTAGAAACAGAATTATGATAACATGAAACATCTGAACATCAACAGAATAACAAATCAATCAACTAATGACAATACAATTATTGTGTGATCTAAAAATATGAAACATAAATCAACTAAAGTACACTGAAAATATCTATGATTTATCAGGAGATAATATCTGTAAGGGACTGAAAGCCTGATTCTGGGCTATGCTTAAAAATAGCACTGAATGTCAATATTCTCCTCACCAATTTCCAGCACCAGCATTTTGAGGTGGGAGAAGTGATTGGGGGAGGAGGAAGGAGTAATTGTCCTTTCCTGCTGCAGAAGGTCTATCGCTTTTATGGTTTATGAAAGTGTCTTTCATCTTTCAGTAAATCAGAAAAGCGGTGCACTCCTCTCGGAAATGTCCACTTTACAAGAGAAAAACGTGCACAATTGATTTTACCAACACCTCACAGGTACCTCAATGTAACTCTGTCTTTTATTGAAAACGCATTGTTTTTCACGGAAAAACCCTCACTCACAGAGCCTGCCCTGCAGTCCTGATGGCCACCAGGCCCATTGTCACGGCGTGAAATGGGGTCAATAACGAGTCAAAGCGTTGATGTCAGTGCGCCACATTCTTTCTGCCACAGGATATGGTGCTTTTAGGAAAAGTGTTGTTCCTCCACAGAACAACACTTTCGCTGTTTTACACGGCCCTCAGTAATTACCAAATGCAGTCTTTCTTTTAAGACATCAAACACATTTGCAATGCAAGCCTAACTGTACACCCGAGGGCCTCTATGTGTCCTAATCAGTAAACAAGCCGGGTAGGGTGGGGATGTCAGTGTCTGCTAAAAAAGATACCATTTGTATTACTCTCAGTGTTATGTGCGATGACGTTCTCTCTCGTGCAGTCTCTCTGTCATTCCTTTTGCAGTGACGAAGAATGTGTTTTATTCAGACTTGGAGGTGAAGGAATATTAATTTAATTCAGATTGTGTTGCAATTCAAAACAATTAGACTTACTGTACAAGGGCAGTCAAATTAAAGGGCAATTCCTGTTTGGACCAGGAGGATCCAGGACCTGAACCCCTGCTAAGACAGCAGGTAAGCATGCACCAACATGTGTTTACACCCTCTGTCCCCAGAGGTCATCCCCACCCTCTCTGGTCCCCCCTGTATTGTTCCCTTGTGCCCCCCCTTCACACACAGGAGTCTGTCTTGCTACATTCTGGTTTCATCATCACCTTCTTGTGACCAATACTGAATTTTACATTTATGGACTTCATTGATTCACGGTGCGTTACCCTTTCACAACTCTCATGCTGGACTTCCTTTGCATCATGTACTCATGGTGACCCTGAATCATGCTGTTCCCATCTTCATCTTGTATCCTGGCTTGCAACATTATGTGTTACTACTGACTTCTGCAGTTGTATTCGCTCTCCCCTCTTGCTTCTCCACTCTTTTTGACTGCTTACTCTCTGTTCTCTCCTCCCCTCTCCCTTTTCCTATCTCCTCCCCTCCTCCCCTTACGTCTTCTTCTACGCACTTACTCTATCAGAATTGTCAATGGGCCTTGTATGGTAGCAACCTCGTTTGTCGATCCCCCATCCCCTTACTGCCCCCCCCTCCCTCCAGCACTATCTGAAACATTGTCTGACCTAGTACGATAGTTGTATGTTTTGTTCCTCCCCTCCCTTTCTGCACCCCTCTCCCTCACCTTTTGTTTTTCTCCGGCTCTACCAGAAATGTTGTTAGGCCTAGTACGGTAGTCGCCTGTCTGTTTCCATTTCCTTCCCACTCTCCCCCCCCCTTCCTTATCTATGTCTTTGCTCTTGCACTATCCGAAATGTCGTCAGGCCGAGTACGATAGTTAATTTCACATTCTTACTGTTCATGGCCTGTAAGAATGTCATTGGATTTTCCCTTGTTCCCTCCATTATCTTGAAGCGCTTTGAAACACATTGTGTATAGGCGCTATATAAATAAACTATCATATTGCATCAAATCATGGATTCCAACAGCTACGGGAGCATGCAGGGAGTTATGGTTCTGCTACTCCTGCATGCTTCCCAGCTCCTCTTCTTCATCTCAGTCCCCAGGCCCAGGCCACCAATCTCCACAAATGTGATTTGGGCAGTGCCCCCCTTTCTTTCTCCCAAATGTGTGTCTGTGGGTCCCTGCCGGCTGCAACACCAAGCAGGAAGCCCTGACAGCGCACCATGCCCAACAGGTCTCCCCTCAGATGGGGTTTCGGAGGATTTTGTTGGTGGAACTTGTGGATCACACAAGGGTTATGGACCTACTCTGCAGGCTCCCAAGAGCGTTCCTCTGGCTCAGAGCCCTTCCAATCTACCAAATAGTATAAATTGTCTCTAACCCTTTTTGAATCAAGAATGGCCTTAACCTCATACTCTACTCCATGTGGTACTATTATGGATGCAGGCGCTGTCCTGGTGGATCTGAGATGAGGATGGGCCCTTTTTTACTAGGGAGACATATAATACCGGGTGAACCTGATCTGAACTTGATAAGTCTACTTTAACTGCTGCACTGCCGATTGATCTTATAATTGGGTATGGTCCTATGTAGCAGGCAGGAATTTGCGAGGTCCCTTCAGGTGAAATCATTTGTTAGACACCCATACTAAGAGGCCTACTTGATATTCAGGAGCTGGTGTTCGCCCTTTATCGGTGTGTTTCTCATACAATTGTTTGGCGGCGGTGAGATTGCTTTTGGCCTTTTCTAATGTACTTTTGATTTTCAGGTGATGCTCCTGAACTGATGGCACTGTGGTAACATGCCTTTGTGTGTTAGGTGAGGTCTTAGGACTGATCACTTTGCTCTCATCTTTTTGAATATCTTCGCCCCTCTTTCTTTGTTAAGCAATCAGTTCAGACCATTCTTACCAGCTCTTGCTTTAGCCAGCTGCAATCCACCTTCGAACATTAGCAAAAGGTAAACATCCCATCTTTATCATAAATCCTATATCAGAACAGACGTGGATACATTTTATCAATCAAAAATCCAATTCTAAGCCCTTAAAAGGTAATGGTGACAAATCTAGGGTTTAAAGTTGGCCTGTGAATTTTACCATATTTGACATTGGCAGAGCCGTCAAGAAGTTAAAGAATTCTAGATGCCGTGTTCCTTGCTAATGTTGTTTTAAAACGTGATTTTATGAATTGGGCATATATTTGAACTTTGTTATTTGATAAAGTCTGTGCCGAATGCTTTATTCTTTGGTCTTGGAAGCAATCGATTTTTACACCTGTGTACAAAAGGGACTGTCGAGATATGATAGGTTATTTATAACTCAGCGGGGACCCGGGGATCAGACCTGTGTTGCTCTGTGTTGTTTTGCTTCCAAGGCAAGCACGTTGCCGCTGAGCTATCCTCCCGAGAGCCTCCTGATAACAGCAGATGCCGTTCATTAAAGAACTTTAAGGGGAAACTATTCACTTTGTTTGTTTTTGCTGCTTTATGGGACGGTAAATTCGTTTGACTTATTACATACTTTTCAGACTGGTTTCAGAGCTAGGTCCTCACCATCCTATAACATAATTCATAAGAGGAGATCTAAAAATAAGGCAGTTTTTTATGCAGTGGTCAAAATGTACGAAATAAAGTATGCAGTGGTCAAAATGTACGAAATAAAGTAGTGTAAATGTATTCCCTGCTGGCCTGTCATCGATCCCCACAAACCCCATTGCCACGTACAATCCCACGCATAATACAAACCCCTAAACAAATGTACCTGCTGTTTAGGGGAACGTTCAGTGCAGTGCATTGAATTTCACTTTTCACCTTCTTCCTACACTTACATTTTAAAACAAAACCATTCCGGAATGGTTTCTTTTTTATAAATAAAAGTACAAGAACAGTTAAACTTGATTTAAAGGAGCACCACTCCCAACCGCTCCAGCCCACTTTGACTTTGACTTTTTATGTTACATTCATGGATTTTAGATCTGCTTCCGATCAAGTCAACACGGATATCCCTTGGGATAATAAGCGATCTTTGATAAACCAAGATTATGTTTATTTCACCAAAAAAAATAGAGTAGTTCTGAACACAAACCTAGGCACTTTGAACTGCACATGTAGTTAACACCTATTTGTGACTCGAGATGTGCTCCTCAGACAATTAAACCTTCATAAAAGAGACCAAGTGCCGAAAAGGCCATCAATGTACAAATGTATATTATAAATTTGCATCACAAACCACGGGGTATTGTTTGAAGAATATTTTATTTGTATACACACAAAGTTTTTGCCAAGTGATTTTTTATGGCTTGGAGGCTCTCACCATGAAGGATCTTAACTGGGCAAATCGCCTTGAGGGCTATTTTTGGAGGAGATATTTTTCAGGTGAACAGGTTCTGATCAGCCAATTGTCCAGGTAGGGGTAGATATGAATCCCTCCTCCATAGATTGATTGCCAACAGCGCCATCAGCTTCGTGAAAACCCTCGGGCAGAAGTCAGCCCGAATGTCAGTACTCGAAACTGATAGTGAGAAGGGCCAACAGCGAATCTTAGGTATTTCCTGTTTATGAGATGAATCGACACATGAAAATAATCATCCTGAAGATCCAATGACACCATCAAATCCCGGAGCTTAAGGGCCCGGATTATCTGCAGAAGAGTGACCATCTTGCACTTTGTCCTTCCTGCAGAACTTGTTCAAGCATCTCAAGTCCAAGATAGGTCGCAATCCTCTGTCCTTTTTCGGGATCAGAAAATAAGGAGAGTACCAGTCTTGATTTCGTTCTGCTAAAGGTACCTGTTTGATTGCACCCTTTTCCAGAAGTGTCTGAACTTCCCGCAGGAGGAGCTGATCTGGTACTTTCAAGGACTGGGCTCCTGAGGGACAGTCTGGTGGTCTCTTTAGAAAAGGGAGGCAGTAACCATGGGTGATTCTTTGTAGTGTCCAAGCATCTGTTGTAATACTTAGCCATTCTTTCAAATGCTGGGATAATCTGCCTCCCACCACTGTTGAATGATTCCAGTTTTCAAAGTGGTTTTGTGGCACCAATTGGTGCAGATGGCAAGGCAGAGGATACTGCTGCAGCTCCTCGGCCTGTACATCATCGACCACCTCAACGTTGCCTTCTTTGTCTCCTCTGGTTAAATTGACTTCTTCCTCTGCTAACTGAGGAATAGTAACAAAATGAACAATTTCTCCATCCCTGAGCAGAAGATGGAGCTGTTCGACCTTGTTTTGGCTGCCTTATGACCTGACTCAAAGATTTAGACGACTACAACTTTCCAAGACGTTTGTCTGCTTTAGATCCAAACAAGTAAGACACTTCGAATGACATATCCAATACTCTGGATTGCATGTCAGAAGCAAACCTTGATTTACAAAGTCAGCCAAATCGTCTAAGCACTGTACCAGCAGCCATAGAATGGCTAATACAATCTGCAGTGTCTAGCTCTGAATGCAATGATTGGCACATAGCATCTTTACCATCCTTAATACAACTCACAAAGCCATCTCTTTCTCACTGCCTGGGATTTGTTCAGATGCCATGGCTATCACCTCCCACAAAGTGTAGGTGAACTTCGCTATAGCACAAGTTGCATTTGTTGCTTTCAGTGCCATACTCCCTGCAGAGAAAACTTTGTTTCCCATGGCATTGCGCCTTTTATCCTCCCTGTCTGGTGGGACAGTGGGTAGGCTGCTCCCTTAGATGCAGCAGTAGCTACTTGCACAACAACGCTGTGTGGACTCAGATGTTTCGAAAGAAACTCTGGATCCGCTGATGAGGGTCTCTATCTGGTGTGAAATCATTGTGAACTGCAGGAATGGTATCATGATTAGTCCAGTTCTCTGGAACTCTATTCTTCACTGCTGTAAGGTAGAGAAGGACTGGGTCATTAGGAGGTCCGCTGTTCAAAATATCTTTAAGGTGGTCTTGTTCATATTCAACAGATGATCTACCCCATCCAAGGTATTCAATAACCTTTGCCATTACTGATCTCTAAGATGCATCAGCATGACCTGAACCTTTAGGACTGCCAGAATCAACCTCTGGAGAGGTGCTTGTGGCTAGCCCACTGGCATCCTGTAGGGTGTCCACAGGGTCTCTCATTTTGGATTCCTGGGCTATCAGCTCCTCTGGTACAGCGGGAGTGCTGTATTCCCTGCAAAAACTATTAATAGGGCTTTCTTCCTCCACATCATCCTCACAAATAGAGGCCATGGACTTGAAAAAGTCTCTTTTCCCCATAGGTTTAAAAACTTTCGACAGACTTTCAAAAGTCCTCAAGGGATTTGACCCTGACTGTTTCGGCATTGATGGACTTGACTGGGTCAGTGAAGGAGAATCCCTTTGAGGCATCAAGGCCATGAGAGGCGCACAAGATGCCTTCAAGGCCTTTGAATCCTTAAAGCCTTCGGCCTGCTGTCCAGATCATTGGGCATGCGGTCAGTGGTTTTACAGATGACACCCTGTCGGATTTTCGCGCAATGAGGTCAGGAGTCTCTAATGACTTCAATGAAGGGGCTAGCTTTGCCACCTTCTCAAATACCTTCAACACCTGCCATCAGAACTTTTCCAGTTTCACTTGACTAGCTACCTTTTTAGGAAATCTTACCCATTTCCCTTCGGATGAGGAATCCGTAGAGGATGATCTGGAACAATTACTCAGTTTCTCCGATCTCCTCGAAGATGACGAAGAGGAGCGCCAAGATCGCATCAATCTTTTACACTGCCTCTTGGCCCAGTGCAGAGATCTCCCTCTTGGGCTCTTATCTATAGACACACTTTTTGTGGGGGTCAACAAGGACGAACGTGGATGGTTTACCCAAAGCCAGTTTCCCCTTCCTCTCCTTTAATGCTTTTCCAGTCATAGACTGGCACTAGCCACAATCTTCGACGATGGGGCCCACCCTTAGGCACCAGAGACATGTTTAATGAGGATCGGTTATGGACATCTTAGATGAACTCTCAGCACATTTCTTGAAGCCTTTTTTGGGGTATGAGTAGACATTGTTTTGTAACGCTACTCGTAACTATCCAGTTAAATAACACACCGAGGCGAAGAACCATTTCAAGCAGCTGTGCAGAAAAACAGAACTGGGGCAATGGGCGCACTGTGTGCCATGCATACCAACGTCGATGTCATACTCGAGGAGGACGGAGGCTCTCAAGGGACACGAGGTCGACGATCACACACATCGCCATCTGCTGAGGTTTCCGAGCTGCATGCAGGTTATCGGAGTATATCAAAGATGAGGAATACGTGGGAGGACACAATCCATTCGAATTTGGGTGATTTGTCCTGCGTGGGTCCGCCCACGCTTTCGATAATTAAGAAGAAGAAGAAGAAGAAGATGATACAATTAAGTCTTTATCATTCTGGACCTTTTGCCTAAATTTGCAATCGACCACCTTGCACTTAGCACTTTATCATGTTTGGATTTATATTAGGAAATGTGTTGGTGCTAAATAATGTGAATGTATTTAATATTAAGTAATACATTATTTTTGATATTATATGTGTATATTTTATAGTTGTTTTCACTGATTTGTTTTAAATTGTGAAAAGTTACGTGGGAACTAAGTACAATAGAGATAAATAAATACATTGTATTTGTGCGTGTGACATAAGCCATGTCTTGCCCCACTTTCAAAATCAGAAAAATGTTTGGAATCTCTAACATTTTTTAGAAAAGGTATCACCGTCTTGAAGAGTGGGGGAACAGGAGGAATCCTGGGAAACACACACGTTTTCATTTTCGAGAGCATTTTCTTGGAATTCCAGGGAAGAACAGGGTGGAGCCATCAGCAGAATAGGATTTTAACATCCTATGGAAAAGATGAACTGGCAATGTTCTTATTCAATTACAGAAATAATCAACATGTGTGAAATGCAGATTCCATAATGTTATGAACTACTGAATGCATAATACTATTTATAGGCTATTCCAAAGATGTAGACATCACATGAATAGGGTGATCACCCAACTGATCACTGCCATAAATGTGGGGAGGGTATTGCATGGGGGTGTTACAAACATTTTAAGGAATAATCGCTCGGAAAGGTGCAGAGAAGACATTTTTAGCACAGTATTAAATGTGTTGGAAAGATATGGGTATATATCCTTTGTGAAGAAAAACACTAAAATGCGTCTATCAGTCACAATGTGGTGAGTAGGGCAGTCATAGAGACTGGCTTTATAATGGTCGAGGCAGCATGAAGAAGACACTGTAGGCCATTTCAGGGAAAAGAGAGCATTGACCCATAAAGTCTGCATGCCGAAAAAAACGGACTCTGCGTGGCCCTATGTGCAAATTTTCCAATGAGCGGTTCGAGGATTCACGGAATCCAAACCGCAAAGAAACCTGTTCTGCAAACAAAGCCGAGCTGCGCAAGGGAACATCCACAAAATGCCCTACTCGCAGACCAAAACCATAGCCATAGACCAACCATTCTGCAAACCTCCATGTCCACCTATTCCCCAACATCTAGAACCCTGGCAACATTGTGCGAGGTCCCCTGTAAGTAACGGTTGCACCCCTGCGATGTTGTGCGAGGGCCCCTGTAAGTAATGGCTGCACCCCTGCCAATCTGCATGAGGACCCAAGTAAGTAATGGCTGCAACCCTCCGATCCTGGGCGATGTCCCCCATAAGTAACAGTGTCACAATGGTCAGACTTCCCAGAAGAGCTGGCTTCACTTAGATTTACCCCCTCCTCCTCACCTGAAGTGTTGAACTCTAAAGAGGTTGTCTTCTTCTTTCTCCTAAGAGGTAATTCTCTTATTTTTTTTTTGCAGATAAGGTCGGTTATGAAAGGAAGCCACCTTGACTGACTGGACAACAGAAATAAGGGGCTTTACCTCTGGCGCCGCTAATAAGGGGGAAAAAGCCTTGCGGCATAAAAAACCCCTGTGAGTATGAATCAATGGTAGGTAATTGTTTGGAGTCGTATTTGGAGCTGGAACACAAGTGGAAAAGCTGCAAGCAAAGAGTGGACCGGGAACACAGCAGCAGTGTCACTAGGAGAATGAACCGGCAATAACAGCCGGTATCAGGACAACATACGGATTGAGAGAGACTTCGAAAAAGCAGAAGGGAGAGAAATGAAGAAGGAGTGGGAAAGGGCGAAGAAAGACTGGAACCAGGAGAGGAAGGTAAGAAGGGGGAAGCGGACGGAGAAAGGGAAAGTGTCAACTGGAGCGAGAGAGCCCCCACCCAGGAAGAAATGACAGAACCAGACCGCACAGATACCACAACGAAAGCACATGTATTGGGGAGAGAAAAAGGCAGAATGTAAACAGAGGAGGAAAGAAAACAGAGCAGGCGGAGCGCCGCCAAGGGAAAAAATAATGCATGCGTGTACAACAAAGCAAAGGAAAGAACTAAACAGGTTGTAACGCGCCGGGCTGCCGAGAACTCCCAGTAAAGAGGACTCAGCGGCGGCCATATTGGGTGAAACAACTAGACCGCAAGCAGATAACTTAACAAAAACGTGACAGCAAAGCTAAAGGCTTCCGCATTTCCAACAGCTCCACAGCTTTCAGCCCCCCTGATATATGACAGTATGCCCCCTCCTGTAGCAGACACCCCCCGGCTTGCCTGGATGAGATCTCTGAAAACGTCTCACTAACAGAGGGGCATGTACAAAGGACATAGGTTCCCATGAATTTTCTGACTCAGGATATCCCTTCCACTTTACCAAGTACTCCAGTCTACCTCTATGGTACCGTGAATCGTAGATACGAGATACTTCATATTCGTCTTGTATGGGTTGTGAAGATGATTTAAAGGAGATGCGTGGAGAAGGCATGGCGTCTGTAGTGTAGGACCTAAGCAGTGAAGAATGAAACACAGGATGGATTTGGCTAAGCCTTTGGCAGTTTTAAGCGAAAGGCAACAGGATTGATGCGGGACCGAATTTCAAAAGGGCCTATGTATTTAGAAGACAGTTTTGTGGGGTGAGCCCATTGGGGGAGGTATTTGGTTGATAGCCATACTTTAGAACTGACTTCCCAATAAGGTGTGGGGCTCCAATGTTTATTTAGTTGTTAATTGTACACTTCCCGGGAATCTTGTAGACTGAGACGGGCTAGAGCATGAGTCTCTCTGATTTTAGAGAGAACTTCTTCCAACATGGGTATATTGGTGGACGGATGGAAATAGCTGATCTGGGATGGAAACCATAGGTTGCCCAGAAGGGGCTCATCCCCAGGGTGAAATGGATGGTATTATTATAGACGAATTCCGCGGTAGGTAGAAGTGTTACCCAGTTATCTTGTTTATTGATGTAACAACAAAGGTATTGTTCTAAAGTCCTGTTTACTCTCTCCGTTTGACCATTTGTCTGTGGATGAAATCCTGAAGACATCGCTCGCTCTATTCCCAGATGGCTAGAGAGGGCAGACCAGAAGAGAGAAGTATATTGAGAGCCCCTGTCAGACACTATCTTTTGGGGAAGACCGTGGAGTCGGAATACATACTTGAGAAAGATTTCCGCCATAGTAGATGCGGAAGGTATGCCCAGTAATGGTGAAAAATGTGCCATCTTGGTGAAAGAGTCTATGGTTGCAATAATGCAGGTACATCCCTGAGACCTGGACAGTTCTACAATAAAATCTGTAGATATATGGGACCACGGACCGGGGGGAATGGGACTCTGTTCAAGAAGACCTAGAGGTATTTGAGTTAGGCTCTTACTCTGGACACAGATCGGACATTTCAGGATGTATTGGTCAGTGTCCTGAGCCGTTTAGGCCAATAGAACGACCCCTTGAGCAATTCCAGAGTACCTCTCTTTCCCTGTGCCCCGCCGTCAAGGAATCATGACACCAGTGGAATGCAATTCAGCAGACTTTGTCGGATGGTAAATATAACCTTTCTTTGTAGAATAGTAAACCTTCCTTTTTGACCAGATGGATGGGATCCATGGATATGGATGAATTTGCCTCCTTTCCTACTGCTTCTCTAATCTTTTGGATAAAAGGAGATATCGTGGAAATTATCGTAAGTTTAGGAAACATGGGATCCTTTTCGGTATCAATCCCTTTTTTTTCTTTACGTGAGAGAGCATCTGCCAGGATGTTCTTGGAACCAGGGAGATAGGTGATGGTGAAGTTATATTGAGCAAAAAAATGGGCCCATCTTGCTTGTCTGGAATTAACACATTCCATGTGTTGCAATACCTGGAGATTCTTGTGATCGGTGCGGATCAAAAAAGGATGCATTCCGCCTTGTAAAAGATGTCTCCATTCTTCGCATGCACTTTTTATGGCAAGTAGTTATTTCTCAATTACTGAATAATTTCTTTGACTGGGAGAAAGCGTCTTAGAGTAATAAGATACTAGATGCTCTACTCCTTTATGTATTTGCAGAAGAGCCTCTCCTATGGCTGCCGAAGAGGTATCCATCTCCAGGATGAAAGGTTTCAGTTGGTTAGGCTGACGCAAAATGGGTATGAACAAAACTGGTGTTTCAGTTGAAGGAAACTGGCCTCTGCTTAAGAGTTCAATCGAAAAGGGGCTGTAGCTTTCTTTAGGAGAGAGGTGATTAGCAAAACAAGCTTAGAAAACTCTGGTATGAACCGTTGATAAAAGTTAGTCAGCCCAAGAAACTGTTGGACTTCTTTCACAGAAGTAGGTGAAGGCCAATCCGTGATAGCTGCAACCTTTCGGGGGTCCACCGTGATTCCTTCATCTGACAAGATAAAACCCAGATAAGGTATGGTATTTACTGCAAAAACACACTTTTCTGGCTTTACTAGCAAGTGATTATTTTGGAGTCAAGACTTCATGGACGTGCGTGGAATTTTCTCTCTTGTCCTTGGAAAAAACAGCATATCATCAAGATATACTATGGTGTTGAGACAGAGTTAGTCGGAAAAGAACCTGTCCATGAACCGTTGAGATATCGACAGTGTGTTCACCAACCCAAAAGGCATGACCTGATATTCAAAGTGGCCAAATGGGGTATGGAATGCTGTCTTCCATTCATCCCCTGACCTAATGCGAAGAAGATGGTAAGCATTACATAAGTCAAGTTTGGTGAACTCTGTTGCTCCTTGGACGGCTTCCACAATGTCATTGATCAACGGAATCGGGTACCTGTCTCGGACGGTGACCTTATTCAAGCCCCGATAGTCGATACAAGGCCTAAGGTCCTTACAGACCCGTTTGGGAATGAAGAAGAGGGAGGCTCCTAATGGGGATTTGGAAGGTCTAATAAGGCCGTTGGTAAGATTGGCATCCAAATACTTCAGTAAGGCCTCCTTCTCGGTGATGGATAGGGAGTACATGTGACCAAAAGGAACTAAAGCGTCTGAAGTTAAATCAATCGCACAGTCCTCCGGGCGATGGGATGGAAGTTCAATGGGAACGGTCTCCGTAAAAACCTTCTGGAATACCTTGAGATGATTCGGTAAACAATGAACAGCACATTGCTCGTACTTGTTTGTACCTTAATGACATCGACATCGATTCCGGAGAGGCAATTTCTGTGGCAAAACAAGGAATGAAAGCTGAGCAGATTCTCAGACCAGTTTATGGTGGGGTTATGTCTCCTAAACCAAGAGATGCCTAGGATTACCGGAAAATGCACCGCTCTGATAATGTCCATTGTCAGCCTTTCCGTATGTTGCATAATGGTATTCATCAGTTCTTCAGTTGAATGAGTGATAAGGCCAGAGCTCAGAGGTTCTCCTTCTACCCCTTCACCTTCTGGTCGTCTTTCTTTTCAATGCGCTTTAACCCCATATGTTGGGCCCAAACGGTATCCACAAAATGTCCTGCTGCATCACAGTCCAGCAATGCTATGGCCTCAATAATAATATAATATGTATATATGTAATATAAGGTGATGCGACGCACATCACTGGTCGTGCATGTGAAGGGTCGAGCCGAATGAGTATCGCATACATGTATTTGGGGGTGATATGCAAGCCGTTTCTGTCAGGTAACCAATACTGCATTTTTCTTTTTAGGGGTTGCTTCTGCACATACACACAAGTATTTTTTTTCCATTTTGAGGCCTACAGTGTATCGCGTATGCATTTTTTGACTTTAGGGGTGCCTCTGCATATCTCATACTGCTTTTCTCACTCTTCAGAAGATCATACCACTTGTTTTCACTTTTAGGAAGCTTTCTGGGTATTGTGTATGCGATTTCTGAGTTTATGGGTGCTTCTGCACATCACATACTGTATTTCTTGCTTTTGGGGTACATTAGAGCCTTGCTGGAACACACATCTACGTCACACATCACATAGAGGCTTCATCCCAAGACATGACACAGGAGACGGGTCCGCAGAAGAAGAGGAGCTAAATTGATGAGGAACTCTTGATCCTCAATGACTACCTAACCAATCACTGTCGTGAGATGTGCCAGTATGCGGGGAGCACCCATACACCCGCACAATGGATGGTGCATTGGCAAGGGGTGTCGCAGACCAGATCAACAACATAGTAGTACTTTATTAACAGCAAAAAATAAAGTAGGGCAATCTGGTGAATAAGAGGCAGTAATTCACACACTCACAGCCAAATGTGATTATACAAGGTTTTATACCTCAATGTGCGTTATTTATGACATCATCCTATGTGGCAAACTAAAACCTATTGAAGGGAGGGATTGGTTAAGGGAACATATGTACCTATATTTACAAAAGTGTTAATAACTTTATTGGATGCCCCTGGTGGGCATGTGTAGTATCGGGGATGGTAAGAAGACATCTGGATTCAGGTAAGGCACAGGAGACCAGTATATATAAAAGGAGTTAGTTTATTTATAAGTTACAGAGTTACAGGGCTAGTTATATAGAAAGGGACAGGGAGCTAAACAGATGACATCCTTTCAGTAAGTTTCTCCCATCCTGTGTTCCCAACTGTAGTTCTTGGAACCTTCAGGTCCCATCACATTCCATATGACATAGCTGTATTCTACTAGCAGCACTGTGTGCACCCAGTGCAAATAGATAGGTACAATACTACACATCTCCCTCTCTTCAATTGAACACCAAACAAAGCATCACAAACCAAGCATTAAAAGAGGCTCTCAAAATTACACACTCCTGCAAATCCGTAAAACCTATACAACATTCACAACCAAGAAAGCATATCCACATTCACGTAACTAACACTCAAAACAATCAAGTACACAAATCACCACCTGCCCGGGACTGCCACTCCGGGCCTCACAACTGCCACTTGCGAGCACATACGTTCCTTGCCACACTCTCAACCATCAGAGCGTATCTCCTCCCACTCCATCTGCCACCTGGAGACAAGGGTCTGCCACACCCAGCACAAACGCGTACTCACGCAACCATCAGAAACTATCAAACATTATATGGACCATATACCTCGCAACCATAACTGCATAATTACATACACCACCATTCCTCTCCGAAACACCATTGGTTTGCGCCATCACATATTCACATACACACCCTGCCATAAGAAACAATGAAAAGTGGGAAAATGCAGAAAAGAAACTCACAAAACAAAGATCACATTAAAACAACGCAGCTGGAAAAGAACAGCGCGAGAAGAGAATACACTGCGACAGAGACTGATCAGATCTGAGTCCAAGTGCAAAAGATCTTTGAAAACAAAATTGTTTTGAATGCAGCCAAAAATTGAAAGCATCCAAAGTTTAAAAAAACATGTTAGGCCAAGGAAAATAAACCGGTAATATATTAATATGCATGCCATAAGTACTATGCCCAAAAATTGTATACGTACCACGCAACATTCGTGTCACATTTAACCATAGGGCTTTCTCATTTAACATGAAAATCACTCATTGTTTTCACTCATGTATTGCATGACATCAGAACGATGCTGTGCCAAAATATTATACTATAACATGGCATCAGAACGATGCTGTGCCACTTAAATTATACTTATTACAATCCACATAATGGATAATATATCATTAATGAACGTATTTCCCCTTTGGATTGATACACATTTAAAATATCAATATGCATTGCAAATATATATGAATTGCAGCATTTGGAGACCTGAAAATCCTATAATATTGTTAAACACTACACACAGGAAAAAAAACATCTTCTTTTTCTTTGTGTTGTTTGTTGGTTAGGTTGTTGGTGTGATATAGTGTTATGCATAAACACACACAACCTCTCTCCCTCATAAAGTGAATGCAATCACCAATTGCACTCTGTCACCCTTTTAAATATTGGCATATGCATCCATAGAAGGTAACATATACTACCATGGCACATACCCTAAACATTCAGATTATGGCAATACTGACTGGTTCCTATTAGTTGCAAGCATTATAAAATGTCATTACTATTAAACATTTAAATAGATTGAAGTGCATAAAATACACATGAAACATCAGCCAGAAACATTTCTGTACTTAAAAGTAAAATGTCCATGAATTACACGTGGAATAAACACTGCTTTCATTAGTGTGGAAGGCATTGCTAATGCCCCCTTCATTTCGTACCATAAATAAGTTCTGGCAGGTTAATGGCTAAGTAAATCATTAACCTTTAACCTTGACTCGGCAGCGCTGCGGTTTATAAAAACACAGTACCTGTATACAATACTACAACATGCCTCAAACTACCTCTAAATATGTACAATACAGGTTATAGCAGAGGAAATGGCAGCGGGTCGGTCTCTGCAACATCCTATAGCATGTTGCTTCATAGACCCTCTGATTGATTGGCATGCTTTCCCAACCTTGGACTTTTTGCTCGATGGCAGGATGTAAGCAAGACAAAACTCTGGTGCTGCAACCAACATCATTCTACTCCCCACTTTCCTAATCAGTCCATTGCCTCTCATCAGTCAGGCCCCAAGCCAAGGCTTCTCCTTTGTAGTTGATCTCAAAGTCTGCTCTCTGTTATGGGACATTCAAGGGAGTGTAGGCCCAATATTATCACAGTGTCAGCTTTGTGAATAGCCCTTGTTTTCAACTTCTGAATCACGTGCAAGGAGACCACAAATTTGTAATCTCTACCTTCTATTTACTGCTATTTTATTCAATTGTGCTGAGTGTCAATACACTTCTTGGCCTCTGGAGACTTGCTCACTCCATCTCAAATAGGTTTTCTGCATCTTTAATTGTCTAATACTTGGCTCTTGCAGATGTTCTCTCCTTTGCTTAATCTAAGAGAAATATGTGTTACGCGCACGACTTATCCTTTTGACTGCCATTGTGCCTTGCAATTATTCCTTGAAATAGCATCTTTGATTCCAAGGCAATAGTTTCCTCTTTACTCGTCACGCAAAGCTGTTTTTCCAGTGTCTCCTGACTCTGCAGCCCTGGTCTGTCTCTGAGGTAGCTTCAATGGTTTTAATATCAATCAGATCTCCATCTTCCCATCATGGCCGCTCTAGCCATGTTATGCTTTCCTCTGCAGCAAGCTTTTGCATGTCGCATCTCCCTTGCGTTTCAGCATATATACATGTACTAGTGAGCAGGTTACTTTATTTTCTTTGCATATACAATTTCTTCATATTCGTTTAGATGTTTCTCTTGTTAATTCAGTTACATCTTTACTCTTTGAGTATTTGCATATTGTTTCAGTGAGTCTCATTATCTCACGTCTATAATGTCACTCTGCTCTTGTCAGATTTATCTTATAGCTCTATGATGTCCAATGGTGTGTGCAGAAATAACAACATAGAGTATACCAGCTACCCCTCCTTCACACACCATCTCTTTAGCAAAATGTATGGAAGACAATGATGCATCAAGTCAGTATGCATACATTGATCCTGGTACACATCACATTATAAATGCAAAAATATTTAATGCTGTTCACATAACACTGAGGAACCACAAGATTGTTTGAAACACAGGTAGTGATAGTGGTAAGCAAACGTGTTCAAACAATGAGTGCATGTAACAAATATTTTAAAACATTCAATTACTTATTTCAGACATGGGACAATTTCTGGTGTTTCTACTAATGTAGCCACATCACATATGTATACATCCGCTTGTGTATTCCAACATGCCTTCTGTAAACAAGAGTCGGCTCCCCAAATTGAGTGTCATATTGTACATTATAAAAAGGACAGGTTAGTATAGGACGGTGACACTACAATTTAATAACATTCAGACTGGTCGAAACTGTGTGCTTCGGCCCTCTTTGTGAGATTTAATGTTCAAGACAAGGATTTAGACGTGTGTGTGGGCCTTCATCAAGCCGTAACCATTTTCAAAAACAGTTGTTGCTTCACACCCCTCGCTGATTATTAAAGGTGTGGTTGTCCTGTGAAAAATAAATTGTACAATAATGTTGTGAGCCTGGGTCTTGTAGCACACATAGTGGTGCCTTAAAATACCAATCCATTGTTTGCACTAACTTTTACTTATTAGTTTATAGGTGCTTGGGCTGTAAAATGACCAGACAGGTGGTCAGGTGTAGAGTTGTCACATCGTCCACAAGGCCTTCTGGGGCCAAGGGCCTCAATAGCTTCAACTCTCTCTTCCTAAATGTCTTTCTTCTCAAGCTCTTCACTCATCCAGTTCCAACTCCCTCAGAGTCAGTTGCTTCTCCAAACAACGAGTTGGTGGTAGATCATTTTCTTCGGCCGGGGCCTCCCTCTGGAACAGACTCCCTGCCCCCTGAAACTTGAGGAGAACCATCTCCGGTTCCGGAAGCACCTCAACACCTTTCTCTTTGCTTCTGCTTTTTCTCCTCCTCTCCCCTGCTGATTTCCTGGTTTATATTGAAACTGCACTGGTTTACCTGGCCACCCTCTGATCTCGGGCCCAGGTCGCCCCCACCTCCGCCAGTCGCACACCTGCACTGCCCTCCTGGAAACCCCTGCACTTGGGGGTTGTTCTTTGTATCCCTACAGTCCTACCACAAGCACTTGACACCTGATGCCTGCACTAACCCTTCTCCCTTGCACTTGCCACCTGCTGGCCACACTGTATATTGTTATTTATTCTATTATCCCATGTATTGCATTGTCCCCTTCCCCCTGTACTTCCCCCTTCTCCCTTCTCTTGCGCGATCTGAATGATACTTGGCCTTGTAGGATCGTTGTCTGTCTTCCCTCTGTTCCCCCTCCCTTGCCTCATCATGCCTTGTAACACTTGTGTATAGGCGCGTTATAAATGCCTTATCATATCATATCATACCATATCATATCATATTATACAATCATGTGGCTCGAGCTCATGCAAAAATGTATAGCAGGTTATGGGTCATCTCATATTAGTGCTATATTAGAAATCTGCTTATTAGTTTTGCATGATGCGAATGTGTGGATGAAAAACAAAGACATCAATTAACTGTCTTTGTATATTGATTGCCTAGAGGTTTGCAATCAGGAATTAATGCTCCAATGTGATGACATGGATCAAGGGATTGCTTATTGGAGCCAGGAATCGTAGTGTGCGCTCCTGCCCGTACATCAGATGAAACCGTGATTACAGTGAGGATGCGTGCAGTGTCTGTTATCCATTACCATGGGGATGTGGAGCATGTGACTTGCAAAGATCACCCTTCAGGATATGTGCCACCCATTTTAAGGAAACATTATTGAGAACATTTACCATATCTCATCAAAAATGTAAGGGCAAACACTATTAAATACATGGAACAGAAACCCACTGAACCCATATATTTTATGGCATGCAGTGGGGTAGCTAGAGCTTACAGAATGAGAGCTGTGGTGGATGGATAGGTGGGTGGATGGAATGGATGGATGGAATAGATAGATGGAATGGATAGATGGAATGGATGGAATGTATGGATGGTGGATGAATGGATGGATGGATGGATGGATGGATGGATGGATGGATGGATGGATGGATGGATGGATGGATGGATGGATGGATGGATGGATGGAACATTGTTTCATTGGGTTAAGAGAATTGCAGGTCCATGGTTGTCCCTGTGTTTAGTTGAGTCGGCCAGTAGATGCAGGTGGAATCAAAGTTTCTCTCTTGTTCGGGTTGATATCATGCAGATGCTGCCAGGCTCATCTTCCTTGTAGTTTAACAGCTGTGGGGTTAACTACTTCCACCTCATAGGGTCCCTCAAAGTGCAGCTTATTCGAGGTGCAGACACATTTGCGTACCAGCTCCTGGTCCCCTGGATATAAGATTGGCTGTTTCAATAAACAGTCTGGATCAGTTGGCTGGCTTTTTTCCTCAGCCCTCGTTGACCCTTCCCTTTGGTTCTTGATCTGTTGAGAAAGAAACACGTGCAGACAGTGTTGCTAGGTATTCATGCATCTCATCACCTAATGCCTTCACTACACTGTGGGCATCCGTTTCTACCTTGTTGAAGGAGCAATGAGTGTTCTTATTCAGCGTCCAGTCACCAACTCATACAGAGTTAGTTGTTGATATGAGCCTGGCTGATTTCGCAGCGCACATAGCGCAAGGGGCAAACAGTGTAACCACCCGTTCTTCAAAGTTATCTTAATCATTGCTATCCACTCTTTAAGTAGTCTATTTAATCGCTCACAAACCCATTCACCTGTTGGTGATAAGCAGAATAGAACTTGTGTTTTACACCTAATAAAAGTGTTACTTGCTCAAATACTTCATTTACAAAATGCATTCCATTATCAGACTCCAGCAGTTTGCACACACCCCATCATAGGAACATCTCAGTCACAAGGAACTTGGTCGTGCATGTGGCATCGGGGTGTGTACAATGACCTGCCTTGATCCATCTAGAAAAGGGACATACCACTACCAGCATGTACCCATAACTGTTGATGTCCGTAACATATCCACATAATCTATAGGTAGATACTGAAATAGACCATTGGGTCAAAGAATTGCTCCTCTCACTGTTCACAAAGCAAGCCCATGCAGTACATTTCTAGCACACAATGCAATTCACAATAAACTGTGCCACATGTTCTAACAAATTTGGGGAAAAACACACTTCTGCAATTGTAGCAGCAAGACACTCTCAAGTCATATGCACAGGGTGAAGCTGCTTCAGGGCTACCCTTAATCATTTTCGAGGCATAACTGGCTTTCCAGTGCTATTCAGCCTCCAAATTCCCTCAGTGGGGGATAAAGAACACCCCCGCTTTCTCTATAAATCGTGCTCCTCCTGCGAGGCTTGACTTTGAATTTCAATTAACTGAATAATAGACAGCATGTTAAGTTAAAACCCTTCTTCACCAATATGCATTGTCCTGGCATTTGCTTAACACTTCTGAGTTCGAAATCAGAAATATTTGGGAAATATGTTGCCTTTTTGGCTTCTACAACAGCGGCTTCATTTCCGCAAGAAATTACATCTGTTCTTTTAGTATGCGCTGTGCATTTTACGATTGCTCTAATCAATGGCAGTCTCAATGCCTCAATAAGCTTATCCAATAGGGCTGCATGGTGCACTGGAGTGCTGTCTGCGCACAGGAGAATGTGACAAACCTGAGTGTACAGGTGATATCACATTGGCAGAGTCAGAGTACACTGTCACTTCCTCATCCTCATATCTTTGGAGTGCAATGATAAGCACCACTAATTCTGTAGCCTGTGCGGAGCAATATAAATGATATTTTGTGCTTGTGACTGCTTCAAATTCACCCTCTTGGTTGAGCTTTATTACTGCTGACTGAGTATGCCTTTCATCAGTAGTTTGATACATTTTTGAACAACCATCAATAAAAAGAACTTCCCCCCTCCAAGAGTATTTCCTCTAACACAGGGAATGTCATCATACAATTTAGTATACATTGTGCAATCAAGTACATAATCATCCTCCCCTATTGGTTCCACTATGAATGTTGCTGGATTCACTAATCTGCATCTGACAATTTTGATTGCAGGGTTTGAGATAATTACCTCGTACCCCGATGTTTGTGTTGTCTTTGTTGTCAATGCACCTTTGGGTTCCTTTAGCATGGCAAATAATTCATGCTCCATGAATAATGATACTGAACACCCCATTGTAATACTTGAAGATTTTTCAATTGCAAATTCAGCAGCAGCTAAAGCGTGTTTGCACAGTTAATGCCCTTTAATAACTGGACCTCAGCTCCCACTGTAATAAGCCAATGGTTAATGTCCATTTCCTAATGTCATTTTCTGTGTGAGAACTTCTGTCATGACTTCTCCATTTGAATGAGAAAATAAGTAAATTTATTCATGATAGCTTAGAATTCCTAGAACAGGAGATGTACTAATTACCTTTTTTAATTCCTCAAATCCTTCAGTCATTTCATCTGTCCATGTTATCTTACTTTTGTCTACCTGTGCTTCTCTAAGTCCTTTTAAAAGTGGTCGAATTTAGGTGCTATAATTGAAAGCCCTGGCCCTACAATAGTTACATAGGCCTAAAGATTGTTGTATTTCCCTCACTATCTTATGTTCTGAAGTCTTCATAATTGCTTCTGCTCTTTCGGGGGTCAATTTTCTCCCTTCTTTAAAAATTAGCTATCCTATGTACATGACTTCTTCGTGGCAATATTGTAGCTGTATTTGTCCACTTTGTACCCTTTCTCTGCTAATATGGTCATGGGTTGCACCGAGTCTTCCTTGCACCTTTCCTCTGTCTCACTGCACACCAATATGTCATCTAAATACTGTATAATTGCAATCTTGAGCTGGGCATTGCTCATGTCCATCTGACGGACCCTGTTAACGATCGATGGGGATGCACAGTACCCTTGCGGCAAATTAGTATGTTTAAGACAAATATTTCTATTTGAAAAGGAAGTCAAATCTTCTGAGTCCTCATGGAGGGGAATTGAGAAGAACATGTTTTTTAAACCTATAACTGTGTAATATTTTGCCTTATATGGAATATTAAATAATATTGTAATGGGATTTGGAACTAAAGGAAAATCTGCTTCAAAGATATTGTTTAGGGGGTGCAGATCCAGAATAAATCTCCACAACCCTCTTAGTTGATTTCTTCACTGGTTACACAACCCTGTTACATGGGGACTCAGATGGCATCAATATTCCTTGCTTCATTAAAGTGGAAATGGTCTTGAATATACCTTCATCCGCTTCTTGGGATATTGTTTTGCTTGTGCCAAATTTGCTCCTGGTTTATGCTTGATTTTAACTGCTCCTACTCCTTTCAATAGGCTTATGTCATATGGACCAGTGGTCCATAAAATAGTTGGCACTTTCTCCAAATCTTCCTGGAAAAATGACGGTTTCATTTTTACTAATGCCATTCTCTACAGTATTTCCATTCCATCCACTTTAATCCAATAAGTGAGCATATAAAAAATACTAATTCATCATCAGAATAATCTCCCTAAAAAGCTCTTTGTCTGTCAAGTCTGTCAATCTCTATCCTTCACCGAGGGATATCACTGCTCTCCATCCTCTACCCTCATCATCTGTTCCATGGACAACCACTCTTTTCTGTCTGACCATTGCTGCTTATAACTCTAAAGGGATAACCTGTCCTTCTTCATCATCCATGGGTATTTCTGGTCGAAACAAAACATTTTCAGCTATTCTTAATACTTTACTAACCAATTTAGGTAACCATGATAATTAAAAAAAACACTCCATACAAAAATTCTTCTGGATCTAAAGGGCCTCCTTGTGATGCTTTCTAGCCTGTGAAGGCTAATATACATTTGTTCACATGCATATAATGTATCCCTGGAGTGGAACACACTACTCCCTCATCAGTAAAAGATATTGTCATGTTAAGTTTCCTCATCAAGTCACATCCTAGTATGTTAACTGGTGTCTGCTGAGAATGCAATAAGGGCATTAAGGGCATAGACACGTCATGTACTCATATATGGATTGCTAATTTGTCTGTAAAAGGAACTAAACTAATTGCTCCAGAGAATCCCTGTGCATTTATGGCAATGACTGACATTGGATATGTTCCCAAACAGACACAGGAATGTGTTGCTCCGGTGTCTACAAGGACCAAAAATGTCTTGGCCCTGATTCATGGAAGTATTTGCGTGTAAAACGGGGATTTTTGTGCCAATCTGCCCGCAAATCCCCATTTGTCAAACAAGGATGTGCGGGCAGAATGGCACGCAAATCCCTGTTTTACATGCAAATAATTCCATGAATAGGGTCCTTCTCTCCTATCGTTATCATGAACCTTGGTTCCTCTTGGGGGTCTGTTGTCACTGATAGTACTGAACACATCAGGTCGCTCTGTAGGTTGTCCTATTGTGGATATACATTCATCCCTATATCTGTGAAAGGATTTCCTCCTACCACATTCCCATTCCCTAGTTTAGGGTGGGTATTTTCGGTATTCCTACATTTGTGTTCCATTCTGGTACCATGACCTGTTGTGTCTGTCCTTGCTGGGTCTGTATCTGTTGGGCTTGCATTTGCACTTGCTGTGGTTGCCCGAGTGGCAATTGGATTTGTAGTGGAGCTTGCTGTGTTTGGTGTGAATGCGGCCAATATGCCTGATTCTGCGTTTCATCTTGGGCATAATATTCCTGTGGTTCTGTATTATATTGTGGAACATAGCCCACCCCCCTCTTGATGCTTGCTGGTTTTGCTGCATGCCCCCTCTACTTCTTTATGTTCTGGCTATTTGTCCCATCCTCCCACCATTCCAGCATTGTTGTAGCTGTCCACCATGAAATCCTCCTCCTCCCTGTGGGTTATGAAATCCACCTCATCCTCCTGCCCTGGGTCCATTCCCTCTTCCTTTTGGCCAGAAATTGTACCCACGCTGATCCATAGGGTTTACTACATTAACTTGCTGCACAGGTTGCAACTCTTGTGCCGCAACACCCTCATTACTTGTCAATACTGCTCCTTCTGTTGGCTTATTTTAACAATTTGTTCTGAACTAACTTCGCTTCCTCCTGCTTTCTTCTCTCTGCTTTCTTCTTATTCTTTTCTTGTAACAATCAGCAAATCGCTGCATATACAATTTCTTCATATTCAATTGTATGTTTCTCTTGTTAATTCAGTTACATGTATACTCTTTGAGTATTTGCATATCCTTTCAGTGAGTCTCAATATCGCTCTTCTATGACGTCATTCTGCTCTTGTCAGATTTCACTTATATCTCTATGATATTGTCTCTCACACACTCAATGCGGTATTGGAATAATACTGGTGTCCCACATAAGGCTCTTCTCCTAATGTTCCAGTATGCCAGAGGTGAGGGGGTGTTGGGAGCTAGGGATAGCATGTCCACCTGCGCCTCTGCAATGTCAAAAACATGTGCAAATTGCCAGACCCAATGACGTGCCCCCCTGATAGGCACACATCACCCACTGGGTACTCCTCTGTGCCATGGCCAATCAATGACACACCGGCATGTACTGTTGTATGCTACATTCTTGCAGCCTGTCACTTTGCACTGCTCAACAGGTATATGCAATAGATGTTGACCAATCACATGATTTGATGCT
Organism: Ambystoma mexicanum; assembly: GCF_040938575.1. NCBI lineage: Eukaryota > Metazoa > Chordata > Amphibia > Caudata > Ambystomatidae > Ambystoma > Ambystoma mexicanum. The sequence continues at coordinate 142,363,076 of NC_090924.1, forward strand.
AAGTTGCATGTTCTAATTGTCAGCTGCTCCCATGGGATGCCTTGTCATGATGCATATCAGAGATGTCTGTCATGGCACCCTGTGATGTGACCAGACCGATGGTGCATCAGTGCCCACAGACCACTGCCCTGAGTTGTTGGTGTGATGTTGATGCAATTACACTTTTATGATGGTGGGTCATCATGCAGAGGTTGCCATTCTTGCAATCTGATAATGATTTATCCATAATCAGCACATGTGAACAGTAACGGACATTGTTAGTGCCCAGGAGTGTTCCTATCTGTATACCATTTCATGTATCTGCATGGTAGTTGTTCAAATGTTTATCTACTTCAAATTAGACGCACCTGTCTGACATGAAAAGTATTTGTCCATCTGTTGATACATGACACACATGCTGTCACTCACATCATTGTGCCCTACACTCGCACAGATATTGGCCTGTCTTTGTAGTTGAGACGTGCATACTTGTCCACATTTGCATCATCTGTTTGATAAGGAAAGACATGCCAGCTACATCGCCAACTCAGATGTGGCATGATGGCTCTGTTGCTCCTTGTGTCATGTCAGATGTATTTCAGGAGGTGCAGGTTCTCAGTCGAAGCATGCACAGTCATTAACAATGACCCATCATAGTGGCATGATGTTCACAGGCAGGTACCTATTCACAAACAATGACACCAAACCCAGAGACATTACTGTAGGGAATGATTGTTGCACCTACATGCTACTCCTGGACCTTGTATGAACTTCATATGTATGTCCGACAAAGATGGCTCAGTAGTGATTGACAACACTCAGATCACAGTATCTCATACTGTCAAAACCCTCAGAGTCTACCTAGACTCCAACCTCTCCATGTCTAGGCAAGTCAACGCCATTTCATCCTCTTCAGCCTATCACTCGGAACTTCTAAATGCAGCCAGACCTTTCCTGACTATGGAAAACTGCCTCACCATAGCTGGAGCCATTATTAGATCCTGCCTTGACTACTGCAACGTCGTCTTTGCTGGCACATCAGTAAAAAGCTTGGAGAAACTCCAATCCACCCAGAAAAGTGTGATCTGTGCTGCCATTAGCATTCCTAGAAAGGACCACATCTCTGCTGCCAGGAAACAGGCCCACTGGCTTTCTGATCAAAGAGCGTGTCCTCTTAAAACACTGGCCATAACCCATGAATGCATCAACCGCACATCCCCTCAATACCTAACACATAGAATAAACAGATCAGCTTCCTCTAAATCAACCAGAATCCCATATGCAAATCTACACACAGTGCCCAAAGTCAAATGAGCCAGAGCGGGTGGCTCCAGCTTCTCTTTCATCTCTGCCATGCAATGGAACTCCCTTCCACTCCCACCTTATAGCTGAAACTTCCCACCTAGTCTTCGACAAAGCCATCAACACACTGCTATTTGCCTGATCTTCCCAGCTGCTTAGCTAACCTACATTATGCCATGTAAAGCCCCTTATGCCAATACCTAACTGTGAGTAATGTTTTTCATATGGAACACTTTAAGTATGCTCCATGTAACTAAGTCGTCTTCTTGTAACAACGCCTCAATGCGTTTTATACATTTAAAAAATAAAATCAATCGATAAAGATCTTGTATGGGCTCCACATTTGCACAGAGACAGCCTCCTCAGCGTCAAAAGACGAGGGCCATGCTTCTACTGACAATGAGGGCATCTGCATCTCTAGTCAGTGCTGGCCTGCAGACAATGTATCCATGTAGTGGTGTTGTAGAAAGAGTATGTGTTACATAATGTATTACGATTACTATTATTCCATTTGAGGAAAAATCCATGATTGATGCATGTCATAGATAGTGTGTACAGCATGATGCATATGTCATTGTTCCCAGTTCACCAGTTAAGGCACTATTGGTGTAGTGATGGTGCAATGGGATACCAAGTTGTGCGCCCACACATGACAAGGTCAAATATGGCACACAACGTAAACCCATGACGTGCAGTAGCAGTATGCATTTTATGAGATGACAGTGGCCTTTGCCTGACAGTGTCATAGAAAATGACGGTCAATGACTGTTGGCCACTCACTCATGACGAGGCATCGACAATTTAATGTGAATGGCACTGTCATCACACATAATGTTAATTTATAAAGCATATTCCTGACTTCTGCTAGAAATCCCTTCAGTTTCTCTCCTGGGTGCGGCAGGTGTAACGGCTCAGTATATTCTCAGTAGTAGCCACATTGAAGCCCAGTTGCCTGAACTCAGGGTAAAGCCTTCCCCATTTAAGGGGAAGGAGGTAAATAAATCAAATAATTGCAGGATGACAAGAAAGCAAAACAACAGGCAGCCTCATAATGTATAAATCAACTACACTTGCAGCCTACTAAGTCCACTAATGTCGTTCATGTGGATTCTGAGCAGAAAGGCCAGTTGGCAGGAGGAAAGGAGCTAAAGGGTCTCAGGGTCCTGGAACTCCTACTGTAAGAGTACCCCTAAGGGGGGTAGGCTCGAGTTCCGCTTGAGTGGGCACGGCGGGCCTAAAAATACTGGAGATGATGTGTCTGTGGACCTCAGTAAAATCTCTGTCTATGCGTGTGATGGCGACATCGACATAAACACAGGGGAAGTCCAGGCATTGGACACTGATCCTGGAAATAGGGTCTGGAAAATACTGCATTTTAAGAGAGTTACATGTTGAAACACTGAAGGGGAGTAAGTTGCGCTCACTTCAATCTATGAGCATGAGTAAAGAAGTAGGGTGAGTGCCCCAAAATAACCTGATTCTCTACCCAATATTTACCAAAGGACGGGGCACTAGAGACCCTAAACATATTCCTGACTCATCACAGGTAGTACTGAAAAAGGCCTTTCCCTTGTTCCATACTATTGAAGAAAACAGAAATGGACCAGCAGAAAGTACATCATTACCAGACAAATCGGACATAAAAAATCCCATCTAAACTGAGGGAAAAAAGTTGTTATAAGGGGGTAAGTCTACAGGGGCAGGTACTATAGAGTTGACAACATGTGGACTGCTAAATTATGCAAACTGTGTGCTCCTGAGTCAACTGTTTGTACGCTCCAACAGGATCCGCCTAAATAACCAATGCATCCTTTCTCTGCTATTTGAAATTCAAAGCCTCCATTTGGTCACATCAGAAGATATTGTAATCGTGGAATGTTTGTATCGTGATTGCTTTGATATTGTGAAAATCCACATGCGTTCCCAAATTATCAAAAATGCAATCTTGGAAGAAGAGGCTGGGTTTTTCTCATTAGGGTTTGAAGTGGTTGATTGGGGACCTTTGGTTTCACAAAATGTATCATTACAGAGGGAAGGATTTGTATAAGAGACCATTGACTGGGGGTTCTGAATTGGAGTGAATCCATGGTCGTCCCCCCCCAGATAAAGGATGAAACATCTGGCAATAGTGATGGATGATGAGAAGGATTCCATGTTGAAATTCCAGAAGGTGTTCTAGCATTATGGGAAACCGGCCAAGCTTGAACATTTTGATGTCATTTGTTTACAGGAAACCCTTCTGATGGACACACCACTTATGGAGGGGTTTGATTTGAGGTTTGTTAGGGCCCAGCGAGGCATGAGGTGTAGCCCCTACGGGAGACTCCTGATAGCAGTCAAGTGTAACCTTCGCCTGAAAATGTGCCAAACAGATTTTAATAGAAATGACATGCTTGCAGTCCTCTTGGAGTGGTCTGTGTATGGCCCTAAGGTACCTCAAACATGTCTTTTGGTAAATGGCTATTTAAATCCGGACCGTGAGTAGATGGAGGAGGCACTCTCTGTACTTTCATTTTTGTTGCTGGGCTGGATTCCGGAGGAGGATTCCTCAATAGGGGTTATGGGTGACTTCAATTCAGAGTGCCTGCGAAATCACTGGTACCCCAAATAGGATGGATACGTCCACTGCAGCTCGTGAAAGGGGTGCTCTGGTTACGTGGGAATTGGAGGCATGGGACCTTGCACTATTAATTGGCAACTGTGCATACGATGTGCCCCCATGTTTTACTTGGCATAATTTTACTTGGTGCTCTACTCTGGACTACTTTTTTGTCTCCACTGACCTCGATGAGGCTGGTGTAAGGATGGAGGTATCCCAGAAAGACCTAATTGACCCTTGCATGATTATTTTGCGAAATCCATATGGTGCTTTTGGGAGATACTAGGCCTGCTGGGATGGTCCAGGAGATAAATACCTGTAATTGTGAAGTAAAATGGTCACATAAGATCTCAAAGGAATCCAATGATCGTATTTCCAATTTACGGGCTTGCAAAGACAGGAGTTTAACATCAGCAAGGGGTTTTGGCCCGCTGATTGCCTCTACTCTGGGTGCCCTGGTTCTGGCCAAGCAACTGGCAGAAAGTTACAGGACATTGGGTTACACTCATGCATGTGATGCCGAAGCGCAGGACCACAATAGACAGATGCGTGCCTCCATTAAAAACATTTTCATGGGCAGGTCTGAGAATGTGCACAAGGATTTTGTCTCCATGAAAAGGAATTTTAAGAACTGGTTGAGAAGTCACACATGTTTAATAGTCATTACTGATGCAGAGAGAATGCCAAGCTGCATAATGGTAGCTAACACAAATAGGTTTTGTCAACTATTTAGCCCAAGTGGATAAATCAGTCTCTGCAGCTTCATGGTATCCCAGAAGAGGCATGGATAAGGAACTTTAAGGAGCTGTATGTGAATGATGATGTTTCTCTTCATCCCCTTTACCCATATGAGAACTTGGAGGGGGTTCTCGCCTGGGATACAAATGATATGATCTTCTTGATCAATTCAAGCAAAAATGTTAATGCCCCTGGCCCAGATGGTTTAACTAATTTAACTCTTAAATCCAATCCGAATTTTGTGGACTGGTGTACTGTTATGATTGTTCGGAAACAGGTCATGGGGTCAAGCCTTGATTGACTTAATTTTCAAGGTGGGGAGATCGCCTGTCGCCCCAACAGTACCGATCAATATCCTTGCTCGACTCTACGAACAAGATATTTGCTAGGGTACTGATGAAAGATCTGCAATTCTGGGCTGTTGGGTCAAATAATTTGGACTTACATCAGTCGGACCTGTAAGAAGGGGGTGGGGACATCATTAAATAATTGTGTTCTATAGCTTCTGGCTGCCCAGGCAAAAGATCAAGGAAGACTGGCTTTTCTGGCTTTCCTGGACATTACCAAAGCCTTTGACCATGTCAACAGGCAGTTCTCGGGGAAAAGCTAAACTCAAACGGATGTCCTCAGCCCTTGATCAATATTATAGAAGCCCTTCATATGGGGATGAAAATAAAGATTATATTACATGCTTATGGGTCTTCCTCGGTTTGGATTGAAACCAACCGAGGGTTATGATAGGGTGCCTCCTTGTGCCTTTCCTGTTATTAAGGATATGACGGTCTGCTGGGAAATGGTACAGACCAACCCCCCTGTGTTGGAATTAGTAAAGTTACAATATCAAAATGATGCAGATGATATAGTTATTTGTTACATGGCCCCAATTGACCTGCAACAATCCCTGCATAGCATTACTGTTTTCCTGTGGAGTTTGGATATCACAGTTAATACTGCTAAATCAAAAGTTGTGGCCCTGAATTCTGGCTGCTCAAAGTGGAAACAATTCAAATGGTTTTTGAATGGGCAGAACTTGGAAATAGCAAACTCCTTGAAATATTTGGGTTCTGTAATTTACTCTAAAGGAGGGAAGACGTGCACATTGAGGGACCTTAAAACTAAATTCCTAGCAGCTGCTTCTGAGTTGAAGCAATGTGATTATACATTTGGGAGTTTATCAGCACTTCCAATAATTAAACTATACAGACAGAACATTCCCACTGGTTTCATTTTTGGAGCCTTGAAGCTATGATAGGAGTATCCCCTGGGACAAGTTGGAAGCCTCAATGTGGAAGAAGATTTTGCATCTTCCACAAGCGGTTACCTTTGCGGGTTTTCTTCATGAACTGGGCCAACTCCCAGTTCAGACTTACATTGAGTGGGGTCTTTTACAAATATTTGCTAACATACTGCCTGTGTCTTTCTTTGTCCTCAATTCCATGGTGGGCAAAGGGACTTTTTGAGCATTGGATCAATGGGGCCAAACTTGTAGACAGCTGCTTGTAAAAATTATTCATCAACTGATGAGCTGGCTGGAAATCCAAACAAAACTAAAGTAAAGCTCTACAGATATGTTTGGATCGAGTTAAGATCAGAGCTGATGGCTTGTCAGTGTTTTAATGACCACTTTAGGTGGTCATTTAAAAACTTTAATTTAGTATCTCCATACCTGAGGAAACATCCATGCAGGGATTTCCACTTTAAAATATTAAGATTCAAATTAAATCTGCTTCTGACTATAGAGGTTTTGGGGATCAGGGGAAATGTGCAAAGGGGCATGTGTCTGTGTCATTTTTGCAAGACCGAGGTCGAAACCTTGAATCAGTTATGCATAATCTGCCCTGTACTGTCCATTCTCAGAATGGAAAAAAATTTTGGCCTATTTGCGTCTAGGGCAGGACGATCTCTGGATTAGGATTTTACACACAAATGAAATTGCACTTTTACTAAGCGTTTTCGGTTTCTTGGACATTGGGCATCATTCCGAGGTTGGCGGTAAGTATAGGTTTTTACCGGCATGGCGGAAAGACCGAGTCCGATCTGGTACCACGCCGCTATTTACAGGCTATTCCGACTTTGCGGACACAAGCTTTCTGCCATGCCGGTAAATCCCCTAGCAGCATACCGCTAAAGGGCCGGTTAAACCCCTTAGCGGCATGAAGCGAGACGTTCTTTACAACACCGCCTTCGAAGCTTCGCCGTCCGTAATTAGCGGTGACCGTAATTTACGGAAACCGTAAATTACAGTCACCGCTAATTAACAGATACGGAAATTACGTCATCGCACAGGAACGGGAAGGAGCGCGACGGCCATCTTTAAAAACACAATCCATTGCCATCCTCTTCATACAGGACCCGGAGGCATATTTGGATCTGGAAAATAGCCATTAGAGAACAGCATCATGCCGAAAGCACTGAAAAAAGGTGCCGCCCGCATAAGGAAGGAGCGCTTTACGCAAGACGAGCTCCAGGTCCTGGTGGACACTCTGCACGAACATGCTGAGATAGTATTCAGCAGTGACATGCTTGGCCCACCGTTGTCAGGAAGAAGGAGATCTGGGACTTGGTTGCACAGAGGGTGAGTGCCGTAGGAAACACCCCCCGCACCACGAAGGACTGCAGGAAACGGTGGGTTGACCTCCGTCTCAGGGTGCGGGCCATCCTATCGGCCAACCGAACTCAGGCCCTGGAGACAGGAGGAGGCCCAGCTTCTCCCATCAAGATGATGCCCTGGGAGCAAACGTGTGCGGACATTATGGGCACAGAAGCCATATAAGGGGTTGGCGAAATGGAGTGCGGTGCTCCGTCATCCGCTGATGGAGGTGAGTGTCATGAGTCAAGACAGTAAATGCATTCCCAATGTAAGGCACCGCCAAGGGCTGGGCAAGCTGTCACATCACGTATGGGAAACCCCGCCACCCCCAATGAAATCATGCCGTAACAAGTGGGACCCAGGCTGATGTCAGGTGCAAGGCTCCAACCCATATTGGCCATAGCACACAAAGAGGCAGTCAATGTGAGTCAGCACAGTACTCCGCCAACATGAGTGACCCAGGCATCTGCATGCATTTTCCATCCAAGCCCAGATCACTGTCCCACTCACCACCCAAATGTCACAAAACGCTGCAATCCCATTGTTATACCATAGGCTTGAAGAAATGCTGACCCCCAAATCATTGCTCATGCCATCTCTCTCTTCCCCCCCACAGGCAGCGGGCATGAAAGTGAGGACCAGGAAGCCACCCAGCCCTGTACCTCCACGGGCACAGCCAGGGGACACCGTATACCTGCAAGAAGGAAGAAAACACAGACAACACCACCTGCTCCATCAAACCCCATGGAGGGTGCACAACCCCCACCCGCACCCCTACCCATGCCTGCAGTGCCGCCGGAGACATGCCCCACGGTGCACTCTGAGGAGTCCAGTGTGGCAGGGGAGAATGCTGCCATGTGCCTCCTCGATGTGCCAGATAGCCCCACATTAATTTCCGTTTCCAACGTGGAGGACCCCAATGACATTGGACATAGCCCACACACTCCATCCTACAGCCAGGTGGCACACAGCGACTCCGGGGAGAGTGACACCCCAGGGCTCACAGGACAAGGAGTACCACCTGCCTGTCCTGGATCCACCTCCCCTGCAGAAAGTCCCGAAAGGGCTGCAGGCTCTACACCAAGTCTGCCAAGCACATCGGCCACACTGGCCATGGATGCAGTGCGCTCCCAGCACCTCACGGGCCTGATTGAGGACTTTATCCGGGACAACCGCGAATCTAGGTCGGAGTGGCACAATGACCTTCAGGCTCTGGGCGAGGTGATCACTGCCAGCACAAACCGGCTCTGTGAGGTGCTGGGCCGGATCGCAGATGCCCTGGAGGCAGCACCCCCCAGACCGCAGCCCCAGTGGGAGTACCCACCATCCCAAAGCTCCTCCACGCAGACCAGCCCTGTCTGTCGGTCACTGCGTACATTGCGCCGCCACAACATGGATCGCCCTGGCTCTGGAAGTGCACATTGACCATACTGCCACACACATGTGGCCTATGTTGCACTGATGGGACTATTGTGGGGTTGTTGTGGGGGGAGGTAAGGGGGGTGAGGGTGTGTGTGGGAGTTGGGGGGAGGGGGTGAGGGTGTGTGTGGGAGTTGGGGGGAGGGGGAGGGGGATGAGGGTGGAGGTTTTGTTGTACACGTTTCTACATTACTGTTCAATACACTGGTTGATCATCCCTTAAAAACAGATTGGACATTGATCATTGTGCATGTGTCTTTTAATGTCGCACAGTGCATGGTGTATATGTATCCCCACACCCAGTGTCCAATGTCCTGTCATCCTCACACCCTCAGCTGACTTGTGAGTCAGATATATTGTCCCATCAATGATTGCCGCACTGAACGTCCCTCCTGTGCATCGGCACCGTGATGCTGTCCTGCCATTCCTTCCTCCTCCCCCTCATCATCATCTGGTGGTAGCAGTTCCACGTCAGAGGGCAGTGGCACGTTCCGACGGATGCACATGTTGTGCAGCATTACACAAGCCATGGTGATCTTGGACACCTTCTCGTGGCTGTAGATGAGTGCCCCACCCGACCGGCTGAGGCAATGAAATCGTGCCTTCAACAGGCCGAAGGTCTGCTCTATCACCACCCGTGTACGGGTATGGGATCTATTGTAGTCCTCCTCGTGCCCGTTCTGTGGGTTGCGGACCGGGGTCATGAGCCACGGCTTCAAAGGGTAGCCAGCATCACCTGCATGAGAGTGGAATGAAGGTGTTTGTGCATTCATGGTGGAGAATTGTACTAGTCTTAAATGGCCGCAGGTGATTACTGGCCATACACACATGTCCCAGGATACAGTCACTCCATTACTGGACCGGCTATGTGTCATGTGCAATGGAAAGATGCAGGGGGTAGCTTCTCACTGATGGGTCATGGTGTGCACTCACGTCGTGTTGCATGTGCATCGTATATGCATGCAGCAATGTTGGACTGCATTCATTGATGTCTTGCGCAAGACTTGGTGAAAGGGGGTGTTGGCTGTATTTGGTAGCATACTTGTCACTCTGCACGGATCCCTACCATGGTGACTTGCAGCAATCCTATGGGGGTACAGGAGCAGTGACACGCTGTAGGATCCCTGTTAGACTCACTTCTATGCACTCCCAGGGATGACTGTCCTGTGTGTTGAGATGCAGGAGTCAGCGACATTGCACTGCATGGTGCAGGATGCCGCTACGGTGTGTAAGGTCCGCCAATGAGTGGTGCATGTGTTGTGGTATCTGGCCAGGTTTCCTGTTACTCATGTAGTGTTAGGTGTCGGCTCAAATTCATCACTGTGTGGTTATGTGGTCATGTGCCGTGTCACTTGCCTTGGGGCACAGTGTGCTGTGAGGTGAACATCGTGCACTGGCGTGGACATTCCCACCCAGGTGGTGTATGCATCCCCCCTTTCCCACCCAGGTGGAGTATGCATCACCCCCCTCTTTCCCACCCAGGTGGAGTATGCATCCCCCCCCTTTCCCACCCAGGTGGAGTATGCACCCCCCCTTTCCCACCCAGGTGGAGTATGCATCCCCCCCCTTTCCCACCCAGGTGGAGTATGCATCCCCCCCTTTCCCACCCAGGTGGAGTATGCATCCCCCCCACCCTTTCCCACCCAGGTGGAGTATGCAGACAACCTACTCACAGCCCCAATGCACTGCCATAGCCCATTCAGGTTACTCACCAAGCAGCCAGGCACGTCGTCCAGCATGTCGCTCCATGTAGCCTGGTAGTGTTGAGTTCCGCAGGACCAAGGAGTCATGAGTTGATCCGGGGTATCGGGCGTTGCAATGTGTGATGGCTTTACTGGCATTACACACCATCTGGACGTTGATGGAGTGGTATTGCTTGCGGTTGCGATACAGCACCTCCATGGCATGCGGGACCACCAATTCAACATGGGTGCAGTCTAGGGCACCTATGCAATTTGGCATGCCTGCCAGTGCATGGAAGGCAACTTTGGTGTCATATATCTCCTGGGGAGTCTAGGGTAGGGATATGTAGTCCCTTGTGTGGGTGAGGAGGGCATCCAGCACTTGGTTGAGTATCCGGGAAAATATGGGCTGTGAAATGCCATGCATGTGCCCCACTGTATGCTGGTAGGTGCCTGTAGCAAGGAAGTGGAGCACAGACAATACCTTCAGTAGAGGGGGGATGGCAGTGCTGATTTCTATGCGGCTCACTATATCGTCATGTATCAGGTCCACTATGGTGGTAATGGTGTCCCAGTCAAGCCGGTACAGGGTGTGGTTCTGCTCTGGTGTGAGGTTGAAGGGGGTGGCTCTAATGCGGGGGATTAGGGGCTGCTGGCGTGGTAATGGTGGCTGCACCGGTAGGGCATGCTGGGCCTCTCTCACCCTCCTTCTCCTCCTGTGTATCTTCTGTGTTGGGGGCTGTGGTTGTTGTTGTTGCTGTTGTTGTAGTTGCTGCCTTGCAAGCAGGGCCTCCAGCTCCAGGAATTCTGCTACAATTGGTATCATCTTGGTGTGGGAGGGGGTGTGGTGTGTGGGTGTGCTCCTTTTGTGCTGTGCCAGACTCCATTGCCTCCACCTGTGCTGATTGAGTGCACCTGTTCCTCTTGGAAACACTGCAGGTTCTTTACACCTTCTCGGCAATGCCGGTATTTACTCCATGGCGGTAAGGTACTTTGAGGTCTTGTGGAGGCCGTTTTTTACATGTCCGCTTTACTTGGGATCAGCTCCGGTTTGCGCCATGCCGCTAATTCCAGCAAGTCGTGTCGGGCGCGCGCCACTAAACTGCTATTTGCAGCCTCGTACTTTACGGCGCCGTAAATAACGGTCTGGTGGGTCAGAATGGGCCGTAACGGGAAACGATGCCGGTAGTCTGTTACCGGCACCGTTTTTCCCTTACCACCCAACTCGGAATGACCCCCATTGTATTCGAGTTTTAACAATTTTATTGATTCATTTTTAGCTATTTTCCTTTCATCAAATTTGTTAATGAAATGTTTTTTTGTATCTTGAACTGTGTGGAAAGTCCAAATTTATGAACTGTAATAGACAATATATACATAAAATATATAAATATATGCTTGCGCGTGCACTCTCACATACACATGCTCTGTTATGCAGCCAAGTTCCTGGTGGAGACAGCAGGATTGGGTGGCCTGCGATATCCCACCAACTGTGGCCATGGTACGCTGGAAGATGCAAATCATTTTGACCCTTGTGGCTCATTGTCACTCATGTTATTCCCACTCATGCAGAATGTCCACAACACCTTCCACGATGAGGTGGGATTTGTAGAGTGTCGCAATGCCCAATTAAGATATGATATTGCATGTATGACTTCCGTTTTATTATTTTAGCGGCCCTGCAACTGAAATTTGATTTTAGTCTAGAACATCTGCTATGCATATGCCAAGTAGTGGAATATAGTTTTTTCACAGCGTTATAACAGGAAGAAGATGCTAGCCTGCATCCTGGTTGTTTCACATGTCTAATGTCTGTATATAGGTGTATTGAAGGCTAGGTATCATGTCTGGCTCATTGTCTGACTTGCCCTTTGCTATTGTAATGTTCCATACTTTGTCCCTCTTCTCCTCCCCTTTCTGTCTATCTGTGCTTGCCACTATAATATTTTTAGTAATATGGTACCTTAATCTTGGGTAACTGCTGAAATGGTCCCTATTTATAAAAAAGGAGATTTTGATGCCCCAAGTAATTATCGCCTAATTTCACTTCTCGACTTGGCTGGGAAAAACGCTGCCAGAGCAATTCTTGGATGCTTGAATACTTGGGTAGATAATGTCGATCCGATAAACCATTGACAGGCACGTTTTAGAGAAGGGGTTAGCACATTACACCAGTGTTTCAGGCTATCCCTGTTAATTGACATATATGTCATGCTGAGGAATGTAAACGTACACATGCCTTGTGTAGATCTACGAATGGCTTTCGATGATGTACCTCACATAAATCTTTGGGAAGTTCTGCTAAACCTTGGGATCCCTCATGCACTGCTCTCGGCAATATAAAGATTATATAGGCAAAATTAGGCCACAATGAGATGGAGTATGGGAGGCGAAACCACTGCACCCATGAAAATACAAAAAGGAGTACGGCAATGTCGCGTGCTGGTCCCAACCCTACTCTTGCCTTACATGAATTGCCTAATTAACAGAATCTTGGAAACCTCTGCAGATTCTCAATTTTTAGCTGGAGAAAGGTATCCGATCCTCTTGTTTGCGGACGATGTGATCACCATTTCCCTAACACCTACGGGATTGAAAAAGCTGCTTCATCTCTTACACAAATGTTGTCATGAAATAGAGCGAACCATCAATATTATTAAGACCAAATTGATGGTTTTCTCAGAGGGGAGGAAAAAACAATCTGCGCCATAGCATTGGACAATGCTCCTATAGAGCAAGTTTGCTCTTATGATTGTCTGAGAGTGAGATTCTCCTGCACTTGTAAAAGGGCTCAGCAGCTGGACAGAGCAGGAGTCTCACTAGTTTGATAGTGTGGTGCGGTTGCAAAGTTTTCATACGAATGTGGGATGGAGCTATGGGTCCCCTGATGCAGGCTTACAAACTTCAAGCCAGGCAAGAGGCTCTTCATGGGGTTGAAATATGGGGCCACAAAACTGTAGTAACCTCCAGGTAATTGAGAATAGTTTTCTTAAGAAAAATGTAGGGCTCCTGATCACTTCTTCGAAGCTGTTGATACATGAGGATACAGGCCTATGATACCTAAGACATATTGTAGCCCTCAGAACTGTGCTTTACTGGATTAGGCTATGGAGAAGACCGCATCTCGATACATATAGAGAGGCCGCTAGGGATGTTCTTTGGCAGTTGGGTGTATTATCACTCCCATGGGGTTTCCAGTCAAAAACAGGCTCTACGAAGTAGGTCATGCAGACCTTTGGTTATACGCCAATAATATTAATGGCAAGGTAAAGTAGACAATAAAGGGCGATACTCATGGAAAAAGTGAACGGGAACTGCTGGATCAGATCTCTAGCTCATCTTCTTTGAATATCTATTGGGAAAACAAGTTTGCACAGCGCTCCGAATCATACCTGGATATCATGAAGTCCAGATGTTTGCGCTCATTGTACACAAAGTTGAGATTCGGCATGCTGGCAGACGCCTATACATTGAATAAGTAGGATGCTAGCTTATCCAATAAATACCCGTATTGTGACGTCAGGATAGAAACTGAAGAACTTTTTTTTAGCTTGCCCCGTTTATCTTTCCCTCAGGAGAATATACTTGCGAGACCAAGATATATATTTGTTTTACACCAAATTTCTACTATAAATGACGTCATGTTGTTCTGTAAAAAATCAATTGACCCTGTAGATCATGGGTGTAATTTTAGGGTGGGGGGGGGCAGGGGTCTTTGTCCCCCCCCAACTTTCATGGCACACCATTGTGTCCCCATTCATTTGGCTGGGCACCTTTTCTGCACATGTCACGCCCCCCCCCCAACATTTTCAGCAAAGTTACTCCACTGCAGTAGATGCATTTTCTGGGGCGAAACCTTTACATAGATTATGGCTAAAAAGAAGAGCGCTATCGAGATCACTGAATAGAAACTCATAACAGTTTACGGATATTGCTTAAATGCCAAAGCAAATACACCGAGCCGGTTGCTCATTCTTACATATTACGCATGTTAGGACCAAGACTACTAACATCAAGGTAACATCAGAACATGTATAGGATGTGCTTGTAGCTCTATGGCTCTGTATTCTGAATGATTATGGCATCGATAATGGTCACCGCTTGACCATAAAATAAAAGTATTGTGTATCATAGCAGCACACTATTTTGATCCTGGTAAGGAACTAGTTTTAATCTCAATCATCGTTTGACTTATAAAGTACGGAATATGTTTGTTCTTTTTTCGAACAAAATATTGTTTGTGCATCTGAACTCATTTAATTATCATTATTTGTATAGCTCCCTGTCCTGAGTTTTACATGCTTGATTTAAGAACTGATGGTTGTTACTTTGTTTCCCCTTTGACATGATATGCACTTACAATTTAGCTCTTGCATCTTTGATAACCTTCGGAATCTTATATTGAATTGTCTGTCGGCCAAAGTGGAAGGAAATGAATTTACAGTACAATGCATGTTTCATTCACTGATTATGTTTTTCGCTTTTTCTAACGGCGAACTGAATGCAACCTTTCCTCCCCATTACAAACTTGCTAAATAGTGTACATTGATATAGTGTTGATTTCTGTGTTTACTTGTATGGCACTTCATCAAAATAAAGTACGTTTGACTGACGACTATAATATTTGACTTTCTTCATTTTGTGCTAAATGAAATTATGCAGCATGGAAGAGGGTCAATCTACGATAGCATATTGTAGCATTCCAACCTTTGCCAGCCCCTAGGAGGCCTAATGCAGCCATCGGATTAGCCTGTGTTGAATGCCATGCAAAGTTGAACTCTTACACCAGATGCAGTTACTCCCATGTCTGGGGTGAAGCCAATGCACACATCCCAGTCAGTTGCTACTATCCAAATGATTCTTCGTAAGTGATCATATTACAAGGAGACACATGGTTTATTACGTGTTCATCTGCGATTAATAAACTGCATTTACTTCGTTTCATACATTTTGTGATTTTGTCAATTGTATTGATATACTATATGCAGGTTCATAATTGTAAGCTGGCCAATACTTGGTTTAATTTTATCATAGTATCGTATCACCGTGAACTGTTCTATTTCAACAAACTTCAATTAAAGAATAATAACAATATTTAAAGCCGTATGAAACCAAACAATCAAAAGGAACTGATCTCTGCTAATGGGAATCAATGAAAAGGGGCAATGTCGTGATAGACATATAAACCCTGGCACTCAGCTGCAGGTAAACAGAGAACTGATCCAGGCATACCTTCAATTGGCGTGCTATTTGTTAACCCTTAAATGGCCATTGTTATTTATTTATTTTTAGATAATAATAACTTCGCATTTATATAGCTGCTAGAAACCCCTGAGTGCTGCTTATCATTACCCACGGTGTGTGGTGCTCATTTATCGACCTCGGAAGGACGAAAGGATGAATTTGGCCCTGCCGGGATTCGAACCTGTGTTAGCAGGCTCTGCACGGATGTCAAGGGGAGTGCTCTGCTCGCTGTGCCACTTGACCGGCCTTAGAGATGTCACTCAATGTTCTTTTTTGCTAAAAGCATTTGAGTAGAGGAGTTGAACGCAATGAAGTGTAGACTCCATGTTGGTAACAAAATGGATGCCTGTAATTTCTGAAATATTATCCTATCAGGGTTAATTTAGGCACTTGTAATACATACGTGCTCAGTGATGCCTTTGCTGTTCCATGTATCATCGAGGATAGTACATAAGAAATGAAAGGGAAGTTGTCAGCAAATGTTGAAACTTGAAAACGAAAGGAGCCTTAGCACTCTGCTGAGCAACTGCAATCATCATGCATGCATAATTGATTTGGCTGCTGTGGACACACTTTCCGTGTGCTTTAATGATGTGTTTGCGAGAGTTATGGGTCTGTTATATGCCCCATCCATGCCATGTACGGTGACATAGATAAAGCAGCAACGCTCTCGAGATATCGCAGTCAGTAAGCTAAAACCATCATTGCTCAGCGACTGCAATAGCTGTATATGAGAGCCACTCCTAGACAGGGCTGTCACACGATGTGGTGAGGCCCGGGGCAAAACATTCTGTGAGGCCCCCTTTTGATGTTACGCACTGGGCCTGCGGCAGCACCTTCTCAAACAGTGGACTCCAGAAATCTCCCCTTGAGTTTGTGTGGAGGAACCCATATATGGTTTATTACCACAATTGCAAATCAACTACAGCAAAGTTAGATTTCTCTACTGAAGAAAGGTTTTATGCCAGACTAACCTTTGTGTCATAGGCATAAACATATATAGGATGACATGACAGCATGTGGTGCCTGACGCCAGCATTAAGGAACACCCTGCCCCTGTGTGCGCATTAAAACACACATCATACACAGTGACAGATGGATGATGTACAACGGAGGCTGGTGAATTTCTGAACTGAAGAGGCTTAAATGTTTGTGCCAATTATGCAGGATCGGCAGAGCACAGTGAGGGTTCCCAAACCAAACAGGGGTTATTTGAGGGGGTGTCTCACTCCCAAAAAAATGTTTGAAACATTGGGTTACAATTAAGCATTTTATAGCACTTTCTTTGTAAAATTGGGTAGAAATCCATACAGTTTGCAATCGGTTTTGTATAGAAGCACATGGAAAAACCCAATAGTTGCAAGTCACCAACTGTGCACAGGAACATTTTCCAATACATTTCATGCCGCCGTTGCACACAACATATGCTAGTATAAAGATATTTTCATGCTGGTTGTTCCCACACAAAATATGCCTTCCATATAAAGATATATTCATGCTGGTTGTTGCCATATGGTCCATGCAGTCTGCACCAATATATGCCATTATCACCATGTACGCCCTCCCAGCCAGTTAACATGCCATGCCACAGAAATTATGTCCAGGCTGACTGTGCACCATAAGTGTTCTTACTGACTCGATTGGCCTACATTCAATATGGGCCAATTTAGCCAAGTAGTATGTTTACTTTAACCTTGATGCACAGTCCTGTGCAACATGGGTAAAGCAAAACAAGCATTGGCAATCCTAACAGTTTGGGCTTTTATGTAGGCATGGTAAAGGCACTGCTGTATTGGTATTAACTGGCCGTTGATGGTAGCAGGTGCAAACTGGTTTGAGTACCTGAGCATCTAATAGCAGTGCCTGGCAAATGCATAATACTTATGCACAAGCCAAAACTGTTGGCTTTGCCAATGTTTGTTTTTAACAGGACTTCAGTGAAAGGCACGTAGGGTGCAACACTATTGAGCGTATCGGACTCTAACCCCCTCCCAAAATTTTGGGTTTTGGTGACTCGACCTGGCTGCATGGGCAGAGCCATCCCTTGGCTAGGGAGGGCTGAAGCCGTCCCACTTTGAGGCAGAAGGCATCTCTCGAAGTGTCGCCAGCCTGTAGCTCTCGTTATGGAGTGGCAGCAGCATCAAACATGCAGAGTACAAATGCCTATCCATGCGATATCAATAGACTAACTTTGATAAAGCCAAAGTCTTAACTTCTGGTCTCAGCTTTTAGATTGCCCACCTCTCCAAAGATTAGCATAGCATTATGAAAGTAAAGAGCCTCTGAACTGGGGTGAAAGGTACGACTAGTGGCCAAAGGGAAGGTGAAATTGATATGCAGCTTCCTAGCTGGGCTAAGGGTGTTGGGAGGGAAGTGGGAGCAGGGCTGGTTGAAGATGTGTCAGGGCTGGTGGGGGCCCATTTCTTTGCGATGTGTGTGGGCCACCCCAGGACTTACAGATTGGAAAAATAGGCCAAGGAACCTGTGGAGTGATTAAATCAATAATTAAGTCAAAATAATACAATGAGGTGGTTAAAAGATGCATATTATCAGTAGGTGTCTGTGTCTTAAGACTGCCAACATGGGGGCAGCTGCTTTGGGGCCCATTTCAACTGCAAAAGCTGAAAGACCCAGACGCCATCCCACAGTGGGCAGACCGACAGCGCAATGGGTTTATTGGTCCCACATTGGCCCCACTCACTATCTACTTTAAAAACTGTCATCCAGCCCCTGCTGGGCTGACCAACAGAGCTGTAGCCAGATAGACGAAGGCACAGACATTAAATGGAGCTTGTGCTTCGCTGTTAAAAAGCTCTGAAATTACTAGCATAAAACATTTCACTGTTAGCACCTGCATTCACGAACATACATTTTTAGGTAATTGAAATTGTGATGTGGGGTTAGCACTTGCATGCCAGGGTAGTGATTGGAAGGGAAGTGGTTACATGAGATATCTCATTCTCGTAGCAGTCCTTAAATCTAACGGTTCAGAAATGAGGGCGAGAGTTAGCTGCTTGTAACATTGAAGCTTCATCAGAATAGTCGCATTCGAATGTGAAAAGATATTAGATGTGCCCACACAAGTAAGTTTGCCCCTCCCCCACAGGCTATGAATTTAGGGTCCCACCCAACATTTGAAATGTTAGTCCCACTCCGCCGCCCCCCGAACATTTTGCCTAGGTGCACCTCTGATGCCATGACCCCACCCCTTAATTAAGTGGCCCGCATACAACACTTTCACCCATGCATTCATCCACCAGTCACACAACTCCTTGCATGCACGCATACATAACACCAAACACATCATTGACACAAACATAAACACCAACATACAAGCGCACATTCATGCACATATACATACTCATTTAATTTAAATACACATATATACTACACATATATACACATTTAAATTAAAATGAAAAACACTTACCTTACCTCCATGCACCCCTGAAAAGCCCCAGCCCACTGTGACACGTAGACATGCTGCCTGACAGGAGAGAACTCCTCCCCCATCAGTCAGCGTGTTTACACTGAGCAACATGAACACACTGACTGAAGTCCTCTCTTGTCATTCAGCTTGTCCACATTGTCATCTGAATGACGGGAGACAGCAGAGCTCACTTCTGAGCCCTGCTGTCGCCCATTATTTTGATCTTTGTTGCAGAGTCAAACGGCTTCGCAATAAACAGCAACATCAATTCAGGGGCAGAGAGCGTAAAGCACAGTCCCCCATGTGAATAATGGACACGGGAGACTGTGCTGCCTTTTATTTAGGAGAGGGGGCCGCAAGGCCCCCTGCAAGCGCGAGGCCCGGGGCAGTTTGCCCCTCCTGCCCCCCCCTCGTGACGGCCCTGCTCCTAGATCAGATCAGCAGGTGAGGCTGTGCTTCCTGCCTGCAATACATTGCCTGAAAGAGTCACTAGACCTGGCATGTCATCCTAGTCTTTCCATTAGATGTAACAGGTCTTCAAGTACTATTGTGCAGATCTGATCAAGCTTTAAAACAAGAGTAGGTGAGGTCAGTTCATGTCATACATAAAGTCTCGCTATTGCTTTTGTGCGCTGGCTTTTATTAAATCATTCAATCTTTTGTTTCTTTAGTAATGAGATCTAAAATAAAATAATCCATTTGCAGGTGGTTCTCATTATAAGTGGTCTTAATTATTTTATTAAGGTGTTGGTGTTGTTTGGGTATTAGTTCCTTCTGCAGATTATTTTGTCTAATCCAACAATATCAGATTTTCTTAGAGAGTCAGATATTGTTGAATTAGACAAAACCCATCTAAATGCGTCTAAACATATCTAATCACATCTAATGTGTCCAAGTGTCGCAGCACTCCTGCCATCCTGTTCCTGTGATGTCACTATGTATCCCAATATATTACCCGACACTCTCAACACCATGAGTGCCCACTGTGCCCGTGTATCACTATGTACTATGCTTTCCTATCCCCCATGCTGTTGCTATTTATCCATATGTCCCCTCCTGTCACCGTAAGACCTGCCCACTATCACTGTGTGTCCGTGTGTCGATGTCTTCCGCATCCTGTTCACGTGCCGTTTCTTATGCGCTTTAAAGATGAACCATCATATCATATCACACCACTACGCCTACTCTCTACTATACACCATCACACAACTAGAACACAGTTATACCCCTGATAAATTCGGCCTAGCTGTTGATATACGAACACTACCCCATGAACACCTCATCACCCAATATCAGTCAGCTATCCCATGACATTCCGGCCTAGCTGCTCACATAAGCTTCCTTCAGGCCTAACGCAGCCAAACCCAGTCTGGATGCCCACCCACCAGACTGCAAACATCCAACTAATATCTTCAACATCACACATAACACTAGGATGCAGCAACAATCCGAAAATTACATCAGCTGCACACATAACTGATGCACCCACGCACCCTATGACATCATCTTTCTCTACTGACCTGAACTGTGGTTTCCGAGGGCATTCAACCGGAATAGGATGAAATGTCTGAGTTTAAATTACCGACCCCACCAAAAGACCTAAAACACACACGACAACAAGTTCTAACTACCAAAATTTTGAACATTTTGTGGTATGTGTTTAGGTGTTTCCGTGGGGTGGGTATGGGGCTGGGGGGGTGTCCCCCTCAACACTCTGCTCACTACGGTGAGTGGGGGTTGCAGGGGACACCCCTCCAGCCAGAAAAAAAGCCGGTGGCTGCATGGGTGTGCCCCGCAACACCCCGCTCACTATAGTATACAGTATAGTGAGCGGGGTGTTGCAGGGGACACCCCTGCAGCTCACCCGAGCAACAAAAAAAAATAAAACTGGGGGCTGCGGGGATGTCCCCCACAACACCCCGCTCACTATGCCATAGTGAGCGGGGTGTTGCAGAGGACACCCGAGCAGCTCAACCAAGCAACAAAAAAAAAGGACCCTGCAGCGCTGGTTCCCGATCATGGAAGTGAAAGGGAACCGGCGCTGAAGGCTGCAGGCACACAGCACGTCTCAAGAAAAGGTAAGTAGGGTATGGGGGTGTGGTGGGCGTGTGGTGGGGGTGTGAGTGGAGGATGTGAGTGAGTGTGTGAGGGAGGGTGTGAGTGAAGAAATCTGCGTGATTTGTAATGGAAATGTTTGCATGGGAAATGTACGAACATTTTGTATTGATGACATTTCCCATGCAAACATTTCTGTCGCAGGAAAATCAGCTGTGGATAAATCACGCAGATCGGTTCAACCTACCAGCGCTTTGACGTCATACCAATGATATAAAGAGAGCTATATAAATGCCAAGTAACATAAACACATCCATGAAACAATCAGGTCAGTGTAAGTAGTACTGATATTGGAACATTAATAATCTGGATTAAAGGCTGGTTACCTTATGTATACCAACATGTTACTTGAAGGTTTCCAACATCATTGGAAACCTTTAAGAAATTATTCTCTTGTATATATCAGTGATTAACTCTATAGTATTACATTTGCAATATCTCTACCAATTGATATAAATCTCAATTTTAGTTCTTCACCACCCTGTATCATTTCACTTTGTGCTTTTGTCTTTCTTCTTTACCCTCCTCAGTTGTTACCAGGAATAGGTGGTATTCACCAGAAAGCCTTAGATATTGTAGGATTTTACAAAATACGTTGTGAAGGAAATCATATCCAACTAACATCAAGACATAATAAACAAGCTGATATCAAATGCAATGGGGACATGTTTCCATTTTGTAAACTTTTTTGCTTTTTAATTATTATATTTAGCCACAGCTTGACTTAATTATTAGATAGATGCATGTCAGTATCCTTACTTTTCACAACATATTAAATTCTATGGCTAGACTCTGTCAATGTGAACACAAGAGGATTCATCTCCTGTAAGGCATTGGGCCTCATTACGAAGTTGGAGGTAGCCATGTCGTTTATACCATGCATGGCTACCCCAAAACTCGGGTCCGGTTCCGGGTCCCGTGAAAGGGGAATTACCGGGCCATTCCGACCCCGGCGGGCCCGGTAATTTCCCTTGCGTGGGACCCCAAGCCGGTACGTCCCCATTCCCATTTGAGCCCCCATACGGCTCAATGGGAATGGGGAGGGTACCGTTGATACCACCCAGTTCTGCTCGCGGTCCGACCAGGCCTGCAGAGTGGCACCCGCGAGTAGAACTCATAATGTGGCGGCATGGTAACAACCGCGCTGGTAGCACTACCGGCGCCGTTATTGCCTTACCGCCACAATCGTAATGAGGCCTACATCGCAGTTTGTACGGCAGGGCAATCCAGTCCTCCCCGTGGTGGCACGGGTACGTGTGGAGAGTACATGCAGGTACGTTGATGTATGCATGCATGTATGGATTTTATGTATGTATGCATGTAAATGTCTGTTTTTATGAAGGAGTGCATGCAAGGAGTTGTATGAGTGATGTGTGACTGTGTTTGTGTGTCTGTGTGTCAGAACGCAACCCTACATTTAGGGATGGGATCTTCTGGGAGCATGTCATTCTAGTTTTGCTTTGCCCTTGATGTACAGTAACGTGCATCAAGGGTACTGCAATAATTGTAGGTGAAGTGTTATTATTGACAGAACTGAACTACGTTGAATATAGATCAATCTATCCCCGTAATAATACTTTATCTTTGCTTAACCCTTGATGCACCTCATTAAGGATATAGGAAACATGATAAGTACTATTACATGACTAGATTGGCCTACATTGAATGTAGGCCAGTCTAGCCAGATAATATCACTAATCTTCGCTTTATCCTTGAACCACAGTTAATGTGCATCAAGCGTAAAGTAAACATGACAAGTGTTTTTATGGTGCTTATAAGGCATACAAACAATGGTATGCAAACATGATCCTACTAATGCCTGTCTGTATTTACTTTCTTAATATGGCATGACCTTTTTTACATGTTATCAAAGGTAAATCAATCATGATAAGTATTATCACGTCACTAGCTTGGCCTGTGGTGTCAATGTGCATTTAGGTTATTACTGTGGCATGACATGTGTTACTTGATGAGTGTTATTATTTGACTAGAATGGATTACATTGGTGGCTACAGTCTAGTCATATATACTTTGTGTGTCATGGCATTTTGTACTTTGCATCCAGAGTAAAAGCAAATGTAAGTGTCATTACTTGGTACACTGGCCTATATTGGTTTAGCCATTCTGGATACACTTATTTCTTTATCATAGCATTTCTTACTGACTGAAAGTCCATATATACTGGCATATAATGGTGCAGTATGCAAGGTCATGTGTAGGCACCTCCAGCATGACAATTTTGTATATACTGACAAATGTTGTGGGCACAGGCATAACCCATGATGCACATAATGCACAGTGTGCCAATACATGCCATTGCAGGCAATTTGTCATGAAATCATTGTTTTCCCATTGCTGTTAATACATACATGCCTTATGGCTACAATATAATCACTCTATAATAGCAACATGGCAGTTTTTTGCTTTGAACTAACAGGCAAGGTCACACCCCAATTAGCAGGCCGATTCATGGAATTCCTCACAAAAGTGTCGCACGCGGCTGGCGCACAGCGTGCCCGTGCGAATGTCTGCGCCAGCCGCGTGCGATAAAATCAATTTCCGCGCACAGCGTATTCATGGATTCTCGCCTCCAAAAGCAGACGTGGCGCAGAGTGGCGCAGCAACGCTGCAGCAGCACCAGTTACGCCCCCAAGAACGCCCTCGCACAAGGAAAAGCCATCAAGATCGCAAAACCATCGCAAAGGGCTGTGCCAACCCTGTACCAGTTTACCAGACTGGCAAACAGCAAACGCAAAGCGGGGAACGCGTATTACGGGTTTCGGGAACACGCATGCGCGAGAAGTTTCACACGCGATCTGGCCTGGGGGAGCGTGTGCGTGTATTTCAGGGGTGCGCGAGAAGTTCAATACGCGAATGGCCTGGGTGCGTGTATTTCAGGGGTGCGCGAGAAGTCCCACACGCAAATGGCCTGGGTGCGTGTATTTCAGGGGTGCACGAGAAGTTCCACACACGATTGGCCTGGGCGCGTGTATTTCAGAGGTGCGCAAGAAGTTCCACATGCGATCGGGCCTGGGGGAGCGTGTGCGTGTATTTCATAGGTGCACGAGAAGTTTCACACGCGATTGGCCTGGGCGCGTGTATTTCAGAGGTGCGCGAAAAGTTCCACACGCGATTGGCCTGGGCGCGTGTATTTCAGGGGTGCGCGAGAAGTTCCACACGCGATTGGCCTGGGCGCGTGTATTCCAGAGGTGCGTGAAAAGTTCCACACGCGATTGGCCTGGGCGCGTGTATTTCAGGGGTGTGCGAGAAGTTCCACACGCGATCGGGCCTGGGGGAGCGTGTGCGTGTATTTCAGGGTTGCGCGAGAAGTTCCACACGCGATCGGGCCTGGGGGAGCGTGTGCGTGTATTTCAGGGGTGCGCGAGAAGTTCCACACGCGATTGGCCTGGGCGCGTGTATTTCAGGGGTGTGCGAGAAGTTCCACACGCGAATGGCCTGGGCGCGTGTAATTCCGAGGTGCGCGAGAAGTTCCACACGCGATCGGGCCTGGGGGAGCGTGTGCGTGTATTTCAGGGGTGTGCCAGAAGTTCCACACGCGATTGGCCTGGGCGTGTGTAGTTCAGAGGTGCGCGAGAAGTTGCACACGCGATTGGCCTGGGTGCGTGTAGTTCAGGGGTGCGCGAGAAGTTCCACACGCGAATGGCCTGGGTGCGTGTATTTCAGGGGTGCGCGAGAAGTTCCACGAGCGATCGGGCCTGGGGGAGCGTGTGCGTGTATTTCAGAGGTGCACGAGAAGTTCCACACGCGATTGGCCTGGGCGCGTGTAGTTCAGAGGTGCGCGAGAAGTTCCACACGCGATCGGGCTTGGGGGAGCATGTGCGTGTATTCCAGGGGTGCGCCAGAAGTTCCACACGCGATCGGGCCTGGGGGAGCGTGTGCGTGTATTTCAGAGATGCACGAGAAGTTCCACACGCGATTGGCCTAGGCGCGTGTATTTCAGAGGTGTGCGAGAAGTTCCACACGCGATCGGGCTTGGGGGAGCATGTGCGTGTATTTCAGGGGTGCGCGAGAAGTTCCACGCGCGATCGGGCCTGGGGGAGCGTGTGCGTGTATTTCAGAGGTGCACGAGAAGTTCCACACGCGATTGGCCTGGGCGCGTGTAGTTCAGAGGTGCGCGAGAAGTTCCACACGCGATCGGGCCTGGGGGAGCGTGTGCGTGTATTTCAGAGGTGCGCGAGAAGTTCCACACGCGATCGGGCCTGGGGGAGCGGGGTACGTGTATTTCAGGGGCTCGCGGGTGGTTTTACACGCAATTGGGCCTGGGGGAGCGGGGTACGTGTATTTCAGGGGTGCGTGAGAAGTTCCACACGCGATTGGGCTGGGTGCGGGTACTCCAGGGCTGCGCGGGAAGTTTTACACACTCGCCTACAACACGTATTCATGGAATCGAATGTGGCCAATCCAGAAACACGTACGCCAGAAGGAAGTAGGCGTATGTCCACCCGCACAGCATAAAAGTGCACACAAACAACAAACAAGCCCAGACGCCAGTGTCAAAACTACCCAAATCCTTCCTCCCTTCCTCCTCACCTTTGCCTTCGTGGGCGTCTTCCTGTAGAGTAGCCCTTCTTCTCCTGCGTGTTTCCTTAGGCTCTTTAGTTTTCTTTTTCTCGTGTAAATAAGGTCGGTCTCCACTGGAAGCCACGCTGTTGGGGAGAGAATCCCCCAGAGAGCGAGGCTCCGCAGGGAGACCGTCCTCCAACAGGGAAAAAAGCCTCCCGGCAAAAACCCTGTGCTGAATTGCTGGATTTCTGGATTGCCGGCTTGCTGGTTTGCGGGATTGCTGGCTTGCTGGTTTGCGGGATTGCTGGATTGCGGGATTTGGAAGGAGACCTACTTCCCTCTTTGTGTAGTGCCTGGGTTCCGGACGAGAAGCCTCGAGGAATCAGACGCACTCCTTTGCCGACAACGAGGTAGCAGCCGGGGGATATAACCAACGGAATAGTCAGGGGAGGCAAGAAGGTAAGAAGCGAGGAAGCTGGAGCTGAAGAGGAAGTTCCGATACACGGGGTGTACGGACGAAGGAGAGCGGAACAGGAGAAAAACAGGTAAGAACAAGGTAGTTGAAAGTAATGAAGACAGAGCAGCAACCGAAGGGACGGTCGCGGGAGGGAAAGTCAGAAGCAAATAACGCGGAGCGTTAGCTCACAGAATGAAAATACACTAGCGTTGGCAGCACGGAGAAAGAACCGAAGGTGCAACGCGAAGAACGCCAGCACCGTCTCCAGTATAAGGAGTGGGCGGCCATCTTGAAAAGCACTAGACCGCGCACTGCGGAACGTTGCAAGAACGTAACGACCCATTCAATGGCGTCTCCATGAATGCCACAATTTCCATTGGGGAAGCATGACAGCCAGGATGAACATACCGTTCCTAGCAGCAGTGGCCGTGGGATACCG
Source organism: Ambystoma mexicanum (assembly GCF_040938575.1). NCBI lineage: Eukaryota > Metazoa > Chordata > Amphibia > Caudata > Ambystomatidae > Ambystoma > Ambystoma mexicanum. Next base: position 142,389,594 of record NC_090924.1, read on the forward strand.
CAGGAGGAGGAGGAGGATAGTCCGGGCCAGAATTTTTACACCCAGAACCAGCCTTTTTGGGATGTCTGATGACCATGTGTATGGGAGGTACAGGTTTCCACCTCACATAATACTCGACCTGGTCAGTGAGTGGGAGGATGACCTCACATCAACCACCCTGTGCTCCCAAGCACTCAGCCCCCTGGAGAAGGACCTCAATGTACTGCACTTCCTGGCCACTGGATCATTTCAGCGGACAAGTGCCATAGTGGGGGGGGTGTCACAGGCCACGCAGTCACGCTGCCTACACCAGGTCTTGGCCATCATCACTGCACGCCAATCAGTCCGCAGGCACATATACCTGCCCAGAACACCTGCAGAAAGGCAGGCTGTTGCCCAGGATTTCTACAGGGTGGCACAATTCCGCAAAGTGCTAGGTGCCATTGATTGCACCCATGTGGCTCTACGTCTCCCCAGGGCAACTGAGCACATCTATAGAAACCGCAAGGACTGGCATTCCATCAACGCCCAGGTAGTATGTGATGCCAAGGGAATCATCACCTCAGTATACGCCAACTATCCAGGCTCCACCCACGACAGTTTCATCTACATAATGTCTACCCTAAACCGGGACATAGAAGCTGGGCGACATGGCGATACATGGCTGCTCGGTGAGTATAAATGCCACTGCGCATGCATGCATGTCAGATACTGAGTAATGTCACAACCCCATTAATGATACCCATCACCACCTCCCCAGGGGACAGTGCCTACCCTCTCAGCACCCAGATGATGACGCCAATTCGGAACCCCACCACGCCACCCCAGGTAAGATACAACACAGCCCACATTGCAACCCGGGGAATCGTGGAGCGCACATTCGGAGTGCTCAAGTCACGCTTCCGCTCCCTTGACCGTTCCGGCGGGCAGCTGTTATACGCTCCCCCAGTAGTGTGCAGGATCATAGTGGCAGCATGTGTCCTGCACAACGTTGCAACACGCCGGGGCCTGGTCGTGGACATGGTGGTGCCCCCACATCCCCAACCACATGCATGCCCACTGCGCATGGGAGGGGAAAGGGCACAGGGTGAGGCAGCCCGTACGCAGCTCGTGGCTAATTACTTCACATAAAATCACACCCCTGTGGAGTGCACACAGCCCTGGCACATATCAGCTGACAATCAATGATGATTGTAACTGACAATTATGATGTGTCAATGGACAGTCAACTGTCAGAACCATACCAGCCTGAGATTGTACATCTGGAAGTGTTCCATTGTGTGCTTCCCTACCTACACAAACACCACCAATGCTGTGTTCAAAAGACACACTTCTATGCTGCTAAAATCATTACCCCCTTGCAAGACACAACATGACAACAGTGGCATGTCACCCAACCCCTCCCCAGCACCGCCACCCAACACACCATGGCATGACATTCCATGTGAGAGCAAACAAAGTCATCCCCCAAACATGACACGTGTCACAAAGTACAGTGTCCCTAATGGAAACTGGCCACACACAATATGCCCACATAAATGTAGAAACAACAACACACATGACCAAATACTTACCACAATACAATCGACATAGCATAAACATGACAGTACTAAGGCAAAAGATAGGTAGTCTTACAACATGAGAATGCCAGCACATCCACCACCTCCAACTGTACAGTGTTGTTGCCACGCACATCTGGAAGTCCACTGCTCACAACATGAGCTCCATCTCCAAAGTGGACGGCCTTGTGAAGACATGAGGAATGAACCTGCAAATTAGGAGGGAGACATGGATGGACAAGCACACATCAATACACCATGCAGTGCACAATACAACAACAATATGCACTAGGAATGTATACACAGCATTGACTACAGACTGCCCACACATGTCGTGGGAGTCCAACGTCACTGTGTAAGTCACTGTCACTTGGGCACACCCTTTGCAAGCCCATGGAAACGGGAAGAAGGAGGGGTGTGTGTCTCACGAACCCAAGCATCGAACCCAAACTCAGGACAAGCCTGCATGTGCCCAGCCGGAATACAGTGGATGCCCACGGGAGCCACACAAGGCAACACACTGCAACAAAAAATCAAAAATCAAAAATGGCCATGTGTGGGCCAGTGGGGTTGGGGGAGGCCACCCAGGAGGTCCGAGGACAGGGTGCCCACCAACAGCCACCTGCGTGAATGTTGGGAAAAAAAACACCCCCATAGGCTCATGGCCTGCACGGCTACTAAATTGTGGGAGATTCACTGCTGGATTCGCTCTCCTCAACCTCTGCTGCTGCTGCCACAGGAGGTGGTGGTGCTATGGGTGGCAGCCCACGCAAAGCCCTAGTTTGGTCCTCCATGGCAGCAAGCATGCGGGTGTGGAAGGCCTCGTTTTGGAGGGATATGGTGTGGAGATCCCCATGCAACACCCGACGTGTTGCCCGGACCTCCGACCGAGTTGCCCTGGCCTCCGCACGAGTTGCCTGCATCTCTGCTGAGAGCGTACGGGTGATGCACTCCAGCAGCTGTTCCGTCCTGGTGACAGTGGAAGCCTCAAGGTCCACAGGAGTCTGCCTGAGGTGCCGGACCTCTCCCCTCAGGGCTTCCCTCTGTCCCTGGGCATCTATAGAAATTGATTCCCTCAGATTGTCCAGGGCCGCCTGTCTGTCCCTGTTGGACACCAACATGTCCTCCCTGACTGATTGGCAAATGGAGTCTGTTGCCTGCTGTAGTAGCTCCATCTGCCTTTCTGGGGGGACAATGGAAGTGGCCACCCTCTCCATGGCTTGAGCAATCATTTCTGATGATGCTGCCTGTTGGTTGGCTATACCGTAAATAGATTGCTCCCATGCGGTATTGCCCGGTGGCGGACGGCCACCGCGTTGGCGGGCACCACACACGTCTGGGGCAAGGCGAACTGCGCCTTGCTGTGTCGGTACTGACTGAGGCTGCAGGACTGCATTTCCCCTCTGAACTGCTGGCCCAGGAACAGGATCAGATGTTGCAGAGTGTGGCCCTGCATCCGTAACCACCACAGGCGCATCTACCAACACTGACATCCCCATAGTGGGCTCTACCCCTGGTGCAGGTGGGTCGGACAGAACAGTATCCCTTCCATGAACAAATACCTGCAAATCCACATAGGCCTCATCCGAATCAACACCTGAAAAGAGTTCTGGGGAGGTGCAGCCAGGGACACCCCTGGACAGTATGGCCTGCAGCAAGAGAGGGTTCTCCCCACCACCAAACCACGTCCCCCACTGGTGACTGGTCGTGCTTCAGATCCCTCCTGGGCCTGAACCATCTCCTCTCCCTCAACAGCATCAGGTGCGTCATCCTCTGCAAAAACATGAAAGACAAAAAATGGAAACTGGCATTAGCACCATGGCACGCTATTAGGCCAGATAAGCTACAGTACCAGTACTTGATTTACACATGTCCCACTGGACTATAACCCTCCCATGCATGCACTGTCCATGAGTTGGAAGGGGAGGAAAATGTCAGACACTGATGACACCAAGATGGGAGAGCAACACATCAGCTGCATGCTGGCTAGCAGTGCCATCACACATTGGTCTGTGAGTGGCATGTCCAATACACATACATGACACATGCCATCACACAGATGGCATGTACCATAGGCATGCCATATATGTGACAATAGGGCAGAGTGATGCGCAGTAGAACCAGGTGAATTTCTACATGCAGCCTGAATGAACACAGCTAAATACGGAACAACGTTGTAGCAAGATGCTACTTCAAGGGCAACTGGCGCGATGTAGTGCAAAACGCCTACTGTGGGCAGAAGGGATACTGTAATACCCAAATCCCGGGGCGCCAAATGCATTGGATGAAGCACATGGGTGGCCCAAAACACTCAGGCACACACACCCTGACCTGGCACTCAACCAGAACCCCTCCCACAAACAACATACACATGGATCACACACACATGCATGTGCACTCACCGGACAATGCCTCGTAATCTGGCAGTTCTCCCACACCTTGGATCTGCTCCTCTGTGACGTAGGTCCCAGCAACATGCTCAGGTAGAGTGAGTTCAATGTCCTCTTGTGGAGACCCACCTCCAGTCACCAGAGTTGCAGCATGACTTGAGGCCAGCTTTTTCTTTGCCCTACGCTTAAGGTCGTTCCAGCGCTTGTAGCACTCAACAGCTGTGCGCCTCATAAACCCAAGGGCACTTATGCTGTCCGCGATGGACTGCCAGTGTGCCTGACGTCGAGCAGGTGTAATCCTACACCCTGAAGTGACCAACATTTCGGCGTCATGTTTGGACACATACTGCACAAGTGCATCCAGTTCGGCATCATTGAAGCTAGGCTTCCTTGGCGTGCCGGACCGTGTAGCCGTGTCGGGGTCATCAGCCTGTACTGGACGAGCACTCTTCCTCTTTCTTTTTGTGGGTGGTGGGGATCCGGAATGCCCTACGCCGCTCTGGACACTAGAGGCAGGAGCACCGGTGGACTGTGTAGTAGTAGTGTGCGATGGCACACTGACCACATGACTTTCTGCAGGCATTAGCTGAAGTGTGATGATGGCAGGGGGAACCTCAGTCTGATGTACCGGGACCAACACTGTCCTTGCTGGGAGAGTCAGAGCTGGGGTGGACGGAGCTGCAGCTGCCCCTGCAGCCTCCCCACCCCGCCTACTCGGGGCAGCAGATGACATGGCTGCCCCTGTACCACGTGGCCTGGTGACACTGGCTTGCGCCGCCACCTGTGGCCTAGACTTGGCGACCTGGAAGTCAGCCTGGGAGGCACCCTGTGCTGGGTCAGGTGCCACAACGGGCCGGTCCAACAAGGGCTGAGCAGGGATGGTGTCAGCCACGTTTCCCTCAACCATGGGGGGGTATGTGTGTCCCTGACTGGTCCTCCACACGTGAGGGGCTAGGGGGAGTCTGCAAATCCTGGCCACGTCCCCTACCGCGCCCACCACACCCACCTCTTCAGGCTCGGCCACCTTTGCCACCCTTACCACTTGCTCGCCTCCCAGCCATGGCACTGATGGAGTTGTGCGTATGGGAGTTGCAGTGGACAATTGTCCTGGGCAATTGGGGGTCAAAGGGGTAGGGTAATAGATGGAATTCGTACCCAAGTGCTCTAGCAAGGCTGTATGGAACCCCTGGGGAAAGATGACGGGTCACGCAACGCACAGGCACCCCTAAAACAGAAAATGACGTGCACGCGACCCCTCGTAGACCACGTGCGTGGGAAAAGGAACCTGCACTACGCTGTGGCACCCAGAAACACAAAAATGAACGTATGCGTGTCACACGCAGCCTACAATGACCTCTGAACGGGTACGCTACACACGGGGCTAGCACAGTTGGTAAATACGTGCGCGACTCACCGTCTGCCTGGGAAAAGAGCGTGAAAAATACGCGTGTGTGCGCGTTGGCAACACCCCCGCCTAAAGAAGATTTGTACACTGTCTGAGGAGACAGGACAAAATGAGAAGTCAACACTGTTTGAGGAAACAGGTCGAAGAGAAAATCAGTAAAATACTGACAGAGGTAACAGGGAGTATGAACTAGAAACACTGTGAAGTAAATCGCGTGTGAACCGACAAGAAGTACAGATTTCACCCACTCGCTCTCCACGGGAAGCACGTACAAGGAAATGACGTACTACACGCACCTTTTAAACCGCACCACACGTCCAACGTCACTTCCGCGTATACGCACTGAGGCACTATCCTCCAATTACGCGGGCTGACACTCGGACGTGCAGTTTTTGGTCTTGTCACATCCTCCCGGGTACAGGGACACGCCCGCGCGTGTCACGTCACAGACGCGCCTGCGCTGTCAGGGCCTTTTGTCCAATGGAATCGCGTACACAGGCCAATCGCGTGTGGAACTTCTCGCGCACCTCTGAAATACACGCGCCCAGGCCAATCGCGTGTGGAACTTCTCGCGCACCTCTGAAATACACGCACCCAGGCCAATCGCGTGTGGAACTTCTCACGCACCCCTGAAATACACGCGCCCAGGCCAATCGCGTGTGGAACTTCTCGTGCACCTCTGAAATACACGCGCCCAGGCCAATCGCGTGTGGAGCTTCTCGCGCACCCCTGAAATACACGCGCCCAGGCCAATCGTGTGTGGAACTTCTCGCGCACCTCTGAAATACACGCGCCCAGGCCAATCACGTGTGAAACTTCTTGCGCACCTCTGGAATACACGCGCCCAGTCCAATCGCGTGTGGAACTTCTCACGCACCTCTGAAATACATGCACACGCTCACGCTCCCCCAGGCCCGATCGCGTGTGGAACTTCTCGCGCACCTCTGATATACACGCACATGCTCCCCCAGGCCCGATCGCGTGTGGAACTTCTCGCGCACCTCTGAGATACACGCACACGCTCCCCCAGGCCCGATCGCGTGTGGGCCTTCTCGCGCGTGTAGAACTTTGGCGCACATTTTTTCCTGCACAGGGACGCTACCGCCTGCTTTCGTGTGGCGGACATGTATGGGCCTGTGCGCGTCTTTGGCCGTGCGCTGTTTTTCCCTATTCGATTCCATGAATACGTGTTGTGGGCGAGCGTGTGGGCGTTCTGCGCACTTGCCTCCTGTACTTCCCCCGTGACGCCCACATTTTCACGAGTTGTTCCCCATTATGCGTGTGACGCCCCGTGTTACGCCTACTTTTGTTATGTGCACCGCGCTATGTGCGAATTCGCTGTGGCCTTATCGCACAGCGTTCGATGACCTGTGCGCCAGCGTGCGCCAGCGTGTGCTGCGCACTTTTTCAGCGCTCATTCCACATTTTGCGTGTGCACGGACTTCCATGAATAGATGTGCGATGTTTTCTGTGCGATAATCGCACTTGCACTGCGATTTTCGCTATTTCACTGCGAATCGCACGTTTTCGCACGCGTGCGCCGTTTTTTCGGCGCACATTAATTCCATGAATTGGCCTGTAGATGTGGTCAGGGGGCTGAGACAAGGGGGTCTCATCGAGGAGGTCATCGAGGAGGTCATTTTTACCCTACATAACTATTGACGGGCCCTCTGGCCCCAGGTATGGGCTCTGAGAAATATCCTGCGCTCTTCTTTGCGGATGACGAGATTGAAAGCTACCCTGGCAGTATTCATAAGGAATTGTATGGAGTTGAAATTGCTTTTAAACAAAGATAAAACTAAAGCAATGGGTTTTAATAACAAGATTTGTTAAACAACAACGGATCGATATAAGGGTGGAAAACTACAGATTAGCACAGGTCAAGTATTATGATTATTTGGGGACCCGCTTCCATGAGAACAGGTTTTGGACAGCACAGTTGGATACATCTTGTGCCACTTTGGTAAAAGGGGAGTAATCAGGCCTGCAGTGGAGCTGTACAAGAGACAAGCTGTAATCTCAGCCCTTTTTAGGCAGAGATTTGGGGAATGTGAATAAGGCAATGTTGGAAACAGCAGAAACAAAATGTATTAAGGACATCTTTATGCTGTTCCGGAGGAACCCAACTATGATAATTCATCTTGATGTGGACCTATGTCCCATAGGATAGATGGCCTATATGTAACCTCTGTTATTCTGTTTATGGCTATGGTATACCGCCGGGCTGATAGTGTATCACAATGCTTTAATCTGCTTTTTTAGCTTGCAAGGGGGAAAGTGTTTACCATGGGTGGCACATATTAAGACTTCCCTTTGTGATTCAGGGAAACATGATTTTGGGGATTGATCACAGCATAATACTAAAGTCACTGCTGGTTGCGTGAAGAGACTGCACCTGGAGCACTTTAGGAAATGTATGGTGGTATCATGGCAACATCTGAAATTGGGTCAAGGTTATTTGAGGAATAAGCAGGATTTTGGGTTTGAGAGTTATCTAGATTAAATTAACCCTCCTTTTGCTCGTTTGTTATACTTCAATTTCAGGATGGGCACTCTTTGGATTGTTTGTTTTACCAAATCCTGGGACACTAAGGGTATGTGCATTTGCCCACTATGTGGGACTAGCAAAGAGACAATTGGCCATTTTCTATTTCTTTACACTAGCTTGTGACACCAGTGAGGCCTCTACTTGATACCCATATTAAGATTATTTGGAATTTGAATGACTATTGGGGCATTGGCAATGTGTAAACGTATGGAAGATTTGAATATTGTCCTTTGTGTTGCTAAATGTATTCAATGTGCCTGGTAGTTAAGGCCAAAAAGGAGTGATGAGAGCTGACATGCTAAGGGTAGATCAATGTTCTGAACTTTTGCAGTCATGAGGCTGTGAGCTTTGGTCCACGGCCTTTCTGTGTGTATCTATGTATTGGTCTTGTAAGCAATCCCCCCTTACCTTGCAGCTGATCTCAACTCTCCTACAGCCCCAAAAACTGTGCTGCTATTTATAGTCTACCCAACCTCAAAGAGAGTGTAACTAAACCTTCACCAACCTCACTAAAAGGAGCACCAGTGAATTCAAGGTCAATACCTGCTCAATCCTTGGACATCTCTGATCTCATCATTTCCAATAATCTACACCAGGTAGCTATAATGAAAACCTGGCTTCATGCCCCCTCTGGTCTGTCACTTTCCACTGTGATACTGCTGGAATATACCATCATCCAGAAAGACAGACAGGACTTGAGACATAGGAGAGTAGCACTTTTAGTAAGAAAACCCCTCCCCATTAGGGGAAACCTGCACCACAACACTACCTAGAGGAGAGATACTTATGACCAAACTCAGCCTGTCCCAACCTGCACCATAGCTATGCATCTGATCTACCATACCCCATGCCCTTTGCTCTCCTTTGAAGAGAACATCATGCGCATCCTTTGAACCAACACAAAACCCACATCCAAGACCTTAGCCCTGGGTGACTTCAATCTAGGGTTCAACGACGTGGCCGACAATAACACCTCATTCCTAGCTGGCTCCCCTACGACTCTGGGATTCCTCAGCCCTATGCACACCAAAGGTCACATCCTGGAATAGCTAGCAGATCTTAATAGCCAAGTCCTAGTTACCTCCAGTCTAATATGCCTGCCAAGAATCTCAAATTCCAAATCAAGTACCCGTGAGCTCTTCACTATTTTACATGAGCTGGAGTCTATCATTCCTCCACCCACTATCTGCCAAAGGATTTTGCCTGGTGTACAAACATCCAAAATGCTCTCCTCGATAACGTAGACACTCCAAAAAAGATCTTACCAAAAATAAAATGTGTTAGGGAGAATTCTCTAGAATGGCTTATTTCCTTTACCTACTGAGTCCCTCAGCAGCTTTGCTGGATTTCTAGGATTTATTTCTTTTACCTGGTAAGATTGTGAACCTTTTTTCCCACTCTTACATGTGTTCTGCTGTGTGTTATACATGTTTGTGTTCATAGACTGTGGAGCCTCACCTGCTCCATGGGCATTATCTTTTTACTATGTCACAGAGCACCTTTAGTGCAGTGACACAGGGTTGTCTTTTTAGACTTCCCACTTTAAAACCCATTTTCTGGGACTGACTATTGTCTTCCAGAACATGTAAAGTTGCCATTGACTTTATTAGTCTTTTTAAATACACAGAGCCAGTACAAACTATCTTTCATAGAGTACTGGAAAGGGTTAATAGTTATCCCTTTTTTGTCTGTTTCTCATGGAACATTATTGTGTTCCCCTTTCTTTAAGATTTGGCTGGTGGCAGTAGTATCTACCATATTTTTCCTACCACGGTCTATGAAAATAGCCTTGGTATTGTTTTAGGCTAAGTTAGTAGCCTCGAAATTTTATCCACTGGACCCCATTTACTTTTATTTGGTTCCGGCTGGGTTTATTCGCCATTTCTTTTTGTAAAGGTCTTTCTCGTGTTTTACTCCAGGTTTGGTTCCTTTGTTCGCCGTCCTTTGGCGTGCTTCTGCACAGAAGCCCTCCTTAGGCGCCTGAGAGTCTAGGTAGACAGGATGTGAGCGAGGGGTTTTAGGCCCCCTGCACAGGGTCTACTTGGAGACCCAGGTCATACTCTTGTTTGATTGGCTAGGTGACTGTCCTGCCAGGACAGCCACCTGCTGTGGGATTGACAGCCAGGCTGTGTGAATAGGGGAAAACTGCATAAAAAGCAGGTCTCTGGGACTTGGAAGGCAGAGTCGCCATTGGATCGAGAGCACCGAAGAGAAGCTGAAGGAAGAGGACTTCTGCAACTACTCAATCTCCCGGGGGTGCCCTGCTGCTGATCCGCATCTCCTACAATTCGACGACAGAGAAGATCTGCAAGGAATCTTCTTCCCTGAGCTGGTGGGGCCAACCAGTTCTCCAAACACCAAGCAAGGCCTCCCTACCCTGGTCGAATTTGCTGTGCATTGCTGCAGTGAACCGGATAGCCAGGAGGACCGGACCCTGTTTGGGTTTTAAGGAGTGCACCTTTGATTTGTTGCTTTGCTCTGCTGCTGGTTTGTTCCCTGGGCAGTGCAGGACCCTCCAGTCTTCCTTGTTTGTGTCGGTCCGACAGTCACTTCCGGAACCATGAGCCTGCAGGAACTTCTGCCTCAGCTACAGCATTCTTCTTCTTCTAAGGTACTGTTCAAACCAGGTTGTTCATTCCATCCGACCGCGGTGAAAGTGTTTTAATTCTTTCACCAATCCGAGGGCTTGTCCTTCTCTACTCTTTTAAATAACTTTTCTCTGACCAACTCCGTTTTGAACTCTTGGCAAAGACTTAACCGCAAACTACTCTGAACTGTGTGATCCTTTGTAAAGACTCTGAATCATTAATATTGGCCCAGGCCTATTGATTTAAATCCTCATTGTTGTAAGCCTTTTCTAGATTGCCCTGTCTACTTACTTGTTGGTGCCGCTTGATTGTGAATAACCTTGTTTTTCCCTCCCTTTTTATATTGCTGAAGTGCCATTTTGCTCACACTTTATTTTGAGCTTAACTTGTCCAGAATTCATTGGGTGTTGTGTAGTGTATTAAGAGTATAATTTTCTGCTGCTTTACTTAGTGAACTGTTTTACAAATTATTGTGTAAATAAATGTGTATTCTTTTACTCAGAAACCTTGAGTCAGTGTTTGTTTGAACCATAGTAATTGCTGTCCTTTGTGTAACTTCTGATACTGCTCACTTTACTCTTGAGATAGGTCTGGCTGCTCAGCCATCACTACCACTTTACTGTGTAGTACGGGCTTGAACCAAAGGTGAATTTGTACTGTCACTTGTAGTCTTAATTGTGTGTGGTGTTCCCAAAGGGTACTGCATATGATTCTGCCTAACAAAATGTCCTTAGCAGCAACTTATTATGTCCACACACGACCCCTCTACTGGTCTCCCTGCCAGACCTTCTTCAATTTCACTTCCAACCATCAGAGAAAACCCTCACACTTCCAAGGGGATGTGTGTCTCACCCCTATCATTAAAGATTGCACTGAAGTTCTTGCTTCTTTCATCACTACCCTCATCAACGCCTCCTTCACCACTTGGTATGCCCCAACCAACCTGAAGGAAGCCTGGGTTCTCACATTGCTGTAAAAACCCATACCATCCCCTTGCTCCTCAAAATAATGGATCAGGCACCCTACCTACAGATTCAGTTATACCTTGAGTCTAACAACATCCTTGGTGTGTGACAATCTGGTTTCTGACCAGGCCACGACACAGAATCTGTGTTGCTGGATAAAAAAAAAAAAACGATTGGACGAGATCAAAGATGCAGGCAAGCCAGCATTCCTTATCCTGCTAGACTTAACTGCAGCCTTTGACATCATGGACCACCAGATTTTGTGCCAGCACCTTGCATCAGCAGCCCACCTCTTGATGGAATCCATCTCCTTGATCTCCTCCATCCTGGCTGATCAATCCATGAAAGTGTTTGCAGACAAAGCCTCTGCCCCGATCCCCAGTCATCTGTGGCACCTTACTGTCAAACCGGTATAAAATTTCACTAACCTGGGCAGACTGCGGTCCGCAACGGAGACAACTGGTGAAAATGGCCGAAATGGAAGAATCCTCCATGGGAGTCCTGCTCCCTCTCTCCCTGTAATGAAGATCAGTTAGGAGGAGAGCAGGATCCCCAGGGAAACCCTCCTGGGGAAAAAAACCCTGAGTCGCTGCAACTCTTCGGAACGGGTGGTCGAAGTCTGGACGGGTCCCTCTATACAAGCTGGAACTCGAAGAGGATCGGAGACCTTTCCAAGAAAACAAGACAGAACAGGTAAGTGCCAGTAAAGGAGGCTGCGAGGGAAGGAGAGTGTTGAGAGTTTGAGAGAGAGACCACGTACAAAGAATTCTGAATGGTGTCTTCAAAGGGGGGAGAATGCTGTCGATGTGTCCGAAGGCTCGAGGAGTCTGTTCTGTTCTGTTCACACTGTAGCGTGACAAGGGCGGAACTCCCGTCAGACAATTAACAAAGCCGACGGAATACGGCCAGAGAATTTGTGGAGCGTCTTTAAAGGCAGTAGCGACGCGTATGCAAGCAGCACTTCCTTCCTTATCTGGAGTCACGAGAACAGGTGAGAGTGCATCAGATGTACGTGAAACAACTAGACCGTTTTCTTCTATAGGAAGAACCGCCGCTATGGGAGCCTGCATGATCACGTTATGTGCCCTTCTTGCTATTCTCCTGCTTTGCCACCACGACCAACATTGATAATGTGTAACACTTACTCAGCAAGCTAGACCAGGCCTACGGCTCCTTCACCGTTGATGGCATCTGTATTTGGGTGCATTGTAAAGACCTTGAGTGTTCACCTAGACCCCACTGTGTCCCTAACTTGGCAACTCATTGTCTCTGCTTCGACAGTGGCACTAATGCATACCATCAGACCATTCCTTTCCACTGACAGTTGCCTCCCCATCGCCCGTGCGTTCATTGGTTCCAGAATTGAGTATTACAATGCATTTGCCTGCACCACCTTACGTAACATCAACAAACTCCATATCATTCAGAAAAATGCACTGAGGGCTGCTCTTAACATCCCAAGGTGTAAGCACATCTCGGCTGTCAGAAGAAACATTTGCTGGCTGCCTATTTGTGAGCACATCATTTTCAAAACCCTAGTTATCAGAAACAAATGTCTTTCCAACTATGCCCCTATTTACCTCTCCCAAAAGATAAAAAAAAAGCCCAATCCGCCAGACCCACCCACTCCGCTCATGCTCACCGGCTTATCACCCCAAGATTCAGACTAAAGAGAGTTGGTGCAAAAAAGGTAGCAGGCGCTCCTCTTTTGAAAGAACACGGTATGATAACCGGGTCAGTGCTTTTTAATGACTTTGAGAATTTGCAGCCATCTGTTTTTTGCTCACTGTAACTTTCACAGATGGGAAATATCCATTTGCATATCAGTCTTTGTCCTGCCCACATGGGCAGTCCAGCACCGAAATGCTATGGCAATTCCCCTCTGAACAAGAGTACCAACAGCAACCTCATACACATATTTCAGCCTTGTTGGGCCTCATAAGTGGTGGAGCTGTGCCTCTCTGAGCACAGTGAGCAGGGAGTCAACGTCTGGTTACCCCAGGTAACTTAGGGTGACCAACCCCAAGTTCCTTCCAAAAACACAAAAAAGGTAGCAGGCGCGCCTCTCTCGAAAGAACACAGCATGATAACCTGTTCAGTGGTATTTAAACACTTTGAGAGTTTGCAGCCATCTGCTTTTTGCTCACTGTACCTTTCACAGATGGGAAATAGCCATTTGCATATCAGTCTTTGTCAAGCCCACATGGGCTGTCCATCACCGAAATGCTATGGCAATATCCCTCTGAACAAGAGTACCAACAGCAACCCCATACACGTGTTTCAGCCTTGTTGGGCCTCATCAGTGAGGTGGAGCTGTGCCTCTCTGAGCACAGTGAGCAGGGAGTTGGCGGGTTTAGTTTTCCGGCCATTACCGGCAAGAACTGGAATTCACTACTTCAGCATTAAAATCAGAGCAATCGTATTGGACCTTTCATAAACACCTAAAGACACTGCTCTTCTCTCAAGGTAATACCTTGGGCTGACCTGCTTAGTGGTTACCAAGATTTTTTCAATCCTGCAAACGGTGCCTTGATGCCCACAGGTTTAGAGCGCTATAAACATTTATAAAATAAATAAATAAATATATAGTATCCTGTTTCTGCTTTTAATTTTTGTATCGGGCGCTGCAAAGTGGGCCTTAATTGATTTTCATATTGTTCACCTTTCATGGTTTTAGACATTTTACTTGCATTTGATGTTTTTCTCGATATGTATACTTTTTACTGGTTTTGTAATCTATGGTAATTTGTTTTTAATTGTTGATGATTTTGCACATTTTAACTGAATCTAATGGTTCAATGGTCAAATATGTCTTTATGCATACTTATGATAATCTTGCACATTTCTTTTGAACATATTGGCTTGCCAATCAAAAATGTTGCTATGTGTATACATGATCATAATTATGTCAACACAATTGTTTTTTTTTTAATTATTGGCAATTTCCTATTTATTTTTCAACTTAAGCTGATGGTCTGATGACTAAAAATATGTATGTGTACATAGGACCATCTGCATTTCTAGTATTTTTTAAGGAAATTTGGTAATATTAGATGATTCTATATGGAATTTGTAATTGTTTATCAATTGTAGTCTGAATGTTCTTTCATGGCTCTGTGCTGGATAAAAGACTTTGATGATGATTAATACATAGTGAAAGTCTCTAATTGCAATGGATGTTTCACTAGTTGGGGTTTAATCAAAGGCCCAAACAAACACAACTGAACGGCCCACTGGAAAAATGACCTTCCAGCTTTCAAACACTTCCACACTGAAAATGGGCCTATTAATGCAGACTGAGTATGCTTCTGCAAGTAACTCAAGGAAGAGCCATCGGAATGGCCAAGCATTTTAAATCAAAAGGCATATCTCTCAGTACAAAAGTAAAGATCGAACTGAAAAGCAGCCTTCAGTTACATATGCAGAAGAAAATCAAAGGCCCGTTTTACATGAGAAGCAGAATTTTCAAAAATGGGCACTAAAATGGTTTTGCATATGAGTTTTGCAGTTTTTAAATCAAGATATGAGAAGAATGTTCACCTGCTAAAATAAAGGTATCAGAGAAAAGACTGAGTGTGTGTTGACAAGATATAATGTATTTAACAGATATTATGCTCCACATACAAAATACCAGCAATAATTTAAAAGAAAAGGCCACTTTGTTTGCAGGGGCCACATGTACATTTAATTTAGACCCGAGGCAGTATATATACATATTCAGCTTCTGGCAATTATTAAAAAAATTATGAACTTTTGCCGTAGTGGTACTTTTTGGCAGAAAGTTGACATGGAACCAACTAATAATTTCAATCGGGAGATGCAATATTTCTGTTCTAGACCCCTGAACCAATCCTTACCTTAGAGAGAGACTAGACTTGGTGGTAGGGAGAAATGTAACGGTCCAATCCTGGTTTGCATGATAATAAGTTGGCACTTCCTTTGATTTTTCAGTTTGTGGGTGTGATGAGTGGTATATAAAGTGGATGCACTATGAGAGAAGGGGAGAGCTGCTAAAAAATTACCAACATAAAGCTGACAAAAATCACTAAAGGAGATCTGCTGAAATTGCATCTGGGTGGAGCTTCGAAGAGGGATGGAACTGTCTATTGCTGAGGAGACTAGAAAACATTGGCTATGAGGCTTCCCTGGAACCATGGAGGGAGAATTGCTGTGTAATTACATTGACGGTAGTGCTGGCCAGAATCCTGATTTTCCCTAAGTGCGAAGTACCGCTCAGTTTGCATGAGTGCAGAGCCCAGAGATTTCCAAAAGTAAGTAGATTGTTCAACAAAATGTCAGCGTGAGGATCTATTTAATTTACCCATTCCCATTCATAGTGGGTTCTCTTCCATTAGTGAGTGGTGGGGTAACATTGTGTAGAGCCTTAGCATATTTGACTGCATAATAATTTAATTAACTCCCAAATAGATTGACACAGGGGGGAGCTTGGAAGAATGCAAAACGTTCATGCTCTTTCCTAGCGGGAAGATACAAGATAGTCATTTAAAATAATTGGGGTGCCTTGATTTTCATGTTCATCACTGGTTACTCAAATGCGAAGGGGTGTCCGTTCCTAAAACTAACATTCTCAACTGAAACCCTTACCAAAACTTGTTTTTAAACAAAATATATACTGGCCACTAAAAATAAATTGATAGTTTTCACCATCCATAAACCTTGCTTTTCAAACCAAAAGATAATGGTCCCTAAAACAAAAATGTGTAACTGAAACCCATTCCCAAAGCTTGCTTTTAAGTAAAAGGTAATCTTATCTTCAAAACGAAATTCCCAATTGTCACCACTCTTTCAACATTGTATTTAACCAAGGGGTGCCCTTGAATCCACAAAAGAAGCTACAAACTGCCCAACTTCCCCAACACAGGCCTTCAAATGAAGGGATGTCTGAAAAACCATAATTCATAATTATTCCCATTTTACTGTTCAACTTCCCCAACATGGGCATGTAAGTGAGGGGGGGGGGTCTGAAAAATGATTTTCATAAACTATCCCACTCCCTAGACCTGGGTTTGAACAGAAGGGTTCTGCATGTCTTTTGATGCTTGGGTGTTGGGGTCTGGGGCAAGAAGTGCTTTGCTAAAGTGAGACCTCATCTATCTAACACTGAACGTGTGATGTATTTTTTTGTTTTTAAATTAGCCCTGTGTTTATTCCTAAACTAAATTCTGTTGAAGTCCTATTTTCCATATGCAGTTTTCCAAATCTGTGATTTAAACTGCTGGCATTTTGAGTGGGCAGGGAACTCCAGCTATCCAGGCTTGAACGGGTACTTGTTTCCACAAAACAAAAATGGTGCTTATGTTTTGATAGCGACCCTCTCTGCCAGTAGTGTTGAAGAATATGTTCTAGCAATGTGCCATATTATTATTTTTGAAATTCCACTTACAACGGGATTCACAGGAAAATAGTTTTGCAGTGTATGTAGCCTGTGATCCCTGTTTGGGAGTCAAAAGTAAATGTAGAAAACGTGTGTTTTGCAATTGAATCTGTGTTTTCTGCCACAAAGAAGGTGGCGGCTGTGATTGAATGCAAGTATTATTCATGAGTTTATAAATAAAATAAATATATATTTGTTCTATACAGCGGCCTGGTTCTTGGCTCACTGTGGGCACAGGGTGAAGAGTTGTGCAGCTCTATATAAGTCTTTAATAAGGCCACAGCTAAAAAGAAAACTTAAGCATAATATTGTCAGGCTTTTTGATTGGGGGAGGCGGGAACTCCCCATGGTAAGGGTGTTCTCCCACTATAACGCTACAAATTGGGGACTTGTGCGCTGGGATCTGGTCTATTATTGTTGACTCATGACAAGTGCATCGGTGACAGGGTAAACATTTTGGTGTAATTGCATTAAGGTAGGTATAATACTACTACTACTAATAATAGTAATAGTAATAATAATAATAATAATAATAATAATAATAATAATAATAATAATAATAATAATAATATATTTCTTATATAGGGCTACACACCCATAGGTCTCAGAGTGCTCATATAACAGAGGCCATAATTAAGGATGCTTTGCATTGTTAAAAGGCCACTGCAATGCTTGACCCCTGAGTTCCAGGGAGGTGCATAGGTGCAGACTAATAAGACTGTGTAGAGTTCTAAGGCAAAAAGGAAAATTCATTTTTGATTTGGCATTGTGTGGAAATCAAACAGCAAGAGGGTGAGTTTTTCCCCTGCGCAAAGAAAGTATTACACAAGTTGCAAAAGGCCATTTTAAAATAACTACCATAGAGATTTGTGAGGTCAGGAAGCATCTCCTGCCCAAACTTTTCATTTGAGGAGAATGGAGTGAGGGTGAAGCCGAGAGCTGGCAAACTAGAATGGTGCAACAGGTCACCTCAGTGAGCACTGACATTTGGTGTGAAGGTGGGATATTGCACAAAGCATTAGAGCCTTTTTATATTGCCCAAAATTCCTGTGAAGAACTGATCCAAATGGCTCAACTCACAGCCAACTTATATTTTCTTGTGCAATTACCTGAGGAAAGATTGCAGATTAAAGAGGCTGATGCGATGAAGCAGACTGAGACCCGCAAGCAGGCTCAGAAAGAGCTTACACAGCTTGGAGATAAAGCGCAGCAGAGCAAATGATTTGAGTTACAAGAAAGGCTCATTGAGCAACTACAGGATGAGCTGAAAACAGCAAGCCAGTGCAGAGAGAGGGATAGATTTTGCTGCACTGCATAATGCATGCCCTGAGGGTGCAGACACTGTAAGTCACCAGCATTCCCAATTGAATGACCAGAATGGTCATAATAGAGGGTTGTTAGATGACATTGCGGCCCGCAAGCAACACACTAAAACATTGGAAAGGGAAAATAGTCAGTTCATCATTAAAGAGATGGACTCACAAAAAGGAGTTTGATGAGATGCAGCAGAATGTAAATATTCTGAGACTCCAAAATGTACAACTGATCAAAGACCAAGATGCATTCAGGTTGAAAGTGAATGCAGAAAAGGAACAGGCAGGTTCTCAGGAACTGACCAAAATTAGAGAAGAAAGGACAAATCAAAGCTGAACTATTAGAGACAGTGAGTTGTAGAAATGAGCATGGGAACGAGATTAGTAACCTGAAGGAAAAGCACCTTGAATATGCATGCAGCATACACGGATCACAGAGGGAGTCTGAATCACTTCCGCGGAGGTACAGCAAACACAAGATCGATTGGTAGCTCCGAGCAGGGTGATTGAGACTAATCAGGCCTTAGTGCCCGAATTATTTATGTATTTATTTATGTTGACATTTGTATAGCGCAACAAACCCTGAGGCATCTGGGTTCGGGGCGCCATACACAAAAAGCCAAATTAAAAAGCCAGCTCTCTGAAAACCAACAGGAGATAAGGAAAGAGATACACAGGTGTGAGAGTTTCACAAAGGAAATTGAAAATCAAAATTATAAACAAGCTCTGAGCCACCCTGACCTATCAGGATATGGGACAAGGGCCACGGTCAAGTTGAGACACCCCTCCCATCAGGGGCCTCCGGCCAGTCATTAGCAACTTCTCACGTACAAATGGGAATGGACCTCATGCATACCACCTGTCAAGAATAGGGTGACATGAGGCAGTTAGACTTATCCAGGCCTAGCCCAACTGATCCAGAAGGCCTGTCTGATATTGATGAGTTTTCATCTCTACCACACAGAAGACAAGGTGGCCGGACCAGTGTGTCCTGCAAGACTAAAACTAATACTGTAAGTACTTCAGACCGTGAACACTCCTATGCTGAGAAAGTTAGAGAGTTTGATTGGCTGAAGATGAGACTACAAAGAGAACACCTTGTCCACTTTATTGAGGGAGAAAATCCAGACCCTCAGCCTAGGTAGGGCATTCTTAAAACCTCTGTACATTCAGGGTAACAGGGAATTCCACAGGTTCCCTGGAAGGAGGGCTGGTGAAACTATGTTCTATCCTGGGCCCAAAAGTTACTACAGGGAGAGTGGCCCTGAGAGTTCACTGCGGTCCAAGTGAGAGGAGTCCAGATCATATGACTCTGGGAGACATTCCTGATCTCATGCAGATAGGACGTGCCTAGAGGACACTGAATGGAGTACACAGAGCAGCTCAGAGTCTGAAAATGAGTAGACATAAAGAGCTTTGTGACCCCATACCACAATAATGCCTAGGATTCGGTATTGGAGCACCAGGAACTTTATGAGCAGATGATGGTATCATTACAGATCAGAAATTATGTGAATTGGATAGCATTTGCTAAATGGACATTCCCACCTGAGTACTATGGTTTCTGGAGGGGAGAATCATTATAAATGGTCCACCTATTAGGTGGCCATTTTAAAACATTTCTCCTCAGACAGAAACCCACAAGAGGCCCATAAGGCTGCATATAATTTGAAATGTGGGGAGGATCAAGTGCCTAGGGAGATTGTGCTGGAATTAAAGCGTGCATTTGCGCAGACTTCCCGGTGGGTGAATGAACATAGTAGGGAGTTTGTGAACACCTATTTAATGCGCTCCCCAAATACATAATAACTCAGCTGGTGCACGAATTTCATTAGCACATGACCCTGGATTGGATAATTGAACAAGCAAGCAGGATCTATGAGGTCCAGAAGTCGAATGAGAATAAAAACACCCCCAAATCCCCTAAATAATCCAACCCACCTGCTGCTGCAAAGGTGGCAGAGTTGTGAAGAACCACTCCCTTGGACCTGGAAATGGGGGGGGGGTCAAAATGTAACCCTCCTGGCAACAAGCAAAATGGAAGGCAGAAGGGATTCCCCACCCTGGCCCAATCGAATGGTAGTCAGGCAGGGGCCCAGATAAATGATCCCTCTGATCCTGCCACCTATGTAAGCCCTAGGTACAAGGGTACCAAGCCAATCCTGGTGTATGTATACACTCCCCAGGCCCGGGAGGGGGAACCAATCAGGTAAGTACTGCCCTGGGAAACCTCCCTCCAAACTTTCCCCACCAGAGAAGCATAACTCTATATCCCAACCTTAACTTTTCCCCCAGATACCCCCGAACCAAAACTTCCAAAATAATCCCACTATCTCTCCCCGATTCCAGGGCAATAGATCCCTGAACCCGGGAGAAGGGAGATTCAGGATGGGAAATTATGGGGGAAATGTCCAGTACTCGAGCTACTCCAGGAGAAGAGACAGTTAGCCTTTACAGGAGAAACAGAGGTATGACACGAGACCTCCCTACAAACCATAACATGTTCTGCAGCTGGAGCGACAGGTCCAGTAATTGACAGATGATGTGGGGTGCATGCTGAGGGCTCAGTCCAACCCTCAACCTAACCCTTCTTCCTATAATTCCCCAATCCCCAGGGCTGATGCCTTGGGGGGGAAATGATCGGAGGAAACATCTGACAAACCAAAGGTTCCTGTGGAGGGGGCCTGGGTTGTGGATAGATGCCAAGCCCTAGAGGAAGATTCCTTTCTCACCCAGACAGAATCCCTAGAAACCTCTCTGCCTGAAAGTGACTCTTCTACCACCGGAAAGTTACAACACAAAGAGCAATGGATCAGTAGGAGAGGCCAAAGAAGAACCCACTTTGTGGAGGAGCTCAAGATTATCCCCTTTGAAAGAGACAAATCCCTGGAGTATTAAGATAAGCAGACCTTCTCTTTCATAAACAAGGGGATTCCTCCCAAAGTTACATGGCTCCCAAAAGATCCTGATTGGTGCAGGGTAAGTATGGAGACCAACCCAGATCAAGAAATTCTTCAAACCCCAAAATTGTGAGCCAGACAGAACAGAACAGAAATGGAGGTGTCCGTCCCCCAAACAGGGAACTGCTTCCAGGTAAATGTGGACAGCAAAGAATCGAGGGAGAAAGAGGAGTCCCCAAATCCACCCATTGTATTTGTAAAATGTTTCTTACAAATTCCCAAACTCTGGCATGAAAAATTGCCCAGGATAACACGGTGCCACCGGGCTGGCAAATAATGTAAACTTTCTTTGCACCGAGGAGGAGAAAGAAGGCTGATTCTATGGACTGGTCAGGTTGCAGTGTCAGTGTGAGTTATCAGCTGTGGTGGACACTGGTTCCCAAGCCACCCTCCTGTCCAAAAAGACATTTGACCAACTAAACTCAGGACAGTGGAGGGCCACCAAATTCCCCTCACACCACTTCCCGGACAACTCCAAAATGTTGACAGGAATGACATTTCCGTCGCGAATCTTCAAAGAAAAATTGGGCAACATCGATTAAAACATCCAGTGATAGTCGTGACTCCAGAGGGTACACCTTGTTTACTGGTGAACAATCTCCTGAGGAGGTTATCACCTCTGATCGACTGTGTAAACAAGGTCCTCTGGCCCAGACTAACTGGCCTATAAAATAAAAAATGAAAACCAATTCTGTAAGCATGAATGGTACCTGTCATTTAATCAAACAACTATCTGAGAAAGTGGAATTCCATTTCAGGAATAACCAATACTTGAAATCACAGTCATCTCTGTAGGTGAACAAACTGGTGATGGTAACCCTTCCCGATTCTTGAAAATCAACCTTCCTCCCAGTTTTAGGTGGCAATCCACAGAGGAACGGGACACCTACAATTTTACACCAGTCCAAAATAAATCAGAATCCCATGAAATCAGACGATGAAGAACCTGTTCAAAGTCTGATAGGCATTAAAAAAAGGCAAACAGTTGTTTTTCCCCATTCTGATAAATAAGGCAGAGGAGCCGCTGTTTGCCAGTGTATGCCTGGCTAATGGAAGGAGCTTCATCATTGAACAATTATTCAGGAAATTCACAAAAGATCAGACCATTCCCAGATTTAAATTTATTGACTAATGGAAAGTAGGTCTGAAAACCCCAAACTCCAAACATCTCCTGCTTAGCAGTTGTATGCGAAAAATATCCATTGGCAACAAAAAGCATAGAGCATGATTGTTTGTTTGTGAGAGATGTCCCTTCTGCCTTTGATTAGGGCAGTGACATTCTCAATCGATTCACAATCAATTCAGATATAATTAATTACAAAGCATGGTCCTGACTGGGGGTAACCACATGGGCTTTGGCAACAATGAAAAATCATTCCGGCCAGCTCAATCACTGCCTTATGCGGTTGAAGTACAAATGCAAGAATAGCTTACCATCCAAGGACAGGTGCAACAATTCACTATACCCCTCAAAATTAAGCAAGGACAGAACCTCAAACATCAGGACACCTATATAAATTTAAATTCCCTCCTCAAAAAACAAGGTATGTATTTAAATCTGACACCTCTATTAGACCTAGAACATGACACCATTTCAATATTGGTGGATAACAGCGACCCTTGAAGTATCACATTGGGCACAGATAACTTTATTTAGGTATTGAAATCAAGGAACCAATCCCACATGACTGTTTCAACATCAGTGAAGGGATTCCTCCAGAAAAGATTTTTACTAGGCATGGGGGAAATTTCTTGGTGTACTCTCACTGTCCCTATGCGGTGGAAGAGGTTACCTGTGATATGAGAAGTGAGGAGGTAATGTTCAGATTCAAGGACCACTATCTCAAATCCTTGGAACTTCTTGTCCAGGTTAACACCACTAAAAGAGATCTTTCCACCCAACTGGAGGTTACCACAGAAATTGCCAAGCCGAGGTGTTTCCCGGTTTCAAGTAGATGGTCAAGGAAAGGAGCAATGTTGCTTATGCCTGTGAGACCTAGGAGCAAAGACAAAAGACAATAAAAAGTATTCCTGGAATTCCAAGATATCTTTTCAGTTGACTCATACAACTGTGGAATCACCTCTATTCATTTAACTACCATACCCACGGACCCCGAGATGGCTCCAGTATTTGTGAAACAATACCGGTTACCTCTCCCGTCCGTGGAGTCACTCACAGAGATTATTAAGAACTTAGAATCCCATGGAATAATTTGTCTGATCCACAGTACCTTCAACAACCCGTTACCGGGGATACTCAAACCAAACGGCCAATGGAGACTATGTGCAGACCTAAGGGAGTTGAACAAATGTGTACACATGTGAAGATGGCAACTTCCTTACATCGATCAGAGGCTGGCACAGATCCAAGGATCAAAAGTGTACACCCCATGGACCAGACCAACGACTACTGGACAGTACCATTAAGTATAGAAGACCACTACACCCTTGCCTTTAACTTCGGGGGGCAGCAATACATGTGGACCTGAACCGCCTTAGGATACATAAACTCTGACAATGAGTTCAACATCTTTTAACATAAGGCCATGTTTGACTTGGGTGGAAGGGGAAACCTGGCCTATGTAGACAATGTTCTGATCAAGAGCTCAACTGTGAAGGAACATTTAGCAGAAATCTGCTATTTTCTAACACAGTTGTAGAAAACCAGAGCAAAACTGTCCTTTCAGATGGCATAGTTTTATAGCACTGAAGTGACTTCTTAGGGCATGAGAACACCCCTGGGATCTTAATACCCAGGCGATGAACGTGGAAGCCTTAAAGAATTAAAAGACCCTACTACTCTGCAAGAATTAAGAAGCCTTCTTGTACTCACTAATTGTAGTTGACAGTTCATTGAACACTACGCAGAGGTGACTCGACCTTTGGTCCATTTATCAAAAGACGTAGTGGGAGTGGGATCTGTAACAAGCTGAGGCAGTTAAACAACTGAAAAGAAGCCTTTCCCAGGCTCCGTATTTGGCTTACCCCATGAAGAACAAGGAGTTCTTCATGGGGACAGGGTTCTCAGAAACTTCCCTAGCAGCGGTGTTGTATAAAAAGCATGACGAGGTCAACAAAATCAACCTTTTGTACGCGAGCACGACTTTGTCCTCTGTGGAAGAAACATTCAATGACTGAGAGAAGGCACTTCTGGCAATGGTGTGGGCATTGAAAAATTACCGCCCAATCATTCTGTGGGAGCACATAATTGTCGAGATTCCTCACCAACCCTTGCAATATCTACCAAATGACAGATTTTAGGTGGGGAACGTTAGTAAATCTAGAATCACTCCCTGGATTCTGTCCTTGCGAGGCTTTCCTATCTTCTGGGGAAATAGGTTGTGTGAAAAGTACTGAATGTTTTTTTTCTTTCTATTGCTCGATAACTAACTTCCTTCACTTCCAGCCTGGGGGCAGGTGGGAAGCCCGGGGAGGATTCCAGGGACCCTGGGAACAAGGGGATTCTGTTCTACACCCTCCAACCCAAAGACGGAGGTGGAGGCTGGAGCAGCCACTCCCTAAGGAAGGTGTAGGAGGGGGTTATGTTCCATAACCCCCAACCAAAAAGACAGAAGTGGAGGCTGGAGTGCCCCCTCCATAAGGAAGGACATTGAGCCAGACGGTCTCCCACAAAGATGAAAAAAATATAAAAAACAAGGAAGAAAACTAAAAGGACTTTGGAAGAAAACCCCACTCTCCCCTGCTCTTCCCCACAATAGAATCATGGAAGAACCATGGGGACATGTGGGGTTTAACTAGAAAAATGAGCTGCCATGCTTCAAAAAACATCCACACTGAAAATGGGCCTATTAATGTAGACTATGAGCGCTACTGCAAGTAACAAAAGGACACGCTATGTGAATCGCCAAACACTGGAAATAAAAAAGGCCTATGTATCATTACAAAAGGAAAGCTCAAACTGAAAAGCAGCCTTTAATTCACATTTGCAGAAGAAAATCAAAGGCCCATTTTACATGAAAAGCAGGATTTTCAAACACTGACACTAAAATGGCTTTGTATGTACATTTTGCAGTTTTTAAATCGAGACATGAGAATAATGTCCCCTGCTAAAATAAAGCTATCAGGGAAAAGACTCGGTGTGTGTTGACAGGATAAAATGTATTCAAAAGATTTTATGCTTCACATGCAAAATACTGGCAACAATTGAAAAGGAAAGTTCTCTTTATTTCCAGGGGCCACATGTAAATTTCATTTAGGCCTGAGGCAGACACTTTTGCTTGTTGTTGGGCAGATTGCCTGGCTCTTTATCTGATGGGAAATCTCAAAGTTAATATATACTCCAAGTATTTACAACAGGGCCAGACCAACACAGACCCAGACCTGAGTGGGAAAGAAAACCTAAAAAATAGAAGGTTTTGAGATCATAATTGTGGTCAACTTCAGATAACAGGACAAAGTGTCAGATGTCAGCATGGTTTTATGGCATCACAGGGCAGAGGGTAACTGTCTGCTGGATGATAAGGATCTCCTGAGCCCATCAACTTAAAACAACAAAGAGGGTCATGGATTTTACCCTGGCCTTGAAAATAAATCAGTCCAGGAGGCTCCGGTCACATGCTTGCCAAGAAATTAAACTGGCCTAGATAATTGAGAACTAGGATTTGCATGCATGTGAAGACTTCCCATTAGTTTAAATGGACTATCACAACTAGTGATGTTCTCTGCAACAATAATTCACACTGCATTAATTCATTGGTCATTTGAAAACTAGTAACACAATGCTTATTCTGATCTATATTTGATCCATGTGCAATTTGTAGAAGTCATGTTATCACCTGCATTCTGTTCACCAAAGAGAATCTGCATCTGAGTGGAGTTTGGAAGAGGGGTGGAGCTGTCTATTGCTGGGAGACTAGCAAGCAGCGGCTGTGAGGTTCCCCTGGAACCACAGAGGGGGAATTGCTGTGGAATTCCATTGAATGATGTGCTGGCCAGAATCCTGTTTTTCCCTAAGAGCAAAGTCCTGCTCAGTTTCCATGAGTGCAGAGCCCAGATATTTCCAAAAATAAGTAGATTGTCAGTGTGGGGATCTATTTAAATCACCCCTTTCATAGTGGGTTCTCTTCCATTAGTGGGTGGGGGGTAAAATTGTGTAGATCCTTAGCATTTCTGACTGCACATTAATTTAATTAACTCCCAAATAGATGGACGCAGGGGAGCTTGGAAGAATTCAAAACATTCATCTTCCCTCCTAGCAGGAAGATAAAAGATAGTAATTTAAAGTATTTGGGTGACTGAATTTTCAGGTTAACCCCGACTTCTCTAATGAGAAGGGTGTCTCTTCCTAAGATGAATATTCCCAGCTGGACCCCTTAAAAAAAGATGTTTTTAAACAAAAGATATACTGGCCATCAAAATGAAATTGATAACTGTCACCATCCCTAAACCTTGTTTTTCAAATCAAAAGATACTGCTCCCCAAAATGAAAATTCCCAAATTAAACCTATGCCCAAAAGTTTCTTTTAAATAAAAGTTGTTCTTATCTTAAAGATGAAATTCCCAACTGTCACCACTCTTTCAACATTGTATTTAACCAATGGGTGCCCTTTGCCCCATAAAAAAAAATACCTTCAAAATGGGCTCAACTTCCCCCACACAGGCCTTTAAGTGAAGTAGGGGTGTGAAAAACCAAATGTTCATAATCATCCCCATTTCACTGTCCAGGTTCCCCAACACAGGCCTTTAAGTAAGGGGGGTCTGCAAAACAAAATTTCTAGGCTGTCCACACTCCCTAGACTTGGCCTTTGAACAGAAGGGTACTACATATCATTTTATGCTTGGGGTTTTAGAGCTGGGGGGAGAAGTGTTTTGCTAATTAAGACCTCATGTCCCCAACACTGAACGTGTGCTGTATGTCTTGTTTTTAAATTAGACATGTGTCTATTCCTAAGCTAAACTCTAGTGAAGTCCTCTTTGCCATATGCATTTTTACAAATCTGAGATTTAAGCTGCTGGCATTTTGATTGCGCTGGGCAGGTGAACTAATTTCCACTAAATGAAAATGGTGGTGCTTATGTTTTGATACTGAACCTCTCAGCCAGTAGTGTTGAAGATTCTGTTCTAGCATTGTGCCATATAATTATTATTGAAATTCAACTTACAATGGCATTCATGGGAAAAGAGTTATTACAGTTTATGCAGTGTGTGGTCCATGTTTGGGAATCAAAAGTAAATGTAGACTATGGGCCTCATTACAGGTTGGGCGGTCCGGAATTAACAGTGGCGGTAAACCCGCCGCCACTGTTAATTCCGGACCGCCTGATCCCAAGTCCTGCAGGCGGGAGGTGATCTTCCCACCAGGTCTGACCTGGCGGGTTGAACACCTCCTGCCGGCAGACGGACGTGGAAACACAAGGACCATCACGAGATGGTTCTGGTGTTTCCACTTCCCAATTCCCATTGAGTCCAATGGGCCTTAATGGGAATGGGGATTTACCGAATTCCGCCTCCGGAATTCTCGGGACACCAGGGCTGTAATGCCCTGGTAATTCCGGGAGTCACGGAGGCGGAATGGTAATACGAGTACGGTGATAAGCAGGCAGTTTTACCGCCGCGGTTACCGCCGGACTCGTAATGAGGCCCAATGTGTTTTGTAATTGAATCTGTGTTTAATTAAAAAAATATATAGAGATTTATGGAGATGGAGATTTATACAGCTATACATGAGTCTTTAATGAGGCCAGCTCTAAAAAGAAAACTTATGTGAAACATTTTCGGGCTCTCAATATAATGCTACACTAGTCAATGTAAACGACCCACAAAAACAGGCACCTCCCTGCACGGAATGGCAATCCTTGGTTTTAATATCAGTATATAAGCCCTTGAATCCTTTTCAATATGTCACATATGAGTCTTTTCATTCTTTCATTCCCAGGGTGAATGTCTCTGTTAAGCAACACAACTTAAAAAATAATTGTCCGATAACCTGATACAATTTTGTCCATCCTCCTAAAAGAGAGAGCAATTTATTATCTATAAAGGCAAAGGCCAAATATAATGAAAAAAACGTGTCATTCATCAAAGCAAAATATGGCTTTCTCTTGACAATTCTGCAAATGTGAGTTTCCTCCTGTGGCTTTGGCGAATTATACAGGACACAGGCCTTTTTAATGGCATTCTGCATTGTCTTTGTATTAACTTTCTTACTTGCCATGACCTAATACTGAAGGAACGCTCCTTTGGTTTGCCATATGCAGACCACTCGATCTTGCTATCTATCTATCTATCTATCTATCTATCTATCTATCTATCTATCTATCTATCTATCTATCTATCTATCTATCTATCTATCTATCTATCTATCTATCTATTATGACTTGTTTTCTTTTGATTGATCAGGCCACTTCCTAGATAGTTAAGCGCATAAGGCAAAATATTCAAATGTGCCCACTCCTATTGCAAAACCTATCCCAGAGTTATAACATAATATAGTTTTGTTAACATATAATTAAAGTTCAGCAAAGCAGACAACAATATTGCAATAAATAATTCATTGTCATTATCTCATGTATATGTTCACTGTCTAAAGAGTGCACAATCTCCTAGATGTCTTTGTATCTAAAGTTTATTGCTGCTGCAAGATCTCGTTTACTCAGCCATTTTGCTCTCAATTGAAAATCCCATAAATATGTATTACACCATGTGTGAGGCTTTCATTTTAATAGCTCACACTGCTATCTAAATCTAGTCTAGGGACACCATGTTTTGCAGATAAAGCACACTGAGATTATATGACTTTTCCACGATCACTCACCTTAGTTAATTGGTGAAGCCATGATTTCTGACCAGGCTTATGTTTGACTACATTTCCTTCTGGCTGTAGTTGGTATAAATACCTTTTAAAGGTGCTTGTGGCCATTGTTTCTCAAAGTTTAAGGCTCATTGTGGACCTCTCGCCTGTATAATCACCCACGTTTACCACTACTTAAAGGAAATGCCAGTCCCCATTGCACACTCGTACCTTATTTACAGCCACCTGCCACTAATCACTTGCCTTCTGACATGTTTTGCTAATAACAAATGGATACACTTGCACGTTGATTCACAGACTTGTCCCCAGGGACTTGTGCTGACATTTCTCTCAGTGCTTGAAATGGAAAGTGGAAAAGCCTAGTAAATGGAACAGCGCTCTTTGGTTTAGGTCTCTCTGAGTCAGAGCAGCTGCTCCCACGCCCTAAAAGCACCTGTGCCCTGGGCAGATGCCTGCTTTGCCTTCCCCAAACAACGGCCCTGCTAACCGTCTTTCCATCCAAATATATACGTAAGTACATTTGTTTTCCTTTATGAAGCAAAAGCAGCTCATCTGTCTACTAAGCACTATCCCATATTAAAAAAAGGGTGGGGATGTGCATGTTTCTGCAAACATCACAATTGCAATATTCTAATGTTACGTACAATTCAGGCCAGCATGGCTCATTTTTTGTTTATTTTACATTTTTAAAGCACTCACACAGCCTGCAGTCATCAAGGCACTGGTACAGAAATGTTTTTTTTTTGCTGTGTAATTGTTTTTTTGTGTGTCTTAGTTGTGTATTTATAACGCACTTAAACACCCAGAGGTTTCTAAGCGTGGACCCGGGATCGAACCTGTGTTGCTTCGTGTTGTCTTGCTTCCAAGGCGCGCACGTTGCCACTGAGCTATCCTCCCAGGACAGATGCTGTAACTGAATGACCAATGGGGAGGAGCGTAGGTACCTTCAAACCACCTCACTCCTTCTGTCCCCTAAACCTCAGGGACATCATTTGGAGGTTGGCAAAAATAGGAATTACAAATAATTTACCTTTCTGGAATTCTATAAATAATTGCTAGACTCATTAAAGGTTTACTTCAGGCACACTTCAGGGGCTGAGTCACAGATTTAGTCTGTTCTTAAAAACCACAAATTCACAATGCAGATGCAAACTTCCAAAAAGCATTTAGAATAGTATAAGCATCTATTTCAGACTATGTATTTTGCTTTTCGCAAGTTGCAGTTATAGCATGTTTTTTTTCTGTCCATCTCGGTGTCCTCTGTCACATGACAAAATCTTTGTACCTAAAACTTTGTGTACAGTGTAGACATTTTTGACCATAGCACATCAAGTAGCCCTTGATTTCATTGTGCCACAATAAATACTTTGTTGCAATTTGTCTATCTTTCCCATCTCCCTGGCATGCTGTTCAGGATGTTTGTTTGCATGTATAAGGTAACAAGTGCCCAGAGTATGGGATGTCATGTGAGTGTGCTGCTTTCCCTATTTTGCCAACCTCTGAAGCCTAAAAAGTTGATCCACACAGGCTTGACATGTGGCGAACTTTGCACCAGACCTGCAGATGAACTGGCCTGCTGTTAAATCTCAGTTACCAGTTTAATGGTATCCACTACCAAGTGGAATTTGCTTTCTGACTTTGAGAATAATCATACATGTAATTGCTCATTTTACTATAGCCGGTAAGATAGTTATAGCTGGGAAGCTAGCTTAGTGGGTTTAGCGCTCCCTGCTGCGATGTGTGTGTGATCTGCTGATTGCAGGTGTGAATCCTGGCAGGCCAACTCAGCCTTTCATCCTTCTGAGGTTGATAAATGGGTAACAACACAGGTTGGGTGATATTGCATGTATATTTGTCCTATAAAAACGCATGTAAGCATAAGTGCTATATAATAACACATCATTATCATTTGGCCTTGGACGTCTGCTTCCATTCACAGTTATTTGGTAATATGGGCCTATACACACTGATATTAACGATACATATGGTGATCCATTCTTCTATGAACTATATATCACATTAGTGATATTGTAACCATATTTTTCGCAGTGTACTTAGGAACAATGCTATGTGATGCCACTTCCTGTTTTGTCAAGGGCTGAAAGGTCCTGTTTCATTACTTCGTGATGACACTTTGGGGTGGTGTCAAATGACATCACTTCCTATGATGTCATCAGAGGTCCAGGGTCGTGTGATGTCACATCTGCTACCCCTGGCATTTGGTGATATGACCTCCCTGTAAAACCAGCGTTTAATTTGGCCTTTGACACACCCCATCCAGCAAACCTTGTTTGCTTATAAATGCAACACAACACATAGGCAGTCTACGTGCCGATTGACCTTGCTGATTTCTCCCAGCATGCTTCATTTTCTTTTCCATGAGCCCAGAGATGCCCGACATTGAAACTCATCCTTAAACATTTGAAAAAAAAGCTTCTCAACATTTGTGTTTATGGAGGAGGTGCTTTCAGCGCCATGCATTCTATTTTGAGGAAAACAACACACAGAGTTGTACATTATAATTAAATTAATCGTGTCGACTGCTAATTGGTGAAGCCACGAGGCTGTTGTGAAGAGGGGATTGAATCACGTGTTAATTGATGTTAAAATCGGCTAGAAATGAGGATCGCCAGGAAGAATTAAATCGTTACAGCCCCACCTCTCCTCCCCTCGGGACAAGACTGCCTTGCATCTTACCGAAATCCTCTTATCACTTACGCTGCATATTGCAGGCCTTTTTAGTGCATGCATAATTTGCATTTCAATAAGAGGAATCTGTTTTTTTATGGCCACATGAGGATATTGGAGTGTTCCAATCGGCATTACATTCTACAGTCTCTTAGCAACAAATTACAGTATGTATGCTGAAATAAAGGGATTTTAAGACGTGCACTTTTCTTTCAAGTGCACATTCACTGTACATTTCCCTTTTTGAATAACAACTCTCCCCCATGAGGGGGCCCTCTTCCATTTTCTTCCCAGCAATTACATTGCCTGCTCCTGTTTGTCTGCCAATAACAGAGCAGCAGTTCGAAAAAGGAGTGGGGGCGGGGGGCGTCAAATTCATGTCTATGATAATATATTTTATAGTATCAATGGAACTGCTAATGAGCGGATTCCATGTGACAAATGACTTTCCCGTGTGAAAATTATACGGGCATAATACATTAAAGCTTTGAATATTTCCGTGATGTTAAGTAAGTCATATTTATTCGGTGGTATTTCATTATATATTCTGCTCTGGAGCCTTCACCCTTTAATGAACTCGCACACGTGTAATCTATGATTCTACTTGCAAAACATGATCCAGTAGATATGGGTGAGGGTATTTGAATATAGTTGAGTATAGCTTAAGCCATTCGCAACTATTTCCCTTCCTGAATGCTGCATCCTCCTGCTATGACGTAATAGCAGAAGATTAAGGAATTCATAATCTACAGTTATGACGTCACAGCAGAGGGATACAGCATTTCTCCTGCCACATATTCTTTGCTTTCATGTTCAGGTTTGAGTGGAGGGTCCTTGACAATGCTGCTTGCACAACTTTGTTGCAAATCCTTCCAGCATTTCGGGCTGTAGCTGCACGCAGAATTTTATTTCCCTTTCAAGCCTATCCAAATTTTGAAAATGTTTGCCCCCACCTAAATATTAGCCCCCTGTTGACATAATCCATTCAAAATGTGCACAAACATTCAACGTTGGATCTATAATCTTTTTTAAAAACATTTGTGCAGATTTGTCAATCAGCAGCAAAGTTATAGCTACCTTAACATGTTGAGACACCATCCTTTAATTTTGCCCATTCTTAATGAAATGGCACTAAACTTTGCAACAGTATTCATAGTTGATCTATATTTTATTACAAAATTATGTGCTGTTTTTTTGCAGGGTGCCAAAGTTATAAGCCATCTATTAAGAGCACTTCCACGATCCTGTAATGCAAACAAATGCATTGATGTCCTCAAACTTTTGTCACGAACATCGGGGAAGAAAAAACACCCAATTTGTTGCTTTTCTGGACATATCCTACCCCAGCTTCATAACCCATCAGCTCCCCAGAAATTGTTTCATTTGTTTGACAAGTGTAATGGTGTGTTTTTTAATATGTTTTTACTGTGATGTTCGTGGATTATGGGTGCAGTTCACAAATCCAACATGATTTCTCTTTCAAAGGTTTTGATGTACTTCACATTTATAATTGACCAATCAGCAGTCAGGTATGATGTCTGCAAATGTTGCACGGCTCCCTGATTGGACTAGAGCCGTCTGCATACACTGAATCAGGAAGTGAATCAATGGACTGAACAGAGATATCACTCATCTTTTGGGACCTACATTTTGGTAATTTTTAAAAAAATCTACTGGACGGAATATCACCAAATTTACAAAGGCACACGTTTGAGAGCAGGCCTCATGCAAGTTTGATGCAAATCCGCCCAGTGGTTTGAGCTGCAGAGAGCAAAAATCATTTCCATTCATGTCTATAAGGATATCAAACGTTTTGGAACCCCCCTTTTAACATTGTTGCCTCTTGACAAAACGGTATTCCTTGTTTTCAACTGAGTTGGCCGTATACCTTGTTTGCAATGTTTTGTGAGGATTGATTACACAACACCAAAGATATACACCACACGAAAACTGTTAAGCTGCAAAAGGGACGTTATGGTTGCAAGGTAACAAATCGAAAAACCAAAGAAATTAATCAGTTATGGTAATCTATCCAACCATACCTAGCGCCAACCGCCAGCCACTGTAAAGACAAACACCCAGGATATCAAATATGACATCACAAATCACGGATGACATAAAATATGATAAAACTACTCTATAACAATAGTAATGGAAGTTCCTTTATAAGGGGTCCTGTTTAGAGTGTTACTAGCAACTTGTGATATGTGATTGGTACGCCCCTAATGAACTACTCCATGTAACACAAAATGTACTCATTTAAACAGAAAGGATCTACTGAAGTTTTGTTTTTAATACAGCAATCTAATAATAAATAGACATAGGAAATAGATGGCTGGAGCATGGACCATAGAAGTACAGTATTTCTAATCTGGTATGTTTGGCCAGTAGAATAAAGATTTTCCATAATAACTTACTAGAAAGTCTTAATTCTATTAAAGACTCGGATGCTTCCCTTTCTTTTATTCGACAAGAAAGAAAAAACAGCAGCAAGATATTTGTGCACCAAATGTGAATGTGCCATGAGTAATGTGCAGAAAACAGGTGCACCAAATATATATAATAAGCATAGCAATATAACAGTAATATAACAGTAACATCTACATTTCCCCGGGAGCTTAGCTCCAGTTCATTTAGAGGCCATCCACACGTGACTTAGTCCACCAATAGTAGTTCAGATCCCCTGCATAAACAGTCCTAAACATGATGACACTTCCTCTTTCTGGGCTGCGAACTTAGCTATCCATAGTAGAAGATAACTGTAGCCAACTTGAAGAACTTGTGTCGGGCTGTGATCAGACGGACTTGTCTGTAGGTGCTGTCAAAGAAAAGGAAAATTAGCCTCTTGTATATGACAACCCTAGATCCCTTATCAGGGTGGGAGAGGGTACATGTACATTTCAGAACATTAATCTTTTCATTACATATTTAATTAACATCAGGTCACATGCTGTTATTTTCTCGCCGGGTGGGATAATTCTCGCCTCCGAGTCTTTAATAGAATTAAGACCTTCTAAAAAGTTATTATGGAAAATCTTTATTCTATGTCAAGACCGGAGGCTCCCATTATGCTTGTTTAAATCTTATTTACCACAATAGATGCCGGCTGAGCTACCGGTTTTAGGTAGAATTGTTTGAATACTGATTCACTTGCCCAGTCTGCCATCCTCATGATATCTTCTAGGCGAACTCCTGCCTGGAAGGCTTTGGAGGCCATGGCTCCTCTAACGGAGTGGGCTCCGAAGTGCTTGGTGTCTATCCCTGCTTGAGCTAGCGTCCACCGGACCCAGCGTGCTAAGGTCGGTGCTGATACCGCTTTGTGCGGTTTACGCAGAGCGATCAGTAGCTGCCCGTTAGGGGAGGTTCTGAGTGGAGCTGTCTTTTCTTCATAGACTTTTAAGCATTTAACCAAGCAGAGCTTAGGTTGATCTCCAAAGGCGGGATAAGAAATCACCCTGGAATTGCACTTTGTTCTTCTATGAATATGGAATACAATGCCATCAGGAGAAAAGGCTCTGCCTGCTAGATCTAGAGCTATGATGTCGAGACTCTCCTGCAGGATACCAAGCAGAGTAGAGTAGTGAGTTTGCTAGATAGGGCTGTACGTGATAGTTCTTCATTACTAGGCCATGACAGAAAAAGGTTCAGTACTTTATTAACGTCCCAAAGCTTGTCATAGCGAGCTGAAGGTGGGACGGTAAGCCTTACACCCTTGAGCAACCTGCAGACGAGGTGGTGTTCTCCTGCTGGTACTCCTTGGATAATGTCAGACTAGTAGGAGAGCCCTTTTTCCACTAGCGATGCTAAAAAATTCAAAATCTCTTCTACAGGTGCTGAAATTGGATGTAATACTTTCTCACGACACCAGGAGCTCCAGATGCTCCAAGAGTTGGAATATCTCTTCCGGGTACTAGGAGCCCAGCTCTATTCGATAAGGTTGATCGCTTTGTGAGACATGCCTGTGACTCTCCATCTTGACCTGAAATCTTCCAGGCCGCTAAGGTCAGAGATCTGCTGAGGAGGAGAGGATGACGCTGACCTGATGGATCTAATAGGAGATCCGGAAAATGGGGTAGTAGGATTGGAGAATCCGAATGAAAGTTCCAGAAGAACTGGATACGAGGTCTGAGATGTCCAGACCAGCGCTATAAGGATCAGATTTGCATGCTCCTGACGGGCCTTCACCAGGGTCCTCGCTATCATAGTGAAAGGAGGAAAGGCATACAGTATTCCCTGGGACCATGACTGTAGGAATGCATCTGTTGCAGCTGCTGCCGGGTCCGGCCTCCAGCTGTAGAAAGTTGGTAGTTGGGAGTTGAGTCTGGAAGCAAAGAGGTCTATGGACATTGGACCCCAGATTTCCTTAAGGCGGAGGAAAACCTCTCTGTTGAATCTCCAATCGCTGTAATCCGTCGAGTGGCTGGAGTACCAGTTCGCTACTACATTTGAGAGGCCAGGAAGGTACTCCGCTGTAACTGAAATCTGGTGATCCAGACATAAATGCCAGAAGTCCTTGGCTAATTCTGCTAGGGGTCTCGACTTGGTGCCGCCCAGATGGTTGATGTATCTTACCGCTGAGATGTTGTCCATCTTTAGTAAAATACAGCAACTCGCTTTGTCTTTGGCAAAAGAGCGCACTGCAAAGGAACACGCAAGAAGTCCTAGACAATTGATATGAAGGTCCAGCTCTTGAGGGGACCACGTCCCACCTGTGGCTATGGAACCGCATCTCGCTCCCCAACCGGAGCGACTGGTATCCGACTCGATAATAATATCTGGAGCGGAGCCGAAGATGGCTCTGCCGATCCTCGCTTCCATGTGAGTGAGCCACCAGTTGAGCTCTGTCCTCGCTTGAGGAGACTGTGTCAGGAGTTGAGAATAAGAAAGGCTTCTCCTTAAGTGTTGGCCTTTTAGTCTTTGCAGTTCTCGATAGTTAAGAGGGTCGGGAAATATTGCTTGAATGGAAGATGAAAGTAGCCCTATCACTCTTGCTAGTTCTCGAAGAGAGAATATGTTCTTCTGTAAGAGTCTGCGTATTTCTCTTTTGGTAGAGTGAATCCTGGCTGATGGGAGTCGAAGTTGCGAATTCTGTGTATCCACTTGAATACCAGAAATTCCATATTTTTGGATGAAAGTAGAACTGACTTCTCCCAGTTTATAAGAAAACCGAGGCTGTGTAGCAGGTTTATTGCCAGTTTTTTTTTTTTTTTTTTGAGTATTTAATCAAAAATTTGATTTTTACAACATCGTTATTTTTCTCTTTCTTTTACTCGAGTATAGTCATCATTTGACTCTTTGGTTTGGAATTTGTGTTCGTATTTCTGGTCGCTTTAAGAAGAGAGTCTTAGTTTTCATTTCGTTTCACAGTGAGTTTTTCTGTTAAGGCGTGAAGGATTTTAAATGTCGCTAGTTGCCATGATGTGCGATCACCACTTATCATCCTTTTCCACCATGTTTCTTCATCAGTTACCGCAGAATGTTGGCAGATATATTTCATAAAGGGGTGACGGATGTCTGTCAAACTTGGGCAAGACAGTATAAGGTGTCGAATGGTCTCTTTCTCGTTGCCACAAAATCTGCAGATGTTAGTCAGCAATTGGTTCCTTATGTGGCAGATTTCATTGGTGTCCACAAGATTCAGTCTTGCTCTCATTATGAGATTCCGTGCAGCTCGACTGGGACATTTTTTGATGTACTTCTGTAGATCATCTTGTTTTTTCCATAGCGAGAGTAAGTGAGAGACAAGTTTGTATTCTGAGGCTGCATCTAAAGTGCGGATCCAGTCCAGATCTTTTGTTTTTTTTGTTATTCTTGTAGGGTTGTTAATCAGATCCTCCTCTGTGCATTCAATGGTTTTTAGTAGAGCTTGGTTTTCATTTTTCCATTGGATTAGCATAGTGCAGCTTCCCCCTAAGATTTCTTTGGACACCAGGTCGTGGAGGAAGGAGCAATTTGGAAGAATACATTTCCTGTATAGCATCAGAGTGTTGTAATCTACAGTGCCTTGGAGGGAAAGCAGACTGAGTTTTCGACGAATCAGTGTAATTGGAGTTGAATCCGGTAGAGCGAGGGTCGTCCTCCAGAAGTAGGCTTCCAGTTTAGGCCAGAGAGTCTTTGGTAAGCACGGCATAGCTTCTGATCCATATGTTACAATGGGAACCACCTTTTGTTTGTAAAAGTTCAGTAGTGGAATGGTGGAGAATTTACCAAATTTTCTGTCTATTGCTTTGCCTTTTGTTGCCAGGCTTCGAATTTTGTCGAGTAGGGATTCTTGCATAGACGTTTCTTTTGCTGAATTGTCCAGAATTACGCAAAGGTATTTGAAGCTCTTTACTCTTTCAATTTTCGTTTTTTCTAGGAACCAGTTAGATTTGTCCCGTGTTCTGGTTTTGCGCTCTATCAACATGATTTTGGTTTTATCGATGTTGATTTCCAGATTGTTCTCGTTTCAGAATAACTGTAGATTGGTGAGTTGGCTTTGGAGGCCTATGGACGTTAAATCCAGCAAGATGAGGTTGTCCGCGTATAGCAGTCTACTGATGCACGTTTGTGCTATTTTTGGTGGGAAGGATCTGATTAAAGTTTCTCAGTGTTGATAATCTCCCATGTAAGCGATAAAGAGGGCCGGGTCCAAGGGGCAGCCCTGTTTGACTCCCCTTTGTGTGTCGATTCGGTTGGATAAGTTGCCTTGCTGGTTTAATCTCACTTTAATGTTGGTATCCGTGTGAAGTGCCTTAATCGGATTTAGGATGTCGTTTGGGCAGCCCCAGAGAGATAGTTTCTGCCAGAGTCTGGTGCGATTGACTCTATGAAAGGCTTTGGAGAAGTCTATGAAGGCTGTGTACACTTTTGGATGGCCGTCTTTTATTTTGCTTTTCAAGATGGTTAGGAGAAAGATGTTGATCGTGGTTCCCAGTGTTTTTTTGAATCCGGCTTGGAAGTTGTCATTGCACGGGGCACATGGGGCCCAAGATTGGAATTTTTTTAGGAGAAGAGACCTGAAAACTTTCCCTATAGGGTCCAGTAGTGCGATAGGACAGTAGTTTGTGGGGTCTTGCTTATCACCTTTCTTATAAATCGGGACCACTATTGCGGACAGCCATGTTGGAGGTATCTATTGAGTATCCACGCATCGTGTGAACACAGTACTTATAAATTTAGCCCATTCGACAGGATGTGATTTTAGATCGAAATTGGTGATTCCGTCAGATCCAGGGGTTCGAGATTTATTCAATTTTTTGATGATATCGTAGATGTCGTCTAAGTCATCCAACTTTGTCCAGGTGTTAGTTTGGCTCAGGGGATTCCTATCAGTCAACAATGGTTTTGGAGGCTCATATTTAGATAGGGTGTTTGGCAGCTCGAAGAGTGATCTAAAATGGGCGGCCAAAGTAGCTTTGTCAATTGAGTTCGTAATTTCTGGGCCGGTAAGTAAAGATGTTTTGTTAAGTAGTGACCAGAATTCTTTCGAGTTGTTGGTGCAGATGGCTTTTAGCATGGTTTCGGCATCTTGTTGGTGTAATGTCCATCTGTGTCTTCTCAGCCAGGATTTGTATTCTCTAGTTAGTTCTTTAATTGTTGTTTCTCTTTTGTTCAAGGGGAATACTGCTGCGGATCTTTTTGCTTTCCTGAAGGCACGGCGTCTAAGAAACAGGAGTTTGTCGTACGTATGGATAAGTATTTGAGAGATTTTGTTTGGATTGGCTCGCTGTGTCTTGTATGAAATAAGCAGAAGGGCGTAGTCCGTAGTTTCATGTTCTGGTGTATCGCTGGATTTTGAGTATCGGTTTGTGAGATCTCTTATGCTTTGGGCTGAGAGGCGCAGACTATTTCTTTGGTTATTTTGCTCAAGTCCACTCTCCATTTTATCCCGGTTGATGTGTGGTGATTTCCATGTAGTTACCAGGATGTTGTGATCGCTAGATGTAGTTAGCTGGACATCAAAGGAGGTTGCTAAAGGTAGCATGGGTTCAGATACAAAAGTGTAGTCAATAGTTGATGCCGAATTGTTGTTTGCCCATGTTGGAGTACGGGTGTTGCTTTTGTATACTGTGTCCAAGTTGTGAAGGTGTCTCGAGTTCATCAATTTGGTCCATGCTTCGCCTCGTCGTTCACTCTGCGTATTGGCTTTAGTAGGGTTTTGTTTGCAATGGGCGTTTAGGTCGCCACATATTATAATGTGGTAGGTGTTGTGGGTGGTACGTACTTCGTCCACAGTGGATTCGATTAAGTCCAAAAAGTTTTTTTCATCAATTGCAGCAGGGTTCCAATAGACGTTTAGTATTGCCATCGGAATCGTCTGATGGAGTGCCTCATTGTTAGAAGGGAGTTCCCATGTTAGCAGTAGTGCCTTTAGTGAGTAGTTTGAGACAATAATGTCTGTTATTGCTAAGCCACTGTTGATACGGCATGCGATTAGGAGGCCTGAGGATGGTCGACCAACTGATCATTTTGACGCTGGTGGTAAACGGAGGTCAAAGCCGTCGAGTGATGGAGTTTTGGTCAGCCAGGTTTCCTGGAAGCACCATAGATCGGCTGTTCCTAAATTGACATCGCTGGGTGAGGTGAGGTGCTTGAATCCTCTAGTGTTCCATGATTGTAGTTTCAGATCACGAGGTGGTCTATTTTGGGTGTTTGTCGAAACTTGTAAGTTGGTCCTGTCCATGAGTTGCTATTTCGATCGATGTGTTGCCAGTGCCTTTGGGAGCCAAGCCCAGAAACTAGTTGAGGTCGGATTTTTGGTTTTGGGCGTTGAAGGTAGATTTTGTGGTAAGTGGATGGTTTTGGTAAGATTCTTATGCTGGTCATGTCGTTCCTTTCGGAAGGTTATTTTCGCTTTTCGGTTGACTTTAATAGCAGCATCTGGTTTGGTTTGAGTTCGAGCGGTTTGAGATGGAACTTGGGGCTGACTTGATGGTAGCATATTTGAGTTTTGTTGAGCAGTCATTGAGGTATTTCGATATGAAGGTCTACGTTCATATGAGCTGCCATTTGTGTTGTATTTGGGTCTTGAATAATGGGCATTTTCACTGTTGTTTCGCGATTTCTTTAGTGTGAGAACTGTGCTTTTAGAGCTTGAGTTCTCGTGGTTGATTATCTGTTGTGAGAGATGATGTCCCAGGTTGCGAAAGTCTCTTTCTTGGTCTAACAGTTTGTTTTTGATTCTTCTCAAGGTGATGTGGAGGTGGCACATTGCTCTTCCATGGTAGTGGCTTGGTTCAACAATTCTTAGATCGTCTGATATTATTTGGGTCAGTTTTGGAACAAGATTTATCAGAGTCAGGACTCCTCTTCTGTTTAGTGTGACTTCATCTCTGTTGTCTTTCGTTTGTTCTAATTTCAGAATCCATTTCTTTATTTGGTTCTGTTCTTTGCTTGATTTCAGCTGAGCGTTCTATCTTCTGTCGAAGTTCTTCCAGGGTTAAGAAAGTCGGAGGGCTTTCTTGTTCTTCGAGGTTAGTGTTAATCCTGGGAGTCTTGCTTTTCAAGTCTGATTTAGAAGGACTGGTATTTTCTTCTTGTAGGTGAGATATATCGGGTATTGGGTCTAAGTGCTCTGAAAGATTCATTAGGTATGAATTTTGTAGGAAGTCCTCCGATGTTGTCGGTGAGCCCCTGGTGGCTTGGGTAGTAAGTGAAGGTTGAGGGCTCGATGAGATGTTTGTCTGTTGGGGTACGTTCTTTTGAGAAATCTGCTGTCTCATGGGCAATATATCGGGATTAGTTCTTTTGGTGGTAATTTCTTTTGATGGAAGAGGCGTTTTATTGGTAGCGTCTAAGACTGTGGGATTGTTTGAGTTTTTGGGTCTAGTTGAATCAAAGATTGAGTAGGGTTGCTCCATTTGGTCTTTAGCCGCTTTGCTTCTGTTTTATTCATCATCGATTACTAGAACGATGTTGGTAATTGATCTATTTGTGGGAGGAGGTAGATGCTGTTGGTTTTTTCTGGAGATCGAGTTCACTTGTTTAGCTGCAATGTTTTTGTGTAAGTTTTCAGCTGTGAGATCAATAGGTGGAGCAGATGCATTGGATTGGCTAGTTGGTGCATTTGTTGTTGATCGTTTTTCTAAGAGATTCAGAGTTGATTCTATTTTCTGTAGGCGTGCGTTGATCGCCGCCAAGTTTTTCCATGGAATATTCTTTATGTCTTTTTGAGCTGTGACGTGACCTTCAAGGAAGGTAAGTTTCGTATGGATCTTGGCTTGAAGTGTATGATCTTTTAGTGTTTCATTTAGCGATTCGTATAGTTTGGTAAAGGGAATGAGGGCAATTGATAGTGCCGACATATATGATAGTAAGTCCGGTTTCTTTGAAGGTGTTTCATTTGCAGCTACAGACGATTTTCTACTTGGCCCATTTGTAGGAGTGGATGGAACGTAGAAACTTGATCTGTCCAGGCGTGGGTCGTAATCGCAATGTGATTTCTTTTTGTCTCTCGATTCCTGGGGTGGTCGATTTGTGTGACCAGTTTTGTTAAGTTCAATGTGTTCTACTGGTTCTTGGTGTATTAAATCTTGTTGTTCAATTGGTGGAGTGGATGGGGGAATAGTTGTATCCTGTGAGACTGGGAAGAGTAGTGTTGACATTGGCGGAGAGGGTGGAATAGTTGTTTGTTTCTTGTTTTGAACAGCAATGGGGGCGATGTCAGGGTCTATAGCACGTTGTGGTTCACTTGCTAATGGGCTTGGGGAATAATCACAGGAGAAGATGAACTGGCTAGAATTTGTGGTGAAGGTGGGGCTTGGCAAAAGATAAAATCATCAGGAATCACTATGCTGATCGTTTTGTCTGGTGTGGAATCGCTTTCTAGGTTAGCAAGTTGAGTAGCTTTTTGTCCTGTATAGAGTGGCTTGGCTTTTGAAGAGGTTGGTGTGTCCTTTTCATTTCCTTCAATTTTTCTGTGCTTGCTGAGTGGTTGTAGATCGTATACTGCATCCAGTAGTTCAGCATCTGTAAGCTCATATTGTGCGTCTATGTGGTTTCCTCCTTTTTTTTTTTGAAAGAACTTTGTCAGTGTTGACAATGGCGAAAGCTTTGGTCTTATATTTAAGATTTTGTTTATGGCTTTGCATGCTTTCATATTTATGCTGTTTTTTTGTACTGTTGCATTGTTTTCAGAAGTAGTATTGACTTTGAGTTGTCTTTTTTTTTCTTTTCGTCGTCATTTGCGCTTGGCGCGGATGTTTTTTTGAGTTGGTTGGGCTTGCATTCTGTCTCTCCGTAGGTTGAGTGTCTGGGAGGTGTGGCCCAGGATCTTCAAAGATCTCACAGCGCT
This sequence comes from Ambystoma mexicanum, assembly GCF_040938575.1. Taxonomy (NCBI): domain Eukaryota; kingdom Metazoa; phylum Chordata; class Amphibia; order Caudata; family Ambystomatidae; genus Ambystoma; species Ambystoma mexicanum. The sequence continues at coordinate 142,432,430 of NC_090924.1, forward strand.
CCTGCTCTGATGACGTTGCGGGCAGGGCGTGAAGCTGGCGATTTGCGATCGCAGCAAGCTTGGGTCCAACCGCCTCCGTTTTTTCGCTGCAGAAGTCTCGCAGAGCCGCGGGAGCATCGCCGGCCACAGAGTCTGCAGCGGCCAGGCAGGCATCAGGGTTTCCGACCACATTTCTCGCCGGACCCGATGACGCTTCTACGCCAGGGAAGGCGGAGGAGCCCAGTGAGGCCGGATAGGTCTCCAGGGTCTCTACCACTGCCCGCGCGGACCAACACACGGATGCGGGCCCACCAGAGGTCTGCTCCTTGACTGCAGACACAGCACCCCCTCCGGGGCGAGCCGGTAAGCGAGCAAGGAGAGACGTGGCGGGAAGGGTCATGTTTGGTGATCTTGGAGTGGTGTTTGAATTTGTTTGTTGACAATGAATAGTAGATGTCTCGAGCTCCTCAGGGGGTTTCAAGCGAGGATCAGTTGAGAGCTGAGGGTCATTCAGCACAGGCCACAGGCTTTTACTTAAAGTCTGTGTGGGTAGTTTGAATACTTTCTTTCCCACTTTATTTCCAGCAATTTTGGCGGATTTGATGGTGGGTGCTGAGCTATTTGGTGAATTTTGAGGTTCTTCTAGAGGGAGTTTTTCAAAGTGTGGACGGGGTCGCAGACTTTTTAGGCGCCCATTTTCTTCCTCTAGAGCAGTATGTGAGGGGGGCAGTCAGTCCAGTCATGCCAGCCATGACTGCAGGACTGCCACTCTCCGCCACTCCGCGTCCGCTCCGCGGTAGCTCTGAGTCTTTATGGTGGGTAGGTTTGACTCCTCCTTCAGGTAAATGTGGCCAGGGAAAACAGACCAACAGAAAGTAGACTGCAGGACTGCCACTCTCTGCCACTCCGCGTCTGCTCCGTGGTAGCTCTGAGTCTTTATGGTGGGTAGGTTTGACTCCTCCTTCAGGTAAGGGTGGCCAGGGAAAACTGACCAACAGAAAGTAGACTGCAGGACTGCCACTCTCCGCCACTCCGCGTCCACTCCGCGGTAGCTCTGAGTCTTTATGGTGGGTAGGTTTGACTCCTCCTTCAGGTAAGGGTGGCCAGGGAAAACCGACCAACAGAAAGTAGACTGCAGGACTGCCACTCTCCGCCACTCCGCCAGTTCGGTTTGTTTTTGAACTAACTCCTGTGAGTGGGCCATGAAAATAATGTCGTAAAGAAATATTGTTCTGTCTCCACTATGTGTGACAACATCAATGCTGACGATTCTATAACGTTATCACGTGTGCAGATTCCCACTTTAATCTATGCTCGCTTAGTCCAAAACTCTAAATGTGCAACCTCGCCCTAGCATTAATATGCACTAGCATTTTACCTGATTGCATTGTGCTCTAGTATTTTGATTGTGCATTAGCACCCTCACCTGATTGCATTGTGCTCTAGTATTTTGATTGTGCATTAGCACCCTCACCTGATTGCATTGTGTTCTAGCATTTCGAATGTGCATTAGCACCCTCGCCTGATTGCATTGTGCTCTAGTATTTTGATTGTGCATTAGCACCCTCACCTGATTGCATTGTGCTCTAGCATTTTGAATGTGCATTAGCACCCTCACCTGATTGCATTGTGCTCTAGTATTTTGATTGTGCATTAGCACCCTCACCTGATTGCATTGTGCTCTAGCATTTCGAATGTGCATTAGCACCCTCACCTGATTGCATTGTGCTCTAGTATTTTGATTGTGCATTAGCACCCTCACCTGATTACATTGTGCTCTAATATTGTGATTGTGCATTAGCACCCTCACCTGATTGCATTGTGCTCTAGCATTTCGAATGTGCATTAGCACCCTCACCTGATTGCATTGTGCTCTAATATTTTGATTGTGCATTAGGACCCTCACCTGATTGCATTGTGCTCTAATATGTTGATTGTGCACTAGCACCCTCACCTGATTGCATTGTGTTCTAGCATTTTGAATAGCCCTTTTGCATCTCCACAACGTAAATGTACTAAAATGAACTTCCCAGTAACTAGTGCTTTAGGTCTCTGTGCTAAAGTTGAATCTAGATCTCAGTTTGCTTGAATATCCTCACTGCTTCTCTATAACGCAAAGGTACTAATGTTAGCTCATGGCACATCCCAGACATTAACGATTTAGGCACTTCACTGAAGTATCTACTTAATATCTAGATGCTAGCTTACAGCATGCTTCTAGCATAGTTAAGAAAATGTCCCCTACTTGCCTCTCAAAAGCCACCGTGGCCCTTATACTATTCACTGTTATATCCAGCACAATGGCCTTTACTTTCCAAACTAACCCCCCCAAGGATAGAAACCTGAGACTCAGGTCCAGATTACCTAGCATCTACCAGCCGGTAGGTAATCACCAGAATAACGCCAACAGACGTACTATTACCCAACCAAAAAACCTATCACCGAAACAATCCAATAACACTGGTGATCAAACTCCAACTACAACCTACGCACCTCTGGAGTCCCTATCACCTAAAACCTGTCTAACTAGCAAACCTAATAGTTCTCTAACACTACTAGGATCTCTCGTCAACGCGAGATCAGTGGTGGCCCATGCCACAGAAATAGCGGATATCCTAAATGAGGCGTGGCGGTAGGATTTCTGTTTTAAAAATACAATATTTTCCTGGTGTCCAGCGAACTGTGAAGCTCTGAAAGTTCGCTTCACTTGTTGCACGTTACTCTGCCCTGCACAGCACTGCGAGCCTCAGCTCTTGCTGTTTCTTCTTTTTCCAATTGCCACACGCCGCTTCCTGGAGGAGGTGGAGCTCTCTGGCAACACGTGACGGATCACGTGATTGTGCCGGCCTATTTCAGCAGACGTGAGCCACCCTTGCGGTGCTAAGCCCGGCGGGCACAAGCCCACTGGCAGTTGTGCGGCTGTTTGGCAGATGGTGGCATTTGAGAATTTTGTTCAAGGTACTGTTTAATACCAACGTTTCCATTTATTCCAGGTTCCTAAACCTAGTACTGTGGCATTCCTTGAAATGTTACTAGATGTTAAGGTTATCAACATATTAGGGTGTTGTTTTGTATTTTAAACGCAACGTAAAGTTTTAATACCTTTAAAAACATTAAAAAAAAAAATGTTTTTGTTGTATAACATTCCATGTTCACCCTAAAAACAGGCATGCCATCGGAGATAACTAGAGACCCGATGGTCACTTCATTATCTTTAATGCCTAATATACCGGATCTAGCTCCGCTCCCTCAAACTCCCATTAATCAAAACATTCCTAAATTACAGGAAAAGACCAAAAGTCGCACTCGTATTTAAAAAAAAACATTATTTTAACTCCAATCAACAAAACTCCAAATGACATCCGTAATTTTTCTGTGAAAAAGTCACATGAACCAATAACGTCCAATTCGACTGATTTGGCATCTTCTGTAACAATCCCTCCAGAGTCACCACTACCTAATGGTGATGTAAATGATTTGATTCCAATACAAAATCCCACTTTTAATAATGAGGCTTCTGCTCCTTCTTTGAGTTCTACCATTTCAGATCAAACTTTATTAACTGTACCTCATTCGCCCATTAAAACTATTAAACCTATGCAAATCTTCTCCACCGTTTTAGAAGAGTCATCTCTTGACTCTGAAGTGATGACAAATGAAAGCCAAAAAACAGCACAAGTTTCATCGTCAGGGAATGTTTCATTGGCTTCAGTAATTATTGAAGACGTGGGACAAGTCTCTCAGAATAAGTTTCTTTCATCCCCCTCTCAAAATCCCCCTGAATGCAGGGACTTTGAAAGCTCAAGAGTCTCAATTATGACTGACTATGCAGAACCGTGTTCCATGGATTCAACAAGACAAAATGAGGAGATCTCTTTTTTGCAACCAACCCCTCGTCGCTGTCAAACTTCTGATAAGAAACGACAATCATCTGTATCTTCGGCCAATCCTGCCCTATTAGAAGTCACCTTGGGGGCTATTAACACTACTATGTCTACTTTATTTAAGCTCTTTAACTCTTTGGATCAGAAGTTAGCTGTCCAAACCGACAAGATAAATCACATAAGTGACTGGATGAGAGACACCTCGCTTAAATGTTCTAAAAGCCTTTCTTTAGTAAATCTGGAGCAAAGAATAGTCCATCTTGAATCCTATTTGTCAGCCCATCAAGGTTCAAACGTACACCCAGGAACATCTATTATACAGCGTCTCTCACACTTAGAGAGTTTGATCCAAGATTCTCTGACTATTACGCCAGCATTACCAATATTTTCTAAAATTATTCGACCAATTGAATGTGTTGAGGAAGCTGATACGGTAAAACATAACGAATCCTGGATTAGTGTTGATTTTCCTGTGAGAAGTGCGGGTCAATCTATATCCTGTAAATCTCGTGGGGGCGTCAACCAAAATGCACAGAAAATAGGAGGATCTTTGTTAAATAATAGAAAAATAAAATTGTTGTCATCTAAAGTTACACAAAGAAATAAAAAAGTTCTGACAGATTTAAAAAAATTACCTCAAATACATCCCTCTTCGGATGTCACAAAAACTTTCACTCACAGTGCTGTTGGTCCGTCAGATATATGTGATGAGATAATGAATACCGACTCGGTCGTTACGGCCAGCAATTCTCGTGTAGACGAAGTTTTGCAAGACATCTTTCCACCTCCTCAAGTTGTTCCTCCTCAAGGTATCCCAAAAGAAGTTCTCATTTCATCCCCTAATTATGATCCCTTGAATGAGTTGGTACTTCTCTTAACATCCAAGCCTGATAATATACAAACAAAACAATCTTGCCCGATTGTACAAACGACATTATCTGCTCAATATGGTGTCATCTCTACAGGTGCGGGCAAGTTACCTCCTCCTCTCGCTCCTATGGCGAAAGTTGAAGATCGTTTAAGTGCATTAAGAACTGCGGTGGATTCTTATTTACTCAATAGAATATCAGAGGTGTTACCTGAAGCTCCACATGCCCTTGATCATTCCCCTCATATACATAATTTCAATAAAAATTTGCAAAATGAAGTCCTATCCCTCAAAAACAGATCAGACAATTGCACAAAAATCATGCCTCCTTTTTGTAATAGTCAGCGACCTCAAGATCCGCCTAAAGAAAAAAATAGGAGTAACACTGATGTACGTAATGGTGGTAGTAAACACTATATAAATGACGATAGTGCTGCATTTTCAAAGAAACTTAAACAGTTTCATACTTTAATTCTGAAATGTCGCGATGGGTCCTTCCCAAAGTACGATCTATGTTGTGCTAGTGTCTTCAATATATTTGGAGATATAGAGGGATTGGAAGCCATTTCTTCATCAGATGTGGATCAAGTTGAGTTTCTCTGCGATAAGAATCTTTCCATCGTTAGACTCTGGATAAAGTCTGGTATTGTTCGTAATACATTATGGAATGCCAGAATGGATTTGTTTAATCTTGGCTTCTTGTTAGCTCAAGACCCAGCGCGACAGCAATCTGAGGAGATTGATGGTAATAAATCTATTGTTGGCACTATTTCTGAACCCTCATGTGCCTGCAATTATTGTACTAATCAATCACCATTAGACCCCAATGTGGTATCTAATACCCGTTCATAACCACGAGCAACTACCCCCACCAACGAACTTTCACTTGCTAGTTGGAACACTAGAGGTTACTCTTATTTGCAGTGGAGTTTAGATAACGGGTTGAATAGTTACGACATTGTAGCTTTACAAGAAACGTGGTTAATAAATCCCCCTATATGGGATGATCATGAGATTAGTTTACTGCCAGCAGTCCATGGTGGTAAAGGTAGACCTACAGCTGGTCTGTTAGTAGCAGTGAAAGCGAGTAGGGGTCTGAAAATCTCCCCCTGGCAAGCACCAAACAAATTCATGCAACTGGTTAAGATCTTCTTCAATTCACAGACATATGCACTTATTAATCTTTACAGAAACCCAGTAGGCATTACTGATGACAGCTTTTATGATGCTCTTTCCCTTATTTTCGAACATATCTCTGACCAAAATAATGTCTCTGGAATATCGTTAATGGGTGATTTGAACTTTTCTTGCTTTCATTCGAACAAAAGGAACAAGAATCATGAGGGTGCAAGATGGACCTCTTTTATGGAAAATCATGGTTCAAAGATGGTAAATGGTGCGATCATAGGTGACATTCCCCCTATGAACACCTGGGAAAGAGGCTCCTCAAAAATCTACCATCGATTATATTTTCTTATCTAATACCATCTTCATGAATACCAGCAAATTTGTTATAATTAAACAGACATCTAGTGATCACCACCTTTTAGCCTTATTTTGGGCGGTTGAAATCGGTGATCACTTGAAAACTGCACTTTACTATAAACATACTGTATCTGTCAATAATGGCAGAAACCGTTTCAAATGGTCTGTCAACAAATTACTAGCTCTGAATGATGCTATTCTAAAAAATCAAAGTTTACATAAGGCTGGTTCCTATATAGATGTCTTAAGCACCTTCGCGAATCTTTATCCTGTTTACAGTAAACTAGTTAAAAGACATGTTCATGGGTTTGATCTAGCTCTCTGTGAAAGAAAGAAAGCTTACAGAAGAGAGATCAGAAACTATCAGAAATTGCCCATGATTGATCGAATTAAAGCAGTTAAAGTTGCCTCATCAAGATATCGAAATTGGGTTCGAGCGAGGAGAGCTACCTTTTACCAAATAGATGGCGAATACTTCCTGTCAGCTTGCCGTAGTAAAAATTCTGCCATGGTCTGGGAGCTGTTGAATAAATGTAACACCTCATCCCAAGATCATGCGCAGCTCAATAGCGTACCTGAATCGGTGTGGGTTACACATTTTTCGTCCCTATACGACGATCCCATGATGAACTACTATAATTACAATAGCAACTCTGTAAATAGTTGGACTTTGCATTGTACAAGATTTGCTATTCAAGCCTTTATTAAAGCTTCTTCATCATCTAGAGCGGCAGGCTTGGATGGGCTGACCAATGTAATGCTCAAACAAAACATAACAGAATGGGCACTAATTTTGAACAACAATTACCGTCCAATAACGTTACTAGACGTGCCAGGAAAAATTGTCTCCAGGCAGGTGCTAAGAGATTTTAATGCTTGTTCAAATAAAGTAAATCAACGAGACCCAGCACAAACTGGATTCGTGGCAGGTTTAGGTACTGGCGTTAATTTAATTGCTTTAAATGCCATAAAACAACAAGCAATTCATAAGAAACAAGCCAGATACTTTGCGCTTGTGGATCTTCACTCCGCCTTTGATTCGGTCTCAAGACCAAACCTTATAGATAAGTTAATCAAAGCGGACTGCCCATGCACTCTTATTGACATCATTTTTGCCCTCCATTCACAAACCAAGGTCTATGTAAGACTAAACTCTGAGGGTCTTCTATCAACCCCATTTCCAACGTTTAGAGGGCTGAAACAGGGGTGCATTTTAGCATCTGCCTTGTTCAATTTTTTCATTAATGATGTATGTTGCATTTTTAGCAAAGCAATCGCTGATGCTCCTAAACTGAATGATGTAAAAATGTGTGCCTTATGGTATGCGGACGATCTTGTTTTAGTATCAAAAACTCCCAGTGGTTTACGCAATCTCTTGTCAGCATTATGCTCTTACTTCAAAGAAAATGAATTGGTAGTAAACACGGGTAAAACACAAATTGTCTCGTATGTTCCTAAAGGTTTACGCAAACACTTGTTAAACTGGCAGATCGAGGGGACACCCCTAAAGATGGTACCAAATTACGTCTATTTGGGTCTTATCTTTGAGGTGGTCCAACGTTAGACTCACATCTAAATAAAATTAAGCAGAAGTTAACCACGGCAATCTGTCAGACACGAGTAATTGTTTCTAAATATGGCAAATTCTCCATCAAAGCTGGCATCACTTATTGGGACCAGAATGTTGTAGCAACCATTCTTTATGGTTTGGAAACACTAATTGTCCCCCCAGGGTTTCTTAATTTACTAGAAGCCAAGTTTTGGCATGCAATCTTAAATCTACCACAATGTATTCCCGTTAATACGATATGAATTGGGAATAATTTCTTTAACTGCATTATATAACTGGCGCCTATGTGCCTTATTTCGCAAATGCTTATTATCTACACATGATAATTCTACATTATCAACCATCTCAGGTTACTTGCTCAACTCTACAGAAGTATTTCCGAAATGCTGGTCTACGAAAATATTAACAATCATGGTGCATGCGGACATATCACTTGATCTTCTTACGGTTCATCCGGAGCAAGCAAAGAAGAAGGTGTATATGATGGACTGGATTGATACCAGAACTCAGTGTTTAACTTATAAAGACTTTGATTCTACAATCTTTGGTCCAAAGCGTTTTAAAAACATTGCCTCCTATCTATGCTTGGCACCTTCTGCTGCCTTAAGAACTGCCATTCTTCGCTTGAGGCTTAACATCTGGCCCACCCGTGAAATTAAAACAAGAAGAAAACAAATCTCTTCTGACCTCAACTGGTGTAGGTTTTGTAAAAATGTACTGATTGTAGAAACTCTTCAACACCTAATATTGGAGTGTCCAGCACTTTGTTAAATACTTTGCATATTTTGCACAACTTGATCTGAAAAATAGATGGGTTGCCTTGGCAGCCTCTGAATGTATGAGTATAAGAATTGCAACGATTAATTTTCTACAGGCCTTGAACTTAGAATGATGATTTTACAGTATGCTATGAATTTATATGGTTTTTTCTTATGTGGATTTTATGTTTATGAATTGTTCTAAATCTATATAAATTGAAAAAGTTGATGTAATTTCAACTATATTCAATAAATAAATAATAATTAAAAAAAAAGATATCCTAAATAATGACAATTTGGACCTACTGGCCATAACTGAGACCTGGCTCCACGAGGCTGCAGGACCAACACTAATGCTAGCAGTGCCCGATAAATACCAAATTCTCAGAGCCGACAGGCCTAATGCCAGAGGCGGCGGATTAGCCATCATCTGCAAATCTACCTATCCCATCAGACTTGCCACATCAGTCTCTTACTCATCCCGTGAAGTACTCACAGCTAAAATGCCCCTCTCTGAAAACCGCACGCTCTCAATCCACTTAATATATAGACCCTTAGGGCCTGTAGGCACCTTTGAAGATGATCTAACCAGCCTTATAGCCAACAATACCAAAGACCACTCCCAAACCCTACTTCTGAGAGACTTTAACCTTGGCTTTAATGCAACTAACGATAAACACGCAGAGTCAGTTGCAGCCCTGCTCAAGGACCACGGCCTTGATCAAAAAATCCTCTTCCCCACCCACATCAAAGGAAGGACCCTCGATTGGGTATCCGAACTGAACTGCAACATCAGTATCACCGATATTCTTCCACAAACATGGACGGATCACTATCTAATAACCTTCTCCGCCACCTTGCATCTCCTTAGCCCTAAAACTAACAACATGGTTCCCCCCCTCCTAACTAGAAGTAAGAAGGACATGACTGCGGAAAACATTATCCCTCTCCTCCTTCTAGCCATATCTGGATTGGAAAGTAACAACCCGGACACCTTGGTAAATACTTTCAATGATGCTATGACCAAAGCACTAGACACAGCTGCTCCAGCCAAACTACGCAAAGCTAAACAGAAAGCCCATTTAAACGCCTGGTTCACACCCCACCTCAAGTCGCTAAGATTACATAAAAGAAAGCTCCAGTCCATTTGACGCCACTCTCCCACTGATTACACCAAAAATAACCTTACAGAATTTGCCAAATCCTACAAAAAAGAAATTATCAAAACCAAGAAGAACACCTTTAATGACAGGATCGCAAAAGCCAACTCCAATACTAAAGAGCTCTTCACTATTCTCCGTGAGCTGGAATCCCCTATTCAACCAATAGACAATGCCCCTAAAAACAAAGTTTGGTGCACAACCATACAAAACTCCCTTGCCAACAAAATCTCCTTGCTTCAATGCAAAATTGCTAAAAAAAAGGTCACACTCCCACCTCTGGACCAACAAACAACCCAATGCCAGGAGAATAAGACCACTGCTCCATTTAGATTCAAATCTATCTCCATAATTGACACAGAAAAAATAATACTCTCCCTCAAACCCTCAAACTGTAAGGGTGATTCCTGCCCAGCACAATTAATAAAGGACACAGCCAGGGATCTAGCTCCCTTCATTTCCAAGCTCATAAACTCTTCCTTTAAATCTAACACAGTACCCACCAACCTCAAAGAATCATGGGTCCTCCCATTATTGAAAAAACAAACTCTGGACCCTACCATCCCCACCAACTACAGACCAATCACCACAGTGCCCTTTCAACTAAAAATCCTAGACAGAGCTGCCTACATACAAATCCAGGACTACCTGGAGGCCAACTACCTGCTTGGTTCTCGGCAATCTGGCTTCCACCCACTCCATGGCACGGAAACAGCTCTGCTAGACCTTAAGACACAAATTGAGGAATTTAAAGATAACGGGAAAACAGCCTTGCTTCTCCTACTGGACTTTTCGGCCGCGTTTGACTTGGTGGACCATGCAGTCTTATGCAACCACCTCGAATCCGCCGCCAACTTCACCGGAGATGCTATAGCCTGGGTACAATCCTTCTTAGCAAATTTCACTATGCGAGTCTTCTCCACCACCAACTCAGCTGACCCCATCAAAGTAACCTGCGGTGTCCCACAAGGATCCTGCGTCTCCCCCACCATGTATAATATCTTCACCAAGCCTTTGTTTGACAAGTTGGACAGATCGGGTGTCATCTACAAGAATTACGCAGATGACACCCAAATCCTCATACCCCTTTCGGGCAACTACAAGATGGACTCAGCCTTGGTGAACAAGATATACACTCTCATTCAGGCATGGATGGCCACACATGGCCTCTGCCTGAATGACGATAAAACAGAACTACTAATCCTCGGCTCTGAAGCCAACATTCAAAAACTTTGCCCAAACTACACATTCTTCAGCATTGATAACAACCCTATCAAGGTGATGCCTGTGGTTAAAACCCTGGGATTGTATCTGGACTCCTCCCTTGCTCTCAAGAAGCAGGTCAACTCCGTCACCTCCTCCACCACTTACACCTGCAAACTCATCCACGCAGCTAGACCTTACCTCTCCAGTAACAGCTGCATTACATTAGCTAACGCCCTTATCATGTCAAGGCTAGATTACTGTAACGCCCTGTATTCTGGAACCAATAAATATATCACTGATAAACTTCAAAGACTACAGAACAATGCCCTAAGAGCAGCATTAAATATCCCCTACAGAGAACACATCACTAACTTTAGGAAAGAGGTTAATTGGTTAAAAATAACAGATAGAATCCTACTTAAAACAGCTTCCCTCACATCCAAGTGTCTTAACAACCTAGCCCCCCCGTATCTTATGGAAAAAATGAACAGGAAAATCCCCACACGACCCACAAGATCTGCCAACACCTCCAAACTAGAAATTCCAAGGTTTAAACGCTCCACCGCGGGAGGAACTAGCTTTCCTGTCAAAGCTGCTCACTGCTGGAACAAATTACCCCTTGACCTCAGAACAGAACAACCGTACCCGAAATTCAGGCATAAGATAATCAATTGGCTGTGCGCCAATGACACATAGCTTACACCTGCCTCCGACCTAGCCACGACCTACCCTTTGACCGGACACCCCAAGACATGCCCTGTGCGGGGTATATGTCTGCACATACTCCTGTATATATTTGCTTTTTGCTGCTGTGTTTCATATGTATATGCTTGTATATAGTCTCACATATATTTGCTCTTCTTGCCGCTGTGTTGTATATATTCATGCAAAATACTCTAACAAGCTTAAGTCTTCATGTAACTCTTGCGCCCGGCTACCCACTGGTTTGGCGCGCATTAACAAATAAATAAACAAACAAACAAACAAACAATGTTGTCTAGATAAATTATGAGACGGACACCTTGCTCTCTTAATTGAGCTACTACAGGCCTTAAGAGTTTGGTGAAGACCCAAGGCGCCAAAGAGAGTCCGAAGGGGAGACTTGTGAATTCCCAATCTCGATTTCTCCAGGAGAATCTGAGGTAACTGATGTGTGCTTGATGAATCGGCACTGCGAGGTAAGCGTCTTTTAAGTCTAGGTGCATAAGCCAGTCGTTCGGTCTCAGAAGATCTCTGAGCATGTGTATACCTTCCATTTTGAAATGGCGGTAAAGGATGAATTCGTTGAGCGCTCTGAGGTTTATGACTGGGCGCACTTTTTTGGTTTTCTGCCTACCAGAAATATGGGACTGAAGAAGCCTCCCTGACTTGAGCAGGGACGAATCGCTTGCTTCTGATGGAGACTGAGTATTTCGCTGTCTAAGGCGGTTTGATCTGATAGAGACATTACTAAGGGAGTGGGGCGACATGTCTGAATGGGCTGCGTGAAAAACTCTAGGCGTAGACCCCGAGCTGTGTCCCTTACCCAGGCATCTCCCGATAAGGTATCCCAAGCATTTGCAAACATCCTTAACCTCCCTGCCATAGGTGTTAGAGGCGCTGGCGCAGTTATCAGTACACTGACCTGTAGGTTGTTGTTGGGCTGGGTATCTAGCCGCTCTCCTCCAGGGACGCCCTCTTCCACGACCTCTCGAGGGGAAGAAAGTGTCGGGGCGTTCTTGCCAGGAATTATGCTGACCTCTGGATTGTTGAGGTCTCTTGTCGAAGAAGTAACGGCCGGAAGAGCGACCTCTTCCTCGTCCGGCCCTGGAGAAAACCTTGGTTGCAAATACTCTTTTTATTGAAGCCATTGCTTTGTCCACCGCTGTGAATGTCCCGATGAATTTTGTCATCTCCTTCATAAAAGGATCTCCGAAAAGCTGGCCTTGCGCAGTTGGGCCGGATTCTGTGTCTGCCAGTTTGGTTAATTTGGCATCTATTTTGTATAGGATGCCTTTCCGTCGCTCTGATGAGATGGCGCAACTGGCATTGCCCAAGAGGCAAATAGCCCTCTGGACCCAACCGGACAGTATCACTGGGTCGATGGGGTCCGATGAGGTGATGGCTGCATTCGCAGGATTCGGAGATTTTTGCTAGTGGACCTGCTATGTCCAGTACTTTATCCTGGCAGGCCTTCCAGGCGCGATCAATACCCTTCCTGGGGTCTTTAACGTTTTTACCCAGAAAGGTAATCATTTTAGAATCAAGCTCTGGAGTCAGAGCTACTTTATCTGCAATGTCTGGTCGTAGACATTCAGCACGTAGTCTGGCCCAAACTTCTTTATCGAGTCGCTTGCGCAGCCTAAGGTGGATGTCTTGGAAGATGGTTCCCAGTCGGTGGACCTGGGGTGTATTAAGTCTTCCGGGGTAAATGTACCTTCAGTAGAAGGTTTGGTCCCGGTTGTGTCTTTAGGGATGGGGTCTGCCGCAATCCCTGACGCAGAGGGTTTTGAATCCTCAAAATGAAATTCCTCATCTGAAGATGAGTGAAAAAGATCAGCGTCGTAGACGTTCTTATTATGATCTTCTTCTTCCGAGCCCTGTCCATATCCCTCCGGGCTTGAGGGTCTATTTCCCCTGATTTCCTCTTCGGGGTAAGAGAGTTGATGGGCAGGGGTTACCTTCCTTTTCATGAAGGCTTGTTTCAGCCTTGAGAAGGCGGCCATTACGGCAGCTGTGTCATTAGATGGCTGGCTCGGGGGGGGTCGTAGAGGTTTTACTCTTGCGAGCCGGTGTACATCCCCCTTTGGTAAGGTGCTTCCTTTTCTGTGGTCTCTTCCTCCCAGGAGGGGAGGTCCCTCTGAAATGCCCCTCCATAGTGTCTAGGCGATTTTGTATGGGAATGAGCATATCCGTTACAGCTTTCTTAACGCTGGTCTCCACAGAGGATCCCAGAACCTTCTGTAAACTATGAGCCATTGCCACTTCATCTATGCAACAGTGATCTCCCTCAGCCTCAGACCAAGCCTGATCTGATTGAGGCGAGTACTGTTCTGCCATTATAAAATAAATGCACCTTACTCACTTTTTTTTTTTTTCTTTTCTGGGCTTCTGAACGCCTTCTCTCACTGCCCAATAATCTTATTTCAGTTCAGCTTTGTAATTGTTCTTAATATGCTAAATAGGAGATTTCTTTGATCTATCCGCAGTGAAAAAACCTGCAAGAAGAAACACTCGTTCTTGTCTGAGGAAAGATTCCGGCGCTCGAGCTGCAAGAAACCGTTATATTCTAACGGGCATGCGCGAGCGCCGGAATGTAATGAAAAGGACCAGGAGAGCAGGATCTCCCCTGGCGGCCCGCAGGCGTTGCAGCGTGCTCTGGCTAAGCCGCGCCGGACTCCCGGTGCTTCAGGAGCGTAGCGAAGCTGCGGGGAAGCCACCACGAGTATGGTGAGGGATCCGCTCGATGAGCGGATTAAATAACGGCTGATCAGCTGTGACCGTGTGAAGCACAGCCTCACATTAAGCGGTCTCCGAGGCCAGACGACTGGCGTTGGAGCTCAACATAAAAGTATGAATTCTTTTTTTTTCTTTTTTTTTAAAAATAAATATTGAAAGTAAAAATCGTATAAGTCTATAACCATGCAGTAAACATATATTATGACATTTTGCAAGGTTATCTTTTAAATTATAAAATCATTACGTAAGCAGTGCTAAACATGAAGTACTTATCTCTTGCTGTGAGCAGCAAAGAAAGAGTAAGTGTCATCATGTTTAGGACAGTTTATGCAGGGGATCTGTACTACTATTGGTGGACTAGGTCACGTGTTGATGGCCTCTAAATGAACTAGAGCTAAGCTCCCTGGGAAATGTAGTTTCTTCAGAGACTCTTACCTTTTGGGTTATGATGTTACTGTTATATTACTGTTATATTGCTTTGCTTAATACATATATTTGGTGCACCTGTTTTCTGCACATTACTCATGGCACATTCACATTTGGTGCACAAATATCTTGCTGCTGAGTTTTTTCTTTATTGTTGAATAAAAGAAAGAGAAGCATAATGGGAGCTTCCGGTCTTGACATAGAATTATAATTCCAAGATTCTCAGAACCTTGGCTAATGTTACACTTGGATTCACAGCTAACAATTCGAGAATTACCACACACATGTGGTAATACAATAAATAAATATGGAGAGAATCAATGCATACAAATATGAGGCACATACAGGGAAACTTTGGTAAGGAAGAAACAAATACCATGACCAGAAAATGACACTACTATTAGAGTTCATCATCATGTTTAAACCATATACCGTCTTTCTTGGGTGTGCTTATGGTTCCATATATGTGCACCCTGAGCTCAGACCAAACCCTAAGGAAAGTACCTTAAGGAGATACCACAAGGTCTAGGTTTACATATACAGCACCTTTAGGGTATGTGTATCATGTTTTAAATGCAGAATGCACAGATCAACTCCTCTGCTTAAAATTCTGTCACTGAACACAAACAACTCCTGGAGTGTGTGATGCCATCGATGATGCCAATTGTGATGTTCTGCATGTTAGTTTTAGCAGCGCCTGTTGGTAGCGTTAGTTGCACAGATTTTCTTGAATAATATGTATCCATTGTACCATTACAAAAGAAGGGAAAAGACAACATAAAACATCCTACCCAATACATAGATTGAAGAGCCCAATGAATCCACTGTGCAATTACATATGTTAAACACTTGACGAGCTCCACAAAAATATTGGTCAATGACAATATTCAAACAACTCCGCACATTGAAACAAAACAGAGTGTTTGAGGCCACAGATAGCCATTAACTACTTGTAACCACATTGAGTGAGTTTTTCATCGCTAGGTAGTGTCTCCGGTAGCGCCATATGTCCATCGATTTAGCCAAAGTATACCCCAGGCCTAGAACAATGACCCTTCTTTCATTGGCTTTCACCTACTCGTGTAGCCATTGATTGATAGTAGGTGCAGTTTTGTCCATCCATCACACCACAATACATTTACAATCCAAGAGCACTGAAAGCACAATGAATGTACCTAGTATTTTTGGCTGTGATGGGGTAAGACCTAGCAGGCAAGTTAAAGGATATTCAACAGCCTCAGTGGTGATAATATCAGCAAATATATTAGTGACAGCCACCCAGAATTCACTAATCTTGGAACAGGCCCATGTCATGTTTTAGAAATCATCCTCAAGTTTCTTGCCATTGGGTGCAGCCTCCAGATTCCTTTCGATCAAACCTTTCAATTTTTAGGGGGGAGTAATATGTTTGGTGTAGAAAGGAAAATTGTAATGCACAGTGTTTATAATTCAGTTTCCAACAGATCTTTTCCCACTTCTTTTCATCAATTATGTATCCCAACGCAGTTTCCCATCTTTCTTTGATCCTAGCATTATCAAGTCTTAGGGTAAGCATAGCCAAACCATATAATGCGGAAATTAGTTTAGAGGAGGTATCTGCTGGGTTCTATGTTCATTCATGGCCCGCTTTTTTTTTTTGCTGAAAATGTTTTGCCCAAAAAAATCATCAATTTATTTTTAATTTGGGGGTCCCCCCAATTCCCCCATCCCTATTATTTATTCCCTATACCACCCACCCTACCCCTTATGTACCCCCCACATTTTTCAATTTTTTTTTGTGCTAAACATTTCTGGAAAAAGTGCCACGAAAAAAACAGACGATAAATGAACATTGTACCTTCTGCTGACATGAATTATTTCATAAAGGGGGGGGGGGCATGGCTAGGCAGCCATGCAGTAGGATGCGATTCCTGTTGCTCCTGCTGATCCGTGTATGATCCTGCCCTGAAACGAAGGTTGCAGCCAACATCAGCGCCCAGTACTGCAGCAACATTTTGATAAAGAAGGTGTGTCCAGCTGGGTACAGGCTGGAAACAGTGGGAGCCACAATAACAGAGAGCGAGTCGACCAAAGTATGCGACTCGGTGTGAGGAGGAGAACAAAGATGGCACTGTTGGGTAGACGGTAACTTTCGTGAATGCAGGACACCACGATAAGCTATGGCTTTGCCAAGGGATAACCCCGAGAAGCAGCAGCACGGCATGAATCCACATGAGGTCGAAGTGCTGCGGAGCGTACAGCTAATTGGGGCCTGAGACATGTGAGCCCATAATGCGAGGATTTAGCAGTAGAAGAGCACATTGTCACAGGGTCATTGAAGGTGCAGCAGCGTAATGGCGAGGTGAGGGACGAGAGAGCAACCCTTGCAGGCAAGCCTTTCCTCGGGATAGCAGATGGTATTGGGCTGTATCCATTTGCTGCAGGGCCCCTGCGGTGTGTCAGACGCATAGCTGTGCCGGAGGAAGCACCGGCCCCTCCTGGGTGGAATACCCACTACAAGTCCGGTCAACGATACAGTGTGGGATACAACCCAGGTCAAGCCACTGAGAGCCAGCGGAGGTGCAGCCAGGCTTGCAGAGGCTGCTGCAGACAAACAAGGCACAACTTGATGAGGTCCCACATTCAAGCAAACACAGCTTTGGAATGGGACCCACGCGGTTACCAATGTGCACACATGGTCGGACCATTCAACGACACAGATAGTTTCATGTAATGGATGTAGTTGTCGGCTGTAGTCATAATGAGGAAGATGGGACGTCGCATGAGGGAGGCAACAGTCTGGTCCTGCATGCTAGCCGAGGTGGTGCCAGTGGCAGATAAGCACAGGAAAGCGCGTGCATGCAAAGCATCGAAATACAAAGGGGAGACAAACATTGACTTGCATGCAGTCTGGAGCTGCATCATTGCAAGGGCCCAGGAGTGCAGTGCTGTATTCCGCAGGCACAGCAAAATCCTGTAATACAGGGGGATAAGAAATAAGCGAATGGGACAATCAAGTAACAACTGCATGTCTGTCACCATGGACAGGCTCAGAAAGGAGTAGGAAGCACCCTTGCAGGCAGGTTGCATGTACATGACAGGCTACTTCCCATCTTGGGCATATAACACAACTGAAAAGTGCTGTACAATAGGTTCAATGAAGCTATGCTGGGAGCCATATACGGAAGGTATACATCTGTTGATCCGCAAGGAAACAGAAGGTCCTACATGGTGTGGCAGGGCCACACATCTATCAGTATTCTAATCCATGTGACAAAGAGCCAAACAATTCACAGCAGGGTGCAGTCACTGATTCCATGACAATCTTTGGGGTATATGATCAGGGGTAGAAGGTGGCTAGTGCCTCTAACTATAGGTGAAACAGCCTAGAATACCGCAAGCAATACCCTCGGACATGCTACTAAAATTAAGTGAATAAGAGCCAAAAAGGGGGAATACCCACTTGGGAGTGGTGAGATAGCAAACAGCGGATTTGATACACATCTGCTTTGTGCACACAAGCTAATGAGCAGTGGTGCATCACAGCAAAGGGCCATGGTTTCCAAGACCCAAAAAAGCAAAGGGAAGCAACCCACACTGGAAGTGTTTACCAAAATTATACACTGAGCGGAGGGCACTGCCCAGATGACCTCAACACTACAAGGACAGCAGATGCATGAGAAAGGAGACCAGCAGGTCCTGCATGCCATAGCAGCCTTGAAGGTGGATCTTGAGTCCGAAATGGATTCTATCAGTATAGATGTGAATCTTTTAAGGCAAGATGTGAGGTCACTGGTCGAACACACAGAAACACCTGAAAAGGAAGTAGTAGTGAACACTAGTGGCTTCAATGACACCTCAGAAGAAGTCAAGGTACTGTCACAACAAGTTTGTAATCTTGTGGAAAGAGCCGAAGATGCGGAAGGAAAGGCCAGACACAACAACTTAAGAATTATTGGGCTCCCGGAAGGAGAAGAAGGTTCAAACCCGACCAACTTTATAGAGACTTTGCTGCTACAGGAAATAGGCCCTCAAGGCTTCACGGTCGATGGGGCAAATAACTCCTTAATGAGTAAACCACAGCCTGGAGCCCTGCCTGGGCCAATATTAGCTCAGATACTGAACTATAAAGATAGGAAAAGGATACTTGAGCAATTCCAAAAATGAGGGACAATCCAGCGAGCATCTGCCACCATAACCGCATACCCGAACTACAACCTACAAATGTAGAAACAGAGAATGAACTACGTAATTGATCAAAAGTAGACAGCAGTATTACGCTCACCTGGTCTCTGCGGAGGCGTTGGGGCATGGTTGCAGCCCTCCCTGAACTTGAATCACCCCCTTCAGACCTCTCCTTCAGTAGAAAAGCTATGAGCGGTGCTACGTGGTGATACTGCTCCTGTGAATTATGGAAGATAAGCTCTCCGTCCTGCTACTTCTGGCAGGGACGCGTTGAATGGGATCTAGTTCCTTCACTGAACCCTGATAAGGATTAGTCCAGTCCAGCTGCGACTATGATTCTCCTTATGATTGCTTAGTCTTTCTTGAGCTCTTGTGATGCTGTTCCTTCTGTTTAATGTTCTTTATATGTTGCTCCTATTTATGCCCGCAATAATGTTTCTCTTCTGTTTTCTTCCCTTAGATGGAAATGCGGCCTCAATGCAGCTGGGAGACGCGAGATGCGGCCGGATGGAAGATGGATGCTACCGCAATGTTCAACAGCAGGTAAGTGATGGTTTAAGAAAAGCGTGAAGTAGGGCGAAGCGCAACCTTAAACTGACTGTTTTTTTTCGATGTCTAACCATGTCTTCTGTTTTTCCTTGCTGGCGCTGCTGTTGACGATGGAGCGTGTCATGCTGTGGTGCCAGGATGAAGATTTCGGCGTTCCGGAAAGTGTAAAGATGAATACTTGGTTCGCCGAAGAGATGTACAGGTAAGAACAGCTTCCCCCAGTTGGTAAGTAAGCTGACAGGAAGCAGGATGTCCAGGAATCAGGATCTTAAAAGGTAAGTCTGACCTCAGGCGACGATGAGCGTTATGCTGCTTGCAAGTGCAGAATAACGCGAAGCGTCTGTCTTGAGGATCGGGCCAGCTTATATAGCTGAGATCGTGGGGACGTCCATTAGGGCTGGCTTACCAACCACACCCTGCCACTCCTAGAGAGTGAGCACGTGCAAAGGCAATCCATTAGCAGCCACACCGAAGAATACCCAAGAATACACGTGGGGCTGCTTAATGGATGGAATGTTCAAGGTTAATGCATCCTGCTTAATGGATGGAATGTTAATGCAGCTGAAGTGCTATGTCCATTATAAAAGCTTTTTGATGTTAAATGGATGTTTTTGTTTACTTTTGTTCGTGAGCCTGGTGCCAAAGGCGCAAGGACAGTGTCCACCCAGGTCTCCTGTGCATGCGACCCCTGTATGCCTGTGCCCCTGACTTCATGACCATGACATGCAGCAGTGAACCTCAAGTACATGTTGCTATATCCCGCTAAACTGAAGATAAACAAAGGACGTGCCATTTTCTTTGACAATCCCCGAAGATGCACATAAATGGATGGACATTTAGAATTTGCCAACCGGTACAGACGCCCGTGCGAGCAGAGATGAGGATGCAGGCGGAGGACGGCCATAGCAGGTAGATGGAGGAGGGCGAATGCTACTACAGGATGAGGTGGAAATATGACCTCAAGGCAGAAGCCTCAGGAACTAAGATTTGCTAACTGCAGGAGTCAACAACGTATTGCGAAATTGAAATCGCACTGCCGGGGAGCATCCTGCACCTAATATTGGATTTGTTTTTCGGATACTAGCAATTATATATCCGCCTGCTGGGCCCCACGCACCAAGATGAGAATCGGGAGTGGGGGCGAGAAGCGGGGATGCCTGAGCACAAGGTATTGAACTGGGTAACTGTTGGGGGGTATGGGAGTTGGGATAGTTAGTTGAGAGTTGGCCTATAGATCCACACATGATATCCCGAATCGGGGCATTAAACTACCTGGGCACGTTAGAGCTTTTAGGCAGGATGGGGGAACTTAGAATAGCGTCCTGGAATGTCAGCGGTCTAAACAGCTATATTAAATGCAATAGGATTATGACTTATTGGAGACAGAAAAACATTGACATAGCACTCCTTCAAGAAACACACCTCACAAGGGAGAATCAAAATGCCCTGGCTAAGAAATGAAGAGGTGTAACTCTAGGCTCTACATACTCAGCGTATGCGAGAGGTGTACTAATATGGGTGGTGCCGACGGTGCCATTGAAGGTACTCAAGACTTTCTAGAATAAAGAGGGCAGGATGTTTGTAATGTGTGGATAGGTGGAGCATATACAATTTTGCTTTATCAACACATATGTGCCAAACCAAGAGACTGCTGCCTATTTCCACATGTTATATCCACAAATAAGCCCATACAGGGATGGTACATTGATTTGGAGAGGTGATTTTAACTGTACGCTCAACCCTGCACTATATAGATCTCCCTGCACTATATAGATCTGATGACAAATTTACACACCCTGTCGCTTCTGCCAAGGCCCTGAAAGCATTGTTGCAAGCATTCAAACTTTCAGACATATGGTGAACTTTAGACCCGCGGATATTCACATCACACTGACCCAAGATCTATATACAAGATTGAATTATTTCTTCACAGGGGGGAGAACATTTGGGGGAATTTGAAATGGTGGAATATAAAGCATGAGTGTTGTCAGATCATGCTGTCATGATTCCTGCCCCTCATGTCCCCAGCCCTCCAAGATGTCAGGCTGGAGCCCGGCCACAATCACCTACATGGCCCTCCAGGGCCTCTCCATCCCTCCAAAGACCCACTTGGAGTCAGACTTGGCGCTTGTGGCACAAGACTCACTCACTCCCATAGGATAACATTGGGGACTGGACTTGTAGTGCATTGATGGGGACAAGATGGATGCCCCCACATATTTTGGTTCCCAGAACTGCATGTGCGGTCTAGTCTTTTGGGTGTGGTTCAGCCCAGAGACACCTGGGATATCCCGAGACTATTTAAGCGACACCCAGGCTGAGAAACATGCTTTGCGTTTTCTGCACCTGCAGCGTGACACTCACCGTGTCTCCAGTAGGCCTGCATCTTTCTTCTGCGCTCAGCTCCTGCAAGAACAGGAACACCGTTAGGAACAGCCTTACCTTGTGGTGCTTCTGCCCATCATTCATCGCTACTTCTGTTCTGCGGGCATCTTCGGCGGTATCATTCCCATCCAAAAACGCTGCTTCCTAAGGAAAAGGGAAGAGAACAGAAAAAAGGCATTAGTAAGCATTCTGCATATCTTTGCTTATTTTTAAATACTGTACGAGCTTCACACGCTTACCTGAATCCCAGCCGCTCTGGGGAACTCTGTCTCTGGAACTTCTCATCCATCTGCAAGAGGGAAAAGACACTCCAGGTTAGTGTGGAAACATCGAGAGGCGCCACATACCACGCTTACACATCGCATTTGTTCTTCATAACCGGCATCCACGCTGAAAATGTCGCGGCACCTAAAAGACACAGAAAAGAACTCAGTTCAATGAAAATACAAAAGGGGTGCATCGTGCATTGCACTCTCACTCACCTTCAGCGCTACTCATCTCAGCAGCACGCCACCATCCCCGGACGTCAGCCATCATCTAAGGAAGGAAAGGAACGAAGTTAGAGAACTGTTCAAAAGACTCATTATACTTACCTGTCAGACTCTTGCCAGTGAAGTAACTAGGCAGCAACGAGCCCGCATCAATAAACGCACCCCTGCGCTGAAAGCAGGATGGAGAGCACACTACCCAAGAAAAAAAGTTGAGCTGTGGATCAAAGGGAAGAATTGGACCCCGGGAAAGAAGGGGTTCAAGCACACAGAGACAATAGGGAGTTAAACTCTACCAATCCTGTGCTTCAGGCCCAGTCTCCAGTGAAATAGCCTCCAGGGAAGGGTTCGAGGTCGTAAGAGGTCAGAACAGGCTGGGTGACGTCCCCGTGGATACCAGGTGAGTGTTACACATGACCACCTGGTGGTCACATGGCGTGTTTCCCCCCGAGGGCACGCATCCCGACATGGAGGCTTAGGAGCAAGTCCTTGAGGGAAGGAGTGTTTCCGGAAAACACCTGAGAGAAGGAGTAAAAGATTATTACAGGAAGTGTTGACTCAGCGGGTACACTATGGGAGAGCTTCAAAGTAGTGATTAGAGGGACTGCAATCGCTAAGGTGAAAGGGGTTCAAGCCACGATAGAGAGTGACCTACAAAAAGCAGAAACTAAATTCGAAGCCCTGAGCGGCCTGGGTGGCCAGACCAGTATAACAGCCCAAGAGGTTGTCGGCCTGCAGCAGGAATGCCTAGAACACTGGAATAGATTGAGCATGTTTAGGTACAGGAAATATGTGGAAAAACAGCACGCCATAGGGGATAAACCAGGACTCCTGTTGGCCTGGTTGTATAAAAGCAAATCTGATCAAAATATTATTTGGGCTATAGTAGGGGAGAATGGGGTGGTCTACGAGACACAAGAAGGCATATATGAATGCTTGTCTGACTACTACAAGACGTTGTATGCGGAGACGTCAGAGACCCAGTCATCGGATATAGACAAAGCCCTAGCATTGATAGATCTTCCTAAGCTAGATGCAGAGGCAGCAGACAGATTGGAGGCCCCCATTAGAATACACTATAGAAGAGTTGCCATCAGGTAAGACCCCTGGTTCATACACATTACCAAGAGAGTTTTATAAACAATTGATGGCTGAGGGCAGGCCTCCGTTATTGGCAATGCTGAACAAATCGTTAGACAAAGGCATCTTGCCTCTATCGCTGAGAGAGTCAGTAATAGTCCCATTATTGAAACCCAACAAACCTGGATCCGAATGTAGTTCTTACAGACCCCTTTCGCTGCTCAATCAAGATGGGAGAATACTTACAGCTCTGATGGCTAATAGGCTGAAGATAGTTATTCAAAAACTCATACACCCAGATCAGTCTGGTTATGTCCCAGAAACAAAGATTATATGTAACCTAAGGAGGTTACACCATATCATAGATCATACACATGATAGCACTCGGCTTCTGGCGGTAGCCTTGCTAGATGCAGTCATGGCATTCAACTCGGTCAGATGGCCATGGTTATTGTGAAAGGGGCCCTAGGGGTCCCTTACGTCTATGGAAACAAGGCAAGTCACCACACACGATAGATACGCCAGACACAAGGTTGTTTTCCCAAAGCTAGGGTTTATTGCAAAGCAAATAGTCTCAGTTGGCCAACTCGGTCTCACGCCCCGCGACGTGTGTCTCTAGACCTTGAGGGACGCAAGAGAGTGAATTACGTTCATCAGTCACATATATACAGAATGCATATCATACAATCAGCTATAACATGTTTAACACCCCCCTTATTGGGTTTCTTTGAACTCGGTGTGCTGATGGACACTTTCGACAAATATGACACCTTCAAATATCTATTCTAGTAAAAATATGCAATTTTGCAAGTGCGGAGGCATCTTTTAGTTGTTCAACAGAACACAGTGCTTCTGTTCTTGGAAGCGAGCTATATACGGGGGAAGAGTCACATTCCAGACTTTGCTATCTATGAGGTGCTATTCATGTCCTGGGAGCCGACACGCTCTACAGGGCTCAGTAAAGGGGGGCCGTAAGAAGAGAGCAATTCAAGCCTTTAGCTGCTTTATTCTAACATATTCTACCATATAACGAGACTGGCTAGCAGCTGTGAAATGATTAAATACCCTGCGGCTCTGCATCAAGGCTACATTCAGGAGGGAGCCGGGCATTCCTTCCCGGTTCTGCCTACGTTGTGTTTCAACGAACTCTTATTAGCCTTGCGGCCCTGCGGCCTTGTCCTTTTACGTTCAGACAACAATATTAACAATCGAGCAGTGTGAGCAGAAACTGTGCTGTGAAGCAATTTGAACAGAAACAATGAGCAATTGTTAGAAAACAAAATGGTGATCCTTGTTACATCAAAATGGTCGTTCATTGGCAAACTCGGAAACCTGCATGTCTATCATATCGTGCATGAGACGGTTGGCCCACGGCCACCAAAATACGTTTGCCGCTAATCATGAGAGGTATCCATTTTTCTAGACTGACAAACCCTCCTTTGGCCGTATGCCAAACGTCTCATTCATTTATTTTGTCCTGCTCTGATGACGATAAGTCTAAAGCACTTATGTCTGAATTTTGCATGCTACTATAAGCATCATCGTCTTCCTTAATATATATAGCCATTAATTCTTTCACTGTTTTCATTTCATTTGTGTCTTTGTCATCCCGACCATAAGTTTGTTTTCTTCTTGTCATCATATGCATACATCCCTTTGTACATCCCTCAGTTACCTGAGTGCAAACTAACGGTAGGCAGTGTATGCAACAACAGCACGTTATGAATATTCCAAACACCACTACTAATATCGAGATCAACTTCCATCCCCACGAACGCAATATTCCCCAAAACCAGGACTCTATTCCCCTGCCCCCTTCTCCAGTAGAGAGTTCGGAGCTTAGGACATGCATTTTCTTTATTTCTTCAAAAATCGTAGGGAGTAGACATCTACAAATACACAGCACGCTGATCCGACAATCTTGCAAATTCCCCCACGATCAACCAGGATCACATTGAGAGCCATTCGATTTTGCAGCGTCATTAACCTGATTCCTTTTTCTTCCAACGTCATGTTAAATAGTATATCTGTCGTGTTTATGGTATCTTTTAGTATTCTGGACAGCTGCCTTATGTTATAGGAGTTCACTATCTGGGACAAGAATGGAATGAATGATTCTGCTACGTCAGTTGCTATCTAAACACCTTTGCTACTGCTTTTGGTTCTAGATCTGGAAAGTCTGGCCATGTCTGCTGTTTCTAAGAGGAACACTCCTGGGAACAGTAGACCTAGGTAACATGTACCTCCCCAGTTTCTGGGCAACCAAGGATATGCTTTCTCTCCACATATAAAATAAACTGGATCTCCCACATATACTGGTTCTATTTCCAATTTTAATACCACTGTATTCATGCATCCATTAAATGTTCCGACTGAATAGGAGCCTTTCTTTTTTAGACAAAAAGGGACAGTTCTCGGGTTATAATTCACCGTGTAAGAAGGGGGAACTGCATCTTTGTTCCCGTCTGTTCTTACACGAAACATCACTACAGATGTTTTAACTGGTGGGGACAATCTATCTTGTCTATTTTGTCATGTTATCTTTCGCGTACTTTTAGCCGTTTGCTCTGGGATCATCACTCACACTTTATGGAATGTGGAACAACCCACAGGCCTCATCATTATTTCCTCAAACTCATTCATGTTTGTTCTGTGTAATTGACCCGTACCACTCTTATTACATTTCCCATAGAATATTGCACTTAAAGATGCACTACATGCAGAACTTAATGGTAATGGCTGTACATACCAACCTATTCCTTTCCCAGCATGCTGCGGTAAATGGGCACATACCCAGCAATTTGTTTTCTTTAGAATTGCATGTGTCATATTCATAATCAATAACAACGTATTGTTCCCACACCCTTCCCTGTGTCTTTCTTCCATTGGGGACAAGGTATAAGTAATCTCCTGAACCGGGCTTTCAGTAGTGGATATATTAACTATCGGTAAAAACATTCCCAATGGTTGTATTAATTCCACATACCATAATACTAAGGCTGTCGTTATTAGTGCTACCACACTCATAAAGCACATAATTATTGTCAGTGCCAGCATACAATTTTTTTTACCATGCGTTTTTCTTAGGCTTACAGTCTTTACAATTAACTTATTCTCAGCAGCGGTGCAGGAGGAGGCTGAAACCGGTCCCTTCTTCTTCCTTATTAGAGTTTGTCGTGGATATCTCTCTTCGTTGCACTTGCTCTGATGTCAATAAGTTCAACGGAATTGTTACAGTTCAGTTCCTCCAGTCCCTTATAGCCTGGATTTGCTTATTTGTTTTTAGGCAAGATCACTTGTCCTTTCTCATACTGCTCAGAGGATTTTTGATAAGTTATCTATTGCCTTAGTACCATGTGCACCCAGCTTGTCCGCTCTGGTTCCAGACACATGTACTATTTATGATCGCACCGAGGAGCCGCGAGTCTTGAATTGTCCGACTTGCACAATTCTCATGCTTCTCTCCTCTACACCTCTAGTTTCCTTCTCCGTCCATGAGCAGAACCAGAGGTTAACATAGGCATCAAAGAACTGTGGATCACTTTGTCTTTCGAGGCCGTAAATCATATCGCCTCACTCCTGGTATTGTGTGATCCGTGAACAGTGCCAGTGCACTTCCAGATCCAGGCTCAAAGTCAGCCTGTGGCGCTGCGGCAGGTGCTGGTGTGCACCGCGCCAGTGATGCAGATTCGGTCTTTGGCGTGCTGGCAAGTGCTGGTGGGCGCCAAAGGGGTACACGTTTAGTGTCTGCCGGTATTTGCAATGCAGATTTTGTGTCAGCCAACAGTGATGTAGATTCTGCTGGGCAACGTTGGGGCGCTCTTTGCCCTTCCCCCTTCTTGGCAATCGTTTCAGGCTTTGTTTCGAGTTTCACTTCTCGCTCGGGCACATTTGGTGGCAGTTTACTGGCAACAGTTTCTTTCGTTCCTAGGACCGCTGTCTCTTTCCGGTCATCTGGGTCAGGCAAGTCTTTCAGTGAAGTTGGGATCTTTTTGGCATGGGTGGCCCTGGATCCACGACTTCCATCCATCCACCCACATCGCTGTCTGCGTTGCCAAGAGTACTTGATAGGGGCCGCGCCACCAGGTTGCTAACGATGACTTTCTTTCAAAAAATGTTAGCAGCACCCAGTCGTCTGGCTCCGGTGTATCTCACTGGTAGAGCCTCCTGCACCTGCTGATGAATCAAACGCAATTTCTGCATTAAAAGCCCACAATAAGTACTAAGCACAGGATGTTCTATCTCTCTAAGTCGTTTTGGCTGAGGTGCGCACCAAACATTTGCCGGCCTCCCCATTACGATTTTATACGGGGAGAGCCCAGTTCTAGCCTGTACAGATGTACGCATGCATAAAAGCGCTATTGGTAATGCATCCACCCAACTCAACTTGCTTCCTGCACATATCTTGCATTTTTTTGACTTGAGGATCCCGTTGTGCCTCTCCACAAGATCGGCCAAACTCAGATGTCTTGAACTATGAAATCTCTTATCAATCTGAAGACCCGCACATATCTGTAACAGCACTGCGCCCACAAAATGTGGACCCTTATCTGACCATAGGACACGGGGCAAGCCAAATCGGGAAAAATATTCTTTAAGCATTACTTTTGTCGTGCTTATTGCTGTGCAATCTTTTAAGGGATATGCCTCCACCCACTTGCTGAATGCACAAATCACCCCTAAGACATATTTCAAGTTTTGCCATCTATCCATCTCTATAAAATCAAAATGGATTACCTCAAAAGGCATAGAGGGTGGCCCAAAACTCCCTACCGGAGTCACTGTTCCCTTTCCTACATTGTGTTGTAAACACGTGATACAGTTCTGCACCAACCTCTCTGCATTCTTCTTTATGTTTACATTCTGCCGTACTGTAGATAGGTGCTGTATTATCTTTTTCACACAGATGTGAGTAGTGCTGTGAGCCCTTGTGACCATTGCAGTCACATAGGAATTTGGCAACATCCAGTTTCTAGTTCCCTTGTCCACCCAACAACCCTCCAGATCTAACTCAGCAGAGCCCTCTGGCCACCCTTGTATCTTATCGGCCGTGGCATTTCTTTGACAGTGGCAAATCCATCTTTCATCATACAGGGTACTTCCTCAGTCTGGACTGTCATCATTTTAGTATTTAAGTCAGTGGCAGTTTGTTTCGCAATTCTGTCTGCAAACGCATTTCCGTCTCCTACTTTGCATGTTACCTTTTTATGTGCCTCGCATTTCACTATTGCGAGGCGTTTTGGAAACGTGATTGCAGACACTAATCGTACAATCAAAGGGCCATGTTGAATTCTGGCACCATGTGATGTCAAGAAACCTCTCTCAGCCCAGAGTCGACCAAAGTTATGAACCACCCCATAAGCATACTCACTATCAGTATATATTCACATTAAAATTTTCAGAAATCTCGCAGGCTCTGGTCAATGCTATTATCTCTGCGGCTTGTGCCGAGTTGTAGGGGATTCTTTTGCTTTCTACAACGCTCTCTAGGGTAGTGATAGCGCAGGCAGCAGTTGTCTTGCCATTAGGTAATTTAAAACAAGAGCCGTCACAAAATAACTCTCCATCTGGCTCTTTCTGTGGGGTGTCACTTAAATCAACTCTCCCCTTTGTTTCTTCCTCAGTGGCCATTAAGCAATCATGGGGGGGTGGTTCGTTGTCACCAATTTCGTTTATGGGTAGTGGCATTAATTCTGCAAGATTCAAAGTGCTATACCTCATAATTTGGATATGGGGCACGAACAAGATAATCTCATATCTTGTCAATCTAGCAGAGGTGAGGTGTTGCGTCTCTGTCCTATTTAATAGAACGTCTATGGCATGTGGCACCATCAGAATTAAAGTATGCCCCAATACCATTCCTTCTGTTTGTTTCACCGACGCGGCAGCCGCCGCGACAGATCGCAAACATCATGGTAGTACGTGCGCTACAGGGTCCAGCGCGGAAGAGAAATATCCGCACGGCCTATTTCTTCCACCTTGTTCCTGTTTCAAAACCGCCAATGCACATCCTTCACTTTCACACACAAACAGTCTAAACACCTTTTCATAATTTGGTGTGCCCAAAACTGGAGCAGAACATAATGCAGTTTTCAATTGATCAAACGCTCTCTGACATTCCTCATCCCACTGTAAAGGCATAACAGCATCCTTTCTAGTCAAATTCACCATCGTTTTCACAATTAACACAAAATTACTGATCCATTGTCAGCAATACGAAGCCATGCCTATTATGGCTCTGACTCCTTTCTGTGTCTTTGGAATAGGCATACAAGAAATACTTTCTATACGTTCTGGCGTTAGCCTTCTCCCTTCTTTCGAAAGTAGGTAGCCCAAATAAGCTACCTCCTTTCGATTATATTGAAACTTCTTCAAACTAGCTTTATGGCCATGTGCCGCTAGGTGTGATAGTAGTAGTACAGTGCTTTCTTTACAAATCTCCTCTGTGTCAGCAACTAACAATAGATCATCTATGTATTGCAAGAGTACGCAACCCACTGGTAATTCTAGCATGTCTAGCTGTTCTTTCAATGCTCTACTGTAAATACTCGTACTTTCCGTGTATCCTTGCAGAATCCACATAAATGTAAATGATCGTCCTCCTAATGTGAACGCGAACAAGTATCTGCTGTCCTTGTCCACCGGAATGCTAAAGAACGCATTTTTTAGATCAGCTACACTAAAGTATTCTGCTGAGACAGGTATCATTGTCAATATCGTAGTGACATCTGGGACTAAAGGAAATTGTGGATCTACTACTTTGTTTAGCGCGCGCAAATCAATTATGAAACGGTATGGTACTTCATTGCCTCCTTTTTTATAAACTGGAAGAATCGGGCTGTTGCATATACTGCCTGCAATTTCTTCAATCACCCCTAATTTCACCAAATCAGTAACAATACTCTTCAATCCTTTCTCACCTTCAGCCGAAAATCTGTATTGGGGAATTCGCGGTAGTGTAACACCTTCTTTCAAAAGGATCTTTATTGGCTCTATTTTCAAGCATCCTACATCATTATCATGCATTGCCCATATACAGGTTGGCACTTTACTTAGTTCTCCTGGTAAAGTTTCAGACATGAATTCTGACACAGGGTCATCCTGTGGCCAAATCGTTAGGAACACCCCGTCTGCCGTGCAATGTATAACGGAACCTAACTTCTTCAACAAATTTAATCCCAACAGGTTCTCCCCACAATTTTCTGTTAAAAGGAAAGGGCAATGTTCAGTGAATGGTCCTATAATGGATTGGAAGTTTTAACCACCTCACATATTTGTCAACAAATAACCTCTTACCTGCTTCCGAGCTCACATCCTGCCCACTGAAGTCTGTAAATACTTCTTTAAACGTATTAAAATAATCTGTAGCTAACTCATATTTGCCTTGTACACATGCAGTCAATTTGTCCCATTGAATTCTTTTCTCTGGGACAATTTCTTTTAATTTCTGTACTATGCATGCTGGTAATGCTACCAGGTTCGCTCCCGGTGTTCCTCCAACCGCTTTATTCCTGTCTTCTATTACCAAATCCGCCCATGTGGTGCCAAAGGTCGTTACGTCGATCAGGGATCAGATGTGTGAAGATCTGCAAAGGAATCTCTCATCACTTCTACAGGGCGCCCCGAACACCTCTTGATCCCGGCTCGATCGTCCCGTCCTCGCCGTTCTCCGCCTTTACTCAATTACAATGTATATGATGGAACAAGTGGGGGAGGGTCCCTATTCGGGTGCCATCTTGAAAGGGGCCCCTGGGGGTCCATTACGTCTATGGAAACAAGGCAAGTCACCATACACAATAGATACGCCAGACACAAGGTTGTATTCCCAAAGCTAGGGTTTATTGCAAAGCAAATAGTCTCAGTTGGCCAACTCGGTCTCACGCCCCGCGACGTGTGTCTCTAGACCTCGAGGGACGCAAGAGAGTGAATTACGTTCATCAGTTACATATTGTGATTTACGTGGCTGTGAAAGCTGTGTCTCCCCTTTCTCTTTTCTTCCCTCCACACTCTCCTCACCTGAGTCCTCAGAGTCACCGGTGTTCTGTAGGTTTCGCCGGCTCAGGTAATCCCGTTGTTTTTTAGGTAGCACTTGCCTGTCTCGGTGAGAAGCCACAGTGACCGCTGACTGGACAGCCGTCCTGGGACCCCTTGACCGGGAACAGGCCGGACAAGAAAGGGAAAAACCCACAAGTGGGAAAAAACCCTTAGGAAGTTCTGGTAAAGAGGAGTGGGACGAATCGAACTGGAAGCTGATGCGTGATCCACTGGTTAGAACTCAGGAGGGATATCCAATGCTCCAAAGAATGGTGGAAGGAACCAGGCCACGGATAAGTTGGGAGCGGTGAGAGAAAGAGAAAAGAAAACTGATGGACAGAGAAAAAAGGAAAACTGGAGAGCCGCGAGAGAAAAGAGCGGCAAAGCGAAAGGATAAAAATAGCACGCCCGCCGCCGGAGCGGCGAGTCTAGAAAGAGAAAAAACGAAGAAGAGCCGAAGGATCGGCAAGTACAAAATGCTGCAAAAAGCAAAAAACTGCCGCTGTAATCAAACAGCGAAATAGGTAAGAGGAAAAGAACTCCTATACCAAAAATGAGGAGTGAGCAAGCAAAGGAGACCCGCTGCAAGTCGAGGCTAGCAGAGGGCAACGCTGGAGAGCGCAAAAACACGAGCCGCTGGAGAGAGCGCCAGCAACGGTTGAAACGCAGCGACTGTCGGGCTTGGATGACAGATAAACTGCCGGCAGTGCTGTGATTGGTGGTGGTAGGTACTAGATACAAAGAAAGGACTAAATGGCTCTACCTGCCGGAGAGCCTCCAACGTGGAAGGAGCCGCCATCCGCGGTAGCGGTTGCGGATGACAGTATGACCCCCTCCCCACCTAACCGCCCCAGGCTTCCCCGGATAGCGGCGGTGAAAAGTAGCCAATAACCTTGGTGCATGAACCTGAGAAGCCGGTTCCCATGAGTCCTCCGACTCCGGGTATCCCTTCCAGGACAGAAGGTACTCAAGACGTCCACGATAATACCTGGAATCACGGATCTTAGATACCTCATATTCCTCAGGCTCCGAGGACTTTGCTAGTATAGATCTGGGGATAGTTCTCTGGTGAAGATCGGGATGGTAAGGTTTGAGAAGAGAGGAATGAAAGACCGGGTGAATGCGGTGAAGAGAGGAAGGAAGCCGAAGGCGGAAAGCTACAGGATTCACTTTAGAGAGAATAGTGAAAGGTCCCAGAAAACGAGGAGACAGTTTAGAAGGCCTTGTCCATCTAGGTAGAAACTTGGTGGATAACCACACCTGATCCCCTGGCTTCCAAACAGGACATTCTTTCCGATGTTGATCGGCACTGGATTTCGTCCGTCTTCTGCTAATCTCTAAACTCCGCATAGCAGAGGTTTGGGCCTCCTTGATATTTCCTAATACCTCTTCCACTGTAGGGGAGTTAGTATAACTGGGAACCTCCGGAAATACTGCACGAGGGTGAACCCCGTAAGTGCAGTAGAAAGGAGAGAGTTCTGTCGAGGAATGTCTAGTATTGTTGTATGAGAATTCCGCTGTGGGAAGCAGCGATACCCAGTTGTCCTGATGTTGAGAAATATAACACCTTAAGTATTGTTCCAGTGTTGCATTAAGGCGTTCCGTCTGACCATTGGTCTCTGGGTGAAAACCTGAAGACAGAGCTCTTTCAATGCCCAAACGGTGGCAGAAGGCGGTCCAAAACTTTGAGATATACTGACTTCCCCGATCCGAGATTATCTTATCGGGAAGACCATGTAGCTTGAATATATCTCGAGAGAAAACCTCCGCCATCTTAGCAGCAGTGGGCAGACCAGGAAGGGGAGAAAAATGAGCCAACTTTGAAAAAGCGTCTACTGTGACCATGATGCAGGTACAGGATTCCGAAACAGGCAAATCAACTATGAAATCGGTCGATATAAGACCCCAAGGGCGCGTTGGAAGTTTGACCTGAGTGAGCAGACCCAATGGTTTTCCTAGGCGGTAC
This sequence comes from Ambystoma mexicanum, assembly GCF_040938575.1. Taxonomy (NCBI): domain Eukaryota; kingdom Metazoa; phylum Chordata; class Amphibia; order Caudata; family Ambystomatidae; genus Ambystoma; species Ambystoma mexicanum. The sequence continues at coordinate 142,465,870 of NC_090924.1, forward strand.
TTGGCTCTGGCACAAATTGGACAAGTGTTGACATACTCGTATGTCTCCTTTCTAGCATTTGGCCAAAGAAATGTTCTAGAGAGAAGTTCCAAAGTACTCTCAGGTCCTCTATGGCCGGCCGAGCGAGAGTCGTGACTCCACTTTAGAATTCTCGAACGAAGAGGACCCGTGGGGATGTAAAATTTTTGTTTGTAGAATAACCAGTCACCTCTTTGTTGAAAAGGAGAGGTGTTACGTAGGGGTATTTGAAGTCTTTCCTGAGTGAGGGCAGTCTTCACTTCTTTGAGGAAAGAACCAACCAAGGCCAGAATTTGGTTGCGTTTGAACATGGATTCCCTCTTTACTTCCAAGTGTTCCTTGGTAGAGTCTTTGCGGGATAAGGCATCCGCCAGACTGTTCTGGGATCCCGGGATATACGAGACTTGGAATTCAAACTGTGCGAAGTGATGTGCCCACCTGGCCTGTCTGGAATTTGAACATTCCAATTCTTGTAATACCTTGAGGTTCTTGTGATCGGTCCTAATCAGAAAAGGATGTCTGGCTCCTAGCAGGAGATGGCGCCACTCTTCGCAGGCTAGTTTCATGGCCAGAAGTTCTTTCTCCAGTACCGAATAGTTGAGCTGGCTGGGAGAAAGGGTCTTTGACATGTAGGCTACGGGGTGTTCCGCTCCTTGGATAAACTGGAGAAGCACCGCTCCTACAGCTACCGCAGACGCGTCCGTTTCCAGAACAAAAGGTTTTGATTGATCCGGATGCTGGAGAATGGGAGCAGTACAGAACAATCTTTTGAGAAAGTTGAAGCTTTTCTCTGCTTCCTCAGACCAAAAAAAAGGAATAGCCTCCTTCTTGAGTAAGCGCGTAATCGGGTATACTACCTCTGAAAAGTCTGAAATGAATCTGCGGTAGTAGTTGGCTAGTCCTAGGAATCTCTGGACTTCTCGGACTGAAGTAGGAGCTGGCCAATCCAGAATCGCATCCACCTTGGTTTGGTCCATGGCCACCCCTTCCTCTGAAAGAATGAATCCGAGATAGTGAACTGAGGATACTGCAAATTTACACTTCCCGCTCTTGACTAGCAACTGATTTTTCTGAAGGCGAGACAGTACTTGTGTGACATGTTGAACGTGTTCCTCCTGGGTAGGGGAGAAAACCAGAATGTCATCGAGGTAGATGATGACTGAGACTGACAGCAGATCAGAGAATAGCCTGTCCATGAACCTTTGGAATATAGCCGGTGCATTCACTAGGCCGAACGGCATTACTCTGTACTCAAACAAACCGAATGGAGTTCGAAAAGCCGTCTTCCATTCGTCCCCCTCGGTGATGCGAAGCAAATGATACGCATTTCGGAGATCCAATTTTGTAAATATTCGAGCCCCTTGTACTGCCTCAATAATGTCGGTTATGAGTGGCATGGGATACCGGTCACGGATTGTAACCTTATTGAGGCCCCGGTAATCGATACAGGGTCGAAGATCAGTCGAGTCTTTTTTCTTAATGAAGAACAGGGAGGCGCCAGCAGGCGACTTCGAAGGTCTAATAAGACCGTTCTCCAAGTTGGTATCTAGATAGACTCTTAATGCCTTCTTCTCGGCCTGAGAGAGAGAGAACATGCGCCCAAATGGTACCAGTGCATTAGGTTCGAGATCGATTGCACAGTCTTCTGGTCTATGGGGAGGTAGCTGAGCGTGAAGGTTCTCTTGAAATACCCCGAAATATCTTGCACAGAAACTAGGAAGCGCGTGAATACCTATATGATCCTTGGAGAGAACTCTGATAGACTGTTGATCCGCCCTGGTATCGGGAGGAAAACAGTGTACCGAACAGTAAGTAGAGCAAAAGCTTAGTCGATTTTCCGTCCAGTCGATATACGGATTATGCCTGCGCAGCCAGGGAATGCCTAAGATTATGGGGAAATGTGCGGCTCTAATGATGTCGAACTGCAGGTTTTCTGTGTGTTGGTTGATGACCATGGAGAGTTGTTCAGTGGTATGAGTGATTAATCCAGATGACAAAGGTGTACCGTCCACTCCTTCTACCTTCTGACCCACCTTCCGTACTATCCGTGTGAGCCCCATCTTGTCTGCCCACAGAGTGTCCACGAAGTTTCCGGCCGCTCCACAATCCAATAAGGCTAATGTTTCTACCAGTCTTCCATTCAAATTCAAGGTAACAGATAGTACCATCAGTCTGGAATCCTCTTGGGATTCTGACGCTGATACCGAAAGTGTGACATAGGGACGCTGAAAAAGATCTGAATACCCCCGGCTGCCCGTCCCTATTGGCGCCGAGGGTAATCGTTTCCCACCTTCTTCTCCGGTACTTCAGAGCAGTCCTTCAGTACATGTTGATCGGAACCACAATAGGCGCACAACCCATTTTCTCTTCTTCGCCTTCTCTCCGCTGACGATAGAGGTGCTCTGGTAGCTCCGATCTGCATCGGTTCTTCGCTTGGAGTAGAGGTGAATCGTCCAGAAGGAGAGTGTGAAGGAGGGTTCATGAGATTTCCTGGTCCTCTTTGTTTCCTGCGTTCTGTCCTTCTCTCTTGGAGACGGTATTCAATGTGGAGCGCGGCAGCAAGTAAGTCTGGAAATGTGGGAGAGCGTGGAGATCTGGCTAACTCATCTTTGATCTCCTCTCTCAACCCTCTTCGGAATACAGCGTATTGTGCTTGTTCGGACCATCCTGCTCCTGCCGCCAGTGTCTTAAAAGAGGAAATATATGACAGCACATCCAGTGCACCCTGTCGTGCATCCAGCAGGTCCTCACCTGCAGTAAAAGATAGTTCAGGTCGCTCGAAAGTCTGTTTCAATAGGTTCTGGAAACCTGAGCAATCCTGTAGAATAGCATTGCTGCTCGTAACTAGCGGAGTAGCCCAGGCTAAAGCATTCCCTGTCATATTGGAGATCATGAAACCTACTCTGGCTTGATCTGTAGAGAAGGTGTGTGGTCTGAAGGTAAAATATACATTGCAGGCTTCCAGGAATTCCTTCACCCTTTTAGGTGAGCCATCAAATCTTCCTGACGAAAGAGTCATAGGAGGCAATTCCGGAGGATGTGAGGGTTCCCGGACCGCTACCATTTGCTTTAGAAGGGCATTCTCCGACTTTACCCCCTGTAATTCCAGTGACATGGCCTGAAAAGCCTTCCATAATTCTTGGACTTGTTCTTCGGCAGACATCTTGGTCCTAGATGGCGTTTCAATCTGTGATTTACGTGGCTGTGAAAGCTGTGTCTCCCCTTTCTCTTTTCTTCCCTCCACACTCTCCTCACCTGAGTCCTCAGAGTCACCGGTGTTCTGTAGGTTTCGCCGGCTCAGGTAATCCCGTTGTTTTTTAGGTAGCACTTGCCTGTCTCGGTGAGAAGCCACAGTGACCGCTGACTGGACAGCCGTCCTGGGACCCCTTGACCGGGAACAGGCCGGACAAGAAAGGGAAAAACCCACAAGTGGGAAAAAACCCTTAGGAAGTTCTGGTAAAGAGGAGTGGGACGAATCGAACTGGAAGCTGATGCGTGATCCACTGGTTAGAACTCAGGAGGGATATCCAATGCTCCAAAGAATGGTGGAAGGAACCAGGCCACGGATAAGTTGGGAGCGGTGAGAGAAAGAGAAAAGAAAACTGATGGACAGAGAAAAAAGGAAAACTGGAGAGCCGCGAGAGAAAAGAGCGGCAAAGCGAAAGGATAAAAATAGCACGCCCGCCGCCGGAGCGGCGAGTCTAGAAAGAGAAAAAACGAAGAAGAGCCGAAGGATCGGCAAGTACAAAATGCTGCAAAAAGCAAAAAACTGCCGCTGTAATCAAACAGCGAAATAGGTAAGAGGAAAAGAACTCCTATACCAAAAATGAGGAGTGAGCAAGCAAAGGAGACCCGCTGCAAGTCGAGGCTAGCAGAGGGCAACGCTGGAGAGCGCAAAAACACGAGCCGCTGGAGAGAGCGCCAGCAACGGTTGAAACGCAGCGACTGTCGGGCTTGGATGACAGATAAACTGCCGGCAGTGCTGTGATTGGTGGTGGTAGGTACTAGATACAAAGAAAGGACTAAATGGCTCTACCTGCCGGAGAGCCTCCAACGTGGAAGGAGCCGCCATCCGCGGTAGCGGTTGCGGATGACACATATATACAGAATGCATATCATAAAATCAGCTATAACATGTTTAACACCCCCCTTTATTGGGTTTCTTTGAACTCGGTGTGATGATGGACACTTTCGACAAATATGACACCTTCAAATATCTATTCTAGTAAGAATAGGCAATTTTGCAAGTGCGGAGGCATCTTTTAGTTGTTCAACAGAACACAGTGCTTCTGTTCTTGAAAGCGAGCTACATACGGGGGAAGAGTCACATTCCAGACGTTGCTATCTATGAGGTGCTATTCGTGTCCTGGGAGCCGACACGCTCTACAGGGCTCAGTAAAGGGGGGCTGTAAGAAGAGCATAATTCAAGTCTTTAGCTGCTTTATTCTAACATATTCTACCATATAACGAGACTGGCTGGCAGCTGTGAAATGATTAAATACCCTGCGGCTCTGCTTCAAGGCTACATTCGGGAGGGAGCCGGGCATTCCTTCCCGGTTCTGCCTACGTTGTGTTTCAACAAACTCTTATTAGCCTTGCGGCCCTGCGGCCTTGTCCTTTCACGTTCAGACAACAATATTAACAATCGAGCAGTGTGAGCAGAAAATGTGCTGCAAAGCAATTTGAACAGAAAGCAATGAGCAATTGTTAGAAAACAAAATGGCGATCCTTGTTACATCAAAATGGCAAACTCGGAAACCTGTATGTCTATCATATCGTGCATGAGACGGTTGGCCCACGCCACCAAAATACGTTTGCCGCCAATCATGAGAGGTATCCATTTTTCTAGACTGACAATTGGCAGTACTGAAAAGCTTTGGCATTTGTCCTAGACATATTAAAAATTGTAAAGCTGCAATATAGTAATCCAGTAGCGAGGGTCAAGACAGGTGCCAATATTTCAGAACCATTTTCGTTAAGCAAAGACACAAGGCAGAGCTGTCCATGGTCATCTATGCTATTTATAAGGGCATTGGAGGTCATCTATGCTATTTATAAGGGCATTGGAGCCATTAGCTGTACATCTACAGGAAAGATACCAGGAGGTGGGCATGGATATCACAAGATGGGCATAAATATGCAGGGCAGCAACCATCTGATCCCCCTATATGCGGATGATATGCTCCTTTTCCTGCAACATCCAGAGATTATTTTTCAATATATACTGGATGTGTTTGAGTGCTATGCAGACCTGTCTGGTATTACAATTAATGCACAGAAGTCGTGTCTATTCCCCCTAGCAGGGTATAAGGTGAAGCCCTGGAGTATGCTACCAGAATTACTGATTAAATGGGCGGGGAACACATTTAGATACCTAGGAGTAGATATTTTTCATGATCCCAAAACAGAACACATACAAAATACACTTAAGGTGGTGGGAAAAATAGAGAAATCCATGACGTTCTGGGACAAACTTCCACTCTCATTGATGGGAAGAGTTGCGTTATTGAAGATGGTTGTGCTTCCGAGGCTGCTCCATTATTTTACTAATGTTCTGTATGATATACCCAAAGGTTTTTTTAGAACACTCAATACCACATGTTAGAGATTTCTGTGGCACAACTTGAGATGCAGGATGTCGCTGGAGAAATTACAAAGACTGTACGAACAAGGAGGGATAAAGGTACCCAACTTTGAAGCATATTTTGTGGAATGCCAACTACAATTTGTCCAAATTGGTTGTCAGATGAACAGACCCAAGATACCCAGTTGTTACAAACACCATGCACCCCATTATTTTTTGAAAGAGGTGATATGGACCAGAGCACCACAAGAACCTAGGCCTCCATTGCTATGGAGGCTGGGCAAGGCAATGTGGCGTAGAGCCTGCCACTGTCTACATAAGGAAACACCTTATTCCCCCCAGAATCCCATGGTGACACTAAAGTGTGAAGATGCACAACTTAGGTTGAATGTGAGGAAATACTGGGAGTCCAGGGGAGTAGCAACCATGGGCGATGTATTACAAGAGGGGAAACCAATGAACTTCAATGCAGTTACTGCAGGAACAGAAGTAAAGGAAGGCCAACACATAATCTATGTCTCACTCCTTGATATAATGAAGCAGAAATGGCCAGGGTCTGACAGGTTACTGCTGAAGATGAGGTGATAGAAACATTCCACGACATCTCAGAGGGCGGTCACGTAATATCAACAATATATGAGTTCTTAATGGTGAGGCCGAATGATACATTAATACAGACCAGGCATAGCTGGCAAGCAGACTTGCATGAGCAATTGTCGGACACTGCATGGGGTGTCCAGAACTGCGAAGCTACAGCTGATCCAATTATATGTCGCCCACAGATCTTACTTAACCCCGGGAAAAAATTGCAACATTTTGCAAAGCAACAAAACAATCTTGCCCAAAATGTGGCCAGATCAATGCAGACCTGGTGCACATGTTCTTGGCCTGCACTAAGATCTGACAATATTGGGAAGAGGTGGCGCAGACCTTGGCTAAAGCAGGTATAACCATTTGGAGACAGTTATGGTTTAATTGTACAGTTATATGTTATACTTCATATATGTTCGATGTTATTGTTGGCAATATGTTTTGATAACAATGCTACGAATGTAACCTTAAGAAATGCCAATAAACACAATTTTAAAAATAAATAAATAACAATGAACACCATTTTCCCTGCAGCTTGTTTGCTAGGAATCTATACAAGACCAAAGCATGCGCGACGTGTTAGTAAGTTGAAAGACCTAGCATACATCTTGGCGAAGTGTAGGAAAACAATGGGCTGGAAAGCATGCAAAGGCCCAGCAATACGAGTGTGGTTGAGAGACCTGCAGAGGTGGTCATTGGCAGAAACCGCAGTGTGGCAAGAAGCATCCCAAAGGGCGCTAGATGAACAGAATGTAGACTTAGAGGCTTGGAAGCACAGGTTGCAGGAATTGATCGCTTCTGAGCAGGAAGACACCAAGATTAAGGCATAAGCACCAACACAAACGGTTGAGTAGAGATATGGGTACATGTCTGGAAAACTTAAATGCATAGGCTAAGTAGACTTTGTAAGTGGAATAGGCTGGGGAGTGGGTTGAGAGGGTGGGACAGAAAGGGTTGATCAGGCACAAGCTGCGGTATATAATTTGAAAGCCTGTAAGTTCATTTGTTGAAAACTGATAAAACTTTTTTTTTTTTAAAGAAAATGAAAGGACATTATTTCACAAAGGGGCTGACACTAGGTTCCTCTGGTGTGCATGGATATGTAGCCTTCAGATCTCGTTTAAGGTGTGAAAATAGTAGTACATTAGTCATGGAGGCTGATGTGCATTTGAGAAATGTATCTAAGGCAATCAGCATTTCGTCTAAATAAATGTCTACAAATCTAGTGAATCCTCCCCTATGTAGATGCTGTAAAACACCTCTATCAGCAGTGAACGGAATCCCCACTGTATTGTCTAAGGCAAGTAAAGGGGAATATGGTGGGAGCAGATTAGATTGTGTGTGGAGCTTCTTTGATGCCAATTCACTATTTTCAACAGGGTCTAATGTGGTACGGGAACCAGCAACACCAATGGTGGGAATAGCCTTCATAGCTTCTTCAGGACAATACACCTTAAAGCAAACTTTAGAGACTCACAGCACAACCCACTTGAAGACATAGGATTTAGGACCAAGTCATTGTTCTTCCCGAGTGAAAGTGCCAGCAATCAAAACCTTTGAGAAGTGTATAAGACTAGAAATTTGCAAACTACAAAATGGGTCTCATACCCTCCGCCACAATCTGTCCAACATGGAGCGCCGAGCTCTCAAACACCTAGCAGAGAGTAAAAATATTGTCATCAAAACTGCAAACAAGGCAGGGGGAATTGTGTTCCAAAACACGACCCAGTACAGAAAGATGGTAGTCAACCTCTTGGAGGACGGAACAAACTACAGGAAACTCAAGAAGGATCCAACCACCGACATTAAGATCAGGATCCAGGAAACAACTAGACATGCACATGAACATGGCTGGATCTCTGAAAAAGAGGAGGCCTTCTGGAAAACTTCTGAGGGCAGGATTGATTGATTGATTGATATTTTATTTCTATCGCACTCGTACACAAGTGTTTCAGAGCGATTCCAGCATTGTATGTCCTCCCAATGATCCACAAGGATGCAACCAACACTTCCAAGGAGACCAATAGTGTAAGGATGTGGCTCTATCTTTGAGCCCCTCTGCAAATTCATCAACTTATTCTTTAAACCACAGTGTCAACAAACATCTACTTATCTTTGGGATACCATAACAACCATCACCACCTTTGAGAAGAACACTCCCTTTAACAAAACTAATGAAATCTTAGTGAGAATGGATATGAAAGCATTGTGCACTACTATCCCCCAGGAGGCAGCTTTAGAGTGTATTAGAGGACACCTCACCCATCACATGACTCAAAGGAGGGTTCCAGTAAAATTTATAATTGAATTACTAGAACTGGCTCTGACAAAAAACTACTTTACCTTCGATGAAAACTACAACATCCAGACATGCGTGACAGCAATGGAAGCCACCTTCATACCCATTTGGCAATAATCTACATGGTCGAATATGAAAATACCTAAGTTCTTTGCCCTGTAGACCCTGTGTTTTCAAGTGCCTAAAACGTTTATGTTTGACCATTTGTAATTTTCTTTGACGTTTCCAGCACTTGTAATACTACAGTTTGCCTCACACTGAACACTTGTTTGTATATGTGTATTCAAGAACTGTCAGTTTGTATACTGTTTTGTTCTGTATTTATATACTCAAAAAATTATATTGAAACAAAGAACAAAAAATGAAATAACATCCGGGGAAAAAGATCACATCCAGTACAGTAAAGCTGTCTAGAAAGAAACCCAATGTTTCTTTGTATATTTGCAGACTAATCCTGCGAATCCAAAAGATATCAGAGTTTGGGTGCCAACAGCAAAATAATTAATGCTATTGTTTCCCTTTAAGGCATTGTTGACATCTCAAAAACAATGTCATGAATGTTATGCGGTAGGATACCCCTTGTAGCAAGTATGTTGAGCCCTTAATCCTCCCACATAGAGGGCAGTCCCTCCCGTTACCTCGGGAATAGCCTTAAGGGCATGAGGAAACGCAAGCATCTTGTCCAGCTCAACACATTGAGGTGTCAGTGGAGGTTGGTACCAGCATACTGCACGGTGAGCATGTATTCCGAAGCACATATCTTGAAGATAGGGACCTTCATTCCTCCCTTGTTCTACGGTAACGTCAGTGTATCCCATTGAATACGTGTTGTCTTTCCGCCCCACGTAACATTAAGTAATGCCGATCTTAGTGTCCTAAAAAATGAGGCCGTCAGTTGAATAGAAATATTAGAAAACAGATTTAGAAATTTAGGGAGAAGTGTCGTTTTAAAGAGAGATAACCTAGCCATAAAAGATATGGGTAGCTCAGACCACCTCTCTACGGTATGCAGTGATAAAAATGCGGCAAAAATGTTGCCTGTACAAAAAATGCTGTGGTTTGACCCATTAAAGGTGTAACCCATTACACCACCTAAGGGGAGCACAGTTTGCGGGGGTGTCCCCGCTCCCCTTAAATGGTATAATGGGTCAGGGAGTTGCGGGGATGTCCCTGCATCCTTTACATGCCTTGCGGCGGCAAAACCACTGCCTTTTTGCCATAGTATTTTGTGCCCACGGCCATTTTTGCTGCGATTTTAACACATGGAATCCTCTTTACTTTACATTCTGTTTCTGACAATAATCGGTCATAGATGAGGGAGTACAATAGGGCAGTGGGGTGTGCAACATTTATTCCCAGGTATCTAACTATGACCCAGGACCACTTAAAATGCATACACTATTGCCCATATTGTGTAGGGCTTGTTAACGGAAACAAGTCTGACTTGCACCACTTGATTTGTAACCCACAGTATCTTCCAAATGATACTTTGTGCCCTGCAATTGGAGCGAGATTGCGGTCTGGGTGTTCGACAAAGACCACTAAATCATCAGCATATAATGATAGCACTACAGTTTGATAAAAATGTCTGATGCCCCTGTCCGACTGGTAGCCGGTGTTCTGGTCAGCATTGCTCGTAAGGCTTTATGGCAAGAATCAGAGCTCACAGGGGCTCCTTTCTCCCTGGGTTGCTGTGAGACTGAAACCAGGGTCTCAAATGAAAAGATGTGCAATTCTTCTGCCCTTCCCTGCAAGGAAGGGTGCCAGAGAGCACTTTCAGGAATGCCTCTTCCATTGAGCATGTCCATGGTTACCAGCAGTCTTAGCAGCAGGCCTAGTCCAACAGCAAGTCATTTGTTTGCTCTTGGACCCTGTGCTCCCTCTGTGAGGAAAGGTAATACTTCTTCAGCCCTTGCCAGCCAGGAAAGGTGCCAGAGAACACGTGTGTGCCATTTCAGGTAGGCAGATTACTGGCAGTGACTCAGCAGGTAGGCAGACTTTACATCCAGCAATTCACCGAAATGTTCCTCTGAGGTAGGGAAGGGAAAGGTCCTTCTCCTTTTTAGGAGGTCTCTTTCTTCACATCTATAGCAAAGGGGTTTGGGCCGATTGTACCCCGATCTAACTCCAATGAAATACTTCTTTCTCTGATGTCCAAAGAGGATTCCTTAAAGAAGATGGGCAACCCCTCAAACAGGTATTTTGCCACTGCTGATTGGTTACATTCTAACCTGTAAGGGCCCCACTTATGGCTGTTGTGTGCATATTATTTTGCCTGATGTTGCCATGCCCATATGGACTGTGGAAAGTGGGGAGGAATCACAGGAAATGGGGTGTCCTGAGAAAAACAAAGATGCTGGAATCCCTCATTTGCTGGTCATTTCCGACCTGTGCCACTATAACCCCGCCCTCTCCTTGACTGCCCTCCATCACAGGGTCCCCAGTAATTACCACCCTAGATAAACGTCTCTTTTATTGGCAGAGCCTGTCATTTAAAGCCCTGATCCCATCCTTACACCCTGGGGAGGGCAGATCCTGTTCTTTCCAGGCAGGAACAGAAGCATTACTGGGCTGGGCCTTAATATCCTAGTTCAGGTGTTTGCAAACTTTACCCAGCATTGTCAATGCCTGAGAATCATGGGAGTCAGAGTCTAAAACATCTCTGGAGCCACAGGTTGCCAACCACTGTCCTATTTTGAACCGAGTCCAGTCCCAGAAAGACAATCCCACAAACGCTTATAGTTAAATGAGTCAGAAATTAGGCTTACAATAACATCCAATCAAATGTTTTTGGCCAGCATAAATGTAGTTTGCCCTAGTCTACCATTTCCAAAACCTTTACATTCATTTGATACAAAGTACCATCAGGAACAGGAGAGGCATGGTTATTGAAAACGTCTTACTTTGTGTCAAAGGCATTCCTGTTTTTATTCCAAAAAATGCAATGCATACATTAGAACAACTTAGGTTCTATTGATGTCAGGAATACATCCTTTGAGGGCACTTTCCTGGAGAGGGAGGCTAGCTCAGGGGCAACGCCTTTGTCTGCAACACAGGTTCGAAACCCGATCATGTGCTCAGAAACCATAAATGGACAATAAAATAAAAACATTAAAAAACGAAAATATAGCTGGGGATGTTCCTTCTAATTTGAAGACTGCTTCTACTGTTGTAGTAGATTTGGCAACCACAACGTGGTTACACTTTTTAGTGAACAATCGGCTGGAGCTCTTTCAAAACAGCATTCCAGTGACACTAACATGCTGCTGGTATGCCAATTACTGAGGCTCAACAGCACGTAGTTGGGGGTGGAGGGTGTACCGGATAAATGGATGTTGGAAAATTACATAAATTTACCTAGTGGCCAGCAGGTCCACCTGGGTACAACTCCAGCCCCAACAGTGTGACTGTTTAGCAGATATGAATTTCATGGCAGTATCCATTTACTAGCACTGTAAAGATATTTCTTTAAATCTGCCAGATTACCCTTGCAGATTGAAATTGACCAAACTGTTTATATACCTCTTATCATTTTCATTTTACCAATTGCCGACCAAGAACCCAGCTGCTGTACAAGGGGTATCGTTCTGCGACATCAAACGCGATTCCAAATCTCAATGACACCAAGTGAAAGCAAGCACCATTTATTTATTTACCTTTTTGCTTGTTGTGTTTTCACAGTTTGCCAGAAAATTGAGCTCTTGCCTCATCCTCAATGAGAAGGTGAGAGATGCAAATGAGTTCTGACACGCATTTTGCCCGATACCCATACACTTTTGTGGAAGGCTCCTTACAAAGAGTTCATGTAATCCAAAAGCTTGTGGAGTAGTGAACCTATCACAATGACCTGCAGGGTGGTAAGGGGATGTTTCAACGTGGATCTTAATAAATGCAATCGCAAGCACGTCGTCCAGAAGACCAGATTGATTTTGGGGAATGGGGTTAAGGTGACGCTCAAAAAGGACCTCTGCACTTTTGACTGGTGAAAGAAGTGGTGAATTGGAGTGAGATGAAGTAAGCAGAGGTAAACATTTTAAATGCATTGTCATGCACTCCAATAAAGTGGAGCTTCATTTCTTACCTGGTTCAATTGAAGGTGCCTGGAAACCGCCCAGACGACCATGGAGTACAAGCATCCTCTGAGATTGTCCTATTGATTTAATACCCATATATACACACACGCCTGAATACCATAATCTATGGGCGTGCTGTTGTACCTGGTTGCAAGAAGTCATGGGGGAGAACGTAAGTAAATAATTATTTAAAAGGATGGAAGAAAGTGTGGTCTTGTAGGAAACAGCGAAAGTGAGATTCGAAACTACAGATAGAAAGGTGCCAAATTGACATACCAATTTTCAGAGTAATACCGGTAACACCAGCTTAGAAGCACTTTATTTTAACGGCATTGATTGGCATATGATGTGCAGGTTATAGAGAAAGTTTGCAAACTGCTAACAGGGACTTGCCGCTGCACTCAGCAACAGAGAGGACATTAAATGGGGTGGCCGACACATCCATGAAAATGCTTATCAGCTGCAGGAAAATAACTTCACGGTGTTTTTTTAAAATTTAAATAAAGAGATAGCATGTTTAAGGCATGTTAGGTGAGTTTAGTTGTATGAAAGGCACAGGTAGTCCTCAGAAAGGCCACTATCCTTCCTTTTCATATCCTGAAACTAATGGCACTAAGTACCGCGGCAGAACCTTATACTGTCATTGTGGTAGGCATTACACTAGCAGTTGTTGCTATTGGGTTCTGTTTAAACTATTCACTGCGCAAATGGGTATGAGAAAATAAAAGAATCCATTATCATTTTAACAAAGTGTGAACTATTTGATGGTTTATCTTTGAGAGCACAGTTTCATGCATCACATCCTTCCAAATGAAATTTGTTTTTGTTTTTTAAGTGCTCACCGGTGTGAATTCATGTTTTTTTTTCATTTAAATTACTCCTCTCATAGAAATCGACTGTCCTTTGGTATTATCAGTTCCAGGTTGTAATTGCGTTAACATGATTTGATGGTAACCGAAGACCCTGGCTATTCAACAAAAAGAAAAATGACGAGAAGTATAATAATAAAGCATGTCCTTGGCAAAATAACTGATTAAATGTTGTCCCCAAATGACTCCACTTTGCAGGCTGAAGTATCTGCTCTCGAGGCCAGCACCACTCCCACTCCATGTGCTCCATCGTCACAGCCCTTACTGAAGTCAAAAGGATTCTCACCCGGAAATATAATGCATCACTTATCCGTCCATAGGAAGTGCTTTTCTCCCGATTCAGTTATGGATCTTCAAATTTCTTTTGTAAACCCACCACGCAGCTCAGCCTCCTGCTGTACGAAACATCCACCCTCCCATAGAAAACCCTCAGGAGCTGATTTACAAAACGTTTAGTGCAGCACAAAGTGAATTTTCGCTGAAAAAGTGGACTTTGTATGCGGTGCAAAGTCCGAGTGTGATTCACAAAAGGCATATTGACCTGAGCCAGTGACCCTTGTGCCTTGCCCAAGCAGACTTCACGCTACCATGTTTGCACCATACTAGTGCCAAGGAAGAGAGGACCTGCAGACAATCCTTCACTTTTTTCACTCCCACCCTTTGGAACTCGATCCCGGTATCAGCTCGCAATGCCTGCACAATTCTCCAATTTCGCAAATCTCTCAAAACACTGTTTTTTCAATAACACCCGAACAAGGGCTAATCCCAATGGATGTTCAGACCAACGCAAAGATCGTAACTCACAGTGCTGCGCGATAGTTAAAAGGTGCCATTTCCTACACTGACTACCCACAACCTGTACAGCGCTCTGCTGCTCTTAAGCTAGGTCCTCACTTTCAACAATAACATACATTAAAATAAAATAAAGGGCTAATGCAAGGGCAGAGCATGGAGGCGAAATGCATGACGCCTCATTATATTACGATAAAATGGAGTGTCTTGGGCGTCGGTATGGAGGCTCGAGGCGATCTTCCAAACTCACTCATGTAAGTGCAAAAGTAAAATAATTACCCAAAACAATAGCGCTCTCACAGAAATGTCAAACGTCCTCAAATGTAATGCCTACCAAGAGCAGGGGCAAAAACAAATGTACCACGCAAGCACACTCACAGACCTCCCCATGATGCCGGATTACACATAGGTTGCACTCATACTAGCACACAATGCCGGCAGGAGGCAGAGGCAGAGAGTGTTCTAAAACCAGATTCCAATATTTGAAATGTCAGATGATGGGGTGTATTCCACATACAGATCCCCCCACATGTGATTTCGGACATCGTTAGGGAATGTGAACCTGATTTAATGGCATGCCACAGGTGGTGTTATGCCATATTCCCACATGTGAAGCGTTGCATTTTCTTTCCAACTGCTTAATTTCAGTACACAATATCTATCATAGCAGGCATGTCACAACCTACAGAATCCTGGTGCCTTCATCAAGTGGAGCAGTGCATTATCACACACCTGCAGAACCATAATATGCCCCACACTGAACAGGTGAGACAAAAAAGTAATTCAAAAAAGGTAGCAGGCGCTCCTCTCCAGAAGGAACATGGCATAATAACCAGTTCTGAGATGAGAGTTTGCAGCACACGCTTTTTACTCACTGTACCTTTCACAGATGGGAAATATCCATTTGCATATCAGTCTTTGTCCCGCCCACATGGGCAGTCCAGCACCGAAATGCTATGGCAATTCCTCTCTGAACAGGAGTACCAACCTTGTTGGGCCTCATCAGTGAGGTGAAGCTTTGTCTCTCTGAGCACAGTGAGCAGGGAGTCCACATCTGGTTACCCCGTTTGGTTACCCCCAGGTAACTCAGGATGACCAACCCCAAGTTCCTTACAAATATTTCAAAAAGGAACATGGCATGATAACCAGTTCTGAGATGAGAGTTTGCAGCACACGCTTTTTGCTCACTGTACCTTTCAGAGATGGGAAATATCCATTTGCATATCAGTCTCCCTGTGTCACTGCAAAATACCTCAAGGAGAATTACTTTTCAGCTAAGTCCATAGAAACCTTTGATTCAATTCCGTATGAACACGGGTTGTTCAGTCAAACTCCTGCAGTATTCACGACTATCTTCATGCCAGGGATCCAGAATGACTAATGCCAAATGGTTACAGATTACCAGATGGGAACTTCTGCAGACAAGAAACACTTCCATAAAGGGATTTAATCCGATCAGGGAAGAATTGAGAGGCATAAGACTGATGCCTCTCCAGAACAGATATGTCTTGGACATGATCACATCAATGGATAGAGGTGTTTGTGCCAGAATCGGAGAATCATGTTGCACAACCATACCTTCTCACAATTATGAAAATGGGACCTTGACAGAGGCCATAATGTTGCTAATGAACTTGCACATCAAGATGGAAGACGAAGGACAAGATATTGCAGACAATAGCTGGCTTGCATCGATCTTCTCATGGGTTCCACAATGGATGGCAAATATTTTCAAGTTTCTCAGACCAATGTTGGTGATGATCATGTTCGGATTCTGTGTGATCAGAATAATAATCACACAGTGCAAGAAGACAGCAAAGAAAGCAGTAGGAATGAAGATCATGATCAATGTTGAGTCTGGGTTTGGATCCAAAGAGCTGACAGACGAAGAAATCAGAAAATATATAGAAGCGAGTATTCTAGCACCTGAGGGAACGAAGTTCCTGTGTCCGAGAAACTACAAGAAGTTTGTGGGAAGATGGATCTACTGCAGTCTGAATGCACAATGTAGTTACATGACCTGGAATGTTGATGAACATGTAAAATTGGCAGGATCTCTGAAAGGAGTAATGAATATATGGACTCCAAAGAAGCACCTTTTCAGATGAGGATGTCTAGATGTGAAGAGTGGTGGGAGAGTGGTCGATGAATCACCCAGAGGGGGAGTGTAGAGGAGGAGCCAAATGCCTGCACCGGAAGTCCAGCCCCCATTCTTCCTGTATGTTGGAAGCCAGAAATTGCGACATGCACAAAGCCAATAATGGTACCTATCCCACGAAGAATTCTCAAAACAAGGTTTCCATTGAAAAGACCTTACATGACATACCCGTGGAGAAATGACAGTCTCTTAAAGGAGGTTCCTGAAGAAGTATGAAGAGTTGAAGGCAAGAGACTGGTGACATTGCATGAAGCAGAGGTGACGCATCAAGAAGAGATGCCAAGGAAAACAGTATATAAACCTTATAGAATCTGATGATGAAGTAAAAAGAGTCAAGTAACATTTCATGTGTGGGAATGAAGATTGCACATGTGAAGGGCACTGAAGAAAATGCAAAATCGCTTTATAACTGTACAGATGCTGAAATGCAAGTAGACTTAGTAACCATGAAGGCTAGCTATACATAGTGAATAGATTGCAGGCGGTGCCACCATTATATATATATATATATATATTCAGTGAAAAAACTTTGTTAAAGGGACGTTATGGTTAAGTTGCGCTACTAAAAACCTATGAAATTCTGTGAAAAAACGTTGTTAAAGGGACGTTATGGTTCCAAGTAAAACCGAAAAACCCCTGAAATTCGGCAGTTATGGTAAGCTAAGCAACCATAACTCGTGCCACCACCGTGCACTGCTAAGACTAACACCCACAACATCAAAGATGACATCACAAATGTCATTGATGACATCACTGATGACATCACATGTGTATTTACTTTTCATAAAATATGTGTACAAGGGATTCTTATTATAATGTTGAGAAAAAAGTGTCAAGGATCATTGCAATAAATATCATACCCTAATTAGTGCATTGAACGATGCATTAATATAAATAGCATTCTATTATGGGGTTCTATCTAGTATACTAAGCTACTCATGCAGAGACATAGCATTGTGTGCAGCGTACAAGATGAAGGTATAATATTCATAATGTTGATATGTTGAATAATCAAATGATAATTGTTTTATTAATAGATTTTTGTGTACTGTGAAATAAGTAATAAGTAGCTAATAAAACCCATGTATTACATAATTGCATTACTACAGACACAACACAAAGAGAGAAGAACACATACAAATATGGGTATATACAGGGAAAGTGAAGTTAGCAAAAAAGCAGAAGTAGTAGCAGAAACAATTCATAAACTAACTGATTATTATCATGCAAATAAATGATTGCTCTGTTTCAAATCTGCTATTTACCCTATGTATATGTATCACATGATGTGATTGGACCCTAAGGAAAGTAGTGTGAGTACAATGTATACAAATATGAGCATATACAGGGAAAGTACAGCCATAAAAAAACAACAGAACTATCAGAAAGTGCTGATAACTCTATTGATTATCTTTATGCACAGAAAGGATTGCTGTCTTTCAAGCTTGTGTCTTCCCCTATGTATATGTTTCATATGATGTGACTGGACTCTAAGGGAATTACTGTAAGAACCTACTTGAAGAATAGGTCTACAAATAAAATAAAATGTTTAGGTTCTGACTGTTACAGAAGAAAACCATGTGGCCTAGATATTTCAGTAAAGTAAAAAAGAGTGAGCCAGACATGTGATGTCATCAGTGATGTCATCAATGACATTTGTGATGTCATCTTTGATGTCATGGGTGTTAGTCTTAGCAGTGCACGGTGGTGGCGTGAGTTATGGTTGCTTAGCTTACCATAACTGGCGAATTTCAGGGGTTTTTCGGTTTTACTTGGAACCATAACGTCCCTTTAACAAAGTTTTCTCACTGAATTTCATAGGTTTTTAGTAGCGCAACTTAACCATAACGTCCCTTTAACAAAGTTTTTTTACTGAATTTCATAGGTTTTTAGTAGCGCAACTTAACCATGACGTCCCTTTAACAACTTTTTTTCACTGAATTTCATAGGTTTTTAGTAGCACAATTTAATAATAACTCTGACTTTATGTACATGTCAAATTGAACATACTGAACCCCCTCTACTGAGTTTGATGTCCGCAAACTCTTTTAATGTCCGCGGACATGTTCAGACAACAGCACCACTACCCAAAAACTCTGGGCGGGGGGTATATTTATTTGTTATATCATAACATATTAACATTTTACAAATTCACAAACCAGCACACATACACATTATATGTAGTAATACATAAGAAGTGTAACCCATATATGTAACGCACTAACCATTCATTTAAATACAATATGTTCTAAAATGGAATATACCAAAAGAAGAAAGATAGGCTTCCAACATAATTAGCGCGGCGCAAGTGGGCAAAAACGTGCGAATCGCAGTGGAATAGCGAAAATCGCAGTGCAAGTGCGAAAATCGCACGAAAAGCAGCGCACATCAATTCATGGAAGGCCGTGCGCGAGAAAACCATCGGATGTGCGAAAAAAAAGTGCGCGGCGCACGTTGGCGCACAGGCCATCTAACAGCGTGCGCCAGGTCACAGCGAAAATCGCACAGGCCACAGCGAAAATCGCACATAGCGCGGCGCACGCAACAAAAGTAGGCGGAACACGGGACGTAACACTCGGAATGGGGAACAACTTGCCAAAACGTGGGCGTCACGGGGGAAGTACAGGGTACAAGTGCGCGGAACGCCCACACGCTCGCCTACAACACGTATTCATGGAATAGAATAGGGCAAAAAAGCGCACGCTCAAACCAGCGCACAGGCACAAACACGACCGCCACAAGAAAGCAGGCGGTAGCGTCTCTGCGCCTGGAAGAAATGTGCGCCAAAAGGTGTGCCAACAAATAGCACCTATATACAGCCATGAAGAATGTCCTATACTGTGGCCCTCCAGGACAAATGACGTGCAAAGGGGTACCCACAAACACGGACACCCGCTGACAAAAAAATACGTGTGCGTGTATACCGGGGTGCGCGGGAAGTCTCACGCGCGATTTCGGCAGGGTACGTGTATTTCAAGGGTGCGCGGGAAGTTCCACACGCGATTGGCCCAGTGCGAGCAGGGTACGTGTATTCCATGGGTGCGCGGGAAGTTCCACACGTGATTTCAGCAGGGTACGTGTATTCCATGGGTGCGCGGGAAGTTCCACACGCGATTTCAGCAGGGTACGTGTATTTCAGGGGTGCGCGGGAAGTTCCACACACGATTTCAGCAGGGTATGTGTATTCCAGGGGTGCGCGGGATGTTCCACACGCGATTTCAGCAGGGTACGTGGATTTCAGGGGTGCGCGGGAAGTTCCACACGTGATTGGCCCAGTGCGAGCAGGGTACGTGTATTTCAGGGGTGCGCGGGAAGTTCCACACGCGATTTCAGCAGGGTACGTGTATTTCAAGGGTGCGCGGGAAGTACCACACGCGATTTGAGCAGGGTACGTGTATTGCAGGGGTGCGCGGGAAGTTCCACACGCTATTTCAGCAGGGTACGTGTATTTCAGGGGTGCGCGGGAAGTTCCACACGCGATTTCCGCAGGGTACGTGTATTTCAGGGGTGCGCGGGAAGTTCCACACGCGATTTCAGCAGGGTACGTGTATTTCAGGGGTGCGCGGTAAGTTCCACACGCGATTTCAGCAGGGTATGTGTATTTCAGGGGTTCTGGGGAGTACTACACGTGAATTGGCCGTGTGGGTCCTCCCAGGTGTACGCTCCACAACCTCCACGGCCCCTGCAGGCAGCCCACACCACGGGGGACTACCCTGCACCCCTGCTCATGTCCCGCAGGCAGCCCATCCACCATGGGCATGCCCCCCAGCCAACCCACATGTCACCTTGCACTACTGATCAACAATGCATGTCTCCCACCACCCCCACCCCCCAGCCACCAGGGGCAGCCTCCACCAGGCCCCCACTCATGTCTCCTACCACCCCCACCCCCCAGCCACCAGGGGCACCCTCCACCAGGCCCCCACTCATGTCTCCCACCACCCCCACCCCCCAGAAGTGCAGGGGCACCCTCCACCAGGCCCCCACTCATGTCTCCCACCACCCCCACCCCCCAGCAGTGCAGGGGCAGCCTCCACCAGGCCCCCACTCATGTCTCCCACCACCCCCACCCCCCAGCCACCAGGGGCACCCTCCACCAGGCCCCCACTCATGTCTCCCACCACCCACACCCCCCAGCAGTGCAGGGGCAGCACCACCAGGCACCCACTCATGTCCCCCTGCACCCCCACCCCCCAGCATCCAGGAGCACCCTCCACCAGGCCCCCACTCATGTCTCCCACCACCCCCACCCCCCAGCAGTGCAGGGGCAGCCTCCACCAGGCCCCCACTCATGTCTCCCACCACCCCCACCCCCCAGCAGTGCAGGGGCAGCCCCCACCAGGCCCCCACTCATGTCTCCCACCACCCCCACCACCCAGCCACCAGGGGCACCCTCCACCAGGCCCCCACTCATGTCTCCCACCACCCCCACCCCCCAGCAGTGCAGGGGCAGCCTCCACCAGGCCCCCACTCATGTCTCCCACCACAACCACCCCCCAGGGGCACCCTTCACCAGGCCCCCACTCATGTCTCCCACCACCCCCACCCCCCAGCCACCAGGGGCAGCCTCCACCAGGCCCCCACTCATGTCTCCCACCACCCCCACCCCCCAGCAGTGCAGGGGCACCCTCCACCAGGCCCCCACTCATGTCTCCCACCACCCCCACCCCCCAGCAGTGCAGGGGTAGCACCACCAGGCCCCCACTCATGTCCCCCTGCACCCCCACCCCCCAGCATCCAGGGGCACCCTCCACCAGGCCCCCACTCATGTCTCCCACCACCCCCACCCCCCAGCCACCAGGGGCACCCTCCACCAGGCCCCCACTCATGTCTCCCACCACCCCCACCCCCCAGCAGTGCAGGGGCACCCTCCACCAGGCCCCCACTCATGTCTCCCACCACCCCCACCCCCCAGCCACCAGGGGCACCCTCAACCAGGCCCCCACTCATGTCTCCCATCACCCCCACCCCCCAGCCACCAGGGGCACCCTCCACCAGGCCCCCACTCATGTCTCCCACCACCCCCACCCCCCAGCAGTGCAGGGGCACCCTCCACCAGGCCCCCAATCATGTCTCCCACCACCCCCACCCCCCAGCAGTGCAGGGGCAGCACCACCAGGCCCCCACTCATGTCCCCCTGCACCCCCACCCCCCAGCATCCAGGGGCACCCTCCACCAGGCCCCCACTCATGTCTCCCACCACCCCCACCCCCCAGCAGTGCAGGGGCAGCCTCCACCAGGCCCCCACTCATGTCTCCCACCACCCCCACCCCCCAGCAGTGCAGGGGCACCCTCCACCAGGCCCCCACTCATGTCTCCCACAACCCCCACCCCCCAGCAGTGCAGGGGCAGCCTCCACCAGGCCCCCACTCATGTCTCCCACCACCCCCACCCCCCAGCATTGCAGGGGCAGCCCCCACCAGGCCCCCACTCATGTCCCCCTGCACCCCCACCCGCCAGCATCCAGGGGCACCCTCCACCAGGCCCCCACTCATGTCTCCCACCACCCCCACCCCCCAGCAGTGCAGGGGCACCCTCCACCAGGCCCCCACTCATGTCTCCAACCACCCCCACCCCCCAGCAGTGCAGGGGCACCCTCCACCAGGCCCCCACTCATGTCTCCCACCACCCCCACCCCCCAGCAGTGCAGGGGCAGCCTCCACCAGGCCCCCACTCATGTCTCCCACCACCCCCACCCCCCAGCAGTGCAGGGGCAGCCCCCACCAGGCCCCCACTCATGTCTCCCACCACCCCCACCACCCAGCCACCAGGGGCAGCCTCCACCAGGCCCCCACTCATGTCTCCCACCACCCCCACCCCCCAGCCACCAGGGGCACCCTCCACCAGGCCCCCACACATGTCTCCCATCACCCCCACCCCCCAGCCACCAGGGGCACCCTCCACCAGGCCCCCACTCATGTCTCCCACCACCCCCACCCCCTAGCAGTGCAGGGGCACCCTCCACCAGGCCCCCACTCATGTCTCCCACCACCCCCACCCCCCAGCAGTGCAGGGGCAGCACCACCAGGCCCCCACTCATGTCCCCCTGCACCCCCACCCCCCAGCATCCAGGGGCACCCTCCACCAGTCCCCCACTCATGTCTCCCACCACCCCCACCCCCCAGCAGTGCAGGGGCAGCCTCCACCAGGCCCCCACTCATGTCTCCCACCACCCCCACCCCCCAGCAGTGCAGGGGCACCCTCCACCAGGCCCCCACTCATGTCTCCCACAATCCCCACCCCCCAGCATCCAGGGGCGCCCTCCACCAGGCCCCCACTCATGTCTCCCACCACCCCCACCCCCCAGCAGTGCAGGGGCACCCTCCACCAGGCCCCCACTCATGTCTCCCACCACCCCCACCCCCCAGCAGTGCAGGGGCACCCTCCACCAGGCCCCCACTCATGTCTCCCACCACCCCCACCCCCCAGCAGTGCAGGGGCAGCCTCCACCAGGCCCCCACTCATGTCTCCCACCACCCCCACCCCCCAGCAGTGCAGGGGCAGCCCTCACCAGGCCCCCACTCATGTCTCCCACCACCCCCACCACCCAGCCACCAGGGGCAGCCTCCACCAGGCCCCCACTCATGTCTCCCACCACCCCCACCCCCCAGCAGTGCAGGGGCAGCCTCCACCAGGCCCCCACTCATGTCTCCCACCACCCCCACCCCCCAGCCACCAGGGGCAGCCTCCACCAGGCCCCCACTCATGTCTCCCACCACCCCCCACCCCCAGCAGTGCAGGGGCAGCCTCCACCAGGCCCCCACTCATGTCTCCCACCACCCCCACCCCCCAGCCACCAGGGGCACCCTCCACCAGGCCCCCACTCATGTCTCCCACCACCCCCACCCCCCAGCAGTGCAGGGGCACCCTCCACCAGGCCCCCACTCATGTCTCCCACCACCCCCACCCCCCAGCCACCAGGGGCACCCTCCACCAGGCCCCCACTCATGTCTCCCACCACCCCCACCCCCCAGCCACCAGGGGCACCCTCCACCAGGCCCCCACTCATGTCTCCCACCACCCCCACCCCCCAGCAGTGCAGGGGCACCCTCCACCAGGCCCCCACTCATGTCTCCCACCACCCCCACCCCCTAGCAGTGCAGGGGCAGCACCACCAGGCCCCCACTCATGTCCCCCT
The DNA here is from genome assembly GCF_040938575.1 of Ambystoma mexicanum. Lineage (NCBI taxonomy): Eukaryota > Metazoa > Chordata > Amphibia > Caudata > Ambystomatidae > Ambystoma > Ambystoma mexicanum. Next base: position 142,489,392 of record NC_090924.1, read on the forward strand.
GCACCCCCACCCCCCAGCATCCAGGGGCACCCTCCACCAGGCCCCCACTCATGTCTCCCACCACCCCCACCCCCCAGCAGTGCAGGGGCACCCTCCACCAGGCCCCCACTTATGTCTCCCACCACCCCCACCCCCCAGCAGTGCAGGGGCACCCTCCACCAGGCCCCCACTCATGTCTCCCACCACCCCCACCCCCCAGCAGTGCAGGGGCAGCCTCCACCAGGCCCCCACTCATGTCTCCCACAACCCCGACCCCCCAGCAGTGCAGGGGCAGCCCCCACCAGGCCCCCACTCATGTCTCCCACCACCCCCACCACCCAGCCACCAGGGGCACCCTCCACCAGGCCCCCACTCATGTCTCCCACCACCCCCACCCCCCTGCAGTGCAGGGGCAGCCTCCACCAGGCCCCCACTCATGTCTCCCACCACCCCCACCCCCCAGCCACCAGGGGCAGCCTCCACCAGGCCCCCACTCATGTCTCCCACCACCCACACCCCCCAGCAGTGCAGGGGCAGCCTCCACCAGGCCCCCACTCATGTCTCCCACCACCCCCACCCCCCAGCCACCTGGGGCAGCCTCCGCCAGGCCCCCACTCATGTCTCCCACCACCCCCACCCCCCAGCAGTGCAGGGGCACCCTCCACCAGGCCCCCACTCAAGTCTCCCACCACCCCCACCCCCCAGCCACCAGGGGCACCCTCCACCAGGCCCCCACTCATGTCTCCCACCACCCCCACCCCCCAGCAGTGCAGGGGCACCCTCCACCAGGCCCCCACTCATGTCTCCCACCACCCCCACCCCCCAGCCACCAGGGGCACCCTCCACCAGGCCCCCACTCATGTCTCCCACCACCCCCACCCCCCAGCAGTGCAGGGGCACCCTCCACCAGGCCCCCACTCATGTCTCCCACCACCCACACCCCCCAGCAGTGCAGGGGCACCCTCCACCAGGCCCCCACTCATGTCTCCCATCACCCCCACCCCCCAGCCACCAGGGGCACCCTCCACCAGGCCCCCACTCATGTCTCCCACCACCCCCTCCCCCCAGCAGTGCAGGGGCACCCTCCACCAGGCCCCCACTCATGTCTCCCACGGTTCATAGACATAATTTCGAATACAAAATATTCAAAAGTCAAAAAGTCGAAAAAAAAACGTCGAAAAAAAAATGTAGAATTTTTTTTTAATGACGTTTTTTTTTCGAAATGGGGGGGTTCCCCCCCCAACCCCCCTTTTTCTTATTTTTACCTATTTTTTTCACAGAAACTAGAGCCCAAAAAAAAATATCGAAAAAAAAAACAATTCGACATTTTTTTTTTCGACATTTTTGATTCGACTTTTTTGACTTTCGAAATTATGTTTTCGAAATTATGACTGGACACCGTCTCCCACCACCCCCACCCCCCAGCCACCAGGGGCAGCCTCCACCAGGCCCCCACTCATGTCTCCCACCACCCCCCAGCCACCAGGGGCACCCTCGACCCGTTCCTCACAATCCCCAATCATGTGCGTTATGGTCAGCCTCCACAGCCAAAAAGCCCTACCAAGTAACCCATTCACCCACATGGAAATGGAAATTACATGTCACACCCCCAATGTTCATGAAGCTAATGAACCCATGTCCGTCACACACAATGTTTGCAATTGAATGGGAAAACACGCAACATGACATGCATGAAACCAATGAGATGATACCACACAGTGAAGTATGAAAACAAAATTGTATTGAAAAAAAGAAAGAATGCTAAAGAAATGAAACAAACTACAATGGGAAATAAAAAAAATTAAGCTGCATGTCCGTATAAAAATAAAGAACTGCAAATCATAATCCAAAAAAATGTCGTCCAAAGTCAAATGTAAAAAAATATCTATCAAATCAAGAACCATGTAAAAAACTCGAAAGGGTCCATGAGCCCAACTGAACAAAGGAAACCTAAAAAAAAACCTAACTAAAAAGCAACTATATACAAAAAGTGGAGCAGTGTCCGTCGACTCCAAATCATAAGAACAAACAAAGGAAACCTAAAACTAAAGAACTATATACAAAGGCGGCGGGCAAGTCCAGCGGCTCACTCCGTGGTGTTCCGGGCCAGGGCATCATCGAACTCCTGTTCGATGTCCCGGAGGCGGTCCAGTTCTATGGCCCCGAGGGTCCGCAGGGACGACGCTGTGTCCTCCTCCAACCCCTTGCGGATTGCCTCGAGGCACTCGGCCCGCCTCAGGGCCCTCCACATGGAGTTCTCCGCCCTGACCATTGTGAGCCGCGCCTCTTCCGCCCGCCGCCGCTCCGCACCTATGGCGTGGCCCAACCGCTGCCACACGGAAGACACTCTCTGTCCTGGGTCCTCCTGCCCTCCGGCCGATGCCTGCCCCTCCGATGTCGAAGGCCCCGAGCCTTCATGGCTCCCACCATGTTGCTGCTGCTGCTCTGCCTCTGCCCGTGCACTGCCTCCTGCTGCCTGCACATCCTCCGCCGGCTGGGGTGCAGTTGTTGATGTGGCCACCCCTGCTGGACGTCCGACTCCCGACTGTGGCAGGGATGCCTCCTCCACCAGCCTGGCCGCACTGTCAGAGGCAGCTCCACAGGGCACCCAGGTGACTGATGGGTGGGAAGATGGCACAGAGGACGACTGGCGCGTAGGGGGTCCAGTTGAGGAGGGGGTCGGAGCAAGCCCCATCAGACGGAGGAATCCGGTCTGGGTGACCTGTCCCAGCAGGCTGACGTGGTCAACGAGCCATTCGAGATGACGTGCAGTCTCTCCATGAAAAGACTGCAGGTCACCTCGCATGGCCCGTTGACGCAACGCCACACCAGCCAGGACAGGCTCAACCCGGACCTGGATAGCCACGTCTGCAGGCAGAGGAAGGCCAGTTGACGTCAGCTCATCCCCTGCCTGAAAACGGGTCTGGACGTAGGCATCCCTGCTGGTGCAAGATGATGCAGGGACAGGATCGGGGACAGGATTGCACACAGGCACCTCCGCGGCGGCCTGTGCTGCCTCCTGTCCCTGGTCCTGGACTGCACCACTAGCACCAGTGGGATCCCCACCTCCAGACCCCGTTTCTGGTGCTTGCACGGCCTCCTCCTCCACCAAACCCCCCACCAACCTGGATGACTCCGTGCCATCTTCCCCTGTTGGGCCCTGTGGGGTCCCAGCTGCCCCTTCTGCTGCCGAGGAGTCCAACTCCAACCTCCGCCTCTTGGACCTCCCCCCGGCAGCTGCGGCCTGGGATGCAGCACCGGACTCCTAACTCCCCGACGAGATGACAACACGGGAGGGGAGCCGGGCCTTGCGTCTCCGGCTGGCGGTGGGATCCCCGCCGCTATGCTCCACAGCACCTTCTCCGCCCTCTTCTTCAGTTGACGCTGCAGACAGGGAGAAACAAAACACAGGCATCAGGGCACTGTACAATGGACACATACACACATGACAGTTGCACATGAGTGGCATTGGCAAACCTCAGACATGTCATCACAATCCCTAACACACATGTCATTGCAACTCGCACACATGAGCCATACCACAGCCATATCGCAACTGCCACCACCATCCATACACATACAACAGCATGAGCAGCCAAAGGTGAGCCAGACATCACATGCAACACAGGAAGTGCACCACACATGTACACACACCACCACACTTGCATGCATGTGTATACCTCTGCCAAGTGTCGCACTGTTCAGACGGGCATCCATGTCACATCTGCCAATCAGGCTTCCACATACCGCTGTGACATGCATCCATGTTGCATCACTGTTGCACCCTTGTCAAATACACACACATGCACATGTACACAGTGCTCATACATGCAGCCGAAAACAACATACATGTGTGACATCACGGACATGTCTACTTACATACACATTCATCCAAACATGTGTGCACACACAACTGCATTTGGCATGCAAGCCTACACACACAAGCACCATCCATGTCTCACACATTACAGCCCTCGCATGTGTCATCCTCACGGCCCTGGACACCCCCACCCATACTCGACCCCATACAAACAGATGTGCAACCTGCACACTACCGAATAATCACCACACGCACTGCTCACAATCAGGATGCATGTACACTCACCGCTCGACTCCAGACGGGTCTGCTTCTCTAGGACCTGGACGTGGAGCGCTGGGGATATGCGTTCCAGGACCCTCATCTGTTCTTCCGACAAGTGGCCCCGGCGCCCCTTGGCATCCGCTGCCTTCAAGAGGCGCCGGGCCTTGTTCAGGGTCCTGGACCTGAAGTCCTCCCAGCGCTTCCTGACATGTTGGAAGTCGCGGACTGCCACCCCCTCCGCATTGATGGCAGTCACGATGTCAGTCCAGATCCGAGTCCGTCCTTCCTTGTCGGCGCGGGAACTTCCGAAGAGGGCATCATACTGCCCCAGGACTTGCTCCACCAGGACACCAACTTCGGTGGCACTGAAGCTGGTGCCCCTCTGCCTCTCTGGCCGGGGGTTGTCAGTGGTCACAGATGGTGTTTGCCCCGACATGACAACCCCAGAGGCAGGAGTGGGTGGGCAACTGGGTCCTGGGGCTGGGCTGTGGAGCGATGGAATACCAGTCGGGAGTCTTCGGTTCCAGCAGGGGTGGTCACAGCAACAGCACCCCTGGCTGATGTGCAGGCAGCAAATGGCAGTGCACGTGGGCAGCAGGCAGTCAGGCAGCAGCAGATGGCAGGTGGGAGCGTGCTCGGGGCTCTGGGGGGCAGTAGTTCGGCCTTCTGGGCAGGAGCGTGGTATTCCGTGTGCATACGCCTGGCCAGCTTGATACGGAGTGATTTGGCACGTGAAAAGTCTGCACGTCAGCGTGAAATTCGAGGAAAGGCCCTTAGCGCGTAAGCGCGTCAGCACGCATACGCGATTCTATTGGACCAAAGGCCCTCAGCGCGTAAGCGCGTCTGGGACGTGACCCGCACGGGTCTTTCCCACACAGCACGTGATGACAGAGCACACGTGGAAAGACTGCACGTCAGAGTGTCATCGCGTGTAATTGGACAGCACGTCAGAGTGTCATCGCGTGTAATTGGTGGGAATGGGCCTAGCGCGTACACGCGGCAGTGACAAAGCATGTAATTGGTGGAAATGGCCCTTGCGCGTACACGCCGCGTAAGTGACGCTGGACGTGTGGGCCTGTATAAAAGGTACGTGTAGAACACCATTTCCTTGTACGTGCTTTTCGTGGAGAGCGAGTGGGTGAATTCTGTACTTCTTGTCGTTTCACACGCGATTTACTTCACGGCGTTTCAAGTTCGTATTCCCTGTTACCTCTGACAGCTTTTTCTCTTTTTTCTCTTTTACTGGTTTACCTGGGCCTGTTCCCTCAAACAGTGTTCCCTTCTACTGTTGTCCTGTCTCCTCAGACAGCGTACAAATCTTCTTTTGGCGGGGGTGTTGCCAACCAAACGCGCTCCTTTTTCACGCTCTTTTACCTGGCAGACGGTGAGTCACGCATGTATCTAACATCTGTGCTTGCCTCGTGTGTAGCCTACCCCTTCAGAGGTCATTCTAGGCTGCGTGTGACACGCATACGTTCATTCTTGTGTTACTGGGTGCCACAGCGTAGTGCAGGTTTTTCTTTCTGCACACGTGGTCTAGGAGGGGTTGCGTGCACGTCATCTCCCTTTTTTGGGGCTCCTGTGTGTAGCGTGACCCGTCATCTTTCCCCAGGGGTTACATTCAGCCTTGCAAGAGCACTAGGGTACAATTACCATCTGGTACCCAACCCCTTTGACCCCCAATTGCCCAGGACAATAGTTTACAGCCACTCCCATAAGCACATTTACATCAGTGCCATGGCTGGGAGGCGAGGATTCCGTAAGGGTGGCAAAGGTGGAAGAGCCACAAGTGGTGGCCGTGGTGGATCCGGTAGGGGACGTGGTCGTTACTTGCAGGGTGAGCCTGTCCCCCATGTGTGGAGGACCAGTCAAGGGCACCCATAATCCCCCCCCCTCCCGTTGAGGCTGATGTGGCTGACACCATCCATGCTCAGCCCTTGTTGGACCAGCCCATTGTGGCACCAGACCTGGCTGACTCCATGGCTGACTTCCAGGTCAGCAGGCCTATGACACGTGCGCTAGTGCACGTTGATGTCACCATGCCACATGCATCTGGGGCAGCAAGGTCATCTGCTGCCCCAAGTAGGCAGGGCGGAGAGGCTGCAAGGGCAGCTGCGGCTCCATCCACCCCAGCCCTCACACACCCAGCCAGGACAGTGTTGGTCCTAGTCCACCCTGCTGACATTCCCCCTGACACCATCACACTTGAGCCAATGCCTGCACCAACTCCCATGCTGAGTGTGCAATCCCACACTCCTGATACAGAGTCCACCAGGGCTCCTGCCCCTAGTGTCCAGAGCGGCGCAGGACACTCAGGATCACCACCACCTTCCAAGCGTAAGAGGAAGAGTGCTCGTCCGGCACAGGCTGATGCCCCAGACACGGCTACACAGTCCGGCCCGTCGAGGAAGCCCAGCTTCACGGATGACGAACTGAATGCACTTGTCGAGTATGTGTCCGCACATGACAACGAGATGGTCATTGTTGCAGGATCCGAGACCACACCTGCACAACGCCAGGCACACTGGCAGACCGTTGCGGACATTGTAAGTGCCCTTGGAATCGTGAGGCGCACAGCCAATGATTGCTATAAGCGCTGGAATGACCTAAAGCGCAGGGCAAAGAATAAGCTGGCCTCAAGTCATGCCGCAACTCTAGTGACTGGAGGTGGGTCTCCAGTAGTAGACATGGAACTCACTCCACATGAGTCAGTCGCTGGGACCTACGTCACGGAGGAACAGATCCAAGGCGTGGGAGATCTGCCTGATTACGAGGCATTGTCCGGTGAGTGCACATGCATGTGTGTGTCATCCATGTGCATGGTGTGTGTGAGGGCTTCTGTTTGTGTGCCAGGTGAGAGTGTGTGCACCTGAGTCGTATGGGTCAGCCATGTGCTTCATGCAATACATCCTGCGCAGCTGCATTTGGCCATAGCAGTATCCCTTCTGCCAACAGTAGACATCTAGCCCAACTGCACGCCAGTTGCCCTTGAAGTGTCACCTTGCCACAACATTGTTGCTTATTTTTCACTGTTCATTCAGTCAGATTGTTTGCATTCCACCACTTTTACTAGGCATTTCGCAGTCCTCTAGTTACATGTCTGACATGGCTATGGTAAAGTGGAGTGACTTTGTTACCTGGATATCATTTGTACACACATGTCCCTGTGCAATTGGACCATTTCGGACTGGCAGCTCCAGGTGAAAAATCTGACCTGTTTGAATTAGAAAAGCTATTACATGCGGGAACTGGACTGAATGAATAGGTGCTGCCCTCCTCTCCATCTTCACTCAATAGCAATGGTACATGCCATCTGTGTGATGGCATGTGTGTTTCACCTGGCAATCACAGGCCAATCTGTGATGCCACTGCCAGGCAGCATGCAGAAAATGTGCTCATCTTCCATCTTGGTGTCATCAGTGTGTGCCATTTGCCTGCCCTTCATATGCAGTGAGGGTGCATGCATGGGAGGGTTTTAGTCATGTGGGACATGTGTCAATCAAGTACTGGTTCTCTTGCTTCTCAGCCCTCATTGTGTGCCATGGTGCTAATGCCTGTTTCCATTTCTTTGTTTTTATGTCTTTGCAGGGGAAGACGCACCTGATACTGCTGGGGTTGTGGAGATGGTGCAGACCCAGGAGGGGTCCGAGGGCCGACCAACCACCAGTGAGGGACGTGGTGTGGTGGTGGGTGAGAACCCACAACTGCTGCAGGTCGTGCTCTCAAGGGGTGTCTCTGGCTGCACCTCCCCCGAGCTGTACTCAGGTGTTGATTCGGATGAGACCTACGTGCCGTCGCAGGTGAGTGTTCCAGGGAGGGATTCTGTTCTGTCCCACCCACCTGCACCAGGGTCAGAACCCTCAATGGGGATGTCAGTGTTGGCAGCTACGCCTTTGGTGGTTACGGATGCAGGGTCACACTCCGCCACATCTGATCCTGTTCCTGGGCCAGCAGATCAGAGGGGGAATGCAGTCCTGCAGCCTCAGGCAGTGCCGGCACAGCAAGGCGCAGTTCGCCTTGCCCCAGACAGGTGTGGTGCCCGCCGACGTGGTGGCCGTACGCCACCTGGCAATACCGCATGGCAGCAATCCATTTACGGTATGGCAACCCAACAGGCAGCATCATCCGAGATGATGGCTCAGGCCATGGATAGGGTGGCCACTTCCATTGTCCCCCCTGAAAGGCTGATGGAGCGACTACAGCAGGCAACCGACTCCATCTGCCAGTCACACACGGAGGACATGTTGGCGTCCAACAGGGACAGGCGGGCGGCACTGGCGACTCTGCAGGAGGCCATCTCCATAGAGTCCCAGGGCCACAGGGAAGCCCTGAGGCAGGAGCTCCTTCACCTCAGGACGACTCTTGTTGAGCTTGAGGCTTCAACACACCAAAGGACAGAACAGCAGCTGGAGCGTCTCACCCGTACGCTCTCAGCTGAGATGCAGGCAACGAGGGCGGAGGTCCGGGCATCCCGTGAGTTGTTGCATGGGGACCTCCGCACACTCATCCTCCAGAACCAGACCTACCACACCCGCATGCTTGCAGCCATGGAGGAGCAGACTAGGGCCATGCGTGGGCTGCCTCCCATAGTGCAACCAACTCCGGATGCAGCTGCACAGGGTGATAATAGCGACAGCAGTGATACTCCCACAATAGGGTAGCCGTGTGGGCCATGAGCCCATGGAGGTGTTTTTTTTTCCCAGGATCCACGCAGGTGGGTTCTGGTGTGCATCCTGTCCTCGGACCTCCTGGGTGGCCTCCCCAACACCCCCGGGCCCATCAATGGCCATTTTTTTTATTTTATTTTTTTTATTTTTATTTCTTTTTTTATTTTTATTTTTATTTTTATTTTTAATTATTTTTTTCCCAATTTTTTTGGGACAATTTGTTGGCTTCCGTGGTTCCTGTGGGCATACGCTGCATTGTGGCTGGGCACATGCAGGCTTGTCATGTATTTGGTTCAGATGCTTGGGTTAGAGTCACACACACCCCTCCTGCTTCCCGTTTCCATGGGCTTGCAAAGGGTGTGCCCAAGTGACATTGACGTACATGGTGACATTGGACTCCCACTACATGTGTGGGTAGTCTAGTCAATACTGTGTATACATTCCTAGTGCATATTGCTGTTGTGTTGTACACTGCATGTTGCATTGATGTGTAACTCATCATCTGTGTCTACCTCCCAATTTGCAGGTCCCTTCCTCATGTCTACACAAGGCCCTCTAGTTTGGAGATGGGGTCCATGTTGGCAGCAGTGCACCTACAACTCTACATGGCGCCAACACTGCACAGTTGGTAGTGGTGGGAGTGCAGGCATTTCCAGGTGGTGAGACTACTAATATATAACATTTGTGATGTCATGTTAATGGTAGTACCTGCTCAAGTTTGTTGTTGGTCCTGCATTACTGTGAGCATTTCAGGTGTTGCAAGTTTCAATTAGGGACACTCTACATTGTGACACTAGTGTCATGTTGTGGGGATTACTTTGTTTACCTGCAAATAGCATGACATGGCACGGTGTGTCGTGTGGCGGTGCTGGGGATGGGTTGGCTGACATGGCACTGTGCTCTTGTTGCATTTTGCAAGTGGATATTCATTTTAGCTGCTTGAATGTGTTACTTCACAAAACTGCATTGGTGGTGTCTGTGTGGGTAGGGATGCACACATTGTGACAATTCCAGGTGAACAATCTCAGGCTGATATGGTTTTCACGGTTCATTCTCCAGACATTCAGGATCAGTGTCAGGTTGAGTCATCATTGATAGTCAGATGGAATGTGCCAGGGCAGTGTGCACTCCACAGGGGTGTGATTTCTATGTGAAGTAATTAGCCACTAGCTGTGTACTGGCTGCCTCCCCCGTGCCCTTTCCCCTCCCATGCGCAGCGGCTGTGCATGTGGTTGGGGATGTGGGGCCACCACCATGTCCACGGCCAGGCCCCGGCGTGTTGCAACGTTGTGCAGGACACATGCTGCCACTATGATCCTGCACACTACTGGGGGAGCGTACAACAGCTGCCCGCCAGAACGGTCAAGGGAGCGAAAGCGTGACTTTAGCACTCCGAATGTGCGCTCCACTATGCCCCGGGTTGTAATGTGGGCTGTGTTATATCTCACCTGGGGTGGCGTGGTGGGGTTCCGAATTGGCGTCATCATGTGGGGGCTGAGAGGGTAGGCACTGTCCCCTGTGGAGGTGGTGATTGGTATCATTGGTGGGGTTGTGACCTTGCTCAGTATCTGACATGCATGCATGTGCAGTGGCATTCATACTCACCAAGCAGCCATGTATCGCCATGCCGCCCAGCTTCTAGGTCCCGGCTTAGGGTGGACATTCGGTAAATGAAGCTGTCGTGGGTTGACCCGGGATAGTAGGCAAATACTGAGGTGATGATTCCCTTGGCATTACATACTACCTGCACGTTGATGGAATGCCAGTGCTTGCGGTTCCTATAGATGTGCTCTGATGCCCTGGGGGGACGTAGAGCCACATGGGTGCAGTCAATGGCACCTAGCACTTTGGGGAATCGTGCCACACCGTAAAAATCCAGGGCGGCAGCATGCCTTTCTGCAGGTGTTCTGGGCAGGTATATGTGCCTGCGGACTGATGGGCGTGCAGTGATGATGTTCAAGACCTGGTGTAGGCAGCGTGACTGGGTGGCCTGTGATACCGGACCCACAATGGCACTTGTCCGCTGAAATGATCCTGTGGCCAAGAAGTGCAGTACATTGAGGACCTTCTCCAGGGGGCTGAGTGCTTGGGAGCACAGGGTGGGTGATGTGAGGTCATCCTCCCACTCACTCACCAGGTCCAGTATAATGTGTGGTGGAAACCTGTACCTCCCATGCACCTGGTCATCAGGCATCCCGAAAAGGCTGGTTCTGGGTGTGAATATTCTGGCCCTGACTATCCTCCTCCTCCTCCTTTGGTAGCCCACGCCCACTGCTGCTAGGAACGGTATGTTCATCCTGGGTCTGAGCTTGTTATTTTGTTAGCGCGCAAATTAATGTGTTGCGCGTGTTCTAGGCGATTGTGTGACCCGCGCACCCCTGAAATCCAGTACCCAGTCCAATAGCGTGTGGAAATTCCCACGCACCCCGGGATACAGGTGCGCTGACGTACTTGCGTGTGTAAGTGCCCGCGCACCCCTGATATACACGTACATAGGCCAATCGCTTGTACGCGCACTTTTGTCCAATTACACGCGATGACACTCTGACGTGCTGTCCAATTACACGCGATGACACTCTGACGTGCAGTCTTTCCACGTGTGCTCTGTCATCACGTGCTGTGTGGGAAACACCCGTGCGGGTCACGTCACAGACGCGCTTACGCGCTGAGGGCCTTTGGTCCAATAGAATCGCGTATGCGTGCTGATGCGCTTACGCGCTAAGGGCCTTTCCTCGAATTTCACGCTGACGTGCAGACTTTTCACGTGCCAAATCACTCCGTATCAAGCTGGCCATGCGTATGCACACGGAAGACCACGCTCCTGCCCAGAAGGCCGAACTACTGCCCCCCAGAGCCCCGAGCACGCTCCCACCTGCCATCTGCTGCTGCCTGACTGCCTGCTGCCCACGTGCACTGCCAATTGCTGCCTGCACATCAGCCAGGGGTGCTGTTGCTGTGACCACCCCTGGTGGAACCGAAGACTCCCGACTGGTATTCCATCGCTCCAGAGCCCAGCCCCAGGACCCAGTTGCCCACCCACTCCTGCCTCTGGGGTTGTCATGTCGGGGCAAACAACATCTGTGACCACTGACAACCCCCGACCAGAGAGGCAGAGGGGCACCAGCTTCAGTGCCACCGAAGTTGGTGTTCTGGTGGAGCAAGTCCTGGGGCAGTATGAATCCCTCTTTGGAAGTTCCCGCGCCGACAAGGAAGGACGGACTCGGATCTGGACTGACATCGTGACTGCCATCAACGCGGAGGGGGTGGCAGTCCGCGACTTACAACATGTCAGGAAGCGCTGGGAGGACTACAGGTCCAGGACCCTGAACAAGGCCCGGCGCCTCTTGAAGGCAGCGGATGCCAAGGGGCGCCGGGGCCACTTGTCGGAAGAACAGATGAGGGTCCTGGAATGCATATCCCCAGCGCTCCACGTCCAGGTCCTGGAGAAGCAGACCCGTCTGGAGTCTAGCGGTGAGTGTACATGCATCCTGATTGTGAGCAGTGCGTGTGGTGATTATTCGGTAGTGTGCAGGCTGCACATCTGTTTGTATGGGGTCGAGTATGGGTGGGGGTGTCCAGGGCCGTGGGGCTGACACATGCGAGGGCTGTAATGTGTGAGACATGGATGGTGCTTGTGTGTGTAGGCTTGCATGCCAAATGCAGTTGTGTGTGCACACATGTTTGGATGAATGTGTATGTAAGTAGACATGTCCGTGATGTCACGCATGTATGTTGTTTTCGGCTGCATGTATGAGCACTGTGTACATGTGCATGTGTGTGTATTTGACAAGGGTGCAACAGTGATGCAACATGGATGCATGTGACAGCGGTATGTGGAAGCCTGATTGGCAGATGTGACATGGATGCCCGTCTGAACAGTGCGACACTTGGCAGAGGTATACACATGCATGCAAGTGTGGTGGTGTGTGTACATGTGTGGTGCACTTCCTGTGTTGCATGTGATGTCTGGCTCACCTTTGGCTGCTCATGCTGTTGTATGTGTATGGATGGTGGTGGCAGTTGCGATATGGCTGTGGTATGGCTCATGTGTGCGAGTTGCAATGACATGTGTGTTAGGGATTGTGATGACATGTCTGAGGTTTGCCAATGCCACTCATGTGCAACTGTCATGTGTGTATGTGTTCATTGTACAGTGCCCTGATGCCTGTGTTTTGTTTCTCCCTGTCTGCAGCGTCAACTGAAGAAGAGGGCGGAGAAGGTGCTGTGGAGCACAGCGGCGGGGATCCCACCTCCAGCCGGAGACGCAAGGCCCGGCTCCCCTCCCGTGTTGTCATCTCGTCGGGGAGTGAGGAGTCCGGTGCCGCGTCCCAGGCCGCAGCTGCCGGGGGGAGGTCCAAGAGGCGGAGGTTGGAGTTGGACTCCTCGGCAGCAGAAGGGGCAGCTGGGACCCCACAGGGCCCAACAGGGGAAGATGGCACGGAGTCATCCAGGTTGGTGGGGGGTTTGGTGGAGGAGGAGGCCGTGCAAGCACCAGAGACGGGGTCTGGAGGTGGGGATCCCACTGGTGCTAGTGGTGCAGTCCAGGACCAGGGACAGGAGGCAGCACAGGCCGCCGCGGAGGTGCCTGTGTGCAATCCTGTCCCCGATCCTGTCCCTGCATCATCTTGCACCAGCAGGGATGCCTACGTCCAGACCCGTTTTCAGGCAGGGGATGAGCTGACGTCAACTGGCCTTCCTCTGCCTGCGGACGTGGCTATCCAGGTCCGGGTTGAGCCTGTCCTGGCTGGTGTGGCGTTGCGTCAACGGGCCATGCGAGGTGACCTGCAGTCTTTTCATGGAGAGACTGCACATCATCTCGAATGGCTCGTTGACCACGTCAGCCTGCTGGGACAGGTCACCCAGACCGGATTCCTCCGTCTGATGGGGCTTGCTCCGACCCCCTCCTCAACTGGACCCCCTACGCGCCAGTCGTCCTCTGTGCCATCTTCCCACCCATCAGTCACCTGGGTGCCCTGTGGAGCTGCCTCTGACAGTGCGGCCAGGCTGGTGGAGGAGGCATCCCTGCCACAGTCGGGAGTCGGACGTCCAGCAGGGGTGGCCACATCAACAACTGCACCCCAGCCGGCGGAGGATGTGCAGGCAGCAGGAGGCAGTGCACGGGCAGAGGCAGAGCAGCAGCAGCAACATGGTGGGAGCCATGAAGGCTCGGGGCCTTCGACATCGGAGGGGCAGGCATCGGCCGGAGGGCAGGAGGACCCAGGACAGAGAGTGTCTTCCGTGTGGCAGCGGTTGGGCCACGCCCTAGGTGCGGAGCGGCGGCGGGCGGAAGAGGCGCGGCTCACAATGGTCAGGGCGGAGAACTCCATGCGGAGGGCCCTGAGGCGGGCCGAGTGCCTCGAGGCAATCCGCAGGGGGTTGGAGGAGGACACGGCGTCGTCCCTGCGGACCCTCGGGGCCATGGAACTGGACCGCCTCCGGGACATCGAACAGGAGTTCGATGATGCCCTGGCCCGGAACACCACGGAGTGAGCCGCTGGACTTGCCCGCCGCCTTTGTATATAGTTCTTTAGTTTTAGGTTTCCTTTGTTTGTTCTTATGATTTGGAGTCGACGGACACTGCTCCACTTTTTGTATATAGTTGCTTTTTAGTTAGGTTTTTTTTTAGGTTTCCTTTGTTCAGTTGGGCTCATGGACCCTTTCGAGTTTTTTACATAGTTCTTAATTGGATAGATATTTTTTTACATTTGACTTTGGACGACATTTTTTGGATTATGATTTGCAGTTTTTTTTTTTATACGGACATGCAGCTTAATTATTTTTTACTTCCCATTGTAGTTTGTTTCATTTCTTTAGCATTCTTTCTTTTTTTCAATACAATTTTGTTTTCATACTTCACTGTGTGGTATCATCTCATTGGTTTCATGCATGTCATGTTGGGTGTTTTCCCATTCAATTGCAACCATTGTGTGTGACAGACATGGGTTCATTAGCTTCATGAACATTGGGGGTGTGACATGTAATTTCCATTTCCATGTGGGTGAATGGGTTACTTGGTAGGGCTTTTTGGCTGTGGAGGCTGACCATAACGCACATGATTGGGGATTGTGAGGACCTGGTCGAGGGTGCCCCTGGTGGCTGGGGGGTGGTGGGAGACATGAGTGGGGGCCTGGTGGAGGGTGCCCCTGGATGCTGGGGGGTGGGGGTGCAGGGGGACATGAGTGGGGGCCTGGTGGTGCTGCCCCTGCACTGCTGGGGGGTGGGGGTGGTGGGAGACATGAGTGGGGCCTGGTGGAGGGTGCCCCTGGTGGCTGGGGGGTGGGGGTGGTGGGAGACATGAGTGGGGGCCTGGTGGAGGGTGCCCCTGCACTGCTGGGGGGTGGGGGTGGTGGGAGACATGAGTGGGGGCCTGGTGGAGGGTGCCCCTGGTGGCTGGGGGGTGGGGGTGGTGGGAGACATGAGTGGGGGCCTGGTGGGGGCTGCCCCTGCACTGCTGGGGGGTGGGGGTGGTGGGAGACATGAGTGGGGGCCTGGTGGAGGCTGCCCCTGCACTGCTGGGGGGTGGGGGTGGTGGGAGACATGAGTGGGGGCCTGGTGGAGAGTGCCCCTGCACTGCTGGGGGGTGGGGGTGGTGGGAGACATGAGTGGGGGCCTGGTGGAGGGTGCCCCTGGTGGCTGGGGGGTGGGGGTGGTGGGAGACATGAGTGGGGTCTGGTGGAGGGTGCCCCTGCACTGCTGGGGGGTGGGGGTGGTGGGAGACATGAGTGGGGCCTGGTGGAGGGTGCCCCTGGTGGCTGGGGGGTGGGGGTGGTGGGATACATGAGTGGGGGCCTGGTGGAGGGTGCCCCTGCACTGCTGGGGGGTGGGGGTGGTGGGAGACATGAGTGGGGGTCTGGTGGAGGGTGCCCCTGGTGGCTGGGGGGTGGGGGTGGTGTGAGACATGAGTGGGGGCCTGGTGGGGGCTGCCCCTGCACTGCTGGGGGTGGGGATGGTGGGAGACATGAGTGGGGGCCTGGTGGAGGCTGCCCCTGCACTGCTGGGGGGTGGGGGTGGTGGGAGACATGAGTGGGGGCCTGGTGGAGGGTGCCCCTGCACTGCTGGGGGGTGGGGGTGGTGGGAGACATGAGTGGGGGCCTGGTGGAGGGTGCCCCTGGTGGCTGGGGGGTGGGGGTGGTGGGAGACATGAGTGGGGGCCTGGTGGAGGGTGCCCCTGCACTGCTGGGGGGTGGGGGTGGTGGGAGACATGAGTGGGGCCTGGTGGAGGGTGCCCCTGGTGGCTGGGGGGTGGGGGTGGTGGGAGACATGAGTGGGGGCATGGTGGAGGGTGCCCCTGCACTGCTGGGGGGTGGGGGTGGTGGGAGACATGAGTGGGGGCCTGGTGGAGGGTGCCCCTGGTGGCTGGGGGGTGGGGGTGGTGGGAGACATGAGTGGGGGCCTGGTGGGGGCTGCCCCTGCACTGCTGGGGGGTGGGGGTGGTGGGAGACATGAGTGGGGGCCTGGTGGAGGGTATTCCTGCACTGCTGGGGGGTGGGGTGGTGGGAGACATGAGTGGGGGCCTGGTGGAGGGTGCCCCTGCACTGCTGGGGGGTGGGGGTGGTGGGAGACATGAGTGGGGCCTGGAGGAGGGTGCCCCTGGTGGCTGGGGGGTGGGGGTGGTGGGAGACATGAGTGGGGGCCTCGTGGAGGGTGTCCCTGCACTGCTGGGGGGTGGGGGTGGTGGGAGACATGAGTGGGGGCCTGGTGGAGGGTGCCCCTGGTGGCTGGGGGGTGGGGTTGGTGGGAGACATGAGTGGGGGCCTGGTGGAGGGTTCCCCTGGTGGCTGGGGGGTGGGGGTGGTGGGAGACATGAGTGGGGGCCTGGTGGAGGGTGCCCCTGCACTGCTGGGGGGTGGGGGTGGTGGGAGACATGAGTGGGGGCCTGGTGGTGGGTGCCCCTGGTGGCTGGGTGGTGGGGGTGGTGGGAGACATGAGTGGGGGCCTGGTGGGGGCTGCCCCTGCACTGCTGGGGGGTGGGGGTGGTGGGAGACATGAGTGGGGGCCTGGTGGAGGGTGCCCCTGCACTGCTGGGGGGTGGGGGTGGTGGGAGACATGAGTGGGGGCCTGGTGGAGGCTGCCCCTGGTGGCTGGGGGGTGGGGGTGGTGGGAGACATGAGTGGGGGCCTGGTGGAGGCTGCCCCTGCACTGCTGGGGGGTGGGGGTGGTGGGAGACATGAGTGGGGGCCTGGTGGAGGCTGCCCCTTGTGGCTGGGTGGTGGGGGTGGTGGGAGACATGAGTGGGGGCCTGGTGGGGGCTGCCCCTGCACTGCTGGGGGGTGGGGGTGGTGGGAGACATGAGTGGGGGCCTGGTGGAGGCTGCCCCTGCACTGCTGGGGGGTGGGGGTGGTGGGAGACATGGATGGGGGCCTGGTGGAGGGTGCCCCTGCACTGCTGGGGGGTGGGGGTGGTGGGAGACATGAGTGGGGGCCTGGTGGAGGGTGCCCCTGCACTGCTGGGGGGTGGGGGTGGTGGGAGACATGAGTGGGGGCCTGGTGGAGGGTGCCCCTGCACTGCTGGGGGGTGGGGGTGGTGGGAGACATGAGTGGGGCCTGGTGGAGGGTGCCCCTGGTGGCTGGGGGGTGGGGGTGCTGGGAGACATGAGTGGGGGCCTGGTGGAGGGTGCCCCTGCACTGCTGGGGGGTGGGGGTGGTGGGAGACATGAGTGGGGGCCTGGTGGAGGGTGCCCCTGGTTGCTGGGGGGTGGGGGTGGTGGGAGACATGAGTGGGGGCCTGGTGGAGGGTGCCCCTGCACTGCTGGGGGGTGGGGGTGGTGGGAGACATGAGTGGGGCCTGGTGGAGGGTGCCCCTGGTGGCTGGGGGGTGGGGGTGGTGGGAGACATGAGTGGGGGCCTGGTGGAGGGTGCCCCTGCACTGCTGGGGGGTGGGGGTGGTGGGAGACATGAGTGGGGGCCTGGTGGAGGGTGCCCCTGGTGGCTGGGGGGTGGGGGTGGTGGGAGACATGAGTGGGGGCCTGGTGGAGGGTGCCCCTGCACTGCTGGGGGGTGGGGGTGGTGGGAGACATGAGTGGGGGCCTGGTGGAGGGTGCCCCTGCACTGCTGGGGGGTGGGGGTGGTGGGAGACATGAGTGGGGGCCTGGTGGAGGGTGCCCCTGGTGGCTGGGGGGTGGGGGTGGTGGGAGACATGAGTGGGGGCCTGGTGGAGGGTGCCCCTGCACTGCTGGGGGGTGGGGGTGGTGGGAGACATGAGTGGGGGCCTGGTGGAGGGTGCCCCTGGTGGCTGGGGGGTGGGGGTGGTGGGAGACATGAGTGGGGGCCTAGTGGAGGGTGCCCCTGCACTGCTGGGGTTGGGGGTGGTGGGAGACATGAGTGGGGGCCTGGCGGAGGCTGCCCCTGGTGGCTGGGGGGTGGGGGTGGTGGGGGACATGAGTGGGGGCGTGGTGGAGGGTGCCCCTGCACTGCTGGGGGGTGGGGGTGGTGGGAGACATGAGTGGGGGCCTGGTGGAGGGTGCCCCTGGTGGCTGGGGGGTGGGGGTGGTGGAAGACATGAGTGGGGGCCTGGTGGAGGGTGCCCCTGCACTGCTGGGGGGTGGGGGTGGTGGGAGACATGAGTGGGGGCCTGGTGGAGGCTGCCCCTGGTGGCTGGGGGGTGGGGGTGGTGGGAGACATGAGTGGGGGCCTGGTGGAGGCTCCCCCTGCACTGCTGTGGGGTGGGGGTGGTGGGAGACATGAGTGAGGGCCTGGTGGAGGCTGCCCCTGGTGGCTGGGGGGTGGGGGTGATGGGAGACATGAGTGGGGGCCTGGTGGAGGCTGCCCCTGCACTGCTGGGGGGTGGGGGTGGTGGGAGACATGAGTGGGGGCCTGGTGGAGGCTGCCCCTGGTGGCTGGGTGGTGGGGGTGGTGGGAGCCATGAGTGGGGGCCTGGTGGGGGCTGCCCCTGCACTGCTGGGGGGTGGGGGTGGTGGGAGACATGAGTGGGGGCCTGGTGGAGGCTGCCCCTGCACTGCTGGGGGGTGGGGTGGTGGGAGACATGAGTGGGGGCCTGGTGGAGGGTGCCCCTGCACTGCTGGGGGTTGGGGGTGGTGGGAGACATGAGTGGGGGCCTGGTGGAGGGTGCCCCTGCACTGCTGGGGGGTGGGGGTGGTGGGAGACCTGAGTGGGGCCTGGTGGAGGGTGCCCCTGGTGGCTGGGGGGTGGGGGTGGTGGGAGACATGAGTGGGGGCCTGGTGGAGGGTGCCCCTGGATGGTGGGGGGTGGGGGTGGTGGGAGACATGAGTGGGGGCCTGGTGGAGGCTGCCCCTGCACTGCTGGGGGGTGGGGGTGGTGGGAGACATGAGTGGGGGCCTGGTGGGGGCTGCCCCTGCACTGCTGGGGGGTGGTGGGAGACATGAGTGGGGGCCTGGTGGAGGCTGCCCCTGCACTGCTGGGGGGTGGGGGTGGTGGGAGACATGAGTGGGGGCCTGGTGGAGGGTGCCCCTGCACTGCTGGGGGGTGGGGGTGGTGGGAGACATGAGTGGGGGCCTGGTGGAGGGTGCCCCTGCACTGCTGGGGGGTAGGGGTGGTGGGAGACATGAGTGGGGGCCTGGTGGAGGGTGCCCCTGGATGCTGGGGGGTGGGGGTGCAGGGGGACATGAGTGGGGGCCTAGTGGTGCTGCCCCTGCACTGCTGGGGGTGGGGGTGGTGGGAGACATGAGTGGGGGCCTGGTGGAGGGTGCCCCTGCACTGCTGGGGGATGGGGGTGGTGGGAGACATGAGTGGGGGCCTGGTGGAGGGTGCCCCTGGTGGCTGGGGGTGGGGGTGGTGATAGACATGAGTGGGGGCCTGGTGGAGGGTGCCCCTGGTGGCTGGGGGGTGGGGGTGGTGGGAGACATGAGTGGGGGCCTGGTGGAGGGTGCCCCTGCACTGCTGGGGGGTGGGGGTGGTGGGAGACATGAGTGGGGGCCTGGTGGAGGCTGCCCCTGGTGACTGGGGGGTGGGGGTGGTGGGAGACATGAGTGGGGGCCTGGTGGAGGCTGCCCCTGCACTGCTGGGGGGTGGGGGTGGTGGGAGACATGAGTGGGGGCCTGGTGGAGGCTGCCCCTGGTGGCTGGGTGGTGGGGGTGGTGGGAGACATGAGTGGGGGCCTGGTGGGGGCTGCCCCTGCACTGCTGGGGGGTGGGGGTGGTGGGAGACATGAGTGGGAGCCTGGTGGAGGCTGCCCCTGCACTGCTGGGGGGTGGGGGTGGTGGGAGACATGAGTGGGGGCCTGGTGGAGGGTGCCCCTGCACTGCTGGGGGGTGGGGGTGGTGGGAGACATGAGTGGGGGCCTGGTGGAGGGTGCCCCTGCACTGCTGGGGGGTGGGGGTGGTGGGAGACATGAGTGGGGCCTGGTGGAGGGTGCCCCTGGTGGCTGGGGGTGGGGGTGGTGGGAGACATGAGTGGGGGCCTGGTGGAGGGTGCCCCTGGATGGTGGGGGGTGGGGGTGGTGGGAGACATGAGTGGGGGCCTGGTGGAGGCTGCCCCTGCACTGCTGGGGGGTGGGGGTGGTGGGAGACATGAGTGGGGGCCTGGTGGAGGGTGCCCCTTGTGGCTGGGTGGTGGGGGTGGTGGGAGACATGAGTGGGGGCCTGGTGGGGGCTGCCCCTGCACTGCTGGGGGGTGGGGGTGGTGGGAGACATGAGTGGGGGCCTGGTGGGGGATGCCCCTGCACTGCTGGGGGGTGGGGGTGGTGGGAGACATGCATTGTTGATCAGTAGTGCAAGGTGACATGTGGGTTGGCTGCGGGGCATGCCCATGGTGGATGGGCTGCCTGCGGGACATGAGCAGGGGTGCAGGGTAGTCCCCCGTGGTGTGGGCTTCCTGCAGGGGCCGTGGAGGTTGTCGAGCGTACACCTGGGAGGACCCACACGGCCACTTCACGTGTAGTACTCCCCAGAACCCCTGGAATTCACATACCCTGCTGGAATCGCATGTGGAACTTCCCGCACACCCATGGAATACACGTACCCTGCTCGCACTGGGCCAATCGCGTGTGGAACTTCCCGCGCACCCCTGAAATACACGTACCCTGATGAAATCACGTGTGGAACTTCCCGCGCACCCCTGAAATACACGTACCCTGCTCGCACTGGGCCAATCGCGTGTGGAACTTCCCGCGCACCCCTGAAATACACGTACCCTGCTGAAATTGCGTGTGAAACTTCCCGCGCACCCCTGGAATACACATACCCTGCTGAAATCACATGTGGAACTTCCCGCGCACCCCTGAAATACACGTACCCTGCTGAAATCGCGTGTGGAACTTCCCGCGCACCCATGGAATACACGTACCCTGCTCGCACTGGGCCAATCGCGTGTGGAACTTCCCGCGCACCCCTGACATACACGTACCCTGCTGAAATCGCGTGTGGAACTTCCCGCGCACCCCTGAGATACACGTACCCTGCTGAAATCGCGTGTGGAACTTCCCGCGCACCCCTGAAATACAAGTACCCTGCTCGCACTGGGCCAATCGCGTGTGGAACTTCCCGCGCACCCCTGGAATACACGTACCCTGCTGAAATCGCGTGTGGATCTTCCCGCGCACCCCTGAAATACACGTACCCTGCTCGCACTGGGCCAATCGCGTGTGGAACTTCCCGCGCACCCCTGGAATACACGTACCCTGCTGAAATCGCGTGTGGAACTTCTCGCGCACCGCTGAAATACACGTACCCTGCTCGCACTGGGCCAATCGCGTGTGGAACTTCCCGCGCACCCCTGAAATACACGTTCCCCGCTTGGCGTTTGCTGTTTGCCAGCCCAGTGAACTGGTCCAGGGTTAGCGCAGCCCTTTGCGATGATTTAGCGATTTTGATGGCTTTTCCTTGCGCGAGGGCGTTCTTGGGGGCGTTACTGGCGCTGCTGCAGGGTCGCTGCGATTCGCTGCGCCACGGCTGGTTTGGGAGCCTAAAATCCATGAATACGCTGTGCGCGGAAATCGGTTTTAGCGCACGTTCCTGGCGCACACAATCGCACGCGGACACTCTGCGCCAGCCGCTTGCGACACTTTTCGGCGAAATTCGATGAATTACCCTGTTAATTACCTCACAGACACTCCACAACCAAGAACAATAGCAGATCTACAGACCACTTACAACATACCTTACCTGAAATAGTAAGTGTACTGCATTTTACTCATATATTTATAAACTTTCTGTATTAGATAAAAAAAATTATATTATGTTTTTTTTTCTCACAGAAATGTCTAGTACTGTGGAGTGGCTAGAGGAGCATTTCCCACATGAGGAAATGTCAGAAGATAGTGAATCTAATGGTAGACACTTTACAATATATACCATTTAATTATTATTATTTTATATCAATTTAACATATATATTTTTTTTTCGTACAGAGCATACCAAAATAGAAAGTCCTACAGAAAAAGATGTTATGGATAAGACTCTTCACAGCATACAAGAAAAAAATTGATCTACTGTTGGCTAATTTTAATCATTCAAAAAACTTTGTGGAAGATCATTTTAAACAAAAGACCATGTACCATTGTCCAACATGTACCTGATCCCCCTCACAATATCCCAGTCAATTATCCCCAATCCCTCTCCATGAACCAAAACGTTTTGATGAGACTTCCATCCCTTCTTCACCACATACAAATCCTGTTGAAACCCCTAATTCTCCTATTTGTGTTTCAGTTTCTGCCTCACCTTCTCTGTCATAATTCATAAATTAATCATACATGTTAAATAAAGTTACATTTTTACATTTTTATATTGTGTTCTAATTCATTTCATGTTTTTTTTTTTTTAAAGCAATTTAGGTGTCCGTGGACAGCGCGGGTGTCCGAAATGTCCGTTAAAAAACGAAAATGGACACTATACCTGTCCGTACTGTTCGCTAGCAAGTTGAAAGTGTTCTAAGAACAATCACGGAGTCCTGAAATGTTCGTAAATAAACAAAATGGGGGTGTCCTGAGAACGGTATGGCTGTCCGTTTTGTTCGTAGGCAGGTTGAAACTGTTCTAAGAACACACCATGCGCCCTATAATGTTCATAAATAAACGACATAGGGGTGTCCT
The DNA here is from genome assembly GCF_040938575.1 of Ambystoma mexicanum. NCBI lineage: Eukaryota > Metazoa > Chordata > Amphibia > Caudata > Ambystomatidae > Ambystoma > Ambystoma mexicanum. Next base: position 142,512,126 of record NC_090924.1, read on the forward strand.
TAGAACACTAAACCTCTCCGCAATGTTTGCATGCAAGTTGAAACTGTTCTAAGAACACACGCGGTGTCCTGAAATGTTCGTAAATAAACAAAATAGGGGTGTCCTGAGGACGCTATGGCTGTCCGTATTGTTCGCAAGCAAGTTGAAACTGTTCTAAGAACAAACTCCTATGCGTAACTGTTCATTTGACGTGTGACGCACTTTTAATTACTTCAGGACCCGAACAGTGTCCGTAGAACATCAATGCGCATGTGCAAACCAATGTCCGTGCCTTTGGTGTCCTGCGGACAGCCGCTCCCTTCGCGGACATGTTCGCGAAGCGATCATGTGACCGCGACCACGCTGATCGTGTGTTCTGAATGCGGACACTGTTCGTGTCCCCGAACAATTTAAAAGTACATTTTCAAATAATCCACAATATTTTTCAATAAAAACTCACCATAGCACAAGTCCCACATACTAATCCTGAGTTTCTACATATTTTTTGAACCTTTTTTTGTGTTCGATCTGTCTGCGGACAGCGCGCATGTCGCGAACCGTGTACAAGCACCCCTATAAAAGACCATGCCCTAGAGCTTATTCTCATTGTGTTTCTGGCTATTCTACAGAGCACAGCGAATCTTACTGAACCTGCAGATTTCCATCTTGAACCTGATGGCATCCATGGCTGCACTACTGCCACCTGGTGCTGCATCTGCCTCAGCACCACCCCCACCCCCTCCACCACCACCACCTCCCCAAGGGCCTGAAGAGGGGAACAGGAGTGAGGATGCAGAGGAGGAAGAAGAGGATGACGAAGATGAGGTAGTTGAACTCCCTACTACCCGCACTCGGCGTGAGTCTTGGGTGTGGCGGTTATTTACCATTCGTGGGAATGGTCCTCAGGCTCGTGCGAACCAAGTCACCTGCAATGAGTGCAAAATGGTACTCAGTCGTGGGAGGCTTGGTTCGTACAGTTTTGGGACCATTACCATGAAGCGACAGCTAAGGTCATTTCACACTGGGGACATTCGCAGGGTTGTACCTTGCGAGGAGCTTAGCAGGTTGACTTCCTCTACTTCATCCTCCGTTTCTGATCCTGTCACCACAAGGAACACTGCTGTGGGACAGCGTATTCCTCAAGCTGCCTCACAGGCCATACACAATGCTGATGACCCTTACCTTTTGAGGGTCACAGTTGTGTGTATGTACTGCGATGCAGTACTCTGCAGGGGGAGCGACTTCTCAGTGCTTTTGAGACTATCGTCTCAGAGCATGAAAAGATCTGCTTGCTAGCCAAATAAAACCCACTCTACATCTTCCTCTCTCAGTGCACCCTTTCTTATCCCCGTGGTTGGTGTCCCCCCCTTTATCCTCCTTTCCCCTCCTCACCTAGTGTGTCTTGTATAAAAAACCCAAAAAAAAAAAATAACAAAAATAAAAAAAAATAAGACTCTTTTCAGAGCCGCCTTTCACAGTTAAAAAATAGAAGTGAAAATAAATGAAGCAGGGCCCTTTGTATTTTTTAGATGTCCACGGACAGTCCGCAGACATCTAAAATTTTGGGGTGCTACCCTATCATAACCATTGTAATTTTCTCTGGGAGGAAGTGGTGGCTCTGAATAGAGCCTTTGGGAGGTGTTTGTGTTTCAAAAATTATAAATACTGAACACCTACTACAAAATGGATGCTGTATGTCGCAATGCATTTTGTATATTTCTCAGAAAAATCTGATTGCCAGCATAAGTTAGATGGACTCCATCTCTGCGAAAAATGTATGTACTACGAAACATAATATTTTCATTGTGAAAAGAGGACATGCCAAAATCTCTTAGAAAGGCACAAACAGCCTTATTGACATTGCGCCTTGCTTTCTCCATTTGTGTACCAAATGAAGAAGAACGAAGCCACATTTGTCTATGCGCAATCCGTGAAAAAATTCCTTGAGAATTTGGAAACATGTCCATGACCTTCCCAAGTCCTTCTTTCATTGCAAATTGCAAAGAAATTCCAGACACGTCCTAAACTGTTGCCTCCACAATGAATTATAATTATATCTGGATGTTGCTCTGTCTCCAAAGTAGCACAGAGAGGTAGCAGGTCCAACCACTTCATTCCACGTACTCCATGCCAGTGTACTTCCACATGTGGAAATCCAAGATCTACAGCTACTCCACAGCTTTCTGCATGCACCTTCAACCAATGTATCCATGAATCTCCCAGAATCCAAACAATCTGTTTTCTGAAACACACAGCCATAGCTATCTGTTCTTCTCTCAGCAAAAAGAGTATCTGAGAAACTCTCTACTGGCACAACACACCCACTAAACTTTCCTGACCAATCCCTTTCTATGCTCATTCTAATTTGCATGGCTTCCCAACCCAAAAATGCCCGGATGTAACACCCGATGTCCGCGAACTACCACCATGTCTGCCGACATATCGTAACATGGATAGCCCTTCTACCATTTCCACTTCACTCTCTGTGTCATTCCATTCCCTCATTGGATGTAGCTAAGAAGTCACATGACCATTTACCAATCACATATAAGACCTCTACATCTAACTGCATCATCATAGATCAGCACTGCAAATGTAATGTGAATCTCTCTTGAGTTTAAGTGTCATTTCATTAGAAAGCACCTTCTACAAGAAATACTGTACAATCTACTTGCAGCTCCATGCATATCCATATGCATGAACACAAACTACAGGTATGCATATTTTCTGTAAAGTACATGTACAATTCTTCTAGTTTCATATAAACAGATTAACTGATTTTTATCTTGTATAATCTGTAAAATGAACGTACTGGTTTTTTTTTCCATCTCCTAAAATCAACTGTCACTTACAAACCTTTGTACTATTTAATTTCTTTTTACACACACATATTCAAATCACGTTGAAGTAAAACATTTTAAATAAAATACATAGACTGCATATAGTCAAACAAAATTGCAAGCACACACTGTGTTCAAATCTCAAACAACGATACTTGTACAATAACATAAACATTTATCTATGTATTCATTTACTTACTTATATTTATATAGCGCAAGCAGCCCATGACATTGAGGCACTATTACTTGCAAGAGCTTAGTTACAGGAATAGTGGTATTCACTGGTACATTATGAATTTAACAAGGCATAGTCAAGATATTTTGTTTGCTACAGTTAGTCATTGCAATACAGTTTATTCATTAAGAACATATGATATGTATTCAACTGGTGTGACGTATCTTATGTGAATAAGATAGTTTTAATGGTTTTGAGGAAGGCGCTGAGGATGTCAATTAAAAAAAATCAATGTCTAAATTAAAAACAGTGCTATATACAAACACAATTACTAATTTCTTTCCTTTACAATTGCAGTGAAGACCATTCTCCTGAAAAGAAGCAGCCGAATTTGAAGTACAAAGAACAACTAAGAAGTAACCTGCATATTTTAGAAAAAAAGTAAGTTGAATACCACCATAATATTTGTATTATTACTCAAACACACTCTAAGGTTAATTCATGCTATTTCTGTGCCTAAAAATAGAGATTGTGCACCATTCTGTCCAAAAATCCCCATTTCTTAAACAGCGATTTACAGCCAGAATGGCCCACGAATTCCTATTTTTCGACACACAAATTACCCAACTCAGCCGCTAAAAGTTTGATGTTATAGAACAAACAACTGTTTTAATTGTATAGCATTAGATTTACTATTTGTACTTCTCCACACCACTAGCTTACTTTTTTTTATCATGTGAACCACAGTTTAGTAACACATTAATTCAAGAATAACCATCCCTACTAGTTGTAGTTGCCCAATGCACAATCACACACCATTGCATACATCTTTATCATCTTACTCAAACACTCATGCACACAGCACACGCACATTGCAGAACACCCCAACCCATACCTTCTTTATTTTTTTTCAACAGACCCTAAAGAATGCCTACCAAAAATCAAGTCCGTAGAAAGCAACGCAGAAGCAGAACAAATGAAAATAGAAGTGTCCAACATAAGCATCCATCTCTAACAGAATTTGTAAGAAAAGTTGAAACAAAACAGCTAATACAGTCATTTAGTTAAACAAAAGAAGTTTCAAGTACAGAAACTTTGCCTCCTCTATCAAAATGTAAAACAAACCAGAAAACAATTAACAAAAAAATCAGCTATCACTACAGATAAAACTGCTTCTATAAATCTTGATATAGTGCAAATTAAGCATACCAAGAAAAGTATTTTAGCCAAAATGTTCCATCACAGAGTCCTTCAAAATCTTAGGAAAACAGAAGAGAAACCAGGTTGAACCGTTAAAACCTATCATAGGAAATTGATCTAAGAAGCGTTGATAGACAGTGCAATTCTTCTGAAAAGAAAGTTATTTATTTTAGTGTTAAACAAAATGAAACCACTAACAAAACTAATGACTAAATTACAAAAAAGATTTCTCAATAAACGAAATGTCAACCGAAAGAACTTTTTAAATATCTGTGGAGTTTAATGGAGTCACACTACAAGCACAGAACCATACTTTAATGAAGAAGCATACAAACAAAAGCAAAAATTGTTCAAGTCTTTACACCAATTCCTCAATCAATATGTGAAAGGCAAAGACAAAATAAAAATTAAACTACTGCAAAATATGGATACCTGTCCAGCGTGCAAGTACACAGGACTACAAGGACATTCATTGGCCTGCATTACAGGACCTATTTGCAAAACCACCTTCCATGATATCAAAAAGATATCAACACATCACTCAACTATAAGACATTTAGTCTATAAACTGTACTATGCTAAAAGTCCTGATTTAGCACTAGCCAATTTAAATAACATTCTTCTACATGGTACAGCAAAAGACCTACTTGAAGAAATCGACTATATCCAGAAAAAATATTTTGGAAGTGAAAGCCACTTACAAAATGAAATAGCTTTAAACCAAATTAGCAACAATTCTATGCATGGCAACCTTTTACTACACACATAGAAAAAAGAAATACTAAAATTTAAAAGTACATCAGCTGAAGTACCAAATCATGTGTGTGTATGTTGCCGCAGAACTTTTTATAAAAGTAACACAAAAACTGTAGACCTATCATACAACATAGAAGACAATGAAGTTTCTAAATGGATTGAATTAGCTCTCTACCTTATAGCAGAAAACAAATACGAAATAACAGACCCCTTATTACTTTGCAGTTACTGCACTACAAAACTTGACAACAACCAAACTCCTTCACGTGCTATCACAAATTGAATTATATCCACTACCAAAACCCCTACAACAACTTAATTTATATGAGAGCATCATAATTCAAACAGTACACCCATTTTAAGCAATAATACGCCTTCAACCAAAAACAGCAAAATTACCTCCCTCTGAATTAGTGAAAGGTATTTGTGGAAAAGTAGTGTATTGACCATTAGATCTAAAAGAAAATGTGCACACTCTAGGAGTGCAACGTCCAATGCAGCAATCTTTAATTATCTTAGTAAATGGAGTACCTACAAAAGACAAAAAAATATGGCAACAGCTGGTAGATTTACATAAAGTTAGACAAGCCTTGCAATATGTTAAAGAAAATAATGAATACTACAAAGAAATTAATATTGAAGAAAACTTGAAGGATACACCTGAAATAATTTAAGAGACACAAGAAGCTGGTCAATTTGAGCTCCAGATCCTGCTACAATATCAAATACTTTAGAGCATTATACAATTCATCCATTGCACTCTAATGACACAATAGAAGATGCACTAGAAACATACCAAATGCGTCAAACAAAAGGATCACCAATCAGCATATGGGAAAAAAGTATAGAAGCATGTGCTTTTCCTCTACTCTTTCCGACCGGCAAAGGAGGAAGGTACAATGATAGACCTATTCAAATATCAGCATCAGAATACCGCTCATTACGGATGTATTCTGAAGATCCCAGATTTAGACAAATGTGGAATACATATTCCACCTACTCTTTGAAAGTGAACTAGCAACTTTATGTTACGGAGTTGCACACACATAAAAATCAGGATCCCACTTTCAAAATATGTCAGCTACACAATTATTACAAAAAGTGCAACAAAAAGATGAGGTTTTACAATCAAATATTACAAATCTATTAGCAAATATGCGTGGTACTAAAGAGTACTGGTTTCAACGTCATGGAGATGTACGTTGTATGATCAGAAATCTTGGCCCACCCATTTGGTTTGTTACATTAAGTTGTGCAGAATATGCATGGGAAGATTTACATGATTTCCTACGCATATCAAACAAAAACAAAACAAACATAGATATACTAACACCTGGAGAACTTTGTTCTCTGGATCCTGTTAATGTTTCAAGATATTTTCACCATCGCTTCATTGCTATGCCACACGTTATTTGTAATAAAACTGTTCCTCCCCTTGGAGAAGTGCAACACTTCTTTTGGAGAAAAGAATACCAAACCAGAGGAGCACCACATATCCACATGCTTTTATGTATTAAAGATGCTCCGAAATTTGGTCAAGGCAGTGATGCCACTGTTTTACAGTTTATTGAAAAATATGTCACTTGTGAAATTCCATCAAAAGCCACAAATAGTGATCTTCATGCACGAATTTTACAATTTCAAAGACACAAATGTGGCAAATATTGTCGTTGCAAATACAAAAAAAAGGGAAATAATACACCAAATTCTGCTTTGGTTTCCCTAGACCGGTTACAAATACAGGTCAAGTGAACAACCTCAGTTAGACATAGTGTTAAAGGTAAGTCACCTAAAATACATATTACATAAAAAGAACAGAAGAAGAAAAATATATCAATGATTACAATGCAATCATTGCCCACTTATGGAATGCAAACATAGATGTGCAGTACATTGCAGACAATTACACTGCAGTTGCACGATATGTTACAGCATACTTAACCAAAGCAGAAAAAAAAACAGAGCTCCAAGACCTCTGGAATGACCTGTCATCAGATAAAACAGTGTCTCAGAAATTATACAGCTTGGGCATAAAAATGCTCTCCCATAGAGAATGTGGATCCTATGAAGCAGCAGATTGTTTAACTGGTACTGCATTTTATGGTAAATATGAAAATTTAGTATGGCTAAGTCTTGGTCCTGCTACATCTAGAAAAAGAGTTCTAAAATCATACGAATATATATAGAAACAATAGCCAAACATGATCCCAACAGCCAAGATATTTAAAAAAAACAATGTATTGGACACATACTACCCAATCAGAAGTAATACTTAGGAAACCATGTGTCTATACCACATAGCCCGAAATTTCACATACAAAAATACTATTAAACCTGATGAAAAAAAAGGTAAATACATAGTGACAAACTGTGAAGGCAGCTTAGTAAAACTCACCAAACCAAATTTAATTAATCATATCAAATTGTCATTAAAGACTCCTCAACATAAAGAACTATATTACATGTCCCAGCTACAACTCTTTAAACCAGGGAGTAAAGAAGAAGAAATACTAGATAACTATGACTCATATGAAGACGCTTTCAAAGCAAACGAAAGCACTATAACTGATGTAAGCTTTACACAGTACAAAACAATGTTGCACAATGAACAGCAAAAACAAAGAGGTGATGGCTGGAAGGTTTAGACTTAATCTTAACCACTGGCAATGCTCTGGGCAACCCTCCAGACCACCGTTCTTCGCCTGCCAAGCCATTACAGAAGGGAAAGACCATATGCAAATCAGGCTTGGCCCCACCCCAAAAGGGGCAGTCCAGCCCGAACTGCTAGGCCACATCCCTTCTGCACGAGACCACAAGCATCCCCAAACATGTTTCGCCCTTGTTGGGGCTCATCAGTGAGGAGTAGCTTGGGTCTCTAGGCCCAGCAGGCACGGGACCCACGTCTGGGCATACCCGTCCCACTCGGGGTGACATAGCAAAAACAAAGAGGTGATGGCTGGAAGGTTTAGACTTAATCTTAACCACTGGCACTGCTCTGGGCAACACGAAGAAGAACTGCAGGTCCAACTAGATATGGACACTCCTGACAGTAGTCAACCTTCAGTAACAGGAAGCCAAGAACGACTGGGAGAACCACTAATAACAAATGAGGGAAAATTAGCTATGACAGAAGTAGAAAACACCATGTGTCAGTATGAAGATAAAGAAGACTTAACTATACTACAATCAAAATTAAACAATGAGCAACGTATCATTTTTCAAGAAGTAACAAAAGAAATTGCACATGGTGTACAACATGAAAACAAAGAATGCACCGGCCAAAATTACAAACCTATACTACTGTACGTCAGTGATGAAGCTGGTTCTGGCAAAACATTCCTAATCAAAATCATCAGTAAGTTTCTTCAACAATTGATAAACAACAAACTGTCAGCTGTTGTCACTGCCCCCAGAGGTTTAGCTGCCTACAACATAGGCGGTGTCACTCTACACTGATTACTACTCCTGCCAGTAGAACATCAAAACAAATTAGACTATTACAAACTTTCTACAGAAGCTGCAATGGAACTACGCAGAGTATTAAAACAAATGAAAATGCTACTAATAGATGAAGTGAGCATGGTGTCTAACCTAATGTTGGCTTTGATTCACCTCAGATTACAAGAAGTAATCAAAACAAACTACAAAGAGCTCTTTGCAGGAAAACACATTATTGTTTTCGGAGATCTTCTTCAATTGACATCAGTAAAAGGTGAGCCTATTTTTAAAACATTAGGACACATTCTCTGCTGTAAAACTGTTGGCAGCATTGGACATGTCAACCTTTGGCAACATTTCCAATACAGAGAATTAACAGAAAACATGCAGCAATCTGCAGATCTCACTTATGCCAACATGTTAAAAAGTATTAGAGTTGGTATACTATCTAAAGAAGCACAAGCAATATTGAAAACCCGGCACATTCATGCACGTTATGGCGATAATGCATGTGCTACAGATGTTATGGAACAATTAGCCCATAAAAATGTCAATTGTATGGCCTTAGTGCCAACTCTTGCATGCTGTTTCAAATTTAATGAAATAATGTTAAATAAAGAAATGCAACCAATAATGGAAATTAGCGCCACAGACAAACTAGATGTACATGGTATGACACTACCCATGTGTGAGCAAGCCACAACAAGACTATCAGGCCGATTCATGGAATTAATGTGCGCCGAAAATTTCGGCGCAAGCGTGCGAAAACGTGCGATTCGCAGTGAAAGAGCGAAAATCTCAGTGCAAGTGCGAAAATCGCAGGGAAACCAGCGCACATCGATTCATGGAAGTCTGTGCGCGAGAAAAATATTGGATGTGCGCTGAAAAAGTGTGTGGCGCACGCCGGCGCACAGGTCATCTAACGGCGTGCGCCACGGCCACAGCGAAATCGCACATAGCGCGGCGCACATAACAAAAGTAGGCGGAACACGGTGCGTGACACGCGGAATGGGGAACAACTTGTGAAAATATGGGCGTCACGGGGGAAGTACAGGAGGCAAGTGCGCGGAACGCCCACACGCTCGCCTACAACACGTATTCATGGAATCGAATAGGGCAAACCAGCGCACGGGCAAAGACTCGCACAGGCACATACACATCCGCCACACAAAAGCAGGCGGTAGCGTCCCTGCGCATGAAAAAAAAGTGCGCCAAAATGTGCGCTAACAAAAAGCATGTATACACAGCTCTGATGAAAGTCCCATACTGTGGCCCTCTAGGACAAATGACGTGCAAAGGGGTACGCGACAAACACGGACACCCGCTGTGTGAATGATAGCGTGTGCGTGTATTTCGTGGGTGCGCGGGAAGTTTTACACGCGATCGGGCCTGGGGGAGCGGGGTACGTGTATTTCAGGGGCTCGCGGGAAGTTTAACACGCGATCGGGCCTGGGGGAGTGTGGTACGTGTATTTCAGGGGTGCGCGAGAAGTCTCACACACGATTGGCCTGGGTACGTGTATTTCAGGGGTGCGTGAGAAGTTTTACATGCGATTGTCCTGGGTACGTGTATTTCAGGGGTGCGCGAGAAGTTTTACACGCGATTGTCCTGGGTACGTGTATTTCAGGGGTGCGCGAGTAGTTTCACACGCGATTGTCTTGGGTACGTGTATTTCAGGGGTGCGCGAGAAGTTTTACATGCGATTGGCCTGGGTATGTGTATTTCAGGGGTGCGCGAGAAGTTTCACACGTGATTGTCCTGGGTACGTGTATTTCAGGGGTGCGCGAGAAGTTTTACATGCGATTGGCCTGGGTACGTGTATTTCAGGGGTGCGCGAGAAGTTTTACACACGATTGGCCTGGGTACGTGTATTTCAGGGGTGCGCAGGTGTTTTCACACGCGATCGGGCCTGGGGTACGTGTATTTCAGGGGCTCGCGGGTGGTTTTACACGCGATCGGGCTGGGGTGAGCGGGGTACGTGTATTTCAGGGGTGCGCAGGTGTTTTCACAAGCGATCGGGCCTGGGGGAGCGGAGTACGTGTATTTCAGGGGCTCGCGGGTGGTTTTACACGCGATCAGGCCTGGGGGAGCAGGGTACGTGTATTTCAGGGGATCGCGGGTGGTTTTACACGCAATCGGGCCTGGGGGAGCAGGGTACCACTCACCGTCTGCCTTGCGTGTAGAAGAACGCGTAACCAACACCCACCCGCTGTGAAGTAATAGCGTGTGAACCACAACGCCTGCAAAACACACGCACCGCACCCCACGAAAAGCACGTACAGAGCAATGGAAATCCACGTGGGATCTTCAAGCCCTGCCAGGGCAATTCCCGTGCGCGATGCGTCACAGACGCGCGTACACGCTAAGGGCCTTTGGTCCAATGGAATCGCGTATGCGTGCTGACGCGCTTACGCGCTAAGGGCCTTTCCTCGAATTACACGCTGACATGCAGAATTTTCACGTGCCAAATCACTCCGTATCAAGCTGGCCATGCGTAAGCACACAGAAGACCACGCTCCTGCCCAAAAGGCCAAATGACTGCCCCCCAGAGCCCTGAGCAGCCTCCCACGAGCCATCTGCTGCTGCCTGCCTGTCTGCCTGCCTGCCTGCCTGCCTGCCTGCTGCCACCGTGCCCTGCCATTTGGTGCCTGCACATCAGCCATCTGCAGGGGTCCAGTTGCTGTGTCCACCCCTGCTGGAACAGAAGACTCCCAACTGGGATACCATCGCTCCACAGCCCAGCCCCAGGACCCAGTTGCCCACCCACGCCTGCCTCGGGGGTCGCCATGTCGGGGTAAACACCATCCGAGACCACTGGCGACCCCCAGCCAGAGGGGCAGAGGGGCACCAGCTTCAGTCAGAAGGAAGTTGGTGTCCTGGTGGAGCAAGTCCTGGGGCATTATGATGCCCTATTCGGATCATCACGCGCCAACAAGGATGGACGGGACAGGATCTGGGACGACTTTGTGGTTGCCATCAACGCGGAGGGGGTGGCAACCCGCACCATCAGTCAAGTGAAGAAGCGCTGGGAGGACTTGAGGTCCAGGACCCTCATGAAGGTCCGGTGCCTCGTGGAGGGGGGCCGGGGCACCATGAGTACCATCCAGCTGAGGGTCCTGGAACGCGTACACCCAGCGCTCCACGCCCAGATACTTGAGGGGCAGACCCGTCCGGAGTTTAGCGGTAAGTGGCCAAGCATTGCTGTGTGAGACAGGGCATGTTGCAGTGTGCTGGTTGTCTGATACTTGTCTGTATGTGTGACATAGGCCATGTACGTATGTGTGTGTGCAGGGACATCATGGTCATGCATGTGAGGCCAGTAATGTGTGAACCACATGGTTGGTGCATGTGTTCAAATGCAACATGGGGAGATCTAGCGAAATGGACACATGAAAGCATGCCAGACTCTGTTCCTGGACATGGGTGGGGGTGAGGGATGGGTGCTGATGCCATGTACATGTATGGTGTCCATGTCTGTGTGTCTGACCTGCGTGTCTGTGACTTGTAAATGGCATGGATGCATGACACATGTCTGTGATAATGTTCAGATTCACTGATGCAGCCTAGTCATCCTTGTATCCACTGTGTCTGGGGTGTACGAGTCCAGATGGATGAAACTACGGTGAAGTGTGTGCATGTGATAGGCATGACCCATGATGCATGTGAGTTTCAAACCAACATTGTATGTTTCAAGAGTCCCGTGGACATGTATGCTAATGTCCATAGCATGTGCTATGGCTGTTACTGCATGTGTTTTGCCTGCACTGACCCATGTGTTGTGGAGGGACATGATGGAAGTGATGCTTGACAGGGCCACTCATCTGCTATTGCTTCCTATCTAGGGGACCATTGTACAGTACCCTGATGCTTGTTTTCTATGTCTCCCTCTACACAGCGGCAAGTGAAGAAGAGGGGGGAGACAGCGCTGTGGAGCCAAGCGGCGGGGATGCCCCCACGGCTGCAGCGGAGGCGGTGGGTGAGCCCCCACAGGGGCTTGCATCGGCGGAAGACGGTGTGGAGCCATCCAGGTTGGTGGTTTCCACAGAGGAGGAGGAGGCCGCTACTGAGCCGCACATGGGGCCTGGTGGGGGCATCCCTGCTGGTGCAAGTGGTGCAGTCCAGGGCCAGGGGCAGGAGGCAGCACAGGTTTCCGCGGAGCGGCCTGTGCATGTCACTGTCCCTGACACTGTGATTGCACCACCATGCACCAGCAGGGATGCCCCATCCCAGGCCCATCCGCAGGTAGGGCGGATGTCCATGTCATCTGACACTCCTCTACCTGCGGACGAGGGGACCCCCAGCTGTATGGAGAAGGTCCTGATTGGTGTCTCGTTGCGCACAGGTGTCATTCGTGATGAGGTGCGTGCTTCCCGGGGGGAGCACGCACGTCATCACGAAGAGCACCGTGCCAACGTGGCCCAGTTGGCAGCGACCATGGTCGGGGTTTTCGTACATGTGTCGGCCACTCTGGCGACCCTCTCCTCCTCTGTGGAGGCTCTGCGCCAATCGTTCTCCATGCCGTCTTCCGGCCCAGATGCCTCCAGGGCCCCCTGTGGACCTGCCCCGACCAACGCAGCCAGCTTGGTGGGGATCCCATCCCTGCCACAGTCGGGAGTCGGAGGTCCAGCAGGGGTGCACACACCAGCAACTGGACCCCAGCAGATGGAGGATGTGACGGCATCATCTGGCAGGGCACGTGCACGACGGCATCGGTGGATACCATCAGCCTGGATGCTGTCATGCTGGCAGAGGCAGTGGCGTCAGAGGCAGCGGCAGGCTCGACGTGGGAGGCATCATGGTTCGGGGCCATCAACATCAGAGGGGCAGGCATCGGCCGGAGGGCAGGAGAACCCTGGAATGGGAGTGTCTTCCGTGTGGGAGCAGTTGGGCCAGCAGATAGGTGCGGAGCGGCGGCTGGCGGAGGAGGAAGGCTCACAATGGTCAGGGCGGAGAACTCCATGCGGAGGGCGCTGAGGCGGTCTGAGTGCTTCGAGGGTATTCGCAGGGAGTTGGAGCTGGACACTGCATTATTCCTGCGAGACCTCGGGGCCAGTGAACATGCCCGCCTCCAAGCCATTGAACAGGAGTTCGATGATGCCCTGGCCCATGACATCAACCAGTGAGCCGTTGGACATGCCCGCCGCCATTGTATATAGTTAGTTAGTGTTAGGTTTCATTTTGGTTTTCATTTATTTTGGGGTGCTTGGACAATGCCCCACATTTTTGTATATAGTTCTTCATTAGTTAGTGTATTTTGGTAGGTTTCATTTCAACTGTTAGGCTCATGGACCCAGGATTTCATCCTTGTAAATAGTTGGACTGTGTATTTTTCGGCATTTGGATTTTTATTTGACCATGGAGCAATGGATTTTACTTTTTTCTTGCAGTTTGGATTTGCTTTGTTGCAGTGAGAGTTTGGAGTCATTTTGTTTTGTGTTCTTTTTTGGATTCAGATTTCATTTTTTAATGATTTTCTGTCATTCAGCATTTCATTCCTTATGTCCATTGTTTGGTGTTTTTATTTGTTTCACTGCATTTTTTGTTCAATACATATTTTTCCTTAGTTCAATGTGTGGTATTCTCTCATTGGTTTCATGCATGTCACAATGTGGCTTTTCACATTCACTGGCCCCCATTGTGTGTGTGTGACAGACATGTGTTGATGTACATACATGCCATTTGGGTTGTTTCATGTAATGGCCATTTCAATGTGGGGTGTATGTTAGACTTGGTTGGTTATTTGGCCAGGGGTGGCGTGCGGTTGGATTTGGGTGGACATGAGGGCCATGATTGTGGGTCATGTTGTCGTGTTGGGGGGGTACATGAGTGGGGTCCTGCTGGCAGGTGCCCAGTAATGCTGGGGGGTGGGGGTGTTGTGGGACATGTGTGGGACATGAGTGGGGGCCTGCTGGCAGGTGCCATGCACTGCTGGGGGGTGGGGGTGCTGGGGGACATGCGTGGGACATGAGTGGGGGCCTGCTGGCAGGTGCCCCACACTGCTTGGGGGTGGGGGTGCTGGGGGACATGTGTGGGACATGAGTGGGGGCCTGCTGGCAGGTGCCCCGCACTGCTGGGAGGTGGGGGTGCTGTGAGACATGAGTTGGTGTTCATATTGCAAGGTGACATGTGGCTTGGCTGGGGGGCATTCCCATGGTGGATGGGCTGCCTGCGGGACATGACTAGGGGTGCAGGGTAGTCCCCTGTGGTGTGGGCTGCCTGCAGAGGCCGTGGAGGGGGTAGAGGGGACACCTGGGAGGACCCACACTGCCAATTCACATGTAGGAGTCCCCGCGCACCCCTGAAACACACGTACCCAGGCCAGTCGCGTGTGAAAACACCCGCGCACCCCTGAAATATACGTACCCAGCCCAATCACGTGTAGAACTTCACGCGCACCCCTGGAATACACGTACACCGCTCCCCCAGGCCCGATCACGTGTAAAACTTCCTGCGCACCCCTGAAATACACGTACCCAGCCCAATCGCATGTAAAACTTCCCGCGCACCCCTGGAATACACGTACACCGCTCCCCCAGGCCCGATCGCGTGTAAAACTTCCCGCGCACCCATGAAATACACGTACCCAGCCCAATAGCGTGTAAAACTTCCCACGCACCCCTGGAATACACGTGCACTGCTCCCTCAGGCCCGATCACGTGTAATACTTCCTGCGCACCCCTGAAATACACGTACCCAGCCCATTCGCGTGTGAAACTTCCCGCGCACCCCTGAAATGCACGTACCCAGCCCAATCGCGTGTGAAAACACCCGCGCAACCCTGAAATACACGTACCCAGGCCAGTCGCGTGTGAAAACACCTGAGCACCCCTGAAATACACGTACCCAGCCCAATCACGTGTAGAACTTCATGCGCACCCCTGGAAATCACGTACACCGCTCCCCCAGGCCCGATCGCGTGTAAAACTTCCCACGCACCCCTGAAATACATGTACCCAGCCCAATCGCGTGTAAAACTTCCCGCGCACCCCTGGAATACACGTACACCGCTCCCCCAGGCCCGATCGCGTGTAAAACTTCCCGCGCACCCATGAAATACACGTATCCAGCCCAAAAGCGTGTAAAACTTCCCACGCACCCCTGGAATACACATGCACTGCTCCCCCAGGCCCGATCGCGTGTAATACTTCCTGCGCACCCCTGAAATACACGTACCCAGCCCATTCGCGTGTGAAACTTCCCGCGCACCCCTGAAATGCACGTACCCAGCCCAATCACGTGTGAAAACACCCGCGCACCCCTGAAATACACGTACCCAGGCCAGTCGCGTGTGAAAACACCTGCGCACCCCTGAAATACACGTACCCAGCCCAATCACGTGTAGAACTTCATGCGCACCCCTGGAATACACGTACACCGCTCCCCCAGGCCCGATCGCGTGTAAAACTTCCCACGCACCCCTGAAATAAATGTACCCAGCCCAATCGCGTGTAAAACTTCCCGCGCACCCCTGGAATACACGTACACCGCTCCCCCAGGCCCGATCGCGTGTAAATCTTCCCGCGCACCCCTGAAATACACGTACCCAGCCCAATCGCGTGTAAAACTTCCCGCGCACCCCTGGAATACACGCACACCGCTCCCCCAGGCCCAATTGCGTGTAATACTTCCCGCGCACCCCTGAAATACACGTACCCAGCCCATTCGCGTGTGAAACTTCCCGCGCACCCCTGAAATAGACGTACCCAGGCTAATCGTGTGTGAAACTTTCCGCGAACCCCAGTTATACACGTACCCCGCTCGCACAGGCCCTTTCGCGTGTGGAAGTTACCGCGAAACCCGTAATACACGTTCCCCGCTTGGCGTTTGCTGTTTGGCAGTCCGGTAAACTGGTTTTGGGTTGTCGCAGACCTTTGCACTGGATTGGGTATTTTGATGCCTTTTCCTTGCACGAGGGCATTCTTGGGGGCGTAACTGGCGCTGCTGCAGGGTCGCTGCGCCACTCTGCTCCACGGCTGGTTTTGGAGGCTAAAATCCATGAATACGCTGTGCGCTGAAATGGATTTTATCGCACGGGGCTGGCGCAGTCTATCGCACGGGAACACTGTGCACCAGCCGCCTGCGCCACTTTTGTGCGAATTTCCATGAATTACCCTGTAAATAGTTTAGAAAATTCAATCTCCAACACAGCTGGGTTGGAAAAGATATTAAAATTATCCATAAATTGCACAGTAATGCTTAAACGTAACCTTGAAGTGGACCAAGGACTAGCTAATGGAGCACTGGGTACAGTTGTTGGCTTTCAAACATACCCACGTTACAACAAAATTCAGTTTGTCAATATTCTCTTTGACAAACTTTCAGAAGTAAAAAGGATAGGACGCTCAACAGCTCGATTCCTTCTCTTCAAAGTCATGCATGTACGCAGAGAATAATTTTCTCTAACTCTTGCATGCGCAGTCACAATTCATAAATCACAAGGTTTTATCTTAGACAAAGCAATGATAGACATTGGTAACAAAGTCTTTAAAGAAGGCATGAGCTACATAGCACTATCACGCTTACGTACACTTGACGGTTTATTTCGAATCAACTTTGATGCAAGTAAAGTAAACGCTGATATTCCTTGCATTTTAGAATACAATAGACTTCGCTCACTATACACCCCCATCTAAACACATATTCTGTTCCACAAACAGTAAAACGTTGTAAAAGAAAACTAAATCAAACAGAAATGCAACAGATGTTACTGCAAATCCTCCAAAGAGAGTAAAAGAAACTAAAACATCATCAAGTACCACAAACATAAAAGAACCCATTAGGGAAAGTTAACCAGGTACTTCATCAAAGAAGGAAGACAAGCTAAAAAAAAATTAATCAGATACAGAACTACCTGGTCCATTTAAACTCTCAAATATAGTTGGAGTAAGTTGCTACGCAAATGTAGAAATGAATATTCTATTTCAATTGCAACCAATTGTTGACAACATTTACTTACACGGTACAGACCAATTGTGTCTGCAAATGTTAGTACTTCATAGAAACGCAACAAACAATCCTGACAACACGTATAATGTTTATGGAATAAGACAACAATTGGAGTACTGTGCTGGAATGGTTTAATTCACTATAAACTCACAGGAAGATCCAAAAGAATTTCTAATGTACTTACGACAAGTACTGGACAATAAAAACATACCTATAAATGAAATCTTCCAGATTTCATACATGTGGCGACATACATGCACTCTCTGCAACAATGTGACACAAGAACAAATCCCCAATGAACGCTTTGTATATATATCAATACCTAATGGTGAATACATTCCATTTCAGCAACTTGTACAAAATGCAAACCATGGTAGATTATGTACTACCTGCAATTCGGATAATCGCTCCACCTTGTTAGTACAAACACAAAGTAAATACGTAATACTAATGCTTCTACGTTACAATGCAGATGGTACGAAACACAACTGCAAGCTGACTGGATTTACACATGGTCAAGTATCACTTGGTAAGAAAACCTTTACAACAATAGGTATAATCTACCACGCAGGAGCCACAACCAATTCAGGTCACTACACTGCATATATAAAAAAGAAATGTGGATGGTTTGAATGTAATGATAGTAACATTACTCTAAAGCAGAGATTACCAGCAAATCTTTCAAACGCTTATTTAATGTTCTTAAAACCAAAATGTATTAACTAAACTGTGCTTAAACCTTAACTAAACTTGTAGTAAACAAATATAAACTGTTAGAATATTCCAACAGGTATCTAACTGCCCAAAGATTCTACAACAAGTAATAAGGTAAATGAATACCACTAAATTAGAGCAAAAATAGATAGTTAGAATACACCAATTGGTATCTAACTAACCCAAAATTTTACAATATCCAAACTAATTAATCAATACCACTAAAATATATTTAAAAAAAATAGACAGTTAGATTACGCCAACTGGTACCTAAATGCTACAAGTTTTTACAATATCCAAACAAATAAATGATATGTAACTGCTCCAAAAATCTGCAACAAGCCAATATATAGAGCATTAGCCACTGAACACTGAAAACAAACAAATAGACTGTAGCATAAAAAAAAATGTTTTTTTATTAATCCAACATGGATTTTTTTTTCTCCCACAGACCCAATGATTTTAGCAACAAACACAGAAACTGAGCAAATTGCACGATACACTGGTTTGTAATGTACTAAATATGAGGGTAAAAGAAAATGTTGATTATTCAATGTTATAAATCGTTATAAAATACCAATACTAACATGATCTTTTCTTTTATCACAGAAATGAACAAGAAATACATGTACTCCAGTTACTAAACCAAACCGTAAGTTTATTATAATAAGTACAACCATCGCAGCATATCACAACCAGAGTGACTTATAACTTTGTTCCTTGTAAATTTGTTTTTGGATCCCAAAGTTATAAGCCACTATGAGTGTGATATGCTGCGGTGGTTGTTGCCAGGGCATAGAGTCTTGGGTGCATGGCCATATAGCAATGCTCCCAAGACTCTATGCCCTGGCCACAACCACCGCAGCATATCACACCCATAAAGTAAAACATTTTAACTATGCCTTATGGGAACTTTTAATGTCCGCGGACATAATGAGTGTTCTTAGAACACTTTCAACTTGCCAGCTAACAATACGAACAGCGTCCTCAGGACACCCCCATTTTGTTTATTTACGAACATTTCAGAACACCGTGAGTGTTCTTAGAACAGTTTCAGCTTGCTTGCGAACAACACGGACAGTGTCCTCAGCACACACCCTTTTCGTTTATTTACGAACATTTCAGGACACCACGAGTGTTCTTAGAACAGTATCAACTTGCCAGCGAACAATACGGACAGCGTCCTCAGGACACCCCCATTTTGTTTATTTACGAACATTTCAGGACACCGCGATTGTTCTTAGAACACTTTCAACTTGCCAGAGAACAATACGGACAGCGTCCTCAGGACACCCCCATTTTGTTTATTCACGAACATTTCAGGACACCGCAAGTGTTCTTAGAACACTTTCAAGTTCTCAGCGAACAATACGGACAGCGGCCTCAGGACACCCCCATTTTTTTTATTTATGAACATTTCAGGACACCACGAGTTTTCTTAGAACACTTTCAACTTGCCAGAGAACAATACGGACAGCGTCCTCAGGACACCCCCATTTTGTTTATTTATGAACATTTCAGGACACCGCAAGAGTTCTTAGAACACTTTCAACTTGCCAGCAAACAATATGGACAGCGTCCTCAGGACACCCCCATTTTGTTTATTTAATTACGAACCTTTCAGGACACCGCAAGTGTTCTTAGAACACTTTCAACTTGCGAGCGAACAATACGGACAGCGTCCTCAGGACACTCCCATTTTGTTTATTTACGAACATTTCAGGACACCGCAAGTGCTCTTAGAACATTTTCAAGTTGCCAGCGAACAATACGGACAACGTCCTCAGGACACCCCCATTTAGTTTATTTACGAACATTTCAGGACACCGCGAGTGTTCTTAGAACACTTTCAACTTGCCAGCGAACAATACGTAGAGCGTCGTCAGGACACCCCATTTTGTTTATTTACGAACATTTCAGGACACCGCGAGTGTTCTTAGAACACTTTCAACTTGGCAGCTAACAATACAGACAGCGTCCTCAGGACACCCCCATTTTGTTTATTTACGAACATTTCAGGACACCGCAAGTGTTCTTAGAACACTTTCAAGTTGCCAGCAAACAATACGGACAGCGTCCTCAGGACACCCCCATCTTGTTTATTTACGAACATTTCAGGACACCACGAGTGTTCTTAGAACACTTTCAAGTTGCCAGCGAACAATATGGACAGCGGCCTCAAGAAACCCCCATTTTGTTTATTTACGAACATTACAAGACACTGCAAATGTTCTTAGAAACCTTTACACTTGCCAGCAAACAATACAGAGAGCGTCCTCATGACACCCCCATTTTGTTTATTTACGAACATTTCAGGACACCACGAGTGTTCTTAGAACACATCAAGTTGCCAGCGAACAATACGGACACCGTCCTCAGGACACCCCCATTTTGTTTATTTACGAACATTTCAGGACACCACGAGTGTTCTTAGAACACATCAAGTTGCCAGCGAACAATACGGACAGCGTCCTCAGGACACCCCCATTTTGTTTATTTACGAACATTTCAGGACACCACGAGTATTCTTAGAACACTTTTAAGTTCTCAGCGAACAATACCGACAGCGGCCTTAGGACACCCCCATTTTGTTTATTTACGAACATTTCAGGACACCGCGAGTGTTCTTAGAACACTTTTAAGTTCTCAGCGAACAATACGGACAGCGGCCTTAGGATACCCCCATTTTGTTTATTTACGAACATTTCAGGACACCACGAGTGTTCTTAGAACACTTTCAACTTGCCAGCTAACAATACGGACAGTGTCCTCAGGACACCCCCATTTTGTTTATTTACAAACATTTCAGGACACCGCAAGTGTTCTTAGAACACTTTTAACTTGCCAGCGAACAATACGGACAGCGTCCTCAGGGCACCCCCATTTTGTTTATTTACGAACATTTCAGGACATCGCGAGTGTTCTTAGAACACTTTCAAATTGCCAGCGAACAATACGGACAGCGTCCTCAGGACACCCCCATTTTGTTTATTTATGAACATTTCAGGACACTGCGAGTGTCCTTAGAACACTTTCAACTTGCCAGCGAACAATACGGACAGTGTCCTCAGGACACCCCCATTTTGTTTATTTATGAACATTTCAGGACACCACGAGTGCTCTTAGAACACTTTCATCTTGACAGCGAACAATACGGACAGAGGCCTTAGGACACCCCCATTTTGTTTATTTACGAACATTTCGGGACACCGCAAGTGTTCTTAGAACACTTTTAAGTTCTCAGCGAACAATACGGACAGCGGCCTTAGGATACCCCCATTTTGTTCATTTACGAACATTTCAGGACACCACAAGTGTTCTTAGAACACTTTCAACTTGCCAGCTAACAATACGGACAGTGTCCTCAGGACACCCCCATTTTGTTTATTTACAAACATTTCAGGACACCGCAAGTGTTCTTAGAACACTTTCAAGTTGCCAGCGAACAATACGGACAGTGTCCTCAGGACACCCCCATTTTTTTTATTTATGAACATTTCAGGACACCGTGAGTGTTCTTGGAACACTTTCAACTTGCCAGCGAACAATATGGACAGCG
Source organism: Ambystoma mexicanum (assembly GCF_040938575.1). NCBI lineage: Eukaryota > Metazoa > Chordata > Amphibia > Caudata > Ambystomatidae > Ambystoma > Ambystoma mexicanum. The sequence goes on from NC_090924.1 coordinate 142,533,733, forward strand.
TCCTCAGGACACTTCCATTTTGTTTATTTACGAACATTTCAGGACACCGCGAGTGCTCTTAGAACATTTACAAGTTGCCAGCGAACAATATGCACAGCGTCCTCAGGACACCCCCATTTTGTTTATTTAATTATGAACATTTCAGGACACCGCGAGTGTTCTTAGAACACTTTCAAGATGCCAGCGAACAATACAGACAGCGTCCTCAGGACACCCCCATTTTGGTTATTTAATTACGAACCTTTCAGGACACCGCGAGTGTTCTTAGAACACTTTCATCTTGCCAGCGAACAATACGGACAGCGGCCTTAGGACAACCCCATTTTGTTTATTTACGAACATTTCAGGACACCGCAAGTGTTCTTAGAACACTTTTAAGTTCTCAGCGAACAAAACGGACAGCGGCCTTAGGATACGCCCATTTTGTTTACTTACGAACATTTCAGGACACCACGAGTGTTCTTAGAACACTTTCAACTTGCCAGCTAACAAAACGGACACTGTCCTCAGGACACCCCCATTTTGTTTATTTACAAACATTTCAGGACACCGCAAGTGTTCTTAGAACACTTTCAAGTTGCCAGCAAACAATACGGACAGCGTCCTCAGGACACCCCCATTTTGTTTATTTATGAACATTTCAGGACACCGCAAGTGTTCTTAGAACTTTTTTAAGTTCTCAGCGAACAATACGGACATCGGCCTTAGGATACCCCCATTTTGTTTACTTACGAACATTTCAGGACACCGCAAGTGTTCTTAGAACACTTTCAAGTTGCCAGCGAACAATACGGACAGCGTCCTCAGGACACCCCATTTTGTTTATTTATGAACATTTCAGAACAACGCAATAGTTCTTAGAACACTTTCAATTTAACAACGAACAATACGGACAGCGTCCTAAGGACACCCCCTGCGAACATTCCAGGACACCGGGAGTGTTCTCAAAAACGTCTTCAGAACACCCCCATTTTGTTTATTTGCGAACATTTCAGGACACTGCGGGTGTTCTTAGAACACATTCAACTTGACAGAGAACAATACGGACAGCGTCCTCAGGACACCCCCTACTAACACTCCCCGGACACCGCAAGTGTTCTTAGAAGCGTCTTCAGAACACCACCATCTTGTTTATTTGCGAACATTTCAGGACACCGCGAGTGTTCTTAGGACACATTCAACTTGACAGAGAACAATACGGACAGCGTCCTCAGGACACCCCATACGAACATTCCAGGACACCGGGAGTATTCTTAGAAGCTTCTTCAGAACACCACGATCTTGTTTATTTGCAAACATTTCAGGACACCGCGAGTGTTCTTAGGACACATTCAACTTGACAGAGAACAATACGGACAGCGTCCTCAGGACACCCCCTACGAACACTCCCCGGACACCGCGAGTGTTCTTAGAAGCGTCTTCAGAACACCACCATCTTGTTTATTTGCGAACATTTCAGGACACCGTGAGTGTTCTTAGGACACATTCAACTTGACAGAGAACAATACGGACAGCGTCCTCAGGACACCCCCTACGAACACTCCCCGGACACCGCGAGTGTTCTTAGAAGTGTCTTCAGAACACCCCCATTTTGTTTATTTGCGAACATTTCAGGACACCACGGGTGTTCTTAGAACACATTCAACTTGACAGAGAACAATACGGACAGCGTCCTCAGGACACCCCCTACGAACATTCCAGGACACCGGGAGTGTTCTTAGAAGCGTTTTCAGAACACCACCATCTTGTTTATTTGCGAACATTTCAGGACACCGCGAGTGTTCTTAGGACACATTCAACTTGACAGAGAAGAATACGGACAGCGTCCTCAGGACACCCCCTATGAACACTGTGAGTGTTCTTAGAACACTTTGAACTTTCCAGCGAAAAATACGGACACCGTTTTCAGGACACCCCCTACGAACATTTCAGAACAACGCAATAGTTCTTAGAACACTTTCAACTTAACAACGAACAATACGGATAGCGTCCTAAGGACACCCCCTAGGAACATTCCAGGACACCGGGAGTGTTCTCAAAAACATCTTCAGAACACCCCCATTTTGTTTATTTGCGAACATTTCGGGACACCGCGGGTGTTCTTAGAACACATTCAACTTGACAGAGAACAATACGGACAGCATCCTACGAACATTCCAGGACACCGGGAGTGTTCTTAGAAGCGTCTTCAGAACACCACCATCTTGTTTATTTGCGAACATTTCAGGACATGTTTCTTAATTCTCAAGTAATATTTTCACGGATTGCGCAGAGACAAATGTGGCTTCGTTCTTCTTCATTTGGTCCACAAATGGAAAAAGCAAGGCGCAATGTTAATAAGGCTGTTTGTGGCTTTCTAAGAGATTTTGGCATGTCTTCTTTTCACAATGAAAATATTATGTTTTGTAGTACATACATTTTTCGCAGAGATGGAGTCCATCTTACTTATGCTGGCAATCAGATTTTTCTGAGAAATGTACAAAATGCATTGCGACCTTTTTTGGAATTACAACAACCATTTTGAAGTAGGTGTTAAGCATTTAGAATTTTTGACTTACAAACACCACCCAAAGGCTCTTTTCAGAGCCACCACTTCTTCCCAGAGAAAATTGCAATGTTTGTGATGGGGTAGCAACCCAATTTTTTTTAATGTTCGCGAACTGTCCGCGGACTTCTAAAAAATATAAAGGGCCCTGCTTCATTTATTGTCACTTCTATTTTTTTAACTGTGAAAGGCGGCTCTGAAAAGAGCCTTATTTTTTTTTTTTTTTTTGATATTTTGTATTTTTTTTGGTTTTTTATACACGACACACTAGGAGAGGAGGGGAAAGGAAGGTAAAGGGGGGGACACCAACCACAGGGATAAGAATGGGCGAGCTGAGAGAGGAAGATGTAGAGTGGGTTTTATTTGGGTAGTGAGCAGATCTTCTCGTGTCTGAGACGATAGTCTCAAAAGCACTACGAAGTCGCTCCCCCCTGCAGAGTACTGTGTCACAGTACATACTTACAACTATGACCCTCGAAAGGTAAGGGTCATCAGCATTCTGTATGGCCTGTGAGGCAGCCTGAGGATGACGCTGTCCCACAGAGGTGGTCCTTGTGGTGACAGGATCAGAAACAGAGGATGAAGTAGAGGAAATCAACCTGCTACGTTCTTCGCAAGGTACAACCCTGCGAATAGCCCCAGAGTGAAATGACCTCAGGTGTCGCTTCATAGTAGTGGTCCCAAAGCTGTACTTACCGTGCTTCCCGCGACTGAGTATCATTTTGCACTCATTGCAGGTAACACGGTTCGCACGAGCCTTAGGAACATTACCATGAATGGTAAGTAACCGCCACACACAAGACTCACGGCTACTGCGGGTAGTAGGGTTTTCCTCTACCTCATTCTCATCATCCTCTTCTTTCTCCTCCGCATCCTCACTCCTGTTCCCCTCTTCAGGCCCTTGGGGAGGTGGTGGTGGTGGAGGGGGTGGGGGTGGTGCTGAAGCAGGTGCAGCACCAAGTGGCAGTTCAGCAGCCAAGGATGCCATCTCGATGATGGGGTAGTCTGCAGTTGGCAGCAAAAATCACTGTGTTCTGAAGAATAGCCAGAAACACAATGGGAATAAGCTCTTGGGCGTGGTCTTTTATAGGGGTGCTTGTGCGCGGTCCGCGGACATGCGCACTGTCCGCGGACAGATCGAACACAAAAAAAGGATCGGAAAGTTTCAAAAGGTATATAGAAACTCAAGATTGCTATGTGGGACTTGTGCCATGGTGAGATTTTATTGAAAAATATTATGGATTAACTGAAAATGTACTTTTAAATTGTTTGGGGACACGAACAGTGTCTGCATTTCAGGACACACGATGAGCATGGGCGCGGTCATATGATCCGTTTGCGAACTAGTCCGCGAAGGAAGCGCCTGTCCGCAGGAAACCAAGTGCACGGAGATTGGTTAGCGCATGCGCATTGATGTCCTACGGACACTGTTCGGGTTCTGAAGTAATTAAAAGTGCGTCACACGTGAAACGAACATTTCAACATACAGCGTGTGTTCTTAGAACAGTTTAAACTTGGTAGCAAACAGTAAGGACAGATATAGTGTTCTTCAGGACACGTGTAATTTAGTTTATGTACGAACATTTCAGGACACCAATTGTGTTCTTAGAACAGTTTCAATTCAGTAGCGAACACTACGAACAGGTATAGTGTTCTTCAGGACACCTCCATTTTCGTTTACGTACGAACATTTCAGGACACCAATAGCGTTCTTAGAACAGTTTGAACTTGCTAGCGAACAGTACCGGACAGGTATAGTGTTCTTTAGGACACTTTAATTTTTGTTTGTTTATGAACAATTCAGGACACCGTGTGTGTTCTTAGTACAGTTTCATGTTGCTAGCGAACACTACGAACAGTTGTACTGTTGTTCAGGACACATCATTTTTGTTTATTTACAAACATTTCAGGACACCAATTGTGTTCTTAGGACAGTTTTAAGTTGATAGCGAACATTACGGACAGATATAGTGTTCTTTAGAACACTTACATTTTTGTTTCTTTACGAACATTTCAGGACACCACGTGTGTTCTTAGAACAGTTTCAACTTGCTAGCGAACAGTACGAACAGGTGTGGTGTTCTTCAGGACTCCTCCATTTTCGTTTATGTACGAACATTTCAGAACACTCGCACTGTCCGCGGACACTTTTATTGTTTTTTTTAAAAAAAACGGAAACTATTCACAATACAATATAAAAATTAAACTTTATTTAACATATATTAATAATTTATGACAGAGAAGGTGAGGCAGAAACAGAAACAAAAACAGGAGAATTTGGGGTTTCAACATGATTGGTATTAGGTGAAGAAGGGATGGAAATCTCATCAAAACGTTTTGGATTATGGAGAGGGTTTGGGGATAATTGACTGAGATATGGTGAGGAGGGACAAGTACATGTGGGGCAATGGTACGAGGTTTTTGGTTTGAAATGATTTTCTACAAAAGATTTTAAATTATTAAAATTAGCCAACAATACATCTATTTTTTCTTCTATATTGTGAAGACTGCTATCCATAACAGGGTTTTCTGAAGTTTTTTCTATTCTGGTATGCTCTGTACAAAAAAATAATATATATGTTAAATGTATATAATAAAAATAATAAATAAATGGTTTATATCATAAAGTGTTTACCATTAGTTTCACTATCTTGTGACATTTCTTCATGTGGGAAATTGTCCTCTAGCCATTCCAGAGTACTAGACATTTCTGTGAGAAAAAAAAAATGATAATATATTTTTTAATCTAATACAGAAAGTTTATAAATATATGAGTAAAATGAAGTACACTTACTATTTCTGGTAAGATAAGTCCCATGTATTCAGTGGGTCTGGTCTTGTTATCAGTTCTGTTGTGTCTGTGAGGTAATTATGTTGGAAGCCAATTTATCTTCTTGTGGTATATTCCATTTCAGAACATATTGTATTTAAATGAATGGTTAGTGTGTTACATATATGGGTTACATTTCTTATGTATTACTATATATAATGTGTTTGTGTGCTGCTTTTTGAATTTGTTAAATGTTCCTATATTATGATATAACAATCAAATATACCCCACCACCCCCCCCCCACAGTTTTTAGGTAGTGGTACTGTTCTCCGAACATGTCCGCGAACATTAAATAAGTTCGCGGACATCAAGTTCATAAGAAGAGATCTAGTCAGTTCCATATGACATGTATATAAAGTCAAAGTCATTATTGTTAAGTTGTGCTACTAAAAAACTATGAAATTCAGTGAAAAAACTTTGTTAAAGGGACGTTATGGTTAAGTTGCGCTACTAAAAACCTATGAAATTCAGTGAAAAGAACTTTGTTAAAGGGACGTTATGGTTAAGTTGCGCTACTAAAAACCTATGAAATTCAGTGAAAAAACTTTGTTAAAGGGACGTTATGGTTCCAAGTAAAACCGAAAAACCCTTGAAATTCGCCAGTTATGGTAAGCTAAGCAACCATAACTCGCGCCACCACTGTGCACTGCTAAGACTAACACCCAGGACATCAAAGATGACATCACAAATGACTGATATGAATGGTTTGCGCAGTTTCCAATGTGTGTTTTTCTCTGGGAAGCTGTGGGTGATGTCAAAGGAGATTGCTAAAGGATTCTGCCACTCCAGAGAGATTGTGGAGGCATGAAAGAGTGTGTGTAGGGTTTTGATAATGAGCACAATGATATGTGTTTTCCTGTGCGTTGTGTGTCTTTTGTGCGCTATGTGAGGTTCAGTCTGTGGAGGGAGCAGTGGTAATTTTCCTTCATCGGAGTTGTCGAGTATTTGTGTTTGTTGTGTGGGGTGCGGAGAGGATTATAGCAGTTGGCAAATGAATGTCGTATGCGTTCCTGCTGGGTGTGCCTCAGGTATGAAAATGGGGGATTTTGGGGATTGGATGTTGTTATGGCGCTTTATTATTTAATCATCTTTTACTTTCTTGTGATATATTTCTATAGTGAGCCATTGCCTATGATAGTGCCACTAACTACCCGTTTTTCGGTGAGTGGGCACTCGCTTGCTGCGTTGGGCGATTGGGTGCCTTTTATTATATTGATAAGGCATTGTCTATGATAATGCCACTCACTGGCTGGCTTTGCCTGTTGTGGCCATCGCGGAGCAATCTGGATAAAAGGTGCAGTATTGGGTTGCACTTGGAGAGTGTTGTGGGCGTGTATGGTGCTATAACTTTGCGCTGCTGGGTATAAGAAGACTCGCCACACAATAGTTTTGCGCAGCACAATCTTGGTCGTGTCACTGAGTTTCTTCTCTACCAGTGCGCTGTTCTTTTGGAGCATACTCCCACAACTATTACTGCTACACGGCATAATTATGCTGGAACATGCACGAATGTCATCCATGATGGTACACATGTTTCTATTTGTATTCATATCAACGTGCCCAAAGTCACGTGAAGAAGATTAGGTGGGGCGTTGACATGGTCCGTTTCTCTTTGCCCTTGTAAATTGCACATAGTATGTGCTGTTTGCAAAGACAAAGGGCAAATAGAACGCATTCTGCACAATTTAAACGGACCCTCTTGTCCTTTTAAATTGTGAATAATGCGTGCTATTTATCCTTCGTCCTTGCGGCTAGACACTAAGAAATATGCCCTCTCTCGCATTCAATTAGCCCAATTGCTAAATGACCTATATTTTCTTGATACTTCTCTTTTCTCCACCAACCATGACGTCTGTTTTTTTTTCTCTCCTTCCCAATTACATTAGTGTATACTTCACTGTCTTACATTTTATGATAATTTGCGACCACGAAGCAATTGGGTCAGATTAATTATGAACTAATTTCAATGTGCCTCTCAAACTAGAATTGTGCTGTAATGAACCCCTTAGTTTCTTCTTTTACTCACTCTTTTTATGATTGCACTGTGAATAGAACATGAAGGACTAATTGTGATTGTTTTATTTTGCAGGATGTGTCTGTATTCTTTTTCAGAACAAATGATCACTGCAAAAACAGAAGGTCCCTTTTCTCTTCCTTTTTTTCTTAGCCTCTTTTGTTGGGGATTTTTCTATCAATCCTGTACAACTGAGGCCCAGCCTACCCCCACAACACATAATTCACTATCATGATTACACATTTCCTGCCCTGTTGTGTTAATTATGGCTCTTACGGCAGCAGGGAAGAGCTGAAGTGAAGCATAGTTTATGGTGCCTGTGGAGATCATAAATCACAATGGCCCTCATTACGACCCTGGCGGATTTTTTCCGCCATCGACGGACTTTCCGGCCATGGCGCAAAGTCCCTTTACGCCATGGCGGATGGCGGACTTACCGCCCCATTCCGAGGTCGGCGGGGTGGTAAGTCCCCATTGACCCATTTACCCTTCCCCATTCCCATTTCGGCCCCATAGGGCTCAATGGGAGTGGGGAAGGAGTTAATTACGCCACCGTAAAATACGGTGGCGTAATTAACACCAAGGTCCCAGAGCGCCATGGATTTTTCCGCCCGCAAAAAGCGGGCGGAAAAATGACCATGGCGCTCCAGGAACTCGTAGTTGGCGGTAAGGGGTCCGCGCAGCTAACGCTGGCGCAGACCCCTTAGCGCCAGGGTCGTAATGAGGCCCAATGAAAGAAGGGGTGTAGGTTCCAAGGTTTCTATCCAGCAATCAACTTTCCCTTCATGATACTAAGCGGGTGCCCTAGGACCTTCAGAGGCCTGAGGAAGGGTGTGTATATTCTACTGCAGTCTTTCATCAACTGTACTCAGATATTCATGGATCTTCCAACTTGGATCTCCTTCATGGATTCTCCTCTGCCAAGCAGCTGGTATATCCTGTCAGAAGGGCTCTGGGCCCACCTGCCAGCAAACAGGGATGTAGGTCACTACCCAGGCAAGCGCTCACTGAGCTTGTGTGGCCCATTGAAGTGATGATGGAGTTAACATTCAATCACCGGTAGTACGAAGCCTGTGCCTCTGACCTAATTGACACAAGAGGGGGTGGGAAAGGAGAATGTAGGTAGCCTGGAGAGGGTTGGCTCAGGGGATTAGTCTGGTTCTGAAAGGGGAGAGAGAACAAGAGCTGCTCAGCTGTGACCATATGTTATAGGGAAAAGTCACTGGGTGAGCATGGTGGGTTCGGGCAGATAAATGCTGTATCGGAAAATGAAATGTGCTCGAAGAAAGATACTCACCAGATGAGTCTGGCCGTGGACTGAAGTCAACGTTGCTGATGACGTGTGGTTCACTACATTCAAAGAGGAAAACACTGATGATGCGCAGTTGAGAACGTCCGGTGGCATTCTAGAAGTTAAAGCAGCACCTATTCTCGGTTGACCACATAATATATTTCAAACTTTCCTTGTGCACCAAGGTGATAATGGGTGCTATCATGTAGGTGTATGGGCTATAGTGGCCCAACACATGCCAGTTAGAGGATTGTGAGGCTATAAACGGAATACTCTGAGCCAGAAAAGAAGATTTTTGTGGTGGCATGTATAAGTACTTTCATATATTCCTATTTAGAAAACTTTTGCTATCATGAACGATCCCCAAGTTCTCACTTCCATTTTTTAGAAACCCCATGTCCAAGATGCCCCAGAGGATTGAACATTTGCAAGAAAGTTGTCTCGGGAAGATGGCTCAGGGGCAACGTGCTCGCCTTGGAAGCAAGATGTCACGAAGCAACACAGGTTCGATCCCCAGGTCCGTGCTTAGAAACCTCTGGGTATTAAGCGCATTATAAATAACCTATCATATCGTATAATATATCATATCATATCAATAATATTTCAGAATCGAGCACAGAAGAAGTACAATTTGTCTGAATTTCTGTCTAGGCAACCCAGATCCCCCATGATGAATAAAGTGAATGTGGTGGAAAAATACATCAAATGATCACTCTGGCTATGCTACGATATGATATGATAGTTTATTTATATAGTGCCTATACAGAATGTGTTTCAAAGCACTTCATGACAAGGGAGGGAACAATGCAAAATACAAAATATTCTCATAGGCCACGAACAACAAGAATGTGAAATTAACTATCTTTCTCGACCTAGTGACTTTTCAGATAGTGCAAGTGCTAAGACACAGATAGGAAGGAAATGGGAGCAGACAGGCGACTACCGCACTAGGCCTGATGACATTTATGTTAGAGCAAGCAAATTACACGAGGTGAGGGAGAGGGGAGGAGAAAGGAGGGAGAAGAACAAAACAAGCGACTATCGAACTAGGCCGGATGACATTTCAGATAGTCCTGGAAGGACATGGGGGGATAACAAGTAAGGTGGGGGGAGACAAAAATGTGTTACTATCATACTAGGTCCAGGGACAATTCTGATAGAGTAAGTGCACAGGAAAAAGTAGGGGATGAGAGAGAGAAAAGGGGAAGGGAGAGGAGAAGAGAATAGAATAAAAACAGTGAAAATAGCAGAGAATGCCCTGGATGTTGTGTCTGAGCACTTTCCTGGGCCTGTTGGTGCCGCCTTTGCCGAGACCCTTCCCACCTGTGCCGCGACCAGACATGTCTGCTGCTGCTGCTGCTCTTCTCGTCACAAGGGAGCTGAGACTATGCCCAAATGCACCCAGGATGACCCACCATTTGCGAGCTGCAGTATGTCATGTAATCTCAACACTGGAGGATACTCAGTCAAAAAACTATTTATTTTGTATATTATCGATAAAAAGCTACAACAATTAAATCACATGACATTTATATAAAAGTATAAAATACATAGAAATAAAAACATGTTAAAATCCTTAAACACATACCAAAAATAATTTGAGATTCACTTAAAAACAACGGCAATATCTAAAACATCTAATGTTAACATTTTGATAATGACTACCATAAAATGCTTGTGCTTTCAAGGAATGCTAGGATGTTTCAATATAAAACATTATTCAATTTCTTTTTCAACCATCTCCCTTACTTTTCCTTTCCTGTATTGTACAGGCTCATCTTACGTACAAAGACACTGACTAGGCCACTAATGGAGATTCTACATTCAATAAAAAGTATATCGCCGGCCGGTACTGTACAAATCAGTTTCCATTGAATAATTGGACCAATAGAGTTTTCCGCAATGCGATCCCGGGCAGAAAAAAAAAAAGAAATGTGCCATATTTTCGCTTTCATGGAAGCCAATAAGTTCCAGGAAGGAATTGAAAAAACTCAACATCAAATTTTCTCTGGTCCTCATTAACAAGTTTGTCTTCATCCCCATAGTGCACATTGTGGCATCCACCTAGATGATCTTACTCCCATTTTGGATGATATCCTCTAAGCATGGGGCATTCCAGAGATGTTAAAAACGTATAATGAAACTCTTTTCAATGGATTCAAATATTCCCGTTTCCTAAAATACATGAGGTTTGAACACTTGAAAATAACTGTGAAGTGGCTTCAGGCCAATGGCATGGTAAAACATTTCATGGGTGGTCTGAAGAGGCCATGAGCATAGTGACAAAAGTAACCCGTCTTTCAATCGAGTGCTATGCTCAATGCTCTGGGACTAAAGAATCTCCCAAATGGTATGATTGGGAAGTGCCTTGCTGAACCTATGTGGGGGCTTATACATAGCATAAGACTTCCTAGGCTCCTGACAGTCAAGCATGCAGCACATGATATAGTCATATCTAAGGATTGCAGCCGAAAAGACAGATGAATACTTTTTCAGATACAAGGCGTCATGCCAAAGAATCCGACTTTGATGTGGGAGGCCGAGTACTTGTTCACATGTCCTGCACCAGGCAATTGGCTTGACAGTTATGCCTCCCCTTTGGTTGTAACTCAGGTTAATGGGTAGATAATAACAGCTCTGATTCCTGAAAAAATGATCACAAGGAATGCTTTGCGGCTCCTACAAGGAGCAGTAAGGCTCCTGTCTGTACAGCCCATTCCAGCACAGAAGGACCAGCCAGCAACATCGAGTACTGTGTTCACACACAACGAGCATCGTAGGAAGCTGCAGGAGCAGCTTTCCTACTCAGCACTTAAGGTAAGCCCTGATGGGCTTTTGTTAAGCTTATTTCTGGAGGAAAAAAAAGAAACTCGAAAAAATGTCAGAAGCGTGTGGTGAGCGCTCCTGCACCTGGTACTTTTTGGACTGTTATGATTCTGAGTGCTGCCACCTTAGTTAACATAATTTGGGCAGATCATTCTAATGGTAATCCCCTTCAGGGATTTGGCACTGAGTGTAATATAATTCAAAATACACTCCAAATGGCCGCCGCCTCTGCCTACTTCATTCAATTGGAGGCACAGGCAGGCAGAAACCAGCCCACACCACAAAGGTCCAGGCCAGAAGGGCTTCCACCTTCATCAGCCCTGCAAACAATGAAACAGCCCCATAATACAGCTGGCCACTACACAGACTTGGACCCCCTTGCACCTCGACCTGTGCGTGATATCTGAAATTTTACACTGCCGTTTTCCACTCAAAATCTGAACCATAACTGTGCCTTCTTCAATCTGCATTCCATAGCTCACATATTCTACCTTTCTTCCATCACTGCATTTTTAACATGCTGCACCTGACTGCTGCATTTGCATTGTGTGCACTGCTTTGGATATTCTAATTAGGGTGTGTGGATTTCTAACCTCTTGTTCCCCACTGCTGCATTTGCATTGCATGCCCTGCTTTGGATTTTCGAATGCGGGTGTGTGCATTTGTAACATCCTGCAAACCACTGCTGCATTTGCATTTTGTGCCCTGCTTTGGTTTTCAAATTTGGGTGTGTGCATGTGTAACATCCTGCACCTCACTGCTGCATTTGGTTTTTGTGCCCTGATTTGGTGTGTGCATTTGTAACATCCTGCAACCCGCTGCTGCATTTGGATTGTGTGCCCTGCTTTGGTGTGTGCATTTGTAACATCCTGCACCCCACTGTTGCATTTGCATTGTGTGCCCTGTTTTGATTTTCGAATTTGGGTGTGTGCATTTTTAACATGCTGCATCCCACTGCTGCATTTGCATTGTGTGCCCTGCTTTGATTTTTTAATCGGGGTGTGTGCGATTTTAACATGCTGCACCTCACTGCTGCATTTGCATTGTGTGCCCTGCTTTGATTTTCGAATTGGGGTGTGTGCGATTTTAACATGCTGCACCCCACTGCTGCATTATTTTTTTGTGCCCTGCTTTGATTTTTGAAATTTGGTGTGTACATTTTGGGCCCTGGTTTGATTTTTGAATTTGTGTGTGTGCTATTTTAACATCCTGCACCCCACTGCTGCATTGTTTTGTGCAACCTGCTTTGGTTATCAAATTTGGGTGTCTGCATTGGTAACATGCTGCACCCCACCGCTGCATTGCTTTGTGTTCCCTGCTTTGATTTTCAAATGTGGGTGTGCGCATTTGTAAAATCCTGCAACCCACTGGTGCATTTGCATTGTGTGCCCTGCTTTGATTTTCGAATTTGGGTGTGTGCTATTTTAGCATCCTGCACCCCACTGATGCATTGTTTTGTGTTCCCTGCTTTGATTTTCAAATTTGAGTATGTGCATATGTAACATCCTGCACCTCACTGCTCCATTTGCATTGTGTGCCTTGCTTTGATTTACGAATTTGGGAGTGTGCATTTGTAACATCCTGCAGCCAACTGCTGGATTTCTTTGTGCCCTCCCTCCCCGTAACTACTAGGCCACTTGGTAGTTTGTGCTAGGACTGTGCAGTGCAACCACTCCTCTTTCCCTCAACTATTCTATGCTACCCCAATGGCACTCACCATCTCTCCTATCTTCTCCAACTGCTAAACTATTGGCTACCCACCCTCTCTCACGAGGTCTGGAAGAAAAGGGCACAAAAAAGAGTGCCAACGCTGGCCTACCCATCGCAGACACCTATGTCAGTGCAACTTCCAGACATGTCTTCATCAATATCCTCTTCTCTGTCTGCTCCCCAGACCTATGGACTCTCATCTCATCTCTACTCTCCCCTTTGACATCCTCTCCCATTAATGGTGGCACCAAGGGGGACGTCCTCTTGGCGGGCTTCTCATCATCCTGCTGTATCATTAATGTTTACAACACTGGCACTATCTTGGTTCAGGGTCCTCAACCCAACCTCCTTCTCTTTGATCGGTGCCTTCTGTTACTCATTAACTTACTTCCCTCACCCGTTGCTCCCACAACCACTCTCTCTGTCCCTCCCCCTCTGACCGGTGTACCACGCCCCTTTACTCCTCCTCGCAAAACCTTCAAAGGTGGAGGCCTCCTTCACCTGGCCACACTTAATGCCTGCTTAGCCAACAAACACTCTGCTAATATCTGCCTCATTCTTGAAGACATTGACCTTGACATTCTCACTCTCACCAAGACATGGTTCAATGCCAGCTCAGTCACTGCTTTTGACTTCCTTCTCTCAGATGGATGCAAGATTATTTCCAAGCCACAGCCTAACTGTGCTGGCGATGGAGTTGCCTTAATCTTCCCTGAGTGGGTTCCTTCCTCCTTCATACCCACCCAGATTTACTCTTCCTTTCAGAGCCTGGTGTGCAAGTTGTTCATCTCTCCCTCCTCCCCCCTGGCCAACGCCACCATCTACAGGTTGCCTGGTGATGCCACCTTGTTCCTCTCTGAATGGGCTGCTTTCTCTCTCCTCTCAACCACCTCTAAACTCTTCATCTTGGGAAACTTTAACATCCACTTGGACTCCTCTGTCACATCATCTACTCTCTTCCTTGACCTCTGCAACTCTGCCTCTCCAATCTCCCTTCTGGTCCAACACACTTGGCTAGATACACTCTTGACACCCTCATCCATTCTGATTTCCCCCCCATTCTGATCACCCCTCTCTCCTGGTCAGACCACTCTCTCCTCTACTCTTATATGGGTCCCCTCGGCTCTCTGACCGTGCCATCTCCAGCCCTGCCAACCTCGTTCACATACATACGCCTGATGAAACGAGTGTCAGCCGCTGCCTTCACATCTGCCGTCATCCCGCCTCTGGCACCACCTCAGACTCTACCTCTTACTCCATTATCAGCTGCCTCCATCTGGCCATTACTAACACTTTGGACATTCTTGCCCCTGTCATGAGGATCTGAATAAAACCTACCTCTGAGCACAGTACCTGGTACAACTCCAAACTTGCAGCCCTGAAATGCAGGTGCAGAGTGCAAAATGGAAGTGGCAAACCTCAGCCTCACCCTCTGACAAACCTCAGCCTCACCCTCTGACAGACTGGCCTGCAGCCTGCTCCAAAGACAATATAAACTCTCCATCCATGCCAAGAAAAGGGCCCACATCCATTCACAGGAATCTAGGTCCATCCAACAACACAGCTGAACTCTTTAAAAACTTCAGGGAACTAGCCAACCCATCCGCAGGCTCCACCTCCCCTCTTCCTCCCGAGGCCCTCTGCAACGCACTGACCACACACCTCACCACAAAAACTCTGGACATCCTGAGCACACTTGCTACCCTCTCCCCCAACTCCTCCCGCACCCCCTGACTCCTTTGGCATCCCTCCTCCTTCCTCTCTCTCCTCCTTCTCCCCTGTCATACCTGATGTGGTCACCACTCTATGAAGGTCTCCTCCAAACAGGTTTCCCCTTGCTCCTCGAGAACCATCAAAGACAACATTGTTTCTCTTGCCCCTGCTGATTTCTGCAACCACTCTTTTGCAACAGGATCTTTCCCCTCCTCCCACAAGGACTGACTTGTGCGTCCCTCCTGAAAAAATCTTCAGCAGACCTGACTTGTCCAGCTAACTACAACCCTATTTCTATTACTCCCTTCCTTGGGAAACACCAGGAGAGGTTGGTCTTCCCCCAACTTACCTCACACACTGAACTTGTTGGCAGTGTCCACAAACATCAATCTGGATTACTAGCATCCAGAGGCACAGAAACTGTTCTTCTGAACACCTGTGAAGAACTGCTGGCATCTCTAACACTAACTCTCCAGCTGTCCTCATTCTACTTGATCTCTCCTCTGTCTTTGACACAGTCAACCACTCCATCCTCATAAAATGGCTCTATGATACCCTGGGTATCTCGGAGTGGGCACTGGACTGGCTGACCTCCTTCCTAACTGAAATTCCATTCCAGGTTATTCTGAGAACCTTCCCCCGCCTACCTCCTTCTCCACTTGTGATGTCCCCCAGGGCTCCAACATCTCCACCAGGCTCTTTAACACTTAACTAGTTGCGATGGCATGCATTACTTTCTCTTTCTGCCCCAACTCCCGGTGCTATGTAGATGAAATTGACCTCTTCTTCAAACTTCCTGCTCACCCCCTTGCTTCTTTCATCATCCTGGACTGTCTATCTGCTACCCAGTCCTGGTGCACTTCCAATTATCTCTGCCTCAATGCCAGCAAGTCTGAGATCCTTCCTATTGGGACCCCTGGTCCCTCCTTCTTTCCCTCACTCTGGCCATCCTCTATGGGTTCTCCCCCATCTCCTTCATCCAAAAGCCCAACATCTTAGAGTCATATTTGACTCCTCCTTCTCCATCATCCCTCACATTCAGGACATTGCCAAGAAGTCCAACTTTCAACTCTTCCTTCTCAAGGGAAATCTCCCTTTCCTCACTTTCCCCCAGAAGCTCAATGTTACCAGTGTTCTTGTTCTCTGTAGGCATGACTACTGCAATAGCCTACTCTTGACTCTACGTTCGTCCTCTCTGCGACCCCTCCAGATAATCCAGAATAGGGCAGAGACCGCTTCGTTCCTGCCCTAAAAGCTCTTCACAGGCCCCCATTGCTGCTCGGTATTAAATTCAAATCCCTTTGCATCATCCACCAAGCTGTCTGGGGCCGCTATCTGCAACTTGGTATCACTCACTATTCTCCCACTAGACCTCTATGTTCCTCTGGTACCAACTCTCTCTGTGTAAACAGTTTTGCTAAACAGAGGGCTAGAGGCCGATCTCTTGCTTCAGTAGGATCCCTCTTGTGCAACAGCCTCCCCCTTCCTCTTCATCTTGAGCCAGACCTCCTCGAATTCCAAAGCTCCTCAAGACTTTCCTTTTCACTTCCTCCTTCCCTTCTTCCCTCCTCTGCTAACCTCATAGTTGTTAAGATTGGTGACCAGGGCCTGGCCTCCCACATCAAATCGCCTCAGCTTCTGGCTACACACAACACTTGCCTCAGCACCCACTGGCTTACACCCATTGTAGGCCTGCATTTACGCACTTATTGCAGCTCCACGCTCCCAAGCACTTACTATACTTGCAACATACATCTGCTGCTCACCCAAGAGCACGGACATTCCAACGCATACCATGACTCCCCCACCCCTCTTCTCTCTTTGCACTTGCATGTTCTGAATACTCACAAGGCCTAGTAGGTTTGTCTTTATTCCCAAGTGTATGCATTGTTTTTAATACCATTTTCCCTCCCTATGTCAATGTGGGCGCTTTGAAACACAGTTTACTTGTTGTATAAGCGACTAACAAATGCACAATAAATTAAAAAAATGCATTGGATGTCTAAGATGGGTGATGATGACCACTCAGTTGCGGCTGACGGAAGAAGCATAAAGCATCATATGAATGACAATGATGCCTTCTAAGCCAGTCTTAGAGCAATGGTTGTCACTCTGGATTTCAGTTGAGTACTAAGTGTTTGAAGATTGCATTTTCACCAATTTCTTTTTTTCTGTGGGGCAAGGCTGTTCACGGTGTGGGAAATGATATCTTGTTAGGTTGAAACCAACATGGAGGATGAAAAATAGTCTTCTAGGTTATCCAGAATGGGGGCAACGATGGAGGTAGGGGTAAGTTTGCACAGATTATGACATGTTACTTTTATTGGTGATCCTCTGATTTTCTTAGGTGGCATTATCCAGGCGAGCGGGAATTGTATATGGTAGTGATCATACCATGGACATGGGTCTGTCTTAACACTGTCTATTACTACCTTATGTGAAGCCACCCAATCCAAGATCCTGCCCTTAATATGGGTGACTGGCTTAGTATCCTAGAGGAAACCAAGATTTGCTAGAGTAGTTTTAACAGATTTAACAAGAGAGTCAGAAAGGTTATCAAAACCAAGGCTAAGGTTCCCCAAGATGATCATTTTAGATAGGATTTGAGGGAGGATGTGATTATATCAAAGAAGTGGATTAAGAAATCAGGTGTGTTTTGGGTGGGTGGTAAATAACTATAATGTTGATGGAGGTGTTCTTATCAACTGCCAGTTTAACTGGAAGCAGGCATAATAATGTGTCCTCAAGAGCTGCAATATGGGAGAAAAGGCTATTACGGGCTGAGTAGCAGGTTTGCTTACATTCCAGGAAAATGCACAGAGCCTGGACGTTGCCCAGCCAAGAACCTGGCAAAAACCGCACTTGCTCACGCACTGGCACTGATGCACCAGCAACGGATTTTAAGAGCCGCAGGGAACTTGGGAAATTATGTTCAAATGAACTACCAGCAGTGCATGGCTTCAAACTAAGACAGAATGCCTTTCAAATGTGATCAGAATGGCAACGTGATAATCAAAAGCAAGTTTTGTTAAATTAGATGTCACAAAAGAAAAAAATCTGATTCACTCTGCAAGATTTCAATATATAGGCAACAGCCTAAGCACAGCAACAGTCACACACAATGTGTAAATGGTCAAAGTAAGCTAGTATGAATGAAGAAGAGGGGCTCATAAGGTAGCAAAAACCAGCCTTGCTCACACGCCAGAACTAATGCACCACCAATGGAGCTTAAGAGCTGCAGGAAACTTTAGATTTGTAGTTCAAATGAATAATTAGCAGCACACGGCTTCAAACTTAGGCAGAATGCCTTTCAAATTTCATTTATTTTATTTATTTTTTATTTATGTATTTATTACTAGATTTATTGGCAACGCGCAAAGCCCATGGGCATCTAGGCGCAAGTTACAGACAGGCAGCTCAAACGTGGTCTCCAGTCACATGATCAGATGAAAATAGACTCTTGGACAGGCTACACCGAGACCAGAAGATAAAGCCATACCCACACTCCTTTTAATTCCCAGGAGCAGTGCTATTTTACAAGGCTGAGTACAAAGACTATTCTCATGCCAGGCAGCTTGATTGATGATGGATGATGGGCTAAATGGGTAGGGAGACATGGTCAAGCCCGACCCACTGACACCTGGGTTACCAGCATGCATGCTGCTAACGAGTGGAATATTCCAGAAGGGCACATGCATGCCAACCAGTTATGGAGGGCCACGTACCAAAGAGCCCTAAACTTTAGAGACCCAATAAGACGTGTATTTCATGAACCTCACAATGACTTGCACTAGGAGTGGGCAGAGTTGCCCACCTGGCAGTAGAGACACAATCACAACACCAACCCGCATAGAAAATATACCTATATGTTTCCTGTTACCCAACCACAACCCACCATATGTTTCTTAGTTTATCATGTGGGATGACATCACTGATGACGAATATTTGCTATATAACCATGTTTTTTCAGAAATACGAACAAGAGCTTACTGCCAGACGTTGGATGATTTCATTGTACTCCCTGATTTAGATAATTGATATTAAAACAGACAAGAAAGTATTTTTGCCAACTTTGAATTATTGATGTTTGAGTAATTTCTCATCCCCAACCACCCTGTAGAGGGTTACCATGGTTCAGTTTTATAAGAGTCGTGAAGTTTGTCCAGGCAACCTGGGAGGCCAATGAGGAGGAGCTTGGTTTTCTCGTCATTGAGGTATAAGCTGTGTGCAGCCATCCAGGATTAGATGGTTTCATTGTTGACATTGATTCGGAGGGTGTCAGTAGGGTGTTCGCCTGTGAGGGGGATGAGGATCTGCATGTCTTCTGCATAGTTAATGTACGAGATTCCCAGAGCGTCCAGGAGGTAAAAGAGAGGTTTGGTATATACGTTGTATAGAGGAGGCGAGATGCAGGACCCTTGTGAGACGCCCCAGGTGGTGGGCGTGGGCGTGGGAGTGGCGGCAGCCTCCCCGGTGCAGACCTTGGAAGATCTGTCAGCCAAGAAAGAGGAGAACCATTTGGATGCCTCTTTGGAAAAGTGGGCAGAGCAGGAGAGAGCTTGACAGAGGATGTTGTGATCAACAAGGTGGAAGGCGGCTGAGAGGTCGAACAATAGGAGGAGAGAGAGGGAGCCCTGGTCAATGGCATCATCTAGCTGATTCTTGAGGTCAAGGAAGGCCGTTTCTATCCCATGTTTGGGGCGGAAGACTGATTGATGCGATCCTAGGATGTGATACTTTTCGAGGTGGGATTGGATCTTGAGGTAGACGGGTCAATCTGGGATTCTTTAAGGATGGGACCATACAGGAGGTGAAGGAGCAGTTAATGATGGTGGGGGAGGAGGGGCTCTGCTTATTTTTGACCAGCAAAGCTGGGCAAATGTCTCCTTTGCAGAGAGAGGGCTTGAGGCAGTTAATGATGTTAGCAAAGGTAGAGGTGGAGACTGTTGGAACTGGAAAGGAGGGATGGCAAAGGGGTCCTTTGTGGGTGTGAGAGGAGGGGAAAGGCAGGTAGGGATGCCTATTTGGCTCTGATTTTGGCTTGTAGGAGATAGATTTTTACTGAAAGGGTGTTTTGGGTGGTGTTGCACAAGGCATTGGGCCTCATTACGACCCTGGCGGAAATCGAAAAATGATGGCGGAAATGCAATACCGCCATCGAATAGCGCTCGGTGCGATTATGACCCGTCACCGCAAAGTACGATGCCATTAGCGACACCGTAGTGAACGCCAACGCTAACTGCACCAAGTACGCGCGCGCGCGCCATGCCAAACCGTAAATACCACCATGGCGCAACGGTACGCGAATTCTGACCCTAGCGGACATGCACCTAACGCCATCAAGCACGGCGGAAAGTACCATTCCGCCATGGTGAGAAGTACGGCATCGCGAATCAACCGTAAACGGCCCCACTGAGTGCCTGTACACCGCTCCCTGGCCACATTGTACAACTCCCCGTAGGTGCAATGAAGTCACAATGCAACCAGTGAAATGTACAAGTCACCCATGCATGCCAACGAACAAAAGAATCTCAAGAGGGGCCAATGGGAGCTGCAGGGCACAGATGGCACGAATACAGAAGCTATTCCAATGGACATGACCTCAGTCTCCCACCAAGAAACGCACGCAAACACAGGCACCTGTGACCAGCAATATTCAGAAAATCACATCATTCCACCAATCCACCTGGCTGACCGGCATCTGTTACACAAAACCTAATCCCCCGCCCCTGAGCATGACATCATTCAAACAGTCATATTGGCAGCCCTTATCCCTGACCTCACTGGGCTTCGTAGGCAAACGCGCCCAGCACAGTACCACGCAACTATACTCCGAAGCTGGAACCCAATGCAGATCTCCTCACAATACATTGCTCCCCAAATAGGAATATGCCACATCACTTGCAAAGATGAACGCTACACGGCCCATATCAGAATAGAAATTTAATGCACAACAAATTCACCAAGCCCATACAGCCATTAGGCCATGAACTCCAAAACACATTTCACCATTGTGGGCTGCATCCGCAATAAATGACCAGCTACTTCTTGTGTGACGCCCTGTTCCTTCATGGTACACAGGGCCACATTCTCGTACGAAAAGGCAACATGGAAGCGCCCAGAACCGCAGGGCCGACCCAATGGGGAGGCACTAGTCCAGCTGAAAGGCCGAAATGTTGCTCCGAGCCACTAGTACTGCGTAAGGGCATGTGGCCCATTGGCGATCGTCCCATAAGATCGTAATGCTGCTCCACTGATTAACACGAAGCAGCAGGTGTCGGGAGTAAAATCCATCTGCAGGAGTGGCATACAGATGGCAGTGGCAAAAGGGGAGGAGATACCTGTCAACCAAATGAAATGAAAAAGAATAGAATGGCCATCAGAACTACATTTGAATTACTCACTTCAATGATCACACCAAATCCACAGCCATATGCATGCTAGCCCACTCCAAAGGATCATCACCACCCAAAAACCACTTGCGACTCATAACTATCTATATCGAGGTGAAAACACCATCACAAACGAGTGTACCTGTGCATGCGTCTGTTAAAACAGAATCCATCAGATGGGATTGGTAACGTGCATGGACACAAGTGTCTGAAGGCGCGTCGAGACAGGGAGGGCTCAACAAGGCCAGATAGACGATGGTCCCACTATGGCAGCCCTGCAACACATAGCGCAGGGGAGGCGGACAGATCCCAAGAAGCCCTGTACATGGCAAACTCTGTATCAAATCATCTGTCCATGCATCCATTCATCATTCCCTCATCCCGTAATGATAACGCCTGTTCCCATACTCACATAACATGTGAAAATTCCATTGAGTCTGTGCGTCATGCAGCCTGCATAATCCACTGTGCCCCAGCCCGTAATTCCAGTGTTGTGAAGTAACATGTATTTGGGAACGTCCGGCCTCATCGTCCACTTCGCTATTGCGCATCCCAAACTATTCATATCAATCATTGCATCCCCGCCATGGCCCCTGTCCCAAGGACATTGAACAATAGAACGTTATATTTGCAGTCAGACCTGTGGGCATCTCCTCGCCGCTAGCTGAAGACCGAAAGCGCCGCCCTTCGAATTCCTCATTTGCAACATCACGTCGAAAAGGCATCTGTGGCCGCTTGAAATCACAAATTAATCCATCTAGTGCGGCTGTGTGTGTAAATGGCAACTGCCTTCACTCACAAATGGGACGCCCCGCCCGTCATTGAAACTCGGTACAGTGATGCATGAGGGTCCACCGTTACTCGAGTACTACGTTCCACTGACCCTTCACAAGTCTGTTCGCGACTGCTAAGATAGTATGTGAAACAATGGGACCATAGCCGAATGAACATATCAACCAATGTTACACTGCCATCGGGTACAAATACATGATTGTAATAGCAAGATGCCATTCCTCGAATTGCAGCGTTGTGTGCGGGACGTGCTCGCCCAAAGGGGAGAGCAGCTTGCACAGGTGGAATGAATCACCACAGGTGGAGGCCATACAGCCTGAAAACACATAAATAGCACACCCAGTCTCCTCCCACAACCACACCCACTCCGAAATGCTACCGGCAGGACTCGCGATGTTGGCCCTGGGGGACCTGATAGCACTGCAAGTACTCCAACTCCAAGAAGAAGACGAACACCAACCACAACCGGCCGCACGGAGGAGACGCAGGAGGAGGAGGAGGGCAAGGCAGGGCCAGCAGGGGCCGCCAGCACAGCCACTACCACCACGCAGGCAGCCCGCAATCCCACGCCTCCGAGCACATCCGTTCAACCTCACTGATGAGCAGATCCACACCCTCTACCGTTTGGACCGGGACACCATAGCCGCCATTGTGGACATGACACAGGCTGACCTTGTCAGCATGATAGATAGCCCAACCGCCATCCCACCCCTACTGAAGGTGGTGTCTGTACTCCACTTCCTGGCCACAGGCACCTACCGGCACACAGTCGGACAGTTGCATGGCATCTCACAGCCACTGTTCTCACGGACACTATTGCAAGTGCTCGATGCCCTCCTGAAGCACGCAGACGACTACATCTCTCTACCACGCTTGGAGCAGGAAATTACCAACACAAAAGTGGGATTCCATGCACTTGCCGGCATACCGGGTTGCATTGGTGCCATCGACTGCACCCATGTGGAATTGGTCGTCCCACATGCCATGGAGGCCCAGTACCGCAACCGAAAACAATTTCATTCACTGAATGTACAAATGGTGTGTGACTCCAACAGGATCATTACACATTGTTGTGCCCGATTCCCTGGATCAACCCATGATTCTATGATCTTGAGGAACTCTACAATACCACGCTACATGGAGCGACACGCAGGGAACAGATCCTGGCTACTCGGTGAGTCACATTTCATGCATGCTGATGTGGGGTATGTGATGCGGCAATGACCTGGCAGGAAGGGGGGGGGTGCGTACGTAGCAATGGCATTCCACATTATTCGTTTATCGTCCACATACAGGTGATGCCGGATATCCACTGAAGAGATGGCTCCTCACACCAGTCCGGAACCCACGGGACCAGCATGAGGAGGACTACAACCATGCCCACTCACGTACCCGTGTAGTCATTGAACAGGCATTCGGCCTACTGAAGACTCGTTTCCGGTGCCTCAGCAGGTCTGGCGGGGCACTCCTGTACCGCCATGTGAAGGTTGCAAAGATGGTGATGGCATGTGTCATGCTACACAACATGTGCGTACGTAGAAATGTGCCCATGCCCCCTGACGCAGAACTGCAAGCACCTGAAGATGGTCATGATGAGGGTGGGGATGTGGCAGCACCTCAAGGAGTCTGCGAGGCACAGGAGGGCCGTGACATTCGTCAGCATCTCATAGATGCATGCTTCTAGCACTCACGCCTGGTGGCTGATACATGGACACGGGACTTGTGGCACTGTGTGTGTCTGGTACATGCACAATATGGACTGTACGCCTATGATGGCCTCGTACACAAAGATCAATGTCCACACATCTCATTGGTTGATCGTGCATTGTTTATGGCATATGTGATATCATGTTGAACACCCTATCGACCCGCCACCCAAGTGAGCCCAACACCCCCCCTCCACCCTCCTACCTCCCCCCCGAACACCAGTGTCCAAAGATGCTCATTGTCAGTGGGCAGTCGCTATTGCAAGCCCCCTCTGCGGGTATCAGGGGCACCCCTGCCTGTGGAGCGCAGGTTCCTCCCAGATCTACGTTGGGGGCTGCCCTGGACGGAACTTGCAACGGATGATGTCTCTGCCTGCTCACGTCCATGCATGTCCCTAAGGGTTTGTGAGAGCTCAGTGAGCACACGGCGCACTGCGGCAAGTTCGGCACATACGTCTTTGGACGTCGCATGCAGTTCCCCCCTCAGGCTCTCGGTGCTTCTCTCCATTTGGACTCTCAGGCTCTCGGTGCTACTCTCCATTTCTGCCCTAAGTGTCTCAGTTGATGTTTCTATGTCTGCCTTAGTGCCCCCACATTCATCGGCATGGTCCTTGAGGAGCGTGGCCAGTTGCTGCTGTTGCACGATTAACTGGTCGAGGGACTGTTGCCTCTGCTGGGCCATGGCCATTTGCGGTGGTGTCACAGAGTGGCTGTTCGCCTCATGTTGCCCTGCCACAGGGCTTGTGGGGGATGGCCAGTCGTCATCTTGTGGGTGCCCCTGCGTGGTATCCTCATGGTGTACGGGATGGAACAGACAGGGGGATTGGGACAGGTCATGGATGGATCTGACTTCGACATCCCCGTTTTCTGTGTCGGAGCATGCTGCCATTAATGCAGTGTCACCTATGGTGCTGCTGCCACCAGAAGCAGTGCCTACTGTGGCATCCATTGGGGGGACCTGTGGTGGTGGTGGTGTGGGCATGCTGGCTGCTGGGGTGCCTGTTGGAGTTCCCTCCTCTGTGCTGTCACTTGATTTGTGCTGCTGCCGTGTCTTGATGCGTGCAGCTGAGGTGGAGGGTCTTTGGCCGTTGGTCTTGGCCCTCTTTGCAGGTGTGCTGGTAGGGGTGTCCTGAAGCTCGTCGTTTGGATCGGACCCTGTGGTGGAGTAAAGGAGGGCGAGCGTTATTAATGGGTCTGTGGGAATTGGAATGGCAATGTATCACATGCATTGGGGTGGTACCTGAGGGTGATTTGGGTCGGGGCCTTGGAGGTGCTTTCTTTTGTGTGTGGAGTGAGGGTGCAGTTGTTTGGCAGCCTGCAGTTAGGGTGTGCCTGCTGCACGTGTAGAGGGTGTTTTTGGGGTTTTTAATTATTTATGTATTTATTGTGCGTTTTAAAGTGCGCTGTCAGGCCAATGTGTGTGGACGTTCTCCTGGACATGTGTTACTGTTGCGCTATGTGGACACATGGTGATTCACATGATTGGACATTGTGGATTTGGCATGGTTTTATTTGGGCCACCTACCGGATTCTTCGGATGTCTGCACTCCTTTCTCCATCCCTCCGACTCCCTCTATACTCTCCATTCCAATGGTGGAGGCACAGATTTCTTCCCAGGGGGTCAACTTGATGGGTGATTCCGATCCTCCCCCGGTGGCTGTGGCAATGTTGCGGTTGGCAGAAAGTATGCTACGGACGCGTATCCGCAGGTCGTCCCATCGCTTTCTGCATTGCTGTGGGTTGCGGGGTGCGGTCCCCACCGCACTTACCCGCTGTGCCACCAGGGCCCATATGGCCTTCTTGTTCGCAAGTGCCGTCCTGGTCATTTGCGTGGAGAAGACGGCGGCAGCATTCTCCTGGAGGGTCTCTGTGAGTACGGTGAGTTCCTCACGGGAGAAGTGGACCTGCCACTTGCGGTCGCACGCTTTCTTTGCTACTTTTCCCATTTTTCTTGGTTACACTAGGGTGGATGACGGGTTGGGATGTGTCTCAGGGTAGTGTTTTTAGTGGTTGTGTGGATTTTGTGGTTTTATAGGTGTACGGCGTGATGTTTCCCGTTCCGGGACCATGTTTTTACTTCCGTTTCCGTATATTTACGGTCACCGTACTTTCCGGTTGGCGCTCACTGCGGTGTCCGCTAAGATGGGTGGCGGTATTGCACCTAGGGCGCCGTACGGCGGCGGCGTGGGCCGTTTTGGGGTCATTTCCGCCATCGCGGACTTTGCACTTCCGCCATGGCGTGGTGCTCGTGCCCGATGGGTCGGAATGGGCCGCACTTTGCTCCATCGTGCAATGGCGGAAACGCTATTTACGCTGTGGCGGTCCGGTCAGTCACTTTCCGCCAGGGTCGTAATGAGGGCCATTGTCTTTTATGATGGACACAGGAGGGGCTGTGGTGGTTTCAAGTTTCTTGAGTATGGAAAAGATATTGTGGGAGCTTGAGGAAGCATTAGATATTTGTTTCTTGTAGACACATGCTTTGGAAGTCAAGCTGGCTTGTTTGTAGAGGTGGGAGGCATTACAGAGGAGGGCTTTGTTGACAACTGATGGCGTTTTCACCAAGCCGCTTCTGCTGCTCTTATGGAGGCTCTATGGAGTTTAGGTGTTTCAGGTCTTTGGCTTTCTTAGCTTTAAAGGGGGTCAGGTGGTTAACAGTGTTGTGTAGCAGGGTATAATACTGCTCCACAAGGGCTGTAGTGTTCAGTGAGGGGGTGGTTGTGTTATGGAGGGGGATCATTTGATCGCTGGTGAGGTTTCAGTGATTGCGAGCCATGATGATGGTCGGGTTGGCTATAGATTTGCTTAGTGTGGTAGGGATAGGGATGGAGAAAGAGACAGGGACATGGGCAGTTGGAGATGGTATTAATGTTGCTGTTGTGTTCCATGAGCCAGGCAGAAATGCGACCATGGGTGTGAGTAGGTTCACTGATTTGTTGGGTGCATCCAAAGGCATTATGTGACTTCGATAGCGAGGTGGCATCTGTGTCTGCAGGGTCATTGGAGCCCAGGTTGAGGTCGCTGAGGAGGAGTAATTGCGTTTAAGGTTTGAGGTTAGATGAAGTGATTTGTGTCAGGTCATCCTCAAAAGTGAGAATAGTTCCTGGTGGGTGGTAGATGAGGTGGATAGTGCTTGAGCCGGTGGGCGAGTGTTTCAGCTTGGAGGACAGCAATTTAGTAGGGGAGCGTGCTGGATGGTGTGCATCTTGTGGATGATGGCGACTCTTACCACCTTTTTTGCAGCTACTATCACCGAAGACAAGCGTTGAGCCATCTGGGATTGCCATGGATAGAAAATTTCTGAAGCAGCAGTGAGCCATGTTTTAGTTACAGCTAGAAGTTCAAGGTCTTCTGCTATGATGAAGTTGAGGATTTTGTGAGCGTGGGCAGTGAGAGATCTGGTGTTCAGCAGAGCACAGCAGAGGTGTGTAGGCGGGGTGGGCTGTAAGAGACAGGGGGGTGGTGATGTTGGGTGTGTATGTGTCAGGGTGTGGCTTGCTGCCTGGGTGGGTCCGATTTGGAGATGGGTGCTGCAATTAGGTGTGGTAGGGGGCCAAGGATCAATGGTGGGATGGGTTGTGTGAGAAGCCAGGTGTGCGACTCGCTTAACTATGGTGTGGTAGTGTGTGGAGGAGGACAAAGGATTTGTTGGTATGTTGGCGGGCGGTTGGGGGGCCTGGTCGCCTAACATGATGCTCATGACAGGGGGATTACTGATCACTGACAGGGGGAGAGTGGGGTTGTGGGCATTATGTTAGGTATGGAAGTTGCATGTGGATGAGGTGGTTGTTGGGTGGGTTGCTGGGCACTGCAAGGCGGCAGAGGGAGGCGAGAAAGTTGATATAAGAGAAGGTGTGTTCTTGGGAAAAGAATACTGAAGCAGCCAGGTGCTCCGGTACAGGGTGGGGCGGGAGCACTGTTTTCTGGGGTGTGTGTGGGCTTAAGTGAGGAAAGGAACAACGTTGTTTGAGGGAGGTGGGTGTTGGTGGAGAGGGTTGATGTTCTCATGGGTTTCCGCTGAGGCAGGGATATCGGGGGTGGAAGGGTGCTGGGGTGGCATGGCGGGATGGGGTTGATGGGGCATGCTAGGATGAGTGGGGCATACCTCTGTGGGTGGCCGGAGGGAGCTTGCAGTGCGCTGGCGGCAAGGGTAAGGATGGGTTGGATGGCATGGAAGGCTGGATGCAGGTGGTTGTCAAGTTGCACAGGTCGAGTATAGCAGTGGGCTTACCTTTGCAGATGGGTTGGGCTGGTGGGGAGAAGGGTGATATTACATGATCGTGGCTTCTCAGGCAGCAGGGTGCTGGACAGGTGGGGCGGATATCGAGTATCTGAGGCTTAGGTGACTGTGTAAATGGGAGGGCGCATCAGCACTCCACTGGCAGAGACCGACTAAGACAAAATGCACCAGCCTTAACTCTAGGTCTTCACTAAGGGCCAGCTTCGTCTCCCAACTTGGGGGCAGAGATCAAGCTGCGAATCCAATGGGGTCCTCAATATGGCATCACAATGCTAGCGTGATGGTCAAAAGCAATTTTCAGCAAATTAGATATCACAAAAGAAATAATCTGATTTACACTGTAAAATATCAAAATATAACCATTCACATCCAGCAACAGCCTTCATGCAGCAACAGTCACACACAATGTGTAAATGGTCAAAGGAAGCTAGATTGAATGAAGAGGAGCTTATAAGGTGGTGAAAACTGGCCTGGCTCAGGTGCCGGCACAGACGAAGAGGTGCGGGAAATTAGCAAGGGGAAGGTGGTCATTATTTATTCTGACTATGTGTATGTAACCTCCACGGTACATTCAGGCTTGTCAAGATGACATAGGAGGGGGTTTACGATATCTGGCAGGGTCCCCTGTCCAGTACGCTGCAATGCTATCCAGACTAATTGAAAAGTTAATACTGTCAACAGAGGTGAGAATACTTAAAAAAGCAGTGCATACTAACCGTACTGAACCAATAGTGCTTGGAAACGATGCCGCTGACAGAGCGGCAAAGGAAGACACATATTTGTCATTTACAGATTCTCAGAAAATGGAAACCTTGTCCCAGCAGGTACATTTGCAAGCTCGATAAACTGCGGGCCCATTGCTTCAAATTGTAGACATGCAGGAAAGAGCATTAAAAGACAAGAAGGACCTCTAGGCAAGGAGGCGATGTGCCCTCTCACCCATGGATTTGATGTGGACACAAGGGCGTAAGGTAGTGATGTTTGTAGAGCTACTTCGTATGGCTCTAGAGCAACTACATTACCCATTGCACACTTTTCTGTGTCAAATCAGAAGATCTCCAGAAGGATTGGTTCATACCAAATCTGCAAGAGCAGGGGAGTAGATGTGTAGGGAACTGTATAGTATGTAGAGGATTTAATCCTGGAAACACAATGAAGACAATACAAGGAATTTTGCCTCGACCTTTGGGGCCGTTTCCTGAGCTCCACATAGATTGTGTGGATATAATAAAGAGGTGCAATAATTTTCGGTATCTTATTGTACTAGTTTGCCCATGTTCCTAGTGGCTTGTGATTGGTCTGTGTGTGCTCCCTGATGCTAAGTCTGCAGCAATATTTTTGGTGAAGGAAGTATTCCCACAATGGGGAATTCGCGAGGTCCTGAAGTCTGATAATGGGACTCACTTCTTTAATGCCTTGTTTTTAGCGATCACTGCACTTTTGGGAACCAAGCACAGGTTGTGTTTGTTGTATCACCATCAGGCCAACAGGATCATGGAGCATTTAAATGGAGTTTTTAAACTTCGATTGATAAAGCTTTGCAATGATCTAGGGAACGTTTGGATGTATATTTTGCTGCTGGCCTTGTTATATTTAAAGAATCAGCCAGGGAAGGAACATCATCTCAGTCCTCATGAGATAGTGACAGGGGGCACATACTACACACACCACTTTCACCTGCACGCACAGTATCAGATGCCCACAAGTCAGCAGCAATTCTTGGTGAGGAGTTTAGGGAATACCTTAGGGCTGTAAGAAAAAGTGACAGACTTATATATTTACAAGTTGTGTTTTCTCTTCAGCAGCAAATGGAAGGAAACATTCAAGAACCTAAAGATCTATATCAGTCGCAGTTGCTCTCGGGGTACCTAGTCTTTATTTGCTCCTTCATCAGATGGTGGAATGAGAGACATTTGCATGGGTCATATCACACGATATTCGCGACTTCAACTGCCGCAAAGGTGGAGCGCGACAACAGCTTGATTCATATCGGTGATGTGCAGAGGGATACCAGCTCCCCTCCACTGGCACAGGAGCAAGAGCAGGTTCAAAATTAAGTATGCCCTAGGATTCACAGTTCATTCCAGTAGAGAAGGAGGGACAAATAAAGCCAGGGACTGTTATTGTAAACACCAAGAATTGTGGGCTTAAAATTAATGTTAGGATGTTTGATTATCTGTTTTTCTCACTTTCCTGGTTATTCTGTTCAGGTGTGACAAATAGCGTGTATATGAATATTTGTAACTTGTCTAGCGATGGAAGATTTGATGAAGTGTTAGTTAGACCACAAAGAAATATTGAATCTGAACTCATGAAAGATTACAATAATGTACATTTAGATCAAATAGTGGATGCTAATGGATTTGCAGCTGATAATATTTGGTATTGGCATTTGTGGAGGGTGAAGAGAGAGAGAGATCTATATGGTCTTGCTACATTTGCTCTCTTATCCCCCAGGCTTCTGATGTCCCTAGACCGTTTATTCCTGATGAGATAGAGTTAACAGAAGCAATGTGTTTGGTGCACCTAGCCTTGTGTAAGGTTCGAGGGCAGTTTCAAGGGAAATCAGTTACAGCTTCTGCCTTACATATTGATGAGGAGTGTTCAACCAAAGATAGAAAAGAGCAGGAGAATATACTCTACACACAGAGAGTCCAGTTGAATTTGGAATGGTCTATTTTTGTGAATAACCAGTGGGAGCCATGTGTTAAGCATTGCAGAGCTGGAGTAATGAGGGGACTATCGGAAGAAGGGGTGGCACAGATCAATCAGGATTTTGGACAGGTCTGGAATAAATATTTTCAATGTCTGACATGGTTCAAAGAGCCAGAGAAATGTGTTAAGAGCCAGTTACCTACACATTTTACTCCCTGTTTTCAGGGAAATGGCACAGTGCCTGTTGGCACAATTGGGATCTGCAGCCATACCCTTTTCATTGCTGATTTGGCTAGAGGTATATCAACACTCCTCAATGTGTGCTGGTATTTTAGACAGTTTTCTTACCAACAATGGCCTCCAGCCTGGCAACGTGTGTGCAGTCTCAGTACACTACATGTGCTTGTTCCCATTGTGCCCCAGAAACATTTGATACTTGCCAGCCCAAAACCTAAAGCCACAGATGTGCCCATATTCTCTCCTGTGCACATTGCGTACGGTGTTTCATCAGACATGGACAACCTATTGACTTTGCCTGGATGTGAAGAAGCAGAATCGTTGAATCAGACTAAAAGATCGAATTACATATCTCCACCATCTGCAGAAGCCCTGATGAACATTCCTGGGCAATACAGATTGTTTAGTAGAACTCAGAAGGTCTTTGCTTCTCTTTTGGCCCTGGTGTTCAAGCTATTGCTAATGTGAAGTGGCTTGCTATGAGTTCTTACTGTTTATGAGCTCTTCAGAATTAGCGTTCAGTGCACTAAAAGAAGAACTGTGGGACGTGAGGCTTATGGCGCTGCAAAATAGGTATACCCCGAACATCCTGGCAGCTACTGAGGGGGTGTTTGCCAAAAGATAAGGCGCATGTGCTTCATCTTTGTTCCCCCTAATGATTCAGAAAAAAATAACTCTGACACAGACAATTGCTGCATTGCATAGGCTTAGGGTGGTCATGGAGAAAGAAGCAAGAATCACGAAAGAACCTCGGTTAGGCTCTCTTGTCTCTTTGGTACCTTCTTGGATGAGCATAGCTGTGAAGATCCTCATGCTGATTTTTGTTTTTTTTGCATATTATCTTTTGTACCTGTCAGGTGCTCTTATGATGCTGCTCTGCTAACATACCAAAAGCAACTGCCATGATGATTGTGCAACTGTCTAAATATGGACCACTGCTATTTCATATCACATGGGTACTCAGAATGAGTTAGAGGGGGATTCAGGGTTGGTTGGAATTCCAGGTTTTATTCTATGTCTTCCACCAAATTGGGATGATCGTGTGGAATTGTGGGTAGATTGTGGAAACAGTGAGGGGAAGAGTTGGATTTGTTCAGCGGAAGATGATGCCCATAATGAGAGTAACGTGAGAGATGTTTGTAGGGTTTGGATTCCCTAAGAATATTTTTTGGAAGAACAATAAATTGGTTTATTAGTTTATTAATTAATTAAAGGGAGGCATGTTGGGGTGGTTGATAATGGTTTCAATGGGAAATATGGATATGCGTTGCGTGCGCCATATTAGTGACTTGGGTAGACGCCATGTTAGCGTGATGTTGCATTTTAGTATGTATCTAGTGTAGTTGATAAGAATAGAATGAGTTTTACTATTAGTGGTGTTTTGTTTACAGTTGACACATTTTAGTTTTGCACATGTTTTAACATAATGACAAATCTGCAGATACAATGTGAACACAATGTAGTTGTGTGGCATGCCATGTAACGCTTAAAGATGTGAAGCAAGGAAATGTATATGCACATGCTAGAAAAGAGATTTGCAGATGGGGAAGCCACTGTGACGCGATGTGGTAGTCTTAAGCATACATGCACAGACATATATATATATATACAGGGGTTTTCATGGAAATGTGTTTGGAACAGTTGGGGAACAAGGGATACATGGTGAATACATGAATATATGGAAAGGCTGTATTGCATAGATCCCTATAGTTGAGGTTTTGTAGGCCGCAGAATTCTGAGGTGGTGAGATGAACTTTGCGACCTGGGAAGTTGGTTGGTCGAGGACAAAGGATGGGGAAGGCAGCTAACTGCGTTCAGCCAGCTGCAATAACATCAACTAGTCAGTTGCGGCCAGGCTTACATTGATGACTTGGTGCTATTGTCGATAGGATATGTATTCTTCCTGAGTACACGGGAGTCTGTATTTCAGTGGCCAAGGAAGTCCAGCCACTTGGTAGGGTCGACTTGGGGCCAGGTAATAAACCCAGTTCAAGGGGTGCTTGAGGGCAGAGTTGGCAAATGGTTTATGGGTTACAATCAGATTCTCAGAAATGGTAGTCATAATAGATTAGTGTGAAACAAGAGATACCAGAGACTCCTGCAAGTCTGGGTGGATTAGATGTTTATCACTGGTTCAAAGGAAACATGTTAATTTCTCTCCCTCCTCCTATCTTGTAAGTGTCCTTGTAAAAGCCATATGCATCATGCCATGGGTTATGAGGTCCGGACCAGATGGAACTTGTAACACATTAGGATTGTTGTACCTGAATATGTAACAGTGTATTGATGTCACAACCAATTATGGACAATCCTCAAAATGGGTATGCTGTAAATATGAGCTAAAGCAAATGTATGTTGAAAAGGGGATGCTGGTTAAGTGGATGTGTTCAATGAGAGCGTGGGAACTTTGGGTGATTAGATTTCTTTGTATAAGGTTAGACAATCATGTTTGGGGTATGACTTTGTAACATAATATGTGGGAGTGTATTAAAGCTTGCAATAATGTATATAATGTCTAAACTTTGTGTAGTTTCTGAGATAATCTTGTTAATTCTGTCTCTAAGGAGTCCTCTAGACCCTCCAAGACATGTGTAAATAGAGTTGAGTCTATTTTGAGTATGGAGATCAGAGGTTCACCCTCACAGGGTCCTTGGTACAGTATTTTAAAAGTTGTAAAATAGATGGAAAATTTGAATTTTGCACTGATACCTGAGCAACTTATAGTCTGATAATAAGGCATTCACTCAGCTCCTTATCCTTTCCCTTTATTTAGACAGGTGGCACACCAGTGCGTCCTCAAGGATCAACCCTTTTTGTGAGGGCTGAACGTGTTTCTCTGAACCTTCATTCCTATCACAAAGTGGATACAGGCCAAATGTTCAAAGTGACACTACTCACCCTTCTGCTTGATTCATATGTATCCCAGTTCTTATTGGGATGAGACATAGGACCTCATTCGCATTATATATTGGCACGATCCCATTGATAAACACTTTGTGAATCAAGCCCCTAGGAAGGAACCAGTATTCATGTGAAAACCTCATAGGGTCTAATGGCAACTGCTTAATTGAGTGGTGAAGATTAAGGTTGCAGCAGCCAGGGACTAAGGGACTCAAAAAATGCTAATAAGGGTGGGACATGCTTCTGCTGACATTTCTTCTGAGATATAGGGGCCAATAGATGGGCCCTCCATGCCTGTGTAAGTGATTTCAAACCGGCACACACCTAAGTCAATGCCTAGTGTGTAATGCACCACTGAAATCCATATTTATTTTGTCTATAAGTTATTTTATTCTGAACAATGTACCACTCATATAAGGCCCTTCTCCTGGAACCCCCCCCCCCAACCAGTCACACTGAACAAGGAATATGGGTGGTTTGCAAAGTTAAAATATGTATGTATGTATTTACAAATTAATCACACTATGTTTGGGTACAAAATTATCACCAATGGGGTGATGTAACACTAAATAATCTCTTTAATACACAAGGAGTAATAGTGAGCAAAACAATTCAGCACAGAAATAATACTCTTGTGTGTGTGTGTTCAGATCAAATAACAGTGTGGTTGCTATTTCCCCCTGCACACCCCTCAACCCCCGATAAGCAATGTAAAGAGATAGGAGGAGAGAGAGCAGGTATTCAGGAATGGTAGAATTCAAACAAAATATCAATCCCAATTTCCCCCCAGCAACACCCGAGAAAAACAGAATTGATTGGCAAGCGGTCTGAATGGTTTTAAAGTTATCTTGAGAATGGATTGGGTAAAAACACGGAATATGGTTTAAATTGCTGACATTGTTTAAATTCTTATGGGAGCCGCTTTGGATAGTTGCACACAAACACTAGCAATGATTTGATACTAAGAGACAATGTGAAATCTTAAAATTAAGGTCGAAAGCAATCAAAAGCTGTTTTACACGTGTCAGAATTTCCCTAAAACAAAATTTGCAGCAAACCTTTCTGCTTACGGTAATCGCCATTATGGGAGAATTGTATCTTGTATTTGGGATGCAGATTAAAGCTGTGGATGTTAGCCACAAGCAGAAGTTGAAATGTTGTTTCTAGCACAAAAACTGAAGGAGTTATGGACGTTTTCATGGAGGTCGTTTTTCGAGACAGCCGCAAGAATGAGAAACAGAAATGCACTTTTAAAAGACAAATGGGATTTCTTACACTTGATTATGACTATAGAAAAAGAGAATGCCACACATGAATCTCCACAGTTCCTGGCCAGGGAACCATTCACGTGGTGGATACTCAATTTCTTTCTGGGATTCACTTTAGTTACTCACAACACTAAGGATTTATGATTTTAGAATACAAATAAGAGAAACTCAGCGCAAGAAAAGTTCTGACAATTCAAAAATACTCCTAACAATATCAGGTTCTGAAGACAAGATAGGGTGGGTTTAAGATAGGGATTACTAGGGACAGTACATATGCTAGTGACACAGTTCTATCTATAGATACTCACTAGATATGTTTTTAAACGGAACCGTCAGGATTCTGGTGCGTCAAAATTCTGGTCAGGGAAGGGAATCTGGTTCTGGGATAGACAGCTGGGCACCTCGGACTGGGTCTGCAATGCACTCTGGTCACAGCACGGCACAGGATTGGATTGAGCTGCCCTTCTTCGTTCTGAAGTTAATTATTTTAGCAGGCAAGCAGTACAGCACAGCCCGGCTGTATATGATGCTCCCCTTAGGTGGTGGGATTCTGGTTCTGGAATTTAAGGCCTGGCTGAGAATGGTTCAGCTATGCAATGTGCCTTTCTGCTTTCCAAAGTTTCTGGAGTCTGGAGCAAGTAAGATGGATAGTTCAGCAGCAGGGTGCTCCGCCAGCATTCAGATAGTGGGTGAATCTGTCTGTCTTTCTGAGTGCTGAGCTGTCTCTATTTATGCTTATGATAAAGGCGGTATATGGGCTGGTTTAGCCTAAACTCGCCCCTTTGACAGGGATTGGTAAAGACCTCCTATCTGCCTTGATAGGAGGAGAGAGACAGGGTGTCACCTTTATAGTGTGGGTTTATGAGGATTAGAGCCCACCCCTGGCCTCTTGAACACAAAATCTACTTATGGTACCATACATATTTCCACATGTGCAACCTATATAACAATCATATATACAGATTACATATTTTGTGTAGCAGATACTCCTCCAAGCCCCGTCGCTGTGGGATCGTGTGTCTGCTTTTCACAGAATTTTGCCCTTTTCATCCGGAACACAATGTCCGATTTAGGAGCAAATTTCTACAAATGTGTGCGTTGAACATGGGCATACATGTATAAAGTTTCATACTTCCGTCAAAAATACATTTCGTGTAATATCACATTTTCCGCCGTTTCTTCCCAGAACATGTCACAGAGTTCTGGCGCCTTTTCACCCGTGCATCCAGAAATTACATTAACAATGCTATTATTTCTATATTTTGCACAATTTTACACAGTAAGTTATCAGTCTTTTTAAAATGTGTCTTTTGTCCTTGTTAAGCAACAAATGGTTGTTTAGCTCCACCCCTTTGGTCTCTCCCTGGGACCCAGGAGCATCTCATCCCTGTTTCTCCTGGGCAGAGGTCATTTACGACCCTTCACACTTCGCATTTCCTTTAGCTGGAGGATGTCCATTGTCTTCTTCCCCACTGCAGACCAAATTCTTCCCCCACCCTATAATCATCACTTAGGTGTGATTTCCTGCTGGAGACGAGCTGGAGGGAGAGGCCTTGCCTCTGTGAGGAAAGCTATTATTCCAGTTTGGGTGGCTTTTAACCAGGCTTAAATTCAAATGTGAATTCTGTTGCATTTTACCTTAGCTTAAAACAAACTTGTGATTTCAAACTAGCAACTAGAACACTCATCCCAGATTTTAAACCATTGGCTCAAAAAATTACAACATAGGTTACTCTCAGTATAGGCCACTTAGATTTCAAACATTTGATTTCAGTTTACATATGTTTTAAATGTTATCATGCAGGCTTCTGACAGATGTCATTCAGGCGGCTGAAGGTACTGCGCCCAGATTTTGACAGATTCCACAGGCAGGCAACTTTGCTGTGGGTGTTTCTTTGATACTTTCAGTTTTTCAGGGCATTGTAAGTTCACAATGATTTCTTGAACTAAGTGAATTGTAGCACCCAGCAAGAATTTTGGATGTTTGAGGGTGTTTTGTACCAACATTCTGCAGTTTCAGCAACCAAGAATAAGGATTTAAAACAAGATTTTGGGGTTTCCTTTTGCAAAGCACCACTTTTCCCTCTGTAGTCCATTTTCACTTGTTTCAGAGCCCAGTGACTTGTTTCAGGAGTGAGCTCTCTGTTCCACCACTGACAACATGTGTGGTAGATTGGGAAGCCATCTTTTTGTGCTTTGCACAGCGCGATTTTCAGAGATTGTGGCACACCCAAGGGTTTTGCGGCCATTTTGATGTTTCTGGCCTCATCAGTACACAGTGATGCCTCATGGCAGAGCAACAGGTGGGTTAATACATCCCACAGAGCCCCCCTCATGACTTGAGTTGGACCACCCATCAAGGGGAAGTCGGGAGATTGCAATGTTCTTTCTATCTTTGGTCCAGGTGGAGAAAGTCGTCTGCTTCTCCCATCAGTGCTGGATCAACATGTTCTCCTCGCCGGTTCTGGATGGGAGTATAGAGCGATACTCCGGGCCCCTTGGGTCTTTCCTCCCAGTCCCCGAGTGGTCCTACTTGGTACTTAGAATCCTTGGTTTAAGTGCTATGAGACAGAACAGAGCATGGTTATGGAATTTTCCCCACTACTATTCATGCACTGGGGCAGATGCATTCATTTGACGTATCAATTACAATATTCTTGCCTGTAATTCCTATGATTTTAACAGGTGGAATGGTTTTAACAGTTGGAATCTTCTAGGTATCCGGAATGTCTCCCTCTGGGTTTCCGGTTGGCTCTTCCATTTGCCACAGAGTATGCCTGGGATGGCCACTCTTAAGCTTGATGATGTGGACCCACTTGTCTTCCACTTCTGCCAAACTGCCCTTGGGGATGCAGATTTTGTAGGCGACTGGTGAGATTCTGTCTACAATTTCAAAAGGACCCCGCCAAGTAGGGAGGAATTTGCGCTGTTTGGCTTGGTTCCTTTGGAAATTGTACAAATAGACCCGGTCTCCTACTTGGTATTCTTTTTTAGTTGTCTTAAGGTCATAGTGCGTCTTCATACTGTCTGCAGATCTTTCTAGATTCCGCTGAGCATAGGAAAAAGCATGTTGAAGGTGTTTTCTCAGATTCTCAACATACTCATGAGTTGTGGAGGCATTTATATAGGTCTGCTCTTGGGGCATTTATACAGGTCTGCTCTGCAGAGCAGATGCTGGGGAAACACCATCCTTCGTCCAGTCATCAGCTCAAACTGAGTCATTATTGTTGCAGAAGAAGGGGTAGATCTGATGGCCATCAGGACAAGAGGTAATCGAATGTCCCAACTTGGCCCAGAATCTGCCACAAACTTTTTTAATATGCTCACACTAGTCTTGTTGTATCTCTCAACTCCACCACTAGAGGCTATCCGGTAGGCAATGTGTAGTTTCCTTTTCACCCCAAGTATCTCCCACATCTTTGTCATCACTTCGCTAGTGAAGTGACTACCTCGGTCTGACTCAACCCTTTGGGGTAGTCCAAAACGTGAGAAGATGTGATTGATCATCAGGGCAGCTGCTGTTTCTGCCTTGCAATTTGGGGCCGGGAGACATTCCACCCATTTAGTGAACAAGCATGTTACACACAACATGTACTTGTTCCCCCTAGAGGAGCGAATCACGTGCCCGATAGTATCGACTTGTAAATTTGACCAAGGCAGTGTCATCCCCCTCTTTTGGAGAGGAGCACAGTGTGTGAG
This sequence comes from Ambystoma mexicanum, assembly GCF_040938575.1. Lineage (NCBI taxonomy): Eukaryota > Metazoa > Chordata > Amphibia > Caudata > Ambystomatidae > Ambystoma > Ambystoma mexicanum. The sequence continues at coordinate 142,572,550 of NC_090924.1, forward strand.
TGATGTTGGCTGAAATTGTGCACACACAAGACACCCCTTAAAGTATCTTTCGCGGTCCTGCCCCATGTGTGGCCAGTATGCGATCTCTCGCAAGATTTCTAGCATTGTATGAAACCACCTATGACCGGCTGTGGCCGCATCATGGGCGTGACTTAGCATCAGGCTTCAGAATGAGGTGGGGACCACCCACTGGTCATGACCAGCTATGGATCTCCTCACCAACAAACCGTCTTGGATTCAGAACATTTTTGGACATTTCATCAACACTCTGAGGTCCTCTTTCACAATGTAATCGGTATCCGTCAGAGGGAAGTTCTCAGGGTCCTCAATGTGTTGATAAAACTTACCAATTATTGGATCCCCTTTTTGAGCCGTAATCAAATAAGCATCTGGGGTCTCCTTACTCCATTGTGCAGTTGAGAGTTCATTGTGAGCATTTGTCTGGGACCTAGTGATAGCAGTGGCCTGGATTTCCCCCAACAGGGACTCAATCTGAAGTAGATCCCCTTGGATGGCTCTAGTTTTGGCCAGCTGATCAGCTAGGTCATTTCCAGTTTTGTCTGGTCCCTCTACTTTAGAATGACCCTTGTTCTTTTTCCAGTAGATGGTCATCCCATTCGAGGTGAACAGATCATCAATATTTTGTATTCATTTCCCATGTTTCAATGGTTTGTTATTAGCACATAGCATGCCTCTGCGTTTCCTGTTAACCAGGTGCTCCACGAACCCGTTCCGTACATAATCCGAATCAGTGATTATGACCAGTTTGTGGAGTTGGTGTTGGACAGCAGTGAGGATGACTTGATGCACAGACATCAGCTCTGCCACTTGATTACTTCGGGGACCTATTTTGTACCTGGCACAGGGTTCTGGGGCATCATTCACCTATGCATTCCCTACGCCGACCACAAGTTCCTTTTCCCCGTTGTTGTCAACATGGTAGGAGCATCCATTCACATAGACAGTGAGCATTCCCTCACACTGGTCTTCTTCATAGACTTTTTGTGGGGATTTAAGATATGCCTCCATGTTGTCCTTGATTTTTAGACTTTCGTCCTCGAGACAGTTTTCTCTGGCACAATCATGCAAGTCAGCCAGACCTTGCGCGAGGGTACTCTTCTTGTTTCGGCCATATCTGACCTCCACAGGAAAGCCTTGCACTGTTAGAATTCAGGTAGAAATTCGAGAATAACTCACATATCCTACCCGGATTCTGTCATTGCAAAGGTTGGTGTGGAGTCTGCACTATGATGTGTTCCCCCTGGATAAACGGGCGGTAATTCTTCACTGCCCACACCGTTGCCAGGAGTGCCTTCTCAGAATCGTTGAATTTTTCCTCCACCGAGGATAAAGTCTTACTCGCATAGGAGATTACTTTATTGACCTTCTCATGCTTTTGATATAAAACTGCAGTCAAGCATGTATTTGAGAACCCTGTCTCCAAGAAGAACTCCTTGTTTTTGACAGGGTAAGCTACTCAAGGCGCTTGTTAGAGGCTTCTTTTGAGTTGTCTTACTGCCTTGGCTTGTTCTGGACCCCACTCCTACTTGACCCCCCCTTCAAAAGATGGATCAGGGGTCTTGTTATCTCTGCGTAATCCTCAATGAACTTTCTGCTGTAGTTAGTTAGTCCAAGGAGGCTCCTTAGTTCCTGCAGAGTTGTGGGGTCTTTTAATTTCTGGAGTGCTTCCACTTTCTTTTCCTGGGGACCGAGACCCTTAGGAGTTATCTCATGCCCCAAGAAATTGACACAGGTTCTGCACTACTGTGCCTTTTGAAAGGAGAGTTTTGTTCTGGCAGCCCTCAACTGTGTCAGGACATAACAGATCTCTGCTCTATATTCCTCCACAGTTGAGCTGTTGACTAGAACATCATCTACATAGGCCAGGTTATCCCTTTCACCCAAGTCGGGCATGGCCTTATGTAGAAAGATGTTAAATTAATTGCCGGATTTGATATATCTGAAGGGAGTCCGGGTCCAAGTGTACTGCTGCCCCCGAAGGTAAAGGCCAGCTTGTATTGGTCCTCCCTACTGACAGGTACAGTCCAGTACCCATTGGTCAGGTCAATGGCAGTGAATACCTTTGACCCCTGGATCTGGGCCAGCCCTTGGTCAATTTAGGGAAGAGGCCATCGGGAATTGTGGACTCGTTTGTTGAGCTCCCTTAGGTCAGCACAGAGTCTCAACTGGCCGTTTGGTTTCAAAATCCCCACCACCGGATTATTGAAGCTGCTGTGGACTGGACAAATTATCCCACGGGACTCAAGGTTCTTAATTATTTCAGTAAGGGACTCCATTGATGCGAGAGGCAAGTGATATTGCCTCACAAACACTGGAGTCATGCCAGGGTCCATGAGAATTGTTGTTGTGTGGATGTCGGTGCGACCACGGTCATGTGAGTCCACCTCAAAGAGATCTTGAAAATCTAAGAAAACTTGTTTCAATTTTTGCTTTTGCTCCAGAGTCTCGCAGGCATCAGCTAGGTTGACTCTCTCTTCAACCATCTGTCTGAAGCCTGGAAATACCTTCGGTTTGGCTAGCTCAGCAGCCTCCTCCAGCTGGGTGGAGAAGTCCCTGGTCAAAGTGCTGATTTGGACTATGGATTTAAGAGGGGAAGACAGTCCTCATGGACTTGGAAGATCACCTCATCCCGCCTGAAGTCACAGGTCACATCTTCCTTACCATAAGGGCAGGAAGAGTACACCAGGAAATTCCCCCCATGCCAGGTGAAGATCCTGTCTGGTGTTGTGTCATCATCACTACCACTGTCAAAACAGTCCTTGGGGATTGGTCTTAACAGTTCATTACCTAAATCTATGGAAAAATGTCAGTCATCAACTGCCATTCCAATAATGGTGCCTGCGGCCAGAGTGATACTCTTTAGGTCGCTGTTATCCACCTCTATTGGAATGGTGTTGTGTTCTATGTTGACTAGTGGTGTTGGGTTTACCCCCAACCCTTGCTGTTGAAAATGAGCATTGAGATGGAAATATGCGTCAGGTTTTTTCATTTTCTGTCTCCTTTTAATTTTTACTTCCAGTGAGAATTGTCGGGTCTGTTCTGGGATGGTGACTTCCTCTCCAATCTGAATTTCAACTGCATGTGGCAGCAGTTGTGCTGACCAAAATGCTTTCTCTGGGTCATCAAAGTCCATGGGATTACCCGCTAATCGGGACCAAGCTTTGAAGTTTATTAGGTCCAAACTAATGGCAAAGCGATTGAGAATGTCACTGCCTACATAAAATGCAGCAGGGACATCTCGCACGACCCAACAATTATGGACTATGCTCTTGTTGCCTATGGACATTTTGAGCATACACCTGCTAGGCAAGAGATGTTTGGAATTGGGTGTTTAGAGGACAATTTTCCATTTGTCTAACAGTTTAAATGCAGGAATGGCTGGATTTTTTGGGAGTTTGCGGAACATGGCTTCGCTGATGAAGCTTTTACCGTTGTTCACACATACTCGGGTGAGAACAGAGTCCTTCCCCTTTTTTCACTGAATAGGGATGAACAACTGCTCTCCAATTTTCTGAATATCAGCCAAGCTCTGAGCTGATTTCTCATCTTTTTTGATTATAGGAATGGGTTTTCTGATTGTAAATTTGTATAGAATTACAGAGTGTTTCCTTCCAATGTGGAATGCCACCTTAGACTGGAAGGAAGGTTGATTTTCAGAAATAGAGAGGACTCCCCATCACCAGTTTGTTGTCCTACTGCAATTACTGTCACATCTGGCATTTGATTATTCTAGAAGTGAAATTCTATTTGGTCAGGTTTTTGTTCAACCATGTGGCATGTGCCATTTAAACTAACATAGTTAACACTCTGTTTCAATTTTATTGGTCAGTTAGTCTGGGTACAGAGGACCTTGTTTACACGATCTATGTGGAGTGACAATCTACGCAGGATGTCATTACCCAGTAAACAATATGTGCCCTCTGGAGTCACAACTATGACCGAGTGCTTCACCTTGTGTCGCCCAGTTTTAATGCCCAAATCCGCAGTCCCCTCTATGGGAATTTCCTTCTCGTCAAAGTTCTAAAGTTGTCCAGGAAGAGGGGTGAGAGGAATTTGGTACTTCTCCCCTTCCCAAATTCAGTTGATCAAAGGCCCTTTTTTACAGAAGGGTAGCTTGGGATCCAGTGTCCACCAGTGCCGAAATTATACATTGCCCCTGTATTTGGCCGGGGCATAAAATCCTCCCTCCTTTTCCTCAGGGGGGCAAAGATAATGCACATTTTTGGCCAACTGGTGGGTTAACTTCTTTGTTTTGGATACTAACAGAGAGGTGATTTGGGCAGGATTTTGTTTGGGATCTTGGAAACATTTTTTTGGAGGCAGTCACCAGCATGGGTTTGAACCATGGGATTTTCGTGCTGGTCATTCCGGGTACTGATGATGGGCAGTTTTAACTCGGTCTCCACATCTACCCAGTCTGGATTTGGATTCTTTGGGACCCATTTTTTTTTGGGAGGAGTTCCTCCATCCCTAAAGGAGAAGATCCTTTTCCCAGGATCCTCTGAGGATCTGTCTCCTTCAAACTGGAAGATTTGCATCTCCTCCATAAAATGGGTCTTTTTAGGCTCTTGATTTCTCCAGCGCCCCCTCTGTTCCTTGAGTTGCAGACTTTCGGGGGCAGGAGATTTTGGTTCCGGTTCCTGGGTTTCCAGGGGCTTTTCACAAGTGGGGAAGGAAGCTTCTTTACACCCCCCTTCCCCTTGTGCCTCCTCTCTGCGAACCGGTGGATTGTCGGGGTTCTTCCCCCGTCATTGTTCTGGAGCACCAGACCCTGGATTCGAGGAGTTCAGAGCCGCCATGCTCGTCTGAGGGTTCTGTTGAGCCCTCAGCATGCGACCCAGATGCTGTGCCATGTTCTGGACCTGGCGCTCTAGTTCGGACACCCGCTCTGGCTGGTACGGGGTCCTCAGGTCTACCATGGGTTGATCCCAGGAAGGGTAACTATCCCTTCTTGCAAATTAACCCTGGTTTGGAAAGTTTGGCTACCCCTCCACCCTTGGCCTCCCCTCTCCCAGATTGGGCTGTCTGGGCTCAGGAAAGTGATGAAAGAAAGAAGGGTTGTTCTGGGGGTTGAAGCTTGGGGGGTACCGGGGAAAGAAGTTTGGTCCGGCATTTGGGGGATTACTGCTCTCCTGGGGAAAGTGAGGAGGGAAAATTCCTGGATTCCCTGCTGTCTGGGTGGATTCCCCCCCAACCCCTCTTGGGCTGGAGGAGTCCATACATAACCCAGGATGGGTCTATTTCCCTTGTAGCATGGGCTGATGTAGCCAGGGGAGTTAGGGGTCCCATTTGTGAGGTTACCTCCCTGGCTCCCTGTTTGGGATTGGCCCGAGGGCCTTCTGGTTTGGAGTTGGTTGGATTCTGCGCGGGAAGGTTCTTAGGCCCCCCATCTCCAGATCTAAAATGGGGGCAACCTTCATCTCCACCACCTTAGCAGCAGCAGGGGTGTTGTTTGTTTTGGGGTTTTTGCTACTATTTTTATTTTCCAACGGCTTCTGTCCTTTATAGATGCACGTTGCTTGTTCAATGACCCAGTATAGTGATCTTATCTCATGAAAGTCCCTCACTAGCTGGGTCATAATATACTTAGGGAGAGCATGAAAGAAGGTGTTCACAAATTCCTTACTGTCAGTGCGCACCCTTCTAGTGGGCTGCACAAAGGTGCGTTTCAATTCCTGAACAAATTCTTGTGGGGCCTGGTCTTCCCCACATTGTAAGTTTTAGGCTGCCTTGCGAGCCTCTTGAGGGTTCCTATGAAAGGAAAAATGATTCAGGATGGCCGCCCTATAGGTGGACGATCTGGAGTGGTTCTGATCCTCCAGCCCCGCAAAGAAGCTGGAGTACTCAGGAGAAAATGTCCACTTTACATACTGAATACAGCTTTGGCTGTCCTTCAGATGGAAAGTTTCCATAATCTGCTCAAATAATTCAAGGTGCTCCCAAACCAAATGTTTTGCATTTTTGTGGTAGAGCGTGATGACGCTCCTAATAGCTTTGATTTGTTTCAGGGTATCCTTGAGTAAAGCCCTCTTAACTTTGTCAGCCTTTTTAGTTCTTGTCACCTTGGTCCATTCATCCTCTGACTCAGAGGCACTGCTATCAGAGGGGGCTGTCTGGTTTTCTAGACTCTCCCGGATTCTGTGAGCTTGGGAATGGCTGGCAGAATGTGGGGGCCTAGTTTCAAGGGACCTGTGGCGCTCAGAAGAGTTTTCTGCCTCTTCCTTGCTCCCAGGATTGGCTGAGTACCCCCACCCACTGTCCTAGCTGGGAAGAGGTTTTTAGTATGCTCTTAGTGGACCTAGTCTCCTGGAGTTCCCCACCAAATTTTACCGTCTGATCTCTCGGTAAGTTATATTTCTGAGGATCCATTTCTCTGATTCTCCCTTCACTGGAGTCTCCCTGATCAGAGAAGATGGCCCTAGCACTTGGCAACTGTATGGGAGGACAGGTCTTTAGGACCCCCCTCTCCCACATTGCCCACCTACGTGAAGCTCATGACTCGTCGGCAGCCCCCCATGCACCTGGGTTCATGAGGCAGGGTGGCTGCGGATCGACAAATGAGGCTGCATGGCCCGTAGTGTAGCATAACATAGACACCATTTTATAACACACCAAGACTCCATTTTGAGCACACTGAACCCAAGTCCCAGTAGAACAGCATGCATACAAACGCTGCAGCTCGGCCCCTACTTGACCGCGCACAGAGAGTCCTGCACTTGCCCCCTTCCTCCCCCCATGGTAGATCCGCTGAAGGCCCGTTCTCACGAGCAACTGGACACAAACAAGTAAAAGAACAAACATTGTATCATTTACCTTACGCAGTACATCATTGCCCTAGGAGTGACTGGACTTGCAGTTGAGGTCTGGGAAAGAAAAAAAGTCGTCCCTATCAAGTATACCCCGACCCTGCACCTAACCCCCTGCGCTTGTGATATATGGTGCTCATGACCCCCAGCCCTGTTCTCCCAGATGAAGTGTTAACCATATATGCTAAACTCTCGAGAATCTCAGTCTTATCCATGCTGCTAAAGGATGTGTGTTAAATAGTGTTAAAACGCATAATGCAAGTCATTCATATTAAAGCGAGGAGACCCCCGCCCTCCCCTGAGACACCTTCATGTTCTAAGGCCCAGTGTACGACCACTCGAAAATCCGCTTTGTACCAACTAATGTTTTGCTGCTATTGTAACAAAGGGTAATGGAAAAGCAATATATAAAATACTCGTGTATGATACTCGTGTGATGAAATATGGTGTATTGCATGTAAGCCACCTAGGGCATTGAACCAGTGCTTAATATAACTGAAATGTTAAATCAGCACATTGCTTTCTTGCTCCCAAGTATGAAACCCAACCTGATACAACCTCACGTTTGTTATAAGTTCATCTTTCTCATGAATTGCAAGCATAAGACCGATTAACGTTATGTAATGTATGTGCCAATGAAAAACCTCCATTGTTATGAACCTAGTAAAGTAAGCACAGGGAAACGGCAGAAATGTGTAATTTACCTAATGCCCTCAGCCCCAACATTTGTATTTGTGCAGTCCTGTGAATAAGAGACTCGAACAAAGTTACAAGGCCATCTCTCCCTCCACCAGCCAAGGCCCGCCAGGGCTTGCTGGTGTTTCAAACAGCAGAGCTTCACCTCCCCACATTCCTGCTGGACCCGCTTTAAGTATTTCCCTCCCCCATGTCAGAGGCCGCCACACAACCACGGTGTACTGCCATGGCCAGGCCAAGTGAATTACCAGCTACCCGGTCCTAAATCCTACCGCCTTTGAGGTGCCAGCTATGTGCACCCCCCTGACCTAAGGGTATTCCAGTTCCCCCCAAATTCAAAAGACCACGAAGACAGTTATCCGTCCTTGTGCACACATCCCCCAGAGCCATCATTTACTGCATCCAACAGGATAAAATGATGAAGGTAGCTTGACCCGTGCCCCCTGATAAAACACCTGGACCCATGAGACTGGACCCTTTGTTAATGACAACTTTACGATGATGTATGGAGGAAGCCTGTTGTTGCATACTGCTCTCCTGTGTTCCCACACAGGTATTAGATTGATGTGTTAGAAGTTTTACATAACGACATGGCATAGATGAGTGTGATGAATGTGTATGAAAGGCCGCAAGGGCAAGTTTCTAGAACCAAAGTGGTGAATCTCCGTTGACAGCCAGTGCCATGGAGCTCCACCCCGACCAGCCCAGCTGACCCAAGCACTTTGTGATGCCTCCACGTCGATCCCCGCCAATCATGGAGCACCGAGCATATAGACAACATAGTAGCTAGACATCACCATCCAATCCCCAGGACTATGTGGCCCCTATAGCTTAGCTCATGCATGACGTGTATTTGTAATATAACTGACTGTCTTTGCTATTGTCAGACAGAGCGCTCTCGGAGTTTGCAGAGTCCTTTGCATGCCCTATATTGATTTAGATAAAACCTTTTAATTTCAACCGCACTTGGTCCTGGTCTCATTCCCTCCTGGGGTGTGTCCTTTATTGCCTCTCATTGAAGGGGGTTAACTGCCTTATTGTGGGACACTTACTTTCAGTGGTGACCCCGACGTGATTGGTCTTAATTGCCCCCTTTTGGCACGAGACGTCCCCGGCTGCAGTGGAGACGCACGTTGCGCCCGCTCAAGAGAGCTGCCCGCCTACGGCAACTGGTACGCTTAGACGTGTGCACGCAGTAGGGCGATAGGATACGGGCCCGCTCCAAAAAACCATTAGTACCGCTCGCCGGAGCCAGGGTTGGCCATTGAGTGTGAGGCAGCGCAGCCTGGACGGACCGGGTCGGAGAGACTTGGATCAAGACGGGCACGTGAGTGTTAAGTGTGAGTGACAATAAAAGGAGGGGGATAGAGACCAGAGTGTATGAGGTCAAGTGAGGTAAAGAAGGGATTTTTCTTAGGGGTAAATAGACTGGTATTATAATACATTAATACTATTCTCTTTCTCTGCATATGGCCATTAGGATAAAAAGGTGGGAAAAAAAAGGAAGACGGGAAACTAGCTCTGCAAGGGGGTAGAAGGCGGCGCCGCATAGTGCTATCTTGATTAGTACTGGGAATAAGTGAAAAAGTGGAAAATCAAAATAATGGTGACTGAGAAGAAAGAGACACAGTGGGCCTCATTATGAGTCAGGTGTTAAGGGGTTAACGGCGCCGTAAACGGCGCCGACCCTTAACGCCTGATTCTGAGGTCCCTTTGCGCCATGGTGAGTTTAACGCCTGCTTTTAGCAGGCGTTAAAATCCATAGCGCTAAGGGACCATGGTGCTAATTACGCCACCGTAATTTACGGTGGCGTAATTAGCGCCTTCCCCACTCCCATTATGCCCTATGGGGCAAAAATGGGAATGGGGAAGGGTAAATGGGAAATGGGGATTTACTGCCCCACTCACCTTGGAATGGGGCAGTAAATCCGCCATTCCACCATGGTGTAAACATAGTTTACACCATGGTGGTAAGGGTACGACCCAGGCGGTAACTTACCGCCTGGGTCGTAATGAGGCCCTGTGTAAAGATTAGAAAATGCTTTTTCCTTCTTCTTTATTCTGGGTGAATTAATATTAGGGAATATTCTATAAACTTCAAGGGTTGAAGGGAAGAACTGGGTGAGGGACAGAGGGTCTTTTTCAAAGAAAATTACAGGGCAAGGGAAAGGAGGGTCTTTGTTATGTGTTGTGCGTTAAATGCTTGTTGGATGTCAATCGAGTTGAATATGCTACGCTTTTTCCAGTAAAAAAATTGCACTGCAAAGTAATAATGGTAAATTAATGGTAACAAGGAATTCTGTGAAATGGTCATTGTAAGTGTGACCCGGTAAAGTTCAGGGCAGAGATATTGTGTAGAAATATTTTAGTATTTAAGAATTGTAAGTGCAATAACACATACACACATACGTAAGCCACAGTGATAGTAACAGGTAGCACAGGAGGTTGAGCAAAGAGAGAATAACATGGGGGCTGAAACACCCCCAGCCCACATTTGTAAATATCTACCAGGCTATGCAGAATGCATAACCAATTATCATGACCAGTGGGTCACGGAATTGAAGGGAGAAGGACTACCCCAGGTATGGCCCCAAGGAGGGTTGTTTGATAAAAGTGTTCTGGACATGGTAGCCACATGCATATTCATAAAATACAAGGGAAAAAAATCCATAATAGAAGAGAGATACTAGATTTATGGAGACTATTTAAAGAGGTGCCCCCACTCAAAAGGAAAGACATAGCGCCAGAGCAGCCCACCACTACTACCACTCCCCTGGCAGCAAACGAGAGTGAAGGTGAGGGTAGGGGGAATGAAGGGTCAATAGAGGTAACACGGTTGTACCCCCTCTTAAATAAGCCAGTGCCCACCGAGGGGTATAGTGATCCCATGTATGTGTCCACACCTACCCCCACAACTGCCCCACGACCATCTGCACCGCCACCATATGATTGCCCCAGGACTAGCGGGTAGGTAAGTACTCCCACAGTAGATATTGAGAAATTAACAGAAGACTTGGATTCCCGACTCTCAATGGCCCAAAGTGAGCTATCTAGAACACGAAACATATGTGAACAAGGCGGGACAAGCATGTCAAGAACAGAGCAAATGCCACGGACACAAGCACTTGACAGGTCCTCCGAGGAAGGGTGGAAAAAGGGAGAAATACTACTCCGAATACAGGAAGAGCCAACTAGAATAATAGAATTGGAACCACATATGCTCAGAGACAACAACGGGGAGGGAGAAATGGCCACTGTAGGTATGGAAGACCTGTGGTGTGACATAGAGGACGATGAGCTGGAGGCAGGGAGACTGCGGGTAGCAGCAGGGGGTATGTTGGAAAGGTTGAATAAGACACCTCTGGGGAGGGCCATTGAAGAAGAGTGGACCGGGAGGTTAAGGAATAGGATGGGAAGAATGGCCACATTGGGGAGGAAAGGGTCAAAGGTGAGTAGTGGGAAAGGAAGTAAAAACAAACTGTAGCTTCCGTTAATACATAGAGGGGGCGGGAGGCTGAATGACATACCCTGGGCTCAGATGGACAAGGCCAACTTATTAAAATTATTGCCCCCGCTGTCGGGAGGAGCAAGTAAGTGGATATATGCATTTGAGAAGCATATAGCGGGGGTGCCATTAGCAGTGGGGGATGTCAAAGGTTTGTTGGTATCAGCAGTGGGTGACCAAGCAGACAGATTTTGGGCAGAGGCTGGTTTCCTGGGAATAACATTAGATTGCAACCGTCATGATGGAGCCTCCTTCAATACAGTACGTGCGAGGATCAGGGATGCCTTGAGAGACACCTTCCCAGACACACCAGATTTACAGTCAGTAATGCAATGCACAATGACTGATGGGGAAGATGCCATGGATTTAATTTTACGGGTGCAGGAGATGTGCAGAGTGGAGACGGGTACTGCCTGGGATCAATCAACATCCCTATTTTACTTTATAATAAAGAGAGGGCTCCGGAAAGAAGTTCAGAAAGCACTCGACAAAATAGCAGGGATCGAAGCGAAGGGCTGGCCTGAAATTCAAAGTATAATAGTTCACCACTGCAAAAGAATCAACGAAAATGAAAGGGAGATTGCACAGAAAAGGTTGGGAGATGAGGCAAAGTTAATACAGACAAAACTGGTGAAGGTCGCCGCAGCTGTAGCAGCAGTCCCCACAGATAGGGATGCAGAGGAGGAGGAGGGATCAGTAGTGATAAAAGGAAGGATGGCAGCAAATTGAGCTGGCAATGGGCAGTCACAGTGGAATGGACAGGAGCAGTACGGAGGACTGCAGTGGCAAGTGTGGAGCCCCTGGGGAGGAAGAGGTGGGTACAGAAGGCGCAGAGGGGGTGGTCCGGGGTATGGAGGAAATGGTGGTTATGGGGGGCAAGGACATAGAGGAAGACAAGGAAATTGTTGGAACTGTGGGAGATGGGGACACTTCTTACGAGAATGTAGGAGCAGGCCAAGCAATAATTACCAAGATGACCAGCATTATGGTCACCCACACCCAGGGAGCCCATACAAGTTACCAATGGGAGGGGGACAAGGACAGCAGGAGCAAAGGTGCCCAGAACAACACAGAGATCAACCACACAACGACCAACAAAACCCACAGTGCCACGAACACATGCCATACACGCAGGGTAACCCCTTTGCGACAACAGCAAATAGAGAACCTGCACCATACGGGGGAGTGGCGGTGGTATCAGGAAATGTTTTCAGCCAAGGGGGGACCACGAGACTCCCAGCATAGGACAGCCCACAGAGAGCACTTGCGTCTCCAGTACTAACGACGACCCTCGATGCAGCAGAGGAACCATTGATAGAGGCGGAGATAGGGAACAAACAGTTCATTTTTATGGTGGATTCTGGAGCCGAAAAATCATGTTTACGTGAGGGCAGGTTTCCGCTAACTAATCGTAAATTGGAGACGCAGGGGTTCTCTGGGGCAGTGGTCGAAGTTCCTTACACAGAAGAATTGGATGTAACAGTGGGGGGTAAACAGTAAGAGCACCCCTATTGCACTATGAACAATCCCCGATTAACTTATTGGGGAGGGACCTCCTTGGTAACCTTAACATGACTATCTCCTTTACAGAGAGAGGAATAGTATGCTCAACACCAGGGATTTGCCCCATGCGAGTGATGCTGGTAGTGCACGCACGAGCAACAGCGCCAGAAGTGCGCGGCATACCAGTGGACCCAGATATGTTCATCCAGGGTTTAAAAACATTGGCACGGGTGGTCCCAGAATTGAAGCGCCTAGAATGGAGGGTGCCTGCAGAGTTTGTTTTCCGTCCGATAGCACGCCCGGAGATAGTACCCAGAACCGCAATGTTGTTAGATTTACATGCAGTTCAGGTCTCAGCCCAAAGAATAGCAGTAATTGCAATGGACATACATGGCTGCGAATGGCGCACAGTGTTGTGCATCAATGCTGACATTGCACTGCAAGATTTATCAAATGAAGACCTCTTCACAGATTCAGATAGTGATGGGGAAATAATTACAGAAATAGGAATCCCCTGTGATATCATGATACAGACAAGACAAGTGCCAGTGCAACTAATGGCAGTGGTAGGAGCACCACCTTCATTTTTTGATGATGACATGCAGTCAGTGCCGGGTGACCTGTGGACAACCGGCCCCCATGATGTGGGACTATTGCATGGGGTGACACCAGTTAATATAAAACTCAAACAAGGAGCCATACTGCCCAGAGTAAAACAGTACCCCCTGTCCCAGGAAGCAGAAGAAGGGATAAAAGAAGCAATCACTGCATTATTAGCACAGGGAATAATAGTGTCCTCAAACTCACCATGCAATACTTGTATCTACCCCATTAAAAAAGCAAAGGGAGGGGCGTGGAGGATGATGCAAGATCTACCCCCACTCAATGACGTCATCCAAAAAGAGTTCCCCTTGGTCCCCAACCCTGCATCCATCCTACGCAGCATCCTGAAAGATGTGTCTCACTTCACAGTTGTTGATTTGAAAAACACAATTTTCTCAGTACCACTCACGGAAGAGTGCAGATATCTAACAGAATTTAAATTGGGAGGAAAAAGATATGAGCACTCCAGACTACCCAGGGGTACTGCGAAAGCCCAAGCATATTCAACAGAATCCTACATGAAGATCGAGGAAATGTGACAAAAGACAGCACAATTATTCAGTACGTGGATGATTTGTTGATCTGCGGAAAAAATAAGGAGGAGTGCAGGAAAGATTCTTTCACTCTCTTGACATTGTTGGCCCAGAAAGTTTACAAGGTAGATAAAGGAAAGTTACAATATTGTCAGCGAGAAGTGTTGTACCTGGGACAGCTAATTTCAAAAGAAGGCAAGAGAATCATACCAGACAGGGTTGCTGCCATCACAGCAATAGGCAGACCAAAAACAGTGAAGGGAATGCAAACATGTAGCATGTGTAACTACTACAGAGCATGGATATTCGATTATGCAGCATACACAAGGCTGTTACTTGAGGGACTCAAGGAAGCTCAGAGAGAAAACACAGAAATGCAATGGTCAGCAGAACTAGATGATGCTTTCATATCACTCAAAGAACTAATTTCAAGTGCACCAGTACTCGCCAGTACTGGCGAACCCAGATTATGAGCGCGAGTTCTATCTGTGCTCACATTGCAAGGGGTCTCTCATGACAGCAGTACTGACACAAAAGACATCTTTGGGACACAAGCCCCTGGCCTACTACAGTGGCACACTGGATGCAGTAATGCAAGGACACTTCGCTTGCGAGCAATCTCTCGCAGCCGCAGCGTTCGCCATTGAGAAAAGTGCGACAATAGTGATGGAATGTTCCGTGACACTGTTCATGGAGCACTCCCTATTCACAATCCTGGAAAGATCAAAAAGCACACTCAAAACACAAAGAGCCACAGCGTATGAAATAATTCTGTCCAGCTCGAACATACACATAGTGAGATGCAAGACAGTGAACCCTGCAAGATTCATTACAGAACCATGCACAGTGGAAGACATGCCAGCGCACGATTGTGCAACATACATGGGTGAGGAGGGAGAAACCACCATGGTGAGTGAAAATGCACTGACTGAAGGAGAGGTATTCTTCATAGACGGGTCAGCATCAATAAATTCAGCGACAGGAGAAAAACATGTGGGAATAGCTGTCATAAGGTTGTAAGAAGGTGAGTACGAAGTGCTAATACAGCAGCACCTACCCGCCCATTACTCAGTACAAGCTGCAGAATTAATAGCACTCATTGAAGCATTGCATGCAGCAAAGGGGTGTGCAGTTACAATTTACACAGATTCAGCTTATATGACTACTACTGTGCACAGGGGATTGGCAAGATGGGGACGGAGAGGGTTCCACAGAGCAGATGGGTCACCTGTACAGCATGCAGAGCTTCTAAAAGAACTGATAGATGCATTAAAAGACCCCACCCTGGTAGCTATAGTGAAGTGCCAAGCACATACAAACAATACAGATGTGATCTCTTTGGGAAACGCGGCAGCGGACGCTGCTGCCAAGGAAGCTTCCTACTTAATAAAAGAGAGAACAGGTGAGTCCCTAATACTAAAACATGTAGACGAGGATCTCCCATATGGCTATAATGCCATGCCCGTGTCGCAAATATTAGAGCTGCAAGACGGGGCAACAAAAGAGGAAAAAGAATTGTGGGAAAAAAGGGGGTGTAGCCAGTCAGCAACAGACCTCCTATGACATCAAAACAGCACAGGTAAAGTAGTAATGCCAATAAAACTATTAGAAATAGCTTTCCAGCAACTACATTTTCCAGCACACAATGCGAAACAACATATCGCCGCAGAAATACAGGAGAATTGGTTTGTCCCAGGTTTGCAGGAGCAACTTTCAAAAATGGCAATGGAATGTACAACGTGCAGAATATATAATTCACGAATGACACGAAGGACATTACGAGGAACAATACCAAAACTGACAGGCCCCTTCACAGAGCTGCACATTGATTGATGCAGACATGGGAGAGAGGTGCAATGGGTCACGTTACCTGATAGTAGTGGTTTGTCCATTTTCACAATGGGGCGAGGCAGGACCATGTGCACATCCGGATGCCAAATGTGCTGCAGAGTTCTTGGTGAGGGAGAAATGTATATAATTTTCAAAATGCAACATGAAGCTCTCTTTCTCTCCCTCTCTCTCTCTCTCTCTCTCTCTCTCTCTCTCTATCTCTCTCTCTCTTTCTCTCTCTCTCTCTCTCATGAAAATGATATAATTAATTATTTGAGGATGGAACACTTTTATGTTTTAATGCATAGCAGAAACCATGGCAACGAACGGGCAGCCCACACCGAATAATGTTAGGGCAGACAGAAATGTCAACCGAGAATTTTGATTTGCATAGATATTTGTATGAGTGTGGTCTGTTTGTGTGCGCAATTATATTCTTTACAATGATCTTTGGACTAGTTTTTTATTGGGTCTGTGGTAAATAGGCATACTTGCACCTCCCACAATCTTGGAGGGGCACATGTTCTTTGGCGATGCTGCACTCTGCCCTGATGGTGATCCCGGAGAGTCACATCGAAGGAGGAGAAGAACTGCAAGAAGCCTGTTGCCTAGAATATTCACAACCAACAGAAGAACCACCAATGTATCTCCTGTCCGCAGACAACCCGCAAGGTGTGATATCCAGAAAACGGAGGTTGTCCAACTACATATCCAAGGCTTCCACAGAACTGTTGGCACAAATTCCTGACAGGTACCGGCTATTCAACTCAGCTGAAACATTCTTTGCCTCCCTTGTCCCTAGTATCAAGGCGCGAGCAAACGCAAAGTGGCTGTAAATCACGTGCTGAGAACTGATCCAATTGGCCAACAACACTGAAGAAGGATTCAACGTGATCAAAGTGGAGCTAAGGGCCCTGTGGCTAATGACAATGCAGAACAGATATGTCCTAGACCTGTTAACTGCGATGGATGGAGGTGTTTGCTGAAAAATCGGGAGCGCATGCTGCACATTCGTGCCTTCTGCAGATGCGGAAAACAGAACTCTATCACACGTTATCGCGGCAGTGCACAATTTGGGGGAACAGATGAAGAAAGAAGGTGGTGTGGCCCCAAGCTCTTGGTTCGACAACATTTTTTCTTGGGTACCATCCTGGCTAGGATTGACTGTCAAAATGCTGATACCCATCATCGTATTTTTCCTCCTGATTTTGTGTGTGTGCCAGCTAGGTCTTCGGTGCTGCGCAAACGCAGTCCCTAATGGTGCAATGATGATGGACAATGGGCAAAGCTAGAGGAGCAGCACAGATCATGCAGGAGGCACAAGTGCAAACAGGTGAGGATCCTGAATCCAAGTATAGGATGGTGGCATTATACTATGACGGGGACATAGTAGATAGGTTATACCACACAACAATAAAAGAGCCTCTCGAACGAGAATGGTATAAGGAAGTATGGGTAGACTTTGAGGGGATGGGGATGTATATATATGACCTGCACACCGGATGAGTATGCTAGAAGGGGGGAACGTCTGCAAGGGGTGTGAAGAGCCTGGATGCCAATAAAGGGGACACCGGCTTTGGATGAAGCAGTTGCTAATGAAAAAGAACGTCTGAGGTTGGGTGAGTTACAGTATTCGTTACTTAAGTAACAAAAGGGGGGAAATGTACGGGAGGACAAGTCTTTAGGATCCCCCTCCCCCACATTGCCCACCTATGTGAGGCTCATGACTCATCGGCAGCCCCCCATACACTTGGGCCCGGGAGGCAGGGTGGCTGTGGATCGACAAGTGAGGCTGCATGGCCCGTAGTACAGCAAAACATAGACACCATTTCATAACACACCAAGACTCCATTTTGAGCACAATGAACCCAGGCCCCAGTAGAACAGCCTGCATACAAATGCTACAGCTCAGCCCCTACTTGACCGCGCACAGAGAGTCCTGCACTTCCCCACTTCCTCCCCCCATGGCAGATCTGCTGTAGGCCCGTTCTCACGAGCAACTATATGTGAACAAGTAACAAAACAAACACTGTATCATTTACCTTCCGCAGTACATCATTGTCCTAGGAGTGACCGGACTTGCAGTTGAGGTCTGGGAAAGAAAAAAAGTCGTCCCTATCAAGTATATCCTGACCCTGCGCCTAACCCCCAGTGCTTGTGATATATGGTGCTCATGACCCCCAGCCCAGATGAAATACCATATATGCTAAACTCTCAAGTCTCTCAGTCTTATCCATGCTGCTAAAGGATGTGTGTTAAATAGTGTTGAAATGTATAATGCAAGTCATTCATATTAAAGCGAGGTGACCCCCGCCCTCCCCCGAGACACCTTCAAGTTCTAAGGCCCAGTGGCCGACCATTCGAAAATCCGCTTTGTAACAAAGGGTAATGGAAAAGCAATATATAAAATACTTGTGTATGATGTGATGAAATATGTTGTATTGCATGTAAGCCACCTAAGGCATTGAGCCAGTCCTTAATATAACTGAAATGTTAAATCAGCACATTGCTTTCTTGGTCCCAAGTATTTAACCCAACCTGATACTACCTCACGTTTGTTATAAATTCACCTTTCTCATGAATTGTAAGCATAAGACCGATTAACGTTATGTAATGTATGTGCCAATGAAAAACCTCCATTGTTATGAACCTAGTAAAGTAAGCACAAGGAAACAGCAGAAATGTATAATTAAACTAATCCCCTCAGCCCCAACATCTGTATTTGTGCAGTCCCGTGAATAAGCGACTCGCACAAAGTTACAAGGTCATCTCCCCCTCCACCCGCCAAAGCCCGCCGGGGCTTGCTGGTGTTCGAACAGCAGAGCTTCACCTGCCAAAATTCCTGCTGGACCCGCTTGAAGAATTTACCTCCCCCATGTCAGAGGCCGCCACACAACCAATGTGTACTGCCATGGACAGGCCAAGTGAATTACGAGCTACCCGGTCCTAAATCCCGCCGCATTTGAGGTGCCAGCTATGCCCCCCGACCTAATGGTATTCCAGTTCAACCCAAATTCAACAGACCACGAAGACAGTTATCCGTCCTGTGCACACATCCCCCAGAGCCATCATTTACTGCATCCAACAGGATAAAATGATGAAGTTAGCTTGACCCGTGCCCCCTGATAAGACACTTGGACCCATGAGACTGGCCCTTTGTTAATGACAACATTACGATGAAGTATGGAGGCAGCCTCTTGTTGCATACTGCTCTCTTGTGTCCCCACATAGGTATTAGATTGATCTGTTAGAAGTTTTATATAACAACATGGCATAGATGAGTGTGATTAATGTGTATGAAAGGCCACAAGGACAAGTTTCTAGAACCAAAGTGGTGAATCTCCGTTGAAAGCCAGTGCCCTGGAGCTCCACCCCGACAAGCACAGCTGACCCAAGCACTTTGTGATGCCACCACGTGGATCCCCGCCAATCATGGAGCACCAAGCATATAGACAACATAGTAGCTAGACGTCGCCATCCAATCCCCAGGACTAGGTGGCCACTATAGCTTAGCTCATGCATGACGTGTATTTGTAATATAACTGACTGTCTTTGCTATTGTCAGACAGAGTGCTCTCGGAATTTGCAGAGTCCTTTGCATGCCCTATATTGATTTAGATAAAACCTTTAAGTTCAACCACACTTGGTCCTGGTCTCATTCCCTCGTGGGGTGTGTCCTTTATTGCCTCTCATTGAGGGGGGTTAACTGCCTTATTGGGGGACGCTTACTTTCAGAACCTATGCATAGATACCCGCCCATCCATTTCTGGGAGGCGCTGACCTATTATCCTCATATTCCCCATTGGGTTGAAGTCTACCATCACTGTGGCCCTTGGTTAATGTGAGCCAGTGGACATGGGGGTTGCAGAGTCCATGGAATGGAATAGATTAAAGTCTATGGTGCCAGGGTTCCTGAGGTTATGCTCAGGGGTTTCCCTCTCAAATCTGACCTCATTTCCCTCAGCCCCTACTCACTGATGGCATGCAAGAATCTGACCATTTTGTTCTTCTATTAAGGTCTTACTGCTCTCTATTAGTTGTTTGTGCATGGCTATTTGTCTATGGAGCCTGTCATTTTCTTTCACAGAGAGCCTCATTGTCTCTCTGTGCTTCCTGTCTGATTTGGGAGCATTGAGCCAATTGTTGCTGCTGGAGGCTCACCTCCTGAGTTCTGTCCTTACTGGCCTGGTCATTCTTTGCCAGAGCCTCTTCCACTCTCCGGGTGTGCTCTAACAGCTTTTCAGAGTCCATTTTGAGTTCACCCAGTCCCTGAAGGGCCAGGTGATTTTCTTCTACCATGGTTTTTAAATAGTTGACTTCCTGGCCTAAGGCGTCCCTTTCCTGAATTAGAGTACCCCTCTCTGTAGCCAGGTCATCCCTTTGTTTTTTTAATGCACCAGCTTTCTTGCGCTCTTCATCAAATTCTGTTTGGGATTCAAGATCTTTAAGAATTAATTTATTATTTTTGTCTTTTGATTGGTCTGTCTGGTCTTGTAAAACGTGAATTTGTTCTGCACAGACTGTTAAATGTTAATTGTTGCGCCCGTTTTTGTTGGCTCTTTCTTTTTGCAGTGTCAGTAATTTGGTCTCTTCCTCTACCTTCTCTTGCTGCAGGAGGTTCAGGTCTTCTTTTACTTTTGTCAGATACTGTCTGGTTTCTCTCTCTGATTCTTGGCTCTTTTGTAGCCTTTGCTCTGCAGAGTCCAGATCAGTTTGGGTCTTCTCTAGGGATTGTACGTGCCTTTTTGCCAAGTCTGGGTTTTCGGCATATTTTTCCTGTATTTCTCCAATATGGAGGTACAGGTACGCCACTCTTTTGGCAATTTTACATTGTTCTTCTTTTACCCTTTGGGCCATACACAGTTCACTGAGTGCCTGATGTAATGGCCCTGGCCCTGCCATATATCTAATTATGTGTCAGTGGCTTGTTGTTTGATTTCCTGCAGCCAAACATTCTCATCCTGCTCAACCCATTCACCCCTGACAAACAATTTGTGCAGTTGGCGTTCTTGTACCATATTGATTTCCACTGGGGTCTCCATTCTGGATATATTAATTTCCTTCAGACTTATCTCAGGGTTACTTTTGCCTTTGCAAAACAGGCCAAACTACTTTGAGTGTTTCTATTGAAGGGTGTTTTTACAGTGTAGCACAGTGTGGTAGCCCAACAAGGTGTATGTACCCCGTCAGTTAGCACGCTGACAAGTTGTATGTCTAATTCAGGATCTCGAGACAAACCTCCAATCTGTAAGTGATTTCAATCCAGCACACACCTAAGTCAACACCTAGCGTGTAATGCACCACTGAAATCCTTATTTATTTTGTCTAAAAGTTATTTTATTCTGAACGATGTACCACTCATATCACGCCCTTCTCCTGGAACGCCCCCAGTCACACTGAACCAGGAATCCGGCTGGTTTGCAAAGTTAAAATATTTATTTATGTATTTACAAATTAATCACACTGTTTTAATGGTTATACAATGATCACCAATGGGGTGATGTAACACTAAATAATCTCTTTAATACACAAGGACTAATAGTGAGCAAAACAATTCAGTGCAGAAATAATACTCTTGTGTGTGTGTGTTCAGATCAAATAGCAGTGTCGTTACTATTTCCCCCTGCACACCCCACAATCCCCAATAGGCAATGGGCCTCATTACGAGTCAGGCGTTAAGGGATAATGGCGCCGTAAACGGCGCCGACCCTTAACGCCTGATTCCGAGGTCCCTTTGCGCCATGGTGAGTTTAACGCCTGCTTTTTGCAGATGTTAAAATCCATGGCGCTAAGGTTCCATGGTGCTAATTACGCCACCGTAATTTGCGGTGGCGTAATTAGCGCCTTCCCCACTCCCTTTATGCCCTATGGGCAAAAATGGGAATGGGGAAGGGTAAATGGGAAATAGGGATTTACCGCCCCACTCACCTTGGAATGGGGCGGTAAATCCGCCATCCACCATGGTCTAAACGTAGTTTAGACCATGGTGGGAAGGGTATGACCCAGGCAGTCACTTACCGCCTGGGTCGTAATGAGGCCCAATGTAAAGAGATAGGAGGAGAGAGAGAGCAGGTATTCAGGAATGGCAGAATTCAAACAGAATGTCAATCCCAATTTCCCCCCAACAACACAAGAGAAAAACAGAATTGATTGTCAAGCGGTCAGAATGGTTTTAAAGTTATCTTGAGAATGGATTGGGTAAAAACACTGAATATGGTTTAAATTGCTGAAATTGTTTATTTCTTATGGGGGGCAGCTTTGGATAGTTGTACACAGACACTAGCAATGATTTGATACTAAGAAACAATGTGGAATCTTAAAATCAAGGTCGGAAGCATTCAAAAGCTGTTTTACACGTGTCAGAGTTTCCCTAAAATGAAATTTGCGTCAAACTTTTCCGCACGGGGTAGTCACGATTATGGGAGAACTGTATGGATTTGGGATGCGGATTTAAATGCAAATTAAAGCTGTCGATGTTAGCCACAAGCAGAAGTTGAAATGTTGTTTCTAACACAACCATTTTAGGAGTTATGGATGTTTTAGTCGAGGTCGTTTTTCGAGACAGGCGCAATAATGGGAAACAGAAATGCACTTTTAAAAGACAAATGGGATTTCTTACACTAGATTATGACTATAGAAAAAGAGAATGTCACACATGAATCTCCACAGTTACTGGCCAGGAAACCCTTCTCGTGGTGGATACTCAATTTCTTTCTGGGATTCACTTTAGTTACTCACAACTCTAAGGACTTATGATTTTAGAATATAAATTAGAGAAACTCAGCGCAAGAAAAGTTCTGACAATTCAAAAATACTCTTAACAATATCAGGTTCTGAAAACAAGATAGGGTGGGTTTAAGATTGGGATTACTAAGGACAGTACATATGCTAGTGACACAGTTCTATCTATAGATACTACTAGATATGTTTTTAAACGGAACCGTCAGGATTCTGGTCCGTCAAAATTCTGGTCACGGAAGGAAATCTGGTTCTGGGACAGAGAGCTGGGCACCTCGGACTGGGTCTGCAATCAGTAAGGTGCTCTGGTCACCGCACGGCAGGACTGGACTAGATCTGCAGTGCACTCTGGTCAGAGCATGGCACAGGATTGGATTGAACTGCCCTACTTGGTTCTGAAGACAATTATTTTAGCAGGCAAGCAGTACAGCGCAGCCCGGCTGTATATGATGCTCCCCTTATGTGGTGGAATTCTGGTTCTGGAATTTAAGGCCTAGCTGAGAATGGTTCAGCTATGCAATGGGCCTTTCTGCTTTGCCCAGTTTCTGGAGTCTGGAGCAAGTAAGATGGATAGTTCTGCAGCAGGGTGCTCCGCCAGCATTCTGATAGTGGGTGAATCTGTCTGTCTTTCTGAGTGCTGAGCTGTCTCAATTTATGCATATGATAAAGGGGGTGTGTGGGCTGGTTTAGCCTAAGCTCGCCCCTTTGACAGGGATTGGTCAAGGTCTACCTCTCTGCCTTGATAGGTGGAGAGAGACAGGGTGTCACCTTTATGGTGTGGGTTTATGAGGCTTAGAGTCCACCCCTGGCCTCTTGAACACAAAATCTACTTTTGGTACCATACATATTTCCACATGTGCAACCTCTATAACAATCATATATACAGATTACATATTTTTTGTAGCAGATACTCCTCCAAGCCCAGTCACTGTGGGATCTTGTGTCTGCTTTTCACAGAATTTTGCCCTTTTCATCTGGAACACAATGTCTGATTTAGGAGCAAATTTCTACAAATGTGTGGTTTGAACATGGGCATAGGTGTATAAAGTT
Organism: Ambystoma mexicanum; assembly: GCF_040938575.1. Taxonomy (NCBI): domain Eukaryota; kingdom Metazoa; phylum Chordata; class Amphibia; order Caudata; family Ambystomatidae; genus Ambystoma; species Ambystoma mexicanum. Next base: position 142,595,835 of record NC_090924.1, read on the forward strand.
TCATACTTCAATCAAAAATACATTTTGTGTAATATCACATTTTCCGCCGTTTCTTCCCAGAACATGTCACAGAGTTCTGGCGCCTTTTCACCCGTGCATCCAGAAATTAGATTAACAATGCTGTTATTTCTATATTTTGCACAATTTTACATAGTAAGTTATCAGTCTTTTTAAAATGTGTCTTTTGTCCTTGTTAAGCAACAAATGGTTGTTTAGCTCCACCCCTTTGGTCTCTCCCTGGGACCCAAGAGCATCTCTTTTCTGTTTCTCCTGGGCAGAGGCCATTTACGACCCTTCCCACCTCGCATTTCTTTAGCTGGAGGACGCCCATTCTCTTCTTCTCCACTGCAGACCAAATTCTTCCCCCACCCTATAATCATCACTTAGGTGTGATTTCCTCCTCGAGAGGAGCTGGAGGGAGAGGGAGAAGCCTTGCCTCTGTGAGGAAAGCTGTTATTCCAGTTTGGGTGGCTTTTCGCCATGCTTAAATTTAAATGTTAATCCTGTTGCATTTTTCCTTAGCTTAAAACAAACTTGTGATTTCAAACTAGCAGCTAGAACACTTATTCCAGATGTTAAACCATTGGCTCAAACAATTACAACATGGGTTACTCTCAGTACTGGCCACTTAGATTTCAAACATTTGATTTCAGTTTACATATGTTTTAAAGTTTATCATGCAGGCTTCTGACAGCTGTCATTCAGGCGGCCGAAGGTACTGCGCCTAGATTTTGACAGATTCCACATGCAGGCAACTTCTGCTGTGGAGTTTTCTTCGATACTTTAGGCTTTTCAGGACATTGTAAGTTCACAATGATTTCTTGAACTAAGTGAATTGTAGCACCCAGCAAGAATTTTGTATGTTTGGGGGTGTTTTGTACCGACATTCTGCAGTTTCAGCAACCAAGAATAAGGATTTAAAACAAGATTTTGGGGTTTCCTTTGGCAAAGCTGCGCTTTTCCCTCTGTACTCCATTTTCACTTGTTTTGGAGCCCAGTGACATGTTTCAGGAGTGAGATCTCTGTTCCACCACTGACAACATGTGTGGTAGATTGGGCAGCCATCTTTTTGTGGTTTGCACAGTGCGATTTTCAGAGGTTTTGGCGTGCCCAAGAGTTTTGTGGCCATTTTGATGTTTCTGGCACCATCAGAACACAGTGATGCCGCATGGCAGAGCATCAAGTAGGTTAATAAATCCCACACCTGGACACTATGATGGTTGATGCATGGTTCATGTTGGCAGTAATAAACAAACAGATTCAGGGATTTCCGGTCTGGTCTTTTTTTAAAATATATTTATGACTCCCTAGCTCCACTACCCATCCCGGGCCTTCCATCGTTATGGATAGTGTAAACAGTACTTTCCTCACACAATAGTGGGTTTGTTCTTACAAACGCCCTACTATTTTCTTTAGCAGAAAAAAACTACTGAGAGCAGATTGCCATTTTCCTTGTTCAGGGTGCTCAGGCGCACTTCTCTCTTCTCTGAGGTTTAAACACCTTTCCAAATGCCAATTGATGAACAGGATCCTATGGGTGTGGAGTTCGTTTTGGAAGGCAATTGCCTGGATTTCACACTATCCATTCTGAAGGAACTACCGCTGCAATATCCGAGGCTTCACCACAGAGCAAAACTACTAATAATGTTAAGGCTTCACCACGGGACAGAGCTACTCCAGAAATGTTGAAGTCTTTTGCCATAGTGGAGAACTATTACTACATAAGAAGATGACACTGAGCAGAATTTCTCTTGCAGTTTGGAAGCCATTCCCACAGAGCACAATTATTGCTGCAAAGTCTGAAGCTTCCCTGGAGAGAGAGAGGAACTACTCCTGCAAATATTCCGACTCCCACACTTTATCAACATGGGATAGCTGATGTCGATAATTAAATATCTGGCTGGGGTTTTGCCTTGAATGCTGGTGATAACATAGATATGAGTACTGACTGTACACACACGGGTTAGGAATGTATGAAGGGTGATCAACGCCTTTTGCAGAAAGAGAGAAACACAACTACCACCAGTGGTGTGATACATAGCACATACATCTTTTTGTCCAAGGAGAAAACTATTCACCAAAAGTATTGTATCCCAGTACTTTATTGTCGTGATCCTCCACTGAAAAAGCACATCACAGCTGTAATGTGCTTGGTCCGAAAGCACGGTGAGTAGAGTACTCGCTTTGACATCCGTGCAGAGCCTGCTGACACAGGTTCGAATCTCGGCAGGGCCAAACTCAGCCTTTCATCCTTCCGAGGTCGATAAATGAGCACCACACACCGTGAGTAATTAAGCAGCGGTCAGATACCTGAGGGTTTGTAGGACTATATAAATGCTAAATTATTTAAATTATTAGTAATACATATGAACAAACGAACACATTAAGAAAGCTTTGCCTTGCTTCTAGAAGATGTGACATCAGACATTCAGGATAGATTGTGTTAGGAATCTCATTCATCCAGTTTTATAATGCTGGTATAAGGTACGCAGCCCAGTGTTGGATTACACATAGTTTGCCCAGAATGAGTGCTGGCAAAGCACACAGGAGGTTTAACAGGGCCATGCTCTTGGAGCAATAGCCACAGCTAGTCACCAAATCTCCAGTCCATTAATTCTGAGGTTCACAGCTCTGCAGAGGATGCTAGTTGTCCAATGGCAGTGCTGCAGTATTTCTGTTACACAATCCTTTGCTGTGAATTTTCCAGTCCTTCGCTACAGCTTTGAAGACTCTTCTCTGTTCCAACTCAGTGATATACATTAGCATTACTCAGCCCATTAATGAGGGAGCTGTAGCAAGCCGATTTGATCCCCAGAGGGAGGGTAAGACCCAGCTGGAGAGTGTGTCCTGAAGGGCATACCCACTTGAGAAATACGTCTCATGCCAGAACAATCACCTGTGACCCAGAACCAGGTTCCAGGTTGGAATTGGCACAAAAAGGTCATAGAAATGGCCGATGGACTGCCTGCTGTGCTCGCTGTTGTTGCTGTTCCAGTTACGCCATTATTAATTGGCATTTATGACCATTTTGTTCTTTCTTTTTGACCACACCCTTTAATTGTGGCACCACCCCCTGATATGTGCATGGCTACTTAATGGACTGGTTAGACCTATTGCACTGCTCTTGTACTGATGTGTTCTACACCACCCTGACTTTTCATATGGTTTGAGAAGGTATTATTTGTAAAACGTTGACAAACGTGTTATCCCCTCAGGTGAGAATAACCTCTTTGATGAGATGTGCCCCCTCAGAAGGGCCAACACATTTGCTTGCTGTGCTTTACCAGCAAGAAATATACATTTTGTCACATTTCTATGGTCCAGTCAACAATAGCAGTACAACACCAAAATGCTGGACAGGTCTTATGTCAGAAAGAATACCAGGAACAACTCCAGGCACGTGTCTGCCTTTTGGGAATCATCAGTGAGGTGTGTCTGTGATGCTATGATGCCCTAGGCATAGAGAGTGACAGTTCACGTATGTATTGCCCTTACTGGTTTACAGTGAATCCCCAAGCGTTTAAAGGTTGACAGCCTCCTGAGAGCCCCTCTAGTGAAAATGAACAAGGCCAAATAATGTGTTCTATGGGAGGATTCCAACTCTGGAGTTTGTGGATCGTGCTTTAGCTCAGCGTGGTTTACAGGCAAAGAAATAGACATTTGCATATAAGCCTGACCCTGCTCACAAGGATAGTCCAGAATAAAAATACTATGCAATTCTCCTCTGAGCAAGATTACCAACAGCAACCCCAGACAAATGTTGGCTGTCTCCTCTGTGTGTTTCTCTTGTAGTTATTTTCCTGTGCAGTGTCAGGATCTCTCAGTGCAAGATCTGTATGGGGGTGCACAATCTCTCTCCCAGTGTTACAATTTCTACGCGGAATGCTGGGCCGGCTCAACCGCGGCATTCACGCGAAAAACAGCACACTCATGCGCTCCCCTCTGGAATCGATACAGGTTTCCATGGCGCTTGTTTACACGCCGGCACGTCTCGTGTCAGCTGACACCTTGCAGGCGTATGGAACGCGCACCTAAACCACGCCCCCCTGTACTTTAAAGCACCGCTACTCATACAGCTCTCTGCTGCTAATTGTAGAGTTACTCTCCTTGCGGTTACGTTCCGTATTCCCTTCTGACATCCAGTCAGTGCTCTATTTTGATCTTCTGGTTCCCGACGCTTGGCTATTCTATTTGGACTGCATTTGGATACTCCTTTGGTTTTGGTTACGCCCGCTCCTTTACTGACCCCGACACCTTCACGGACTGCCTGCCTTTTTCCTCAGTGACTTCCTGGTTTTACGGCCCACTAAGGTAATTGGTTGTCCTCTGTACTTGTCCACAGTCTCTTTCTTGTTCCTGAGGCCATTTCACTTGCTATTATCCTGAACTGTTCATACTAGTTAACCCTATCTGCTGGATTCCACCGTTAGCCTTAACTTTGAACTTGGTTGTTACATCCTTTGGGACTTCAACATTCTACAGTGAACTACTCACCAACTGCATATTGACGCTTTCCGGTACATTCACCAACCCGTCACTAGTGCGACCCTCGTGCTGCCTGGGTTACTCTCCTGTACCAACCTTCCTTTTTTTTATTTTATCCTTTCGTTGTTTCCCTCCATTTGGACTTCATTCATTCCTGCCAGTTCTCCCTTCAGGTCTGTGTTTGAATTACTTACCCATTTATTTTTGGGATGCTCTAGTTTATTACATTGACGTTGAGGGTAATCATTTATTTTCTTTTATAGGTCAATCCTATAGCAGATTCTACTCCTCAAACTTCGCCTAGGTACTCCTTAGTTCTATTGTTTTCTTGCATTCCTTACTTATATGCAGCAAAAATGAATACCCACTTGCAAAATACAACATGAGAACAGTGCCATGTCACCCAACCCCTCCCCGGCACCGCCACACAACACACCATGGCATGTCATGCTATGTGAGAGCAAACAAAGTAATCCCCACAACATGACACAAGTGTCACAAAGTACAGTGTCCCTAATGGAAACTGGCCACACATGAAATGCTCACAGTAATGCAGGACCAACAACACACATTACCAAATATTTTGCAATAATACAAATCACCTACACAACCTCAAACCTACCATAAACATGACAGTACGGATTTAAAAAATTGGTAGTCTCACTACCTGATAATGCCAGCACTTCGACCACTTCCAACTGTACAGTGTTAGCGCCACGCAAAAGTGTAGGTGCACTGCTTACAACATGGACTCCATTTCCAAAGTAAACCGCCTTGTGAAGACATGAGGAATGGACCTGCAAATTAGGAGGATGAGAGGAATGCAGAGGCACATATCAATACACCATGCAGTGTACAATACAACAACAATATGCACTAGGAATGCATACACAGTATTGACTACAGACTGCCCACACATCAAATGGGAGTCCAACGCCACTATGTAAGTCAATGTCACTTGGGCACACTCTTTGCAAGCCCATGGAAACGGGAAGCAGGAGGGGTGTGTGTCACACAAACCCAAGCATCTAACCCAAATTCCGGACAAGCCTGCATGTGCCCAGCCACAATACAGCGTATGCCCATGGGAGCCACACAAGGCAACACACTGTAAAAAAAAATCAAAAATCAAAAATCAAAAATGGCCATGTATGGGCCAGGGGGTGTGGGGGGAGGCCACCCAGGAGGTCCGAGGACAGGGTGCACACGAAAACCCACCTGTGTGGATTCTGGGAAAAAAAAACACTTCCATGGGCTCATGGCCTGCACGGCTTTCCTATTGTGAGAGAATCGCTGCTGTCGCTCTCCTCACCCTCTGCAGCTGCATCAGGAGGTGGTGGTACTATGGGAGGCAGCCCACGCAAAGCCCTAGTCTGGTCCTCCATGGCACCAAGCATGCGGGTGTGGAAGGTCTGGTTCTGGAGGATAATCGTGCAGAGGTCCCCATGCAACAACTCACGGGATGCCGGACCTCCTTCCGAGTTGCCTGCATCTCAGCTGAGAGCGTACGTGTGAGACGCTCCAGCTGCTGTTCTGTCCTCGTGTCAGTTAAAGCCTCAAGCTCAACAAGAGTCACCCTGAGCTGACGGAGTTCCACCCTCAGGGCTTCCCTTTGGCCCTCGGACTCAATACAAATGGCTTCCCACAGAGTCTCCAGTGCCGCCCGTCTGTCCCTGTTGGATGCCAACATGTCCTCCCTGTGTGACTGGCAAATGGAGTCTGTTGCCTGCTGTAATTGTTCCATCAGCCTTTCTTGGGGGACAATGGAAGTGGCCACCCTATCCATGGCCTGAGCCATCATCTCAGATTATGCTGCCTGTTGGTTTGCCGTACCGTATATGGATTGCTCCCATGCGGTATTGCCAGGTGGCGTACGGCCACCACATCGGCGGGCACCACACCTGTCTGGGGCAAGGCGAACTGCGCCTTGCTGTGCCGGCACTGCCTGAGGCTGCAGGACTGCATTCTCCCTCTGATCTGCTGGCCCAGGAACAGGATCAGATGTTGCGGAGTGTGACCCTGCATCCGTAACCACCAAAGGCGGACCTACCAACACTGACATCCACATTGAGGGTTCTACCCCTGGTGCAGGTGGGTTGGACAGTACAGAATCCCTCCCAGAAACACTTACCTGCGACGGCACATAGGTTTCATCATCCGAATCGGCACCTGAATAGAGCTCGGGGGAGGTGCACCCAGAGACACCCCTTGAGAGAATGGTCTGCAGCAAGTGTGGGTTCTCACCCACCACCACACCACGTCCCTCACTGGTGCCCGGTCGGGCCTGAGACCCCTCCTGGGTCTGCACCATCTCCACAACCCCAGCAGTATCAAGTGCATCTTCCCCTACAAAAACATGAAAGAAAAGAAATGGGAACAGGCATTAGCACCATGGCACACAATTAGGGCTGAGAAGCAACAGAACCATTACTTCATTGACACATGTCCCACATGACTATAACCCTCCCATGCATGCACCATCACTGCGTATGAAGGGGAGGCAAATGGCACACATTGATGACACCAAGATGGAAGACCAACACATTTGCTGCATGCTGGCTAGCAGTGCCATCACACATTGCCCTGTGATTGGCATGTCCAATACACATACATGACACATGCCATCACACAGATGGCATGTACCATAGCCATGTCACACATGTGACAATAGGACTGAGAAATGCCTAGTGAAAGTGGTGGAATGCAAACAATCAGCCTGAATGAACACAGAATAATACGCAACAATGTTGTGGCAAGATGACACTTCAAGGGCAACTGGCATGAGGTTGGGCTAAATGTCTACTGTTGCCAGAAGGGATACTGCAATACCCAAATCCTGGTGCGCAGAATGTATTGGATGAAGCACATGGGTGACCCAAACCACTCAGGCACACACACCCTCACCTGGCACTCAATCAGAAGCCCTCACACACACACCATGCACATGGATGACACACACATGCATGTGCACTCACCGGACAATGCCTCGTAATCTGGCAGGTCTCCCACGCCTTGGATCTGTCCCTCGGTGACGTAGGTCCCAGCAACATACTCATGTGGAGTGAGTTCAATGTCCTCTGCTGGAGACCCACCTCTAGTCACTAGAGTAGCGGCATGACATGAGGCCAGCTTTTTCTTTGCCCTGTGCTTCAGGTCATTCCAGCGCTTGTAGCAATCATTAGCTGTGTGCCTCACGAATCCAAGGGCACTTATGATGTCTGCGATGGTCTGCCAGTGTGCCAGACGTTGTGCAGGTGTGGTCTTGCATCCTGCAGTAATCACCATTTCGCTGTCATGTGCAGACACATACTCCACAAGTGCATCAAGTTCGGCCTGATTGAAGCTGGGCTTCCTTGGCGGGCCGGAGTGTGTAGCCGTGTCTGGGGCATCAGCCTGTACTGGACAAGCACTCTTCCTCTTCCGCTTGGAAGGTGGTGGGGATCCTGAGTGTCCTACGCCGCTCTGGACACTAGGGGTAGGAGCCCCGGTGGACTGTGGACTAGGAGTGTGGAAATGAACACTCACCATGGGACTTGGTGCAGGCATTAGCTGAAGTGTGATGTAGTCAGGGGGAACGTCAGCAGGGTGGACTGGGACCGACACTGTCATGGCTGGGAGACTCAGAGCTGGGGTGGATGTAGCCACAGCTGCCCCTGCAGCCTCCCCACCCTGCCTACTCGGGGCAGCATATGACATAGCTGCCCCTGATCCACATGGCCTGGTGACACCAACGTGCACCACCACACGTGGCCTAGACCTGCTGACCTGGAAGTCAGCCATGGAGTCACCCTGTGCCAGGTCTGGTGCCACAATGGGCTGGTCCAAGAAGGGCTGAGCAGGGATGGTGTCAGCCACGTTACCCTCAACCAGGGGGGGGCATGGGTGTCCCTGACTGGTGACCCACACATGGGGGGCTAGGGGCACACTGCAAGTCCCGGCCACGTCCCCTACCGTATCCACCATGCCCACCTCTTAAGGCTCGGCCACCTTTGCCACCCTTACCGCGTGCTCGCCTCCCAACCATGGCACTGATGTTGTTGTGCGTATGGGAGTTGCAGTAAACTATTGTCCTGGGCAATTGGGGGTCAAAGGGGTAGGGTACTAGATGGAATTCGTACCCTAGTGCTCTAGCAAGGCTGTATGTGACCCCTGGGGGAAGATGACGGGTCACGCAACACACTGGCACCCCAAAAAAGGGAGATAATGTGCACGCAACCCCTCCTAGACCACATGCATGGAAAAATAAACCTGTACTAAAAACGTATGCGTGTCACACGCAGCTTAGAATGACCTCTGAAGGGGTACGCGACACACGGGGGTTGCACAGATGTTAAATACGTGCGCGACTCACCGTCTGCCTGGAAAAATAGCGTGAAAAAGATGCGCATGTGCGCGTTGGCAACACCCCCGCCAAAAGAAGAATTGTACGCTGTCTGAGGAGACAGGACAACAGAAGAAGTGAACGCTGTTTGAGGAAACAGGCCCAGGAGAAAGACAAAAATAGAAAAAGCTGTCAGAGGTAACAGTGAGTACGAACTTGGAACGCCGTGAAGTAAATCGCGTGTGAACCGAGAAGAAGTACAGATTTCACCCACTCGCTCTCCACGAAAAGCACGTACAAGGAAATGGTGTTCTACACGTACCTTTTAAACATGCCCACACGTCCAGCGTCTCTTCCGTCTGTACGCGCTAAGGCCCTATCCTCCAATTACACGATCTGACACTCTGACGTGCAGTCATTGGATGTGTAACATGCACCCGTGTACAGGGAAACGCCCGCACATGCCCTTTCCACCAATTACACGCTATGACACTCTGACGTGCTTATTTTTTCTACGTGCCATGGAAAACGCACGTGCGTGTAACGTCATAGACGCGCTTACGCGCTAAGGGCCTTTGGTCCAATGGAATCGCGTATGCGTGCTGAAGCGCTTACGCGCTAAGGGCCTTTCCTCAAATTACACGCTGATGTGCAGAATTTTCACGTGCCAAAGCACTCCGTATCAAGCTGGCCACGCGTAAGCACATGGAAGACCACGCTCCTGCCCAAAAGGCCGAATTACTGCCCCCCAGAGCCCCGAGCAGCCTCCCACGAGCCATCTGTTGCTGCCTGCCTGCCTGCCTGCTGTCAACGTGCCCTGCCATTTGGTGCCTGCACATCAGCCATCTGCAGGGGTACAGTTGCTGTGTCTACCCCTGCTGGAACAGAAGACTCCCGACTGGGATACCATCGCTCCACAGCCCAGCCCCAGGACCCGGTTGCCCACCCACGCCTGCCTCGGGGGTCACCATATCGGGGCAAACACCATCCAAGACCACTGGCGACCCCCAGCCAGAGGGGCAGAGGGCCACCAGCTTCAGTCAGAAGGAAGTTGGTGTCCTGGTGGAGCTTGTCCTGGGGCATTATGATGCCCTCTTCGGATCATCATGCGCCGACAAGGAAGGACGGGACAGGATCTGGGACGACTTTGTGGTTGCCATCAACGCAGAGGGGGTGGAAACCCGCAACATCAAGCAAGTCAAGAAGCGCTGGGAGGACTTGAGGTCCAGGACCCTCATAAAGGCCCGGCGCCTCGAGGGGGGCCGGGGCAGCATGAGTACCATCCAGCTGAGGGTCCTGGAACGCGTACGCCCAGCGCTCCATGCCCAGATCCTTGAGAGGCAGACCCGTCTGGAGTCGAGCGGTAAGTGGCCAAGCATTGCTGTGTGAGACAGGGCATGTTGCAGTGTGCTGGTTGTCTGATACTTGCCTGTATCTGTGACATAGGCCATGTACGCGTGTCTGTGTGCAGGGACCTCATGGTCATGCATGTGAGACCAGTAATGTGTGAAGCACACGGTTGGTGTATGTGTTTAAATGCAACACGGGGAGCCCTATGCGGAATGGACACATCAGAGCATGCCAGTCTCTGTTCCTGGACATGGGTGGGGGTGAGGATGGGTGCTGATGCATGTACATGTATGGTGTCCATGTCTGTGTGTCTGACCTGCGTGTCTGTGACTTGTGAATGCCATGGATGCATGACACATGTCTGTGACAATGTTCAGAATCACTGATGCAGCCTAGTTATCCTTGCATCCACTGTGTCTGGGGTGTACGAGTCCAGATGGATGAAAGTACGGTGAAGTGTGTGCATGTGATAGGCATGACCCATGATGCATGTGAGTTCAAAAACAACATTGTATGTTTCAAGAGTCCCTTGGACATGTTTGCTAATGTCCATAGCATGCGCCATGCCTGTTACTGCATGTGTTTTGCCTGCACTGACCCATGTGTTGTGGAGGGACATGATGGAAGTGATCTTTGACAGTGCCACTCATCTGCTATTGCTTCCTGTCTAGGAGACAATTGTACAGTACCCTGATGCTTGTGTTCTATGTCTCCCTCTACACAGCGCAAAGTGAAGAAGAGGGCGGAGACGGCGCTATGGAGCAAAGTGGCGGGGATGCCCCCACGGCTGCAGCGGAAGGGGTGGGTGAGCCCCCACAGGGGCTTGCAACGGCGGAAGACGGGGTGGAGCCATCCAGGTTGGTGGTTTCCACAGAGGAGGAGGAGGCCGCTACTGAGCCGCACATGGGGCCTGGTGGGGGCATCCCTGCTGGTGCAAGTGGTGCAGTCCAGGGGCAAGGACAGGAGGCAGCACAGGTCACTGTGGAGGTGCCTGTGCATGTCACTGTCCCTGACACTGTGACTGCACCACCATGCACTCGCAGGGATGCCCCATCCCAGGTCCGTCCGCAGGTAGGGGGGATGTCTATGTCATCTGACTCCCCTCCACCTGCGGACGAGGGGACCCCTGGCCATATGGAGAAGGTACTGATTGGTGTCGCGTTGCGCACGGGTGTCATTCGTGATGAGGTGCGTGCTTCCCGGGGGGAGCACGCACGTCATCACGAAGGCCAAGGTGGCCCAGTTGGGAGCGCCCGTGGTCAGGGGTTTTGTACATGTGTCGGGCACTCTGGCAACCCTCTCCTCCTCTGTGGAGGCTATGCGCCCGTCGTTCTCCATGCCGTCTTCCGGCCCAGATGCCACCAGAGCCCCCTGTGGACCTGCCCCTACCTACGCAGCCAACTCGGTGGGGATCCCATCCCTGCCACAGTCGGGAGTCGGAGGTCCAGCAGGGGTGGACACACCAGCAACTGGACCCCTGCAGATGGAGGATGTGACGGCATCATCGGGCAGGGCACGTGCACGACGGCGTCGGTGGATTCCATCAGCCTGGATGCCGTCGTGCTGGCACAGGCAGTTGCGTGGGAGGCAGTGGCAGGCTCGACGTGGGAGGCATCATGGCTCGGGGCCGTCAACATCAGGGGGGCAGGCATCGGCCGGAGGGCAGGAGAATTCTGGAATGGGATTGTCTTCCGTGTGGGAGCGGTTGGGCCAGCAGATAGGTGCGGAGCGGCAGCAGGCAGAGGAGGAAGGGCTCACAATGATCAGGGTGGAGAACTCCATGCGGAGGCCGCTGAGGCGGGCTGAGTGCCTTGTGGGTATTCGCAGGGAGTTGGAGCTGGACACTGCATTATCCCTGCGAGTCCTCGGGGCCAGGGAACATGCCCGCCTCCAAGCCATTGAACAGGAGTTCGATGATGCCGTGGCCCATGACAACAACCAGTGAGCCGTCGGACTAGTCCGCTGCCCTTGTAAATAGTTATGTAGTTAGTGTTAGGTTTCCTTTGCTTTTTTATTTATTTTTGACCTTTTGGACAATGGACCACATTTTTGTATATCGTTTTTTTATTAGGTAGTATTATTAGATAGGTTTCATTTCTTCAGTTGGGATCATGGACCCTGAATTGTTTATCTGTATATAGTTGACTGTTGGATTTTAGTTTTTTTTTGGGATTTACCCATGTAGCAATGGTTTTCGGTTTTGTTTTTCCCTTGGATTTACTTTTCTGAACTGTGACTTTGGACACCTTTCCTTTGGATTATGATTTGTGGTTTTTCATTATTTTATGGACATGCTGCTTTTGGTTTTTAATTCCCATTGTCGTTAGTTTATTTTTAATTCCATTTATGTTGCTTTTAATAAATTTTTTTCATCAAACTTCAATGTGTAGTATCATTTCATTGGTTTCATGCATATCATGATATGGGTTTTGACATTCACTTACACCCATTGTGTGTATGTGAGGGACATGTGTTCATTTACATACTTGCCATTGGGGTTGTATCATGTAATTGGCATTTCTAAGTGGGTGGATGCAATACTTGGGTGGGTGTTTGGCATGTGGAGGCTGCCCATAAGGGCCAGGGATCTAGATTGTGATGACGTGTTGGCCGGTGGACATGAGTGGGGGCCTGCTGGCAGGTGCCCCGCAATGCTGGTGGTTGGGGGTGCAGGGGGACATGAGTGGGACATGAGTGGGGGCCTGCTGGCAGGTGCCCCACAATGCTGGGGGGTGGGAGTGCAGGGGGACATGAGTGGGACATGAGTGGGGGCCTGCTGGCAGGTGCCCCGCAATGCTGGGGGGTGGGGGTGCAGAGGGACATGAGTGGGAAATGAGTGGGGGCCTGCTGGCAGGTGACCCGCAATGCTGGGGGGTGGGGGTGCAGGGGGACATGAGTGGGAAATGAGTGGGGGCCTGCTGGCAGGTGCCCCGCAATGCTGGGGGGTGGGGGTGCAAGGGGACATGAGCTGGTGATCAGTAGTGCAAGGAGACATGTGCCTTTGCTGGAGGACATGCCCATGTTGGGTGGGCTGCCTGCGGGACATGACATGGGATGCAGGGTAGTCCCCTGTGGTGTGGGCTGCCTGGAGGGGCCGTGGAGGGTGTACAGGGAAAACCTGGGCGGACCCACACTGCCAAATCACGTGTAGGACTCCCTGGCACCCCCGAAATACACGTACCCTGCTGAAATTGCGTGGGAAACTTCCCACGCACCCCTGAAATACACGTACCCAGGCCAATCGCGTGTGAAACTTCACGCAAACCCCAGTTGTACACGTACACCGCTCCCCCAGGCCTGATCGCGTACCCTGCTGAAATTGCGTGTGAAACTTCCCGCGCACCCCAGTAATACACGTACCCTGCTGAAATTGCATGTGAAACTTTCCGCACACCCCAGTAATACACGTACCCTGCTGAAATCGCGTGTGAAACTTCCCGCGCACCCCAGTAATACACGTACCCTGCTGAAATCACGTGTGAAACTTCCCGCGTACCGCAGTAATACACGTACACTGCTGAAATCGCGTGTGAAACTTCCCACGCACCCCAGTAATACACATACCCTGCTGAAATCAACTTCCCGCGCAGCCCAGTAATACACGTACCCTGCTGAAATCGCGTGTGAAACTTCCCGCGCACCCCTGAAATACACGTATCCAGGCCAATCGCGTGTGAAAACACCCGCACACCCATGAAATACACGTACCCAGCCCAATCGCGTGTAAAACTTCCCGCGGACCCTGAAATACACGTACCCAGGCCAATCGCGTGTGAAACTTCATGCGAACCCCAGTTATACACGTACCCGCTCACACAGGCCCTTTCGCGTGTGGAAGTTACCGCAAAACCCATAATACACGTTCCCCGCTTGGCGTTTGCTGTTTGGCAGTCCGGTAAACTGGTTTTGGGTTGTCGCAGACCTTTGCGCTGGATTGGGGATTTTGATGACTTTTCCTTGCGCAAGGGCGTTCTTGGGGGCGTAACTGGCGCTGCTGCAGGGTCGCTGCGCCACTCTGCACCACAGCTGGTTTTGGAGGCTAAGATCCATGAATACGCTGTGCGCTATAATGGATTTTATCGCACGCGGCTGGCGCAGTCTATCACACGGGAACACTGTGCGCCAGCCACCTGCGCCACTTTTGTGGGAATTTCCATGAATTACGCTGTGTATTTTCTCGTAGGTCCAAAAATGTGTTAAACACATACACGTTTCAAAAGTTTTGATTGTAACTTTGATTGCATGTCTTTAAGTCAGACATGCCCCTTTAGGCCACTCCCAGAACTCAGGCCACACCCCCTTGTTAGAGCCTCGTCACCCCATTTTCTCATCCCACTTAAAGCACTGGATAGGGGCAATACATGTTAATTTGACCATGCACGGATACTGGAAATGCTGAAGTAAAAACAATGAAGTGCCAAGAATTCCCTAGGTATTCCTAATGGGTATGATGTATCACAAATCCATGCAGGCCCTGCATGGGGTTCTCACACACTGTGCTTTTCTGGGTTGCTTCTTTCCTCTTAGAAATACAGAAATATGTCCAAATCGACACACACAGAATCCCACTCTTTCCTGTTAGCTATGCTGCACCCCAGGATCACGTACTACCCCCAATGATGTTCAATGTTTACATGGATCCAAACAAGCAATCAGTTTACATGACACGTTATAAACAAACACATAAATAAATACATAAATAAATAAATAAATACATAAATAAATAAATAAATAAATACACTGACAGTTGGAGATAGAACAGTCAATTCTACTTCCACGTCTCTGCCAGAGACATTGGACCTCATCTTGGACACCATTCAGACCTGGATTTCTTCAGTTTACCTTAAACTGAATCGAAATCTCTATGTACACAGATCAATATAGGCAAATCCCAGTCGGTAATAAAATAAAAGTCCTGGTAAATTAATCTCAATGCTTTATCTCCCACTCTGGCATCTATGGCCGTGTCCTCGGGCTAGTACAATGACTAGGGCATTCCATTCAAATGTCACATTGAAAAGAAAACTGAAATAGCTTATTTTCAGCTCACTCTCATCCTGGGTTTTGCATCCTGACTACACCCAGCAACATTTCTTCCATTTTACAAGACCTATTGATGGTGGTCACACTGACCTGTCAGGCGTTCTCATCTTTAGCACCAGTCCTGTTCAAGCCTGCCATAGATGTCTCAGGTTAGCATGAATGTGATCATTAAACCCAAATGCTTATGAACCTCCACTGGCTCCCCCGCCACATTTGGATATTTACAAGCCTCTATGCATCATTTTCTAAGCCCCACATACTGAAAACCGGTCTAGTGAGGAACTAGTTTCAACTAGCTGGATGAAAACCCACATCCAGCAGGACCAATGCAAAGTTCATAGAACCCCTTAACACATGCAAAGAAAAAGTGAAGGAACAGGCCTACTGAATTTATGCTACCGCACTCGCAAGCTCCCTCCTTTCATATTCATACACTAAATACTCTTCCTCCTTACTAATCTATCAGGGTCCTCCAATCACACCCTATAAAAATCATAATAAAAAAAGAACACACACGGGGCAAGAAGCAACACTGTTTATTATAGCTGGGCGAGTACAAATCAAAGAGAACAGTGGACTGGAACTGAATGATGATAGCTGACATCGGGCATACAGCGAACATTAGTTTTATACTTAGAAAATATAATGGTCAAGACACTTAGAAACAATTGAATTCAGTATGTTCATATTTTGAAAGTATCCTAATAATCTTCTTAGCTGGGCTTCATCATATACTTAGTGCTAAATGTATGTTAGTGAAATGTGATTGAAACAAACAGATCATCGCCTTCCCGTGTGTCATCTCATCGCTTCTCACACCTCCCAGGGACCGTTTGTCATTAGTAAAATAACATTTGTGCTGACTGCCGGAACTTTATAACACTGCCATTGGTCAGCACCATTGAGAACGGAACATGAAACACCCTGCTTCGGGTGGGAATGGAGACATTCATAAGGTACCTCCTGGATAACAGCCTTCACAAGCCTTGTAGTGGATACTTAGAAGACTGGCCACCTCCCAGGGACACAGAGACTTACCATTGGATTGGTCCTCCCAGACACGCCACTCTGTTCAGTGTCCCTTTCCCATAGCAACCTGCCGATAGGCACTTGTGGCCATGTGAACGGTTCACTGGCTAAAGTACACTTCCCCTCTACCCACGTATGGACATAGTATTGACTTGCTGCCCTGTCATTACATGACCCAGGGTTGTCTTAGCTGCTTCGGTCTGCCTGTGACACACAGCTTGAGCTCCTTCTCCCTCCACCCTGGCAAATGGTGGGTTGATCAGGTGTTCTGAGCAGGTTTCCCTGGCAAAGTCCTGCCTGAGGGCATCCCTGTTAAATGTGCTTATCTGGGATTTTCTAACATCTAAGAATATCATAGAAGGGTTTCCCGGGGCCAATGACATGCGCAGTGTGTCCCTACCTCCAGCATTTCCCCGTGAGGATTTATTTCATGATGTGACTGTAGTTTGTTGGTGTTCCCATGTCTTCCTCCACCCCAGGAGGTGCCCCAACCCACCCAGGTGGTATGTGAGCCTCCCTGTCTGGCGCTGAATTAGCACCTTTAATACATTCACCGCTTCAATCGATCTTTCGCTCTACATCTCCTTCCCACTCATTTCTTTACCTTTCTCCCGACGCACACACACCAGTGTGACCCTGTTCATGTCCCCTTCTTCTTCGTACCCATCTAGGTATTCCCCGAACACCAGTGCCTTTTTCCCATCTGGTGAGCATTCGGCCCAAAGTGCATTGTAGTTCTCTAAATCTTGTAGCAGTTCTGCAAATATTAACTCTACATCATCTCACTCTCAGTCTTGCTTTGAGGCTACTCACCTAATACTTTATCAAGCTCAGTTTTATTTACTGATATTATGTAACTGGCTTTTCACTGGTGGCAGTTGCACCGGCCAATGACCCACTGACCAACGCAGATAGCGAATAGGCATCACAATGAGCACAGGGACAGATGTTTTGAACTTTGCTGCCAGGTGTGATGTGATTTCCTGGGTCTCCTTTATCATTCTTTCATGTATTGTTCCTATCTCCTAGACAGCTTCTATAAGAGTCCTGTTGGCTGCATCATTAGCAGGTATTGCTCTGTGACATGTGCTCTCGATCTCGTAGCAGCCATAAGGTCCAATATGTAGCGGTTCTGTAGGGCCAGCAGATGCAATGCTCGCAGCTCTTCTCTCTGTGTGTTCAGTGCATTTGCAGTTGCATTAGCCAATTGGAGCAGCTCATAACAAGTTATTTTAATCCATTTTGCATTAGCTGTTGTTTGAGCCCCAGGAAGCAGGAGAGAGGTGAAAAACACAGACGCTTGCTGAATAATTTCAAATGGGGTGGGGTAGTGTCTGAGCTATTGGTTGATTCCGCCGATATATAGTTACTCGCTCTCTTCCTCCTTGCTATCTTTGATTGTTCTGCTCGTGACTCTGCTGGCCCTTTTGCTTTATTCTTCCATTTCTCTGTGGATAGCTCATTGATTGACATCAAATTTACATGGGGCACCCCCAATGAATGGCTGTGGAGGATCACCAGGGCACATACTCCTCCCCAATCCGGTGGTAGCTGGGTGTACGTTTTTGTTCCACAGTCCCACCATACGTCCATCAGTGCCGCTGTGCCTTGTAGCAATGCCACAATGCTCATTGTCCTCTCGCAGCTGGTGTTCATCCCCAGCACCACCATCCCGCTTGCTATGAAAACAAAGAATACTGGATGAGCAGTTTTATATAGACTGTGGGGGTCATTCCGAGGTTGGTTCTAAGGGAAAAATGATGCCGATAAAGGAATACCGGCATCGCTTACCGCTACGAGCTATTCTGACCAGCCTGACCGCTATTAGCGGCATCGTAAATTACAGTGCCTCTAATAGCGGTTTGGGCGCGGGTACGCGGTCCACCATGCCGGCAATAGCGGCATGCCGTAAACTGGAGGAGATAACAAGTGAAGCGGACATGCAAATACCGGCTTCATGAAGGCGTAAAAAGTTCTTACCGGCATGCCGTAAAAACCGGCATCGCAGACCAACCATAAAATGCCTTGAGCAATGTTCCCAACTACCACAGGTGCACACAATCAGCACAGGTGGAGGCAGCAAACCCACATACCACACCCCCTCCCACACCAAGATGATTCCAATAGTAGTAGCATTACTGGAGCTGGAGGACATGCTTGCATTGCCACAACAACAATAACAGCCGGCACCACAGAGGAGACACAGGAGGAGAAGGAGGGTGAGACAGGCCCAGCATGCCCCACCAGTGCAGCCACTGTTACCACGCAGGCAGCCCCCAATCCCTCGCATCAGAAACAGTCCTTTCAACCTAACCCCTGAGCAGATCCACACCCTGTACCGTCTGGACCGGGACACCATCACCACCATTGTGGACCTGATACACGACAACATTGTCAGCCTCATTGAAATACTCACTGCCACCCCCCCTCTACTGAAGGTAGTGTCTGTGCTCCACTTCCTTGCAACAGGCACCTACCAGCACACAGTGGGGCACATGAATGGCATCTCACAACCCTGATGTTCTCTGATTCTGAACCAAGTGCTGGATGCCCTCCTCAAGCTCACAAGGGACTACATATCGCTATCACGGACTCCCCAGGAGATATTTGATACAAAAGTTGGCTTCCATGCACTGGCAGGCATGCCAAATTGTGTAGGTGCCCTCGACTGCACCCACGTGGAGTTGGTGGTTCTGCATGCCATGGAGGTGGTGTACCGCAACTGCAAGCAATACCACTCCGTCAATGTGCAGATGGTATGCAATGCCAGCAAGATCATCACACATTGCTGTGCCCGATATCCCGGATCAACTCATGACTCTATGCGGAACTCCACGCTACCACGCTTCATGGAGCGACATGCTGGACGACGTGCCTGGCTGCTTGGTAAGTTGCAGGACTTTACATGGCATTCAAATGGGGGGAGAGATGCACACACCACCATGCTGCCAATGTTGATGTGACTGCACAATGTGCACATCACTGAACACTGTCCCCCAAAGCATCACAAACGGTACATGACACCCAAATCCCATATGAATGAAGTATCACTACATCACTAACAGGAAACCACCCTACATCCCACAACACGTGCACC
Organism: Ambystoma mexicanum; assembly: GCF_040938575.1. Taxonomy (NCBI): domain Eukaryota; kingdom Metazoa; phylum Chordata; class Amphibia; order Caudata; family Ambystomatidae; genus Ambystoma; species Ambystoma mexicanum. The sequence continues at coordinate 142,615,160 of NC_090924.1, forward strand.
ACTCATCAGCACCCCTCACCCTCCGTAACGCCATCCAGCACCATGCAGTGCATATGCACTATGTTGCTGTCTCCAGCATATCACCACACAGGACAAGCATCCCTGGGAGTGCATCAAACTGAACCAACTAGGGAATCCACTGTCTGTCACCGGGCCGCCTCACCCACAAGAGTGCTGCATGTCACCATGGGAATGATCTGCGCTGATTGCCCAATATTGCACAGACCACTGCCAACGCTCCCTCTAAGTAAATCTCACAGAACACAACACCTCACAAATTTGAGACTAACACAGCTGTATGCGTACACGATGCATGTGCAAAAAGACGTCAGTGCACACCATGTGTCATCTTGAAGATGCAACCCACACCATTAGTCCATTGGCACAGGACACATTGAGGGACTGAAAATGGCGTAAATACATCCAGGGACATGTGCATGTGGCCAACGATAATCTGCAGGCATGTGTGACTAGTACAGCTGTCCATCATGAATCGACTAACATTTACTTTTATTGCCTCTCATGCAGGTGATAGTGGCTATCCCTTGAAGCCGTGGCTCCTCACCCCTGTCCGAAACCCACAGAACAGGCATGAGGAGGACTACAATCGTTCCCATACCCGTACCCATGTGGTCATCGAGCAGACCTTTGGCCTGTTGAAGGCACAATTTCGCTGCCTCTGCCAGTCGAGTGGGGCACTCCTCTAAAGGCATGAGAAGGTGGGCAAGATCATCATGGCATGTGTCATGCTGCGCAATATGTGTATCTGCCGGAACGTGCCCCTGCCCCCTGACATTGAACTGCTACCACCTGGTGATGATGAAGGGGATGAAGAAGATGTGACTGGACATCATCGCGCGCCGATGCGCAGGAGGGAAGGGCTGTGCGCCAGTCAGTGATTGCACAATATTTCTGACACACATGGCAGCAGAGAGTGACATGATAGTTGGACAGAGGGCACTGGTTGTGTGGGTACATGTCCATATGCACTGTATATGAATAAATGACACATGTGCAATGATGAATGTCCACTCAGGTCTTGCTTTTCACACAACGGGTGTATTAAATATAACAATGTTAACGAAAGTGCAAAAACCCTCCACCACCATCACCCCCCTCCCTCACAACTCCCCCACACACCCTCACCCCCTCCCCATCCCACCACAACTCCCCCACACACCCTCACCCCCCGCCCGCTCCCCCCACAACTCCACCACACAAGTCCCATCAGGTCTCCAATGCCTACATGAGGCTGCCCTGACTATCAATTGGCACTCCCTGGTCCAGATGGTGGCATGTCTTGCCGGCGCAGGGTACGTGCCAACCTGCGGAGCGGGGTCATCTGGGTCGAACTAGATGATGACGGTGTAGCTGCCTGCTGGGATTGTGTAGCCAGATGCCCTGCCTCCAGGGCATCCGCTATGTGGCCTAAGACCTGGCGGAGGGCCGAGACCTCCTCGCAGAGGCGGCTGGTGTTATCTGCAAAGGATTTGGCCATGGAGACGGTGTTCTCCATGATGGACCTGCCTAGAGAGGTGAAGTTCTGATGTCACTCCTGTCTGGCCAGTCTGTTATCCTCAACAAAATGACGTACAAGGGCAGTCAGGTGCACCTGTGGAGGTTGTTGGTCCCTGGCTGTCCTGCTCAGCCTGCTCAGCATCCCTACTCAGAAAAATGGGACTGAAGTGTGCTTCCATCTGCTCCTGATCAGACTGCTCCGGGGGGGTGGTGTGGTCAATATCGAGGGAAGATATTTGGGGGGATGCCTGTGGACTTGGCATACAGACCACTTCCAATGCATCGTATTCAACGGGCACCCATATATCATCCTGTGGGTCCTCCACAGCCAGGGGTGCTGTGGCTGCCACCTCCCCAGCCAAACTGGACTTCTCGGAATGTGGTGCCTCGCCTGATTCCTCAGGATGGCCAATGGGTGGTGGTGCTTTGCCCTCTACGGGCTTTGGCGGCACCGGTGCAATGGCAACCTGAGGTGTCTTGCCTGTTGGTGCACGGCGGCCCCTGGGTTGTCCCATCGAGGTCGAAGGGTGGTTGGCATCATCCAGGGACCTCTTCCGGGGTGTGGTCTTGGCAGGGGTTGCATCCTGCCCATCGCATTCAAGATCAGAGCCTGTGGGGGTCGAAGAGAGGGACGGCATGAGTGATGTTTTGATAGGCATCATACATACATTTGGATAATTGATCATCCACACAATTGGGAGTAATAGGCATTTGTGTTTGGATGAGCACGTTGTTTGATACATGGGTGGGTTATGCAGGCATACGTCAGCTTCACTCATTTTGGCCAAGAGCTATGCTATCTGACATGCACATTATTTGGGGCCTGCGCACTGTGTGACTCATGCCATTTACATCTTTGTGTGCTATGCGTCAGGTACCACATTGCCTTGCAGCAGGCATCTGCATGTGTCTGTGATGCTGCAGCCCTGGAGGACCTGGTTTCTTATCATCAACTCGTCGTTGTCCCAGCGACATGTGCTGGCCATCACTCTCAGTCTGGCGCAGAATTGATCGAGAGATTCTTCCTCCCTTTGCTTCTCTCTGCAGAACAAAAATCTTTCATAGTCGACATTCGACTGTGGAATGAAGTGGTTTTCTAGCGCAGTCTTGACAGTGTTGTAAGTAACTACTGGCAGGGTGAGTGATTCATAGATGCGCATTACGTCCAGCCCGGCCGAATACAGAAGGGTCGCCCTTTTTGCATCATCGTTGGTGGTTCCGGTCGCTGTAAAGTACATCTCGAGCTTCTTAACCCATAGTAGCCACCTGGGTCCTAGTTTGGACGGGGGCCCCGACGTGTCAAACTCCTGCATTGGCAACAGCGACCCCTGTTGTGTCCTCACCGCTCTTGTCGCAACTTCCGTATCTTCATCGCTACTGGCCATCTTCACAGGTGCCTGTGCGTGGGTGTCTGTGCGTGGGTGTGTTAGAGGCCGCAAACCTGGCTGGTGTAAGGCTCAACGTACCTCCTGCTGTTGTCTGTCGCCTTTTCCCCTTGTGTCCGGCTTTTTTTTTTTGGATTGTCCCCATGTTGTTGGGGACAGTCAAATGTTCCAAAAATTCACCCTCTCTTCTCTGGGTAGCAGCGCACGAGCACCTTTTCAGGCTGCTACTTCTCTGAGGAGAAAAGGACGTTCACGCTCGGTCCGCGTCGTGTCCTCGCGTAATGATGCGGATTGTGCGCCCACTTACGTTGGGCGAACGCTGTGGCGGCAATCCTGCCTCGTCACCAGTTGTTACATATGGCCCCGCGGCCCTCACATGCATACGCACACGCACTCATGTAAGGAGGACACGGGACGTGATGTTGCTTGCTACGCGTCCCGGCGGCAACTGCCGCACGGACGCAGTTTATTCCGACTGCGCATGCGCGGGTCCACAACGAGGCCCGCGCATGCGCGCTACAATAACCTGGGACGTCACATATGCATGTGTTGGACCATGGCTTGACTCTTTGGACTGACATATTGGTTGACTTTCATCAGACTCGGCATTACAATGTTTTCTTAGGACACTTACCTCCATTGCCTGATGTTGTGGCACCACACTCCATCTCGTCAACACCTTTGATCCCCTCCATCCCGATCATGCTGGCGCAGTTGTCCTCCCATGGTGTCAGCTTGATTGGTGAGCTGGGACCTCCTCCTGTTCCCATTGCCTGACTCCTGTTCACTGAGAGTATATTTTGTACTCTGAGTTGCAGGTCATCCCAGCGCTTGCAACAGTCTTTGATGGTGCATGGGGTGTTCCCAACAGCTGGCTTTTTGAACAACAAGTGCTCAGATCTCCTTTTTTTTAAGAATTGCCTCCCTCTTCATGTTGTTTGAAAAGACTATCCCTGCATGCTCCTGCAGTGTCCCGACCAGTATCTCCGGCTCATCCTCATTAAATCTCTCCTTGCGCTGGCGGGCAGCTCCCTTCTTTAGGGCCTTGGGCATAGTGGTGTGATAGGAGAATGTTCCCAGTGCAACAACAGAGTCCAACGGGTCCTGTGTGTTGAGGATGGCAATGGATTGTGTTTTTAAAGATGGCCGCCGTGCTCCTTCCCGTTCCTGTGCGATGATGCTACTTCCGGTTCTGCTTATTAGCGGTGAACGTTATTAGCGGTCATCGCTACTAACGGTCAGCGCCAATAACGGTCACCGCTAATGCCGCATTGTACCTTGTCGGTAGTGCTATCTGCGCTATGCTTGATGCCGCTAAGGGCATTTTGGGTGCCTTTAACGGCAAGGTGGTAATGACCTTACCGGAATGGCGCAAAGTTTGTGCCTGCAAAGTCGTAATAGTCCTCTTTTAGTGGACTGTTGACTGCCCGGAAACGCTATTTATGCCATGCTGGTAAGGACCGTTACTTACCTCCAAACTCAGAATGAGGCCCTGTGTGATGTTTTTCATCTATCCATGTTAAGGCATGCACATTAGCATCTCATATTCTCCTGCACCCAGCATCTATTTTCTTCACCAGCCTTTTTTGGAACCCCACCAGCCCTCGGTGCGACATTGTACCATCCCTCTTTCCCGTTTTCCCATTTTCGGTTGTGGTACACCAAACCCTTTATTCACATTAAGGGTCTAGTGTGGCTCAAGGGTATATCGTGTCCTGCTGAATACTTACAGAATATTCTCTTGTGGGCAGTGACCACCTGTTTTCCCTTCTGTGCACCTTCAGTGTTATATCATGTGCTTGGTAGTTTTCTTCTGGGCAATGCTTTCTAGTTGTATATAGTTGTCTTCACACACCTCCTCCTCCTCATCTATCCATTTTACTTCTACGGTGTTCCCCTGGAACATCCCCCTGGTTTTGCACAGAGACATATGCATCAGACATCATCCTTCCTGAACTGTCACCTCTTCCACATACAATACTGCAGGTCAACCCATGCTGATTGTCGCTGCCTTTTCTATGGCAAGCGCTGCAGCCGCAAGCAGGTTAAGTGTTCCTGCAGCACTGGGTCCAGAGTACCACTATAATATGCCATTGGCTGGTGTCCGTGTGGCTTATTTCTTGTGAGGACAGCCGTCATCACTGAGCCATCTGAATGTGAGAATCAATAAAAAGTGACTCTGTAGTTTGCGGTGGCAAGTAATGGCGCGTGGACCAGTGCGTCTTTTAGCTCTATTTCTGATGTCCAATTTAGTTTCCTCTTCTCTTGTTGTGCTTCTTTAAGGCCCTGCAATAGGGGTTTTGTGAATGTGGAGTAATCAAACACCCATGCCCTGCAGTAGTTGCATATTCCCAGGAATTTCTGCTTTTCCGTCTGTGTGTAGACGTGTGTGGAGTGAATTGCCTATTATTTTGCACCCTTCGATGGACATTATCTGTCCCAGGTACACCACCTCTTTCTCGCAATATTTCAATTTTGCTTTGTCCGCTTTGTATCCCTTGTCTGCTAGCAATGTTGGCAAGTCCACTGAATAAGCTCTAGACTCTTCCTCTATCTCACTGCATATCAACAGATCATTGACATAGTGGCTCACTATGCTGGGCATTTGTACATTACTCAGGTCCACCTGGATCCCTCTGTTAAAGATGCTAGGTGACACAAAGTACCCTTGTGGCAGTCAAGTGTGCTCGAATTTGATTCTACGATATGTAAACACTTTCAAATATCTTGAATTGGAATAGAAAAGTAGGCGTTTTTTAAGTCAATGGGCCTCATTACGATCTCAGCGGTAGCCATGCTGCTATTGGCGGCATGGCTGCTGCCGAAATCGCATCCGGGTCTGGGTTCTCAGATTGAGGAATTACCGGGCCATTCCGAGTTCCAGGGCCCGGTAATTCCTCCTTCTAGGAACCCGGGCCCGGACCTTCCCCATTCCCATTTCAGCCCCCATAGGGCTGAATGGGAATGGGAGAGGGAGCAAACAACGGGCCGATTACGAGCGGCCCGTTGTTTGCTCCCTCCTCCCCTCGCGGGACCCGCTCTGCACATCTGGTGAAACCAGACGTGCAGACCGGGTTCCGTGAGGTGACCTCGTAATCAGACGGCACCGGCACCTTTAAAGGCGCTGTTAACCCCGTACTGCCTGGGTTATAATGAGGCCCAATGACTGTGAAGTACTTCGCATTTTGTCAGGATGTTGCATAATTTTGTGGCAGGGTTTGGGACAAAAGGAAACTCTGCCTCAACCACATAATTCAGAGGGCGTGAATCCTGTTCGAACTTCCATGATCCATACTTCGATTTCTTTATCAGGTATATCGCTGTGTTGTATGGTGATGAGGATTGGTCTGGATGATGACCTTTTGCCATAATGTATGTAGAGTGAAGTATTTTCCCTCGTCTGCTTCTCTAGGCAATGGGTATTGTTTTGCCCAGGGCAATAGTGTCCCTTCTTTTAGTTTTATCACCACTTCCCCCACCCATTTCAGTACCCCTACATCGTGGGGCCCCTTGGACCAGAATTTCTCCGGCTCTTATTTTTAGTTCTTCTTCTGTGTGTTTGTTACCTTTTATCACTGACTGCATTAGTATTGGTACCAGTTTTTCATTACTTGAACTGGAAAAAGTTTATGTGCTTGAAACACCATTTCTCTGTCCTCTTCCTCATTGGAGAACAGTTGTTCATACGATACTCCCAGTAATGTCAGTGTAGGGTCGTTGCATAGCACTGTGAACCATTCCATGCTGTCATTGACTGTACCACAGAGAATCACCATGTCTTTGCGTACCAATACCTCCTCTAGCCATTCATATCATCCTTTTAACACTATGGTCTGAACAGGAATTCTGAGGCCAATCGGAACATTTCCCCTTGTATCCCCGGGACCCATCCTACTAAGTTCTCAACCTCGTACAGGACAATGCTTGGGTACAAGGGCTGTGCTCACATGGTGCTCTGTGTGTACGCTGCCAAGAGAAGTGTGGCCACGCATGTAATAGATGCCTGGCATTGTGCACACCATCCCTTTCTCTGTAAATTAGATTGTTTTATTTAGCTTGCTGAACAAATCTCGCCCTAGTATATTGATAGATGTGTATTTTGCATATAGTAGTGGTGCTACGATGTGTTGCTTCCCTATTGTCAGTGTTAAATCTCTTGTTAGCAGAACTGAGACCACTGGCCCAGAGAAGCCCTGCGTATCCATTATCTTGTTTGATAGTGGGAATTCCCCCTCCCTGATGCAGGATTTGGTTGCTCCTATGTCTATAAGAAAGGAACATTCTCTTGGTCATATTTTCACTGATATCTCAGGTTCCTCTTTGGGGTCATCAGTTACTTCTAGGACTGGAAACACCCAGGCTTTCTGTGCCCCCCTATTGTTGTGGGATACCTGGTGGAAAAAGAAACAGATTTCCCCAGACAATGCTAACCCTGGTGTAGTGCGGCACTACGTTCTGTCCTAGCACCGGTAACACCACTGCTGGTGGTTGTGTCATAGTTGGGGCTGCTATCCCACCATCCATTGTCCCTCCTTGTGCCTGCATCCCACCCTGCTGTGTGGGCATTGTTGCCTTTTGTGGCTGTGCGGAAAGAAGCTGTATCTATTGCCACTGTGGCTGTACTGTGCCGAACCCCTGTTATTGTACCACTTGTATCGCTTGTGTCTGGGCTTGCTGCACAAAAGTGCAAGTGCATGCCAGGTGTCCCATTTTCTGGCATATATAACACGGTCCGAAGACCCTGTAACCTGACCCTCTATATCCCCCTCTTCTTCGTTGCAGGTACCCTCTTCGCATCGGGAGGAATCCCCGCGCATGTAATTCCCTTGTGGTGGGGTTCCTCATGGTGGTGCATATGGCAGCTGCATGTAGCTCCCTTGCTGTGTCATGCTCCTTGTGTGAAACCTTCCCTGTGGTGCAGGTGCCACTGCTGCGGCATCAGGCATGGCATTGCCCCTTCCATGGTGTACTTTGCCGGTTTGCTTTGAACACGTTTGTTTTCTGCTTTGGCAGCATTCACTGCAGCCTATTTCTCACTTTTTTGTTTTTGTTTGTAATAATGCACTATTGTTGCCTGTATTTCAGACTGCTCTTAGCTTCAATGCCCACCAACTTATCTAATGATGCTGGTATTTCTGTCGGCAGTCCCTTATGTGATAGAACAAGGGTACACATACATCCCAGGACCTCTGCGTCTCTTGTGTACATAGGTCCTGCTCGCGTTTTATATAATCTGCTGGGTCGTCATCACTTTTCATTTGATGAGCCATTACTAATCCCAAGGTCGTAACTGCCAGAATACATACTTCTCAGAACCTCCAAGACGTGTGATTGACAGTTGTTAAAGGGAGATCCATCATGGGCATATGTGCTTAATTTCACCCCTTTGTACCTCGCCTGGTTCCATATTTTGTCTGACTGCTCTCCTATGATGGCTGTGAATAAACATTTTGTGCCCCTATCACTAATGTCACCCCTGCCATCTTATTCTTGAGTGCCCGTATCCACTTACTGGCCTCGGTCACTTTGAAGGGCAGACTGCATATGAGATTATTTGTGTCCAGCATTTACCATAGTAAATAATGCACATCCCCTCTCCCTTTCTGTATTAAAGGTATTCCTTGTGTCTTAGGACCTATCCCTTCTCCTTTAGTGGCCTGCGTTAGTCCCATTTTCACTTTCCCTACCCTGCTGCGGAGGGAGGTAGACCAGTCCCTGTCACTTCCGTCACTGACCTGTCATTTTTGCTCTTTTCGCCCCTCCTTCTTGTTTTGGGGTGTCCATTCGTCACTGTCACCATCACTCTAATCTTTCCGCAGCAGTCTTTCGTCTGAGGCCGCATCGTCCTTGTCCCCTCCCTCTGCTTTTTTCTTCTCCTCCTCTTCATCTAATTTGAATTGTAGTCTCCCTTATAGCCATTCTCCTTTATCTCCCTTACTTTTCTTCCATACCTCTTCTTCTATCACCCTCCCTGCCTCACCTAATAATGTGTCAACCTGATGTTGAGTATTCTTCTCTGTTTCTGCTAAATATTTCCTCTCCCCCCCTTGTGTGTAGTTCCTCCCTTTGTGCCTCTGTGTCCTTTTCCCAGTTCTTTTTTACTCAATCCCCTCCTGATGTTTCCTGCTGGGAGTTTGTATACCCCACTGCAGGCCGTAGTGATGGGTAGACACTATAGGGTGGGGGCGGTAAGCTTGGTATGCCCCCTCCTGTGGTCTCCTCTTCCTCTTTTTTACCCTTTTCCCCTGTGGTCTCTACGCAGAACTTCCAGAGCCCCAATATGTTCTGTCTGCGTTTCAACTTAGAGCCTTTGTATTTTTTTAATAAGTACGAGAATGTATTTTCTATTATTTTGCAGTCATAAGTTCCCTCTCCAGTCCATGCATGGAAACACTGACCTGCACTCTCCTGAGTCCATTGAAAATGATACTTTAGTATTTTATCGTGATACTTGGGCAATTTTGACTCATATGATTCAGGGGGCTAAATAAGCCATTATTCCCCCTTCCCCTATTGTGTTGTATCCCAGCTACCCTATATGTCCTTTACCCTGCTCTCCTGTTACGCACACACTCACTCCCAATCTCACCTAACTCAGTGGTCACGCTGGCCCTCTCCACAGGCCCAACCGGGCACTCCAGTCATCATACTGGCCCTCACCACAGGCCTGACCATTCTCTCAGTGTTAGAATCCAACTGCCCTCTCCACGGGCTCACCATTCCCTATGTTAGAGCTAGTATGCAACGCACCTCCTCTGCACTGTCTGCACACAAGCACCGGTAAAATGCCTAGTGCATTATTTTACAAGTGGCACCTCCTGGTGTTGACCACGAGTTCACGCCATAAAACCACACTAACTACCACACTTGTGTCCCTTTCTCTGCCTCAAAACATAAAAAAACACAACTCTTACACAAATGACGCAACTATACAATCGCTGGTGCTACGAACAACTCCTGTCTGACAGGGTACGCCACTTACTACGCACCCTTCTCGGTTTAACTCCCCATTAGGTGGTATGCACTCATTTCAAATACTACTATCACTGATCGTCCTTCCTCCTTGAGGATGCCTCCAACACACCATAAAAATGTTTCCCTACCCTGCCATGGGCATGCAACCACTATGCGGTGCATTTGCGCACGTTTATACTCACATCCTAGAGACCCTCGAGTCCCCTCACAATGAGCCTCCAGAACAATCTCACCCCTCAGACTGAGTGCAGGCGGTGCTCAGGACTAGGCAGACTTTTGTGAACTCTGCATCTGCAGGGCCTCCTCTGTGATGCGTGTTGATCAGGTCTGCGGTCACCGGACCCGCACCCCCCGAGTGGGTGATCTGGATACCCTTAGCTAACCGGGAGGACTGAGGATCTCACTGGGGCCTCCAAAAATATATCAGGGGTCCTGATATATCGTAATGAAAAAGGAGCACAGACATGCCAGGATGCAATGCTGTTTATTAAAGCTGGGTGAGCACAAATCAAACAAAACAGTGGACTGGAACTGATTGATGAGAGCTGACATCAGGGCATAGAGCGTAAATGTGTTTTATACTTACAAAATACAATAATCAAAACACTTAGAAACAATTCCAATTCAGTATGTTCATATTTTTGATGTTTCCCAAGAACTAATTGGCTAGGCTACGTCACATCCTTAGTACGTCACATCCTTAGTGCTAAACGTATGTTAGTGAAATGTGAATGCAGCAAACAGATCAAGAGTATCCCAACATGGCACCACATCTCTTTTCACCCCTCCCTCTGACAGTTTGCAATTAGTAAAATAAAATGTTTGCTGACTGCCAGAAATGTATTATACTGCCATTGGTCAGCACTATTGAGAATGGAACTATTCCGACGTAAGTCGGAAGCGGCTGTGTGGCGTGTGAGACTCTTTGCGAAGACGCCGGTTCGTGACACAGTGCGGCTTGACTTTACGTTGCGCACGCTGCTAGGTCCTTTCCTCTAATCCGCGGAAGACCGTGGAAGCCCGAGGAGGAGGAAGACGGGAGTGAAAAACGCGAAGAAAACGCGTGGAGGATCCTAGTAGGCAGCAGAGGGGAGTGAGACTGCTCTGACTGGGGCCCTCCGCGGATTCTGTAGTTCCTGTCCATAGCGTACCAGGCTAAGGCAGCCCAAGACAGGATCGATTGCTGCCGCCTGTGACATTACACCCACGCCAACGTATGTTCCTGCCGGCCCACTAAGCCCGTGAGCACTGTGCTTTGCGGGGCGGTGGATTGCCGGAGGACTAACAGTGAAGGTAACTATAGCTGTGTACCGTGGCTGTGGCGGTGAATTTATTGTGAATTTATTCCACTGAGGTAGTAGTGGAGTGTACATTACGCTTTTTTTTCCTTGCCCTTCGCTGCCCTCCCCCCCCCTCTACCCCGTCTTCCATTTTTGGCCCTTCAGATGGCTCCCAGACGGTCATCGGATTAAGAAGGGAGTGTAACAACTCGGGAAGATTGTGCCCTCTGAACCGTTGAGCTTGACAAGGGGCTGGGGGGTAAAGGATACTGATAAAAAAAAAAAAAAAAAAAATAAATAAATAAAAAAAATAAAATAAAAAGAGACACTAGTTGGACCTTAGTCCGTGGTGCATCAGTGCCAGCAGGAGCCAATAAGCCGAGAGATTAAATCTACTTTCTGAGTGCGAGCTATCTATTCCAGTCTTGGCTTAAATGCAACCAGGAAGTGAGCGGAATCACACCACATACAACCTTAGGAAGTCTAAGGCTGTAATAACACCGGTGAATATTCTGAACGAAGAGGTCCCTATGGGTAAGCGTAAGCCAAGAAAGGCTCAACCAGCTAACCAAGATGCTATTACTAAATTTTTTCCTGTCAATCATCCATGTGAAATTAATTCCACTGTGATTGAGGAAGATCCGCAGGACCAGCATGACAACGACCTATTGAGTGTGTCTAATTTTGATGACATTGACAATAATTCATTATTGGACTTATGTCTCAATATTCAAAGATCTATGACACCATTACCTGTTCTAAGGCCGACCAATACCGTCAAGGTGCAGGTAAATAGATCGAGATCAATGATCTCTGAGGAACGGCCAGTGGTTGGGGGACAGGAGAGACTGTCCATTTCACCGAACCTTGCGATGGTCTCTATTGAGGATGACCCGGATGTTGAAACTGACCAAACGGATAAGTCTTACCCAGGAGCAGTGGAAATCGCGGAGATTCAGTCATCTGTGGTATCGCTGCAATTTGCATTAAAAATCTTGCTGAAGATGTCGGGACGTATCCTAGCCAATATTGAGTCCCTAACAATGATGGAAAAAGAGAGAGGAAGGAATTCTGACGAAGCAGAAATAAATCTGTCTGACGCTATTCATATTGCTGATGTAATTGGAGGGCAGCAGAGCCTGGAAATTGATGAAGAGGCAAATAGCCCTAACCCATTCTTCTCTAAAAAACAGAAGAGGCTGGCCAGAAAAGCAGGAAAGCCGAAAAAGTCTGGTGCGAAGTCTACTTCAAAGGCAGTGCAGAAATCATTAACTCTGCCATCCAAGAAGAGCAGGAAAAAATTAGCCAGAGCAAAAAAAAGGAAAGCAGCCGGTGAGGGTTGCCTGACCAGCTGGCTTCTACCTGAACAAACGGAGGAACTGGAAGTCGAGGAGGAGGAAGAACCAGGGGAGGTTGAGATAGCCCATATAACTGTAGAAACGGTGCTAAGTGAACCAACAGTGCACGAAGTATTAGAAGACAAAGAGGATGAAGTCACTATGGATAATAAAACTACGAAGAAAGGAAGCCGAATATGCTTGATTAAGAATTTATATCAAGGCAAAAATACGAAGTGGCTATCGCGCTCTGAGCTTCTGACAAGACTCTACTCTGTTCCACAACTACGGGTACTTAAATCAGAAGACTTCCAATTTGTGGAACCTCTGAAAGGTCCTAATAACTACGTTTCAGCATTACACTGTAAGTTCATAGCAACGGCTGAGCTGCTCAGAAGCTTTAAAGTGGAACTAAAAACAGTGGATGTTGAAGTGGACGCTGATATAAACGAAATAGACCTGAATAGTATCGAGGAAGAGGCAGTGATTTCTTCAGCAATAATGACTCCTCTAAATCTTCCGATGGACAAAAGGGTGGAAGCATCTGATGTTAAACAAGTGCTTAAATGGCTAGCAGACGCACTTCCCGAGATCTTATCCAGACCATGAGACCTACTGATTCTATCATGGAATTGTCGGGGCTTCGCGCATCTTTTGTCACCTGAAGGGTCAACAAAGCTATTGGAGAAGCAAAGTTGCTTCTGCCTACAGGAGACGTGGGCCACCAATCCCTTACTTTTAGACGGCTTTGTACTCCACCACTCACCCGCCAGAAGGGGTGAAAAAGGCAGACCGTATGGTGGTATGGCGATAGGGGTGACTAATGCTCTGGTCTCAAGAAAGATTGACTCTAATCTTGAAAGTAACTTGATGGCAGTAGAAATAACTTTGAACAGCAAGGACCCCTTGGACAAAATGCTGTTGATAAATCTTTATAACCCCCCTGGGGCAACCTTAAGTGTACAATTACAAGATTCCCTTCATGACATATTGGCCACATGGCTGACATCATCTGCTGGCGCAGGGATTATTATTGCTGGGGATTTTAACTGCCACATGAAGGGACGGGAGAGTAAAACGGGAAATGTGAAATTGAAAGATCGGAGTGAGATGGTCCATAATAAAAAAGGGGTGGAAGGGGAAGCTTGGGAATATTTGTTTGAGTCCTGGGATCTGACAATGTTGAATGGTAGAACGATGAGTGACCACCCGGGCCATCAAACATGGACAAATGGTAAAGCCCACAGTACGTTGGACTACATATTTGTCTGCCCCAAGATTCTTCATTTAGTGGAAGATATGATTGTTAATTCTAATGAGTGGAGTGATCATGCTGTCCTGAATTGTGTAATCAGTAGTAGTAGAGAACAACAACTACGTGGTAACCTAGGGGTGGTGAAAATTAGCACGTCAGGCAACAGGATCTCCTGGACAGATAATAATATAGCACTTGCAGCCGAGGCTTTGGGGGCACTTGAATTTCACAAAGGCCCCAATTTCAGTGCAATGAGTATTGAGGCCATTGAGAATTGGATTCATGCTTTTGTGGGTACGCATGCATCGGTGCCAATAGGAGCAATGATAAGCCAGTCGGGTAAAAAAGTACCTTATGATAAAATCATCAGAGACATGAAACGGACCCTTCGAGCAGAACTCCGCTGGGTTAAACGAGCTTATTTACCTGGTGAGAACTGCTTTGTAAAGATAAGGGAAATCAAAAATAGATACAGGTCAGCTATTAAGGCAAAGAGAAGGGCGGATAAGCTACTCTCCTGGCAAAGATTAGTAAAGACCATTTGTGAAGGTAAGACACGTAAAATATGGTCTCTTTTAAGTGAGGCAAGCGGAACTCAAAAGGGAGCTCTAACTAATCCTATTGAGGCTGGGGCTTGGGAAAAATTCCTAGAAAACCGAAACTTGAAAGATGATAACAGTAGCCTGTTAAGTAGCCCCCCGACAATTGCCCCGATTATAGTTTCATTTGAAACTATTCTGAATAAAATTGGAGAGATAAAATCTTCTCGAGCGCCAGGTCCCAATGGCTTAGCTAATATTGTTATAAAAGCTCACCCAGAGTTCTGGGCAAGATTATTAGCTATATTATTTAAGAAAGTCTTAAACACTGGTAAAATCCCCCTTTCCTGGCAACAGGCGATATTAATCCCTGTATATAAGAAGGGAAGTAGACTTGACCCCAGTAACTATAGGTTGCTTTCTATGCTTGATGCATCTGGGAAGATATTTGCTTCCTTACTCCTCCAAGAGCTGCAAATATGGGCTGAGAACTCTGGTGTCCTATCAAAATTCCAGAGTGGGTTTAGACAGGGCTACTCTACTTCCTATAATATCATGGTCATGGACATTCTTAGATCGAGAGCTCTCAAACCGGGGGCAACACCATTATATGCTCTATACATAGACTTTACAGCAGCTTTTGACTCGATTCCTAGAAGCCGGCTATGGAAGAAATTGCAGGTAATGGGATGCCCGGAAGGACTAGTATACTATCTTAGACTCCTCCATCAAAATAATTTCGCTAGATTGAGACTTGATCAAGATGGTCGCACGACTAAGAATGTATCCCAAAATAGGGGAGTAAAACAAGGCTGTGTCACCGCTCCCCTAATCTATAATTTATACGTCTATGATATACCGATGGCAATAGCTGCAGCAAACAATTGCCCACCAAAAATAAGTAAATCTACCTGTCCCGTATTAGCATATGCAGACGATTTGGTTATCCTTGATTATACCATCAGTGGGATCCGCAGATCAGCGGTTGCATTGTAGGACTATGCAGAAGCCAATGGCCTTAGCATTAACCTAGGAAAAACCAAGCTTATGCGCTTTACCAAAAAGAAGATATCACGGGTACAATTAACAGTAGGCCTGGAAAATATTTCATATGTCCCCCACTATCGATACCTGGGGATTGATTTTGAAACTTTTGGAGACTATGCGTTATGCAAACAATCGCGCAACATCAGAGCGGCACAATTGACTGCCCTATTCTATAAGTTCACGGCCCAGCAGGGTGGTTTCACCCTTTGGGGAACACGCCAATTATACCTACAAGCCTTTTCTCCTGCCATAATCTATGGGCTGGAAGCACTTCTTGACATAGAATTAAATTGGCTTCAGGTAATTGAAGGTAAATTCTGGCGTGCGGTTTTAGGCCTCCCCCCATGTATACCGATGGCCATTATCAGACTGGAATTTGGTCTGATCTCACTAAAAGCAACTGTTCTGAAGAAGCGGGCCATGATTTATTTAAGGATGACCCGTGATGCAGGGAATGGGCTCCTAACAGCTGTCTATCAAGAAATGGCCAGGGATAAATCATCTTGTGCTATAATACATCAGATGTCCAGACTTTATGCGGAAATAGGTTGGCAAACTCGAGAAGGACCCTATACAGAGGGAGCTGTTAGGGCCCTTAAGAAGCGTATTGAACTCTGGGACTGGTTGGAGAATTTTGAACATCTAAGGAACCTAAAAACCTATAAATTCGTCCAATATAGACTCTATGAATTTAAGAAACCTCAGAGCTATCTGAACATTTGTCCATCTGTCAGGCTTAGACGATTTATTTTATTACTTAGATTAGAGCAATTACCAACGTTCACGAATACTGGGCGCAAAGATAAGATAGCCGCTGAACTGCGTACATGTCGATTATGTAAAAATAAAGACCAGCAGGAAACGGCAAAACATCTTCTAACTGACTGCCCTGAAATGAATATAACAATCTCCACTTTGCTAGGACCGTTTGCCCATGATATTAACTACATCAAAGAAGATCTATTCTGGCATCATTGCGTAAATTCTAACAGTATGCGATTACTGACAGCATTGTATACAATCTGGCTGAGTGTGGAAGCAAGATTGGGTATAAAGTTGTAGCATAGCTAATAAGAGTTGCTATAGCTAAGTGGAGACTATTGTGAATTGAAGCAACGAGATTTAAGATTATACAAAACCCTCTCTGATTACAACTCCTTATACTTTATTAGAAATTGATTTTAAGAGACTATTAATGTTGAGTGATAGGTTGATTATGTATATTTCTATAAGAATGTTTTTTATTCTTCTTTTTTTTTCCCCCTCTTTCTGTTTATTCTCTAAATATTGACATATTTTTATTTGTATTTGTGTAAAGTTTAATAATTAGAACTGTAACACAATAAAATATATTAATATTAATTGAGAATGGAACATGAGACACCCTGCTTCTGGTGGGAATGGAGACATTCACACAGTACCTGCTGAATAACGGCTATTACAAATCTTGTGGTTGATACTCTGAAGGGCAGTCCCTTCCCAGGGACTTATCATTTGATGGGTCCTCCCAGGAACGCCACTCCGTTCAGTGTTCCTTTCCCATAGCCACCTGCAGATATGCACTTGTGGCCATGTGAATGGCTCACTGGCTTAAGTCCACTTCCCCTCTACCCTCGTCTGGCAGTAGGATTGGCATGCTGGCTTATCATTACATCACCGAGTGTTGTCTAAGCTGCTTCCGTCTGCCTATGACACGCAGCTTGAGCTCCTACTCCCTCCACCATGGCCCCTGGTGGCTTGATCATGTGCTCCTAGCAGGTTTCCTTGGCAAAGTCCTGCCTGAGGGCATGCCAGCTAAATGTGTTTATGCAGGATTTTTCTAATATCTAAGAATATCATACAAGGGTTCACCGGGCCTATGGCATGCACAGTGTGTCCCTGCCTCCAGCATTTCCCCACAAGGCTTTCTTTCATGGCGTGACTGCAGTTCATTAGTGTTCCCATGTCTTCCTCCCCCTAAGAGGTGCCCCATCACCTCTTGTTTACTCCTGCAGGTGGTAGGTGAGCTCCCCTATCTGGCATTGAATTAGCATCTTTAATACACTAACATTCAGGAATGAAAACAAAAACCTTTTGGTTCTCTACAGCCCTTGCAACACTGGGCCTGTACACCAACACAGCAAGCCATCACACCCTCCCCATTTCCATCTCCCCAATCCAGGCGAGCTGCAACACACATCGTTACCTCGAGCCAGGGAGTGATGCCTAGCTTAATTACCCCCTCTGCTCCCCCTATCCAGACATGTTCCAACCATCTTGTTTCCCAGATATGAAACCCCCCCCCACTTTTTCAAGGCTAAGAGCACACGCCCCTGCCTTGTGATATGCATGAGCAATTTAAGGGAAATTCTCTCATTTCAACGTCAAACTTGATAACACGGGCTCTTGTATGCTTATCTCTGCTAACAAAGAGCACAGCCAGGACAGCCGCACCCCCAATCAGGACACTAACAGATCTGCCACTCAGGCAATCCACTCACAGCACACGGCAAGCTCTACACACAGGAACTTCATGTCCACAACGTGTTTACCTTTGAAACCAAGGCTAGTCCAGCCACGCCCCCTCCAGGCATCATATGACGGCCTTCCCCGATAGTCCAATCACATCGCACAGCGTCACTTGACGCCAACCAATCAGCAATGGGCCCAGAACCCTTAAACAGGAAGTTCCAACTCTTTCGGCAGTCGCAGCCGCTTGCTGAATAGCCAAGCTTGAACCGCCGACTCCGGCAACAGATATGTCTCACTGCCCGCAATCACGAGGGCCCCCACCACCTCCCACTCCCTCCCCCGATCCTAGCCGCAGCACGCACGGGCCCACTTAGGCTGCAGCGCTCGCACGCAGGACAGCCACAAGCACTCCCAACTTCCCGGCACGGGCACAACGGCCCCTCACACGGGTTAGCCATACATGGGCTTGCCTTTGCCGCCCTACATTACTGACAAGCTCGAACCTCCGACCCCAGCTTAGGTAATTCACCCTGTTAACAACCAAGAGGGCTCCCCCACCTCACATCCTACTCCCTCGCACGGATCACGATCCTAGGCGCAGGACACACGGGATCACTCGGGCTTCAGCGCTCGCAAGAAGGACAGCCATGGGCACTCCCAACCTGCCGTCATGGGCAAAACGGCCCCTCGCTCGGGTTAGCCATACACGGGCCTCCCTCCAACACCCTACTTTACTGACAAACACCTGCCAGTAACGCCTCGGGATCCAATTAGCCACCCCTCCACGGTCCCACAGCCTCAGCGCACGGCCCCTAAACAGCATTGGAACTTGGAAGACGGCCATGGCACATTACCATTATCACACCAGCCACAACATTGTGACATTAACCAACGGGAACCCACTCCCCCCATGACTCTATGAACAACAACAGGCCTCCATTCTCCGCCTGGGTCCCCCCTCCACCTCGCCCTCACTATGAGCGCCTGAACCAACAGTCAGTCAATGCCAGCAACCGCCGCCCCATTCTGCGCTCTAACAAGCAACACGCCACATACAATGACCAACCCAAGACCAAGTACTCTGGCCGGCTCCGGCCCACTTGCCACTTGTCAAGTACAACCCACCTCTCCTAACCAAGTCTCCTGATCTCTTCCAGACCAGGCTAATGAGCCCACCCCGGGAACCCTAACCTGGGCCTTCAAACGCCAGCTCAACCAAGAGTTTGCTGCCTAATGATCTATGGTAAGCCCTACTAACCTCCCATGCACCTACTACAACCTTCTAATTTAAACACCAATTGGTCCTAACTACTATCTCCCCTTACTCTCTCCCCCTTTCATCATTGGTACGCTGTCTCTCCAATTGGATCTAATGTTTACGTTCCTATACAAATGCTCGCTAACTATGTAATTGACCAACAATTGTATTCTTGAATGTTTTATCACCACAAAACACCCCACACCACTATTCTTGGATGGCTACTTCTGCCACATACAACATGTGGAATTAACGTAAATGTTGCTTACAAACAAATGTTAAACTCATGCGATGTCACTGCGCCGTATGTACACACTGTCACACATCACACAATTTCCTTCACCTAATCACAGCCTTGATAAAGACTTCAGTTGAAACGCATGTCTGCTACCCCTTTCAAGAACTTTGAGCTACTTGTCTCACCAAAATATAACTTTTGTTGGCACCTTAATGCGTATCAATCTGTTGTTTTGTTAACAATAAACGCACAAAATCACCAAAATACATGACCAAAGGACTGGACTCTTACTAGACTACACAAACGTCTCTAATTGGGCTAGCAAACCCAGCCAGCGCCCACAACTAACAAAGGTTTGTCACCCCACCAAGCATCTATCCAACCGGGAACCTAGGAGCTGGTCCCCCAGACAAACCACATGCAAGGCGGCAGGCCCAACCACTACCACCAACAAGAGGTGCGCAGAGGACCAAGTGTCCCGAAACCTAAGACTCCACATCCCTTTGAAACTTAATCTTTATGTTCTGTTAACCTTCTAGTCTAAGGGCCTCATTCTGAGGTGGGCAGTAAGGGGTTAACGGCGCTGGTAAGAGTGCTGGTGCCGTTAACCCCTTATCGCCGCATCATGAGGTCCTTTAGCGGGTCCCGCTAAGGGCAGCTGGTTTTACCAGGCGCCCTTAGTGGGACCCGCTAAAGGACCAGCATGCTAACAACGGGCCCTTTATTAACGGGCCCGTTGTTAGCATGGTCCCCATTTCCATTGAGCCCTATGGGGGCTTGAATGGGAATGGGGATGGGTTCCCTGAATGGGGAAATCCGGTTCCTCCAAGGTTGGAATGTCCCGGTAATTCCCCATTCAGGGAACCCGGACCCGGTATGCGGTAAGTGGGTAGCCATGGCGCTAATTGCGCCATGGCTACCTCCAACCTCGGAATGAGGCCCTAAGTCTTAAAGTGTTAAAGTGAGTAATCTCAATCACCTATGTATCACTGTATTCCACTAGGCTCTTGTTCTCTGTAGCCATGAGCAAGGCCTCCTGTACATATAACTAAGACATTTTCTTGAAACAGGGCCTCGATGCCCGAGGGCTGTAACATGCTTTACCAATCCAAAAAATAAATAAAAATGAGGGAGAGCTTTGAAATACCACTGCAATGTGCACATGTCTGTTGATGGAGTCATGAGTAGGCAATGGCAGAGAAAAATATGCAGGGACCGACCCTCGCAGAGTATACCCTGAAAATAGAAAGTTTGACATACTACACTATTCTATTCTGTCGCCACAAGGAAACAGACAATGTGCATTATAGGGCAATCATCGAGACTCATGTCTTGGTTGTCCTTCATTGCCCCGTATTAGTGCAGGTGAGTGAGGTTAAGTGCTCTGGTAGCCGGAGGTCTGAGGGCTTCAAAGTTCTCCCATGCTGATCCACATGCAAACTAAAATGGCAGATACAACAATCATGTAGTGGGCGTTACCTTCATGAGCCAGATCATTGAGGACAGTGAATGAAGGGCTGATGTACGAGCCACCCGACACACGGTTTGCAAGAATAGTGCCATGTATGTTGCATATTGAGCCTGAATGCGGCTGCCAATTGCAATAAGGTGATGCTGTATCATTCTGCAAGTATTACACAGTGCACTCACAGGGCCTGATTCGTGGAATCTTAAGCGCGGTGCAAAGTGACTTTGCCCTGGTGCAAAGTGACTTTGCACTGTCAACAAACACCCTGATTCACAAAGCGGTGCAAAGTGTATTTTGGCAGTGCAAAATCACTTTGCACTTCATAAATACCCTTTGCACCACATTAAATGGGCCTAATTCACAGTGCAAAAAGTACTTTTGCAGTGCAAAGTGGCTTTGCAATGCAAACATACACTTAGCACCGCTCTGTGAATCAGGGTGTTTGTTGGAAGTACAAAGTCTCTTTGCTCCGGTCTAAAAAAAATAATCCATGAATCAGGCCCATAGTCTGTAGGACTCATCTTTTGAATGCAAAGAATAATAGTGTGAACATCTTACCCGGTTGGGACACCCACAGAGGGCTTGTGTTGTTGCTTTTCTGTCCCAGGACAACTATGTCATCGCAATGCAGTGTCCTAACCGTGGCCTGGAATTAAACCATTTCTCCAAGGAAAAATCACAATCGATATTCATAATTGTGGTTTGAGGTATTTCGCTTATTGGCCTAATGTTCATGTAGTCAACTGGCCAGAATCAGGTGGGACTCAGAATGAGGTCTAATATATCTAAAGCCTGATTAGCAGATCATTGGAAGGAATCTGGACTTCTTAGGATCTCCTATCCCAAGTGCCACAAAACATGGGAACCAGCAAAGGATCAGGAAGGAGCTGACTAGCTTCTCGTCTTTTAAGTGCAGCGCCTTTTCCATCGCAGGGCTTCTGCATTCATACAGTACATTGCTGTAGGGGGTAGCTCATTTTTTGAAGGTTTAAATGAGTATACTCTCAGATGTGCGTATGAGTGTGTGTGTGTGGGGGGCAGGTATTGTACAAAAAGACCGTATCTAAATGGTCGCAGGAACAAAAAGTTCTAAAAATGCTACCACCAAAGGTTCGAACACCAAAAGGTCGAACCTTTGGTGGTAGCATTGCAGGTAAATAAAAAAAAATAATAATAATAAATGGGGGCTGCAGGGGTGTCCCCCGCAACACCCTGCTCACTATACTGTGTGGTTTAGTGAGCAGGGTGTTGCGGGGGAAACCCCTGCAGCCCCTGTAAAAGAAAAACAAAAAAAGAAAACGACCCTGCGATGCCGGTTCCCGATCACGGAAGTGAAAGGGAACTGGCAACGCGGGGACTCAGTGTGAAGAAAAAGGTAAGTGGGGTTTGTTTATGCTGGGGGTGTGGGTGGGGGTGTGTTGAGGGTGTGGGTGGGCGGGGTGTCATGAGTGTGTTGTGGGTGTGAGTATGTATGTGTGTTCGCATGAGAAAGGTGTGCACTTTTGCAGGTTGGCACCTTTCTCATGCAAACTTTCCGGCCGCGGCAAAATCAGCCGCGGTCGGATCACGTACATCCTGTGTGTGTGATGCATGATGCATGATGGATGTTTACATTTCACTGGCGATGATACATTCCTTCAGGTCAAATAATTGAGCTCCACAACATTAACTGATAATACAATCCATTATTGTAGCGCTTAGAAACAGGAGAAAAGCACAGAATAGATAGATGGCTAAATCCCCACACTAAAGGTCTTTTTTAATGTATTGATATCATGTCAGTATTATTGTGAACCACCTTACAAACACTTTTTATACCATGATGCTGACTGTATTAGATATCTTACTAATGGTATGCAGCTGCAGTACCTCAAAATGTTTATATTGCTGCTCTTTAGCCAAAAAACATTCTTTTATGCTATACTAAATATGTGTGAAATACATCTTTTTTAGCCTATCATCTACAAGAACAGAAATTCACAAAAGTCAAAATGTACCATATCCAATTATTCCCGAAAACACTGATACTACATTGGCAAATCACAATGTGCTTTCGTTTTATTTCTTTTTTGCATTTCACTGCCCAGATCTATACTCCTTGTACTTTTGATTCAGACAGACAAGCAGTGAGATAACTATATTTCAATCTCTAAGCAAATCAACAGTCCTCTGTAGAGGCTAAAATAGCCATGGCTATCAGAGAGACAGCAAAAACAGCCAATAAGCACTTCCACACACACAACTTGAGACAATTGGCAGTGGCAGGAATGAAGAGGGGCCGTATCGATGACACCTTCCAATCTCAGGGCTCAATTACAATAGTTTTGGTGCACACTAGGTGGCAATAAATCATCACCAATGAGTAATAAAAGAGGATTTGAAGCAAGAAATTTTGCTTGGAGGTAGCCTATGCAAATGTGGTGCCAGTCTAAAGACAATACATGTATGTACCCCTCTGATAGTTACAAACAACTGCTTGACAGTCTCTTAACCACTCTCCTTAATTTTCACTGAATAATAAAAACCTCTCCTTTGTCCGCTGGAACAGAGCGGTTGCAGGAAATTGATATGTGCAATTCCCAGAATTTTGAACTTGAATTCTTTGGAGGATGAATTTAACCCATTTACTCTGACAGCATGTTGCAGTTTTTGACATTGACTATCATTTAAACATTTGTAAAACACAGTGCTTTTTCACCTCCTGAAACCCATTAGCAACAACAGATAGGACTTTGCTCTTTTAGAAGTAATCAGATGTGACAGTGAATGTGGATCACATTCGGTGAACTGGAAAGCATTGATTGATGGCATTGAAGACAAACACGTCCTCCTACCCTAGTGTGAAGGCCAAGCAAACATATTTACTGGTGCATTGTCCACGGCATTCGGCAGTTGTTGGGAAGGGAGGACGCTCGTCTCAGGCCCCCCAGCGGTATTGTATGCAGCAGAGGCCCGGAAGCATGGTGTAGGGGTTTGGGGAGGTTACAGGGGGGAGGGGTGGCGTTCACAGGGATCACAGCTTGGGTAGGTTAGTGCATGCTTTAGGTATGGATTACATTGGGAATGGATATGGATTACATTGGGAATGAAACGCTATCTTAGAAAGTAGCAGCCATATTGCAATTGAGGCCCAACACTGCACTGCGGCCAGGGCAGTAGGCCCAGGTCATCAACATAGAAGTAAGCTTGTGCATGTGTGAATAGGTTGTACCATGGGCAGCTGTGAGAAAGGCCAGAGCCGCAGAGATTCATAGACCTTTCATTGTCTCATGCCGCCAGCAGACAAATGCTCAGATTTCCAAGGTACCAGCCAGTCCCAGAATATTGACCACAAAGCTGTTAAAACCCCCAATCAATCAGAAAAGATTCAAAAGTGGGGACATGCTGCCTTAACCAATAGGTCACATAATTTGTGCTCCGAGCTGACAGTTGGGGCCAAACAACAAACCTAAAACAATGCTGGAGAGCTTCGGAAAGGCGCTGACGTATCTGTTATTAGGCTGCGGTTATAAGTCATCGTGACCTCAAATGTATCGTCCACGCCCATGTGTGTAGTACCAGGTGCACATCAGGCTAGAGGTAGAGAATGTATTGTTTTTCTGCTTATAATTAGCAATTAACTGTAGCTTCGCAGTCAATGATGTGCGAGGAGGAGCTTACGTGGAAGAAGAGGGACAGAAGAGTCTGGTACCAATGGCCTGGCATCCCTTATGGAGCAGGTAGCCTATGAATAGGGTCGCGCAAACCAGCCATCCGGATTTGTAATTTATGTAACGTACGTCACTGATGACGCAGTGTGCCTTCTTAATGTGTTGCTCGTACTGATTTTGCCAGAATGTTCCCTGGCAGCAGAGTTCTTTGCTAGCTCATCCTTATTTTTGTACAAATAAACCTTGTTCTCCTTGCAAGAGATGTGCTGGGCCTTTTTCCGTAGTGTTTTTATTTTTTTCTGGTGTGAGCATGGAGGGGCTTCTCTACACAGTCAACATACTCCTCCTATAGCACTACTGACACTCACCAGGGGTGATAAAGCAACACTTGACCCAAAGATACAATTTGAAAAACAGACTGTAGAATAACGTTTGCAATGGCTAAGGGTCTGAAAGGAGCAAGACAATGTGACCTGGAAAAGAGGGCATTGTAAATACTTCATATCACACCTCAAGGCAGCCTCAGAACCCACAATATCTAAGGAAATAAAGTAGAAGGCAAAACCTCATCAATCCATACCTCACTGACACCTGGATTCTGCCACTTGAGATATTTATAACCAATACAAGAAATACGCGTTTGGAAAAGGGATGAAGGGTCAAGAAGTACACTTGAAATCACACATTGAGCTGTTACATTTTCTGCACATAGAAAGACTATTTCCCCACATGGGCCGGATTCACTCAAAGGTTCCATGGAGCAAACGAGGGGATGACCATTAGCATATCAGATGTGCACCTGCTTCTTTACACCTAATTACCAAAGCCTAAAACTGGAGCAAATCTGGAGTTACTTGTGATGAGCAACAGTTTTCTTAAGGGCATCTCGGAGGTGTTACAGGCATCCCCAGATTTGCTCAAATTTAGTAGCTTTGAGAATCGGGTATAAGGTAGCAGGTGCGTAACTGAGATGCACGCTGTCATCTCAGATTTGCTCCGGTGCAACTGTTAGAGAATCGGCCCTTACGCATTTCTTAGAGGTTTTTTAGGCAGCGCAGCATCACATTGCAGCCCCTTCAGAACAAGAAATCCCCCTGAAAATATAGGTTAATCATAATATGAAACTGTCCACCTCCTTCATGCAGGTTTTTCGGACTTGTACATTTTCATTGCCGCGGGGGAGTGCAAAGGAAGCAACGGGCCTCCTTACCAGTTTGGCAGCAAAACCGCTGTAGATCTGCAGATTTACCATAAACGTCAGTTACCAATGCGTCACTGGATTTTACCAGAAGCGGTAATTGCATGCTATGATTCTGCAGATTATTGGAGGGAAAGTGGGCCACCTACCAGCCGCTTTTTGCTGGAGATGGATCCTCCACATATAGAATTCGGCAGTGCGGTAATTCCACAGTATTGGCGGTAACAGAACTGACCACTTTACCACCATGTTTACCACACCAACCAACTCTTAATGAGGCCCAAAGACTGAGTAAAACTGCTTATTTTTCAGGTCTGACCAGATTGAAGTTTGAACAAATTATTTTAATAGTTGTGGGGAAAAATCAAATTAAGTGTGCCTTCAAATATGAAAACAGTAGACAACATGCTTTGAAATGGAATGACGTGTCGCTTGGGCAAGATCGAAATTCATTGGACAAGTAAAAATAACCTAGAACTCCCATCTAACTTCTCCTCAGATTCATGTCACAAACCTATCCGCCTTTTCCATCTTCCATCTTTGTTCTTACACTGGAATCGATGTTCTTACGTATCTTTGTGCATCTTTATAGGTGGCCTGCTTTCGTGGGCTCTCACGTACTGTGCTTTGGGCCTTCAGGAAATAATCAAAGTAGTAGAGAGCAGCCTGCATCGCCCCTGCACGGGAGGCCCCGTATCTTTTCCGCGAACACAGGGGGAAAATCAATTACAACCGCTGTCAATCAGGCATCGTCCATGAACTCTTTATTTCACCGCCGAGAAACAGCTTTGGAATAACAAATCGAAGTTATATGAATAAGCAGAGTGACATATTGTTAAAATGAATAATACGCCCACCGGCTTTTAAGCATATTGATGCAGGTGGAAATGAAACAGAATATAAAATAGGATGGAGGCGCTTGGAAACATATTCTCTTGGAAAGCCCCAACCAGGAGTCTTTTCCCAGCAGCAATAGAAGTCAAATATACATATCTGCTTAAAGAGAAAACTGATGTGCCACTTTTGTGAAGGTGGCAGAGCCAAATAATTCATATATAGATCCAAACCAGAGCCGAGCTCTGGGCATGGCTTGGCACAAAGTGTCAAATACTAGCCAAGCGGCAAACAATACATACCTTGCCACTTCCACCACACCCTGAGATGCAAAATCCAGACCTGTCCTCCAGCTTCCTCAACCCCTACAGTAAAATCCCAAAACCTGACATCCCCCTCCATGCCTCCACAACACACACACCAACCAGATGTGCCCCATAACAGGAAACCTACACCGGGCCTCCGAGTTTTGGAAGATACAGCACATTGTGTTAGGGAGAATTCTCAGAAATTTTACTAATGTCCCTTACCTTTTGAGACCCCCAGCAACTTTGCTGGATTTCTAGGACTTTAATTTTCACCTGAAAAGAGTGTGAACCTTTTTTTACCACTCTTTCATGTATTTTGATGTGTGTTTTACTTTTGTGTTCTTTGGATATGGAGTTTTAGACAACTCCATAGGCATCATCTTTTTCTTGTGTATCACACAGCACCTCAGTGCAGTGGCACAGGGATGTCTTTCAGACTTCCCAAGGTTTAAATACCTTCTCTGGGTCTGATTACTGTCTCCCAGTGAATGTAAAGTTAAATTGACTTTACTAGTCTTTTCTAAATTGCTAGACCCAGCACACACTGCCTTACAGCAGAGAGCTGGAGGGAATACAAGCCTAGAAAACACATTTAGCCCTCAAAAGCTACCCTTAGAATGGCTGGTGGCAGTGGTATTACAATGATTTTCCCGACTGCGACCCTTTTAAACGGTTAGGTAGCTAAAATCCAAAGGAGCTATGTTTTTTTCAAGATGGGATCTGTGCCCCCCTCTGTAAAAATAGGTTCTGATCGACTTTTGTTGCCATTCCTTTTTGGAAAGGTCCTTCTAGTGTTTGTCTCTGCGCATCAAACCAGATTTGGTCCCTTTGTTTGTTGGCCTTTGGCGGGCTTAAGTGCTGAAGCCCTCCTCTGGCACCTTTGCGTCTGGGGTAAACAGGATGTGAGGGAGGTGCCCAAAACTCCCTGTGCTCAGACTCCTAGGAGACCTGAATGCACTCTGGCATGATTGGCTCTGGGACTTGGAAGGCAGAGTCGACCACTGGAACGAAAGAACCGAAGACGAGCTGAAGGAAGACAGCTGTCATGAACTACAGAACATGCCCCTTTTGGACTTCTTGGTCCTTGTCTCAACGGGGCTTACACTCCCTTGTACTTCCAACATGGCCGTCCACTGTGAAACACCTTCCTCGCTCTACACCTTGGACATAGCGTGTTCTATTTATAGACCACGCCTCCCGCGGCTCCGCGCGTCTCAATGCTATTTCAAAGTAGCGACCAGACATTTGCTCCGTACCTCGCGGTATTGTTTCCCTTGCTTCTTCCAGCCTACCCCATTCCTAGTCCCTTTCCTTCCTTTCTTGATTCCTGGTCGCGTGTGCTAGTAGCACACTCTGTTAATTTCAGGGATTCCTGGATCCTTGCATCCCGGAACTTTGAACGCACGCTGGAGTCGGAAGAGACTCGTGCAGCCTTATTCAAGACTCGATCAGTCCACAAGAAGGCATTGATCAAGAAATCCAGCAAAGATCGAACTCAGGTGAGAAGGGGAGAACGCCTTGACAGTTTGAGACACCAACCGACCGAACTCGATTTGGACATGGAAGCGGCCGTCCAGGACCTGATGCGTGGCATGCAAGAGCTATCAACCGAGGTGCAGAATCTAAAGGCGGAAAACGCAGCTCTCAAACAATTAGTTCTATCCCGTGATTCTGCCACAAAAGAAAGTGTATTGCTGGGCGGCATAGTGGACAAATACGATGAGTCGGTAAAAACCCTTTGCGGATTCCAATATTCATGTTTGGTCCACTTTACTTTTAAGCCCTACTACTTTTCAACTCCCAGGGCTAAGGTGGGGTTCATAATTTCCCACCTTTCAGGAAATGCCTTAACCTAGGCTACGCCCCTCGTTAATTCCGGCGATGCTCTCCTAGATGACTATGATGGCTTCATACAAGCCCTTAAAACCATGTTTGACCATCCAGAGCAGGTCTATAGTGCCCAGGAACACCTGTTAGACTTTCAGCAAGGATCCCAGGATATGCTCACCTGTGTTACCCGATTCAAGCAATTAGTCAAGGAAGCTGATTGGTCCCCTGAGGCGAGTTTTACCCTTTTCAGGAGAGGACTGAATGAGGAGATTAAGGATGAGTTGGCCAGAGTGGCTCGCCCAAACTCATTCCAGGCACTAATGGACCTTGCCATGCAAATAGATTTCCGTATCCAGGAAAGGAAGGCAGAGAAGAAGAAATCCAGAGGTAATCCTCCGTAGCTGTCCTTTGAGAGTACCACCAAGACGGACAAAAACCCAGACTCAGTCTCTGAACCAGAACCCATGCAGATAGGAGCCTTCTGTGGATCTATATCCCCGCAAGAAAGAATGAGAATGTCCTCTAGCCCCTCCTCGGCGTTCGGGAAACGCCAGCTCCCGATCCTAGATGGAGCAGAGCTTCGGGAGAGAGATGTTTGCTCCTCATCAATTCCATCCTGGACAAAACAATTTGGTGATACTACAGGCCTTCCTGTCGCCCTCCAAGAATAAGACCTATCCCATTCTGGCCTTGGTAGACTGCAGAGCTATGCGAATTTTCATTGATCAAGACAGGGTTGTTAGTCATCATATTCCGTACGAGACACGAAGCACCATGCAGCCGGTGGAAGCAATCGACGGAAGACCCCTCACTTCAGGACCCATAAGCCTGCAGACAAAAGAGATACAGCTTTCCATAAACCATCACCAAGAGCGGATTACATTCGACATCATTAAGTCAGCTCATTACTCCATGGTATTGGGTATGCCCTGGTTACAGAAGCACAATCTGCTTATCAATTGGACAGCAGGATCACTATTCCTAGGCTCAGAGTTTTGTATGTCCCACTGTCTATTCCTGGATCCCTCCTCGACATCCCCTAAAGAACCACTAAGAGACCAGCAAACACCACTCATGGTTTCCAATATCATACAAGTCTCAGATATGCTGATGTATTTTCAACTGCCATAGTCCG
This sequence comes from Ambystoma mexicanum, assembly GCF_040938575.1. NCBI lineage: Eukaryota > Metazoa > Chordata > Amphibia > Caudata > Ambystomatidae > Ambystoma > Ambystoma mexicanum. The sequence continues at coordinate 142,644,866 of NC_090924.1, forward strand.
GGCCTCCCCCCCTCACAGACCTGAAGACTGTGCCATAGATACAGATCCCTCAGCAGTGATTCCCTTCAGCAGAATGTTCATCCTTCCTGAACCAGAGAAAAAGGCCCTCCGAGAATACCTGGATACCAACCTTGAAAACCATAAGACCCTCAAAATCTCCAGTGGGTGCTTCGTTGTTCTTTGTTCCCAAGAAGGACACCAAGGAACTCAGAGCTTGCCTCGACTATCGTGGCTTAAATCAATGCACCCTCAAAGATCGGTATCCACTGCCCCTGATCCCGGATATCCTGGAAGCTGTGAGAGGCGCCGTAATATTCACGAAGTTGGATCTCTGGGGTGCCTATCATTTGATCCGTGTCCGGGAAGGAGACGAATGGAAAACAGCCTTTAGAATACCCTTTGGTCACTATGAATATCTAGTCATGCCCTTTGGACTAGCTAATGCCCCCGCAGTTTTTCAACATTTTATGGATAGGGTGTTTTCTGACATGTTATTCCTCTTCGTCATTGTCTATCTGGATGACATATTGATCGTTTCCAGGGATCCTCTAAATCATGAAGAACATGTAAAGGCAGCATTACAACGACTCAGTGAACACAAACTTTTAGCCAAACCCGAAAAATGCTTGTTTCACGTTACTTCTGTTCACTACCTAGGATTCATCCTTAGCCCAGAAGGAATTGGTATGGACCCTTCAAAGGTAAAGGCCATACTGGCATGGCCCGCTCCCACGTCCGTGAAACAGTTCAATCCTTCCTGGGGCTTGCCAACTTCTACCGGAAGTTCATTTCTACCTTTTCCGAGATCGTTCAGCCGATCGTTGCCCTCTTGAACAAAGACACCCCCTTTATCTGGTCTACACCGCAAGATAAGGTATTCCAACGTTTAACTACGCCATAGCAGCGGTCTTGAAGCAGGAACTTGAGGATAAACTGGAACACCCCATTGCTTACCTCTCACGAATCCTGACTCCCAGTGAGACACACTATTCCGTCCTTGAAAAGGAACTGTTAGCTATCCGCCAAGCCTTCACTGAATGGTGATATCTACTTCTGAGTGCTAGATATCCAGTTCAGGTCTGCACGGACCATCGGAATCTTCAGATTCTACAGTTGTTGAAGTGCAGGAACAGTCATCAGGCGCGTTGGGCCTACTTCTTTGCCCAGTATCAATTCCAAATCACTCATGTTCCCGGATCACAAAACATGATTGCTGATGCCTTATCTCGACGTCCTGACTATGTAACTACTGAAGACAAGGTCTATCCTAAGATGTTTCCTTACACGATCTTTGTAGCTCAAGCAGTCAACCTCCTGGAAGAAATTCGAGTGCAAACCCAATCCTCTGACCTCTGGAAGGATATTTCAAGGAAGAATCCATGGAACCTAAGAGTTAAGGAAGGATATTTATTCAAGGACAATGCACTGGTATTCCTACACTGAAATTACAACAAGGAATAATAAACCTCTGTCATGATACCCTTCACTCGGGACATCGTGGCATAACCAACACCCTCCATCTTATACAAAGACAGTTTTGGTGGCCTGGAATGAAGACCAACGTACAGCAGTACATCAAAGCTTGTACTGTCTGCAGTCAAAATAAACATGATAACAAGAGACCGGCGGGTCTTCTACTGCAACCTACACTGCCAACCAGGCCATGGGAATTCATTGCTACAGACTTCATTGTGGAATTACCACCTTCCCGAGGATACATGACCATCATGGTTACCATAGACTTGTTCACTCATATGGCTCATTTTACACCCCTGTGTAAGCTGCCATCTTCGTCCGAGCTTGCTGGAATCTTCCTGGACCACATATCCCGTTTACATGGACTTCCTTCCAAAATCATATCTGATCGAGGACCTCAATACGTCTCTCAATTCTAGAAACATCTCTGCCGCATTTTGGGAATCCAACGCGCCCTCTCGTCTGGTTATCATCCCCAAACCAACAGGGCCACAGAACTTGCTAATCAGACCCTGGAGCAGTATCTTCAATGTTTCGCCACCAACGTTCAGGATGACTGGTCGCTCCTGATACCCGTGGCTGAATTCGCCTACAACAATTCCGATCATTCAGCACTTAAGACCAGTCCCGTTTATTGTAGCCAAGGTTTCCATCCATCGGTTCTACCCTCTGTTCTCCCTCATCCTACACCAGTACCTACTGTCGACTCCTGGATAGAAACCCTCATCAACGTACACCAGGAGGCCAAAGAAAACTTAGAGAGGGCCAGAACACAGACTAAGAGGTATGCAGATTTCAAAAGAAGACCAGATCCTCCTTATGCAATCAGTGATCAAGTCTGCTTGTCCTCGAAATTACTACCCCGACATCTACGGCCAAACAAGTTGGCCCCTCGGTACTATGGTCCATTTCCCATCAAGGAAATTATCAATCCAGTTTCATACCGGATCAGACTACCAGACTCCTGGAAGAAAATTCACCCAGTATTTCACACATCCTTATTAAAACCCTACACCCAATCATCCCGGAAATCCTGCCAACCTCCTCCTCTGCTGGTCGACAACCAATTGGAATATGAAGTATCCCGAATATGTGACTCCAGGTATAAACGGGGTCAGCTTCAATACCTGGTTGAATGGAAAGGATATCCTCCTAGTGAAAGAACCTGGGAACCACTTTCTAATCTCAAGGCCCCTCGACTACTCAGAAGATTTCACCTTATACACCCGGGAAAACCCGGAGGAACGGGTCTTTAGGGGAGGCATGCTGTCATGATCTACAGAACACGCCCCTTTTGATCTTCCTGGTCCTTGTCTCAATGGGGCTTACACTCCCTTGTACTTCCAACATGACCGTCCATTGTGAAACACCTTCCTCGCTCTACACCTTGGACGTAGCGTGTAGCTCCACGCGTCTAAATGCTATTGCGAAGTGGCAACCAGACGTGTGCTCCGTAGCTCGCAGTATTGTTTCCCTTGCTTCTTCCAGCCTACCCCATTCCTAGTCCCTTTCCTTCCTTTCTTGATTCCTGGACTCGTGTGCTAGTAGCACACTCTGTTAATTTCCCGGATTCCTGGATCCTTGCATCCCGGAACTTTGAACCCACGCTGGAGTCGGAAAAGACTTGTGCAGCCTTATTCAAGACTTGATCAGTCCACAAGAAGGCATTGATCAAGAAATCCAGCAAAGATCGAACTCTGGTGAGAAGGGGGGAACGCCCTGAAAACAACTGCTGTAACTCCTGAACCGTTGGTTTGTCCGGTGAAGCCCTGATGCAGGACGGAATTGCCTTAAAACCCCATGGCAAAGAAGTCCTTCACGGACGACTTATTCCCTTGAGCTGCTGGGAACAACCAACTCACAGGCCACCTGCAAACCATCTCCATACTGGTCAAATTTTCATCAGAGTGCTGTTGAAAACTGGATAGCCAGTGAGGAGGATATCAGATTGTGGACTTTAAGGCACTCACACCTTAAACCAACGTTTTGCCAAGCTGATGGCTTCTTCACTGTGCGGTGTAGGAATCTCCCGACGTCCTCCCTCTTGTCCTCAAGACTGAGGCTCAGGAACAGCGAGATCTGCAGGAACTGGCAGGACTGCCTTTGCTACAGCGTTTCTTCATCCATAAGGTACTGTGGAAATGCGGTCGATAAATCCTCATTGCCGCAGTGAAAGTTTGTGAAACTTTCCCAACTTTGGAGTCTTGTTCGCTCCTAATCCAAAATATAACTCTTTTCCTTGCAAACTAATTCCAAGAACATTGGCAAAGACTTAACCGTTTACTACCAGAACTGTGCTATCCTATCCAAGACACTGAACCATTGACTTTGGCCCAGGCCTATTGAATTGAATTGCCTCTTGTAATGAACTGAAACTATTTGCCCTGCCTATCAAAATAACTGTGTTTTGATTCTTATAACCTTTGTCCTTCTACCCGTTTTGAAAGTTACTGATGTGCCATTTTGCTCCCACTTCAAGGGAGCCTAACTTGTTCAGAAACATATTGGTTTAGTACTGTAGTGTATTGGTGTGTGATATTGAGCTGCTTATTACTGGAATGTTTTCTATCTAAATGTGTAAATAAATATATATCCTTTTACCAAGAAACCTTGAGTAAGTGTGTGTTTAAACTACTGCGATTGCAAGTCCTTTGTCTAACATCTTGTACTGCTCACATCCCTCTTGAGATAAGTCTGGCTGTTCAGCCACTGCTACTGCATAACTGTGTAGTACAGGCTTGTACTAAAGGTGAGATTGTGCTTACACCTGTACTCTTAATTGTGTATAGTGTTCCCAAAGGGGTACTGCATGTAATTCTGCCTAACACATTGAAATTACTTTTGCTTTCCAGGATCACGCATTTTCTGTAAAATGGGAATTGATCCCTGTTTGCACTTTAGGCATTTGACCACATATCTTCTCAACTCTAGCAGATAATGTTTGATAATGTTCAGTTTTAAGGAGCTAAAATAATGCCATGTTAATAAAAATGACTTAAAGTTAAACAAATCACAATGTAACCCAACCTGACAAATATGTAAACTCTTTTGATGATCAAAAAGAGTGATTATAGCTTTATTTTCACCATATTTGATGGGCCTATCTATGTACGTGTACCAAAAAGCAAAGCAATGCCAGCCTATACAATACCCTGTATTTTGTAACTACAGTTTCAAGCCATAGACACACAACCAGAACAGTTAATGAAAAGGTCAGCTACTTGTAGTAATTTTTTCACCAGACCTGGCTATTGCCCAGGCTATATGCACACCTTTGCTACAGGTGGGCTTAAACACTAGGGCAGCTGGCCTATTTCTTTCATCAGGCACAAGTGGGAGCAACAGGCAGCATCCACATCTACTGGATGGTGGGAGAATGAGGATAAAAACGAAAGGTTTCTGTCCCAGGTGGGAAGCCGCATGTCTAGGAAAGTATCCTCCTTGCTCCAGACCAGTGATTTTCTACCCCCTCATTCACACATTTGGTAGTATGTGGAGACTGCATGGCCCATTAGGGAGTGGGATAGCAAAATAAACTGTTCTTGCAAGATCCTTACACAGGAAAAAATGCCCACCAAACAACTTAGTACATCATCAATTCCACTTTTCCATTAGGATAGAAACATGGCTCATAAGTGATAGAGCAATGACAAGTTACGGGATTCATCCACCTTTGGTGTTCACATTATATATGTTCAATATTTGTATTATCTATGGAGCAAATACTGTAGTTAAATATACTATATACAAGTGTTTTTGTGTAGTGTAAATTTAACAGCCATTTACAAGTGATCCTAATTGTGGCAGCCAAAGGAAATGTGGCTCGTTTAAGCAGAGTGATTTGCTTAAGATTGCATAGATTGGTCAAGTGTTGAATCCAAGTTGTCTGGTTGCAGAGTTTGACATTTTTCAGTTTTCAGAGCACACATGCTCCCATTGTGTCTTTATTTTTTCACCAACATGCTATTCCGGCAGGCAAATGAGTGCACACAGTTCTTTTAACTGTCACGGGGTGGCAGTGTCCCATTCATTTACTATGTGAATGTAACAGATAATGAGGTGATGCTTGGCTTGGCTCCAGGTAGGCTTTAGCCGGCCCCTGACTCAAAGGCCTGCTTCTAAGGCCCCTTCCTACTTCCCTGTCTGCTACCAGGACACCATATGAGACTATTGCCACAACCTGACCCTCCCTGAGGCTGCTATCTCACTCAGCTATGAATCTGGTCTACCAAGGCTCTCATACCTCACTCACCATGGGTCAGTTCCCTCCTTCTGATTGCACTTTTATTATATTTTATTTTCCCCTTCTTTGGACTATTACTCCTTTCTTCTGCCTGCTCTCACAGTTCTCCCTGTATGCTTTCTAATACACTTGTTTCTGCTCTTACCTCTAACTCCTGATTCATACTGTGATTATATACCTTCAGTGCCTTAGCATTTAACTGTGTGAGTCAAACTTGGGCGTGTTTTGCATTTAACTTTGTAAATTAAACTTGGGTGTGTTTTTGCATTTACTTTGAAAGTCAAACTTGGGTGTGCTTTGCATTTAACTTTGTAATTCAGACTTGGGTGTGTTTTCACATTTACTTTGAAAGTCAAACTTGAATGTGTTTTGCATTTAATGTTAAAATTCAGACTTGGGTGTGTTTTTGCATTTTGTAAGTCAAACGGGGGTGTGTTTTGCATTGAACCTTGGCCATAAATTATAACCTGCTAGCCCAGTGACTATTCCACACCACTGTACTTGCATACTCCTCCCACTGTCTCCTCTCTCTACCCACCCATGACGCTATCAGTTTCTCCTATCTGTTCCAAGTGCTTTTCTATAAACTATCCTTCCCTTCTCACTACGTCTGGCAAGAAGAAGTTTAAAAAGGATATCTTGGCCTCCAACCCAGGTCTCCCCATAGCTGATACATATTCCAGCACCTCTTCCAGACAGACCCTCACCGACATCCTCTTTGTCGTTCCTTCGCCTGATCTATGGACCCCTCATATGATCTCTGTGCTCTGTTCTATCTCCTCCTCTCCCATTCACGGTGGCACCCAGTGGGAAATCCTCATGGATTCTGACGACTCCTCCAGAGTAATCATTAATGTCTTCCTAAACGGCACTGTCATGGTCCAAGGCCCTCAGGCCAATCTCCTCCTCTTGGATAGGCGGTTCCCTAGACTCATCAACTTCCTTTCATCTCTGGCTGTCCCCTCCTCTCTTTCCTTGGTTGCCTTGCCCTCTCTTCCCTCCTCCTCTGCCCCACCTCGGTCTCCCCCCATACCTCTGCAGGGCGTACCTCTGATTTGTATCCCTCCACGGAATGTCTATAAGGCTGGCAACCTTCTTCATCTTGACACTCTCAACTCTCGCTCCGCTGTCAAACACTCCTCTGACATATGCCACCTCTTGGAAGAACCGAGACATGGTTCATGGCCAGCTCTGTTACGAGCTTGGACACTCTCCTCTCTGAGGGATCCTCTCTGCACCCAGATCCACTCGGCCCATATGGTGTGTAGCCCTGATCTTTCCTGAGTGAATTCCTGCCTCTATCATCCCTACTCAGACTTACTCCTCTTTCAAATGCCTTGTCTGCAGGCTCTCTCTCTCTCCTAGCCACTCTCTTACTGTTGCTACTCTCTACCGGCACCCTGGTCAAATCACCTAATTTCTCTCTGAGTGGTCAGACCTCTCCTCCTCCATCCTGGCCTCGACCACTCAACTCCTCCTCCTTGGTGATCTCAACCTCCATCTCGATTCTCCCTGTTCCTCATCTGTACTCTTTTGCAACCTCTGAGATTCTCTCTCCCTTTCTATTCTCCCCTCTGGCCTGAATCACTCTGCAGGACACGCACTTGATGTATTGATCTCCTCTGGCCTCCCCATCTCTACCCCTCTGATCACCCCTCTCTCCTGGAGTGATCTCTGCCTCCTCTCCGCTCATCTCTCCCTCTCTTCCCCCCAAGCAAAGCCTACCCCAACACTGCCACCTACCTTCTTGGACATCCGGCCCATGAAGCGTGTGTCACTTGAGGTTTTCACTGCCACGTTCTCTCCCCCTCCTCCACCCCCGGCTGACTCACACCCCACACAGCCCTGTCCTTCCTCTACTATTCTATTTCTGATACTCTTGATGCTCTTGCCCCTACCATGAGGATCCGTTTGAAGTCCAACGCCAAGTGCAATTCCTGGTATGACTCCGACCTAGCTACACTTAAACATAAGTGTAAGACAGCTGAAAGGAAATGGCGGGCTTCTTGTTCATCCTCTGACAAACTGGCCTGTCGCCTGCTCCAAAGGCAATACCGACTTTCTGTCCTCAATAAGAAGAGAGTCCACATTCAGGCCAGTGTCTCTGCGGCATCTAACAACTTGGCCAAACTCTTTCAAATCTGCAAGGAGCTGGCCAATCCTGCTGCAGTCTCTACCCATCTCCCCTCCCCTCTCTGTCTGCGCTTTCTGACCCTCCCTCAATCAACCCCCATCCTCTTTTCTCCCCCGGATGAGGTTGCTAGACAAGTCCGATCTATGAAAACCTCTTCAAAACAGGTTCATCCCTGTTCCTCTAAAACCATCAAGGGCTACATTGATACCCTCGCTCCCGCCCTTGCTGATATCTGCAACCTCTCCTTTGCCTCAGGATCCTTCCCCTCCCCTCTGAAGCATTCCCTTGTGAATCCTCTTCTCAAGAAACCCACGGCAGATCCTTGTTGTCCAGTTAACTATCACCCAATTTCTATTGCTCCCATTTTGGGTAAACTCGTAGAAACGCTGGCCATCTCTCAACTATACCTTCATTCCGATTCAGTCGGCTCTCCACATGACCACCAGTCGGGCTTCAGATCAGCCAGTAGCATGGGAACTGCTCTCCTGAACATCCGTGAAGATCTACTCTCCAACCTTGACTCTAACATTCCCTCTGTCCTCATCCTACTCAATCTCTCCTCTGCCTTCGACACGGTCACCATATCACCCTGTGCAACCATCTCTGTGATACCTGGTTATCACCGATCAGGCTCTTGCCTGGCTGGCCTTTTTCCTCTCTGATCGACCCTCCCAGGTCCAACTTGGGTCCTTCATGTCATCTATCTCCCTCTCTACCTCTGGTGTTCCCAAGCGGTCTAACCTCTCACCCTGGCTTTTCATCCAATACCTGGCAACTCTCGCCCACTGCATTGCCATTTTCTGTTCACATTTCCAGTGCTACGCTGACAACACTCAACTCATTTTCAGGCTGCCCTCGGCCATCTCATCTCCTTCCCTCATCTCTGATTGCCTAACTGCCATTCAAGATTGATGTTAAACCAACAATCTTTGTCTAAATGCCAACAAGACTGAGATCCTCCTCATTGGTACACCTTCAACATCCTTTCCCCTTTCTCTCTAGCCGGCCTCCCTTGGCTCTCCTCCTACCCTTACCTGTGAGGCTAAGAACCTCTGGGTCATCTTTGACTCCACACTTTTCTTCTCCGCCCATATCTCTGACATCTCTAAAAAGTCAAACTTCCTACTGCACCTCCTCAGATCTACTCTGCCTTTCCTCTCCTTCCCCCAGTAGCTCACCATCACACAAGTTATGGTTCTCTCTAGGTTGGACTATTGTAACAGCCTCTCTCTAAAATCTACCTGCCTTTACTCTCTGCCCTTTACAAATAATACAGAACAGGAGTGCGTGTCTTGTCCTTGGCCTCAAGCCCTGGGATCGTATCTCTTCAGCTCTGAAATCCCTTCATTGGCTCCCAGTGGATGCAAGGATTCAATTCAAAACCCTCTGCATTGCCCACAAGGCTTTCTGGGGCCTGGGTCCAAAATAACTTCAACTATCCCTCTGTAAATACCTCCACTCTTGAGATCTTCACTCCTCTTCCTCTAACTCCCTCAGGGTTAGTCATTTCTTTTCTAGGAAACAAGCTGGGGGTAGATCTCTGTCTTTGGCTGGGGCCTCCCTTTAGAACAGCCGCCCTGCCACTCTGAATCTTCAGGAGAACTATCTTTGGTTCCGTAAGCACTTCAAGACCTTCCTCTTTGCTTCTGCCTTTGCCCCCATACTCCCCTGCTGGATCTGTCTCTCTCTCGGCACTGTGCACCTGGTCACCCTCTGTCCTCCTGGCCCAAGTACCTGCATACCCTTCCACCCTCCTCCACTGCTTCCGGGCCACCCCTTGCACTGCAGTCTGTATCTGTACCCATACAGTCCCCCACCCCCTTCTTTTCTTCTGCACTTATCAGACATACCCTGTCTGCTAAACTCAGCACTTGCCACTCGCTAGATGCACTAACACTGTTCATTGCCTTTATTATTTATTTATTTTATTTATTTATTATTATTTATTTGTTTTTCCTCTGCTGCGCACTTTCCACTTCTCCCACCTTCCATGGCCTTTTCCCCTTTTCCGTTGCCCATGCACTTGCACGTTCTCAATGTCACTGGGCCTAGTAAGGTAATTGTTTTGTTCTCCCCTGTTCCCCTCCCTAGCCTTGTAGCACTCTGAAACACTTGTGTACGGGCGCAATATAAATAAAATATCAATTCAATATCAATTCAATTCAGTTGGACTGTTCTTTCACAAAGGCACGTGGGCCAAGCCAGAGATAGACCTTTGGGTCTAACGAGGCTTGAGCTGTCTCTGGCTTCTGCACCTCTAGGGCTTTGAAACAAAATAGAAGGCAAGGCCTAGGCTGATTTGATAAATAGCTATTTCAAATTTGCATCATGCCATTCACATCCACTCCATTAATGCCGGCATGGTGGACTTGAAACATTGATTCTCAATAACTCCCCTCTCTCTCTAATTTCCTCTTAAAGACTTTTAGGTTGTTGTTTTCTAGGCAACTAACGTTAACTTTTTTCCTTGGTAGCACAATGAATGTGTAGTATCAAAATCATTAAACTTGCAATTTAATTGATCACAGACAGAGTGGAATCAAGAACGTTTGCATTTTAATTATTCTCCTCCACAAATAATTAATGTGCCACAATCATGCCATGGCATTCTTCATTCTTCTGCAGTGGACTAATATGGAAACATGTATGGCTTGTGCATGAGAGATCATCTACATGTTTTCCCCTCAATCATTTTTTCCCTCTCAGCAAGATTAGGTCTGTGCACTTTGCCAACATCACCTTTGCGCAGAGTAACTTTTAAATGCCCACCAGAATCCTAGATCCCCGTAAAACCAAAGACATTTATTTCTGCCACTCTGCCCACTGTCCAGTTTAAAACACTACAAGACCACTAGCCATGTCCTTCACCCATGGCCAGAGGGCAACACCCTCATGACTTACTTGCTCACTCATCATTTCCCCTCCTCACCCCAATGTCTGGATTTCAACAATACTCTGCGTAATAAAGATAACTTCAAAAGTGCACATTCCATAGTGTCACTAAAATGTATAAATGCTTATAACACTATGTCAAGTAAAAAGTGTACAATTGTGGCATTATTCACCACACCTTGACCGGCAGCCTACAAATAACAGAATGCAATTCAGCAAAATGCCAAAATATTGCCTCTGAGTGCAAAGCTTTCAAGGAGTGACAGGAGCACGGTTTCAAAAAAAAGAAAGAAGATGCTGTGTGTTATCAGATATTTAAAACTAAGAAAACACACAGCATTTGGGACTGTGGACTTTTTCCCATCCATGCAGTAACTTGGACTGACATTGCTTAGCTTCAAAGAGACGAAGGTCCCGGCCCTCTCAGGGCATTGTGCTCTAAGTGGTTTTGTTACATGGGCTCATTTATTAGGCAACATGGCTGGGGGAGCTGACCCCTTCCTCGCTTTGTAGCTAAGCAGGGTCAGTCTATCCCATAGGTGGGAGACTCAATGTAGCTGAAGGCCATGACCAAGTGCTTTAAAATAGTCTGTTTTGTTCACTGGCCATCGCCGAAGGCCACAGCTAGTAGCCTGTTAGTGTTTTGAAAAATACAGTTGGCACGGCTGAATGCCATGCACACCGGCCAGGGTGAAGGCCCTAACTAGTAGGCCCAAAAGATGGTTAAAGTGGACACGGACGAAGGCCATGGACTAGTCAGTCAAAAATAAACATATTGGGGGAACATGTACAGTGGAGACAGCCGAAGGCCTTGGCTAGTGGCCCGTTAAAAGACTATGGCATAACAAAAGCCTTGAAATTTGTTGAAAAAACTTTAGTTAAGGTGTAGTTAAGTTAAGCAGACTTAAAGCATCAAAACCCTTGAAATTCAACTGATGTGGGAAGTCATGACCAGCTTTACTCTGTGTATTCCCATTGCAAAACCCATGAGCACATACATATTATAAGAGAAGGGATTCACAATGACATATATTATGCCATTATGGGGATATAGCATTAGGAATGACATCAGTGGAAGTGCGCTGAGTAAAGCTGGTCATGACTTCCCACATTCGCAGAATTTCAAGGATTTTGTTGGGTTAAATCTGCTCAACCTAACTGCACCTTAACTAAAGAGTTTTCATTGAATATATTATAGGGAGGTGGTCGGCACTCTATAGTTAAGATGAGCCAGACTCCTATAGGAACCCCTCAAAATTCTATCATTAATAACATTTGATTTGAGTAACAGATTTGACAGAACTTTTTTTAAGTGATTAGGGACTCTCGGACCCGCCCCCAGACTGAAAAGTTTTGTAAAGATCTGTTAAAAAATAAAAAGTTATTAAGAAGACAAATCATTATTTTTGTTCCAAAGTAGAGACCTACTTCCCATTCATTTTCCCAAATTCAAACAAGGCCCATTTTGGGCAAAGGGACAGCTAAAACCGCTGGACAGATTTGGACCAGGTTCAAAACAACTTGGCCACAAAGTGTTGACTCATGATCCGTGCATAGTTTGGGGTTATTCCATGCAGTAGTTATTTAAATATTTAATGAAAAGGGGATGCCTCCTTCTAAAAATAAAAAGCTATATCTGGGGTACATTTCTGAAACCGGGTTTTTTTAGAAATTAAACAACGGTCATCTTGGTTTCCTCCTGATGCGAGATATAATTGCGGTTATAGTTGAGGATAAAGGGAAAAGAAAAGTAGTTAAAACGCTGTTTGCTGGTTAGAATGATTCCAAATGACATTAGTTGAGAGGTGCAGATGTTGCTGGAGGACACCAAGTGAAATTTTGAAGTTATAGGAGGTTCAGGGACTGAGTTTGCAGCACAATATTTTCTGTAGCCGTGGCTATACGGCTGTGCAGCTATAGCCTCGAAAAGCCAGCATCTCAAAGCAAAATGCATCACAGAAACAGCGTGTTTTGTGGGGGGAAACGGAGATGGCAGGAGCAGTGATGAGGCCATCTGGGGAGTGGGGGGAGCTGGCACAGATGAGAGAGACACTTGGTGAGGGCCTGGGGGGAGTGCCGGAGAGCATTTCTTTTTGGCCATTTTTTCCAATAATCGTGGCTATGTTCGAGGCTATACAGGATTACAGATAGATGTGGGTATGAGTAGTTATGTGCCCAGGGCTATAGATTTTGGGGTGTTTTATTTCTTTATAAAAGTTATTTTTATAGGTATAGTGATGTCAGGGGTGAAGAATCAATGGCCATGTTAGGTATTTGGGAGTCTTATTCATTTTGGCTTTGTGTTTCCAGACTTTTTTTACATGTGAGACTGTGCAGAAAAAATGAAGAAAAATGTTTTAAAAAAACAATACAAAAAGGAGTGTGGTTCTTAAAATGGACATTCTTAAAAGAAACATATAAGGGAGTGAAAGGAGTACTGTTTTTGTAAACATTGTTAAAGGTTGAAAAATTGATAGAAATACTGAAGAAGACATTGCACTCTTTCATTGATTTCTCAGGTACTGAATCATTTTCAAATGATTGCAGAGGAATAAGTGATTTTGACTTAACATCAAATAGTGATATGGAAGAAATTGGGGAATATTTTAAGAAGCATTAGCTAAGTTTATTTTTTTGGTTTGAAGATGGAGATGTGGGCAGGTTAGCAGATGCGTGATGTGCAGAGAGTGATTTTTAGTACAAGTTGAAGATATTTTATTTTTGGGAAAAAGCATTTAATACAACATCTGAGGAAAGTGCACAGTGACAAACTGAATTTGTTTTTTTAAATCTTCTAATTAACCTCACAAGGGAATTGCAGAGTTTGACACATTGTCAGAATAAAAGAAGTATAACATGAAAGTAGTACTGTGCTGAAATACTACACTAATTGTACTTCAAATCAGTCCTTTTAAGGTCTGTTATATACATGTATGCCCATGTAACTCACTCCCCCAAGTCTCATCTTTTAACCATGGCTAAAAAGATGTTTTCTCATTGTGTTTATGTATTCATATGTGTTAAGTTGTCCTTCACAGAACTGTTTTAGGGTATACTGAGTTTAGTATTTTAGCACATTTGGCGTACTGCTTTGATTTTACAAAGGAATATCGCATTACCCTCGTCGGTTAGGTGTACTCCATCATGTTTATATAGATTGGTTATGAAGAACTGTTTGTTGTTTGAAATCAGTAGTTGGTTGTGGTCTGTCATGAAAGCTGAAACTACTTTACTAACATTTCTCTGTGATTTTTCAATTGTATCATTGAATCTGGTGGTCCATCTCCATTTTTGCCTCTGAGTCAGATTGGAAAGGTTAAAGATGGTGTTATGAAAATGTTCCATTCATTTTTCCAAGTCTTGTTTCATCATCAAAGCAAGGGACACACCTTGTATATTACACAAATCATTGCCTCCACAATTATTCAGGATGAATTCTGGCTGCCCTGTACTTTTCAGGCCGAACAATTTTGGAAATACATAGTGCCAACGCATTCCCCACAGTCCAAATGATTTAATAGCAAAATTGAACATAGGTCCATGTTAATATTTGGTTTCTTACAAATAACCAGGAACCAACATAGCTAACTGCCTCTGATCATCCACACAGTTTTAGAACCAGCCATGATATCTGCAGTCTTTCTCTGTTTCCACGAACATGACTCCTAGTTTGAATTTTTTCATAATTTGTTAGAGTAGGGTATGTATTGTTGAGTGTCTTGACCCACGTTCAAGTTATTACGCTACCACATTTGGTGCTGTGGGCTTAGAAAATCCAAGATGGCGGAAAAACCCACATTTGCGCCAGAATCCTGGAGAACCGCGCAGTCTTTGCGCACAGCAAAATGGTCCCCTGACCTGCCACCCATCAGTGCTAAGGAATATGGTGCTGTTCAAAATCTGTTGTTATTAATGTCAAAAATTGATGCAATACTGGTGCTCACCACTACCAGAAAGCTGGCGTTTTAAAACCACCAGACACTTGTCTAAAACTGAACAAATGAACCAAACCAGGCCAAAGAAAGACTTACTAAGAGGTGGATACAATGTAAAACTATATTCTGCAATGACTTGAAGGAAGTAATTGTCTAATGTATGTATTGAAAATAGCTGGGGATGTCAGCAGCTTAAGTGAATTTGGGTTTAAAGCCACTAAAATCGAAATGTTTAGAATAAATGAGTGACCTACTTTTGGATGTCGCATAGGTTGCAATTGTTTAAATGTCATAGTTTTGAACTTAGAATCAGTGTTCTAGCTCATGTGCAAAAATTGCAAGTTTGGTTTGAATGTAGAAAACTCGGAACCAAAGTGACATTTGGCTGAAGCCTGGCTTGAAGAGAGTGAATTCTGCCCGGCAACTACCCCCGACAGGAGTTGAAACTTGATCAGCAGCTGTGTTCCCAGGCCTGGCTGCATTCTGCTGCCCCTGCCAAAAGGAGATGACACCTCTCTGATTGAATTAAGGGAGTGGCACCTGGGGACTGCAGGAAACTAAACAAAGCACTGTCCTTGGCCCAGGCAAATGTTAAATTAGGGTGGTCGTAAATGGCTTCCACTTGGAAGGAAACGGGGAGGGGCACTGCATCCGTGAGCAAGCTGAGCTTGGGGGAAGTGGATAAACCAGAAATTCTACCATGTGCTTTGGAAAACCACACCCCTTTGGGGCCAGAGCATAATTTTAAAAAGATGTATAATTCATAGTGCGGACTTGTAAAAATTATATAAATAACATCATTCTTGTGATTTTTCTGTGCACATTTTAAGAGGTGTTAGAACTCTGTACCATGTTCTGAGGCAAAACCCCATGAATTATGGAGATTGCAGACACGGGGTTCACACTAGAAAAATGAAAATTAACTGGAATATGTGTAGAAAGGTGGTGTACATTTATGCCATTTTTGGTAAACGTCCGATATTGGTAAACCAACTAAAAATGAAAATAAGTTGTGATTTTTGAATGCAAGCTCTTAGAAACATCAGAGTTGGAACAGAATGTACCATAAGTAATCTGTAATATGTACATTTAATGTCAACCACTTGTGTATCTGGGAAATATGTATTTGGATCAGAAATAGATTTGTGTGCAATTTGACAAGGGGAGGATCCTCTGACCATAAACCTACCTCATCACTCTGACTCACAACTCAGTTCCCCCAATCAAGGGAGAGAGGAGAACTGGGCCAATGATAAGTTGAGAGGGGCAGGCTCAGTTATGCTATGCACACACCCACTTTCTAAAGACATAAAAAGAGCCACTGGAAGCCAGACAGGGACATTCACTTTCCACTTTCTTGCGGGACGCTTTGCCGGGAGGCTCCAGACTTCAAATCCATCAATCTCCAGAGACCAGAACTTAACTCCAGAACTTATAGCAGAGAGGCCTGAATCCACAAGCTGAATCCTTTTTCAGCAGGCCTCTAAATCATTTGGAAACTATTCAACAGCCGGGGCGAGCTGTTTGAATTCTTTGCCAAGAACTTTTGCCAGAACCGGTAGCAGACCCAGAAGGCAGAATTATCCAGAGAGACCAGAGATCCAGAGAGACCAGACCCAGACCAGATCGCTGAGAGCTGACCCAAATCGCTGTGCGCAGAACCAGTACCCAGTGGCGAGAGAACCGCAGCCAATCCTGACCCGTTCCGTGACGAAGTCGCATTCCTGTCCAAAATATAGTGTGAGTACTCAGCCAGAACTGTGCAAAACCAATCTCTTAGTTTAAAATAATCTAATTCAAACTATTTTAACCTATCTAGAACTACACCATAGCATTGTGTGTCCTTCTGTGACTTTAAAGCTGCAAAACTGTCATCTGTCATTCTGAAACTTTAAAATTTCATTTCTGAAAATCTACCTCCACAAAATCGTCCGTATCTCTTGAACCGTTTGTGAAAGAAGGGATATTTACTTTCATTTCAAAGCTAAGATTCCGGGCTTTCCAACAAACCCAGAACCGACTTTCTATTCATTATACTTTTTCTGTAATCATGCTCGACGCACTCGGAAAAAGTGCCGCGATTTGCGATTTGGCTCAAATTTCTTCACTTGTCAAAATAGCAGCTCCTTGCTTTCCTTTGCTGAAATTCGTTTGCAACCTGACAATCATTCATAGAGCATTGCTAAAGTGATCCTGAACTAATTTAAAGTAGCTATCACCCACCCTGAATCTCTTATAGGGAATTAAAATCATCTTTAGCATATTTTTCCCTTCTTTGCCTACCACCTTTAAAGTACTTTGCCTGTGTTTAAAATCATCCCTGTTTCTCTAAGCTTGCTAGGGGGGAACTGAATTTGTATTGTACTGTGATTGTATTCCTGAAGACTGTGTGTGTTACTTCCACCTCCTTACATTGCATAGAGGGGGGGTGAATTGCCAAAAGGGGAAAAGTGATTATATTATGTTTTGCTGAAATCATATCAAGTTTATTCCTGTGTTGCTTCTTTTCCACCTTGCATTTCCTTGTTCCATATAAAGCATTCTCAGCTACCTTATCCTCTATACTACTCCTAAGTAATTAAACCAGTGTACTAGTATCACATCATCAATTGTTGATCACTCACTGTCATATGTCTAAGTGTGATATCAAATATTAATTTATTATAAACGTGTGATATATATCTATTGTTTAATTTTTCAAATACATCTTTTAATTTTCAAAACAAACCTACTTCTTGGCTCAGTAGGGTCAGGGGGGATTCTAAGAGAGGGGCATTATACAAGGGTTCATCATCCAGATTATAACTTGTCATAAAAATATATAAATAAGGGCTTCCCTTGAGCAATCCCAGACAAGGCACTGACTTAGTGGGAATGCTTGATTGGAGTCATTAACAGTATGATGTGTTTGTTTCAGTGTTTCTAATTGGTTGATTTTACTGTTGTAATGTTGTACTTGTCTCTGATAGGTTTCAGTCAAAATGTGTCAGCTATTTTACTATTTTGCATAGAATATAGTCCTCTTTTTGTGGTTTTGATTTTGGAAATTATAAAAGGCACCATTTTGTGCAGTTTGTGCTTTTGATTGTAGGAGTCTTTATGTATCATATTTGTATTCTTTGTTTCTGACAGATCCTTTACCTGTTTTTGAACCTCATCCCCCCTACATAATTCCAATCTTCTGTATACTAACTACTATGTATACTTTCTTTATCATCATCATCTTTAAATGACTCCATGAGCAGTAATTTATTTTATTTACACCTTTTAAGTACTATTGTATTACTACTGTCTCTTTTATTATTTGTATTCCATACTCAGTCCATCCTGCCTGCACCCGATCTTTCTAACTTTATTGTGATGTGCAAAACCTGTTACATCTTATATGTATGAATGCTAGTGGGTTTCTCTTCCCAGTGTCTACCTTTCTTACCCACCAAAAAGGGACTTTTCAGGGCCAACTTTTCAGTTATAAAATTAGACAATAAAAACACATACTGTAAATATGGATCAAAGACCTTTCATTGATTATTTCAATACAGTGTGTGCTAAAATTAAAGTACATATTACTTTTACTCTGCTCTGAAAAAACATGTGTGCAGTATTCTGAGAATATAGATGTACAGCTTTTTCTGAACATGAATGGGCAATTTCCAGTAATCATTAGAGTGCTGCTTTCAATCCATATGTGTGTGTGACTTTCACTAAACATGAGTGTGCTATTTTTAATCTATATATGTTTTGCTTAAAATACATTTGAGTTTGAAGCTCTCTATGGCCATGTGTGCGTTACATTTATTAAACAGGAGTGTGCTAAGAACAGTGAGCAAGGGATCCACGTCTGGATCACACTGGTTCCCAGACCCCCCTTTGTTTTGCATGTATTAACTTTGGGTTTCACCCTAAGTTACCAGGGCGAACCAGACATGGACCCCTTGCTCACTGTTCTTAGAGAGGCACAGCTTCACCTCACTGATGATGCCCAACAAGGCTGAAACACATGTATGGGGTTGCTGTTGGTGCTCTTGTTCAGAGGAGAATTGCCTAGCATTTCGGTGCTGGACTGCCCCTGGGCAGGACAAAGACTGATATGCGGGGATAGTTCTTCTCTGTGAAAGGGACAGTGAGCTAAAGACTTGGTAGTCTATCCCAGGGGTTATTCACCCAAGAACAGGTAATTAGGCTGTGTTTGTGCTGGTAGAGAGATCCCCACAACCCCCTTTGCTTTACAAATACACATGATTGTGAATTTCAATTTAAATGTGTTTTGGGCTGGAGATATAATATTCCTGAGTGACATTAGTGGTATTAGGTTAATCATATAATTTATGAATAGACTCAACCCCTTAACACACTTTTTGCATGACATCACATTAGGCAATAGAAGGTCGACTACACTATGGACTTTGTTAGACTGTTGGAGTGAGTCAATGATTCTATTTAATGCTGCTAAATTTTACACAAAACTGCAGTCTGTATTGGAATGCACACATTTCTATTAGTTTCAAACTAGAGCTACTAGACCTAAGATCCCTGAAGCGAATGGCGCTTACCACATGGAAAACCTGCCCTGCACACACCACTCTAGAGGCCTACAAAACACTTGCCTACTGCTACAAAAATGAAATTACCCTAGCCAAATCCTCATCTAATAACTCTAGAATCTCTAATGCGAAATCTGAGTCAAAGGAACTGTTCGCAATTTACAAAGAGCTTGCGTCCCCACCAGCCAACACCCAGGAAACTGTGAGAGATGATACATGGTGCATGGTGCAACAACATACAAACAGTCATGCTACAAAAAATAAACATCCTCCAGGAAAAAATAAAAGCCTTCCTCAACTCCCTGCCCAAAGCCAACACACCTCCCTCCTCAGCCCCTCACACGGACAACAAAGTCCTGAAATCCTTCTCCTTCAGACAAGTTACCGAAACTGAAGTCCTAGCCATCATGAAATACATTGAACCCTCCTCCTGCAAGGGGGATACTTGCACTGCAGCTCTCATTAAAGACTGTGCAGAACCTCTAGCCCCGCTTCTCACAGCCTTTATCAATGCGTCACTCTCCTCGGGCATCAACCCCCCTCCCTCAAAGAATCTTGGGTTCGCCTGCTTCTAAAAAAACCTCCCTTAATCCAGACCTACCAAATAACTAAAGACCCATAACCACCGTCCCTTTCTTGCTCATGATATTAGACAAAGCGGCATATCTCCAGATCCAACACTTCCTGGAAGACAACAACATCCTGGGTAAGAGGCAATTGGGTTTCCGGCCACGCCACGGTACCGAGATTGCCCTACTCGATCTAAAAATTCAGATAGAGAAAACTATGCATAAAGGGAAATGAGCACTGCTCCTGCTCCTAGATCTGTCTCCAGCATTCAATCTTGTAGATTACAAGACTCTCTGTAGACACCTCAGGGATGCAGCCACTTTTCCCAGCAAGATACTTCCTGGTTCACCTCCTTCTTGGAAGGAAGACTCATGAGAGTACTCTCTGACCAGGCATGCACAACCCACAACCCACTGCGAAGTCCCTCAGGGATTCTGCACATCACCCACCCTCTACAACATTTATATTCTCCCCATATACGAACAACGCCAATGATACGCAAGTCCTAATCCCACTTACCGGCTTTTACAAACAAGATGCAGCCACACTCAACAAGACCTATGCCCTCATCCAGGCCTGGATGAACGCTGTCAAACCCTACCTCTCCTCCAAAAATAGCCTGTGAATAGCCAGAGCTACCGTGGGTGCAAGGTTGGACTGTTGCAATGTCCTGTTCCTAGGCACGTCATCCAAAAACATGAAGAAACTCCAAATCACACAAAACAACACCCTCAGAACGGCTCTCAGCATCCCTAAGAGGGAGCACATCTCCCAGGTGGGACGCTGATTGGCTCCTAGTTAAAGAGTGCATTCTCTATAAAAAACCTATCCATCACACACTCCTGCCTTTCAAACACAGCACCTCCCTACCTATCAGAAACTATTCACTGTACCACATCAAACAGACCCAAGTGGGGCCAGAACTGTCCCAACCTTTAAAATATCAAAAGCAGGAGGCTCAAGTTTTTCCGTCCTAGCATCGAAGAACTGGAATGCACTACCGCCCGCACTCAGGAAAGAGAGATCTCTCACAGTGTTCCGCAAGGCGCTGAAAACTCAACTCTTACACTAGCCTCTGTAAACCTTAAATGAATGTTCACATACTGTTGCCAATAATAATGTTTCTTACCATTGTATGAGTGGCATACCACTGTATCACACAATGTAAACTGTTTGCCTAAGCAAGTATCCTGTAACAGTGCCACAATGCCCCAGGGCCACTGCGCACTTTATACATTCAAATAAAAAAATAAAATAAATACATGGTACTCAATATAAGTGGGAGATACACAGCACCATATTTAAGACTGGACCTGAATCCTAACCTCTTTTACCAGGTTTTTACCCTAGACAGCCTATAGGGAGAATTTGGAATGATATTTGGAATTTGTATTACTTTTAAAAGTGAGTTCTTCTTTTTGGAGACTTATCAGGATCTCCCTCATCCTGAAATCACTGCATCAGCAAGGGCAGCTGGTTGCCTGGAGGCAAATTTTCAATATGTGCCAAGGCTCTCCAGCCTGCCTACCTGCACAGCAGTTGCCAAGGGTCTCAACTTTCCCCAGCCATGTAGTTGTTTCTGTTAGGCAGAATTGCATGCAGTACCCTGTGGGACCACCACACACAATTAGGACTGCAGGTGTAAGCAAGACCAACCTTTGGTATAAGTCTGTACAACACAGTTTGTTGGTAGCGAGCTGAGCAGCCAGGCTTATCTCAAGAGTGAATGTGAGCAGTACAAGTATTTACACAGAGGACTTTCAATCACAGTGGTATAAGTGGACACATATACTCAAGATTTTTTGGTAAAGCACTTATTAATTAATTACACAATCATTTAGAAAACATTTCACTAGAAGAAGACAACTTAATATTATGTACAAATACACTTCAATACAAAACTCTAAGGGGCCGATTCATGGAATAAATGTGCGCCAAAAAGGGGAGCGCAAGCGTGAAAATCGCAACGCAAGCGTGAAAATCGCAGCGCACACGTGCCAAAGCCGCGCATATCGATTCATGGAATGCACTGCGCCTGTAAATCCTGGGATGTGCGCTAAATTTGTTGTTGGCGCACGCGGGCGCTCACGTCACTAAACGGCGTGCCCTACGCAAACAGGGAAAGCGCACATAGCGCAGCGTTCACAAGAAAAGTGGGCGGAACACGGGGTGTAACACACGGAATGGGGAACAATGCGTGAAAATGTGGGCGTTATGGGGTAAGTACAGGAGGTAAATGCTCACAACGCCCACACGCGCTATCAACATGTATTCATGGAATTGAACAGGAAAAAGGCGTGCGCCGAAAAAGACATGCTAATCCGGACACACGTACGCCAGCAGGAAGCAGGCGTAAGCAGCCCGGAGCAGCATAAAAGTGCGCGCAAACAACAAGCAAGCTCAGAGGCTGCGATGAATATACTGTTCCTCGCAGTAGTGGTTGTGGGACACTGCAGGAGGAGGAGGATAGCAAGGCCCGCATTTTTTTACCCAGGACCAGCCTTTTTGGGATGCCTGATGACCAGGTGTATGAGAGATACAGGTTTCCACCACACATAATCCTAGACCTGGTGAGGGAGTGGGAGGGTAACCTCACATCACCCACCCTGTTCTTGCAAGCACTGAGCCCCTTGGAAAAGGTGCTCAATGTACTGCACTTCTTGGCCACTGGTTAATTTCAGCGGACAAGTGCCATAGTGGGTGGTGTCCAGTCAACTCGTCTAAAAAAAACTGGTCGACTGCAATTTGGTCGACGCAATTTGGTCGAAAACCAAATGGTCGAATTTTTTTTTTATTTATATATTTATTTTTCGGGTTTTCGTTTAGTTAAAAAAGGGGTTTTTAGAGAAAAAAAGGGGGTTGGGGGGGACCCCCCCAAAAAAAAAAAAAAAAGGGTTAAAATAAAAAAAAAAAAGATTTCGACCATTTGGTTTTCGACCAAATTGGTTCGACCATTTGTCTGGTCGACCAATTTTTTTCGACGAAATGTCTGCCAACCATAGTGGGTGTGTGTCACACGCCAAGCAGTCACGCTGCCTACACCAGGTGTTGGCCATCAGGACTGCACGCCCCTCAGTCCGCAGGCACATATAAATGGCCAGAACACCTGCAGAAAGGCAGACCGTGGTCCAGGACTTTTACGGGGTGGCACACTTCCCCAAAGTGCTACGTGCCATTGATTGCACCCATGTGGCTCTACGTCCTCCCAGGGCCACTGAGCACATCTATCGAAACTGCAAGCACTGGCATTCAATCAACGTGCAGATAGTATGTGATGCCAAGGGAATAATCACCTCATTATATGCCAACTATCCTGGGTCAAGCCATGATAGTTTCATATTCAGAATGTCACCCCTAAACCGGGACCTGGAAGCTGGGCGGCATGGCGACACATGGCTAATTGGTGAGTATAATGCCTCTGCACATGCATGCATGTCAGACACTGAGTAATGTGAAAACCCCACTAATGATAGCCATTATCACCTCCCCAGGGGACAGTGCCTACCCTCTGAGCACCTAAATGATGATGCCAATTCGGAACCCCACCACACCACCCGAGGTAAGATACAACACAGCCCATATTGCAACCCGGGGCATAGTGGAGCGCACATTTGGAGTGCTCAAGTCACGCTTTCGCTCCCTTGACCGCTCTGGTGGGCAGCTGCTATATGCGCCCCCAGTAGTGTGCAGGATCTTAGTGGCAGCATGTGTCCTGCACAACGTTGCAACCTGGCGGGGCGTGCCGGTGGACATGGTGATGCCCCCACATCCCCAACCACATGCACGGCCGCTGCACATGGGAGGTGAAAGGGCACGTGGTGAGGCATCCCGGACCCAGCTTGTGGCAAATTACTTCACCTAAAATACCACCCCTGCGGAGTGCACACAGGCCTGGCACATACCAGCTCGCAATCAGTGATGATGACAAAAGGGACAATAAACTGACACAACCATCCCAGCCTGAGATTGTTCACCTGGAAGTGCTACATTGTGTGCATCCCTAGCTACTCAAAGACACCCAATGATGTGTCACAAAAAGGCACAAATTCATGCAGCATGAAGGACTACCCCCTTGCAAAATACCACATCAAAATAGCGCCATGTCACCCAACACCTCCCCAACACACCATGGCATGGCATGCAATGTGAAAGCAACCAAATGAATGCACAACACATGACACAAGTGTCACAAAGTGCACTGTTCTAAATGGAAACAGGCCACAGACAATTTGCTCTCAATAATGAATACCAAAACAACACACATGAACAAATACTTACCAACAAGAGAAAACATCAGTACATGGTCAAACAGTGGCAATATATTACAATAAAAAATGAAAGTAGTGCAAGTGTCACAACCTGACTAAGGCAGAACATCGACCACTTCCAACTGCAGATTGTTGCTGTAAGGCAAATGTATCAGTGAACTGCATGCAACGTGAACTGCATCTGCAATGTAGATGACCTTGTTAATACATGAAGGAGGTACATGTATATGAGGAAAAAGTCAGGGATGTAGAACCATACATAATTCCACCATGCAGTGGAGATTTCCACAACAATACCCAATAGGGATGTATACACAGTTTTGACCACAGACTGTCCACACAACTTATGAGAGCCCAATGTCACTGTGTAAGTTACTGTCACTTGGTCACACCCTTTGCAATCCCATGGAAAGGGGAAGCAGGAGGGGTGTGTGTGTCAGAAACTCAAGCATCTAACCCACCATGAGCTCATGGCCCATCACTGTCACCACCCTCTGGTGGTACATCAGAAGATGGCCGTGATATGGGAGGCAGCCCACGCAAAGCCCTGGTATGCTCCTCCATGGCAGCAAGAATGCAGGTTTGAAAGGTTTGGTTCTGCAGGATGATGGTACGGAGATCCCCATGCAGCACCTCATGGGTAGCATGCATTTCTGCCTGCATGGCCTCGCGTGATGCCCGGATCTCCTGACGGGTTGCTTGAAGCTCAGCTGAGAGTGTGCGTGTCAGCTGCTCCAGCTGCTGTTCTGCCCTTGTATTCCGGGACACCTCAAGTTCACCCAGAGTATGTCTGAGGGACCTGTGTTCTAACCTGAGGGCTTCCCTGTGGGCCTGTGACTCTACAGATATGGCTATGCGCAGAGTCTCCAGTCCAGCCCGTCGGTCCCTGTCGGACGGCAACATCTCCTCCCTGTCTGAGTGGCAAATGGAGTCTGTTGCCTGCTGCTGGAGCTCCATCTGCCTATCAGGGGGGAGAATGGAAGTGGCCTTGCCTGAGCCAGCATTTCACACAATGCCCCCTGTTGTGCTGCTATACTGTACATGTAGTTGTCCCACACAGTATTGCCTGGTGGCGCACGGCCATCGCGTTGGCGGGCACTACACCGGTTTGGGGAAAGGCGATGTGCACCTTGCTGTGCTGGCACTGCCTGAGGCTGCAGGACTGCATTCCTCCTTTGATCTGCTGGCCCAGGAACAGGAGCAAATATTGTGGAGTGTGACCCTGCAGCCGTAACCGCCACAGGCAGACTTTCCAACACTGAAATCTCCATAGAGGGGTCTACCCCCGGTGCAGGTGGGTTGGACAGAACAGCATCCCTGCCAGAAACACTCACCTGCGACGGCACATATGTCTCACTGTGTCATAGAGGTCTGCTATGGTGGGTGTCCAAAGACACCCGTGGTGGGTGTCCAGAGACACCCGTGGACAGCATGGTCTGAAGGAGAAATGGGTTTTCACCCACCACCACCCCACGTCCTCCACTGGTGCCCGGTTGTGGCTGTGATTCCTCCTGGGTCTGCGCCATCTCCTCCGCCTCAACAGCATCAAGTGCCTCATCACCTGCAAAAACATGAAAGATAACAAATGGAAACAGGCATGAGCACCATAGCACACACACATAGGCCTGAAGAGGCAGAGATCCAGTACATAAATGACACATGTCCCACATGACAATAACCCTGGCATGCATGCACTGTCAATGATTTGAAAGGGGAGGCAAAAAGCACACACTGATGACTGCAAAATGGAAAACCAACACATGTGCTGCATGATGGATTGCACTGGCATCAAACATTAGCCTGTGAGTGGTATGGACAATCCACATACATGACACATGCCAGCACACAGACGGCATGTACCATAGCCATGGTACATTTGACAAGTACAGCCAGATGGTAGGAAATAAGTACTGTCACCCATCCATGTGAGATGGACATCATGAGATAAAACATGCAAGTGCCGCATGCTGCAACAAATCCAGTGTTCACTGATGCAGTGATGGCAGGCACATGGATACATCAATGGTTGGTTACTTCAACATGACAGAAGACAACAGTCATGTTCAACATTCAAACAGTGCCCAAAAATGATTGTGTGCAAGCCATGTGTAGGTGCACATTACTCAATCAGCCTGAATGGTGAAATCATTCCCATATACAAGGTAATAAATGTGGGCCATTGTGGGGTGTAATCTATGACTGAAGTATGTTACATTTGTGGCAGTATGGCAATAAAATGTGTGGTAAAAATGGCAAGGATGAAATCAATCGGGGACGTGGCTACGAGGCCATGAGATAGGACGTAACTCTGAGGGAGCTCCTGTTGATCCGACGGAAGATTCAATCGAAAATGGTGCAGAAACATCGCCCTGCACAATGAAATAAGGAGAAGGGACATGTGAACAGACACGACACGCGAAGGGAGAACAACGCAGACTGATGGTGTGGTGTTTGACCCACAACGGGTTAAAAACACACGAAACCCCCAGACCGAAATCCAAGATGGCGGTATCCCGAGAACAAAGAAAAGAGGCGCAGGACGAAGACGACCAAAGTGGTTGTACTTCATGCGACTGAGCCTGCAGCAGACTTACATGCATCAAACAGCCAGAGGCCGAAAGGAATGGAGCTTACGCGCCAAGGATGATTGCCGCATACTGAGCACTGTAAGAGGGGAGCGGAATGCATGACAAAGAAGAAAGGTGTGCACCGAAATCAGAGAGGAATCAGCCCAGCGGAGGACTCCCCCTAGCTGGGAGAGCATCCTGAACAAAAAGCAGACTGGTGGAGTGAGCGGCCCGCAGCTCGCTACATAATATCGCTGAAACGGATTATCATATGATATATGGACACACTGTCGGGCAGGCAAGCGCGCCGGGGCAGGCGCGACACAAAGTAGCAGCAGGGAGCTGCGGCGCACATCAACGTTATGAATGCTAATCCCAGCATGAGCTGCAGAAGCTGGAAAGCGGGATACAGGGGTCTGGTGGACACCGCAGTGCCTTCTGAGGCAGCACATGTCCCCGGGTGACAGCAGCACCGAACAGGGCCCCGCAAAATGCACGGAGGAGGGAGGCGTTTATGAGACGGCTAGAAACGCATTAGGAGTGAACCAAGCGGTCCATACAAGATATTGTTTGCGGCCAGAGAGGTGGGAGTGCCCTGCGCAGGATCAACATCTGGGAAGTAATACTAAGTTGCATCTACGGGCCCGGGGGCAACGCATGTGAGAGACATTTGCTTAAATAAAGACTGAAAGACCAGCAATAACATCTGCTGCGGATGGGGGCGCCAGGCAGCGATATGGACAATGTTGATGTGTACACCAAGTAACAAGAAGCTCTATGGGACAAACCAAACTCAACAAAGGCACCTCCAAGGGCGCAACACTTTGGTTGAGTGCATGACCACCTCTGGCACCCTGGCACTGCAGTGAAGAAGGGAGGGAGCGGACCGACAGGCCATTGGGAGCCGCCCAGGACTGGCTGGAGGAGGCTGGATGAACTGTTGCAGTGTTTGTGTCCCCAAGATTCGGTGGCGCTGACGACACTGGGACTAAGTGTACGTCCCCCTGCTTGGAACAAAGAGAAGCGCGCTGGCGGGTCAGCAAGTCCAGTAACTGGTGGACTCAGGAGGCGGCTAGAGGTGGTAAGACCCATGGGTGGGGCCCAATAATTGAAACTGGGGTCTTCAGTGGCAGTAGATCCGGTGATCCAGACAAGAATCATAAGGCATCCCCGGGGATACCCAGAGAGATTGAGGAAAGGACTCATAAGTTTACGTGGGATAGCGCAATCCATTGCAGCGAATAAGGGCTGAGATCGGAACATCTCTGAGGAAGCTGCCTTGAACACGAGAGACTGCGGCGGGTCCCCCCGCTGCGACCGCAGACCACAAGTGGTGGGGCTGGCCTACTATCTATAGCTGAAGCACCATGTCCAACAAACCTCCAAGATTCAAAGGGAAGCAGCCTACGCTGGACGACTACACCAGGACGCCGCCTGGCCCGGAAGGTGCCAAGAGCAAGGACAGGCCCCCTGCGAGCAGCATGGCCGTCGCTGGCACGAACCAAGAGGTCCTGGCAGTAAATGCATACTTGAAGTTAGCATGGAAGGCCAAGCTTGAATTGGCTGTGACTGAACTGAAAACAGCGCAGGTCGGAGAGGTGCAGAAAGAGGCGAACCTTCTCCGGCAGGATGTGAGGTCACTGGCGGAGCGCACCGAGAACCTCGAGTAAGAGGTGAGCCCGAACACAGCAGACTGTGCTTCACACAAGTCGGAACTACATGCCCTGATGCAGCGGGTGGGCAATTTGGAGAATAGGGCAGAGGAAGCAGAAGGACGAGCGTGGAGGAATAACATCTGCATTGTAGGCTTGCCGGAGGGAGCAGAAGGCCACAACCCTGCAGAGTTTATCGAATCCATGTTGTTGCAGGAGATACCTGGAGGGGCCCTGTCTCAGGGGTTCGCGGTGGAAAGGGCTCTGATGAGGAAGCCGCCGCCGGGTAACCCTCCTAGACCAGTGATCGCCAAGAGCCTTAACTACCAGGATCGAGAAAGACTATTGGAGCACTTCCGCAAAGGTGGAACAATTCAAAGGGGGGTGGCACACTAAACGCCCTACCCGGACTAAACATTGACGGTGCAGCAGAGTCGAATGAACTTCGGGCCGTCAAGAGGAGATTGAACGAAGCGGGCCACAAGTACATGTTGCTTTACCCAGCGAAATTGAAAGTCTTTCACAAAAACACAACTTTATTTTTTGAAACTCCGGTTGATGCCATGGGATGGCTCGATACACAAGGCTGCCCCAGGAGCCGGACATCCAGACGAGAGGAGAAGATGGAAAAGATAAGTAAAGCACAGTGGGGGCACATGACGGAGGTGTGGCTTGAGACTATGGGACTTGATTATAGTCATTGATGCGGCCCACTGGCTGGTAGAACTAGATTGGAATAGAAAATGAATCATGAGCACTGTGACTATTGCTTCATTATGGAGCCTTGCAGAGCTGGTCTTTACACCCCCATTTAGAAGTTAGTTAGGTCACCAATAGGGTGGTGAAACTCGGCTGGGGTCTTGGCCTGGGGTTCCAGGGTAGGTCCAAATGCGGGGGAGCCGGAGATCCAGGGATTGAGCTGGGCATTTTGTGGGGTAGGGCTGGGAGGGGGGAGGGAAGGGGGTGTGTGCAGTGGTTTGTTGTAGCTGAGTAAATGGAAGCAGGGGGGAGGGGAAGGGAAGTTTGGAGTGTTTGTAGTTGTAGTAAGTTTGAATTGGGGAACGCGCCTAGGTAGACTGAGACGGAAGTGGGATCTGTACTGCATTGAAGGGGGGAGGGAACTCTTATTGGTCATGGGAGATCTTAAAATAATTACGTGGAATGTCAGGGGACTTAACAGTTATCTGAAAAGGAACAAAGTAATGTTGTACCTGCGCAGTCAAAAGATAGATATAGCACTGCTGCAGGAGACCCACTTGACACAGGAAAAGATGGGGACGATTGCGAAGAAATGGAAAGGGGTTGTGGGGGTTCAACATACTCGGCTTACGCTAGAGGGGTACTCACTTGGGTGGCACCACACGTCCCGTTTCGACTGTTGCAGGAGGTGGCTAAAAAGGATGGGAGGATGGTAATATTGCGGGGACTATTGGAGAATAAGGAGATGAGTATTGTAAATACATATTTTTTATTTTTTATTTTATTTTTTTTTGTGTTTAATCACTTCGGATTTTTTACAAAACAAAAATGACTGAAGATCCATTTGGATGGTTTCAAGTTCAGTGTCTGGTTCAAGTAAGTGCAGGTTCTCGAAGAGGAAAACGACTGCTGTTGGAGCGTGTGGCGGCCCGGCAAGCTGCTCTGAGCCGGCAAAAGAACCGGGTGTAAAGAGGCCTAACTTGTATCAGCCCTTTGTTTGGAAAGATCGACAGTAGAACAGCGGTCGGCTATGCCTCTGAGGGACGCTTTAAGTTGATGATGTGTTGCATAATGTTTACCGTGGCTAGGGCCCAGCCAGGCTTGTCACCTGCGATCAACTTGTTCCAACAGTTTTCCTCGTCTAACGCTGAGAAGTCGGAGATGTGGTTCTTCAAGTAGATACGACGGATTTCTCGAGTCTTGGGGCAGTTCAGCAGAAGATGACAAATCGTTTCTTTTTCAGTAGGGGATTTGCAGTAACGGCATTGACTTGTGTTCGATAGACCTCTAATTGCCAGGATTTCGTTTGTCTCTAGGAGATTTAGGCGAATTCTCAAGAAGTAGAGACGGGCTGCTCTACTTGGGAAAAGTTTGAGGTATGTTTGCAATGTATCCTGTTTCTTAAAGAAAGGCGGAAGGTGGCCAATGAGTTTATATTTGTTTGCTGTTTCTGTGGTTTGAATCCAATCCCACTCTTTAATTTTTTTGGAAGTTTTTACTGGGTTGATTATCAGCTCTTCCTTGCAGCTTTCGGCTGAATGTAGGAGGGCAAGCATGTTTGATTCCCATTTCAAGAGTGAGTTGCATGATTTCATTTCGAGTTCCTGGTTTATCAGGCGGTAGGCGTATGGGGTCCCTGGCATAATGCATTTCCTGTAAAGTAGGACACTGTTCAACGCGACCAAGGTTCCCAGAGATAAAAGACCGAGTTCTCTCCTAAGCGGTGCTATCGGTGTCGATTTCGGGAGACCAAGGATTTTCCTCCAGAATAGCGCTTCCAATTTAGGCCATAGCTCTGCCGGAAGGTTGGGCATGGCGTCTGCTCCGTAGGTTACTGTGGGGATCACCTTCTTTTTGTAAAAGTCCCTTACTGGGATTAAAGAGTAACGGCCAAATTTAAGGTCGATTGCCTTTCCCTGGATCGATAGGTTCTTAACTTTGTCGATGAGGGTTTCTTGCATTGATTTGTCTTTCGCAGAGCTGTCTAACGTAACTCCCAAGTACTTAAAACTGTTGACCGTTTCAATTTGAGTGGCGCAGAGACGCAGATTGATCTTTTCCGCTTTCTTTGATGTTTTTTGGAGCCTCATCATTTTGGTTTTGGACTCGTTGATTTCTAAGTTGTTTTCGTCCATGTACCTTTGGAGGTTGTTTAGTTGTCGTTGGAGTCCTATGGGAGTCTGGTCCAATAGGATCAAGTCATCGGCGTACAATAAGCGGCTGATCTGGGCTCCTCCCAGTTTTGGTGGGAAGGAGCGGATTAGTTTTTCGGAGTCTTGAAAGTCTCCAAGGTAAGTCCAGAACAGCGCGGGGGCGAATGGACAGCCTTGCTTGACACCTCTGGATGTTTTTATCTCACCCGAAAGGGCACCTTGTTGATTTAACCTTACTCTCATTGACGTGCCTGAGTATAAGGCTTTGATCGGGTTCAAGATCTCGGCTGGACATTTCCAGTTTGTTAAATACATATACCCCCAATCAGAATACGGCGGCGTACTTCGGGACTTTATGTATTAATCTTAGCGAGTGCGTGAGTAGTGCGGTGATTTGGGGAGGGGATTTAAATTTTTTACTAGACCCCTGAGTAGATAGATCAGATGGCAAAAGCATTGCAGACACTGCTAGACAACTTTGGTCTGGCAGATGTGTGGAGAACAAGACACCCCCAAGAAAGGCAATATTCACACTACTCCGCCCCGCAGCAGCTACATACTAGGCTGGACTATGTCTTTGCCACAGCGGAAGTATTGATGGAGGTTACTCAGGCAGAATACAAAGCGAGGGTCCTCTCAGACCACTCGCCCCTGGTTCTCGGGTGGCAATATTGCCCTCCGAGAGCAAGGATCCCGACATGGCGCCTCCGCGCGGAGGCGCTTAGGGATCCGGTGTTCAAGGAGGATGTCAGGGAGGAGATCATAAATTATTTTGAGGTGAATACGGGTAGTGTTGACTCGCAAGGCACAGTATGGGAACCTTCAAGGTAGTGATGCGAGCGGTAGCCATTGCTAAATCAAAAGGCCTGCAGAGAGGAATTGTGGCTGAACTACAAAAAACAGAAAAAGAACTAGAAAGGGCATTAAACAAAGGGGGTGGAGACATGGAGATGATACTCAAATTGCAACAGAAATGTGCAGAACAATGGGGAAGGCTGTGCAACCTTAACTATAAAAAATATGTAGAGAGACAGCATGCGAGAGGTGATAAAACTGGAAGGCTTCTGGCATGGTTGTATGAGAGTGAAACTCCCAGACCCATGATCAACACGATTAGAGACGATAGTACTGTAGCGGATACCCAAGAAGGAGTTAATCAGGAGTTTACTGAGTATTATAAGGTATAATGTGGGAAGTAGTCATGAGGAAATGATGGAAACATTAGAAGACATAGGTTTGCCTAGAATAAGTGTGGAAGAAAGAGAAGAGCTGGATGCACCGATCATGTTAGATGAATTAGAAGAGGTAGTGAAGCAGCTACCTACGAGCAAAACTCCGGGAGCGGACGGATTCCCCAGTGAGTTTTACAAAGTATATAGGGCAGAAGTGCTCCCCCCAATGTTAGAAATGCTAAATGAGGCGTTTGAGGTGGGACGGTTGCCGGAGTCGCTAAGGGAAGCGATCATAATACCACTTCCCAACAAGCCGGGGCATAACTGTGGCTCCTATAGACCGCTGTCGATGTTGAACCAAGACAGCAAGATATTGACGGCGGTCTTGGAGAACAGACTGAAGAGAGTTATTAGCAAACATATACACCCTGATTAGACGGGCTATGTCCCAAACAGAAATATAACACATAACCATAGACGACTCCACCGAGTGGTCGAATGGGGAAGTAAGCAAAATGGTGAAATGGCGATCGTGTCCTTAGACGCGGTTAAGGCTTTTGATTCGGTCAAATGGCCATGGCTGCTGGCAGCCCTGGCGGGTTACAGAATGGGGCAAGGATATGTAAGATGGGCGAAAATGCTATACAGTGAACCACTAGCTAGAGTTAGAACAGGATCAGTAATATCTGGAAGATGGCAACTTAGCAGAGGCACCAGACAGGGATGCCCGTGGTCCCCAATGCTCTATATACTAGCCCTAGAGCCCCTAGCAATATATTTGAGACAGCAATACGATACTATAGGTATCAAGGTGGGAGGGGAACGACACCTGATCTCCTTATACGCGGATGACTTGCTGCTGTACTTGAGGTACCCGGAAGAAAATCTGCAATATATCCAGGAGATGATGGAGAGATATGCGGGGCTGTCTGGGATAGCGGTGAACCCTCAAAAATCCAGCATTTTTCCGCTGGGCAGTTATGAGGGGACTTCTGGGGGGAGGCTGCCGGTGTTGCAAATACCATGGGCGGTGAGCACCTTTCGGTACCTTGGGGTAGACGTGTACCATACGGTCAAGGAAGAACATAGGCATAATACTGAAGTAGCTATTGCAAAAATTGAGAAATGCATGAAATTCTGGGTGAAGTTGCCCCTAGCAATGATGGGACGAGGGGCAATGTTGAAGATGGTGGTCCTGTCCAGGCTACTGCATTATTTTGGGAACATTCCATACCTAATACCTAAGAAGTTTTTCATTAGACTTAACAACATGTGTAGGGACTTCCTATGGCATGGTACCCGGGATAGGGTGGCGCTAAGGAAGCTGCAGAACTTTTACGAAAAAGGGGGGATAAAACTGCCCAATTATGAGGTTTATTATGTAGCGAGCCAGCTGCAATACATTGCTAAATGGGTCTTAGATGAAGCGACCCCCGAATCTAGACTGTTTAGTCATGTTTGTGCCCCATTTTATTTAAGAGAAATGATCTGGCTGCCTAAGGCAGAAATGGGAGAGTGCCCTGAGAAGATGAGGCTTGGGTGGAAGATGTGGCGCCAGGCGTGCCGGATGATGGGGAACCCACTCCCGTGCTCCCCGCAGATACCGTTAGCAACACTGGCAGGGGGAGATGAGCAATTAAGAATGACAATAAGGACCCATTGGGAATCGGTGGGATTGGTTACGATGGGAGATATCTGGCGAGAGGGGACTATTACAGAGTTTGAAGCATTGGGGGGGAGACAGGATTAAATACGGGCCAGTATATTACATATCATAGAATGGTGCATAGAATTAGGAAAACATGAGATCTCTAGACTGTACGAGATGGTGATCTCTAGGATCGGGGAAGAATTAACGAAATTGAGGCTAGACTGGGAAGCGGAAGTGGGGGCCTCAATGGAGGATGGGATGTGGGAGCGGGCCCTGGGATACCATAAGAAGGTTTCAAGGAACGCCAGACTGAAACAGATACAACTGTACATTAAGCATAGGGCATATATGACACCTCAGAAAATATCTAGGTTCAAAGGCGCCGGAAGGCAGGCATGTCCCAAATGTGATGAGGAAAATGCTGACATGGTACACATGTTTTTGTCATGCCCAGTGATCGAGCGTTTCTGGAGTGAAGAAGCACAGAAACTGGCGGAAAAAGGGGTGATTATTGTCGTAGACATGGCCTAGGCATGCTTGCTGGGGGGGTTCCCCAGAGCACAGAAACGTAAACATGTCAGTAAACTGAAGGACCTAGCATATGTGCTTGCAAAAAGAAGGATTGCCATGGGGTGGAAGACATGTAATAGGCCACGGGTGGAGGTGTGGTGGAGGGAGCTGCAAAAATGGGCAGAAGCAGAAACTACGGTATGGGAAGAGGCAAGCAATGTGGGGGGGGGCGGAAACCCTGATGGCATGGAAATTATTAATAGCAGAATTGTTTGGAACAACACAAGATCTGTCGGAATCCACGGAAAGTGAGACCCTGCCACGTGAAGCAGATACAGAGTGTCTGGAATAAACAGGCTCATAATAGGGGCGGGCGATATGGGGAGCAGTGATCGAAATTAAATGATGAAAAATTGAGCTGTTGATGTATGCACTGCGGGTTTGGTTTGTATTGTTGTTGGTTTGTAAAATTAATAAAATCATTTTTTTAAAAAAAGGATGAAATCAATCAGGCTGAATGAACAGGAAAACATTTTGAACAATGTTGTTGCAAGATGACAGTTGAAGGGCAACTGAAGTAATCAAGTGCAAATTGGCAACTGTGGTCAGAAGGGATACTGTCATACCCAAACCACAGGCCGGGGAATGGTTTGGAGGGACCACATGGGTGACCCATACCAGTCATGACTACACAGCCTCACCTGGCACTCAATAAGAACACATCACCCAAGCAACATACAAATGGATAGCACACACATTCATGGGCACTCACCGGACAATGCTTCAAGATCTGGTAGGTCTCCCACGCCTCGGATCTGATCCTCTGTGATGAAGGCTCCAGCGACAGACTCATGTTAAGTGTGTTGGTCGTCCTCTGGTGGAGACCCACTGCCAGTCACCAGAGTAGAGGCATGATTGGAAGCCAGCTTGTTCTTTGCTCTGCGTTTCAGGTCATTCCACCGCTTAGAGAAATCATCAGCTGTGTGCTTCACGAATCCAAGGGAACTAATGCGGTCCGCAATGGTCTGCCAGTGGGCCCTACGTTGAGCAGGCGTAGTCTTGCACCCTGCAGTCACCACTATTTCGCAGCTATGGGCCGACACATAGCCCACAAGTGCATCTAGTCTGGCTTCATTGAAACTAAGCTTCCTTGACTTGCCGGAGTATGTAGCAGTGTCTGGGGTCCAAGCCTGTACTGCAAGAGCACCCTTCTTCTTCTTGGAAGTTGGTGCGGACCCTGAGTGGCTTACGCCGCTCTGGTTGGTATGGGCAGAAGTGCAGGGGGAGTGGGCACTGGAAGTTTCCAAAGGCACAATGACCAAAGGTCTCACTGCAGGCATTGGCTGCAGGGTGATGTTGGCAGGACCAACCTCGGTGTGATGGACTTGGACCGACACTGTCCCGGGTGGGAGACTTGGAGCTGGGGTGGATTGAGCTGCAGCTGCCCCTGCAGCCTCCTCACTCTGGCTACTTGGCGCAGCAGATGACATTGCTGCCCCAGATCCACGTGGCCTGGTGACAGCAACTTTCACCGCCACACGTGGCTTAGACTTGGTGACATGGAAGTCAGCCTGGGAGTCATCCTGTGCCGATTCTGTTGACAATATGGGCCGTTTTTAACAAGGGCTGAGCGGGATGGTGTCAGCTACATTTCCCCCAACCATTGGGGGGGGGGCATAGGTGTCCCTGATTGGTCCTCCACACAGTGGCCTCTTGGGCCACCCTGCACATCCTGGCCACGTCCCCTACCGTGCCCACCTCTTTCAGCTCGGCCACCTATGCCTCCCTTACTGCTTGTTCGCCTCACAACCATGGCACTGATGTTGTTGTGCGTATAGGAGTTGGAGTAAACAATTGTCCTGGGCAATTGGGGTGAAAGGGGTAGGGTACTAGATGGAATTCGTACCCTAGTGCTCTAGCAAGGCTGTCTGTGACCCCTGGGGAAAGATGACGGGTCACGCAATGCACAGGTACCCCAAAAACAATATTTAACGTGCACGCAGCCCCTGGTAGAGCACGTGCATGGAAAAATGAACCCGCACTACGCTGTGGCACCCAGAAACACAAAAATAAGCGAATGCGTGGTACACACAGCCTACAATGACCTTTGAATGGGTACACAACACACAGGGGCAACCACAGTTGGAAAATACATGCACGACTCACCGTTTGCCTGGAAAAAGAACTTGAAAAAGACGCACGTGTGCGTGTTGGCAACACTCCCGCCAAAGGAAGAATTGAACGCTGTCTGAGTAAACAGGGAGTACAAACTGGAACCGTTGTGAAGTTATCGCGTGTGAACTGACAAGAAGTACAAGAATCACCCGCTCGCTCTCCACAAAAAGCACGTACAAGAAAATGGCATCCTACGCGTACCTTTTAAGCCAGCCCACACATGCAACGTCGCTTATGCGCATACGCGCTAAGGCCCTTTCCTCCAATTGCACACGGTCACACCCGGACGTGCAGTTTTTGCATGTGTACAATCAACATGCACCCATGTTGAGGGAAACACCCTTGCGCGTCACGTCACAAATGCGCTTACGTGCTAAGGGCCTTTCCTCGAATTACACGCTGACGTGCAGTTTTTTCACGTGCCAAATCACTCCGTATAAAGCTGGCCACGCAACAACACACGGAAGACCACGCTCCTGCCCAGAAGGCCATTTTCCTGCCCCCCAGAGCCCCAAGCATGCCCCCACCTGCCATCTGCTGCTGCCTGTCTTCCTGCTGCCCACGTGCCCTGCTATTTGGTGCCAGCACGTCAGCCATCTGCAGGGGTGCAGTTGCTGTAACCACCCCTGCTGGAACTGAAGACTCCCGACTGGGATACCATCGCTCCACAGCCCAGCCCCAGGACCCAGTTGCCCACCCACACCTGCCTCTGTGGTTGCCACAACAACACCATCTGGCACCACTGGCAACCCCCAACCAGAGAGGCAGAGGGCTACCAGCTTCAGTGCCAGTGAAGCTGGTATCCTGGTGGAGCTCATCCTGGGGCAGTATGATGCCCTCTTTGTGTGCCGACAATGAAGGACGGATGAGGGTCTGGATGGACATTGTGACTGCCATCAACAAGGAGGGGGTGACAGTATGCGACATTCAACACTTCCGGAAGTGCATGGAGGACTTCAGGTCCATGACCCTCAACAAGGCCCGGCGCCTCTTGAAGGCAGCGGATGCCAAGGGGTGCCGGGTCCGCCTAACCAACAACCAAATCAGGGTCCTGGAACGTATACGCCCAACGCTCCACCTCCAAGTCCTTGAGAGGCAGAACCACATGGAGTCGAGCGGTAAGTGTACATGTGTACTGATTGGACGCTGTGCATGTTGAGGTGTAGCAGGAGTGTGCAGGTTGTACATATGTCTGTGTAGGGCCATGTATGCATGTATATGTACAGGAAAATGAGCCTGCTGCATGTGCGTCCTCTCATGTGTGAGACACATCTATGGTATATGTCTTGGTAAGCATGCTTGGCAAATGCAGATGTGGGTGCACACCTTTTTTAAATCCTGTGTATGTACTGTGGCATGGTTGTGGTGTCACACATGGATGCTGCTTCCACCTGCATGTATCTGCACTATGTACATTTGCATGTGTGTGTATTTGACAAGTGTGCAACTGTGATACACCATGGATGCATGTGGTACTGACATGCAGGAGGCTGATTGCCAGATGTGACATGGATGGGGATGTTTTCACAGCGACAGGTGTTGGAGATGTACAGATGCATGTATGTCTGGTGGAGTGTGTGCCTGTGTTCTGCACTCCCCATGTTGCATGTGATGTCAGGCTCACCTTCGGAAGCTCATGCTGTTGTTTGTGTATGGGTGGTGCTGCCTGGTGCAACATTCCTGTTGATGTGCTCATGTGTGTGAGTTGAAATGACATGTGTGTTGGGGAGTGTGATGCCATGTTTGATGTTTGACACTCCCACTCATGTACAACTGTAATGTTTGTATCAGACCATTGTACATAAACTGGCTATGCTTAAATGCAGGAAAGACGGAACTAATGATCTACGGGCCCAATAAACTGAGAAAGGGACTTGCCAAGGCTTTCACTGGCTTCCAGGTGGATGATAGCCTTATTGAAGTCGTTGGCAAAGTAAAAACACTAGGTGTTTATATGGAGGCCTCCTTGGATGCAGGCGCACACGTGGATGCCATAGTAAAAAATACCCACTATCACCTACGAGTATTGCGGCAGGTTGCCCCTCTCATCTCTGAAAACAACCGAGCCAAACTGGTCAGAGCCGTCATCTTGCCACGACTCGACTATTGTAATGCTCTGCTGGGGGGGGCTAGTAGAGAAGATGTACAGCAACTGCAGAAAATCCAGAACGCCTCTGTACGTATAATATACGGTATGAAGAGGCATGAACCCACTTCCAACGCGAGAAGGGAACTACATTGGCTCCCAGTATCAGCTAGGATTTCCTTTAAATTACTGACTTTAGGTCACAAATGCATCTATGGAACTGTTCCTAATTATTTGAAGGATAAAGTCACGATATATCAACCGGCAAGAAATCTGCGCTCTACAACGACTCTAAGTTTGCAGGTGCCAAGGACTAAGAAAGCCCGTGGAAATGGTCGTTCTTTTCCGGTGCTCGTGGCTAAAGCCTGGAATAATCTACCGCTAGGGCTTCGTACAGAGAGCAATCTCCTGGCTTTCCGGAAACTCCTAAAGACAGAACTTTTCATCTAACTTACATCTTTGGTTGTCCTCACTGACCTTTCTGCTTGTGATGGGGCGCTTGGATGCCTTAGGGCTTGTAGCGCTGTAGAAATTCAATAACATAACATAACATAACATTGTACAGTGCCCTGATGTCTGTGTTCTATCTCTCCCTGTCTGCAGCATCAACTGATGAAGAGGGCGGAGACGGTGCTGTGGAGCAAAGCGGCAGGGATCGCACCGCCAACCGGAGACGCAAGGCCCAGCTCCCCTCCCAGGTTGTCATCTCGTCGGGGAGTGAGGATTCTGGTGCCGCGTCCGTGGCCGCAGCTGCCGAGGGTAGGTCCAAGAGGCGGAGGTTGGAGGTGGATTCCTCAGCACAGAAGGGGCAGCTGAGACCCCACAGGGTCCGATGGAGGAAGATGGCACAGAGTCAACCAGGTTGGTGTGGGTTTGGTTGAGGAGGAGGCTGTGGAAGGGACACACATAGGGTCTGGATGGGGGATTCCACTGGTGCTAGTGGTGCAGTCCAGGGGCAGGGACAGGAGGCAGCACAGGCTGCCGTGGAGGTGCCTGTGTGTAATCCTGTCCCTGATCCTGTGACTGCATTATCCCGTACCAGCATGGATGCCTACATCCAGACCTGTTTTCAGGGAGGGGATGAGCGCACAACAACTGGCCTTCCTCTCCCTGCGGATGTGGCAATCTAGGACTGGTTGAGCCTGTCCTGTCTGGGATGGCATTGCGTCAACGGGGCATGTGAGGTGACCTGCAGTGTTTTCGTGAATACACTGCACGTCATCTCGGATGCCTCTTTGACCGCGTCGACCTACTGGGACGGGTCACCAGGACTGGATTCCTCTGTCTTCTGGACCTTCTCCTGACCCCCTCCTCACCTGAACCCCCTATGCGCCAGTCGTACTCCGTGTCATCTTCTGGCCCATGTATCACCTGGGTACCCTGTGGAGCTTACTCTGACCCAGAGGCTAGGCTGAAGAGGACACATCCCTGCCACAGTCGGGAGTCGGAGGTCCAGCAGGGGTGGCCACACCAACAACTGCACCCCAGCAGGAGGAGGATGTGCAGGCATCAAGAGCCAGGGCACAGGCACAGCAGCAGGCTGAAGGTGGTAGCGATGATGGCTCGGGGCCATCAACATCAGAGGGGCAGGCATCGGCCGGATGACAGGAGGCCCCTGGATTGGGAGTGTCTTCCGTGTGGCAGCAGTTGGGCCAGCACATAGATGTGGTGCGGCGGCGGGCAGAAGAGGCACTGCTCACTATGGTCAGGGTGGAGAACTCCATGCACAGGGCGTTGAGGCGGGCCGAGTGCCTCGAGGCAATTCGCAGGGAGTTGGAGTTGGACATGGCGTCATCTCTGCGAAACCTCGGGGCCATGGAAGAGGCCCGCCTCCAGGACATAGAAAAGGAGTTTGATGATGCCCTGGCCCAGGAAATCGGCAAGTGAGCCGTAGGACTTGCCTGCCACCATTGTATATAGTTAGTTGGTGTTAGGTTTCATTTATGTTTTCCTTTCATTTGGGGCGCTTGGACTATGCCCCATCTTTTTGTAGATAGTTCTTCATTAGGTAGTATTTTTTGTAGGTTTCATTTCAATGGTTGGGCTCATTGACCCTGGATTTGTTATTTGTATATAGTTGAACAGTGGATCTATTGTCATTTTTATTTTATTTTTCACAATGGAGCAATGGATTCAACTTATTTCTTTCCGTTTGGATTTGCTTTGTTGGACGGTGACTTTTGACACATTTTCATTTGGATATATTTGGATTCTGATTTTATATATTTTTTTCATTTTGGAATATGCTGCATTTTATTTATTATTTCCATTATTGTGTGATTTCATTTCATTCACTTCATTTTGTGTTGAATACATTTTTGTTTCATACTTCAATGTGTGGTATTCTCTCATTGGTTTCATGCATGTCACAATCAGGGTTTTCACATTCACTGGCACCCATTGTGTGTGTGTGACGGACATGTGTTGATGTACATACATGCCATTCGGGTTGTTTCATGTAATGGGCATTTCAATGTGGGGTGAATGTAATACTTGGTTGGTTCTTTGGGCAGGGGTGGCGTGTGTGGGATTTTGGTGGCCATGAAGGCCATAATTGTGGATCATGATGAGGTGTTGGGGGGCATGAGTCGGGGCCTGCTGGCAGGTGCCTGTCACTGCCGGGTGGTTGGGGGTGCAGGGGGACATGAGTCGGGGCCTTCTGGCAGGTGCCTGTCACTGCCGGGTGGGTGGGGGTGCAGGGGGACATGAGTCGGGGCCTGCTGGCAGGTGCCCCTCACTGCCGGGTGGTTGGGGGTACAGGGGGACATGAGTCGGGGCCTGCTGGCAGGTGCCTGTCACTGCCGGGTGGGTGGGGGTGGAGGGGGACATGAGTCAGGGCCTGCTGGCAGGTGCCTGTCACTGCCAGGTGGGTGTGGGTGCTGTGAGACATGAGTCGGTGCTCACTGGTGCATGGTGACATGTGGGCTGCGTGGGGGGCATGCCCAGGGTGGATGGGCTACCTGCGGGGCATTCCCAAGGTGGATGGGCTGCCTGCGGGGCGTGGCCTGGGGTGCAGGGTAGTCCCCTGTGGTGTGGGCTGCCTGCAGGGCCTGGGGAGAGGGCACACCTGGGAGGTCCCACACTGCCAATTCACGTTTGATACTTCCTGCGCACCCCCAAGATACATGTACCCCACTCGCCCAAGGCCTATTGTGTGTGATTCTCCCCGTGCACCCCTCCGAATACACGTACCCCGCTCGCCCAGCTAAATCCCATGTGATACTCCCGGCGCACCCCTCCGAATACATGTACCCCGCTCGCCCAAATAAATTGCGTGTGATACTCCCCGTGCACCACTCAGAACTGCACACGCACCCCTCCGAATACACGGTCCCCGCTCGTCCAGGGCCTATCGCGTGTGATACTCCACGCACATCACTCAGAATACAAGAACCCCGCTTGCACAAGCCCTATCACGTGTGATACTCCCCACGCACCCCTCAGAATACACGTACCCCGCTCGCCCAAGCCCTATCACGTGTGATACTCCCCACGTACCTCAGAATGCACGTACCCCGCTCGCACAAGGCCTATTGCGTGTGATACTCCCTGCGCACCCCTCAGAATACAAGTACCCCGCTCGCACAAGCCCTATCGCGTGTGATATTCTGTGCGCACCCCTCAGAATACACGTACCCTGCTCGCACAAGGCCTATCGCATGTGATACTCCCCGTGCACCCCTCCGAATACATGTACACCGCTCGCCCAAATAAATTGCGTGTGATACTCCCCGCGCACCACTCAGAATACATGTACCCCACTCGCACAAGCCCTATTGCATGTGAAACTGCACACGCACACCTCCGAATACACGGTCCCCGCTCGTCCAAGGCCTATCGCGTGTGATACTCCACGCACACCACTCAGAATACAAGTACCCCGCTTGCACAAGCCCTATCACGTGTGATACTCCCCACGCACCCCTCAGAATACACGTACCCCGCTCACCCAAGCCCTATCACGTGTGATACTCCCCACGTACCTCAGAATGCACATACCCCGCTCGCACAAGGCCTATTTCGTGTGATACTCCCTGCGCACCCCTCAGAATACAAGTACCCCGCTCGCACAAGCCCTATCGCGTGTGATACTCTGTGCGCACCCCTCAGAATACACGTACCCTGCTCGCACAAGGCCTATCGCATGTGATACTCCCCGTGCACCCCTCAGAATACAAGTACCC
Source organism: Ambystoma mexicanum (assembly GCF_040938575.1). Taxonomy (NCBI): domain Eukaryota; kingdom Metazoa; phylum Chordata; class Amphibia; order Caudata; family Ambystomatidae; genus Ambystoma; species Ambystoma mexicanum. The sequence goes on from NC_090924.1 coordinate 142,687,777, forward strand.
CGCTCGCACAAGGCCTATCGCATGTGATACTCCCCGCTGACCCCTCAGAATACACGTACCCCAGTTGCACAAGCCCTATCGCGTGTGATACTCCCTGTGCACCCCTCAGAATACAAGTATCCCGCTCGCACAAGGCCTATCGCGTGTGATACTCCCCACGCACCCCTCAGAATACATGTACCCTGCTCGCACAAGCCCTATCGCGTGTGATACTCCTCACGCACCCCTCAGAATACACGTACCCGCTCGCATAAGACCTATCTCGTGTGATACTCCCTGCACACCCATCAGAATACAAGTACCCCGCTCGCACAAGGACTATCGCGTGTGATACTCCCCGCGCACCCCTCAGAATACACATACCCCGCTCGCACAAGCCCTATTGCGTGTGATACTCCCCGCGCACCCCTCAGAATACACGTACCCCGTTCGCACAAGCCCTATCGCGTGTGATACTCCCCACGCGCCACTCAGAATACACGTACCCTGCTCGCACAAGGCCTATCGCGTGTGATACTCCCCGCGCACCCCTCAAAATACATGTACCCCGCTCACACAAGGCCTATCGTGTGTGATACTCCCTGCGCACCCCTCAGAATACAAGTACCCCACTCGGACAAGGCCTATCGCGTGTGATACTCCCCGCGCACCCCTCAGAATACAAGTACACCACTAGCACAAGCCCTATCGCGTGTTTTACTCCCCGCGCACCCCTCAGAATACACGTACCCCACTCGCACAAGGCCTATCGCGTGTGATACTCCCCGCGCACCCCTCAGAATACACGTACCCCGCTCGCACAAGGCCTATCGCGTCTGATACTCCCTGCGCACCCCTCAGAATACATGTACCCCGCTCACTCAAGGCCTGTTGCGTGTGATTCTCCCCGCGCACCCCTCAGAATACACGTACCCCGCTCACCCAAGCCCTATCGCGTGTGAAACTTCCCGCGCACCCCCCACATGCACTGTCCCAGCCCTGTGAACCGGTGCAGGGTTAGCTTGGCCCTTTGCGCTGAATTGGGGATTTCAATGGGCCTCATTACAACCCTGGCGTTGGACCATGGTGCTATTAGCACCATGGTCCATGCCGGATTCCGCCATGGTGGATGGCGGATTTACCGCCCCATTCCAAGGTTGGCGGGGCGGTAAATCCCCATTCACCATTGCCCCTTCCCCATTCCCATTTTTGCCCCATAGGGCTCAATGGGGATGGGGAAGGCGCTAATTACGGCACCGTAAATTATGGTGCCGTAATTAGCACCATGGTCGCTTAGCGCCTTGGACTTTAACGCCTGCAAAAAGCAGGCGTTAAAGTGTGAATCTGGCATTAAGGGTTTAACGGCGCCGCAGCCTTTTACGGCGCCGTTAACCCCTTAACGCCAGGGTTGTAATGAGGCCCAATGCCTTATCCTTGCGCAAGGGGAGTTCTTGGGGGCGTAACTGGCGCTGCAGGATGTTTTCTGTACCAGCGTTCAAACTGGCTTTGATGTTCCATGAATACGCGGTGCGACAGAATGCTGTTTAGCGCACACGGCTGGCGCACGCTTGCGCACGCTACCTTCTGCGCTGCTCGCGTGCAAAGGTCATTCAAATTCATAGCACCACCTGACTTAAGCATATTGTTCCAAATGCGACCTTATGGTTTAACTGCTTTATTTTTCACAGGAGAGGATATCTGTGTCACCAATGATCTATCTCTGATGTCAATATCAGCATTTAAATCGTCCACTAAAAAAAATGGCTTCTGTCCCATGTTTGCCTGAAGGATATTTTTTACACTTAACGCATTTTGTTCAGTGTATTGACAATTCGGAAGATCATAAACATTAATTAAGATGAAAGAAGACTCCTCAAAGGACATTAGCACCCCCAGGTCGAAGTTAGTAGAGACAGGTAGTTCTAGAATCTGCCAAGGTTCACATACTGGTATTATGAGGCCTCCGCGAATAGGGCCTTGAGCAGGCGGTTTCTGGATCGTTGTCCGACCGTCTCATTCAACAGTCCAGTGAGCCATGTTTCTTGAAGAACTAAAATTGCAAATAAGTCAACTACAGACCACAGCCCTTCAGCTTCAAAGTAATGAGTCTGCCCTCTCGTGTTCCACAAGCATAGAATGTTTCTGTCACCAATGCGATGAGCTAAAAGTGGATTTAAAGGCTGTGGGCAACCATTGTCAGTATCCATCGCCTGGGTCAAGCTCACACAGTTTCACCAGTGCACCACTCTGCTTAAGTGATGCTCCATTTGGGGGAAATATAGGTGTTCTTTGAGTCACTGAAATAGTAGATACAGAGGGAGCTGGGTTAGATTTTACCGGATCCACATTAGTGCCTGATATACTCTCAGGAATGTGTGGATGGACAAGTTTCAGAGGTAAGTATGGGCTAGTACGTGAATTGGAAATGCTATGTTTTTCAGATGATATATAAACTATTTTACATGTGTATCCTAACCTATAAAGCTCTGTTTCACTGTTCATGACATAGTCAAGGGTTGCATCAGCATGAAACCATATGTTAGATTTACTTGTGCTTATATGTTCTACCTGGTCCACGATTTTAATATCGCCTGAAAGAATCCCCCGCAATGGTACCAACGCGTGAAATATACTGAGTATCCTTGTACGATTAAGGGGGGTAATTTGAGCTTTGCTAAAAACTGTATGAATTTGTAGTGCTTTTGTGGCAGAAGCAAGTTGAAGGTTTGAAGAAGTAGCAGTAGCGTTGGTTGACAATGGGTTTGTCAGGAACCTTTGCTACCCAAAAGAGTAGGTTTTGTCACCTTGTCTTGAGTGTGAAGAATACTATTCGTTTGAAGACTGGGTACGTTTAATGAATGTCACAGGGTGCTGGAGAGTACAGACTTGGGCGAGAGATTATTTCAGCAGGTAATCCCAAATCTACAGTAAATTTTACAGCCATATTTGAAACCTGAGTGAGTGTCGGTGCTATGTCCTTCAGAGGGGCAGAATGTGTAATACTGATAGGAGGATCATCAGAGGCAGCAATCAGTGGAACACCATTGGCCGGAGCTACGCAGGGATGTTTCCTTAGTTTTCTTTTGGCCTACATAAATGCCTTTGATTCCGGTTTAACTTTCTTCTTAGTTAACAATCATTTGGAAGAAAAGGGGGCCCATACAAGTGATTGCTAGCCGTAGAGCACAGTGATTTAGTAGTCAGATGAGTAGGTGTAGGTGTGACTGGATAATATCTGGATCATACAGTATTATTTCCATGATCTTTTATAGTTTTTCGGCTACTATTTATACTTTTGTGGAGCAGCAAAGATTGTACATCGATTTTATTTTCCATGTTCTCATACTTAGTGATTAGAATGGTCAGCAAAATGTTAAAAGCGAGAAAAAGGTTGTTTGAGGACATGCTAGAAGAACTCATGTCATTGGACTCAGGTTGCTGTGGGGAGCCTGTGGTTATGTTGCCTGAAGGATTCGAGATGACACTATTTTCAGATTCATAATGTGCCGCAGGCTCCTTCTTGTCGTGACACAGTTGAATACTATCGCTAAGATCCTTTGTCACAGAGCTTGTGTCATAAAAGGTCTGGGGATCAATGAGAGAGGGGTCTATGGGATTTGAGGTGTTTATCAAGTCGCCAAGGTATTCAACATCAGGCATAGCACACTCAATGTCGAGATTTAGTTCAAAGTGTGTTAATGGCCTTCTCGGGAGCAAGCTATGAATCACTGCAGATACCACCAACACAGAAGGCAGGGCAGCCGACGACTAGGGGGGCGGGGGGTAGTTGCGGAGATATGTCTGCCATGAGATCTACTAATATATCATTAGTTACAGGTAAAGTTGCATGCTCAACAGCCATCATGCTAACATTATCAGGGGCATGAAGGAAACCAGGTACATTGTGGGTTGTTTCAGATAATATAGTTCCATGGATACTAGGAACGTCTGTCCCTTCACTTGTAGCATCTGCTATAGTGGAAGTAGAGGAGTCGTGGCCGGAGATAATATTCTCTATTCGTTTTGTGCCTATACATTCTATAGAGATGTATAATTGCTCCACTAGTTCACTTGTGGCAACTTTGTCTTCGATAGTTAGCATCTTGGGAGCCTTAGGGAACTATGCCGTAAATGTATTGAGTTGAAGGGCTGATGTAGCCACAGCAGTGGCTCTAGTGATTACTTGCAGGTGCGACGAGCCTTCCTTACAGATGGCAGTGAAGGTGTAACCTTATGGAGAAGTCTCAGAGCTACCATTGACACTGAGGCAGTGGGTCATGGAATGCCTGCATCTGCTAAGATATGGGTGTTGTTAGACATGATTTTGTCAATCATACAGTCTCAAATGTTGCGTTAATCCAATCGAACGTTGTTCAAAATCGACTCTAGAGTACTATTTCAGTAGCACAAGGTATGCAAAATGTATGTTTGCTGAAAAAGTATCTCTCTCTTTTAATTAGAAACTACAAGAAAGCGAGTAGAGCTAGGAAGCATGGATGCCATTTTCAGTTTCTACTAAATGATGCCAACGTGGAATGAAAACAGCAGGCATGAAACATATAGCTGTAAGATCACATCCCGCAGCTGTATGCTAGTATACCTGTATACTTGTCGAGTGTGAAAGTAGCGGTTCACTTTAACAAAGAACAAGTGAAAGGAAAAAAAAAACAGAAAGGACAGAAGGGACAGGCCGGTCGGGGTTCTTGAGTCTAGGGCGGTAGTGTTAACGCACAATGGGTATACTCCTAAGACTGGGGTGTTGCTATTTAGGGCACAGATTCATACACAGGCACAGGCAAAGCTACCAGCTAGACGGTGCAGACAGCGCACGTCTTCATGCACACTCGGGGTTAAGTAGAGCTTCCAGTTTAGGGGGTGGGGCTTGACCGGAGGACTGCAAAATAATCATAATATATCTCAGTATATAATGTTAATCACATTCTTAAACAAACAACAACTGTCCCTAATAACAGATAACTAGTAGCACCATTAAAACAGAAATAAAGCCTGACACTGTTACTGACCTTACAGTGAAAGTAAGGGATTCCAAACAAGGTCTGTAAAAGATCCAGCAGCGTTTTTCAGTGTAGGCAGCGCACTTCAACAGCACACTTCCTCATGAGTAAGCACTGAATGCGCATGGGCTCGGGGTTAAGTAGAGCTTCCGGTTTAGGGTGTGGGGCTTGACTAGAGGACTTGCAGGGAAAGTAAGAGAGTCCAAACAAGGTCTATAAAAGAACCAGCAGCATTTTGCATCGTAGACAGTGCACTTCAACAGTGCACTTTCTCATGAGCGCGCGCTGAATGAGTATGGACTCGAGGTTAAGTAGAGTTTCCGGTTTAGGGGCTTGACCAGAGGACTTGCAGTAAAAGTAAGAGAGTCCAAACAAGGTCTGTAAAATATCCAGCAGCGTTTTGTAGCATAGACAGTGCACTTCAACAGCATATTTCCACATGCGTGCATGCCGAATGCGCGTGGACTCAGGGTTAAGTAGAGCTTCCAGTTAAGGGGACGGGGCTTGAACGGAGGATTTGCAGTGAAAGTAAGAGAGTCCAAACAAAGTCTGTAAAAGATCCAGCAGCATTTTGTAGCGTAGACAGTGCACTTCAACAGCGCACTTCCTCATGAGTGTGCGCTGAATGCACGTGGCCTCAGGGTTAAGTAGACCTTCCAGTTTAGGGGAGGGGCTTGACTTGAGCACTTTCAGTGAGAGTAAGAAAGTCCACACAAGGTCTGTAAACATCCAGCAGCGTGTTGCAATGTAGACAGCGCACTTCAACAGCGCACTTCCTCATGCGCGTCCGCCGAATGCATGTGGACACAGGGTTAAGTAGAGCTTCCAGTTTAGGGGGTGGGGCTTGACCGGAAGATTCTCGGATAACTCTTCTTTTGTTATCAAAGTCAATGTGAAGGTCCACTCTTGCCTGTTATCTTCCTCTACACATTCCAATGTCTTAACAGCAACAAACCAAAAGCATACAGATTCTGGTTGCACTTGAGTTGCACTGGCAGCTGAAGCCTTCCCACGTCCCACTCACGGAAATCACAATCAAAGAGAAAATCATCACGAGTATGGTGATGCAAGAACGGTTTAATCATTTGCCGAAAACTAAATTAATGGAGATTCAAGGGAGTGCACTGCAGGAAGAGCAGGAATTATGGAAACGGAGGGGGTGTTTTGTATCCCCCACAAAAGCATTATGCTGATAGGATAACACTGGAAAGTCAGGGAGGCCAGTAGCATTGTTAAAAATAGCACTTGCACAGCTGCATTATACTGCACATAACTAGCGAACGTCTTGATGCAAATATTGCGGAAGACTGGTTTATTCCAAATTTGTTAGAACATATTGCATTCTTTGTGGTGAATTGCATTGTGTGTCAAAGGTTCACCGCTTGTTATACCATGAGAACAATTAGAGTAATACCTTGACTGAATGGTCCTTTTCAGCATTTACATATTGATTATGTTGACATACTGTAAGTATGTAATGGATACAGGTATCTGATAGTGGTGGTGTTTCCCTTTTTTAGGTGGATCGAGGCAGGTCTGTGTACACACCCTGACACCACTTGCACAGTGAGGTTTTTTGTACGTGAAGTCTTTCCAAGATGGGGTGTGTGTGAAGTGCTATCCGATAATAGGCCACATTTTGTTAATAAAGTGTTCAAACATATACGACTATTATTGAGCATTAAACACATATTTTCTTCCGTTTATCACCAGCAAGCAAATGTTTGGACACTCCTTAAAGATATTATAGCAGGAGTGCAAACCTTTGCTGAGAGTCACAGGAATCCTGAAAAAAATTGAACTTTAGAAATGATATGGATGTGTCAAAGTTATGCATAAACGATAGTTCCTAGCTAAGATCTGGAAATGCGAGCAATACCCTGATTCCTTTTTCATTGAGTATCTCTTTGGTTAGCCTCATGGTCCTGACCGATGGGAATGTACACAGGCTTATATTTTCGGTTTTTATATTTATCCTTCAAGCTTATCCTGCTCTTGTCAGAAGAAACATTGATGTTCGCACTTTTTTACAGAATCTTAAGATTTGCCCCGTGATTAGGAGGTTGTTAATTGTAATCATTGAGCATATACTGCAGCACCCGGAGACATTGCAATTGCAGGAGTACAAAAGTGTTTCTTCTGCCTTAAATGATCACAGTAGAAATGAGGAATGATGAGGCAAACATGATTTTAGTGAATGAACAAGCACGACCAGAGCAATGATGGGAAAAAAGGTGGATGTCTAGGATCTTATGCATATTGTATGCATGCACAATTTCTAATTTTCTCTTTGTGTTTCTCCTGGTTCACACTCTCTATTTAATTGATCAACATAAGGTAGAAACAGTTGTAGTTCTCTCCACTGTGGGAACTGCTGTTGATTTATCCATTACCGATGAGACAAAATCCTTTGTAAATTCACCTAGGAGCAGAGCTGCTTTAGAACTGTTGCCATTTGCCGCAAACCTTCTTTTGGGGAGACACAGGAGAAATGCAGAACAAGGTAATGAAGGGATAAATGTTTATCTCGATAATACAGCATACCTGGGTAATAACATGTGGTATCAGCACATGAAAACGTGGGAGAGAGAACATCTAAGGAGGGTTTCTGTGTGTGTTCCCTGATACCGTATGCTTTGGAAGCCTCCAAAAAATTCATAGCCAAAAAAGTATCAGTAGAAAAAAGCCCATTGCCCGACACACCTCGCACTTTGCCTGACAAAAACACAGTTTCAAGGCGGAACAGCATCTATGGTGTTGATGAATAAAGCAACATTTCAAAGAGAAGACAATTATGTGCAATATTTAAAGATAAGACAGAAGCCAGAAACAAGGCATCAAATAATAAGATATGAACAGCCTGGAATGAATGGAGATGGAATCATAATTGAAGAAAACAAGATTCTGTAGTCAAAGATAAGAATGGGAAGGAAATACGTGAATGTTGGGAAAGGGGTCACCCACAAATCAACGGAACAGTGCTTACTCACGAAGGATGGGTTGATGGACTGGTTGTGTGCAAAGCAGCAGCACTAACTGGACAGTGGGAAACAGTTGTGGCGAATGCAGAAATATAATGCAAGGATCAATGGCTGAAGATTGCAAGATTGTTGATATGGGTCGACGATACAGGAGGACCAGTGGAGATACTACCTCTGAAAGATGCAGTCTTATGTTTCAGAAATAATGGTACGAGGAAAGTTGGAGAGAATTGCCAGGGTGGCCGAATTTTTGATGTACCAGGCATGAAGGAAGGGACTGCCATCCTGATTTGTCATTATTGGGCTTGTGCGTCCAGAACCTACATGAAGGTGCCTAAGGACTGGGGAAGGACGTGTTCCTTAATGCTCATCCATGTTCCAGCATTAGTGATTCCTCAGAGTGACCTGAACATTGGTGAATTTCCAAAAGCAGATGCCCATTTAAGAAGAAGAAAAAGACCGCTCACATTTTTCAATTTGAACAAGGAGGGAGAACTATTTCTCAGCAAAATCAATAGAAGCCTTTGATGCAATCCCATATGGGCACAGGTTGTTCAGCAAGACTGCCTCAATATTCACGGTTACCTTTATGCCTGGGTTCCAGCCGATGGCCATTGCCAAATGTTTACAGATTACCAGATGGGAACATCTGCAGACCATCAACCCAGCTATATAAAGGGATTCAGTGCTAGCAGGGAAGAGCTGACAGCCATACGACTAATGACCCTGCAGAACAGATATGTCCTTGCCATGATCACAGCGATGGACAGAAGAGTTTGGGTCAAAATCAGGCCATCAAGTTGCACGTTCATACCTTCTCATGATGACAAGAATGGGACCTTGACAGAGGTCATAGCGTTGCTGACAAACCTGAACAACAAGATGAAAGACGACACAGAAGACATCACAGAAGATGGATGATTCGTGTCTATATTCTCATAGGTTCCACAGTGGATGGTGAACATCTTCAAGTTTCTTGGAGAAATATTGCTGATGGTGATATTTGGATCGGTGTAATCAGGATAATAATTAAGCAGTACAAGAAATCTGCAAAGAAGGCAGTAGAAATGAAGATCATGATCAATGTCGAATCAGGGTTGAGACCCAAGGAGTTGACAGATGAAGATATCAGAAAATACGTAGAGGCCAGCATCATAGCACCTGAGGGAACGAAGTTCCTGTTTTTGAAGAAACACAAGAAGTACGTGGGACGATAGGTGTCCATTGTAATCCGCATGGACAGTGCAGCTACATGACGTGAAGTGTTGATGAACATGTAAAATCAGCAGGATCCCTGAAAGGATTAATACAAATTTGGACCCCGTAGAAGCACTTCTCCAAGAGAAAAAATCAAAATGTGGAGATTAATGAAGGTGTGGTGGATGAATCAACCAGAGTGGAAAGTGTAGAGGAGCAGCCAACTGCCCCTGGCGGAAGTGCTGCCCTCCTACTACCTGTATGCTGGCAGCCTGAAATTGTTCCATGCTTGACACAAGCAGTTGTGACTATTCCGCATTGAGTCTTCGAGAAAAGGCATCTGCTAAGAAAACCCCATCAGATGTATTCCAGAAGAGATAACAGTCACTTGGAGGAGATTCCCGAAGAAATATGAAAATGGGAGAAGGAGAAGCTGTTGACATCACAAAAGATTGGCTAAATAAAAGAATAAGAGAATGCATGGACCTTATATAAACTGATGACAAAGTAAAGAATCGACTAAACTTGCATGTGCGGAATGAAGATTGCACGTGTGAAAAGGACTGTAGAAATAACTGTGCAGTTGGAGCAATGCAAGTAGACTAAGTGATCATAGAAGCTGGGTATAAGTAGTGAATAGACTGCAGATGAAGCCACCATTATATAGAAGCTTGAAATCGATGTCACAATTTTGGTGAGTTCAAACCCACGAAGAGAAGGGCTGGAAACTGTGTTGCAGCAAAGAATTAGCTCGGGGCATGGACGAAACAAGAAGGGCTGTCTGGCATGATGTCAAGATGAAAGGCTGCCAAGAACTAGTTATCTTTTCTTGAAGGCAGAGAACGTGAGAAGCTGATTCATCCCTTATTAAGGTGCAAAGAAAGGACACCATGAGTGTCAAGTTTATTAATTCAAGACAATTAAATGCTAATAAATGGACCGAATTGTGGTCTCCTGTGACGTGAGCCCAGGATGGAAATAGAGTTGGGCATCCAGTCCTAGAACTATGATAAGCATGTGCTCATACTCCCTAATATTCCCAGAGATGAGAAGACATTGCAAGGCCAGGTTTAAAGACAGTCTGCATGGCGCAAGGTATGAGTGATGAGAGTTGATGGGCTAATTGGTGAGGAGGTACAGTTCAGTCTACCCCCTGGCACCTGGGTCTGAGCTCACATGCTGCTAAGTGAACCAAATGTTCAAGAAGGTCAAGAGCAGACCAACCAATTGTAGAGGGCCATATAATGAAGAGTATTATAGCGTGAGAGCCAATAGAGTACTGTGTTTCTAATAACTGATGAAGTTGACTTGCACTAGGGGTGGGCATGAGTTGTCCACCTGACTGTAGAGACCCAATCACAACCCAAACCCTTATAGAAAGTATACTTAGATGTTCCCCTTGTTTTCCTTTTTGCTTCTGCTTTTGTTATATGAATTTTTCAAAAATGTATTTTGTATTTTTGAACTTCATTGTAAATTGCACCCAATCATATGTACTATGTTGATTTTTCTTTATCCTAATTGTTGAAAATATATGATTTTCACTTTTTCACAACTATTGGTTGATCTCTTGTTTTCCTGTTCAGACACTCACCTGTCAATTTCAGTAATAACTATATAACTATATGTCTTAGAAACACTTAGTACCTTCACTAAGTGGGTTGCAATCTGCAAACAGCGGATGATTGAGTCATAGGATTTCTAGAATAAGGAAACCTAATCCCTTTGCAAATTATAATAGTGGACAGGTCTAGAGACTCAAGTATCTGTCCACCCAAATTTTCTGTGGTTTTAAACAGAATCAGTAAGGGTACACTCTTTCGTCTAGATGTTCGCCTTGAGCTAACCACAATCCCCTGTAGGTTTTTCTTATTTGCCACGTAGTATAATGTCAAGTATGACGAGTCTTTACTATAAAAGTGTTGTTTTTTATTTAATGCTTTGAGAGAGAATGCTGTCCGATGTTCATTAATGTCGTAAGTCCCTGTTTTAGACAATTGATAATAAAACAGTAAAATGACTTTTCCATCTTATTGAGTTGGTCGGATTATTGGTATGTCCAGTTATTCGGTTTTCCATCCACCTGCATGACACGTTACCTAACTAAGACCCTATGGTCAAGATGATTCCAAATCAATACTCAAAGCTAGGTTTTGTTAAATGGTCTTAATATCACTTGACCAAGACTTCAACCCGGCCCTAACACTACCACCTCTCAACCTCTGTCCTTTGTATTTCCCAACCTTGTACCTGTGGATGCTGACAATACAGCACATGAGAAGGGCGATAGCACCTAATGCGTTAATGCAATTTTAAGACTGTGAGTTGAGTGTGTACTGCTTTTGTAACTAACAGTGCCCTTCAACCTATTTTAACAGGTCAAGATACCTTAAGTCCAGAGCAAGGATCGTCAAGTGTGCCCATGATTTCTTTCAGCTCTCCAGTCTATAACCTGAATGTTTTGGAACTAAGAGTAATTTGAGCAGCTTTTGTTATCCTGTTCCAAAGGTGTACTGTTTCTAAAACAACCATTTAACAATGATACCCAGGAACTGTTGTAGGTTTCAAAGCCAAAGCCTGCTACAGCCTGAGACAAAGATATACTCACATAATTACATCATTTCACACAACAGGTTGCCAGACTTGTATTGCATACAGAAGAACACATCTCTGGCCCATCCTTCTCACCATCCCCATTTGCCTTTCATTCAGTCTATTCTGGACTCGTCCAGTCTTGTTGGTTTGTCATTTTAAATCCCTTTTAAATTTTTTTGCGTGTGTGTAACTCATGTGGATAATAATACTAGGTTGACTGGAGATCACCGAGAACCCCCTCTCATATCATCAAAGGAGATTTTACTCAGTGCCTTCAATTGAGTGTATCTTTGTTTAGTGGCCATAATAGAAACTAGTTGCGGATAAAATGTCTTATATTTCTTGGTAATCAGGAGGAGATTATTTCAATTGCCTGTAATTGGTAGTACCATTTATTATTGACAAGTCAAAAAACTAGTTGCAGAGTGAAAGTCCATCCAAACAAGATTGGCAGAGGCCTCGCCATCATTTACAAGGCACCATGACCATGCACCCAACTGGAAGTCACCAGCTGTCACAAGTCTCTCCCCTTCTCACCTGTTTTTCTTGTTTGCTTGCAACCTTCTTAGATGATTTCTTTCGCACAGTCCGGGATTTGTATAAACCTGTGTGCTGGTCTTCGGTTTCCAGCATGAGGACAGTAATCCAACTCCAGGATACATTCAGATGTCCGGGACAGGAACCAGGAAGGAACAATGTCTGAGCTCTGAGGCACGGAACGCTGTGAGCTGAGTGCAGGCTTAGATCCAGGAAGAAACTCGAAGGTAAGTTTGGGGGAAGGAAAGGAAAGGAAAGGATTCAAGGAACCGGGAAACAGGATTTGGAAGATAGCCCCGAGCGAACTCCAGCAACACACGTCCGACTACAGCGAGCGGTAGCGTTGAGATGCGCAGAGCCGCGGGGAAGTGTCTCTTTAGTAGAACGTTGAGCGTGGCGCGCAAAGACTGGCAAGCTGCATTCCGTATCAAGCGGCCATGTTGGGAGGATCACGGCATTCAGTCCTCTATGGGTCAGGGACCACAAAGTCCAGAATGGATGCAGGCGATGATTCATGACACCAGCTCTTGGTTTTTTTGAAAATATTTTGTGTCCCTTGCCACTCTCCCCAATGAATAGAGTCCCTTTTCACCTCATCAACATACCAGCCAAGCCCAAAACCTCCTTCACTGAAGACTTCACAGACTTGTTCACCACCATGTTTGTCATGCATGCCTACATCGTCCTCAGTGACTTCAACATCCCTGGCAATCCAGCAACCATGTAAATGAAGGAAGTTCTCCACTGCTTACTCTACAATCTGAAGCAAACACAAAAGACCCAACTTACAAGAATGTTAATATCTGTTACGCCATCATCACCACCCTTCCCACCAGATTTTATGGCTCTCCAATCCCACTCGACTAATCATACCATCTGGCAATCCCCTTTAACAATAGGCACACCACACCAGGCAAGCAAACCCATTGAAAACCCATCACACAAGCCTTCAGATCATTTAAGCATTTACATATGGAGGCTCTCATAAACAATCACACTAACCTCCACCCCACTTTGGCTGATCTACTTCTGATGAACCAGGACTGTGACTCGCTTCTACACAAATTCAACATCACCCTCGCAACCAACATCACCTGACATGCACCAATGAAACAATGCACCAGCAAGCCTATGCCTTGTACTCTTGTACACTCAGGTGCTCAACCTCAACAAACAAACCATCAGAAATTAAGAAAAGACTTGGTAAAAATATTGCAGTACATCTGACCTCTCACTGCTAAGGGAACTCTGTGATACACGCAGATGACAGATGACCACTGCCAAGGTCAACTACTACTAAAACACTGTAACCAAGGGCAACAATGAAAGCAGACCCCTCTTCAAAGACATCAAGTACTGACCCACCCATACCGCACCCCATCACATAATCCACCACCATCAACTCTTTCTTCATGAATAAGATCACGATGATCCGTCAAGAGACAATTGTGCACTTGTTGTTCCTGTGTGAACCATTGAAACAGATGAAAGTATCATGCTTGAAACTACTGTTACAAATTGAGGATGTACTCTCAGTGGCAGATGCTGTATAATTCTGTAAAAACACCTCATTGTGTGACAAATATTGCAAATTATATCCACCGGGAGTGGTTATATAGATGAAACATATGTACCGCCATCTGAGTTGATGTTTGAACACCCCTGGAAAGTCACTATGGAATTTGAAATAATTTTAGCTTCAGGCTGCAAGTGTGTTATCCTCATATTAAAATGGGGCTGTAATTTAATTCTCCCCATTCTTAGCTTCTGGGTGTCTTTTAAAAAAATATTTCTTTAAAATAGATTTTTACAACATTTTTTAGCTGCGTTTTTTTCTCCTGATGAAAAATGTTAGTGTTTTGGGGGGTTCTAGTAGATATTAAAGTAATCATTGATTATGTATTTATTACTGTGCTTGGATCGAAACTTTGTAAACATATGTCTAATTTTAACCCTAAGTTTTAAATCACGTTCTCCTAAAATGAATGTACTCTTAAATTACATGTCATGTATTATCTAACCTAAGTCATCAAAGTAATGTGTTCTATTTGTAATTTTGTATGCTGGTATGGCTTTCTGGCAAAATTAAAGCAATATTTATTCTTTATGTATTTATTTATTTAGCAATTTATATAGTACATCCAACCTGAAGGCATCTGGGTGCTGTACTTACAGAATTAGTCATACATCGTTAAAGCATTGCGTAGTTACATATTTACAGAAGTTGGTCATGCAATGGTACAGAGTTACATATTTACAATGTATTGCAGGTGTCAGTAAATAGATAATAAAAACAATATCACACAGCTATAGTTACAATGGAAAATACCGGCACGCCTTCTGACGGAGTCATGAATTTTCAGGCGCCTGAGAATGGGCAATAACCGGGGCATTAAAGCCCCGGTGGACACAATAATTGCTCACTCTCAGACGCCAGAAAATATTACTCACCATTCCCATTTGATTCCCATTCGACTCAATGGGAATGGAGTGGTCGGATGCACCGGCACCATTCGTGAATGGTGCCAGTGCATCCGACATGGTCTGCGAGTGGGTGCCGTCAGACCTGGCAGGCGGAAAGGCACCCACTCAAAGACCTCACAGTTTGCCGGTCCAGTAACAACAGTGCCGGTAGCTTACCAGCACCATTGTTACTGGACCGGCAAACGTAAAATGAGGCCCAATATATCATAGATAGCATAGGACAGAGGGACATTTTGGAGACTTTACAGTAGGCTATGACAGGTTGAGCTAGTACGTTACTTGCAATTTGAGCTGGCGGGTTGTCTCCGGAAGGTCTAGATGGACTCTTCTGACCTCAGTTTAGGCGGAAGGGTGTTCCAGTGTCTGGCGGCTATGGCATGGAAACTGCAGCCTCCAGCTTTCTCTAGGTTGAAACTGCCCATGACTTGACTTGCAAATGGATTCCACCAAGTCATCAACTCTATCCGTCACGTGTAGAGTCCAGCAAGGATCCAGCCTTGCACCTGTGATCTTCAATCTTTACATGGAAACACTCAGAACCCTCCACACAATATCCACATCCACCAGTATGCAGATTACATGCAGTGCTACCTCAAGTTATCCTCCAATAAAGATATCCACAGGCACAAGGCCTGCTTCGCAGTGATCCAGTGATGGATGTGCAGTGCTTACCTAAAGCTCAACCCCTCATACTGATGACCAACAATGAACCTCAAGTGCTTCACACCGCTGCTGACTGCCTGTGCCAAGTCTTTTGGGTTTTTCATTGTCAGACACTTCTCCTGCAAACAGCACATAGGAAGGAAGGAAGGCACAAACAGCTCTGTAATGACTTTCTCTCCTGTGGAAAATCAAGCCCTTAATCCCAGAAAACAACTTCAGATCTGATGTTCAAGGCTTGGTCCACTTTCACTTTGATGGCATCAGTGTCATTAGGCCTTCCGGCATCTACCATGGCACCCCTGAGATGTGTGATGCATACTGCAGCATGACTCATCAAAGGACTCTGTAAATTTGACTGCATCACCACAACTCTCACCCAACAGCATTGGCTCCTGCTACAAGACAATATCTTCTTCAAATGATTCTGCATCACATACAAGGCTGCACCCTGAAGTCCCCAAGCTACCTCACTGAGAAATTCAGCATCTCTGGATGCCTACAAACCATCAAAATTAAGTACATGTGCAGACCTGAACTCCACCAGCTCAGGAAGGAAAGAAGCAGGACTTTTCCGTCTATACCACAAGACTCTGGAACATCCTCCAACATCAGACTAGCCCTGTCTCCTCTACAGTTCAGGTAGGAGCACAAGACCATCCTCTTCAAAGAATGTCTCCTCTCTAAGACCTAGGTTCACAGACCCTGCATTCCCCTCCCTACCAGAGATTGCTTGATCTGCTCCCCCACTTGTTCCTCACCTGGTTGCTTGTAGATCCCTTGCTGCCAAATTATCCACCCTGTATCTCCCCTGTTTATAACTCCCTGTTCCCTTGTTCATCGCCTTCCCTCACTGTGTTCTTCCCACTGTGATTGAAAAGTGATCAATTGCTTCCCACAGCTAGGTGTCTGTAAGTGAATGAATCACCTGTGAGGGGTTTATATTAAATGCTAGTAGAACTAAAAAGTAAAAAGCCACTAAATTGCACCACCGTATGCAGAATAGAAAAGGGAGTGAAATAAATAATGGACGAAAGAGTTTACGAATTAAATGGAGTTAAATGAGATAATCAAGACCAAAATCAAATTACGTATGCTTTCTGTCTGTACTATCGGGCAAGGTGGGGCTGAGGAAGGGGCAACTGCAAGGAGACCTGCTCTTATTAAGGAGTATTCTGACTGTGGTTATGTTCCATGATCTTGAAAGCGCAGGTGCAGAGGTCTCAATCTCTTCTTCCTCCTGATTCATCTGCCATGTAACCACCTATGTCTTATTCACCTCTTGCTCTTCCATCTCCTTCACCAGCATTTGCACCCTCCCACCATTAGTCCCCAGCCAGCCCAGTACCTCATTTACGTTCTCGGTCTGTGTCACCATCATAGTCTCCCCTGCTCCAAACTCTAGTTGATATGAAACTACGTTGTCCTACTTCTGAATTGAGTCAGGTATTGACTTCAATTCTACCCCAGTCACATACTGCACATCTAGTGTAAGGATTCCCTGCAGCAGCCCTGCATCCTGCCCATCAATCTCTACCATCAATGCTGTAGCATTGGAAGCGACTCGGTTGTTGCCAGCCCTACCTCCTTCCTCTCCAACCACTGTGGCAGTGGCATACACTCCATTTTCAGCGCTGCCTCCTCTCCCTTACCAAGCCACCTCTTAATGACTCTCCCACCTCAGACAACGCTAGCTCAGGATGTTGACATCTGACACTCACAGGGCACTTGACCACATTCTACCAAGATATGCGCCTGATTGACCTTGGGCCTGGTCTGCGCTATACAAGTAAAATAAATACAAATACAAATACATCATTATGCTCGACGAACCTCCCCCTGGCAATTAACATCCTTGTTCCATTAAAGGTCACCCTCCTTAAACTCCTCCAATTCTCCCTCCCTACATAGGTTTGTGATTTGAATTTGCTTCTTAGGAAGGACTTAGAGTATACAATAAGAACAAAGGCATGTGGCTCATTGCAGCAAACAAATGGATCCAGATACGGTTCCCAGGTACGCACACAGTGGTGACTAATTTTTAGGTTTCACAAACAAGCTAGAATAGAACAGGGAACAATGCGTTTTCTTTTGTGTTTCTTTATTTGGGGGTTAACGCAAGGTAAACAGATGGAAGTTGCCACACAGTGCCTTGTGGAACAAACATGGAGTCAAATGGAATTAGGAATTCAAAGGGAAAGGTACCTTCCATTTCGTTTTTTACAATTGTAGAGTGGCATAAATGGATAGAGGAATAGGGGGAAGAATAAGAAAAACGTGTTGGGTTAATTTGTTATCAGGGAATTTAAATAAAAAACAGAAAGGCAACAGAGGGCTCTAATAAACACATAGACAAAAAGGGGCCAACTAGAGGCCAAACTGCACTCAGATGCTATGTATGCATAATCCTCCAAGATCCCCCCAAAATTCTAAATGGCATGTTGCATGCGTGCCCCATAAATTCGTGCATCTACAGACAATCCAAGCCCAGAAAGAGAAAATGCAAATGATAAATTACTTTTAAAGATCTCTTGAATCTTCCAGACAATGCACCAAATCTCAGCAATTCAGACATTCTGATGGCCTTCTAAACAGAGCCCCGTTTGTCTGAAGCTTGTTAGGCAGAATCATATGCAGTACACTTTGGGAACACCACACACAATTAAGACTACAAGTGTAAGTACAAATTCACCTTTGGTAAAAGCCTGCACTACACAGTGGTAGCGATGGCTGAGCAGCCAGACTTATCTCAAGAGTAAAGTGAGCAGTATCAGAAGTTACACAAAGGACAGTAATTACTATGGTTCAAATAAACACTGATTCAAGGTTTTTGAGTAAAAGAATATGCATTTATTAGCACCATCAGTTATAAAACAGTTCACTAATATAAAGCAGCAAACAATCACAATCTTAATACACTACAATAACCCCAAATCAATTCTGGACAAGTAAGGCTCAAAATGAAGTGTGAGCAAAATGGCACTGCAGCAATTTAAAAGGGAGGAAAAGACAAGGGTATCCAAAATCAACAACATCAACAAGGGATAGGCAGGGCAATCTAGAAAAAGGCTTACTACAACTAGGATTCAAGTTAATAGGCCTGGGCCAATATTTATGGTTCTGAGCTTTGCAGAGGATCACACAGTTCAGAGTGGTTCATGGTTAAGTCTTTGCCAAGAGTTTAAAACAAAGTTGGTCGGATGAAAAGTTATTCAAAAGAGAAGAGAAGGACAAGCCTTCGGAGAGGCGAAAGATTTCAAACACTTTCACAGCGGTCGGACAGAACGAACAACCGGATTTGAACAGTACCTTAAATGAAGAAGCATGCTGTAGCTGAGGCGGTTGTTCCTGGCAGTTCCTGCAGGCTCACGGTTCCTGAAGCGACTGGCATGGTGACAAAAAGGAGGAAGACTGGAGTGTCCTGCACTGCCCAGGGAAGAAGCCAGCAGCAGAGCAAAGCATTGAATTAGAGGTGCGCTCCTTAAAACCCAAACAGGTTCCATTCCTCCTGGCTATCCGGTTCACTGCAGCGAGACACAGCAAATTCGACCAGGAGAGGAAGGCTGGCATTTGTTCTTTGGCGAGCTGCTTGGTCCCACCAAGCTCAAGGGAAGAAGATTCCTTGCAGATCTTCTCTGTTGTCGGAGTCTCGGGTGATTCGGACCTGCAGCAGGGCTTCACCAGGATGTCCAGTAGTTGCAGCAGTCATCTTCCTTCAGCTCCTCGTTGGTTCTTTTGTTCCAGTGGCGACTCTGCCTTCCAAGTCCCAGAGACCTGCTTTTAAGCAGTTTACCCCCATTCATACAGCCTGGCTGTCAATCACACAGCAGGGTGGCTGTCCTGGCAGGACAGCCACCTAGCCAATCAAACTAGAGTGCGACTTGGGTCTCCAAGCAGACCCTGTGCAGGGTGCCTCAAACCCCTCCCTCACATCCTGTCCACGCAGACGCTCAGGCACCTAAGGACGGCTTCTGTGCGGAAGCCCGCCAAAGGACGGTGAATTAAGGAACCACACCTGGTTTGGCACACATAGTAAAACACGAGAAAGACCTTTACAAAAAGAAATGGCGAATAAACCCGACCGGAACCAAATAAAATTAAAAAGGGTCCAGCGGATTAGAGATTGAGGCTACCACCATAGCCTCTAACAGTACCGAGGATATTTTCATAGCTCGCGGTAGAACAAAAATTGTAGATACCACTGCCACGAGCCAAATATTAGAGAAAGGGGAACGAAATAATGTTCCATGAGAAACAGACAAAAATGGATAACTATTAACCCTCCCAGTACTCTATGGAAGATAGTTTGTACTGAGTCTGTAAATTTAAAAATACTAGTGAAGTCAATGGCAACTTTCCATGTTCTGGGAGACAGTAGTCAATCCCAGAAAATGGAGTTTAACAGTGGGAAGTCTGAAAAGAAAACCCTGGGTCACCACACTAAAGGTGCTGTGTGACACACAGTAAAAAGATGATGCCTATGCAGTGGGTGAGACTCCACAGTCCATGATCACAAAATGTACAACACACATCAAAATACATGTTAGAGTGGGAAAAAAGGCTCACACTCTTACCAGGTGAAAACAATTAATCGTAGAAATCCAGCAAAGCTGCTGAGGGACTCAACAGGTAAGGGAAATTAGCCATTCTGGAGAATTCTCCCTAACAAAGCCGCACAATGTGTTTGTGCAATAGGGTTGTCTGCTGGCTTGTTGAATGAAATCCCATGACGCCACTGAATACCACGGTGCGTATTTCGTACTGGGCCCACGCAAAGGTTTTTGGAGGTTCACCCAGCGTAACTTAAAACCTCACATGTGCCAATAGACATACCTACGCTGCTCTCAATATTTCCCATAGATATTCTTGCTACTGTCATTATCCAGCACTTACATGTTTCATTTGTTGTTCAAACTAACTTGCAGAAGCCTATGAACGTATGAGTATGTCCTTGTGTGCACGTGACAAAGTTGCTGTAGTGCTTTGAGTAATGCAGCTGTAACAATACTATTTTTTAATAGATCTACAGGGTAATTCATAGAATTTCGCAGAAAAGTGTCGCAAGCGGCTGGCGCAGAGTGTCCGCGTGCGATTGACTGCGCCAGGCACGTGCGCTAAAACCGATTTCCGCGCACAGCGTATTCATGGATTTCAGGCTTCCAAACCAGCCGTGGCGCAGAGAATCGCAGCGACCCTGCAGCAGCGCCAGTAACGCCCCCAAGAACGCCCTCGCGCAAGGAAAAGCCATCAAAATCGCTAAATCATCGCAAAGGGCTGCGCTAACCCTGGACCAGTTCACCGGGCTGGCAAACAGCAAACGCCAAGCGGGGAACGTGTATTGCAGGGGTGCACGGGAAGTTCCACACGCGACTGGCCCCGTGCAAGCAGGGTACGTGAATTTCAGGGGTGCGCGGGAAGTTCCACACGCGATTTCAGCAGGGTACGTGTATTTCAGGGGTGCGTGGCAAGTTCCACACGCGATTTCTGCAGGGTACGTGCATTTCAGGGGTGCGCGGGAAGTTCCACACGCGATTCCAGCAAGGTATGTGTATTTCAGGGGTGCGCGGGAAGTTCCACACGCGATTTCATCATGGTACGTGTATTTCAGGGGTGCGCGGGAAGTTCCACACGCGATTGGCCCAGTGCGAGCAGGGTACGTGTATTTCAGGGGTGCGCGGGAAGTTCCACATGTGATTTCAGCAAGGTATGTGTATTTCAGGGGTGCGCGGGAAGTTCCACACGCGATTTCATCAGGGTACGTGTATTTCAGGGGTGCGCGGGAAGTTCCACACGCGATTGGCCCAGTGCGAGCAGGGTACGTGTATTTCAGGGGTGCGCGGGAAGTTCCACACGCGATTGGCCCAGTGCGAGCAGGGTACATGTATTTCAGGGGTGCGCGGGAAGTTCCACACGCGATAGTCCCAGTGCGAGCAGGGCACGTGTATTTCAGGGGTGCGCGGGAAGTTCCACACGCGATTGTCCCAGTGCGAGCAGGGTACGTGTATTTCAGGGGTGCGCGGGAAGTTGCATACGCGATACCAGCAGGGAATGTGTATTTCAGGGGTTCTGGGGAGTACTACACGTGAATTGGCCGTGTGGGTCCTCCCAGGTGTACGCTCCACAACCTCCACGGCCCCTGCAGGCAGCCCACACCACGGGGGACTACCCTGCACCCCTGCTCATGTCCCGCAGGCAGCCCATTCACCATGGGCATGCCCCCCAGCCAACCCACATGTCACCTTGCACTACTGATCAACAATGCATGTCTCCCACCACCCCCACCCCCCAGCAGTGCAGGGGCAGCCTCCACCAGGCCCCCACTCATGTCTCCCACCACCCCCACCCCCCAGTCACCAGGGGCAGCCTCCACCAGGCCCCCATCCATGTCTCCCACCACCCCCACCCCCCAGCAGTGCAGGGGCAGCCTCCACCAGGCCCCCACTCATGTCCCCCTGCACCCCCAACCCCCAGCAGTGCAGGGGCAGCCTCCACCAGGCCCCCACTCATGTCTCCCATCACCCCCACCCCCCTGCCACCATGGGCAGCCCCCACCAGGCCCCCACCGATGTCTCCCACCACCCCCACCCCCCAGCAGTGCAGGGGCAGCCTCCACCAGGCCCCCACTCATGTCTCCCACCACCCCCACCCCCCAGCATCCAGGGGCAGCCTCCACCAGGCCCCCACTCATGTCCCCCTGCACCCCCAACCCCCAGCAGTGCAGGGGCAGCCTCCACCAGGCCCCCACTCATGTCTCCCACCACCCCCACCCCCCTGCCACCATGGGCAGCCCCCACCAGGCCCCCACCCATGTCTCCCACCACACCCACCCCCCAGCAGTGCAGGGGCAGCCTCCACCAGGCCCCCACTCATGTCTCCCACCACCCCCACCCCCCAGCATCCAGGGTCACCCTCCACCAGGCCCCCACTCATGTCTCCCACCACCCCCACCCCCCTGCCACCATGGCCACCCTCCACCAGGCTCCCACTCATGTCCCCCTGCACCCCCACCCCCCAGCATCCAGGGTCACCCTCCACCAGGCACCCACTCATGTCTCCCACCACCCCCACCCCCCAGCAGTGCAGGGGCAGCCTCCACCAGGCCCCCACTCATGTCTCCCACCACCCCCACCCCCCAGCCACCAGGGGCAGCCCCCACCAGGCCCCCACCCATGTCTCCCACCACCCCCAACCCCCAGCAGTGCAGGGGCAGCCTCCACCAGGCACCCACTCATGTCTCCCACCACCCCACCCCCCAGCATCCAGGGGCAGCCTCCACCAGGCCCCCACTCATGTCCCCCTGCACCCCAAACCCCCAGCAGTGCAGGGGCAGCCTCCACCAGGCCCCCACTCATGTCTCCCACCACCCCCACCCCCCAGCCACCAGGGGCAGCCTCCACCAGGCCCCCACTCATGTCTCCCCCCACCCCCACCCCCCTGCCACCATGGGCAGCCCCCACCAGGCCCCCACTCATGTCTCCCACCACCCCCACCCCCCAGCAGTGCAGGGGCAGCCTCCACCAGGCCCCCACTCATGTCTCCCACCACCCCCGTCCCCCAGCCACCAGGGGAAGCCTCCACCAGGCACCCACTCATGTCTCCCACCACCCCCACCCCCCTGCCACCATGGGCAGCCCCCACCAGGTCCTCACAATCCCCAATCATGTGCGTAATGGTCAGCCTCCACAGCCAAAAAGCCCTACCAAGTAACCCATTCACCCACATGGAAATGGAAATCACATGTTACACTCCCAATGTTCATGAAGCTAATGAACCCATGTCCGTCACACACAATGGTTGCAATTGAATGGGAAAACACACAACATGACATGCATGAAAGCAATGAGATGATACCACACAGTGAAGTATGGAAACAAAATTGTATTGAAAAAAATAAAGAATGCTAAAGAAAGAAAACAAACTACAATGTGAATGAGAAAAAAAAAGCTGCATGTCCGTATAAAAACACAAAACTTGAAATCCGAATCCAGTTCCATGGCCCCGAGGGTCCGCAGGGACGACGCCGTGTCCTCCTCCAACCCCCTGCCGATTGCCTCGAGGCACTCGGCCCGCCTCAGGGCCCTCCGCATGGAGTTCTCTGCCCTGACCATTGTGAGCCGCGCCTCTTCCGCCCGCCGCTGCTCCGCACCTATGGCGTGGCCCAACCGCTGCCACACGGAAGACACTCTCTGTCCTGGGTCCCCCTGCCCTCTGGCCGATGCCTGCCCCTCCGATGTCGAAAGCCCCGAGCCCTCATGTCTCCCACCATGTTGCTGCTGCTGCTGCTCTGCCTCTGCCCATGCACTGCCTCCTGCTGCCTGCACATCCTCCGCCGGCTGGGGTGCAGTTGTTGATGTGGCCACCCCTGCTGGACCTCCGACTCCCGACTGTGGCAGGGATGCCTCCTCCACCAGCCTGGCCGCACCGTCAGAGGCAGCTCCACAGGGCACCCAGGTGACTGATGGGTGGGAAGATGGCACAGAGGACGACTGGCGCATAGGGGGTCCAGTTGAGGAGGGGGTCGAAGCAAGCCCCATCAGACAGCGGAATCCGGCCTGGGTGACCTGTCCCAGCAGGCTGACGTGGTCAACGAGCCATTCGAGATGACGTGCAGTCTCTCCATGAAAAGACTGCAGGTCACCTCGCATGGCCCGTTGACGCAACGCCACACCAGCCAGGACAGGCTCAACCCGGACCTGGATGGCCACGTCCGCAGGCAGAGGAAGGCCAGTTGACGTCAGCTCATCCCCTGCCTGAAAACGGGTCTGGACGTAGGCATCCCTGCTGGTGCAAGATGATGCAGGGACAGGATCGGGGACAGGATTGCACACAGGCACCTCCGCGGCCGCCTGTGCTGCCTCCTGTCCCTGGTCCTGCACTGCACCACTAGCACCAGTGGGATCCCCACCTCCAGACCCCGTCTCTGGTGCTTGCACGGCCTCCTGCTCCACCAAACCCCCCACCAACCTGGATGACTCTGTGCCATCTTCCCCTGTTGGGCCCTGTGGGGTCCCAGCTGCCCCTTCTGCTGCCGAGGAGTCCAACTGCAACCTCCGCCTCTTGAACCTCCCCCCGGCAGCTGCGGCCTGGGACGCGGCACCGGACTCCTCACTCCCCGACGAGATGACAACACGGGAGGGGAGCCGGGCCTTGCGTCTCCGGCTGGCGGTCGGATCCCCGCCGCTGTGCTCCACAGCACCTTCTCCGCCCTCTTCATCAGTTGACGCTGCAGACAGGGAGAAACAAAACACAGGCATCAGGGCACTGTACAATGGACACATACACGCAATACAGTTGCACATGAGTGGCATTGGCAAACCTCAGACATGTCATCACAATCCCCAACACACATGTCATTGCAACTCGCACACATGAGCCATACCACAGCCATATCGCAACTGCCACCACCATCCATACACATACAACAGCATGAGCAGCCAAAGGGGAGCCAGACATCACATGCAACACAGGAAGTGCACCACACATGTACACACACCACCACACTTGCATGCATGTCTACACCTCTGCCAAGTGTCGCACTGTTCAGACGGGCATCCATGTCACATCTGCCAATCAGGCTTCCACATACCGCTGTCACATGCATCCATGTTGCATCACTGTTGCACCCTTGTCAAATACACACACATGCACATGTACACAGTGCTCATACATGCAGCCGAAAACAACATACATGCCTGACATCACGGACATGTCTACTTACATACACATTCATCCAAACATGTGTGCACGCACAACTGCATTTGCCATGCAATCCCACACACACAAGCACCATCCATGTCTCACACATCACAGCCCTCGCATGTGTCAGCCCCACGGCCCTGTACACCCCCACCCATACTCGACCCCATACAAACAGATGTGCAACCTGCACAATACCGAATAATCACCACACGCACTGCTCACAATCAGGATGCATGTACACTCAACGCTCGACTCCAGACGGGTCTGCTTCTCTAGGACCTGGACGTGGAGCGCTGGGGATATGCGTTCCAGGACCCCCATCTGTTCTTCCGACAAGTGGCCCCGGCACCCCTTGGCATCCGCTGCCTTCAAGAGGCGCCGGGCCTTGTTCAGGGTCCTGGACCTGAAGTCCTCCCAGCGCTTCCTGACATGTTGTAAGTCCCGGACTGCCACCCCCTCCGCGTTGATGGCAGTCACGATGTCAGTCCAGATCCGAGTCCGTCCTTCCTTGTCGGCGCGGGAACTTCCGAAGAGGGCATCATACTGCCCCAGGACTTGCTCCACCAGGACACCAACTTCGGTGGCACTGAAGCTGGTGCCCCTCTGCCTCTCTGGCCGGGGGTTGTCAGTGGTCACAGATGGTGTTTGCCCCGACATGACAACCCCAGAGGCAGGAGTGGGTGGGCAACTGGGTCCTGGGGCTGGGCTGTGGAGCGATGGAATTCCAGTCGGGAGTCTTCGGTTCCAGCAGGGGTGGTCACAGCAACAGCACCCCTGGCTGATGTGCAGGCAGCAAATGGCAGTGCACGTGGGCAGCAGGCAGTCAGGCAGCAGCAGATGGCAGGTGGGAGCGTGCTCGGGGCTCTGGGGGGCAGTAGTTCGGCCTTCTGGGCAGGAGCGTGGTCTTCTGTGTGCTTACGCGTGGTCAGCTTGGTACAGAGTGATTTGGCACGTGAAAATCCTGCACGTCAGCGTGAAAACCAAGGAAAGGCCCTTAGCGCGTAAGCGCGTCAGCACGCATACGCGATTCTATTGGACCAAAGGCCCTCAGCGCGTAAGCGCGTCTGTGATGTGACCCGCACGGGTGTTTCCCACACAGCACGTGATGACAGAGCACACGTGGAAAGACTGCACGTCAGAGTGTCATCGCGTGTGATTGGTGGAAATGGCCCTACACGCAGAAGTGACAAAGCATGTAATTGGTGGAAATGGCCCTACACGCATAAGTGACAAAGCGTGTAATTGGTGGAAATGGCCCTAGCGCGTACACGCCGCGTAAGTGACACTGGACGTGTGGGCCTGTATAAAAGGTACGCGTAGAACACCATTTCCTTGTACGTGCTTTTCGTGGAGAGCGAGTGGGTGAATTCTGTACTTCTTGTCGTTTCACACGCGATTTACTTCACGGCGTTTCAAGTTCGTATTCCCTGTTACCTCTGACAGCTTTTTCTCTTTTTTCACTTTTACTGGTTTACCTGGGCCTGTTCCCTCAAACAGTGTTCCCTTCTACTGTTGTCCTGTCTCCTCAGACAGCGTACAAATCTTCTTTTGGCGGGGGTGTTGCCAACCAAACGCGCTCCTTTTTCACGCTCTTTTACCTGGCAGACGGTGAGTCACGCACGTATCTAACATCTGTGCTTGCCCCGTGTGTAGCCTACCCCTTCAGAGGTCATTCTAGGCTGCGTGTGACACGCATACGTTCATTCTTGTGTAACTGGGTGCCACAGCGTAGTGCAGGTTTTTCTTTCTGCACACGTGGTCTAGGAGGGGTTGCGTGCACGTCATCTCCCTTTTTTGGGGCTCCTGTGCGTAGCGTGACCCGTCATCTTTCCCCAGGGGTTACAATCAGCCTTGCAAGAGCACTAGGGTACAATTACCATCTGGTACCCAACCCCTTTGACCCCCAATTGCCCAGGACTATATTTTACAGCCACTCCCATACGCACATTAACATCAGTGCCATGGCTGGGAGGCGAGGATTCCGTAAGGGTGGCAAAGGTGGAAGAGCCATAAGTGGTGGCCGTGGTGGATCCGGTAGGGGACGTGGTCGTTACTTGCAGGGTGAGCCTGTCCCCCCATGTGTGGAGGACCAGTCAAGGGCACCCATAATCCCCCCCCCTCCCGTTGAGGCTGATGTGGCTGACACCATCCATTCTCAGCCCTTGTTGGACCAGCCCATTGTGGCACCAGACCTGGCTGACTCCATGGCTGACTTCCAGGTCAGCAGGCCTATGACACGTGCGCTGGTGCACGTTGATGTCACCATGCCACGTGCATCTGGGGCAGCAAGGTCATCTGCTGCACCAAGTAGGCAGGGCGGAGAGGCTGCAGGGGCAGCTGCGGCTCCATCCACCCCAGCCCTCACACACCCAGCCCGGACAGTGTCGGTCCTAGTCCATGCTGCTGACATTCCCCCTGACACCATCACACTAGAGCCAATGCCTGCACCAACTCCCATGCTGAGTGTGCAATCCCACACTCCTGATACAGAGTCCACCAGGGCTCCTGCCCCTAGTGTCCAGAGCGGCGCAGGACACTCAGGATCACCACCACCTTCCAAGCGGAAGAGGAAGAGTGCTCGTCCGGCACAGGCTGATGCCCCAGACACGGCTACACAGTCCGGCCCGTCCAGGAAGCCCAGCTTCACGGATGACGAACTGAATGCACTAGTCAAGTATGTGTCCGCACATGACAACGAGATGGTCATTGTTGCAGGATCCAAGACCACACCTGCACAACGCCAGGCACACTGGCAGACCGTTGCGGACATCGTAAGTGCCCTTGGAATCGTGAGGCGCACAGCCAATGATTGCTATAAGCGCTGGAATGACCTAAAGCGCAGGGCAAAGAGTAAGCTGGCCTCAAGTCATGCCGCAACTCTAGTGACTGGAGGTGGGTCTCCAGTAGTAGACATGGAACTCACTCCACATGAGTCAGTCGCTGAGACCTACGTCACAGAGGAACAGATCCAAGGCGTGGGAGATTTGGCTGATTACGAGGCATTGTCCGGTGAGTGCACATGCATGTGTGTGTCATCCATGTGCATGGTGTGTGTGAGGGCTTCTGTTTGTGTGCCAGGTGAGAGTGTGTGCGCCTGAGTCGTATGGGTCAGCCATGTGCTTCATGCAATACATCCTGCGCAGCTGCATTTGGCCATAGCAGTATCCCTTCTGCCAACAGTAGACATCTAGCCCAACTGCACGCCAGTTGCCCTTGAAGTGTCACCTTGCCACAACATTGTTGCTTAATTTTTCACTGTTCATTTAGTCAGATTGTTTGCATTCCACCACTTTTACTAGGCATGTCGCAGTCCTCTAGTCACATGTCTGACATGGCTATGGTAAAGTGGAGTGACTTTGTTACCTGGATATCATTTGTTCAAACATGTCCCTGTGCAATTGCACCATTTCGGACTGGCAGCTCCAGGTGAAGAATCTGACCTGTTTGAATTAGAAAAGCTATTACATGCGGGAACTGGACTGAATGAATAGGTGCTGCCCTCCTCTCCATCTTGACTCAATAGCAATGGTACATGCCATCTGTGTGATGGCATGTGTGTTTCACCTGGCAATCACAGGCCAATGTGTGATGCCACTGCCAGGCAGCATGCAGAAAATGTGTTCATCTTCCATCTTGGTGTCATCAGTGTGTGCCATTTGCCTGCCCTTCATACGCAGTGAGGGTGCATGCATGGGAGGGTTTTAGTCATGTGGGACATGTGTCAAACAAGTACTGGTTCTCTTGCTTCTCAGCCCTCATTGTGTGCCATGGTGCTAATGCCTGTTTCCATTTCTTTGTTATTATGTCTTTGCAGGGGAAGACGCACCTGATACTGCTGGGTTTGTGGAGATGGTGCTGACCCAGGAGGGGTCCGAGGGCCGACCAACCACCAGTGAGGGACGTGGTGTGGTGGTGGGTGAGAACCCACAAGTGCTGCAGGTCGTGCTCTCAAGGGGTGTCTCTGGCTGCACCTCCCCCGAGCTGTACTCAGGTGTTGATTCGGATGAGACCTACGTGACGTCGCAGGTGAGTGTTCCAGGGAGGGATTCTGTTCTGTCTCACCCACCTGCACCAGGGTCAGAACCCTCAATGGGGATGTCAGTGTTGGCAGCTACGCCTTTGGTGGTTACGGATGCAGGGTCACACTCCGCGACATCTGATCCTGTTCCTGGGCCAGCAGATCAGAGGGGGAATGCAGTCCTGCAGCCTCAGGCAGTGCCGGCACAGCAAGGCACAGTTCGCCTTGCCCCAGACAGGTGTGGTGCCCGCCGACGTGGTGGCCGTACGCCACCTGGCAATACCGCATGGGAGCAATCCATTTACGGTATGGCAACCCAACAGGCAGCATCATCCGAGATGATGGCTCAGGCCATGGATAGGGTGGCCACTTCCATTGTCCCCCCTGAAAGGCTGATGGAGCGACTAGAGCAGGCAACCGACTCTATCTGCCAGTCACACAGGGAGGACATGTTGGGGTCCAACAGGGACAGGCGGGCGGCACTGGCGACTCTGCAGGAGGCCATCTCCAATGAGTCCCAGGGCCACAGGGAAGCCCTGAGGCAGGAGCTCCTTCACCTCAGGACGACTCTTGTTGAGCTTGAGGCTTCAACACACCAAAGGACAGAACAGCAGCTGGAGCGTCTCACCCGTACGCTCTCAGCTGAGATGCAGGCAACGAGGGCGGAGGTCCGGGCATCCCGTGAGTTGTTGCATGGGGACCTCCGCACACTCATCCTCCAGAACCAGACCTACCACACCCGCATGCTTGCAGCCATGGAGGAGCAGACTAGGGCCTTGCGTGGGCTGCCTCCCATAGTGCAACCACCTCCGGATGCAGCTGCACAGGGTGATAATAGCGACAGCAGTGATACTCCCACAATAGGGTAGCCGTGTGGGCCATGAGCCCATGGAGGTGTTTTTTTTTCCCAGGATCCACGCAGGTGGGTTCTGGTGTGCATCCTGTCCTCGGACCTCCTGGGTGGCCTCCCCAACCCCCCCGGGCCCTTCAATGGCCATTTTTTATTTTTTTTTATTTTTATTTTTATTTTTATTTCTTTTATTCCCAATTTTTTTGGGACGATTTGTTGGCTTCCGTGGTTCCTGTGGGCATACGCTGCATTGTGGCTGGGCACATGCAGGCTTGTAATGTATTTGGTTCAGATGCTTGGGTTTGAGTCACACACACCCCTCCTGCTTCCCGTTTCCATGGGCTTGCAAAGGGTGTGCCCAAGTGACAGTGAATTACACAGTGACGTTGGACTCCCATGAGCTGTGTGGGCAGTCTGTAGTCAATACTGTGTATACATTCCTAGTGCATATTGCTGTTGTGTTGTACACTGCATGTTGCATTGATGTGTAACTCATCTTCTGTGTCTACCTCCCAATTTGCAGGTCCCTTCCTCATGTCTACACAAGGACCTCTAGTCTGGAGATGTGGTCCATGTTGGCAGCAGTGCACCTACAACTCTACATGGCGCCAACACTGCACAGTTGGTAGTGGTGGGAGTGCAGGCATTTCCAGGTGGTGAGACTACTAATATTTAACATTAGTGATGTCATGTTAATGGTAGTACGTGCTCAAGTTTGTTGTTGGTCCGGCATTACTGTGAGCATTTCAGGTGTTGCAAGTTTCTAATAGGGACACTGTACATTGTGACACTAGTGTCATGTTGTGGGGATTACTTTGTTTACCTGCAAATAGCATGACATGGCACGGTGTGTCGTGTGGCGGTGCTGGGGTTGGGTTGGCTGACATGGCACTGTCCTCTTGTTGCATTTTGCAAGTGGGTATTCATTTTAGCTGCTTGAATGTGTAACTTCACAAAACTGCATTGGTGGTGTCTGTGTGGGTAGGGATGCACACATTGTGACACTTCCAGGTGAACAATCTCAGGCTGATATGGTTTTCACGGTTCTTTCTCCAGACATTCAGGATCAGTGTCAGGTTGAGTCATCATTGATTGTCAGATGGAATGTGCCAGGGCAGTGTGCACTCCACAGGGGTGTGATTTCTATGTGAAGTAATTAGCCACTAGCTGTGTACGGGCTGCCTCCCCCCGTGCCCTTTCCCCTCCCATGCGCAGCGGCTGTGCATGTGGTTGGGGATGGGGGGGCACCACCATGTCCACGTCCAGGCCCCGGCGTGTTGCAACGTTGTGCAGGACACATGCTGCCACTATGATCCTGCACACTACTGGGGGAGCGTACAACAGCTGCCCACCAGAACGGTCAAGGGAGCGAAAGCGTGACTTCAGCACTCCAAATGTGCGCTCCACTATGCCCCGGGTTGTAATGTGGGCTGCGTTATATCTTACCTGGGGTGGCGTGGTGGGGTTCCGAATTGGCGTCATCATGTGGGGGCTGAGAGGGTAGGCACTGTCCCCTGTGGAGGTGGTGATTGGTATCATTGGTAGGGTTGTGACCTTGCTCAGTATCTGACATGCATGCATGTGCAGTGGCATTCATACTCACCAAGCAGCCATGTATCGCCATGCCGCCCAGCTTCTAGGTCCCGGCTTAGGGTGGACATTCGGTAAATGAAGCTGTCGTGGGTTGACCCGGGATAGTTGGCATATACTGAGGTGATGATTCCCTTGGCATTACATACTACCTGCACGTTGATGGAATGCCAGTGCTTGCGGTTCCTATAGATGTGCTCAGATGCCCTGGGGGGACGTAGAGCCACATGGGTGCAGTCGATGGCACCTAGCACTTTGGGGAATCGTGCCACAGCATAAAAATCCAGGGCGGCAGCATGCCTTTCTGCAGGGGTTCTGGGCAGGTATATGTGCCTGCGGACTGATGGGCGTGCAGTGATGATGTTCAAGACCTGGTGTAGGCAGCGTGACTGGCTGGCCTGTGATACACCACCCACAATGGCACTTGTCCGCTGAAATGATCCAGTGGCTAAGAAGTGCAGTACATTGAGGACCTTCTCCAGGGGGCTGAGTGCTTGGGAGCACAGGGTGGGTGATGTGAGGTCATCCTCCCACTCACTCACCAGGTCCAGTATGATGTGTGGTGGAAACCTGTACCTCCCATGCACCTGGTCATCAGGCATCCCGAAAAGGCTGGTTCTGGGTGTGAATATTCTGGCCCTGACTATCCTCCTCCTCCTCCTTTGGTAGGCCACGCCCACTGCTGCTAGGAACGGTATGTTCATCCTGGGTCTGAGCTTGTTATTTTGTTAGCGCGCAAATTAATGCGTTGCACGTGTTGTAGGCGAGCGTGTGACCCGCGCACCCCTGAAATCCAGTACCCAGTCCAATAGCGTGTGGAAATTCCCGCGCACACCGGGATACAGGTGCGCTGGCGTACTTGCGTGTGTAAGTGTCCGCGCACACCTGATATACACGTACATAGGCCAATCGCGTGTACGCGCACTTTTGGCCAATTACACGCGATGACACCCTGACGTGCTGTCCAATTACACGCGATGAGACTCTGCCGTGCTGTCCAATTACACGCGATGAGACTCTGACATGCTGTCCAATTACACGCGATGACACTCTGACGTGCAGTCTTTCCACGTGTGCTCTGTCATCACGTGCTGTGTGGGAAACACCCGTGCGGGTCACGTCACAGACGCGCTTACGCGCTGAGGGCCTTTGGTCCAATAGAATCGCGTATGCGTGCTGACGCGCTTACGCGCTAAGGGCCTTTCCTCGGTTTTCACGCTGACGTGCAGGATTTTCACGTGCCAAATCACTCCGTACCAAGCTGGCCACGCGTAAGCACATGGAAGACCACGCTCCTGCCCAGAAGGCCGAACTACTGCCCCCCAGAGCCCCGAGCACGCTCCCACCTGCCATCTGCTGCTGCCTGACTGCCTGCTGCCCACGTGCACTGCCATTTGCTGCCTGCACATCAGCCAGGGGTGCTGTTGCTGTGACCACCCCTGCTGGACCCGAAGACTCCCGACTGGAATTCCATCGCTCCACAGCCAAGCCCCAGGACCCAGTTGCCCACCCACTCCTGCCTCTGGGGTTGTCATGTCGGGGCAAACACCATCTGTGACCACTGACAACCCCCGGCCAGAGAGGCAGAGGGGCACCAGCTTCAGTGCCACCGAAGTTGGTGTCCTGGTGGAGCAAGTCCTGGGGCAGTATGATGCCCTCTTCGGAAGTTCCCGCGCCGACAAGGCAGGACGGACTTGGATCTGGACTGACATTGTGACTGATATCAACGCGGAGGGGGTGGCAGTCCAGGACTTACAACATGTCAGGAAGCGCTGGGAGGACTTCAGGTCCAGGACCCTGAACAAGGCCCGGCGCCTCTTGAAGGCAGCGGATGCCAAGGGGCGCCGGGGCCACTTGTCGGAAGAACAGATGGGGGTCCTGGAACGCATATCCCCAGCGCTCCACGTCCAGGTCCTAGAGAAGCAGACCCGTCTGGAGTCGAGCGGTGAGTGTACATGCATCCTGATTGTGAGCAGTGCGTGTGGAGATTATTCGGTATTGTGCAGGTTGCACATCTGTTTGTATGGGGTTGAGTATGGGTGGGGGTGTACAGGGCCGTGGGGCTGACACATGCGAGGGCTGTAATGTGTGAGACATGGATGGTGCTTGTGTGTGTGGGCTTGCATGGCAAATGCAGTTGCGTGTGCACACATGTTTGGATGAATGTGTATGTAAGTAGACATGTCCCTGATGTCAGGCATGTATGTTGTTTTTGGCTGCATGTATGAGCACTGTGTACATGTGCATGTGTATGTATTTGACAAGGGTGCAACAGTGATGCAACATGGATGCATGTGACAGCGGTATGTGGGAGCCTGATTGGCAGATGTGACATGGATGCCCGTCTGAACAGTGCGACACTTGGCAGAGGTGTAGACATGCATGCAAGTGTGGTGGTGTGTGTACATGTGTGGTGCACTTCCTGTGTTGCATGTGATGTCTGGCTCCCCTTTGGCTGCTCATGCTGTTGTATGTGTATGGATGGTGGTGGCAGTTGCGATATGGCTGTGGTATGGCTCATGTGTGCGAGTTGCAATGACATGTGTGTTGGGGATTGTGATGACATGTCTGAGGTTTGCCAATGCCACTCATGTGCAACTGTCATGCGTGTATGTGTCCATTGTACAGTGCCCTGATGCCTGTGTTTTGTTTCTCCCTGTCTGCAGCGTCAACTGATGAAGAGGGCGGAGAAGGTGCTGTGGAGCACAGCGGCGGGGATCCGACCGCCAGCCGGAGACGCAAGGCCCGGCTCCCCTCCCGTGTTGTCATCTCGTCGGGGAGTGAGGAGTCTGGTGCCGCGTCCCAGGCCGCAGCTGCCGGGAGGAGGTCCAGGAGGCGGAGGTTGCAGTTGGACTCCTCGGCAGCAGAAGGGGCAGCTGGGACCCCACAGGGCCCAACAGGGGAAGATGGCACGGAGTCATCCTGGTTGGTGGGGGGTTTGGTGGAGGAGGGGGCCGTGCAAGCACCAGAGACGGGGTCTGGAGGTGGGGATCCCACTGGTGCTAGTGGTGCAGTGCAGGACCAGGGACAGGAGGCAGCACAGGCGGCCGCGGAGGTGCCTGTGTGCAATCCTGTCCCCGATCCTGTCCCTGCATCATCTTGCACCAGCAGGGATGCCTACGTCCAGACCCGTTTTCAGGCAGGGGATGAGCTGACGTCAACTGGCCTTCCTCTGCCTGCGGACGTGGCCATCCAGGTCCGGGTTGAGCCTGTCCTGGCTGGTGTGGCGTTGCGTCAACGGGCCATGCGAGGTGACCTGCAGTCTTTTCATGGAGAGACTGCACGTCATCTCGAATGGCTCGTTGACCACGTCAGCCTGCTGGGACAGGTCACCCAGGCCGGATTCCTCCGTCTGATGGGGCTTGCTCCGACCCCCTCCTCAACTGGACCCCCTACGCGCCAGTCATCCTCTGTGCCATCTTCCCACCCATCAGTCACCTGGGTGCCCTGTGGAGCTGCC
This sequence comes from Ambystoma mexicanum, assembly GCF_040938575.1. Lineage (NCBI taxonomy): Eukaryota > Metazoa > Chordata > Amphibia > Caudata > Ambystomatidae > Ambystoma > Ambystoma mexicanum. The sequence continues at coordinate 142,722,842 of NC_090924.1, forward strand.
TCTGACGGTGCGGCCAGGCTGGTGGAGGAGGCATCCCTGCCACAGTCGGGAGTCGGAGGTCCAGCAGGGGTGGCCACATCAACAACTGCACCCCAGCCGGCGGAGGATGTGCAGGCAGCAGGAGGCAGTGCACGGGCAGAGGCAGAGCAGCAGCAGCAGCAACATGGTGGGAGACATGAAGGCTCGGGGCTTTCGACATCGGAGGGGCAGGCATCGGCCGGAGGGCAGGGGGACCCAGGACAGAGAGTGTCTTCCGTGTGGCAGCGGTTGGGCCACGCCATAGGTGCGGAGCGGCGGCGGGCGGAAGAGGCGCGGCTCACAATGGTCAGGGCGGAGAACTCCATGCGGAGGGCCCTGAGGCGGGCCGAGTTCCTCGAGGCAATCCGCAGGGGGTTGGAGGAGGACACGGCATCGTCCCTGCGAACCCTCGGGGCCATGGAACTGGACCGCCTCCGGGACATCGAACAGGAGTTCGATGATGCCCTGGCCCGGGACACCACGGAGTGAGCCGCTGGACTTGCCCGCCGCCTTTGTATATAGTTCTTTAGTTTTAGGTTTCCTTTCTTTCTTATTATGATTTGGAGTCGACGGACACTGCTCCACTTTTTGTATATAGTTGATTTTTAGGTAGGTTTTTTAGTAGGTTTCCTTTGTTCTGTTGGGCTCATGGACCCTTGGTAGTTTTGTGCATAGTTCTTTATTGCATGGAGATTTTTTTACATTTGACTTTGGACAACATTTTTTTGGATTCGGATTTCAAGTTTTGTGTTTTTATACGGACATGCAGCTTTTTTTTTCTCATTCACATTGTAGTTTGTTTCCTTTCTTTAGCATTCTTTATTTTTTTCAATACAATTTTGTTTCCATACTTCACTGTGTGGTATCATCTCATTGGTTTCATGCATGTCATGTTGTGTGTTTTCCCATTCAATTGCAACCATTGTGTGTGACGGACATGGGTTCATTAGCTTCATGAACATTGGGGGTGTAACATGTGATTTCCATTTCCATGTGGGTGAATGGGTTACTTGGTAGGGCTTTTTGGCTGTGGAGGCTGACCATTACGCACATGATTGGGGATTGTGAGGACCTGGTGGGGGCTGCCCCTGGTGGCTGGGGGGTGGGGGTGGTGGGAGACATGAGTAGGGGCCTGGTGGAGGGTGGCCATGGTGGCAGGGGGGTGGGGGTGGTGGGAGACATGAGTTGGGGCCTGGTGGAGGCTGCCCCTGCACTGCTGGGGTGTGGGGATGGTGGGAGACATGAGTGGGGGCCTGCTGGAGGCTGCCCCTGCACTGCTGGGGGGTGGGGGTGGTGGGAGACATGAGTGGGGGCCTGGTGGAGGGTGAGCCTGGATGCTGGGGGGTGGGGGTGGTGGGAGACATGAGTGGGGGCCTGGTGGAGGCTGCCCCTGGTGGCTGGGGGGTGGGGGTGGTGGGAGACATGAGTGGGGGCCTGGTGGAGGCTGCCCCTGCACTGCTGGGGGGTGGGGGTGGTGGGAGACATGAGTGGGGGCCTGGTGGAGGCTGCCCCTGCACTGCTGGGGGGTGGGGGTGGTGGGAGACATGAGTGGGGGCCTGGTGGAGGCTGCTCCTGGTGGCTGGGGGGTAGGGGTGGTGGGAGACATGAGTGGGGGCCTGGTGGAGGCTGCCCCTGCACTGCTGGGGGGTGGGGGTGCAGGGGGACATGAGTGGGGGCCTGGTGGAGGGTGGCCATGGTGGCAGGGGGGTGGGGGTGGTGGGAGACATGAGTGGGGGCCTGGTGGAGGCTGCCCCTGGTGGCTGGGGGGTGGGGGTGGTGGGAGACTTGAGTTGGGGCCTGGTAGAGACTGCCCCTGCACTGCTGGGGTGTGGGGGTGGTGGGAGACATAAGTGGGGGCCTGCTGGAGGCTGCCCCTGCACTGCTGGGGGGTGGGGGTGGTGGGAGACATGAGTGGGGGCCTGGTTGAGGGTGAGCCTGGATGCTGGGGGGTGGGGGTGGTGGGAGACATGAGTGGGGGCCTGGTGGAGGCTGGCCCTGCACTGCTGGGGGGTGGGTGTGCAGGGGGACAAGAGTGGTGGCCTGCTGGAGGCTGCCCCTGGTGGCTGGGGGGTGGGGGTGCAGGGGGACATGAGTGGGGGCCTGGTGGAGGGTGGCCATGGTTGCAGGGGGGTGGGGGTGGTGGGAGACATGAGTTGGGGCCTGGTGGAGGCTGCCCCTGCACTGCTGGGGGGTGGGGGTGGTGGGAGACATGAGTGGGGGCCTGCTGGAGGCTGCCCCTGCACTGCTGGGGGGTGGGGGTGGTGGGAGACATGAGTGGGGGCCTGGTGGAGGCTGCCCCTGCACTGCTGGGGGGTGGGGGTTGTGGGAGACATGAGTGGGGGCCTGGTGGAGGCTGCCCCTGCACTACTGGGGGGTGGGGGTGGTGGGAGACATGAGTGGGGGCCTGGTGGAGGCTGCCCCTGCACTGCTGGGGGGTGGGGGTGGTGGGAGACATGAGTGGGGGCCTGGTGGAGGCTGCCCCTGGTGGCTGGGGTGTGGGGGTGGTGGGAGACATGAGTGGGGGCCTGGTGGAGGCTGCCCCTGCACTGCTGGGGGGTGGGGGTGCAGGGGGACATGAGTGGGGGCCTGGTGGAGGGTGGCCATGGTGGCAGGGGGGTGGGGGTGGTGGGAGACATGAGTTGGGGCCTGGTGGAGGCTGCCCCTGCACTGCTGGGGGGTGGGGGTGGTGGGAGACATGAGTGGGGGCCTGGTGGGGGCTGCCCATGGTGGCAGGGGGGTGGGGGTGGTGGGAGACATGAGTGGGGGCCTGGTGGAGGGTGACCCTGGATGCTGGGGGGTGGGGGTGCAGGGGGACATGGGTGGGGGCTTGGTGGGGGCTGCCCATGGTGGCAGGGGGGTGGGGGTTGTGGGAGACATGAGTGGGGGCCTGGTGGAGGCTGCCCCTGCACTGCTGGGGGGTGGGGGTGGTGGGAGACATGAGTGGGGGCCTGGTGGAGGCTGCCCCTGCACTGCTGGGGGGGTGGGGGTGGTGGGAGACATGAGTGGGGGCCTGGTGGGGGCTGCCCATGGTGGCAGGGGGGTGGGGGTGGTGGGAGACATGAGTGGGGGCCTGCTGGAGGCTGCCCCTGCACTGCTGGGGGGTGGGGGTGGTGGGAGACATGAGTGGGGGCCTGGTGGAGGGTGAGCCTGGATGCTGGGGGGTGGGGGTGGTGGGAGACATGAGTGGGGGCCTGGTGGAGGCTGGCCCTGCACTGCTGGGGGGTGGGGGTGCAGGGGGACATGAGTGGGGGCCTGCTGGAGGCTGCCCCTGGTGGCTGAGGGGTGGGGTGCAGGGGGACATGAGTGGGGGCCTGGTGGAGGGTGGCCATGGTGGCAGGGGGGTGGGGGTGGTGGGAGACATGAGTTGGGGCCTGGTGGAGGCTGCCCCTGCACTGCTGGGGGGTGGGGGTGGTGGGAGACATGAGTGGGGGCCTGCTGGAGGCTGCCCCTGCACTGCTGGGGGGTGGGGGTGGTGGGAGACATGAGTGGGGGCCTGGTGGAGGCTGCCCCTGCACTGCTGGGGGGTGGGGGTGGTGGGAGACATGAGTGGGGGCCTGGTGGAGGCTGCCCCTGGTGGCTGGGGGGTGGGGGTGGTGGGAGACATGAGTGGGGGCCTGGTGGGGGCTGCCCATGGTGGCAGGGGGGTGGGGGTGGTGGGAGACATGAGTGGGGCCCTGGTGGAGGCTGCCCCTGGTGGCTGGGGGGTGGGGGCGGTGGGAGACATGAGTGGGGGCCTGGTGGAGGCTGCCCCTGCACTGCTGGGGGGTGGGGGTGGTGGGAGACATGAGTGGGGGCCTGGTGGAGGCTGCCCCTGCACTGCTGGGGGGTGGGGGTGGTGGGAGACATGAGTGGGGGCCTGGTGGAGGCTGCCCCTGGTGGCTGGGGGGTGGGGGTGGTGGGAGACATGAGTGGGGGCCTGGTGGAGGCTGCCCCTGCACTGCTGGGGGGTGGGGGTGCAGGGGGACATGAGTGGGGGCCTGGTGGAGGGTGGCCATGGTGGCAGGGGGGTGGGGGTGGTGGGAGACATGAGTGGGGGCCTGGTGGAGGCTGCCCCTGGTGGCTGGGGGGTGGGGGTGGTGGGAGACATGAGTTGGGGCCTGGTGGAGGCTGCCCCTGCACTGCTGGGGGGTGGGGGTGGTGGGAGACATGAGTGGGGGCCTGCTGGAGGCTGCCCCTGCACTGCTGGGGGGTGGGGGTGGTGGGAGACATGAGTGGGGGCCTGGTGGAGGCTGGCCCTGCACTGCTGGGGGTGGGGGTGCAGGGGGACATGAGTGGGGGCCTGCTGGAGGCTGCCCCTGGTGGCTGGGGGGTGGGGGTGCAGGGGGACATGAGTGGGGGCCTGGTGGAGGGTGGCCATGGTGGCAGGGGGTGGGGGTGTGTCATGATCTCTGCTTCCAAAAGGTCAGGGTTTTCCCAACTCCCTTGGAAGCAGATCCATAACCCAGGTTCCGAGTGCCAACCAGTCCCAATTGGGACCTTTTGGACCCAGTCCTGGCGCCAGTGGCACCAGGCTCATAAATATGCCCAGTCCCAGCGCTGGAAGCGCCGGGCTCATAATGCTTGGGTGGACTTACCTGCAGCAGACCATGCTGCTTACTTGCCTGCCAGTTGAGCCTCTGATCCTCTTCTGTTTGGAACTACTTTTCCTGTTGGGTGGGGCAGGAGCCACTCCCTAGGTTCAGAACACTGGAACTCTTCTGGAAAGCAGGAACTCTTTTCTTACCTAGGCGAGGCTGTGGAAGGAGACACCTAAGCACTACAGGAGGCTATTTAAACCACACCCGATGGATGAATCTTGCTTTGCGTTATTCTGCATCCTCTGCAGCAGAACGCTCATCGTGTCTTCTGCATCTGATCCTGGGCCTAAGGAAAAAGGCTTACCATCCTGAATCCAGTCTTCAGCAACACCTATAAAGACAAGAAAGAACAGGTTAGCATTACGGTCTTCAGTGACAGCGCTTCACTTACCTGGTCCATCGGCTGTCACCAACGCCTCGCGCTGCATTCCGGCATCTGAAAGACAAAGGCTTACCTACTCTTCGTGCGCTCCGGAGGTCTTCGCACTGCATTCCGGCATCTGAAAGACAAAAGCTTACCAGCTCTTCGCACGCTCCGGAGGCCTTCGGCGCTGCATCCCGCATCTGAAAGACAAAACAAGGTGCGTTTAAAGACATTGGAGAACTTTAATACTCACGTGCCATTACTCCTTTTCACATCTAACCCAGTGGGTATTCCGGCACCCTGCAGCCTCTCCGAACTTGTACCTGCAAAATAAAAAGACAGTTAGAGCGCATCGTGAAGCAGGCAACAAGCGCTTACTTACGTGCTTCCAGGCGCTTCCATTCATCACACGGGCTCTATCTTCAAATCACTTCAGCCCGTCATCCGCCATCGCCGGAACCCTGCAAAAACAAGAGACATCATTACTAAAGACTTTTAAAGACATTAGAATTACTCGAAACTTACCGTTCGTGCAGTAAACGACGGACAGCAGTCCTCTGAAGTCAAGAGGCCTGCTCCCCTTATCCAGTGAAGAAACTGGTTACAGCACCCTGCCCCGAGGCAGATGGAGAGCACGGCGATCACTTACCTAAGGTGAGAGCGTTAACCTTTGAGGTTCTACAGGAGAAGAGAAAGGGAAGAAGAGAGAGACATTCAATAACCCAGTTCATTAATCCCATATTTTCTATCTGCAGACATCTTACCCTTCGAGTCAGACATACAGTGCACAGAGGTCCAGCCCAAAGAGCCAGCCGTGTGTTACACATCACCTTTGAAGATACGGTATACGCCCAGTCAAGACCGGCGCCTCTACGGGAATCAGGTGAGCGTTACAGAACGCAAAGCCTACTGCAAAACTCCCGTCCAGGCGCTATGGAAACCTCGGATACCGACCAGCTAGCCCAGTTACTTGGGGAACTAAGGGCAGAAGTGCATGCAGCCCGTCAGGAAATGAACGCTCTAAGAAGGGAACTGATTATTTCCAAGGAGCGAACAGATGATCTCGCAAGACAATTGCTACAGTCACAAGCCGGACAGACCCCGTTACCCGCATCTGGGGGAAATCTTCCTTCTACATCCTCTATGAATCCAGTGCAGATCAACCTACCTGGGAATGTACCTCTGGCTCCGCCCGAACGCTTTTCTGGTGACCCAAAGAGGTTTGCAGTATTTATCAATCAGTGCCGGTTGCATTTCTTATGCCGGCCAGCAGCCTTTCCAACTGATCAAGCTAAAGTAGCTTTCGTGCTTTCGTACCTTAGTGGCAATGCGGCAGACTGGTCGATCCCTCTAGTAAATCAAGATGATCCGGTCCTCCATGATTTTCAAGCTTTTCAGCTCAGTATGGAAAAACTGTTCGCAAGACATTCACAGGGGCAGGCCTTGGACAATGAGCTTCTTTCGTTGCGACAAGGTAATCAAGACATTTTGGCTTATATTGCGTCTTTCAACAGACTGATAGTGGAAACTCAATGGCCTGAGGACAAAAGGTTTACGCTGTTTTATAGAGGTCTACGTGGAGAGCTCAAAGATGTGTTAGCCCAAGTAGTGAATCCCCCACAAGATTGTTCGGACTATATAGACTTAGTCGTTCAAATAGATCACAGACTGCAGAACAGGAAGGCCGATCGTTCCAAGTTTGATGCTCGAGTATTTTCCAAACCGCCAACTCCTTCCAAAGGAGTAGACTCCGGGGAACCCATGCAAATAGGGGGCCTGAAAGGTCCTCTAACACAAAAGGAGCGGGAAAGGAGAAAACAGTTGCAATTATGCCTCTATTGCGGAAACTCAGGGCACTTTCTTCGAGACTGTCCGGTGAAACCTGCCAAGAAGGCAGTAGGAGCTGCAGTTACCAAAGTTACAAACTCTGAGCAGGGAAACAACCTCGCCCGACAAGAATAGAGGTCCTCTTGCCGAGCGTGAAAACCAGTTCCGTGACCTCGCATTTCGTGATACCTATGGTCCTCATTAGCCCTGATAATCCGGATCGATTACATGCAATTGAAGCTTACGTCGACAGCGGTGCCATCGGCAATTATGTGGATCATGAAATGGTTTTGAGGATGAATCTAACTCTTTGTCCCAAGGCTGTAAAGGACGTCATTACTACGGTGGATGGAACGGAGATAGCCTCCGGACCAGTAACGCATACCACTCAAGAAGTGACGCTAGTAAGTCAAGATGGACACCATGAGAAGATCGTGTTCGATGTGATCAAGGCTCCTCAGTTTCAGATTATTCTAGGAATACCTTGGTTAGAGAAACACAATCCTCTGATCGATTGGCGAGCAAGAACGGTCCAGTTTCCAGAATGTGTCTCTACTTGTCACCCTCCACCTGGTGTTGCACTGGCAGCAATTTCTTCAGAGACTCCCCAGTTACCTCCCGAATACCTAGAATACCAAGATGTTTTCCGGAAGGACCAGGCTAACTCTCTACCTCCTCATAGGTCTTATGACTGCCAGATAGACCTGATACCTGGATCTACTCCTCCTTGTAGTAGAATGTATGCCCTCACCGAGCCTGAGAACCTTCACCTTCGACAATACCTGGATCAATACCTGGCAAATGGGTTTATTCGTCCTTCCAAGTCCCCTGCTTCTTCAGCTTTGTTCTTCGTTCCAAAAAAGGAAGGAGACCTTAGAACTTGTATAGATTATCGCTCCCTGAACCAGATCACCGTCAAGAATAGATATCCGTTACCTTTGATCCCTGAACTCCTGGACCAAGTCAGAAAAGCATGCATATATACAAAGCTGGATCTTAGAGGAGCCTACCACTTGGTACGAGTAAAAGAGGGCGATGAATGGAAGACGGCCTTCCGCACCAAATATGGGCTATTTGAATATCAGGTCATGCCCTTCGGACTTTGCAATGCCCCGGCCGCCTTTCAATATTTTATGAACGATGTCCTCAGAGAGCTCATAGTGTGTGTGTTGTTGTTTACATTGACGACATCCTCGTTTATTCTTCATCGGAATCTGAACATCGGAAACACGTGAAAATGGTCCTCGAAAGATTGCGTCAACACAAACTTTTCGCTAAGTTGGAAAAATGTGTTTTCAACGTGACTGAAGTTGAATTCTTGGGATTCATATTATCACCTGGCGGAGTGCGTATGGATTCAAAGAAGGTCGATGCAGTTCTCAAATGGCCATCACCATCCTCCGTAAAAGGTGTGCAAAGCATGTTAGGCTTCGCTAACTTTTACCGCAGGTTTATCCCCGAATTTTCTCGAATAGTCCAGCCCATCACTGCCTTGTTAAAGAAAAACAAACGTTTTGAATGGTCTACCGAGGCGGAACAAGCTTTCCAGGATTTGGAGACTAAATTTATCTCTGCACCAATCTTATAACACCCTCGCCCGAACTCCCCTACATCGTGGAAACTGATGCTTCAAGCCTTGCCATGGGGGCAGTTCTATTACAAAAGGACCCGGTAACCAATCAGTTGCATCCCGTGGCATTTTGGTCCCGTAAATTCTCGCCTCCTGAAATCAATTACACTATTACTGATAAGGAACTTCTAGCTATCAAGTCCGCCTTTAAGGCTTGGCGGCATTATCTGCTGGGGGCCCGACACACCGTTACTGTGATTACGGATCACCGAAACCTGCAATATTTGAAAACCGCAAAAGCCCAATCCTCTAGACAACTCCGTTGGGCATTATTCTTTGCCGAGTTTGACTTCATAATTACCTATCGACCTGGTACAAAAAACGGTAAAGCTGATGCCCTTTCTCGGATGGGAGTCGAAGAACACTTGATCAACCCTAAACCTGTACCAATCATTCCCGAACAAAGAACTCTGGGTGTAATCGCCACACAATCCATAGAGGAAGTTAAGGATAAAGCCAGGCAACTTGTAACTCCAGCAGACATACAGAATTGGCATCTGCAGGGAAAGGACTTTGCAGTAAAGGACAACTTATTGTATTTCCAAGAACGATTATACCTGCCCAGCACAGATTTACAGAAAAAAGTAATCTCTTGTTATCACGATTCTTTAATGGAAGGACATCCCGGTATGGCCAAGACCTCAGAAAAGATCAAGCGCTACTTCTGGTGGCCGTCTTGGAAAAAAGATATCAGAGACTTTATAATGTCCTGTGGAGTATGCGCCCAAAACAAGAGTCAAAAGGAAAGACCAGCAGGCCTCTTACGCCCTATTGACATCCCACCTCGCCCTTGGCATACGCTTTCTATGGACTTCATCACCGATCTACCTCCATGCTCCGGATATAATACGATTCTAGTAATCGTGGACTTATTCTCCAAGATGGCGCATTTCATTCCGCTCAAAGGCTTGCCAACAGCAGCAACTCTGGCCCGAGAATTTCTCGAAAACATCGTCCGACTGCACGGTTTTCCTTCAGTTCTAATTTCGGATCGAGGTAGTCAATTTATTTCTCATTTTTGGCGAAGTTGCTGTCGGTCGGCTCAAATTGATGTGAGACTATCGACCAGTCACCACCCTCAGACCGACGGACAAACCGAGAGGACCAATCAAACTCTGGAACAGTATTTACGCTGCATGCTGCAACAAACTGAAAAAACTTGGAAAGACATCCTTTGGATAGCCGAATATGCCTACAATAACTCTGTCCATTCGGGAACTGGGAAAACCCCGTTTTTTCTTTTATACGGCAGTCACCCTCGAACCTCGGAGTTGGATCCCCTCCAAGATCTTGAAACACCAGCAGTAGACTACCTGCATTCTACAATCACCCAAGCCTTTAAGGAAGCTGTTTCTCACCTTCAAAGGGCTAAAGAACAATACAAGAAAGGAGCAGATCAACATCGGAAGGAAGCCCCTCAATATCAAGCAGGGGATCAAGTCTGGTTATCCACCAAATATCTACCTCTAAAAGGGCCACGCACATTCAACCCAAGATACCTTGGTCCCTATTCCATCACTACCATAGTAAACCCAGTAGCGGTCAAGTTGGACTTGCCCCCGCACATGAAGATACATCCGGTCTTCCACGTCTCTCTATTAAAACCCGTGCAACCTCAAACCCGACTAACTAAATCTCCAAAACCCATCCTAGTTGATGGAGAACTCGAGTTTGAAGTCAAAAGCATTCTGGACTCCAAGATCTCCAAATCTAAACTATTTTACCTAATTGACTGGAAAGGCTACGGCCCCCAAGAGAGATCCTGGGAACCTGCTGAATATGTCCACGCTCCTCGCCTAATCAAAAGATTTCACCGAACATTTCCTGACAAGCCAAAACCCCCGGAGAAGCCCGGTTTGGGAGGGGCCTTGAGGGGGGGTACTGTCATGATCTCTGCTTCCAAAAGGTCAGGGTTTTCCCAACTCCCTTGGAAGCAGATCCATAACCCAGGTTCCGAGTGCCAACCAGTCCCAATTGGGACCTTTTGGACCCAGTCCTGGCGCCAGTGGCACCAGGCTCATAAATATGCCCAGTCCCAGCGCTGGAAGCGCCGGGCTCATAATGCTTGGGTGGACTTACCTGCAGCAGACCATGCTGCTTACTTGCCTGCCAGTTGAGCCTCTGATCCTCTTCTGTTTGGAACTACTTTTCCTGTTGGGTGGGGCAGGAGCCACTCCCTAGGTTCAGAACACTGGAACTCTTCTGGAAAGCAGGAACTCTTTTCTTACCTAGGCGTGGCTGTGGAAGGAGACACCTAAGCACTACAGGAGGCTATTTAAACCACACCCGATGGATGAATCTTGCTTTGCGTTATTCTGCATCCTCTGCAGCAGAACGCTCATCGTGTCTTCTGCATCTGATCCTGGGCCTAAGGAAAAAGCCTTACCATCCTGAATCCAGTCTTCAGCAACACCTATAAAGACAAGAAAGAACAGGTTAGCATTACGGTCTTCAGTGACAGCGCTTCACTTACCTGGTCCATCGGCTGTCACCAACGCCTCGCGCTGCATTCCGGCATCTGAAAGACAAAGGCTTACCTACTCTTCGTGCGCTCCGGAGGTCTTCGCACTGCATTCCGGCATCTGAAAGACAAAAGCTTACCAGCTCTTCGCACGCTCCGGAGGCCTTCGGCGCTGCATCCCGCATCTGAAAGACAAAACAAGGTGCGTTTAAAGACATTGGAGAACTTTAATACTCACGTGCCATTACTCCTTTCCACATCTAACCCAGTGGGTATTCCGGCACCCTGCAGCCGCTCCGAACTTGTACCTGCAAAATAAAAAGACAGTTAGAGCGCATCGTGAAGCAGGCAACAAGCGCTTACTTACGTGCTTCCAGGCGCTTCCATTCATCACACAGGCTCCATCTTCAAATCACTTCAGCCCGTCATCCGCCATCGCCGGAACCCTGCAAAAACAAGAGACATCATTACTAAAGACTTTTAAAGACATTAGAATTACTCGAAACTTACCGTTCGTGCAGTAAACGACGGACAGCAGTCCTCTGAAGTCAAGAGGCCTGCTCCCCTTATCCAGTGAAGAAACTGGTTACAGCACCCTGCCCCGAGGCAGATGGAGAGCACGGCGTTCAATTACCTAAGGTGAGAGCGTTAACCTTTGGTGTTCTACAGGAGAAGAGAAAGGGAAGAAGAGAGAGACATTCAATAACCCAGTTCATTAATCCCATATTTTCTTTCTGCAGACATCTTACCCTTCGAGTCAGACATACAGTGCACAGAGGTCCAGCCCAAAGAGCCAGCCGTGTGTTACACATCACCTTTGAAGATACGGTATACGCCCAGTCAAGACCGGCGCCTCTACGGGAATCAGGTGAGCGTTACAGGGTGGTGGGAGACATGAGTTGGGGCCTGGTGGAGGCTGCCCCTGCACTGCTGGGGGGTGGGGGGGGTGGGAGACATGAGTGGGGGCCTGCTGGAGGCTGCCCCTGCACTGCTGGGGGGTGGGGGTGGTGGGAGACATGAGTGGGGGCCTGGTGGAGGCTGCCCCTGGTGGCTGGGGGGTGGGGGTGGTGGGAGACATGAGTGGGGGCCTGGTGGAGGCTGCCCATGGTGGCAGGGGTGTGGGGGTGGTGGGAGACATGAGTGGGGGCCTGGTGGAGGATGCCCATGGTGGCAGGGGGGTGGGGGTGGTGGTAGACATGCATTGTTGATCAGTAGTGCAAGGTGACATGTGGGTTGGCTGGGGGGCATGCCCATGGTGGATGGGCTGCCTGCGGGACATGAGCATGGGTGCAGGGTAGTCCCCCGTGGTGTGGGCTGCCTGCAGGGTCCGTGGAGGTTGTGGAGCGTACACCTGGGAGGGCCCACACGGCCAATTCACGTGTGGTACTCCCCAGAACCCCTGAAATACACATACCTTGCTGAAATCGTGTGTGGAACTTCCCGCGCACCCTGAAATACACGTACCCTGCTCGCACTGGGCCAATCGTGTGTGGAGCTTCCCGCGCACCCCTGAAATACACGTACCCTGATGAAATCGCGTGTGGAACTTCCCGCGCACCCCTGAAATACACATACCTTGCTGGAATCGCGTGTGGAACTTCCCGCGCACCCCTGAAATACACGTACCCTGCTCGCACTGGGCCAATCGCGTGTGGAACTTCCCGCGCACCCCTGAAATACACGTACCCTGATGAAATCGCGTGTGGAACTTCCCGCGCACCCCTGAAATACACATACCTTGCTGAAATCGCGTGTGGAACTTCCCGCGCACCCCTGAAATACACATACCCTGCTCGCACTGGGCCAATTGTGTGTGGAACTTCCCGCGCACCCCTGAAATACACGTACCCTGATGAAATCGCGTGTGGTACTTCCCGCGCACCCCTGAAATACACATACCTTGCTGGAATCGCGTGTGGAACTTCCCGCGCACCCCTGAAATACACGTACCCTCCTCGCACTGGGCCAATCGCGTGTGGAACTTCCCGCGCACCCCTGCAATACACGTACCCTGATGAAATCGCGTGTGGAACTTCCCGCGCACCCCTGAAATACACATACCTTGCTGAAATCGCGTGTGGAACTTCCCGCGCACCCCTGAAATACACGTACCCTGCTGAAATCGCGTGTTAAACTTCCCGCGCACCCCTGAAATACACGTACCCGGCCAAATCGCGTGTGAGACTTCCCGCGCACCCCGGTATACACGCACACGTATTTTTTGTCAGCGGGTGTCCGTGTTTGTGGGTACCCCTTTGCACGTCATTTGTCCAGGAGGGCCACAGTATAGGACATTCTTCATGGCAGTATATGGGGGCTATTTGTTGGCGCACCTTTTGGCGCACATTTCTTACAGCCGCAGAGACGCTACCGCCTGCTTTCTTGTGGCGGTCGTGTTTGTGCCTGTGCGCTGGTTTGAGCGTGCGCTTTTTTGCCCTATTCTATTCCATGAATACGTGTTGTAGGCGAGCGTGTGGGCGTTCCGCGCACTTGTGCCCTGTACTTCCCCCGTGACGCCCACGTTTTGGCAAGTTGTTCCCCATTCCGAGTGTTACGCCCGTGTTCCGCCTACTTTTGTTGCGTGCGCCACGCTATGTGCGATTTTCGCTGTGGCCTGTGCGATTTTCGCTGTGACCTGGCGCACGCTGTTAGATGGCCTGTGCGCCATCGTGCACCGCGCACTTTTTTATCGCACATCCGCTGGTTTTCTCGCGCACGGACTTCCATGAATCGATGTGCGCTGCTTTTCGTGCGATTTTCGCACTTGCACTGCGATTTTCGCTATTCCACTGCGATTCGCACGTTTTTGCCCACTTGCGCCGCGCTAATTATTCCATGAATCGGCTCCCTAGTGTTTATTTCACCTTTTAAGTTTATGCCATGTGCCAAATAAATAAAGTTGAAGGGATTTGCAAAAAAGAAAACAAAAATAAACATGAAAGTTTACCCTCTTTAAATCATCATTTTTACCTTGTATTATATGAACATGTAAGTTCTGTACATCTCGGTTGTCATGGTGAAATTGTACATGATGTATGCTGATTGGGCTCCCACATTCGCTTTCCTTTGGGTATTCTGTCTAATTAGCTGTTATTTTGCTCTGCATAGTGGAAAGAACATACTTTGACAGTCTTTAGCTGTGATTGCATCCCCATGGTGTGAAAGTCATGTTCATGTAATGAGGTGAAAATGCACAGATATACTTCCAAGATTATGTCGATGGTGCAAAACAAGCTGTCAAAAAGGTTGCAATGCTTAAGGCCACTCAGAGAAGTCGCTTGATCATTTTCTGTGTTGGAGAATATTTTACTCTTCTAGTAAGTCAGATGTAGCTTCAAATACATTCAAACCCATGTGCAAAGGGGACCCGTGTGTGCAGACAGGTGGCACATTTTCAGCACCACTCAGTGGACAATAATATGCTACTGCAGGGACTTGCAACATGGAACTGTAGTGCCAATTTACTTAGCATATTTTTCGACTCATTGTGACTAACGCTGGAAGAATTTTGTAATTTTCACTATGCAATTTATACGGATTCATCAACGGGTGTAAACCCCATTACCCAGAAGGCATACACATATCTGCCACGTGTATTCAGTGCATAATGTACACCAGGCGGGTCGCACTCTTCCACCAATGATGTCTGAAAATGAGGCAGACGGTGGAGCAAAAAGAAGAAAATATAACATAATGTAACAAAAAGTCCCGAAACGTGCACCATTTTTTTTTTTTAAAGTGCAAATGAGAACTGGTGTTGGCAAATATCTTTTACAACCACTTAGACATTCGGGGAAGCAATGCAACGTGTATTATTCTGATTCACTAATTGTCCTTTCTACTGTAACTCTACGCCTGTTGCATTGTAAGGGCTATTTAATGGCGCTTAAATGATGATAAAGTGTTTTGCTAACCTCAGTATGGTGTGTGCAAGCAGTCCTTGGCAGTAACCTTGTTTCTATAGATTCTTTGTGTGCACTTACTGCGCGGGGGGGCAGAGGTTAGTACTTATCACGCTCATCTGATGTGCAAAAGTAATTTTATTCAGATATGTATTGTGCCCCATTAGAGCGGAATATAGCAACATATTCACATAGTGACGTTCTGCAGTTTGGGTTTCGGTGTTCCATCTCTACAGCTAGAATCGATTTCCATGCAGTGTGATTGAATGCAATGCGTCTATTGAGCTCATTCTTCACATTATAAACCCTATTTGATATGCTGTGTTATGTGTTTTGCTACATGTGATTGTTTGAGATGTGTTGCCTCGTTTGTAGAGTTGAGAGTACAAATGCTTAGTGTAATTGTGTGCTGATGATTCTTTCTGTTGCTGGAAGGGAGTAGGTTGAATGCTGTGTTAACCATTGAGGGCAAGGTTTTTAGAATTCTTCTGAATCAGGTGGTAATGTAGAGTGTGGATTGCGCTTTGCAGAGTGTTTCAGTGTTTGGCCACCATGTTGGAAATTATGGTGGCTCCATGTCTTTCTCTGCACAATCTTCTGGTTTCTAATAGTATGTTGTTTCTTGATCTTAGGTCTCTGATAGGTTGGTAGAGTAAGATTTTGATGTGGAGGAATTCTGCTCCTTGACCTTCAATCCTTAACTTTCGATTTCTCTGTGGGAGATGCATAGGGCCTTGAAGTGAATCCTCAAGTCCTTGTCCACCACAGCAAAGCAGGTGGCTGTTGCAGTGAGGCAAAAAGCCATGTGCAATATGATAGCGTGATATGGTCTTCTCTGACTCATAATATGCTACCTCTCTTTGAACATTAAATAGACATGCTTTTTTATAAAGAAAACTTGATTGTTGGATGACCACATGGTAAGAGCACACAAATTCCTTACAAATAACTTCAAACGGATCCAGGTAAACCGGACTAGTAATAGAGGAAAAGGATTCAACATGGCACACAAGGAACACCTCAAAATCTCAACAATAAACCATAAGGACATCCCAATCTGTAAAGGACTATTGATCCACCTCAAACTCAACCATCAAACCAACCTCTGCTTCTTATTTGCAGACCACCATCATAGAACCCAACTAACCCAACACATCTATCAGACGTGATTGCTAAATTGGTGATACAGAACACACTCCTAATCACCCTCATAGAGTTCTACCTAAGGTTAGAGGAAACACCACATTTATCACCCAGAGCTTGTGCTCTTACAGTGCCAGTTTTCACCTCACAAGACAAAGTAAAGGAGGGACACATATGTCTGGTCACACCCATAATAAAATCTTCTGTAACCACCTGTCTATCAGGGTTTATGGTCTGGACATTAACTGATTTAATTTACTATCCACGCAGCAATGCATAAACTCCTGACTGATGAAGCCCACACAGTTCCCACCAGAAGAAGCCAAAAACTCCAAACATTGTAGAACCTGCACATCTAATTGAAGAGACTAATCCCAGCCCCGACAAACTGGGATAATTTACAACTAAAACCACACCTTGTAACTCTAGAACATTGGTTTACCAAGGCATTTGACAACCTCACTACATTGGCACACAGGGTCCTCTCAGAAAAAAAGACAGCAGCAAGCTGGTTCACACCCAACTTAGAACCTTCAATAAAAGAAATTGAATACAAGAAAAAACATGGAGGAAACACTAGAACCTCCAAGACAAGGCAGCCTATTATGAGACAGATCCATACATAGCAGGTGGAAATGTTAAAAGCAAAGACAATATACTACACCTAATGAGTAAGTAACACACCACAGCTAGAGAAAGAACTTGACCAAATCATTAATGAGCTGACAAAGTTTGCATCTGGCAGAAAGGTGGTGATACCTACCCAATAGTTAGATAATATCACCAACTATTTCAGAAGAAAAGTAATAAATATGGTATTAGTACACGAATGGCACATTTGACCGAATTTGGCCTGTACCATTTGACCGAATAAAAACTTACAAATTGGCTAATACATACCAAACATGTAGAGCAGGGGTTTCAGGGGCGTCCTCCGCTCCTATGATCGGTATGTATTAGCCTGGGGGGGTTGCAGGGTTGTCCCCTACTTTTTCAACATTGGATGCGGGGCACCAAATACAAAAAAAAACTAAAAGAAAAAGAAAAAGGGACCATGTGGCGTCGGATCCGACCCGTGTTTGAGGGACGGATCTGACGCTGCAGGGCTGCAGTCAACCAGGTGGTGAGCGAATAGGTAAGTAGGGAAAAGGGATGGGGTGGGGATTGGTGTGAGTGCGTTTGATCCTCTGAGAACTGATTGCACGCAGGCTGTTTTTTTCCGAACAGTTTGCCACGATCAGTTGTCAGACGGTTAAGTACACCTAAACCAATAAATATACAACAAGCATCAACTCAGCAGTAACCAATTGATAAAACAACGAAACCTTCAGCAATGGTAGCCACCTTTCTATTCCTGTGATGAACAGTTTTAAACCACTATCTTAACCGTACTAAAATAAACGGGTGAAACCTTGCAACAACCCCAACTCTCTGATAGATCCCTGTCCCCCAGACATCAACAAAGTGATCCTCACATAGGAAACTCCAGGATTCTATTTTCATGAACTAAGTAACTGCTCACTGGAAATATGCATTTGCCAAAAGCTTTCAAAGCCTCCTATTCTAAACCACTCCTAAAAACATAGCTAGAGATCCAGAAAACCCCACCAATGTTATATCTTTCAATCATACAATAACCAGCCAAAGTGTGGAGCATGTAGAGTTTAATATCTGATTAGATCACTCACAAGTAAGTATTAGACCTTTTTAGGTACCAGGTCGGCACTAGTTTCCATTTGGGACACCCACAAAATTGTAGTGGACGAGAACATAACCTCAACACTCATACACATCTATATCTCAGCAGCCTTATACAGCACAGTCTTAGACACTCTGCTGTGGTTAAATTAGACAGTTAAGAAACAACACACTAATTAGAAGGTGTGAAGAAATCAGACTTGATTATGCCACCTCACAATTAATAAGATCCTTCTTAATGGACAGAAGAGAAATTACCTGGCCTCTTCCTTTCAGGTCTAACCTATGAGCCATAACCTCTGGCTTACTTGTTACATCTACGGGCCTGTCACACAAGACATATACAAATTGATTGATGGTGGAAAACCCAGCCCCTCCCTCAGCAAGTACTTCAAGCAAACAATCAAATAGATGATGACAAACGTACTTAAACCTAACCCTGACTAAATGGAAATAATGATGAGAAGAAATACGTCTCACCTGAGACACCTCTACCATGGCCACTAGAAATGGGTAACTAATGAACAACAGACTCATGCTGGAACCCCCAAGTCAAAGGCATTCGTGAAAAAGTACCTTCCACCCAATGGGTTATGCCATAGCTCTCTTTCATAAAGATCATTGGCCATCATATCCCTGGTCCTTGGAGACCAACTACCTGGAGTGGAGGGTATATCTTGCTTCATCAGGAGTTTTTCAGTGCTCTTACATAATCTTCTTAGGGAAGCTATAATATAAATATGCATTGAAATGATTGAAATATGGATATACATGTTGATTCAACCTATGATTAGGGGACATAGAGACCATTTGGTTTTTTCAAGGGCAACTTTGAACCTTATGTGTATATTTTATATCCTTGTGCAAAAGGTTTTGTTTACCAAGGTGCTCCTCAGAGAGATTATGTATTTTGAAGAGTTTGCACTAGTTTAGACACTAGAACATTCATCATCATCATAAACCTTTATTCGGCATGATGCCATTAAGGCCTTTAAGTGATTGAGTTGTGCCCACCCTCTACCAATTTTTGTTATGGCTCCATAGTCATGTGTGCTCACAGACTTACATACTACAGTAGTAGGTCTCTCTGCACATTCAATTTACCTGGCCCTAGATGAATTATTCATGATCCTCAATCCAAGATAATCAGATGTTGTTACCTGCTCGAGCAGGGTTATTTGTGAAAGGATCTAAAACAAAAGGATTGAATGCCTTTTTTTCAACACCAAAAGGACCGAAAAAAAGGGTTGAATGCATTATTTATTTATTTTTATGGGGGGTTCCCCCCTAACCTCCTGTTTTCTTTAAAAAAAAAACTTTTTTATGCATACTAAACTAAATACATAAATAAATAAATAAATAAATAAATAAATAAGCATTCAACCCTTTTTTTTCAGTCCTTTTGGTTTCGAAAAAAAGGGCGTTCGATCCTTTGACTGGACACCGTCGAGCAGGGTGTTCCCAATTGGAATGGAAAACCTGGGCATTTCTTTTCATGATGGAATAACATCTAAGGCTTTAGATTTAGTTGTGTTGATATCCAGACTATCAGCCTTGCAAAACACATTACAAAGTGTTCACTGTTCGTGCAGACCAGACAGCAACATGGAAATACGCATTGCATCATCTGCAAACAGTAGTAACTGTATCCTACCAGCTCCTAGAGATGGGGTTTCCATAGGCATCTTGTCTACAATACCAAACAATGGATTAATAAACAAGCAAAACAAGGTCGGGCCAGGACGCATCCCCGGAACATACCATTGTGTAGGTAAAAGCATGTGTCATGTGCCCTGCCATGGACCAGCATACAGCATCTTTGCTGTTGGTGTATAGCGATGTTATGGCTCTAAATATAGACAATGAGGTGTCTATTTGAACCAGTCTTTCCCAAAGTCTGGCACACCAGACTCCGTCAAAGCTGGATTTCAGATCTACAAAACAAACTTACAACTTAATTTAGAGTGTGACATTGGTGAAGAAGCAGGTGGAATCTAAAACAATGATCCACTGTGCTCTAACCATGTTGAAACCAGCTTGGTGGTGGTCAATGGCTTTAGTTTCATATATCCAAGTTAGCGCCTGCAATGCAGCACTGTGGCATATAGGCCGTGCCAGGCGTCTGCGGTTCCCTCTTCAGGGTAGGTGCATTAAACTCCACCAAATGCACTTTGTGGGGGAATTAAGGAGTCAAGATTGGAAGAAAAAAGAAAACTTTGGGAAAATGTTTTAAATGTTAATTTTTTTCTTCTAAATTCTAAGAAAACTTTTGGAAAATATTTTATATGTCATTTTTTTCTCTAAATTCAACCTGAATTTGGCACATTACATCGCGCGGCCCTGCATGTGTTATCTCCGGCCTCAGGTGAATGCCTAGCAGCACACAGGCAATTTGGTTTTCTGCAGCCTACATTTATGGCGTTTCTTGACTGAACCCATGATGGTCGCTGCCTTCTCAGTGTGCTGAAAGGCAGTGTGGCTGGCCTCCCTGCTTTCCACCTGCACTCCCATTGGGCACCAGAGTGTTTTATTCTACCAACTGGGGACCGGCAGGCTTTAACTGGCCCGCTCTTCAAGGCCCACTGCTTTGCTTTATTCATCCCTTTGCTGTCCTACAAAGCTCAAGGTTCCAGCCTTCCGTCTCCCTCCAACAGCTGATTTGTTGGACTTGAGGCCATGCCAGGCATATGTGGTTCACTCTTCAAGGTAAGTGCATTAAACTCCGCCAAATGCATCTTGTGGGGAATTAAGGAGTCAAGATTAGAAGAAAAAATAAAACTTTTGGAAAATATTTTTAATGTTTTTTTTTCTAAATTCAACGTGACTTTGCCACATTACACCGCGTTGCCCGGAATGTGTTATCTTCGACCTCAAGTGAATTCCTAACAGCGCACAGGCAATTTGTTTTTGCTGCTGCCTACATTTATGGTGTTTCTTGACTGAATCCATGATGGCCAACGCCTTCTCGGTGTGCGGAAAGGCAGTGTGGCTGGCCTCCCTGCTTTCCTCCAGCGCTCCTGTTGGGGACCAGAGTGTTTTTCTCTACCAACTGGGTGCTGGCAGGCTTCAGCCGCCCCTCTGCAAGGCCCAATGCTTTGTTTTCATTCATCCCTTTTCTGTCCTACGAAGCGTGAGGTTCCAGACTTCCATCTCCCTCCAACAGCTGATTTGTTGGACTTGAGGCAGTGCCAGGCATCTCTGGTTCCCTCTTCAAGGTAGGTGCATTAATCTCCACCAAGTGCACCTTGTGGGGGAATTAAGGAGTCAAGATTAGAAGAAAAAAGAAAACTTTTGGAAAATATTTTATATGTAATTTTTTTCTCTAAATTCAACCTGAATTTGGTGCATTATATTGTGCTGCCCTGCACGTGTTTTCTTCGACCTCCGGTGAATGCCTAGCAGCACACAGGCAATTTGTTTTTCTGATGCCTACATGGTGTTTCTTGACTGAATCCATGATGGCCGCCGCCTTCTCAGTGTGCTGAATGGCAGTGTGGCTGGCCTTCCTGCTTTCCTCCTGCGCTCCCATTGGTCACCAGAGTGCTTTTCTCTACCAACTGGGGACCGGCAGGCTTTAGCCAGCCCCCTCTCCAAAGGCCCACTACTAAGGCGCCTGTCTGCTTCCCTGTCCACTACCAGGAGGTCACATGAGACTTTTAACTCAACCCAACCCTCCCTGAGGTTGCTACCTCTCTCAGCTATGAAACCTGACTAAGACTTTTACCTCACTCAACATGGGTTAGTTCCCTCCTTCTGATTGCCCTCTTCCCCTTCTTTTTTAAATTGTTTTTAGTTCATTTTTTTAGTTTCAATACAAACCTTTAAAATATTGCAGAACTTCACTCACATCCTATCATCAAATCTTGCAGCAATCAAATAGTTAGGAACCATCTTTCAATCTCAGTCCTGTGTTCCAAAGTCAGTTCAGCCCCAGCAGGCACCTTTAACTTCAATCACAGCTAACAGAGATGTCAGTGGGATTATCAGCTTCATATCGGTGCCGTTGAACATTCTCAGCCACCAGTCCTCAGCACATAGAGATGGGTGTTCTTTGCTCCAGTGGCCCAAATGAATTGATCTTGCATTTCTCAGTTCAATGCAAAACAACACCAGGGGCCTCATTACACGGACGGCGGTAAGGGTTTACCGGTACCGGTATTTTACCGGTATCGGTAAACCCTTACCGCCTTACAACGAGGTCCCTTTGCGGGTTGGTGAATTTAACGCCTGCTTTTTGCAGGCGTTAAAAACCAACCCTGCAAAGGGACCAGGGAGCTAATTACTGTACAGCAATTTGCGGCACCGTAATTAGCACCTTCCCCATTCCCATAGAGCCCTATGGGGCAAAAATGGGAATGGGGAAGGGCAATGGGGGAAAGTGGAATTACCGCCCCACCAGCCTTGGAATAGGTCGGTAATTCCCCTTTCCACCAAGGCGGTGCAGTATTTTACCGGCATGGACCAAGGTGCTAATAGCACCTTGGTCCACCGCCATCCGTGTAGTGAGGCCCCAGGTGTTTAAGGGACTCCACTTCGTGGGAGCAAAGGCGACATGATAAGTCCGAAGATGTGTTGCATGCCCATGTACGTGTCCGCTCTTTAGTTTTAAAGGCATTTAGGTGGAACAACATGAAGAGTCTTCTCGCATTGGGATTCGGGAACAGCTGTATATATTTTTGGAGGACATTGAATCCTCTTGCCACAGTCGGTGCATTACTCATCAAACTGGCGGCAGATCTCTCTGAGCACGTTACCTCCCAGCCTGCCAGATTTTCAATTTCGGTGCATCAGGGTTGGCGTGCAAAGTTTCCAACTTGATGTCGTACTCAAGTAGAAGATTCTCGCAGCGTTTAATCCACATTGAAACCATGTCGGACCCATTTGAAGAAGCACAGTGGAGAATTTGAAATTGAAGAATTTTCTCATACCCTCTTGATTTGCGAAATAAGGCCAACAAATTCCAGCTGATTCTTGCGTGTAACGATATTAAGGCTAATTCATATCTTATACAAGCTGTTGATATACCTCTTGGTAAGCCTAGTGCTTTTGACCAGAAGGTATTCTCTAGCGTTGACCATTGAGCGTGAGAACAGCCCAGCGCATTTTCAGTTCCATAAGTTAGAATTGGAGATACTTTCTGTTCGTAAAAATTCTGTAGTGGCGTTAATGAAAACTTTACAAATCTTTTATGCATGAGCAGAGCTTTGCAGTCCAGTTGACGGCATTTCCTCTTAGATTCAAAGGCCCATGAGCCATCGCAAATTCTGGCGCTTAATGACATGCCTAAGTATTTCACACTATTGGAGACGTGTAGGGAGTTTTGACCCAACTTCCAGACAAACTTTAAGTCTGTCGTGTGTGTTGTCGCACTTAGGTGTTTAAACAACAAGATTTCACATTTCGATGTGTTGATTTTTACCTTGTTCAGGGTCACATATTTTTGTACTGCGTCGAGATTTCTTTGGAGACCGATGGGGGTCACATCTAGTATGACCAAGTCGTCCGCATAAAGCAACCAGCTAACATGGGACAAGTGAAACTTTGGTGGAAATGCTTGCACAGCATTTATGGTGTCACCAATGTCTGAAATGAAGAGACTAAAAATTGCCCCTGCCAAAGGGCACCCTTGTTTCACTCCCTTGTGAGTCTTGATCGGTGCGGACAAGTTGCCCAATTGGTCCAAACGGATTCTGATTGTGGTTTCTGTGTGTAACTCTTTGATTGTCTCTAGCAAGCCAACAGGGCAACCCCAAGAACCCAACTTTTGCCAGAGTATCTCACGGTCTATCATGTCAAATACGTAAGAGAAATTGACGAAAGCAAGATATACTTTTGTGTTAGAGTGTAAGGCTTCCATCTTCAACAAGTTCAAGATTATTAGGTGTAAAGAGCATCCAATGTTTTTAACAAAGCCAGCTTGTCTTTCGTCTACTCGTGCTGCTGTTAGTGACCATTTAATCAGCTTTTTTTGAAGCACAGTTGCATACATTCTACCCAAGACGTCTAACAATGCCACCGGGCGATAGTTTTTCGGGCAAGCCCTATTGCCTTTCTTAAAGGTTGGTACAATAATGGCCATTTTCCATGAGGTGGGTTTCTGGCGTTGTAAGTTTATTCTCTCAAATAATTCGAGGCATAGCTCAGCCAAGAGATTTGGGAACTGTTTAATGGTGAAATTTGTCAAACCATCTGGTCCAGGAGCCCTAGAGCTTTTTGCTTTTACAATAATATCTGTGATTTCATCTTTCGAGAACGTTAGGTCCCACGATGTTTTGTTAAGGACAGATGGTACTGAAATATCATTGTTTTTACTATACAAAGTGTCGAAATGAGTCGACCACTCAGTCTCGGTCACCAGACAGGATTGCAATGCGGTCTGCGATGTTTCGATGTTGTTAATGATACGCCAGAACTCCCCACTGTTCTTGTTTTATAAGGTCTTCATCATCGCCTCATCGTCTTGTTGTTGTAGGTGGTGTGACGCCCGATTTCTTGTGCACTGGCAACTGATTATTCCTATGAATCTCTGCTCGCATCAGTCTCTTTCGCTGCAAGACCTCCAGGTCGAAACAATGAGTCTTTATAAAGGACGGTTGTTTAAGCCCTGTATTTTTTGGTTTGAACTGAGATAACAACGATGCATATTCAATCTCTGGACATTCCGTCCTAAACTGACTACATAGCTGTGCAACCTCAGTTTCATTCAGTCTCAATCTTAGTCGGTTGGCTTCAACATACACCTTCGTTGTCCATTTGGACCCTAGATGAGATTTGGTCGCTAAAAATTCCATTTTTAAGATTTCATGGTCCCTATTACTCATGGAGAGGACTTTCAAGGTTTTTACGCGTGAATGAAATACATCCGATGTGAAGATGAAGTCGATAGTGGATTATTGACCACCACGCTGCCCGGTTCGGCCCTGAGGTATGTCACCTTGTGTGCAACCGTTTAGCATCGATAATCCTCGTGCATTTAATTCTTCCAGCCATTCCTTTGCAAGTGAGGCCTTATCTGATTTTAGAAGCTTAAAATGGTCCATATTTAGGTCTCCGCATACTATTATGCCGGCCCTTTGTGTAGATTCTGTCAGGCTGTCAATAATAGTCGAGACTTGATCAATGAATGAATAGGTACCTGCTCTCTCGTGATTCCAATATAGGTTTAACACATGTATTACATCCACCACATTTTTTGAGAGATTGGTCTTACCTGTCTACGATACTTGGATGTACGTTGAGTAATTGGTGGATTTTATTAAGCGGTAGCCTGAACAACGCTTAATCATGGTTAAGAGGCCGGCCATTAGACGCCCTCTCTCAACCTTGCAAGCAGGATTAAGGGCGCATTCAAATTCTGAAGAAATTGGTAATTCGCTCATCCAGGTTTCTTGGAGGCAAGCAAGATGAATGTCTTGCAGCCAATTGTTGTTAAGTAAATGAGAGAAACCTTCCGTGTTCCATGATGCAAATATGCAGACTTGATCCGCTGCATTCGTGTGACGTTAACTTCTAGGTTTCTCGTTCAGTGATTTTGCGAGCCAATTCCGATCACCTTTTTGTTCTTTAAGAACAGGGCTGCTTGACAATTCGATCTCAGTATTGTCGACGGTTCTATGACCGTTTATGGAGATACTGATTTTGTCCATTGGACTGGATTGTCGATCAAATTGGGTCACAGCAAAAGAATTATTGTGGGGACCTGGCCTTGAAGGTCCATTTTGAAGTGAGAGTTCAGTTAACGGACTATGTACAGCGGGTGATCGATCAACTAGAGCATGAGGCTGGATCTTCGTAGAGGTGAGAGATTGTCGTTGGTTGGTTGGACTGGTGTAGTGACTGACATGTTCTCATTCATATTTTTGATAATGGCATACGTTATTTTAAAGATATCAAAAGCCAGTGACAATAGGGTGTCCCCTGCTTCAAAGATGGTACCTGCAATTATGTTTGACTCTACATGCAGTATCACCTTGTCATTACGGTTTTCATCAGGGAACTCAACAATTTTTATGTCCTGAGAGCCCAGTGCTCGTAGGCGTGGAATGTGATTTAATAATCTTACATTAGTGTGGTTCAGGATCAACTTGTCACATGAGTTCAGTCTCTCCAACATGAGTTTATCCACCAAGGTATAGTCCAAGTGTTGATCCGCATCATGCGCTTTGCGTACGATCAGCGGCTTACCAACTATTTTCTTTGGTTGTCGTTCCAATTTCCGTGCGGTTAGTGATGTTTTTGACGAGTTTAGACTATTTCGACGGTCTCCCCCAATTCCAGATTAGGGGAATCCCAAGGCGATCGAATGGGCTTCAAGATG
Source organism: Ambystoma mexicanum (assembly GCF_040938575.1). Lineage (NCBI taxonomy): Eukaryota > Metazoa > Chordata > Amphibia > Caudata > Ambystomatidae > Ambystoma > Ambystoma mexicanum. Next base: position 142,748,779 of record NC_090924.1, read on the forward strand.
CCAGGATGATTCCTTTGCGAGCTAGCAGCTGTCTTTTTTCCTGTAGCGTGGTAAATGCCGGGCTCACGGGAGCCAGATCACTTAGTTCTACCGCTGTTGAAAGCTTCAGTCCTACTTTGGGGGTCCCTGTAGAGTAGAGCAGACTCATCTTGGAGCACACACTTGGGCTGTCCGGAGGGGTTGTTGAGGAAACCACTCTCTGCGCCGTAGAAAAGTCTAGGACTCCTATGTCGTCAATTGCTGCCGGCTGTGAGGCGGGCATCGCACTTTTATCATGGTAAGAGTCGTCATACACTGACAGATCCAAAAGGTTGTCTGGGAGCACCTGTGTGACGCCATCAATATGAATCACTACGTCTTCAAGTGGGACAACAGGTAAAATGGGTAAAGTGTTGTTCATTACATTAATTGGTAAGTGCGGTCATGAAAGCGTGTTGTTGGCTTTCTCTACGATTTGCATCACATTGATGTTTCTCAAAAATGTTCGTGCACCTCTTAATTGGGTCTTCTTCCACGCGGGAAGGTTTTTAGACTTCTTTATTTGCGGCAGTTGATGGTTCTTCTGGTTCGTGATTTTCTGAGGGATGGAGTCTGCGCCACTGAAGATAGGAAAAACACCTGCTGCCTTGGCTAGATCAATGACAGCGACTTTAGTGGCCCTACCCAAATCGGGAACTGGCGTTTGACTTATAGAGCTACCCGCAACTTGGTCATTGAGCCGTGCCATATTGGCAGAACTTCTTGATTGCTGAAAAGCAGTATTAAATGAAATTTCTAAAGCATTTTCTGGTGTGTGCTTATCAGAGGCTTGATCACATTTGAAGGTAGAAGGTAAAAAGGTCGTCAGTCAAGCTGCCCTTTTCTACACCCCTCTCAGACTCAGAAAACATTGGAGTCACATTTATTAGATCTGCGGGGGTGTTGACCTTGGGGCCTGTATGTTCAACCGGAAGGGCTAGCACTTGATTTGAGGCAAGAACTTTGAGTCCCAATATAGGAATCTGAGGCTGTGCATTAGAAAGCAAAGTTAAGTCAATTGGTGTAGAGCACAAAACCTTTAAATGATTGGGTTGGGAATTCGCTGCTGCATCTGTGTGATTCTTCCTGAAGAGGGCCAATGCCTCTTTTGCCACTTCCGCGAATAGTTTTTTGTCCATGGTGTTGTTATGTTTTTGGTCATTTGCCGAAGAGAGGGCTGCCAGCAATCTTTGAGTTACCTCATCCTGTTTGTTGTTGTGCGAGCTGTGCAACTCCTCTAGGTGCAACAATTTTGAGTTCATTAGGGCTACTAAGGTCGTTAAATCTTTTGTGTTTTCATTGATAGCCTCATAAAGTTTGGTGAAAGGCACCAAAGAAATAGCCATTGAAGAAATGAATGTTGCTTGTAGTTCATTGATAGGCACATGGACACATGAGGCCACTCGGTTTCCTATGATTTTTCGTCCCTCTTCGTTGGGACGTATGATCCGGCTTTTAGCAAGGGTTGCCCTCCTAAATTTAGGAAATGGTCGATCCACAAAAGAGGAATCCGAGGTTGAAGTCTCCTCAGTAGTTGAGTCCACACTAAACTGACGGTGCGGTTTTTTAAATGAGTGATGACAGGATTGGTGATTAGAGCTGAAATTGAAACAGAGTCTTTTCTGGGATTCCAGCAAATTTACAGGTGATGCCTGGGTTGATTCTTCTTAGACAGAGCTTCTGCCATTCTGGCACGTTTGTAATTGACAGACCCCCAGATGTCTTTTTTAGCGTCAGTAAGTTTATTGCAGTTTCTTTTCAGGGACGTTTTAGCAGGAGGCTCCTTTTCAAGGATGGAATCCTGAAGTTGTTTTGAAGACCGAGCTTTGCTTATGACAAGAAGATTTTGTAGGACATTAGTTACAACTTCTAATGAGTTTCGCCTGTCTGGACCAACCTCCCTTGACATTTGTTCCTCCTGAAAAGGGCCAATCGGTGGCCCCGTTAAGCTGCCATTGAATGATGAAAGTGCAATATCAATAGAGGGTGTACAGAGGATCAATGGTGGCACTACATTAAACACTTTGTCTTGCAAGCATAGCTCAGTAAGGTTTTCATACGTGGTCATAGCCTGAGCTAATGCCGGCAAGGATTCAATGTTTGCAATACACACTTCATAATTGCCAGCAATGTTAACAGAGCCTGTAGCCGTAGTGCTGTCTGCACGACTGAGGTCAAGCTGGTTATGTAGGGTCTTGGTTTGGAAAGAGTTAACCTCAGGGGCAGCAGGGCGTGGTCTCAGTGGAGCATGTTCCACAGCAAGCTTGTCATCTGACCTGTGTGAAGGAGCTGCACCAATGCCCCGCCCCTCCACAGCCGCGAACGCTGCACTTGCAGCGAGCCCTGCGGCAATGATGAAAGGAGCAGAGGGGGAGGAGGAGGCAGCCACCCACCACGCCAAATCGTGCAGAGGCCACACGCCCAATCCCACAAGTGGGCCGCCAACGTCGCCGAGCGAAGGCGCGGCAGCCGCACCCCCGCCTCGGAAGGCAGCCCCACCAGCGCCACCGGTGCCTCCAAGGTGACACCGTTAGCAGATTAGTCCGAGGGAGGAGCTGCATGGGCTGTAGTAACAGGCATGGGACACGCCTGTGGGGTTAATTGGCAGCATAGCCTCGCATAGGGTGGAATCCAATTGAGTGCTACTTGTATCTTTGAAGTAATTTGCAATGTTTACAGCTGCTATCTCCAAGTCAACCTGTTCTTCTGGGTTACGTAAATCCTCAATGACAGATACACATGAAAAGTATCGACTTGGTTCTGTCTAGAGTGCTTCATAACGCGTTCATCAGGCCTGGCGGAGCATTTTGTTTGCGCTCCAGTCTGCGGTGATGCCATTACCACCCTCGCTTGCTCAGCTTGCCCTGTAGACATCTTGCGAGATTAGTATGCCAAAGTGAGGCGATTTTTTCACTGACACCACACAGCTAAATAGTGTTAGCTCGCCCTTTCTCCTCAGGGCTTACGCTGCAAGGGCGCGGGAGGCGGCCTTTTATGGTCAGCTGACCCAGGAACTCCTTAAAGGCACACGCACCTCCAGGTACCTCCAGCAAAGAGCACAGAATGTATGAAGGCAAGTTGAAAAGTCTCCCCTCACCACAGCTAAACAGTGTTAGCTCGCCCTTTCTCCTCAGGGTTTACCTCTTCACCTTCTTGGGTCCTTCACTCCCTCTCTGCATGTTCTCACAGTTCTCCCTGTTGTGCTCTCAAATTTACTTGTCTCTGTACTCACCTCTAACTATCTATTTCTTACTGCGATTGTATAACTACTGTGCGTTAGCTTTTAAACTTTTAAATGTCAAATTTGGATGAGATTTGCATTTAACTTTGAAAGTCAAATTTGGGTGTGTTTTGCATTTGACTTTGAAAGTCAAATTTGGGTGGCTTTTGCATATAACTGTGGCCATTTATTGTAACCTGCTAGCAAAGTGACTGTTCCATACCGCTGTACTTGCATACTAATCCTACTGCCTCCTCTCTCTACTCACCCATGGGGCTTTCTGTTTCTCCTAGCTAGTCCAACAGCTTCTCTATCAACTATCCCTCCCTTCTTAGTAAGTCTGGGAAGAAGAAGTTTAAAAGGATATATTGGCCCCCAACCCTGTTCTCCCCATCAATGATACCTATTCCAGCGCCTCTGCCAGTCAGACCCTCAATTACATCCTCTTTGTCGTTCCTTCGCCAGATCTTTGGACTCCTCATATTATCTCTGTGCTCTGTCTTGTCTCCTCCTCTCCCATTAATGGTGGCACCTGCTGGTAAGTCCTCATGGATTCCTTCGACTCCTGCAGAATCATCATTAATGTCTACCTAAATGGCACTGTCACGGTCCAAGGCCCTCAGGCCAATCTCCTCCTCTTTGATAGGCGGTTCGCTTGCCTCATCAACTTCCTTTCAGCTCTGGCTGTGCCCTCCTGTCCTCTCTTGGCCTACTTGCCCTCTCTTCCCCCTCCTCTGTCCCACTTTGGGCTCCCTCCTCACCTCTGCAGGGTGTACCTCTGATTTGAACCCTCACGCGAAGGTCTTTAAGGCTGGCAACCTTCGTCATCTTGCCACTCTCAACTCTCGCTCTGCTGTCAAACACTCCTCTGACATCTGCCACCTCTTGGAAGAACTGCACCTAGATGTCCTCGGTCTTAGCGAGACATGGTTCACGGACATCTCTTTCACAAGCTTTGACACTCTCCTCCCTGATGGCTACAAGATTCCTGCTACTATCATTCCCATTTGGACTTACTCCTCTTTCAAATGCCTTGTCTGTAGGCTGTATATCTATCCCAGCCACTCTCTTACTGTTGCTTTTCTCTACTGGATCCTGGCCAAATCACCTCTTTTCTCTCTGAGTGGGCAGACCTCGCCTCCCCCCTCCTGGCCTCAGCCACTCAACTCCTCCTCCATGGTGACTTCAACATCCATCTCGATTCTCCCAGCTACTCTTCTGTGCTCTTTTGCGACCTTTGCGATAACCTCTCCCTTTCTACCCTCTCATCTGGCCCGACTCACTCTGCAAGAGACACACTCAATGTCTTGATCTCCTCTGGCCTCCCCCTTTCTATCCTTTAGACCATTCCTCTCTCCCGGAGTGACCACTGCCTCCTCTCCTCCTCTTCCCCCCAAGCCAAGCCTACCCCTACATTGCCAAACACCTTCTCGGACATCCGCCTCATGAAGCGTGTGTCTGTTGAGGCATTTACTACCACCTTCTCTTCGCCCTTCCACCTCTGGCTGATTCACATCTGGGCCCTGTCCCTGCTCTACTCTTCTATTTCTGATACTCTTGATGCTGTTGCCCCAGTCATGAGGATCCGTTTGAAGTCCAAAGCCAAGTGCAATTTCTAGTATTACTCCGACCTAGCTACACTTAAACATAAGTGTAGGGCGGCTGAGTGGAAATGGAGGGATTCTTGTTCATCCTCTCACAAACTGGCCTGTCGCCTGCTCCAAAGGCACTACCGACTCGCTGTCCTCACCAAGAAGAGAGTCCACATTCAAGCCTGTGTCTCTGCAGCTTCTAACAACTTGGCCAAACTATTTAAAATCTGCAAGGAGCTGGACGACCTTGCTACAGTCTCTACACCTCCTCTTTCCTCCCAATCATTTTGCAATGCCCTTGCCTCTCACTTCATCTCTAAAACCCATGACAACCTATCCAATCACTCCTCTCCTCCCGTCCTCTCCCCTCTCTGTCTTTACTTGCTGACTCTCCTTCAGCCACCCCCCCACCATCTTTCTCATCCTTCCATCTTTTCTCCCCTGGTGAGGTTGCTAGACAAGTCCAATCTATGAAAGCCACCTCAAAACAAGTTCACCTCTGTTCCTCAAAAACCATCAAGGACCACATTCATACCCTTGCTCCGGCCCTTGCTGATTTTTGCAACCTGTCCTTTGCCTCAGGATCCTTCCCCTCCCCTCTGAAGCACTCCCTTGTGCATTCTCTCCTCAAAAAACACACAGCAGATCCTTTGTGTCCGGCTAACTATTGCCCAATTTCCATTACTCCCTTTCTGGGTAAACTCATGGAAAAGCTGGCCATCTCTCAGCTTAACCTTCATTCTGATTTTATTGGCTCTCTTCATGAGCTTCAGCCTGGCTTCAGATCTGCTAGAAGCACTGAAACTGCTCTCCTGAACATCCGTGAAGATCTGCTCCCCAATCCAACCTTGACACTAACATTCCCTCTTTTCTCATCCTACTCGATCTCTCTTCTGCCTTTGACATGGTCAACACATCACCCTGCTCAACCGTCTCTGTGATAACCTGGGTATCACCAATCAGGCTCTGCCCTGGCTGACCTCTTTTCTCAATGATCAACCCTCCAAGGTCCAACTTCAGTCCTTCCTATCTTCTATCACTCTCTACCTGTGGTGTTCCCCAGGGGTCTAACCTCTCGCCCTGGCTTTTCAACCAACACCTGGCAACTCTTGCCCACTGCATTGCCATTTTCTGCTCCAATTTCCAGTGCTATGCTGATGACACTCAACTCATTTTCAGGCTGCCTTCGGCCACCTCCTGTCCTTTTCTCCTCTCTGATTGCCTAACTGCCATTCAAGATTGGTGTGCCACCAATGATCTCTGTCTAAATGCCAACAAGACTGAGATCCTCCTCATTGGTACACCTTCACGCTCCTTTCCCCTCACTCTCTGGCCGGCCTCCCTTGGCCCTCCTTCTACCCCTACCTGCGAGGCTAAGAACCTCTGGGTCATCTTTGATTCCACACTATCCTAATCGACCCACATCTCTGACGTCTATAAAATTCCTACTGCACCTCCTCAGAGGTACTCTACCTTTCCTCTCCTTCCCCCAGAAGCCCATTGTCGCCCAAGCTCTGGTTCTCTCTAAGTTTGACTACTGTAACAGCCTCTTTCTTAATCTTCCTTCCCCTTACTCTCCGCCCTTTACAATTAATCCAGAACAGGACTGCGAGACTTGTTCTTGGCCTCAAGCCCTGGGATCGTATCTCTCCAGCTCTGAAATCCCTTCATTGGCTCCCAGTGGATGCAAGGATTAAAATCAAAACCCTCTGTATTGTCCATAAGGCTTTCTGGGGCATGGGTCCAAAATACCTTCAACTATCTATCCGTAAATGCCTCCCCTCTCAAGCCCTTTGCTCCTCTACCTCTAACTCCCTCAGGGTCAGTCGTTTTTCAAAGAAACAAACTGGGGGAAGCTCTCTGTCTTCGGCTGGGGACGCCCTTTGGAACAGCCTCCCTGCCATTCTGGAATTTGAGGAGAACCATCTCCGGTTCCGGAAGCACCTTAAGACCTTCCTCTTTGTTTCTGCCTTCGCCCCCCCCCCCTCTCCCCTGCTGATCTGTTTCTATCTCGGCACCATGCACCTGGTCCCCCTTCTGTCCTCCGGGCCCAGGTACCTGCTGACCCAGCCACCTTCCTGCACTGCCTTCAGCCCACCCTTTGCACTGCGGTCTGTGTCTGTACCCATACAGCCCCCCCATCCCCTTTCTTTTCTATCTGCACTTATCAGACATACCCTGTCTGCTGCCTTAACCAAGCACTTGCCACTTGCTGGCTGCACTAACACCATGTATTGCCTTTATTATTTATTGATTGGTTTTATTTATTTATTATTATTTATTCTGTTTCTCCTCACTTATCCCCCCTTCCATGTACTTTCCCCCTTTTCTTTTTCCATACACCTGCGAGTTCTCAATGTCACTGGGCCTAGTAAGATCGTTGTTTTGTTTCCCTTGTTCCCCTCCCTTGCCTTGTGGTGCTCTGAAACACTTCTTTACGAGCTCGATATGAATAAAATCTAAAATATCAAAAATATCAAAAAGAATTGTAAGGCTGCATCCAAGAGGAAAATGGGTCTATGTATTCACATATTCCCATCCACCCTTCGTGAAGATGGGTAATGTTTATATCGAAAATAAGGTCCATGAAACAGAACGGTCAAAAATGTCATCAAGAATCATAAACAAGTTAAAAATGCACATACATATTTCCTAAAATACAATAATTTTACAGCATTTCATTAGTTCAAAGATAAACATACTAAAATGACAACAGATGTTTCCTAGCATCCAAGGCCTACCTAAGACATGAGAATAAGCAACAGCCAAACAATGGTGTTTCAGCCCAAAGCAAGTATATCACTGCCATACGGCACTGCCTAAAGCCTTGTTCCCTTAAAATCGGTTTCAATGATTCTGCTCCAATGTTTGCATAAACCAGAGGCAAAAAAACATAAAGTGCATGGGTTTTTTATCTGGTGCAGAGCAAATGTTTGCAGGTCTGTCCATCTCACCATGACAGCTCTTAGATGAAGACAATTAAATCCAGCTGTAGTGATAACATTTCTCTCGTATGCATAGTTTGACCATGATCAATACTTTTTGCATCGAGCCAGAAGATAAAATTCCCTATATGCAATTAAATGGTTTCTGTAGATCGCTGGACTAATTTAAATCAACCAGCCATGCCCTCAATTGGTTTGCCATGTTACAGTATAAATTGAAAGGGGCAATGAAGTGAATCAGTGCACGGATTTTCTCAAAGTGTGTCTTCACATGCAGGAGCCACAGTATCCAATGTACTGCTGATTTATCTAGCATAGCCTTTATAAGACATTGGGTCTCATTACAAGTTTGGAGGTAGCCATACCGTTTTTATCGGCATGGCTACTCCCAAACTGGGGTCCGGGTCCCAAAAAATGGGAATTAACGGGCCATTCTGACCTTTGCGGGCCCGGAAATTCCCATTTGCTGGACTTGGACCCGGTACTGGCTCAATGGGAAGGGGGAGGATGGTAACAACGGTCCCGTTAATAACGGGGCCGTTGCTACCATCCTGTTCGGCTAGAGGGTAACACTCTGCACGTCTGGTCTGACCAGGCGTACAGAGCGGCCCTGCAAGCAGAACTCGGAATGTTGCAGAGAGGTAACAAGGGTGCCGGTAGCACTACCGGCGCCGTTGTTGCCTTACCGCAACACTCATAATGAGGCCCATTGTGTAAATCCCAAATTTTGATATGACCATACTTGGAGCCAGCGTACAGTAGGTTGAAGTTTCAAATTATCTTCAATGAAAGTTTAATTCAGCTTCATATGGGCACAATAATTAGACACTGAACATGGCAAATCCTTTTCAACTACTGGCCGCAACATCTGAAACCCCCCACAGCATAGCCCCACTCATGGCAACAACACTGGCTTTACTGTTAAAAACTTTCAATATCATATTTGCTGGCTAAGCCTTACACATTTCCCTGAATCAGTCTGTTCCACACATCAGGGGCAGTGGTTTCCAGATCAGTCAACTTACCGTTGGTCCCAACTCCAAAAGGTTCTTGGTGCCTTTTTCACCTGCAGCTTGGACCAATACTTCGTACTTGCAAATGTCAATCACCTTCTTAAAATATGACCATGCAATAGTTATTTCAGCACTAAAATAGTTTGGGGTGTTAGGCAGAATAACATGCAGTACCCTTTGGGAACACAACACACAATTAAGACTACAATTGACAGTACAAATTCACCTTTGGTACAAGCCTGTACTACACAGTAAAGTGGTAGCGATGGCTGAGCAGCCAGACTTATCTCAAGAGTATGTGAGCAGTATCAATAGTTACACAAAGGTCAGCAATTACTATGATTCAAACAAACACTGACTTAAGGTTTCTGAGTAAAAGAATATACATTTATTTACACATCAGTTGTAAAACATGTCACTAAAGTAAAGCAGTTGAAAAATCACACTCTTAATACACTACACCCCACCCAATAGATTCTGGACAAGTTAGGCTCAAAATGAAGTGAGAGCAAAATGGCACTCCAGCAATTTAAAAGGGAGGGAAAGACAAAGTTAGGCAAGAATTGAACAACACCAACAAATAAGTGAGCAGGGCAATCTAGAAAAAGGAACTACAGTGATGAAATCAAATTCAAGGGGGCCTGGCCCAGAGTCAATGGACCAAAGTCTTTGCAAAGAGTTCAAGGCGAAGTTGGTCGGCAGAAAAGTTAGTTTAAAGAATGGAGAAGGACAAGCCCTCGGATTGGCAAAAGGTTTCACACACTTTCAACACGGCTGAACGAAACGGACAAAAAGATTTGAGCAGTACCTTAAATGGAGAAGAAGGCTGCAGCTGAGGCGGACGTTCCTGGCAGGTGCTGCAGGCTCACGGTTTCTGAAGCGACTGTCAGACTGACATGAAGTAGGAAGACTGGAGGGTCCTGCACTGCCAAGGGAAGAAACCAGCAGCAGAGCAAAGCAACAAATAAACAGACCAAAGTCTTTGCAAAGAGTTCAAGGCGAAGTTGGTCGGCAGAAAAGTTAGTTTAAAGAATGGAGAAGGACAAGCCCTCGGATTGGCAAAAGGTTTCACACACTTTCAACACGGCTGAACGAAACGGACAAAAAGATTTGAGCAGTACCTTAAATGGAGAAGAAGGCTGCAGCTGAGGCGGACGTTCCTGGCAGGTGCTGCAGGCTCACGGTTTTTGAAGCGACTGTCAGACTGACATGAAGTAGGAAGACTGGAGGGTCCTGCACTGCCAAGGGAAGAAACCAGCAGCAGAGCAAAGCAACAAATAAAAGGTGCGCTCCTTAAAACGCAAGCAGGGCCCGTTCCTCCTGGCTATCCGGTTCACTGTAGCTCTGTACAGTAAATTCGACCAGAGAAGGGAATCCTCGCGAGCAGTTTGGTAAACTGGTTGTCCACACCAGCTCAAGGGGAGAAGATTCCTTGAAGATCTTACCTGTCGTTGGAGTATGAAGATTCAGACCTGCAGCAGGGCTTCACCGGGTGGTTCAGTCATTGTAGGGGTCCTTGTCTGTCAGCTCCTCTTTGGTTCTTTCGTTCCAGTGGCGACTCTGCCTTTCCAGCCACAGAGACCTGCTTTTTATGCAGTTTTCCACCATTCACACAGCCTGGCTGTCAATCACACAGCAGGGTGGCTGGTCCGCCGGGACAGTCACCACAACCAATCAGATCAGAGTGCGACATGGGTCTCCAAGGAGACCCTGTGCAGGGAGTCCTAAACCCCTCCCTCACATCCTGTCCCCCCCAGACATACAGGCGCCTAAGGAGGGCTTCTGTGTACAAGCCCGCCAAAGGAAGGTGAACAAAGGAACCAAACCTGCTTTGGTGCGCAGAGAAAAACACGAGATAAAACCAGCCGGAACCGTATAAAAACGTATATGGTCTAGCGGGTTTAAGTTCGAGGCTACCAAGGAAAAATAGGGTAGTTAACACTGCCACCAGCCAAGAGTGAATCATGCTCCAAGAGAAATAGACAAAAAGGGATAAGTATGAACCCTTTCCAGAACTCTATTTCAGGTAGTTTGTACTGGGTCTGTGAGTTTTAAAAGAGGCTAATAAATTCAATGCCAACTTTACATGTTCTGGGAGACAGTAGTCAGTCCCAGAAAATGGAGTCGGAGATGGGAAGCCAAAAAGAAAACCATGTGTCACTGCACTGAAGTTGCTGTGTAACACACAGTAAAAAGATGATGCCTATGGAGCAGGTGAAGCTCCACTGCCTATGAACACAAGAAAATGTTAAACACACACAGCAGAACACATGTAAGAGTGGGAAAAAAGGCTCACACTCATACCAGGTGAAACAAATAAATCCAAGAAATCCAGCAAAGCTGCGGAGGGACTCAGTAGGTAAGGGAAACTAGCCATTTTGGAGAATTCTCCCTAACACTCGCCCCCCTCTCCCAGACTAAGGGACAGGAGGATTTAATCCACTCCTGGATAAATCTCTACCTCTAGTCGGTTAAAAACATCCTAGAGAGACCATCAGCATTTTGGTGGTGACATCCTGCTCTGTGGTCAATGGTGAAATCATACCCTTGCAGGCAGATTGACCATCTCAGAAGTTTTCGGTTTCTTCCTTTCATTTGCATTAACCATTTCAAGGGTTGGTGGTCAGTTTGAATCACAAAAGTAGATCAATACAAGTACGGTCTAAACTTCTTCAAAGACCACACAATGGCAAAACATTCACGCTCTATGGTTGCCAACCTTGTTTCTGGTTCCTTCAGTTTCCTACTGATGAAGCAAATGTGGTGCTCCCTACCTTTCTCATCCAGTTGACTAAGATGCAATATACCTGTATTGGATGCATCTGTCTGCACAATGAAGGGTTGGTGGTAATCAGGAGCTCTTAGGACTGGAGCTTGACAAAGGTCTTTCTTCAGGTTTTCAAAGGCTTGAGTGCACTCCTCATTCCATCTAACTCTTTAGGGAATTTTGGAGAAGAGATTGCATTCAAGGGCGAAGCTATGGTCCCATAGTTCTCTATGAAATTCCTGTAGTACCCAGTGAGACCTAGGAAAGCTCTTACTTGGGTTTGAGTAGTAGGGGTGGCCCAGTTTTGTACAGCTTGTACTTTGCTATGTAATGGCCTTATTTCACCTCCTCCTACCTCATGACCAAGGTAGACCAGAAATCAGAATACAGACCTAATCAATAGCAGATTTGCCCTCTGTGCCCGTAAAGGCCTATTTCCCTGGGGCAATTGTTAGATTTCCTCCCATTAACGAATCTCAACCCTGATTCATACAGCCAGAAACTCAATTTAAGACCACTGGTACATGTTCAAGGATCTAATATGTGGGGAATCCGAAATTCTTCTCAATCTATCATTCATTTTTACTGGCCCCTGCTATATTCCAAGCTGATAAAGTGATATATTTTAAATCTGTAATTATAAAGGGCACACTGCTGCCAGTTAAAGGGGTAACCATTATATCACATGTAGTAATTTCAATTGCTGGATTAAAAGAGAAAAGTCCTCCAGAATCACTGTAGGCCTTGGTGATCCAATCTATTTGTTCAATGGTGGACAAGCAATAACATTGGTTTCCAATTGGTATACCGCTTATGTCTAAAAGTGACCTTCGCTCACTGATCTTCGCCAGACTGCAATTGGTAGTAAACTGCATGTTAACTTCTTGCTGTAACTGGGATTTATCACACAATACCTCTTATCTGGCATATTTATATATTTTCCTGTAATTGTCTGATTGCTAACCTCTGGCTCCTGGGGCATAAAAAGCTCAAACGTGTAAAATAAGGATAATGGGGGAATTAGATTTTAGGATGATATCTGAAAGCCTAGGATTTGCAAAGGTGACTGCAATGCATTCAACCTGAACGCTTTTCCTAGGGCTACCCACCCTTCTATCCTTCCGGCCATCAATATGGATTGAGGGTTAATGTCAGGGCCTACCAGATTCGTATTTATCCAATGAGTGGTCTTGTTTTTCAAAAAGGAAGCGGGTTCCCCTATGTTCACCTCAACAATAATTACGACTAGAGGCAAAGCTGTGGGAGGTAGATCTCGGGCTTCAATACCATCCTTATATGATTTATCATGATTCTGGGGTTAGGAAAAGGAGGTGGCATGTTTGGCTCTCCATGTCCCCCGCGAACCTCTGCATTGTTTTTTGTTACGATTTTGGGTCTAGCTTTGTCCCTTTAGGCCAAATCTGGACAAAAGTCTGACTGTCCAATTAAGCGGTTCAGGTAACAATGAGATTATCTTTTGTTGAATTTGTCTTTATTAGGTTATGTACAAAATTAGTATTGTTAATATTAGTAGTAGTACAATTACATAAATCAGTTTTAGGAGATCTTAATAAATAGTGCATGGTTACAAAAGATTTTAAAACAGATTTTTTTAAAATTAGTTAACAAGTCTGTGATAGCTTGCATTTTCTCATTAATGTCTTGAGTAATGGAACAAGAGTTGTTGATGAGGGTGAGCAGCACTCATCAATGCTTGGCAACCCGGGTTTCTCTGATTGATGCCTTTACTCAGAGGTTCCAGTACAATGGAAGCTCTTGGCAAGGCGATGCAGGTTTTTGCTGACAATTCGCCAACTGTGGCCCAGAGACAATTATGTGAGCGCCTCTGAACCAAAAATGGTTGGCACCATGTGTTTGGGGCAAGGGTCAGATGCCTTAGGGAAGGTGGGCAGACCATTGGCACTGTCCAATACTGACATTGCATTATCACATTTATTTGAACTGTTAAGCAGTGTGATTATTTGTGGCACCAAGAGCACATTCAAACACAGAAATGTGTTTGTCCACTTTGCCAGCCACCTTTTTCAAATATTCTTCCAGGGAAGCCTAAGATTTAAATTGTATATTTGTTCCACCTTTCCTGGGCTTTATACCTGGTAAAACATCTTGTGGGTTATTGGCTTTCCTATTCACAATTATAGTGACTAGGCAAGTCCAGGCTAGCATGGTCACCAATACTCAATGAGCATTCGGCAAGGCTACTGTTGGCATTCACTGCTTCCAGGAAGTTTGCCTTATGTTAAGGGGAAGCCAGTACTAACTATAACCTGCAATATGAGGATGTGGTACTGCTTATTAGCCCTCCCAATTACAAGGAATCATATATAATGGAGTATGTTGGCTGGCCAGTATACGTAAACAAACACAAATATCTACTTATTGTCTTTAGGAATGAAAACTCTGGTGGATGTAGGTTCTTAGATGAGAGTTTCCAGTGCCACAAGGTGAAAATGGAGGAAAGAAACACGGAAGAGAAAAGGCTTACTTGTAGTCATCCTTACTTTCCAAGAGCATGAAAGAATCTACTTCTGGCACTCACAATCTTAACCTTACTGGCTTCTGGTCTCCTCGCCGGCAAGCATTCAGTACGGCAAGATAGCCGATAACTACTGACAATGACCTGACGAGGTCAGAGGCACCAGTAGCATGGAGAACACGGAACCCCAAAATGAGGCAAGCCAAACCTCAAAAAGGAAGAGGCGTCCAAGCACCCAAGTCTAACTGGATCCAGCACACAATGCAACATATTTCCAGTCCCAGAAATTAACAGCTCAACTTTTGCTTCTTATGATTTGACTTGCGAGTTGGCAACATTCAGAGACTCCTTCAATACATCAATGACTGTCCTCATAATGGAGAGCTGGCTAGCTCACAACCCCCAAGTCCCAAAGCTGGCCTTATGGACACTGTCGGCACTATTGGCATAACCAGCTATAAGTCCCGTGGCTAGTCTCAACCCATGTGGGCCTCATCACGATTTGGGCTGTCATCCTTAAATGCAGTGGTAACAGTATTGGGCGCTAAATGGGCTGTTTTACCTCCAGCCTTTCTCTGGAGGTGAAAATCCCCTGTTTTCGGCTGTATTACCGCCGGCTGTTTTAGCCCGCATAATTAGCGCTGAAAATGCCCCATTGAATCCAATGGACCAAATGGGGAATGGGGATTTACCGTTAACACCCAACCCGTGATCCGGCGGTAATAACGCTAGACCGGTCGGTGTTAGGGCTATTACAGTCAGGCTGTATTACAGCGGGATACAGCCCAACTCGTGATGAGGCCCATAGTGTGTCAGATCTTCTGAAGCATCACTATTACCACTACTGGTATTTCCAGAAAAGTACAGGCTGAACGGTTGAGGCCCCCCTCTGTTCCACCCCACTGGTGATGAGAGGTGGTCTCTGCAGTTACCAGTACATTTCAGTTGCCCTCCTAACAGAGGCCTCTTGGGATCTCCTCCAGCTCGTCTGGTTCACGTTCATCAGATACAATTCTTTGCCCTCGGTATCCATTACTCGTGTCATTTCTACTGCGCCCATTAACACTTTGCCCATTTGAATAAAGTGGATTAAGAACTGAATTCACATCTGGTGTTGTTGGCCCAAGCTACTATCAACAAACATCTCAATCACCATGTTTCTCCCAGGACAACATTTTGCCCTCAAAGGGGCTTATGATGCTGGTTGTCAAAGGTGTGGCTAATTGCCGGCTAATAGGTAAAACAGAGTCATATGCAACCTAGGGCTCTAACCAAGGGCCTGCTTTTACAGTTTTGGCTGACCCAGTAACTCCTTTAACCATAATAGGTCTAGTGTTCCTAACACCAATTACATGTGCAGATTTCCTGCATTTAAACCGCCCCCTCACTGGGTGCAATCAGCCATGCAGTCTTCCGCTTCTCCATAATGTTCTTCATAGGTGCCCAGTAAAAACTTCATCATCCTTCCTTTCATCAATGGTGGATGATGAAAGAAAGGATGATGTGTTATTACTTGGCTAGACTGGCATTTTGGGGAAGCAAGACTAAGCCATTTCTTACCTTGGTATAACATTCTTGATGCATAGCTATGATAAATCAAACATGTTAAGTGTTATTACTTGGCTAGACAGGCATTTTGGGAAAGCCAGTCTAGCCCTTTCTTACTGTGGCATGACTTTTGTTCTGGGCATCTATGATAAACAGAGCATGGTATGTTTTACTTTGCTAGACAGGCATTTTGGGGCAGCCTCTCCAGCCCCTTCTTACTATGGCATGACGTTTTTGTTTCTACAGGGCATCTGTGATAAACCTATGTTACTTGGCTAGATAGGGATTTTGGGGTCGCCAGTCTAGCACTTTCTTACTATGCATTTTCTTTTGTTCTGAGTAACTATGATAAAGCGAGCATGCTATGTATTTCTTGGCTAGAGTGGAATTTTGGGGCTACCAGTCTAGCTCTTTCTTACTGTGGCATGGGTTTTTATTCTGGGCATCTATGATAAAGTAAGCATGTTAAGTTGGTTTTACGTGTCTAGACTGGGCTACAGTGTGCAGCCAGTTATATGTTCTTATTGTGTCATGACATTTTTAAAGGCAAACTCAATAGTAGAATGTTCTTTTGTGGGAATATTGGCAGAGACAGTATGGACGTGTTTTCTTTTAGTATCATTACTGACATTATGTGCAAAGCAAACATGAATATGTATGTGAAGGCATCATGAACATGCGCTGGGTAATGCTGCTATGCACTGTTTATGATTTTCAGCTGTTGCATTTTTGGATTGTATTTACCCTGAAAAAACAATTGCAAACTGTTTGACTTTTTAAACAAATTTTAACAGAAACAGTGTTGTATATTGCACTATTTTAACCCAATAAAATACATTTCTTGGGGGATCCCCCCTCGAACTCTAATTGGTTGTTTTGTCTGCCTCACTATGCTCGGCTACTCTGCATATTTGTGGGGCATATTCATGGCCCTCCAATAAAACAATTCCCAGCTGCCCCTGCTTGATCTTGCTTACCACCAACCTCTGCTGCGATTACAGGCCTGGGTTTGACAGAATTCCATACCTGGAAGCACAGGTTCACAAGCTGGTCTTGTTCACAGTGTAACACATCACACCAGCGATGAAATGCCTGTTTGTGTGTGTGTGTTTCACAACAGTTCTTAATTCCATTTCAGTGACCAAGTACTCCCACATAGCCTTTCTTACTTAGAGAGGGCATGACTCCCATCTCGCTCTAGAATTTTGGGTGGGCATGTAAAGTACATAGTTAATGGTCTGCTCCTAGCAGGAGCCATCATCCAAATTAGAAAGACAAGACTCCCAGGGCCATTCAACAATAGAGAGCAGCAGAAGCCAGGCAACCATCTGAGATTTGCATGAGTTGTGTGCAGACACAGACTTCTGCTTATGCCGACATCGTGCACACTAAACGTGAGTAAACTTCCAGAGAGGGTACTTTGTGTCTTTTGTTTTTCAGTAAATGTACCGTACCAAGTAATAGAGTATGCAGATATTCTTATGAATGTCACATTTTCCGCTGAATGGCCTTTAGTGATTAATAATTGCCTTCAGAAATGTTGTTATGCTTACCAATTCTTTACCACAATTGTGATTGTGCTTTTTCACACAAGTGCATGAATACTATCCTTTTTAGTTGCAAAGAAAATTTGGCAGGAAATTGCATCCACTAAACGAATGGTGCACGCAAAAAGAAATTTCTATCAGTAAAAGAGGATAACTATGGCAAACTGGCAACTTTGATTAGCTGTGAATTTGGGAAATTCAAAAAAATCATTCCAGCAGTAAGAAAAAACTTTGCACTCCCCTACTTTAAATATCACAATTACCAAGGCACTTATAGTCCCCACTTTGGTGTAGTGCAGTTCATAGCACTTCAGCCACATTGGTGCTGGCGGCCAAGCAGATTTGAGTGTCTTGGACTTGCCAACTACTTGTTCACACATCATGTCCCTCCTCATAAACATGTGTGCCTTTAGTGAATATGATTACTTTTGTGCAGAAGGTGCAGGAGCAAATTGCACCTTCTGTTTCAACACATTATTCTTTTATACGTGTTTAATAAAAGAGATTTAGCACTATGTCAGGGATCTGCAGGTACACAAAACCAAATAGCTGCTCCTTGATGCAGAACAACAGGAGCACACATATACAGTTCACCGTGTGTAGTAACTCCACCTCTATTCACTTCTTGGATCTCACTTTGGCCAATGATGAGGGTAAAATATACTGCACCCTGTATAAGAAAAGCACAGACAGGGATGAACTCTTGCACTTCGAGAGCTACCATCCAAAGAGCCTCAAGGAAAATCTGCCATATGGGCAGTATTTGAGGATCTGCAAGAATGACATCCAGCTTACAGACTATCAAGAACATGCAGATGACCTGGAGAAGAGATTCAGATCCACAGTTTACCCTAAAAAATTCCTTAAGAATTCGAAAAAGAGAGCCAGGTTCACACCGAGAGAAACGCTCCTAACACCTAAATTCAAGGGAATTGATGGCAACATCCTTACCTGTGTAACGGCCCAGATATTAGTAAAATAAGATCTATAATCAAGAAATGTTGGCCTATTGTACAAACCAACATGGCAGGAGAAACGTAACCATGCATGGCACTCAATAGATCAAAGCAATTGAAAGAAAACCTAACTCACTCCAGGATGATAAAAAAGGAAAGCGGCTGCTAACTATGGGATTGAGAAGAAATAGTAGGTCAGTACCAATGCGGGATGTGCATGGCATGCAGGGTCACCACCAAAGTCGAAAGCTTCAAGATAGGACAACAAAACTGGACCTTGAGACAATTTACGAACAGCAAAACAAGCAGGGTGATCTACGTAATTCAGTGTCCCTGTGGGCTATGCTATGTGGGACAAAGAACTCGCCCAGTCCACAAGAGGATTGGCAACACCGTTCCAAAATCAGGTGTAAAGTACACAGTGCCCCTTTCGTCTCAGACTATATAGAATTCCAGCATGGCCCAGATGACATCAGATGATAGGTAGCGGATGTAGTAAGAACTAGCACTAATGCCACCAATGCCCTTTTATTTAATGAAGCATTGTGGATCCATAAACTTAAGAGCTACACCACAGGCCTCAATGAGATGATACCTACATACACCTGAACCAGTATGTCACAGGTCTCTGCAATACAGGTGCATCATTACTAATATTAATCTTCCCCCCACCAATGCTTCTGTACCCCAGGGGACACCAGACACCCGATTGCTGTATCCCTTGGGTGATTTAGAAACAACATATATACCCTGGACATCTGCATGGATGGGTACATCACAAGACATAACTGCACCTCTCATTTAGCCAGAATGCCTCGTTAGTACTACCCCATTACACAGTACGGGGTCTGGTAGTCTGAATAGGCACCTTTGTTATCCCCTCTCCCAGTTTGTCACTACAGACCTTTCGCTTTTGCGTTTGGTATTTAAACGGTACCATAATGGTTAGAACTGTTCAGTGACACCTGCACTGGGTCAGGCCACTGCTCCACTGAGTTATTTCTGGCCTTGTACCAGGCACAGTCTGTTCGTTCTAGGATAGTTTTCTTTGATATGTGTACTCTTGGATCCAGCAGCATTTGTTAAGTACTTTCATGTTTTAAATAATTTGCATAAAGCTACCACGTGCAAGCTACAGTCTGACATTATTGTATCACACTCACTACATTGTGTCATTAATAGGTTACTTTATCACAACGGGTCAGGCCCGTGGTTTACATACACACACGTACCACAGGCAAATAATCCTTCTTTGTCTGGACCCTTAAACATTGCTATTCCATTCTCCAAGATGGCTGTCAACATTACATTACTTGAACCGTCCAAGGGCGCATGCACGCACTGTGTGTACGAGCCGCCGCCATGGCAATGTTTCCCGTTTCTCAACTCCATGTTACATAGCAACTGGCCGCATCGGAGCATGGTTGCTGGTCCAGCAGGGAACCTTGCTGATGCTGCGGCAAAGGTAAGCTGTACCGTACTCACCCATATATTGGCTGTTTTTGTTGCAGCGAGCGAGTGCCGCTCACCCTCCACTGCATGCCACTGACTCTCGGCTTTGCAGACGAGACACAGCTCCCATTTCCAGTGGTCCTCTCCCCCAATGGCTACATTACAGGCCATTTGGTACTCACAATCCCCGGGGCATGACTGGCTATGTTACTGTCTTTCACCCCATCCATTGTGGACAAATTTCCGTCATTCACCTGGTCACAATACTCCCTGTTACAGATACCAACGTGACATCAATATACATGGAAACTGATTCATAAGCAGAGCACTCATTTCTCTGTGGTACAGAGGCTATACTACGCTTATTCTCCATTTCTCTAGTGCAGGTAACTCTTCCCTTTTCCTTCGTGGACAGCCTGTTTTTTCATTTAATTTATATTATTTGATATTTCATGGTTCATGGTCACCACCTATATATATATGGTCCCATACAATGTTGTGTTACAGAGATCATTGTGACACTAACCCGTCCAGAGCAGGGCCTCTGATCCAGGGTTCTCCCAGCTAGAAGATTCGAGGTTGTTTCACCACCTTTTATCTAACTTAACCATACTGGTCTCTATCTCTTCCAGCACAAGGAGGTACATTTTTGCTTTGTATTCCACCTTGCAGAGCTCTTTACCACATCATTTCCACCCCCATCCAAGTGACGCTATTTAGGTCATATGCATTAGTTGTATCACTCTGGCTAGAGCACCTATATTATCAAAATTGGATTATTGCAATGCTCTATACCTAGGCACAAATTAACGAAACTTGAATAAACTACAGATGCTTCACAATAAAGCGCTCAGAACAGCTCTAAATATTCTGAAGCCAACCACATATCTTCAGTAAGATGCAATGCCTATTGTCTCTCAGTGCAAGACAGAATCACTTTTAAAATATTAGCGATTACGGACAAATGCCTCTATATCTCTGATCCAGAATATCTGATCGACAAATTCACCAGAAGCCAATCCAATAGGCCTACCCAGTCTAAAAACACATCCAGCTTAAATATCCCTAGATTCAAGCTACAAAAAGCAGGCAGGTTCAGTTTCCCTGTTCTAGCAGCTAAACTATGCAACTGACTCCGTAGAGCACTAAGAGCTGAAACATCTTTCTGGATTTTTAGAACAAAAAAAAAATGAAAACCTGGCTCCTAGCCCAGTGGAGTGAAGGCTGCATATGCTTTTTCCGCTAATGTAGCATGATCTGTCTGAATAACTGTCGAGTCCTGTTTCACTAGGCAATGCCGTGTACTCTCCTTTTCGTAAACTACTGTACTCTCTCTGTCTGTAACTATTGTGCATAACCCAAGCAATGCTCTTGTCTGGCAAGTTGACTCGATTTGTCACACTAGCCATCTGTCATCTATATCTGCTATGGATGTAACTATTATTGATGCCTCAAGTAAAAGTGCCCATATATCTATGGGTTAGGTGCGCTCTATAAATAAATAAAGAGATAAATAAATAAATGTGAGCACCTCTGGACAATGTGTTGAAAATGGTTTTCAGGCTGCCCAGGTCAGTCCTCATATGGGTTCTCCCACACAACTATTTAGAACCTTTATGTATATTTGTTCTCTGCCACATCAGCAACCATGTTCTACAGTAATTACACTGTTTGGCATTCCCACTTTAGGGGTCCAATGGTCCAGAAGAAGGCGTACTCAATCATTAGTTCCCGAAAACGTCCTAGAGAAGGACAGTAACGCAGCTACTAAACCCTGTCCACTTCGTGTACTAATAATTAGTGAGGTCTACCAAGAAGTGGTCAGGTGGTCAGGTGGTCAGGTGGTCTTGGACTCCTAGACTAAAGAATTTAAGGAGTACAGAGCCACACAAACAAGTAGAAGTAGCTGATACCACTCATAGTATGGACACATGCACCAGATTATGTGCTAAGGGTTACTCATGTTTACATGTTGATGCTTTATTGTTTTGTCCATGTTTTTTTGCACAGATTGAAAAAGCTTGTAAGTGAACGCCCATCCGTCTAATCATTTACTTTGTATTTTCCATGGTTCTGGAGTGTTTCCAGTTTGCATTGATTTTTGGATTGTATATAGGAACAATAGATTGGTTCCGTTGTTTCTTCCAACAAGTTTTTTTGTTATGTTGTTTCTCAATGCATGTATAAAAATACTGAGAGAAAATGATTACCCATACATCTGAAAAATAATGATAAAATATGGAATAAAGAAAATGGTAAAGGTGGGCAAATAATAAACCCCCTTAAAATGTGTTTCTACAAAAGCTGAAGCGATTATGATTTCTTGGTTGCTGTGTTGATAATTATTTACTGCAGACATTGATTGAATGAATGCACAATCTGTGCAAAATAAATGTGTCTATTAGGGCAACACTCTGTTACATAGTAATTGCCAACCCCAAGTCCTAAGATAGGGAGTTCTCGCTTCTGTTACAATATATCTGTAATGAGTGTCTACTGTGATTTTGTTGTTGGCATGGGTGGGGCTTAACTACAATGGCAGCTATGGGTATAAATAGAAATTACGACTTGGCCAATACAAGATAAACGTATTAATATATACAGCAAGAGTTAAATAACTAATTGAACAATTCATACAAAAACTCATAAAAGCCCAATGAATAACTTACAGTGCTAAATACAGGTGTTTACAGCTAGAAATCATTGACTGTTCAATTCATAAAAGAGGTATTATGAAATGCAAAACTAAACATATGAGGTTGCAGAAACCAAAAGCATTTCAGCAACTGATAATTATTATTGAGCATTATCTACAAAGCTGCGATAAGATGGACTTTTTTTTTAAAATAATGATCGATTTCTTTTGAAATATCAGTATATGCATATAGGGTCAGTGGCTTGGTGAGGTGCAAGTCTGGAAACAGAAGGATTGGTGAGGAGACAGGCCACTCACAGGCCAGGACAAGACAGGAGAATCTAGGAAGAGAGCAGGCATTGGCTGCTGGTGATGACAAGGCAAACAGTAAAGAGGTTATGACCCTTACCACCAAGGAAGAGACAAGGGCATCTGGAGGGAGTATCCAAGGGTGATGATAGGCAGGATAGAAGGGTGAACACTCTGTCATCAGCTACTCACATGGCATCCTGGGGCCAAGGAGAACTGGTAATCTTACGACTGCTGGGGACCAGATAAACACCTGTGAGAGTCTAGAGATTGACAGTGCTAGCACTTTGCAGAAGCAGGAAGATAAGGCAGAGCAGTAGACTACCAAATAATTCTGTCACAGACACAGTCCTGTCTTCAATTATTTCCCTTGCTACCAAGTGAGCACACTGAGGCGTTGATCATCATGTACAGATTAGTCAGGAAACCAGAGAAACACCCCTAAAACAGATGCTGCACTCACTCGTGTCATAAACGTCACACCTATGCTTATATAGTCTAGCCTCACATCCAAGCTCAGACACACCCAGGCCACCTGGGCTATGATAATTCCTGGTCTACTAGCCTTACTCCAGGCATCAATCACACCCACGTGAATAGCCAGTTACACTACCGTGGTTTAGAAACTCTGTTTCAAGCCAGACACTTAGGCTCTGACTCCCCACCACTGACCTCATTAGTGGGTTCAAATACCTCCAGGGGCACCGGGCCACCCAAGAACTTGTACTTTTCAATTCACAAAAGAGCTAATATTATGAAATGCAAAACTAAACATATGAGGGCAGCTGAGGAGCAGGTGTAAGTGGATCTAGGTCACCCAGCCTAAGCCCCGCCCACCTGGTGCCTTCCTGGTTGCCACTCTTTTTCACCACTTAGCAAGCCCGGCTCACCTGGTGATTTCCTGCTTGCTGCTCTTTTCCCTACTTAAGGAGCCCTCCAGCCTCTTTTCCTTTGCAGCTGGGGAGCAGGTGTAAGTGGATCTAGGTCACCCAGCCTAAGCCCCGCCCACCTGGTGCCTTCCTGGTTGGCGCTCTTTTTCACCACTTAGCAAGCCCCGCCCACCTGGTGCCTTCCTGCTTGCCGCTCTTTTCCCTACTTAAGGAGCCCTCCAGCCTCTTTTCCTTTGCAGTTGGGGAGCAGATGAAAGTGGATCTAGGTCACCTGGCCTAAGCCCCACCCACCTGGTGCCTTCCTGGTTGCCGTTCTTTTTCACCACTTAGCAAGCACCACCCACTTGGTGCCTTCCTGCTTACCGCTCTTTTCCCTACTTAAGGAGCCCTCCATCCTCTTTTCCTTTGCAGCTGGGGAGCAGGTGTAAGTGGATCTAGGACACCTTGCCTAAGCCCCACCCACCTGGTGCCTTCCTGGTGGCAGCTCTTTTTCACCACTTAGCAAGCCCCGCCCACCTGGTGCCTTCCTGCTTGCTGCTCTTTTCCCTACTTAAGGAGCCCTCTAGCCTCTTTTCCTTTGCAGCTGGCGAGCAGGTGTAAGTGGAGCTAGGTCATCTGGCCTAAGCCCCGCCCACCTGGTGCCTTCCTGGTTTCCACTCTTTTCTGCCACTTAGCAAGCCCGGCTCACCTGGTGATTTCCTGCTTGCTGCTCTTTTCCCTACTTAAGGAGCCCTCCAGCCTATTTTCCTTTGCAGCTGGGGAGCAGGTGTAAGTGGATCTAGGTCACCTGGCCTAAGCCCCACCCACCTGGTGCCTTCCTGGTTGGTGCTCTTTTTTGCCACTTAGCAAGCCCCGCCTACCTGGGGCCTTCCTGCTTGCTGCTGTTTTTCCTACTTAAGGAGCCCTCCAGCCTCTTTTCCTTTGCAGCTGGCGAGCAGGTGTAAGTGGAGCTAGGTCATCTGGCCTAAGCCCCGCCCACCTGGTGCCTTCCTGGTTTCTGCTCTTTTCTGCCACTTAGCAAGCCCTGCTCACCTGGTGCCTTCCTGCTTGCTGCTTTTTTCCCTACTTAAGGAGCCCTCCAGCCTCTTTTCCTTTGCAGTTGGGAGCAGGTGTAAGTGGATCTAGGTCACCTGGCCTAAGCCCCACCCACCTGGTGCCTTCCTGGTTGGCGCTCTTTTTTGCCACTTAGCAAGCCCCGCCTACCTGGGGCCTTCCTGCTTGCTGCTCTTTTCCCTACTTAAGGAGCCCTCCAGCCTCTTTTCCTTTGCAGCTGGGGAGCAGGTGTAAGTTGATCTAAGTCTCCTGGCCTAAACCTCGCCCACCTGGTGCCTTCCTAGTTGCCGCCCTTTTTCACCCCTTAGCAAGCCCTGCACACCTGGTGCCTTCCTGCTTGCCGCTCCTTTCCCTACTTAAGGAGCCCTCCAGCCTCTTTTCTTTTGCAGCTGGAGAGCAGGTGTAAGTGGATTTAAGTCACCTGGCCTAAGCCCCACCCACCCGGTGCCTTCCTGGTTGTCACTCTTTTTTACCACTTAGCAAGCTCCGCCCACGTGGTGCCTTCCTGCTTGCTGTTCTTTTCCCTACTTAAGGAACCCTCCATCCTCTTTTCCTTTGCAGCTGGGTAGCAGGTGTAAGTGGATCTAGGTCACCCGGCCTAAGCCCCGCCCACCTGGTGCCTTGCTGGTTGCCGCTCTTTTTCACCACTTAGCAAGTCCCACCCACCTGGAGACTTCCTGCTTGTTGCTCTTTTCCCTACTTAAGGAGCACTCCAGCCTCTTTTCCTTTGCAGCTGGGGAGCAGGTGTAAGTGGATCTAGGTCACCTGGCCTAAGCCCCGCCCACCTGGTGCCTTCCTGGTTGCCGCTCTTTTTCCCCACTTAGAAAGCTCCGCCCACCTGGTGCCTTCCTGCTTGCCGCTCTTTTCCCTACTTAAGGAGCCCTCCAGACTCTTTTGCTTTGCAGCCTGGGAGCAGGTGTAAGTGGATCTAGGTCACCCTTCCTAAGCACCACACACCTTCTTAGACCTGCTTCTTCCTTCCTGCTCTTAACTCTTAGATCAAGGGCGTCTCTAGCCCGGGCATCCAAAGTGAAGGGCAGTCAAAGAAAAGGGCAATTCCTGTTTGGACCTGTTCGGACCAGGAGGATCCAGGGTCCGACCCCCTGCAGGCCACGACTCATGTCCCCCGCCCACCCACCATTGACGGGCACCTGCCAGCAGGCCCCGACTAATTGTCCGCCACCCACCCACCATTGACGGTCACCTGCCAGCAGGCCCCGACTCATGTCCCCCACCCACCCAACCACCAACCCACCATTGACGGGCACCTGCCAGCAGGCCCCGATACGTGGCCCACCAAACACCATGTTCTAACAAACGAGACCCATGGGCCTAATGCCTACACAAATCCCCTCTGCCCCCCAGGACAAGCACACAAGCATTCACCGCCCCCACTCCCAAATTATCCATGCCATGAGAGCCTCAAAAGAACCACCATGGACATGCATAAATGTACAACAGAGCCACACAGTGGCAACACATGACTGAGGCAATTCTCATTGAGACATGCACAAAACCAATGAGAGTACACAACACCAATAATGAAAAAATATGATTTGTATTAAAATACGTAATGAAAAACATAAAGAAAAATGAAACTTGTAAATTAAGAAATGATTGAATCCAAAAAAAAAAATCCATTGTAAGACAAAAATCCACAAGTGGAAAAAAGGGAAGTGGTCCATTTCAAATGTCCAAATAAAGTACATGAAAAAAATTTAAAAAACCATTGATCAATGGGATGACAAAATAACTAAAGTATGTACAAGTCTGTGAAAGTCTGAAGGGTCCATGATGCCCAAACAAAATTAAACCTACCAAAAGTCCTATAAAAATAACTATGTAAATAAAGTGGAGCAAAGTCCATGGACTCCAAAATAAAGAAAAAACAAAGGAAACCTAACCTTAAAGAACTATGTACAAAGGCGACGGGCAAGTCCAACGGCTCACTTGTTGATGTTCCGGGCCAGGGCATCATCGAACTCCTCTTCAACGTCCTGGAGGTGGGCCTCTTCCCTGGCCCCAAGGTCTTGCAGGGATGCAGCCATGGCCTCCTCCAACTCCCTGCGAGTTGCCTCGAGGCACTGAGCCTGCCTCAACACCCTGCGCATGGAGTTCTCCGCCCTGACTATAGTGAGCCGTGCCTCTTCCACCCGCCACCGCTCTGCATCTATTTGCCGGCCCAACTGCTGCCACACGGAAGACACTCCCAATCCAGGGTCCTCCTGCCCTCTG
Organism: Ambystoma mexicanum; assembly: GCF_040938575.1. Lineage (NCBI taxonomy): Eukaryota > Metazoa > Chordata > Amphibia > Caudata > Ambystomatidae > Ambystoma > Ambystoma mexicanum. The sequence goes on from NC_090924.1 coordinate 142,775,456, forward strand.
GCTGATGCCTGCCCCTGTATTTTTGATGGCCCCAAGCCATCATCGCTCCCACCTTGAGCCTGCTGCTGCCGTGCATGTCCCCACCCTGTCGATGCCTGTACGTCCTCCTCCTGCTGGAGTCTAGTTGTTGGGGTGGCCACCCCTGCTGGACCTCCGACTCCCTACTGTGGCAGGGATGTGTCCTCCACCAGCCTGGCCGCTGGGTCAGGGGCAGCTCCACAGGGTTCCCAGGTGATACATGGGCAGGAAGATGGCACGGAGGATGACTGGCGCATAGGGGGTTCAGTTGAGGAGGGGGTCAGTAGAAGGTCTAGCACACGGTAGAACCCAGCACTGGTGACCCCTCCTAGCAGGTCGACTTGGTCTACGAGGCATCTGAAATAATGTGCATTGTCCACACGAGAACCTTGCACGTCATCCTGAATACTCCGTTGACGCAATGCCACCCCATCCAGGACAGGCTCAACATGGTCCCGGATTGCCACATCCACAGGGAGGGGAAGGCCAATTGTTGTGTGTGCATCCCCTCCCTGAAAACTGGTCTGGACGAAGGCATCCCTGCTGGTGCCGGATGATGCAGTCACAGGATCGGGGACAGGATTACACACAGGCACTTCCGCGGCCGCTGTCTGTGCTGCCTCCTGTCCCTGCCCCTGGACTGCACCACTAGCACCAGTGGAATCCCCCCTCCAGGCCCCGTGCGTGGGCCTTCCACAGCCTCCTCCTCAACCAAATCCCCCACCAACCTGGATGACTCTGTGCCATCTTCCTCCATAGGTCCCTGTGGGGTCTCAGCTGCCCCTTCTGCTGCCAAGGAGTCCACCTCTGACCTCTGCCTCTTGGACCTACCCTCAGCAGCTGCGGCTGCGGATGTGGCACCAGACTCCTCACTCCCCGAAGAGATGACAACATGGGAGGGGAGCTGGGCCTTGAATCTCCGGCTGGTGGTGGGATCCCTCCCGCTGTGCTCCACAGCACCGTCTCCGCCCTGAGTGGCAGTCTCAAACTTCACAGATGGCATCACACTCTCCAACACACATATCATTTGAACCCACACACATGCGCAAATTAACAGGAGTGATGTATCAGGCAGCACCATCCAAACACATACAACAGCATGAGCATCCGAAGGTCAGCCTGACATCACATGCAACACGGGTAGGCCGAACACATGCACACACACACCACCAGACATAAATGCATCTGTACATCTCCACCACCTGTCACAGTGAAATCATCGGCAACAATGTCACATCTGCCAATCAGCCTCCTAAATGTCGGTGTCACATGCATCCATGGTGTATCACGGTGGCACACATGTCAAATACACACACAAACACACACATGTACACCGTGCATGTACATGAAGGTGGAACCAGCATCCATGTGTCACACACCAACCATGCCATAGTACATACACAGAAATGTAAACATGTGTGCACCCACACATGCATTTGGGCATCATACATTTGAACACATACATCATTGATGTGCCTCTCACACATGACTGGACTCACATGTGGCAGGCTCATGTCCCTGTACATACACATCCATACATGGGCCTTTCAAGAAATATGCCCAACCTGCACACTCCTGGCAAACCTCAACATGCACTGCGTCCAATCAGTACGCATGGACACTTACCGGTCGACTCCAGACGGGACTGCCTCTGAAGGACCTGGAGGTGGAGCGCTGGGTGTATGCATTCCAGGACCCTCATCTGGATGTTGATAAGGCTGACCCGGCACACCTCTGCATGCGCTGCCTCCAAGAGGCCGCCAGGCCTTGCTGAGGGTCCTGGACCTGAAGTCCTCCCAGGGCTCCTGGACGTGTTGCATGTCGCGGGATGCCACCCCCTCCACATTGATGGCAGCCATGATGTCCTTCCAGATCCTCTTCCGTCCTTCATTGTCGTTGCGTGATCTTCCGAAGAGGGCATCATAATGCAACAGGACTTGCTCCACCAGGATACCAAGTTCTGCGGCACTGAAGCTGGTAGCCCTCTGCCTCTCTGGCTGGGGGTTGCCAGTGGTCTCCGATGGTGTTTCCCCCAACATGGCAACCCCCGAGGCAGGTGTGGGTGGGCAACTGGGTCCTGGTGCTGGGCTGTGGAGGGATGGAACTTCAGTCTGGAGACTTCTGTTCCAGCAGGGGTGGTCACAGCAACTGGACCCCTGCAGATGGCTGACGTGCAGGCACCAAATAGCAGGGCACGTGGCCAGCAGGCAGGCAGGCAGCAGCAGATGGCAGGTGGGAGTGGGTTCGGGGCTCTGGTGGGCAGGAAAATGGCCTTCTGGGCAGGAGCACGGTCTTCCGTGTGTTGTCGCATGGCCAGCTTGATACGGCACGTGAAAAAATAGCACGTCAGCGTGTAATTCGAGGAAAGGCCCTTAGTGGGTAAGCGCGTCTGTGGCATAATGTGCATGGGCGTTTCCCTCGTGACGGGTGCATAGTGAATCAGCACGTGAAAAAACAACATGTCCGCATGTTAATGCGTGTTATTCGAGGAAAGGGCCTTAGCGTGTAAGTGAAGTGATGCGCGCAGGCGTTTCCCTCAGCACATGTTAAAGGTGAGCGGGGCCAGCAGTTTGCTGTACGTGCCTTTCGTGGAGGCCGATGTGTGTGTTGCTATTTTGTGTTGTTTTGCACGCCATCACAACTTCACTGCGGATCAAGGACGTATCTCTTCTTTTGATGGGGGTATTGGCTACGCGTGTTTTTCATTATCATTCTAGTCTGACGGTGAGGCGCGCACGCTATTTTTCCCACTGCGGGTGCCCCTGTGTATCGCGTACCCATTTGCGAGGTCATAGTAGCCTGCATGTCTCACGCGTACGTGTTTATCGTGCCCCTGCGTGCCACCGCGTACTGTGGGAGGTTAATTCCATACACGTGGGCTTCCGGTGGTTGTGTGCACGGTTTTACTGCAGTTTTGGTGTGCCTGAGCATTGCGTGACCCATCACTTTATCACCGGGGTCACATACAGCCTTGCAGGTGCACAGGGGTGCTGTTAACATCTTGTATCCCACCTCCTTCACTCCAATTTCCCAGGACAATTGTCGTGTACACCTCCCATTGGCACTACTCCATCTGTGTCAGCACTACTCCATCTGTGCCATGGTTGGGAGGCCACAAAAGGTGAGGTGCGCCTCAGGTGAGCGTACTCCATGTGGCGGGCGTGGTCAGGGATGTGGCCAGGATGACCAGGAAGTAGGGGGACTCCAGGGTGTCCAGGGTGGCCGCAGAGGGGGAAGAGGCAGTGGTGCACCACATGTTGGTGCAGTCATGCCACCACCCCCTGTTGTTACGGGAGATGCAGCTCTTGCATCTGGCACTGGCACCCATGTGACCCAGCAGTCCATTTCATCGACTGCCACGGGCCCAAGGGTAGTGGTAGCTGCAGGTGCAGCTGTGCACACCACCACCCAGGCTCAGGGTGGGCCAGCGCATGCTGCGATGGCACCGGAAGAGTCCCTGGATGATTTCCAGGATTTCAGGAGGCACAGGGTAAGTGCACACAGGGCTGCCCTGACCGAAGCACATGTCCCTGGGGCAGTATTGTCATCTGCTGCCCCGAGCAGCGGAGTGTCGGCAAGTGCATGGCTATGAGTCTACCATCCAGGACAGTCCCGGTCAGTGACCTTAGCACAGCAGATGTTGCTGTGCAGGGTCAAGTCAGGGGCACCCAGCAGCCACCGATGCAAGTCAGGGCTTCCATCCTTGTTCCACCTGCCACTCCCTTGGTTCAATCCACCAGCGCCACTGCCCATACTGATCAGGGCGGCATTTGCCAGTCAGGGTCCGTACCACTGTCCAAGAGAAGGAAAGTTGCACCTGCAGTAGAGGCTGGGACCACAGACACAGCTCCGGCCTCCGGCACGTTGAGGAAAAAGCCTTTCTGCATGCAGGAACTAGACTTCCTTGTGGACAAATTGCTGGACCACAACCGTGATATGCTAGTGGGCCGAATTGTCACACTACGGCTGCCCATCGTATGTCCCACTGGAAGCAAGTTGCGGATTGTGTGAGTGCATTCGGACATGAGGTGCGCACAGCTCAAGAGTGCAAAAAGCATTGGGATGACCTCCAACGCAGTGCTAAGGCGAAGCGTGCCTTCAATTATGCCGTGACTGGGTTGACTGGCAGTGGGTCACCAGCTCAGGAGGAAGACCTCACTTCACAAGAGTCAGTTATTGCAGGGTTCATACCGGTAGGATTGGTCAAAGGAGTGGGAGAGATGCAGGACTTAGATGCCCCATCCAGTGAGTGTTGTTGCATGTTTGTCCAGACCATGTGTGTTTTGCTTGTGTGATGTGTTATGCTTGACTGCCACTACATGTCATGTGTACATGGTTCCCATATGCAAGTCATGCAATGCTTCACTGATGCGTGCCTGCTGTGCAGCATGCTGGACATGTAGAGCAGGCGCAGACTCTCCTTATCACCACACTTGCAACCTACTCACATGCTACTCACCCGGCTGCCCCTCTGATCCATGTTCCAGCTCACTGGCCCATCTGCATGTAGCTTGGGGTGTCTTTCCTCTCAGCACTGGGACTATATCTTAGCATGACTGACGTGTGTGTGTGTTCTGCCTGCATGCAGATGCTGCATGTAGACATGCTCCCTTGCCCCTCCACCCCCTGCACCCCAATTTCACCATGGCACTGGTATGTATCATGTTGCAGTACTGCAATGGCCTTTTCAAGGCTCCTGTGTACATGCAGACTTCCAAACAACCTAAACTACCTATTGCTAGGCAGTAAGCCCCAATGCACTCCTACCGAATCTTCGTTCGGGAGTTAAATGTTGACTCTTAATTGATCAATTAATACTCTCATGTGGAGAGAGTGTTAATTGAGTCTTGACTTTAACATATTACAAAATAGAAAATAAATAACATCAATAAAGGATAAATCAGGCATGTAAGATCACTTATGTAACCAATTATACAGATCTGGTACTGACCAATACTTTTTGATACTTTTTAATAGAACTCTCAAGGTCTGTTTTTTCAAACAAATAAACAATGTACAAAAGAATTATTCAGACAATGGTGAAGCATCCAGGAATTCTCATTCCAATTAACAAACAGAGTATAACCTGGTTTGTAAAGGTACATAAATGTAACAAAAGCAGAAAGCAAGTAGCTCAAAGCTTAGCCTTATTATTCACATCCTGTAAATGTTCAAAGGGACATGTATACATTTCATTAACCAATTGTAAACCAGCGATATAAATTTAACAAACAGCAATAAGTTCACTCTTAGGGTTTTTGTATTGTGAAGTAACACCATTCAGGGAAGCCCCTTTTAATAGGTGACATAGGTAACCAACGCGTTTCGGATCTAATGATCCATCTTCAGGGTGGGGACTTCACTGTTCCTGTATGTAGTAGAGTAGTGATTGTTAAATGCGTTCTAAAAGCCTTTCCTCAATCTGAGGCTGATAAAGTTCCAATTCAGACCCAGTCAACAGCTGAAATGCGCCGGAGGCCGGGAGGTGACAGAATGCGGCCAGGACACCCTCCTGAACGGCTCTCTCGTTAGCTCCTGCTGTATCAATGAGTGTATTGTCCAAATCAAAAAACACTGCTTTGACACCACTCAATACCATAGTGAACCAAGTGATACCACAGCGGCTGTGGAGGACTGTCCAATGGATAACCTCTTTAGAAGCCTTATGTTTAAATTCTGAGTCTTTTTACCTCAATCTCGTGCCTTAGTGTAGTGTACCACTGCGACCACAAGAACCGGTGTTATGTAATATTTGTTATCCCATGCCTTTCCGGCATCCCCTGTATTAGGCCGTCTTCCGGGTCAACGCTGATTGGCTATATTATGATGTGTTATGCTTGACTGCCACTACATGTCATGTGTACATGGTTCCCATATGCAAGTCATGCAATGCTTCACTGATGCGTGCCTGCTGTGCAGCATGCTGGACATGTAGAGCAGGCGCGGACTCTCCTTATCACCACACTTGCAACCTACTCACATGCTACTCACCCGGCTGCCCCTCTGATCCATGTTCCAGCTCACTGGCCCATCTGCATGTAGCTTGGGGTGTCTTTCCTCTCAGCACTGGGACTATATCTTAGCATGACTGACGTGTGTGTGTGTTCTGCCTGCATGCAGATGCTGCATGTAGACATGCTCCCTTGCCCCTCCACCCCCTGCACCCCAATTTCACCATGGCACTGGTATGTATCATGTTGCAGTACTGCAATGGCCTTTTCAAGGCTCCTGTGTACATGCAGACTTCCCCCAGCCAACCTGCCAGACACATACAGTGGGGTACATCCTTTTTCCTTGATGCAGGGTGTCTCACTTGGACTGTGCAGATGGCAGATGCTCCGCAGGGACATGAGTGCCCATTCATGCTCCATGTGCATTCCTTGCATGCCCCTATGTGTGCTTGACTGAATGATCATTGTAGTACATGTCCAGGATGACCTACATTTCATGGCATTTGAACATCCATTCCATGCCCACTCTGGCTCAGTCCTGCATCACGCACATGTTTAGGGTGTCACAGTCTGTGTGGGGCATAGGCCTCCCTGTTTCAGGCCCCCTGACTTTGTTCAACTGGTGTAGTGGCTTCTGCACACATGGGTGTACTACTGAGTGTTCATCATGTGTCCTACTTACTGTCCCATTATCATCTGCTGTGTTGTCAGTTGACTCAGATGATGCAATTGACGCTAGTCAACACTGTCTGCCAATACACAGGTCTCTGGTCACCCTTTCACTGCCATGCAATGCCTCCCTGCATTTTCACTTGGGGGAGAGGGGGTTTGCTTGTAGCCATGCAACCCATTGCATGCACATTGCACGTGATGCCTGAACCTGCCCTTACACTGCCTTCACGTTTATTGATAGACATCATAATGTACTAGTTCATGTAGATAGTGGGTAACGTACACATGTTCTGCACTGCATCAACCCACTTCTGAGCCTTGTTACACCATTCTATATGCCTACTCACTGATGCAATGTCAAAGTGACCTGGCATGTATGGTCAGATTTTCATCCCTTCTCTGTCATGAATGCCACGGGCACAGGTGCATCCTGTTACACATGTACTCCGTAATGGAACTCCCGAGTGGTTGTTTAGCGAAGTTGATTGGTCAATCTGCGACCTATACCAACTGGCATAGGGCGCAGATTGAATGTAGCCTGCCAATCGGGTTGTAATGACTGTGGAGCTGCCTTCACGTGTGTATGTGTACACTTCCACATACATCAAAGCAAGCAGCGTTGTTCATGTTCACAATACAGTTGTATGGGGAAAGGGGTGTTTTTGAACACTTTCACATGTACATATGCAAGCAGCTTCAACGTTGTGTAGTGCAACATTGCGAGTACTCACTTATGTGTGTGTGAAAGTGTTCATTTACACATGTGTCTTCCGTAGCTTTTTTGTTGACTGACTAATATGTAGTTGATTGACGTTCATGCTGGTGAGATTTCTGCATTGTGCACGTTATGTTCAACTGGCATAATCGTGAAGGTGCACTGTTGTGCAGTATGTGTACGCCCAGGCCCACTTAGCTAATATGGTGGTGCCTGGCCGTGGAGGTTTTACAGAAGGAATGATGGAATATGGCACATTCATAGCACAATGTTCTCAATCTGGCCCAGTGAGGTGTTGTGGAGGCTTCATGTCCTGCAGCTCGGACCATACTGGGCGTTATGGTCCCTCATGCCTGGTTGCAGGCACTTGCTTTGCTTGGGACATTCACTATATCTACATGGCCCACGCCACCCGGTACGGGCCGAGCTGCAGATGGATGGAGCTATTTTGGTGATGATGGTTTAGTGATGCATGTGTACATGCATATTACATGTGTCATTGTGTGTTTGGATTCACTTGCAGCAGTGGTCAATTTGCAGTTCAGACATGCTTATGGTATGTGCCATCTCTTTGTTGCCATCTGTCTTTTCTGCCTGGTACATGTGCCTGACCGAGGTGGTGTCTGATGGAGTTCATATACTACTTTTTGTACTTGTGCAGGCTTTGCTATTCATACACATCCATTTCTGCTTTTGGGATGTCTTTGCATATCAAGGCCACTGGATGCATGCCAGGTTCTCATTTGTGTGTGACATGTCTGCTTCAGGTGTTGTTTGTCAATGTGATGTCTATGTGTGTGTGGACTATGTGCTTCTGACATGTGTACTCATGTTTGTTTTTTTCCACTTTTCAGATGATGACGCAATGGAGCTAGAGGATGGTGTTGTCATGCCAGGCACAGGGTTGCTATCACACCAGCAACCCAGAAAAAGTGGGGGTCGTGGGGTGGTAGACCACGAGAACCCACTTGTTTTCCAGACCATCGTGTCTAGGGCTGGCAATGATTCTAGCCCGGATGATTACTCTGACAACAATGTCGACTTGGATGTGCGTCGGGTCCATTCGTCAAGAGTGAATGATTCTGATGTGGATGCTCCTCTATCCGCGACACCTGCACTGATGGGCCAGACGATGTTGGGACCTCCACCTGTGGTGGATCGGGATGCAGGGTCACACTCCACACCAGTTGCTGATGTGCCTGGGGCATCACATCAATGGAGGAATGTAGTCCTGCAGCCGTAGGCGGTGCCAACCCAACAAGGACAACGGCTCCTTGGGCCCCGCAGGTGTCAAGCCCAGGAATGCGATGGCCGCGGGCCACTGGGGTATACTGATTGGGAGCAAGCCATGGTTGCCAATTCCGAACAACAGGGGGCAGCAATTGATAATATCGCTCAGAGCATGGAGTGTGTGGCCCAATCCGTGCTCCCCCCTGCTAGGCAGCTGGATCTCCAGCAGCGGGCGGCACAGTCCAAGGCCTGCTCGCTCAGACTGGGCATGGCGGACTCAGACAGGGCACGCCGGCTGAAATGGTGTCTTGCATCAAGCAATTGCTGCTCACGCAGAGACACACATGGAGGCCATGAGGGTTGACTATGAATCCCTCTGATCTACTCTGGGTGTGCTCTTGATGTCCCAGAGGCAGCGGTCAGAGGAGAGGTTGGTGCAGCTTGAGAATACCATCTCGGCTGAGCTACGTGCTTGCCGGGAGGTTACCAGTTGTCCAGCCAGGCCATGCAGGAAGAACTCTATGTTACACATGTGACCTTGCAAGAGAAAGCATGCGTATCACGCGAGGTTCTGCATGCTGACCTATGTGTCATCGCCGCACAGAACCAGGCTCACCCGTCCCACAGACTTGCTGCCGAGGAGGGGCAAGCTGCGCATAGGCGTGCTCAGGGTACTTTGCCACGTCCACATTTTGAGCCAGAGGTTGAGGAGGACGACAAGTTATCTCCCACACAGGTCGGGCTGTGCAGGCGTTGAGCCCATGGAGGTTTTTTTTTTTAATCTCAACATCATAGCATGTGGGTGTTGAGGTGCACCCTGTACCTCCCCCCTCTTGGGTGCCTCCCCCTGGGTCGTATGTGGCCATTTTTTATTTTTACAGTTAGTTTAAATAGTTAATATTGTTTTTTATAGTTAGTTTAATTAGTTAATATAGTTTAAAATTGCTTGTCTATTGTGCATTCATGTGACGGTGTGATGCTTTGTGGCTTTTGAAAGCATCCACTGTCTGTTCTAGCTGGGCACTTCAAGCTTGTCTCGTGTATATGTTTGCAGCTTGGGGTCCTGACTCACATATTCCACTCCTGCTTCCCCTATGAATGGGCTTGCAAAGATGGTTCGGTGTTACAACAATTTACAAAAGGGCATTGGACTTTCATCATGTCTGTGGCCTGTCTGCTGCTGTACTACTTGTGTTGACACCCCTAGTGGGGATAATGTAGGTTTTCTCCACGGAATGTCTGCAATCAAGTTTGGTGAGTCCATAATTAATATGTCCATTTATTGATGTTGATTGTGATGTGTGTTATTTTCTTGCCTGTATATGTGCTTGATGCACTTCATGCTGTAAACAGTAGCCTGCACCCTTTGGCTGTCAAAGTCACACTGATGGTGGGAGGAGGTCAGATGTACGTCTGAAACATGGCCCAGTGACAACCATCATGAAGACACACACACAGGGAACTTTCCAGCCTTTTTAATAGTTTTTATGCCCTTTCTGCAGGAAAATGAGCCTCCAGACTACCTTTCCCAGCAGTCACGGGGCCAAGAACTACAGAAACCTGGCCACGTTGGGTGGTGCACACGTGCACATGCATGCGCAAGCAGAGCACATGGCTTGTGCTCAGACGTCCAACAGAAGCAGACGTGTTTCCTGGAGCTCTAGGCAAGGTGAGCAGCACGAGGGGCCACACCCCAGCTGAATTTCCAGGCCCCTTGCACATGCATGCAAAGTAGTGCCAGTGCTGTGGAGCTTGGCCAGGCATTGGGGACGAAGCGCACAGTACAGCTAAGACGCGTTGAGGAACAAATGCCAAGTAGCTTTACAAGTTGTCACGGGCACACGCAGGTGGTGTCGCCTATATCCTCGAGTCCCCCCTGCTCCATAGAAGCTGAGTTGTTAGTGCAGTAGCGTTCCTAGCTAGAAACTTATACAGTGCACGGGGGCACCCGGCGACGCACAGACTCAAGTGCTGTTCATATCATTTGCATATGCAAATTGCCACATGCACTACCTATTGAAATCCGCGGCTGGCAGAACACGACTTGTACTGAAGTCGCACCTCGCCAAACGCATCTAGCAGATCTCCCAAGGACCATTCTATCAGGTGTGATTCTGAACACATTGGTCTTCCATTTACCGCTCGGCCACGTGCGGCTGCCTTACTACATTGACAGTGTATGAACCATCACGGGGGCCAGGCAAAAGTATACGAACAAAGCAGCAGACAAGTGTGTTTGTTTGTGGAGAAGTCACTTAGTTTGAGGCATGAATGGTGTTGTGTGTGTGCTCTCTTTGCAGCATTGAACTGCTACTGTTACCAGAGCTGAGAGCGCGCAGGCAGAAGGCCAGGACGCACCCCAGAGATAAGTCTCTCTTTGGCTTGCATTTGACCCATTTTGTACAATGTGCATGAACAACATGGTGTCTCTGATTGAGTATGTGTTATTGTCAATAGTTGTATTTTGGATTTTGTCTGCTTTCCCTTGCCCATCCAAAACCCCTCTACTGCCCCTCTTTCCGGTTATCCTGAATACCAATGCCTATCCAAACAATGGATCCCTGACCCTCTTTCCCCGCTGGGGTCTCGGAGGACTGTGTAAGTTTTAACTTGTAGGCGCCCAGACCATGGAGGGGGTGGTTGGTTCATGCCACTCCTGCGGCTGGAGACCAGAGCTGTGAAACTTCCCAACAGTTGTTGCATCCTCATTGTATTTGTTTGTTTGTTTGTTTATTATTTATAGCGCGCACCAAACCCGAGGGTAACCGGGCGCGTTGTTCAAGGATACTTTAAACTTTACAGGTTACGCATGCTTACAAGTGGTGGTTATACATCGTAGAAATTACATAATGCAGGACAGTAGGGAGAATATACAATGTGCATAATATAAACATATAACATAATATGTACAGGAAATATGCAGTAGGAAGATAGAGAGTATATAATTATGTGCATAGTACGTCTGTAGGACAGTAGTTATGTTAGTGTAGGGCGGGACTATCGGTCATTTTCTTTGATCCAGTTGATACAGTTAGATCTGAAGAGAGCGTAGGATTGGGTAGATCTCAGGCCGGGCGGGAGGGAGTTCCAAAGCTGGGCAGCTTTGACCGGGAAGCTGTTTCCTCCGGCCGTACTTAGTTTAAATGGGGGTATCACTAACTGGTTGGAGTATGCTTCTCTGGTAGGTCTAGTGGAGATTTTTCTGTTGAATTTAGCAGCTAGGTATTTGGGTGCTAGATGGTTGATACTTTTGAAAGTTAGAGAAGCTGTCTTGAGTTTGATTTTGTCCGCTGTGGAGAGCCAGTTGGATTGTCTTCTAGCCTCTGAAATATGCTCCCTTCTTGGAATTCCTAAGGCAGCTCTAAGAGCATTGTTCTGTAGTGTTTGAATCTTTTGCAACGTATGTTTATTGGCCCCTAAGTATAGTGCGTTGCAATAGTCCAATTTCGACAGCACTAATGCTCGAGCAAGGGTTAGGCAGTTGGCAGTGGATAGGTATGGTTTTGCGGCTCTAATCAGCTTGCAGGTATATGCGGTGCTGGATGCCATTGCGCTCACCTGTTTGGTTAGGGAGAGGTGGGAATCAAGGTAAAACCCTAATGTTTTTACCTCTTTTGCCACCTTGATAGTGTTGCCGTCTATGACGAAGGAGGAGTATTCTTCTTTTAATCTATTGATGTTTTGTTTGTTCCCCAGTATGATAAGTTCCGTTTTGTCATCATTCAGGCATAGCCCGTGGGTGGCCATCCATGCCTGAATGATGAGATAGGTCTTGTTCACTAATGCCAAATCTTGTTCATAATCCCCTGAAAGTGGTATGAGAATCTGAGTGTCATCCGCATAGTTAGTGTAGGTAACACCCAGATCATCTAGATCATCGAACAAGGGCTTCGTGAAGATGTTGTACATAGTGGGGGAGACACAAGAACCTTGTGGGACTCCACATGTGATGGATACAGGGTCAGCAGCAGCAGAAGTAGAGAAGACTCTCATAGTTCTACCGGTTAGGAATGATTTGATCCATGCGATGGCATGTGTGGAGAAATGGGCAGCTGTTTCTAGGTGGGTGCAGAGCACATCATGATCCACTAGGTCGAAGGCTGCAGAGAGGTCCAGTAAGAGGAGTAGGGCCATCTTTCCAGAGTCTCTCAGCTCATCAACCTGAGTTTTAAGATCGATGAGCGCGGTTTCAGTTCCGTGCTGGGGTCTGAAGCCTGATTGTCTTGTGCCTAAAAGGTGGTGCAGCTCCAGATGTTTTTGGATCTGCAGGTAGTCTACCCTGTCTAGGATTTTTAACAGGAAGGGTACCGTTGTGATAGGCCTGTAGTTAGTCGGGATGGATGGGTCCAGTGTTTGTTTTTTTAGGAGGGGGAGGACCCAGGATTGCTTGAGGTTATCTGGTATAGTGCCTGAAGCAAAGGAGGCATTAATAAGCTTAGAAATGAATGGGGAGAGGTCTCTGGCCGCGTCCTTTATTAGTTGGGCTGGGCATAGGTCGCCTCGGCAATTGGATGGCTTGAGTGAAAGTATTATCTTTTCAGTTTCGAGTATAGTTACTTTCGAGAAGTTAAATTTATGGTCTAGTTTAGTACTGATTGGTGGTTTGCCTCTTGGGTTAGTTGAGGGTGGAATATTCTGTTTCTTTGTTTCAATTTTTGATTGGAGTGTGGCAATTTTGTCATTTAGTGCTTTTTGGATGTTCGAGCACCATATTTTATTTTTGTCACAGTTATCTTGGATAGGAATAGGGTTTTCTAGTTCCTTTAGTATAAGGAATAGTTCTTTCGTTCCAGATTTGGCCTGCAGTATTCTGTTGTTGAAATTATCTCTTTTTGCTTTCTTTATTTCATTTTTGTAAATCTTGGAGGCATTGATGAGTGTAATTTTATTTGTCTCTGTTGGGGTTAGTCGCCAAGCAGATTCGCATTTACGTTTTTCAAGTCTTAGAGATTTGAGGTGAGGAGTAAACCAGGTGTTTAGGTGGGCTCTGGGCTTGCTCTTTCTCAGTTTCAGTGGGGCAATAGTATCTAGAGCTGTAGCCATGGAAGAGTTGAATTCATTTACTAGTGATGAGGTGTCCAATAAGTCAGGTAGAGCGTTTATTCTGGGGAGGATGAGTGGTAGCAGTTTTCCTGTAGTTATAAGTTTTTTGTTTCTGGTTGGCAAAGGGGTAGCCAGAGCATTTGCAATAGGTAGGGCCAGGTTAACATTTAGGAGGAAAGTTATCAGTGCATGATCAGTCCAGATTTGTGAGGTGATATCGACAATCGTTGTATTGCAGTTATAGTCAGCAACCCAATCAAGTATACGGCCTTTTTCGTGTGTGGGTTGTAGGATTTTTTGGGAGAAGCCTAGTTCTGAGATGACATTAGTGATATTAGTTGCTTGCAGGTCTTTAGGGTCATTGTAGCCTAGGTTTAGGTCTCCCAGAAGGATAGCTTGGGATGAAGTTTTTAGGTTGTTTGAGAGGATTGTGGAAATGTCCTCCTCGAACGTGCCAATAGGGCCTGGTGGTCTATAGATAAGGTGAATAGTAATAGTTTGAGAGGGAGATGCGAGGAGTTTAGCAGTTAATGATTCGCAGGAGTTAGTCGTTGAACTTGATTCAGTTTTTAGGGTGAGATTATTTTTAGCAATAATAGCTAGGCCACCTCCTCGAGAGTTGACTCTGTCTTCTCTAAGTATGGTGTAATTATGGGGTAAGGCAAGCATTAGGGCAGGTCCTGCAGATTGGTGCAGCCAAGTTTCTGTTATGGCGAAGATGTCATAGTCTCCTATTTGAATGAGATCCGCAATTTCGGTAGCGTGTGCTATTAGTGACCTGGCATTAATAAGGGCGCACTTCAGTTGGATGTTCGGCTTTGCTGTGGCCTGGGTGGCATTACTTTTCTGTAATGAAAATGATACCCATCCTGTTGAACCATTGTTAAACTGTGCTACCTTGGTTGTTCTATCATTCTGCTTGAACATGTGCTCGGACATTTTCAGCAACTTCAAGTCATCTACTGGAGACTCTTCCAGGGTTTTTTGGTGGCTGCAGGCTTTTTACCTGGTTTGGGGGTTGGGCTCCTTGGAGTTCTCTGCGATTTGGTATTTTTACCAGTCAAGGTGGCCTCTGAGGGGGCTGGACCGTATTTACATGCACGGTAGGACATGGAAACCAACAGGTAGGGGGATCCTGAAGCCAAGTAGACTAGAAGGAAGAAGGCTACAGACCCAGATACAGTTCTTCAGAAGGTCATGGTGATGTGTAAATGAGGGAGGGCCTTTTGTTGTTGGACAGTAAGGTGGGCTACAGTGTTTGGCCACTCTCTGACATTGTCATTGTGGGGTACTATGTACATGATGTGTTCTGCTGGTCAATGGCTGTTCCTGTCTTGTGTTTACTTTTCAGGTGCCTGGGGATTGTTGTGGTTTGACATGCTGGGTGTACACATGGGCAATGTTCACATGTGATGTGTACAGGACGCGGAGGGTCACTTCATTTCACATGCATATATTGAGTGCATGTCCCTACTGACACACACACTTACACAATGCTCCACCACACATACAACCACCCTTCCATGCCCACATGTGCACACAGATTGCCTTCTCTTGCACTCTGTGTCCCTGCAGCACATGATCACTTACCATTTGGGGATTGTGTATATGCGTCAATAGGATATTTTTGTTACTTGTCCTTTTTATGTGATGCTCAAGGTGTATCACCAACACAATGGCTGCTCACTGTGCTGTGTGCTGAGCAGTGTGCCGCAGGAGACAGACACAGCACACAGGTTAGGTATTAGCGGATTTGCCTTGGCCAATGTGCATGAGAACAGGCATTCAGTCTTTTGTTGATGGTGCCACTGGTGGCAAGCATTTGTGTATGACTTTGTATGTGTGGGAGGTTGTTGGTCAGTCATTTCATCTCATTCCATGCCATGTCAGGCGTGATTGTCTGGGGCCTCTTTCCATTTATCACATGTCACTTCGTATTTCATTGGTCATGTGTTGGGCTTTTGCTGTTGCATGCCATGTCATGGTGTAGCAGACAAGGGTGATGTGGGTTGGGAGGGTTTGGGTGACATACCAGTGATTGTCATGGCCTGTTTTGCACGGGTTGTGTGATACACACCTTGCATGTGTTCCTTTTGGTCACACAGGATTGGTTAGGATTAAGTAGCTACGGATGCACACAATGTAGCACTTCAATGGGAACATTCTCAGGGTGGTAGGGTTGTGACAGTTGACTGTCTCTTTGTCATCATCGATTGTCACCTGGTATGTGCCAGGCCTGTGTGCACTCCGCAGGCGTGGGAGTTTAGGTGAAAAATGTGGCCACAAGCTGGGTCTGGGCTGCCTCGCCACGTGCCCTTTCCCCTCCCATGGGCAGCGCCTGTGCCTGTGGTTGGGGATGGGGGGGCACCACCATGTCCACCGGTACGTCCCGCCGTGTTGCAACATTGTGCAGGACACATGCTGCCACAATGATCTTGCACACTACTGGGGGTGAATATAGCAGCTGGCCGCCAGAGTGGTCAAGGGAGCGGAAGCGTGACTTGAGCACTCCGAATGTGCCCTCCACTATGCCCCTGGTTGCAATATGGGCAGCGTTGTATGTTACCTGAGGTGGCGTGGTGGGGTTCCGTATTGGCGTCATCATGTGGTTGTTCAGAGGGTAGGCACTGTCCCCTGGGGAGATTAGGATGGTTGTCATTAGTTGGGTTTGTGTATTTGTCTGTGCGTGACATGCATGCATGTGCGCAGACATTTGTAATCACCAATGAGCCATGTGTCACCATGCTTTCCAGCTTCCAGGTTCTGGCTCAGGGCAGACATTCTGTAAATGAAACTGTCATGGGTAGACCCAGGATAGTTTGCATAGACAGAGGTGATGATTCCATGGGCATTGCATACAACCTGAACGTTGATGAAATGCCAGTGCTTGCGGTTTCGATAGATGTGCTCAGTGGCCCTAGGAGGAAGTAGGGCCACATGGGTGCAATCTGTGGCACCAAGCACTTTGGGGAAGTGTGCCACACTGTAAACGTCCTGGATCGCGGCCTGCCTTTCTGTGAGTGTTCTTGGCATGTATATGTTCCTGCGGAATAAGGGGCGTGCAGTCATGATTGCCAACACCTGGTGTAGGCAGCGTGACTGCTTGGCCTGTGAGACACCCCCAACTATGGTGGTTGTCCGCTGAAATGACCCAGTGGCCAAAAAATGCAGGACATTGAGTACCTTCTCCAAGGGACTCAATCCTTGGGAGCACAGGGTGGGTGATGTAAGGTCATCTTCCCACTCCCTGACCAGGTCTAGGATGATACAAGGTAGAAACCTATACCTGCCATAGACCTGGTCATCAGGCATCCCAAAAAGGCTGGTCCGGGGCAAAAAAATGCAGGGCCTGGCTATTCTCCTCCTCCTGCGGTGCCCCACGATCAGTGCTGCGACAAATGGGGCATTCATCGTAGCTGTATATATGTGTTTGTTGTTTGTGCGCACTTTTATACTGCGCGCGGGGACACTTCTGCCTGCCTTCATGTGACGGACATGTTGACGCCTCTGCTTGCTTTTTCACGCTTGCGCCAGCTTGCACCACGGTTTTCGGCGCACATTTGTTCCATGAATCTGCCCCTAAGCCTCTTCAACTCACAACCGCAATCGTAAAGGAGTCACAAGTTTAACTGCAGACTTCTAGTGAGTTACTGCTGTATACAGTCACAGAATATTCCAGAAGGGTACAGATGGAATGATATGCTTCGCCTTTATGCTCATGCGACATGGACCGCCCACACTATGCCTCAACAGCCCTCCCTTTTCCTTGCATCATAGGCATTTGCAAATCATAAATCAAATGTATGGAATCCTGGGGATGGTACATTGTTAAGTCATAGTTTGTTTTGGCACATCACTGAGAGACAGGACTGCTGGCAGCATCACCAGGTAATCCTACACCAGCAAGTTCCATATTGAGGCGGGCAATAGCACACCAGATTCCAAAAGTCTTCATAGTTATCCTTGCAGGCATCCTTTCCTAATGAGATGATGACCTTAAGTGCAATGCTCGTGCCGTCATCAAAAGAAACACATCCACTTCAATAGGATGACTATTTTCACAAGCACAACACAACATTACGGATACCAGTGCAACATGTGTGGAAAATAAGCCACACATTGCTCCAGAAGAAGCTACTCTGAGAGCATTTGAAGAATATATTCTTCAGAGATACATTTTCCATGACCAGTACATGTCCAGCCCAGCCTTCTCTATCCTGCATGCTGTAATTTGAGTGAGGAGTGCCATACTGTGCAACATGAATTGCATGGTGTTTACTCACCCATAGGTCTAGGAAAATGGTGCAAAATCACAATGTCAAATAAAGGGTCCTAGTCTGCATTGTTTCTATTTTTGTAAGGATATTTGTGCATAGCTAGTTGTTTTAGACAGAAACACATAGGTTCAATGCCCAAGAGCTTGTACAATATTCATCCATGTTACTACAATTTTACTTACACAAATATAAAATATGTGTTTTTTATACATCTATCTCCAAAGATGTATAAGCAATTATTGTCAACATGTATATTCAGTTCTCATGTGAATGGAATGCCAATGTATTTCAAATAGGTCCTAAATAGTGGTCAAAGTTCACCAGCATTACCAGGCCAAAGACATGAACACTTATTTTAAAAAGATAAACTAAATATAATTGTGAAACTTGTACAGGCAAACAATTCCTCAAGATTTGATGAAGTTTGATACCTTCTTCCCTTAATCATCTGTATTTGTAACCCACTGTGATCCTCCTTCCTTGAACATATATTTATTGTGCTCACACTGACAAATTTAGTCAACATCATTCTGGGCAGGCTGATGTACGCTAGTGGCATGACATGATAGCGATTGTTAATCATTTAGATGAGATTCCAGAACTGAGAAGCCATCCTCAGATTGTTTATATTGATACATGGTATGTTCTACCTCAGTCATGGCTATTTCTGCTTCATTTAGAATGAGTGATTCTCCAAGTGGGACTTAGCTTCCTGTACGGGAAGGTAGACTGCCGTTTGAAGTGTCTTTGTCTAGTTGAGCTTCAATTTCTTTCTCTTGTTGGTATTCATTGTCCAACATTTGTTTGTATTGTTTGAAATTGTCATTTGTTATTATGCTTTCATTTGCTTTGAATGCAGCATCAAATGAGTCATAGTCATTTAATAATTATCTTTCTTTTCTCCAAGGTTTAAAAAGTTGGAGTAGGGCCATGTAATACAGTTATCTATGTTGTGGAGATTTAAATGCTAACTTTACATGATTAATTATACTGGGTTTGGTGAGTTTCACTAGGCTTCCTTCACAAGTTGAAACTGAATATTTGCCAGTTGTTTCATTTGGTGTGTCATTGTTTTGTAGGTGTAGTTTTGGGCAATGTCGTACAGACGCATGTTTCCCAAAGCAGTACTTCTGTTTGGGTAGTATGTGTCACGTAGATTGTTTTTAGAAATGTCCTCGCTGTTGGGATAATTTGTGGCTGTGTTTTCTATCTTTTGGTAGGATTTTAGTACTCTTTTCCTGGCTTAGGCTGGTCCAAGGTTCAGTCAGACAATGTGCTCAGATTTGCCATATAAAGCTGTACTTGTTAAACGGTCTTCAGCTTCGTAGGATCCTCATTCTCTATGGTAGAGCATTTTATATACTGAAGGTGTACAATTTCTGTGATAGTGTTTTGATGTACATGGAATAAAAGAAGTGTTTGACGAATAACTATAGCAATTGGTACAAACATAGAAAATATTCACATTTAAATCTTAAATGGCAAATTATGTTTGGGATTCTTCAGAGGAATGAGGTTTCTAAACTCTGGAAGCTGCTTAGTATTGCCCGTACTGACACCTCTCAATTACTAGTTAACCCAGTGAGTGAGGAAAAATGGTCTAAACATATCACTGCTAGTATGTTTTCTGATGAATGTCATCCCACAGTTAAACAATCTCAATCTACATGGCCACTTGCGTACTCTAAAGCCAGTGTTGTTGAAATAATTGGGAAGCTAAGTAACTCTCGAGCCCCCGGCCCTAATGGTCTTGCTTCAATGGTTGTGAAGCATGACCCGATTTTGTGGTCCAAAGTGCTCTGTGTATTGTTGGATAAGATATGTGGACAATGTAGTGTCCCTGACTCCTGGAAATCAGCAATTATTATTCCAGTATATAAATCTGGAGTCATAGAACTGCCTGGTAACTATCACATATTGTCAATACTCGACATTACTAGTAAGATCTTTTCAGCTATCGTACTTGACCATCTATTAAGCTGGGCCAAAGTCAATTCTTTTCTGCACCCGTTACAACCTGGCTTTAGGGCTGGCACTACACCACTCATAATATACACCTTATTGATGCAATAATATCTTGAGCCAAAATTGCTGGTAATCCATCAGTCTATGTAACATTTATAGATTTTAAATCCGCATTCAACAGCGTTAATCGATCTATGCTGTGGGCTTTACTCAAAGACATGCAGTGCCCACTATGGCTAATCAACATACTGAAAGAACTTCATGTTGAAAATACTGTTCAGGTTTGCTTGGACAACTATGGTCGACTCTCTAAACACTTCAGAGTTAACAAAGGAGTTAAGCAGGGTTGTTTGTTAGCTGCCTTTCTTTTTAATGTGTATTTATCACAGCTAATGGGCCGCTTAAAAACTAAGGCTAACTGTCCAGCAAAATTTGGCAAAGAATTAATTACAGCTATTCTTTAAACTGACGACCTTGCAATTGTCGACCATACGATTTCAGGCATGAAGTCTGTTCTTGAAGAGCTGGGCTCATTTGCTACTGAATTTTCACTATCAATCTCAAAAATACTCAAACCATGCTCTTTTCCTCTTAGCTCATTTATCAATCCAAAATGGAGGTGTCTTGCAGTACAATTGAGTACACTAGCAGTTACAAATACCTGGGCATTATGTTTAGCAGTTTAGGCGGATCAGACCTGCTAATTAGTAGTAAGACTCGGCGGGCTAAACAGATAATGCTCTTAATTAAGAATTTTGTTAATCAGCACGCTGGATCACTAAAGGGAATCATATTGTTGGACAAACAATGGTTAACCCCTGTTGTAACCTATGGTCTTGAAGCTATGTCTATGACAAACGTATCCTGGCTTGACAAAATCGAAGGCTTGTTTTGGCATATTATATAGTCTTTACCGCCTTCATGTCCAATTCAATATGTTAGCGCAGAACTTTGTCTTCAGTCCCTTAAATCAATTTTAAGTGCTCCTCTGTATTGATATTCTTTTCTCCAAAATAAGTGTTGCACTTCTCCAAGCGCAGGGGTAATTTTATTGCAGATAAAAAACAGTTCCTAAAATGCAGACTAATGAATGTCCTCGCGGACCATTGTGGCTGCGTACTAGACAGGTTTCTATGGTTTGTAAAGCTTTTATTTTATTTTTGTCTTTAATTTCACATAGTGATTGAGGAATTTCCGTAAAGATTTAAAGGTTTGTTGGCCTGCATTACATATTGAGCTGCATGTCTATTTGTACACTGGCCGGGTTGTTTGGGTGAACGGAGCATTTGGTTCAAAGTTGCGGTTTTATTGTGTTTAGAAGCAATATAAACAATATTCTCTTCAGTAGAAAAGTGCTGTCAATTAGAGCTTGCAGGATTACTCTCTTGCAGTAGTTTTTAAGGAAAGATTATGACTTTTTAGATGTTTTCACAAGATTGTGAAGTACTCTCTGGTGAAACATTTTTCGTAACATCATGTTTTTGGATTGCTTTACTGTGACTACGTTAACACTGGTCAATAGAGAATTGGGCTCATTAGTAAGTCTGCTTTTCTTTGTACATCATTTTTTACTTTTTATTTTTGAAAGAGGGCCGTTACTTTGTTTAGGTGTGGCTAGTTTAGTTTTGTTTAGTGAGGTTACTAGCTCTTTTGTTTTAATGTTTTCTATAAATTGCTTTAGAGGTGGATGAATATGGGGTGTACTTTTAGTCTTATCTGCTATACTTTTCATTTCTTTTCTACAGAGTTGCTGTTTAGTAGGCATTTTGTTGTGTCTGTTGGGAAAGGAGAAAGGTTGTGTTGGAAAGTTCTGCAATCTATATACATGTATGGTGCATGGATGGGTGGGTGTGATTGTAGAGATGAATATAGTGCTGTTTCATTGTGAGGTGGTATACTAGGCGTGGGCGGGAAGAGTATGAGAATATGAGTGTACAGAGGTGTGATGGTGTTGGGTTAGTGAGGAAGGCAGTGGTGGTGGTTGGAAACTGTACAGTGATTATGCTGTTTTGAAGAACAAAGTGCGTGTTGCAATGGTGGTGTGTAGATGGGAAGAGTAGGAGTGTGAATGGTGGGATATAAAGAGCTAGAGTGAAATAAATGTTGGTTTAAAAAGAGTAGTCTGTGGTAATATATATAGTGGAACTGTGCTGCTATAATTACATACATATACCAAGTACATTAATGTACTTATTTTGCCGGATGCAAAGGGTATTCATTTTTCGATTGTTGATTGCAGTGATGTGCTTCGTTCCTGTAATTGTAAATGAAAGTTAGTGGGATGAGTGGTAATGGCGAAGTACTTTTACAAAGCAAGGTTCATATTTACAATGGAAGGAGGAGTGGTGGAAAAAGTTAATGAAATTGGTAGATGGTTAAAAATGGTTGCTTTAAGGAGTATTTTCATGAAAGTTAAGAAATGCGTATGTGCATTTGCAGAAGCTCTGTAACATTTTGTAAAAGAGAAAAAAAGTTGATGAAAAATATTTGTAGTACACTTTATATGGCAGTTGGTCTGTAGAAGTTTAATGTGTTATGAGTATATGATATGATATGATATTTTATTTCTATCGCGCTCGTACACAAGTGTTTCAGAGCGCGACAAGGCAAGGGAGGGGAACAGGGGAGGACAAAACAGCGATCTTACTAGGCCCAGTGACATTGAGAATGCGCAAGTGAATGGGAGAGGGGGGAGGGGAAAAATGCATGGAAGGGGGGAGAAGTGGAAAGTGCGAAGCAGAGGAGAAACCAATAAATAACAATACATAAATAATAAAGGCAACAAACAGTGGTAATGCAGCCAGCAATTTGCAAGTGCTATGTTTAAGGCAGCAGACAGGGTAGGTCTGATAAGTGCAGGACGAAAAAGGGGGGGCTGTATGAGTACAGATACAGACCCCAGTGCAAGGGGTGGCCAGGAGGCAGTGCGGGAGGGTGGCAGGATGAGCAGGTACCTGGGCCCAAAAGACAGAGGGTGGCCAGGTGCACAGTGCCAAGAGAGAACAGATCAGCAGGGGAGAGGGGGAGCGAAGGCAGAGGAAAAGAGGAAGGTCTTGAGGTGCTTTCGGAACCAGAGATGGTTCTCCTCAAGTGTTTTAGAGTGGCAGGGAGGCTGTTCCAGAGGGAGGACCCAGCCGAAGACAGAGATCTACCCCCCAGCTTGTTTCTTAGAAAAACGACTGACCCTGAGAGAGTTGGAGGTAGAGGAGTGAAGAGCTCGCGAGGGGAGGTATTTGCGGAGGGATAGCTGAAGGTATTTTATTTTGGACCCAGGCCCCAGAAAGCCTTGTGGACAATGAAGAGGGTTTTGAATTTAATCCTTGCATCCACTGGGAGCCAGTGGAGAGATTTCAGAGCTGGAGAGATACAATCCCAGGGCTTGAGGCCAAGGACAAGTCTCGCAGTCCTGTTCTGGATTAGTTGCAGAGGGCGGAGAGTAGAGGCAGGTAGATTTAGAAAGAGGCTGTTACAATAGTCCAAGCTAGAGAGAACCAAAGCGTGAGATACCATGAGCTTCTGGGGGAAACAGTGGAAAGGCAGAGTACCTCTGAGGAGGTGCAGTCGGAAATTTGACTTTTTAGAGAACTCAGAGATGTGGGCGGAGAAGGAAAGGACCTTGCATACTTGCATACTTGCCAAATTGATGCATTGTAATCTGTGTGTGCTTATGTCCTAGATGTTTTGTTTGCATTATGGGGCTTGTAGTTACAGTTTTACCATTGTGAAAGTTGGAGTACAAGTCACAGAATATAGAGAAAAAAGTAGGACTGAATAAACAGCACAAGATTAGACTGGCTTATGTTAGGAAGTATGCATGTACTGTTGATATATTAAACTGGTACACACTCAGTGCCAATTACAAATGGGCTACACATCTATCTTTTCTGCTTTTACTTTCATTTATGAATAAGTGGCAGAGTACTGCTGTAAAAGCAGATATGCATTTTTTACTTTCTTAAAAATGCTTCATTTTTTTTTTTTAAAGCACAGCATTTTATATGATTACTTGATACACATGTCAAAGTTTCAAATCTTGAAGTTCAGTCGTGTTTTTTTCTTAGCATTCTGGGACTTGTAGTTTCAGTTTAATTATGTGAGAATTGAAATTGGAAGTGACAGAATGCAAAGGAAAAAAGAAAGACTTAAGAAACACTGATACATTGGAATGGGTAATGTTGGGACGTTTGCATGTGCTGCCAACATATTAAACTGGCAGACACTAAGTGCCACTTAAAAGTAGTCTATAGGTCTATTTTATGTGGTTTTCCCTTATTTTATGAAAAAGTTGCACAGTGCTGCTGTACATACACATATGCATGTTTTGAGTTTCATCAAAATGCTTCTAAAAAGAAACATTTTTAAATGCTGAGCATTCCAATTCTTTGCCAATTCTTTGCAGCTTCATGTGAGCGGGTGATGAGTGCTGTAATGCATGGCATTTGCTACAGTGGTTAAAAAAGAGAATATGCTTATTGAGAAGCTCATTACAGGTAAATAGCAGGAACCCTATATATATATTTGTGAAACAGTTCAAGAATTTGTTTTTTTAAATATAAGCATACCTGTACTATGTTTTGTTAGATGCAGATCTTGTTGAATCCGGAAATAGAAATCTTGCCCAGTTGCACAGCAGTCTTTGATGTGGATGTCTTAACATATGTATGCATTAACGGGGCATACGTACTCATTCAAGTGTACATCTGAAGTGTTGAAGTGAGGTCTTGGATGTGATTAGTGGATGGATGTGTGACTCTTTGAAAGCAGCCAATGAGGGAGTGTTGAGAACATGAAAGTGGAAAGGGTAGAAGGGCTACCCCAGTGCTATGGGGGTGCATGGACACTGTGGTAGTCCGTGGACGGCACGTTCCACATCTAGGTCTTTTGAGGATGCCTGCCAGAAAAGGGGACTGTGGGGATCAGCCAATCAGGTTATCTTGGTGTGGTGTACAGGAAGAGAGGGTAGCAGGAGTTTTGTTTGCAGGAGTTGTGAGAGCAGTGACAATGGCTATGTGTTTGAGAACGCAGACTGTATGGATTCTGGGGGACTCTTCAATTCAGTCTTTGAAAGTGTATGCTGATAATCATGGCATCCTTGGAAATAGTGGATTGGCAGAAGTGGAATTTTCCTAGCATGCAGCATACGCTTTCATTCTGTGAGCGTATGCCTCACTTTAAATGTCCAGACATTGTGATTGTGCATTGTGGAGGGGACAGTTTGGGGTTTGTGACTCCAGTGTCTTTACAAGTTGCGTTGAAGGATTTTACTAAAAGCCTAATGCAACTGTTTCCTGCTGCTCAGATAATTTTTTCGGAAATAAATCAGAGGCGCACATGGAGATGTCCAACAAACATTTTCAGTCCTCAAATTGAACAATGAAGGCATATTGTCAATAAAGGGGAATCTGCATGTGTATATGCTACAGGAATGTCATATTTTGTGAAAGATAATATCAGTTGTCATGGTGTGAATTGTTTTTGTCCAGATGGAGTTCACTTCACAAATGTCAGAAATGCTATTTGAATTTACAATTTTAGGAAAGCATTGAAGAAGTTCCTATAAGGAAATTGTCAAGGGGGATGTTGAGTGTACATGTAGTGTAGTGCAGATGTAGAGTGTACAGTACTATTGTACATAAAAGAAAAAAAAGGAAAACAAATCAACCCTCCCAAAAAAAGGTTGTTATAAGAGCCACCACTTAAGATTAAATAACTTAAATTGTGTTTAATTTGCCCCCCTTGCTTCTGATTGGTCGCGGCTTCCACAGGCACCGCATTAGTTTGCTAATGGTATGTGCCACATCTTGCTCGTTTGAGGTTGCCTGGAAAGGAGACTGCAGATGCCATGGACGGTCAAGGTGTCGGCGGATATCGGAGGAACAGCCAATCAGGTTTCCAGGGTGTGGTGTACAGGAAGATACGGTAGCAGGTGTTTTGTTAGTAGGAGTTGGGAAAGGATTTAAAATGGCCATGGAAATCTCTTTCAGCAGGCAGGGTGTTTGGATTTTGGGGACTCTTGGGTCCACTGGTTGAAGGTGAAGGTGAATGCTGAGCATTGTGAAATAGCCAACATTGGAAGTGTTCTGTATGGAGTGTGTGATATGAAGTGGGTGGATTTGCTCCCTTTTTGTGCAAATATGGTTCCATTAAAACATCCAGACATTATTATCATTCATTGTGGTGGGAACAGTTTGGGGAGCGTGATGGGAATTTTTTTGCAGTTTGCAATGAAGGAGGCATTGGGAAAGTTGAAGGAAATGTTTCCTAATTCCAAAATATTTTTTTCACACATTGCGCAGAGACATATGTGGATTTGGTCCGCAAATGGGAAAAGTGAGGTGCAACATCAATAAAGCTGTGTTTGCTTTTTGTTCGCGATTTTGGCATGGCACCGTTCCACAATGAAAACATTACATTTTATAGGAACATCATTTTGGTCGATGAGGGTAATATGATTTTTGGGGAAAACATCAAAATGCTGTGAAGCAGTTTTTGTGAAAGTGAGAAGAAATAATGAAAATTACTGAAATGTTTTTTTAGTTCAGTTTGTAAAACCAAAAATGTGAAATATATTTAAAAGCAACAAAAAAAAATGGTTCTTTTAAGAGCCACTCTTTTTGAACGCAAAACAATTACAATGATTCCAATTATCCCATGCTTTAAATTATTGGATGTCCACGGACTACCACGCTGTCTGCAGACTTTGCAGGGTGCACAGGGACCAGCAACTTTTTCTTACACTTCTATTTTTTTTACTGTGAAAGGTGGCTCCTAAAGGAACCTTCCTTTTTGTATTTTTTCAATTCTGTATTTTCTTTGGAATTTTTTCTCAGGAGAGGCAATGTAGAGGAGGAGAGGGAAGGGGCGCCAAACACAGGGATGAAAATTTTGGGCTATCCTTAATGAGGTAGGTGGCAGTGTTTCTCATGCTCCTTGACTGCAGCCTCTAAAGTACTCCGAAACTGCTCCCCTCTACAGATTGGTGCTTCACAGTACATGCATAGCACTGTGCACCTGGAAATGTAAGGGTAAACAGCATTCTGTATGGCCTGTGAAGCCGCCGCTGGGATCCTCTGCCCCAAAGGAGTATCCTTTGTGGTTACAGGTGCCGATAGAGATGATGCGGTGGAGGAAGTCAACCTGCTCTTACCTGAGAAAGGTATCGCCTTCCTCAGAGCACTCTGGTGGGTTGATTTGGTGTGGCACCTCAAGGAAGAAGTCCTGTAGGAATACAATCCAGGTTTCCTGCGACTGAGTACACCTTTGCAATCAGTGCATCAAAACTTTCTTGCACAAGCCTTTTGGACATTTCCAATGATCGTGAAAAATTGCCACACTCAGGATTCACTCTGAGAACTGGTGACAGGGACTTCCTCCACTTCATCCTCTTCTTGATCCTCCTCTGTATCACTGCACCTTTTCCTCTCTCCAGGTTGTTGAGGTGGTGGTGGTGGGGGTGGCTGGGAAGGAGGGAAGGCCATAGCAGATGCCATTTTCAGCAAGATAGCAGATCTCCCTAATCGCATTCCAAAGCATGTGGATAGCCAGATTGAGGATGAGGACAAGTAATGGGTGGGTCCCTTTAGAGGAACTGTCTGCAGACAGTCGTACTCTCTGCAGACCACCGAGTCACAAAAAGGCATTGAAAAGTTGTAAAAAGTTGAAATAGCAACGTAGAATGGGTCTGGGAAGTGTGCAAGGGTAGAGTTTCTGTTTGAAACACACTAGATTGGCTCAAAAAGCACTTTTAAACTGGCCACGGACACTGTTTGCGGACATCGCCGTCATGTCGCACGGGCACGGTCACATGATGATGTCCCCGGACGTCCGTGACTCTGACAGGTGTCCCCGGACATCTGCAATGTGGGAATTGCAAGGCACATGCACAGGATGTCCATAGAACATGAGCGGTGTCTGTGGAGTAATTAAAAGTGGATCACATGAAAAAGGACTTGTTCAGACATCCTTCCTGTCTGGGGACACCTCCATTTTGAGTGTAGGCACCTCGGGTTAGCCATACTGTCCACGGACAAATTAGAAATGCACCACACGAAAACAGACATGTCCGTACATAGCGACTGTCTGCGGGCACCTCCATTTTGAGTGCGGACAGCCCGGGCTATCGCGTAGTCCGCAGACTCATAATGGGAGTTTTAAAAAAAGAAGGTGATACGACACAACAATAAACAAAACACTTGTGTACCAAAAATTTATTTATTCAAGAAAGGGATGGGGTATCGAAATGGGAAACATACCCCCACGCAGTGCGGTTCCTACAGGCCCCTCTCCCTGATTAATAGCGATATTAAAATATTTGCAAAAATCCTTGCGAACCGCTTGAGCCCATGCATGTCCCACATTGTTCATCCAGACCAAGCGGGCTTCGTCCCGGGTAGGTCCACTTCCCTAAATTTAAGGAGACTCTTTAATATCCTTAACAGAATCGACCCGACCACACAAGCAGTGGCGGCCACTCTGGACATGCACAAGGCATTTGATTCGGTCTCCTGGAAGTACTTGTGGTGCGTCCTCGAAAAATGTAACTTTGGCCCCAACTTTCGCGCCTGGGTGAAGCTCCTTTACACGGCTCCGTCAGCGAAGGTTCGCACAGAAGACAGATGTTCTCCCCCCCTTCAGATATTTAGAGGAACACGTCAGGGATGTCCCTTTTCTCCGCTCATTTTCGCAATTGCCATGGAACCTTTTGCTGACATGCTCCGACAGTCACACTCACACAGAGGGCTGCGCACGTTGGGCCAGACTGACATTGTCTCCCTTTACGCTGACGACGCCCTATTGTTTGTTCGCTCCCCTGACATTAACCTCCTACCGATACTGATAGATGTGGCCCGATTTGGGGACATATCAGGCTTAATAGTCAATTGCTCCAAGTCTGCATTATTCCCGCTTACGGACTCAACCCCACCCCCCCAGGATCTGCATGGGTTCATCTGGGCGTCCTCCAGCTTTACCTACCTGGGAGTGGTGATCTCCAGGCACACGGCACAGCTACGAAACGACAATTATCACACTTACTTGACCAAGCTTGAAGCTAAAACCTCAAGCTGGACTAGGCTTCCCCTATCACTGGCGGGCAGAATAGGCATACTCAAAATGATCGTATTACCTCAATTATTGTATCGCTTTACCAATCTTCCACTGTGGCCTGGGGATGCCTTTTTTCAAACTCTCCGCACCATATGCAACACATTCCTCTGGCATTCGGGGGCCGTTCGGCTCAAATTGGGTACACTAACTGCTCCTAAAGAGTTGGGTGGCTTTAATGCACCCGACTTCGTCAGATACTGGGTGGTGGCCCAATCGCAGTTTGCTGCATTCTGGTTTAACACTATTGACCCCCCCCCCCTCATGTCCGCCTCGAGAAGTTGGCTGTCTGTGACCGAGTGATTGGGTCCCTGGTCCTTCGCCCATTCTCCCCCCCCTTAGATTCTATGAACCCGGTAGCATGCACATCCCTGGCGCTGACTAAACTCTGGTCCATGGTTGGCTCACCCCGTCCTTTTCACGGGGACCTCCCCCTATGGAACTTCCTACCCGATGTTCCACATATCCCACTTACGGTGGTCAACCGCTGGGCCACCGCCGGCTTCCTTAGTTTACGTGATGTATTCGAACAGGGAAACTTCATAGAATGGTCGGACCTCCCTCCCCCACTTAGACGACGACCCTCCGTGTGGCTACAATACTCCTCACTGCGAGCGCACCTCAGGTCCACCTACTCGGAGTTCCCCACCTTGCCCACCGATGAACCCATAGTAGAGGAGCTCTGTTCATATCTCTCCTTCAAGGGCAAGGTGTCGCGACTTTACTCCTTGCTTCAGGCCAGAGCGGCCCCCCACTTTACCGACCTCAGACGCAGATGGGGGGAGGACCTTGAAGTCGAAATCACTGATGAGAGGTGGGCTCGGATGTGTGCCCGTACTCATGAGGTCTCCTACAACACTAAATTTAAGCTCATCCAGTTTAAAGTCTTACACCGATATCACCACACACCCGTGAGACTTCACCGCATGTTTCACACTAACCCACCTACCTGTCCTAGATGCGGCGCGGATCAGGCCTCCTATATACACATGCTGTGGCTATGCCCCCATCTATTCCAGTTCTGGCGTGACATCTGCTCTACAGTATCAGATATTCTAGATCACCCAATCACCCCCACTCCATTGCATTGTCTATTCCACGATTTCCCACAGCTCTCCCGTGATGCTAAGAAATTGGCAGGCCTCAGCATGCTGTTGGCAGTTCGCTGCATATTACTCTGCTGGCTTCGCCCCAGAGGGCCCACCTACACCCAGTGGCTCAGATCGGTCACATGGGCTCACGACACTGAGCAGTCCTGGAGCGCTATACAACACCCCCACTCTAGACCGAGAGACATATGGCCGAAATTTCGGGACTATATTGCTGCCATGGCTTCACCCCCCACATCTTCTCCTACATCCCCTGATGTTTCCCCCTGAATACCATATCACCCCGGGACCGGTATATTACTCTCTGAGTGTTGCCATTTAATGTCATACTACATTCATGTTATTGTATATGCTTTTCCCTCTTACTGTTTGTAAATTGTGTCAGTGCCTTGCGGTCTGCCTCTGGACCTTGTTTGTGCTGTCAAGTCAATAAAAAGAGTTTTAAAAAAAAAAAGAAATGGGAAACATAAATTGGAGTATTAGGAATTTGTGTACAATAATCATGAGTAGAGAAAGGGAGTGAGCTTTCATCAATCGTCTTCGATTAAAATGTTCAGAATTTGTTGGGGATGATTGCTGAGGACAAGGGGGAGTGGTGCAAGAAGGACAGTAGTAGGGAACCTTTTTAATGACAAGATTTTTGACGCATTGTAAAAATCCTTAAAATCATTACTTAGTTCATCCAATTTTTAAGATAAGTTCATGATTTCAGTATTTCCAGTTGGGGATAGGACTTCTCTTTCTGATTCTTTGGATTGTGGATGATTAAACAGAGGCGTGTTTTTTTCTTGAAAACTATGTACTACAATAGACAAAGAAATTATTATTTCAGTAAGGTGTGTACAGAATACATTATTTGGTGACATTTCAATATCTATTGTATACCATTGGAGATATTATCGTCGCTCATTTCTTCTTTTGGGAAGTACTCCTCTAACCATTTGAGTGTGATAGCCATTTCTATGATAAAAAAGGGCATATGTCTTATAACACATGTTTATGTAATGAAAGCTAATAAAACAAAAATAAATACTGATTGAGAATGTGTTGTTCAATAAGCACATGGTGTTTCTTAATCTGTATGCAGAGTTGTAGTCAAGAGATTACATGAAGTGGAGAGTTATGGCTTGTGATTGCTGCATTTCATTCTAATGAGTGTTATGTAAAGAAAGTAATTTGTATTGTTTAACGTGATTGTTTTTACAAAAAGGTATATGTGCATGTTGTAAACATTAGTTGTGATTTTAGGTATATCTGTTTGTTGGTTGATGGGTACATCTTTTGTAGGTCTCACATATGATTCCGAGCCTTGTAAATACCGCCCGATGTCTGTGGACTACCGCGCTGTCCGTGGACTGTATACATGCCATATTAGGGCGGTCTATAATATAGGGAACTTGTAGCAGATTAAAGAGGCACTAGTAAAAACCTATGAAATTCAATGAAAACATTTTGTTAAAGCGACGTTATTGTTAAGTTGCACTAACAAAAACCAGGGAAAATCACTGAAAAAATGTGTTAAAGGGACGCTATGGTTACAAGTAAAACAGAAAAATTCACCAGTTATGGTACGCTAAGCAACCATAATTTGCGCCACCTCTGTGCACTGCTAATACTAACACCCTGGACATTAAAGATGACATCACAAATGTCATTGATGACATCATAGATGACATCACATATGACATTAATTGTGTTAAAAAGTATCTTAAAGGGGTTGTGTGTATAGTTTTAGTAACAAGATGTGAGGGGTGATCGGGAGATCCATCATGAACTACTTAATGTATAAAAGAATTTACTAACCTTAACAAAACATAATATTAGAGTGTAGTTGGTAAACAGGACCCTAATCATACACACGCATGGGCAATGGTTGTAGCATGCACTATAGAAATGCAATATTTTTATTTTGGTAATATTGGAAAATAATGATACTGTATCAGATTTTTCAGTAATGATAAAGATAGAATAAATAGCTAATATTTAATAGCTAATAATTGAAGGCTTACTGCATACTTGTGTTAGTACAAACAATACACATCAAGACCAACAATGCATACAAATCCGAGGCACATACAAGGAAATTTAAGTACAGAGGAAAGAAACAACACTACAAAAAAATGACAGTAACATTATACTTTATCATGAATTACACAAATGATGTGTGTGTTTGAGGCTTGATTATTTCGCCATGTATGTGTACTATGAACGGAGGACAAATTCTAAGGAAAGTGGCTTAGCAACATACGAGAAAGGTAATGTGTAAAATTGTCTCTATCAGTGAACAAAATCTGGTGGCCTGACTATGTCAGTGAACAAAAAGGAATGGGCCAGATATGTGATGTCATTGGTGATGTATATATATATATATATATATATATATATATATATATATATATATATATATATATATATATAAAAGAGACCATAATGAAACTTATATACATGATGAATTATAATAGCAAATACCCCAAAAAGAGCAAAATCAGTTAAAAACACAATGAATCATTTAACTGTTAACAAATAATATTAAATGTGCAGTAATTCCAAAATGTATCAGATGCTATGTACCCAATATTAAATACATATCTGGGGAGGATATTAATGGAATCTGCATCATAAATTGGTCAATGAGTAAGTAACTGCTGAAAAGCTTTTAAGTCTGATGGAGAATTACAACATCTACAACATCTGTTTTCTACAGGAATACTCCTTCTGGCACCCAGAAGAATACATGTAGGTGGTCGTTTAAAATGGAGGAACATACTACATATGCGTAATGTACCACCGGGCAAAGCATTCAATAATTAGCTGGTTTATGAAAAATAATACTTTTCTGTTTTCAAATAACCACTATTTGAGACTCAATCACACTTTTGCACCTTGGGTTTAAGCTGGCAATTGAGTGTAGTTTGGTTGAAAGACCAATCAGGAGTACAACCGATTTTATAATGAAATGCTAGACAAGAATTAATTAATAGCAGTAATGGTGTTGGTGTGCCCTGCCAAATTAGAGTGCTAAATAGCCCCAACACAGTATCATCATGTGAACACATAATTTTAAGGTTAGGCCCAGTTCTAAAAGGATTGCCTAAAAGGACACATAGGAAGTATAAGAATTGTTCTCCATAGCTTGCCCTGTTACATTAAGGCAATTAAAACTCCATGTGTAATAGTGCTCAAGGCCATAGATTATTGCAGGAATAATACTGCCATTGTTACATTTCCTTGCAGCCATAAATTTTAATCTCAGAAGAGATTAAGCTGTTAAACAATTCAGTACATTGCTGCGATATTTGTTATTACATATTATAATAACTAAAAAGTAACTTTTCAAAATCCATTATTTGGGATTTTTCATAAATAATTTGAAGCTTGTTAGACAATTAATATTGTAAAAATGGGGCAAAGGAATGTTTAAGAGCTATCTATATACATCATTGTCAGCATACCCTATCAAGAGTATCTACGCCTTGCCTATTTTCAGGGGAAATTCATGAGTTGCTAATATGCTATATGGCAAATCAGCCATATGTAAATTAAATAATAAAGGCTCTAATATGTAGCCCTGTTGTATACCATTATTGGTATTTAGTGACTTGGAGTATTCCCCATGATTATTTAACCAAACCTTCACAGACGTTTCAGAACAAAGTTGTATCACATACAGCAAACCAAAAGGAATTCCCTGTCTAGCTAACTTAATTCATAATAGTGTGACTCCAACTTTATTAAATGCAGCAGAAAGATAAATGAATGCTTTGTATTGTGTGGATGCATAATTATAATTAGCTTGCCGAATAAAATATTGCAATTTCATGAGATTATCTGTTGTTGAATACGTGAAGAATGTTTGTTTCCATGATCCATTTTGTTAACATCTTGATGACAATGGTGGCACAAATCTTACTGCTAGCATCTATTATCGCAAGAAGCCGATAATTGTAGGGTTCTGTTCTGTCTCCTTGTGTGAATATTGGATTGACAGGTGATTGTCTCTGCAATATTAGAATAATACCATCATGGTTAATATTCTTAATTAATGTGTGCAAAATTGGAGCCTAGAATGAAGGGTCTTTCTTAAAGATTACGTTAACCAGACTATCAGCGCCAGGGACATGACCGGGTTTTAGTCCAATGTTACAATCAAACATGTCTTCTACATTGCAAGAGTAGGTAAAGTCTTTATTTAAACAATGTTATCATACTTATGTTTAGTTTGATAGAAAAGGGTATCAATGTGATCAGGCCTACTTTGTGCTGAGATGGGATTTATTTCAGTAGAAGATTGAGCATCTCTGTAATTACAAAACTAATTGGCAAAACTTGGACTCCTTAATCATTAGAATTTCAAGCAGATGTTTGCAACATGCTGTCTTGATGCAAAATTCATGACCACAAATCTAGTTATTTTATCTGTTTTAGACAGTCTGATTAAGTCAACATGCTTTGTAGAGTGGAAAGCCTTATTATCAATGATGTTATGAATAGAACACCATAATGGGCACTTTTGTGCAGCCACTGCTGCATCATAAGAATAGTTGAGTTAATTAATTTACTAGAATGTTTACTCTACTTAGCTGTTACGAAGGGTAACTATTCATACATCTCAGTGGAAGAACTAGCAAGCCTATACGGGAACATTGCTTTTTGTTCTCTAGTTAGATACCTAATCAGAACTTATATATTATGTAGATGCCAAACAATATGAGTTTTCCCCTTACTGAGAAGAATATAACCAGGTCCTAAAGTTCCATGTTTGGTTGTTTCAATATTTAATGTAAGTGCCATGGTGGTATGATCACTCTGCATATTAAATAGGATATTCGGTTTTAAAGCATATAATGTATTAAAATATGATCTATAGTACTCTTTTTATTATTCATTTTCGAAGTAGGCTGACACGGTATACCCCCTGAAAATCTACCATTAACTATTACTAGACTGAGGTCTTCTAGTAATGGATCCCGTTTGTTACTTAAAGATTATTTTAGTTATTTAACTGCATAGTGTGAAGGCATCATGACGTAGTCACAGACAACAGGTTCACATTTGGTTTAAAAGTTGGTTTATTAACTTAAAAAGCAGGATGGAGTAAGGTCTAACTTGTCCTTTGCTAAGGTGGGATTTCCTTACCTGACGAAAACTAAGGATAGTATGTGTCAGGAAGTCCAAATCAAATGTCTGTCTGCGTCCAAAACCTATACCTGCCCTCACAACTAAATGTATACAATGTTTAGTTATTTCAGCATCAAAATGAGTATTGTTCAAAAGAAAGTTCAAAGCTTCTACCAGCTTTTGCCTTGTAATCAGTGTATGCTTCCCCAAGTTCCAAACTGTTCACAAGGCACCAAGCTTCCCTTCCCCAGGAGTTCAAATTCTCCAGCTTTTCAAAACAAAACTCTTTTAATATTTCTGCTTTCCACTAGTTTGGATAGGCAGTTAAATTTCTTCAGCTCAATTTCTTAACTTCAAATCACACAAGAGGCTGTTGTAAAACACACACTTCTTTATGGATACCTTCAGCGGCTTTTCCATACAGGGACCACTCAATCTAGGTGCAGTTGTCTGACCACACGGTCCACACATTAGAGGCTTTGAAACCAATATCCCTTCTTGGCTGCTTCCCATTAAAACAATGTCACTACTTCAATTTAACAATGAGGCTTGATTTATTCACTCTAGTCACACTACCCTGACAAGATCCCGTGGCTAGTTTGGCCACTATGCACTTGTTACACTTGCTTGTATTCTCGTGGTCCTTGCCAATGAAGGTTTCCTCATAACATGCAGTTCCTTGAAATCTTTTGACTCTAGCCAATGTTCGTTTTCTTATATAGTGCAATTCCTTGTTATTCCCTTGACTTTGTCAATACTTGTGCCTCATATATTGCAGTTCTTGGTATGTGCCAACTTTACCAACTGTCTTTCACTTCACTCAATATTCACAACAGCGCAAAAACCTACTTAAAAATCTGTTCGGTATTCAAAATTACTTATAATGCCTTTCATTCTGTTTGGTATTCAAAAGTACTTGTATTGCATTCATTCTGTTCGATATTCAAAAATGCTTCTAATGCTTTCATTTCGTTCATTATTCAAAACAATGTTCATTGCCTGGTTCACATTTTTGTCTGCCAGCCCGGTGCTTCCCCTTCTTTGTGCACTCACCAGTTAGAGCTTCTGGGGCTGGTAGGTCCTCTGCGCCCACGGGTTCTCACTTGCCCCTGCGCTCCCTCACTTCTTTTCTCAGCAACTCTCTGTGGTGTTGCTCCCCCAGGCAATTCTCCAGCTGCAGTACAGGACTCTTGCAAGAGCTTTGTATGGTCAGGCTGTCTTCCCCTTGCTGTCTTCTACCAGCCTCCAGCGTCCCTCAGCTTTTCTTCCTGCTGCACAAACTCTGCATCTTTGAACGGGACTCGAGCGCTCCACCTGCCGCACCGCTGATCCGAAGTTACATTCCCGGCTGCTGCGGCTATCTCCAATTCTGGTCTGCCTTTTTAAGTTCCTGCCATCATGATTGGACCAAGAAGGACTAGACTGCTCACTGTGAAGCAGTAGTCATGCCTTACCCTTGCTGCCCTCCTCCTTGTCTCAGTGCCCAGTTGAGGTCTATATGTGTGTGTTTTATTCAAATGATGATCTGTTGCTCTTGTTGGTCTCGTCCTCGTCCCAGTAGAGTATTGTTGATTCTTGGGGAATGTTTTAGGGGAAGAACAGGGAAAGGGCTGACAATAGCCTATGAAGCCTTGTGGGATGGAGGGTTAATTAGGAAAAGGAAATTGGGGATACCATGTCTCACCTAACAATGGCCTCTCCCACTCCCCAAGTTCCCTCCACCCAGGTGATCCTGCCTTGCAAATTCACCCCCAGGGTCAGGATCCAAAAGCGATCATTACCCAGTATGGTTGCAATACCTGCCAGTAAATTACCACAGTCCCTCAATAAATACAAGTATCTATTACTAACAGGAATTAAGTGAGACCATGTTTCTGCTTGTAAAGACCAATCTGCTCCCGGATCTGCCCCCACTAAAATAAGTACAAGAAAGTCCTTTGTGCAATACACATGGTTACAAATTAGCTGGATAACAGTCCTACATCAAGAACCTTATGCCGCTGTGGGGTCTATTTATAGGTTTTGGTCATCAGCAAGAATGTCCCATGTAATCACGGTTGTTTGTGTTGGTATTAAAACCACTGCTGCAGTAGCTGAGCATTTCCACCAAGGAGGGGAGGGAGTGAGCATGGCATACACATGAGGCATTGTATGTAGCAGGAGTGCCTCTTGTTTCCTGCAGAGAAGCTGAGTGTCCAGTGTATCCATTTTGCTAGAGCAGAGGAAGCTATGGAAGCAACGTGTTTTGTTGTCTACTGAATATTGCTTATCATCAATCTCCATTTCGAACAATTCCAGTCAGAAACCTGCACAACATTAGAGGTGTATGGGTGCATGTAATTGCCATGAGGGGAAAGAGATGGTGGTGATGTGTGACAGATACCAGAGGGCACAGTACAACAAATGGTCTGCACAGAGCCGAAGACAGTAGCAGAGCATCAAGGCCCAGTGTCCTGTGTATGCAATCATTAGTGCTCAAAACGTATTTTCTCAATCACACGAATGTAGAGCCAATGTCAGTAATTGCAATTAACAGCAACTAGCAGAGAATGTGAATGATGGTTGTGATACCATAACTCTCGCTCCTCAGCAACCCCCCCCCCCCACCAGTGACTCATAAGAGATTGAAAAAGCTCTAGGTGGTCAGTCTGTCCAACCTTTCCTACCTTTCTGAAATACAGAGCTGGGAGATAATTGACCATGCCTCCAAAACAAAGTGAAAAATTGGTTGGTAGCTCCACGGGCCATTCATGATGTAAGTGTGCAAAGATCAACATTAACCCCAGAACCTAGAGCACAAAGAAAGTTATGACCGATTTGTTTTAAGTTAACTGCAAGTTAGTGCCTCTACAAGAATAATTGTTCCTTTTGTTCTCTGCCACTGAAAAGGAGTAGCATCTCCATGACTGCGTGGGCACAGATTGAGAATACATACATTTGCAAATGCATACTTCCCAGGGCGAACCCTGAAGGACACAGTATAGCAACAGACAACAAAAATATCCAATATGCACCAGTAATGGGCACATGGAAGGAAGTGTGAGTTCTCCCAATAACTCTGTGGATGGACTGGGGAGGGGAGAGTCATCACTGTTCATTTGCCCAAATCGTTCCTCTCAGCACAGGAGGAGAGGACTACAGATATATAGAATAATGATGAACAGACATAGTAAAACTGAAGGTGATGGATGGTAGGATTTAAATGAATTATAACCACTGACATAACTCTGAGCAACCCTCCAAGACATTGTTTTTCAGTCTGCCATGCTCTTCCAGAAGCGGAAAGACTATGCAAATCAGGTGTGTTGCCACCCGCAAATGTAAAAGACAACAAACAACTTCAGACATGTTTCAGCCTCTTTGAGTATTGTCAGTGAGTTGTAGGCCATATTTCTAGACACAACAGGCTTAGGAACCACATCGGAGCAAACCTGTCCCACTCAGGGTTACATTAGCAACATTGAAAATGATCAATGGAAGGTTATGAATTAATCACAACCAGTAGCATTACCCTGGGCCTATCCTCTTATGCCTTTAGAGAAGGGGGGATATGCAATCAGGCGTGCTCTCATCCCAAAAGCTGACCAGAATGAATGCCGTAAGTCCAAGGGAGTTGAGAAGTACTTATATTGTTCTTTATTCTAAAAGAGGGACCATCTCACCAGCCAAACCTAAACGACTTTAGACTAGTCAGCTGAGCCCTTCACTGACTTTACTGACTCTCATTCAAATCCCTTCACTTTTTTCCTGATGCCAACTGCAATTTATCACATTGAAACTGAAATGTGAACAATAATGGGATAACAGGAGTTAATGGAAAATCTCAGTTTCAAAAAAAGACAGTTCCAGCAATACTGTGAATCAGTATGTAAAAACTATAATGTACATCGAGGCGACATATATGAAATGATAGGGGGGAAATTAGATGGGTCCAAGGTCAGAGTGAAATGAATACATCTATTCTAATCTTGGTCGGATCCAAGAGGCCAACATAGCTATATTTCAAGAGTTGAGTGAAAAGCTTGCAGAAAACCTGAACCTCGTTTGGTTGTTCCTTGTACTTGGAAGTGTTTCAGCTATTCTGCCGAACACGTTTGAAGGCTCATGACTCAGGAGGATAGCTCAGGGGCAACATGCTTGCCTTGGAAGCAAGACGACACAGAGCAACATAGGTTCGATCCTGGGGTCTGTGCTTAGAAAACCTCTGGGTATTAAGCGTGTTATAAATAATCTATCATAGCATATCAAAGCCAGGGCCCTGGAATGTATGTCATTACTTCTTCAGCAATTACATAACCACACATCCCCTTCATCACATTTACCTCTTCATACCTTTACTTCTTCTGTCTTTCACTTCTAACATTTACTTTGTCACAACAGGGGGAGACCACCTGCACCACCTTCTTTTCTAACCCATACTCTTCCTCCTTTCCCCCTTGACCCCAACTCTAACCTTGCAGCTAACCTTACTATATCCATACCCACCAAGACAATGTGAAGATACAGACGAAGTAAAGGTAAGAGAAAGTAAATGCATGAAGAAGTACATGTCTGAGGAATTGAACATAGAATAGGTAAGTGTAGAAAACGTTTTTTAAGCGAAGTAAAGGAGGATATCAGGCCTTCAATTGGTGCATGTAAAGATTCCTTACTTCCTGTTCACGAGGTGCTTGAAATAGAAAACGTGTTTTCACATTTTCAATGCAAATGTGGGACTCGTTGACGGAACAGAACTCTTATTTATTTATTTGTGATGGAGTCTGCACGCTCCTAATGGGAAGAAGGCTTTGTGTGCTGGAAATTGGAAAAATACGTTTATATTTTTTGCCACGAATGGGCATGCTTTCATATTTCTATGACAATTGGGCCCACCCACATGGAATATAGAG
This sequence comes from Ambystoma mexicanum, assembly GCF_040938575.1. Taxonomy (NCBI): domain Eukaryota; kingdom Metazoa; phylum Chordata; class Amphibia; order Caudata; family Ambystomatidae; genus Ambystoma; species Ambystoma mexicanum. The sequence continues at coordinate 142,815,545 of NC_090924.1, forward strand.
AACAAAAAAAACCTTATGTTTTCCAAGAGTGTGTCCATTTGAGGTACAGTTAGCACTATGGCTACCATGAAGTATGCAGGAAGACATCTTGTGGAGAGGAGGGAAAGGTTGAAGAGGGCTAAGCGATAGAAGTAGGTTGCAAGTGCAAACTCTTTGATAATTTCTGGAGCAAAATAGTCTGCAGGTTAAAGGATGGGGAGGCATGTGAGTCAACAGAGGAGACGAAGGTTGGGATTGAGGCGTTAATCTGCCCCTAAAGGGACTATTACATCTACATGGGTCAGAAAACATGTAAAGGGGCCACCTCAGGGCTTTTGAGCATCCTACTATGTCTTCTTATGTTTCTCTCTAAATATAAGCCAAAGCAAAGTTAGCAACTCATAGCTAATGCGGAAACAGGCATGGCACACTGGGAGATAAGAGAAGAACGGAGGGATGAAAGGAAAGAGCAGAATGGAGAGATGAGGGTCTTGGATAAAACATAATAGTGATCATATTAAAAACTCAGAACTATTAGGCGGGAATTGGGACGATTCTGAAGGAACTGAGAAATGATCACACACTGGAAAGTAAACAATAACTTGCAAAACACCAGCAACAAGAAGTCCCACAAACACGACAAAAATGTGGACGAACAATGCAGCTAAAGGAATTTTGAAGAAAAATTACGGACGTCAAAGTACACTGAGAGCAGTTAAGTCTTGACAGATATTATGGTCACAATGCTTTTTAGGGATAGCGTAATCACCACTATACGTGTCGTAAATGTCAAAGATGAATGAACGTTAAAGAGGGAGGATGAATTGGGCTTTTTGTAGAAGAGAAATACTGGGTTCAACCCTGAATATAAGGAACAGATGCAATACAATACATGAGACACTCATTCTTTGTGTTTTCATGTTTATATTTTACTCCAGCTACACAAATAAAGTTCTGTAGCAAAATAAAATTAATAAATCCATGATGCTCTCAAGATAAAGCCATGCTAAATCACATGTTGGCAATGTGTTCAGAATTAAACAATGATTGAGGAAGTGTTGTGTAGTAAAGTAAGCCACCTCCTTCATAGAGCAGGAACACCAGAAGGTAAGTTTACATGTAGGTTTATTTCTCCAGTTAGCAAGTAGAGAAAGCACTGGGACATCCATCCAGCCCAGCACATTAGGTCCAATTGGCACCAGTAGAACCCAGCGCTCCAAACATTCCTCAACACTCCACATGGGATGACAGTGACATCACCACACCAACACTCCATGTAGAATGTCGATGGCATCACTACACTCCCATAACAACACATAGCCATAATCAGGCCCCAGCACAGATTATGACATGTTGCTAACATCATTAGTACTAAGAATGCGAAACAGCTAGATGAAAGTACCCGCCTCAATTATTTCAGGCATGGCTAAGCAATATGATGACAAGGCAGAGGTGCATTTTGTGTATCATAATTGATTTGGTACACATAATGAGATCATGAATACAAAATGAAAAGCTTTGGTGGGTAACTTGAAGTTAGAAATCCTGCAACTGATGAGATGGGACTTGGACAGAGGAATTAACTGGTAGTTCAAACGGGAGCGTACCATTACATATTGGTTCCCGTTGACTGTGCATCAGCTCTGCTCTCCAACCTTGACTCTAACATTCTCTCTGTCCTCATCCTCCTCGATCTCTCTTGTACCTTCGACACGGTCAACCATACCATCCTGCTCAACCATCTCCATAAAAACCTGGGTATTACTGATCAGGCTCTGGCCTGGCTGACCTCTTTCCTCTCAGATCGCCCCTCCCAGGTCCAACTTGGGTCCTTCCTTTCATCTATCTTCCTCTCTACCTGTGGTGTTCCCCAGGGGTCAAACCTCTCGCCCTGGCTTTTCAACCAATACCTGGCAACTCTCGCCCACTGCATTGCCACTTTCTGCTCAAATTTCCAGTGCTACGCTGAGGACACTCAACTCATTTTCAGGCTGCCCTCTGCCACCTCCTCTCCCTCTCTCGTCTCTGATTGCCTAACTGCCATTCAAGATTGGTGTGCCGCCAATGATCTTTGTCTGAATGCCAGCAAGACGGAGATCCTCCTCATCGGCACACCTTCACTATCCTTTCCCCTCATTCTCTGGCTGGCCTCCCTTGGCCCTCCTCCTACCCCACCTGTGAGGTTAAGAATCTCAGGGTCATCTTTGACTACACCCTTTCCTTCTCTGCCCACATCTCTGAGGTCTCTAAAAAGTCAAATTTCAGACTGCACCTCCTCAGAGGTACTCTGCCTTTCCTCTCCTTCCCCCAGAAGCTCATGGTATCGCAACCTCTGGTTCTCTCTAGCTTGGACTATTGTAACAGCCTCTTTCTAAATCTACCTGCCTCTACTCTCCGCCCTCTGCAACTAATACAGAACAGGACTGCAAGACTTGTCCTTGGCTTCAAGCCCTGGGATCGTATCTCTCCAGCTCTGAAATCTCTCCACTGGCTCCCAGTGGATGCAAAGATTAAATTCAAAACCCTCTGCATTATCCACAAGGCTTTTTGGGGCCTGAGTCCAAAATACCTTCAGCTATCCCTCCGCAAATACCTCCCCTATCGAGCTCTTCGCTCTTCTACCTCCAACTCCCTCAGGGTCAGTCGTTTTTCAAAGAAATGAGCTGGGGTAGATCTCTGTCTTCGGCTGGGACCTCCCTCTGGAACTACCTCCCTGCCACTCTAAAACTTGAAGAGAACCATCTCCGGTTCCGGAAGCACCTCAAGACCTTCCTCTTTTCTTCTGCCTTCGCTCCCCCTCCCCCCTGCTGATCTGTTCTCTCTTGGCACCATGCACCTGGCCACCCTCTGTGCTTCGGGCCCAGGTACCTGCTCACCCAGCCACGCTCCTGCACTGCCTCCGGGCCACCCCTTGCACTGGGGTCTGTACCTGTGCCCATACAGCCCCCCTTTTTCTTCCTGCACTTATCAGACCTACCCTGTCTGCTGCCTTAAACCTAGCACTTGCAAATCGATGGCTGCATTACCAGTGTTTGTTGCTTTTATTATTTATTTATTGTTATTTATCTGTTTCCACTCTGCTTCGCACTTTCCATTTCTCCCCCCTTCCATGCACTTTTCCCCTCCCCCTTCTCCCATGCACTTGCGCGTTCTCAATGTCACTGGGCCTAGTAAGATCGCTGTTTTGTTCTCCCTTGTTCCCTTCCCTTGCCTTGTCGCGCTCTGAAACACTTGTGTACGAGCGCGATAGAAATAAAATATCAATCAATCTGTCAAAAAGCATTCCTTTCACGGCTTACCTTTTGGAATCCAATAATTTATTTGATCCCAGTAGAATATTCTTCTATTTCTTGTCCACAGTATGGCGATACTTGTCATGGACAGAGGGCCTCCAAAGTCAAAGGCCAACCCTTTACATTTCAGCGATCCCCAAATATTTGTGGATGCTGAGGGATCTAACTAAACGCTCCCCAGCACTTGGAGCATCATAAGTGCCCCTTCAGGACATTACATCTTGATAAAACCATCCAGACGCATGGCCTAACACGCGAGAAATGTAGAAAGAGTGTATTTATATAGGGGTGCCATCAGCATGTTTTAGCTCTCTGAGTGGAACTCGGCCTGCCCTTCTTATCAGCACCTAAGCTTACATGCACCTCGCATTTTTTTTCTAACGGATCATCAAAAGGTTTCAAAGATTGGCGGCTCATGAAATACCAAAAATAGTGGGTGGAGTTTTTCTTCAAAATATTTGCCCAACACCAGCGACTATGACAGGATTGTCTTTCCTTTTGGTGAATTGCTGACAATTTGTAGATTGGATCACATAGAAGGACAATATAAAAAAAAGTATTGGAAATCCAACCCACAATCCTGAATCCCAAACTCTTGCCCAGTCAACAAATCATCAATCAAGTGCTAAGCCGCTTCCATTGAACCGCCACATCAAGAACTGGACCCTTTCTAACACAAGCATCAGTGAACATAACACATTTACATATGTTTCTGAATGTCAAGTTGGCCCACTGGTGTCTGCCATCAATTAATGCAGTTCATGCAATTCCAAAATCGCCAAAATGAATTCAGATTTAATATCCTGTGACTAAAGCAAATGGTCGATCTAACACAGCCACCCAAAAATGTGCTGTTCACCTTTGTGAATAAGGTCCAATGCACATTTCTAAAAACAGACGTGTTTGAAAAAGTTAATTCTTTTATCTTTCTTTTGCTCACTGCGCGGTGAAACACATGTGCGGCATAATTGTAGATTCTTCTTTCTTCCTTATGCAGAACAAACCAGTAGGTCCTGATTTATAGAAAATGCGTAAAAATCATGCATGCGTCTAATGTTTTCTTTGCAGGATCCGCCTTTTCATGGAATTCGAGGTGCAAATTAACCTGATGTGCAAAGAAATTCAGTTTGCCTTTGGAACGGCCACAACACGCCCCCAAGCAAAGCAATTCCAACCACATATACCTACCTGTGTTCATTCCTCATTGACATTATGCAACCCGGGGTTCTTAACCACGCAACAGGGCAGCACCCTGGCGACACTGCATACGGTTCCTGTAACTCCTAACTGCACCCGGACAATATGCTTACCATTTCTCGTAAATGAAGCCAGATCCCGGTAAATCAGCATGCAAACCCCCGTAAATCAAGACTGCACCCCGCTAACCTGCATACGAAAACCAGTAACTGCAATCGGCAACCCAACTGCGTGCATGCATCCCTAAATACCCAATGTTATCTTACTTTTGCGCGTTGGTTGCAATGAAATTGGTACTTTACGGGTCCTTTCAAGTGGTGGTAAATCGAAAGCTTTACGTGCTTCTCCACCCGTCGTGATGTTGCACGGTCAGATCCATGAAAACGCTTGTGTTTGCGCATTGATAGGTGAGTGATTTCTTTGTGTAGCCCGTCCCTCAACACACCTCATAAGTCCTTGTTCTTCTTCATTCTGGTAGGGAACGTAGAATATCAATGTTCCACCTCTCTATTCATTTCCTTGCATAGACCCCTCCAACATTTTCCGTGGAGTGTCGCGCAGAGTGCCCGAATGCCTGCCAAGACATGAATCACGGTAAGGGTTTTTGCACACTGAAAAGTGCACAAAGTCACTTTTCAGCGTGCAAAAAAATCTGTAAATCAGGCCCTTAATGTCTTTATCCAGCAGCAGCACGGCTAGAAAAGCCAATGAGCTCATATAGAATGGTTTGGATCTGACCACTGCGCCCCTCTCCAAGGCTCGGAGCCAGTTTCTAATTTACTAATGGGTAATGGACACTTGTTATTGTACTTGTTCAAGCAGCAGTAGAGTATTTGTGTAAGAACAGTCAATACCAAGTTCATGAGACAGTGAGAATTGAAAACCAAAGAGCAGCCTTGAGCGTTTATCTCTTGGCATGATATATCCTGCAGAGAATCGTTTACCCAGTTATCTACTGCTGCATTGTGTTTAAGGCATAAAAAAGATGTACAAATGTTGGATAAATGTGCAGTGAAGGATGACTTCTCCAGTAGGTGTTCTGTCACCTTTTACCCACTTAAATGATTAGCTTTGAAGTCGGAATTAATAGAAGAAAATAAATCCCACTGAACACACACAATACTTTCTGAAAAAATGAGACAAATGAAACAAAATGGAACACGTTCACAAAAGGTACAAAGCTTTTGAAAGCGCTCCAAAAACATGAAGGGTGCTTTGTCTCATGCATGCATTTGAAGGTGTGACTTAATAAGACATTGGCACAGCCTTAGAAGGTAATTTACTAACGGGAGGCACGGCCTATTTCATTAAGACTGACTTTACAAACACTACCCAATTTGTCGACCATAAGCTCTGCCCTCAGTAGTATTCTATTTTTTACAGCATTCTTTGCCAGACTTGCAATCTTTTATTTCACTCAGCCTAATATCAAAATGGCACGCCTGCACTCAGGGTTTGAGAAGATACTTCCCTTCGAAAAGTTCTGTGCGATTTCTTCGTGGATACATTCAGCAAAAACCAGGAGCAGTTTTTGGAGGTGGGTAAGGGGATTCTGCCTTCTGACCAGAATTCTGGACCCGAAGCTCGACTCTCTTTGTCAGGCGACCTTTTCTCATGTCAATCATGCATACCTTTTGGATATTATGGCTGAACGCCGTCGTCCTAAAATGTTACTCCAGCTATGATGAATGTTAATTTATCTGTCACACTTTCTCAGAATGTTTGAACTTTCGTGCACTCTCACCACCTGTGCTTAAAGGAGCCCAATGTTCTCCTACACTGCCAGCAGCTCGCACTCACCTCCCCTGTCATTTTGGCGACCACAACCGCGATGACATAGGTGTGCATCACTCTTTCACCTCAATTGTATGCTCCTGTTTCTCTCTCAGTCCTTGTAACATTGTCAGAAGCGTGTACTCCCACCCACCTCTTTGACACACCTAGTGCCATACACTCCCACTGGAACCTTCCTAATCCTATTCCTTCCTGTTTTCTCTAGTCATTCCTCCCCTACCATCTCCATATAGTGTCTCCAACCTCACTAGTTTCTTCCCCTTTCTTTTATGATGGGTGCAGTAAGGAAGGCATGGTATCAAACAGTCAAGACAGACACAAGTGATCACAGTTCAAGGGTGTTTATTCCATTTCAATGGGTTGGTAGAACGCCTATCTAAACCAAAATGTAAGGATGGGAGCAAGCTACAACCATCAAATAATAACACAGACCATGTGCAGTCTATGTCAAAATAACATAGCCTATACTAATACACCTATTGCCAAACCCTACTTATAAATACATAATGGTGTGGGACAATTGATTATTAAAAAAGGAAAGTGTTCAAGAAATAATATGTCAGGATAGTTGAGCCGGTGTCTTCGCTTACACACGTTTTCAGCACGGGACAAGGCGGAACGTTGAGATTCACACATTCTGGCTTCTTGGCCATGAGTAAACGGTTCAAAACACAGATCTCGGGGCCTTCTGATAAAACCTCTTTTCCATTAACAGTCTCTAACTGCAGAGGCCTCTTGTAACAAACAAATATCAAAGTTCCATTCTTCTCAGGATTTTCACATGCACAAGTTCTCACGTTAAATGTTCATCATGAGTCTTCCTCTTCAGGCTGCGACCCCTTTTTCCACAATGTTTACTTTTCGTCTCCCTCATTTGCGCTTGGATCATGGATCTCCCTCGTTCGGACTCAGATGATAGATCTCCTACGTTCGGGCCTGGAATCCTTTAGCACAATATTCACATTTGGTCTCCCTCGTTCGGGCTCGGACCATATAATTTTACTTCCTATGTTTTCCTCGTGATATAAAAATAGAAGATTTTGAAATGTGCGAACGGTTTTGCATAAACCGTCGGAGGACCACTTCGGTTCATTCACACAATGTTCATATCAATCCTTTACTTCTGCTCCTTACTTCTTGGCAGGATACCTTACAGAGACGTTTGATTGAGCACCTTTGCGGTGCTGGACCACACTGTCAACAGTATCGTATCTTTCCTTCTCAAGTTCAAGCATTCATTAATAGTTTCTCTTTACTCACGTCTTTCTTCACACGCGTTTAACAATGTTAATTCCTGCACTCTTTATACAATGTGTCTGCTTGCAACCTTGACTTCAATACAGACCGGTCTTGCATTGGTCTCCCCAACTCAACGGCTGTGTTGATTTCTCTTGTCGGGGGGAAATTCTCCCGGGGGCGGCTGGGCCGTCCGTGGACCTCCGGGCAGGGAGGCCCCAACTCCTCCCGTATATCCCAAAAAATTAGTATGAGACACACGCAAGAAGCAAGGTGATTCTGCTGCTTATTAAACAAAACGGCAGGGATGGGTCAAGGATCGTACGCGTCCGTCCTGACACTCTCTCTGTCGATGGGCTCGCAGGCCCTTTTTATCTTAGTATGACGCGCTACTTGCGTTCCCTGGGAAAGTTTAGCAAAAACCTATCGCCACTCTGGATTGGCTCCTCGAGTGGTAGGGTTAGTATAGCATACGTATAGAGAGCATTGTTAGTGGTTAAGGGTTAGTCAGGTGGTATAATTGGGTTGTCCCTTCAAATTGATACACGATAATTGTTACATGAAGATCCCTGGGGATTGGTCAATGCTAATGGCGTCAGTGATAAGAGCCCCATGTTCTGATTGGTCCACGCACGAGCCCCCCAGTCTGGGACCATCGTTGTTCCCAGCTCGCGGTGCACCTGTCATTTGCAACAATGTTTCACTATGGTTATGTGCAGACAACATGAAGATTTATTGGTATGCCTGAAGGCCGACTACTCCCACCGCCGCAGATGTCCATTGGATCACTTGATTGTATCTGCCGGTGTCTTGAAATGGGGGGTTTCGGTGCCTCCCTCCTCCTGGGCCTGGCACCCTGTCAGGTTTGGCTTGGTCACGTCAGGTGGGACCGTGGTCGAGGCAGAATTCTGCACAATTAATATTGTATTTTCCACTGTGTGCCTGGTTTTAATTGCAGGTGTGACCTTGGCGTCGGCTTGCGGCATACGAGATTGCAACATTGTGCCCTTGACTGTCAGTCATCGCCGGGCTCATTCTGCAGGGTCAGCAACTGTACTCTTGCTCAGTCAATGCTCATGGAAGCTCTTGCTTCCGGCCTACCTGGGGCTGGTACATAGGTGGAAACGTTTGATACACCGCGCTTTAGGTTATGGTATCATATTGCTTTATCCCCAGTATCGTGTCTTCGTTATATTTCTTATTGCAATGCATGGGTTTAGGAGAAGCGTGAGCAAGCGTTATAGATGAGTTCATTATGCGTCTTGCGTTTCTGCATTTTGAAAAGCCTATGTGAAAAATAATAAAGATGCGCGTCAGTGAGTGTGTCCGTCACCTACGTCGTAGCACTGAATATGTTCTTCGTGTGGATTGGTGTGGGAGTGTCCAGTGTGCATGTTTGCACGGGTGTGCTGACCTGTGGCTAAGTCGTCATGGCATCTCTAACGAGGTGTTCATTTACTGGTTGCATGGTTTAGTCGAGTTCATCCATGCCGCAGGTGTTGGCATGGGCAGGACAGGCTGGTGGGCACATCTGTATGTTCTTGTACCAGGGTATTTGGTCGTCTGGTAGATGGGCAAACTCCTCTCGTGGCGGGTGCCTGGGCCGTGATCCTCTAGGCCAGGGGTGTGAGGGGATTGGTGGGAGCCTTGTTCCATTTTCCCACTTCAGTCCCCCCTCTGGTCGACCTGTCGACCACAAACATATCCTTTTCCTTATCTCCTCTCACTCTCCATATTTTAGTTACTCCTCCCAAATGTCCATAGTGGTTGACATGGTCTTCAAATGACCAATACATGTATACGCAGGTTCCTCCAGGTGTGCAGTATACCCATTTCCCTACGTAGCTCCTTGGGTTTCTTGGGTTTTCGAGATTCACAGATGGCGGGTCCAGGTGGTTGGTGATGATCTGGTTGCGCAGTTTCTCTCTCTCTTTTATTATTGTGCCTGTGTGTTGGCCGTCATCTGCTGGCATCAAGGGGTGCATACCAACCATTTCGATCATTTCGTCTGCGGTGCGTGCCTTCCGGGCCGTCCAAAATCTTATTATGATCAGTGCAGCTCCAGCCAAAATAGTACATCCAACTATAATCTTCAGTCCGTCTGACAGCCACGATGGCATCCATGACCGTAATAGCGAAAACCAGCTGTCATCCTTTTTCACATCTTTACTTTCATCCATCATTTTGGAGTGCATCTGGGCCAATTATGATACTGCTTCTGTCAGTGTACCATTGTCAGCATCGTTAGCAGGAATGAATGTGCAGCATGATTGTCCTATCTTTGCGCAAACTCCTCCTTCCATTGCTGTGAGGAGGTCCAGTACATATCTGTTCTGTAGTGCTACCATCCTCACTGCTCGCAGTTCCTCTTTTATTGCGTTGAATCCATTTACTGAGGAATTAATTGTCATCATTAATTCCCATCGAGTTATCTGGAGCCATTTTGCGTTTGCGTAAGCTTGTAGTCCCGGATGTATTATTGAGGAGAAAAACATTGCTGCTCTGCTGAATAGTCTGTGTTCTGGTGGGATTGAAGTGAGTGCTGTTTCCGACCTTCCCCATAGGTAATTTCCTGTCAGAGGTTCTCCTTGTCTTTTCTTTCTATTCAGGACAGTGTCGTCGCCGTTGTTTTGGTCCTCTGGCCCCTTCTGGGATTGTACAGATCTCTTATTCCTCTTATTTCCTTCATCCATTTTAGGGAAGCTCGCCACGTTCACATGTTTCTGGGGTACCACTAGTGATGGTACATTAACGTGTACCATCGTACATATACCATTCCACAGGGGGGGCAGTGTGTGGTATGCCTTGTCTCTGGAGGCCCAGTAATGGTCCATTAATACCGCTGTTCCCGCTCCCCCCTCAGGTAACGCCGTCACGCTTGCACAGTTGGTGTTGTATCCCACGTTCACTTCTCCTCTATGTTGATAGCATACCTTAGGTGCAGACGCGGCAGTATTGTTATTGGGTCTTCATCCTTCTCTATCCACGTTAGCATGGGTGCGTACTTGATCCAAATCGTCCAACATCTGTTGTTGTGTTCAGCAATAGTTGTAGTGTCCTCTCTCGTTACCATGTTGCTGCCAACCACTCCTATGTCCCATTTGTTATCCAGGTACACCTTCCCTGTTATTGTTATCAGTGGTCTTTCTCAACATCCTTGTTTACCAGGAACTTCAGTGGCGTACCAATCACATGGTAGGTATTGTAGTGTTACTTTCTTTGTCTCTCCTTTTTCAAGGCCGCTTGTTATGTATCTGAACGCTTCAGCATGTAAACTGGTCTTGTGGTAACTCAAATAAGTCTTGAGGAAGTTGTTTTCATATGGATATGCGTCTCGCGTTTTCCATAGCAGGTGCACCGTACTCCCTTGAAATCTCCCTTTCGTTTGGAACAGTGCCAAGTATATTATACATCGTGCTGTCTTTTCATCTATTTCTGTGGCAACGAAAGTTCGAGAAGCGCTCATGGCGTATGGATCAACGAGCAGACGTAGCAGCTGTCTTCTGTTGTCTGCTTGCCTATTTGAGTCATGTGTTTGTACCACATGTTGTTCGAGACGTGTGCTGAATCTTGTATGTAGTTGTCGATACCTTTATTATCTGAGTATGTGCTGCGTTTAACTCTATTTCCCTTGTGTGGAATTTTGCTAGTACCACCTGACGTAACACCTGTTGCAGCCGGGGGTGGGGGTATATTAGGTTTGGGTACAGCCAAAATATTGATAGCATAACTGTTCTGCCATACAGAGGCAGCCAAGAACCCGGTGATCATCAAAATCCCTATCATTTTTATTACAGAGGCTAGTCTCACCAGCATTTTGCTCTTACCTTGCTGCAGTCCGGCAGCTAATTCTTGCGACGTTAAAGTTGCCCGCCTGAAAATACTCAATATGCTTGTTATTAGTGTTAGTTGTTGGTTTCAAGCTCTCCCTATCAAGTAGTCGTTCAGTGCCCAGGCGAAGAGCTGTTCCCACGCCAATCTAAGCGATCTATCTCTTAGGACAGGCAAGTATGGGTGGAGGTGGGGCATGGATTGTTCTATGGCCAGGAGAAATGCTGTGTAGTAAACACATACCCTCCTTCTTTTCAGGTACTTTGGCCTTTTTATGTGATAGACAAATTGGTGTGATAGCTCTTCAGGGTAGTTATCGTCTGGGGGTAGCATCTACTCCTGGGCAGTGAACTTCGTTAGTTATCTGTTTTCTAAACAGTACAATAATATGCGATACCTGCATGTGCGAGAAAGAAAAAAGAGAACATTCAAGTGTTTACATGTGTAGATGTGCAAGATAGTGTCCTTCAGTTCGATGGTTACTGCAGTAGGTAGGACATCGATAGGCAGAGGATTTAGGGCTCAACTGGTGGAGGTCACTTTACTCTTTGATCGTGTGACCATGGGGTGGGCGGTATGGGAATTGCCCTTCTCTATTTCAGTAGTTGTCTCTGGGGAATCTGGGGGGTGGTATGGTAAGGGGACACTTAGGTCATTGGCTGTGGTAGAAGTCTCTTCCTCCGTTGGAAATGTCGTTGCTGTTCTCCCAATGGCCCTGTTGGTGACGCTAGGGCGGGTCTGGAGTTTGCAGATCTTTACGTCGTGTAGGTGATTCCAAGCGCGTTTGTCCTGTAGCTTTACTGCTCTCGTTGATACTTCCTCATACCAAATGGGGGCCAGTGAAACGTGGGCTGTTCCACTTTCTGTTGAAATTGAGGAGTAGCACGTGGTCCCCTTTAGCAATTTTGCACAGTTTTTCTTTTTCCAATTCTTTATCCGCGTCTTCTTGTTGCTCACTCTTAGACCCGCCCCGCGTGTGCTCGAGCTGTTGAGACACAAACACTACACTAGTAATCAAAGAACACACATATTGGTACATTTCATCACCGAGAACAGTTGCAGTGTTTTCATAGTCAGTGAATACTCTTGATGTTGGCGTTAGGGGAAGGCGCATTTGACGGCCGGTCACCACCTCGTGAAGGGTGAGGTGGTGGTCGGAGCCTGGCCTATTCCTCAACTCAAATAGGGCTAGCGGGAGGCAATACAACCAACTCTTCTTTGTTGTTTGCTGTATTTTTGCAATTGCCTCTTTTAGTAGGCCATTCAGGCGTTCGCATTTACCGTTGGCCTGCGGGTGATATGCACATGCAAATTTATGTTTGATGCTCAGTAAGGATGTGATGTGCTGGAACATTTCATTGGCGAAGTGTGGGCCATTGTCTGACCGCAGTACCTCGCACACTCCCCACCTGGGGAATACCTCCCTCACTAGAAATTTGGCTGCTCTGAATGCATCTGGGTGTGAGCAGGGTCCTGCTTCAATCCACCTGGAGAATGGGCATACTACTACAATCATATACCTATTTCCTTGACATACGTTGATCATACCAACATAGTCAATATGGATGTGTAGGAAGGGTCCCTCTGGCCGGGGTATAGCACCTTTTATCACCTTCAGCGTGTGACCGGCCGTGAACTGTTGACATGTGAGGCAGTTGCTTATAAAATTTGTCACATGGGAATTTAACTCGAGGCAGAACCAGTCTTCCCTAATTCGTGCTGCAATGACCTCCTTGCCTGTATGGGCTGGGTGGTGTAATTGGCTCAGGGCGGTGTTCAATAGTGCCAATGGCATTACCATCTTTCCAGTGTTACCCTGGCGCCATAGTGCGTCAGTTGGTGACATTGTACATCCTCTTTTAACCCATATTTCTTTCTCTGCCATTGGTGCAGCTGCTTGTAGCTCCATTATCTGTGTGGCTGGGAGATGGGTGTACCCTTCTCTTATCAACATCTCTTTAGCAATCCCCCTCCCTCTCCCTCTCTCTGACTCTGGGGGGGTTCCATATCTCACCAAAATATGCAGCATACTTCGCATGTGCATCTGCTGCTGCGTTTCCTTTTGAGATATGATCTTCTCCATTAGTGTGTGCGGTGCATTTGACCAATGCTAACTCTTGGGGGTTATTTATTACTTCAATTAGTTCAGCCAACAAGAGAGCATGTTGTACTGGGGTGCCGTCAGCTCTCCTAAACCCTCTTCTCCTCCATTTGGACAATCCTGAGAGGACAGTAGACGTGACATACGCGCTGTCAGAATATATGGTCACTCGTTTGTCAAAGCTTTCCTGTAACGCCAAGATCAGTGCAACTAGTTTAGCTGCTTGAGCAGAGTAATGCTGTGGTAATTGTACCCATTTCATCGCCACACACACCGGTACCTCCGTCATTTTTACCACTGCTGCCCCAGTTCTCCTTATCCCATCACTTTGGTCAATTGTTGATGACCCATCAATGAACAAGAGCTCGCCTCCATCTAGTGCGTTCTCTTCAACTTTTCTAGTACATGCGTACATTTCAGTAGTCTGCGTACCATCGTGTGCATAGTCTCCTTCCTCAATTACTTCTGCCATGAACCTTGCAGGGTTAACCGTGCTGCATCTAACAATTGATAGTTCTGGCCTAGATAAGATGATCTCATAACCTGACGCCCTCTGTGTGGTCAGAGTGGACTTAGGTTTGTTCAATATTGCAAATAGTGCATGTTCTACAAATAGTGTGGTTGGGCACCCCATGGTTATTGCTGATGCTTTCTCTACCGCAAAGGTAGCTGCGGCGAGACCTTGTTCGCAAGGGAAATGTCCCAACATCACAGGGTCCAAGTGGCCGCTGTAGAACGCTACTGGTTTGTAGCCCATGCTTGTTTTTTGAGCCAACACTGCTTTCATTACTGCTGAGTCGCAATGTGAAAATATAAAAAATTGTCGTTCATAATCTGGGGTGGCCAGCACCGGAGCAGTTGATATTGCATCTTTCAGTTCATCAAAAGATTCTTTCATTTCCATTGTCCACCCCAACTTTTTCTCCCCTTTGTTAGCTTCTTTTAACCCTTCAAGTAGGGGACCTATGTATGAGCTGTAATTAAACACCCAGGCTCTACAGTAGTTGCACAGTCCCAGGAACTGTTGTAGTTCCCGCACTGTTCGGGGCAGTGGCGTTTTTGAAATGGCCTGTGCTCGTTGTGGTGCAATCTTCCTTCCGTGTTGGGATATGAGCTGACCAATGTAAAGTACCTGTTCCTGACAGTACTGTAACTTTTCCTTGTCTACCTTGTAACCCTTTTCAGCCAATATTGTCAACATCTTCAATGAGTCCTCTCTGCATCTTCTTTCGTTTGTGCTGCAAATTATTATGTCATCAACATACTGCAAAACTGTGCTTTCCACTTCAATGTTGCCCAAGTCCATCTGTATTACTCTGTTGAATATTGAGGGAGACTCGCAGTACCCTTGTGGCAATCTGGTGTGTTTCCACTTTGTGTTTCTGTACGTGAAGCTTGTCAAATCTTGTGAGTCTGGGTGCAGGGGTATTGAGAAAAAGGCATTTTTGAGGTCTATCACTGTAAATCGTGATGCTTCTGCTGGAATACCGCACAATATTGTTGCCGGGTTTGCTGCTATTGGAAATTCTGCTTCCACTATATTGTTCAAGGGCCTGAGGTCCTGTATGAAGCGCCAAGACCCCCCTCTAGCCTTGCGCACTGGGTATACAGCTGTGTTACATGGTGATTCTGATGGTACCAGTATGCCATTATTTATAAGGGCCGTTATTGTTTCATATATGCCCTCATCTGCCTCTTTTGATAGTGGGTACTGCTTCACTCTGGGGAGTATTGCACCTTTTTTCAACTTTATTCTTACTCCCCCTATACTTTTTATGCACCCCACGTCATAGGGACTAGTAGTCCATAATGATGTTGGTACCTTTGCCATATTCTCCTCAAAGAAGGGAACTGGGGTGGATGTGGGTGCTTCAAGTACCGTTGCAATTTTCTGTGCCACTTGTTTGTATGACACTCTTAGCCATATTTCTACACTCATCATAAACACCATTTCACCTTCTTCCTTTCCTTCGGAGAAGAGCTCCTCATCTGACACCTGGGTGAGTCTACATCCCTCTGCTAGTGCTATCCCTGCCCTCCATGCTCTTCCTTCTCTGTCTTGGGCATGTACTGCAATGTAATCAGCAGTTGCTATAATGCTCTCTATGTCCACTGAAATCACCTTTCCTTCTGGTTCATTGGCTGGTGTTTCTGGTCTAAAAAAAGAGGCTGCTGGCCTTCTCCAGATCTTTCCTTCTATTCCAGGCATCCATGCAAATGGCATGTCTGTCCCGTACTGGAAAAGTTCACCATCTACTGGCTCAGCCCTAATCACTGTCTGTCCGCAGTATGCTTGCATAATTTGTCGTGCAGTGAGCATGTTAATTCCTGGAGTGGAGTAAACTATGCTGTCCTCCGTAAAGGAGATCGTCATATTCAACCTACTCATTATGTCTCTCCCCAGTATATTTACTGGTGAGGCCCTATAATACAAAAGTGGCACTGACATGTCATAATCTCCTATTGATAAGGGAACGTTATCAGTAAAGGGAACCAACCCCCCAGCCCCAGAGAATCCTTGGGTGTTCATGGCTTCACCTGACATTTTAAATTTACCTTCCCTTATGCAAGACCGGGTCGCCCCGGTGTCAACAAGAAATGATAATTCTTTGTCACCTATCGTTACCTCTATGCATGGTTCCTCCGCACTATTAGGTGTTACCGACAGGATGGGACACACCAAGGCCGTCTGTGGGCTGTCCTATTGAGGGTACAATGATTGACCACTTCCTGTGTACGGGTTGTGTCCCAGGACCGTCACCCTTCCCAGTTGTGTTTGCTGTAGTTGTGTATTGGTAGAGGTTATGTTATGGTCTTGGGTTTGGGCAGGTTGCTGTACTTGCTGTACTTGGGGTTGTTGTGTTATCGCTACCTGTTGTTGTGGCAGTGAATATGTCTGTGGCTGTTGTTGTGTTACTAGTTGCTGCTGCCCATTTCCCTGTTGCAAGTTCTGCTGTTGCCAGATGCCCTGCTGGTCCTGTGCGGGCCCTTGTTGTCCCTGTTCACTCCATGATGGTGTGCCTGGTCTTACTCTACATGTGCGTGACATGTGCCCTACCAATCCACAAATCCAACACACCAGTGGTTCCCTGTTCTGCCATGGAAAGCTTCCTGGGTTGTCCTGGTATGCTGGTTGCCCCGTGGGGTAGAAATTTCTAAGTCCTCCCCCCTGCTGTTGAGTGTTATATCCGTACCCTCTTCCCCTCATCATTCCTCCCCTTCCCCTGTTGTAATTATAATACCCCGCTCCTGGCGTTGAGTATCCTCCTCCCATGTTGGTCGTGTATGGTTGGGGTGGCGACAGCTGTTGTGTTACAGTCTGTGATGGTTGTATTTGGGAGGGATCTTGCGCAGCCACTACTTGTGTGGGGCTTTGAGTCAATGTTGCAGGTGTAGTTATTAGTGCACCTTCCATCGTGTATTTAGTAAGTTTTTTCTGTACTAATTTAGCCTCTTCCGTTTTTCTATCCTCTTCCTTCTGTTTCATTTTCTCTTGCCATGTCCTACAATGATGCACTATTGTCAGTTGTATTTCTGGCCAAGCTTTTGCTTCCATCCCCACCACTTTCTTCAATTTTTTCTGAACTGCTTCTGGGAGCCCTTGTACTAGTATATGGTAGAATATTGCTGGTGTCTTGTCCCATTGTTCTCTAGTTTCCATGCACCACTTCTCTTGAATTTCCTGGATATAATCAACAGGATCTTCGTTCTCATGCATCTTGCGTGAAGTAATTGCTCCTATGTCTGACGTGTTCGGGTACTGTACCCTCAGTGCCTGCCATAATGCATATCTGCAGTTTGCGAATGGTGCCCCATCGTGCGAGGTGTTTGTTATTGTGACCCCGGGGAAGCCTGCTCTCTTCCAAATGTCATCTGCTGCATCCCCTAGTATTGATATTAAAAGGCCCTTTACATCCCCCACTGCCAATTTCTGTCCTGCAGTGTGTTTTTCCATTTCATATATCCATTTTCCCGCACCTCTGCTTAATGATGGGAGCCTGCACTTTATATTTTCCTTGTCTGCATGCTTCCAGGGGACGTATTGTGGTCTAACCCCTCCCCTCTCCAGAAGTGGCATTAGGTTGTGTCCCGGTAGGCCCTTTGGGTCCCACACGATCGAATCCGTACACCCCTCCTCATCTTCCCTGTCTTCTACAACGTCAATGGGGTCCATATTTCTCCTGCTCGTAACTGTTTCTACTCCATCTCTTCCCTTTCTTTTATCATTTACTGTGGGCGTGTGCATTCATTCTCCCTGCCTGCGTCCAGGGAGGTCTCTAAGCCTACCTGCGTAGGGTGTCTGTTCGTGTGGGAAGAGCGCGAGTTTAGATGGGCATGTTGCACGTAATGAGTGTACGGTATTGGAGCATGTGGGAAGGGATGGTGACGGTGTGGCTATACGTGTCTGCCTTTCTGCTATTCCTTGCTCTTCCTCCTCACTTCCCTCCAGTTCTTCCTTTCTCCTGCAAATCCATGGTGATTCTCCATTTGTCCGGGTGATGTATAATTTATCTAGGCTTTCCCTTTCACTCTCTCTCCCTTCCTTCTCTATTCCTTCTCCTTCTTCACTGCAAAAATCCTCCATTAATTCCAGCCCCCAGTCTGTCTTTTTCCCCATGATCGTTACTGATTCTAAGTCTATTAGGTCCGTTCCTCCCTTGTCATCCTTTCCAATTGCCCCCCTTTGTGCTGATGTTGTTGTTACTCCTGTGTCTCTGCATACATACCTCCTTCCTTCAATCCCCCCTCTCCTTCCTCCTCTTTCCCCTTCATATTCCTCCGCTATTTCTCTATCAATTTCTTCTCTTTTCTTTTTCAATTCCTCCATTACTCCATTACTTCAATACTCATTTTTTTCATTAACCTTTCTTCTTCTTTCTTCCTTTCCCATCTCGCTCTTTCCTTCTCTAATATACCCTCTATCATCCTCCCTTCTTCATATTTCCTTTTGTTTTCTAATAATAATCTCCTTCTACATATTTCCATTTCCTTTTCTTTCTCTTCTTCCTCCCTTTTCTTCTCACGCAGTGCTGCTCTTGATACCCTTTCTGCAACTGCCTTCACCCTTTCTGCTTCTCTCCTTTTCTCCTCAGTTCGTTCCCTCATTTTGTCTAACTCATTCTTGCTTTCTTTCCTTTCCCGTGCTCTCTCTCTTTCCTCTCTCTCAAGCTGCCTGATCAGTGTATTCTGCTCATCCCTTAATTCTGCTAATCGTTCTTCCAAAATCTCTTCCTTCTGTCGTAACAATTCCTCCCTTCTTTTCCCCTCTTCCCCTTTCCATTCCTCGTCCAGTTTCCTTACTACCTTCTCTTCTTCTTCTGTTAATGAACCTCGTAATTTTAATAATACCTTCGCAGCTACCCACTCATCCTGTCCTATTCCTGCGATCTGTTCTTCGCCAATACCCCCTTCCCCTGCAGGCATTTTTGTGTGAGCTGGTCCCGTCGTGCTACTCTGCTCCCTTCCAGTGTGGCTACCTATGACTGTATATGGTGGCGGGCTGTATGCCGGGTTCGAGTACCCCTCAGCCGCCTTTAATTGAACCATGTCTCGTAGTTCTGTTAGAGGATATAACCCCCCTTCCTCCTTTTTCACTACCTTCGCTAGGGGTATATCGTCGCTCTGTTCCCTTTTTACTTCCTTTTCATTTATGTTGTTACTCTTTTCTCCTCCCTCTTCTCCGTTCCACGTGTTCCGTGTGCTTTCACTCTCTTTTTCCCCATTCTCTCTTTCCTCCTTAATCTTCTCTTCTTCCGTTGGTTCCCCCATAATAAACATTCCGTTTGGTCCTGGTCGGGACCCTTGGAACATCCTCCATAAGTTAAACACCTCCACGTGGTGCATTAACTTCATCCCCTTGTATGTGTTATGCAGATGGTTTAATAGTGACTGTTGGGTATATGGATCGAAACTGCCATTAGGCGGCCATGGTGTCGTCATTTTGTTGTCCGTCCCCTGTGTCCATTCTATGCTATACTTGATCAGTTTCTCCCTATGGGGTAACAGTGTTTTGCATATATGCTGTAGCGGGGTAGTGAGGGTGTTCCCCCACCCTCCCGATCCTGCCCCGTATGACATAGTAGCGCTTCACTTGTTATCCTTCCCTTATTTGGTAGCGGTTGTCTTACTAACAGTTTACACTATACAGCCTTAGATCTTTACCTGGCCCCGTAAGTTTGGGGACTTGCGATAGTCCGCTAAGAAAAATTAGTAAAATATAACATTGGCATTTGTATATTCTTTTCTTTCTTTTCTTCCTTTACCGAACACCTGTACGGCCCCCTGCGGCCGAAGCGCACATAGCCCCCTGCGGCTCCGTGCCCTTTGTGATGTTCTTATACAGCCGTCCCGCTTTCTCTTACTCCTCCTCCCCTTTCTTCGCCGGCGTTCTCCGTGCGTAGCCACGTCCCCCTTTTCACCTTCCCCTCGATCAACTCGTTACCATTTTACCTCCGTTTCCACACCCTTACCATAATTCTCTTCCCCACCACTCTCATATAAAAAAAGATGCCTTGTGTTCAAAAATATCCTATCAAAAAAAAAAAAAAGAGCCCTACTGGTGACGTCACCGATCTCTTCAAACTACCGGTAAGTTCTTCATATGTTTTTAAAAGTTCAAAATATGCTTGCAATCTACCCCCGTTAACCCCACAGCTGTCTTCCTGTCACGCCTGGAACAAGGTAATCAACAATATAATCGGACTGCGCACACTGCGTCGCCTCGCATGTGATACGCCCCTCGACAGGAGGGCTTAACCAGCCAATTATCTTCCGTATTAGGCAACCAGCTAGCTACCGCCTACAGGGAAACATCATCTATCTATCGAGTTTCCTGCTCGACCAATAGGGATCCTCATCTACTCATAGATCAATAATCACCAAATCGTAGGAAACCGCACTCACACACACACCCTTACACATGATCGCGACCTAGGCCTATCAGTGTCTGCGAGCGGCAGCACGTGATGTTTTCGTGCTCTGCCCCCTTTTCTTCCGTAATGTAGTGGACTGCTCTCGCACGTGTCCAGTTACCATTCATTGCACCGTAAACACTAAGTTATCAAACCTTCGCCGCGCACCTGTGTAACACCTCCCGCCTCCCGTATTCAATTCCTCCCCCCTCCCTCACAATTTCACATTGCTTGTTGTGCGGGCATACTCACCAAGTTCTCTTGATGCGGGGCCACTGGACTGCGTGCACCCCTCCATCGGCTCACCACCTCCCCTCGTCTGGACCACGTCTGGACACTCGCCAACCGCGGGCGGGATACTTCTCAACCGGCTCCCGAAGGCCAATATCCGGATTGCGCTGTCCGGTCTTCTCGCAGTTCCGCGATGGTCCTGTAGTCCTCAAAAGGGGGCAGCGGCAGAGGGGGCCGAGCCGCCGGGCCTCCTCGCAACGGGAGTACTCGGAAAAATAAAATAAAAGCAGACCTCAAACAGATCTCAGCAGTGCCTCCAACACTCCAAAAACCTATCGCCACTCTGGATTGGCTCCTCGAGTGGTAGGGTTAGTATAGCATACGTATAGAGAGCATTGTTAGTGGTTAAGGGTTAGTCAGGTGGTATAATTGGGTTGTCCCTTCAAATTGATACACGAAAATTGTTACATGAAGATCCCTGTGGATTGGTCAATGCTAATGGCGTCAGTGATAAGAGCCCCATGTTCTGATTGGTCCACGCACGAGCCCCCCAGTCTGGGACCATCGTTGTTCCCAGCTTGCGGTGCACCTGTCATTTGCAACAATGTTTCACTATGGTTATGTGCAAACAACATGAAGATTTATTGGTATGCCTGAAGGCCGACTACTCCCACCGCAGCAGATGTCCATTGGAGCACTTGATTGTATCTGCCTGTGTCTTGAAACGGGGGTTTCGGTGCCTCCCTCCTCCTGGGCCTGGCACCCTGTCAGGTTTGTCTTGGTCACGTGCGGTGGGACCGTGGTCGAGGCAGAATTCTGCACAATTAATATTGTATTTTCCACTGTGTGCCTGGTTTTAATTGCAGGTGTGACCTTGGCGTCGGCTTGCGGCATACGAGATTCCAACATTGTGCCCTTGACTGTCAGTCATCGCTGGGCTCATTCTGCAGGGTCAGCAACTGTACTCTTGCTCATTCAATGCTCATGGAAGCTCTTGCTTGCGGCCTACCTGGGCCTGGTACATAGGTGGAAACGTTTGATACACCGCGCTTTAGGTTATGGTATCATATTGCTTTATCCCCAGTATCGTGTCTTCGTTATATTTCTTATTGCAATGCATGGGTTTAGGAGAAGCGTGAGCAAGCGTTATAGATGAGTTCATTATGCGTCTTGCGTTTCTGCATTTTGAAAAGCCTATGTGAAAAATAATAAAGATGCGCGTCAGTGAGTGTGTCCGTCACCTACGTCGTAGCACTGAATATGTTCTTCGTGTGGATTGGTGTGGGAGTGTCCAGTGTGCATGTTTGCACGGGTGTGCTGACCTGTGGCTAAGTCGTCATGGCATCTCTAACGATGTGTTCATTTACTGTTGCATGGTTTAGTCGAGTTCATCCATGCCGCAGGTGGTGGCATGGGCAGGACAGGCTGGTGGGCACATCCGTATGTTCTTGTACCAGGGTATTTGGTCGTCTGGTAGATGGCAAACTCCTCTCGTGGCGGGTGCCTGGGCCGTGATCCTCTAGGCCAGGGGTGTGAGGGGATTGGTGGGAGCCTTGTGTTCCATTTTCCCACTTCACTTTGGTGCTATTTTGTTCTTGTAATCAAGGACGATACCGCAGTGGCTGCTGCTCCTCCCCTCCTTGGACAATTATGCAGGAGTGCCTCTGATATCTCTGACACACAATGCAGGATTCTTCAGTCTGGTTTCCTTGCCTTATGCTTTCACTGCTGAAGGTCTCTTGAGAGTAACGGTTTCTGGCCGAGAAGGTCAAGGGTATTTTTCTCCTTGCAAACCATTTGTGGTTTGCTGTCTTTCTCCCTTCCTTCAGCTGCCAATTTTAAATTGCTGTTCCGTAGTGTGCTTTGCCTCACTCAGAGTGTGCTTTCATGCTCTGGCTTTTATCCGTGTGTGGAAGTTTAATGGAAGTCAGGTGTGAGTAATCGCTAGTAATTGCCTGACCTCGCTTGACCATTGTAGTGGGACATGTCAGGTATACTGATTGGGTGTTAGTCTGTTTTCTCCCACAGTGGGTTGTCGGTTCGAAAGTGTTCATGTAGGGAAAGCGGGCGGGGGGTACAGTTCACATGTATCCTACCTAGAAGGATGGGGTAAATGTGTTACAGGGAACGGGATACCATGTCTCATCACTCCCACTCCCTGAAGACCCCTCACCCAGGTGATCCACCCGCACTGGTCCACTGCCAGGGTCTGGATCCAAAGGCGATGCTGTGACCTGGCCACCTGAGAGAGAAATCCATGGGGACTAGCGGGTGAGACACCTTCTGGTTTCTCCAGTGCCTAATCTCCTCCAGAATCTGCTTAGGCTATGCCTGGAGAGTTAGACATGCCGAGGACTCACGGTTAGTAGTCTTCTCTTCCACTTCTCCCCTCTCAGACTTTTGAAGTTTGCCAACCTCTACTTAATCCTCTGAAATATATGCCTCAACATGTCTTCCTCTTCCAGTATCTATCTACCACCTCCTGTTGACAGTTCTCCGCCTACTCTACTTCACAATCACCGACTGCCCCATCCGACTGATGTTTCACCGGTTCCCTTGAAACTCTTCAAAATATGTTTAACCTCCTCTGCACAACTCCCTCCAACCTCCTTCCAAAGATATTCTCTCTTCTCCTCTTTCCCCTTTTTCTAACTTCTTTCCAAAGAGGTTCAGCCTCTTCTGTTTTACAATTCACTTTGTCCTCCACCCAAAAGCTTTTGCCCTCCTCCTTTGCTTTCCACCTTCTACCTCTGTATCCATTCTGTGTTCCGCAATCTGCCTCTCAACACTCTCTCAAATGCTTTCTAAACGTAGTCCACAATCTCTCAATCCAAAATCCACATCAGCGTACTGGCGTTTCAATTTATATTGGGTGGTGTCCCTTCTCTTTGGGAGGGACACAGGCTAAATGCATGCACCTGTGTTTCAAGATTAATGATGTCCTTTGATAAACTGCCTCTTCTAAATTCACCATGATCTCCTGAGGCAGGCTGGACCAAGCCTTTATTGGACCTGTCTGTCCCTTTGGAATTTAATCCCTTAGTAATATTACTCTAGAATGCTGTAAGGGGAGGGCAAAACTCTCCTGAACTCCCCTTATGTGTGTCCAGTGTCTGGGTGTTCTCACCCAGGCAGGTGAGTGATCCACGGTTTTAAAGGGAATTCCCATTCACAGCTGAATTTCAAGACTGTGTCTCTTGTGGTACACTCCTCCATCTCTGTATCTGGTAAGGTTGTCTCAGGGGACAGAGGGTTCATGGGCCATGAGAAACAGATAGCAAGTGTTTGTGAATCTGCACTGAAACACTGTCTTCACGGATCATGCAAGGACATTTAGCAAGCAGTTCACTGGGCTACTCTCAGGATCTCACAAATATGACAATGTCTACCGCTAAGCATATAGCAATAGTGGTAGCAGAATTATTGTCAGTGTTTGAATGATCAGTTGTATAACTTCTGTTTACTGATTTTCATGTTGCAAATATACACAACATATCACATATTAAATTCACCCATCATGGTCGACATCTTGTACATATATGAATTAGCCACAACTTGTTAACCATTCCAAATTAGACAATTTACCTCACAGTGACGTGTCTGCTTCAAGGATTTTTCCCGCCCCCCCCCCTGTTGCCCCATGACAATAAGCGACTAACCCTTATTCCCCTATCTCAAGAGACTCACAATTCCCGCTCTAGTCAGACATTGTGGGAAGGGTCCAGTACATTTCACATTGTATTATTCCCATCAAAATCTCTCTCTGGACTTTACAGGGGCATCAGATCCGACAGAGCCTATAACTAGTCCCACACCTCATGCCAAGAACAATAACTTTCTGCACCAGTGTCACCCCCCCCTACCTTAGCCTAAATATTAATCTCGGCCCAGTGAGGGTGATTGGTTTGTCTGTCAAGCTCTCCCAGAAGGTTTTAACAGTTGAAAACTCCCACCACATGCGCCTAAATAAGCCCAGTGCTCTCCTACACTACCAGCAGCTCGCACTCTTCTCCCCTGTCATTTTGGTGACCACAACCACAGTGACATAGGTGTGCATGACACACTTACATTGGGTCCATCGGAGGCGAGCATTTTGGGACACAGCTTTTGCATACTGTAACGCCTTGATCCATTCAACGTCCATCAGTGGTTTCCCCAAGGTTTTAACTGTTGCAAACTCCCACCACATGCACCTAAAGAAGCCCACTGCTCTCCTACTCTACCAGCAGCTAACACTCATCTCCCCTGTCATTTTGGTAACCACAACCACAGTGACATAGGCGTGCATGACACACTTTTTTTGAATTTTTTTTATTTTATTTCATTTCGTTTTTACAAACTTTTTGAAAAGAGAGAAAAAAAATCATTTTTCCCTTCTGTACTCATTTTACAAAGGCAGAGAAAAGAAACAGTCATACAGGCTAAAGCTTAGCACAAGTTACTCCTTTCATCACAGAGGAGATGCAGAGAACAGGTTTGCACCTTAGCCCAATCCAGTCTACAATAATCACAAGACTGCCAGAGAATTATCGATTGATGTTAGTTAGATTGTTTTTGCAGTTTACTGATTCAACTTCTCTGCCTCTTTGTAAATTCCAATTCCTACATAGATCATTTCCAGATTTAAGCTATCAACATAGTTTCCATTTTTTGTAGGAAGTTTTTTAAGCCAAAAACGTCTTTTTCCCTTGGGTTTGCAAATTTCAGCCACAATTCTTCTCCGGACAGAGTGGCATATTGATTGACTACTTGGCTCAAATGCACACTTCTCAGATCTTTCAGGCCAGAGCAGTATAGCGTAAGGTGTTTTAGGGTCTCACGATGATCATTGCAGAATCGGCAGCTCTCTATCGCATCCGGTTTCTGGAATCTCAAGGCTAGACTTGATCTTGTATCAAACAAGTTTAGTCTAAATTTTAGAAGCATCCTTCTGTGTCTGGCATTAGCTGTTTTGATCACATATTGCAGCTGTTTTTTTTTTATTTTTCCCTTCGCTCGCTGCATCTCTCATCAATTTATGGCGATTTCTGTCGTCTACCATTGCACACCAATCTCGTACCCATAGCTTATTTTTCACGTAGTTTGGGTTGATTTTTAATGTTTCTGAGTCAGTGCCTATTTCACCAAGATGATCTTTACATACATTAATCCATTTTCCCAGGCGAGATTCCGGGTTTCCTCTCATAGCGTCTCGTAATATGACAAATTGAGGTGTACAATCGTCAATGATTATTTTCCTGTAGCTGACAGCATATTCCACATAACTCGCGTGGATATTAGATTTAGCTCATACCGTAAACATGCACTAGGGATGCCTCTTTGTAGTTGAAGAACACGCCTCCAATATTGATTTTCTAGTTGGCCCCATAGATTCGAGGGGACTCCTAAGGCACATTCTGCTCCATAAATCAATGTTGGCACTGTTTTTTGATTGTAGTGAGCCAAGGCAGGTAACAAGGAAAATTTCCCGTATTTTTTGTTCATGATCAGGCCTTGACATGCAAGTTGTTTACATTTTTGCTTGTCATTCTCTCCCCAAGGAGCATCATTTATGTTGCTGTTGATCCAGATTCCCAGGTATTAAACCTTTTTGACGCAGTTCAGTTTTTCGTTGTTCAATTTCCGTATCGGATTATTGTTTTTTTTTACTTGTTTTTTATTTCGTGTAAGATCTTGAAGAATGAGTACCTCGGATTTTGCAGGATTGATTTTCAGTTTGTTTTTTCGCACATATTCTTCTAGACTCTTTAGCTTTCTTGATAGCCCGATTGGGGTAAGATCGAGCAACACAATGTCGTCTGCGTAAAGCAGCCAGCTTACGCTCATTCCATTGATTCTTGGTGGATTAGAGTTGACTGCTTCGATGGGTTGTCCGATGTCGGACAAAAACAGGCCAAACAGAGTCGCTGCCAATGGGCAACCCTGTTTTACTCCTTGATTTGTTTTGATTGGTTCACTGAGAGTCCCCCCAGTGTCCAATCTGATCTTGATTTCTGTGTTGGTGTGTAACTCTTTGATGGGATCTAATAAGTTTTCTGGACAGTTCCATTTTTTCAATTTGTCCCAGAGCATGCCACGATCAATAGTATCAAATGTGCTGGACAGGTCGACAAACGCGATGTAGATCTTCTTGTTTTGTCGGATAGCTTCCATTTTTAGGAAGTTTATTATTGCCAGATTTAAGCCAGAGCCGACACCCTTAACAAATTCTGCCTGGCGAGGATTGTAGCGTTTTGATTCTTGGATCCGTTTTAGCAGTTTCAACTGGAGTTGAGTTGCAAAAATCTTTCCCACCACGTCTAGGAGGGCTATTGGACGATAGTTTCTTGGATCAGAGCGTATGCCTTTCTTAGAAATCGCCACAATAATAGCACTCAGCCATGTGGTAGGAATTTTTTTCTCCTGTAGGATTGAGGTAAATAGGACATGACACAGGTCTGTCCATAAATCCGGGTGCTGTTTTAACATTTGATTTGTTAGCCCATCCGGTCCTGGGGCTCTTGATGTGCTAAGTATCATGATGTTTCTGCGTATGTCTTCTTTGTCTATTCTGATGGACCAGTCACTTTCCGAATTTGATGGTTTGCAAGGTGTTATGTTATTATCATAGAATGTGTCCGAATAGTGTTTAACCCAGTCTTTCTCCGACACCATGTTTTTTATTACAGCTTCTTGTGGTGTCGATATGTTGTTCAAGTACGTCCAGAATGCACTGGTGTTCCTTTTGGCTATTGTTTCCATCATAGCTTCTGCATCTCTTTGTAACATAACATGTTTGTGACTGATCAGCCAATTCCTTTATGTTTGTCTCATTTGTTTTGTCTTTCTTTCACAGTTAGCATGAGTGTTGTTTCTTTTCAACCTTCTCACTGCTTTATTCAGCTCTTTTTTTTTGCCACAATTTCAGGATCCCATAAGTGTAGTTTTACAAAGTCAGGCCGAGCTCTCATGGTTTGCTTCTCTCGATATATCTCCAAGAGAGTTGTGTATTCAATTTTCTCGGTGTCCGATCTGTTCTCCATCGATTTTTTCAGCATTTCTATCTTATTTTGGTTAAGCCGTAGTCGATTACGCCCTGGGACTATGGCCAAGTTTGTACCATGTTAGGCTGTTTTTCCCCTTGACTGTTGTAACTTCAAAGCTGTCTTTAGCATACAGTGATCACTTGATTCCATTTCGATGATGTCCAAACGAGCAACATCCTGTTTCATTCTTTCGGTCACAAACATGTAATCAATGGTAGATTGTTGTTGGTCCCGTTGCCATGTAAAGTGTGCCGGTATGTCACCCGCTGTTTCTCCGTTAAGTATCTTTAGATTCCAGGCTTTCATTTCTTGCATCCACCTTGTGGCGGCTGGATCGCTAAAGTCTTTCCCATTGTTACAGTCATTTTCGATCATGTCTGTGAGGCAGTTTATATTAAGATCACTGCAGATCAAAATCTTAGTTTCCTTCCTGATTTATTTAATATTCGAGATTGTTTCTGAAACTAGTTTCATAAATGCTTCAAGTTGCATTACAGTATGTTGCCAGTAGATGTTTATCAGTGTTAGTTGGTTTGCATCTTTGGATTGCTGTATCAGCAATTTAATCTCAGTTACCTGTATGTATGATGATAGGTTTTTTGCTGATAGTATACGTATTCTGCTTTCAAGTTTAACGATAGTGAGCAGCCCAGACATTGGACGTCCTTTGGTTCCTTTGATTGCAGTGTTGAAAGCAATCTCATAGCCGTCTGCTGCTGGTATATGCGTTAGCCATGTCTCCTGTAGGCATAAGATGTCTACATTTTTTAGATCCATTGGTATCTCGCCAAACAAATGCCTATGACCTCTGGTGTTTCACGAGGCAATACCGATTTTCTCCAGTTGACATGGTTTCTGGTATTAGCTCTTACTACGACAGTTGATGGCTTGGGCAACCCAGGTCCAGTCTTGCTCCTCACTGGGTTCGCGGCAACTTTGCGGGCATTGTTGTCGGCCTTGCTGATCGTTATTTTGATCTGATTTCTTTCAAAAACCTGCCTTTTTACCGCTGATATGGTGTAAAGATGCATTTGTGTTGCATAGTACCTTATCTTCTCTCTCTTGCTTAGGAGTGCAGTTAATTGTAGGTAGACGATCGTCTGATGAACAAGTACATTTATTGGGCTCCTCCGGCCAATTGTTTCCACTAATTTCAGTGATGTCAAACCCTAGGGAATTCAGGATGATACCACTGTTTAGTAGAGCGTCACAGATTATTTTTGATGCTATATGCAAAATGACTCGATCATGTTTACTTTCATCTTCAAATTCCACGATTTGAATATCTTCAGAGGACACCGTCCTCAATTGCGGTATGTGGTGAAATAACACTATCACGTTTTTCCGATTCAGTATTAGAGCATCTTTTTCTTTTTCAATTTGTTCTAGCCGTACAAGATATTTCCCCAATTTCTTTTTGTTTTTGTCTATTTGAGATTGGCGGCTTATTTGTTTATTGAATGATGTTTCTGCCTTTGTGTTTTTTTCCGTTGGCTCCATCCCACGTTTATAGCAGACACATTTTATCTTCCTAGATAAGGAGGAACATTTATCAGTTTCTTCTCTATTTGTCTCCTGTTTGGGTGACTCACTTTTGCACATTACTGATCGTACATTTGAGCTTTCTTTACATTTCGTTGCATGGATTAAAGTTCTTCTTGACTCTAACGTTTGGAATTCCAGTCTACCATTTTTTGAATCGCAGTTAAGTAAGACTTCATCTAACTCGTTGGTCACTGGTCTTCTGCCATTGGCAATTCGCATTCTTTTAGCCTCTACGGTGGCAGATTTCTGACAGTTGTTGTTCGATGGTTTGGAAGCAATCTGTTCCCGCTTTCTTGCATCCATGGTTACCATCCTTTGGTTGCTCGGTGTGGATTCCTTTATTTCTGGGGCTTTCGATTTTATGGGAGACGGCTTGTTTCTTGGGGGATCAGCCAACAGCCCCTTGCAATTTTCAGACTAGCTAAGATCTATGTTTATGTTTGCTAAGATTGGTAAGGAGGCTACATCTGATTTGGGGACTGTGGTCTGTGTCGGATCACTTGAGTCTTCTTCGTGATCTTCATAGGTCGAGAGGTCCAACAGTTCCGCTGGAATTCTGTTATCTTTACTTGACTGGTCCATCTCTCCCGTGTTATGGTTTTTTGGCCCATCAGGTTTCGGTTTTGTACTAGTGTTCTTATTGGGGCTTGTTTGCCCTTTATAAGTTTTTTTGCAGGTTGTTGTGATGCTGAAGCCTTTGATGTTCCTTAGGAACAAACGCACCTGTGATCTTTGCTGGAGTTTCCTTTTTCTCATATTTTTGGATTTCTTTTTGGACGGTATATGGTTCAGGCCGGCACTTTTCCCAGCATCCAGTTTGTTACGGTTAAAGATAGAGAACATTTCTTCAATTATACAGTTGTCCTCTGAATTATCTTCCTTGCATATTTGAGCGTTGGCTATCTCCTGGTTAGGTGGGCTTTGGCTCTTGTTGTGGCTTGCTTGACTTACAGTGTCAACTGCTGGGAAGGAAGTGTTCTTCGCCACTGTTTCGGGTGCAGCCAGGATCAGATCGTTGTCTATGATCACGATAGGCAGTTGTTGGGAGGGGGCTGGCTCATTGGCTACATCGGCCATTTGTGCACTCTGCACGGTTCCAGAAGCCACCCTCTTTTCGCTATTGCTTTGTGAAAGATCTTCTGATATCCGTTTATCTTCTACTTCCTTACTGTGTTTCACCTTTTGTTTACATTTTTGCGGTTGTGCTGTGATGGGGAGGTCTGTGGATAAGGTAACATCAATTATCTCAGCTACAGAACTTTTCTCAATACCATCCTTCTGATTTGGTGCAGTTGTTCGCTCTTTGGGATTTGTATATCACTTATCTACTGCAACTCCTCTACCATCATCAGTTTTGTAAGACTCATCCGGTGTTGACATTTTCAAATTAGATTATTTCAGTAGGGCTATTGCTTCCCTAGCAACTTCAGCAAACACACACTTGTCAATTGCACTGTTCTTAGTGTGCTCTAATATTATCTTTACATTCATTTCAGATTTCGCGTGTTCATTGGCCAGAGTTTGTTTATTCAGCATTAGTTCTTGCTCGATCGCCACCATTTTAGTATTCATCATTGCTAGTAGAGTTGTCTGGTCCTTAACGTCATCATTTCATAGTATAGAAGAAAACAGTTCAAATTCACATTTTAATGGGAAGGAAAGGTGTAACACACAAAAGCTATATCATTAAGAACGATATTTTATTATAGAAAAAAGACATCATTCTCATTAAAACTGTGTTAAATAATGCACAGATTAAGGAACAACCCTAAAACCAGGTTATCTAAAAACAGGACGATTACATACACAACATCAATGTAAAAATAAAATAAAAAACATACCACATTAACTAAAAAAACAAGATTTACCATACAAATATCAGTGAAAAATTCATTTGTTGCAATCTATATATAACCCAATATGTTTCTGTCTGTTGACTCTTAGATGTCTGACATTCATCAGGGGTAGCTCTTCTTAAAATTCTAAAGTGATCGTCCCCTCCAGTCCTGGTGGGCATGGATCTGAACTTAATCCTTAATGCAATCTATAAAAACATACAACCATATTAAAAAATTGTGTGTGCACCAACATTTCCCAAGATTTACCTACTTTTAATGTCATATGTCAACATTACACAAACATGGAAGCCTGAATTAATAAAGCCACCCGTTCCTAGTCCCCATTCGGGAACCCTTAGCACCAAAAATCTGCTGTAAACACATATACCTTGGCATCTGTGTATTCCAAGGATCCAATGTCGCCAATAATACAGTCATTTCCAGCCGGATATCAGCCGCTTATATTAGTAATCCTTTTCAATGGATATGAGTAAGAACACACTAGAGAAGAAAACATAACGACACACTGTGTCACACTATAATCATACCGGAGTGTAAAAAGTCAAAACACCCCCTAAGGAACATGCTTGCACATACCTTGCAAAATGCGGTAGCCAAATGTGTTCCCAAAAGAGAATAAACCTTTGAGGAGAATGATCAGTCTTTAACGTGAAACGGCTACTGTGCCAAGTTCTAACTCTTCAAACACAATCTGTGGAGATTAAACACAATAAGAAGTAATCAACCGCTGTGTTCACTAGTGTTCACTAGGGTATTATTTAAACAAACAATTTTCCTTCAGTTCCAAGGCCACGTAAAAAGGCACATAAATGATCTACAAAGTGCGGCCCCAAATAAAGGCATATGCGCCAATAGTGAGCCTCAATATACACATCCTAAGCCCGAGCTCAATATGTTATTTAGCCCAACAAAAACGCATCTCCATTTAGCCTAGCATAATAAATTGCTACACACTGCTGAGCCTCCGTATAGTGTTTACCCCAAAAGAAGGGTTTACATGCCGCCTGTCAAATGTTCTTAAACTTTGTGCCGCCTCCAAAGTGCAATATCACTACGTTTGAAAACAACACATGCACTTTATGCTCCACACTCGTGAGCCTCCGAAAACTGTTTAACTCAAAGACTCATCTCCATACTGCATCGCAAGAATTCTTAAAATCAGTGCTGCATCCACTGTCCAGTTTCTACTCAGTTTCAAAAAAGAGCCTGCCTGCATGTAACCACGTTACCTAAGAACTACTGCATGCATCCCCAAAACAAAGGACAAGTTACAACACCTCATAATGGTAAACTTACCCGTAACGGACCAACAAAAGCCCAAAGTTCTTTTTCAACTGCCGATTGCCGTGGTTCAGGTGCCACCATACAATCCTCTCAACGCCATTGTTGTAAACACACAAAAAAACGCCAGGAAAGACTGTCTACATGTAGCTTTTGCCCATAATGCAAATGGCAAGGTAAAACAACACTAAAAAGGGACTCATCACCAGGCAGAGCTGTTTACAAGTAGCTTTTATCCATAATGTAAATGGCAGGGTAAAACAACACTAAAAAGGGACTCATGAAGTAGAAAACGAACTGTAAAAAAGGCACTTAGCACTTCTACATTTTAAAAATTCACGCCAGCCTACAAACTGACTAAAAAAGAAAATAACTTGGACAAGGAAGAAAACAACCACTAATGGAAAATACTGTGTCAAGGCAATCACCCTCAACAAAGGGCATGGAGAAATACCACACTTAGTCTAAAAAAACAGGGGGGGGGAGTAATCAAAAAATGTTTTTTTGTCCGAGTAATTCAGAAAGACAACTCCTTGGTCTCTCTACACCAATGAGAACAGTAAGACTAGAGCCCCAAACAGGCATGGAACAGGGAACAACATAATTAATCATCTTAACCCAGGTTAGTATAAGTCAAAGAACTGTATATAAATATGCAGTCATCGACATGAGAAACAACAGAGCATAACAGATGTGTACAATGGATACAGCCAATAATGTCCATTATAACTCTCATGATAAGAAGAGCACAGCAAACTGCACAGGGAGGACTAGGGCACCCAGAAGCATGGGCCCTCATCATTACATATCCCTAACATTATGCCACTCGACATCTTCATTTAATCCAACCAAATGGCTGCGGGTTTTAAAGATGAGTTTTTGTTCTAAGGTGACTAGTCTCTGATCTATAATTTCTTTGCATGGTCCATTGACCCGTTTAAGTATCACCCACCTCAATCTTCGTGTGAATGGCCATTAGCAATGAAATGTTTGACCATGGGTGCCTGTAGTGTCTTGGCCCTGATACAGCTCCTGTGCTCTATCATGCGAGTTTTACATTTACGGTTTGTCTTCCCAATGTAATGCAAACCGCATGGACAAGTTATAATGTAAACCACATTTGTGCTGTGCAGTTACAAAATTCAGTAATGTTCCATCTATTTGCCAGCCCTATGTCTACCTCCTTTGTGGAAAACGTAAGGTTACACATTACACAGTTACCACATGGGTAATTACCAACTACCGGAGGAAAACCCCATAAAGTTGTTTGTTTGACTATTGGTTGTTTTTTGGCCGAAATGTCATTCCTGATGAGAATGTTTCTCAAATATTGACTTCTTTTGAAAGCCACAAGGGGGGCACCATTCTCCTTACTATACTTTTACTTCTTAACGTCATCATTCAGGTGTTCATACAGTTTCATATAAGGTGCCAAGGATATGGTATGAGCAGCCATTATTACTGTGTTCAAATCTGCTATGATTCTTTTTGCAAGAGTTTTGGCCAGTGGTCGTATTTGGGGTAGGGTTTGTCGTTTAGGACGTGGCCGCTTAGATCTTTCTCCCCATAGTGTCTGGGTCTTTGTTGGTGATTTGACAAAGCCGTTAGCATCTGAAAATAGGGAAGGGGTTCCAATTTGTGGTTCTTTAGTTAGTCTCTTTTGGGAGTTTGGTACATAGTCTTCAATTAGAGAATCCAATCTTTTTCTTTTCGCCAAGGGTTGCAGCCACGGATGCAGTTTCTCTTCCTGCCTTATACCGAGAACTTGTGCTCGTGCTAAGTTCTTTGGTTTAATGCATCGAGCTTCACATGACTGCTCCTGTGAGCTGCCAACACATGATTTCTCAGCAAATTGTTCGCAGTTTTGTTCTGGAGGTTGTAAGTTTCCAAATTTTGCATTGAGCTCTCTTAAGTCTCTCAGAACCTTGTCAACGGGTGCAATTGAGCTACGCCTGTTTGCAGTTGCCATGGCACTGTTTGCTTCCTCATAAAAGTTGTTCTTGTTGTCCCAGTCAGTGCGCATATGAACATTTTCTTCTTGGTCTGTCGCTAGTTTTTCTCTCAATAAGTGAGAACTATTACTTGCATCAAGGAAAATGTCAAGTTCGATCTCTTGGGTCATGTCATTTCCTACAAGTATTGTTTCTGCGTCACTGCGACCTGATGCTGACTTTTCACATTGTAACTCTCTTGTGAGTAATTTTAGAGTTTTTAACGACTTCAGGGTTTCACGGCTTTCAGGACTCTCGGGACTGTGATTATTTGTGCAGTTTTTATTATGAGCTTCAGTATAAGATGTGGCTTGCAGATCCAGAGATTGGGGGCTCAAAGCGTCTTGGGCTACGCTTTCCAAGTTGTTTAGGGATACATAATTTAGCTCCTCAGTCCACGTTCTACCATTACACGTGTGACCGGTAGGTATATTCAGTTCCATTTCCACATCAACTTCCCCTACATCCTCTACGTCCTCTACATACATAGCTCTGCTCATATTCACCACCGCAAACGTGCCCTCAGACATTTTTAGGCGTTTCAGCACGTCACTGTTAGTCTCTCTATCCACATTATCCACCTGCTCTCTAGTTGTGTTTATGGGTGGAATATGTGGAGTTAGCGGGGTGGATACTAGGGAGCTTCAACCCAAGCAATCGACAAAAACATCAGAGTTCGTAGACAGTATTGAGGCACAAGTTCTCTTGCGCATAACACGGGAACTTACCGGTGGGGGCGGCGGTACTTGTTCCATTACGTCTCTGCCTCCAGCGGCTATAATATACGCCGCTGCTGCCGTGTGAGTGGGTGGGCTCCACCATCCATGCTTGTGTTGTTAATAAGCATTGCTTCATCATAGGCCCTGAGTTCAAGACCAGAAGTACTGGGACCCGATCAGTCTTTAACGTGAAACGGCTACTGTGTCAAGTTCTAACTCTTCAAACACAATCTGTGGAGATTAAACACAATAAGAAGTAATCAACCGCTGTGTTCACTAGTGTTCACTAGGGTATTATTTAAACAAACAATTTTCCTCCAGTTCCAAGGCCACGTAAAAAGGCACATAAATGATCTACAAAGTGCGGCCCCAATTAAAGGCATATGCGCCAATAGTGAGCCTCAATATACACATCCTAAGCCCGAGCTCAATATGTTATTTAGCCCAACAAAAACGCATCTCCATTTAGCCTAGCATAATAAATTGCTACACACTGCTGAGCCTCCGTATAGTGGTTACCCCAAAAGAAGGGTTTACATGCCGCATGTCAAATGTTGTTAAACTTTGTGCCGCCTCCAAAGTGCAATATCACTACGTTTGAAAACAACACATGCACGTTATGCTCCACACTTGTGAGCCTCCGAAAACTGTTTAACTCAAAGACTCATCTCCATACTGCATCGCAAGAATTCTTAAAATCAGTGCTGCATCCACTGTCCAGTTTCTACTCAGATTCAAAAAAGAGCCTGCCTGCATGTAACCACGTTACCTAAGAACTACTGCATGCATCCCCAAAACAAAGGACAAGTTACAACACCTCATAATGGTAAACTTACCCGTAACGGACCAACAAAAGCCCAAAGTTCTTTTTCAACTGCCGATTGCCGTGGTTCAGGTGCCACCATACAATCCTCTCAACGCCATTGTTGTAAACACACAAAAAAACGCCAGGTAAGACTGTCTACATGTAGCTTTTACCCATAATGCAAATGGCAAGGTAAAAAAACAGTAAAAAGGGACTCATCGCCAGGTAGAGCTGTCTACAAATAGCTTTTATCCATAATGTAAATGGCAGGGTAAAACAACACTAAAAAGGGACTCATGAAGTAGAAAACGAACTGTGAAAAAGGCACTTAGCACTTCTACATTTTAAAAATTCACGCCAGCCTACAAACTGACTAAAAAAGAAAATAACTTGGACAAGGAAGAAAACAACCACTAATGGAAAATACTGTGTCAAGGCAATCACCCTCAACAAAGGGCATGGAGAAATACCACACTTAGTCTAAAAAAACAGGGGGGGGGGAGTAATCAAAAAATGTTTTTTTGTCCGAGTAATTCAGAAAGACAACTCCTTGGTCTCTCTACACCAATGAGAACAGTAAGACTAGAGCCCCAAACAGGCATGGAACAGGGAACAACATAATTAATCATCTTAACCCAGGTTAGTATAAGGCAAAGAACTGTATATAAATATGCAGTCATCGACATGAGAAACAACAGAGCATGACAGATGTGTACAAGGGATACAGCCAATAATGTCCATTATAACTCTCATGATAAGAAGAGCACAGCAAACTGCACAGGGAGGACTAGGGCACCCAGAAGCATGGGCCCTCATCATTACATAGCCCTAACATTATGCCACTCGACATCTTCATTTAATCCAACCAAATGGCTGCGGGTTTTAAAGATGAGTTTTTGTTCTAAGGTGACTAGTCTCTGATCTATAATTTCTTTGCATGGTCCATTGACCCGTTTAAGTATCACCCACCTCAATCTTCGTGTGAATGGCCATTAGCAATGAAATGTTTGACCATGGGTGCCTGTAGTGTCTTGGCCCTGATACAGCTCCTGTGCTCTATCATGCGAGTTTTACATTTACGGTTTGTCTTCCCAATGTAATGCAAACCGCATGGACAAGTTATAATGTAAACCACATTTGTGCTGTGCAATTACAAAATTCAGTAATGTTCCATCTATTTGCAAGCCCTATGTCTACCTCCTTTGTGGAAAACGTAAGGTTACACATTACACAGTTACCACATGGGTAATTACCAACTACCGGAGGAAAACCCCATAAAGTTGTTTGTTTGACTATTGGTTGTTTTTTGGCCGAAATGTCATTCCTGATGAGAATGTTTCTCAAATATTGACTTCTTTTGAAAGCCACAAGGGGGGCACCATTCTCCTTACTATACTTTTACTTCTTAACGTCATCATTCAGGTGTTCATACAGTTTCATATAAGGTGCCAAGGATATGGTATGAGCAGCCATTATTACTGTGTTCAAATCTGCTATGATTTTTTTTGCAAGAGTTTTGGCCAGTGGTCGTATTTGGGGTAGGGTTTGTCGTTTAGGACGTGGCCGCTTAGATCCTTCTCCCCATAGTGTCTGGGTCTTTGTTGGTGATTTGACAAAGCCGTTAGCATCTGAAAATAGGGAAGGGGTTCCAATTTGTGGTTCTTTAGTTAGTCTCTTTTGGGAGTTTGGTACATAGTCTTCAATTAGAGAATCCAATCTTTTTCTTTTCGCCAAGGGTTGCAGCCACGGATGCAGTTTCTCTTCCTGCCTTATACCGAGAACTTGTGATCGTGCTAAGTTCTTTGGTTTAATGCATCGAGCTTCACATGACTGCTCCTGTGAGCTGCCAACACATGATTTCTCAGCAAATTGTTCGCAGTTTTGTTCTGGAGGTTGTAAGTTTCCAAATTTTGCATTGAGCTCTCTTAAGTCTCTCAGAACCTTGTCAACGGCTGCAATTGAGCTACGCCTGTTTGCAGTTGCCATGGCACTGTTTGCTTCCTCATAAAAGTTGTTCTTGTTGTCCCAGTCAGTGCGCATATGAACATTTTCTTCTTGGTCTGTCGCTAGTTTTTCTCTCAATAAGTGAGAACTATTACTTGCATCAAGGAAAATATCAAGTTCGATCTCTTGGGTCATGTCATTTCCTACAAGTATTGTTTCTGCGTCACTGCGACCTGATGCTGACTTTTCACATTGTAACTCTCTTGTGAGTAATTTTAGAGTTTTTAACGACTTCAGGGTTTCACAGCTTTCAGGACTCTCGGGACTGTGATTATTTGTGCAGTTTTTATTATGAGCTTCAGTACAAGATGTGGCTTGCAGATCCAGAGATTGGGGGCTCAAAGCGTCTTGGGCTACGCTTTCCAAGTTGTTTAGGGATACTTAATTTAGCTCCTCAGTCCACGTTCTACCATTACACGTGTGACCGGTAGGCATATTCAGTTCCATTTCCACATCAACTTCCCCTACATCCTCTACGTCCTCTACATACATAGCTCTGCTCATATTCACCACCGCAAACGTGCCCTCAGACATTTTTAGGCGTTTCAGCACCTCACTGTTAGTCTCTCTATCCACATTATCCACCTGCTCTCTAGTTGTGTTTATGGGTGGAATATGTGGAGTTAGCGGGGTGGATACTAGGGAGCTTCAACCCAAGCAATCGACAAAAACATCAGAGTTCGTAGACAGTATTGAGGCACAAGTTCTCTTGCGCATAACACGGGAACTTACCGGTGGGGGCGGCGGTACTTGTTCCATTACGTCTCTGCCTCCAGCGGCTATAATATACGCCGCTGCTGCCGTGTGAGTGGGTGGGCTCCACCATCCATGCTTGTGTTGTTAATAAGCACTGCTTCATCATAGGCCCTGAGTTCAAGACCAGAAGTACTGGGACCCAACGTGGTCATAGGTTCTGTAACAAGAGAATTTTCGTTACCGAAAGGTTGCTTAAGTTGGATTGTCATCCATCTCAGGCCCAGTGGGGCTTGCCCAATGCACGCCGGCACCCCGAGCAACACGGACAACACACTTGCTGCACTCCGCGACGCTCTGCATAGGTTGTGTGTTTTTGTATGTGTAGCTCCGCCTCTGGACCAGTAGAAAGAGAAAGTAGACTGCAGCTCTCAGGGATCCAACACGGACAACACACTCACCGCACTCCACGACGCTCCGCGTATGTTGTGTGTTTTTGTATGTGTAGCTCCGCCTCTGGACCAGTAGAAAGAGAAAGTAGACTGCAGCTCTCAGGGATCCAACACGGACAACACACTCGCCGCACTCCGTGACGCTCCGCGTAGGTTGTATGATTTTGTATGTGTAGCTCCACCTCTGGACCAGTAGAAAGAGAAAGTAGACTGCAGCTCTCAGGGATCCAACATGGACAACACACTTGCCGCAACTCTGCGACGCTCTGCGTAGGTTGTGTGTTTTTGCATGTGTAGCTCCGCCTCTGGACTAGTAGAAAGAGAAAGTAGACTGCAGCTCTGAGGGATCCAACACGGACAACACACTTGCCGCACTCCGTGACGCTCCGCGTAGGTTGTATGTTTTTGTATGTGTAGCTCTGCCTCTGGACCAGTAGAAAGAGAAAGTAGACTGCAGCTCTCAGGGATCCAACACGGACAACACACTCGCCGCACTCCGCGACGCTCCACGTAGGTTGTGTGTTTTTGTATGTGTAGCTCCACCTCTGGACCAGTAGAAAGAGAAAGTAGACTGCAGCTCTCAGGGATCCAACAAGGACAACACACTCGCCGCACTTATATTGGATTTATAGATCTGGGCTCCTGGTGAGGAACCTATTCTGCCCAGGAAGGCTACTAATGAAACAAGGATACACTTGAATAGGTCAAAAAAGTTCACTTTTGCACTCTCCTTTTGTCCTGCAGCCATAACAATTAAATGCAGCACTCAAGTTATGGTACACAGAGGGGGTAACTTCTTAATATTTATAAAGTTCAGCATTTGTCAAAAAAAACATACATTTTTCCATAACAATCATACAGGGTGAAAAAACACAGAAGCATAAAAAATATTTAGTCCAATTGCTTGTGTATCAGAACAGGAAATTAATCCTTCATTGCCATGATCTAGTTGACAGTATTATAAACGGAACAAGTGAACATTTCAAAACAAATAACCAAATGTTCTTTCAGAAAACAGTGACAGTGCACTGTGGTTTAAAAGGTGCGTCTACACCGAGGTGTTTCAGCCATCTGTGTGGGCTAAGTGAGCCTCGTATCTGACACGGCCTTCATCAGGATGGGGGGCTGTATGAGAAGGAAGTTTGTTGAGTGCTGTGGACAGGGAAAGGGAAAATTATTCAGGGGAATGCTCGAGTGGAAATAGTCCTGATTACAGACCACAGCCCCTAACCAAAAGGTAAGCTCTCTAACGCCTTGATCCATTCAACGTCCATCAGTGGTTTCCCCAAGTCATCTGTCCATTTATGTCGTAGCTTAACATTTTCCCTTACCCTAGCAGCCAATTCCGCAGCATGCAGTTCTGTTATCCGCTGGCTACCGCTTCAAAAATACCTAATGTCTGCCATAAGTCTGTCAAAGTCCAGGAAACTAAAGCAAGTGTGTGCTTGCACTCTTCAGAACTCCTGATAAGTGATTGTCCTGTCACCCAATTACACATCTTCATCCGTGCCCCCCCTGAGTGTCTGTGCCCCCCTAACCCCTTTTCCAAAAGTATCTCAATCTACCATGGGACAATATCAACTCCGGTAGGAAGGGTATCTTCTACACCCGGTAATCTGGTCACCTGCTGCCATACACGGACCAATGTGTTCATTAATGAGGGGAGGGATCTAAGGTCCACCCTTCATGCCCCCAGCAGATTGATCACTGTCAGTTGTCTACACATATCCGCTATCATTGTGATAAGGTCATACACATGCGGCTGTGCAAACCAATCCAGCGTGGCAGCCACTAATAACCTTTAAAGTAGGGATCCCCGGTGCCACACTTTCTGCCGAGAGCTGCAATGTTGACAGTGCAATTTTTGGTGTTCCACCCTTCCACAAAAGCTTACCCACTACCATATACAGTTTACAAAAGCAATCAGAGTGCGCCGACATCGACATCACCTGTAGGATATACAAAAACCTTGGTAGAGCAATAATCTTAGCCATGGCCACTCGTCCCATTGCCGACAAAGGAAATCTGACCCAAAAGTCTGGGATTTTCGAGAACGCCACCACCCAGTGATCTGCATTCTGTTTATTTACCCATTCCCAGTTCACACTCAGCTGGTTCCCAAATTACTTGAAGCTATATGTGACAACTTTCATCCCAAAGCCGGCTGGTCCATGAACCACTGCTTCCTGTATCGCATAAACTTCCAATTTAGCACAATTAATCACCAATCCAGACAAGTCTCCATACTTATACATCGACCCGAGAAGCAAGCCCAAGTTCCAAGCCGGATCCTGGATGTATAGTAAGGCATCATCTAAATAAAAAGAGATGCAGTGGGTTCTCCCTCCGACCCGTAGTTCAGCTGTTTCATGACTTCTGCGCACCACTCTTGCTAAGCAGTCAACTTGAACAAATTAGAAGTTCTTCAGAACAATGTCCTCAGATCTCCACGAAACATTCCACGGTCAAATCACATCTCTGACTTCAGACAGAACGCAAAGTGGCTCCCAGTGCACGACCGGCTCACACTGCGCACTTTAATTACTTTTAAATAATACTTGGCTGTCAAATTCAGTAGGAACCAACCATCCATGCCCACAAGATCTTGCTACTCACATTGTCTTAACATCCCTAAGTACACACTGAAACAACAGGTGGATCTAGCTTCCCAGTGCTTGCTGCTAAATGTTGGAACTCTCTACCCACCGCCATCAGGGCTGAACCTTCTTTTTGGACCTCTAGATCCAAAGTGAAAGCGTGGCTCTTTGCCAGAAACATTAAACCTCTCACCTACTGTAATCACTACCGATCTCTGAGAAATGTTCTGATATTACTACAGCCGTGCTCAGTTTGTGCACATTGTCTAACTTGTAACTTCTGTTAACAACTTGATATTTTTCTTTATTGATTGGTACGCTGTCTAATTTTTAATCCTGTCAACATTATTGTATCACTGATGGCGGTATGATGGACCGTGTATAACCCCTGCCAACAAACTTGGCCATAACGGTATCCTCATGTATGTACTGTAACATGTTCCTAAACTCAAGCCCCCAGATACCCCAGGGTTAGGTGCGCACTACAAATAATAAAACTAAACTAAACTAATGACCAATGCAAACATCATGCAGGATAGTGGACATCCCTGGTGTGTTCCTCTACCTACTTTTCAAGGCGAAGAGACAAACTTGTTGACACACACCATAGAAGTGAACCCCTCGTACAGGAGCTATATCCAGGATATAAATCAAGTACCCAGCCCTGTCGTTTTCACCACAATTCATTGAAAATACCAATGCACAGAGTCAAAGGCCTTCTACAAGTTTTGGCTAACCACTGTCATGTCCTATCAGCATTCCTATAGCTATCCAGAATAAGGAAAAGTTGCTGTAATTGATGTATAGTGCCCCTTCCCCTCATGTGCTGATGGAGAAGACTAAGAAAAAGGAGTAGGACTGCAATGAAGGAGAAATAAAATGACTGGAATCAAGGTTAACAGTTGTGCAAAGGAAATTAAATGGGATGAAGTACAATTACTGTGATGAAGGATAAGGAGGACTAAGAGGAAGGAAAAAGAGACGGACTGAGCAAAGGAAAAACATAAAGAATTGGACACAGGAGAACAACTGGAATGAAGAAATAAAAAGCAGAAGGACTGATATGAAGTAGGATTGTTAATAGGAAGGAGTAGGATTGTGATGAAGCAGGAAAATAACTGGAATATGATATGATATTTTATTTATAGAGTGCCCATACACAAGTATTTCAAAGCGCAATGAGGTAAGGGAGGGGAACAAGGGGGGGGAGGCAAGACACCAATCTTACTAGGCCAAATGACATTGAGATCACGCACGTGCAGGGGAGAGGAAAGGGGAAATGTGCTGAGGGAAAGGGTATAGGAGCAAGTGCAAAGTGCCGAGGGAAGGTGAGGGTGAGCAAGTGCAGGACATTGGATCAAAACATCAAGATACAAGAAGTGCGGCCAGCAGGTGGCAGTGCAAGGTTAAGTGCAAAAACAGCAAGTGATAGATCATGCAGGTAGGGGGACTGTAGGATTACAGATACAGCCCCAAGTGCAGGGTTGCCAGGAGGCAGTGCAGGTGTGCAACTGGGAGGGCAGGGACCTGGGCCTGTGGTTCAGAGGGTAACCTGGTAACCAGTGCAGAATTAGACAGAGTACCGCAGGGAAGAGGGGGAGAAAAGGCAGAAGCAAAGAGGAAAGTCTTGAGCTGCTTGCTGAACCAGAGATTGTTCTGCTCAAGTATCAGAGAGGCAGGGAGGCTTTTTCAGAGGGAGGCACCTGCCAAAGAGAGAGATCTGCCCCCAGCATGTTGCGCAGCTGACCCTCAGGGAAATGGAGGTGGAGAGGAGATGGAGGTGGAACAGTGAAGGGCTCGAGTAGGAAGGTATTTCAGAAGAGAAAGCTGGAGATATTTTGGTTGTTGGCCCCAGAAGTCCTTGTGGACAATGCAAAGGATCTTGAATTTGATCCTTGCAGCCACTGGGAGCCAATGGAGGAACTTCAGTGCTGGAGAGATACAATCCCTGGGCTTGAGGCCAAGGACAAGCCTTGCAGTCCTGTTCTGGATGAGTTGAAGATGATGGAGAGTAGAGGCAGGCAGATTTAAAAAGAGGCTGTTACAGGAGTAAAGCCTGGAGAGAACCAGAGTTTGAGAAAAAGTGTGCTTCTGGGGGAAGCAGAAGAGAGGGAGAACACCTCTGAGGAGTTGCAGTTGGTAGTTTCACTTCTTAGAGACATCAGATATGTGAGGAGAGAAGTAGAGTGTGGAGTCAAAGACAACTCTGAGGTTCTTAACCTCGCAGGTAGGAGCAGGAGGAGGGCCAGGGGAGACCAGCCAGAGAGTGAGTCGAAAGAGGGGTGCTGTTGTGCCAATGAGGAGGATCTCCATGTTGCTGGCATTCAGGCAGAGATTATTGGCAGACCACCACTCCTGGATTGCAGAGAGCCAATCTGGGATGAGAGAAGGAGAAGAGGTGGCAGTGGGGAGTTTGAAAGCAAGCTGGGTGTCATCTGTACAGCAATGGAAGTTGGCACAGAATGCAGCAACACAGTGCGTGAGAGGTGCCAGGTATTGGTTGAACAACGAGGGAGAAAGGTTAGACCTCTGGGAACACTTCAGGTGGAGAGAGAGATAAAGGAGAGGGAGGAGAAGGGCAGGCACACAGGAAATTAACTAGCACTGGCTCAAAGAAGAAGTAGAAGTACTCAGGTGAATGTGTAAGAAAAAGACAAATAATAAGGAGCAGGACTGGGAATAAAGAGAAGGAGAATGATTTCAGTGAAAGGGAAGGATGATTGGGACAACAGAGAAATATAATGACTGAGATGCATTAAGAAGGATTTGAGCAAAGGAGAAGCAGTGGAATGAAGAAGGTGAACAAGAACTGGGATGACAGAGATGTTTATAGACAGGGAAGAAGTTGAAGGAGAAAGATTGAGGTGAAGGATAAATGCTGCAGACATTAGAAGGAATGTGATAATGCAGAATGAGTGATGATGAAGAAGAAGGACTAGGACAAAACAGAAGACTTGGGATAAGGCAGAAGGACTTGGGCAAAAAAAGGAGGAGGACAGGCATGCAAAGAACAACTGAGATTAAGGAATGAAATTGGATGAAGGAAGAGCAGAAGGACTGGGAAAAAACATACGAAGAAGAATGACTGGAATGAAGGAAAAGGAGAAGGGCTGGGACAAAAGAGAAGGAGAACTGGAATGAAGAAGTATGACTGAAAAAGGAGAGGGACTGTATGAAGAAGTACTAAAATATCAAAATACAATGGGCCTCATTATGAGTTTGGAGGGAGCCATGCTGCCTTTAGTGGTTGTTGAGGGAAAATGGCTAGAGCCTACTCTGAGCTATGCAACCAGATGTTCTA
Source organism: Ambystoma mexicanum (assembly GCF_040938575.1). NCBI lineage: Eukaryota > Metazoa > Chordata > Amphibia > Caudata > Ambystomatidae > Ambystoma > Ambystoma mexicanum. The sequence continues at coordinate 142,860,390 of NC_090924.1, forward strand.
CCTTGTGAAATTGCAACAAGATAAAGCTCATTATATATTTGGTGGTATCCCGTGGGTAAATTGGAAGGGAAAACACCCTCCAGAATGACCATTACTGGCACTTGAGCTGACAGAATTACGGGCAGGGGCATCATTACGAGTCCGGCGGTGACCCACTGGTGTTACTAGCGTGTTGCCTCCAAACTCAAAACACCATTCTACCGCCTGATATCCCGGTGCTACCGGGACATTACAAATCCCAGCAGCCCTGGATATCAGGTGGTGGAAAGAGCAAGCCCAATTCTAAACTTTTAGGAAAATAAATATGCACAGGGCTTCTGTTTGCTCGATGAGCATCTACACACAACACAGCAGAAGCTGAATGGAAAGAAACCAATCCTTTTATCACAGTTGCTGTTTCTTTTTTGAAAGGCTTCAGAGAAATACATTCTGTTTCAGATCCTTTTCTCCATGGCTTACATTTACATCCATGTAGATAAAAATCAAAAGAAGTGTCTGGTTTCTGTCAAGTAACCAGCCCTTTGTATTACCTTCTGCTATACACTTGTGGGTAAATGTGCACAGGAAAATAATAAAGCTGTCGTATTTACAAGATTGTCCTGCATAAAAAGGCCTGGTCCGAACCTTATTTGGAGGACTAGTTGTAGTTTGGCGGTCCAGAAAGGGTACCAACACCCTTATTTCCAGACCACCACACTTAGAATGAGGCCCTAGGACTCCATGGAAGGATTGCCAATATTATCAGCACCGGTAATACTGGCTGTTTTTGCCAGTGGGTTGCCTGACTTACCTCAAGCTGTTCGCTGAAGGTAAGTCAGGCCCCGCACTGGCAAACTCAGAATATGTCAGTGAGATAACTTGCTGGTAACTGGAATTAACGGAACCTTAACACTGCACCAGCGTACTCCGAATGAGGTATAGTGCTAAGAAACAGCAGGTAAACCTGCCATTTTCTATTAATTGCTGTAATCTTCTGAGAGATTATGAAGGCTCTCCTTAGCCTCAGGAATATCTGGGGCACATCAGTTGTGTATAGATTCTTGCAGTATACTTTGCAATTTGCTGTCTGGAAAAACACGTTTTCCATTGCATATGTCTCTATGTAAACCATGAGTTGGTGGTTTGGTATGTAACACACTGAAAGGAAAATGGTCAAGATTTTTGGCAGATATGGCAAGATGTTTGTCTTCATCACCACAAAACTGTGAGCAGAGTATCTTTCACAAGCACAGAATCTGGTATCGGCCTAGTGCTCTCAGTTTTGGTCAGACTTTAGTCATTGCGATCTATATGAGTTTGTATATTGGTTACTTCAAAGATGGTTGGTACCCATTCCAGACTGAGCATTTTAAATCCCATCTGAATGCACAGATATTTCCATTTTTAGCGTGTGATCACACCCACACATCCAGGATTAACAAATGCTTTTTCAGAACTTTGGGGTTCAGGTTACTTATGCATCTCTCTCTTCAACCATGATAACTCAAATGAGGATAGCTCAAATGATACTGCATCCTCACCCTTTGGATCGTACGATGCCCAGAACCTTTTGGCTCCGGAAATGTCTACAGATTACCCTGATTTTCATAAATGATTTCTGGCCTTCAACCTACTATGTTTCTGCAGACATCCCATTTAGATTCATACAGCAAACATGCGTGGCCGTAGCCATTGTATCCCTTTCAGGCTGACGTTATTCAGGTGCTAAATTAGCTCTTTTCCTGTTTATTTATTTAATTTTTGTTTATAACCTGCCTTATACCATACCCGAGTTTGCTTTCTAAGCGTGAATTAGGATTCAAACCTCGGTTGCTCTGCGTGGTCTTGCTACCAAGACCAAAGTGTTGCCCCTGTGCTATCCTCCGTTCGCTATTGCACTGTGGATATGCACAGATCAGCTATTTCTTTTAATCATGTCTTGATTGATGGTTTACCACTGTTGGGACTCTCGTTAGTTTGCTAGCTACTTAGTCCTCTCTGCTTTTGAAACAGTCTTACTCTTAAGTAGTCCTGCTTTTTAGACATGAATATTGTCCTTTCCCTTTTCGGCGACAGGCTTGATACAGCACAATGATCATTAGCGACTACACCAAATAGCTTTTGCTATTCTGCCTGGTGTCTTTTTGGAGGGTGGCAACTTTGAGAGCCTGGATCTGCCAGGCTGACGTTTTCCACCTGAGTGTCTTACTTCCCACATTCACTAAAGAACATTCATCTTCCATGACTTCGTGACTTTCCATAGTGATGTGTTGGGTGTTCCCTTTGTCTGCATGAAACCCATTACGCTCACTTCAGAAAAGCTTCAGATCAATTAGTAATCTCTGCACGTAAACAGTGCATTCCTGCCTTTTCCACTCAAGTTCGCCATTGGGTTAGACGGCTTGTGTCTCAGGAAGGAGTCGATGTATCAGCATGTGGTGCTCATTTCGAATGATGGGGTATATTGCCTAAGGTATTTTTTTGTCTTGGGACAGGCGTGAACATGTTCTTCGGTGAATAGACTGGTCACATGAAGAAATGTTTCACAAATACTATAGCAAACCTGGTGTGCATGCTTCGATCGTGGGTGTTTCTCAACCTTCCTTAAATGTGCATACTAGGAATCCCACATGTCATCCCATATACTGTGGATTATTCTTAGTAAATGGCAGCAGCCAGAAGTCTATTCATTATACGCAGGTAAGTAGTATCCCCCTTGTTCATCCTGCCTTACGCTGCTGGTTCTTTTTCTTCTGCAGATGGTTGTACTGGTGACAAGCAGAATGGCCAGTGTCCATGTGATAGACCAAGTTGGTGAAGGCCTTTCTGCTATTCCTGCCTAGAGCATCTTCGGCATTGGTCAGTGCTGAAAGTTGGTGCGTGGAGGTATAATACTGCAGCCCTGATGAAGGTTACTCCAGGCTCCACAGGCACAATGAAGTTCCTTTATTGCTTGTATTGCCAGGGTTCCAGTAACTGCTACAAGAAAGCTGGGAGAGACACTCACTGGTCCATCCTCAGGCACTCACAGCTCAGGTCTAACTGACATTCAGGGAACCATGCACGCATCGCATCGCATTCACCCAGCATTCTCTGAGCTCCTATTCATCCACATGCACCAACCTGCTACCAGCAGGCAAGCAAGCCACGAGGAACAGTTGCAAACACTACCACAAGCCCCTTGCGCTCCACTAATTCACTCTAGATGTAACACAAGGCTCTCAAATGGATGATTTGTAATGACAAGCACTCTATTTGGACAATGGGAGCCAACAACCAATCATGGGGGTTTTGAGAGATACATATTTTTGCTTTTCCTTTTGTCTGTGAGACCCAAGCTACTCCTCACTGATGAGCCCCAACAAGGGCGAAACATGTCTGGGGTTGCTTGTGGTCTCGTGCAGAAGGGATGTGGCCTAGCAGTTCGGGCTGGACTGCCCCTTTTGGGGTGGGGCCAAGCCTGATTTGCATATGGTCTTTCCCTTCTGTAATGGCTTGGCAGGCGAAGAACGGTGGTCTGGAGGGTTGCCCAGATCATTGCCAGTGGTTAAGAATAAGTCTAAACCTTCCAGCCATCACCTCTTTGTTTTTGCTATGTCACCCCGAGTGGGACGGGTATGTCTAGACGTGGGTCCCGTGCCTGCTGGGCCTAGAGACCCAAGCTACTCCTCACTGATGAGCCCCAACAAGGGCGAAACATGTTTGGGGATGCTTGTGGTCTCGTGCAGAAGGGATGTGGCCTAGCAGTTCGGGCTGGACTGCCCCTTTTGGGGTGGGGCCAAGCCTGATTTGCATATGGTCTTTCCCTTCTGTAATGGCTTGGCAGGCGAACGGTGGTCTGGAGGGTTGCCCAGAGCATTGCCAGTGGTTAAGAATAAGTCTAAACCTTCCAGCCATCATCTCTTTGTTTTTGCTGTAAAATTAAAGGGAAATTAATGATACATTATAATTGCCTCTATGTCATTAACAGAATTCCAACTATCTTCCATGATTTACTTTGAATAATCGGCAATATCTGAACATACAAACAATGCAAGTTATCATGACTATTGATCAGGCTCTATTAACACCGGTGTCTGGTTGAATGAATGCAGATATATGGATTCAGAACTTACTTTGGTGTTGCACCCTCTCAAATGAAATATCATGGGTCATAGGCAGTTTCATTTCATAGTTATTTAGTCAGCAAGAAAAACAGCAATCCAAGCAAAGACACTAAATTGTGTGGTTGTGCACTCATGGCCAATGTGTAACGATAGCAAGCACGCTGTTTCTGCACTGCGTTTTTCAAATTGCAAATGCACATCCCAAAAGGGAACTTGCATTTGGAACAAGAATAGTACATCCATCTCAACAGTAACATCTGCAATCATCTCCATCAGAGCATGGCACTTCCAATGCATGTCCCAGTTTTGCAAACACCGCCCCGCGTGTGTAATGGGCTGTCCTGCTGCCATGGCACTTTCTGTGATGCTGCTCATTTGTCATGCCATCATTTTCTTCATATTTCAGCAGTAATGGCTGGAACTGCCGAAAACATTTCTCAATTATTATACACATCTCCTCTATCTGCATTAAGACCTTTGGTGTATGTCTATTTTTCATGATCACAAAATCACACACGCGCCACTCCTTGCAAGCAAAAGGATCTCCCATCTTGTCATTGCAATCCTGCTCCCTTTATTTTACTCTTGTAGTCTGTATACATAGATGCGTGCTCTGTTAACTAAAACATAAAGCCTCATCACGACTTGGGCGGTAATGCCGGCGGTATTACCGCCGGCGGTATTAGCCCTACCGCCGAACTCCCCAGTGCTAATAGCGCCGGATCACGAGTTCGGCGGTAAAGTAAATCCCATTGAGCCCATTCGGGAATGCCCCATTCCCCATTGGGCTCAATGGGGAAAAATCCCGCCGGCGGTAATAGCGCAAATTTTCGGCGGATTTCCTCCCAGCTCAGAGCTGGGGCGAAATCCGCCAAAGTCCTGAATTGGCGGACCCTTAAATCCGGCAGTAATAGCGCTACCGCCGGATTTAAGGGTTACCGCCAAAGTCTTGATGAGGCCATACTGTAATAGTATGTATATATATGTAATATTTAATAGCAAATATAAGACCATGCATGGAACACTTTACAAAGCTTTTTTGTAACTGCACACTCTTATGTCACTTAAAGTATGCACACATTGTGACTGCGAGGAATTGCGCCTGATTTACACAACTGTAGAAAAAGCCTTGGTTCTATGTCCTTAGCCTGCCCGTTGGATACCATTCCTCCAAAAGACCGCCTTTTCATTGATCAGCTCGGAAATGCTTCCAATGTGCACCTGCCCCAACCTGTGCACTTCCCACCTCCCTACCCCAATCCCCCCACACCTTGGCAAAACACATGTACCGTCTCCTGGGCCCTAAGCTTCTGTCTTCTGGCCTGCTGACCCTCCCCTTCCATTGTGGTCTTCTCAGTGCAGATTTTCCTAAACAGGTTATGTGAGTGGTGGTCCAGGAAATGCAGCTTAGTGACCAGAAACAAAGGCTTTTTGTGATGAGCTACAATGAAAACAGAGGTACATGTGGCTTGATGGGCAAGAGTGGGTATACTGCATAGTTCTAGGTTGATTCAAATGTTTAAACGTTCAACCACCTACATTTCAGGTGGTTCTAAAAGTTCAAACCAAGGTGGAATTTATGAAAAGTTCGAACCACATTTTCAAACCCACTTGAAAAATAAGGGAGCCGTGTCGTTGAACTTCATCAAGTCTTGGTTAGCTTTCAGAGAGGAGGCAGGCTTTGGACATTTGGATAAGTGACACTTTGCAGTATTTGAGTAGGAGTAAGGGTTGCAAGAGGTGGTGATGGTGTGAGGGTTTGGAAACGGTGACTAGCACATTTTTGCAATATGTTTTAATTGTGAGAGGTGACACATTCAGTTTTTCGCCAGTTAACTACACAATTGGCATTAGTGAAAGGGAATGGAATTCATAAAACCTTTGATTGTGTGTGAGACTTCTTGGGCTCTGGTGACAATAACAGTGATGTTTAACAGGACAAAGTTACAGACCTTCAGGGAGTCAAGACATACAGAGTCGAAAGTGAGTCAACTCACTATGCATGCACCTGGGCCGACCCTTGGGTGAATGGAGTAGCACAGTATCCTTAAAAGCAGCCTGTGCTACTAAGTTGACACACTGATGTGACACCTGTGTTGTAAGAAAGCTACAGTCATTCAGGGAGACAGGAGAAAGCTATCAGTTTCCATGTCTTGGACTTTAGAAACTGCACAGGTGCCCATGGGTGGCACTCAGTGCAGGAAGGAGCCAAGAATCCATCATTTCACCTTGTCCTGCTCCTCGCACACTCACATGACATTCATGGTATGAGGAAGTTCCAAACATTCTGGGAGACAGGAGATAGCGGATTGACAGTGTCCTTCCTGAACTGAGCATGTGCAGGGTGCAGAAAGGAGCAGAAAGTTCCTGAGCACAGCTTGGGTTATTGTGACACTTGTGGTGGGAGAAAGGTGTAGACATTCAGTGAGGCAGTAGATACCTATCAGTGTTTGTCTAGTGAAGTGAGTGAATAGCATACATGCGGACAATATACCTGGAGAACTGAACTATCAAGAGGCACAGGGAAACATGGTGCTCATGGTCTCGTTAATCCTGCTGAAGTACTTCTGGTGATTCCAGAATATCACATGGTCAATTGCGGTATCATCAACCAATCATTCCACCCCCACCATGCCCTCAAGACATTCTAAAGCACTTGCAGTACATCAACAGGCACAGGTAATGCACCACAATGACTGTGCGCTAAGGCTTTCAGAGGAGGCTCCACTTTCAATTTCTTCCACTCTTGCAAGGGGAGAGTACCAGATCACATGTAACCGAGATGGGGTCAGAACAAACACAGATTACTTCACTGGAGGTTACACTTGGAAGTTCTAGGCCTCTATCACCTCCACTTCCATCCACTGAGAAGGAGTCTGACACAAATTAAGATGTTTGGAGGACATGGAAGATGAGGATTATCAAGATAAAAATAGGGATCCATCAGCGTCTACACAGGAATGTGCATAGCTGCTGTAGAACATGGACACTAGTGGTGAAGAGCAGCAGGTGCACATGACTACAGACACAGAGGCAGAAGTAGTAGAAGCTTGAACTACACCTGTGTACAACCTCTGGCATATCAGATAGTGCAACACATCATCAGGAGCCACCTAAAAGAACACCACCACTCCCATCATCACCACCTTTAGCACCACATTCAGAAGAGCCCAGCCTGCATGTTGTTGGCCCACATCTAAAGTGTAGCAGTACTTCACACACAATAAACTACAAATGAGTCGGTCCACTTGCCCAATATTCTGAAAGTCTGTGAGTACGGGAAAGGCATTTTGCTGGCCCATGTATTACCGTACACTGTGGTGACTTTTGCTCTTAGGGCTCTGCATAAGAAAAGAGATGCATATAAATGTACATGTGGAAGACTTTATGTGCACATTTGAATGTGGGTTAAGTAAAAGTGGAAACATCCCTGTTTAAACGCACTATAGTTATTTCCCTGACACGATAGCCCTATTTAGTAAAAACGTTCTATCAATACCTTGCAGTGGTATGTTGCCACAACTGATTTATATCATGTGGTTGGTTATCCTACATCTTTGTATATTTCCCTCTATGAGGGGTTTGAGGGGTTGTCCACTCGAGGGTATTTTTTTGATAGCGGCCATGTTCCTGCAGGAGCATGATCTGCCTCACGTCTGTGGTACCCAATGTTTTTAGCCATAAGAGGGTTGGACTCTTTGGGCACCATTCATGGAATATTGTGCAGAGATCCCACAAATCCTGTGTGCGAGAACGAATCTGCATGAGCCTGCGCACAGAATCTGTTCTGCGCTCTGTGCGTATTCATGGAGTTGTTCATGCAAAATAACTGTATATGCAAGTCTCAGCCGGAATGCCCCAACACCCCCCCACTCAAAGCAAAAACAGCCAGAAAAAGCTACCTTTGCATGCTCCCTGGATGTGAATACATGCACCTTGAAAACAGTGCCTGCATCTCAGGACCATGCGCTGGGTCCCCCATAACTGTTACTGGTGCCCCGACAACATGCATTTGATTTGTTAGAACTTGGATAAAACTCTGAATATTTGTGTGCGAACCCCCGTAAACTGTTCCTGCACCCGCTTCACTGCGTACGTGCACCCCTAAGTTAGATTGGAACTCTGGCTGTGTGCCCACACCCCTAAATCTGACACCTGATCTTACCTCTGAGCAGTGAATCCTATGTGCAAGTGTCTGTATGCCTGCCTTCGGGTGGCAGAAAGTGTGAGTTTTTTGCGTGGGTCCATCATTAAGCCTGCATTTTCCCTTGTTTTTCGTAATTTTCCAAGTTGCGCCCCCTTCCCTGCCCTCTGCGCAAGCCACACCCATGCTCTGCTCAGTGTCTTACGCAAGGCACTCGGACGCCGGCAGGGATGTCCTGGGCCTGTGCAAAGTCCCCACAAGTTACGAGCGTCCTCTACTCGCACTCCTCCAACTCTCTGCAGGTGAGCTGCTTTCACAAACCGAGATTTGGGGGTAGATCTATATCATCTGCAGGTGCTTCCCTTTGGAACAGCCTCCCTGCCTCTCTCTGTCTAGCGCCGGTGCACCTTAAGCTCTGGAAACTCCTTAAGACCTTCCTTTTCTCTTCCTCTTTCTCTCTCCCTCTCCCCTGCTAACCTCCTTTCTTTTGTACCACCCTCCTTCTCTTCGCTAACTTTGTTTGTTTTTTGCTGATTGGTTGCTTGGTTCACGTCCAGAGCCTACAGGTCCCAGGATCCCGCACCAGTCTTTTGCACTTGCCTCTGAGCCGCTGCACTTTGTTTAACATTATTGCACTTTCAGCGTACCTTCCTGGAGCAGGGCAACCCCTCTCCACTTAACCCAGTGCCCTGTTGGACCTGACTCTTTCTTCCTCCACATCCCCACCGCTCGTCTCTGCACCTCTTCCTGTACGCATGCATGACCTAAATGTACTAGTTCCAGTTAGTTGTCTGTCCTGACATATCTCACATCTAGAGGTTTCTAGGTTTCCCACCCCTGTTTTTGCCTCCCGACCCCCCCCCTGCCCTCATTGGACAAATATCCTAGTGAAACCAATGCAGACTAACTGAGGCTTGCATTGCCTCACCACACCACTTCCAGGAGCTAAGCAAAGGTGAGAGAGTCATCCCGCTGTGTCTGCCTTTGAAAATAACTTTCCTGCATTTTAAAATCCACTTTACACCGTAGTTTTGCCCCCCCCCCCGAAACCTCTGACCACTGTATATCTTGGTGAGGTTTATGGGTTTCCGGGCCCTCATCCCGCCTCCCGACCCCCCCGCGGCCCTGATTGGATAATTTTCCTAGTGCAACCAACGCTGACTCACTGAACCTTGCATTGCCTCACTGTGTCACTTTCAGAAGCTAAGCCAAGGTGAGAGAGACATCCCAAAGTGTCTTGTTATGTGCCTGCCTTTGTAAAGAACTTTCCTGATTTTTGTAATCAACTTTAAATCAGTTTTGCCCCACGAGCGTTAAGAGCTCTGTATATAGCATCTTGTTAAGGTTTCCGGGTTTCTTATAGATTCTGTTTGTCAGCTATATTGTCAATTCCTGCAATATTGTCTTAGCCAGTCATGTCTCACATCTTGAGAGATTGTGTTAGTCAGCCATATCTCAATTCCTACCATATTGTGTTAGTTAGTCATATCTCACATCCAGGTCGATTGTTTTGGTCAGCTATATCTCAATGCCTGCCATATTGAGTTAGTCAGCCATATTATCAATTCCTGACATATTATGTTAGTCATCTGTGTGGAGTAGGTGGGCACAACCATGTGTTGGGATTAAACGTAATGAAGTTCAATACTATTCTGTGTTATGGTTATATCTGTGTGGAGGAGCTGCTTGGCATGAAAGGATCCTGTGACAGAAGGATCGAAATGGCCCAATCCTTCCCCTGCCCGGCTCAACCTCCACCTCCCTCGTCCCAACCAAAACTCCCTCTGAAAGCTCTGCCCAACCACCATCTCCACCACACTGACCACCCCAAAATGGCTTACTTTGTGAAGTCCCTTCCCATCACTGAGCAATAGACGTCTTGCCCTTTCTCGAACATTCGCCTTTACCCATTTTCCTGCAGACCCCCACCCTATCGCGCACTCTCTCAGCACCCAAATGCACAAAACTCAGTGGTAGACGATGACCCTCCCTCTCTCTCTACTGTGCAAGCCTCACCCACCCTACACTACTTGATCCACCTCCCCTCTCCTTCCCTCACTACCACCATCATCTACCACCCCACCCTCCCACTCCCTTCATGTAGATAGTCTGCCCCTTTGCCTCTCCTTCAACCCCCTTCCTCTCCCCTTTCCCAGGCCCCAAGCATCCTCCTGTAACAACCCCTAGCCACACACCTCTGTACTACCCTCCTCCCCTCACCACCTTGCCTCATCCCTTGAGCATTTTGCCAACACCAGAACTGCCCATCCCATGCCACTGCTGAGTCGAAGACCTCTGACCACCAACCCTCTCTTCTCAGTCCCTAGCAACCCTCAGCCCTTTACCCACCCACTACATTACCCCCTCCCCCTGGCCACCTCTGTCCATCCTATCTCACTGCCCGTCCCAACCAACTTTCTCCCCACCACCAACACCCTACCGCCGACAAAACCAACCGTCCAAGCCTGGCTAACCCGGTCACCCTGGTAAACACTGCTGCATCTACTTGCCTCCTCTTCATTGCCTGCTCTCTAGTCAAGAATAAAGTCAGCATGTTTGATCTCCTAACGTCCAAGAACCCAGAATTTACCTTCATCACTGAAACCTGGTTCTCCAACGACCTCAAGCCAATCGCTCATAAAGTATTCCCACCCGTCTACTCACTTATCGCCCATAACAGACCTTCTAGAGGAGGCAGTTTAGCCATCCTGCACAAAACTCAAATCTCTATCACCTCCACTGAAACACAAACCAGCACAGCCAAATGCGAATCCCTACTAGCCAATCTCTCTCTCATGCCTACCTTCAAACACAGTTTCTTACTGGTCTACAGTCCCCGGGGCTATGACAGAGACCTCAGCAACAGCCTATGCGACTCTCTAGCAGCCATTCTAGTCACCCAACCCGCTCTCACCTTATTGGGAGATTTTACCATCGGGTTTAACCTACCCAACATGTCTATGACTCTACCACGGGTTGACAATCTGGAGGCACTCAACTTCATCCAGCATATCAGAGGACCAACACATACTGCTGGCCACAACCTCAGCACCATTTTGAGCTCCTCCCACCTCATCTCCACATCCATCCCCAACCCCTCATATGGACAGAACATATCTTTCTCCTTCCTCACACCTCTGCCACCCCCAAGCCATCCTCTACCCCTACATCTCAGTTCAAGTGATGGAACAAGGTGAAGGTAAGACTGGACCTGGCCGAGGCATTATTAAGCACCCTCCAGACCACAACTAGACCGGTACCCATATAACTCTTCGACGCTGGCTAAACTACTCCCTCATTCCCCTAACTCCTTCCAGGTCCACTCCCTCCTACAAAGTATCCACACCCAAATGGTTCACCCCCCTCCTGAAGAATCTAAAAATACAAAACTGCTTCCTTGAGCACAAATAGCAAGCTTCCAGAACACTGCCAATCAGATCAGTACTCGCCCACCATCACAGAAACTACAAATCAGAGATCTGAAAAGCCAAAAAAGCCTACTACAATAAAAGGATCCCTAATTGCAAGAGTGGCAGCAGAGAGCTCCACAGGATCATCACTGAATTCCTGACTGCCTCCTCACAAAAGCTCTGCAATTCCCTGCCTAAACACTGCTACAAAACAGCCTTATACAGGACAGCCACCATCAACGCCAAACTTGCACTCCTGTCCATCCACTCTCCACCTGACCCTTCCAACCTCACCGCCGAGAACCCTTCTTTCAGCTCCTTCAACCCCATCTCGAAAGAGGAGTTTATGAAAATACTACCGACCAGCCGACCCTCCGACTCACCACTTGATCCTTGATGCCTTCAAAACTGCACATGTCAAATGTCTGCTTAAAAAATCATCCCTCGGCCCTTGACTACCAAACAACTACAAGCCAATCTCCAACACCAGATTCCTGCAAAACTCATACATCGCACTGCTTACTCACAGCTCAATGCCTTAGTGGAATCTAACAACCACCTAGACCCTGGACAATCAGGCTTCCGTCCAGGCCACGGAATAGAAACCATGCTGATCTCTAACTGGGATAACCTAAAAATGTGACAACAGACTTAATTCCTCTTTACCTCTCTGCAGTGTTTGACACCATCAACCAGACAATTCTCCTTTGGCTGACTACACTCCTTAGGAATATGTGATTCAGCTCTCTCCTGGATTGCACCATTCCTCTCCAATAGACAGCATCCCCTCCACCCCCCTTTACTCTGCTCTGCACTCCCAGTAAACACTGGAGTACCCCAAGGTGCCTGCCTCTCTCCCCTTTCCTTCCACCTTTACCTATCCTCTCTCCACAAGATCATCCTCTCACATATCCTCACTTGCTACAACTATGCAGATGACACACAAATTATCCGGAGAATTCCCAAATCGACCTCACTCCCCTGCCCGGACCTAGCAGCTTGTCTCTCAAACTGCTGGATGACGACTAATCACCTCTTTCTGAACCCAGATAAAACAGAGATCATGGTATCTGGACAATCTGCCCTATTCCCCATCTGACTCCCTAGCCACCCTCGCTTGGCCTCCCACCCACGACCACCACCACTGTAAAAGACCTTGGCTGCACAATGGACTCGGACCTAACTCTATCTCACCACATCAACAATACATCAAAAGCCGGCCATTTCCAGCTTAGGCTCCTGAAGCGTATATATAGTCCCATACCTTACCTACCCGAACAGACTGGCTGCAATTATGTCCATTGTAATGTCCAGACTTGACTATGCAAACTGTGTGCACCGGCCTATCAGTTAAACAAACTCCAAAGACTACAGAACACAACCACCAGACTACTTGCTCACAATTGGACACAGGCCACCTTCAAATTCCTTTGTATTACCCACTGAGCAGTGCACATAGCAGGCCCCAAATTCCTACAAGACAAGATCTCACCCTACCTCCCGACCCGCACCCTTAGATCAAGCACTGTCCTCCTCCTAGTGGTCCCCACCTCCAATTCAACCAGGATTGTGAAGGGTCAGCCTACTCAACCCTCGCACCAACTATGTGAAATTCACTGCCTTCCCGCAATAGATACAGCAAAGACTACATGGCATTCCGGAAGGCACTCAAAACCTCGCTCTTTGCCTAACCACCCAAATTACCACCTACACCGACACCTGGCATGGGACCCGCTGACTACAGACCCCATCATTGACCATCAGGCCTAACGATCTGCAACTCCACTACCTTCTGACCAGATGTGAATCCCAAATCATAGTGGCACCCTGACAGAATTCTGCACCGGACAGAAGGTATTCATCACCTCATCTGCTGGAACTCGGTAAGGCCTAATGCTAGCTATTTCTAGTAATCAGGGGTGATTATGCTAGACTCATAACCCAAGCACCAACAGTCTTGAGCTTGATCAAGGCCATGCAATTATGCACCAGACATTCAGCCCTAGAAGGCTCCTACCTGCTAACGCTACACACCTGAAAATCCCAGACCAGAACTAGATATTGGGGGGCCGTCCAATAGGTAAGTATATAACAGAATCTCCCTCCCTCTGATAATCAATCTAGCAGAACTGAAAACCCACACACTAATTCAGCACTTATGAACTTGATCACTTATCTGCAAATATGCACTATGCTACCAAACCAGGGTCTACCAGCAATTGCTAATCCTACACATCTGAAACTCCCTACGAAGAACTATAGCAAGGGATGTTCTAGCACTTGTTTGTTAATATTCCTTGGTATGTCCAAGAAGAAATACCTATCCGGGATGCGATGCAACAAACTGTAAACTGAGGATAGCGCTAGCAGCTGTGCAATAAGAACATGAGTTTTGGGACTAATCTCCCTGTCTGCAGCCATCAGTCTTCAACAAACAAGTTGACGCAACAAGATACAGGAAGATTCCAGAACCTTGACAGGCACTGCAAGCTGAACAGAAACAAGGTCCCCGGGGAAAACACACAGGCACTCAAACGAACAACTATGCTAACTCTTCCCTCTGCACTAACAAACAATTAGAACGCAGCTACACCCCTCGAATAATTCAGCCTAGCTGCATGCATACTTACACACCTCCACATTCACTTCAACACTTTTCAGAATGCAGCTATACCCATCAAAGTGTGGCCTAGCTGCACACATAAAGCTACCTTCAAGTGCCGTCAGAATGCAGATACCATAGTCCATTCGTCTTACTGCACACATTCTACTGCCCTTACACAGCGACCGCACCACAGCTAGCACTAGTATGCAGCTACATATCACATATTGCACACTGGCTGCACACATACTGCGTACACCCGTTCATGTTGTACTAAACTACTTCTCTCCACTGACCTGGAATGCGGTCTTCGAGGGTGTTCAACCCACAGCGATTTGGAATCATTACAATGGCAAAATACGCTAAACAAATGCCAAATAACATAACATAAAAACCGTCTAACAGCACTCTTTCATTAATGTGTCATATAATAAAAGAAGAATTTCAGCCAAACAGCTTTCTTCAATATATGTACACAGTGCTTTAAGTGGGGTAAGACATTGAGGGGGGGCCCTCGTTTGGGGTCGTGGCTTCCATTGTGGGAGTGGCCTAAAAGTGCACAAATCGTAGTAAGGTGCGCAAACAAATATATAAATGTATTTGAGCATTTATATATTTGTTTGCGTACTACTATAGTTTGTGACTTTTCAAGCTGTCTTTTATAAACATAGACATTTGTAACATATGTCTATGTTTATAAAAGACGGCTTGAAAAGTAGGCATCTTTTATAAAGCGTTGAGGACGGACAAAACCCAAGGTGGCTTTGTCCGTCGACAAAGCTTTATAAAAGATGCCTTGAATTGTGTACGATTCAAGCAGTCTGTTATAAACATAGAAATATTTCTACGTTTATAGAAGATGGCTTAAACGTACACAGTTGAAGGCATCTTTTATAAAGCCTTGCCAAAGGAGAAAGGCGCCTCGAGCTCAGTGATCTCTGCTCTGAGCAGAGATCACAGACCCTGAGGCGTCTTTCACCCTCTGCGAACCCGCGGGCTCCGTGATCTAATCTGCATATTTGATCATGGAGCCCGCGGGTTCGCTGAGGGTCAGTGACCTGGCGAGGGAAAACTAAAGGACTCTAGCTTCCTCTGATGGCCCCTCAGATGAGGGGTCATCAGAGAAAGTTACAGTGACTGACGGAAGTGCCAGCCAGGCACAGCAACGGTGTGCCTGGCTGGCACTTCTGTCAGCTTGCCTGACGTTAAAGTGGTGGGCGCATCTCCCGTCGCGGCTGCGGCCGCGGCGGGATAATGCGTCCTGCCATGGCGTGATGAGGTCGGGGGGCCCCGGCAGGGCCCCGGCTCAGCCCCACTTTTTGGAGACTGCCGGGGCCCGGCCCCGGCAGGCCCCGGCCCACTTAAAGCACTGTATGTACACTTACAAAAATATAAATAAGAGCAGAAAACTAACGGCGCCAGATGTTGCACACACCTTGTTGTGACACGGGGCACCAATGTCGGTGGCACAAGAATATGGGCACAGAAGGGACACTGGCACATATGTTTATATCCTGTAACTAAGCTTCATATCTATAACAATGCCACAATGCCTCCGGGCTGTTGCGCGCTCTACAAATGTGAATAAATAGTTATGTTTCTATACAAGAATCCCGTCCACCTCTTTTCCCAGTCAAACCAATAGTTTTGACAGCCTTATATGTTGCTACAACTATTAGCTAAAACCTAAAAATGACCAAGTTACACACATCTCCCAGACTCCACATGTAGTACTTGTTAAATTGTTTAATACGTGCATAGCCCTTTGTGGAAGTGGTCAAAGAATGTCACTATTTGATAAAAGGATTGTCTGTCTGCCACAATCATTGTAACATTACATATCTTTTCTCTCAGAAAACCTTAAAAACTGCATAACAACCTGCTTCTGTTCTCCTCTTGATGGGAAGAAAAACAAGCCATTGCCAAGAAATGTGGATGTTGTATCCACATGTGTACTTTCTCTGGATACCCAGTACTTTTTCTGAATCCATTACATTTTCTTACTTTTAAGGTGATGCAAATTTAACAGGTACTTCTTTGAATGCACCAGACCTGTGGACATGCAGCGTTCCATTCAGATTGGCCCCAAAGCTTTGTAAGCTTGAATGAAAGGATTAGGGGGTAAATTTGACTGAAGACGCTTTCAGATGTTCTTTGTGATAGACATACATAGTGGTTGTGCCGAACTGACTTCCGCCCAGCAGGAATACAAGAATGAGTCGAGGCTAAAATAGCCACTCAGCCATTACTCCTTCACAAATCAAGCACCGGCACACACTTAAAGGTAAAACAGGCACATTTAAGAGACATCCTGTTTAAAAGCGCACTTGTTGAGGCAGCAGGTGAGGTTAGGTGTAAGTACCTTTATTTAGGTCTTCAGGCAAAATAGATAAGGAACAGGGTAGTACAGGAGCTTAAAGTATAGGAGATAAGCAGGAGAAAAGCAGACGTGAGTAGAGGTGAGCCCACTGGCTCCCACCACCCGGGCTACATCATTGTAACTACCTGAGCTACCTGGAACTCATAGCTTCAAATGAACCCATAACAACATCCCAATCACTCAGGAACATTCTTAGCATGATATAGAACCGTGACATCTTCAGATGCATTCAGGCACAAAGGATATAACAACTGCCTTTGCCTTTTGTGGTAATGTTGGCTGAGGTAAGTCTATGCTCAGAAGAGGGCTGTGAATGTGATTCAGTAGTGACTCAAACAACACAGTAACACAGTCCAAATAAAGGAAATGTCAATCCAGGCTCTATAAAAATATACTTTAATCAAGCACACCATCTACAATCAAACTAAATAGAAAACACTGTACAACACCAAGCATTGAGGAAAGAACAGAGAAGATACAAAACGTAGAACAATGTAGCACTCTTGGCATGAAGACAAACCACAAAAAGGATATGTCTTTGTAAGAAAAAGGCAACAAAGTGAATAAACCAGTCCCTACGGCCCAAAATGGACCAAGGCTCAGTGATTGGCTGACAGTACCTTGATTTCTGGTCTTTGGCCGTTCAGGAGTGATGGGAGCAGCTAGAGCGCCATTCAGGTATGTTGGTTCGTGTGTGCCCAATCTGCAATAGGGCATTGAGCAGGTTTGAAAGTGGTTGCTCTGTGCTGTTCAAAGGCAGCTATCAACAAAGCAGGTTGGGCCGCTCACCAGGATCTACTTCAGGTCGAGCCAGGATTGAGTCGGGTTGTAACCACTGGGAAGTGTTGATGAGTGACACTCTAGCGGCTCTAGTCAGTGGGCAGCAAGGGTTGAAAGAGTGATCCTGTTGCTCTTTTGTGCATTTCGGCAAAGCAGCAGTTCAAGGTCAAGTCGGATTGAATTGTGGGGTAACCCCTGGTTTGAGCTTCAGTCGTCAAGTGATTCCCAAACGGTTGGAGTCGGGTCCCAGCGCTGAGCGGTTGATATGAGCGTAGCAGGTAGCAGGCACAGTGAGTGCATGATGCAGCATCGAACAGGATCGAAATTCAGACATTTGTTCAAAGGGTTGTTCTGGGTTACTGAGATCCAAAACTTGAAATTAGGCGCTGGCAGGGGAGTTGCTAGGTCTGGAAAAGACCCGGGGCTAAGCTGATGTCAGAACTGTTGGGACTGGGGGCTAGCTAGTCTTTTGCCTGTAGCTCCTGAGATTCTATCCGGGGCTACAACCAAAAGATCAGGGGCTATAGCCCCCTTAGCCCCCCCCCCCTAGCAACGCCCCTGGGCGCTGGACAGTGGTTCCTTTGTATCCAATGAGTATCAATTTCCACAAACCTTAGGTGTTTGCTCACTGAAGCAGAACACCGCGAGACCAGGAGACTACACAGACACTCACCCGAGAGTAAGAGGTGTCACCCTCTACCATTGCTGAACATAAGAATTTCAATTTCAAACATCTGGGAACACGCTAACCCTACATTTGCCTTGAGAAAGACCTCAAAGGTTGAAACCTGTGTCGGCACTAATGGAATAAAAGTATATCACATACTCTGTACCACATATGAAGTTTTAGCAAAAAATATGTTGGTCACAAGAGTGACAACCAATGTGTGAATTACTGAAGGAAAAATAAATCAACAAATGTTGCAAACACCTAACGTGTGTGGAAATGTATACTCATTGAATACAAAGGAACCACTGTCCAGTGCCTAATTTCAAGTTTTGGATCTCAGTAACCCAGAACAACCCTTGCAA
This sequence comes from Ambystoma mexicanum, assembly GCF_040938575.1. Classification (NCBI taxonomy): domain Eukaryota; kingdom Metazoa; phylum Chordata; class Amphibia; order Caudata; family Ambystomatidae; genus Ambystoma; species Ambystoma mexicanum. The sequence continues at coordinate 142,878,823 of NC_090924.1, forward strand.
ACATTGGGACCTTAGGAGCTTGGTCCCTCTGAGATCCACCTGACAAGCGGCATGCAACGTAAAGAAGATAGCAACGCAAAGAAGATAGCAACGCACACACTAGCGCAAGACCCACAGTCCTAACAAGCTCTCAAACCACTTTAACTTGTTTGAAGGCTCAGAGGAGTGCAGAAAAGCAGTACTGGTCGAATCATCGACATCAAACATGGCTCGCCGTCAGTTTGACCAGTGTTGAGGCTGTAGAATAGGGAGCCTTAGCTGTATGATCCTCCAAATGCTGTGAGACCCACTCTAGGGAGTTCCCTAACTGGATGAGTTCATTCAGGGTCTGCTCTCCCATCTTTAGGAGATTATGTTGCAGAGTGGCAGGTCCTGGTCTAAAGCAAGAGTTGCTCCATTTTACCCTGGGAGTGGACAGGGGCAAAGCTTTCCTCTGCCTTTGACTACTCTTTATTCACCTCAGTCATTGAGGGCTTTGGATAGTACAACTCTCCCAAAGGAGATCCAGTGAAGCCACCTCAGGTGTTGTTCCAAAGGGTGAATCAAAGAAGTGGTGTGAGACCCCATCCTTCAAAGGTAAAAGTCCACACATGATTAGACTAAAGCTAGTCTACTTTAGGGGTCTAATCCCCTGCTCTTGGAATTAGTGGACTTTGCCCTTCTAACAGCACACCTAAAGTGCTTTCCGCGAGGTGAATTGTAGGGGACAGAAGAAGAGAGGCACAGAGAAACAAGATGGTAGAATCCTTTCCCAACTGTACAGAGCTCTACCTGTCTACACTAACCCCTCTCTCTTTCTTTCTCAATAAGATGAAATGCCTTTAGATATGCAGTACACTGCTGTGAGGCTTCTCCCTGGGAATGGGTGTGCTCCTTTGATACCTAGGCCCAGGACAGCTGCCTGTTGTGTGACTGTCTCTGGGGAGGATCTTACCTATCCTCACAGAGAGCTCAAAGAAGAGGCATGATTATTCAGGTTCCTGTCCCGTCACTTGGCAGGATCAGCCCGTCAGGCCAGAATACACATCACCTTCCACAGCTGAGCTGGCTCACAGCAGCTCACACATGTGGATATCAAATTGGATGTGTTTGCAATGATTATGAGTAGCACCATGCATCATGCCCTAACAAAGGCATGGCCTATATTTCGAGTTTACCCTGCCACCAGCCAGGGCTATTTATAAACATTGTAGTTTTGGTATAAGGCCGCACATCTCAAATGCAGCCCCTGTGCTAAAGAGACTTGGCTGTCACTGCAGCTGTCAAATGGGAACCTGTGACCTCTGACCCTTCCCCGTGCCACTGGTAGAGCAGGCACGGCAGATCAGAATGCTGATGCAGCAGGTTACAGGTATACACTATGGTATTTGCATGCAGCTTATGAAAGTAACATCTGATTAGCAGATCGCCCTTACAGAGATGTTATTACCTGCATCACTGTATTAGTAAAAAGCAAAAAAAGCCCAGGCTTTACACCTGTGCCAGATGGTAATTCCTCACAGATGTACATAAAAATAGACAAATAAGAGTATGTTTATTGTGCGTAAGGAATTTTTGCCCTCATGCTAATTGGATTTGACCCAATACAAAGTGTCAGTAATAGCTCTCAATACGTCCAGGGATCTCACAGTTCTAGCTTTTTCATGGAAGATATGGAAAATTAGAATACAGTAAAAGTAGAATATCGAATAGTCACAAAAAAAGACTCAGTGCAATGCAAAGTAATTAATGTGTCACTCATTCCCAGAAGGAAAACCTCTATTTAAATCACCCAGGTGTTTCCTCCAGGCATATGACTAACAGGATGCAGCTTCAAGCGTAATTTTCTCACATTGTTTGAGGAACCTATATTGGAAGTGAATGTGAAATCTGACAAAACGATAAGGGCACCGAGAACACAATCTATTTTTAAAAAAGGCATTGCAGTGACAGATGCTTTAGGTTACATTTTCAGGCAAATGACACATTCCTGAAAAGAACCACGCAATGAATAGCAATTTTGAACCATGCGCAATACCCGATTTTATCCCTGTAAAGAATACAAAGTACGGAAGGCGTGACAGACACAAATAATGTAACTTTATTGAGGGAAGCAGCACCTTGCTTTAGAAAGCTGCTTAGGGTGCAATGTTGCTAATTGTCATATGGTGCGTTAAAATGATGCGTACAACATCTCAATCATGGTTGTAACGCCATGCGCTGTTTTGATCGATTTGTCTCACAGAGGATTGGCATGGATCGGAAAGACCCTCTCCATTTCCCCATATGCTTTGTGATACAGATATAAGAGGATCTCCACCCGCATCTGATTTTTATATGGAGGGAGATGCTTTGGATTCTTCTGGAATCTGCATGTTTTTTTCCACATGAAAAAGTGAGGTGGGCTCAATAGGAATCCATGTTTTTGCCCCCCACCATGCACGACCATGTTGGGTGGCATTTCTGACTGTGTGCATGCATATGTGTGGGCCGGACGGATAGCTCAGGTGCAACGTGTTGGTCTTGGAAACCAGTCAAAATCAGAGTGGCACGGGTTGAGTGCCGGGCCCACGCTTAGAAGCTCAGCATGAAGCGCAATTTAAAAGCTCAATTTATTTTAAAATTGTGCGGAATAAATATCCAAACAATCAACGTCACACAGAGTGGACTTGTCAATAAGTCATAAAGGGACGAGGGTATCTCAGAGTTGTTGGCACGGGAACCTGAATACTAAAAAATACAGGAGACCATGGGGCAGCCAATGGGGGGAAGACGTAGTAAGGGAAAGGGGATGGAATGACAAAGGAAAGGTAGGGTAAAGAAACATGCACATATAACAAATCAAAACTGATAATACCTCACACCTGAAAACCAGATCCTGCCTCCCTATCATATAAATTCTACTCAGCACCCTAAACCTGTCATCTTATTGCATCGGTTGCAAATTCATAAGACTCACAAAGCACTGAACATACGAAGGTTAGAGATCATGACTTGAATACCACGAACACCAACAACCCACTCCTACTACACAGAATGGCATAAGCAAAATGAGACAAACAAGGGAATTCCCTGTAATGACATGAATATAGACACATGGCCCTAATGGGCAAGCAGAAGCCACGACACATGAAACATAATACGATACATGGAACATGAAGATTTCCCAATAAGCCTCTTGTGTGATATATGGCAATGAACTGGCCTCTAAGGTTCTTTTAACAACTCAATGGTGAGCCAGTCCTTTCTTTTGTCTTAGCACAGAATACCATTCTGTACAGCCCTGTAGGCATAACCCAACATGCCTTGAATATCAGAATATGAAATGTTATGCATCAGTGGTTCGTTTTGCACACCCTCAAAGCCACCAGCAATTAAGCATATTACATATACACGGTTTGTTTTGTTAGGCAACACTTAACTGAATGCTCAGATGCCTCCTGAGGCCGTCCGAGCCTGAAGAAATGCATCAGAGTTGAGCCTGGCCGCCTCCTATCACCGCTGCGACCCAGGCTGCAATATAAGCATATTACAGGCACAGTTTGAGGGGGGACAACACTTAACTGAATGCTCGGATGCCTCGTGAGGCAATCTGAGCCTGAAGAAATGATGTGAGGTTGCACTTGTCCGCCTCCTTTCACCTCCGCGTCCCAGGCATCACACAGCACGGCTCCCGGAAGGATCTCTGGAGCCCCAAAGGAAAAGTCACCATCCGCGTTCCTCCAACATGCCCCAGCCTCACCGCCTAGTCCGCCTGTCAGTCCGCCGCCGCCCGTGCTCCATAACATTAATCAACAGCACCGGAGCACTGGCGGTTGACAGTTATAAGCCCACCCCTAGATTGCCTGCATCTGCTAAACGGCGCGCATGCTGAACTACACCATATTCCATTGCCTACTGGGGAATGTAGTTTTCAGCCACTCACATCATCTTTACACTCCTTTTCCGACCCAAACCCTTAATTCTGACAGGACTGCTTAACATATAGTCTACATTTAAGAGGTCCTCTTCAGAAAATGTGCAGGCTCTACAGAAAGACTGTTTCCAAACTTTTAAGGAACATGCATTCACTACATGCATCTCGTGAGGATAGCTCAGGGTCAACACGCTCCCCCTGGAAGCAAGACAACACGGAGCAACACAGGTTCGATCCCCGGGTCCATGCTTAGAAACCTCTGGCAATATAAATAACGTGAGCAATGACATCAACATCGACAGGAAGAAATTATTGACAAAAGAAAAAGAACTGATCTTTTTAACAAGATGTTGCGAGACGGGTCTCAACGAAAGAGTTGAGTGAGGTAATATGGATCAATGGTAATGGATGCTACAATTTGTACCACATTGAGTCTTGTATCACATCGATTAGGTATATAATGAAGCATTAGATAGATGAGAAAATACCATAATAAAGCATAGTGAAATAACAAGAACGACGTGATCCCAATGTGGCTATAGAACAATAAGTACTAAGAAATGTAGGGTCCATAATGCAACATGTCATAATCATATTCCTGATGTCTAATAATAATAAAATGAAGTTTTGCCCTAAAAGTGACTCACAACAAAATGCCTTTGGAATCCATTTTCTTGGCCCCACTTTCGGATGCAGCGTGTGAAATCTGGGAAAACGTATGGGCAAACGCATGTTGAGTGTGGCATTGCGGGATCAGGAAACAGGAGCTCTTCCATTTGTGCATAGCCGTTATTAACAGGTTAAGCAAACATGGAGAGTTGTGAAGATATGACAAAAAGACCTATGATTTTTGAATGATGACGTGACGGTGCGTGATTGGCTAAATGGAGCTGCGCGTAGCAACAGAAACGCTGAAAAGAATATGGAAATAGCAATACGCCGGAAAGAGGAATCAGCTGAGACGCGGATAAGTGCTTCCGGATGAAAAAAGAATCAACAGACGTCCATCGACAGAGGCGATAGAATGTCGGCAGCGACCCGTGAGACGGAGCGATCCAGCCCTCGAGATGGAAGGTAAGTAAAATAATGGGAGAATATTAACGGTAGGCTATAGGAGAGCTACAAAATAGAGTGGGACGTTTAAAAATTAAAAATGCCTTCATTTTGCCTCAGTAGGTTCTTGTTTGGGATAGAAAAACCAGAAGCTGACTAAAGATACTGTGGGAACCTGGGACATTTGAGGTTGCAATCTCAAGTAAGTGACAAACTTCAAGTAGTAAAAGGAATGAGAGTCCTCTTCAAAATTTATAGTCAAGGACGCGGGATGTAATACTCGTTATTGTGTCCATTTTTACCCTGATTTTGTTAGAACAAAAGAAAGAACCTACCTCAAGCTAAATTCCTTGAGGAGCTAGGACTAGCTGGACACTGCCAACACAGTTGACTGGAAAATAGGAGCACATAACTAAGGTATATTTCCTTTGGTTATAGAAACAGTTGTGTTGTGCATGTCACACAAAGGATAAGAATGATTAATCCAGTTGTGATTGGGTGTAAGACATATCCTTGTATTTATATGTTTTTGAAATAGGTGAATACAGAAAGATAATACACAAGTACCATGAATAAAGGAGCATCCAGAGACAGACACCTGGATGGATGATAATAAGCGACTTGCATACAAGAGCTAGGAGGTAAATAGTGTACCTCCGTAGCAGTATGGGTTTTTAGAAACTAAATGTGTTAGTAATGCCCTTTGAAGAACAGGGGAACTACTGCCAGATACAAATAGGATGGGTCACCCGGCCAATGGTATACCACCTTTAGAAATAATGTTGTGCTCTGATAATGTTCTCCACCAAGTCGTGAATGTTAGTGTTTAATGACTGAAAGAAGATTTTCTCTTTCATGGTAAATGATATACCCTAGATGTAGTAATAAAACTACATTGAAGTTGGCTAAGTAACTAAACCCATTCTTCATAAACTTGCTTCTCGCAGATATCCTTTTGGAATTCTGGCCCAGATATGAAATTGATGGGAGTTAAACATAAGAGCCTTGACCAAGACGTTTAAAGAATAGAAGAAGACCTAATGGTCAATACATAATAGACTGTTGTAATGCAGAAAATAAACCCCTGAAGAATTTCCTGGAATTGTGAAAATCTATAAAGGAAAGAAACATGTTGGGTAGTGTGGATTGTAGAATGATAGGATGTATGAATGACATAAGTGTGAATGAATAGAATGCTGCATTGGGGACTTTAGAGTACCCAGCTAGGATAAGTGATGACATAAAAACAAACTGTAAATTGAAAAACCTGGCCTCCTTTTTTGATGAACTAATTAACAGTGAATCTAGGTATTAGACAACAGAGTGTTATGTATGTTGTTCTGGGGTCAATAGTGTCAATAGTGCAAATAGTAGTGATAAATGTGCAATAACTGGTCTTAGAAAAAAGTGCAATATTTTGTATTAGAGATAATGATTAATGTATTTTTATTGATGTTTTTATTGAAAGTAAATACATTGTTTTTTAATTAAAAAACTTGTTGAAAAGAGTATATTGTAATCTAATGAGTTAAACAGCAGACATGACTGGGTCAGAATGAGGTACTGGAGAAGCAAGGGACCCTTTAAGCATTAGTGTGGTATGTTTAGTCTCTTGACTCGTTGAGGGTTGCTTTAAAGAGGTCCAGATAAATATTCCCTCTAGTCTCTCAAGGTTTTGTATATAATATAAATAACCTATCATATCATATCATAACAAGTGAGCAGACAAACTGCATGGGCATGACGAAGTTGCTACAATCCACAACACAACCAGCATGATGGGCATCATGGTTTCACATACAGTACTGGGGTAAGAAAGAACTCTGCTCAGGTACATGTGTGGGATAGCCAAGCAAGGAAATACCATATCACCTAGCATCAGATTCACAGAGGACATGGTTCTACCAGAGCCGTTTCCACCACGCCCCTGTCTCCATCACCTGTGCCTCTTTCACCTGATTCAGAATCTTGGGGCTACATTCATTGTTATACGCTATCACACTATCTCAGCTCCAAGTAGCAGTGGAGTTAATCTATGGGACCATGTTATAATGCAGCAGGAGAAGTTCAAAATCGTGTGATAGGTATGATCTGGCTGAGAAAAGATACCAAATACTAGGATGTGATGGGAACAGTGCTCGAAATGTGTCAGTGGGTCACATCACTTGACTTCTCTGAATAATAGTTTTGTACATATTTAAACTACGTCATAGATATTTGCAATATATAGTAGACATACAATATCAATGTCAAAGTTGTTAGCCCACACTATAAAAAGATGTAAACGTCATGCCCTCAACATTTGAACAATTTCATGCAAAACACATCATTAATATATATTAACACTTTGCTTGTGCACGTGGGAACGATAAAAAGACGACGGGTAGAACATTTTATTAGAAAATAGGCTGTGCTCTACACTAATCTGTGTTATAACATATCTGTCATATTGGTCCAAAACATTAATTAATGAATGGTTAATGAGGATGTCAATCAGTGCTTAGCAGCAGCCACCTTTCTCTTTAATGCCTGTGGTATCTAGTCAAAATGGTTATTCATCCAATAAAATATGGGCTTCCCATACTATTAGTGATTATACAACTAATAATGCAAAAGGATTACTGAAATGAAATGGCTGCCTTCACAACCTCTGGGCGCATGCCAAGGAATTGCAGTTTCGTGCTCTTTCTGAGCCAACATAACCCTTAGGGGAGAAGACATAGCAGTGCCCAGTGGAGTAACTTTACCGAAAATGTTGGGGGTGACATGACAACTGAAGGAAAGGAGCGTGGCTGGAGGAAGGGTGTATGTTGGCTCTGAGGGATAATGCTAAACTACGACACCACAGGAGTCCCTTTATGATGCTCTGTTATAACTTGCATAAACTGTGGCATATCTTTAAAATTAAATAGTAAAGACACGCCAGTCTTCTGAAAGTTATAACACCAAAGTAATTCACTGCATTAACAACAGTAAAAAATGCCAGTCTAGCCAATTAATAACATACCATGCTTGCTTTATGAAGATGCCCAGAATAAAGTCATGTCACAGTAGGAAAGGCCTAGACTGGCTGTCCCAAAATGCCAGTCTGAGTCTAGCCATGTAATATTTCATATTTGCCTTTCTAATGCCTATAAACAAATGCTGCACCTGCCAAGCGCCTCTCGCGCACACATATATATATATACATACATACACACACACACTCAAAAATCATACTCATTCACAATGGACGGCATCAGGTCCTTTCAGCGTTTTCAAATAAAAGAGGTCTCGATGTTCAGGGGTGACCCCCAGCACCTGCCTGATGTTGCCAGCCAGCACTCAGCAGTCTTGTAACCCAGCAATATATTCATTTATTTCAATTTTCGTTCTGGTGTTTCAAATGTGCACTTTGCAGTGCTCGCATTACAAACTCCATTTTCTCTTCCCATGGGATACACCGAAGTGTTATCACCTCATTGCCTTCTAACACTGGTTCCTCCACATCAGCCACTTGCTGACAAAGAAGTGTTTAGACCTCTTGAGTGGGCATTTAGTGTTTAACCTCCCTGCTGGCGGGCCGGCTTGAGTTAATTAGCAGCTATTAACCTTATCTTTGTCACAATTGAGTGTATGCACCGGATGGGTGCTTCAGACTTTTTTCACTCTAAGCAGGGGGCCACCAACCATCATGTTGAAAATGGGACCCCACACATCTTCATTACTGCCTGCAACCCACCCAGTGACGCATAACATTCACAAACTCATTCCACCCAGAACATACAAACAATGCATTATTTTGCATTCATTCCGACACAAAAGTCAACACACATATGCTTGCACATTCACACACACATGTACCCAGCATCTCCATTGCAATGCACTGTGTGCAGACAACATTCACATGTACATTACATACACAATAACACATGCAAACAATGGCACAACAGCCATTGAGCAGACCATGCCTTATCCCCCCGGGCCCTGACACCCGAAATGCTGGGCTACTTTGACTTGATCTGGCTGAAGTACATTGCCATGGCAGGACAGGACCTGACAAACAGTGCTTGGGTGGGAGGGGGATGCTTCTTTAACAAGGGTCTGGCAATTAGTAATAATTTAACACATTTCATTGTTACAACCTGAATTTGTATGCATACAGTTTTAGGCAATTGAAATCCTGATGGGTGACTTGCTACTTGCATGTCAGGGGAGTGAGCAGGGCATGGGAGACAGAAGGCAGCTCATTCTCACAGTTCTTAAGTGTGTGTTTCTGACACGGAGAGTCAACACCTTTTAACATTCAAGCTGACTAGAATAGTCTAATTAGAATATGCAGATGCACCCACAAAGTTTGCTCCTCTCCCGGCGACTCTTGCAGTCTCCAAAAGTTAGCTCCTCACTACCGGGTTAGCCCGCAGTCAGGGCCGGCCATAGGATTTGCGGGGCCCCGGGCAGCAAAATATGTGTGGGGCCCCTCGCAGAAAATTGTGTAAAAAAATGAGTCAATAATATCCGTAGGGATCAAATAACTGACATTCAATATCAATTTCTTCTGTTAATATTACGGTTGTAGCAACATCAGAAGTGAGGCTTATTGTGGAGTAACCGACCGAGTGAGCTGAATCATTTGTAGAGGTGGGGACCCCAACAGAAAATACTGTGACCAGGAAGAGCGGGGCAAAGAGTAATGAAGATCACCAGTAAGTAATCCAAACATACCTAATGTGACTACACATTCCAAGGGTGTAAGGGCTGGAATTGATCCTGGGCCAGACAGGGCAGATTGCGTTTGCTGCAGAATAGTGCAATTGTAAAAAAGTATTTTTGCCGGATTGGTACTGAGGCGGTCAGAGTAAGCAATTCTGCAGGTCTTCAAATGTAATAAATAGAACTCAAGCCCAGAAAAAAGTGTGGGGGATCATTAATATACGCACAGGGACTGAACCTATCCTAAAGTGGAACACACAAATTTAATTCAACTGGCCTTTCCTAACAGAAGAACATTTGAAATTTGAAATCAGCATTGTCATTCACAAAATGAATCAATATCATAGAAAAAAAACAGCTAGAGGACATTTTTCTAGAACACTGCTGCAAAGTATAAAAGATGTGACCCCTTTTAACCCAAAAATCTATATCGAAATATTCTATGGAAAGCAAAATACCATTACAAGACATGTGCTTTGAAGACGCTTTCATGTGGTTTTGTGGGTTCAAATCCTGGTGGATGAAAACTTGAACAAACAAGCATTTTTTAGTGCTAGCCTCAAAAACACCCAAGGGGGGTGGAGTCGGAACTGTGAAAAAAGTGATCGGACGCTGTCAACCGACATGTTATCTCAACATGTACCCTTTAAATATACACAGGACCAGATAGAACATCTTCAGTCCAGTAACCTCTCTTCTCACATCCGTGGACCTAGTAAATCATCACAACAAATATGCCTGCTGATCCTTTCCACCTGCTCACCATGACATTTGGATTTCAACAATACTCTGTTTTAAAAATCGGACCTGAGAAGTACACACATCACAATTAAAGTACTCCATCAATATAGTTAAATATGTCAAACAATAAGAGTACAAATGTTGCGTTATTTTCACCCATCTTGAAGACTACAAATAATGGGATGCAATTCCACAAAATTATGAAGAATGGCTTGTAGGATGTTGTAGGCCCACTCCCCGACTTAAGAAGAAACAAGAAGAAATAAGACAAACCGTAGGGAATGAGACCAGGAGGACAGGCTGCAAAAGTTTATCCTTTTTATATAAGAGTTGGCATCCAGAGAACTCTGCTGCCCGAGAGCGCTGTGGCAAACATTAAAAAAGTAGCAGCTTAAAAAGGCAAATCTTGTCATACATGACATCAGTATATAGGGGACTACATTGACACAGGATTGGGTAGAACAATTAGATACATATATTATCATGTAATGTTGCTTCCGCTGGATTGGTTGTTCAGTTGGCGGGAGGGTTTGTCCCACGAGGTCCAGTTGCCTGTGTCCGGGCGGGGTGAGGGTGAGGTCACGATGCAGCAGGGCAGATCCTAACTAATCTAACATAACATATTGTTTTAGACATGCACTAAATACCAGTTACTGAGGCTCCTTTGAGCAAATCATTATACTCTATAAATTCTAAGATTACAACAACATCATTATTTACTGTGGTTTTAGGGGGTTTATCACAACTCGGGAGGGCTCGGTCCAGGTGGGTTCATTGATCATAGGGTAGGTCTAAACGCATCAAAGAGACTGGGGGGAATGCTGACATTTGTTAGTATTGAAGTGCAATATACTGTGACAGAGGTTGACTTTTATTAGTCGTGGCACACTGGGGTGGGCTTTGCACTGGGGTTACATGTCTGGCACATCAAGAGAATACCTATCGGGGCAATGGGGTTGCATTGGCAGTAATTTTCCAGTGCCGAGGATAAGGGGGACATAGGCAGGTTTTGTGGAGATGGATGTTTTTGCAAGGCATGGTTCGAGCCAGTTCACTCGCAGGACAGTGATCTCAGAGGAAGGATGAGGCGTTACATTTATATTGTTGCAATTACCTCCGGCTCAGGCATGAGAACGGGGCTGCAGAGCCTTGAGAGACAGAGTGAAAAAGGTGGGGCCTTTTGAGAGCACTGTGCGCGGCGCTCCAGAGGGGAGAGAAGCTTTCTCCTAGTATTGCAGTGAGGCCTAATCCAAAGATGGAGTCAGAGGTGTCCAAGATGGATGCTGAGTGTCGCTACAACAGCCCCTCCTGCGTCGTCATCAGCACAGGGGCTGGTTATGTACACAGGGGCAAAAAGGAGGCATCCCCCACTGTTGGCCGAGCAAGTGGCATATACCTTAGACTGAATGAGTGAGGGGGGGCCCGATTGGCCCTGCCACTCCCACACACTGTCTTTGAAGAGTTAGTTAATCATAACAAAAGAAAAAGCGATATGGTGACCTTTTGTATCGTTTGACAAAGGCATGCTATATATGATGCGAGTAAAAGGTGAAATTCTCCCCAAAAAATAACAAAACGTATTTAACACACTAAATGTGAGCATATGAATACTATTAATGAATACTATGAATACTACCCAGTCCAGCACCCTGGCAGTGGCTGCTGGCTTTGAGTCGGGCCACCAGCCAGGGTGAGGTACTGAGCCACACAGGGTATCCCTGCTGCTCGCTTTAGGTAATGGAGAGCGCGAGCCTGGCTCGGCCGCCCAGCCAGGCTCGCGCTGTCCAATTACTTGCTTGATGCAGCGGCTGCAATGTGGCTCCGAGGTCCTGCCCAGCCCTGTCCCTGGCAAAAGATGGGGGGACAATTTGGCCTGCCACAAAAGTTGGGGGACTTGTCGTCCCCCCCCCCCCCGTACGCCCCTATAATTACGCCCATGGCAGTGCCAAGAGATCAGCTTTATACACCAGATGGGTTGACTTTGATTTACGGTCTGAAGTTGAAAGCCAAACTGTAGGTAATAGCACATACGCTGTCAAAGCACAACAGCACTATACTAGGCTTACTTACTATATTCCCATGTATAAGTAGAATAAACACAAGGAATATAGTTGAAATAAAGAATGAGTTACCTCTGATTGGGTACTTGAATACCATGGTATTTGTTCAGAAACTTAAGATGGAGAAAAATGTGTGTGCCAAAGTTATAGTGATTACGTTTCGATGTGGTGCTGACAGCTCTATTCCGCCTGCAAGATAGAAGCTGCTTTCTCCACCACTTCTAGGATCCCAAGGAATATCTAAAAATGGTCAGAACGTTTTACACATTCTTTCGATTTCCAGCAGTAGGTTGTCAGCAGTGCTTAATTTGAATGGTGTTTGCCAGGACTTAGCCCTGGCACATATTTATTTATTTTAATTCTTTGTGATGCGCCACATCGCTTGTAGGCCTCAACGCGCACAAAAAAGACAAACAGCAGACAATGGGAGTGAGTGAGATAGATTCAAAAGCAGAGTAAAAAAAACAGGGCCTAAGTAGCCCTGAAGAGGAAAGTTTGTAGCTTCTTTTTTAAATCAACCAAGGATGTGATGCTTTTAAGATCCAAAGGAATTGGAATCTAGGTGGCTGGAGCCAAGACATCAAAGATTGTTTTTCCAAATGTGGCTAGTCGAAACCTGAGTTGGCAAAGTTTGGCCTGATCAAATGACCTAAGAGATTGTGTTGACACGTACCTCTGAATCCGTTCAGAAAGATAACTGGGCGCGACCCGGGTCAGGCACTTGAAAGTGAGTGTAAGGATCTTGAAAGACACACAGTGCTTGACTTTCAGCCAGTGCAGATTTTCTTTGGCTGCGGTAATGGACTGCCTGTTAGAGATGCCCAATACTGCTCTGACTTATGTCTGAGCCCTGGCCTTTATTGTCTCAGACTCAGTTTGTTTATGTGGTGTTTTGGCAACTTTATTATTTTAACTACCAGTGGCATAAAAAAACACCTATAGAATCAGAGTAAAATGTAAATGATGATTGTGTTTAAAGACACACTTAAACATTTGTCTCATGTCTGGACACAAGGAGTATGTTATTTTATGTGTATGTTGATTGCTATTTGTAAATCACACATCTGCCATAGTGGATACATTCGTCAACCACAATAAGCCAGTGGGAGTTGCAGCTTTAACCTCATATATGTTGACACCATGCGAAGCAGTCTTGGGTGGTGGCAACAATGGGAGGGGGACTGCACATCCCGACGTGCATTTGGTCTAATAGACAATATTTGAGCACTGGAACATATTTCTTTTACAAATTAATCACTGGTTGTCAGACCCCATCAAGCAATGTGTGTATTATATGGCCTTTTGTGGATGTCAGTGGCCTCCGCTCCCATTCAGGACCCTTCTCTTTTACACTTGTGTTAACTTACATCTTTCTGGACATATTTCTGGAGATGTTCCAAAATGTTGTGGGACACCAAACAACATTCAGGTTTTATTTTTTTACATGAACCAGTTTGCTCATCCATTGTAGCAACGTCCATATAACAGCACATTATTATCAGTTCTTTCTCATTGTAATCACTCTCTTTTCCTCCTCTGTTCTGATCCATATTGTGAAAAATTGTCTTGATCCCCTTATCACAGTAGCCATGAGAAATCACTACTCAGTCTTTCAGTGCGTAAGGTAGGGGCTCGTTGTTGCCTCTGTTCTGAAGGGCTCTATGTGACAAAATGCTATTTGCGAGGGTTTAGCATTCTGAGCTTTTTGAATGCAGCCATCACAATGCCTGCTCAATGTCCACAGAGGCATCACTAACCCTTTCCCCCCTTTGCTCCACCACAGGCTTTCATTCGGACAGTGATGAGGAAGACACTGCCACCACACCTGCAAAGAAGGCCAGGCCCAATGTCCCCACACAACAACCCTCCACCTCTGCTGGAAAAACCAAAATCCCTCGGCAGCCAAAATCAACCACCACAACACAGGCCAGGGCACAGATGTGCACCAGGCCAAGCACCCTGGTAGCACCAGCATCACACACACAGCAAGTGTTGCCCACCGAAAGCACTGGGTCTGCCGGAAGCAGCACAATAGGCGAGACTGCTGCCACCGCAGGTTGCTCGGACGATGATGCAGGGGATGCAGATGTAGTTGTAGGTTCCCCCATTGGCCACCTTCTTTCCCCCTTCCTGTCCCCATGCAGCCAGCATGTTGAAGGCATACAGGGGCAATCCCCTGATAACTCTTGGCCAGCCACCCCATCCCCAGTTGAAAATGTGCAGGAGGGGAGCAGCACATTCAACACGCCACTGGCATCATCGTCAGCCCTGACAAACCAGGAGTCAATGGAACAAATAATCCAGCGCCAACAACAACTCTCCTCACTGATGAACCAGCATGTGGCCGAATGTGGGAGTGCTAGGGCAGAAATGCAACAATGTGCAGAGACAGTGAAGGCAGCAATAGTATCCACATCCAAGGACATATGTACTGAATTAGCCGCGGTGCGGCACGTGCTCGCAGACCTTGTTCAGGTTTTGAGGGACATGCGTCCTTGTGAGGGGCCAAGTACCTCCTCGGCTGCCAGTTCGGCCCCATCCAGCCGTGTCCGCAGATCGGCCAGGAACCTGCGGAGTACAGGCAGGGGTGCCCCAGGTGCAGGGAGAGAGGGGGGCAATAGAGTCCGCCCAGTGGGACAATCCCACATGATGCACTACACCACAGGCATCCACACACTTTTGTGGGAAGTTGAGGGGGGAGGGGGGATGGGGTGTATTGGGAAGTTGAGGGGTGAGGGGGGATAGTGTGTGTTGGGAAGTTGAGGGGGAGGGGGGATGGGGTGTGTTGGGAGGTTAAGGGGGGAGGGGGAAGGGGGTGTGTTGGGAAGTTGAGGGGGGAGGGGGGATGGAGTGTGTTGGGAAGTTGAGGGGTGAGGGGAGAGGGGGTGTGTTGGGAAGTTGAGGGGGGAGAGGGAGGGGGTGTGTAGGGCAGTTGAGGGGGTAGGGGGGAGGGGGTGTGTTCAGTCAAATCACCTAATCAATACAGTTTATGGTTATGCACAAATCACATGTGTGGACATTGATCATTGTGTACATGTGCTTTATTTGTGAACGGTCCACAGTGTGCATGTCCCAGACACACACAGTGCCCCAAGTGCCATCTCCATGTGACACCCACCGTCCATGTGTGCTAGAAGCATTGGTTAATTAGAGTCTGACGCATGGCACGTCCTTCCTGTGCATTTCTTCCGCCCTGAGGTGCTGCCCCATCCCCAACCTCCTCATCCTCATCGTCAGGTGGTTGCAGTTCAGCGTCAGGGGGCAGAGGCACATTCCGTCTGATGCACATATTGTGTAGCATTACACATGCCATGACGATCTTTGCCACCTTCTCATGGCGGTACAGGAGTGCCCCACAGACCTGTGAGGCAGCGAAACCGTGCCTTCAAGAGGCCAAATGTCTGCTCAATCACCACACGGGTACGGGTATGTGCACGATTAAATTCCTCCTCGTGCCGGTTCTGTGGGTTACGGACTGGGGTAAGGAGCCACCTCTTCAAGGGATAGCCTGCATCACCTGTATGTGGGCAACAATGTGTGTGTCAATCATGATATCAGATTTCAAATCATGACGTAACACCATGGCATGCATTCATCTCTTCCTTTGAACCCCATTTCCATGCACGAATGCAGTCACACGATGTAACCGCTATATGTGTATTCCTCTTATGGACTGTTTTGCATGCCTTCAACCACTGTATGCAGGGGGGTCCAGTACCTTATGAGTGCCCATTCACTGTGTTAGTACATAGCGGTTGTTTTGGTGATCTGGCCAATGTCCATGTGTTATCAATGCTCTCATCATGGCACCATTGCTGTCAGCCTCATGATGACCTCACTGAGCACTAAAAATGTTGTCATGCAATTCATTTGGGCCTCTATGTCCATGTATTGGTGTTTTGATGTTCATGTCCGTCATGTGGCTCCTTTGTGCGCAGTTATGGTGGACTGGCCTTTCAGTTGATGGTGTTTGGTGCCGTGTATTGGCTGAAGTCATTGCATGTAGGTGCATTATTTTGAGCTGGATGCGGTCTGATTTTGTACAATGCACATGCTTTTAGTTGGGTCATGGTTGGGACACATCTTCATTCACATGGTAGGGCTTCCTACTTCTGGCATTATGTGGTCAGGTGTCAGCTAAAGTCTGCACTGCTTTAGGGTATGAGCTGGCTCCATTACCTCTGCTACTCGCAGCCAGATGAAGTATGTACCCCCCCCCCATGTCTGCCAGATGAAGTATGCATCCTCCACCCCCGTCAGCCAGATGAAGTATGCATCCCCCCCCCCTGTCAGCCAGATGAAGTATGCATCTTCCCTCCCCTGTCAGCCAGATGAAGTATGCATCCTCCCCCCCCTGTCAGCCAGGTAAAGTATGCATTGGTACGTCAATTACCTATCCACTTCACAATTCCATGGCCATGACATGAGACTCACCAAGTAGCCAGGATCTCAGCCCTACATGTCGCTCCATGAAGCGTAGTATTGTGGAGTTCCGCAGGACCATTGAATCATGGGTTGATCCGGGGTATCAGGCACAACAATGTGTGATGATCCTGTTTGAGTCACATACCATTTGTACGTTGGTTGAGTGGTATTGCTTACGGTTGCGGTATGCTACCTCCATGGCATGTGGGACCACCAATTCCACATGGGTGCAGTCGATGGCACCAATGCAACCAGGTATGACGGCCAGTGCATGGAAACCCACTTTGGTGTTTGCGATCTCCTGGGCAGACCGTGGTAAGGAAATGTAGTCATCTGTGTGCTTGAGGAGGGCATTGAGCACTTGGTTCATCCTACGTGAGAATAATGATTGTGAAATGCCATGCAAGTACCCCACTGTGTGCTGGTAGGTGCCTGTGACCAGGAAGTGGAGCACGGACACTACCTTCAGTAGGGGGGGTGGCGGTGGGTGTTTCAATCATGCTGACGATGTCGTCGTGTATCATGTCCACGAGGGTGGTGATGGTATCCCGGTCCAAACGGTACAGGGTGTGGATCTGCTCAGCGGTGAGGATGAATGGACTGGCTCTGATGCGTGGGATTGGGGGCTGCCTGCGTGGTAGCACTGGCTGTGCTGGTGGGGCTTGCTGGCCCTGCCTTGCCCTCGTTCTCCTCCTGCGTCTCCTCTGTGCTGCCTGTTGTTGTAGTAGTTGTTGTTGCTGTAGCGCTTCCATTGCAATCAGGTCCTCCAGCCCCAAAATTGCTAGTCGTATTGGAATCATTGTGGAGTGTGACTGAGTGTGGGAAGGGATGGGGTGTGCTCCTTTTGTACTTGGCCAGTCTGTATTGCCTCCACCTGTTCTGATTGTGTGCACCTGTGACAGCTGGGAACACTGCACATGGCCATTTATGGTTAGTCCGCAATGGCGGTATTAGCACCATGGCGGTAAGGTACTTTACGGCCTTCGCAAGGGCGTTAAGAGCATGTCCGCTCGACTCGTCATGTTCCCCAATTTGCGCCATGCCGCTATTTCTGGCATGGGGGATCACGTGCCCGCGCCCTTGGTGCTGTTAGCGGCACTGTTAACTACGGGTCATAATCGGACCTAGTGGTAAGCAATGCAGGTAATCCTTTAGCGGCATCGTTTTTCACTTACCGCCAGGATCGTAATGAGGGTCATAGTCTGTTGATCAAAAGGTACTGTAAAGATTGCATGGTGTCAAGAATACAAGTGATCACAGTTCAAAGGTATTTATTAAACTGTATAGGTAGGTTGGAAAAACGCCTAATATAAACCTAAATTTAAGATGGGAGCAAGCTACGACCATCAAATAATAAGGCAATCCGAGTGGCGTTGTGTCAAATAAAAGGGCATATACTGTGAGA
Source organism: Ambystoma mexicanum (assembly GCF_040938575.1). Classification (NCBI taxonomy): domain Eukaryota; kingdom Metazoa; phylum Chordata; class Amphibia; order Caudata; family Ambystomatidae; genus Ambystoma; species Ambystoma mexicanum. The sequence continues at coordinate 142,897,094 of NC_090924.1, forward strand.
TAGGATTCATTAAAAAATAAAGAGCTGTTCACAAATAAAATGTCTGGATGTAGTAGCCGTGGTCTTCATTCCCCATGGTTTGAGCACGGGACAGGTCAGGACTCTGGAGCACCACACACGCTGAAGCTTTCCCAGCACGAGATGACAGTTCCGATCTCAGCTATCAGGACTGTCGATGGCGAAGTCTCTTGTCCTGAAAAAAAGTATTTTGCCTTTGAGGGCCTGATGTATTCAAAATAACAACATTAGTTCCTCTCGATGTGTACGTTGGGTGATGACTTTTCATCTGGGGATTTCCCCTCTTCCAGGCTCAGATCCCAAATAGTTCTTAACAATATCAGGACCTTCAGGGATTACCTTTCCTGCTTCCGATGGCCTGATAGTTTCAAAATCAACAAACAAAAAGAAATCCTTTTGTGTTGCACTTGGGGTGTTGATTCTTCACCCCCTCGATTCCCCTCCTCCGGGCCCTCAGACCCCTCTTGAATATCTGCTTCCTTCCATCCGGTTCACTTTGACTTGTAATCAAAAACACTTTCTCGGTTGTATTCATGTGTTGTTGGGATGTGAGGTTCTCACCCCTGGATCCCCCTTTTCCAGGGGCAGATCCCTCTCAACTGATCGCCTCTCTCAGTCGGGTACACTATGGATCTCAATAAAATCTCTTCTGCTTATATTCTCGAATCTTAATGTCTTTTCAAACAGTTCAATATGGACCAATCTCTGCAGGGTTCACTCTTGTCAACACACTGTTCATTGGGACTTTAGCCTTCGGCACCCCTCCCTTGGGTTCACTCTTACCAATCTCACAATTCCTTTTACTTTCTTACGATGTGGCAATCACTTCCCTTATTCACAATCATCTGCCAGTCAAAGAATTTTGACTCTACAGAGGATTTTACTAGACCCATATGACCACATTGACCTTCTTCTCGCCTTTACCAAGGCATTCCGGTAATAGTAGTTTCAACAATCGGGTAATCGCCCAGAGTTTCTCGAGTGAGCACCCACATGGTTCCTGGCTCAACTGCAGCTGGCTTTCCCCTTTTACATCAACAGTTCTTTGTACATTCTGCAATCAGCCATTTGCTACTTTTGTTCAACACATTTCGGTTTCTTTATTGGTCCTCCCCTCGACTCAACGGCTGTGATGAACCGCTTGGCTTTCTTTGCATCGAGAGTCAAGGCTGGTACCCCGGTATCAGGCAAATCCCTCTGTCCTGCTTATCTGCGTAGGCATGCTCCATGTACCGTGGGCATCTTCTGCAACACACTTGGACCATTGATCTTAGTCTTGGAATTCCTTCCGCGGAAGTCTCAAAGGACTTGCTCGCAAAGGGCAAGGATGCTTCTCTCCTTGTCACCCTCTCAGTTCGTGTCGTCTTTCTTCTCCTCTTGAACCGCGATGTCTGGATAGCTGTCTTGTCGTGCGGTCTGTCTTGCTCGCATGGTGCTCTCGTGCTCCACCTTTATTGCTGTGTGGGGAAGGGAAAGAGCTGTCGGGTGTTTGTGATTCTGGTCAATTGCCTGACTTTGCCTGACCCTTGTGTTGGGACACATCAGGTAAACAGCTCTGGTGTTCGTTCATCGTCTTTCGTAATGTGTGAAAATGTTAGAGTCGGAAAAGGAGGGGTAGAGTTTGTAGATCTTATGGGGTAGGATGAGGAAAAGGTATTAAAATAAGGGGGATACCGCATCTCCCCCATCAGTGTCCACCTGGATGACAGACCCCCAGGGATTTCTACGTGAGAGACATTCAGGTTTCTCACAGTAAGTTCAGTACTTATACCCGGACAGGTTTCAGGTCTTTTGAATGTTTAACATGATCACTGCTAGTCACATAGCAGAGACATATCTACTTCTGCTGTGCACTTTTTCTGACCATCACAGCAGCTGAAATGGGAATCATTGTAAGAGGATTCAATTCAACACTACAGCTAAATCAATGCCTAGTCTGGGATACTGAATGGAAACCCTTATTGATATATCTTTATGTCCAGTTCATGCGTTCTGGATGACTACCACTATATAACACCCCTCTCTTGGAATCCCCTTGACCCCACTGAGCCAAGAAGTAGTTCTGTTTTGCAAGTTTAAAAGGTTTATTTGATAATTTAAACAATAGATATATATATCACACTTTATAATAAATTAATAATTGAATATCACACTTAATCTGATATGATAAAGATTAACAACGGAGAATCTGGCACTAGCACACTTGTGAATAGGAACAGAAGAAGAAGGTGGTAGAGAATGCTTTATATAAGTTCAGATGGATGTAATGTTGAATGAAAATGCAATACAGAAAATACTCAATATGATTTCAACAAAACAATGTAATCACTTTTCTCTGGCAATCCCCTCCCCCCTTTATGCAATGCAAGGAAATGGAAGGAAAGCACACAGTTCTCAGAAATGCAATCAAATGTAATTCAGTTCACCCCAGCAAGCTTAGACTACAGAAGTTGGAAACACAGGCCCAAAATGCTTTTATATGTGCTGGCAATGAAGTGAAAAATATGCTAAAATGCTTTTAATTCCCTCTAGAGGTTCAGGGTGAGTGGTATCTAGTTAATATTAGTCCAGGCTCACTCTAGCAATGATACAGGGATGGTTCTTAAGAGGCAAACGAATTTTTAGCAAGGAAAGCAAAGAATCTTCTGTTTTCACACGTGGAGAAATTTGCAAATCGCGGCAAAATTCGCGAGTGCGTTTTTCGCGATTACAGAGGAAATACAAGGACTAGCACTATCGTTTTGGGGTCCTAGGACAGCCTAGGATCTCAGCGTCCAGATGAAAGTTACTGCAAGTCTCTAGGACAAACGGTCACGGAGATATGAGCGATATGGTAAAGGTCGTTTTTCAGATTTGAAATTTTAAAGTTCAAAAAGACAAGTGACAGCTAGCAACTAGAAAATGACAGGTGACAGTTAGCAACTAGAAAATGACAGGTGACAGTTAGGAGGCAGTTCTACTTAGATTAAAATAGATTGAATTATATTATTTTAACTAAGAGATTGGTTCTACACAGTTCTGCTAGGTACTCACAATATATTTTTGAAATAAATGGGCCTCGCCACGGATCTGGTCAGGTTTTAGACTGGACTCTGGTCTGGTCTCGGCACTTCACAGTGATCTGGGTCAGCTCTCTGGTTCCTGCTAACAGCGGTCTGGGTCTCTGGATGTGGATAGATTGAAGTCTCTATGTTGGCTCTCTGAAGGTTGAGGGAGGTAAAGTATGGATTTTCCCGGCATAGCGTCCCGCAGCAAATGGATTTGAAGGTCCCTATCTGTCCTGACTGTCTGCTTTTATGTGTTTTGAAAATGGGTGTGTGTGCAGCATCACTAGGCTCTACCCCTCTCCACTTGTCATTGGCCACTTCATCCTCTTCCCCTTGATTGGGGGAATGAAATGAAGTGTCATCATGATGAGGTCTGTTTATGGTACAGAGAACCCACCCCTGTCAAATTACACACAATCTATATTTTGACCCAAAAGACATATTTGCACAGGTACACATTTGTTTTAAATTACATGCACCCATCATGCATTACAGGAGGTATACCCTGTCCAAATCTGCTCTTCCTGGGAGCTTGCATTCAGAAATGGTGACATTTGCACTTTTTAACTGGTTTTGCAATATCGGACATTACCCCAAATTTACACACATGTGCGCAAGGAGTATGGACATTACTTGATGAAGTTTCAGATTTTTAACATGCATACATTTTAAGTAATACCCTCTTAACTGCTAGCTTGCCCCCAGATCATGCCACCGGTTCTAAAAACCTCTCAAAATGTGGGCAGAAAAATCACAAGAATTATGGTATCATTTAAATAATTTTCACAAGTCCGTACTATGAGTTATTCATCTTTTTCTAAAACCATATTCTGGCTACAGGGGTGTGGTTTCCCCCCAGCACAAGGTTGAATTTCTGGTTTTTCCAGTTCTGCCAAGCCAGCTTGCTCTCACAGGCAGTGCTCCCCCCCTTTCCTTCAGGAGGAAGCCACTTTTTACAGCCCCCATAATAAAACATTTGCCCGAGTCAGGACAGGGCTTTGTTCAATTTCCTGCAGAGCCCAGGTAATTCAATCAGAGAAGTGTCATATCCCTTTTGGTGGGAGCAGCAAAAGGACAGCTAGGCCTGGGAACACAGCTGTTGTGCAAACCTCATCTCCTGTCGGGGGTAGCTAGTGGGCAGAATTCAGTTCCTTAAGCCAAACCCCAGCTAATGTCACTTTTAGTTACCCAGTTTAAGTCAAGACAATGTTTACATATGCAGCTAGAATGCTGATTCTAAGTTCAAAACTATGACATTTAAACAATTGCAACCTATGTGACACTCAAAAGTAGGTCACTCATTTCTTTTAAACATTTAGATTTTTAGTGTCTTTCAGTCCAAATTTACTTAAACTGCTGAAATCCACAGCTCAGCCAGTCTTGTTATAAACCTTCAAGTCACTTCAGAATATAACTTTAGATTGTATCCACCTCTCAGTAAGTCTTTCTTTGGCATGCTTTGGGTTCATCTATTCAGTTTTACACCAAAAAGTCTGGTGGTTTTAAAACGCCGGCTTTCTGATAGTGGTGAGTACTGGTAATGCAACCATTTTTGGGATTTAAGAAAATGAATTCCCCACAATTCTAGGTTGCTTTTGGCAATCAGCATTGCCATTCCCAATGGTTTCAGACTACTGTGTGGGTAGTCCAATGGTGGTTTTAGGCAGTGCCCTTCTGTGCCCATAAAATCGGCAAAAATGAGCGGCAGCCTATTCTTCATGCATTTCCCTGTGCATTTTCTGGGAAGCTCTGGCCATCATGATGTTTTCAATGCCAGTACTGCACAGTTTTTGAGGTAGGGCTTGGATGCATGGGTAAAAACATCCCACAAGCCACCCTCTTGCGATGGCCATTCTGTTTCACTGATGGGACTCGCAAGACCTGGGATGTTTCCTCATCTTCTTCCAATAGATGGCACAGTTCAGCATGTTTTCCTCCATCCGGTAGTGATCGATCGGTTCTCCTTGCCGGTCCTGATGGGAATATTGGGCGGTACCCTGGGCCCCTCGCGTCTCTGCTCCCGGTCTCCGGATCGTCCTCCTTGGCCCGTCTCCAGGTTTTCTTTCTCCTAGGACGACAAAGGAAGAGCGGCAATACCTATTCATAGACATTTTTTCCCCCACCATTGATATAGTGGGGTGGCATATAAATTTATAGTCAAAACATATGAACATGCACATTTCTTTTTGCATTCAAAAACAAAAACACCCACATTGAGAAACTCAGAATTCGATAGGCGATATGTAGGATATTTTAAGTTAGAACTGAATTAATCTGAGACAGTACCCTCTAGGATTCCAGAGGATTCATCCAGTTGTTGCAGAGTGTGCCTGGGATGGCAACACTTCAACTGGTTAATGTGGACCCACTTGTCTTCCCCCTCTGCCAAACCGCCTTTGGGGATGCAGATCTTGTAGGCCACAGGGGAGATTTTGTCTATAATCTCAAAGGGTCCCTTCCATGTAGGCAAAAATTTTCGCTGTTTGGCCTGGTTCCTTTGGAATTTGTATAGATAGACCTGGTCCCCCACCTGATATTCCTTCCTGGAAGTCTTCAGGTCATAGTGGGTCTTCATGCTATCAGCTGATCTTTCTAGATTCCGCTGAGCATAAGCAAAAGCATGTTGAAGGTGTTTCCTTAAATTCTCCACATACTCATGAGTTGTGGAGGCATTTATCAGTGTCTGCTCTTGGGTCCTGTAGAGCAAATGCTGAGGAAGCACCATCTTGCGTCCAGTCATCAACTCGAATGGTGACATTTTGGTTGCAGATGAAGGGGTAGATCTGATGGCCATTAGGACCAGAGGTAATCGGATATCCCAACTTGGCCCAGAATCTGCCACAAACTTCTTTAATATGCTCACAATGGTTCGGTTATATCTCTCTACTGCCCCAGAAGAAGCTGGCCGGTAAGCAATATGCAACTTCCTTTTGACCCCCAGTATCTCCCACATCTTTGTCATTACTTCACTGGTGAAGTGGCTACCCCTGTCTGACTCAATCCTTTGAGGTAGGCCGAAACGGGATAAGATGTGGTTAATCATCACGGCAGCTGCAGTTTCTGCCTTGCAATTTGGGGCTGGGAGACATTCCACCCACTTGGTAAACAAGCATGTCACAGTCAACATGTACTTATTCCCCCTAGCAGAGCGAATCACGGGGCCTACAAAGTCGATTTGTAAATCTGACCATGGCAGTGTCATCCCCCTCTTTTGGAGAGGCGCACGGTGCGTGAGGGATGATGGCTGAAATTGTGCACACACAAGACACCCCTTCAAGTATTGGTCGAGGTCCTGCCCCATGTGTGGCCAGTATGCAACCTCTCTTAAGATTTCCAGTGTTGTGTGAAACCCCCTATGACCGGCGGTGGCCGCATCATGGGCGTGACTTAACATCAGGCTTCGGAATGAGGTAGGAACCACCCACTGATCGTGGCCAGCTTTAGATTTCCTTACCAGCAAACCGTCTTGGATTCGGAACATTTTTGGACATTTCATCAACACTCTTAGGTCCTCTTTCCCAATGTAATCGGTATCCGTCAGGGGAAAGTTCTCAGGGTCCTCAAGGTGCTGGTAAAATTTACCAATTATTGGATCCCCCTTCTGAGCGGTAATCAAATCAGCATCAGGGGTCTCCTTACTCCATTGTGCAATTGAAAGGTCGTTGTGAGCATTTGTCTGGGACCTAGTGATAGCAGTGACCTGGATTTCCCCCAACAGGGACTCAATCTCAATTAGATCCCCTTGGATGGCCCCGGTTTTGGCCAGCTGATCAGCTAAGTCATTTCCAGTTTTATCTGGTCCCTCTATTTTGGAATGACCCTTGATCTTCTTCCAATAGATGGTCATCCCCTTCGAGGTGACCAGATCATCAATGTTTTGGATCAACTTCCCATGTTTCAAGGGTTTGTTGTTAGCACATAACATGCCTCTGGTTTTCCAATTAACCAGGTGCTCCACGAACCCGTTCCGTACATAATCCGAATCTGTGATTATGACCAGTTCGTGGAGTTGATGCTGGACAGCAGTGAGGATGGCCTGATGGACAGCCATCAATTCTGCCACCTGACTACTTCGGGGATCAATTTTGTATCCAGCGGAGGGTTCTGGGTACTCATTCACCCATGCATTCTCTACGCCGGCCACCAGTTCTTTCTCCCCGTCGTTGTCAACATGGTAAGAGCATCCATCCACATATACAGTGGGCATTCCCTCACACTTGTCTTCTTCAAAGACTTTGTGGGGGGAATTAAGGTATGCCTCCATGTTGTCCTTTATTTTTAGACTTTCGTCCTCGAGACAGTTTTCTCTGGCACAATCATGCAAGTCAGCCAGACCTTGCGCGAGGGGACACTTCTTGTTTTGGCCATATCTGACCTCCACAGGAAAGCCTTGCATTGACAGAATCCAGGAAGTAATTCGGGAATTACTCACATTCCCGGCTCGGATTCTGTCACTTTGGAGATATTGCAGAGGCTGGTGTGGAGTCTCCACTATGATGTGTTCCCCCTGGATAAACGGGCGGTAATTCTTCAATGCCCACACAGTAGCCAGGAGTGCCTTCTCACAATCGTTGAATTTTTCCTCCACAGAGGATAAAGTTTTGCTCGCATAGGAGATTACTTTATTGACCTTGTCATGCTTTTGGTATAATACTGCCGTCAAGCACGTATTAGAGAACCCCGTCTCCAGGAATAACTCCTTGTTTCTGACAGGATAAGCTAGGCAAGGCGCTTGTGAGAGGCTTCTTTGAGTTGTCTTACTGCCTCGGATTGGTCTGGACCCCATTCCCTCTTGACCCCCCCCTTCAGGAGATGGATCAGGGGTCTGGTGATCTCTGCGTAGCCCTCAATGAACTTTCTGCTGTAATTAGTCAGTCCAAGGAGACTCCTTAGTTCCCGCAGAGTTGTGGGGTCTTTCAATTTTTGGAGGGCTTCCACTTTCTTTTCCTGGGGACAGAGACCCTGAGGAGTAATCTCATGCCCCAAGAAATTAACACGGGTTCGACACCACTGTGCTTTCTGAAAAGAAAGTTTTGCTCCGGCGGCCCTCAACTGGGTCAGAACATAACGGATCTCCGCTATGTGTTCCTCCACAGATGAACTTTTGATGAGGACATCATCTACATAAGCCAGGTTACCCCTCGCACCCAGGTCGGGCATGGCCTTATGTAGGAAAATGTTGAATTCATTGCCGGAGTTGAGGTATCCGAAGGGAGTCCGGGTCCATGTATACTGCTGGCCCCCAAAGGTATAAGCCAGCTTGTATTGGTCCTCCCTACTGACCGGCACGGTCCAGTATCCATTGGTCAGGTCTATTGCAGTGAATACCTGTGACCCCTGGATCTGGGCCAGCCCTTGGTCAATGTAGGGCAGAGGCCATCGGGAAGTATGGACCCGTTTGTTGAGCTCCCTAAGGTCAGCGCAGAGTCTCCACTGGCCGTTTGGCTTCAATATTCCCAGCACCGGATTATTGAAGGTGCTGTGGACTGGACGGATTATTCCCCAGGACTCAAGGTTCTTAATTATTTCAGTAAGGGACTCCATTGATGCGAGAGGCAAGCGATATTGCTTTACAAACACAGGAGTCATGCCAGGGTCCGTGGGGATTGTTGTTGTGTGGATGTCAGTGCGACCACAGTCATATGAGTCTACTGCAAAGAGATCTTGGAAATCCAAGAAAACTTGTTTCAACTTTTGCTTTTGTTCCAGAGTCACACAGGCATCAGCTAGGTTGACTCTCTCTTCCACCATCTGCCTGAAGCCTGGAAAGACTTCTGGTTTGGCTATTTCAGCGGCCTCCTCCAGCTGGGTGGAGAAGTCCCTGGTCAGAGTGCTGATTTGGACTGGAGGCTTCAGGTGGGAAAGGCAGCCCTCATGGAGCTGGAAAATCACCTCATCCCTCCTGAAGTCACAAGTCACATCTTCCTTACCATAAGGGCAAGAAGTGTACACCAGGAAGTTCCCCCCATGCCGGGTAAAAATCCTGTCTGGTGTTGTATTGTCATCACTGTCACTGTCAAAGCAGTCCTTGGGGATTGGCCCTAACAGTTCATTACCTAAATCTATGGAACAATGTCAGTCATCAACCGCCATTCCAATAATGGTGCCTGCGGCTAGAGTAATACTCTTTAAGTCGCTGTTATCCACCTCTATTGGAATGGTGTCATGTTCTATGTTGACTAATGGAGTTGGGTTTACCCCCAACCCTTGCTGTTGGAGAGAAGCGTTTAGATGTATGTAAACATCAGGGTTTTGCAGATATTGTCCTCTTTTAACTTTCACTTCCAGGAAGAATTGTCGGGTCCTTTCTGGGATGATGACTTCCTCTTTGATCTGAATTTCAACTGCATAAGGTAGCAATTGAGCTGACCTAAATGCTTTTTCTGGATCATCAAAGCCCATGGGATTATCCGCTAATCGGGACCAAGCTTTGAAGTTTATTAGGTCCAAACTAATGGCAAAGTGATTGAGAATGTCACTGCCTAAGTAAAAGGCGGCAGTGATGTCTCGCACGACCCAACAATTGTGGACTATGCTCTTGTTGCCAATGGAGATTTTGAGTATACACCTGCTTGGCAGGAGATGTTTGGAATTAGGTGCGTCCAGGTCCATTTCCCATTTGTCTATCAGTTTGAATGTGGGAATGGCTGGATCTTTTGGGAGTTGGCGAAACATGGCTTCGCTGATGAAGCTCTTACCATTGTTCACGCACACTCGAGCGAGAACAGAGTCCTTCCCATCATTTAACTGGACAGGGATGAACAACTGCTCTCCAATTTGCTGAATATCAGCCAGGCTCTGAGCTGATTTCACATCTTTCTGAACTATAGGAGTGGGAATTTCTGATTGTGGATTAGTATAGAATTTCAGAGTGTTTCCTTCCAGCGTGGAATACCACTTTAGACTGGAAGGAAGGTTGATTTTCAGAAAGAGAGAGGACCCCCATCACCAGTCTGTTGTCCTACTGCTATTACTGTCACGTCAGGAATTTGGCTATTCTGGAAGTGAAATTCTACTTGGTCAGATTTCTGTTCAACCATGTGGCATGTGCCGTTTAAACTAACATGGTTGACACTCTGTTTTAATTTTATGGGTCGGCTAGTCTGGGTCCAGAGGACCTTGTTTACGCAATCTATTAAGGGTGACAACCTCCTCAGGAGGTCATTCCCTAGTAAGCAAGGGGTGCCCTCTGGAGTCACTACTATGACCGGGTGTTTCACCTTGTGTCGCCCGATCTTAATGTCCAAGTCTGCAGTCCCCTCAACGGGAATTTCCTTCCCGTCAAAGTTCTGCAGTTGTCCAGGAAGTGAGGTGAGAGGAATTTGGTAATTCTCTCCCCTTCCTGCATTCAGTTCGTCAAAGGCCCTTCTGGACAGAAGGGTAGCTTGAGATCCCGTGTCCACCAGCGCTGAAATCGTACCCTGCCCCTGTACTTGTACCGGGGCATAATATCTTCCCTCCTTCTCCTCAAGGGGGCACAGATAATGCACATTTTTGGACAACTGATGGGCTAACTTTCTGGTTTTGGACATCGCTAGCGAAGAGATTTGGGCAGAATTCTGTGGAGAGCCTTGGGAATCTGAAAGAAAAAGTTGGCAACTGGAGATCAGAGCCATTGTGGGTTCCCCTGGCTCTGGTTCCGGGCCGCCCCCCCCTTTTTGGAGGCAGTCACCAGGATGGGTTTTAACCAGGGGGTTTTCTTGCTGTTGTTTCTGGGATGAGATGGTGGGCGTCGGTAGCTCAGTCTCCACATCTCCCCAGTCTGGATTTGCATCCCTAGGGACCCATTTTTCTTTGGGAGGAGTTCCCCCCTCTCTGAAGGAGCAGATCCTTTTCCCAGGATCCTCTGAGGATCCCTCTCCCTCAAATTGGAAGATCTGTACCTCCTCCTCAAACTGTGTCTGTTTGGGTCTTTTGTTTCTCCTACCCCCTCTCTGCTCCTTAGGAGGCAGACTTTCAGGGGCAAGAGATTTTGTTTCCGGTTCCTGGGTTTCCAGGGGCTGTTTACAAGTGAGGAAGGAAGCTTCCTCCAAGGCTTTACACCCCCCTTCCCTTTGTGCCTCCTCCCTGGGAACCGGTGAGTTATCGGGGTGCTGCCCCCGTCATTGTTCTGGGGCACCAGGTCCAGAGTTGGGTGCGTGCTGCGCCGGCATGCCGATCTGAGGGTTCTGCTGAGCCCTCAGTATGTGACCCAGATCCCGCGCCATGTTTTGAACCTGGCGCTCTAACTGGGAAACGCGCTCAGGCTGATACGGGGCCCTGTTTTCTCCCCTGGGCTGATCCCGGGAAGGGTAGCTATCCCTTCTTTGGTAGTACCCCTGGTTGGGAAGATTTGGATAGCCCTCCACCCTTGGCCTCCCCTCTCCCGGATTCGGTTGTCTGGGCTCAGGGAATTGGGGAAAGAAGGTTGGATGATTTTGGGGTTGGAAGTTGGGTGGATACCTGGGGAAAAAGTTCTGCCCAGGATTTGGAGAATTTCTGCCCTCCTGTGGGAAGTTAGGAGGGAAGTTCCCTGGGTTAGGTGCTTGGCTGGATCCCCCCCCCTTGGGCTGGAGGAGTCCACACATAACCCAGGATGGGTCGATTTCCCTTGTAACGGGGACTTACATAATCAGGAGAGCGAGGGACCCCATTTGTGGGGCTGGCTCCCTGTCTGTGACTGGCCCGAGGACCTTATGGGCCTAGCATTATTAGGTGCAGGTAGGTTTTTAGGCCCCCCCATCTCCAACTCTAAAACGGGGGTGACCTTTACCTCTGCCACCTTGGCAGCAGCAGGGGTGTTGTTGGCTTTGGGGTTTTTGGGCGCATTATTTTTATTTTCTATTGGCTTCTGCACCTCATAGATCCGGGTCACCTGTTCAATGACCCAGTCTAAAGATCTTTTCTCGTGAAAATCCCTCACGAGCTGGGTCATTATGTATTTGGGCAAGGCATGGAAAAACGTATTAATAAATTCTCTGCTATCCGTGCGCACCCTTCTTGTGGTCTGTGCAAAAGCACGCTTTAACTCCTGCACAAATTCTTGTGGGGCCTGATCCTCCCCACATTGTAAATTGTAGGCTGCCTTGCGAGCCTCTTGAGGATTTCTATGAGTAGAAAAATGTTTCAAGATGGCCGCCTTATAGGTGGACCATCTTAAATGATTTTGGTCCTCCAGCCCCGCAAAGAAACTGGAGTATTCCGGGGAGAAGGTCCACTTTACATATTGAATACAGCTTTGGCTGTCCTTCAAATGGAAAGTCTCCATCATTTGCTCAAACAACTCTAAGTGCTCCCAAACAGAATACTTGGCATTCTTATGATAAGGCGTGATGACGCTCCTGATTGCCTTAACCTTTTTCAATGGGTCCTTAATCAAGGCCCTTTTTGCCTTATTGGCCTTTTTGGTTCGGGTAACCCTTGTCCATTCATCTTCTGACTCAGAGGCACTGCTCCCAGAGGTTCCCGTCTGTTCTTCCAGGTTTTCCCGGATTCTGCGAGCCTGGGAATGGCTGGCAGAATGTGGGGACCTGGTCTCCTGTGTCCTGTACCACTCAGAGGAGTCTTCAGATCCCTCCTTGCTGCCAGGATTTGATGGGTACCCCCCCACTGACCTAACTGGGCAGAGGTTTTCAGGATGCCCTTAATGGGCCTACTCTCCTGGGGTTCCCCACTAAATTGCACTGTGCTTGGGTGCCCATACCCGGATGCCCGCCCATCCATTCCTGGGAGGTACTGGCCTATGAGCCCCATGCTTCTGGCTGGATAGTAATCTGCCATCCCTGTGGCCCGGTGCTCACGTGCGCCAGGGGACATGGGGGTGGCAGAGTCCAGGGACTGAGAGAGATAAAGGCCTCTGGTACTAGGGCTCCTGGGGTTACGCTCAGGAGTTTCTCTTTCCCAGCGAACCTCATCTCTATCCGCCCCTGCTCCCTGTTGCAATGCATGAGTCTGCGCTTTCAGTTCCTCAGTTAAGGCCTTACTCGACTCTATCAGTCTCTCCTGCATCGCTACCTGTTGCTGGAGCCTATCATTATGCTGGCAGAGGGCCTCATTCTCTCTCTGCGTTTCCTGATTGGTCCTGGAGCACTGGGCCAGTCTTTGCTGCAGGAGGGTTACCTCCTGAGTCCCATCCCTACTGGCCTGCTCCTGTCTTGCCAGAGCCTCCTCCACCCTCCTGGTGTGCTCTAGCAAGTCCTGGTGTTCTTTTTGGAGGTCACCTAGTCCCTGGTGGGCCAGGTGATTTTCTTCCATTTTTCTTCTTAAGTGGCAGACTTCCTGGCCTAAGGTGTCCCTTTCCTAACCAAGAGCGTGAATTTGTGACGCCAGGTCGTCCCTTTGCCTTTGGAAGGCACCAGCTTTCTGGCGCTCCTGATCAAACTCTGCCTGGGTATCCAGGTCTTTCAGGATCAGTTTATTGCTCTCCTCTTTCTCTCTGTCTAGTTGGATTTGCAGGGTGGCTACCTGCTCTGTGCATGCCCTGTTGAAATTGATCTGTTGCTCCAGCTTTTTCTGGCTCTGCAGTAGGGAGTCCAAACTGTCTTGGCGTTCCTTCTGCAAAGCCAGAATTCTGGTATCCTGGTCTGTCTTTTCCTGTTGCAGTATATCCATGTCCTCTTTTATTTTAATGATATACTGCCTACTATCATTTTCTGACTCCTGGCTCCCCTGCAGCCTCTGCTCAGAAGAGACCAGGTCAGATTGGACCTTCTCTAACGCCATCTGTCGCTTGTTCGCCAGATCTTGGCTTTCCGTACATTTATCCTGCATGTCTCCCATATATAGGTACAGGTTGGCCGCTATCCTAACCATCTTGTCTTGTTCATCCTTAGCTTTAGGAGCCATGTATAGTTCACTCAGGGCCACATGTAGGGGACCCTGATCTCCCCATATATCTGACCCTGTTTCAGTGACCTGTTGCGTGATGGCCTGCAACCAGACCATGCGGTCCTGGTGAGTCCACTCACCTCTCACAAATAACTTATGTAAGAAGTGCTCTCTGGCTATTTTCATGTCTACTAAGGTCGTCATTCTAGAGATTGGTCTCTGTCCTGACTTACAGAAATTAGTATTTTATTTTTGCAAAACAGACCTTTTCCTTAGAGCGTTCCTTTGAGGAGTGCTTTACAGCGTAACACAGCGTGGTGATCCGACCGGATATGTGTATCTGGTCAGCTGGCACACTGTATTAATCTGCACAAGTGATAGATCTAACCCAAACGTCCGGCCCGAGCCCCCAATTTGTAAGAGGATTCAATTCAACACTACAGCTAAGTCAATGCCTAGTCTGGGTTACTGAATGGAAACCCTTATTGATATATCTTTATGTCCAGTTCATGCGTTCTGGATGACTACCACTATATAACACCCCTCGCTTGGAATCCCCTTGACCCCACTGAGCCAAGAAGTAGTTCTGTTTTGCAAGTTTAAAAGGTTTATTTGATCATTTAAACAATAGATATATGTATCACACTTTATAATAAATTAATAATTGAATATCACACTTAATCTGATATGATAAAGATTAACAACGGAGAATCTGGCACTAGCACACTTGTGAATAGGGACAGAAGAAGAAGGTGGTAGAGAATGATTTATATAATTTCAGATGGATGTAATGTTGAATGAAAATGCAATACAGAAAATACTCAATATGATTTCAACAAAACAATGTAATCACTTTTCTCTGGCAATCCCCTCCCCCCTTTATGCAATGCAAGGAAATGGAAGGAAAGCACACAGTTCTCAGAAATGCAATCAAATGTAATTCAGTTCACCCCAGCAAGCTTAGACGACAGAAGTTGGAAACACAGGCCCAAAATGCTTTTATATGTGCTGGCAATGAAGTGAAAAATATGCTAAAATGCTTTTAATTCCCTCTAGAGGTTCAGGGTGAGTGGTATCTAGTTAATATTAGTCCAGGCTCACTCTAGCAATGATACAGGGATGGTTCTTAAGAGGCAAACGAATTTTTAGCAAGGAAAGCAAAGAATCTTCTGTTTTCACACGTGGAGAAATTTGCAAATCGCGGCAAAATTCGCGAGTGCGTTTTTCGCAATTCCAGAGGGACTACAAGGACTAGCACTATCGTTTTGGGGTCCTAGGACAGCCTAGGATCTCAGCTTCCAGATGAAAGTTACTGCAAGTCTCTAGGACAAACGGTCACAGAGATATGAGCGATATGGTAAAGGTCGTTTTTCAGATTTGAAATTTTAAAGTTCAAAAAGACAAGTGACAGCTAGCAACTAGAAAATGACAGGTGACAGTTAGGAGGCAGTTCTACTTAGATTAAAATAGATTGAATTATATTATTTTAACTAAGAGATTGGTTCTACACAGTTCTGCTAGGTACTCACAATATATTTTTGAAATAAATGGGCCTCGCCACGGATCTGGTCAGGTTTTAGACTGGACTCTGGTCTGGTCTCGGCACTTCACAGTGATCTGGGTCAGCTCTCTGGTTCTGCTAACAGCGGTCTGGGTCTCTGGATGTGGATAGATTGAAGTCTCTATGTTGGCTCTCTGAAGGTTGAGGGAGGTAAAGTATGGATTTTCCCGGCAGAGCGTCCCGCAGCAAATGGATTCGAAGGTCCCTATCTGTCCTGACTGTGTGCTTTTATGTGTTTTGAAAATGGGTGTGTGTGCAGCATCACTAGGCTCTACCCCTCTCCACTTGTCATTGGCCACTTCATCCTCTTCCCCTTGATTGGGGGAATGAAATGAAGTGTCATCATGATGAGGTCTGTTTATGGTACAGAGAACCCACCCCTGTCAAATTACACACAATCTATATTTTGACCCAAAAGACATATTTGCACAGGTACACATTTGTTTTAAATTACATGCACCCATCATGCATTACAGGAGGTATACCCTGTCCAAATCTGTTCTTCCTGGGAGCTTGCATTCAGAAATGGCGACATTTGCACTTTTTAACTGGTTTCGCAATATCGGACATTACCCCAAATTTACACACATGTGCGCAAGGAGTATGGACATTACTTGATGAAGTGTCAGATTTTTAACATGCATACATTTTAAGTAATACCCTCTTAACTGCTAGCTTGCCCCCAGATCATGCCACCGGTTCTAAAAACCTCTCAAAATGTGGGCAGAAAAATCACAAGAATTATGGTATCATTTAAATAATTTTCACAAGTCCGTACTATGAGTTATTCATCTTTTTCTAAAACCATATTCTGGCTACAGGGGTGTGGTTTCCCCCCAGCACAAGGTTGAATTTCTGGTTTTTCCAGTTCTGCCAAGCCAGCTTGCTCTCACAGGCAGTGCTCCTCCCCTTTCCTTCAGGAGGAAGCCACTTTTTACAGCCCCCATAATAAAACATTTGCCTGAGTCAGGACAGGGCTTTGTTCAATTTCCTGCAGAGCCCATGTAATTCAATCAGAGAAGTGTCATATCCCTTTTGGTGGGAGCAGCAAAAGGACAGCTAGGCCTGGGAACACAGCTGTTGTGCAAGTCTCATCTCCTGTCGGGGGTAGCTGGTGGGCAGAATTCAGTTCTTTAAGCCAAACCCCAGCTAATGTCACTTTTAGTTACCCAGTTTAAGTCAAGACAATGTTTACATATGCAGCTAGAATGCTGATTCTAAGTTCAAAACTATGACATTTAAACAATTGCAACCTATGTGACACTCAAAAGTAGGTCACTCATTTCTTTTAAACATTTAGATTTTTAGTGTCTTTCAGTCCAAATTTACTTAAACTGCTGAAATCCACAGCTCAGCCAGTCTTGTTTTAAACCTTTAAGTCACTTCAGAATATAACTTTAGATTGTATCCACCTCTCAGTAATTCTTTCTTTGGCATGCTTTGGGTTCATCTATTCAGTTTTACACCAAAAAGTCTGGTGGTTTTAAAACGCCGGCTTTCTGATAGTGGTGAGTACTGGTAATGCAACCATTTTTGGGATTTAAGAAAATGAATTCCCCACAATTCTAGGTTGCTTTTGGCAATCAGCATTGCCATTCCCAATGGTTTCAGACTACTGTGTGGTTAGTCCAACGGTGGTTTTAGGCAGTGCCCTTCTGTGCCCATAACATCGGCAAAAATGAGCGGCAGCCTATTCTTCATGCATTTCCCTGTGCATTTTCTGGGAAGCTCTGGCCATCATGATGTTTTCAATTCCAGTACTGCACAGTTTTTGAGGTAGGGCTTGGATGCATGGGTAAAAGCATCCCACATCATCCACCTTTTACTAAAAAGTGATATGCACTTCAAATGTGCACATGCAATAGTTGAATACAAGCCTCTGGTGTGGTGTTACATTGAAAGGCTCGGTTGAGACTGATGAATGAGACACTTCCATATCTTGTAGCTGTCTGTTGCAGCCTTTTGCCATCTTAATCAAATATTAGAAGTTAAGAGAAATTATGGTATGGAGTTACAAACAGACAACTAAAGTTCAATTCATCTTTAACAACAATGCAGAGACACTTTTACAAAGTACCCCAAACAAACTGTTCATGTAAACCTCATTAATTTGGTGGCAGGGCAGTTGCCCCATTTCACCATAAGCAAGTGCTCAAATAAAGATAAAACTATGGGCCTCATTACGACTCAGGCGGTAAGGGGTTTACGGCGGCGTAAACAGCGCCGACCCTTACCGCCTGATTCCGAGGTCCCTTAGTGCCATGGAGGTTTTAACACCTGCTTTTAGCAGGTGTTAAAATCCATGGCGCTAAGGGATCTTGATGTTAATTACGCCACCGTAATTTACGGTGGCGTAATTAACGCCTTCCCCACTTCCATTATGCCCTATGGGGCAAAAATGGGAATGGGGAAGGGTAAATGGGGATTGGGGACTTACCGCCCCGCCAACCTCGGAATGGGGCGGTAAGTCCGCCAACCACCATGGCGTAAACGTAGTTTACGCCATGGTGGTAAAGGTACGACCCAGGCGGTAACTTACCACCTGGGTCGTAATGAGGCCCCATATCTTCTTCAAAGATAGTGAGTCATGAGGGGATTAAATGAAATTGGCACATCTGAATTTGCTGACGTAAAGGGTTCAAAATACTGTTGTTTTCCTATAAGCAATGACCATGCATGTATTACAGGCCGAGCAGCACCACCGCAATGCCTGGGAATATGGTATGGCAGGTTTCGCACAGCAATGTGATTGGCTGACAGATATAAGTAAGCCTATAAGCCTGTGCTGTTCTGATGCCAGTCTCTCGCTGGGATTCAGGCACAATCAGTGACACAAGTTATTTCACACATGAAGGTGAGGTATGATTGCCTGATAGCTATAGTAAGGGTCACTTGGAGGCAAGTCACCTCACCAGCGTCCTTTACGTATGGTGGAGTGATCTGCTGCAGACAGTGACTGTGTCACATGTTTAGGGCAAACAGACATGTACAGAGGTAGCATGGTGCTGTTAAGCCATGCCTCTCAAGACCTGTGGATGTTCTGTTAGGAAGATCATTGTTAATGTAACTGAATCAGTGTATCATGCTGATTTCCTGTGTGAACCTCATATATAAAAGCCTCCAAAAGCCCTGAGAATGTTGTACTCTGGATCTGTTTGTTGGGGCGAAGATATCCTGCTAGCATATCTGCCTATTTCTGCACACCTGTATGGAAATAAACATTGACTCTGCTGCCACTGCTTAGTTTCCCTTATTGGACTGTATTGGTGGGTTTCTACATTGTCATTCCCCCACTATGGCTTTCCACTTTAGCTTACATATGAAGACATCTGCTGCAGGCTTATCACAAAACAAGGGCCCAGCTACAATCAGGAAAGATATATTGTACTCTCTGGAAGAATTCTGACACCGCTCCCCGGTGGAGAAAGTGGCTTTCTCAGGGCATAGGGCTGGGAGAAGGCCCTTCAACAGGAAATATTGAATGGAGGATAATTAACATAGAGAGTCTTTGATGTGTAATAGGTAGGGGTGCAGGTATGTCCAGGGAAGCCATTAGGCCAAAATGCAGAGGACTTTAACCATCTTGGTTCTTACTGTTCATCACTTTCTTCTAAACACCCCAGACTTCCTCAAATCAATTTTCTGGGTCTGACAAAGGAGGGAAAATCTGTAACTCTGACACACATTCAACTTTAACAGAAGGCTTTAAAAGGGAACAAACTCCTGTTAAAATGTGACTATATATGGGAGTGAAACCACCCATTTAGTGAATCAACATGTGGTCTATTCCTGAAACAGAAGAAGGTTCCAAGGGAAAATCTTTCTATAGCCTCAGTTGCTCAAAGTCTCTTGCATAGGGTGAAGACACGATTTACATGGGAGCTGACAGCTCTCTCCCTAACCATTTCAGGGGGACAAGAGAAGTAACTACTTCAAGGAAAGTGTACCTTACCCTGAAGATTGCTGATATTTCGGAAGCACTGTCCAGGACTGTGGCCAAGACCTTGCAAGCATCTCTGAAGTATATTCCTGGACTGAAAAGGCAGGGCAAGCATCTGCTTCCTTCAAGATGCTTAGTGAAAGTAACCACAGCATTCTGGGATCTCAGAGCTGCTGGCTTTAGCAATGGCAGCTGCAGAATCCAGCATTTTCTGATGTAGGCCACATCGAGCCAATGAAGCTGACGTCAAACTACTGTTGAGCTACTGACCCTATTTGCTTCCCCGTCGCCTATGTTTCGAGCTACACTTCATAACATCAAGCCAACCAGAAAATCCAGTTACACCGTGCAGAGGAATTCAGTAACCATTGATCCTGTACAATTGAGACCAACTCGCTGTTACAAAACATCAAGGCTAAGTCTAACTTGCTTGTTTCCCAAATGAGGCACCCATTGAATGATCAAGTTACAACAACTGGAATGACTGCAGCCCACAACTGGACACATTCAAGCTCTTTGAGCCACACCATGAGGTGGGCTACATGCACAGTCCTCAAATCTAGTTGTGTCATTTGCCACATAGAACCACAACTTGGGTGATTGAAAAATCAGTGTGAAGACTGGCTAAACACTATTGAGTCACTACCAAGGCCTAAGGTAGAGTTGTGAATGGAATAGAGGCCCTAAAAATGCTTTTCTAAATTCTGCCTCTCTGGCCTTTATACTTTGGGCCCTGGAGACACGTCATATTAACTACTTTAAAAGTCATTATAAAAGTGTCATTATTCAGTGAAAAAATGTTGTTAAAGGGATGTTACAATTGCAACACAAAATCGAAAAACCAAAGAAATTCACCAGTTATAAGGTATGCAGCCATAACTCATGCCTCATCATGCATTGCTCAGACTAACATAGGACTTCAAAGATTACATCACAATTGAAACACTGAATCTTTTTGGAAAGTTTCATGTGATTTTGTCAACGGGAGTAAATTACAAAGCAGGTGCCAACATTTTGGAAATCCCGATTGACTTGAATGGGAAACAAACATAGGTGTCACCTACAGTCCTAACCGCTGCATGGATGCTCACCAAACATGCGCCACAGGTTTCGGCATTGGTACAGAAGGTGTGCTTTTGTACGTTTGGTGTTCAGCAGTTCAGTGTTTTTTTAATGTTTTAATGCCAAAAGTAGGTAAAAAAAGTAAAATAACGTATGTGCCTGAGGCATGCCTCAGCCAAAGCCCAGGTTACCAGAAACTGAAAGCCATGGACAGTGGCCTATGGGTCCATTATTGGGGTATAGCTACCACTGGGACAGGCCAAAAGCCATGCCCAATTTGTACTGTGGGTTAATTCATTAGGCAGGCAACATGTCTGAATGCAATGCCCTACGGAGTGTGACCCCTGGCCATAGCCACCAGTAATGGACAGTGTCCCAAAGTCCCACATTGGAGTATAGTGTCCCCTGGGCCAGGCCACAGGCCATTCATTGCTGTGGCAATATTGCAGGCTTTACCAACCAATCTACAGTAGAAAATGTACAAGGCAACTTAACAATAACAATTGTAGTGTATGAATGACCTGGCAAGAGACTGCGCCAAATATTTATTTCTCAAAAATGCCCTTAAAGAAGATGACACGTGTTTTGGTCCTCCAAGGACCTTTATCAAATCAGGGCTAATTGTCTTGAAGTCATCTTCAAGCACCCTCGAGATTCTTAGCAAGTCGCGATCAGACGCGTGCAATGGAAACAGCAGGGATTTAACCCATTATATATGGCAGCATTTTTTCTTCTCTCACATTGTGTGATCGGGGGCATTTAGATGACTTGCAGACAATTAGCCCTGATTTGATAAAGGTCCTTGGAGGACCGAAACACGTGCCATCTTCTTTAAGGGCATTTTTGAGAAATAAATATCTTGTATAAAATATTTGGCGCAGTCTCTTGCCAGGTCATTCATACACTACAACTGTTTCTCAAAGGGGTCTTTCACTTGGCTAAACCCTGCACCTGGTGAGACGCGACTTAATGGACTCAATATGTGGAATAGAACAACTTTGACTCTCTTTGTATTACTATCAAATGTTACCAAGTGAGACCAAAACCACTCAAGCCAAGAATATTTGATGAACTTAACAATAACACACATTTATCAAACATTTCAATGACTGGATATGTTTTATTCAGCACTGAATGTAAGTTATTAAAAATTCCTCTTCAAAATAAATGAAAAAACTGTAAAGTTCCTTCAACATACTTACTGCCATGCACATTGACGTGTGTCTCTTTGAACAACGCATGCTGGGGATGGGAGTTATGGTTGAAGTGTCTGGTGCATAGGGTTAGGCCATGCCTACACCTTATTAAGCCACCGACAATAGCCACTGTACCGAGCCTGCAGACTGGTGCAGTGCCCACCATACTTTAATGGGTTTGCAGGACACAGCTTGTGGCCATGGTCCAGGGCCACAAACCCTGGGTCTTGGGCTTCAGCCATGCTGCCGACCCAGTGAAAAAACCCACAGTAGAGATTGGGCCTGGTCTGTGACTTGGCCTAGTGCTCACCATGTTAAACCATATTCGCATAAATACTGCCTGATTATAAACATTGGCCTAAGCCATTTCACATTTGTATTAAAACCCTATGCTTTAACTAGAGCTAGACAGAATTTACTTTGCCGCCATTTTGGAAAACATCTGCCATTTTGATGCTGACTCTTGCTCTCTGTTCAGAAATGATTAACCATGTTTTCAGCTGCCAGAGCAAACTGACCTTTGAGCCTATGGCAACACTAGAGCTGCCAAGAGCAGACTATTTGTTTTATGCAAAGAGACCTTGTAGTCAGAATGAACTCTCATTCAAAGTGTTATCTATGTTTACAGACTCATCCTCCCTCAAACAGTGACATACAATGCAAAGTAACTAATGCTGTGAGTTTTGGAAGACATCCTTTGTGCATCTCTTGGAACAGGAGGTATCCTAAAGCTCAAGAAACAATGAAAGATCTATACAGCTGAGTGCAACAAAGTGTGCCAGTATGTTTAAGGAACCTTGGAGCCACAGTAAACTGCAATTCAAAGTGTTGTCTGCATCAATAGCATCAGCCATATACAAACATCAGAACTGAATGGTAGACAAAATAAAACTATGTGCCTTAACAATAAGCTATTGAATGTGTTTCTTGAAACTAGGATCAATCTAAACTGGAGAACCAACATCACCATTGAATCTTCAAGGATAGGACAACATGTCAAAAGTGTATACTAATATTGTCATATTTGTTATGTGAACTGGACACACACCCACATTTGTAACTTATTAGTTTGGAGAAAGGCTGGGCTATGCCAGGACTGTGGATAAATACTGCATGCTTTGTGATGACCAGTACTCACCCCTCACAGTGTCTGCTGGTACATACTGCAAGGTGCTTGGGAGCCAGATAGCTATCTGCTTTGATATTTGAATCTGTACAGAATAATGTTATATTCATAATTTTGACTTTGTGACTGGTGGATTCAATTTTTGGTGGTAGTAAGCCTCGATATTCCTTGCTGATCTATCAACCATACCACAATTGTGGGACCATAGTCATTTTCCATGACTTGTGACCATGACTATTGGCCACCCTCGCTAGTGCATTAGATTCAGCCATGTTGTCTGCCCCACAAATCAACCCACAGTAGACTTTGGTCATGGCCCAGTGGCCACTATACCCCTGCAATGGGACTGTGGGCCTCTGTCGATGACTTGTAGTCATGGCCATTGACCACAAACCCTGGGGCATGTGCTTTAGCCATATTGCAGGCCCCACTAAGCACCTAAGATTAGACATTGGGCTTTGGTACACACTAGGCCCAGTGCTCACTTTAACCTCATTGCCTGTCCCTGGTGGCCTCTGGTTTTGGCTACAGGGATGACTCAGGCACTAAAGTTACATCATTATTTTTTTGTACCTATATTTTGGCACTTTTGACAAAAAAAGTACTGGACGTATTAATACCAAATTTGCATAAACACACACATCTGTGTGTATATAAGACGAACGATAAATCATAGTAGAAGTTTATAAACAAAAATGTTGTACGAATTGAATAATTTGATTAAGCGTATCAATTGTTGCAGAATGATTACACTAGTTACTAGTGCAGCAGTCCTAAATCAAGGCTTCCATATTAGTCTCGCCATGACGTAATATTCAAAGAGTTAAACAAATGTTTTTCATAATCTTCTAGAATGTATTAATATTAGGCTTATATACAAAGATTTGATTGATATAAGCATATTCATGATACAAATATATTCGGAACATTAAGCTAACAAGTGTTGACACATGCCATTGATGGGAAGCCTTCTTGCTAGGATGCCAATTGCTCTTAGAGCACAACTCCATACAGTATCAATGTAATGCACCTTAAACCATTTAATCTTGAACAAATGCAAGTGTAAAGTCATGGTTATCAATAACACCTGTATCAGGAAATCTAAGCCCATAGTCAAATTGGCTGGAGGATCTATTGAGGTGGTTGAATGTTTTACGTATGTGGGGTAGTCCTCACGCCAAATCTTTCTTGGAAATTCCAAGCGGAGTCAGTATCCAGAAAAGCATCAATAGCAGGGAGAGCCTTTATCATTTTTCTGCAGAAACAAAGAGACAACTTTGCCTCAGACATGGCAATAGTTTTTCAAGGGAAGTTTGGTGGTACTGTTGCCTTTGGTGACGAGTTTTGGGCTTAGATAATTGAGTCATTCAAGTTGGCATATGTGAAGGCCAATTTTGTAAACAACCTGCCTACTTGTCAACAAGTTTCCCATCTGCCGCATACCACGCTGAGGTCGGTTTTTGCAGACAACACAGAAAGGTGTTGGACTCCCCGGGCAGGCATGATGTAAAAAGAGTGGCATCACAGTATAGAGAGTTGCTGGACTTTGCATGGCAGGAAATCTTCACCCAACCACCCATCTCCCTCGATAGAAAGCAGTTTTCAAAAGATCTCCATGAGTTGTGCCAATGCCATATCCTGGACCCTCTGTACCATTATAAGGTCTCTCAGAGGTCTTTGTTGTTAAAACTCAATCAAGCTCAAGGGACATGAACAAGGAGAGCTAAGGGAGATGAGTGGGTGGACATATTTGTAGCAGGAAGAGGTCCTCAACCATGTCTGTCTAATTTTGCTAATCTCCAAATCAGACACCTCTTTTCCCTTGCAAAAGCGGATACTTTATCTCTTCCCTCTATCATTAAGTAATGGTGTGTTTCTTTGAGTCCAAATTGTAAGATGGGCGAGGGAGGGAAGGAAAATCGGCCCCATTTCATTCTTGCATGTCGAGCCTATGACCAAATAAGGTCTCTAAATATCACTCCCTTTCTGAGGAGCAAAGGCCTTCTGGAAAACCCAATAGTCGCTTTCTACTTTCTATTATTTGATTTCAATAGATATCACCACCGTAGCTGCGGTTTTATATATGGGGCTTGGTGACAGAGAGCAATTATGCTTCTAATTTTATAATAGCCGGTGCATTTCCTCTTTGTCTATTAAGGGCCCGTTTATTGATGGCTGAATAGTGCACCTTATACATTCTCAATAAATCAAATGGTAGCCAATATAAAGGCGTTTGAGTGTGCATTCTGCCTTTGATCGGCGCTCAGTGAAGTATTTGCAGGTCCAGTGTCATGTGTTCCCATCTCCATAGTCCTGGAAGGAGTCATGCTGC
This sequence comes from Ambystoma mexicanum, assembly GCF_040938575.1. Classification (NCBI taxonomy): domain Eukaryota; kingdom Metazoa; phylum Chordata; class Amphibia; order Caudata; family Ambystomatidae; genus Ambystoma; species Ambystoma mexicanum. The sequence goes on from NC_090924.1 coordinate 142,922,182, forward strand.
ACTGTGTTGAGCTCTCTGTATGCCGTTTAGCACATATTCTGAGAAACCACGTACTATATGGACTGTTGGCATAGGCGAACCTTGAGAGCACTATGACAATGATTGCCATGGTATTGTGTCCAAAGGTTGGGCATGGTATGGCTCGGATAGCATCTACATACTACTAAGGTGACTCTGTTGCTGCTCAACTTTAACAAAACGTTTTTGCAACATTCATTGCACACATTTTGCAGTGCCACTGACGAATACACCATAGTGTAATGTCAATCTATATTCCTCCTTAGCTCCTGATAATATCAGGTACACAGATTGTCGGATCACTTGCCCTGAGCCAGCATTTAATAATATGATAATGTTGACATGATTATTTACACACCCATCACCCATTACATTACACCTTTTATGTGATAATAGTTAAACCATTACAATGCCCTAATAGAATCAAGGAAACTGGTTTATCAGATATTTTGTATGATTGGGGAATCGCTTGGATTCTAGGCTACTGTTTTCCTATACTTGCCAAATTACTTTATCAGGCTACTCCTCCCTAAATAAACATACACATTACAATGAGTGGCAAATAATGATCGACATCCTACAATATCCCAAATTCCCCTTTGAAGTAACCACCCCCATTTCTCTACCCAATTCATGGCTGATACTACCTTCTTCAAATTGGAGGCACTGCATATGTTTGAGCACATACGTTACCGCAATCAAGGGCACTTTGCATGGGTACAGCCTACCAATCGGACAGGAATTATTTCCTGCAAGGTGTTAACAAATGCCTGCAAGGTGAACCCACAGAAAGCCTGCAACACTCTTAGCATTCACTGCAAAAAGAAATACATTTGCTTGATAAAACATCTGCCCACGTGACAATCACTTAAAAACTAGAGGGAGCGATTAAAAAATGCAGCAATTGCTGGAGATTCAGACCTTAAAAGTGTATTTTGCTAAGACTCCAAACTATACTCCCAATGGAGGTACACAAAAGTTCTATTCTATATAGACCATGCCACACCAACGGTGAAATAATTGTTAAGTAGCACAGCAGGCTATGCATATAGAAAGAATATGCTTCCTTAGAAGGTCCTTTAAAAGACCTGACAGGTTTGGAAGAGTGGGGATTTGGAGCCCAGTGGCTCACAATTCAGTCTAAAGTTTTGTAATTGTTTCTTTTTGAATTGACGGTGTTTATTTCGAAAATGCCTTAAAACATGCACATACAAAAAAAAACACTACAGACAAAAATATCATCTCCATGCTACAAATATTGAAATATTAACGTTAGAAATTAGACGGCGACACATACAAATATTAATCAAGCTATAAAATAAATTGGCGTACAATATTCATAGTCACGCTATAATGTGGTGTATGCAGCTTCAAGAAAAAAGATCAAGGACTTCATCAACATTAATAAAATTCACAAGAATAAGTAGATCAAATATCATAATTACTTCCCCAAATATAGGCTGAAAAAGTACACAATGTATAATTTTACATAAGATTAAGGTCAAGCTTCAGTTTTTAGTCTCAAAGCAGTTCAAAAAGAAAAAGCCCAAATGCCTTATTTATTTATTTGTTTGTTCATTTGTAAAGCACGCCTAACCCGTAGTCATCTGGGTGCTGGTTGCAGTGAGTACAGTTGGATGGAAAACACCAGTACTTAGAGACATGCACAATTTCTGGATTTGGTACAGTGAATACAATGGTACAGGTGGAAGTTAAGTGCCGTTACTTAGATAAGTGAGCGAGTTGCATGCATAGTATGATTTGGTGCTAAGCCATAGATTATTTACATTTACGAGTTCCTGGGTGAAGAGCCAAGTTTTAAGGCCTTTCCGGAAGAACCAGAAGGATGGTTTTGATCTGAGTGATGGCGGTAGGGCGTTCCAATGTTTAGCAACTACTAGGGGTAAGCTGGAACCCCCCTGCTTTTTGCAATTTGAATCTGGGGATCTTTAGAGAGTGTGAGTAGGCAGCACGGATCAGTCTATTAGATTTCTTTTCCAGATATTTAGGTGAAAGACACGTGTGTATTAGCGATAATCTTTTGAGCAGAATGCGTTCATGAACTGGCAACAGGTGAGCGTTCCGTCTAGCATTGGGAATCTGGTCATAGTTTGAAATGTTCAGTGCTGCTCTTAGGGCATTATTTTGTAAGATCTGTAATTTGTTAATATTACGAATGATGGAACCTGCAAAGAGGGCATTGCAGTAATCTAGTCTGGACAAATGAGGGCTCTGGATATTGTGATGCAGCTGTCTTTAGAAAGGAAGGGTCTGCAGGCATTGATGAGTTTCGTGGTGTATGCTACAGCAGAGGCAACAGCGTTTACATATCTGGTTAGTGATAGTGATGAATCCAAGTAGACTCCTAATGTTTTTACTTCTTTTGAGACTGGGATAGTGTTGCCATCAATGATGAAGGATTTGTAGGCACTGTTAAGTTTGTTTAAGCGTTTTTGTGGTCCAATAGGGAGCAGTTCAGTTTTCTCGTCATTCAAGCATAAAAAGTGTTAAGCCATCCAAGCCTGGATAGTTTGGTAGATTTTGCTCAGTACTTTGGAATCAGTCTCATAGGAGCCTAAAATGGGAAGGAGGATCTAGGTGTCATCAGGGTTATTAGTGTATGAGGTACCCATCGTGTTGAGGAGGTCAAAGAGGGACTTCATGAAGATATTGTATAGTGTCAGGGAGACTTGAGGAACTCCGCAGGTGACTGGGGCTGGTGGGGCAGCAGTGGTGGTGGAGAAGAGCCTCATTGTTCTGTTTGATAGGATAGGGAGGTTTCGACCCAGGCTGTTGCTTTGGTGGAGAAGTTGGCCGCTGAGGAGAGGTGTTGGCAGAGGATTTTGTGGTTTAACAAATTAAAGGCAGCAGAGAGGTCCAGTAGGAGGAGGAGGGCTATGTTACTCTTATCTATGATCTCCATTTGAGATTTTGAGAGCCAGGAGTGTTGATTCTGTTGTGTGACCAGGGCTGAAACCGGATTGGCAGAGTCCAAGGAGGTTGTTAGCTTCCAGATATTTTTGGATTTGCAAGTATGCTACTCTGTCTAGTATTTTGAGTAGGTATGGGTCGGGTCGTTGGCCCAAGCATCTTTAAGATTGTCAGGAACAATACCAGAGGTGAAGGAATTGTTGATAAGCAATGTGATGAAAGGGGAGAGCGCTATGCACAGTCTTTTATGAGTGAGGCTGGGCCTTTGATGATTTTTGTGACTTCTGAGGTAGAGACCAGGGTAGACGTGAACCAGTGGGTAGGGAAGATAGGTGAAGATAAGGGGTCGTCCGATGCCTCAGTGGGTACCAGTTTCTTTTTTTGGATGTAATTTTGGTTTGTAGTAGCAATATTTTATACAAGAGTACCATTTGGATACTGGAGCACCATGTAGTGTCTTTAATGCAGATAGCTGGGGGGCAGGAGCTCAAGATTTGAGTTCTCACAAAATGGCAAAGAGCTTTCTAGTATTTGTGTTTGCATTTTCAATTTGCTCGTTGTAAGCTTGACTTTTAGCTTGGACTATAGCTTGTTTATCAATTTTGGACGCTGTGGTGAAGAGCTTTTATTGGCAACTGAGGGAGACTTTTTCCATGTAAATTCAGTGGCTTGCTTTGTGGCGCGTAATGCTTTGAGGTTGGAGGTATACCAAGAGTTCAAGTGCAGTACTGGTTTAGATTTACGTTTGATCAAGGGTGCTACCTTGTCAATGGCCTGTAATAGGGGATGATTGTATAATTCTATCATGGTGGACGGATCCTCAGTGGAGGGCACATGAGTCGTTATGGGTTGTAGCAGCGGGAGCATATTAGCTGGTGTGATATTTCAGGCATTCCTTGAGAGGGTGACGGGTGCAAGTGGGGTGTGGAACCTATTTGTTTGTGTTTAGGGATTGTAAATGAGATTACATTATGGTCAAATCATGGGCATCGCACATTGGGGAAAATGTTGATGTTGCACTTAGCATCTGACAACCAGTCTAGCAAACAACCTTTTTTATGAGTAGGGCATGTGATTTGTTTGGAAAGGCCTAATGCTACAATGATGTTGGCTACGGAAAGAGCGTTGAATGCCAAGTCAAAATCTACCAGGTGGATGATTCTCGAGGAAACTTTTGTGTCGTGTGAGAGGAGCTAAGATATGTTTTCCTTAAATTATAGCAGCAGACCTGGTGGTCTGTATATTAAGTGGAGAGTTAGGGTGTCACTGTCGGATAGGAACAATTTGATTGAGAGTAGATTCCCTGAATGGAAAGTTTGGTTGGGGAATTCTCTAATAGTCAAGTGTTTATTTTGCTATGATGTCCACTCCTCACCCTTTGGTGGTTAATCTATCATTTCTAATAATGGTGTAACAGATCGGAATGGCTAGGGAAAGGGCTGGTCCAGCAGCAGAATGCAGCCATGTTTCGGTAATGGCTAATGTTGGGAAGGAAACGTGGCTTGCCATCCCCCTTTGCGTCACTGCAGGTGAATAACGTATGTAGTATCAAAGGGGGGAGGCATAGCCACCCTCCACATGCTTATGTCATAACACAAACGCATAGCGAACAACACATAGAATATAACCCTAGCCTTGTAGTAAGACACCATTTTGAATTAGGCCCACTACATTTTTTTCTAGGCCAAAAATCCAACTCTATCTGTCTCTGTAGAAAGGCAGCTCTCCCATCCCCAGTGCCTCGCATAGCCAGCCCACACCATTGCTTCCCCCTGCCAGCTGCACGTGAGCCCTGTTCTCACAGAAGCCCTGCCATGCCTCTTTGCAATCCCATAGTATCACACATTTTTGCCCAAGCCGCAGAGCTGGTGGCATTAATTTAAGCTCTCCAAGCAGCGAAAGGTTGTTCCATAACAATATATTCTGTTTCAGCATATGTAACCACCAAAGGTGGATGGAGGAGGAGGAGGAGGGAATTTAGAAGAGCGGACGGTCCCCAATGCAACATGCAGATTTACAAAATAAACTGATTGAAACATTAGTGCAACCCTCAGTAGTAGCCATCGTGAACTGCCAAGCACACACCCATAATTTGGATGAGATCTCTTTGGGAAACAAGGCTGCAGATACAGCAGAAAAAGAGGCAGCATGTTTCCCCATCCCCATGAGTGCAGCATACATACTAATAAATTAAACAGAAGAGCAAAAACCTGATGGTTATAGTACACTACCCATTGCCCAAATAATTGAGTTACAAAAGCAAGCCCCACAAACAGAGCAAGATCTGTGGACCAGGAGGCTGTGCACACAGTCGCCTACAGACTTTTTAAGGAAACAGGACATGACGCGAAAAGTTGTCATGCCTGTAGAATTGTTACAAATTGCCTTTGAACAATTGCACTTTCCTGCCCATAGCAAAAAAAACACATTGCCGCAAATCTTCAGGAGGATTGGTTTATCCCAAACCTTCAGGAACATCTCAATAAAATGGTGGTCAAATGCAGTCATGTGTTACATTCTGGAATGACTTTATGAACGTTATGAGGCATATTGCCCCATCCTGTGGGCCCCTTCCGAGAGCTGCACATTGATTACGCAGACATGGGAGGGAGGTGCAACGGAGCAAGATATCTAATTGTGGTGGTGTGTCCATTTTCGCGATGTGTGGAAGCAGAGCCCTGTGCCCACCCTGCCACAAAGTGTGCAGCAACATTTTTGGTCAGAGAAGCTTTTCCCAGATGGGGTATATGTGACGTCATAAGACTGACAATGGTACGCATTTTGTCAATGATCTGTTCAAAGAAGTAACATCCCTACTTGGAACAAAACATAAAATGTGCTCGATTTATCATCCACAAGCAATTGGGATTGTGGAAAATCAACGGCCTCCTGAAGAGTAGATTGTCCAAATTATGCAATTCACTGAAGAAAAATTGGGTGTACTGCCTGCCCCTGGCACTTTTTCAGCTGCGCACTCAGCCAAGTAAGGACCACCACCTGTCCCCCCATTAAATTGTAACTGGCCACTGCATGCTAATGCAAATAAGGAAAACATGTCATGCAAGTTAAATAGTTTTGAAAATAAGTACATTTCTCTCTCTCTCACTCTCTCTCTCTCTCTCTCTCCTTTACCTTCTTCCACCTCCTAGCTCCCTCAATGACTATCTTGTCTCATCTCGTTTCATCACTTCCCGTGTTCGATTTCCCATTCTATAACATCACCCCATTTTATCCTTTTTAAATAGGTGCAACGAGAATGGAACTCACACCACTCAACATTGAGGATAATAAGTTAGATACCAATACACATAGAATAAGTTCCACAAGGGTACATAGCTATGAATGTGGCCTGAACTTTGTAGCAATAGTATTTTCTCTAACAATAATAATTTTAGGTATTTATTGGGGAGCATCCTTTATCTAGGGGCCCATATAAAAGAAAGGGGGGAGGGATACAAGCTAATAATGGTAGTTATTATGTGTGTGCATTGATACTGTACTCATCTGGGAAGCCCAAGTTCTGGTACCTCAGGATGCCCCTCTGGTAGAATCTCAATGCCTCATCCACCTTACACTATGCAGGATAAAGAGCACTGAGGGGCTACTGTGCTTTGGCAATGCTGTATTCTGCACCACTGGTGATACCAGAGGAACATGTAAAGGGGAGAGGTGCAGACAGGACTACAATCTGCAACTTGGCCAACAGAAGTATCATCCCCCATCTTCTTCATACTGTCTGAGGTAGAAGAAGACAGCCCGTCTCGAAGAAAGCGTGCCCAAAACTACATATCTCAAGATTCCTATGACCGCCTCGCTCAAATCCCTGATGAATACAAACTATTTAACTCAACAGAGACATTGTTTGTATCACTCATACCCAGTATCAAAACACGAGCAAATGCCAAGTGGCTCAAAATAATACGTTGGGAGCTAATATAGCTAGCCAATGACACTGAAGAAGGGTTTAACATCATCAAGATGGAACTAAGGGTGCTGCGGCTCATGATGATGCAGAACCGCTATGTCTTGGACCTCCTCACAGCAATGGAGGGCAGTGTTTACAAAAAGATAGGAAGTTCATGTTGCACATTTGTACCTTCTTCAGATGCTGAAAATGAGACATTGCCACACGTGATCGCAGCAGTGAATGAACTTTGGGTGAAAATGAGAAAAGAATAGGGAGTGCAAGAAAGTGACTGGTTCAGCATGGCATTCAGCTGGGTGCCTTTGTGGCTTGGGACTGTGATGAAGATGCGGGTCCCCATCATTGTGTTCCTCCTGGTGATCTTCTGTGTGTGCCATCTAGGGCTCTGATGTTGTGCAAAAGCGGTGCCCAGCAGTGTGATGATGATGGTAACCATTGTTAATAGAAGCAATAATAACAGAGGGCCTCTTGCGACACAGGAAGCACAAGTGTAAACTGGGGAAACTAATGAGCCTAAAAACTGCTTGGTAGGAATATACAAAACCGGGGATGAGGTAGATAACTATTAGCACACCACAATCAAACAACCCGAAGACCTGGAAAATTACAAAGAGGTATGGGTGGATCTAGCGGGTGATGGGGGATGGGTGGATCTAGCAGGTGATGGGGGATGTATATATATAACCTGCACTCCTGAACAATACGCAAGGCGAGGAGAGAGTTGGAGAACTGTGTATAGAGCATGGAGGCCCATCAAAGGTAGCTCTGCATGGGACGAGGCAGTTAGAATGGCTGAGGAACACCAACATATTGGGGGAGGGTATTTGTTACTTCAGGAGCAATGAAAGGGGGAAAGTTGGGAAGGAAATGATCCTTGCCATTCCCCTTTGCATCACTCCAAGTGAATAACATACGTAGTAGCGAAGGGGGGAGGCATAGCCAACCCCCACATTCTTATGTCATAACACAAACCCATAGCGAACAACACATAAAACATAACCCTAGCCTTGTAGTAAGACACCATTTTGAATTAGGCCCAACACCATCTTTTTCTAGGCTGGAAATCCATCTCTCTCTCTCTGTAGAAAGGCAGCTCTCCCATCCCCAGCACCTCACACAGCCAGCCCACACCATCACCTCCTGCATCCAGCTCCATGCTAGCCCTATTCCCACGGAAGCCAGCCATTCCTTGTTGCAATCCCGTAGTGTAATTTCCAAAAGAATGTGCTCTGTGGAGAGCGTGAGACAGTGACAAGTCATAAGCCCAAGTGCTCATTCATCTCCACTAAACTGCCCGTGGCCTTTCAAGCCCCACCCAGACAGGCCAGAGCCCACCATACCCGGCCCCCTAGTTCCTTTCATGCTGATACATGACCCTCTCATGCCCTGATCACTCCAGAACCCCCACCACAGCTCTAATCCTGTGCAGCAGTATATTCTCCCAAAAGCAACACAAGTCTTTATATTGCACTAGGGCACAAGATGGACAAATGGTAGATCAAACCTTTAGGGTGGGCACCTGGGTCCAGGGATTGCGGTATCAAAGAGAATCCAAAGTGTAGAGGTTGGAATGCCAATATATTAGGCAATATATTAGCTCATTTGACCCAAGTACCCCTATTCATGCAAGATTTGTGCCATTCTTTCTGCCGTATCAGTTCCTGTTGATTAGTTTAGTTAGATAGATATGTTGCTCCCTCGCCCCGACATTCACACCATGGAGATGAGCCCATCTGACCCACGTGTGCCAAGAGCGACTGCAAAACAGCAGCCAATTAGCATCTTGTATCCCATATAGTATCAACTGTTCTATATGCCACTCTCCAATCCGATGCAAGAATGTGTACCCTATGCATGTAGTCATCGGTGATGCTGTGTGTCTTTTTAATGTGCTGCCCGTGTAATGTTTCGGCAGTGCGCTTTAAGGCAGCAGAGTTCTTTGCTGGTCATTTTTATGATTATCTAAACTTTGTTATCTTTGCAATTCATCTCCTGGTCTCATTCCCCGACGGGGAGTCTACCTTATTTTTGCATACTATTGGGACACGTGCTTTGTGGACACCTCTACTATTAAGTCAAGATTATTGGCAGTGATGACGTCGTGTGCATGGGCTAGGATATATCTAGCATTGATGAGAGTTTACGGGGTAGAGTTGCATTAGAGTTGGCGCACAGTATCTTCCCAAAGGCAGGAATAGGTTTGGCTAGTCCCTAGGGTTTAGGGAATGACAATATCACTTGTAAAGGCAACAGGCTGAGAGGCACAAAAGACATTTGCAATTACATGCTCGCAATCACATTAGGAGCTATCAGTTACACTAATAGTGAGGGCAGCAGGCTCAGAAACGCATGAGGCAATAGCAATTGCAACATCAGAATCACATTTGGAGCTATCAGTTACAGTAATAGTAATGGCAGCAGACTCATAAACACATGAGGCATTAGTAATTGCAAGCTCAGAATCACATTTGGAGCGGTCAGTTACAGGGGCATCTGGCTCCGCAGAACTTCCGTTGTATGAGGAAGCAGGGAGTACAAGGTCATCCTTAGAGAAGGGCATGGAGTTTGGGGTGCTAGAGTTGGTCAAGTCATGGAAGTATTTAGACTGGTGAGCGGTTATGTCTATTCCGACCTTGGCTATGGACGATCTATGTCAACATCTTTGTATCACAAAGATATTTGTATGTGAAGGGGAGTCTTGTAGATCTAGTCTCATACTGTTGGTACAAGTGAACAGGGCTTTTTTGAGACCCTCGGTTGTAGCCTGCAAAGCATCAGGGGAAGCATTTATGGTGCTGAACTGGTTGCGGGCAGCGAGGGGCAAGTACAATAAGGTGGGCGGTGCCTCATGAGCTGAGACAAGCATTCCTGCGGGGGGTTGAGGGTGGCTCAGAAGAGATCCTGTAATGTGTGCTTAGGCACGATAAAAGATGCATGTTTCTCTTACTGAAAGAGCATAGGTTAGTTGCATAATGGACCTCATTCCATGCTAAGACATTTTATTCGGGGATCTTCCTGTAGGAGGTTACCCGCAGAAAGCCATTGAGCAGAAAGTATGAAGGTGTCACGTGTTTGGATTTAGGCAGTGAATCCAACATACGTCTAGAGATGGTGCATTTAATATTCGGGCCAGAGTGCGGTACATACCATGTGGCGGAGGATGCTGGCGACTTCCCTCCAGGTGCCGGACAGGACTGAAGATAATCCATGGAGGGGGGCCAGTGTTGGCTTCCAGCTTCCAGGACCAGCCAGGGATAAGACCTGAGACGGCCAATCGGGATACTGGCAGGGCGGACCAATGGGCCAGCAAGGCCCTTCTTCCTTTGTTGCCGCAACAGTGGCCATCTTACAAGGGAGCTGATGCTCCCTAGTTATAGATATATTCCTGACCTTAGGTGGAACTCAGAGGCTCGAGGGGCCTGCAGCATTTCCAGCACAGGACCATACAGGCCTTGATTATATTATCAATGAAAACAGTAACACCGATTGATTTCTGTATTCAGGTAAGATAACCCTTATCAGTGCTGAATATACATGCCGATTATTTAATCCCCACCTGTATTGAAGGTTCTATTTGCTTATCCTATATTTGGTCTCCATATAAGCACCCTCTTTCTGATATATAAATAGTCCAATGATAAACAAAAACATTATTCATGTGAATCATCATCATTATTGTTGTGAACCTTAATCCTTTTTGCAACCAAGTAAAGAGCTATGATCTTTAATTGATTCCGATCTTGTGAATCCATGCTCAAGGATATAGCATTGCTTACAATGTAACCTCTCCTAGCCTAAACAAGGGATTGAGCCATTGCTCCCTCATGCTCCTATAAAGAGGGCAAAGCAATAAGAAGGGTTCTTTCATCACATGATACACAATATTGACACTTGGTAGTTCGTTTCCTCCCCACAGTGCAATAAAGACTTGCAGATGGGGAGCCCTTAACCTTAACTTTGCTCATTTCCAGACTGTCAAGATAGTTCTTAAAACCTAGGGTAAATTTAAGATTTAGGTGGTCCCTTGATAAAGGAAAAGCAATATCACCTGGCCAATACACATATGTTGCACACTCCTTCTATGCCTCCTTGACCATGGCATTTGTGCGCATTCCGTAGCAGCATGTGTTGTCCCTGAGTGCTGATTGACAAATGGTGCCTAGCAATGTTTTAACATAGTTAAGACATGGCACATCACCAATGCCTAATGTAGACAAAACACTGGGGATTGATTTACAATATACCCTGAGATTCGTACCCTTCCATATCCTCCCGCCCTAATTCCATCCTTATTGCGAGTGTTGGGGCAATATATGGTAGTCCCAACAATCTCATTACAATGTTGTTTTCTTTAATTTCTAGCACTTTGATGTTATTATGCTCCAACAAGTCTGATCCGTAAACAGTATCTGATATTGTCTGCATCGTATATACTTCCACAACTGTTAATATGTATCTTTCCCCATTTAATTTTGAGAATTGTATAAGTGCTTCGCCTCTTCATGCTAGTGTATAGGTACGTTTGTCTGGTTCAGCTTTCCAGTTACGTGAGATATCATGTTTTATCCCTGAGTAATCATATACTCCAACAGTCTCTATAATGTGTCTGTCAACATCAAGCATCGCCTGGGGCACACTCTTCCTCCCTGGTGGTTGACACAACATAACCTTTGTTTTACCTATGTTCAGCTTCAGACCTCTGTCTGTAGCTGAATCATTAAAGGGTAACATCTGATGCTTTGTTATCTTTGATATTAGGATGGCATCATCCACAAAAATGTGGGCACCCAGTTTACAACCCCCCCACCCCGTAAGGCTTGGTGCATCAGCATCCAAACTCATAACAATATTAATCATACCATATGTATACAGGGAAAATAGGAGAGGTGCCAGCTCACATCCCTGTCTGACACAAGCCTTAATCTCAGATGGGGCATCTTATTTATTTATTTATCTATTATTTATTTATTGTTTGCTTTTTAGGCAATCATACAATAAGAAAATACTGTTTAAAAGTGCCCACAGGGCAGGGAGGGAGCAGGGGTGGGAAATACATTACAACACAATATTTAAGAGCAGGGGGAAGTGACAAACCTACTATGCCTTGTAAGTATTCAAAATGTGCATGTGCAGAAAGGAAGAGGGAAGAAGGGGTAAGTGCTGGGAAGTACGAGCTTGTGGGTGAGCCATAGACAAAGTGATAGGAATGTTGAGTGCTACAAGGCCTGGGCCGTGAGAGGTGTAAGTGCGAGCCTCCAGAGAGGAGGGTGTGCAGATGCAAAGTGCTGTGGATAGACAGGAGCTGGGAAGAATTGGTGTGGGAGGTCAAGGCCCTGAGGATGCATAAGGGCCAAGGACACTGATTCAACACTGTGGGATTAGCAGAGGAGAGAAGGAGGGGAGGAGGAGGAAAATAGGAAAGTCTTAAGGAGCTACAAGAATTTGAGAAGATCCTGCTCAAGGCGCTTGGGCAGTGGGAGGCTATTCCAGAGGAGGAAGCCTGCAGAGAAAAGTGAGCGACCCCCTGCAATCTGTTTATCCCTTTTCCTTGCTCCCACATACAATTCTGTCTCCGTGTACAACAATCTGATCATAAATATAACATCACTCAGTATTTAGAGTTCTTCTTCTAGCACAGACAATAGCTTAGGGCATGACACCAAATCAAAGGCCATTTGTAAATCCATAAACACTAAATATATTGGTTGCTTTTTTAGTAAAACAAATTTGTAAAGGATTAATAAATATCTGAATACTTGATAGTAGAGATAACATCTCTAAAGCCTGCTTGCTGGGGAGATAACTTGCGTATATCACACCATTACTCTAGTTGATTCCAGATCACCTTATTAAAATGCTTTCCTAATGCATGCAGTAATAAGATTGGGTGATCATTTTGAGGAAGATTGTGTGCTTCTTTTAATTGTTTGATTGTCCACAGGGTCAAACACAGTAAACAAAGTGCCGCAATAAAGAGGTTAATTTCTCTTTTACACTCCACATCAGCCAGTACTTACTTCACGTAGTACTCATTTTGTGTGGCAGTAAAATTCAGCTTGCAAAAGCAGGTGGAAAACTGGGTTTTACAAAATGAAACTCATAATTTGGTGGAGTGTTTAAGCACCCACTAATTGCAATTACCCGGTGTTTTACTGCTACTGCCAAACTTCGAATCGGGCAGTATGTCTTCTATAGTTCACACTAGAAGAGGGAAAGATGGCTATGGATTTTGGAACCAGAACAATTGAAGTCTGCCAGGTAATTTGGGAAGGCTTCATTCACTCACATATCCAGCATATTTTTCATGTAATTCTCAATATAGACCATGTCCAACATCATGCAACTCTTGTACTTTATGTGAATACAATATCCAGGGTCTAATACAAGATCCAGGTAAAACAAGTCCACAACCTATTGGAGAAAATTCCTGTATTGACATTGTTACATGGATGATAGTTACAGAGACCGTTTTACTCTCTCTTCAAAGCACCACCCGAGAGGCAGCTCTGAAGGCGGTTAGGGAGAGGCATTTTTCCCCCTCATTGGCTGTGACCAATAGGAGCCCCTCCCCATTCCCATGCTTGTGAAAAGACTTTACATATTTTGTGTGACACACCCTGTTGGATCCCTGGATTCTCCAATGATCACCAAACTAATAGATCTGCTATCTGTTTCATGGCAGTACAGTTACCTATCCACTTATCGTTCAAAGCATTTTACTTTGAGGGTGCCAATGCAAGGTCTTCCTGGGCCTACTTACACCCACCCTTGACTGATTTCTGGTAATATTACTGTTTGACCAAAGCCTAATTCTCTAAGAATATCTCTCAGGATCAATCACAGAACTGTGTCTTCATGACCTTCAACTCCCAGTGCACAAACTGGTGTAGAAAAACGGTAGCGGATCAAGGTATAAAACAAAAGGTTGGGAGGAAAGTACCTGACTCTCTGGTCCAGAGCTCCGAAGAACAACAGAGAAGGTAAATGTTTAGAGAGAAGAAAGTGGAAAAGAAACAGATCTCAGGAAAGAGGAAGATATCTGAAACTATATTCAGCATATTAATCTTGGAAGATCCCAGAGAAAGTCCTTGAGGGATAAAGGTCCCAGAGTCCAAGCACCCTCATGGCACACAGACATTGGAAACCCAAAGCCCACAGTAAATCACCTGCTGGCACATAGACAAAATAACCACAGAAGTTCCAGGTTCACTGTTGGACAGTACATGGTTCCAGGCAACCATGCACTGATACAATGAAGGAATAGGATTGTAGGAAATAACCCGTATGGTGCAAAGGCAGAGGGAATATGATCGGAGCAGCTATTCACGCAGAACACAGTACCAACCACAGCAGAGGGAAAGCTGATGGGTATAGCGCCGAGAGTCCCAGGAGGTGTGGGTAGTGTAATAAGACACAGGGGAAATGTAAGGGCAGTTCTGGGATAGGCTGAGACATATGCAGCAGGAAAGGGAAAAGACAAAAGCAGTAGACAATAGCCTAAGAGCATACTTGGTTATATACAGTAGAGCAGGGACGGGTCCAAAACAGCAGATAAGCAATCTAAAAGCTGGTCAACTGGGTCGTACACAGAAGAGCAGGACTCTAACTTAATCAACAGGTGGGCAATCCAGAGGATGGGCTGGTCATACACAATGGAGGAGAGACACTGAACCCTACTCATAAGTGATTACCAGAAATATGAACAAGCCTGAGGCCAGAGAAATCTGGGTGCTACTGGGAAAACAAGAATCAAAGCAAGCAGTGCAGTCATCCCAGGAGGTAAACTCATTGAGGATCCCTTTTGCATGCATCTTATGAGCTTTTATACAGTCCCATTGCGTGCATAGTGTACACATGTGTGGTGAACTGAGGACGTGCAGTGAATTGTTATTCTAGGAGCCTGTACGACTTCAACAGATGCAGCAACAGCAGGATATTGTTGGGATCGGAAACCAAGGTTTCAACTGCCCTTCATAGTTTTAATACAGTTCTCCTTGGTTTCTGAAGACAGGGCATTAGACCCCAATTTTGGGGGTACAAATGAATTACTGTTTCTTTGCCATTTCTCCCTCTTTTAGATGAGATGGCGCCTTCATATATTACCCACAAAGTAGTTCAATGGAGATAAAGCACAATGTGTTTGTCAGCATTTTGGGTCTGTTCCAAAGCCCTATTAATGCTTTTGAGTGGATTATTTAAGACTCCACTAGACCATTCGTCTGCTGGAGGGAAATGTGCATGTTTCTCTACACTCTGTCCGCCGTGGCTTTCATATACAAAGGCACACAATTGAAACCTTTAGCTGAAAGTACCTTCTTGAGAAACCAAACCCCTGTGAATGTCTTGATGAGAGCTGTTGCTACTAGAAGGGTGGTGATAGTTGTGCATGACATGCAAATACTGTGTCAAGTTATATACTTCCACCAAAATGAACATGATCACAGAGGAAGTTGGCAAGTTTATTGGACCACCAATGTAGATCCCATCCTTGCAGAGGATAGCACACAACTGGAAGTGGAACTAGGATACATCTCACCTGTCCATAAGACTTCCCAGATACCATACGTATCTAATAGGACTTGAGTTACCCTCTACCTCCACCCGACACCTCTGATGTGGCCCAAAATAAGGCTCATTGGTCTCACTGGACAGTACATTGTCTTCCACTAAATTTGTTTCCCATGGATTTCCTGTTTAGTCTGACACAGAGCCTGAATCCTTAAAAGTAGGTCACTTTATCTGCCATTTACAAATGCATTTCCTGTCATGACTTCCTTCATCATGCTAGACTCAAACAGGTGCCATAGTTACGGCATCCCAGCACTTACAGTCTCCTCAGCAGGACTATTTGCAAAACCTTTTTTGGGTGCTGGGTAGGAGGCACATTTCACCTTGTACATGTTACTCACCACTCCGAAATAGGCCGAAGATGCGGAGGAGTGACCTTGGAGATGATGGTGGTACAAGAATCGATATTCAGCCTTGCATCCCAGCTCCCCTGAGTACAAGACTCAGGCTTCCTCAAAGAGGGGCTCTTTTCTACAATGTACCTCTCTGCTGTTTCTGTTGGGACAGACAGAGGTGTCAATTGAATAAAAGAGTGGGGAGAACACACACCGCCAATACCAATGCTGCAAAGGAATACAAAGACATTAGACAGTGTTGAAGTTAAGGCAAGTAATCAGAACAGTTGAATTTAATGGGAAACTACCTAGGTAAGTATTGGAGTGGATCTACTGGATCTACAAGAAATATAACACAAAAATGAGTGGGAATGTTCTAAAGAGCCTTTTAAAGTATCAGTCCCAACTTATATATCGAATTGGTAACAACGAACCTGAATAAGGATATTTTGAGGAAAGGAATCCAGGAAACAGAAGACAACGAAAGGAGAAAATAACAAACAGGAATGTTAGTATAGGGAAGTAGCCCCGAACGGCACAAGGGTCGCACTAGTGCCGGGTTGGTGCAGTTTCAGCAGAGCGTTTATATGCACTTGAAGACAAGTTCACAATATAGTCACTCAATGTCCCAGAATCCAACAGCAGACAAATATCCAAACAAGACGTGGAGAGGAAATAGTAGCAGAGACGGGATATGCCAATTAACTATGTACCTGAGCACACATGCATCCAGAGTAGGTGTAGAAAAGTTCCGGATAGTTGACAGCACGTCCTCTGCTTTGGTTCCGTGTGCAGAAGCGGTAACCTGGAATGACATACCGCGAGGGACAGAAGGGAGCCGGATCCAGTAATGTTCTGAGTCAAAAAACCAGACGAGCACGACAGGAATAAAGGAGGAGATAAGCCAATCCAGTAGTCAGGCAAGGGTCAAAACCAGGAATTCAGATGAGGAATCGTGTGGAGAAGACACGAAGAAGTAACAGACGTAACCGCGTGTAGCTGGTAACGCTAATTAGCAGCAGCGAGCCCCTTGAAAGACGGTGGTTTTATAGTCGTAAGGGGGCATGTCTTGCCGTACGTCTTCGACGTACAGGACGTGTCAGCTGACCCGGAGTCCGTCGTAGTTTGTACAGGCGCCATGGCAGCCTGTATCTGATCCACAGAGGAGCTTGTAAAGAAGTCGTATTGTGCAAGGAGGGCCGCGGGGAAGCCCGAAGTATAACAGCACACTGTGCTTTGGCTGCCCTACTGATGCATGAGTGCCCTTCTTTTCAATTGGAACATTTATGACTGAAATAGCTAATCTCAGCCCAAAGTGACAATACCCATGAATACCAGTTCACCTCCAAAAATAACATTTGCATTTACATTAAATCCAGGTAAGTCACAACTACCCATGCAATGGCAGTCAGGGGGGCTAAATATAAATAGGGATCCCTCATTTTGATAGATGAAGAGGCTTTCAAGGGCACAACATACCATTGTGTTACTGTTGAGGTCTTATTTCAGTGCTTTCCAGGTAAAATGATTGGTTGAATCATTTAGGAAAAGCAAAACAAGTTAATTTATTCTCACCAGATGTATAGCCTAGGACTTGTGGCCTTACATGAGTCTTTGTAGGTTGTCCATCTATATCTTCTCATTAAAATTCTTTTTATTGATGTTAGAGCAGTTCATATATTTGTGTTCATACATTCTCAATTTTTTTGCTGGAATAAAATGAAACGTATTTATCAATTTTCACTCATTCTCTCACTTAGTTCTCAAAATGTCTGTATATCACCCATACTTGTTCTGTTTTCGAATCAGCTCCATTTTGTCATACTAGCATGAACTATTTTTTATTTTAGATTTTAGATCTATATATTAATATCTATCCACAAACCCTGAGGACTCCAAGTAATGTTCATAGTCACTCACCAATTACTCTGATATAATGTTTAAGGTGGGCACACAGATCAACCCCATTTTTCAATAATTGAACAATGTATGTTTGAAAGCTTAGCTAAGATGGTGTTCTCTACATTCCAAGCAAAACATGTTGTTTCTGATCACTTATTTAGTGTGGATTGTATTTAGAAACCACAAGCTTGACAGCCAGATCCCGTGCATGAATAACAATAACCATTTCAATAAACCCAGACAGAGGAGATGAAAACATGATTAAAGTAGATTAATAATATATGGTCAAATATTGATCAACAACAAACACACTTTTCTCACATCTATAAAAATCACTGCAGGATATTGAGTGCACTGCATTACATGCAGGAACCTGTAGTATTCAGAAATCTGTGGGGTGAATCATGAACAAATTCAGACTGCCTGAATTCAAAGTGAGATGTGCCAGAATAGTCCTTTGCATGCTTGACTTGTGTAATATGTCCATCGTTGCTCCGAATAGGGATCTCCTGAGGGAATGCTGGTACTCAGCTGTGCACCTGAGAGACAGCACTTAACACATTGTACGGTTTGTGCCACACACACTAAACAACCCCAGAATGAGTCTTGAGTATATTTCATAAGACTGAGTGCTCAATGAAAAGATCCAGCCAGTCAAAGAGTGCAACATAATTGTGACATAAGCATGAACATATTTATACTTTATAAAGTGAGCACAGAGGAGATAGAATTCTGACTCTGGAAAAAGGTTTAGGAGAAAATACAAATTTCTGTTATAGGATGAATGGATTGATGATGGAGACCAATGTAAGAGCTTCAGAAGGAGGATTCCTGTTACAAGGAGATGATTTCTGTCCACAAGGATTCCTGCAGAGAAGATAACCTAACTTCATAGAAGCAGACGAGGAGGGGATATGCTGACTAGGAGATTTCGAATCTTAAAGGGTCTTTGCTCGCTCCATGCCATTAAGGATCAATTAAAAATGAGTAGGAGAATTTCCCAAAAGAAGTTATATATGCTCTTTGACGAATCAAGGGAATTCACCCCTTCTCCCCAAGGGTGAGCCCCTTCCTGTGAGACTTTGGTGGTGAGCCCACTTCACAATACCCTACCTAGGAGTAGAGACAAGTGGGATCTCACAGGGAGAGACTCCCCCTTGGGGGAAAAGGACTCCCACTCCTGTGAGGAACTCCCTACAGTGGTGCACACTATAGCATACATGAAATGTTCTCAAATTCCAAAATGTGTTCTACACCCAAACTGGGACAAAGAAACTCTACAGAGATGCCTTTATTTTGATGAAAAGGATTATGGCCCCTTGAACAGAATTAATCGATCCACTGAGACGAGTACATCTTATAACATAACTTTGAGGAATCGAGAGGACGAAAGAGAAGAAATCATACATTGGCAAGGGAAGGCCGCAAAATGCAACACCTGCATGAAGCAGGAATCAGAGAGCCTATGAGTTTCAGACTCGCTACAGCAGATTGAGCGATAATTCCAACGCTGCAGCATGATCGTGACAAGAGAATCCAGCAGGACAGAAGTCCGAACATAAAATGGTGGTGGGACATGCAGAAACATTTGTGGTGGAACTCCACCAAAACTATTGAAATGGGGAATCCAGAAGCCCGTTCTCATGTTCCAAGACAGGAGCACCGAAGCAAGACCATAAAGCAAGAGAGTAAGGAAGACAATGAGGAAACCCTATGACAGAGAAGGTAAGATGCTGGTAATCCAAAACAGACAAGAAAGGTCCAGAGGAACCCAACTCCAGAAGATGCACATCATTGAAGAAGAAGCTAACTGGGAGTACAAGAGTCTCAGGTGGCCTCATAGAGGGGATCATTGTATTGTAGATACAACCCGTCTCGGTACCAAATAGAAAACAAAATTCATCTTGCTGCAAGACACGAGAAAGAGTGAGAGCCCAAGAGGAGAAACTATAGAGAAACCCAATACTGAGAAAGACGATATAGTGATGCTCATATCCTCAGAAAAGGGGATTGATTCTAAAATGAATACAAAGTGGGATAGCTTGACAGCACAAGCCCTACCCTGGGAAACGGGGAAAGACTCTGAAGTGAATACAAAGTGTGATAGCTTGAAAGTGCAAGTCCTACCCTGGGAAAATGGGAACGACTCTAAAGTTAATGCAAAGTGTGATAACTTGAAAGCCCAAGCCATACTTTGGAAACAGGGGCAAATAGTGCAACAAAAACAAGGTTGGACAGGCCAAGCTGAAGTGAACAATAATAAAGGTAGGGAGAAAACAACCTCCAGCCAGGAATATGACCAAGTATATATTGAGACCTACAGTAAAGAATGTGAAACCTTTAATAAACCAACAAAGGATATCTCAAAAGGGAAAAGAAAGTTCCCAGGCCCATTGGAAGAGTTACAAAGGCTGATCAAAGATGTAATGAGAAGATTGTTAAGAATCATATACTAATTGTCAAACTGATACTACAAGTATCCTAGGAGAAGGGAGTCATTCTCTAAGCCCAAGTTAGTTTACATAGTGTAAGGGTCTGTTAGGGTAGTATTAGACAGTCAATTTATCTATGTACTTTACTTTATTAAAAGAAAACATTTATTGAGTGCAAACCTTGGACCTGTGGGGATTAGGGCGCTGACAAACATAGGCAGGGGCACTGAGAAAGAACACAAGCGGGAGGAAGCTGAAAAAAATGTCATGTTTTCAATTTCCTTTTAAATGATTCAATATTTGGCTGGCATCTGAGGTCTAGAGGAAGATCATACCAGGCTTTGGGTGTTGTGAGGTAGATAGCTCCCCTAGTTCTACATCTGGGAAGCATAAGGAGTTACTGATTACTCGATCTAAGGGATCTGCTTTGAACTTTTTCCACTATAATCTGCTGCAGGTAACTGGGCATAATGCCCTGAGTACACTTGAAAGTAATCACTAGAAGGTGGTAGCACACACGAGGATCCACCGGGAGCCAATGCAGTCCTCTTCTAGCATCTGACACATGGTCTTGGCGAGAGAGCCCCATCACAACCCTCAAAGCACCATTCTGAATGACCTGTAATCTGTTCCCCTGTGTGTTAATAAGGCCAGCTAAGAGGCTGCAGCAATAAACTATTGTTGCTCTAACGATAGCTCTGGCAATTGTCACAGCGTTAGCCTGAGTGATGAAAGGCCTAAGGTGGGCTAAAAGTTTAATGCAATAGAGTGTTGTAGATACACGACTCTCCATATGAGCCTTCATAGTGAGCTGCTGGTCAAAGATAACACCCAAGGTTTTGACCTTCTTCAAAGGGGTTATCTTGACCTTCGCCAAGTTGGACTTACACGACTGACTGACGAGCACATAGTTAATAAGTTAGGTAGAGAATTCCCATTGTGATTGGGAAAGTTACAATTCTTATCTTAATAAACCATCCTGATACTGCCACCTGAGAGCCTGTGTCTTCCTTCAGACTCGTCACAGCTCTCAAAATGTATTCTCCTGATAAGTCCCAGAAGGGGGTAGTCTGTAAAGGACACCAATAAAGTACGTTCATTTTAAATGTTAATTTTAATGTTAAAGGCATTTGCCCACGCACCACCACCACCTGAGTGGTCCCCAGGTGCTTTGGTGGATCTGAAAAGGAGAGTGTGAAGAAAGAGGGTGTGGGGGGGTTTGTAGGGTATAGTGGCAATAAGAAGATGAGAAATGTGATGTCCTGCTGGAAGATTCAGTTCAGTTTGCACTGTTTATTGCACATAAGTGCGGTTTTTGGGTCGGTGCAAATTCCCATGTGCTGTTGTGCCGGTATATGTGTTGTTGAAATGTGGTGAAGTGCATGTGGATTGCTGTGCCAAGAGGTGTGTGTGTGAGTTTCTGTGGGAGAAATGTACGCGGAAAGTTGAGAATTGGGTTAGCAGGTTTTCCTTACCTATTTGTCTTTGCATTTCTGTGCTCAACATCTATGATTATCCTGGATATTTGGTATTATAGTTTGTCCGTCTAGTTGGCGAGCCTGCTGAGGAGTGGCAGTTTTCGTCTGTGTTACTCTAGTGGTATGTTTACCTGGCTTATGCAGGTGTGTTCCCCCACCCAGGGGTTGGTGATGTTTAGGTTAGAGGATTCTGGTCCTCCCTGCCCATCCCCTATGTGGACCTAACCTACCTAGGTTTCCTCTGTGGATTAGTGGTATGTAGACGTGGGCGGTCGGTGCGCCCCCCCCCCCGGCTTCTGGTTAGGGAAGATTAGGTTTGGGTTATGGTTCCTCCCTGGGATTCTTGCTTTCAGTTGGGTCTATGCTGCCTAGTCGTTTCTCCTGTTTCTGGAGCACAGAGACACGTTTTGAGTAGTTTTCTGAATTCCAAATGATCCCTTGTGTTGCGTATGTTTTTTGATAGGTTATTCCAGGTTATTGCTGCCAGGTGAGAGAAGAATGATCCTTTTATTGTATGGTTTTTGTTCTAAGCAAATGTCTGTACTTGATCGGAGGGGTCTTGTCGCATGGTAGATGTTTTTTTCTCCTGGTGAGATGTAATCTCAGTCCAACCCAAAAGACATTTCTGAGCAGCGTGCACAGTTGTACTGGTAATATTTTATACAGTTCGCACACATTTCCATGCAAAGTATAATCTCATAAAATTGTACTCAAAGTGTTTTCACATAAATAGTTAGCATAACAATGTGATGTGAAGATGTCCGTACCATAACCCAATCAAGATCTGTTTTATAATATGTGTTCTCCAAAGGCAATATCTATATAATAGGAAATGGCAAATGAGAATAAGATTAATTGTGTATTGCTAGTAAGATAAGGAAGAATGCACAGTGGTACTCTATTAGTGAAGTGAGAGGAGAGGGACAAGTATACCGGCTTAGTAAAATTATTAAACCATTCTCCCAGGTTGGGTAGGTGAGTCAAAATAGTTGGTGCTTTTCAAATGAATAGCTCTGCTTCCACAACCCAAACCTGCAGGACTTATATTCAATGCATAACATCCTAAATTCAATTATATGTACAAGTTACAAACCCAAAACCCCACACTTACACTGGGGTCAACAAATAGAATCAGAATTATATATATATATAAATGCGTATAAATGTTAAACAGTTATTTGACTACAGGAATTGCTGGTGATATTGGGGAACACAAAGTTCTATGTAACATTTATAAATGTAACTTTATGAGTAATGTGATAATGTTTTCATGATTGAGGAAGTGTTGATATATGAACGGATAGGCAGCAGAAGTGAAATTAGAAGGCCTGCTATTATATATATTATTGGATTACAAAAGGATGTTTGCGTTTGCGAATTAGTGAGATTTAAGAAGGCAGGCTATTTTCATTTCCTGTGGCAAAGCTGCCTATGATTGTGTAAAATTGTGGTGACTCCTCCCACATAAAGTGTCGGGCCCCCCTCAATTCATTTATTTAAATTCAAATTTCTATATTGTATTTGTATTTGTATGTAAACTGCCTGTTTCTTGCCCTGAACTGCAGGTTTGGAGTGCATACTAGGGGGCAATAGATTGGGGTTGCACACTTAGTGAAGAAGCCATGCACTAACCAAAATATATCTTAAAAATCTGATCTACAACCCTCACCCCACCCCGTAATAAGGGATCAGAATGTACTACTTTGAAAAACTATGAGCCCCACACTCAAAGAGGGAAAACATTAAATTGAACCAAACTCTATTTTGTCTGTAGCAACACAAACACATGTCATTTTATAACCCAAGAGCAACTTTCACCCAGGTGGCCTAATAAATATAAGATACATTTAAACAGCCTTTAGTCTACATGTTATTTATCTTAAACATGGATATGTTCTAAGGTCTATTTATTTGATCTTATTTACTATTCTTTTATCATGCTGCATACAACTTAGAGCAGATTCTGGAGGGTAGAGGCATGGAGGGAGGGAGGGGGCAAGGCAGAAGCTATGGTGGGAGGAAAGGAGGCAATGTATTGCATTATTGGTGCCTGTGTATCGATATCAGTAACATAGGGTGCCTGTTGTTTGTTCACCTATTAGCAAAAGTCTTTGAGTTTCTGTATCTAGGTCACAGCTAGCTGGATTTAGCATTCCAGGCGGCAAAGCAAATGTATTCTAGGAAGGAACATTGATGTGTAAGGCATATTTATTACAAAACTGCATTAAATTAAATAGAATACAATAAACAGAACCTGCCGTATGAACACAAAAGATATTTTTGATTCTACAGTTTTGTTCTGTTAATTTCTTGGAAAATGACCATAACAAAACAATGACAACCTCCAGATCCATTGATGTAATTAATTCCCATTGGACCTTATTTCCCATGTCCTCTCCTTAAAAGCCAGGTCTAGATCCGACCAGTATTAGTCAATCGTCTCACTGGGTTCCTTGATACTCAAAGCCTCTGTGACCCTCTTCAATCTTGCTTCAGACCTCTGCATTCAACCAAGACAGCTCCCCTCATTGTCAGCTACTTCATCTCTTCTGCTATGGTGTTCTCATATGTGCTTTTTCACCTCTGGACAAAGTCTTCACCTTCGCGCTCTGCACACTTTTCAACCTTTTTTGCTTTACCTCTGCCTCAATGTCAGCCACTTCATCTCTTCCGCTTGCCATGCAAACCTTCCATCTATTATTCTTCTTCGTGACCTTTCTGCTGTCTTCGATACTGTCAACCATTTTGATCGTCTCTCTAAATTATTGTTTGTGGAATCAGAGCTAATGCCCTTGCTTGGTTTGCTACATACCTTACAACCAGGCACTTTCAGGTGTTCTGGATCAGGCTTAGCTCATCACTCAACCCCCTTACTGTTGGTGTTCTCGAAGGGTCTGACCTTGGTACATTTATATTCACTCTCTATAGTTTTGCTCTTGATGGCCTGATCTCCCCTTAGGGCTTCTCATATCAACTCTTCACCAACAACAATCTGATGTTATTCTCCTTTCACTCCTTATCAGATGAGCTGTTGTCAAATATGTCAAACTGTCTCTCTGCCATCAAATATTGGGTGGCGTCTGACCCACTCATGCTCTAATCCACACAAGTTCACTACTTCCCAGCTAAACAGAAACAGGCTATCACTTCCTCTACCTCTCTTCTTCTCTTCTCTTCTAACTGGCTTCCTTAAACTGCTTCCGCTCATCTTCGACCCTTCACACAACTTCTCGCTCTTCCTCTCCAAATCTTCCACTGTAACCAGACTCAACCTCCTCAATACCAGAACAATCCTGCTCATCTTTTTTTTTCAATATTGCTAATCTTCCTGAGTACCTTCTATATCTGACTACTATGCTAGTCTATCCTATGGCCTTCCCATAAGTGCTTTTTCACCTATGGACAAAGTCCTCACCTTCGCGGTCTGCACAATTTTCAACCTTTTTTGCTTTACCTGTCCATCACCAGATTGACTGGCTATGTATGAAACAAAGGGCCAGCTATACATTAGTTCTCATCATCATCATAACTATCTGTGGACTTGCCACACCCTACCTATCTGCTCATCTGACTCCCTACTCTCCTCGTTGCTCGTTAAAATCATCCTCAGCTCACCTCCTTGCCACCACTCGAACCCCCTGTGCTCCCTTTCATTCCTGCTTGCACTCTACTCGCTCCACTATTCTGGAATGCTCTTCCTCTCCCTTTCTGTACTACTCCAACTCTACCACTATTTAGATACAACCTCAAAGCTCTCCTTTCTGAAGAACATTTTTCCTAAGTGCTCTACACATCACCCTACTTTTCTCCTCTCTGTATCATTTCACGCATTGGGAGAGACTGCTACATCTTCCCAGCAAACCTCATGGTCAACAGGCATCCACAGTGAGGAATGCAGCAACTCTGCATTGCAGGTAAGCCCTAATGGTTGTGGGGTAAATTGCGGTGTCCGCTTCAGCGACCTTCATTTGTTTGGTGCACTTTCTTTTAAAAACCCCCAGCAGAGCCTGCAGGATTTGTTGGGTTTAGAAACCTGTGGTTCATTTGTGGCACCTGACCATCCATCTATCACAGCTGCCCTGATGGGCTGCATTGCAGGGAAGCACATGATAGGCTTGGGGTAAATTACAGTGACTGCTTCAGCAACCTTCATTTTTTTTGGTGCATTTTGTTTTATAAATCCTGAGCGGGGCCCACAGGCTTTCTTTGTTGGGCATGGAAACCCATGGCTCATTTGTGGCACCTGACCATACATCTATCAATGCTGCCCTGATGTGTTGGTGAATATCCCTTGTGACCTATAATGTCTTCATGGCTGACACAGTTTATCAGAGAACTGGTGCCTTGCAAGCCCACCCTGTACCTCCTAGGATTGACCAGTCTGGGTCTCAAGAGCCCAATCAGTGAGCCAGCAGGCTCAGCTAGCTCACTCACCAAGGCCCACCACTAGGGCCCATGTCTGGCCCTGTTTGGAGATGGACGGAGCTGTCATGATGCCTACCCCCGGGCATCCGGATCGAGTCCATCAGCCCCGGGAGCAGGCATCCAGATACTCATTAAAACCCCAACAGCCCCGGCTGGGGGCTGTTTGGATTCAGTCCTGGCACCTTAGGCGCCAGGCTCATCATAGAAATCAGTCCTGGCGCCATAGGCGCCAGGCTCATAGACTTTACTTACCTTATGCAGACCATGCTGCAAATGAGTCCAAGCCAACGTGAGGCCTGGATGGGATTATTTTATTACAGGGACTATTTTTCACTCGGGTGTGGTTCTAGGGAACTTCTTACCTGGGACTACTTTGCAGGCTATTTAAACCACGCCCGAACAGCAGCCCATGCTTTGCGTTATTCTGCATCCAGCAGCGTGACGCTCACCGTGTCTGCAAGTCAGCATCCAGTCTTCTGCCACGCCCGCCTCGAATCCGGAGCTCCTAGACAAAAGGCAAAGAAAGGAGAAGAGGTTAGATCACAGACATTATTTGATTCCTTACCTGATTCTGGACCTAGCAACAGCGCCGCGTTATACTCACCTGTCCACCGCATCTTTCGACTCGGCGCTGCCTCCATCATTTTCTTCGTCAAAACCCAGCACCTGGGGGGAAAACAAAAGAAATAACACGGTGAGCCGAGAAAACCAACAAGGACAATCTCTTGCCACCATAGGCTTACCTGCTTTACCACCGGAGGTATTATTCTTTAATTCGCCGCATCTTCCTATGCCGCACCTATAAAGGGAGAGAAAACAGCAAGTTAAACTCATGCAACTTTTTCTGGACAGTGTTTGGTAATACAGACTCTTACCTGAACGCCATCAGCTGCCTCCAGGCAATATTCTTTTGAACCCAGCTGTAACCTAACGAGGGAATGGAACAAGAGTGAACATCGGACATATTGAACTCTTTGAACTTTATAGACACTGGAGTCAATATTCCACCGGAACTCCTCCAGTACCTTCAACCCAGTGAAGTAACTGGTATCTACGCGCCCCTGCATGCCATGCAGGATGGAGAGCTCATCATTTAAAAACATAAGGTGAGATTACCAAAGGGAATATCGGAGGTCATTAGTGGGGAGAACGAGAACTGTTGGGGGGGCATCACTAAAGTCCACGGGTGGCTAAATCCCTTTCTCCACTTGCAGGAGAATACTTCTATGAGTCCAGCAAACAAGATTAGGCGGGCCAGTCCAGACTGTCATCTCTTCACTACGCATCACGTTGGTGGAGACCGCAGCTGTCTGGGTCCGATCGACGCCCCTGTGGGAATGAGGTGAGCGTAACAGAACGCAAAGCCTATCTACAAATCCCCACCCGGGCGTAATGGAGACCTCAGAAACCGACCAACTAGCCCAATTGTTAGGAGAACTTAGGGCAGAAGTGCACTCCGCACGCCAAGAAACTAATGCCCTCAGGAGAGAACTGATTGTGTCAAAGGAGCGCACTGATGATCTTGCCAGACAACTGCTGCAAAACCAAGCCGGGCAAACACCACTACCTGGACTTGGGGGGAATTCAACCCCGGTTTCATCGAGCAGCCCTGTGCAGTGGTTCTACCAGGGAGCATTCCTTTAGCTCCACCGGAACGCTTTGCTGGTGACCCGTGTTCATGAACCAATGCCGCTTGCACTTTTTATGCAGACCAGGAGCTTTTCCAAACGACCAAGCCAAAGTAGCCTTTGTACTGTCATACCTTAGTGGCAGCGCAGCAGATTGGTCAATTCCATTAGTCAACCAGGATGAACCTCTTCTTCGGGATTTTCAGGGTTTTCAATTGAGCATGGAAAGATTATTCGCCAGACATTCACAGGGACAGGCCCTGGATAACAAACTTCTATCCCTACGACAAGGAAACCAGGACCTGCTAACTTATATCGCAACCTTCAATAGGTTGGTGGTGGAAACCGGATGGCCAGAGGTAAAGCGAATTACATTATTTCATTGTGGACTTCGGGGTGAACTCAAAGATGTTTTGGCCCAAGTTGTGAACCCACCTCAGGATTGCGCAGAATATATAGACTTAGTGGTCCAGCTAGACCACCGACTTCAGAATAGAAAAGCTGATCGAGCTAAGTTCGAGAATCGGGTATTGGTTAAACCCAATGTTACTCCCAAAGGAACAGATGCATCAGAAACAATGCAGATCGGGGGGTTAAGGGACCCTTAACTCAAAAAGAAAGAGAAAGGAGACAACAGATGCAGTTGTGTCTGTACTGTGGGGCCTCAGGACATTTTCTACGTGATTGCCATATAAAACCATCCAACAAAGTAGTCCGAGTTGCTGATAGAAATCAAACAGAGCCTGATACCAATGGTCCTTATTGATCAAAGGCAGCCATCACGTATGCACGCAGTTAGGGCATACATTGATAGCGGGGCCGTAGGAAACTATGTGGACCACGAATTGGCTTCTAGGATGTTTCTACCTCTCTGCAAAAAGACCACTTCGGATGTTATCACCACAGTCGATGGAACTGAAATTGCCTCTGGGCCTGTAACTCATTCCACCACAGAGATGACACTGTTGGGTCAAGATGGGCATCGAGAGACTATTGTGTTTGACTTAATCAAAGCCCCGCAGTTCCAAATAATACTGGGGATACCTTGGTTGGGAACACATAATCCTTGTATTGATTGGCGAGAGAAGAGAGTAACCTTCCCGGAGTGTGCACACACCTGTTACCCGGAAAAAACCTTGAACAAAAGCCTGGCCACAGTCGCTAATCCAGTCATGCAGTTACCTCAGGAATATCAAGAATTCCAGGATGTTTTCCATAAAGAACAGGCAAACACCTTACCACCTCATAGATCATACGATTGTCAAATCGACCTCATACCTGGTGCACAACCTCCATGCAGTAGAATCTACGCCCTTACAGAACCCGAAAACCGTCACCTACGACAATACTTGGACCAATACCTAGCTAATGGCTTCATTCGTCCATCTAAGTCCCCTGCATCTTCAGCTTTATTCTTCGTGCCCAAAAAGGAAGGTGACCTCAGAACGTGCATAGACTACCGTGTATTAAACCAGATCACGATGAAGAACCGATATCCATTGCCTCTGATCCCCGAACTACTACACCATTTAAAGGATGCTTGCATCTACACTAAATTAGATCTCCGAGGAGCATATCATCTGGTACGTGTAAAGAAGGGCGACGAATGGAAGACTGCTTTTCGCACCAAGTACGGATTATTCGAATATCAGGTGATGCCCTTCGGGTTGTGCAATGTACCAGCTGCCTTCCAGTATTTTATGAACGATGTCCTTTGTGAATTCATTGACGTCTGTGTTGTTGTATACATAGACGATATTCTAGTGTACTCCTCCTCAGAATCAGCCCATGCTAAGCACGTTTGTGCAGTCCTTGAGAAACTACACCAGTACACGTTATATGCAAAATTGGAAAAATGTGTTTTTCATGCTACAGAAGTTGAATTCCTTGGATTTATCCTGACTCCAAAAGGAGTCCAAATGGACTCTCGAAAGGTGGACGCAATTCTCAAGTGGCCATCACCCAGTTCAGTTAAAGGGGTGAAAAGCATGCTTGGATTTGCTAATTTCTACCGCAGATTTATTCCTGACTTCTCATATGTTGTACACCCCATCACAGCACTTTTGCGAAAAAACAAACGCTTCTTGTGGACCGAAGAGGCTGAAAAAGCCTTCCAAGAACTGAAATTGAAATTCACGTCGGCACCTGTCTTAAAGCATCCACGCCCCGAGCTCCCATACATAGTTGAAACCGATGCATCCAGTTTAGCCATGGGGGCTGTCCTGTCCCAGAAGGATCCAGAAACCGGTCAACTTCATCCAGTAGCATTGTGGTCCAGAAAAATGGTAAGGCAGATGCTTTATCCAAAATCGGGATGGGAGAAGCGTATTCGAACCCGGAACCGGTGCCTATAATTTCTGAACAAAGAATTATTGGGATAACTACTCTACAGACCTTAGAAGATATTAATTTAAAGATCCAACAACTTTTCGATTCAGCAGCCCTGCAGGACTGAGTTAAAAAGGGCCAAGATTATTCAGTTGTCAGTGACCTACCTTACTATCAAGGGCGTCTATTTCTACCACACAAGGAACTACAAGAACAAGTCATATCCAATTACCATGAAGCTCTGATGGAAGGGCACCCAGGTGTTGCAAAAACTGAAGCTAAAATTAAAAGACAATTCTGGTGGCCCACCTGGCGAAAAGATGTAAAGTCATTTGTACTGTCTTGTGGCATCTGCGCCCAGAACAAAAGCCAAAATAAGAAACCAGCTGGTCTTTTACAACCTTTAGATATTCCACCCACACCATGGCACACTTTGTCTTTATACTTTATTACAGATCTACCGCCATGTAATGGATTCAACACCATTCTAGTTATTGTGGATCTTTTTTCCAAGATGGCCCACTTTATTCCTTTAAAAGGATTACCTTCTGCTTCAATCTTGGCAAAGGAATCTCTCGAAAATATTGTGCGAATACATGGATTTCCTTCCCTATTGATCTCTGACCGAGGTAGTCAGTTCATTTCACAATTTTGGCAGAAGTGTTGTCAATTGGCACAAATTGACGTAAGGTTATCAACCAGTCACCATCCCCAAACCGATGGTCAGACGGAGAGAACCAACCAGACTCTTGAACAATACCTGCGTTGTATGCTCCACCAAACCGAAGGTAATTGGAAGGACATTTTATGGATTTCTGAATACGCATACAATAACTCTGTACATTCAGGAACCGGACAAAGCCCCTTTTATACTATGGACATCATCCTCGAACCTCAGAACTCGATTCGCCCCAGCATTTAGAAATGCCGGCAGTAACTCATCTGCATTCTACTATTACACAAGCCTTTAAAGAGGCAACAAAACATTTGAAACAAGCAAAAGAGAAATACAAGAAAAATGCTGGTCAACATAGAAGTGAGACCCCACCATATCGAATCGGAGACCAAGTTTGGCTGGCTACAAGACATATTCCTCTGAAAGGAACTCTGACTTTTAAACCTAGATATTTGGGACCTTACACCATTAAGGCCGTTATCAAACCGGTGGCCGTCAAATTAGAATTACCCTCTAATATGCGGATTCATCCTGTCTTTCATGTTTCACTTCTAAAGCCAGTTCAACCGGGGACAAGATTAACCAAACCACCTGACCCCATCCTAATAGATGGAGAACCTGAATTCGAGGTAAAAAACATCCTGGACTCTAAAATGGTTAAATCAAGACTTTTTTATTTAATCGACTGGAAGGGTTACGGACCACAAGAAAGGTCATGTGAACCTAGTGACCACGTTCATGCTCCTCGATTGGTGAAAAAATTCCATCGGGACTTCCCAGACAAGCCAGGGCCTAGGGGAAGAACAACTTTAGGAGGGGCCTTGGGGGGGAGTGCTGTCATGATGCCTACCCCCGGGCATCTGGATCAAGTCCATCAGCCCCGGGAGCAGGCATCCAGATACTCATTAAAACCCCAACAGCCCCGGCTGGGGGCTGTTTGGATTCAGTCCTGGCGCCTTAGGCGCCAGGCTCATCATAGAAATCAGTCCTGGCGCCATAGACGCCAGGCTCATAGACTTTACTTAGCTTACGCAGACCATGCTGCAAATGAGTCCAAGCCAACGTGAGGCCTGGATGGGACTATTTTATTACAGGGACTATTTTTCACTCGGGTGTGGTTCTGGGGAACTTCTTACCTGGCACTACTTTGCAGGCTATTTAAACCACGCCCGAACAGCAGCCCATGCTTTGCGTTATTCTGCATCCAGCAGCGTGACGCTCACCGTGTCTGCAAGTCAGCATCCAGTCTTCTGCCACACCCGCCTCGAATCCGGAGCTCCTAAACAAAAGGCTAAGAAAGAAGAAGAGGTTAGATCACAGACATTATTTGATTCCTTACCTGATTCCGGACCCAGCACATCTCCGAGCCTGGAAAGGACATTATTTCAGCACGCGTCGCTTCGCCAGCAGCAGCGCTGTGTTATACTCACCAGTCCACCGCATCTTTCGTTTCCGGCGCTCCCTCCATCATTTTCTTCGTCGAAACCCAGCACCTGGGGGGAAAACAAAAGGAATAACAAGGTGAGCCAAGAAAACCAACAAGGACAATCTCTTGCCACCATAGGCTTACCTGCTTTACCACCGGAGGTATTATTCTTTAATTCGCCACATCTTCCTATGCCACACCTATAAAGGGAGAGAAAACAGCAAGTTAAACTCATGCAACTTTTACCGGACAGTGTTTGTTAATACAGACTCTTACCTGAACCCCATCAGCTGCCTACAGGCAATATTCTTTTGGACCCAGCTGCAACCTAACGAGGGAATGGAACAAGAGTGAACATCGGACATATTGAACTCTTTGAACTTTATAGACACTGGAGTCAATATTCCTCCGGAACTCCTCCAGTACCTTCAACCCAGTGAAGTAACTGGTATCTACGCGCCCCTGCATGCCATGCAGGATGGAGAGCTCATCATTTAAAAACATAAGGTGAGGTTACCAAAAGGGAATATCGGAGGTGATTAGTGGGGAGAACGAGAACTGTTGGGGGGCCATTACTAAAGTCCACGGGTGGCTAAATCCCTTTCTCCACTTGCAGGAGAATACTTCTACGAGTCCAGCAGACAAGATTAGGCGGGCCAGTCCAGACTGTCATCTCTTCACTACGCATCACGTTGGTGGAGACCGCAGCTGTCCGGGTCCGATCGACACCCCTGTGGGAACCAGGTGAGGGTAACAGGAGCCCCCTACATGCCTCAGCTCCTGCAACGTTCTCCCAGCTCATCCTCATGCTGCTCAATGATCAGGACAATGACAAATCTGTTTGTACATTGCATTGTAAAGCACCCTGGATCACCTGCTCCTGGACCACAACCCTCTACCTGGTTGCTTCCTGAATCCTGCCTCCCTGCCCTTCTAGCCTGACTGCAAACTATAACTTCCTCCTACTTGATATGTGTATATGCCATAATTCACTTATTGATCGCTTTCCGCTGCCTGTTAGTGCCTAACTCAAAATTCCTCTTCAGGCAAGATTTCAAATGTGTGCCTCCTCCATTGCAGTTTTTAGTGCTTTTTGGCAACATTGAATTTAGGTGTGCTTTTAAATCTGTGCATTCTCCATGTTGAGCTGTCTTCTAGTGCTTTTTTGGCAAACTCCCATTTAGGTGTGCTTTTAAATCTGTGCATCCTCCACGTTATGCTGTTTTCGAGTGCTTTTTGGCTTAATCAAATTTAAGTGTGGTTTTAAATTTGTGCATCCTCTATTTTGTGCTGTTTCTTAGTGCTTGTTAGCAAAATCGAATTTAAGTGTGCTTTTAAATCTGTGCATCCTCCATTGTGTGCTGTTTTCAGTGCTTTTTGGCAAAGTCAAATTTAGGTGTGATTTTAAATATGTGCACTGATTGTCTTCCTTGGCATACCTCCTCCTCTGTTCCTGGCTGCTAGGCCACTTGCTGAGTTCCCCTGCACTGTGCCGCTCCCCTGTTTATCTCTCTCTTCCCCACTAATCTAATGGCACTCTCTATCTCTCCCATCTATTTTAACTGCTTTTCTATCACTTATCCTACCTCTCTCACAAAGTCTGGAAGAGTAAAGCTAAAAAAAGCTCTCCTGGTCTCAAATCCAGGCTTACCTATCACTGACACTTACGTCAATGCCACTTCCAGGCAGACTATTATGGACATCCTCTTCACAGCCCCCTCTCCTGGCCTATGGACCCTCATCTGGTCCCCACTCTGCTCCTTTCTCCTCCTTACCCATTAATGGTGGCACTAGGTGGGAAGTACTCCTGGCATACTTTTCATCCTCTAGGTGTATCACAACGGCACTATCATGGCCCATGGTTCTCAACCTACTCTTCTCCTTCTCGACAGGCACCTGCGCTCGCTCAGAAATGTTCTCCCTTCTTCTGCCACTCCTTTGTCCTCTCTTTTCACCTCTCCACCACCACAGACAGGAGTACCACACCCCTGTGCGCCCCCTAGGAAAACCTTCAAAGGTGGTAACCAGCTCTGAATGCTTACTCTGCTGTCAAACATTAATCCGACCCAACAGGCCTGGAGGTGGAGTGGCCCTGATTTTTCCTGAGTGGGTCTCTGCCTCCATCATACCTATTCAATCCTACTTCTCTTTTGAATGCCTCGCCCATAAGCTTCAGGTTTCACCTACTCTCTTTCTCACCCTTGGCACTATCTACAGGCCCCCTGTCCCTATCTCTCTCTTCATCTCTGAATGGGCGGACTTCACTCCTGCCTCTCAACCTCTTCTTCCAAACTTCTCCTCCTCAGTGACTTCAACAACCACCTCAACTCCCTTGAATCATAAACTACTCTTCACAGTTCTGTGTCTTCTGCGATTCCCTCACTCTCTCTATTCTCTCTTCTGGCCCGACCCACTCTGCTGGTCACACCTTGCATGCCATAATTTCTGGCAAATCACTATCTCAGATATGCTCACCACCACCCTCTCTTGGTCTGACCAATCTCACCTGTCTTCCCACCTGGGTCCCCTTGGCCCTCTATCCAAGCCACCCCCAGCACTGGCAGCCTCCTTTGCCGGCATCCAACCTATGGAGAGAGTGTCAGTAGCTGCCTTCACCTCCACCCTCATCCCCCCAACCCCTACCTCTGACTCTCCATCTGACACTGTCCTTGCTAACCTGCACCTCCCCATCTCCAACACCCTTGGCATCCTTGCCCCTGTCATGAGGATATGCTTAAAACCTGACTCCAATAACAACATCTGGCACAACTCTGATCTAGCATCTCTGAAACACAAGTAGAGAATTGCTGAATTAAGTGGCAGAACATGGGCTTATCCTCTGAAAAACTGGCCTACCGCCTTCTCCAAAGGCAATATTGCTTCTCTATCCGCTCCAAGAAGCTGGCCTAAAATCTATGTCTGCATCTCCAGAGCCACTAACTACATGGCTAAACTCTTCAAAATATGCAGGAAACTAGCCAATCCAGCTGCAGTCGCCCCTCTCTAATCCCTTCCCAGGCTTTCTGCAACCCTTTGGCCTCCCACTTCAGTTCTAAAACCCAATTCATCTTGTCCTTGCTCTCCTAGACTTCCAAACCTGCCACCCTACCTTCCTTGGCTCCCCTCCTTCCATCCCCTTCAACCCCCTGCACTCTCCTCCCTCCTGCCCATAGCACCGGGTGTGCTCTCTAAAGTGGTCCGCTCTATGAAGGTCTGATCCAAACAGGTGCTCCCCTGCTCCTCCAGAATCAATAAGGACTACATCTCCTTTCTTGCCCCGGTTCTTGCTGATGTATGTAAGCACACCTTTTTCACTCTATCGCTAAAGCACTCCCTTATGCACACTCTCTTAAAAAAAGCTGTCTGCTGACCCCTCGTGCCCAGCTAACCTTCATCCTATTTCCACTAACCCTTTCCTGGGTAAACTCTTGGAGAAGATGGTCCTCCCCCAACTGACCTTCCACACTGACCTTGTTGGTTGCCTTCTTGACTATCAATCTGTATTCCGGGCATCCAGAGGCACATACAAACGGACCAGGGCACTTTATGATCAGCGCTCCGGCTCCTGGCGCATATGCATGATCCAGGAAGTGCTGTTTGATTTCTGATTCCTGTTCATGCTACGTGGGAGCTGGAGTGCTGGGAGGAAACATCAGGAGCAGGGCAGAAGGTATGTTGATTTAAATATGGGTATGTCTTTGTGTATGCTTGTCTTTTAAAAAATGTCTCGGGGGTGGGGAGGTAGCCCCCAACACCTCTGGATTGGTTTGTTCTTCCTCGCTATGCTCATCACAATGGCATATTTTGGGGAAAAATGTACGCACCTTCAAGTAAAAAAAATCACCAGTCGCTACTGGGATGCACAGCGAGAAACTGAAAACTAAATAATTCTGCAGGGGCAAAGTGAGATGTGATATGGCATTTATAACGCGCCTATACACAAGTGTTTCAAGGTGCGACGAGGCAATGGAGGGGGAACAGAGGGAAGACGAAGACAACAATCTTAATAGGCCAGGTGACATTGAGATCATGCAAGTGCAGGGGAGGGTGGAAAGGATAAGTGTGGGGGCGAAAAAGGAGGGGGCAGTGCAATACATAGAATCAACAGTAAACAATAAATAAAATACATTAAACAATAGGTAGAAGTGTGGACAGCTGTACCCATTGCTAAAGAACCAAGGGAGCAGTTGTCTCCTTTCCCACTGTACTCAGCACCTTTATGTAATATTAGCAGAAGTACCCGTTCTCCGAACAGGTTCTGTAGACAGACATGATAACACTGATACTGTAGGTCGCTGTTCTGATTAGTTTATCGCTTAATGTGCTTTGCACCCTGAAGTAAACTGCACTGAGAATGGATGCATGTGGCTGGATGACATTCCCCGGAGCAGTTGTTGGGGGGAGGCGAGAGTTGGTGTGCTGCTGCATACTGGGACCTTCTGTGCTCTCTGCACACCTGTCACCTCACTCTGGCATGGTGCAGTTTTTTGTTGTGCATCGCGGTGCAAATATCTAGAAAACTGTGCATCCTTGGGCCTGGACATCGAGTTTTGTTCCCTGTGTCCTTCTACAACCGCATTAATGTTTCGCCCATTTCAGGCAACCATCTCATGTGAGAAGGTGCTGAAATCTGGGGAAAGGGGTGGGGTGTTCACATTTAATGTAACTCGTAATGTCCTAAGGGCCTTATCAGGTAACTATGCAAAATGTGGTGCAGATTGGTGAAATGGTGTAGAATTGTATAAGGAATAACGCTTCACCAAGCCACAAACACATGTAGACCTTTGCTGAAATCCAGGGAATGGGGTGGGGTGTCCAAATGTCATGTAGCCAGTAATGTCCGGACGGTCCTAACAGGCCAATATGAAACATGTGGTGCAGGTTGGTGAAACGGTGTGGAATTGTATAAGGAACAACACTTTGCAAATCCACAAACCCACAAACAAATGTTGACTTTTGCTGAAATCCGGGGAAAGG
Source organism: Ambystoma mexicanum (assembly GCF_040938575.1). NCBI lineage: Eukaryota > Metazoa > Chordata > Amphibia > Caudata > Ambystomatidae > Ambystoma > Ambystoma mexicanum. The sequence goes on from NC_090924.1 coordinate 142,959,231, forward strand.
GGTGGGGTGTCCATATAGCATGTAGCTAGTAATGTTCAGCGGGTCCTAACAGGAAACTATGCAACATTTGGTACAGATCGGTGAAACAATGTGGAATTGTTTAAGAAGCAACACTTTGCCACAAACTCACAAAAATAATTTGACTTTTGCTGAAATCCAGGGAAGGTGGTGGGGTGTCCAAATGGCATGCAACCAGTAATGTTCGGAGGATGCTAACAGGCAACTATGCAAAGTTTGGTGCAGATTGGTGAAACATTGTGGAGTTGTATAAGAAACAACGCTTCGCCACAAATCCCTCCACAAACAAACACATTTTGACTTTTATATATATAGATTTAATCTGTTAAACAGAATGCTCTTGACTTTCATTTGAAACTGAGGTATGAGTGAAATCTCTTTTGTTAAACTGACTCTTTTGGACTGGCTATTATTTAAAGCTGAGCTGGAAGTGATGTCTCTACTGCCAAATACCACCTTTAATTACACATTATTTGAAGATGTCCTGAGAGTGATGTCTGTTTGTGTTAAAAGATTGCAGTCTCTTGCTGAGTGCATAGGGCTTTTTTTGCAACTGTTGAACTTTAGTTGACTTTTTAGGATGTATATTAAAGTTATTCAAAACTTGTTCGCATTAAACCTACTCTGAACATGCTTAATTTCACTTTTTGTTAACTAGTTTGGTAAAATATAGGTAAAATATAGGTATACTTAAACCAGTTTGGCCTGTTGACCCTTATTTGATGTGCCACCCCCCAAACCACTTTGTTGTATTTATGCCCACCTCGGTTTGCCTCTCCAATACTGATTTCTAGTGACACCAATAATTGCTGGCCCTCTATTGGCACAGCATATGCACAGCATGGCTGGATGTCTAATGATTCACATAGTGTGTGTGCTCAGCCAATAGAGGACCATCGATGTGAGAACAACTGCTGGGATTGGGTATATTGGCTCTTCCTGACTTTCTGTCGACGGAATGGAAGACCTGCAGATGTCTCGCCTTGCCCCCATGGCATGCTTTGCCCCGTGGCTGGCAGTCCCTGTCTGCCCCCACTTGCCCATCACCATAACTGACCTTACCTGCCCCCACTTGTCCCTCGTCACCTGCCTTCGGTTCCCATGGCAATCTTGCGGCTGAAGCTGGAGGGTTGGGGGGGAGAAGCTCAGGCTGTCCTGCACAGTGTCGCCACGCCCACATCTATTTGATCATCATTGGAGGTGGGAGGGAGGACATGGTTGTAAATTAAAATAGCTCTCTACTGAGTGCCACAGTGTATGGCCAAGTCAAAGTGCTAGATGTCGGATAATCCATTTTACTACTCCATTTTATAGAATTCTTAAGAGATGGATTCATTTTTACCAATTTTTTTACTTTAATAGCATTTTTGGAACTGTGTCAAAGGAATTGCATATTTGTGAGATTTACGTTCACTGTGCTGGTACCTTTTGCATATTTGCAAATCATAAATGCCTTCTTTGATCTTCGCAGTTGGCCACAAGCGCAATAACTAGGGATGGGGAAGATGTTTTTTTGTTCAAATCGCATAGTACTCTTCACAAGTCTCAAGTAACAAGTAATTATGCACACACAGGCAACAATCCAACCAATTTCACACACACAACCCCAAAATAGCCAATCAGCAACTATGCTTGCTATTTCACACCAAAGAGCTTAAAGCAGGGTAAAAGGTATCTGTGATTATTGGATACCTTCTAGAGAGGCCTGTCTTTGGCCAGCAAATGCATGTTTAAAGTGACACAGCAATTTGTTTGTGAACACTGAAGTATCCTTAGAGAATATGTGAACACCACCAGTCCCACCTTAGGACTTCATTCTGTTGCAAAAATATGACCTAGATAAAACAGTTGAGAGATGGCGTTAATAGCTGCAGAGTGTCAACAAACAGTTGTATTCCCTGTTGCATGGTTGATCAAAGAAAATAAGCCAGTCTGGGTTGTCAAACCTTAAATAACCATTTAAAAATGTATTTGGCCAAGTCATATAGGTCCCCCCAATATGTGGGGTCCATTTCAGTTGAGAGAGTTGGAAGGCCCAATTACAGAGCCTCATCATCACCTCTTCCCTTTCAGGCTTGCTGTCTACACAGCTTGTGTTCAAATGTGGAACACCTGCCTTGCTGTGTCGTGTGCATGCTGCTGAGGTGCCAGGAATATCTGTGCTCACACTGAGGATGAAATATTCAAGCACAGTAGCAACTCAGTTTTCTTCTGGGTTTAGTACACCATTTTACCAACACCAGTGCTGTAAAGCATTGTAATAAGCATTATAGAAAACAAACAATATCAGTTTTTTGTTTCCCATGGCCTGTGGACACCATCTTTGAATGCTGCTCCAGAGCAAAGTATTTGAATGAGAACATTAATGAATTGCCTGGTGACAAAGAAATGTTGACAGTGGGTATTGAAGCATTTTGTGGCAGTACTTCTGAATGCAGAGGTGTTTCGTGGTGGCGCGTGAATGATGCAAATTTAAAGGTTTTTCTTTTAGTTTCATTTTTTTTTAATGTGATGCTGTCCTTTGCTGCCGGTGGCCTCCCAGTTGGCCCATACTGCAATTTTGTAAAGTGGAAAGAGTTGGAGGCTGCATTCTCTTCTAAGGTTGCGAGGCAAAGCTTCAACATGCAGACATTAATATGTGTTCTCATACTATCGATAACATGTTCAAGCTCAGGGCCAAATCCATTTTTCTTCTGTCTTGGTAATAACGTGTACTAAAATCAGCGTGGTTAGTGAAAAATGTTGATATGCACTTGATAAACGGTATTTATTAATAAATGTGCTGCATAACTGGAAGAACAAATATCATTAAAGACAAGAAGAACACCTCAAAATGCCTGTTTGCTCCCCGAAAGGGAATGTCTAAAAATGTCTGTTGGAGTTGTAAATTCATAACATTCCCCTCCCGGATACCCCACATGAACAATCTGGTCACCTGTAGACAGTTTACAAGGTACATTCGGCCCTCCAGCAAAACTAGATTGTGCACCCCTGGACTAGGCTAACATATGATAACTCCATCGTTCACGAATGAGAGGATAATGAGTTTCTCAAATATCCTAAAGGCCATTATTATATTTCTTGCTGACTTCTCTTCTTTGCACGCATAACCAGAAGTGAGAATTTTTCACCAGCTTAGTGTCTGTCCATTCTCACATTATCACAAGAGCTAGTATGTTACGGATTGCCATAACAGTTCCTGACACAACTTTACATTCAACATTATTTTCTGTAGGATCTGTCCCCATCAGTTTAGTCAAATATTTCTGCTTTAGAGAAAAGTCATGAAACCTGCTATGCCTATTGTATTGCTAAGTATATTGCACAATAACTGGGGCAAACATAAAACACCAAATGTATTATGAGGACTATTCTGTTCACATTTTTATGGATTTGGCTTCTGCTCACATAGCATGCAGCTCATGTACTATTTCATAAATGTCACTTTCAATACTCGCCGCTGTATGAAGTAAAGCATACAAAATAGGCAAATTGGTGAATTTCTCTAGGGACGGCTATGCTGACTGGTACCCCCATTGATGTGTTTTATTAAACCCCCTGGACCTTCTTACAAAGGCCCATAAAGTGCAGTATTCACTGGCATTTACCTCATGCACACCACAGGCTCAATGAATGTCTGATTTTCAGCTTCTGATTTTTATTTGAACCTGATGGCTGCTGATCCCCTGCTACTTTCCCGGGTTTATCCCCACTGCTAGTCTATTGTCCTTTTCATCGTGATTTGCTTGTGTGGATGACATGTATCATTCTCATCTCAGACTCAGAATCCTGATTTGAATACCCCGAATCAATTACGCGGATCCACCAAGCATATGACCTCGTTATACACATCGACCCATCATATCCCACTGCTTGTGTAGTGATTGGGATAGCTCCGTTGAGCACATGGTAAAATACTTCTAGCTCAACAAAATATTTTGGACCCTATGTTGATAGTTTGATCATTAGTGCAATACCAGTCTGATGTCGCAGCATACAAGAGCATATTATTAATTTACTAGCTGTTCCTGGTATAGCATATGCTAATATAGCTAGCTCCAACTTTTCTTCCAAAACATCTTCCTTCTCGAGCTTCCGCCCATCCGCCCCCAACTCTCTGAGGGTCAGATGCTTCTCCAAGCAGAGAGTTGGGGGCAGAGCTATCTCCTCGGCCGGGCCGACCTAAGGAACAGCCTCCCTGCCTCTTTCAAACTTGAGCAAAACCACCTCCAGTTCTGGAGGCAACTCAAGACCTTCCTTTTCGCTTCCGCTTTCTATCTTCGTCTACCCTGCTGATGCACCTGACTGCTCCGCACACTGGTTACATGGTCACCCTCTGAACTCGGGCCCAGGCTCCTGCATGTCATGTTGGCCTCGCACTGCCTCTGGATTTCCCAGCACTTAAGGGTCTGTATCTCAAACTCTGCAGTCCTTTCTCTCTGCACTTATGAACCACCCACTGGTGCACTTGTGAGTTAACTGCTCTTCCCCCTAACACTTCTCCCCTCCCCTCTTCCCCACACTTGCGCGATCTGAATGACACAACAACTAGCAAGATCATTATTTTGTCCTCCCTTTGTTGACCGATTCTTCTCTTGTCGCTAAAAGAAACACTTGTGTACAGGCACATTATAAATGCCACATCATATCATATCATATCTTAAATGTCAATATCAGTCGGTTATTCATTGGATCACTTCTGTCGCTTTTCTTAAATAGCAGAATCACCACTCAACGCTTCCAGGCGTCGGTCCAAGTGACTTATTAATGGTCATTGAAAAGGTTAAATGCATCATATGGATTGAGAGGTATGCACGGTATAAGAAAACAGTATCTAAGTTCCATCATTACACAGGACTCTATGATGTGTTTTTATAGATGTGTAATTGTCAACTTTGTTCCATTGTGGAGTCCCTGTGATGGCATAAGTTTTATCTCATGAGGAGGCGTTCACCTACAGCATTTCCCTCTTTAGAGAGTGAAAGGTTGAGCCAGTAATTAACTGTTCATTGACACTGGATCCGCTGTGCCCTGTGTGAAGAGAATTGTTGGTGGAAAGAAGTAATTTGAAATCTATGTATAGTAGCATGCTCATTCTTTTTGTTGAAATATCTGTTGTTGAAGTGGGTGCACTTTGCCATGTGGACAGCAAAGGGCAACCTAACACTGATAAATTGCATCAGCTGAGCATGAAAACATACCCAAGGGTTTATATATATATATATATATATATATATATATATATATATATATATATATATATATATATATATATATATATATATATATATATATATATGATCCTGTAAGCAATTTCTTAAGCCTTTCGTAGTGGGACTGTGTCTCTGTCCTTCAAAGACTCTGCACAGCACTTATTGCTGTGAGACATGATCCATGGGCAGCTGGAGTGCAGCCAACCTACAGAACGGGCCATCTGACAGGCCATTTAAATATGTTGCTGATACCTCTCAGCTCCCTCTGGCAAAAATATACGTCCCACTGACATCTGTGGCTGACGTGAGGCTCTCAGGCACAGTGCAGATTAAATCCCAAGTTTGATGGAAGCCTTCTGTAATTCGCTCAAGGATCCACAGGATGTATTCTTATACATACTCAACTAGGTCAAAAATGTGGCTGTATCCAACACCGACAAGGAAAAGGTGAATACAATTAGATGCAAATGACCAAACTCCAGTTCTTCTGTACATGCATCAAAAAGATGTATACATAAAAAAAAATATTCATGTGGCTCAAACACCACTGACAAAAGTTGAAATAGAACCAACTCAATACATTCCTAGTTCAGAGATTCTGTTGTTTTTTGAAAGATTGAATATATGTGAGTACGCCTCTAATATATGTGATGTCTTCACACTGTTACGTTTTTTCAAGTGTCTTACATTTTCCTTAGCTTAATTAACTATTGCTTTAGAACCTATTGCCTTGAGAAATCACACTGCGCCTGGAAGGACCCCAGGCAAGACATTGCAACACCATCATTCCCCTATGATTCCATACCCATATCTAAACTGCATTGTAAATATTGTTCATATGACTGTGCTGTCTCCTCTCCATGTGACGCGCTCCCCTCCTCCACCACAAGGTGTGTAAATTGGTCACCACCCATGCTCTATGCTTTTAAAGCATGCACAAGTACGGGGCTCTGGCTGCAGTGGGCCCGTGTATGATTCCTCTTATATAGAAATATAAAATATTGTGTTCACTGGGAGTTGTTTCACTGAAATCATATTGTGCAAAACAGATCCCAAGTCACAGAGACAGCAAGGTAGTGCATTGAGCAAGCCATCCCTGCTTCTAGGGTCTTTTCTGCAGGAATTGATGTCCACCAAGGACGTTTTGAACAAAGCACTCAAACAATACATTTTGCACTCCAATTTTTTAAGCCAATTTTAGCATGAGCAGGAGCTTTTAAAATAACCTTTGTCGAGAAAAGCGTGACAGAATCCGATATTCAACATACCGCGGTTTGCGTACAGTCATAGACCAGGAGCCACATCCCCGGCAGCGGCAAATGTCTGCCCTCTGTGTGCTCGTACGGAAGCAGCTTGGCAGGTCAAAAAACAGAGTGCAAAGTGGCCAAATCTTTCTTGCTGCAGGGCACATCTGCTCATTTTGGTGCCAGCTGAAAATATGACGTCCATACACTCTGTCTAACGAAAAGTAATGCCAGATTTAATATAGGGTAGTAGGATCCATTAAACACAGATGCAATTAACATTCCATTCAGCAAAAAGAACCATATTAAATGACTGAAATCTTTAACAAGAATTTGCATATCCATTAATATCTAGTGGCCATTATTAATGAACCCACATACACATTCAACTAAAAAATTACCGGCAAACAAATCTAGACGTGTATTGAAGTTCACATAAGCGCACAAAAAATGATGTACAATGACCTTTACAAAGGACTCCCATGCTCTAAACCAGAGATTGTGACAATAGGCACGTTCTTTAGCCCAGGATTCCCTCAGAAAGCTGGCCAAGGCAAATGCTGCCTTTACCTCAAAACACTAGAAACAGAATAAGTTCCTTATTTGGGAACTCCCGTCCCCTGCACACTATCAATGGCTAGATAAGCCCAGTAATTAATAAATCTTACTAAATTCTCAATGAGGATATGATGATCATATAACCTTCTATATAAGAAAATACACTTTAGGAAAAAATGACATTAGTTAGACTTCACAAGTAGTTTTCAATTTTTCTCAACAATAATGTATTTTTCATACAGGTGTGCCCAACACGTTTCGAGATTGATTCTCTTCATCAGGGGCTGATAATTCATTCAACTTTCAGATCTATTAATGCAAAAGAAATTTAAAAATATGTGTCAAATTCGATTTTATCCATTCTCGATGATTTTAACAAGTATATTGTGCAAAGAACATAATATCACATTTGTGAATACAATAGGAAATCAAGCTAATCTTTTTTAGAACCCCTGAGTAGTAGAAAAAAAATAAAGTACCATTGTTCACTATTGAAATTGTCCTAAAACAAATAGTAGATTTGCTTGTATTTTGTAAGCCATCAGAAATGTCAAAAATTGTGGATTAACTTGTATTTTGTAAGTCATCATGACTGTCATATGTTACAGGACCAATATGCTGTTATAGGACTCTTAAGGTATTCAGAAAGTTTAAGAATAATCAACATGTAGTATGATGATATTGAAAAATATTAAGTCAACATGGGTAACTAAGAGAAAGCATACCGTATTTTCCTCATTCTGTTAAGAAGATTCAAACATGCTTAGGAATGAAGTCCCATTTGTCATGGAATACTGGTGCATACTTCATTTGCTATAAGAAATATAAGATATGTATATTCAGGAATCGAACTAAATAAGTTAGTGAGTATGGGATAGAGGTAAAGAGTAATCACTACTCTGTAGTAGAGCCCACAGTAAGTATTGGAACCTCCACTGGTTTAAGTTTGCTTAACATCAGGGGATGTGGTTCTTCAGAATGCGGTGTAAAATGGAGACCTAAACAATGGGTGACGCCATATCCTGTTAGTCAATGAAGAGGTCATAGTGGATGCCCAAGGTAAAATAATCCATCCGGATACTCACTGGATAGAGAGGAGGTGTATTCCTAAGGAGTCGATCGAGCCACGCTGTCTTTGTTCGCTCCCTAATAGCGGAATAAATATACGTTCAACCCATGACATCATCACGTCGCTTGACGTCATGGATGTAAACAAAGGGGTGTATCGCGGCTGCATCACAAGGACCTCAAAACACGACAGTAAGAAGGTGATGGCTGATTGGTAGTTCCTCAGGCCGCTCCCTCGTAAAACCCCCTATAGCAGTATTCTCTTTGTATCCGGATCGAGGGGGCAAGACAGCGTACCAAAGTCTCCCTCTCCGCACAAAAGCCGAAGGAGAGATCTCCAGCTGTTAGATCATGTATCCATCTGGACGCGAAGGCCCTCAATGTAAGTACATAAAGCCAGGCCTTAGTGAGGAGGATCCTGTGCTGTGAATCTGTAACTGATGTCAGGTACACAGCTGCTACCCTTGGTAGGAGAGAGAGGGAGATACAAACTTATTTGGGTTTTAGCATCATCTCGTCCTCCCTGAAACCAGTGAAAAGGTTCAGAATCTTAAATGCTTGGGCTCCTTGTCCAACATGTCTGTCTTCTCGAAGCACATCCGCAAGCTCATGCATGGGATCTGACAGAGGCAAGCCTGACCTATTAGCCACTAGCTTGTGTGTGAGATCTAATTGGTAATTGTCGCCTTTGTCAGACACCCCTCTGTGTCTGTCCATAGGGCATGCCAGTAAACAGGTCTAGAACACATATTAGCACATGGAAATTGTTACAGACTTCCTCTTAGCCAATCAGCATGTTTAGAGTGCAGTCAGTAACTACTGGTATTGACTACATTCTGAACAGTCTGTCTTCCAAAGCACACAAGGAAACACCAATGCAATTTCCAGGCAAGAATGTGTTTCAACAAGACAATTCCTCACTGGGAGGAGCTATTTTTGGCTGCAACGTGCTATTTAACACATGAAAGAGAAAGATAAGCATCGGTAAATGCTTCCACTAGGGCCATAACTGGGTGCTGGGTCATTTTCCCACGATAATGATCCCTCCCTCCGACTATGAGACTATAAGATCAACCACATAGGTTGAAGCGGCCTGCAGATGGGTCGTGTACACTGGAGTGGAATTGGGAACGTAAAGTAGACATATCACGAAGGAGTTCTCAGCTGTATGAAATGAATCTAGATATCCATAGCCCTAGATTTCACACCCATATGATCCCACAGGTATACCCTTGCCCTTAAATATAGCCTACATTTGGTTGGGTGAATAGTTCTGAATTGTTTCACAAACCCCACAATTTTCCCCGACACCTGCCGAATTTTAGCTGCTAACCTTTCTCTGTGATTATCTCATGTCAACCTTGAATTGAATTTAAAACACAAAAGTGCACGTGCCGGTGAGCATTTCACCAGTGTTTCTGTAACACCACACAAAATAATATAGAAATTGCGTATTTCATGGGATGGTAATCGCTTTTCAGGGTGTTGTATATACAGCTTGCAGCAACATTTTAGTAGCATAAATGAACTGTCTGTTAACTATTAATCATCCAAAGAATGACTGGCTGTCACTTTCGTGCACTTTACAGTAAAGTGCAGAAATCTCCAGTGCAGAATGCCATCAGCACAATTAGGCAGCCTCAAGCTTTTTTGACTTTTTTTATTAAAACATTATTCTTGTAGCTCTGTTTCAGAAAATGTGCGGTGCTAATAAGGCCTCACTTTCTTAAATGCCCCATGCTTGAAAGTAAAGTACATATGTGTTACATTTTCTGGGCTCTGCTTACTGACACAACAGCAAATGTCATGCAGTTTGGCAACATGGCAACCTATACATTCCTGACAAACAACCTACTGGGACCCTAAACAATTCCAGCCCTGGGCAGTCCGTAAAAGCGGGAGTCCATGATCCAAATTACATATAAACGTACTCTGCCAAAGGCCTTTTGGCAGATTCATTAGTAAAATATACTGCAAATATAAAGCTGTACCTGGTTTGATATACTGGCCACTGAGGGGGTACATTTATATATTGACAGAAACACATCTCATGGCATTTTATTGTGAAACTGGTTTCTAGTGACTTATTCAAGGTCAGAGTTTTGTGTATCAGTGTCTGGGGCTAAGTTTCACCCAATCCAAGTTGGTGGGTTCAGCCCTATAAGTTCCCTTTGTTTTCTGCTGTGAAGGAGTAAAAACTTCCCAGGGGGACAGGATATAGCCCAGAGGGTTAGGAGGGGGCCAGTGCTTAAAAGGAAATCCTGTGAGTACAACGGGAAAATCACACCAGGGAGATAATGACTGGAGTCTCTTTGATATAAGGCTGACTGAGAGAAGCAGGGGTTAAAGTAGCCCATGAGAACATATACTACCAAGAGAAGAGTTGAAGAGTTGCACCTAGTTGAAATGTCTTAGGTATCACGCATGTCCACACACACACACTCACACTTCCTGTTTCCTCCCTGATTCCTGCAGAAAAGGCAGTCTGCGAGCTGATATGAGAAAATAAACCTCTTGTTATAACAGCAGAAATAGCCCCTTCCAAAAGGATTCAACAGGAACAATCTGTTATGGCAAAATAGGGATACAAGAAGGGGGCACCCCATTAATTGAAATATCTTTAGACCGATGAAGAAGACAGAGTTTGCTAGAACATTTTGGGGAAGAGCCTGGCCAAAGTCATCAGCCATAGGGTGAAGATAAAGCTTTCTATAGGGGGGGGGGGCAGACCATCTCCTCAGCCACTTCAGAGGAACATTTTAAGTGACCTTCTGCTGGATAAAACCTTCCAATTGCTGAAACACTAGTACACTGACTAGTGGATGAGGTAGCCGTGCAAGCACTCAACAGAATTCTTCCTGGATGAGAAGTAAAGATGATGGACTTACCTTATCTTCTGAGACCCTGGATTGGGCCTCAAGGTATACCAATGACCTGCTGTTGGACAAAGCATGCTTCCTGTCTGGACACTGGTACAAAGGACTCAGCCAACTGGAAGTTGCATCCCTGCTCTCTGGCAACCTTTCTGAGTGGGAAGGGCAGAGGAAGGACTCACCTTATCCTCTGTGACACCCTAGACCAGGTCTTGAGGAAACCAAGGATCAAAGAAAAAGATTAGTGCTATGTTTCCTGCGCCAACAGCTTTTTTACTGACTGGACTGCTTTTGAGCCATTACGAGCCACTGCACGACCCATGGAGCTGCCTTTGCCTTTCTACATTTTTTCAAACTACTTTGAACAATTTTCGAGCCCCAGATTCAACCACTGCCTGCCTGTTCTCCATGTGTGTCGAGCTGACCAGAACCTCAGAACCACATTGCATCTCTGGATCCCTTTGAACCGACTTGACCATCTCAACCACTGCAAAGAGCCTAGAAGACAAGTTTGACTCCTTCAAGCCAAAAGGACAAGACTGAAAAGTAAATGCCTTGGTTGTGCACCCATGAAGTTTCAGGGCCCTAATGACATTCAGGACCCCACTCTTCACCTTCCAAAAACATGTTCAGAACACTTCAACATTGCTGCAAAAACAATTGCCTGTAGTCGCCTGTCTTCATAACCAGAGTGCCCCTTTCATCCAAAGCATGCATATTTTGTTTATTTCTTTACAGGGGTGAGTTGCTAGTGGCATAAGTGTATTTGCATTTTTAGCTTAATTAAAGGCATTTTCTTTTTAAAATAAAACTTGATTGAACATTTCCTTTATTTTTGTACCACAGTTCTGTTGCTGTTGCGGAGGCATCTTTGTTGTCTCAAATACCTCTTGAGGAGTAAAGGCTGACCTTGGCCCATGCTACCTTAAATGGGTGAGGGAGGTGCATCATGTATGGTTGAGATCTGAAACCAGTACTCATCCCTTTTCTCCTGCAGAGCATGTCAAAAATGTGCATTATTTCAAGCACCTACCCCTGACACTAAAACGCCCTCCTGTGCAGTGCTTTTCGTGGACTCACATTGTACTTCAACAGGTAAATAACAATACAATTAAGAAAGGCTTATTCAAAGATTCTCAAAATCGCAGAGCAAGTGTGGGGCTTGCTAGGGAATCGGGAATGGTCTCCATCAAGTATCGTCATTTTTAACCCATACTTGACACAGCACACCCTACATTTCAGTTAGACTGCTATGCAAACACTTTTTTTTAAATGGGTTTGTCATTAACCATTTTCTTTTCTGAACAGTTGGTCCCTCAGATCGTAAACAGGATTATTGGATCAGCTCTTACTTCATGGGAATTTGTGTAAGTACATGGGGATAAATATGCAGAAATATAATGAATATTATATATGTTTTCCAGTTTGTAGGAGGCCTGGTTTAGGGCAGCGATTGATATCAATGTATTGCTATGGGTAGCAGAGGGAAGGTTGATTTTGACGTTGGTTAAGTAACCTTGTGTGCTGAACGGTAAGTCAGCAAAGTGCAGCAGAAATGCTACTTCTGCGTCACTTGAACACGAACTCAGTCGCCAACGTCTACCCGCATTCGCATTTAGCACAGCTTGTGCCGGTGCCAGGAGGGCCTAATTCTCTTGGTTGTTCAGTAGTGACGGAAGTCTACTTAAATTCTTAAACTCGAGAAATCCCGATTCCCAAAGCATTCGTTCCCACATAATCTGGAGATGGTGCTTGGATGATAACTGCCTAACCCAATAGTTTACCGCTGCTGCATAACAGTGCTTTAACTCCGTGTAAGGGAGACACAAAATACCCTGAAGGATGGCATTGTCCGCCATCTTGAAAATCATGTTATGTCTGCACACAGTGCCAACGTGAATCCCTGGGGGTCCACAAGGCCAAGGCACACTCACATTTGTGCTCTCTCCAAAGAATTGCAATCGAATTGAAAATACAAGGCAGGCTAGCTAAAAAGTACAGTACAATTGTTCCATAAATGACCGAAGATAAATGTAAGTATAAAAAGGTTCCATCCAATCACAAGGTTACAAACGGCAGCCTTCTTCATATTTCCAGATGTTGTAAATTCGAGGTCACATATTGTTTCGTTCCTTCTTTTTTAAAGTTTAAATATTGTTTGATACCCTGTTTCTTTCTCCTTTTAAAATGGGAGACCACCCCTGACCCTACTCTGTAAAGCCAAGCCCCTTGTTCTCCTTTCTTGCGTTTCTAAAATTGCAATGGGGGAACCCACTCCCCCGTTTACCCTTCATCCCATCCTGCCAACCAATTTACAGTTTCCTACAGGTTGTTTTCCAATCCATACTGCATTCTAAAGCATATTCGAACTTTAATTATTTCATCATACATTGCATTCTCACTGTCATTTTCAAATGTATACTTTTAAACTTTTCATCGTTGAACTTTGGGATCTTATCTGCACACATTCAGGCATCTGTAGATCTATCAATAAGTGTAGCTCTATGGGATTGATCCTCTATATGAATGAAATTATGTAATGTAATGAACAAAAGAGTACCACTGACATTTTGATGGCCCTATTCCACATGGCTCTACAAAAGAGGAAGTGTAAAGATAGCGAAATATAGGGGAAGGCAGAAGCAGAACCTGAGGTTTTGATGAGTGCATGCCAGAAGGTCCTGAGCCGCGAGCGTCCATTTGGTTCTATTTGGATCCGTGGTGACACTCTCGTATGTGATTTTTTTTCAGAGTGATGAACCCAAGATCTGATGTGACACAGTGCTACAAGACCAGATTAGCTTCTGCCTTGGGGGTCCTGGGCGTGTTAGAGCTAAAGACATGAGGATAGATATTAGGGAGAATTCTCAGAAATGTGCCAATTCCCTCTACATTAGAGACCCTCAGCAACTTTGCTGGATTTTGAGGACTTTATTCTTTTAACCTGGAGAGAGTGAGACCCTTTTTCCCACTCTCTCATGTATTTTAATATGATTTTGTACTCTGTGTTTCTTTTGGTTGTGGAGTCTGACAAACTCCATAGGCATCATCTTTTACATTGTGTCACACAGCACCTTCAGTGCAGTGACACAGGGAAGTCTTTCACACTTCCTTCTCTGGGATAAACTACTGTTTCCCAGAGTAGTAAAGTGAAATTGACTTTACTTAAATATGGAACTTTCTAGACCAAGCAAACACTATCTTACAATAGGGCGCTGCAGGCGTTACTTAGTATGCCCTTTGTCTAGCTTCTCATGTAACATGTTCATGTTACCCTTTCCGGTTCATAGTGACTGTTTCGACAGTCAAAGTTTCGAATGACAAAAGTTCTGACACAAAAGTGTTGAGAAAAAAAGTTTCAATTTTTTTTTATGAGCCCCCCCCAAACCTCAATTTTCTCATGTAACATGTTTATGTTACCTTTTCCGATTCATACTGACTATTGCGACAGTCAAAGTTTCGAATGACAAAAGTTCCGACACAAAAGTGTCAAGAAAAAAAGTTTCAATTTAAAACATTTTTTTTTTATGGGTGGGTCCCCCCCAAAACCCTGTTTTTTTTAAACACTTATTTTACTATACGAAAAAACCTATACTATTAAAAAAAATACATTCAAAACTTTTTTTTCGTCACTTTTGTTTCAGAACTTTTGTCATTCAAAACTACTGTTTCGAAGCTTTGACTGGACAGCCCCTTTCCTCACTGAATGGCTGGTGGCAGTGTTTACTTTTTACTACCATTATGGGATTTTACTGCAGGTTGCGTTTGCAGCTACAGTAAAGCACCCATGGGTGCCATTTTTGTCATAATGGCCCTGGTCTTCTTTTTTCGCCATTTCTTTGTGGAAAGGTCCTTCTTGAGATTTACTCTGCTCGCCAAACCAGGTTTGGTCCCTTTGTCTGTTTTGTCTTTGGCTGGCTTCATGAGTGAAACCCGCCTCTGGCTCCTGGTGTCTGGCAGGAGCAGGAAGCGAGGGTGGTGCATGTAACTCGCTGGGCTTAGTCTCCTAGGAGACAGGAATGCACTCTTAAATGATTGGCCAGCTGGCTGTCCGGCAAGGACAGCCACACTGCTGGGTAACTGACAGCTAGGCTGGAATGAATAGGAGCAAGGTGCATAAAAGGATAGGCTTTTTGGCTTGGAAGGCAGAGTCAACCACTGGATGAAGGAATCCCAAGAGAATTTGAAGAAGAAGCCTGCTGCAAATCCTGGACCGTTGGTTTGCCCACTGAAACCCTGCTGCAGTGCTGAAACTCCACTTTCATATCGACAGAGAAGCTCCTGAAAGGATGCCTCCTCCCTTTGAGTCGGTGGCACCAATCAATTCCAAAGTAAGCCACCGGGACATCCTCTGGGAGCTTGTTGAATTTCCACAGAGTTGCTGCTGGAAACCGAATAGCCAGGGAGAGGAACACCAGTTTGTGTTGCTTTTAAGCTGGCCAAGAGCTCCAGGAAGATCCGCCGGACTCCCAGGAAGCAGGACGGACCGAACTTGAGCCTCCTCAACAGAGTGCAGGTCCCAAGAAGCAAGGGAATCCCATCTCAACAGCCAGGAACCGCACTGTTGTAATTTGCTGTAGATGCGAGGAGCTGAAACACTGAACAGTCACTTGTTTGAAGTTTGCCGGTTGCGAGCAGTGACTGTCCCATTGCAGTGCAGGAGTCCCCAGAAGTAAGGTACTGTAAAGTCTGAAAGAACTTATCTCTTACTGTAGAGTTGCTTGCATCTCTACTACTCACAAGTCTAACAGCTTCTGGCCCTACATTGATTCTTCTTTTTTGTCAGACGTCTACAAACATTGTGCAAAGACTTTCCTTACTTACCTGCAAGGAAGTGCTTCAGCTCATATAGACTTGGCCCATCGACTTTGGCTTAGCTTGTTCCACTGAATAACTCTTGTTGGTGGATCCAAAAGTATTTGCCTGGTTGAGAATATGTGTGCTCTCTTGTAGTTTCTAATAACCTTTTCATTTTACCTATGCTTGAGCTTTTCTAAAATGCAACAGTGATACATTTATGTCCCCAGTACCCTAGCTATTGAAGTTACCTGTGGCTGTAGGTTGTGTCTGTGGGCCATCCCAAAAGGGCACTTTACTGATTTAGAAACCTAAGAGTGTGTGTTTTGAAATATATTTGTGTGGTGTTTTATATTGCCCCCTTCTGAAGAAGGCTTATTGTAACTGACTGATGAATAACTTAATAATAGTTTTATCAAGAAACCTTCTGTGTAAGAGTTTATTTGAATACTTGTCACTGTGAATCTCTATGTAACTCTCCTACAGCTCACATTGACCCCTCTTGAGATAAATCTGGCTGCTCCACACGCTACCAACCTCTGTAGGAAGACCTATACCAAAGGTTGGGTTTCTATTGCCAGGAGGTCAAGGTTGTTGTAGTGCACCCAAAGGGTACAGCATACAATACTGCCTAACAATAGACAAAGCTCTGAAAAGTTTAATGTGGTATTGGAGGGCACGTGGTTGCTGTGCATAGACCAGTCTGTGAAAGTTAAAAAAGGTAGGAGATTTAAAGGTGAATCATTTATGGGAAGAAGAGGAACAACTATTATGTGGTCTTAGTACTAGACTGAGCCCTTATTGTTCTAGTCTGCTGTTTGCCCCTCAGTCAAGATTTCTCTCAAATTCACCACTTGGAAGTAGACTTCTTACAGTGGAGGTTTCTGTTTAAAGGCAAGGAGAGGGCAGTGTGACCCGACTCAGTCCGATCTCTGGAGTTTATTGATTGTGGTCTTGTGCCAAAGTGCATGGCATGAGTGAGAACTCAGTAGTTGATGATTGTTTGGGTTTTGGATCCATAGATGTCAAATAAGAAGCCTCTTCAGAAATATTTGGTTGATTTTACCAGGTGCTCAGTGGTGAGCGGTCTTGCTGTGCGTTCTGTCAGACTTAGACATCATACAAACTGCAAACTGAGCAAAATCTCCTCTGACTACTTTGGTGGGTAGGAGGAAACTAATGTAGTTGATGTTTTGTCAATATGAAAATTGATTTTGAAGTGGGACTACTAGTTTAATTGAGTTGCACAACTGTTGTAGGTGGAAAGGTTTTTCTCATACCAAATACAATTTTGTCCAAAAATTCCCCATGTTTAAGACTTTTATGAATTTATTCTCACCCTTTGACATGACCACTAAGTAAAGGTAAGAAAGGTATTTGAATGAGCTGGTATTTCCTCCTCCTCCTCTATTGTACATAATATAGCTGTTGCATCAAGTTAGTGAGGCCATGTTAAGGTTAGATAATTGATGGTGAGTGATCAGGCCTTATTTCTAGTGAACAGGTGCAATGACTTTTATCTATGCAATATATTTAAAATTCGAATGTTTGCTTCTTTTTAAGGAGAAATAAGCCTATCTAATGCCAGCATCACAAGAATCCATCTCCAACATTTGGGTCAGGAAACCAGTAGTTTTGTATCTGCATATTATGTTTTATTTAGATTATTAATCAAGAAACTAAAGGTATTGCCCTAACTTTCAATGCTGGATATGTTACCCATAATATTTGACATAACTACAGGCAGCTTGCCTGCAGAAAAGAAACACAACCTGCCCATTACTATCAAACTAATATTTACATTCACAACAGACACAGATCCATACATATATGAGAAAATCTAAATAACGATTCTAGACACACAAATCACATCCCTCCAATATGAATATCAAAGATGTCATTGACTGTCAGATTCAAAATACAAAACCATTCTTAGAATAGATTTTACAACATTACAATTCACTTTGTTTTCTGTGAAACCATCAACAAGTTTTGGCACCAGAGAAATAGTGTTTTTCCTTTCCTAGGGCTGAATCAACTCTAAAATGTTAGATACCACTGGTTACCAGCGTGGACATAGATACAAGAAAAGAATGTTTAGCAGGGTTGAGTTGCTTACTCTTATTTTAGAGGCTTGGGTTCAGGATATAAGCCTTTAAGTTCTAGAGCTACATTTATTGATGCATTAAACGGTCACACAAGCAGGGGGTTATACAATTCATATTGAAAAGGAATCAGCAAGTTCACTTTAAAAAGCATATATTTTATTTCTTTGCAACATTATTCAGAACATGACATCAGTTATTTAAATTGTCATTATTTTCTTGGGAAGGGAGAAACTAACCTCTTTACTATTTCACCTTGGTGAGTAGAACTTGCAATTCATGATTTTTCTTTTATATGATCCATAGTGTTCACACTTCAAGAAGTTTACTAATCCCTGAAAATATGTGAGACACTTTGTACACCATGCTTACAAACCCAGTTTTTGTTAGCTCCTGTGAAAACCCATGGAATGAATTAACATTGAGATACTGTCAGAGTAAAAAGATTTCCCTGCACAATGTTGGATTATAGGACAATCTATTTTAACTATACATGCGCAAAGTGTCATTACCAATCCAGTCCTCCTTTAGAGACATAGCTTGTAAACAAGATTCTCCCAAAATACTCGTTATTATACTCTGGGATACAAATTGTTCTTGGGACATTTATCTAAATGGTCGGCGGTTATTGAACTCTCTTCTGTTTTGTCTTACAAAATTCCAGGACAGGTTGGAACATATAGTCCAAGGCAACTCTGCCAGTTATGATCTACATTGCTGTCTGTTCGCCTGCTCCAAAATCCCTCTCATGCAATCTGGTTCTGTATTGGGAAAGCCTTCAGCATTCAGCTCAATCTGAAAAAGGTTTTCTTAAGGAGGTGTGCATCAGTTACATCCACTTGGTACTCCAATCAGCTTTTCTCCTGACAGGCTGCTCTTCCTCTGCTTCATTCCCAACAGTTCCTATATGTCTGATATTAAATTGTAAAGACATTCCACCCATGCAGCATCCTATGACACAGCAGTTTTGTATTGGACATTTCCTGTAATAGGGTCCTTTCCCATCCTCACAACCACAAGCATTCTCATATTTGCTTTGATTGGCTCAATTTATGTTACCATTTAATAAGGAGTTATTTGAGTTAGCCCTCCCGACAAGAAATATGATAAAACTGGACTGATGTAACTCTTTCCCTGAAAATGACTTGCATGTACCTGTGCCAGTAGTAACACCTCTATATTTGTAAATAACAGCTCTATATTCAGAATCACAAGAAGATTCTGAATTCAAATATATCCTTTATGACTACGGAGCTACATGCATGACGGCATTAATATGATATGCAAATGTATTAATAATTCATACATTCAAATATATTTTCAGTTTTCCAATCAATTCAAAAGTCCAAATGTTGGAGCCAGTAATGAATATCATTATTTGTCAATTTATATGCATTTATTTGGTGCCAATGTTATCGTACAATTCAGTTTGCATTAGGTGTGTTGTGAAGCTCCTAGTATCAACAAAGACATCTGTTTCCTTCAAAACAAAATACCATTTTGAATGGTCTATTTATTGGACCTATAAACATTTTATAAGAGGTGTTATTCCTCTGCCAGGTCAGAGGTAGGAATGTATAGAAATGTGTTCCCCCTGAAGTTACCATTATTGGCTCATCAGACATCTACACCTTGTGACCTTACTCGACTCTTAGAAACACAAGTCCAACAAATGTAACTGATTCCAATATGTAGCACACATTTAAATCTATTTTCCTATTTGAAAATAAAGTCTTGGGGGGACTCAGGTGTGCCTTGTCATCACTTTGGTTGGATTTGGCGCGCTATTTGATAATGGGACATGTATTGTATTTGTATTTATTAAGTTTATATAGCGCATTACTCCAAAACGCTGTTGTTACATGTGTTACAGAAAGCAGCCAATTGAGCGCCGCATGAGCATGTTATTTAGAATTAACCAGAGTTCAAACTAACATGACCATTTCAAGGTTACATGTAAAAAGGAAAATGTCTCTTTGTGTACTTTTTACTGGTAATGACTATTTAATCAAGTGTAGTCCTATCAATAAATTTAATTCAAACTATCGGGTACATTATAAAAATACAATCTGTCATCTCCTAGCTAAAGTCTAAGGGGCCGATTCATGGAATAAATGTGTGCCGAAATCTATGGCGCAATCTGGCGCAAGCGTGAAAAAGCAAGCGCACGCGCACACGTGCTATTCATGGAAGGCCCTGCGTGTGTTTTCCCCGGAATGTGCGCCAAATCCGCGGGTGGAGCACACGGGCGCACACGTCATTGCAACATCTAGAACTCAGTGCGCGACGTGCACTGCGAAAGCGCACAACGTCAGCGCACACACCAGAAAGGGGGCAGAACACAGGGCAGAACACGCGGAATGGGGAACAACACGTGAAAAAGAAGGCATAACTGGGGAAGTACTGCAGGGAAATACACAAAACGCCCACATGCATGCAGACAACACGTATTCATGGAATCAAATACGGGAAACCACGCACGCCAAAAGACGCGCAGAGGTGTAAACACGTCCGCCACACGAAGGCAGGCGGAAGCGTCCCTGCTCCGTATAAAAGTGCGCGCAAACAACAAACACGTATATACAGCTACGATGAATGCCCCATTTGTCGCATCACTGATCGTGGGACACCGCAAGAGGAGGAGAATAGCCAGGCCCCGCATTTTTTTGCCCAGGACCAGCCTTTTTGGGATGCCTGATGACCAGGTCTATGGCAGGTATAGGTTTCCACCTCGTATCATCCTAGAGCTGGTCAGGGAGTGGGAGGATGACCTCACATCACCCACCTTGTGCTCCCAAGCACTGAGCCCCTTGGAAAAGCTGCTCAATGTCCCACATTTTTTGGCCACTGGGTCATTTCAGCGAACAACTGCCATAGTTGGGGGCGTCTCACAGGCCATGCAGTCACGCTGCCTGCACCAGGTTTTGGCATCCATGACTGCCCGCCCCTCAGTCCGCAGGCATATATACATGCCCAGAACACCCGCAGAAAGGCTGGTCGTGGTCCTGGACTTTTACAGGGTGGCACACTTCCCCAAAGTGCTTGGTGCCATAGATTGCACCCATGTGCTCCACGTCTACCTAGGGCCACTGAACACATCTATCAAAACCGCAAGCATTCCATCAATGTACAGGTTGTATGCAATGCCAAGGGAATCATCGCCTCTGTCTATGCAAACTATCCTGGGTCTACCCATGACAGTTTCATATACAGAATGTCTGCCCTGAGCTTGGCCCAGGAAGCTGGGAAGCATGGTGACACATGGCTCCTAGGTGAGTACAAATGCCTGTGCACATGCATGCATGTCACATACAGACAAATACACAAACCCAACTAATCACAACCATTATCACCTTCCCAGGGGACAGTGCCTACTATCTGAGCAACAACATGATGACGCCAATACAGAACCCCACCACACCACCCCAGGTAAGATACAATACTGCCCATATTGCAACCAGGGGCATAGTGGAGTGCACATTCGGAGTGCTCAAGTCACGCTTCCGCTCCCTTGACCGCTCTGGGGGGCAGCTACTATATGCACCCCCAGTAGTGTGCAGGATCATTGTGGCAGCATGTGTCCTGCACAATGTTGCAACATGGCAGGGTGTACCGGTGGACATGGTGGTGACCCCACATCCCCAACCAAAGGCACAGACGCTGCCCATGGGAGGGGAAAGGGCACGTGGCAAGGCAGCCCGGACCCAGCTTTTAGCCACATTTTTCACCTAAGCTCTCACCCCTGTGGAGTGCACAAGGGCCTGGCACATACCAGGTGGCAATCGATGATGACAAAGAGACAGTCAACTGTCACAACCCTACCATCCTGAGAATGTTGCCAGGGAAGTGCCACATCGTGTGCATCCCTAGCTACTTAAACATAACCAATCCAGTGTGACCAAAAGGAACACATGCAAGATGTACATCACTCCACTCCCCTGCAAAACAGGCCATGACAATCACTGGTTGGTCACCCAAACCCTCCCAACCCACATCAACCTTGTCTGCCACATCATGACATGGCATGCAACAGCAAAAGAGCAAACCAGAAGCCCAACACATGACCAATTAGATACAAAGTGACATGTGATAAATGCAAGCAGGCCTGAGACAATCACACCTGACATGGAATCAGGTCAAATGACTGACCAACAACCTCCCTGCATACAAAGTCATACACAAATGCATGCCACCAGCGGTACCATCAACAAAAGACAGAATGCCTGTTGGCATGCACATTGGCCAAGCCAAATTCGCAAATCCCTAACCTGTGTGCTCTGTGTGTCTCCTGCCACACACCGCTCAGCACACAGCACAGTGAGCAGCCATTCTGTTGGGGATACACCTTGAGGATCATATAAAAAGGACAAGCAACACAAATAACCCATTGACGCATGTACATGATCCCCAAATGGTAAGTGATCATGCGCTGCAGGGACACAGCATGCCAGAGAAGGCAATCTGTGTGCCTGTGTGGGCATGGAGGGGTGGTTGTATGTGTGGTGGAGGATTGTGTAAGTGTGTGTGTCAGTAGGGACATGCACACAATACATACATGTGAAATCAAGTGACCCTCATTGTCCTGTACACATCACATGTGAACATTGCCCATGTGTACACCTCAGTATGCCAAACCACAACAAGCCCCTGACACCTGAAAAGTAAAGCCAACACAGGAACAGCCATTGACCAGCAGAACACCACATGTACATAGTACCCCACAATGACAA
This sequence comes from Ambystoma mexicanum, assembly GCF_040938575.1. Classification (NCBI taxonomy): domain Eukaryota; kingdom Metazoa; phylum Chordata; class Amphibia; order Caudata; family Ambystomatidae; genus Ambystoma; species Ambystoma mexicanum. The sequence goes on from NC_090924.1 coordinate 142,981,837, forward strand.
TGTCAGAGAGTGCCCAAACAGTGTAGCCCAAGGGTACTTCCGACAAAAAAAGCCCCTCCCTCATTTACTCATCACCATGACCTTCAGAAGAACTGTGTCTGGGGTCGTTGACTTCTTCCTTCTAGTCTACCTGGCTTCATGAACCCCCGTACCCCTAGGTTTCCTTGTTCTACGCTGCATGGGTCCAGCCAACTCAGGGGCCCCCTTGACTGGTAAAAATACCAAATCGCAGAGAACTCCAAGGAGCCAAACCCCCAAACCTGGGAAAAACCTTTGAGCCCACCAAAAACCCTGGAAGAGTCTCCAGAAGATGACTTGAAGTTGCTGAATATGGCCAAGCACATGTCCAAGCAGAATGACAGAAGAACTACCACGGCAGCACAGTTGAAGAATGGATCAAAAGGATGGGTAGCATTTTCAGTACACAATAATCAATGACAATGCAACAACTGATAGGTAGTGCCACAGCTCCGGTCTCCAGGCATAGGAGTGGTACAAACCACCACCCCCTCCGCGGTCTGGGCGCCTGCAAGGTCAAACTTACACAGGGCTCCGAGAACCCGGCGGGGAAAGAGGGTCAGGGATCCACTGTTTGGATATGCATCAGTATTCAGGATAATCGGAAAGAGGGACAGAGAGGGGAGGAGGATGGGTAAGGGAAAGTAGGCAAAACACAAAATCCTACTATTGACAATTACATATACTCAATCAGAGAAACCATGTTTCTCATGCACATTGTACAAAATGGCTCAAAGCCAAGACAAAGAGAGACTTATCTCTGGGGTGAGTGCTGGCCTCCTGCCTGCGCACTCTCAGGTCCAGTAACAGGAGCAGTTCAATGCTGCAAAGAGAGCGTAGAACACCATTCATGCCTCACACTTAGTGACTCCTCCCCAAACAAGCACTCTTGTCTGCCGCTTCATTCGTATCCTCTTGCTTGCATCCCCGTGATGGTTCATACACTGTTAATGCATTATGGCAGCCACACGTGGCCCCGCTGTAAATGGAAGACCATGTGGTAAGAATCACACAAGATAGAATGGTCCTTGGGTGAGTGTTACTCACCGAACCGGAAGGAGTACTTCATTCCAACCTGGATCGAGACGTGAGACGAGCCGTGGAAGTCTTCAGAAAACCCAGGTCCCCTGATCTCAAAAGAATCAGGTTTCCTCTTAGAGAGGGGCTCTTTTTCACAACGTACCTCTCTGCTATTATGTAAAACAAGACAGAGTAGTCTATAATGCAAAAGAGCGGAATTGAGCGCACCACCAAGCAATGCTGCAAAAAATACAAAACTGTTTTGAGTATAAGGCCAACCTGGTGTGAAGGGTATACAATTATTGAACACGATAGAATCACTGGTACCTGAGGTAGTGGAAATGAAGGCCTTGAGAGGAAGTCCCGTATCAGTTCAGAAGAATGTTCAGAGTTCCAAATGAGGGATGACAACGAAAGGATAAAATAACAAATGGGAAGGATAGTATAGGTAGGACAACCCGAACGGCACGAGGGACGCACTTGGACCGGGTTGGTGCAAAACTGGAAAGCGTTCGTACTGCACTTTAGTGGAAAATACACATAATCTTCACAGGATGTAACACAGTCAAATAGGTAGGTGAGGTAGAAGTAAATCCTTAATTTAGGCAGGGCTGGAAATATGACTAAACTGATAGAAGACTGAATTCCGCTGGAAGCAAAGTTCTTGCTGTAAGAAGAAAATTGAAGACTGGAATACCGTTCTCAGCGGGGAATGATGTGCTGAAAAATCTGGCAGAATAACAGGCTGAGCGGGGAGCTCAACAGTATAAGGAGACTGCGAGCGGATTCAAAACCAAGGCAATAGATACCAAAGGACAAATCCAGGAAGCAAAACAGGAGACAGAAGCCAAGGTCTGGTAATGGTAGATCAAATACAAAGCAGGATACTCGGAGTGTGATCCGAATAGAACCAGCCGTAGGAAGGCTACGAAAAGGAACGCCGTAACGATCAATTAGCAGCAACGAAGCTCCCGCGGCTTGTAACGCTGCCAGAGCGAATTCCCTTATTGTGAGATACTCCGTGGAAACGATCTTTTCGGTAATGTCCTTTGTTGCTGCCGTAGCGTAACAGTGAGCTGATAGATGCGTGTGGCGAGGTGCGACTTCAGTACAAGTTGCGTTCTGCCAGCCATGGATTTCTATAGGTAGCGCACGTGGCAATTTGCATATGCTAATGGTATGCACTGCACTCGAGTTTCTGCGGTGCTGGGTGCCCCCCCTTGCGCTGTATTAGTTTGTGTCTAGGAACGCTACTGCGCCAATAACTTAGCTTCTATGGAGCAGGTTGGACTCGAGGATATTGCTGACAGCCCCTGCGTGTGCCACTGACAACTGGGAAAACTTCTTGGCATTTTGTCCTCAGCCCTCAGCGCAGTTTACCTGTACTGTGTGCATCTTCCCCAACGCCTGGCCAACCTCCCCAGCACTGGCACAACTTAGCTTGCATGTGTGAGGGGCCTGGAGGGAGGTCAGCTGGGGCATGGCCCCTCTTGCTGCTCACCTTGCTTGGAGCTCCTGGAAACACATCTGCTTCTGTCGGATGTCTGAGCACAAGCCCCATGCTTCTCCTTGCGTGCGCATGCGCACGATAGCCCCACCCAACGTGATAAGGTTTTAGTAGTTCTTGGACCGGTGTCTGCTGGCAAAGGTAGTCTGAATGCTCCTTTTCCTGCAGAAAGGGAATAAAAGCCATCAATAAGTATTGAAAGTTTACTGTGTGTGTCTTCATGCTGGTTGTCAATGGGCCATGTCTGAGACCTACATCCCACCTCCTCCCACGCAACCCCAGGTTCTGTGCCCTGACAGGTAGAGCTCGAACTTGAGTCAAAAATAACCAAGGAGGCTGGCACAACAGGATGGTTGCCCTGAAACCCAATTATTCATAGATAGTGTGAACAAAGAAAGGCAGAGACAGCAGAAGTCTTGAAAGGCACAGAGAATGCGAGACAGCCGGAAACAGCTGACAGCAAGTCAAGAGCCACAATAGTCCAATAGCATTGGTAAAAGCCAACAGCAAACATAAAGGCATGAATGTAATAGATGAAAGACAGGAGGAGTGACAGAAAGATGCTGTTGAACAGAATTCTACAGAGGCAAACCTAGGCAGTGTAAGAGTATGTGGAAATAACAGCCCGACAGACAGGCAGACAGATCTGCATCAAGGACAGTAGCAGGAAGAAGAACAGGGACTTAATGCACCAGCGTGTGAAAAACAAGTTAAAGAGCAGTAGTCCAGTAGGAAAACTGCACCCTCGGGCAGCATCAAAGTCCAAGAGGGAAGACCGAAACAATGCGCCATCCAAAGGGAACAGAGTTTAATAGTAGTATAGACGGACATCTCAGGTGAGGACTGGACCCTGACTTGTGCCTCTTGGGTCACATTCCTAATGCATCCTCCTTTGCCACAATCCCCAGGGGCTGAACTCAACATGCACAAACTTGACATTGGCAACATCCGGCCCCCTACCACTATCAGTGTGACAATGACAGGCAAAGAGTGCAGGCTACTGTCTACAAGAGAGGGAGGAGGCAGATTACCTTCAGGTGTGCTGCTGCAGGTGCTGCCAATTAGCCTGCCTCAGTACAGGGCAGGGCTGTATTTAAGCAGCTGCCTGCAGGAGCTCAGTCTCTTGCATCAAGAGTCTCCCAGCCCCTTTTTACCTTGAGCCACGATTTTGTATGCTGTTCCTGCTTTATCCTGCTTTTGATGCAGTGCCCTTTCCGGGCTCCCTGCCTTGCAGCAGATCACGCTCCGTTGCCTTCTTCCTACAGCCCTTGTCCTCTGGGCTCCCTGACTTGCAGCTGATCATGCTCCGCTGCCTTCTGCCTACAGCCCTTGTCCTCTGGGCTTCCTGCCTTGCAGCCTACTACAGTCCTCTGCAGCCCTCTACAGTCAGCAGCCCTGCTCCTCTGGGTTCATTCCTTGCAGCCCTGCTCTTCTGGGCTCCTTGCCTTGCAGTCTGCTTCACTCCGCTGCCAACAGCCCTTGTTCTCTGGGCTCCCTGCCTCGCAGCCCTGCTCCTCCGGGTTCGTTCCTTGCTGTCCTGCTCCTCTGGGCTCCCTCCCATGAGCCTGCTTCACTCCACTGCCTACAGCCCTTGTCCTCTGGGCCCCCTACCTTGCAGCTTGCTACACTCCTCTGCCTTCAGCCCTTGTCCTCTGGGCTCCTCGCCTACAGCCCTTGTCCTCTGTGCTCCCTGCCTTGCAGCCCTGCTCCTTTGGGCTCGCTCATTGCTGCCCTGCTCCTCTGGACTCTCTGCCGTCTACTACAGCTCTCTGCCCTGCTCCTCTGGGCTCCCTGCCTTGCAGTCTACTACAGTCCTCTGCAGTCCACAACAGTTTACCTGCACCTTGTGCCATCTGTTACTGCAGCCCTGCTTCCCTGTTTGCAGCCCCCCTGTTTCCTGGCTGCTTCTCCCTTGCTCTCTTCCTTGTTTGCAACCCTCTGTTCTTGATCCCTGTCCTTCCCTTCCTTGGGTCCGCTGTCCTTCCCTTAGGTTACCTATTTCAGTTATACTGCTTTTCCTTCATTTCCTTCTGCTAGATTACTCATTGACTTCCTTTTCCCTGGATATTTCTGCTCTTGTCTTCTCTTGTATCATATGTAGATCCCTTTGTACAGAGCTTGACTGTTGGTTTCCGGCAGGCAACCTCTGCCCTTCCTTTGTCGCATTTCAGTGTTACAGACACCCACTGCTGTTGTTCCCTGCCATGAGCATACAGCGTAGGCCCCTGTAATAGCAATCTGTGCAGAAGGCTGGAGTTTCCTAAGGTTCGTGGAACACTCTTTCCCATTTCTACATACACCCCAAAAGGGAATCCAGTTTGTTTGTACCTTTGTATTTCCTGCTACAGCTGCCTACTCTTCGTTCATGTTGAGCTTCCTGCTGTGTGTTTGTGCTTATCTGTCACCTTACATCAGCACAGCCACCCAAACCTTACCTTGGTGCCCTGTGCCACTCTTGACAGAGTGCCATCCTTGGCATTCGCGAGCCCGTTATTTGCGCCCTCCCCATTCCCATTGAGCCCTCTGGGGGCTCAAATGGGAATGGGGGAATGGTTGGTGCAATGGGGACTTACCAGTCCCGCCAGGGTCGGACTAGACTGGTAAGTCCCCATTGCACCACACAGGACACGGTCACGGTATGGGAGGCAATTGCTCCATGGCTACCGCCATACTTGTAATGACCCCCCATGACTCCTGTAAATTGATTGAGACACCGAAAGTAGTGTTGTTTCCCTGCTGTTGGCGCAGAGTACTTCAGAGCCTAGAACATTTAGCTGCGTTGCAGTCAACTAGTAGGCCATGATTAAAACATGCAGTATGTGGGACTAAATATACATAATTTTAGGAGAGAGTATGTGGGTGAAATACAGTGCTCCTAAAATAGTGTTCCTGAGACAGGTAGCTGAAAGAGATTGGCTTGCGAAACAGGAATAACAAGAACCATTACAATTGTTCAATTCAATAAAGTACAATTTTCAGGAAGATTTCCAGTGCTATGGAGAGAATATGACCCATCTCAAAGGTGGGGCCGATTGAAAGCCTTCAGAAAAGATTCCCAGATGAGTGCAATTTGCTGGGCTGCTCTAGAGGAGGCATGCGGGCAGACTTGAGGAAGTCAGGTTGTTTTCAAATCATTCTAATGGATTTGAAATGTGCAGCAGTAAGAAAAGTCTTGAATACATTCTCTTGGGGATAACTTGACCGCCCCTCAACATACCAGGATGTTCTTGTGTTTTTTTCACCGATTGGATGTTATAAGCGTGCAGGTGCATGAATCTGAACAGCCCAGCCTTGTCTTTGAGAGAAAAGTTGTTGCCTGAACGTCGGGACAAACGATGGGATGGAGGGAGACCTTTTTGGATTCAATCCAGAACATGTATTTGATCTAACGTACTGCACCTTGCCTCCATTCGTTTTCAATTGCTCTATGATGATCTCTTTCATTCCTGCAGCCCCCAACCTGAGCCCAGGTAGGCCCAAGTGAAGAGAGGGCCTCTGCGAGGCCTGGGAGCCATTAAAGGCCATGACCACTCCCCAGAGCAGTGGTAAAAGCCATTTGTACACCACAGTTGTCTCGAGAGGATAGCTCAGGGGCAACGTGCTCGTCTTGGAAGCAAGACGATGCGCAGCAACACAGGTTCGATCCCTGGGTATGCACTTAGAAACCTCTCGGTATTACGCGTGTTATAAATAACCCATTACAATTACGAAAAAAAAGTTTTATCTGAGACTCTTATGTCCCCCCCACACCCCTCCAAGAGATTGGCTTTTCAAGCAATGCCAATCTTCCGGGGAAAAGAAAAAAAACAAGATGGCAGCCACCCAAAGGGAAAAGTGTGTCCCTTTTCCATTTGGTGACAGCTGGGACCCGGAGGGGTGCCCAAACCAGAGCATAAAGCTCCGGCCCATCAGGTAAGTGGGGAGGGAAAGAGCAGGTGGGCCATTGCTAGTATTCGGGCCATCAATAGCCCCATAGAAAACAAACCTTGTGTGCAGGCCTCAATCGGTAGCTTGCGGACAGAACCAATGTTTTTTATTTCTAATCTGTGGACATGTTGTGCCCCTCTGGTGATGCCTTCATCCACCATAGGGTTGGGGAAACCACTAGAGAGCTTCAATGTGTCCCAACCTTTTTGCCACTGGTGGGCTGTGGACTCTGCTTGTTGGATGAAGATATCCTGGTGGAGGCAGCATTTTTGCCAATTTGTTGAAGGTAAATTGCACCACTCATCCCCCCAGCACTGTTATTGAGTGAAGGCATGTCTCAGGGTGCACCACACAGTCATTTTAGAAATGTTGCTGTCTGGCTTTGCATGGACCTTGCTAGGTGTCGGTAGGCCCCAATGACAAACCTTTAATAATGTGCCCCTACCAAACAACCAAATTGTGTGTCATTAAGTAAGCCAATTGGGTCAACTTGTACTATATCTGCCAAGTTTGGCTGGATCAACGGATGTATATAGGCTAATCAACTCACTGAAAAAAGATGGATTAGTCCGCGATTAGACAACTTCAAAACAAACTGCTTGACAGATTTTCACTAAACCACAAAAGGATTTTGTGTCCGAACAGATACCGGGTCCTCATGAAAGCTGGAGCAACAGCATCCATTTAATTGGTCTGTAAATGATAACAAAATGGTTTTCATTATGACCCTGATTACGAGGTCCCCTCTCGGGACCCGGTAAGGACGGCTGGTAAAACCAGTCGTCATTACCAGGTCCCGCGAGGGGACCAGGGAGCTAACAATGGGCCAGTCGTGATCAGCCCATTGTTAGCACCCTACAACCATTCCCATTGAGCCCTATGGGGGCTCGAATGGGAATGGGGAAGGTCCGGGCACGGGTTCCCTGAGGGAGGAATTACCGGTCCCTCCAAACTCGGAATGACCCGGTAATTCCCATTCAGGGAACCCGGACCCGGTTTTGGAGGCAGCCATGCCGACAATAGCGGCATGGCTGCCGCCAAAGCAGTAATGAGGCCCAATATGTCCACATAAATATTGCGCGCGAAACACAAGATACAGGACACCCCAATTGCTGTGATAAAAAGTAATGGACTACATCCAGCTGAACCTTTTCAAAAACAAAATCTTCTGGGTAGTCTAACATACCCTTAACTACAGGGTCACTATTACCAACTCATTAATGACATGCTCATGCATACTTATATATTTACAATAACTCTACTTTTGCACTTTTATTCAACCTCACCCATACAAGATTACTGATCAATACATGTTTTTCATTGGTCTTTAGAGTGCTTCAAATCACTCAAACATCTAACAGGAAGTTTTGTAATGCAACTTTGAAAACAGAACTCTCTGATGATGATCAAATGAAATTACTTGTACATAGGGAAATAATATTCAACAACTTTGACAAGGGTTTGCTACACTCTGGTCGACTCATGTATTCATTCTTCTTAGTTCGTACCTTGGGAACTAGCCATGTGGCTAATAATGCAGGTAATTAGTACCACCTGTTTCCGAGGGATCTGATATTGCAATGTGTGTACTTTAATGACCAAATGTGGAAGCTTCCACTATAATCACAATAGTTTTCAATGAGTCTTTTGCCAAGGTTTTCTTTCAGGATAGTAGCCGAAATAAAGGAGGGCCCTGCAATAGCCTTTAATTTTCATTAATCACATAACTGCTGAACCCATATGCATGCATTAGTAATGGCCGAACCCCGAACCCTCACCCGTAATGATAGGCTCACAACTTGTTACAAGTGTTGGCAATAAAAGGCCGTAGGATTTTATTGTAAAGATATGGGTTATGACAATAACAATATCACATATCATGATGGCATCATACTTTTCGGCACCGGGTCCTGAGGTTACCCCCTCAGACCCGTGCCACCTTCTTGTGTCCCACGACTTGTTGTGGGCACCGTACAGTGCCTTGTACTTCTTTTTGTTCTTCTCCCCTTTTGTAGGGTGGGTGGGTTCTGTGGTAAAGAAGCAAGAAGATTTGGAAGACACTGAGTAAACAGTGAACCTCCTGTTTGCTTGGGTCCCCGTTCAGGGTCCACTAACAGATTGTGTTTACTCTGAGCATGCTGCTCTCATTTATAGGACCCAGTGAGGCCCTGGGTCTTTGTTGTGTATGTGGTGGGGGCCGCTGTTGTCGCAGCCCCCGGCCAGATAGCCGACTGTCTGACCCCCGCCGGTGGGGGCAGATCTTTGAACCTGGACCCTGCCTGATGGTTGTTTCCTTATGGCGCTTAGCACCTTGCTGTTTGGAGGAAGGGTGCGATGACTGTTCGCACCTTACCCTTCGGTGGCTTTTGTGCCGCCGAGACTGCGTGTCTCCGTAGCTGGGGGGGAAGGAGAGGAGCAGGCGCAGGGGGTTAGGGCTCTCCCTCTCCCAGCTGCCGATGGTAACAGCAGTTACCCTGCCTCGCTTGTGGGATGCCCATGCAGCATTGCCCAGTCTTGGCTGTGGGGAATATATTCCGATAATAAGGGTCAAGTTTCAGTCCATAAAATTCAGTCCACAGATATTAAACCCTAGACACCAGATGCATGCACGTATGAAAGGGCCAGGCGGGGCATGCCAAAACAACACATTGGTTCATGCATGGATTTATACGCGCAAACACACATACACACCATGCACAGATACACACCACGCAGAGCCATGCACATACAGACACACAGACACTCTTCCAAGCATATTTGTCGTGCATCTCTCTATTTTGCAGTACTTCCAATAGCACTGAATTGCAGTCCTTGCTGTATATGTCAAGATACGTTCTTTAGCAGAGGACATATTACCCCATCTGCAAGGTCTGGCAGGTAGTGTTGTGTCTAGTGTTGTGTCAACACGCAGTGTTGTCAGCATGTCTCCCTTCCTCTGTTCTGGCTTTTCCAGAGATCTATTTGCCAAACTGAATTAAAATGGAACAACTGAATAGAAGGTAGACTTTATACTAGATATATCTGCAATTACCGAGTCTGAATTAAACATATCCCTTCATGAATAATGAAGCAGAAATAGTCCAAGGGAAAAAAATGAGATACGATCTTCAATCCATGTATTTTTAATTGCTTCATTATCTAAAATTTCGTATGAATAGTAGAGGATGCAGTTTGCTGCTCACGGACACAAAGAAATTGGAATTTTCTGCCAAATCACAAAAGGCTATCAAAAATTAATTTTGTCGGCTGTGATCATTGACAAAATAAGTGATTTTGTGGTAGAGTGATGTAAAAAAAATGCCATTTATATGCAAATAACAAACCAGTCATTTCTTATTTTCATTTTCATGAAAATACATTTTATTTTCATTTTAATGAACTCTAATGAATTATGAGATGGTTCTTTTTTTTATCTTTCAGAAAAAGCTGCTGAAAGATATTTGCTGGATGAAAAGCATCAGTCAATGCACGCAAGGAAGGCGACCTGGAATGTAGCGTAGGCTGTCTTTCCAGCTGGTAAGTTATGTTTCAGACATCAAATATTAATGCGCTATATTTCACAGGTGACTTCTCTGAAGTCCGGGTCATTCTCTCGTCTAGCTGCTACTTTCAGAAATAGTTGGACGGTGCAAGAAATCAGTTGGTTGATATGTCGAGTCTTTTGATGGCTCGTATTGATTAATAGCTAGAATATCTCAACATGGCCACAACAGCAAATTGGGTGTTTTGTTTGAGACTGCTAGTCTAAATGTGGAGGCAGACCGCAAAGTGGAATTGGGTTTTCATGGGTTTGTGATTACTTGGCAAACCAAAATTGGTCTGACTACCCAAATCGACTTCAAAATTCAGCACCTCTTTACTAACCAGCCATGACTTCAAGGACTTCCTTGCGCTAAAGGGAGTTTGGGAATAGATCAGCCAGTGTGCTACCTCACTTTTGAGAACTTGAGTTGAATACAGTCTATGGGCCTCATTATGACCCTGGCGGTCCCGTAATGAACGGTGCCGGTACGGGACTGCCACCGTTCATTGCGGGATGCCCTATTACGAGGGTCACTTGCGGGACCCGCTCAGAACGTCTGTAAACCCAGACGTCCTGAGCGGGTCCCGCGAGGGGACCAGTGAGCTAATAACAGGCCCGTTATTAATGGGCCCATTATTAGCTAACTCCCCATTCCCATTGAGCCCTATGGGTGCTCAAATGGGAATGCGGATGGGCTTTTTTCAATGAGGAATTACTGGGTCCTCCAAGGTTGGAATGAACCGGTAAATCCTCATTGGAGGAACCCAGTACTGGAACCCGGTATGGAGGCAGCCATGCCCTTATTAATACTCGTAATGAGGCCCTATGTCCTTACAAAGAATGCCTCTATTTTAAGTTCATATATATTTGTTCCTGACAGTTTCAAAGAAAACTTAGGCATGGGCGCCAGAAACAGAGAGAAAGTGTATGGTTCCCCCCACTTTCAGAGTGGGGGTCCAGGCGGGGGTTATCCCCCTCACTTTCCAAAGAAGAGGATGCAATGCAGATAGGGTCACAGGGTTTTATTTAATCGACTGTTGTCATATATACCAGGGTTAAGTGCAAGGGTTGACATCGGCATCTACAGCCTTTGAAATGCAATGCTGTCCTCCTGCTGATAGGACAATTAGCAGATATCCAATTATTTTTGGGAAGGCTACTGTAGGAATTTGTGGAGTTTGCAAATTGAACTGCCCATGATTTCCTGTTAAGATTCTGTATTGAAACTGATCAGGTAAGAATTGTTCTTGCGTCCACCACATGCTGCTCTTTTTCTGCTTTGGTGAGGACAGTGTTATTATCCCAAATGTGTAATGATGGCCTAGAAGGATGGCTGTGTTATCATGAGTAAAATAAAATAAAAATGCTGGAAAACACACTTGTTTAAACTTGTTCTTACAGATTGTGCAATTGTGACTAAACAGTAATTTAGACAGTGATTATATTTGGAATACTGGCATACTTGGTTGTTTCACCCCCCCCCCCCACCCCAAATATATAGTAATAGACATTGGGGGTCATTACGACCTGGGCGCAAAGGGATACCGGGCACTGGTAATGACACCGGTGACGGTAATCCCTTTGCGCCCTATTCCGAGGTCCCTTTGCGGGTCCTCCCTTAACGCCTGGTTTTACCAGGCGTTATGGACCGGACCCGCAAAGGGATACCGGGGTCAATAATGGTACCGCAATTTGCGGTACCGTTATTGCCGCCTTCCCCCTTTCCATTGAGCCCTGTGGGGGCTCAAATGGGAATGGGGAATGGCTCTGGTGAATGGGGAATTACCAGTCCCGCCGACCTCGGACTGGACCGGTAATTACTCCCTTCACCAGACCGGAGTCGGACAGGAGTCGGACCGATTTTGGAGGCAGCCATGGCGCTAATAGCGCCATGGCTACCTCCAAACTCGGAATGAGGGCCATTGACCCGGAAGTCACACAAAATACTGCAATTTGGTTTGTGTTAAGATGACATGTATCTTTAAAAAATCCCGTGACTTTCTTCTGACCCCAAATTGTGTCTCCTATGCTCTTGCATGTGTTTATCATTGATAGGGTAATTTGGACAAATGTGCATAGGAACACAATTATTTAAAGAGTCAGCTTTTGTGTTCTATGATGCACATGTGTGTGTAGCAGTCATAGTTTCGAAACACTTGAATACCATGACAAATGCAGATAAAAAAACAGGAACTGTATGTGCATTAGCAAATACACATAAAGGAACACACAAGTGTACTTTACAAATCTTTTCTTATATACCAACACAAAGAGGACATTCAACCAGGCTGGTGCAAAAACCTGCAACAAAGGAGGAAGCACATATTCACAGCTCAGTGTTTCTTTACTTTTCTTAACTTTAAATTATATGTTAGGCGCATCCAAAGTGGCCCGGAGGCATACAGGCGCAGAATACTATCAATGACAAACCATCTGGTTGTAGGGATTTGAAAAATCACAATATTTGAATAACTGTGTTTTAAGTTTATTCTTAAACTCCTCAAGTGTTGGGCAATTTCTTAGAACTGAAGGTAGGGCATTCCATTTAGTCGGGGCAGCAGCCAAGAAAGCACCCCTTCTAACTAGCCCCAATGAAGTTTTGGGAATTTGTCGATTTTTGTCACATTTTGAACAAAGGGTGAGTACTACCTGTTTGGTGTTTAATCTATTGGCAATATAAGTCGGAAAAGATCTGGTAAGGGATTTGTAAGTAATGGTAAGCAGCCTGAACTAAATCCTCTCTGCAATAGGTAACCAGTGTTACTTTCTTCTTATCTCTGACACATGCGCAAACTTTTGCAGGCCCATGCTAGCTTTAATTGTGCTATTCTGCTCAAGCTGGAGTTTTACTAGTTCAGTTGTTACCACTCCTATGAGAAGGGAGCCACAATAGTCAATGTTTGCAGAGACAATAGCTCCCCGCAAAAGCTTTGCAGCCCTTTTGAGATAAAAAGGGACAGATGTGCAAAAGCAGCCTGATATAATAGGCCGAAGCTTACACCAGACTGTTTACATGAGCAGACATACTCAATGTCTGATCAAATGTTACTCCTAAAATATCTATTTTTTCCTTCGTCAGAATGATCTGCAATACAAAAAGATTCATACTTTGGCACGAGTTTAGCAAGTCTATGGGCCTCATTACGACCCCGGCGCTAAACCATGGTGCTATTAGCACCATGGTCCATGCCGGGGTCCGCCATGGTGAATGGCAGAATTACCGCCCCATTCCAAGGTTGGCAGGGCGGTAATTCCCCATTCACCATGGGCCCTTCCCCATTTTTGTCCCATAGGGCTCAATGGGAATGGGGAAGGCGCTAAGTAGGGTGCCGCAAATTGCCGCATCGTACTTAGCACCAAGGTCCCTTTGCGGGTTGGATTTTAACGCCTGCAAAAAGCAGGCGTTAAAATCGCCAACACGCAAAGGAACCTTGTAATCTGGCGCTAAGGGGTTAACGGCGTGACCACCTTTTGCGGCGCCGTTAACCCCTTAACGCCAGGGTTGTAATGAGGGCCTATATCTAGATCCAACTTTCATGAGCTCGGTCTTACCACGGTTCAATGCCATACCACTCATTTTCATCCACTCGCATATGAGGTCATATATCTCTGACACCACTATGGCATCCTTCTCATAGGTCCCTGTTAGGGGAGTGAGGCAACGCAAATCGTCTGCATAATTTAAGAAGCAGATCTTTTTTTCTTTTAACATATGAAAGAAAGGGTCTGTAAAAAGGTTATATAAAACTGGAGAGAGCGAAGCCCTTTGTGGGAAACCATAACTGACTGAAACGGGATCTGCTTCTGCTTGCTTGCTACAAACCCGCATAGTCCTCGTCCCTAAAAAGGACTGCATCCAGTTTTTTGCAGGTTCACTAATATTAGCTATGTTCTGCAATCAATCCAGAAGGAGAGGGTGATCCACTAAATCGAACGCAGTCGATAGGTCGAAGGACATTAACAACATAGTTGTGCCCTCATTGATGTTAGTCATCTTGTAAGACTTTAAGTTCAGCAGCGCTGACTCAGTACTGAAGCCTGGCCGAAAACCTGAGTGACCGTCGTTCAAAATCAGGTGATCTTTTATGTAGCATAACAATTTTTTGTACGCAGCTCTATCCATAATCTTTAAAATGAAGGGCGTATTGGAAAATGGCCGATAATAAGTTGCATTTTTGGGGTCAAGATCAGGTTTCTTCAACAAAGGGGTGATCCAGGAACCCTTCAATCTAGTGGGAACCCTACCCTCTTTGAAAGAAGCATTAACAATCTTAGCTATGGAGCTAATGAGAAGCTCCAAGCAGGCTTTAATGGCCGTAGCTGGAAACTGGTCTCCCTTAGAGGTAGAAGGCTTACGTTAGCTGGCATCATACAGAGTTCTTCTACCGATATACTCCTAAAACTAAACTTGGGTCTAGATGGTAAGGTATTAATGTTTGACCGTAAATTCATGGTTTGTTTGATACCATTTTTTTATTTTTGTTTTCTTAGCGATCATGGCCTCTTGTATCTGAGTACACCACTCCTGATCTTTAACAATAGATTCTTGATGATTAACATCAGTCTTCTCCATTTCCCTGAGAATTGAGGAGATTTCCTAAGAATCATGTTGAGCATTTTGGATATGTGCTTCATATGATTCTTTTTTAGCTTTTAAAACTGTCAGTTTGAATCTATTAGCCGCTCACAGGTAAATTATTCTGTCTTCTTCATTCTTTGTATTTTTCCACAAGTAGTATGTTTTCCTTTTTGTTACTCTTAATTTTTTAAGCTACCAGATATTTTCAATATGATTCGTGACCTTCCTATTTTTTATAGGGGCTATTACAGTTTATGGGCTTTTGATCAAAAAAGATCCATCGAAAAGGAACACCATCGAAGAAAGTACAACGAAAGTAAATGCATCGAAATGCTATCTTTTACATTTAAAGGTACATATCCATCGAAACTTGTCCATCGAATATAGGAATGGACAATTTTCGATGGATATGTACTTTTAAATGTAAAAGATAGCCTTTCGATGCATTTATTTTCCCTGTTAAAACGTTACATGAAGCTGTCCAGTCCTGAAATCTTTAAAGTATTTCGGCAATTCATGTAACATTTTCTTTATTAGGGGTTCCCCCCCAAATCCCAAGGGCATCCCCCAAACTTAACCCTAACCCCAACCCTAACCCTAATCGAAATCCAACGAAATGTATTCAATGAAAATGCATTTTGATGGAAATTAATTTCAATAAACAAATGTCATTTGATTTCTATTCAATTAATTCATTTTCGATGGATAGTCCAGATGCCGGCTATTACATCAATAGATTTGGCTAGGGTGTTCAAGAGGGAATCAGTCAGTTCCTCCACATTCACGGAGGGCGGTATGTCTATTTGAGTTAAAGGTACTATCCAATCCCTCAAAGATTCTTGATTCACCCTCTTCAAATTTCTTGACACAATCCAATTTTGTTTAAAGAAGGTTGGTTTATTCTGTGTCATAATATCCATCCAGAATTCTATAAAGGAGTGGTCCGACCGGGGACATAATGTTATATTGAGGACAGTGATCTTTAAATTAGATGAAAAAAACCCAATCCAACATGTGACCCTTGCCCATAGCCTTCATGAATGTTTCCAGCTCCTTAGATGTTAATTCTTTAGGGTCATCCTTCCAGAGATTAAAATCTCCCATTATAAGCCATTTGGCCATTCCTTTAAATTGGGACAAAATCATACTGTTCAATTGTGCTACAAAGTCTGGCATTCTATTAGGCACTATGGCTTCCTTTATGATCAACCCTTTGGAAGTTCCCTCTGGATTAACCCCTACCAGAGGGTGGGCATTTTGTTCCTGAAAGCCGCTATTCGTTACATCCATACATAGAGTTACCATTTTATTGGTCTCCGGTGCAGTTTTATTGGTTCAAAAATAGTTCTGGCTGCAGCTATGGCAGCTATAACTTCTGCGATACCCATAGTCAGCAATAACAGAGATTTCTGCCTCTTCCGGCCCTTCACAGACTGCCACAGACAGCTTGGGTTCTCACATGTCACACTGAAAAAAGGCTTATGTTTAGTTTGGTTGCACTCCCAATACATGTGCCAGATGATACAGCGCTACAACGCTGTTGAGGTGAATTCCAGGACATCTACTGTTGGTGCCCAAGTCCACAATACTATTGGCATTTGTGTACTTCATTTGTGTATTAATTTAGCTTGTGCAAAAGCATGTGTAACTTTAAGTAGCACAGATTCATAGCCCTTTCTTTCATGTGGACAAGCGTGAGACAAGTGCAACTTGTCTGCAGGTACATTATGTGCGTAAACTGCACAGAACTACCTATTAACCAGGTGTGGGACTTGAGTGGTGTAAGCAGGCGGCCAGCTTCCTTTACACAAAAGTAAGTAAAAGAAATATGAATTCAGCAAAAAGTTGGATACAATATCAATGCACTGCAAAAGATTGTAAAATATAAAAAAAAACACAGATAGACAGCCCTGTGTCTCACCCGAACAAAGGTGGCACACAGTAATCATAGATACAGTTACGTCATTTGCACCAGACTGCAAAGTGTCCCCCGTTACCGATGTGTTGAAGTGGACTACTAGAGGCATGTGTTAGTAGCAGATTGCATAGTGCCACCAATTAACATCCTAAAGTACAGTACCTTTGCACGTCAAGTGCAGGTGCCTGAGTCCTACGTCGTGCACAATATCACGGTACATAGATTAAAAATTGGGGCATATCTACGCATATCAGACTCGTACCGTCCACCAAATATGTGCCACTGTTTGGCCGTGCATCTTAGAGTAACTTTACAGAGGAATACATAGAAATGCAGCAAATAAACAGAACACATATCAATACACTAAGCAGGGTAGACTAAAGGCTCTCTTACAGCCAACATTCTGCAACTTTAGCCCCAATTTATACACTAGCCAAGGTGTTCCAAAAAGTCGGGTCCTATACACTCAGATGCAGTTTTTCACATGTGTGCTGCCGTTACAAGCTTCCTCCTTGTATTAAAAGTCCCTGTTAACTCTATTAGCTGCTTTATCACATGATAAAGGGAGGGAAAGCACTTTTGTGGTCACAAAAACATTTGTCAGTATGTAGCCATGTATGAATTATTGCTGCCTATTACCCACTTCTGATACTGCACTGTACAAGCACCATTGAGTCATAAAATACACTTCAAAGAATATTTCAAGCATAATTTAAGAAATCTCTCCCCAATATAGACAGCCGCACTACCATCACAAACGTGGAAATTAAACACTCTACCATGACATCACACCTTAACCCCCTTTCATGGGCCTCATTACGACCCAGGCGGTAAGTTACCGCCTGGGCCGTGACTTTACCACCATGGCGTAAACTACGTTTACGCCATGGTGGTTGGCGGACTTACCGCCCCATTCCGAGGTTGGCGGGGGCGGTAAGTCCCCAATCCCCATTTACCCTTCCCCATTCCCATTTTTGCCCCATAGGGCATAATGGGAGTGGGGAAGGCGTTAATTACGCCACCGTAAATTACGGTGGCGTAATTAACTCCATGGTCCCTTAGCGCCATGGATTTTAACACCTGCTAAAAGCAGGTGTTAAAAGCGCCATGGCGCTAAGGGACCTCGTAATTGGCGGTAAGGGGTCGGCGCAGCTAACGCTGGCGTAAACCCCTTACCGCCAGGGTCGTAATGAGGCCCATCATCTTTACAAAAGAACACAACAATGTAAATGCAGAAAAAGGGAGGAAACAAGGTAGGTAACATAAAGAATTCTTACAGGCAGCTTTTACAGCACTACGCCCAACTTACACAGTACCCCATACTTTTACAAAATGGCTGATCATATTCAGCCACACACAATGTGCCACATTTTTCAGGGAATTGTGAGCTGCTTCTTTGTAAGCAAGTCACCCAGTTTAAATATTTCTGCTGTTTAGGCATTGATCGATGCAGGTCACAAAAATATTTTTCCTTTTTAAGACTTGCAGTATATGCGCCAGACTGCAGAACGCTTACTATTTAGCACACATTGTACTGGAATGTACAAGCATCATGGAAACAAATAATGCAAATAGCATAATTCAACAGATCCCTCCCTAATACAGACAGTTCTAACAGCAGCGCAACTGGGCACGTAATCTCTGTACAAGGTAGCATGAAAACTAATCCTACATACACCCTTTAAATTAATCTTCTGCACCATTGGACAACTATGAAAAACATATAAATTCAGCATATGGTTTGAAAACCGATGAACACTCTAGGATGGATAGACTAAAAGGGCTCTTACAGGCAGCATTCTACAACTCTAGCTCAAACATTACACAGCATCTCAAACCTTTCAAAATGGTAGGTTCTATGAATTGGGAATCTGTTTTGCTCATTTCTTGGAGTTGCAAGCTGTTTCTTTGTAACACAAGTCTCCCACGTGCACTTTATCAGATGCTTTAGCATAGGATAGAGGGAGGGCAACGTTGCATCATTTTTGCAATCCCAACATATATTTGTCAGTGTTTTGCCATGCCTTTCTTGTGCCTTAACTTCACAGTACCCCCTATTTGCTACATGTGGTACTGCAAAAAATCAGGATGCGAGATCCTCACAAAAATCCACGGTTTTTAGATATATTTATTTCCATCTCAAAAACCAGTGTCTTCTATTTTTATACAAACTTTCGCTAAGCACGAAAGCGATACCGGACAGATTTTCAATAAAAACATAGGGAAGTGCAATTGTGCACCCTCATCGGGATGTAGAAGATGAGTACCCTAGTAACATGCACATGTGAGTTTACGACATTGGTGACATAGGTGACTCAGATCAGTGCTGCCCGTGGTTGTTTTTCAACCCGGGTGTGGTTTTCAAACAAAAACAGTGTACACAACACGAAATTCGAAACATACAACAAAGGGTGCCACAACTGTGAAAATACCCTTTGTTGTATATTGTATGTTGTATGTCGTATACTCACACGTGCTTAGCGAACGTTTGTATAAAAATAGAAGACACTGGTTTTTGAGATGGAAATAAATATATCTAAAAACCGTGGATTTTTGTGAGGATCTCGCATCCTGATTTTTTGTGTTATCAATATATGTACCCACCTGGGCATATCAGGACCCTGCCAGGCGCCCTTTATTTTCTTTACATGTGGTACTGGACTGTACAAGCAGTATGGAAACAGAAAGGCAGTTAAAAGTATCATGCCACAAATCCTATGTTATGTTTTGTTATTTGTCACTTGTATAGTGCCTACTGCTATTGGTATGGCCTGTTGGAGCACTCCTTTGAGTGACAGGGAGATTTTATAAAAAGAAGAAAAGAGGGAATAGTTGGTCAGACATCTTCGGCACTGGGAGACAAAGTGAGAGGCTGGCTAGGCAGGTGAAATTCAGTGTTGGCAGGCTGTCTGATGCTGGAGCAGTCCTTATCTGAGTGACCCTGGGCAAAGCAGGCGGAAAGATTGATGAGGATTTCCATGCGAAACTGAATCAGAAACATCACCAACATATCTTGTTAAATATCAGTTTGAGTGAGGGGCTGCTGTTTTGAATGAGGTCAGTTAGTCTAGATTCATTTCATAATACCCTTTTTTTTTTTTTTTTAAACTTTTATTTTTGCTGGCAGAGGCAAACAACATACAGACACATCAGAGGCATATGGACAAATTTGTAGCATATACATGCGCATACATAACATATTGGCAAGGATACGGCGACAGCAGACAGGGAGCAGCATATCACAGGTGGCCAGAACACAGAGCCACCGACTGAGGCGCTAGGAGGATTCATCCGTTGAAGAAGTGTCATTTGAGTTGATCAAGTAACTGTTGAAAGCCGACCATATGTTTCGAGGTCGAGAACGCACTGGGATCATGCCCAGAAACTCCTCCTCGCAGTTTCGGGACCACGTAAGCAGATTTAACCATTTCTGGAATGTAGGGGGAGTAGGGCTTTTCCAGTTTTGTAAAACACATTTCTTGGCTATGACACAGCTCACATTTAAGAACCTAACAATGTCCTTAGCCCTTCCAGTCTGCCACACCCCGAACAGAAACCCCATTGGATCGGGATCAACAATAGTATCAGTGATTGCGGACAGTGTCTCTATGACTTTACTCCAAAATGTGACCAGTTCCGGGCAGTCCCAGAACATGTGCAGGTGGTCAGCACCCTCCGCACCGCAGCGGGGGCACAGTCGAGGATCAGAACGAGCAAACTTCGAGATTCTACCTGGAGTGTAATACAACCGGTTGAGTAATTTATATTGTATGGTGCGGTAGCGGAAGTTTAGGGACACCCTACTAGTATGAGAACACATCTTCTCCCACTGTTGATCCGTAAGATCCAGCTCCAGCTCGGAGGCCCAGCCAGCACGAGCCCTGGATGGAGGGGGAGAAGCAGCGGACAGGAGGAGCTTGTACAATGAAGAGACTACCCCATGGGCACCACCCGAGTTAGCAATGTAAGCAATTCCAGGAGAGTCCTGGGGCTCAATGGGGAAGACAGGCCAAGCATTTCGAAAGGCAGCACGGAGCCTGTAGAACTGCAGAAGCTCCAGAACCGAGCCCGAGTGTCCCGGCCTCCACGTTTGCGGTGTTATGAACTGTCCCTCCGGATAGAAATCAGTGAGGGCACGGTAACCCAGGGCCTCCCAGTGTCGCGCCAGGGTGGTATCGTGTGTGGGTTCCAGCCTGGGAAAGCTCCAGGCGGGGAGCCATTTGTAGTACGGGTTTTGCTCGTCGCAGGTTTTAAATATCTGGCCCCAAGCCTGCACCGTAGTCCGGACCGGGTCAATGGGCGAGTCTGGCACATACTACCGGTCTAGAATCAGGGACATTACATCGGTGCCTGCTGCTGCCAGAACCTCGAGTTTGACGTGGGGACGGGGTGGAGGCCCAGGATACCAGTAGGATGCGAACTGCGCCTGTGAAGCAGTCCAATATCGCAACAGGTCCGGGGCTGTGAATCCCCCTTTGTCATAGGGTAATGACATATCCGACCACTTTTTACGCACAGCACCAGAGTGCCACAGGAATTGAGCAAGCAGTTTGTGCAGGTTCGCGAAGTATCTCCTACCAGGCCAGACAGGGACATTACTAAATACATAAGGCAACTTGGGGAGCAATATCATTTTTACCAGCGAAAGTCTTCCGGCCAATGACAGTGGAAGAGCACGCCAGCGTGCAACCTTGGTCTCGGCCTGCTCTGCAACAGTCCGGTAATTTTCTGCCAGTAGCGAGTCTTTGGAGAGGGACACCTGAACTCCGAAGTACTTGATCCCGTCCGGGGACCAGCGGAGCGGGTACTCGGTGGTGGGCTGTATCGTGGAGCTAGTGAGGGGGAAAATCTCAGACTTAGTATAATTTATTGTAAACCCAGACTATGTACCAATGTGGGTGATGTCACGCAGAATTGGGTCCAGATGGGCCGTTGGATCTCTTACAAAGAACAATACATCGTCCGCATAAAGCGAGATAATTTCAGGGGAGTCTTTCA
This sequence comes from Ambystoma mexicanum, assembly GCF_040938575.1. NCBI lineage: Eukaryota > Metazoa > Chordata > Amphibia > Caudata > Ambystomatidae > Ambystoma > Ambystoma mexicanum. The sequence continues at coordinate 143,003,327 of NC_090924.1, forward strand.
GCCGCACCCCTTTGCGCGCATGCCTTTCCCTGACATAATCGGCCATCGGCTCTATGGCCAAGGCAAATAGGATCGGGGAGAACGGGCAACCCTGTCGAGTGCCTCTGAAGAGAGGGAACAGACCGGACGTCTGGGAGTTAACTCACACTCTGGCCACCGGGGAAGTGTACAGCAACCGAATGTATGCTATCATGTTGGGCCCTATACCCATATTTTCTAAAACCAACCAAATATATTTCCAAGACACCATGTCGAACGCCTTCTGGGCATCCAGTGTGACCGCAACCGCACTCACCCCCTGGTCAATGCGTGACATCACATTAAGCAGCCTTCTAATGTTGTGTGATGTTGACCTCCCTGGAACGAATCCTGACTGATCATCATGGACCATGTACGACATGACCGGGATGAAGCGATTAGCAATCACCTTGGCAAAGATTTTGGTGTCCAAGTTCATTAGTGAGAGGGGCCTCTATGATCCGCACTCATTAGTGGGTTTACCAGGTTTAAGCAGGACAGTGATGACAGCCTCACGCAACGATGGGGGAAGGGCACCCAGCCGGAGTGACTCGTTCCAAACCTCCAGCAGTTTGGGGGCCAGAATGGCCACGTGCTCCTGATAAAACTCGGCTGTCAGCCCGTCCGGACCAGGTGCTCTTCCTTTAGGGAATTTAGATATAGCCTCAACTATTTCATCCAAACGGATGGGGGAATCCAATTGGTCTCTGGTTGCGGGAGAGACAATAGTCGTGGGGATCTGCTCGAGGAGGTTGCGCATTTGGACCTCACAGTGCTCGGGGGGTTGGGTGTACAGTTCTGAATAGAAGTCCGTGAAGACCTCCAAAATACGTTGGTCAGACCACAGTTCCGACCCCTGGGGGTCCTTGATACAAGAGATCTGAGCTTGGCCCCACTCACCCCTTGCCAATGCCGCCAGCGTCCTGCCGGGCCTGTCTCCCTCCCCATATTTACGGGCAGCCTGCGGGCGACTAAAGTAGTGAACTTCCCTTGTAGCCTGTTCATTAAAGAGTTGGAGTTCCTCGCTGATCCGGGACAGGATGGCAGGGTCAACGGATGCAGGATGGGCACTCTCAAGTTCACGCAGCTTGGTTTCAGAGCGGGCAAGGGCAGCCCTAATGGCCTTGAGGACTCCCGCCTCCCTAGAAATGGACATTCCTCTGATGAAGACTTTGAAAGCCTCCCACCGGACCCCCATAGAGGTAGCCTGGGGCCTATTAAGCTCGAAATAGGACTGGATATCGGACAGAATGTCAGCCCGAAAGACTATGTCCTGTAAAGCCAAGGACTTGAAGCGCCATGTATTAATTGTGGGGGGGGGCCCACCCAGGTCCAGAGATAATCGGATCGGTGAATGGTCCAATAGGGTACGCGCCAGTATCTGAGTTTCCACCACCCTCCCCAGCAAAGTACTGGACAGGAAGAACATGTCAATTCTAGAAGAGCTATCATGCACAGAGGAATAGTGAGTATATTCACGCGTCTGCGGGTGCGTTACCCGCCATGGGTCTTGGATGTCAAGGGTTGTGCTGTGTGCAAGGAGCTTGCGGGCCGCGTTGGAAAGGAGTCTGGGGGCCGAGCCTGTTCTGTCCAATGTGGTGTCTAATATGAAATTCATGTCCCCCCCAGATGATCTGCACCCCGATGTATCCCAGCAATATGGAGGCCACCTGGTCGATAAAGTCGGGAGAGTCCACATTAGGGCCATATGTGTTAACTAGCAGATATTCCCTGTTGGCTATTGCGCAGTGTAGGATGACATACCTCCCCTCTGGGTCTATGTAGCTCTTATGGAGCACGAACTTGAGTGACCTGTGGATCATCGTTAATACCCCTCTGGCGCGGGTCGAGTAAGCAGTAGAATATCTGTGGGGACCCCACGATGGTGCCATGCACCTGGCCAGCCGGCCTTTACAGTGTATTTCCTGCAAAAGCGATTCTGCGCGTTTTGGTGTAGTTGCTTAAGCCCCGGACATTCCAGGACATTACTATTGTGGACATTTCAGATGCCTAAGGTACATCCCACAGTCGCCGCCGGAGCCCACACCCTAAGTGAGGAGAATCCTTACAGGGGTTGCCCTCCCACCACTGTCGCCGCAGTTCAGATGCGAGATTAAGCCATCTCGGGTGTAGAAGACCCGATGTGACGCGGTCTGTCGGTCCGCCTCTGCCTTTTCCTATAACATTTCTCCAAACCCCAACAGTGCCACCCCCCTCCCTCACTGCCCACCCCCAACTTGCAGTGTAAGTCCCCCACCCCCCTGTGCCAGTGTCATCAGTAAACCCGACTCTCCCCAAGAGGCAGAGGTCGGAGGGCGTAATCCAACCAGTATACGCCCCATTCAAAGCCCAACAGGGGCAAATAAACAGTGACAACCAACAAAACATGAACATTGCAATCACAAGTAGGTGTGCTGTTGCCCTGTGGGCGGCTCTTAGAATAACATGTATGACAGCATGTGCTGCCGGATGTAAGTTCTGCTACGGGCGGATCTCCAAATAGGTCTCCATACCTAGCTGAACGCTGCGGGCGAGACAAGACCAAGAAGTAACTAGGGAACATGGCCGGCACAGCGCCCCGTAGGGCAGGGAGAGCGCCGTTGACCCCAATCAGGTCTAGTCTCAGCCCCATCAGACGCCAGAGGAGCTTGGATCGTTGGGTGTACAGTACGTTGTTGCCATATAGACGTTCCAAGTCTCGGATTCACTGGATTGATAAATGGGTTCCGGGTAGTGTCTCTCTGGATCACTCGACCTCGGCAGGGGCTCCCGCCGGGTTGGGGAGCGGTAGGTGTACCTCAATGAATTTCACCGCCTCCTCCGGAACAGTGAAGAAATATAGTTTGCCATTATAGGTAATCTTAAGGCGTGCCGGGAAAAGAATGGCATAAGGAACATTTCGCTCTCTAAGAAGCTTCTTGACTCCAATGAACTGGTGCCTCTCCTGCTGCACCGCTATTGAAAAATCTGGAAAAATCCTTATAGTATGTGAGTCAAGGCGCAGGTCTCCCTTCTCCCGCGACAGACGGAGGATAAGGTCTCTGTCCCGATAGTTGAGGATTCTGTCTATTATGGGCCTAGGGATATCACCCGGTTTGGGCCTTGGTGATAGAGCACGATGAGCACGCTCAACAGTGAAGTACGGCAACAGGGCCGGGTTACCCAGCAGATCCTTGAGCAGGGTTTCCACTGCATCTTCCATGCGCCCCTTAAGGGCATTTTCAGGGACTCCGATAATTCGTAGATTATTTCTGCGAGAGCGGGATTCGAGGTCGTCGCACTTCGCTCTCACACTACGCATGTCACGCGACAGGGAAGCAACAGTGTTCTGCAGCACATGTATTTCATCCTCATTTGCTGATATCCGATTCTCAGCGTCAGTAATTCTGGTCCCCGCCTGATCCACCCGTGTTTTTAATGAGGCGGCATTGGCGTTGATGTCGTCCAGCTTCTCGTGAAAGGAAGCAAAGTTTTTGGCCATCGATTCCATGAGCGTAGTCAGATCAGGGGGTGAGGCAATGGGATGGTGGTCCGCTACCCGCTCCTCCTGTATGGGCGATTCATGATCCTCCTCTCCCCTCGGGACAGCCCTGGCGAATCTATCCATGGCTCCCCCTCTGGAAGACCCCCTGGTCTTATTAGGCATTGTGGATTCAGATGCAGGAGTGGCGCTGAGCAAGGATCCGTTCACTGAGGGAGAGAGCGTAATCCCAAGCCCAATGGGGCAAGGTAGAGGTGTCGGTATATCCCCAGCAGTGGTGGAGGCAAATGCCAGTAGAGATAAGGATTGCCGCAGGGGCTGCACCACCGGGGGGGCACCCAGTGCAGATGAGGGCATCAGCTGCCCCACAGTCACTGCGCGGTATCAAAGCGGGGGGCAGGCGCCCAGCATGTAGAATGTTGTGTAACAGAGGAGAATGAATGGGTGCCAGGTGAACGGGCCTGGTGAGTATCCTCTTGGCGTGTACTCTGGGGGGCGTAGCAGGCCCAGGGGTCTCCGGTAGTCAGCAGGCCAGCAGCGTGGTGAAAGGGCTGTGGGTATCGCAGCCGCCCAGAGCGGGACTCCCCCCCGCACCTCACCTCAATATGGCAGCGAACCAGTCCTCACCGGCCAGCAGCGGGGCCCACAGCCGGGCAGAGGGCCAGCAGCGAGTCGCAGATGCGGCGTTTCGCCCAGGGGGGGCAACAGCAGCCAGTCGCCCAGCCGCGCGACCCGGGTCGGGCCTAAGACAGTCCGGCAGGGCACCAGGAAATGCGAGTGGGGCTCTCAGGCGCCGACCCACCCCGCCTCGGCGGTGATCAGCACCCGCCCAGGGCCCGCCACGGCACCTCCACTTCACACGGGCCGGCGGCAGAGGCCCTCGGCCGGATGGGTAACGGGCAGCCCCGGCGGGCTGCCGACAGAGTGATCCACGCAGGGTGGCAGCCGCAGCCCGCTCCGCAGCTCCAAGCCCCGATCGGGCCTCCGCCAGCCCGGCAGGGGTCACAGATAGGCGGGCGGTGCACACAGGGGCAGCGTCCCGTCCCGCGTCGTAAAACACGGCAGGCCACCCGGAGGAGGAGACAGGAAACAGGCGGATGCCGACGCCGCGGCTTCCGCGAGGCTGTGGGCCGCCGCAGTAGGGGGCTCGTCTGGAGGCTTCCCGACCCAGAGAGAAGCCGGAATTTCGCAGGCTGCAGCACGGCAATGCAGGGCAGCAGCCCAGCCGAGATGTGGGTTGATTGTACCCCGTTGGTCGCAGATGGAGGCAGATGTCCGTCGAGCCCACACGGAGCTCAAGGGCTAAGCAGCCATCTTGGGCTGCTCCACAGCGCCACCTCCTCTAATACCCTTTATTTTTAACGTTCAAGTAATCCTGCGCTTATGTTTTAGAAAACCTTGATGTGCTTTTCTTTTCAAAGTGTATTTCTCTTGCCAAGTTTCACGTTGCCAAGGACAGCTGGTAAGACTTGGCACAAATAAGAACCCTGAAAGCTTTCACAATGTATTCGCACTGTGAAATATAAAGTGGGCATAGATGTTATTCTGTGCAATTGCAGGACCGTAATGACCCGGTAATTGCCCGTTCGGTGGGCGCCGGAAAAAAAAAGAAATGACACCAGTGGCAGCCGTGCCTATATTACAGGGATGGCTACCACCGATGTCATAATGAGGCCCAATGCTGTCCAAGCATTACCAAGCAACTGACTGACACCAGAATCACTCTATTCATGTATCTTCAGTAGCTCTTTCTGGTAGCAAGCAAAGCTCACTCCAGTCAGAGGTCATTAAAAAAAACAACAGGCCTCTGATTACAAAAATGTATTTTGTATTTGATTTTGAAATTGCACCTCCCCCCCCCTATAGACACGTAACAAGTTACAAGTCTAATGGTACCTATAGAGGGTGGGAATGGGAAGTAGCAGTCCAATGGGTAGTGTTTTTATGGGAGAGAAGCAGGGTGCCCATAAAAGCGAGGGGGATTTCATGTAAACATTGAAAATGTAAAAAAGAAAATCTTAACAAACAGGATTTTTCATAATCACATACATTTTTGACTGATGATATGCCCACTATCTAAACAAGCATTTGGGAAGCCTTTACTCAAGATAAAATGGCCAATGAAAAGTACTCTCTACATCACATAGAGGATTATTGCTAATGAAGCCACTCTAATTGACTCTCTGACAGCTCTAGCAGAGAACCCCCTCTTTCTGACCATATGTAATGGGAGAACGGGGCAGTTTCCTGCATTTGAATCGGGCATTCGATGAATTCCCGGTTGTTGTTGCATAATTGTCAATGCTTAGTGGCTTGTAACTGTTAAAAGTAGATGTTTGTGGCTATAAGCTGCTCTATCCTTTTAGAGAGAAAACATGATTTCTGCGACTCCCCCAGCTGATAGAAAGAGATTGCTGTACTACCCGCTGCCACCCGCGTGACCACACATGACCAGAGTGGGACTCCACTTTAAGAATCTCTGTTTCCACTGGCACCTTAACAACACAAACGTATTAACCCCTCGGAAAAGTTGTGCTAATATTGCACAGGTGCTATACACGTGGTTGAATGCCCCTCTGATGTGCCTTTCAGGAAGTCTTCCAGATTCACACTGTTGCAGCAACAGAGCAAATACATTATTGTGCTGCTTTCCATTGGAGTGGTGTCATCCTTGCCTTACATTAAACAAAACATTTGTAATACCTAATCACTATCTGGCAATAGTCAACCTATTTGAGTACAACCATGATATGTATAGCACACACAAGTTCATTAAAGCATTTTTATTGATCGGTATTAATATTACCTTGCAAGAATAAAACACAGTCGCAATCCCTTTCAGATTTTTCAGTCTATGATCTGAGAGTTGTACATTTTTTTGCAGTATGTGTACTGTTCCCGCCAACTATCTTAATTTATAAAATAAAAAGAGTCTACATTTGCAAATCAATATACATTGTTCATACATATGAAGAAGCATGCACGCAAAAACTTCACAGATTGCATACAAGCCTGTCTCTTTCACACACACACAAAAAGGAAAACACACACAGTGGGCCCGATTCATGGCATTTTTGCACGGTTCAAAGTGACTTTGCATTGCTGAAAAGTGGCTTTGCACTGCTGCCGAAAACCCTGATTCATAGGACTGTGCGAAGTGTATTTTTGCCGTGCAAAATCAGTGCAAAGTGAATTGTCTACTGCAAAAAAATTACTTTATGCCGCAAAAATAAACTTTGCACAGTTCCATGAATCGACACTGTGAACCATTCAAAAAATGCCATGAATCGGGCCCTATGTCTCTTTCACTCTATCACATGGACACTTGCACACACACACCGGCTCCCCTTAGGCTCCTTGTCTACCTATGACATGCATTTATAATTTGTAAGCCTGTGTGTTACAAATGGTAATGCATGCTGTCAGATAGTTTAGAGTTTCAGACACCACTGCCCAGCTTACAGTCACAGTCTCAGTTATTAGAAAATTCACACTTTGATCCTTTTGGCACTGCTAGGATTTACTGAAATCATTTTCCAGGTATGTTATTGCAAAGAGCATCAAGGAAGCTGGGCTCTGGGAATGACTCCAAAAACGGTGTGACACGTGTGTAAAATGCAAGGGGCATAGGCGCATGCAGCATTAAAACCACTCATCAAATACGCATTCTGCCCATCTGTGTACGCACCCTCAAACACTCTCCACTTAAGCCTCAAGAGCTGCTTGATCCACACAAACCCTTAAAATCACCTGGGTTGCTGCTAACCAGAGATTGCTCTCTTGTTTACATGACAACCGTGATACATTCTGTCAATTGATTTATATATAAACCATTACCTATTCGGTTTCAGACAGCAGTTACACAGTGTTCCCAATAGTCCTAAATGTTTCCTAAATCTCCTGATTTTAACAACTAACACCTCATTCATTTAAGCCAATTTTAGATGTATTTAATGCAAGACACTTAACGCTAAACACAAGCCTCACAAAACCTTCCCTCCCTCCCTCACCAGCTCTCACAAGATCGCAGTGCAGTCCCCTACGCAACCCACCTCCAGGGGCTCTACCTTTCTCTCTCTTGCATGACCATGAACAGATCCAAAGGGGTGGGAGCTGCCCCCAAAACAATGCATGCAGCTTCATCACGACCCAAAAAAATCAACATGTGCCATGAGGCACTGTACCACACTCTGTAAGGGTACACTCCCCAAGGGGAGGAACTGTGAAGGACCAGGCTGACTTACTTACTGCACTGCACCCACAAGGAAATCGGCCAATCACCCATTGACACAACATGTTATATTATGGTCAATCATCTCCCCTGCACGACCACGTACATTAAATGGCAATTTACTACAATCACTCCTTAAGTCCACAGAAACAGGGTGAGAAACATGTAAATACCAAGGCGTGAAATGTCAAACAGAGCAACAGCTCCTTTGTTATTTGTGTATGCTTTTTTTTGTAAATGGTGACGATTGTTCAACTTTGCACACTAAGGGCCCGGTTCATGGAATTATTTGCAGTGAAAACAGGGAACTTGCGTGCCAAACTGCACGCAAATCTGCATTTGTCAATTCATGAAACTGACTGTGCAGGAATTTTATTGGACTTAAGTGGAGTTTGCGCAGGTCTGGAACGTCTGTGCGATTCGATGAGCGCCTTGCACGAGACTCCACGCAGAGTGTGGGCTGGAACTAAAATAGGGGGTGTAATATGCAGAATGAGGAAGAACAGGCGAACATGTATGCCTATCGAGGGACATACATGGCCAAGCAACCGCACGCCCATTAATGCGCAAATATAACCATATTAATGGATTTGAACTGGGAATGTCAGCTTGAGAAAAAGTACACACAAATCCCAGAGCACATAGTCACAAATAGCAGGCGTAAATGTCAACGCGCATAGGAAGAAATGTTTAAAAAGCACACAAACAAACGTCTACAGTCATGATGAATCCAGCAGTAATAGGAGCCATTGTGCACGGACACTGCAGGAGGAGGAGGATGTCCAGGGCCTGGATCTTTGCAACACCCATCACACTTTTTGGTATGCCTGATGATCAAGCCTATGGCAGTTACAGCCACCCCCCCCCATATAGTCCTAGACTTAGTCAGGGAGTGGGAAGAAGACCTAATATCACCCACTGTCTGCTCTGAAGCCCTCACCCCACTAGAATAAGTGTTCACTGCACTACATATCCTTGCCACCGGGTCCGTCCAGCGGACCACTGCAGTAGTTGGTGGGATATCACAGGCCACACAGTCATGCTGTCTGCACCAGGTGCTGTCTTGTATAACATTTTGTGCATGGGTGCACAGCCACATATATATGCCCCGAACACCAGCGGAAAGGCAGACAGTCATACAGGAGTTCTATGCAGTGGCTAGAGTCTTAGGTGCATGGCCGAAGGCCATAGGCCGTAGGCCATACACCCAAGACTCTAGGTCCTGGCCACAACCACTGCAGCATATAACACCCATAGATCACATCCATAGAATGGAATATCTATGAAATATTTGCAAATCTACAGTTTATTTACTGGTTGATTTGTATAGTTTGTATGTGAAGTTTTGGCTATGTCATGTCATTAAGATATTAGAGTTTGGTAACAAGGACTACAGTATAACATATCCATGGAAGTACACATTTTCTATTGTGGTTTACGGTTACATGTTTGCTTCAATGATTGTGTTATGGAGCAGTATTTATGAGTTGTATTTATTATAATATACTTACTGTTTGGTTTGGTAACTGGAGCACATATATTCTTTGTCAATTTCTGTGATAAAAGAAAGGATCATTTTAGTGTTTGTAGTTTATAAAGACTTATAAAATTGAATAATAGATATTTCTGATTCCTTTCAACCCTCATATTTAGTAGATTACAAACCAGTGTACTGTGCAATTTGCTCAGTTTCTGTGTTTGTTGCTTAAATCATTGGGTCTGCAGAGAAAAAAAAATCCATGTTGGATTAAAAAATAACCTTCTTTTTTGTTTTGGTACAGTACATGTGTTTCTGTGTTTTCAGTGTTTACTTGTTGTTTCTGTTAGCTTGTTGCAGATTCTTAGATACCTGTTGAATTGTAACTGGTTATAGTTTTTTATTTATATTCTCAAGTCGGTAGTCTATCTGTTGGGTTGTTGCAGATTCTTAGGGCAGTTAGATACATGTTGACATATTTTAACTGTTTATTTCTTGTTATTTTTCGTGGTATTGATTTATCTGTTTGGTTGTTGCAAAATCTTGAGGCAGTTAGATACCTCTTTTTGTATTCTAACTGTTTATTTCTTGTTATTTTTCAGTGGTATTGATTTATCTTTTTGGTTGTTGCAAAATCTTGGGGCAGTTTGATACCTGTTGGCGCATTCTAACTGTTTATAGTGTTTTTATTGAAGTTTTATTAATGTTTATGCACAGATTAGTTATTCAATTTTGGTTTTAGGAATATTAAATAAGCGTTTATATAATTTTCTGGTAATCTTTGCTTTAAAGTAATGGTACATTCATTACATTCGATTCATCCACAATTCTTTTTTATATATGCAATGTAGTGACCTGCATTGGTTGTGGTTCCTGCATGGTAGATTATAACTATGGTTGTGAAGTTTTTCTTACCAAGTGATACTTGACCATGTGTGAACCAAGTCAGCTTGCAGTTGTTTTTAGTACCATTTGCATTGTAACATAGAAGCATTAGTATTACTTATTTACTATGTGTTTGTATTAGTAAGGTGGAGCGATTATCTGAATTGCAGGTTGTACATAATCTGCCATGGTTTGCATTTTGTACAAGTTGCTGAAATGTAACGGATTCACAGTTAGGTATGGATACATGCACAAAACGTTCATTAGGGATTTCTTCGTGTTGCATATTGTTGCAGAGAGTGCATGTATGTTTCCACATGTATCAAATCTGGAAGATTTCATGTATAGGTATGTTTTTGTTTTCCAGTACTTGTAGTAAGTACATTAGAATTCTTGTGGATCTTCTTGTTAGTTTATAGTGAATTTCACCATTCTAGCACAGTAGTCCAATTCTTGTCTTATTCCATGAACACTATGGGGTTGATTCATGGAATTAATGTGAGCCGAAAATTCACGCGCAGAGGTGCCAAAACGTGCGAATCGCAGGAAAAGTGCAAAAATCGCAGTGCAAGTACGAAAATCACAGGAAAACCAGCACACAGCGATTCATGGAAGTCCGTGCGCGAGAAAAACATTGGATGTGCGCTAAAAATATTCGCCGGGCACGCCGGCGCACAGGTCATCCAACAGCGTGCGCCACGGCCACTGCAAAATCGCACATAGCGCGGTTCACATCACAAAAGTAGGCGGAACACGGGGCATAACACTCGGAATGGGGAACAACGCGTGAAAATATGGGCGTCACGGGGGAAGTACAGGAGGCAAGTGCGCGGAACGCCCACACGCTCGCCTACAACCTGTATTCATCGAATCGAATAGGGCAAACCAGCGCACGGTCAAAGACACGCACAGGGCCAAACAAGTACGCCACAAGAAAGCAGGCGGTAGCGCCCCTGCGACTGAAAAAAATGTGCGCCAAAATGTGCGCTAACAAAAAGCACCCATATACAGCCATGATGAATGGCCCATACAGTGGCCCTCTAGGACAAATGAGGTGCAAAGGGGCCCCGACAAACACGGACACCCGCTGTGTGAAAAATAGCGTGTGTGCATGTTCCTGAGTGCGCGGGAAGTTCCACACGCGATTAGCCTGGGTACGTGTACTCCGGGGTGCGTGGGAAGTTCCACACGCGATTGGCCTGGGTAGGTGGGGTTGCGTGGGAAGTTCCACATGCGACTGGCCTGGGTACGTGTACTACGGGGTGCGCGGGAAGTTCCACACGCGATTGGCCTGGCTAGGTGGGGGTGCGCGGGAAGTTCCACACGCGATTGGCCTGGGTACGTGTATTCCGATGTGCGCGGAAGATTCACACGTGATTTCTGCAGGGTACGTGTATTTCGGTGGTGCCGGGGAATGCTACACATGATTTGGCCATGTGGGTCCCCCCAGGTGTTCCCGCTACACACTCCACGGCCCCTGCAGGCAGCCCACACCACAGGGTACTACCCTGCACCCCTGCTCATGTCCCACAGGCAACCCATCCACCATGGCCATGCCCACCAGCCAACCCACATGTAACCTTGCACTAGTGATCACCAACACATGTCTCCCACCACCCCCACCCCACAGCCACCAGGGGCAGTCTCCACCAGGCCCCCACTCATGTCCCCATTTACCCCCAACCCCCAGCAGTGCAGGGGCAGCCTCCACCAGCCCCCCACTCATGTCTCCCACCACCCCCATCCCACAGCCACCAGGGGCAGCCTCCACCAGGTCCCCACTCATGTCTCCCACCACCCCCACCCCCCAGCAGTGCAGGGGCAGCCTCCACCAGGCCCCCACTCATGTCCCCTATTACCCCCACCCCCCGCAGTGCAGGGGCACTCTCCACCAGGCCCCCACTCATGTCTCCCACCACCCCCACCCCCCAGCAGTGCAGGGGCAGCCTCCACCAGGCCCCCACTCATGTCCAACTCATGTCTCCCAACACCCTCAACCCCCAGCCACCAGGGGCAGCCTCCACCATGCCCCCACTCATGTCCCCTATTACCCCCACTCCCCCCGCAGTGCAGGGCAGCCTCCACCAGGCCCCCACTCATGTCTACCACCACCCCCACCCCCCAGCCACCAGGGGCAGCCTCCACCAGGCCCCCACTCATGTCCAACTCATGTCTCCCACCACCCTCACTCCCCAGCCACAAGGGGCAGCCTCCACCAAGCCCCCACTCATGTCTCCCACCATCCCCACCCCCAGCAGTGCAGGGGCAGCCTCCACCAGGCCCCCACTCATGTCTCCCACCACCCCCACCCCGCAGCCACCAGGGGCAGCCTCCACCAGTCCCCCACTCATGTCTCCCACCACCCCCACCCCCAGCCACCAGGGGCAGCCTCCACCAGGCCCCCACTCATGTCTCCCACCACCCCCACCCCCCAGGAGTGCAGGGGCAGCCTCCACTAGGCCCCCACTCATGTCCCCTATTACCCCCACCCCCGCAGTGCAGGGGCAGCCTCCACCAGGCCCCCACTCATGTCTACCACCACCCCCACCCCCCAGCCACCAGAGGCAGCCTCCACCAGGCCCCCACTCATGTCCAACTCATGTCTCCCTCCACCCTCACCCCCCAACCATCAGGGGCAGCCTCCACCAAGTCCCCACTCATGTCTCCCACCACCCCCACCCCCCAGCAGTGCAGGGGCAGCCTCCACTAGGCCCCCACTCATGTCTCCCACCACCCCCACCCCCCAGCAGTGCAGGGGCAGCCTCCACCAGGCCCCCACTCATGTCTCCCACCACCCCCACCCCCCAGCCACCAGGGACAGCCTCCACCAGGCCCCCACTCATGTCTCCGCCCACCCCCACCCCCCAGCCACCAGGGGCAACGTCCACCAGGCCCCCACTCATGTCTCCCACCACCCCCACAACCCCCCCGCAGTGCAGGGGTAGCCTCCACCAGGCCCCCATTCATGTCTACCACCACCCCCACCCCCCAGCCACCAGGGGCAGCCTCCACCAGGCCCCCACTCATGTCCAACTCATGTCTCCCACCACCCTCACCCCCCAGCCACCAGGGGCAGCCTCCACCAAGCCCCCACTCATGTCTAACCAGCAGTGCAGGGGCAGCCTCCACCAGGCCCCCACTCATGTCTCCCACCACCCCCACCCACCAGCCACCAGGGGCACCCTCCACCAGGCCCCCACTCATGTCTCCCACCACCCCCACCCCCCAGCCACCAGGGGCAGCCTCCGCCAGGCCCCCACTCATGTCTCCCACCACCCCCACCCCCCAGCCACCAGGGGCAGCCTCCACCAGGCCCCCACTCATGTCCAACTCATGTCTCCCACCACCCCCACCCACCAGCCACCAGGGGCAGCCTCCACCAGGCCCCCATTCATGTCTCCCACCAACCCCACCCCTCAGCCACCAGGGGCAGCCTCCACCAGGCCCCCACTCATGTCTCCCACCACCCCACCCCCCAGCAGTGCAGGGGCAGCCTCCACCAGGCCCCCACTCATGTCTCCCACCACCCCCACCCCCCAGCCATCAGGGGCAGCCTCCACCTGGCCCCCACTCATGTCTCCCCCCACCCCCCAGCCACCAGGGGCAGCCTCCACCAGGCCCCCACTCATGTCTCCCACCACCCCCACCCCCCAGCCACCAGGGGCAGCCTCCACTAGGCCCCCACTCATGTCTCCCACCCCCCAGCCACCAGGGGCACCCTCCACCAGGCCCCCACTCATGTCTCCCACCACTCCCACCCCCCAGCAGTGCAGGGGCAGCCTCCACCAGGCCCCCACTCATGTCCAACTCATGTCTCCCACCACCCTCACCTCCAGCCACCAGGGGCAGCCTCCACCAGGCCCCCACTCATGTCCCCTATCACCCCCACCCCCCGCAGTGCAGGGGCAGCCTACACCAGGCCCCCACTCATGTCTATCACCACCCCCACCCCCCAGCCACCAGGGGCAGCCTCCACCAGGCCCCCACTCATGCCCAACTCATGTCTCCCACCACCCTCACCCCCCAGCCACCAGGGGCAGCCTCCACCAAGCCCCCACTCATGTCACCCACCACCCCCACCCCCCAGCAGTGCAGGGGCAGCCTCCACCAGGCCCCCACTCATGTCTCCCACCACCCCCACCCCCAGCCACCAGGGGCAGCCTCCACCAGGCCCCCACTCATGTCTCCCACCACCCCCACCCCCCAGCCAACAGGGGCAGCCTTCACCAGGCCCCCACTCATGTCCAACTCATGTCTCCCACCACCCTCACCCCCCAGCCACCAGGGGCAGCCTCCACCAGGCCCCCACTCATGTCTCCCACCACCCCCACCCCTCAGCAGTGCAGGGGCAGCCTCCACCAGGCCCCCATTCATGTCTCCCACCACCCCCACCCCCCAGCCACCAGGCGCAGCCTCCACCAGGCCCCCAATCATGTCTCCCACCACCCCCACCCCCCTGCCACCAGGGGCAGCCTCCACCAGGCCCCCACTCATGTCTCCCACCACCCCACCCCCCAGCAGTGCAGAGGCAGCCTCCACCAGGCCCCCACTCATGTCTCCCACCACCCCCACCCCCCAGCCACCAGGGGCAGCCTCCACCAGGCCCCCACTCATGTCTCCCACCACCCCACCCCCCAGCCACCAGGGGCAGCCTCCACCAGGCCCCCACTCATGTCCAACTCATGTCTCCCACCACCCTCACCCCCCAGCCACCAGGGGCAGCCTCCACCAGGCCCCCACTCATGTCTCCCACCACCCCCACCCCCCAGCCGTGCAATTTGCCTATATTTGGGTATGTGTACTTCGGGGTGCGCGGGAAGTTCCACACGCAATTGGCCTGGGTATGTGTACCTCGGGGTGCGTGGGAAGTTCCACACGCGATTTGCCAGGGTACGTGTACTACGGGGTGTGCGGGAAGTTCCACACGCGATTGTACGTGTACTTCGGTGTGCGCGGGAATTCCCACACGCGATTGGCCTGGGTACGTGTACTTCGGGGTGCGCATGAACTTCCACACGTGATTGGGCCTGTGAGAGTGGGTTACATGTATTCCAGGGGTGGGCGGGAATATTTACCCGCGACTGTGCCTGTGAGAGCGTGCTACGTGTATTCCTGGGGTGGGCGGGAAGATTCACACATTCGCCTACGACGTGCCGAAAAATGGTCCAATCGTGAGATACGTACGCAAGCATTAAGCAGGCGTACGTCGACCCACGCAGCATAAAAGTGCACGCAAACAACAAACAAGCTCATGCGCCAGAATGAATATACCATTCCTAGCAGCAGTGGCCGTAGGTTACCAAAGGAGGAGGAGGATAGTGAGAGCCCGAATTTTCACTCCTAGAACCAGCCTTTTTGGGATGCCTGATGACCAGGTGTATGGGAGGTACAGGTTTCCCCCACACATAATACTGGACCTGGTCAGTGAGTGGGAGGATGACCTCACATCACCCACTCTGTGCTCCTAAGCACTCAGCCCCCTGGAGAAGGTCCTCAATGTACTGCACTTCTTGGCCACAGGATCATTTCAGCGGACAAGTGCCATAGTGGATGGGGTTTCACAGGCCACGCAGTCACGCTGCCTACACCAGGTCTTGAACATCATCACTGCACGCCCATCAGTCCGTAGGCACATATACCTGCCCAGGACACCTGCAGAAAGGCAGGCTGCCACCCTCGATTTCTACGGTGTGGCACAATTTCCAAAAGTGCTAGGTGCCATTGACTGCACCCATTTGGCACTACG
Organism: Ambystoma mexicanum; assembly: GCF_040938575.1. Lineage (NCBI taxonomy): Eukaryota > Metazoa > Chordata > Amphibia > Caudata > Ambystomatidae > Ambystoma > Ambystoma mexicanum. The sequence continues at coordinate 143,019,165 of NC_090924.1, forward strand.
TCCCCCCAGGGCATCTGAGCACATCTATAGGAACCGCAAGCACTGGCATTCCATCAACGTGCAGGTAGGTAGTATGTAATTCCAAGAGAATCATCACCTCAGTATATGCCAACTATCCAGGGTCCACCCACGACAGCTTCATTTACTGAATGTCTACCCTAAGCTGGGACCTAGAAGCTGGGCGGCATGGCGATACATGGCTGCTTGGTGAGTATGAATGCCACTGCACATGCATGCATGTCAGATGCAGAGTTATGTCACTACCCCACTAATGATACCCATCACCTCCTCACCAGGGGACAGTGCCTACCCTCTGAGCACCCACATGATGACGCCAATTCGGAACCCCATCACGCCTCCAGAGGTAAGATACAACACAGCCCATATTGCAACCGGGGGCATAGTGGAGTGCACATTCGGAGTTCTCAAGTCACACTTTCGCTCCCTTGACCGTTCTGGCGGGCAGCTGTTATATGCGCCCCCAGTAGTGTGCAGGATCATAGTGGCAGCCTGTCTCCTGCACAATGTTGCAACACGCCGGGGCCTGGCCATGAAAATGGTGGTGCCCCCACATCCCCAACCACATGCACGCACGCTGCGCATGGGAGGGGAGAGGGCACGGGGTGAGGCAGCCCGTACGCAGCTGGTGGCTAATTACTTCACATAGAAATCACACCCCAGTGGAGTGCACACAGGCCTGGCACATACCATCTGATAAGCAATGATGACTCGACCTGACAATTAAGACGAACAAATGGACTGTCAACTGTCAGAACCATAGCAGCCTGAGATTGTTCATGTGGAAGTGTCACAATGTGTGCATCCCTACCTAAACAAACACCACCAATGCAGTGTCATGAAAAGACACTTCCATGCTGCAGAAATGAATACCCACTTGCAAAATACTACATGAAAACAGTGCCACGTCACCCACCCCCTCCCCGGCACGGCCACACAACACACCATGGCATGTCATTCAATGTGAGAGGAAAGAAATGAATCCCCACAACATGCCCCAAGTGTCAGCAGCTACAGTGTCCCTAATGGAAACTTGTCCACACATGAAATGCTCACAGTAATGCAGGACCTACAACCCACATTACCAAATACTTACCAAGAATACCAATCACCTACACAACCTCCAACCTACCTTAAACATGACATTACAGACTTAAAAATTAGCTAGCCTCACCACCTGATGATGACAGCCCTCCGACACTTGCAAGTATACAGTGTTAGGTTCACGCAAGAGTGTAGGTGCACTGCTTACAACATGGACTCCAGTTCCAAGGTGGACCGCATTGTGAAGACATGAGGAATGGACCTGCAAATATGGAGGATGAGATGGATGCAGAGGCACATATCAATACACCACGCAGTGTACAATACAACAACAATATGCACTATGAATGTATACACAGTATTGACTACAGACTGCCCACACAGCTCATGGGAGTCCAATGTCACCATGTACGTCAATGTCACTTGGGCACACCCTTTGCAAGCCCATGGAAACGGGAAGCAGGAGGGGTGTGTGTGACAAAAACCCAAGCATCTGAACCAAATCCATGACAAGCTTGCATGTGCCCAGCCACAATGCAGCGTATGCCCACGGGAGCCACACAAGGCAACACACTGTCCCAAAAAAAAAGAAAATAAATAAATAAATAAATCAAAAATGGCCATTAATGGGCCTGGTGGGGTTGGGGAGGCCACCCAGGAGGTCTGAGGACAGGGTGCACACCAAAACCCACCTGTGTGGATCTTGCGAAAAAAAACACCTCCATGGGCTCATGGCCTACACGGCTACCCTATTGTGGGAGTATCACTGCTGTCGCTATCCTCACCCTCTGCAGCTGCATCCGGAGGTGGTGGCACTATGGGAGGCAGCCCACGCAAAGCCCTAGTCTGTTCCTCCATGGCTGCAAGCATGCAGGTGTGGTAGGTCTCGTTCTGGAGGATTAGTGTGCAGAGGTCCCGATGCAACAACTCACGGGATGCCCGGACCTCTGCCCTAGTTGCCTGCATCTCAGCTGACAGCGTACGGGTGAGACCCTCCAGCTGCTGTTCTGTCCTTTGGTTTGTTGAAGCCTCAAGCTCAACAAGAGTCGTCCTGAGGTGAAGGAGTTCCAGCCTCAGGGCTTCCCTGTGGCCCTGGGACTCTATGGAGATGGCTTCCTGCAGAGTCGCCAGTGCCGCCCGCCTGTCCCTGTCGGACGCCAACATGTCCTCCCTGTGTGACTGGCAGATGGAGTCGGTTGCCTGCTGTAGTCGCTCCATCAGCCTTTCGGGGGGGGACAATGGAAGTGGCCACCTTATCCATGGCCTGAGCCATCATCTCTGATGATGCTGCCTGTTGGGTTGCCATACCGTAAATGGATTGCTCCCATGCGGTATTGCCAGGTGGCGTACGGCCACCACGTCGGCGGGCACCACACCTGTCTGGGGCAAGGCGAACTGCACCTTGCTGTGCCGGCTCTGCCTGAGGCTGCAGGACTGCATTCCCCCTCTGATCTGCTGGCCCAGGAACAGGATCAGATGTCGCGGAGTGTGACCCTGCATCCGTAACCACCAAAGGCGTACCTGCCAACACTGACATCCCCATTGAGGGTTCTAACCCTGGTGCAGGTGGGTCGGACAGAACAGAATCCCTCCCAGGAACACTCACCTGCGACGGCACGTAGGTCTCATCATCCGAATCAACACATGAGTACAGCTCAGGGGAGGTGCAGCCAGACACACCCCTTGAGAGCACGACCTGCAGCAGTTGTGGGTTCTCACCCACCACCACACCACGTCCCTCACTGGTGGTCGGTCGGCCCTCAGACCCCTCCTGGGTCTGCACCATCTCCACAACCCCAGCAGTATCAGGTGCGTCTTCCCCTGCAAAGACATAAAAGAAAACAAATGGAAACAGGCATTAGCACTATGGCACACAATGAGGGCTGAGAGGCTACAGAAACAGTACTTGATTGACATGTCCCACATGACTAAAATACTCCCATGCATGCACCGTCACTGTGTGTGATGGGGAGGCAGATGGCACACATTGATGACACCAAGATGGAAGATGAACACATTTGCTGCATGCTGCCTAGCAGTGGCATCACACATTGGCCAGTGATTGGCAGGTCAAATACACATGCCATCACACAGATGGCATGTACCCTAGTCATGAAGTGAAGAGGGAGAGGAGGTCACTAATTGTTCATTCAGTCCAGTTTGTTCATATGATTGTTTATTTTCATTGTAATGGTTCAAATGTTAAACATGCAGCTGCCAGTCAAAAATGGTCCTATAGCACAGGGACATGTCCAAACTAATCATGTCCACGAAACTGAGCCAGGCCACTGTACCATAGCCATGTCAGACATGTGACAATAGGACTGAGAAATCCTGAGTAAAAGTGGTGGTATGCAAACAATCTGCCTGAATAAACAGGGGTAAATAAGCAACAGTGTAGTGGCAAGATGACACTCCAAGGGCAACTGGCGTGGTGTTGGGCTGGATGTCTAATGTTGGCCGAAGGGATGCTGCTATACCCAAATGCTCTTGCCAAGAATGTTTAGGAAGAGGCACATGGGTGAGCCGAACCACTCAGTCACACACACCCTCCCCTGGCACCCAAACAGAAACCCTCCCACACACACCATGCACATGGATGACACACACATGCATGTACACTCACCGGACAATGCCTCGTAATCTGCCACTTCTCCCACGCCTTGAATCTGTTCCTCCGTGATGTAGGTCCCAGCAACCTGCTCATGTGGAGTGAGTTCTATGTCGTCTGCTGGAGACCCACCTCCAGTTACTAGAGTTGCAGCATGACTTGAGGCCAGCTTATTCTTTGCCCTGCGCTTCAGGTCATTCCAGCGCTTGTAGCATTCATTAGCTGTGCGCCTCACGATTCCAAGGGCACTTATGATGTCTGCAATGGTCTGCCAGTTTGCCTGACGTTGTGCAGGTGTGGTCTTGGATCCTGCAACAATCACCATTTTGCGGTCATGTGCGGACACATACTCTACAAGTGCATTCAGTTCGGCCTCATTGAAGCTGGGCTTCCTTGACGGGCCGGACTGTGTAGCCGTGTCTGGGGCATCAGCCTCTACTGGATGAGCACTCTTCCTCTTCCGCTTTGAAGGTGGTGGGGATCCGGAGTGTCCTGCGCCGCTCTGGACACTAGGGGCAGGAGCGTGAGATTGCACACTCAGCATGGGATTTGGTGCAGGCATTATCTCAAGTGTGATGGTGTCAGGGGGAATGTCAGCATGATGGACTTGGAACGACACTGTCCTGGATGGGTGTGTGAGAGGTGGGATGGATGGAGCCGCAGCTGCCCCTGCAGCCTCCCCAGCCTGCCTACGCGGGGCAGCAGATGACCTAGCTGCCCCTGATCCACGTGGCCTGATGACACCAAAGTTCACCGGTGCACGTGGCCTAGACCTGCTGACCTGGAAGTCAGCCATGGAGTCACCCTGTGCCAGGTCTGGTTCCACAGTGGGCTGGTCCAACAAGGGCTGAGCATGGATGGTGTCAGCCACAGTAACCTCAACCAGGGGGGGGCATGGGTGTCCCTGACTGCTCCTCCACACATGGGGGGCTAGGGGCACCCTGCAAGTCACGGCCACGTCCCCTACCGGATCCACCACAGCCACCACTTGGGGCTCAGCCACCTTAGCCACCCTTTCGGCTTGTTCGCCTCCCAGCCATGGCACTGATGTTATTGTGCGTATGGGAGTCAATGTGAACTATTGTCCTGGGCAATTGGGGGTCAAAGGGGTTGGGCACCAGATGGTAATCGTACCCTAGTGCTCTAGCAAGGCTGTATGTCACCCCTGGGGAAAGATGACGGGTCACGCAATGCACAGGCACCCCAAAAAAGCGAAGTAAGGTGCACGCAACCCCTCCTAGACCACGTGCGTGGAAAAATAAACCTGCACTACGCTGTGGCACCCAGGAACACAAGAATGAACGTATGCGTGTCACACGCAGCCTAGAATGACCTCTGAAGGGGTAGGCTACACACGGGGCAAGCACAGATGTTAGATATGTGCGTGACTCACCGTCCGCCAGGAACAAAAGCGTGAACAATATGCGCATATGCGCGTTGGCAACACCCCCGCCAAAAGAAGAATTGTACGCTGTCTGAGGAGACAGGACAACAGTAGTAGGGAAGCTGTTTGAGGAAACAGGCCCAGGAAAAAGAGGAAAAGAGAAAAAGCTGTCAGAGGTAAAAGGGAGTACGAACTGGAAACGCCGTGAAGTAAATCGCGTGTGAACCGACAAGAAGTACAGATTTCACCCACTCGCTCTCCACGAAAAGCACGTACAAGGAAATGGCGTTCTACACGTACCTTTTATACACACGTCACAGACGCGCATACGCAATGAGGCCATTTCCACCAATTATGCGCTTTGACACTCGGACGTGTATCTCTTCATTTTTACACGCACCATTCTCTACGGCCATGCGCGTGACGTCACAGCTGCACATGGTGGCCTTTGGGCTATGAAATCGCAAATGCGAGCACACGTGGTAAAACTGCACGTCCGAGTGTCATCGCTTGTAATCGGAGGGAAGTGAGCATACACGCGATTGGCCTGGGTACGTGTATTTCTGGGGTGCGCAGGAAGTTCCACACGCGATTGGTGGAAATCCATGTGTGCGCTGTCATCACGTGTAATGAGGGAAACACCCGCGTGCCTCACGTCACAGACGCGCTCACGCGCTAAGGGCCTTTGGTCCAATGAAATCGCATATGCGTGCTGACGTGCATACGCGCTAAGGGCCTTTCCTCGATTTACACGCAGACGTGCAGGATTTTCACGTGCCAAATCACTCCGTATCAAGCTGGCCACGCGTAAGCACACAGAAGACCACGCTCCTGCCCAGAAGGCCGAACTACTGCCCCCCAGAGCCCGGAGCACGCTCCCACCTGCCATCTGCTGCTGCCTGTCTGCCTGCTGCCCACGTGCCCTGCCATTTGCTGCCTGCACATCAGCCAGGGCTTCTGTTTCTGTGACCACCCCTGCTGGAACCAAAGACTCCCGACTGGGATTCCATCGCTCCACAGCCCAGCCTCAGGACCCAATTGCCCACCCACTCCTGCCTCTGGGGTTGTCATGTCGGGGCAAACACCATCTGAGACCACTGACAACCCCCTGCCAGAGAGGCAGAGGGACACCAGCTTCAGTGCCACCGAAGGTGGTGTCCTGGTGGAGCAAGTCCTGGGGCAGTATGATGCCCTCTTCGGAAGTTCCCGCGCCGACAAGGAAGGACGGACTCAGATCTGGACTGACATTGTGACTGCCATCAACGCGGAGGGGGTGGCAGTCCGCGACTTCCAACATGTCAAAAAGCGCTGGGAGGACTTCAGGTCCAGGACCCTGAACAAGGCCCGGCGCCTCTTGAAGGCAGCGGATGCCAAGGGGCGCCGGGGCCACTTGTCGGAAGAACAGATGAGGGTCCTGGAACGCATATCCCCAGTGCTCCATGTCCAGGTCCTTGAGAGGTAGACCCGTCTGGAGTCGAGCGGTAAGTGTACATGCATCCTGATTGTGAGCTGTGCGTGTGGTGATTTTTCAGTAGCGTGCAGGTTGCACATCTGTTTGTATGGGGTCGAGTATGGGTGGGGGTGTACAGGGCCGTGGGGCTAACACATGCGAGGGCTGGAATGTGTGAGACATGGATGGTGCTTGTGTGTGTAGGCTTGCATGCCAAATGCAGTTGTGTGGGCACACATGTTTGGATGAATGTGTATGTAAGTAGACATGTCCGTGATGTCATGCATGTATGTTATTTTCAGCTGCATGTATCAGCACTGTGCACATGTGCATTTGTGTGTATTTGACAAGGGTGCAACAGTGATGCAACATGGATGCATGTGACAGCCGGATGTGGAAGCCTGATTGGCAGTTGTGACATGGATGCCCATCCGAACACTGCGACACTTGGCAGAGGTGTACACATGCATGCAAGTGCGGTGTTGTGTGTACATGTGTGGTGCACTTCCTGTGTTGCATGTGATGTCTGGCTCACCTTTGCCTGCTCATGCTGTTGTATGTGTATGGATGGTGCGGGCAGTTGCAATATGGCTGTGGTATGGCTCATGTGTGCGAGTTGAAAAGACATGTGTGTTGGGGATTGTGATGACATGTCTGAGGTTTGCCAATGCCACTCATGTACAACTGTCATGTGTGTATGTGTCCATTGTACAGTATCCTGATGCCTGTGTTTTATTTCTCCCTGTCTGCAGTGTCAACTGATGAAGAGGGCGGAGAAGGTGCTGTGGAGCACAGCGGCGGGGATCCCACCGTCAGCCGGAGACGCAAGGCCCGGCTCCCCTCCCATGCTGTGATCTCGTCGGGGAGTGAGGAGTCCGGTGACGCATCCCAGGCCGCAGCTGCCGGGGAGAGGTCCAAGAGGCAGAGGTTGGAGTTGGACTCCTCGGCAGCAGAAGGGGCAGCTGGGACCCCACAGGGCCCAACGGGGGAAGATTGTATCCAGGTTGGTGGGGGGTTTGGTGAAGGAGGAGGCCGTGCAAGCAACAGAGACGCAGTCTGGAGGTGGGGATCCCACTGGTGCTAGTGGTGCAGTGCAGGACCAGGGACAGGAGGCAGCACAGGCCGCCGCGGAGGTGCCTGTGTGCAATCCTGTCCCTGATCCTGTCCCTGCATCATCTTGCACCAGCAGGGATGCCTACGTCCAGACCTGTTTTCAGGCAGGGGATCAGCTCACGACAACTGGCCTTCCTTTGCCTGCGGACGTGGCTATCCGGGTCGGGGTTGAGCCTGTTCTGAGTGGTGTGGTGTTGGGTCAACGGGCCATGCGAGGTGACCTGCAGTCTTTTCATGAGGAGACTGCACGTCATCTCGAATGGCTCGTTGACCACGTCAGCCTGCTGGGACAGGTCATCCAGGCTGGATTCCTCTGTATGATGGGGCTTGCTACGACCCCCTCCTCAAATGAAACCCCTACGCGCCAGTCATCCTCCGTGCCATCTTCCCACCCATCAGTCACCTGGGTGCCCTGTGGAGCTGCCTCTGACGGTGCGGCCAGGCTGGTGGAGGAGGCATCGCTGCCAAAGTCGGGAGTCGGACGTCCAGCAGGGGTGGCCACATCAACGACTGCACCCCAGCCGGCGGAGGATGTGCAGGCAGCAGGAGGCAGTGAACGGGCAGAGACACAGCAGCAGCAGCAACGTGGTGGGAGCCATGAAGGCTCGGGGCCTTCAACATCGGAGGGGCAGGAATCGGCCGGAGGGCAGGAGGACCCAGGACAGAGAGTATCTTCCGTGTGGCAGCGGTTGGGCCACGCCATAGATGCGGAGCGGCAGCAGGCGGAAGAGGCACGGCTCACAATGGTCAGGGCGGAGAACTCCATGCGGAGGGCCCTGAGGCGGGCCGAGTGCCTTGAGGCAATCAGCAGGGGTTTGGAGGTGGACACGTCGACGGCCCTGCGGACCCTCGGGGCCATGGAGGAGGACCGCCTCCGGGACATTGAGCAGGAGTTCGATGATGCCCTGGCCCGGGACATCCACAAGTGAGCCGTCAAACTAGCCCGCTGCCCTTGTACATAGTTATGTAGGGAGTGTTAGGTTTCATTTTTTTTAGGAATTATTTTGGACCTTTCGGACATTGGCCACATTTTTGTATATAGTTTATTTTATTAGTTAGTGTAGTTAGATAGGTTTCCTTTCTTTTGTTGGGATAATGGACCCTGGCTTGTTCGTATGTACATAGTTCACTGTTGGATTGTATTTTTCTTTCACATTTTAACGATGGAGCTATGGCTTTCTATTTTATTTCCCATTGGATTTTGTTTTCTGGACAGTGAATTTGGACACCATTACTTTGGATTTTGATTTTTGGTTTTGCTTTTTTTCAAGGACATGCTTCTTATCATTTTTGTACATTCCCATTTCTGTTTCTTTATTTTTGATTCTATTTATGTTTCCTTCAATACATTTTTTTTATCAAACTTCAATGTGTAGTATCATCTCATTGGTTTAATGCATATCATGATATGGCTTTTGAGATTCACTGACACCCATTGGGTGTATGTGAGGGAAATGTGTTTGTTTCGGACTTCCAATTGGTGTTCTGTCATGTAATTGTCAATTATGAGTGGGTGGATGCAATACTCGGGTGGGTGTTTTGCATTTGGAGGCTGACCATAGGGAAAAGGGATCTAGATTGTGATGACATGTTGGCTGGGGAACATGAGTTGGACATGGGTGGGGGCCTGCTGGCAGGTGCCCCACAGTGCTGGGGAGTGGGGGTACAGGGGGACATGAGTTGGACATGAGTGGGGGCCTGCTGGCAGGTTCCCCACAGTGCTGGGGGGTGAGGGTGCAGGGGTACATGAGTTGGACATTAGTGGGGGCCTGCTGGCAGGTGCCCCACAGTGCTGGGGGGTGGGGGTGCAGGGGTACATGAGTTGGACATGAGTGGGGGCCTGCTGGCAGGTGCCCCACAGTACTGGGGGGTTGGGGTGGTGGGAGACATGGGTGGGTGCCTGGTGGAGGCTGCCCCTGCACTGCTGGGGGTGGGGGTGCAGGGGGACATCTGTGGGGGCCTGGTGGAGGCTGCCCCTGGTGGCTGGGGGGTGGGGGTGGTGTTAGACATGGGTGGGGGCCTGGTGGAGGGTGTCCCTGACTGCTGGGGGGTAGGGGGTGGTGGGAGACATGGGTGGGGGCCTGGTGGAGGCTGCCCCTGCACTGCTGGGGGGTGGGGGTGCAGGGGGACATGAGTGGGGGCCTGGTGGAGGCTGCCCCTGGTGGCTGGGGGGTGGGGGTGGTGGTAGACATGAGTGGGGGCCTGGTGGAGGCTGCCCCTGCACTGCTGGGGGTGGGGGTGGTGGGAGACATGAGTGGGGGTCTGGTGGAATCTGCCCCTGGTGGCTGGGGGATGGGGGTGGTGGTAGACATGAGTGGGGGCCTGGTGGAGGGTGCCCCTGACTGCTGGGGGGTAGGGGGTGGTGGGAGACATGGGTGGGGGCCTGGTGGAGGCTGCCCCTGCACTGCTGGGAGGTGGGGGTGCAGGGGGACATGAGTGGGGGCCTGGTGGAGGCTTCCCCTGCACTGCTGGGGGGTGGGGGTGGTGGGAGACATGAGTGGGGGCCTGGTGGAGGCTGCCCCTGGTGGCTGCGGGTGGGGGTGGTGGTAGACATGGGTGGGGGCCTGGTGGAGGGTGCCCCTGACTGCTGGGGGGTAGGGGGTGGTGGGAGACATGGGTGGGGGCCTGGTGGAGGCTGCCCCTGCACTGCTGGGGGGTGGGGGTGCAGGGGGACATGAGTGGGGGCCTGGTGGAGGCTGCCCCTGGTGGCTGGGGGGTGGGGTGGTGGTAGATATGAGTGGGGGCCTGGTGGAGGCTGCCCCTGCACTGCTGGGGGGTGGGGGTGCAGGGGGACATGAGTGGGGGCCTGGTGGAGGCTGCCCCTGCACTGCTGGGGGGTGGGGGTGGTGGGAGACATGAGTGGGGGCCTGGTGGAGGCTGCCCCTGCACTGCTGGGGGGTGGGGGTGGTGGTAGACATGGGTGGGGGCCTGGTGGAGGCTGCCCCTGCACTGCTGGGGGGTGGGGGTACAGGGGGACATGAGTTGGACATGAGTGGGGGCCTGCTGGCAGGTGCCCCACAGTGCTGGGGGGTGGGGGTGGTGGGAGACATGAGTGGGGGCCTGGTGGAGGCTGCCCCTGCACTGCTGGGGGGTGGGGGTGGCGGGAGACATGAGTGGGGGCCTGGTGGAGGCTGCCCCTGCACTGCTGGGGGGTGGGGGTGGTGGGAGACATGAGTGGGGGCCTGGTGGAGGCTGCTCCTGGTGGCTGGGGGTGGGGGTGGTGGTAGACATGGGTGGGGGCCTGGTGGAGGCTGCCCCTGCATTGCTGGGGGGTAGGGGTGCAGGGGGACATGAGTGGGGGCCTGGTGGAGGCTGCCTCTGCTCTGCTGGGGGGTAGGGGTGCAGGGGGACATGAGTGCGGGCCTGGTGGAGGCTGCCCCTACACTGCTGGGGGTTGGGGTGTTGGGAGACATGAGTGGGGGCCTGGTGGAGGCTTCCCCTGGTGGCTGGGGGGTGGGGGTGGTGGTAGACATGGGTGGGGGCCTGGTGGAGGGTGCCCCTGACTGCTGGGGGGTAGGGGGTGGTGGGAGACATGGGTGGGGCCTGGTGGAGGCTGCCCCTGCACTGCTGGGGGGTGTGGGTGCAGGGGGACATGAGGTTGGGCCTGGTGGAGGCTGCCCCTGGTGGCTGGGGGGTGGGGGTGGTGGTAGACATGAGTGGGGGCCTGGTGGAGGCTGTCCCTGCACTGCTGGGGGGTGGGGGTGCAGGGGGACATGAGTGGGGGCCTGGTGGAGGCTGCCCCTGCACTGCTGGGGGTGGGGGTGCATGGGGACATGAGTGGGGGCCTGGTGGAGGCTGCCCCTGCACTGCTGGGGGGTGGGGGTGCAGGGGGACATGAGTGGGGGCCTGGTGGAGGCTGCCCCTGGTGGCTGGGGGGTGGTGGTGGTGGGATGGCATGAGTGGGGGCCTGGTGGAGGCTGCCCCTGGTGGCTGGGGGGTGGGGGTGGTGGTAGACATGGGTGGGGGCCTGGTGGAGGCTGCCCCTGCGCTGCTGGGGGGTGGGGGTGGTGGGAGACATGAGTGGGGGCCTGATGGAGGCTGCCCCTGGTGGCTGGGGGGTGGGGGTGGCGGTAGACATGAGTGGGGGCCTGGTGGAGGCTGCCCCTGGTGGCTGGGGGGTGGGGGTGGTGGTAGACATGAGTGGGTGCCTGGTGGAGGCTGCCCCTGCACTGCTGGGGGGTGGGGGTGCAGGGAGACATGAGTTGGACATGAGTGGGGGCCTGCTGGCAGGTGCCCCACAGTGCTGGGGGGTGGGGGTGGTGGTATACATGAGTGGGGGCCTGGTGGAGGCTGCCCCTGCACTGCTGGGGAGTGGGGGTGGTGGGAGACATGAGTGGGGGCCTGGTGGAGGCTGCCCCTGCACTGCTGGGGGGTGGGGGTGCAGGAGGACATGAATTGGACATGAGTGGGGGCCTGCTGGCAGGTGCCCCACAGTGCTGGGGGGTGGGGGTGGTGGTAGACATGAGTGGGGGCCTGGTGGAGGCTGCCCCTGCACTGCTGGGGGGTGGGGGTGGTGGGAGACATGAGTGGGGGCCTGGTGGAGGCTGCCCCTGCACTGCTGGGGGGTGGGGGTGGTGGGAGACATGAGTGGGGGCCTGGTGGAGGCTGCTCCTGGTGGCTGGGGGGTGGGGGTGGTGGTAGACATGGTTGGGGGCCTGGTGGAGGCTGCCCCCGCATTGCTGGGGGGTGGGCGTGCAGGGGGACATGAGTGGGGGCCTGGTGGAGGCTGCCCCTGCACTGCTGGGGGGTAGGGGTGCAGGGGGACATGAGTGGGGGTCTGGTGGAGGCTGCCCCTGCACTGCTGGGGGTGGGGGTGTTGGGAGACATGAGTGGGGGCCTGGTGGAGGCTTCCCCTGGTGGCTGAGGGGTGGGGTTGGTGGTAGACATGGGTGGGGGCCTGGTGGAGGGTGCCCTTGACTGCTGGGGGGTAGGGGGTGGTGGGAGACATGGGTGGGGCCTTTTGGAGGCTGCCCCTGCACTGCTGGGGGGTGGGGGTGCAGGGGGACATGAGTTTGGGCCTGGTGGAGGCTGCCCCTGGTGGCTGGGGGGTGGGGGTGGTGGTAGACATGAGTGGGGGCCTGGTGGAGGCTGCCCCTGCACTGCTGGGGTGTGGGGGTGCAGGGGGACATGATTGGGGGCCTGGTGGAGGCTGCCCCTGCACTGCTGGGGGTGGGGGTGCATGGGGACATGAGTGGGGGCCTGGTGGAGGCTGCCCCTGCACTGCTGGGGGGTGGGGGTGCAAGGGGACATGAGTGGGGGCCTGGTGGAGGCTGCCCCTGGTGGCTGGGGGGTGGGGGTGGTGTGAGGCATGAGTGGGGGCCTGGTGGAGGCTGCCCCTGGTGGCTGGGGGGTGGGGGTGGTGGTAGACATGGGTGGGGGCCTGGTGGAGGCTGCCCCTGCACTGCTGGGGGGTGGGGGTGATGGGAGACATGAGTGGGGGCCTGGTGGAGGCTGCCCCTGGTGGCTGGGGGGTGGGGGTGGTGGTAGACATGAGTGGGGGCCTGGTGGAGGCTGCCCCTGGTGGCTGGGGGGTGGGGGTGGTGGGAGACATGAGTGGGGGCCTGATGGAGGCTGCCCCTGGTGGCTGGGGGGTGGGGGTGGCGGTAGACATGAGTGGGGGCCTGGTGGAGGCTGCCCCTGGTGGCTGGGGGGTGGGGGTGGTGGTAGACATGAGTGGGTGCCTGGTGGAGGCTGCCCCTGCACTGCTGGGGGGTGGGGGTGCAGGGAGACATGAGTTGGACATGAGTGGGGGCCTGCTGGCAGGTGCCCCACAGTGCTGGGGGGTGGGGGTGGTGGTATACATGAGTGGGGGCCTGGTGGAGGCTGCCCCTGCACTGCTGGGGAGTGGGGGTGGTGGGAGACATGAGTGGGGGCCTGGTGGAGGCTGCCCCTGCACTGCTGGTGGGTGGGGGTGCAGGAGGACATGCATTGGACATGAGTGGGGGCCTGCTGGCAGGTGCCCCACAGTGCTGGGGGGTGGGGGTGGTGGTAGACATGAGTGGGGGCCTGGTGGAGGCTGCCCCTGCACTGCTGGGGGGTGGGGGTGGTGGGAGACATGAGTGGGGGCCTGGTGGAGGCTGCCCCTGCACTGCTGGGGGGTGGGGGTGGTGGGAGACATGAGTGGGGGCCTGGTGGAGGCTGCTCCTGGTGGCTGGGGGGTGGGGGTGGTGGTAGACATGGTTGGGGGCCTGGTGGAGGCTGCCCCCGCATTGCTGGGGGGTGGGCGTGCAGGGGGACATGAGTGGGGGCCTGGTGGAGGCTGCCCCTGCACTGCTGGGGGGTAGGGGTGCAGGGGGACATGAGTGGGGGCCTGGTGGAGGCTGCCCCTGCACTGCTGGGGGTGGGGGTGTTGGGAGACATGAGTGGGGGCCTGGTGGAGGCTTCCCCTGGTGGCTGAGGGGTGGGGGTGGTGGTAGACATGGGTGGGGGCCTGGTGGAGGGTGCCCTTGACTGCTGGGGGGTAGAGGGTGGTGGGAGACATGGGTGGGGCCTTTTGGAGGCTGCCCCTGCACTGCTGGGGGGTGGGGGTGCAGGGGGACATGAGTTTGGGCCTGGTGGAGGCTGCCCCTGGTGGCTGGGGGGTGGGGGTGGTGGTAGACATGAGTGGGGGCCTGGTGGAGGCTGCCCCTGCACTGCTGGGGTGTGGGGGTGCAGGGGGACATGATTGGGGGCCTGGTGGAGGCTGCCCCTGCACTGCTGGGGGTGGGGGTGCATGGGGATATGAGTGGGGGCCTGGTGGAGGCTGCCCCTGCACTGCTGGGGGGTGGGGGTGCAAGGGGACATGAGTGGGGGCCTGGTGGAGGCTGCCCCTGGTGGCTGGGGGGTGGGGGTGGTGTGAGGCATGAGTGGGGGCCTGGTGGAGGCTGCCCCTGGTGGCTGGGGGGTGGGGGTGGTGGTAGACATGGGTGGGGGCCTGGTGGAGGCTGCCCCTGCACTGCTGGGGGGTGGGGGTGATGGGAGACATGAGTGGGGGCCTGGTGGAGGCTGCCCCTGGTGGCTGGGGGGTGGGGGTGGTGGTAGACATGAGTGGGGGCCTGGTGGAGGCTGCCCCTGGTGGCTGGGGGGTGGGGGTGGTGGTAGACATGAGTGGGTGCCTGGTGGAGGCTGCCCCTGCACTGCTGGGGGGTGGGGGTGCAGGGAGACATGAGTTGGACATGAGTTGGGGCCTGCTGGCAGGTGCCCCACAGTGCTTGGGGGTGGGGGTGGTGGTAGACATGAGTGGGGGCCTGGTGGAGGCTGCCCCTGCACTGCTGGGGGGTCGGGGTGCAGTGGGACATGAGTGGGGGCCTGGTGGAGGCTGCCCCTGGTGGCTGGGGGGTGGGGGTGGTGGTAGACATGTGTGGGGGCCTGGTGGAGGCTGCCCCTGCACTGCTGGGGGGTGGGGGTGGTGGGAGACATGAGTGGGGGCCTGGTGGAGGCTGCCCCTGGTGGCTGGGGGGTGGGGGTGGTGGTAGACATGGGTGGGGGCCTGGTGGAGGCTGCCCCTGCACTGCTGGGGGTGGGGGTGGTGGGAGACATGCATTGTTGATCAGTAGTGCAAGGTGACATGTGGGTTGGCTGGGGGCATGCCCATGGTGGATGGGCTGCCTGCGGGACATGAGCAGGGGTGCAGGGTAGTCCCCGTGGTATGGGCTGCCTGCAGGGGCCGTGGAGGTTGTAGAGCGAACACCTGGGAGGACCCACACGGCCAATTCACATGTAGTACTCCCCAGAACCCCTGAAATACACGTACCCTGCTGAAATCGCATGTGGAACTTCCCGCGCACCCCTGGAATACACGTACCCTGCTCGCACGGGGCCAATCGCGTGTGGAACTTCCCGCGCACCCCTGAAATACACATACCCTGATGGAATCGCGTGTGGAACTTCCCCCGCACCCCTGAAATACACGTACCCTGCTGAAATCGCATGTGGAACTTCCTGCGCACCCGTGAATTACACATTCCCTGCTCGCACAAGGCCAATCGCGTGTGGAACTTCCCGCGCACCCCTGAAATACACGTACCCTGCTGATTTTGCGTGTGGAACTTCCCGCGCACCCCTGACGCACACGTACACAGGACAATCGCGTGTGGAACTTCCCGCAAACCACTGAAATACACGTTCCCCGCTTGGCATTTGCTGTTTGCCAGACCTGTGAACTGGTCCATGGTTAGCGCAGCCCTTTGCAATTATTTAGGGATTTTGAAGGATTTTCCTTGCGCGAGGGCGTTCTTGGGGGCGTAACTGCCGCTGCTGCAGGGTCGCTGCTACACGCTACGCCACGGCTGGTTTTGGATGCGAAAATCCATTAATACGCTGTGCGCGGAAATCGATTTTAGCGCACACGGCTGGCGCAGACATTCGCACAGGCATGCTTTGCGCCATTCGCGTGCGCCACTTTTGTGTGAATTTCTATGAATTACCCTGTATATGTGTTGTCAGTGTTGTTGGTTGCATTTCTATGAAGGACTACCATTTGCAAACACAATTGGTCTGTACTGTGTAAGTAAATGTTGTCAGCAATTGGTGGCAATTGAAATAGAATATTGATTGCTACATTTGCGTAGCAATTTCGACCAGTTTTATTTGAAAATTTGAATGGACCAGATATTTCTGTGTCCAAGTCATTTTTTCGGAGTGTGTGTTGCTTCTTTGAAGAAGTACCTGAATGACTTTGAGTAATAGATTCTTCTTTGGTTGTAGTAATTGATGAAGTATTAGCTTCTTTGACTCTCTTTGGAGGATTTGCAGTGAGGTCCTGTTGCATTTCTGTTTGGAGTAGTTTTCTTTTACAACGTTTTCCTTTTTGTGGAAGAGGATATGTTTTCAGATGGGGGTGTATAGTGAGCGTAGTCTATTGTATTCTAAAATGCAAGGAATGTCAGTGTTTACTTTACTTGTATTAAAGTTGATTAGAAATAGACCGTCAAGTGTACATAAGCGTGATAGTGCTACGTAGCTCATGCCTTCTTTAAAGAGTGTGTTCCCAATATCTATCAATGCTTTATCTAGGGTAAGACCTTGTGATTTGTGAATGGTGACTGCGTATGCTAGACTTAGAGAAAACTGTTCTCTGCATACATACTTGTCTTTGAAAAGAAGGAATTGAGCTGTTGAGCGTCCTGTCCTTTTTACTTCTGAAAGTTTGTCAAAGGGAATATTGGCAAACTGAATGTTGTTGTCACGTGGGTATGTTTGAAAGCCAACAACTGTACCCAGTGCTCCACTAACTAGTCCTTGCTCCACGTCAAGGTTACGTTTAAGCATTACTCTACAGTTTAAAGATAATTTTAATATTTTCTCCAAACCCTGCTGTGCTGGAGATAGAATTTTCTAAGGTATATAGTCTTATTGTGGTTTGTTGACACATGGGTAGTGTCATACCATATATGTCCAGTTTGTCTGTGGAGCAAATTTCAATTATTGATTGCATTTCTTTTTTCAACATTGTTTAATTGAATTTGGAACAGCTTGCAAGAGTTGGCATTAAGGACATACAATTTACATTTTTGTGTGCTAATTGTTCCATGACATCAGTAGCACATGGGTTATGGACATAAAGTGCATGGATGTGCCAGGTTTTTAATATTGCTTGTGCCTATTGAGATGGTACAACAACTCTAATACTTTTTAAAATGTTGGCATAAGTGAGGTCTGCAGATTAGCACATGTTTTCTGTTAATTCTCTGTATTGGAAATGTTTCCAAAGGTTGACATTTCCTATGCTGCCAACAGTTTTACACAGATTTTGTGTCCTAAAGTTTTAAAAATAGGTTCACCTTTCACTGGTATCAATTGAAGAAGATCTCCGAAAACAATAATGTGTTTTCCTCCAAAGAGATCTTTGTAGTTTGTTTTAAGTACTTATTGTAATCTGAGGTGAATCAAAACCAACATTAGGATGGAGACCATGCTCACTTCATCTATTAGTAGCATTTCCATTTGTTTTAAGACTCTGCATATTTCCATTGCAGCTTCTGTAGAAAGTTTGTAATATTCTAATTTGTTTTGGTGTTCTACTGGAAGGAGTAGTAATCGGTGTAAAGTGGCACTGCCTATGTTGTAGGCAGCTAAACCTGTGGGGGCAATTACAAAAGCTGTTTATTGCTTGTCAATTGTTGAAGGAACTTGGTGATGATTTTGATTAAGAATGTTTTACCTAAACCAGTTTCACTGCTGACGTATAGTAGTATAGGTTTGTAATTTTGGCAGGTACATTATTTATTTTCATGTTGTAAACCATGTGCAATTTCTTTTGTTACTTCTTGAAAAATGGTACAATGCTCTTTGTTCAATTTTGATTGTAGTACAGTTAAGTCTTCTGTATCTACTTCATAGTGACACATGGTGTTTTCTATTTCAGTCATAGCTAATTCTGCCTCATTTGCTATTAGTGGCTGTCCCAGTGGTTCTTGGCTTCCTGTTACAGAAGGTTGACTTCTGTCGGGAGTGTCCTTATCTAGTTGAGCCTGGAGTTCTTCTTCGTGTTGCTGTTCATTGTGCAACATTGTTTTGTACTGTGTAAAGTTTACTTTGGTTATAGTGCTTTCATTTGATTTGAAAGCGCCTTCATAGGAGTCATAGTTATCTAGTATCTCTTCTTCTTTTCTCCATGGTTTAAAAAGTTGTAGCAGGGACATGTAATGTAGTTCTTTATGTTGAGGAGTTTTTAATGACAATTTGATATGATTAATTAAGCTTGGCTTGGTAAGTTTCACTAAGCTGCATTCAAAATGTGTTACTCTGTATCTACCTTTTTTATTGGGTTTTACATTATTTTTTTATGTGAAGTTTTAGGCTATGTGGTATAGACACATGGTTTCCAAAGTGGTACTCCTGTTTGGGTAGTATGTGTCTAGTAAATCGTTTTTCAAAATGTCTTGGCTGTTGGGATCATTTTTGGCTATTATATCTATGTCGTCGTATGATTTGAGATCTTTTTTTCTAGATTTAGCAGGACCAAGACTTAGCCCTACTATATTTTCAGATTTTCCATGTAAAGCAGTACCGGTTAAACGATCTGCAGCTTCATTGCAACCACATTCTCTATGAGAGAGCATTTTTATGCCTAAGCTGTGCAATTTCTGAGACAGTGTTTTGTCCGATGATAGGTCATTCCAGAGGTCTTGAAGCTCTGTTTTTTCTGCTTTTGTTAAGTAGGCTGTAACATATTGTTCAAATGCAGTGGAATTGTCTGCAATGTACTGCACATCTATGTTTGAGAGCAATGATTGCATTGTAATCATTGATATATTTTGCTTCTTCTGTTCTTTTTATGTAATGTGTGTTCTTAGGTGATTTACCTTTAACACTATGGCCCTCATTAGGACCCTGGCGCTAAGTGTTTAAATGCGCCGTAAAAGGCTGCGGCGCCGTTAAACACTTAGCACCTTACTACGAGGTCCCTTTGCGGGACCCGACCTGAACGGCTGGTCTAGACCAGCCATTAAAGTAGGGACCCGCAAAGGGATCTTGGTGCTAAGTACGGTACCGCAATTTGCGGTACCGTACTTAGTGCCTTCCCCAGTCCCATTGAGCCCTATGGGGCAAAAATGGGAATGGGGAAGGGCCAATGTTCCATGGGGAATTACCGCCCCGCCAACCTTGGAATGGGGTGGTAATTCCCCATTGAACATTGGCGGACTCGTTACGATACCGGCACCAACCATGGTGCTGATAGCGTCATGGTTTAGCGCCAGTATCGTAATGAGTGCCTATGTCTAACTGAAGACATGAGGTTGTTCACTTCACCTGTTTCTGTAACTGGTGTAAGTCAACCAAAGCAGCATTTGGTGTAGTATTTCCCTTTGTTTTTGTATTTGCGATGAAAATATTTGCCATATTTGTGTCCTTGAAATTGTACTATTTGTGCATGATGATCACTATTTTGTTGCTTCTGATGGAATTTCACAAGTAACATATTTTTCGATAAACTGTAAAACAGTGGCATCACTGTCTTGACCAAATTTAGGAGCATCTTTAATCCATAAAAACATGTAGATATGTGGTGCTCCTCTGGCTTCGTATTCTTTTCTCCAAAAGAATGCTTGCACTTCTCCAAGGGGAGGAACAGTTTTATTAAAAATAAAGTGTAGCATAGAAATGAAACAATGATGGAAATATCTTGAAACATTAACAGGATCTAGAGAGCAAAGTTCTCCAGGTGTTAGTATATCTATGTTTGTTTTGTTTTTGTTTGATATGCGTAGGAAATCATGTAAATCTTCCCATGCATATTCAGCTCAACTTAATGTAACAAACCAAGTGGGTGGGCCAAGGTTTCTTATCATACAACGAACATCTCTGTGACCTGTACTCTTTAGTACCACGCATGTTTGCTAACAGATTTGCAATGCTTGATTGTAAAACCATGTCTTTTTCTTGCACTTTTTGTAGTAATTGCATTGCTGACATATTTTGAAAGTGGGTTCCTGATTGCAATGTTTTTGCAACTCTGTAACATAGAGTTGCTAGTTCACTTTCAAA
This sequence comes from Ambystoma mexicanum, assembly GCF_040938575.1. Classification (NCBI taxonomy): domain Eukaryota; kingdom Metazoa; phylum Chordata; class Amphibia; order Caudata; family Ambystomatidae; genus Ambystoma; species Ambystoma mexicanum. Next base: position 143,039,253 of record NC_090924.1, read on the forward strand.
GAGTAGGTGGAATATGTATTCCACATTTTGTCTAAATCTGGGATCTTCAGAATACATTCGTAATGAGTGGTATTCTGATGCTGCTATCTGAATAGGTCTATCATTGTACCTTCCTCCTTTGCCAGTAGGAAAGAGTAGAGGAAAAGCATGTGCTTCTATATTTTTTTCCCATATGCTAATTGGTGATCCTTTGGTTTATCACATTTGGTACGTTTCTAGTGCATCATCTGTGATGTCATTAGAGTGTAATGGATGAATTGTATAATGTTCTAAAATATTGGCTTCTGTAGCAGGATCTAGAAGTTGAAATTGACCAGTTTCCGATGAGTCTTGAATTATTTCAGTGGTTTCCCTCAGGTTTTCTTCAATATTTACTTTTTTGTAGTATTCTTTGTTGTCTTTTAGATATTGCAGGGCTTGGCTAACTGTATGTAAATCCACAAGTTGTTGCCACATTTATTAATTTGTTTTTTGTGGTACGCCACTTACTAAGATAATTAAAGATTGATCTATTGGATGTTGCACTCCCAGAGTGTGCACGTTTTCTTTGAGATCTAATAGCAAATAAACGACTTTGCCACAAATGCCTTTCAGTAATTCAGAGCAAGGTAGTTTTGCTGTTTTTGGTTGCAGGCGTGTCATTGCTTGAAATGAATGCAATGTTTCGATTATGATGCTCTCTTACAAGTTAGGTTGTTGCAGGAGTTTTGACAGTGGGAATAATTCCAAGTTATTTGTGATAGCACGTGAAGGTGTTTTGTTGTTGTCAAGTTTTGCAGTGCAGTAACTGAAAACTATTAAGGGGTCAGTAATTTCGTATTAGTTTTCTGCTATAAGATAGAGAGCTAATTAGAACCACTTGGAATCTTCATTGTCTTCTATTTTGTACATTATGTCTACAGTTTTTGTGCTATTCTTATAAAAAGTCATGCAGCAACACACAGACACAGGATTTGGTACTTCAGCAGATGTACGTTTAAACTTTAGTATTTCTTTTTTGTATGTGTGTAGTAGAAGGTTGCTATCTGTAAAGTTGTTGCTAGTCTGTTGTAAAGCAATTGCATTTTGTAAGAGGCTTTCGCTTCCATAGTTGAATGGTGTGTTGATATCATTTTGATATGGTGGAAGGTGCTTTTGCAAATAGGTCCAGAAATGGGGGCTAATGAATGTCCTTGTAGTCCTGTGTATTTACATATTGGACAGGAGTCCATACTTTGTAATAGTTTTATTTTCAATTTGTCTTTGTCTTTCACATACTGATTGAGGAACTGGCATAAAGAGCTGAAAGATTTTTGGGCTATCTTACACATTGATTTGCACGTCCATTTGTAGACTGGACGCATTGGTTCAGTGGAATGGAGAGTTGATACTAAGTTTTCTAGGGATGTTTTTGTTAGCAGCGTTTCTTGTTCCATAATGGTATTCTTAAGTTTTTCATACCCTTGTCCACGGTTATGTATGACATTTGGGTTTATTTGCTTTTGTTTGTATGCTTCTTTATTGATATATGGTTCTGTGCTGGTCGTGTGAGTCCATTCACCTCCACAGATGTTTGCAAAGTTATGTCTGTGGATATTCCGTTTATTGAAAAGTCTTTTTTGGAATTTAGTACTTGGTTTTGTTATTGTTTTCGATTCTGTTTAAAACTAAAATAAATAACTTCCCTTTGAGAAGGATTGCACTGTCTATGAGAGCTTCTAGGATTCATTTTCTACGGTAGGTTTTAAGGGTTGTGAGTGATTTCTTTCCTGTTTTTATAGTGGTAGCTGCAGTCTTGTTAATCACTTTCTGTTTCATTTTACATTTTTTGTTGAAAGAGGAGGCAACGTTTCTTTACTGGAAGCTGGTTTTGTTTCGCATAGTGACTGTATTAGCTGTTTTGTTTGAACTTTTTGTGTAAATTCTGCTAGAGCTTATGTTGGACGCTTTTATTTTGATTTTGTCTACTTCTGCGTTGCTATCTACTGAGTTCCTTTTTGGTAGGCATTGTTTGAGGTCTGTTGGATAAAAAAGAAAGTGTGGGTTGGGATGTTGTGCAGTGTATGTGTGATTGTGCAATGGGCTGTTACTTCAGGTTGGGGAGGCTATTCTCATATTTGTGTGTTACTATACTGGTGTTCAGATGACAATACAAAGTATGCAGCTGCTGAGGGGCAAGCAGTAATACTGAATCTAATGCTGCAGGTTTAATAAAATTGTGTGTTCTACAATACTAGAATTCTACAGTGTTTGAGTAACAGAACATTATGGCAGTATTGCACTTACTTTTTTTGAATGGAAAGAGTAGGTTTCTTCCGAGTTCTGGTTCGTACTTCAGATTCTGCGGGTTTTCAGGAGAGAGGTCTTTACTGCAATTGTGAAAGAAAGAAGTTAGTACATATGTGTGTTAATAGCACTGTTGATAATGTAGACATGAATTTGTTTTTTTGTAGTAGTAGTGCTTTCTGATAACTGTGCATATCATGTAAATGCAATTTCCTTTGTCTATGTGCATTCTGCATATTTTACTTAGAATCTGTCAGTTGAACATGCTTTAGAAATTATTACATTAGTAAGCACACTGAGAACACTTGGCTTTTTAAGGTGGTGTTATTGGATGTTAGGACATAGGAGAAATAACCGTATGCTTTTCTTGCTATTTATAAAGGGTAAATGGCAGGAACTGTGGGGAAAAGCATGCAATGTATGCATTTGTGAAGGTGTGGGAAATAAAGCAGAAGGATTTGATGGGTTCAGCAGGGTATTACTCTCCAGGATAATTTTATGGGAGAAGGTTCAAATAAGAAAACCTGGAAAAGTGGCAATGGGACAAAGCAAATGTACGAGATTGCAGGTGATTAGCAAACTACTGGGTGATCCTGTGGTGCTTGGAGATGGGAGAGTCTGAAATAAAGTAAGGGTTGCAATTAAGGGTGTGGTGCTTGCATTGCAGACTGAACTGAATGGGGAGATGTTGTATGTGTTGGTTTACTACACTGTTTGTCCATATTTGTACATGATGTGATAGACATGACTGCACCTGTGTATAGTTGAATGCTCTGGTAAATTCTAGAACGGAATGGGCAACCAGCTGGAATGAGAGAGCTGTCTAGATTGGAAGAAAAGGTGTAGAGGCAGTGGTGTTGCTTCAGCTGGGAGCCTTTCAAATGATATTGGCTATCAATGTGCATGAATAAAGATGCATGTACTCATCCCGGCTGTGTATCATTTTATAACTCCCGACAAAGCCTTCTCCCACAATTATAGTGTTATTTCTCACATCTTTTAACATGAAATGGCACTTTGTTAGAAAGCGGTGTGTGTTGTGTCTGATTACTATTAGAATCATTTCTAAAGGAAGTTGAAATGATAGATTATGCAAAATATCCAGCATATATAGAAAGGAAAGTTTATATACATCCTATGCACTATAATGATTAAATGCTATTATAGTTGAAATATGGATAAATAGGTGGCAGTGGGTACACAAATGACAGAATGAATGAAGATGATAACAGTTTGATCATTAAAGTTAGTAGTATTGGTAAATACAAATTTGGACAGCAGTCAGCTTTGTAAGCAACACTTGATCATAGCAGATGGGAGGAATGACAGTAAGCTTTTTTACAGGTTATAGAGGGTAAGTGGCAGTTACCCCGTTTATATGCATTTATACAAGAGTTGTACGTGTACTGTGCAGAAAATATTCATACCTGTGGTTTTTGTTTATTCCTGTGAGAGTTTTGCAGTAGTTGTTGCTGTACGTGCTTTGCAATCACAGCCCAATTGTTTAGTTTAGTTCTTTTATTTGTATAGCGCAGCCAAACCCTAGGGTAACTGGGTGCATAGACATGATGAACAGCAAAAGTTACAGAGCAAAATACAGTAGGTAGCAAGAGGACCGGGTTACAATGTGGTCTGCGACATGGTTGCAGAATGCCCTACACAGTACACTACATGTATGTAAAAATTGAATTCTTACTGCGCAGAGAGACTTGTTTTCACCTTGGCTCTGAATGGGCGTGCGTACCAGCATTTCACTGCTAGCACAGGGAAACTGGATCAACCAGCTGTTTTCAGACTGAATTTGGGAATGTTCAGTTGGTGCATGCAAGGTGTTCTAGTGGGTCTGGATGAACTGTGCCTGGAAAATGTGTCAGATAGGTTATGTGGGGCAGTCAGTGAGAGGCATTTGTGTGTAATGACGAGCAATCTTATTTTGATTGACTTAGATTGTACTCAGAGTGATCAACAGTACATCTAAAGTGCTGAACTGTGATGATGGAGTTAGATGTAGAGTTCTTGGATGTGATTGGTGGTTGGCTGTGTGACTGCTTAACAGTAACCAATGAGGGAATGGTGCAGAGAGTGAAGTGGAAAGGGTACAAGGGCTGCCCCAGTGTTACTTACGTGCCCCATGGACAAAACAGCTGTTCGCGGACAGGGTGTGCCACATCCGGGGCTTCTGAGCATGAAATGGAAATGTATTTTAGGGATTAGATAATCAGGTGTTGAGGTTCTGCTTTGTATTGAGTGAGGCTTTGTGTAGTGAATACGGCAGAGGTGGTGAAAGTCAGGGTGTTGTTGGTTGGAGATATGTTTGTGAATGGTTTGGAGAAGTGTGCTCAATCTAGGAATGTGGCTTACAATTTTGACATAAAAGGAGTGGAGGTGGTGTGGTGAACTGTGCCTGGTTTTGATTTACAGGCAATGCTAGAAATGTGTCAGGATTTGGCTAGGTTTTATAGTCCACATGTTGTTATCCTGCACTGTGGTGCTTTACATGTGGACTCCTACTTTGTTGCAAGATCTGCAAAACTTGGTTCAGGCAGTCATGGAAGTCCTTCCAAATGCCAACGTTGTTTTATCTGCTTTGGTACCTAGCGCAGTATGGGATAATAGTTCTGTTTTTTGTCCTCAGCAAAATGTTGCTAGGTGTTTAATTAACCAAGGCATGTTTGCTTTTATGATGTTTCGAGCTGGCATGTTCTTTTGCAATAATGACAACATTGAATCTGGTAATGCTGTTTACTTTAAAGCAGATGGCATGTCTTCAACTTTTATGAGAAATGCCATGCTGTTTTGGCACATAAGGATTGCTTTGGAGAAGCTAATGTAAAGATATTTGAAGGAAAATAAGGAAAGAAATTACAAAATAAAAGGTGTTTCTGAAGCACATGATTTAAAATTTAATTCCCTACTCTCAGATTTTACGATTTGTCTGTGGACACCGTGGTTGTCCGCGGACAGTGCGTATTACATACGGGGATTTTGAGGATGAGAGGCATGTAAATGGGACTTAGCAGGGCAAGGGTTTGGTCAATAAGGTTTACTGGGTGTGATGTGTAAGTAGAGATTTTGTCAGAAAGTCTTTTCCTGAGAGGAGAGCAGATAGCTATGGCTGTGTCTTTCAAAAGGCACATTGTCTGGATTTTGGAAGAAATTGGTTGGAAGTGCATGCAGATCGCTCTGGAGTGGCTGCACATCTTGGATTCCCTCATGTGGAAGTGCACTGGCATGGAGTGCATGGAATGAAGTGGCTAGATTTGGTACCTCTTTGTGCTACTTTAGTGACACAGCGTCATCCAGACATAATTATTTTTTATTGTTGAGGCAACAGTTTAGGACATGTTTCTGGAATCGCTTTGCAATTTGCAATGAAAGAAGGACTTGGGAAAGTCATGGACATGTTTCGAAAGTCCCGAGTAATTTTTGCTCATATTGCGCGGAGACAAATGTGGCTACGTTCTTCTTCATTTTGTCCACAAATGGAGAAAGCGAGGCGCAATGTCAACAAGGCTGTTTGTGCCTTTTTTGAGGGATGTTGGCCTGTTTTATTTTCACAATGAAAATATTATTTTTCGTAGTACACACATTTTTCGCAGAGATGGAGTACATCTTACTTATGCTGGGAATCAGATTTTTCTGTGAAATATACAAAATGCATTGCAACCCTTTTTGGAATTATAGCAATCCTTTTTCCAGTAGGTGTTGACCATTTGAAGTTTTCAAAACACAAAAAAACACTGCCAAAAGGTCTTTTCAGAGCCACCACTTCCTCCCGGAGAAGAGTGCACTGGTTTTGATAGGGCAGCCCCCCAAAAATGTCAAGGTCCGCGAACTGTCCACAGATTTCTAAAGATGCGCAGGGCCCTGCAGCATTTAATTGGCACTTCTATTTTTGAACTATGAAAGGCGGCTCTGAAAAGAGCATTTTTTTTGGTTTTTGTATTTTTTTGAATTTTTCAGACATGACACATAAGGAAAGGAAGGGAAGGGAGGGTAAGGAAGGGGCACCAACCATGGGGCTAAGAAAGGGCAGGTGGAGAGAGGAAGATGTAGGGTGGTCCTTACTCAGGTAGTTGTCACTCCTTCTCATGCTCCCGGACCGCAGCCTCGAAAGCACTTCGAAGGGTCTCCCCCCTGCAGAGTACTTTGTTGCAGTACATACATAATTCAGTGACCCTCAAAAGGTAAGGGTCTAAAGAATCACGTATGGCTTGTGAGGCAGCTGGAGGGATGTGCTGCCCCACTGGAGTGTCTCTTGTGGTGGCAGGAGTAGAAATGGAGGATGCTGCAGAGGAACTCAACCTACAATGTTTATCGCAAGATACAACCTTACGAAAAGTCCCACCTTGGAATTACTTTTAGGCGTCGCTTCATTGAGGTAGTACCATAGCTGTACAAACCTGGTTTGCCACGACTCAGCACCAACTGGCACTGAGTGCAGCACACCTTGTTTGCACGAGCTTTCGGTACTCCATCAAGAGTGGTAAACAACCTCCACACCCAAGACTCATGGTGAGTGGTAGTAGTAGGGTCTTCCACTACCTCATCCTCGTCATCCTCTTCATCCTCCTCTGCATACTCACGCCTGTTTTCCTCTGCAGGGCCTTGGGGGGGTGGTGGTGGTGGAGGGGTTGGAGGGGGTGCTGAGACAGAAGTAGCACCAGCAGCAGCCATGAATGCCATCAGGACAGCTGTCAGGAATTTTCCAAAAGGAATTAATACAGTAGCAAAAGCAGGTCCACCAAGGATCAATTTCCAGCAATGCTCTGTCTTGCTTGGAAATCCAAAAGCAGAATGAGGATCAGCTCTGGGTTGTGGCCTTTTATAGGGGTGCTGGGGCGCACCTCACAGAGACCAGCGCTGTCTGTGAACACTTCAAACACCAAAAAAAGGGCTCAAAAAGAATGTAGACCACTAGGGACATTGTAAGAGGATTCAATTCAACACTACAGCTAAGTCAATGCCTAGTCTGGGATACTGAATGGAAACCCTTATAGATATATCTTTATGTCCAGTTCATGCGTTCTGGATGACTACCCCTATATAACACCCCTCTATTGGAATCCCCCTGACCCCACTGAGCCAAGAAGTAGTTCTGTTTTGCAAGTTAAAAGGTTTATTTGAGAATTTAAACAATATAGATATATATCACACTTTATAATAAATTAATAATTGGATATCACACTTAATCTGATATGTAATCAATAATGGATAGTCTGGCACTAGCACACTTCTTTATAATCAATGATGAGTGGTTATAGGATGGATAAGATAGCAACAATACTTTATGGTTTCAAATGGATGCAAGGTGGAATGAAAATGCAGTACAGAAAATACTCAATATGATTTCAACAAAACAATGTAATCACTTTTCTCTGGCAATTCCCTCCCCCCTTTTATGCAATGCAAGGAAATGGAAGGGAAGCGCACAGTTCTCAGAAATGCAATCAAATGTAATTCAGTTCACCCCAGCAAGCTTAGATTACAGATCAGAGTTTTAAACACAGGCCCAAAATGCTTTTATATGTGCTGGCAATGAAGTGAAAAATATACTAAAACGCTTTTAATTCCCTCTAGAGGTTCAGGGTGAGTGGTATCAAGTTAATATTAGTCCAGGCTCACTTTAGCAAGGATCTAGGGTGTAACTAGCAGGTTAAACAAATTTTGGCAACTGAAAGCAAGAAAACTGCTGTTTTCACACGTGGAGAAATTGGCAAATTGCGGTAAAATTCGCGAGTGCGCCGGGCGCGATTACAGAGGAACTATAAGGACTATCACTATCTTTCTGGGGTCCTAGGACAGCCTAGGATCTCAGCTTCCAGATGAAAGTTACTGCAAGTCTCTAGCACAAACGGTCACGGAGATATGAGCGATTAAATAAAGGTCGCTTTTCAGATTTGAAATTTTAAAGTTCAAAAAGACAAGTGCAGCTTGCAACTAGAAAATGACAGGTGACAGCTTTGCAAATGACAGGTGACAGTTAGGAGGCAGTTCTACTTAGATTAAAATAGCTTGGATTATATTATTTTAACTAAGAGATTGGTTCTGCACAGTTCTGCTAGGTACTCACACTATATTCTTGAATTAGAATGGGCCTCGCCACGGATCTGGTTAGGTTTTGGACTGGACTCCGGTCTGGTCTGGGTCTCTTCAAAGTGATCTGGGTCAGCTCTGCTCTCTCTCTGGTTCTGGAAATTTGATAGATTTGAAGTCTCTATGTCTGCTCTCTTAAGGTTGAGGGAGGTAAAGTATGGATTTTCCCGGCAGAGCTTCCAGCTGCAAATGGATTTGAAGGTCCCTATCTGTCCTGTTTGTCTGCTTTTATCTGTTTTTAAAATGGGTGTGTGTGCAGCATCACTAGCCCCTACCCCTCTCCACTTGTCATTGGCCACTTCATCCGCTTCCACTTGATTGGGGGAATGAAATGAAGTGTCATCATGATGAGGTCTGTTTATGATACAGAGAACCCACCCCTGTCAACTTTACACACAATCTATATTTGCTCAAAAAACATATTTGCATAGGTACACATTTGTTTAAAATTACATGCACCCTTCACATATCACAGGAGGTATCCCCTGTTCAAACTCTGCTCTTCCTGGGGGCTTGGGTTAAAAAATGGCACATATTTCACTTTTTAACTGGTTTCGCAATATCGGACATTACCCCAAATTTATACATATGTGCGCAAGGAGTATGGACATTAGTTGATGAAATGTCAGATTTTTCACATGCACACATTTTGAGTAATATCCTCTTTTCCGCTAAAACCCCCCTGAACATACCACCGGGTCCTAACACGTCTTAAAATGTGGGCAGAAAAATCACAAGCATTATGGTGTCATTTAAATAATTTTCACAAGTCCGTACTATGAGTTATTCATCTTTTTAGAGTTATATTCTGGCCCCAAAGGGGTGTGGTTTCCCCCCAGCACAAGGTTGAATTTCTGGTTTTTCCAGTTCTGCCAAGCCAGCTTGCTCTCAGAGGCAGTGCTCCTCCCCTGTCCTTCCAGGAGGAAGCTCCATTTACGACTCCCGCCAATAAAACATTTGCCTGAGTCAGGACAGGGCTTTGTTCAGAGCTCCTGTATTCTGTGGGGGCTCCCCTTAATTCAATTATCAGAGAGATGGCATATCCTTAGTGTGGCCAGCAAAAGGCAGATAGGCCTGGGAACACAGCTGTGACTCAAGTTTCACTCCTGATGGGGGGTAGTTGCCAGGCAAAATTGGAATCTCTTTAAGCCAGTTTTTAGCTACATGTCATTTCTGTTACCCAGTTTAAGTCAAGGCAATGTTTACATATGCAGCTAGGATGCTGATTCTAAGTTTAAAACTATGACATTTAAACAATTGAAACCTATGTGACACTCAAAAGTAGGTCACTCATTTCTTTTAAACATTTAGATTTTTAGTGTCTTTCAGTCCAAATTTACTTAAACTGCTGAAATCCACAGCTCAGCCAGTCTTGTTATAAACCTTCAAGTCACTTCAGAATATAACTTTACATTGGATCCACCTCTCAGTAAGTCTTTCTTTGGCTTGCTTTGGGTTCATTTATTCAGTTTTATACAAAAAGTAAAATCTGGTGTTGTTTTAAAACGCCGGCTTTTTGATAGTGGTGAGTACTGGTACTGCACCCCTTTTTGGGATTTAAGAAAATGAATTCCCAACAGTTATGGGTTTGCTTTTGGCAATCAGCATTGCCATTCCCAATGGTTTCAGACTACTGTGTGGTTAGTCCAATGGTGGTTTTAGGCAGCGTCCTTCTGTGCCCATAACATCGGCAAAAATGAGTGGCAGCCTATTCTTCATGCACTTCCCTGGGCATTTTCTGGGAAGCTCTGGTCATCATGATGTTTTCCATGTCAGTACTGCACAGTTTTGAGGTAGGGCTTGGATGCGTGGATAAAAACATCCCACAAGCCCCCCTCTTGCGATGGCCATTCTATTTCACTAATGGGACTCGCAAGACCTGGGATGTTTCCTCATCTTCTTCCAATAGATGGATCAGCATCTTTTCCTCCATCCGGTATTGATCGATCGGTTCTCCTCGCCGGTCCTGATGGGGATATTGGACGGTACACTGGGCCCATTGCGTCTCTGCTCTCGGTCTCCGGATCGTCCTCCTTGTCCCGTCTCCCCGTTTTCTTTCTCCTAGGACGACAAAGGAAGAGCGGCAATACCTACTCATAGACGTCTTTCCACCACTGTTGAGAAAGTGGGGCAGCATATGCATTTCATCATAACGAAACGTTACATTCTTATTTTGAAAAAAAAACAGTATAACTAAGAGACAGTTTCATGCAAATCACAATATTTTAGAGACTAGATGTGGTATGTTTTATGGTTGGAACTGAATTAGTCTGAGACAGTACCCGCTAGGATTCCAGAGGATTCCTCCAGTTGTTGCAGAGTGTGCCTGGGATGGCAACATTTCAACTGGTTTATGTGGACCCACTTGTCTTCCCCCTCTGCCAAACCGCCTTTGGGGATGCGGATCTTGTAGGCCACAGGGGAGATTTTGTCTATAATCTCAAAGGGTCCCTTCCATGTAGGCAAGAATTTCCGCTGTTTTGCCTGGTTTCTTTGGAAGTTGTATAGATAGACCCGGTCCCCCACCTGATATTCCTTCCTGGAAGTCTTCAGGTCATAGTGGGTCTTCATGCTATCAGCCGATCTTTCTAGATTCCGCTGAGCATAAGCAAAAGCATGTTGAAGGTGTTTCCTTAAATTCTCCACATACTCATGAGTTGTGGAGGCATTTACCAGTGTCTGCTCTTGGGTCCTGTAGAGCAAATGCTGAGGAAGCACCATCTTGCGCTCAGTCATCAACTCAAATGGTGACATTTTGGTTGCAGATGAAGGGGTAGATCTGATGGCCATTAGGACCAGAGGTAATCGGATATCCCAACTTGGCCCAGAATCTGCCACAAACTTCTTTAATATGCTCACAATGGTTCGGTTATATCTCTCTACTGCCCCAGAAGAAGCTGGCCTGTAAGCAATATGCAACTTCCTTTTGACCCCCAGTATCTCCCACATCTTTGTCATTACTTCACTGGTGAAGTGGCTACCCCTGTCTGACTCAATCCTTTGAGGTAGACCAAAACGGGAAAAGATGTGGTTAATCATCAGGGCAGCTGCAGTTTCTGCCTTGCAGTTTGGGGCTGGGAGACATTCCACCCACTTGGTAAACAAGCATGTCACAGTCAACATGTACTTATTCCCCCTAGCAGAGCGAATCACAGGGCCTACAAAGTCGATTTGTAAATCTGACCATGGCAGGGTCATCCCCCTCTTTTGGAGAGGCGCACGGTGCGTGAGGGATGATGGCTGAAATTGTGCACACACAAGACAACCCTTCAAATATTGGTTGAGGTCCTGGCCCATGGGTGGCCAGTATGCAACCTCTCTTAAGATTTCCAAAGTTGTGTGAAACCCCCTATGACCGGCGGTGGCCGCATCATGGGCGTGACCTAACATCAGGCTTCGGAATGAGGTAGGAACCACCCACTGATCGTGGCCAGCTTTGGGTTTCCTTACCAACAAACCGTCTTGGATCCGGAACATTTTTGGACATTTCATCAACACTCTTAGGTCCTCTTTCCCAGTGTAATCGGTATCCGTCAGGGGAAAGTTCTCAGGGTCCTCAAGGTGTTGGTAAAATTTACCAATCATTGGATCCCCCTTCTGAGCGGTAATCAAATCAGCATCAGGGGTCTCCTTGCTCCATTGTGCAATTGAAAGATCATTGTGAGCATTTGTCTGGGACCTAGTGATAGCAGTGACCTGGATTTCCCCTAACAGGGACTCAATCTCAATTAGATCCCCTTGGATGGCCCCGGTTTTGGCCAGCTGATCAGCTAAGTCATTTCCAGTTTTGTCTGGTCCCTCTACTTTGGAATGACCCTTGATCTTTTTCCAATAGATGGTCATCTCATTCGAGGTGACCAGATCATCAATGTTTTGGATCAACTTCCCATGTTTCAAGGGTTTGTTGTTAGCACATAACATGCCTCTGGTTTTCCAATTAACCAGGTGCTCCACGAACCCGTTCCGTACATAATCCGAATCTGTGATTATGACCAGTTCGTGGAGTTGATGCTGGACAGCAGTGAGGATGGCCTGATGCACAGCCATCAATTCTGCCACCTGACTACTTCGGGGACCAATTTTGTACCCAGCGGAGGGTTCTGGGGACTCATTCACCCATGCATTCCCTACGCCGGCCACCAGTTCTTTCTCCCCGTTGTTGTCAACATGGTACAAGCATCCATCCACACAGACAGTGGGCATTCCCTCACACTTGTCCTCTTCAAAGACTTTGTGTGGGGAATTAAGGTATGCCTCCGTGTTGTCCTTGATTTTTAGACTTTCGTTCTCGAGACAGTTTTCTCTGGCACAATCATGCAAGTCAGCCAGACCTTGTGCGAGGGGACTCTTCTTGTTTTGGCCATATCTGACCTCCACAGGAAAGCCTTGCATTGACAGAATCCAGGAAGTAATTCGGGAATTACTCACATTTCCGGCCCGGATTCTATCACTTTGGAGATATTGCAGAGGCTGGTGTGGAGTCTCCACTATGATGTGTTCCCCCTGGATAAACGGGCGGTAATTCTTCAATGCCCACACCGTTGCCAGGAGTGCCTTCTCACAATCGTTGAATTTTTCCTCCACAGAGGATAAAGTTTTGCTCGCATAGGAGATTACTTTATTGACCTTGTCATGCTTTTGGTATAATACTGCCGTCAAGCACGTATTAGAGAACCCTGTCTCCAGGAAGAACTCCTTGTTTCTGACAGGGTAAGCTAGGCAAGGCGCTTGTGAGAGGCTTCTTTTGAGTTGTCTTACTGCCTCGGCTTGTTCTGGACCCCATTCCCACTTGACCCCCCCTTCAGGAGATGAATCAGGGGTCTGGTGATCTCTGCGTAGCCCTCAATGAACTTTCTGCTGTAATTAGTCAGTCCAAGGAGGCTCCTTAGTTCCCGCAGAGTTGTGGGGTCTTTCAGTTTCTGAAGTGCTTCCACTTTCTTTTCCTGGGGACAGAGACCCTGAGGAGTAATCTCATGCCCCAAGAAATTAACACAGGTTCTACACCACTGTGCTTTCTGAAAGGAAAGTTTTGCTCCGGCGGCCCTCAACTGCGTCAGAACATAACGGATCTCCGCTATGTGTTCCTCCACAGATGAACATTTGATGAGGACATCATCTACATAAGCCAGGTTACCCCTCGCACCCAGGTCGGGCATGGCCTTATGTAGGAAAATGTTAAACTCATTACCGGAGTTAAGGTATCCGAAGGGAGTCCGGGTCCATGTATACTGCTGGCCCCCGAAGGTAAAAGCCAGTTTGTATTGGTCCTCCCTACTGACCGGCACGGTCCAGTATCCATTGGTCAGGTCTATTGCAGTGAATACCTGTGACCCCTGGATCTGGGCCATCCCTTGGTCAATGTAGGGCAGAGGCCATCGGGAAGTATGGACCCGTTAGTTGAGCTCCCTGAGGTCGGCGCAGAGTCTCCACTGGCTGTTCGGCTTCAATATTCCCAGCACCGGATTATTGAAGGTGCTGTGGACTGGACGGATTATTCCCCGGGACTCAAGGTTCTTAATTATTTCAGTAAGGGACTCCATTGATGCGAGAGGCAAGCGATATTGCTTCACAAACACAGGAGTCATGCCAGGGTCCGTGGGGATTGTTGTTGTGTGGATGTCAGTGCGACCACAGTCATATGAGTCTACCGCAAAGAGATCTTGGAAATCCAAGAAAACTTGTTTCAACTTTTGCTTTTGTTCCAGAGTCACACAGGCGTCAGCTAGGTTGACTCTCTCTTCCACCATCTGCCTGAAGCCTGGAAAGACTTCTGGTTTGGCTATCTCCGCGGCCTCCTCCAGCTGGGTGGAGAAGTCCCTGGTCAGAGTGCTGATTTGGACTGGAGGCTTCAGGTGGGACAGGCAGCCCTCATGGACCTGGAAAATCACCTCATCCCTCCTGAAGTCACAAGTCACATCTTCCTTACCATAGGGGCAGGAAGTGTACACCAGGAAGTTCCCCCCATGCCGGGTAAAAATCCTGTCTGGTGTTGTATTGTCATCACTGTCACTGTCAAAGCAGTCCTTGGGGATGGGCCCTAACAGTTCATTACCTAAATCTATGGAAAAATGTCGGTCATCAACCGCCATTCCAATAATGGTGCCTGCGGCTAGAGTAATACTCTTTAAGTCGCTGTTATTCACCTCTATTGGAATGGTGTCATGTTCTATGTTGACTAATGGAGTTGGGTTTACCCCTAACCCTTGCTGTTGGAGAGAAGCGTTTAGATGTATGTAAGCATCAGGGTTTTTCAAATGTTGTCCTCTTTTGACTTTCACTTCCAGGGAGAATTGTCGGGTCCTTTCTGGGATGGTGACTTCCTCTTTAATCTGAATTTCAACTGCATAAGGTAGCAATTGAGCTGACCTAAATGCTTTTTCTGGATCATCAAAGCCCATGGGATTATCCGCTAATCGGGACCAAGCTTTGAAGTTTATTAGGTCCAAACTAATGGCAAAGCGATTGAGAATGTCACTGCCTAAGTAAAAGGCGGCAGTGACGTCTCGCACGACCCAACAATTATGGACTATGCTCTTGTTGCCAATGGAGATTTTGAGCATACACCTGCTTGGCAGGAGATGTTTTGAATTAGGCGCTTCCAGGTCCATTTCCCATTTGTCTATCAGTTTGAATGTGGGAATGGCTGGATCTTTTGGGAGTTGGCGAAACATGGCTTCGCTGATGAAGCTTGTAGTATCGGGGATGGTAAGAAGACATCTGGATTCGGGTAAGGCACAGGAGACCAGTATATATAAAAGGAGTGAGTTTATTTATAAGTTACAGAGTTACAGAGCTAGTTATATAGAAAGGGGCAGGGAGCTAAACAGATGACATCCTTTCAGTAAGGTTCTCCCATCCTGTGTTCCCAACTGTAGTTCTTGGAACCTTCAGGTCCCATCACATTCCATATGACATATCTGTGTTCTACCATCAGCAGCACTGTGTGCACCCAGTGCAAATAGATAAGTACAACACTACACATCTCCCTCTCTTCAATTGAACACCAAACAAAGTATCACAAACCAAGCATTAAAAGAGGCTCTCAAAATTACACACTCCTGCAAATCCGTAAAACCATTACAACATTCACAACCAAGAAAGCGTATCCACATTCACGTAACTAACAATCAAAACAATCAAGTACCAAATCACCACCTGCCCGGGACTGCCACTCCGGGGCCTCACAACTGCCAATTGCGAGCACATACGTTCCTTGCCACACTCTCAACCTTCAAAGCGTATCTCCTCCCACTCCACCTGCCACATGGAGACAAGGGTCTGCCACACCCAGCACAAACGCGTACTCACGCAACCATCAGGAACTATCTAGCATTCATATGAATCTCTTATATTTTATACCTATCAACATTACATTTGCCTCACAACCATAACTGTATAACTACATACACCACCATTCCTCTCCGAAACACCTGTGGTTTGCGCCATCACATATTCACATACACACCCTGCCATAAGAAACAATGAAAAGTGGGAAAAATGCAGAAAAGAAAACTCACAAAACAAAGATCACATTAAAACAACGCAGCTGGAAAAGAGCAGCGCGAGAAGAGAATACACCGCGACAGAGACTGATCAGATCTGAGTCCAAGTGCAAAAGATCTTTGAAAACAAAATTGTTTTGAATGCGGCCAAAAATTGAAAGCATCCAAAGTTTAAAAAAAACATGTTAGGCCAAGGAAAATAAACCGGTAAAATATTCATATGCATGCCATAAGTAATATGCCCAGAAAATTGTATACATACCACGCAACATCTGTGTCACATTTAACCATAGGGCTCTCTCATTTAACATGAAAATCACTCATTATTTTCACTCATGTATTACATGACATCAGAACGATGCTGTGCCAAAATATTATACTATAACATGGCATCAGAACGATGTTGTGCCACTTATATTATACTTATTCCAATCCACATCTTGGATAATAAATTATTAATGAACATATTTCCACTTGGAAATAACACATTTAAAATATCAATATGCATTGCAAACATATATGAAATACAGCATTTGAAAACCTGAAAATCCTATAATATTGTTAAACACTACACGCAGGAAAAAACATTTTTTTTTCTTTGTGTTGTTTGTTGGTTAGATATAGTGTTAAGCATAAATACACACAACCACTCTCCCTCATAAAGTAAATGCAATCACCAATTGCACTCTGTCACCCTTTTAAATATTAGGACTCACCATTCCATACAATCATGGCACAATCCACTTCATAAAGTACATCAGCTCAAACCATAAATATTAATAGTACATTGCTTCAGAAATAAACGTGCATTTAAATCCCATTAAGAATTGAGAAAATAACTCATCTAAACTGCAGATTGTCCATGAATTGCACGTATAAATATATCGTCAATAAGAACAATCATATTCCCCAAAATCATTGATCTGCAGCAAAATGGGGTAAAACATATTCAAATGGCATACTCAATAAAATGATGGTGTGCACATAATAGTCCATAAATTGCACGTAGACTGTGACTGCAATTAAATTACATGAGGAAAATAAAACAGTACCTGCGCCTCATGTTCACCCAGCATGTAAATCAGAAACGTTGTCAGTGCCCCCATGCTGCCTTATACATTACCGCTCCTCATGTATCCATTCCTTTATGTCAAACGCCGGGGCAAGTGATCAACAACATCTATTTATTTCTCGCAGTCATCACACCGTAAAAGGCTCAGATCGCTGTGGCTGATGAGGAAACACTTCTTTCCATCGGCTTTAGTTCCTGACGACATGAACCCCTTACATTTAATTAGCACGCCGCAGCCGCGTTGATATTAGTTTGACATCTTTATTCAAAAGCATCCATCTCTTCCGCATTCGTCATCGCGTAATTTCACGTATGTACGGCCTTTCCTTAAATCACTTCATGTGCGGTCACAGAAGCAAAACAAACGTGTGATCGAATCATCTGACAGGAACCTTCATAAATCCAGGATTCGCAGCTCTACTAATACGCTCCGGGCGTTCCATTGCGTCATCACTTCAATAAAAAGTTTCATGCCGTACAGAGCTCCAACACGGTAAAAGTGTCAACGGTCAAAGCGCATGCCATGCAGCATAAATAGACATTCAAATGCCCCAATAGTTTTCGTGATGACCGCAGCAACTACAGTCTGGCCCGAAGCTAAACCCAACATACTGCACTAGCATGCAGTTTCACCACACGCTGCAGCGCTGCATTCATTGTAAATTACTTAAACGGAGAGCAACCAGCATACCTCGCAGCTGCTATATATGTGCAAAACCACACGCCATGTTCAGGCTGCCTGTCCTTAAATAATGAACGGCTCATTGCATCAGAATCTCCTTAGCCCTGTAACTCGGCAGCTTGTAAAAGCAGTCTGGCTCTTAATTTAAACTCTGCCGCAACGCCCCATCACATGCTGCACAGTACCTTTTCTCCTTTATGAAAACGGGCATATTATCATTACTTCTCTGGCTGCCTGCAAGGGAGAAAGTGTCTTCCCATCCCCAACAGGACTTATGCCACGTCGATTTAAGGGCATAGGGGCATCTTTTCCACTGCTGGCCTCACCAATCTGGCTGATGTATGAAGTCATCTCACTGGAAGCAGGCGCTGGGCTGTGCCACTGCTGGGCTCATCATGGACCTCTGCCAAAAGCATTTTTATGATGCCAGGAGTCATCAGAATTTCCCCAATGGGTCCTTTCATTTTGGGATGAACAGGCCATGTAAAACAGTTGATTAGGAATCAGAAAACACCTGTTCATCCCATCCTTGTCGCCATTTGTAGTATCGGGGATGGTAAGAAGACATCTGGATTCAGGTAAGGCACAGGAGACCAGTATATATAAAAGGAGTGAGTTTATTTATAAGTTACAGAGTTACAGAGCTAGTTATATAGAAAGGGGCAGGGAGCTAAACAGATGACATCCTTTCAGTAAGGTTCTCCCATCCTGTGTTCCCAACTGTAGTTCTTGGAACCTTCAGGTCCCATCACATTCCATATGACATAGCTGTGTTCTACCATCAGCAGCACTGTGTGCACCCAGTGCAAATAGATAAGTACAACACTACACAAGCTCTTACCATTGTTCACGCACACTTGAGCGAGAACAGAGTCCTTCCCATCATTTAACTGAACAGGGATGAATAACTGCTCTCCAATTTGCTGAATATCAGCCAGGCTCTGAGCTGATTTCACATCTTTCTGGACTATAGGAGTGGGAGTTTCTGATTGTGGATTAGTATAGAATCTCAGAGTGTTTCCTTCCAGCTTGGAGTACCACTTTAGACTGGAAGGAAGGTTGATTTTCAGAAATAGAGAGGACCCTCCATCACCAGTCTGTTGTCCTACTGCTATTACTGTCACGTCTGGAATTTGGCTATTCTGGAAGTGAAATTCTACTTGGTCAGGTTTTTGTACAACCATGTGGCAGGTGCCGTTTAAACTAACATGGTTGACACTCTGTTTTAATTTTATTGGTCGGCTAGTCTGGGTCCAGAGGACCTTGTTTACGCAATCTATTAGGGGTGACAACCTCCTCAGGAGGTCATTCCCCAGTAAACAAGGGGTGCCCTCTGGAGTCACAACTATGACCGGGTGTTTCACCTTGTGTCGCCCGATCTTAATGTCCAAGTCTGCAGTCCCCTCAACGGGAATTTCCTTCCCGTCAAAGTTCTGCAGTTGTCCAGGAAGAGAGGTGAGAGGAATTTGGTAATTCTCTCCCCTTCCTGCATTCAGTTCATCAAAGGCCCTTCTGGACAGAAGGGTAGCTTGAGATCCCGTGTCCACCAGTGCCAAAATTGTCCCCTGCCCCTGTACTTGTACCGGGGCATAGTATCTTCCCTCCTTCTCCTCAAGGGGGCACAGATAATGCACATTTTTGGACAACTGGTGGGCTAACTTTCTGGTTTTGGACATGGCGAGAGAAGAGATTTGGGCAGAATTCTGTGGAGAGTCTTGGGAATCTGAAAGAAAAAGTTGGCAACTGGAGATCAGAGCCATTGTGGGTTCCCCTGGCTCCGGTTCTGGGCCGCCCCCCCCTTTTTGGAGGCAGTCACCAGGATGGGTTTGAACCAGGGGATTTTCTTGCTGTTGGTTCTGGGATGAGATGGTGGGCGGCGGTAGCTCAGTCTCCACATCTCCCCAGTCTGGATATGCATCCCTAGGGACCCATTTTTCTTTGGGAGGAGTTCCCCCCTCTCTGAAGGAGAAGATCCTTTTCCCAGGATCCTCTGAGGATCCCTCTCCCTCAAATTGGAAGATCTGTACCTCCTCCTCAAACTGAGTCTGTTTGGGTCTTTTGTTTCTCCTACCCCCCTCTGCTCCTTAGGAGGCAGACTTTCAGGGGCAAGAGATTTTGTTTCCGGTTCCTGGGTTTCCAGGGGCTGTTTACAAGTGAGGAAGGAAGCTTCCTCCAAGGCTTTACACCCCCCTTCCCTTTGTGCCTCCTCCCTGGGAACCGGTGAGTTATCGGGGTGCTGCCCCCGTCATTGTTCTGGGGCACCAGGTCCAGAGTTGGGTGCTTTCTGCGCCGGCATGCCGATCTGAGGGTTCTGCTGCGCCCTCAGTATGTGACCCAGATCCCGCACCATGTTTTGAACCTGGCGCTCTAACTGGGAAACCCGCTCAGGCTGATACGGGGCCCTGTTTTCTCCCCTGGGCTGATCCCGGGAAGGGTAGCTATCCCTTCTTTGGTAGTACCCCTGGTTGGGAAGATTTGGATACCCCTCCACCCTTGGCCTCCCCTCTCCCGGATTCGGTTGTCTGGGCTCAGGGAATTTGGGAAAGAAGGGTGGATGATTTTGGGGTTGGAAATTAGGTGGATACCTGGGGAAAAAGTTCTGCCCAGGATTTGGAGAATTTCTGCCCTCCTGTGGGAAGTTGGGAGGGAAGTTCCCTGGGTTAGGTGCTTGGCTGGATCCCCCCCCCTTGGGCTGGAGGAGTCCACACATAACCCAGGATGGGTCGATTTCCCTTGTAACGGGGACTTACATAATCAGGAGAGCGAGGGACCCCATTTGTGGGACTGCCTCCCTGGCTCCCTGTCTGTGCCTGGCCCGGGGACCTTCTGGGCCTAGCATTATTAGGTGCAGGTAGGTTTTTAGGCCCCCCTATCTCCAAATCCAAAACGGGGGTGACCTTTACCTCTGCCACCTTGGCAGCAGCAGGGGTGCTGTTGGTTTTGGGGTTTTTTGGCACATTATTTTTATTTTCTATTGGCTTCTGCACCTCATAGATCCGGGTCGCCTGTTCAATGACCCAGTCTAAAGATCTTTTCTCGTGAAAATCCCTCACGAGCTGGGTCATTATGTATTTGGGCAAGGCATGGAAAAACGTATTAATAAATTCTCTGCTATCCCTGCGCACCCTTCTTGTGGTTTGTGCAAAAGCACGCTTTAACTCCTGCACAAATTCTTGTGGGGCCTGATCCTCCCCACATTGTAAATTGTAGGCTGCCTTGCGAGCCTCTTGAGGATTTCTGTGAACAGAAAAATGTTTCAATATGGCCGCCCTATAGGTGGACCACCTGGAATGATTTTGGTCCTCCAGCCCTGCAAAGAAACTGGAGTACTCTGGGGAGAATGTCCACTTTACATATTGGATACAGCTTTGGCTGTCCTTCAAATGGAAAGTCTCCATCATTTGCTCAAACAACTCTAAGTGCTCCCAAACAGAATACTTGGCATTCTTATGATACGGCGTGATGACGCTCCTGATTGCCTTAATCTGCTTTAAGGGGTCCTTAAGCAAGGCCCTTTTTGTCTTATTGGCCCTTTTGGTCCGGGTAACCCTGGTCCATTCATCTTCTGACTCAGAGGCACTGCTCCCAGAGGTTCCCGTCTGTTCTTCCAGGTTTTCCCGGATTCTGCGAGCCTGGAAATGGCTGGCAGAATGTGGGGACCTGGTCTCCTGTGTCCTGTAATGCTCAGAGGAGTCTTCAGATCCCTCCTTGCTGCCAGGATTTGATGGGTACCCCCCCCCCACTGACCTAACTGGGCAGAGGTTTTCAGGATGCTCTTAATGGGCCTACTCTCCTGGGGTTCCCCATTAAATTGCACTGTGCTTGGGTGCCCATACCCGGATGCCCGCCCCTCCATTCCTGGGTGGTACTGGCCTATGAGCCCCATGCTTCTGGCTGGATAGTAATCTGCCATCCCTGTGGCCCTGTGCTCATGTGCGCCAGGGGACATGGGGGTGGCAGAGTCCAGGGACTGAGAGGTATGAGGGCCTCTGGTACTAGGGCTCCTGAGGTTATGCTCCGGAGTTTCCCTTTCCCAGCGAACCTCATCTCTATCCGCCCCTGCTCCATGTTGCAATGCAAGAGCCTGCATTTGTGCCTTCAGTTCCTCAGTTAAGGCCTTACTAGACTCTATCAGTCTCTCCTGCATCGCTACCTGTTGTTGGAGCCTATCATTGTGCTGGCAGAGAGCCTCATTCTCTCTCTGCGTTTCCTGATTGGTCCTGGAGCACTGGGCCAGTATTTGCTGCAGGAGGGTTACCTCCTGAGCTGTGTCCCTATTGGCCTGCTCCTGTCTTGCCAGAGCATCCTCCACCCTCCTGGTGTGCTCTAGCAAGTCCTGGTGTTCTTTTTGGAGGTCACCCAGTCCCTAGTGGGCCAGGTGATTTTCTTCCAATTTCCTTTTTAAGTGGCAGACTTCCTGGCCTAAGGTATCCCTTTCCTGACTAAGAGCCTGCATCTGTGCCGCCAGGTCGTTCCTTTGTCCTTTGGAAGGCACCAGCTTTCTGGCGCTCCTGGTCGAATTCTGCCTGGGTATCCAGGTCTATCAAAATCAGTTTATTGCTCTCTGCCTTCTCCCTATCTAGGTGGCTTTGCAGGGTGACTACCTGCTCAGCAAATGCCCTATTGAAGTCTAACTGTTGCTCCAGCTTTTTCTGGCTCTGCAGTAGGGAGTCCAAACCTTCTTGGTACTCCTTCTGCAAGGCCAGAAATCTAGTATCCTGGTCAGCCTTTTCCTGTTGCAGGATGTCCATATCCTTCTTTATTTTAATGATGTGCTGTCTACTCTCATTTTCTGACTCCTGGCTCCCCTGCAGCCTCTGCTCAGAAGAGACCAGGTCAGATTGGACCTTCTCTAACGCCATCTGTCGCTTATTCGCCAGGTCTTGGCTTTCAGTACATTTATCCTGCATGTCTCCCATATATAGGTACAGGTATGCTGCTATCCTAACCATCTTGTCTTGTTCATCCTTAGCTTTAGGAGCCATGTATAGTTCACTCAGGGCCACATGTAAGGGACCCTGATCTCTCCATATATCTGACCCTGTTTCCGTGACCTGTTGCGTGATGGCCTGCAACCAGACCATCTGGTCCTGATGAGTCCACTCACCTCTCACAAATAACTTATGTAAGAAGTGCTCTCTGGCTATTTTCATATCTTCCAAGGTCGTCATTCTAGAGATTGGTCTCTGTCCTGACTTACAGAAATTAGTATTTTATTTTTGCAAAACAGACCTTTTTCTTAGAGCGTTCCTTTGAGGAGTGCTTTACAGCGTAACACAGCGTGTGATCCGACCGGATATGTGTATCTGGTCAGCTGGCACGCTGTATTAATCTGCACAAGTGATAGATCTAATCCAAACGTCCGGCACGAGCCCCCAATTTGTAAGAGGATTCAATTCAACACTACAGCTAAGTCAATGCCTAGTCTGGGATACTGAATGGAAACCCTTATTGATATATCTTTATGTCCAGTTCATGCGTTCTGGATGACTACCCCTATATAACACCCCTCTATTGGAATCCCCCTGACCCCACTGAGCCAAGAAGTAGTTCTGTTTTGCAAGTTAAAAGTTTTATTTGAGAATTTAAACAATATAGATATATATCACACTT
Source organism: Ambystoma mexicanum (assembly GCF_040938575.1). NCBI lineage: Eukaryota > Metazoa > Chordata > Amphibia > Caudata > Ambystomatidae > Ambystoma > Ambystoma mexicanum. The sequence continues at coordinate 143,062,483 of NC_090924.1, forward strand.
TATAATAAATTAATAATTGGATATCACACTTAATCTGATATGTAATCAATAATGGATAGTCTGGCACTAGCACACTTCTTTATAATCAATGATGAGTGGTTATAGGATGGATAAGATAGCAACAATACTTTATGGTTTCAAATGGATGCAAGGTGGAATGAAAATGCAGTACAGAAAATACTCAATATGATTTCAACAAAACAATGTAATCACTTTTCTCTGGCAATTCCCTCCCCCTTTTATGCAATGCAAGGAAATGGAAGGAAAGCACACAGTTCTCAGAAATGCAATCAAATGTAATTCAGTTCACCCCAGCAAGCTTAGATTACAGATCGGAGTTTTAAACACAGGCCCAAAATGCTTTTATATGTGCTGGCAATGAAGTGAAAAATATACTAAAATGCTTTTAATTCCCTCTAGAGGTTCAGGGTGAGTGGTATCAAGTTAATATTAGTCCAGGCTCACTTTAGCAAGGATCTAGGGTGTAACTAGCAGGTTAAACGAATTTTGGCAACTGAAAGCAAGAAAACTGCTGTTTTCACACGTGGAGAAATTGGCAAATCGCGGTAAAATTCGCGAGTGCGCCGGGCGCGATTACAGAGGAACTACAAGGACTATCACTATCCTTCTGGGGACAGCCTAGGATCTCAGCTTCCAGATGAAAGTTACTGCAAGTCCCTAGCACAAACGGTCACGGAGATATGAGCGATTAAATAAAGGTCGCTTTTCAGATTTGAAATTTTAAAGTTCAAAAAGACAAGTGCAGCTTGCAACTAGAAAATGACAGGTGACAGCTTTGCAAATGACAGGTGACAGTTAGGAGGCAGTTCTACTTAGATTAAAATAGCTTGGACTATATTATTTTAACTAAGAGATTGGTTCTGCACAGTTCTGCTAGGTACTCACACTATATTCTTGAATTAGAATGGGCCTCGCCACGGATCTGGTTAGGTTTTGGACTGGACTCCGGTCTGGTCTGGGTCTCTTCACAGTGTTCTGGGTCAGCTCTGCTCTCTCTCTGGTTCTGGAAATTTGATAGATTTGAAGTCTCTATGTCTGCTCTCTTAAGGTTGAGGGAGGTAAAGTATGGATTTTCCCGGCAGAGCTTCCAGCTGCAAATGGATTTGAAGGTCCCTATCTGTCCTGTTTGTCTGCTTTTATCTGTTTTTAAAATGGGTGTGTGTGTGCAGCATCACTAGCCCCTACCCCTCTCCACTTGTCATTGGCCACTTCATCTGCTTCCACTTGATTGGGGGAATGAAATGAAGTGTCATCATGATGAGGTCTGTTTATGATACAGAGAACCCACCCCTGTCAACTTTACACACAATCTATATTTGCTCAAAAAACATATTTGCATAGGTACACATTTGTTTAAAATTACATGCACCCTTCACATATCACAGGAGGTATCCCCAAAGTGATAGAATCCGGGCCGGAAATGTGAGTAATTCCCGAATTACTTCATGCGTTCTGGATGACTACCCCTATATAACACCCCTCTATTGGAATCCCCCTGACCCCACTGAGCCAAGAAGTAGTTCTGTTTTGCAAGTTAAAAGTTTTATTTGAGAATTTAAACAATATAGATATATATCACACTTTATAATAAATTAATAATTGGATATCACACTTAATCTGATATGTAATCAATAATGGATAGTCTGGCACTAGCACACTTCTTTATAATCAATGATGAGTGGTTATAGGATGGATAAGATAGCAACAATACTTTATGGTTTCAAATGGATGCAAGGTGGAATGAAAATGCAGTACAGAAAATACTCAATATGATTTCAACAAAACAATGTAATCACTTTTCTCTGGCAATTCCCTCCCCCCTTTTATGCAATGCAAGGAAATGGAAGGAAAGCACACAGTTCTCAGAAATGCAATCAAATGTAATTCAGTTCACCCCAGCAAGCTTAGATTACAGATCGGAGTTTTAAACACAGGCCCAAAATGCTTTTATATGTGCTGGCAATGAAGTGAAAAATATACTAAAATGCTTTTAATTCCCTCTAGAGGTTCAGGGTGAGTGGTATCAAGTTAACATTAGTCCAGGCTCACTTTAGCAAGGATCTAGGGTGTAACTAGCAGGTTAAACGAATTTTGGCAACTGAAAGCAAGAAAACTGCTGTTTTCACACGTGGAGAAATTGGCAAATCGCGGTAAAATTCGCGAGTGCGCCGGGCGCGATTACAGAGGAACTACAAGGACTATCACTATCCTTCTGGGGACAGCCTAGGATCTCAGCTTCCAGATGAAAGTTACTGCAAGTCTCTAGCACAAACGGTCACGGAGATATGAGCGATTAAATAAAGGTCGCTTTTCAGATTTGAAATTTTAAAGTTCAAAAAGACAAGTGCAGCTTGCAACTAGAAAATGACAGGTGACAGCTTTGCAAATGACAGGTGACAGTTAGGAGGCAGTTCTACTTAGATTAAAATAGCTTGGATTATATTATTTTAACTAAGAGATTGGTTCTGCACAGTTCTGCTAGGTACTCACACTATATTCTTGAATTAGAATGGGCCTCGCCACGGATCTGGTTAGGTTTTGGACTGGACTCCGGTCTGGTCTGGGTCTCTTCACAGTGTTCTGGGTCAGCTCTGCTCTCTCTCTGGTTCTGGAAATTTGATAGATTTGAAGTCTCTATGTCTGCTCTCTTAAGGTTGAGGGAGGTAAAGTATGGATTTTCCCGGCAGAGCTTCCAGCTGCAAATGGATTTGAAGGTCCCTATCTGTCCTGTTTGTCTGCTTTTATCTGTTTTTAAAATGGGTGTGTGTGTGCAGCATCACTAGCCCCTACCCCTCTCCACTTGTCATTGGCCACTTCATCTGCTTCCACTTGATTGGGGGAATGAAATGAAGTGTCATCATGATGAGGTCTGTTTATGATACAGAGAACCCACCCCTGTCAACTTTACACACAATCTATATTTGCTCAAAAAACATATTTGCATAGGTACACATTTGTTTAAAATTACATGCACCCTTCACATATCACAGGAGGTATCCCCAAAGTGATAGAATCCGGGCCGGAAATGTGAGTAATTCCCGAATTACTTCATGCGTTCTGGATGACTACCCCTATATAACACCCCTCTATTGGAATCCCCCTGACCCCACTGAGCCAAGAAGTAGTTCTGTTTTGCAAGTTAAAAGTTTTATTTGAGAATTTAAACAATATAGATATATATCACACTTTATAATAAATTAATAATTGGATATCACACTTAATCTGATATGTAATCAATAATGGATAGTCTGGCACTAGCACACTTCTTTATAATCAATGATGAGTGGTTATAGGATGGATAAGATAGCAACAATACTTTATGGTTTCAAATGGATGCAAGGTGGAATGAAAATGCAGTACAGAAAATACTCAATATGATTTCAACAAAACAATGTAATCACTTTTCTCTGGCAATTCCCTCCCCCCTTTTATGCAATGCAAGGAAATGGAAGGAAAGCACACAGTTCTCAGAAATGCAATCAAATGTAATTCAGTTCACCCCAGCAAGCTTAGATTACAGATCGGAGTTTTAAACACAGGCCCAAAATGCTTTTATATGTGCTGGCAATGAAGTGAAAAATATACTAAAATGCTTTTAATTCCCTCTAGAGGTTCAGGGTGAGTGGTATCAAGTTAATATTAGTCCAGGCTCACTTTAGCAAGGATCTAGGGTGTAACTAGCAGGTTAAACGAATTTTGGCAACTGAAAGCAAGAAAACTGCTGTTTTCACACGTGGAGAAATTGGCAAATCGCGGTAAAATTCGCGAGTGCGCCGGGCGCGATTACAGAGGAACTACAAGGACTATCACTATCCTTCTGGGGACAGCCTAGGATCTCAGCTTCCAGATGAAAGTTACTGCAAGTCTCTAGCACAAACGGTCACGGAGATATGAGCGATTAAATAAAGGTCGTTTTTCAGATTTGAAATTTTAAAGTTCAAAAAGACAAGTGCAGCTTGCAACTAGAAAATGACAGGCGACAGCTTTGCAAATGACAGGTGACAGTTAGGAGGCAGTTCTACTTAGATTAAAATAGCTTGGATTATATTATTTTAACTAAGAGATTGGTTCTGCACAGTTCTGCTAGGTACTCACACTATATTCTTGAATTAGAATGGGCCTCGCCACGGATCTGGTCAGGTTTTGGACTGGACTCCGGTCTGGTCTGGGTCTCTTCACAGTGATCTGGGTCAGCTCTGCTCTCTCTCTGGTCCTGGAAATTTGATAGATTTGAAGTCTCTATGTCTGCTCTCTGAAGGTTGAGGGAGGTAAAGTATGGATTTTCCCGGCAGAGCTTCCAGCTGCAAATGGATTTGAAGGCCCCTATCTGTCCTGTCTGTCTGCTTTTATCTGTTTTTAAAACGGGTGTGTGTGCAGCATCACTAGCCCCTACCCCTCTCCACTTGTCATTGGCCACTTCATCCGCTTCCACTTGATTGGGGGAATGAAATGAAGTGTCATCATGATGAGGTCTGTTTATGATACAGAGAACCCACCCCTGTCAACTTTACACACAATCTATATTTGCTTAAAAAACATATTTGCACAGGTACATATTTGTTTAAAATTACATGCACCCTTCACATATCACAGGAGGTATCCCCTGTTCAAACTCTGCTCTTCCTGGGGGCTTGGGTTCAAAAATGGCACATATTTCACTTTTTAACTGGTTTCGCAATATCGGACATTACCCCAAATTTATACATATGTGCGCAAGGAGTATGGACATTAGTTGATGAAATGTCAGATTTTTCACATGCACTCATTTTGAGTAATATCCTCTTTTCCGCTAAAACCCCCCTGAACATACCACCGGGTCCTAACACGTCTTAAAATGTGGGCAGAAAAATCACAAGAATTATGGTGTCATTTAAATAATTTTCACAAGTCCGTACTATGAGTTATTCATCTTTTTAGAGTTATGTTCTGGCCCCAAAGGGGTGTGGTTTCCCCCCAGCACAAGGTTGAATTTCTGGTTTTTCCAGTTCTGCCAAGCCAGCTTGCTCTCAGAGGCAGTGCTCGTCCCCTGTCCTTCCAGGAGGAAGCTCCATTTACGACTCCCGCCAATAAAACATTTGCCTGAGTCAGGACAGGGCTTTGTTCAGAGCTCCTGTATTCTGTGGGGGCTCCCCTTAATTCAATTATCAGAGAGATGGCATATCCTTAGTGTGGCCAGCAAAAGGCAGATAGGCCTGGGAACACAGCTGTGACTCAAGTTTCACTCCTGATGGGGGGTAGTTGCCAGGCAAAATTGGAATCTCTTTAAGCCAGTTTTTAGCTACATGTCATTTCTGTTACCCAGTTTAAGTCAAGGCAATGTTTACATATGCAGCTAGGATGCTGATTCTAAGTTTAAAACTATGACATTTAAACAATTGAAACCTATATGACACTCAAAAGTAGGTCACTCATTTCTTTTAAACATTTAGATTTTTAGTGTCTTTCAGTCCAAATTTACTTAAACTGCTGAAATCCACAGCTCAGCCAGTCTTGTTATAAACCTTCAAGTCACTTCAGAATATAACTTTACATTGGATCCACCTCTCAGTAAGTCTTTCTTTGGCTTGCTTTGGGTTCATTTATTCAGTTTTATACAAAAAGTAAAATCTGGTGTTGTTTTAAAACGCCGGCTTTTTGATAGTGGTGAGTACTGGTACTGCACCCCTTTTTGGGATTTAAGAAAATGAATTCCCAACAGTTATGGGTTTGCTTTTGGCAATCAGCATTGCCATTCCCAATGGTTTCAGACTACTGTGTGGTTAGTCCAATGGTGGTTTTAGGCAGTGTCCTTCTGTGCCCATAACATCGGCAAAAATATGTGGCAGCCTATTCTTCATGCACTTCCCTGGGCATTTTCTGGGAAGCTCTGGTCATCATGATGTTTTCCATGTCAGTACTGCACAGTTTTGAGGTAGGGCTTGGATGCGTGGATAAAAACATCCCACAACATTGTCTGGGACATGTGCAAGGGTGAATTTTCATAGGAAAATACCTTGGATTGCTCAAAGAAGCACTTTTTTAATGTCCGGCTGCCCGGACTGTGTTAGCGAATAAGGACCCATGTTTACGTCGCGGACACGTTCGTGAATGGGACAGGTGTCCGTAGGATACCAAATGTGTGGGTTTGGGTGTACACATGCGTACGGTTGTTCTACGATAGTGTTTGTGTCCCCGAACTAATTAAAAGTGTGACACACATGCGGCAGACAGTTACGGACAGTCGCAATGTTTGTAGGACCCAATGGTGTGACACGCATGCGTGCGGGTGTTCTACGGACAGAGTTCAGGTCCCTGACCAAATTAAATGTGTGTCACAACTTTGCATTCAGGCGGACAGGCTATGTGTTCTACGGACATATTCATTGTGGTTATGGACAATGCGAACATAGAGTATGTTCTAAGGACACTTTATTGTGAATAGTTGCGTACAAGCAGACGGATTTAGTGTCTTGCAGACACCTCCATTTTGATTGCGGTCAGTACGAACAGGCATAGGGCCTCATTATGAGTATGGAGGCAGCCATGCCCTTCATACTGCCTCCATACATGGATGCCTCCATACCGGTCACCAATACCGGGTTCTGTGAATGAGGAATTACCGGGTCATTCCGACCTTGGAGAACCCAGTAATTCCTCATGCACAAAACCATTCCCCATTCCGATTTGAGCCCCCTAGGGCTCAATGGGAATGGAGATGGAGCTAATAACGGGCCGTTGAAAATGGGCCCGTTATTAGCTCCTTGGTCCCCTCGCGGACCCAAAAAGGATGTGTGGTTTTACCAGATGCCTGTTCCGTGTCCCGCTAGGGGACCTCGTAATCAGGCATCCTGTAATGAACGGTGCCGGTCCTATACCGGCACCGTTCATTACGGGACCGCCAGTGTCGTAATGAGGCCCATAGTGTCCTTGAGACGCTCCCATTTTGGTTAATTGCAGACAGGCAGACATCTTATGTGTACTAAGGAAACCTTAATTTTGATTGAGGACAGTGCGAACACGCATAATATCCATAAAACACCCCCATTTTGGTATATTGCGGACATCCCGGACACCCGAGCTGTCTGCGGACACCATAACTGCCTTTTTTTAAAAAGCAAGACACAGATGAATACAGTAACCGCACACATAATATATTATTATGTATACAAATATAAAAATTATGGAATAGAGGGGGAAGCAGAAATTGATACAAATACAGGGGAATTAGGGATTTGTACATGTTGGATGGTAGGGGAGGAAGGGAATGAAGTCTCATTATAATGTTTTTCTTGCTGGGGAGTTTTTGGGGATGGTTGGCTGGGACATGGTCCTGTACAAAGTTTTTTAAAAGAATGAAATTTGTCATTAATAGATCAATTTTTTGCTCTACAAGCTGCAGATGATTTTCCAAGGTGTCTGTTTCTGTATTATTCTTATTGTCTGCATGGTCTGTTAAAAAAATATATATGTTAAGTACACATAAAATAATGGTTATTAATTGGTTTATTTGGAGAAGTGTAGTGTCTACCATTAGTATACCTGTTTTCACTCATTTCGCCCCACAGAATATGTTCTTATAGCTATTCCAAAGTACTAGACATGTCTGTGTAAATATATATATATATATATATATATGTATATATATATATATATATTTATCAGTGTACCCTAATAAAGTTTATAAATATATGAAATTCATTTAGTGTACTTACCAGTTTCTTTTTTAGTTTTGCTGTTACTGCTGCGTAGGTGTGCTGTTGATTTTTGCTGTGCACTTTCTGTGAGGTAATTCTGCTGGAGGCATATGTTATTTTATTTTGGTGTGTTCTATTATGTTGCATATGCTATGTAATTGGTCTGTTGGTGTCTTACATATACAGCTTACACTTCTTATTTATTATTGAATGTAATTTATTTATATACTGCGCTTTGAACATGTTCAGTGCTTTTATTGTATGATACAACACTGTAAGATACTGTCACGCGCCTGCCCTCCTGGCGCTTGTGGTATTCATGGCTATTGCGTGATCATTGAATTGCCTAGCACATTTCCTACGTCCTTACCTTGACGGTCTAGTGTTCCGACCACTCTCTCTCTGTTTCCTACTTCAGCTCCGCCCTCTCTTTCGGATGCGCGTTGCAACCCCTGGAGTACGCTTTCACTTTGGGTTAACACTCCTCAGTTTTCCATTTGCAGCTGCTGCTGCCTTCTTTCCTTCCTCTTTTTATCCTGCTCTGGCCCTCTTTCCCTTTCGCTGCTTTGCCCTCCACCCTTATCTGTTCTTCTGTTCTCTCGCCGACCCTGCCGCGGTGCCTTTCGTATTGTTATGCTCACCTCTTTATTGTTCCTGTTGTTCTGGACACTTACCTTGTTTTTCTCTCCTGCTGTGTTCCGCTACTCCGCCGATCCTTCGAGAGCTCAGTTTCTAACGGCGTTCCGTTCCTTTCCGCAGTTCTCAGAGGAACAGGTTTTCTTTCCGGACACTTACCTTGTTTACCTCTCCTGCTGTACCATGATACTCTGCCTATTCCGCAAAGGCTTTGTTTGTAACTGTGCTTCGTTCCTTCTGCGATTCCCAGTGGAACACCAAAGGACTTCCTACAAGAGATTTTTTTTTTTTTTTTTTTTTTTTAAGCCACTGGCTTTTTTCCTCTTGTTACTGGCATTCACGGAGGAGGGTCCTGTGTTCTCCAACCTTGCCCGGCGACACAGTGGCTTAATTCCATGGAAAGCTGTATCTCTACCAGAAAAAGAAGACCTACAGAAGGAAAAGAGATAAGAAGCCTGTGTTCTCTTGGAAAGAATCAGGTGAGGAGAAGGAGGAGTGGGATTTAACAGATTTAGAGGATTCCATTGCCGAAAGGCTCATCACTCCTGACAGATACCCCCTGAGTTTTTGGATATTGTTGTTGTTGACCGAGTCCGTCCGCAGACATGTGCGTGGTCTGTGGACCTCAGAACCACTAGCGTGGGGCGGGGGGGTCAGTATGTTCTATGCTACATGTATATAAACTAAGGGAATTCTACAAAACACCTATAAATTCATGCTATATATATATATATATATATATATATATATATATATATATATATATATATATATTCAGTGAAAACATTTTGAAAAAGGGACATTATGGTTAAGTTGCGCTCCTAAAAACCTATGAAATTCAGTGAAAAAACTTTGTTAAAGGGGTATTATGGTTAAGTTGAGCTACTAAAAACCTATGAAATTCAGTGAAAAAACTTTGTTAAATAAAGGGACATTATGGTTAAGTTGTGCTACTAAAAACCGTTATGGTTACAAGTAAAACCGAAAAAAAACCTAAATTCACCATTTATGGTAAGCTAAGCAACCATAACTTGCGCCACCACTGTGCACTGCTAAGACTAACACCCAGGACATCAAAGATGGCATCACAAATGTCATTGATGACATCACTGATGACATCACATGTGCATTTACTTTTCATCAAAAGTCTGTACAAGGGATTCTTATTATAATGTTGACAAAAAAGTGTCAAGGATCATTGGAATAAATATCATGAGCTACATAGTGCACTGAACAATGCATTCATATAACTAGCATTCTATTATGAAGTTCTTTCCAGTTTACTAAGCTACTTATGTAGAAACATAGCCATTGTGTGCAGCATACATGATGGAAGTGCAAAATGTATAATCTTGTCATGTTTAATAGTGAAATGATGAATTATTTCTTATTAGAGTTTTGCGTACTGTGAAACATGTAATAAGTAGCTAATAAGACCCACTTACTACATAATTGCATTATTACAGACAAAACACAAAGAGACAACAACACATACAAATATGAGCATATACAGGGAAAGTGAAGTCCGCAAAAAAGCAGCAGTACTACCGAGAGTGTTCATAACCTAACTGATTATCTTCATGCACAGACATGATTGCTCTGTTTCAAGGCTGCTACTTCCCCTATTATATGTATCACATGATTAGACTGGACCCTAAGGAAAGTAGTATGAGTACAATGTATACAAATATGAGCATATACAGGGAAAGTACAGTAATAAAAAACAGCAGAACTATCAGAAAGTGTTGATAACCTTACTGATTATCTTCATGCATAGAAAGGATTGCTGTCTTTCAAGCCTGTGTCTTCCCCTATGTATATGTTTCATATGATATGACTGAACCCTAAGGGAATTACTGTAAGAACATATTTGAAGGATAAGTCTTAAAATATAGTACCTTTTTGAATTTTTAGTTTCTGACTGTTACTGAAGAAAACCATGTGGCCTAGATATACCAGTAAAGGCAAAAAGAGGGAGCCAGACATGTGGTGTCATCAGTGATGTCATCAATGACATTTGTGATGTCATCTTTGATGTCCTGGGTGTTAGTCTTAGCAGTACATGGTGGTGGTGCACGTTTTGGTTGCTTAGCTTACCATAACTGCCGAATTTCAGGGTTTTTGCGGTTTTACTTGCTTTAGTAGCACAACTTAACCATAACGTCCCTTTAACAAGGTTTCTTTCACTGAATTTCATAGGATTTTAGTAGCAAAACTTAACCATAACGTCCCTTTAGCAAAGTTGCTCACTGTATAAATATATATATATATATTTATATATATATATATACATATATATATATAAATATATATATATATAAGCATAATAAGCAAAACCAAAATGTACATCTCAGTATATGTTCCTGTATTTTTACACGAAGTTGAAAATTGGATTTTGTTCCATTCTGACCTTTGCACAAAATGTGAATGTGTATATATGAAAAGGGAGTCTGGTTTTAATGAGCAATCTCATTCTGATGCCATTGTAAAGATGGTTGCCAGTCAAGCAGCCAATTTGGCCCAGTGAAAGGTGTGAGATAAATGTGCAGTATCCGTTAGAGAATATAGTTTCTGCACCCTTTTATAGAACAGAATTATTTAAAATTGAGCATGCCTAAATTGCCTAATAAAATGGCAAATCCAGTGTATTAGTAATGTGGTGCTATAATGATGCAATGTTTTTGTCCAAAAACCAATGTATGTGACAGCACAGAAAGTACTCTGGTGGCATGATTAACACTGCAGGTCCAATAAGGCGAGCTGTCACAATATTTTATCTCACAAGCAGCAAGAGCCTTAGATCCATTTGTATGTGCCAAATAGTTCAGTACAAGACATAGAAAAGATAGCCCAGATCAAGTCGCGCGAGTTGCCCTGAGGACGCTGTACCAACAGGTAGAACAGACCTGAAAAGGATGGATTGTGAGTTACTTCAATGAAACCTGTCAATCTCGCCGCCCTCAACTGGAGAATTCACCTGCGTGGCAGCATGACAAGCTCCTCTGAGGGAATGCTATTTCTACTTTGAAAAGAATGCATTTGCTCTTCGAAAAGATTCACAGGTCGCAGTTTCTCTGGGGACTGAAAGGTCCACAGGGCTAGCAAAGGGCAGGCACTGGTTAAAGGGCACGTTTGCAGACAGTCTGGGACACATCCAATGTTTGCTTTCATACGAATCTTATATTTCTAGGCTGTACACTCCGCTGAATTCACAGAGCGGCTCTCATTGTGGACACTACATCAGCAATCGGAACCACCAAAAGCAAACATTTCTGACAGTTAGGTAACTTAATCCACCACGCTATATATTGCATCAGGTGATTTCATTAATGTTTTTGAAAGTATTTATTTCTGTGCAATGCCTTACATATGTAACGGCAATAAGCAGTGGCCGAGTGTAAAAAATAAAGTAGTGAAACTATGTTTCCATTGTCCAATCCCCTTCTACTCCCACTCCATCCTTGCTCCCCACCGACCCTATTCTTAAACCCCAACAATTTAAACACCATACCTTCCTTTGCTCCACTCCCCCCACACTGCTGTGTTTAAAACAGTAGTGTTTATACCTATGAAACACAAAGAAATAAAATGCATTGAAATAACCACCATTAGTAAGTCATTGTCCAAAACCCTCCCCATTCCGATCACCCGCCGTTCACACCTCTTAATGGAGACACCTACGGCTATAGCCAAACACCCCTCGCCCATACATACTGGGCCTCATTACGACTCAGGCGGTAAGGGTTTTACGGCGGCGTGAACAGCGCCGACCCTTACCGCCTGAGTACGAGGTCCCTTAGCGCCATGGAGGTTTTAACACCTGCTTTTAGCAGGTGTTAAAATCCATGGCGCTAAGGGACCATGGAGTTAATTACGCCACCGTAATTTACGGTGGCGTAATTAACGCCTTCCCCACTCCCATTATGCCCTATGGGGCAAAATGGGAATGGGGAAGGGTAAATGGGAAAATGGGGATTTACCGCCCCGCCAAGGTTGGAATGGGGCGGTAAATCCGCCAACCACCATGGCGTAAACGTAGTTTACGCCATGGTGGTAAAGTCACGGCCCAGGCGGTAACTTACCGCCTGGGTCGTAATGAGGCCCACTGTGTCTGCAGCAATCCATGATTAATGGCAGAAGATCAGTGCCCAGCAGGGAATTTGCTCGGCAATGATCGTTATATCCCAGGCAGTCTATACAATTGAACAGCATAGCATGGTGTGACACTGGTGTATTACCGGCAGCGCCCAGTAGGGGAGAAGTTAATAGACTAATGAAGGGGTCCTTCACTACAGTCCTGGAAAGGTGCCCCAGGTCAAATAAAGTAAGGGAACGATGACTGACTTACCCAGTAAGGGAACGTTGTACCCTTTAGTTCCCGCCCACTTTGACCGCTAGCATTAGATACAGAATAGGGCCAATTTATAATTGCCTCGGACACAGGTTATGTGCCACAAAGCGTGTCATGTATTCTGCACCTTCCTTTTTCTTGCACGCAAATCCTTCATTCTTTAAAACGATGCGCCCACAAGCATGAGCATTTCTACTTCAAGCAGGAAAATGCTGCTTTGTGGGTGGACCTCTGATATGCATAAACAAAAGTAGGCCCACCTCATAAGAAGCACGTCCACGTTTGTCCGTATAAAACAAGTTTATTGTACAAACGACCGGGAGGGGCTAGATGATGCTGCAGAGTCAAACTAACGTAGTGACCTCGAACCACATACGTTTACAGATTTTATACATTTTGCAACAGTTAAAACACTCCCACATATTTCATTACAAAGTCATCCCACATACATGATTGGTCAAACCTATGGATAGAAACCTAATCTCCTTTAGTTTCCATACTCTCATTGGACAGATGAGGAAGAGCTGACACCACTGCCAAATTGGCACAATAACAGTAGGGGTGTCAGAAGTAACCGGGAAGGAGGTGTGTGTTTTGGAACAGGGGGAAACCTGCCAGCGTGTCAGAAATACTGGCTCAAAGAGAGGTTGGGCCTGCAGTCTGATTGAACCCAACGGTTGCACGACCAAGGGGCGCAAAAAAGAGGAGCACAGAGAATCCAAAGCCGGGGAGACTGCTGCGAGGGTCTCCATCATCTATGGATGGGGTGGTAAGGAGTATTGGTGGACTCCGGTGGGCCCGCGCTCCTAGTCCATCACGGGCAGCTGCCAACAGGGAGGAGTGAACAGAAGGCCCGTGCGCTGAACCTCCAGAGCCTGCATCAGTGCGGAGGCAGCAGAATAGAAAAGCGGGGGAATCTGCTGCCGCTCAAACCAGGCACAATACGACCAGCACACGAGGGGAGGCGCCACCCTCCATGCATGGGCCATTGCATTCAATAACAAGGGGGTGAGGGCCTGGGGGCACAAAGAGAAAGCGGCTTGTTAGGGCCCTCCCGAAGATGAATTTTGGAGATCGCATCCTGCCCCCGACGGCCCCGGGAAGAAGAGACTGGACCCCCCCATTATGAGAGTGACTGGGCACCAGAGCACACCCAGGGAGCTAGGACCAGCCACACCACAGCCCGAGCTGGGGAGAGCAGCTAAAGTTGCACTACAGGTTGTGAAGCCAACACAAAGTACAGATGTGATCATTACAAGAGTGGGAAGGGCAAGCACAGGTCCCTGGAGCTCACTGGGGCCTGAACTCAGGCCACTGCGCTTCCACCAAAGAGGAGCACCAGGGAGATCAGTACTCCCAAAACAATAGGTGAAGAGCCCGGAACAAGGTGGTGAAAATGTGGAAAAGAGGTTAGGAGCGCCACCAATGCTGTGGCCCACAAGGGTACGATCAACAGAGGAGGGGGAGGGGCCACTCCCCATACAAGGGTCACCAGTAGCAATAGCGAAGGAGAAGAGGGTTGGTGGCACAGTGTGAAGGGTCCAGGGAACAGTCCTTGAGGAGAGGAGGTTCATGGAACAACACACGCCACTGGACGCCCCAGGAACAGGAAACTTGGCCCCTCATAGAGGGCGTAAGAGAATAACCACCAGCAGACGCCCGGGCAGACGGACCCTGCTCTACTATAGACTTAACAGAGCTGAACAACAAATAGGTCAACATAGGGTCCCAGGAAGAAAAGGAGGGATGGCCAGCACTAGGCATACTGACGAGAGGGCTGGCAGCCATGTAAAAGTTCTGAAGGAGAGAGGACATGCAGCCTACAGACGCCCATAAATGAATGCCGTAAATGGCTGATGTCACTATGAAGGAGGACATTGTAGGTGTTATGGCTGAGATAAGAGCCCTACGGTTGGACATTCAAATGTCCATTGCAGAATTGCGAGGGAAAATGGAGAGAATGGAGGGAAAGTTGGAGAACCTCGAGCACAACCACCTAAATGCCGCCTGGTGGAGATGAAACTGAACACCAGAATGACAGACATTGAGCTGAGAGATGAAGAGTTTGCCCTAAAGCTAGATGATCTGGAGAATAGAGTGCAGAGAATGAACAAACGCATAGTAGGACTGGTGGATGCAGATGGAGAAACCCCAGTCCAGGTTGAGAAGAAAGTGCAGGACATTGTGAACCTCCTCTATCAGGCGGAGGGAGGAAAAACAGTGAATATCGAAAGAGCCCAGAGAGGAGGAAGAGCATTTAGTGGTGCCCCACACTCTGCAGTAGTGAAATTCCTCCATTTGGAAACGAAAACCAAAGTCCTTCTCAGAGCAAAACAGCTACAGGAAATAGACTACCAGGGGTTCAAGGTTAGATTGATCCAGGACTTGTCGAGCTTTACCTTGGGGCGTAGGAGAGATTGCAGGCCACTCACGACTTGGCTCACGGACAAAGGGATCAGATATACATGGGCGTAACCCTTCATAGTGTTATTCAAGGTCACAGGGGAAGAATATAGAGTCACCACAGCGGAGGAGGCAAAACAAGTGCTGTAACACCTGCAGAGAACACAGAAGCAAGAGCCCTGTCTGGCCCTCAGGGCGCCCATTCGCCCAAGACAACGCTGCCAGAGACAAGGCCACAGAGGCGCATACCAAGTAAAATGGGAAGGAAATATGTTAAATTGAGCAGTCCTTCCCCGTTGAAGCCATCCTGAGGGCAAAGGAGAGAGCGAGATATGCAGTAAAAATTACTTGAGAAGTAAAGGGGAGAGGCGGTTGGTACAAGGAGGGACCCCCACTGGGGAAGCGTTTTTTAACTAGAGGTCCTCAGCAGAAAGAGGGTGTCTCCACAAGGGGTACCATGGTTGGTGAACCCGACCTTTGTTCTTTGATGAACGTTTGGTTATTAGTTTTAAAGGGGTAAAGGGGGGGAACAGAGGGAATGGAAACTGAGAGGGGGGAGGGTAAAGGTAATAGCCCAGGTATGGTAGGGAAAATGACTAGAGCAGTGGGAACTAGCCTCCTGAGGGTGGGGACATTTAATATCAAAGGGCTGAACTCCCCTACCAAAAGGTCCTTGGTGGTGCAAGAATTTGATAGGGCAGCATTGGACGTTCCCTTTTTTCAAGAGACCAGACTGAAAGTAGGGGCGCAAAGGCCATTGAGACGGAGGAGAGTGCGGCAGACATATTGGGCTTCAGCCTCGCAGAAGAAAGGACAGGTAGGCCTCATACTACACCAGTGGCGCCTCTTGCTAAACCCGGTGGCACAATCGCTGATGGGGGAGGCTCCTATTGGGTCAGGGAAGCTGGGATGGGATGTGGGTAACACTTGCAGGTGTGTACACCACCAATGAGCGCCAGAGTGCATTCAACGTGGAGGCCTTGTCCGTGATAATAGCTAGGTGCAGAGGGGTGGTTATATTAGGGGGAGACTTTAACTCCTGGGCTGAAGTCCAGAAGGATAGACAAGTGACCAGATTTGATCCCAGGGAGCAGCTGCCGGGATGGGGAGACAAATTCAGTAAAAGTCTAAAAGTCAGGGACACCTTTTTATCAGGCACTCATGCAACTTTCACTAGGATAGACTACCTGCTAGTAGGCAGGGAGCACAAGTCGTGATAAGTAGGCAGCTCAATCCGACTGGTTGGCTGGTCAAACCACGATATGGTTATCATGGACCTCCACGTAGGAGGCATGAGCAGAGGGGACTCAAAGGGGCGCTTCAATGAATACCTGTGGCGAGACAAGCTCTTTGCCCAACAACTGATGGGAGCCCTAGAGAAATATATCCAGATAAATGACAATGGGGAAGTAGGGAAGACCACACTCTGTGATGCAGGGAAGGCTACTTGGAGGGGGATCCTGATAATGGAGGGAGCCAGGAAGAAACGGGAACGGGGTTGCAAGAGGAGATGATTTGGATGGAAATTGGGGGTGTGGAAAGTGGGCCGCACCGCCAGGGGAAGTATCAAGACAGGGAAGTATAGTCACTCAAGCAAAAGAGGGCAGAATTGAGATCGCTGGGAATAGGGGACACAGAGCGGGAAACAAAAATTTGAGAAGCAAGACTTCTATGAAAAGGGAGACAAAGCAGACAGGGTCCTTGCGTCCATGCTGAGGGCACAAAGGGCAGACAGATGGGTGGACTGTATTCAAGGGGAGGGACGACATTGGGCTACAACCCCGGGGGAGGTGGCAAACCACTTTGCCAAGTACTATGAGGATCTCTACAAAGGTGAGGGCATTCCTAGAGAACCCCTTCACTTCCAAAGAAATAAAGGCAGCTATAAAAAGACTAAAAATAACCTATCATATCATATCTATATCTATCATATATACCAGCAGGAGGGGCTGCAGGAGAGGGTGGCTACAAGATGGGGTTTACAAGAAATTTGCAGGGATGCTAGCCCCCCAGCTGGCTAAGCTATTTAATCATATCCAAGAAATCGGGCAAAGCCCCCACCCATTTGAAAGAGCACTTATCGTAGTCATCCCCAAAAGTGGAAAGGACCCAGCTGATTGCAAATCATATTGCCCCATTTCCCTGTTAAATGTGGACGTAACGGTGTACACCAGGGCCTTGGCCACCCGGATGGAGGAAATCTTGCCCCACTTAATTTACCCGGATCAGGTGGGTGTTTCGTTAAGGGGAGACGGAGAAGATGCCATGCATAAAACCCTCAATATCATGGAGCATTCTAGGGGGGTAATCATATCTTGCTCAGCTTGGACTCAGAGAAAGCCTTTGATTGGGTGGAATGGGGGTTTCTCCTGGCCACATTCGAGGACTGAGAGTTTGGGAATATCTTCTTGACCGGGATCCGGGTGATATAGAACACCACCACAGCTAGGGTAGTAGGCAACAGGAAAACCTGGAGGGAATTCTGCCTGAGGAGATGAACCAGACAGGGCTGCCCACTCTCACCCCTCCTGTACACCATCACCATAAAGGAGTATAGGCGATGGGCGGGTCTGAAGGTCAACATAGAAAAATCCACTTAGTTCCCCTCTAGAAGCCCGCTGGAGACACTGAGGAACGACTTACTCAATCTGGGAATCCTGATAGGATCCAATACGCTCAAATACCTGGGATGAACATCACGAGGGACACCAAGGACCTTTACATGGCAAATTCCCCCTCCACCCCTCCTGGCTAAGCTAACTGCTGAACTGGACAGGTGGGGGAAACTGACAATCTTTTGGCCAGTTAATCTCAATGCTGTCAAAATGGCAATCCTCCCCAGAACCCTCTACTTTTACCAGATGTCGCCCATAGCCATGCCGGCAGATCATTTTACTGAACTAAAGGACCAAATCAACAAATTTCTATGGCAAGGGAAAAAACAGAGGATAGCATACAACACTTTGATATGCGACAAGGGGGAGGGGGAATTGGCCTTCCATACTTCTATGCATACTACCGAGCAGCACAGTTCAGAACTGGTTCCCCACCTCAGAGTGGAGAAGGATAGGCAGTGGGTGAAAATAGAAAATTACCCATTGAGACCAGTGTCACTAGGTGAGTAGCATTGGACACTGATGTCAGCATTCCATGCAAAGCCTTAAACCATAGAATACTGGGCCCGCTCTTAAAGTTGTGGTGCAACAAACATGAAATGAAGGGACTCACAGCATGGCCCTGCCCTATGAGCCACCTTTGCCCCCCCAATTAGAAACAAAATTCAAGACCCCCAGTGTTTCCAGAAGTGGTTCGAAGCGGGTCAAAATAAGACCCCTACCAGTCTTTCATTACCTGCAGCTGAGGGGGGTTCTGATGGCCCCAAAATGGAGGGTCAGCCTACAAAGGGAACTTTCTCCACTGGAAAGTATATTGAGCAGCTCCCCATCAACAAGGGCCCTCATCTCTCAAATGTACAGAGCCCTGTTGAAGAAAGAGACAAACACAAATGAAGCACTAAGGAAAAGGTGGGAAAAGGATCTGGGGAGACCTCTTCATTATGATCTCTGGAATCGCCTCTGCAACAACACCCATAGAAATTCCTTCCATCTCATGTCAAAACAAACTACACAGTCCCCTAAAACTCCTCCACAGAAGGCATCATGACCCTATTCGCCTTTCCAAGATGTTTCAGGGGTCGAGTCCACTGTGCTGCAGATGGTGTGGACAACAAGTGGACTACTTCCACATGAGGACATTGGCCCTCATTACAAGTCAGGCGGTGGACCATGGTGCTATTAGCACCATGGTCCATGCCGGATTCCGCCATGGTGGATGGCGGAATTACCGCCCCATTCCAAGGTGAGTGGGGCGGTAATTCCCCATTCACCATTTGCCCTTCCCCATTCCCATTTTTGCCACATAGGGCATAATGGGGATGGGGAAGGCGCTAATTACGGCACCGGAAATTACTGTGCCGTAATTTGCACCAAGGTCGCTTAGCGCCTTGGACTTTTTTGCAGGCGTTAAAGTGTGAATCAGGCGTTAAGGGTTAACGGCGCCGACGCCGCCGTTAAACCCTTAACACCTGACTTGTAATGAGGGCCATTGTGTCAGAATGTGCAAAGTTTAGGAAGGAGGTTCTGGCCTGGGTTAAAGGCATAGATGGTGTTGGAAGACTCTGTGATCCTTGGCTAGAACTATTCGGGCTGGAGGAAATAGAAGGGCAATGGTCACGTTTGCCGCACTTGCCATATTTCCGCCTGCTAGCAGCAAGGGTGTGCCTTATGATAAGCTGGAAGGTGGCCCCTCTGCCATCGGAAAGAATGTGGGCCCAAAAGGTCAAAGAAATCTATGAGATGGAAAACATTCACATGGGTGCTACATGACCTCTCACCTGGTAGATAAATGGAGTGGTCTCCCTTCTTCAATGCGTATGGATAAAGGTTGCCCACGTTCCACTATGGAGCTTTTGCCCAATCACCCGAGCTCCACAAACTTTAATTTGGACAGCTGATCCGTTTCTGGAGGAGTGTGGTGGGTCTACAAGGGGAAAAGGGGTTTCACATTTTACGGTTTACTAAAAAGTTGAAAATTCAAGCTGAGGAGCAGAGTGCAGAAATGTAAATGATACGATGTTATGTGAAATGTGTTCACCCTGAAGATGGCATCCATAAATAAATAAATAATTTAAAAAAGATTGATATTGATATTGAGATTTTATTTCTATCGTGCTCGTACACAAGTGTTTCCTTTCCTTTCCACAATAGTACCAAATAGTAAAAACCCAAGCCTAGCCATAGCTGTTATCGCAGCTACTTGCTGCCTTCCCTCAGACTGTACCCTCACTCAACTGGGTTTCCCGGTCACACAGAGTTTATCTTGCCACCCCAGGATTTTGGATTTGCACACTCTCTAGCTATGAGGGTACTTGCGGCATACAAGTTCATGAATTTACCATGTACCCCTTGTTCCCCAACTGTCCCAGACACATGTCCCTAAAGACCCCCATGTATGTATGTATCTTCATGTACGTTCAAGACTACTGCGTCCGCTCACAAAGGTTTCTCCATGTGCAAATATCCTTTCTAGTGTGCGTTTATGAAGCACCTTGATACCCATCTTTTAGGCACTATGTGGCATGCCACATACATATATTGTTTTGCTGTTGCATCAGCAGGATTGACTTTATGTTGCTGTGCACGTGTGAATCTAAAATGTATCAACTAAACACAAAGTAACACTAATAGAAACACTTATCATCTTATCATATTCTCATTAAATACAATTGATACATGCTAAGTTGCAACATCACGCCAACCTCGCTGTCACCCCAGTCACCAATATGGCATGTGCAACGTGAACCCCTCTTTCCCATTGGGGACTTTATCAACTACCCCAACATTCTCCCCTTTAGTTGATACAGTAACTAATCAACCAATTTCTTTCTCTTTAAACCCATTTTCTTGGGGACATAAGGCCCTACAACCACCTCTCATGATAGCCCCACTATGGGCATACTCCGCTGCTGAACAAACCCAACTCCCCCCCCCCCATCATTTCTGCAATCTATCTGCTGCTCCACACAATCATCCCAATCTGGTGCAGGACGCAAGACAGCTTCAGTCTGAGTACCCATGTGATATGAAAGGATAGTGATTCTATCCTTGGACAGGGTCACAGTCATCATAGCAGCTGCTTTCAGTAGCTTAGAACAGCATCGCAAGAGCATTTTAGTCAAGAACAAAAGATAATGAGAAAAAAGAAAATAATTGGCATTAAGTTCTTGACCGCTAAGCTCATCTAAGAAGGTACACAAGAAAAAAGAAAGTGCAGCCAAAGGTCATTTGTAATTCATGCTTTGTTCTCCTTGACCACTCTAATCGTGTGCAATTGGACAATTGTCTGAGTCAAAATTCTGATCTCTGAATCATTAGGAGGTCCAAATGTGCAACACAAGCTCCCAGTTTCCTGACACACCCCTCCCTCCATAGCTGTCAAGAGGTCAAAGATGTACCTTTTTTGTCGGGCTATGAGCCTCAAGGCCCGCAATTGTTCTTTGATTGCACTCAAATCTGACTCAGAGGAATTCACAAACAATAAGAGTTTGTAGCAGGTTACATGGAGCCACGTCGTATTCATGATAGCTTGAACACTAGGGGCCAAGAGAGAAGAAAAGAACATCTCAGTTCAACTGAACATCTGGTACTGGTCAGGGGTGTCCATCAGAGATTTTGTAGATGTTGAGGATATGTATTTGGAGCGTCTCCTCCGACTCAATGGTTCCACTTATTTACAATCATGCTAAGTCATTGATTTTCCATATACGTTGACACCTGGGGCACAACGGGCACGGTATGAAAGGGGGCACGTATGTGGCTTTGGGTATTGGATGGGCGAGTACCAAATGTTCCAATGGGATGTCAATGATAGGCACATGCAGCGTAGTGAGACTGCACACACCTCGCCAGGCTGAAGTTAATTGTCTGTACGCAAACCGCCACACAACCAAAACACATAAAAAAGTGCAGATATACCTCCAGCCAGATCAGCAAAGCGAAGCGTGCAGCTGCAGTTCCTATTTGTGCCAATAGGCACTGTGCCATCGCCCTTAAAACACAGAGAAAAATGTGTGAGTAACTGGATCTTCACATACTGGGGGGCACTGGGGTAACAGTGTACAGGGTGATGTCCTAACAGGTAATGTTTTATCACAAAGAGGACAGCAAGACTCAACTGTGTATAATTCTTCTATGAGGCAGTAGATCTTCCACATAACAAAAAAACAAAAAGTGGCTTGGGGGTAACAAGGTTATTGTCGAAGACAGAAGGAAAGATCCATTTTCGCAGTGTCCCTGCCGGTCCCAAAATGTTACTAGAATGCGCTGATGGGCCGCTTATCTAAGAGAGACAGGAAAAGAAGGTAAAGAGAAATAATTTTTGAATAAACTCACAACCTTGTGATTGTTCTAACCTTGTCTGTCCCAAGTCACTAACACCCTAATGGGTGAAGGTATGGAAAAGAGTGTTATAAAAGTAACACCTATGGCAAAATCTCAACCTTCGACTCTGGGTACTCAGCAATTTAAAATCCTGTAGACAAACTGAGTAGTCCTAAGGTAACTTAGGTTAAGATCATATAGCCCAAACAAAAGAAGGTTATGCCGAAAAAAGTGGCACTGCCTGTTTGGACAGACATTTAGAAAGAAGACAAATTACAAACCCACACTTTCTGTCCTAAAGTGCTTAGTACAAGACAGAGTGTGGGTGAGTTAAAAAAGGTTGTTTAGAGTGTAGGTAGGTTTATTTTCACCTCCACCATGTCAAAACCACTGTCTACCAGTTTCAGTGGTACCGATGTGGATATGACCACTTTCTTCAGGACAGTCTTCTAAAAACTCTGGTATGATCAGACATTCAATCACTACCATTAGTATGGGGAATATACCTTACCCCACTTCTTATATCCTTGGACTAGGAAGTTCAAGAGAGGAACCTTCCATGTATCATTAATGAGGATAGGTGATTAGGTATAACTGGATCTTAACCGGTTTCTCTAGCTCCTTGAGCCATGACAGATATTTCACATGCTTATTCCAGAAATTTCAATACATTTGGGTAATTTGTGCCACCCCTTCTTCTGAGAATCCCCTCATTCCTCTTTCTTTGCAACTCTTCACCCCTTGCACCCATCGATTATAAACAATAATGGCCCCCTATAAATTCAACTGGACTCTTTGCGTACAGTGTATTTTCTTTTGCTCTTTACGATCTATGGGGCGGAGAAGGGGAGAAGGAGACTGCGGAGGGGTTGGCTAGTTCCCTGCAGATTTTGAAAAGTTCAACCGAGTTATTGTACACGCCTGAGACCTGTGCCTTAATGTGGGCTCTTTTCTTTGCAGGGATGGTGAGTCTGTATTGCCTATGGAGCAGGCGCCAGGCCAGTTTGTCAGAGGATGAGCAAGAGGTTTGCCACTTCTCTTCTGCTGCCCTGCAAATTCATTTGAGGGCTGCAAGTTCAGTGTAGTACCAAGTGTTGGTACCTCACTTAGCTATTCACTTTAATTATACTTCACAGTCTTACACAAAAGACAGCATATTATCAAAAACACAATGTCGCCCCAAATCCTCTTTACTTCTTCATCTCTTTTACAACATTTTCTAATAAAATGTTGTCTTTTTCCAGCTACTGAAAGATACCCTTCACTACTTCTACTAACCAAGAATAGAAATGAACAAACTTGGTAAAAATATTCGTTCTGAAAGGCGAGGGCTCTGTCCACGCAGTCAATACGAATGAAGGGTGCCATGGGTATACTCCAGAAAGGTATGTGTGGACTTACTTTAAAGATGCCACCTCACTCCTCAGTGAGGACTTCAGCCAATCAGACAAGCAAACCAAAGGGCATCAGAGCAAACATCACAAAAGACATGCTGCTGGGGATACCACCTCACACCTCTTAAAATAATAAACGAAGTAAAAATATAAAACAGGATTTACACCATGAAATGGTTCATTCACTCCTCCAAAGCACTCACCCTTTCAACCTTCCTAACTGTGTCTGACTCCACACATACCCACCTACTTTACCCTTACTAAAAGCCTCAACTCAAACAAAAATCAAAGAAAACCCCTGTTTTTCCCCTATTACCCTCTTTCTTTACCCACCAAATTACACTCACATAAAAATGATCTCCAAAATCCTCCAAAGTGGTCTTCCTTCAATTCACCCTGCACAGCTGGACCGCCGCAACATGACTTTGGGGAGCAGACAGGATGTTAACCAATATGGTGCCTGTAGACCTCTCCTTTTATCAAGCATGGAAGACTTTTTCCTGCATAGAGGCCCGCAGCCAATTTGTGCTGACAGGAAACCCCCAATGTCCTGGAAAGACCGGGGTACCTTTGGGTGACCCTCCGATCTACATACCAAAAGTAATCCCACCTCTTGATATGATATGATATGATATGATATGGCATTTATAACGCGCCTATACACAAGTGTTTCAAGGTGCAACGCGGCCAGGGAGGGGAAAAAAGGGAGGACGTACAGCGATCCTACTAGGCCAGGTGTCATTCAGATCGCGCAAGTGCGAGGGAAGGGGGAAGGGACAACGCAGTACATGGGAATTGGTAATAGCAATAAGTAAAGTAATGTCCAGCAAGTGGCAAGTGCAAGGGTAAGTGCATAGGTAAGTGCAGACATCAGGTGTCAAGGGCTGGGAGGGGGACTGTAGGGATACAGAAACAGCCCCCAAGTGCAGGGATTGCCAGGTGGGCAGTGATGGTGTGCCACTGGCGGTGGAGGTACCAGGGCCTAAGATCAGAGGATGCCCAGGTGTCCAGTGCAGTTCCGGTTACAGCCAGGATGTCAGCAAAGGAGAGGAGGAGAAAAATTCAGAAGCAAATGGAAAGGTTTTGAGGTGCTTCCATAATTGGAGATGGTTCTCCTCAAGTTTAAGGGAGGCAGGAAGGCTGTTCCAGAGGGAGGCACAGGCCGAAGAAAGAGATCTACTACCAACTCGCTACTTGGCAAAGCGACTGACCTTGAGGGAGTTGGAGGCGGATGAGCAAAGAGCTCGATAAGGAAGATATTTAGGAAGAAAGAGTTGAAGGTATTGAGGCCACAGGCCCCAGCAGGCCTTGTGTACGAGGCAGAGGGTTTTAAACTTAATCCTCACAGCCACTGGCAGCCATTGCAGAGATTTCAGTCCTGGAGAGATACGATCCCTGGGCTTGAGGCCAAGGACAAGTCTTGCAGTCCTGTTTTGGATGAGTTGCAGAGGGCGGAGAGGAGAAGCAGGCAGATTTAGGAAGAGGCTGTTGCAATAGTCCAGCCTAGAGAGAACCAGAGCTCTGGAGACAGCAAGCTTCTGGGGGAAGAAGAGGAAAGGAAGAATACCTCTGAGGAGGTGCAGTTGGTAATTTGACTTCTTAGAGATGTGAGGAGAGAAGGAGAGTGTGGAGTCAAAGATGACTCTGAGGTTTTTAGCCTTGCAGGTGGGAGCAGGAATAGGACCAAGTGAGGCCAGCCAGAGGAGAACTACAGGAAAGGAGGTAACAGGTGTGTCGATGAGGAGAGTCTTATGAAGTGAGTGCCCGTTTATTCGTATAGCAAGTTTATTGTACAAAATGGCCAGGAGGGGATAGATGACGCCGTAGAGTCAAACTAACCCGAGTCATCTTTAACCACACAAGTATTCACATTTTATACATTTTGCAACAGTTAAAACCCTGCCACATATTTCATTACAAAGTCATCCCCCCAACATGATTGGTCAAACCTATACAAAGAAACCAAATCTCCTATTTTACCCACACTCTCATTGGACACATTTATTTAACTTACCATACCCTTTCAACATACATTTACATCATCTCATGTTTACAGCACACCCCTTCTCTGGATCTTTCCATAGTAGTTAATTTCATTGTTACATGGTTATATATTCACACAACAAACATAAGTCACTACTGATTCCATATGATCAAGGACCTCTAACCCTATTGTGATGCACATAGTCTTTGCAAGGACACTTCAACAATATGAGGTAGGGTAGAAACAAACAGGTTCCTTTTGAACTGGAGATATGTATCTTATCTGCCCAGACTTGCTGTTATCCTCATTTCACACTGATCTATATGACTACCAATTCAGCATGCATGGATTCTAGCCACAGCCTAGTCATTCCTGAGAACCTGATTGAAACGCATAAACCATTTGTCAAATCTACCCATAAGCATTCCTTCACACCTGTTTTTTTACCTGGCCCAAAGTGACCCTAAAAGAGGGCTGGACTTTCCTGGGCAATGAATAACAGGCTCCCATGTACTTAAAAAGATTACAGTTCCTCTCCACAATAGTACCAAGTTATAATAACAAAAAAACAAGAGAATGGCCATAGCTGACCATTTGATGTTATTGCATGCTGCTCTCTGCCATCCCTCAGCCTGCAACTTCATGCAACTAGTTTTCCCGGTCACACAGAGTTTATCTCACCACCCCAGGTTTCTAGGGCTGCACAATCCCTAGCTATGAGGAGTATTGCATCATACAGATTCATGTATTTGCCATGTAACCCATGTTCCCCAACTGTCCTGGCCACATTTGCCTAAAGCCGCTGTGTATGTATGTCTGTGCATGTATGTTCAGGACTAACATGTCCCCTTATAGTGGTTACTCCAGGTGAAAATCTCCTCTCTCGCATGCACATTTGAAGCTCCTCGCTTCCCTTCTTTTAGGGGCTATGTGGCATGCCACACGCCTATATTGTTTTCCTATTGTATCAGTAGATTTAACAGTATCTTGCAGCGTGTGTGTGAATCTAAAATATATCAACTAAACACAAAGTAACACCAATATTAACACTTATCCTATTCTCATCAACTGCACTTCACCCTCTCCCCTCAACCCCTTCCCCACTCTATGCCATCCCACTACTCCTCCCCTGCTCTTTTTTGTCTCTGTACTTGCATGGTAAGAATGTCACAAGGCCTAGTAAGACCGTTACTGTTGGTTTTTTTTCCTATGTATGCCCCCAAGCCCTTTTTTGTCTTGTGGCACCTGGAAACACTTGTGTATAGGTGCCATACAAATGTCCAATAAATAAATAAATAAAATGAAAACAAATAGACTCGATACATGCTAAATCGCAACATTGTGCCAACATCGCCATCACCACAGTAACCGATATGGCCCACGCAACGCAAACCCACCTTTCCCACTGGAACCTTTAGCGACCACCCTAACACTGCCAAATGGTTTAAGACACCATGTTGAATTACACATTTCACTGCACCCTTGTGGGTGGGACAAAGACTGATATGCAAATGGATATTTCCCATCTGTGAAGGTACAGTGAGCAAAAAGCAATGGCTGCGAACTCTCAATGTGGTTAATAACCACTGAACAGGTTATCATGCCTTGTTCTTTCGAGAGAGGGGCGCCTGCTACCTTTTTTGTATTTTTGAAAGGAACTTGGGGTTGGTCACCCTAGGTTACCTGGGGGCAACCAGACGTGGACTCCCTCTTTCAAGAGAGGGGCGCCTGCTACCTTTTTTGTATGTATCACCAGAGTATACATTGCATTTCTTTGTGAATCTGGGATGCATTTTAAACTGCAAATGTTCCTGCCCAAGCACATCACTATCTGCATACTGATAGTGCAGGGCTTAAAAATTGTGAATCTTTGTGCATTTAGCGCTGTCCACGTATGCATTTACCTCTATGAATCGCGACACCCACAGCATGCACGTGTTTTCTTCACCTGCATGTATTCCGGGCAGAGACAAGTGGAGAAAACTGTTTTGTCAATTATCCCCATTAAATAAAGTTAATTAGTCCCATTATAACCCACATACAACTGTCTATAACATAACCATAGCATTATAGAGGGCATTGATGTATACATTGCAATTTGCTTCTTTTGACATGTTTATGTTTCACACTTGTGCACAGGGCGCTGTCATCAGATCGTAAAAGTAAAGCATTGAACATGATGTTCAATTAGCTGAAGCCTTGTCTTCGGCCTCGTTGGGATTAGTGTTCAGCATAGAACCTATTTTAAAACGCTCAGTTTTATGGGCCAGATTCTCCAAGAATCGGAGCAAAGATTACAAGGGCTGCTGTGTCCCTTGCAATGATGCACTCACATTTCTCACTCACAAATCCTTAATTCTCAAAAGCAACAGGAGGAGCTATCTTAGGTCAGGAGGCTCGCCTTTAGCACTTCCATGATACCTTTCTAACACATAAATGTGCACTCCTCTTAACGTCGGGGTCACTAGCATTCTGCGCCAAGAGAATTCCGAGAACCCTCACTATTGATTCCCAAAGCAGCCAGGTATAAGTTTGCTTGTGCTCGTACACAGGGATGTGACCTAACAATTTGGGAGGCACTGCCGATGTGATGCTGGGACCAAGCATTATTTTCATGTGAATTTTCCCCCTTTTGTAATGGAATGGCATGCAACAAATTAGGGTTGAGGGCCTGCCAACGAAAATCCCAGTTGATAAGAGTCATTCCAAACCTTCCAGCAATCATGACCTTATGTTTAAAAAGTCCCACACATTGGCATGCAAATGCCCAGACATGGGTCCTGAGTTTATATTAGCTAGTGGCCCAAGATACACATTCCTGATTTATTCCGAGTAGGGCAAAACATGTCCAAGATTGTCTGGTGAAGACGTGATGTGACCTATCAGTTTGGTTTGGACTGACCCTTTGTGTAATAGAATCAAACCTGTGGTCTCCTTCTGTAATTGCAGTCTGGAAGACAATTATCTGGAGTGTTGCACATATAAATGCCAGTGGGTTAGATTAAATTAACGTTGTTGCGTATAAAATACTTATAAGCAATGTATTTCATTGTACTGCAATGGAATAGAGCGTTGTAGACCTTTTAGGTTTATATTATGCTGAAAAGCCACCATGGTCTGGAGTCTTACACAGTCTTTCATATTCTTTCAAAACCCCCCCACCATCATTCTTCGGTGTTCCACATTCAGTAGGTTGAGAAGTATGACCAGGCATTTGCCTGATTTTTCTGTGTCTGGACACCTGAGCTACACCGACTGATGCTACCCAATGAGGCTGAAAAATAAATATCTGGGGCTCCTTGTAGTTGTGTCCAGAGAGGATGTGGCCAAGCCTGATTTGCATTAAACCGTCTCCTTTTTTACATGACATGAAAGGCTAAAAAACAAAGGTGTGGATGTTTGCTGAGTGCAATGCCAGTGTTTGAGATTTATTCAGAGGCTTCCAGTCCTCACTCTTCAATGTGGGAAAAGTGCCCCAACATGGAGCAGCTATGCCCAGTCACCAAGCCTGCTTTACCCATCTAGCTATGCTACATCTCAATGCTAACACCCAATGAGCCTGAACCATGCCTGGTATTGCTTTTGGGCAGAAGAGAATAGGTTGGTGTTGGACTGCCTGTTTTGGGGTGGGATAATTCTGAGTTGCCTATAGTGTTTGCCCCTCTGTCCTGGCATGAAAGGGGGAACATCAATCATCTCCAGGGTTCCTCAGAGCAATGTCAGTGGTTTTGATTTATCGTAAACGCTGTACATTGTTTCATATGTGACCCTAAGTTAAGTGGGTGTTCCCAAATGTATGTCATGCGCTGTTAAGATGGATTTCTGAACTCTGTCCTGGATGGGCAGAGGTTCAGAAGGCCAGCCTAGTTTCTTGGAACAGGGTAACCTCTGGACAAACCAGACAAATCAGGGTAGCGATGGCGGCGGTCAAGACTAGGTCTCAAGAGGGGTGAGGGTGACTGAAAGCCCGCAATGAGCACACAAAGCAAGGACACTTACAAATTACTCCAGATAGGTGTTATATTAAAAATATAGACACATTTATTACAAGGCCTTTGTAACATCGACCATATTAAAGAATCACGGTAAAATTTCAGTAAACCAACACATCACAATCATTACAATATATATAGAAGATCGAGGGGTCTAAAGAGTTAGAAGCACGAAATATGCAGACCACCTAGATGGGGAGGAAATCAGGCAGTGCAAGTAATCGTTAGACCCAGTTCGACATCAGGGGCGACCTAACTAGAAGGAAGACCGAGCCCTACGAAGAGTGGAGGCTTGTGCTCAAAAGTACCTGCACACCTGGGTGCCAACGGGCAAAGGAGAGTTTCTTCAGGGAAATCAGGCAGTTCAGAAAGGTGGACGAAAAGATGGTGAACAAATCCCCATGACTCAGGCAAGGCCTCCACTTGGGGGCAGAAGCAGGGCGTGAGTGTGGGAAAGGGTTTGCTGTTTACAACAGCGATGGAAAGCCACAGGCTCCTGCGGGAGGGTGACCGGTTAGGGTATTGACTACTCACCGGTCCCCAATGCAGGCAGACCCAGGCTTCTCCGGTTCAGTTTCGGTACTGGCAGGTTCAGATGCGATCAGAGGGATGTTTCATCGCCGTGTAGATTCCGCGACAGCAGGAGTCAGGGTCGAGGGTGTCCCAGATGCAGCGAACATGCACAGGTTTGTTACCACAGCAGGGCAACTAGGCAACCGCGTGTATTCCGGTCCCAAAGCACACGTCTCACTTCAGACCTGGGAACCCCAAGTGTACGAATCGTGTGAGAGTGCCGAGGACACGGGATTAGCAGTAAGCCAGATGGCGGTGACAGAGCAAGGTTCCTGTGTAGGGTGGTCAGTCCACTGGATGGCCCAGGGACGCTTCCAAATGCTTACGTACAGGATTTCGTTAAGATGCTGAGATTAGTTGTTCCCACTATTCTAAAGGGTCGAAGCGCCTTTGCAGACCTTCTCGTTCGATCAGAGGCTGAGTGGTCTCGCAAGGCAACAGCAGTGCAGGGTACCAAACCTTCAGCGGGTCACCAGCAATTCCTCGACTCAGCTTCTTAGTTGCAGGATACTTGGCTCCTTATCCTTTGTTCGTGAGAACTCAGGAGATCGACATGGTAGTGGGGTTTTCAGCCTCCTCTTATCCAGAGTTCCCTTTGTGCCAAAACGGAGAGGGCCCAATGGGAGATCTGCTCGTAAAACACTCACACCATACGTGGACCTATCACGGACCATGGTGGTCCCAGGCATTCAAGACATACTAGACTCTCTGGCACCAGGATGTGTATTGGGAACAGACATCCCAGCCCACATGCTGGAGGCTCACACAAGGCATGCAGAAGCCCACGAAAGCGTTGCGTTTCGCGGGAAAGTGCATGTCCAAATAAGGACTGCCCCGGGTCGTCTCGACCTAGGGGAAGGTGAAGGGGCAAGACGGTCAGTGGACAGGACAAAGAACCTCGTGGCATGGCCATTTTGGAGGCCAGGCCACCCATTTGGGCCAAACGCGGGAAGCGTGGTTAACATGGCAAAAAGGGGTTCAAAACACAAAGAAACGATAGCTGTCACCAGTCCCATCAGTGACACACTGGCACATTTCATAATAAGTCCAGCGAGAGTTTCTAGGGCCTTTGGAATGACTGGAGACCCAAGAGTGCGGTAATGTAAGTTACGGTGCACTCTTGTTTCATGTTGCTCAAAAGCTGCAACATGAGGAAAGGACTAAGGGAAACAAAGTCTCCCAGTAGTGACTGTCTTAAGGGCATGTCAGTTTCCCCAGAAGAATTGAGCAAAAGCCCAAAGGAGTGCAGCGGAAGGCTGTGCTTCTCTGGCAAAGTCTAGATCAGGGTGTAAAACAACAGCAAAATGTTTGGGGGTTGCCACATGGAAGGAAAATTACCTACAATTATGAAATCTTTCCTAACATGCGCTTAAAGTGCAGAGTGTGAGAAAATGATGTCTGCCCTGCAAGAGAACAGGGATGAGTATTGGCTAAACTGCCTCCTTAGCGCTCACAGTTCTGCAAAACACAAGGGATCACAGTCATAAAGGTGAAAAAGACACAGTCAAGAAATATACCTCCTTTGCCTTTTGTGGTAAACTAAGCTAAGGGCAGGCTATGCTCACAAGGGGGAGGAGGGGTGAACGTAAATTAGTAGCAACCGAAACAGCAGAGTACAACACTAAAAACCAAAGGATATATCTTAAATATCGTTCCCTAGTCAAGCATAATATAAGCAGATATGTACACAGGAAATTCTACTTCTAGCAGCAAAGAAACCAAAAGCTTATCCTTCCCAGAAATAATATAATACTGGGGAAAGAACAGATGGTACAAAGTCCTCTCCATTGGTTTTCTTATTGGAGAAATAGCTTGTCCAGAGAGCCTGAAAATATTTGGCCCCACATTCATCTGAAGTAGCCACCAATTCATAGGATTGTCCATAACTCTCCCAATACCCTGATGGGAAGAAGATCTTAGATTTCTTCCCCCAGAGAAGGATGCAGTAGTGACAGAGATAATAAGGGACGTACATGTTTGAAAAAAGAGGGGGCGTATGGCTTTACCGATCTTCTTCTGACTCAATCTCTGTCTGATCACAATCTGCCATGTACCTATTGAATCCCCAGTCTGTGTCAACTGATTCTAATACCCTCCCTGACACCATCAGAATTGTGAGGCAGACAACTTTATGAAGAATTTTTAAAAGATGCCATTATATAAAAGGTTGGATAAACACTCACTATACCTACCCTGATGAAGATTTCCCAGCCTAAAATAAACTAAAGAAAACACTCGAGCAAAAGTATTCTGTCCCTCACACTTAAACATTCACCAAATTAACAAGGCAATATATTTCAGTTCAACAGCAACATATAAAACAGTTACATTCACATCATAACAACTGTGTGTTCTTCTAATCTGGTGGAATGTCTCTTCCCGAGATTCACAAAGCATTCTGCTCAACAGTTCCAAAAAGGTTAAGGAAATCCTGTCTCAAATCAAAGTTCCACTTTCATTCTCTTTTGGTTCCACTTTGATAATACAAAGTTCCAGCTTGTATTTACGCAACAGTTCATAACTGGTGAACAGAGATGTCTGTCCCAGTACAGAAAACCACTTGTTTGACAATATGAAACTCTTCTTCAGCAGTTCACACGATACATCTTTCAAGGATATTCATTTGTCAGGAAGATTCTGCATTAATCCACAAAACACTTTAGTGGCTCGATAACTTCTTCATCAAGATGTTGAACCACACCACAGTACTTCAATGGCTTCCACCAGGTCCACTCCACTGCCAGGCTTAAGAAGACAATGTTCTCTGCTCTTGTGCACTCTCCTGCTATAACAGATCAAAATACTACAACATTGTCTAACCTGATGTATTCTACTGCCAGGCCAGAACAATCTACTACTTGCAAGTACTTATGTGGTAAAGGTTAAACTCAAACAGGTAAGCAATGTGTTTTGCTCCACAACATCAAATAAAAGAAACACTTCAAGGGAAACAAGAACCACACTGGTGCTGTTTGTTATACCGTTTGATTGCCACCCTCTCTGCAGATTATGCTCCACTCCATCTGAATATATTCATTCAGAGGGGCAGCCTTCCGGCCACTCTTGTTTCTCCCCTTTTCCACTAAGCAACTGCTGACAAGGTTCCTGTATCTATTTTGGCTTTGCCAATGTGGGTTTAAGCCATTCTCTCTTAAGACCTCCTTTTCATATGGACATATGGACAATAGTTGTTACCAACATTTAAAGTATCAACTGGCTTCTTCCGGCTTTGGCAATTCTGGTCCTATCTTGATTGCACGTGTATGTTTCTCTTTTGGCTTTACCAATGGTGGTTTATCTTTTCTCTCATAGATATTTCACCTTTTCAAAGCTCATTATGTCCCACAATGCCACAATCACACCCTTCTGGTATGGTAATTAAGTTCTTCATTTGCCATTTGCGCCCCTATAAATCAGCTTGGTTCACAACAGAAGAATTAACCTGCCTTATATTGGTTCGGTATTCAAAAGGTCTCTTCTTCACTTATTTTACTTCATTTATCACGTTGTTTAGTTAAGGACTGCTACAGAGTACTCCGGGTTTTTATCTAACAGTGAGCTTACCGGGTCTGGTGTGCACGTCAGTTTGTCTCGCTGCCTCCATGTCCTCTGCTTCTGTTTGCCATGCAATCAGGAAATCTCTGCTTCATGGCCTTTTTCTTCTACTCATGGCTGTCAACAGCAGGGCTCTCCTGGCTCCCACAACTATGCGGTGCTCACTGGTCACCGCTGCCTGACAGAAAATGGGGCAGGCTGCTAAAAGTTTCAGTTTCCACTGTGTGACTTTTGCAGCCGCCATCCTCAAAGGGTGGGTCAGCAATCCCAGTGCTTCCCACTGCACCAGCTCTGCAATCACGGTCAGCACTTCCCACTGCACCAGCTCTCCAATGACGGTCTTGAGCAAAACATTCCCGCTCAGTATGGCATCAAATTGACATGTCACTGTGGTCCCGGCATCTTGGCTCACTCCAACCACTGTTTTTGCTGCCGCGTACAGTTTGGAAAACCCCTCCTTCCTATGGCCTGCACATAAGGGGGTGTTTTATGTCTCCCGGTCCACCTCAGGTGTGGGTCATTATTCCTGATTGGCTGAAAACTGCAGTCTTGCACCTGTGCAATCCTCTTCTTTGTCCCAGTTCTTCTGGATTTATGGGACTTTAAGTCCACAATATTAAAATTGGATTTCTTAATGAAATTACTATCACCAAGCTCATTATTCTTCATATACATATTCCCCAAAATGCTATTAAGATTCGATAAACTATTTGATTTTTATAGAAAAGTAGAGTTTCTGAGGATTTTCATTGGTGACATTTAAAGAGCCTTCTTCCTTATTTCTGTGGTAATCTTAGGGGCATTTATGTTGATACATATCAGTAACTTTAAAAGGGGTTTTCTGATTCTCAAAACATAACTGCATGTAGTTATCTTCTTCAACATTCCGGCGGGTAAGTTTGAGAAAACAAAAGCTCTCTCTGACATCAAGCCATTCAATTTCCAGGTATGAAGGATATTCCTTCCCTTGAGGAAGACACATACCACGTCTCATCCCACAAATTCTTCCTATTTACCTAGGGCGCATCTATTCCCATGTGATCCTCCCAGCTAACACTGCCTACATGGTTAGGATCACGAAGCATCTGCCTTTACCTGGCCAACTGGGAGGAGACTTTATGCACGTTTTTTGTGAGGACTCCACGCAAATTCAGCACAGCGTGCTCTTTGTAAAATGTCAGTTTGCAGCCCATTGTTATCATGCATGTTTTCTCTATTGCAAAGGCTGATGCAGCCAGCGCTTGTTCACATGGGAAATTCCCTTTCATCACTAGATCTAAGATCCCATTGTAGTATGCCAATGGCTTGAAGATTGTTGTGCGAAGACAGCCGTCATCATGTATCCATTTGAATTTGAGAATAGATCAAATTCTTCCTTGTGATCTGATATTCCCAATACGGAGGCTGTACTTATTGCTTATTTCAGTACCTCAAATGCATTTATCATTGTGCATGTCCATATTATGGCGATATTCTCTTTCTGTGCTTCCTTTAATCCTTATAAAAGGGGTTGAACGCACATGCAATCTCCAAGACCCTTCTTTTGGGTTTTTTCACAGGGTACACCGCCGTGTTGCATGGGGATTCAGATTCAGCGCAGTAAAATCCTGTCACATCAAGGTAGCAATTGTCTCATAAATGCCTTTGTCTTCCTGTTTTGACATGGGATACTGTTTAAGTCAGGGTAATATTGCTCCCTCCTTCAATTGTATTTATACCACTCCAATCCCATTCAGCAGACCTACTTCCTTAAGGCCACAAGTCCATAGCTTACTCAGTACCTTTGCCAAATCTTGGTGCATAAAATATGCTACCTTTTTTAACCAACAACATTATCTGAGGTGTTCCCCTGTACTGTATTTGCAACTGGTATGGAATACAAATCTCTAAAACTACCTCATCATCTGTATCACTGTATTTGTATAGCTCATCATATGTCATTTAGCTCAACCAATGTGTTGAGTCGAGTGCTATTTCTGTGCGCCAATGAACACCATCCTTGTCTGTTCCATGTGACACCACTCTGTCCTCTTGTACCGCTGCTCTTTCTAAATGCATTGTAATTATTTACCCTTCTGCTTTATCCATGAGTACTCTGGCTCTGAACAAACACTCTGTGGGTAATCATAGTAATTTATCCTTTAGTCACGGGAGCCATCTTAATAACATGTGTACTTCATGAAGGAATCATTCTGAATTCAAAGGCACCCCTCGTAATGTTTTTGACCTTAGATTTCTCAAATAAACTCTCTCGTATTTGTATAATTGATTTTTGGTGTTGAACATATTATTCCTTTCTCAGTGAATGAAATAGTTACATTTAATTTATTCACCAAATCTCTTCCCAATAAGTTAACCAGTGTCCTTCAGGAATACAGCAATGGCAAAGCCATGGTATTTTCTCCTACTGTCTTAGGTAAAGATGTCTGTGAACGGAAACTTTGTCATAGCGCCAGAGAATCCGTGTGTGTCCATTGTTATTCCTGACAGCGGAACCCTCCTCCCTTACACACGATCTTGTTGCTCCAGTGTCAACTAAAAATTAAAACGTCCTACCGCCTATTCTCACCCCCACCCAGTGTTCCTTGTCTGGGTAGGCAGTTATTAATAGCACTGTACAGTTCAACCTTCTCTGTGAGCTGTACTATTGAGTGTAGATGTGCATCCCTGTCCCGGTAAAGGGGCTCACTCTCATCACTTCCCCACCCCCTGTCATGGGCACTGGAGTTTGTGGCAATATGCTCCTGTTCCACTGCCCGGACTGTTGTGTTTGCATTTGTAATGGATTTATTGATTGTTGTACTTGTGGCTGCTGTATCTGGGGCATCTGCTGCACAATCTGGTGTTGCTGCTGTGCTGTCTGTTGCATGTTATGCCGTGAAAATGGTGGCTGCTGTGTTTATTGAAATGTGCCCTGCTTTTGCTGTGACTGTGGATACTGTGACGGGGGGAATGCAGACCCCTATCTTTGGCCATATTGTTGCCATCCTTCACTCTTTGCCCCTTTACTCCTAGAAGGTTGAGCACAATGCCCTGTCTTCCCACACATCCAAAATGGTCCTCTAAATCCTCCAAATCAGTGTCTCATTCCATCAAAACCTTCTCCATATCCACCTCCAAACCCATATCTCTTCCCCTTGGTACACCCCCCCCCCTGTCTGAATAATTACTCTTCTCCCTCCTGAATAGCCACTTGTGCCCTGCTGGTGATATTATTTCTCATTATCTTCTCCACAAACATTTGCTATCATTGCTCCCTCTGCCATCATTTTTGACAATTTCTTTTGCACCAATGTGTCTTCCTGTCTCTGCCTATCTTCTACTTTGTTCCTTTCCTTTTCTTGTTTCGTTCAGCAATAAAGAACAATATTCAACAGTATTTTGGGCCATTGTTTCATCTCAATCCCTACACTTTCCTTTAGCTGTTTCTGCACTTCATTGGGGGACAACCTGGCATAAAATGTGATAAACCACAGGTATGTTTTTGTCCCAACATTCCCTTGTTTCCAAACACCACTTCTCTTGTAGTGTGAATAACATTACATCCCCCAACAACTTAATGTTATCTAGAGCTAAAAGAGCTATTGAGGGCTAGGAAGCCAAACATCTAACCCCAAGTATGTGACTACTGTGTAGAGGAGAGGCAAGATACTTCCAACGAACAGGACAGAGACACTGGAAATCTGCTAACAACCAAACTTGTATCCATTAGGGAACAACACCGCAGATTTGAGAACCAGATAATATGAATATATGGTTAATGCCCCGCAACTAGCTTCAAGTAATAGGGAGAACAAAGATACCTTGTTGAATAAAGTCATCCATAGGGGATGCGGCTCCATTTTTAGGGATGGCATCCTAGATTGTAATAATTTCCTTGCGCAGAATGATACCTCCAAAGATTATATCAGATTAGTATAAAACAAATGGTTATCTAACATAGGGGATATGTGCCTTGTAATACAGGTCACTTCCACCACAAGGAGTGAATATGGAATTAAGTGTCCTACCTCCAACAGAGACTCAGATGAATTTGACTGTTGCAAGTAGGCAATTTAAGGATAGCTCTGTCCCAGTATTACCAGGAATAGAAAAAGAACCTGAAAGCAAGTTCAGAAGTGGAAATATAGACCAATGCCCAAGGAATTATGGCTTGGTAATCCTAGATGAGGTTGAATGACCAGTTGAGCACCTTGGAGGCGAGGACTGCTTCACACGATGTCTGCATTATTTCCTGTAATATATCAGGTCTTTCTAGGAGTACGGCAGCTATATACTGGGGCAACTTCATCACGGAGCCCAAAATTAAGTGTTTCCAGTAGACTTTGGCAACCAGTCCAGTCTCTTTCCAGGGCTATGCCTGGTATTATTTGTCTTCTGTACAAGACAGAGGAGGAAGACCTATTGGTGGTTTGATAACCTGGGTAAACTCCTCTTTGAATGCAACACTGAACCCATTGCCCAGTGACAGTTTGAATATTCAGGCACTTTATATTTAATTTAACTACCAGACCGCAAAATTTCTGGTGAATTTTCTAAAACAGGTTGAGATTAGGGGTTAGGTCAATCAACGTCAACCGTTTGAAAGATCTTGTTGCTAAATGGAAATCAAGAAAGATAATATGTTTCTATATTGTGGTGGTAGGAGAGCACAACTTGCAATTTGAGCCACTAGCAGCATTAAAAGGGCTGCTTGATGATGAAGACATGGCATGGGACATGCCAGACCTAGTATCATCTCCACATAAAACACCATGCAAAAATGCACTTCAGACTGGATGCATATGGATTAATTTAAGAAGAAGAATAAAGTTTATTCGGAAAAGCAATCCATTAACATACAATAAATACAATGGCATAAAACATGACTAAAAACACTCAATAAATACCAGCAGTAACATACAGGATTACTGAAAATAAATTCACACAATAGGCCTATAATACCACAGTACTATATTAAAACATTCCTCATTCTAACATTTCCTACAAAATGTGTGTTAAAATAAAGATTTCACTTTTCTACTGTGCATAAAAAGTGTCATAGCATCCGCACGTATTCCTAATAAAATACGGCCTAAGCCAATGTTTCATTACGATAATAAAACATTTACAAATCATTAAAAAAAGCCTCGGTCTTCAACACAACCCACACCGCACAGGCAGATCTTCCCCAGGCACATTT
The DNA here is from genome assembly GCF_040938575.1 of Ambystoma mexicanum. Lineage (NCBI taxonomy): Eukaryota > Metazoa > Chordata > Amphibia > Caudata > Ambystomatidae > Ambystoma > Ambystoma mexicanum. The sequence goes on from NC_090924.1 coordinate 143,101,185, forward strand.
AATCTAGCCAATCGAACATATCTGCGCCACTCGGGTGCTTTAATCTTAACTACAGAGGGGGCCAACTTAACTTAAATCTCCAGGCCTGTGATGGAAGTGCAAAGGGTGACTCACCTGCAAAACAAACATATGTTATAGGCAATCACATGAGTCATATTGATTATGTATTACTGGATTTTGGGGCTTGGAACCTCATGAGGGACTTGCTAGGACAGCTAGTGATCATTGCCTTCTCCAGGTAACACTCAAGATTGGCTTAACCAGCCCCAAAGTAACTGAGTCCATCCCCATGGGTATTGCTCTTTCTATTAGGCCTCAGGCAAGGTGTTCTCTAAAGTGGGAAATAATACATTTAGAAGAAACACTAGTGCACCCTGGGGGGCGGGAGGGGGATATTGGTTCACCTGGAAAAAGAGCCAGGTTACATGAATATAAATGACCATGTAATCTAGGAAACATACCAGAAGATCACTCATAAAGTGATGTCCCTGGTTATGAAACCATGTAATGCGAAATATACAACCATTAAAAGAATGCCCTCATTTGACAATGCGTGCAAACTGTTAAAGTAGCATCTTATCTGTTGTCTATGGAATGTGGAAAATGTGGAAAAGGGAGATCTTTGCGGGGCAAGATCCAATCATAAGCAGACCATTGATGGAAAAAAGGAAGTGTATGCTGAATCCCTATGGGATGAGATCCTCACAGGCAATCTCAAGCAGGAACCAGGTAAGATTCTGGAAGCTTATGGGATCTTTATCGCCTGGGGAGGAATTAACTCTGCAGGGGAATATTACTGAAAAGGGAGGGCATGATTACTTCTATCTGCTTTACTGTGAAACAAGAGCTGAAAACCCTTAGGTAAGCCAACAACAGGTCATAAACACCCACATTTACCACTAGTGTTCCATTTTAGAGGAGATTATTGTAGCTGTTGAAACCCAAAATATACAAATCCCCAGGCACTGACAAAATCTCAGTTTGCGATCTCTATTTCTTGTGGTGTTTAATGCTATAGCCTCCATTAATTTAGTTGCCAAACCTTGGAAGAAGCAACAGAGCACTTTTCAGAGGTATACAACAGTGCAGATGCACAACGTAGCAATTTTCAGAGGTAACAACAGAACAATTATAAAGTGAGGGATAGGATACAGAGGGGCACAGAGGTGGGATAGGACCAGTGCTTGGACAGTGAATCTAAAGTTGTCTGTAAGGAAGAAGGGAATGACTTTCCACATGAGGGAGAGCTGATACCAAAATGTCTGAGTTTTCTTAGCTATGTGTGTCTTGAAGGAGAGGTGTTTGTCAATGTGGAACCCGAGAGACTTGGCTCAGGAGGTGAGCTCAGTTGTGAATCCCTCAGGGTTCATGGTTTATAGCCAGGTCTTTATGTCTGATTGATTGGTGTTGTTGTTGAAGAGTAGGAACTTTGCCTGGGAGGGGTTGAGCTTCAAGTGTGCACTGTACATCCAAGACTGGATCAGCAAGAGTCAGGGTTTGAGGCTGTGGATGTTCATGATGGAGTCAATCTTGAGGTGTAGCTGTGTGTCATTGGTGTATTGGTGGATGTTGTGTGTAGCTAGAAGAGCTCACAGTGACTCAATGTATAGAACACTGCGGACAGGATGGAACCCTGCAGGGCTCCACAGGTGATGGGTAACATTGGCGATCTAGGGGAGTCCATCTGAACAAACTGGTGGCACTTGACGAGTTAGGACTTGAACCTGAGTAGGACAAAGTCATTGATACCCATGCATGGATGTTGGGTGTCCATGAGACTAGAACCAGTGTAGGACAAGGTCACTGATCCCCCATGCGCCCACGTTGGGTGTCCATGAGTCTCGGGTGGCCTACTTTGTCAAAAGCGGCCGAGAGATTTAGTAGAACCAGGAGGCAGGGGTGGCTGTCATCAAAGATGTTGAGGGAGTCATCGACCACCTGCATGGCTGCTGTCTATGTGCTGCATCTGGATTGGTAGGTTTGAAGGAGATTGTTGAGGGTTGATGTGTTTCTGCAGTAGCACGGCTACTACTTTCTCGATGATTTTACCTAGGAAGGAAAATGAGTGATGGGGCGATTGTTACCTAGGTTGTCAGGACCCATAGGGGCTTTCTTTAGTAGTAGGAGTATTTGTCCTGTCATTAGGGTCAATGGGAAGGTGCCTTGAGTTAGGGAGCTGTTGATGATCTCTCGGTAGGGAAAGAGAGCTTCTGTGGGAAGGGTCTTCAGAATGTATGCTGTGATGATTCTGTCTGTGCAGGATGCAGCTTTGAGGGTGGCCAGTGTTTCTAACATCCGCGCCCAGATGCAAGCTTTTTTGCCCGGTTTCGATCATGAATATGCGCTTTTCACATTTTGAAATACATATAGAAAAATACCAGGCCATCTGTAGAGTGCATCTTGAATGTTATCTAGGGTGTGGAGATTTCACGTGGAGGGGCGTGAGATGGGTCTGTGGATGCAGAGCTGGTGTCTATGTGCTGGCGAATCTTGCTGATTTTGTCATTGAAGAAGGTGTTGATGGTGGGGGATTTTTTGTGGAGTGTGGCAGGGTCGTTTAGCAGGTGGGCGCTGTGCTCGACCACTTTGAAGAGGGCTCTGCTTTTGTTGTAAGCTTCTGCTATGGTGTTCTGACAGTAGAAGGTCATGGCTGTGTTGATTAGTTGTTGTTGAGTTGCTCTGAGTTCTTTGACGAGTGCCAGGTCGGCTATGATCCTGGAGTAGCACCAGGTTTTCTCTTGTTTCCTGATGATTCTTTTGCTGAGGTTCAGTTCTTGCATGTACCAGGGTGCTGACGGTTTCGGTTTTAAAGCACATTGTTTCAGAGGCACTTGTCAGTCAATGGAGGCTGAGAGGGTGGCTTTGAGTGCTTCCAATAGAGACTTGCAGCTCGTTTGGGGTTGTTTGGTCCATGTGAGGTTGATTTTGGCAAGGTCTTCTATGAGCCCTTCCACTGGGAAGTTCTAGAAGGACCTCAAGGATTGTCTGCTGGGTTTCTGCTGTGAGTGCTTGACTCAGGTGTACGCAAGATGTTGAAATGCACAGCCAGGTGGTCTGAACAGTTAAGCTGGAGAGGAGAGCTGTAGTTGAGGGAAGGCAATCCAGTGATGATTAGGTCATAGATTTTACCTTTCTCATGCATTCTGCCATGTGCTGTGTGAGGCTGATGATGTCGACAAGGCTGAGGAGAGATTTCTTCATCGGTTTGGTCGCCTTGTTTCCTGGGAGGTTGAAGTTGTGTGTGCAGGACATGGTGGTAACCAGGTCAGTGAAGTCTCTGATGAAGGCGGTGTCGGGTTTGGGTGTTCTGTAGATGTGGTGGATGGTGACTGTGTCCTTCGAGGAGAGCAGGAAGTTGTAGGAGAGGAGGAGCCAATGTTGTCGATGTCAAGTCTGGTGCACGGCCACAAGATCTTATGAATGACTGTGAGGCCTCTACCTGTCTTGTTCAGTCGGTCTCTGTGTTGTGTGCTCCTAGCCTTCTGGGACAAGGATATCTAGAATGTGGGTGGAGGTCAGCCATGTCTCGGTGATGAAGATGGCATCAAAGTTATGTGTACTGATGAGGTTGGGGATGTCTGCCTGCATGGGTGATAGCTGAGCAGGTGTTGTCGAGTATCAACTTCTGTGTTGTTGATAGTGACGTTGGCGTTGCCTGGTGATGGTGGCGATGGCCTGTGGGGACGGAGGATGAAAACACATGTTGGCGCGTGCTTACCTGTTGTCTATGCAGGGGTTCGGGCCCTTGGTCCTCCCGGCCCATACAGGTCCAAACAGGAATTGCCCGTTTCTTCGCCTGCCCTTCACTTCGGATGCCCGGGCAAGAGAAACCCTTGATCAAAAAGTTAAGAGCATAAAGGAAGAGCCAGGGCTAAGAAAGTGGGTTTGGCTTAGGTCACGTTACCTAGATCCACATGCATCTGCTCACCTGCAAAGAAAAAGAAGCTGGAGGGTGCTTAAGTAGGGAAAAAGGGCAGCAACACAGAAAGGCATCAACAGTTTAGCAATGATTGGCAGATGGGTGGTGCTTAGGTCATGTGACCTAGATCCACTTGCACCTGCTCACCAACTGCAAAGGAAAAGAGTAGGGAGGGCTGCTTAAGAAGGGGAAAAGGGTGCACTTGCACCTGCTCACCAATCAAACAATTCCACTTCTGGAAGTTTCAGGGAAAATCTTTGCAAGAGTTTTATTGGGGCGTCTAAAGTTCTGGGTGATTGGTAAATCTTTAACCTTCAAGCAGGGTTTTGGGAAGGCAGAAGTACTACAAATTAATTTTTCCAATTGGTTTTATTAGTTGAAGAATCCTTTACTCTTGGAAAATGATCTTGTCGTTTATAGACCTCTGCATAGCCTTTGTTAGTGTTACACGTACAAAGCTTTGGGATGTCCTTTACGAATCAAGATATGTTATCGTTGCTTTTATTGCTTTAAAATGATAATGAATCTGTGGTAAGATGGAGATTCGGTGGGGATACCACAGAATCTTTCAAGGTACAGAAATGCATTTGTCAGGGCTGTGTGCTTGCCCAACACTGTTTTCTTTGAATATAAATCACATAATTGATAAAAGCTGCCTAGCCAGTGCTCCAACTCTAGCTTCAGGGAAAGGCTCACTTGTGTTATTTGTGGTCGACACTATTTGCATATCATTAACGCCAGATGCTTTAAAAAGAATTGTTTGAATGTTTACAATTTGAGAATACTGAATATATGGTGTTTTCTAAGAAAAGGAAGCTGCGTAGTTCCTGTGCCTGCTGGGCCTAGAGACCCAAGCTACTCCTCACTGATGAGGCCCAACAAGACTGAAACATGTCTGGGGATGATTGTGGTCTCGTGCAGAAGGGATATGACCAAGCAGTTTTGGTTGGACTGGCCCTTTTGGGGTGTGCCAAAGCCTGATTTGCATATGGTCTTTCCACTTTTGTAATGGCTTGAAAGGCAAAAAACAATTTTCTGGGGAGTTGACCAGAGCAATGCCAGAGGTTAAGATTAATTTGAAACCTTCCAGCTATCACCATTTTTGTTTTGCTGGAAAGATGAATAGTACAAAGGGAGAACAAGAGGGGGCCAAGAACTGACCCTTGGGGGATGCCGTAAAGAAGGGGGCTAGTGGAAGAGAAATCGCCAGCCCAGAATATGAGTAAGAGTGTCGAGAGCGACATGATTTAAACCTCTTTAAAACAGCCAGAAATGCCAAGAGAAGCAAGAGTAGAGAAAAGAGAGAAGAGTTGGGTGGCAAGAGCGTCAAAGGCGTCAAAGAGATTGGAAAGAATTAGTATAGAGGAACGTTGGTTGTGTTGTGCGGAGAGAAGCGAGTTTGACACATGTTGGAGAGCAGTTTCAGTGAAATGTGCAGGTCTGAAGCCATGCTGAAGTGTTGGGAGAAGAGAGTGAAGATGTAGGAAGGAAGATACTTAGGTGCAGACAATATGTTCCAAGAGTTGAATAGAAATGTTAGAAGAGGGATAGGGCCTAAATTACAGGGGAGAGAATGATCTAGAGAAGGCTGTGTTGGTAAAGGAAGAATATTATCATTTTTAAATGTAGAAGGGAGAGAGTGATCAAAAAGAGTGGCGAGATAAAGGAGGATTTAAAAATTGACAGAAGGAATGAGTGTGGAGGAATGGGATCAGGAGGAGAGACAGTAGGATGGGCACAAGAAGGAAAATGTGTGGTAGGATCAGTGAGAGGGGTGAAGACAGAAAGAGAAGGGAAAGAAGGGGACAGAACAGATAAGAAGTGGGGATCGGGGGAGGTAAGGAGGGGTTGCGAAGGATGAAGGGTAGTGACAGCTGTGGAGTAGTTTGCCAGATCATAGGCTGGGGAAAGGGACTGGTCGCAGGGGCATGCAGAGACAATGTTGTTGAGTAGAAAGAGACTGCGTGGATGATGAGATATAGAAAATAGAGAGAAGTTGAGAGAAGAGGAAAAAAATGTGTCAGTGAGAGGAAGGGATAAGTAGGAAGTGTGAAGAGAGCAACATGAATCAAGGTCACAGAGAGACTGCAGGCCTGATTCACAGAGAATTTTCCTATTGTAGTGTGCCATATTAAGACACTTCTGTGAATCAGGCCCTGAGTCTTTTCCCAACAGCAGAGGGAACAACGGAGTGAACGGGGGAGTTGGAGAGTGCCATGATTGAGGAGGTCTGCGTGAGGGGATACAGGAGTGAGCAGGGTAGCAAGAGTCTGAAGATAAGAGAAGAATGTACAGTAGTGGATGGCGAATCTGAGGAGAGGCTGAACAGATTCCGGCTCTAAAATGTGCAATACTGGTAAGGGGAGAGGTACATCGAATGGGAGCAAATGTTAGAACAGGAGAGAACATTTTTGAAAGAGAAGGGGAATGTTGAAATGGATATTTTATTAAAAAAGAAAAAGGGTGAGGGTTTTGCTCAAGGTTGGGAAATGTATCAGAGGGCAGTGAGTCTTGGATGTGAATTATATCCGCTTTTTGTAGAAGGGCGGCAAACCAGGTCAGCGTTGTTTGTGAGCTGTGACCTCTCACATCTAAGCATGCTTTTTCACACAAACTAGGTGGTCCCTGTCAATGGCACCCTTTTGACCAAATAGCTAGTCAATGCATGTGCAAATCAAAAAAACGAGTGGCTTTCTTTTCTAATGCCTGTTCCTTCAATGGCCAAATTCATGATTTTCTTTTCTCCGCTTCCTTTTCTGATTCCCTGTTAATGTGTTCTCTTGTTCAAATGAACATGACAGTGAATGAAGTAGGTGCAAAGGAAGTACGAAATGCTAACCTATGAACGTACAACACGGATTGCACAGTGACAAAGAGGCTATATTTAAGCAACCACTGTGTCTAGATGTTTAATTCACCACTGCTATGTTTCCACTTAAACATTCAGCTCAAAAAAAAATTCTGAAAAGAACATGCAACTTATATTGCTCTAATTTCCCCAAAAATATCCAAATATTGAAGAGTATTTTCATGGAATATTGTGTATTTCTGTTTCATCTGTGACAGCACAAATAGATACTTCACTGTGTACTGTGCAGTCTTAAAGATTAGTCTTGCTTACACGCTGTCCACCAAACATTGCAATGAACGTCATTTCCCAAAGGCTTGCTTCAGCGTCTTGCTCACGACTCAATTTAACATTTTTCAGAGTGTTATTTATTCAGTTTGCGAAGTTAGTTAAATAAGCACTGGAGGCATATAGCAGGTGAGACATCGCCACGCATTGCAGAACAGCCAGGAATTGAGGCAAGATGAGCCCTGCGGCACTTAGTCAGCTGGTGCCAGGATATGCGGAATGACAGGGTACAGTGCTGGTGGCAGCCTTCCAGCTCATTAGAGCCGCACCGTCATCACCCGGCTTTGAGTCATTTACTGGCGAATAGAGTGGCAAAAAAAGTTAACGGGGAAACGTAAGCGAGAACATAGCAAAACTGTTTCTTGACTTGCTAATTACTCAATTGTATTGCCTAGTGAATAGCATGGCTACCTTTCCTTTGCCCACAATTAACGTGCGTTTCTCAACCGATGACTGGAAATTTGACAAAATAGCGGGAAAATAAAGTATTGAGTACTTTTTCAAACCCAGTATTCTTGCTGCCAAGCATTTCAACACAAAAAACAACCCCGTCAGTCAAACAAGTTTATTCGGATTCAAGAGATCCATCAAACAACATGAAATATATACAAACAATCAAAAGGGTATACAATTCTTAAATCATTTCTAAGAACCTATACATACAAAGTTAAAATGGGGCAAAAAAGTTAAGACAATAATTAATTCATAGTCACTAATTCATAAAATCAATTTTTTACAGGGAGACAATTAAAACCTTATACAAAATAACTCTTCCAATGTTAGGTTTTTCATACTTGGCTTCCGTCCCCCTGGAGCCTCAACAGACTTTTCCTAAAATACATTGCTCTTTTTAAAAATATGAGCAGAGCCCACGCCATGAAAACTGTGTCTGCACTCAAAAGCTAACGAGTGCGGCTTTATAGTGGCATATCTTAGACTTCCTTAGAGCTGGTAACAAAGAAGCTCTACGAATGCCTGCATAACCTGGGCAAAAAAACAATAAATGAGCCAAATCTTCCAACTGGTGTCCACATACCGGACAACCGGCCACATCTGGGAATCCTTTCCAACTTGCTGTGTTCACTTGCAAGAGGAGGGAATCAAACTGTGGTCTTGTTATCAGCCACCTATCTTTTTTGTATGGACTCCAAGTTAGATAGGGTTGGATCCTAAATGCCAGGGGTAGCAGAAGTGACATCACATGACCCTTGATCTCTGATGACATCAGAGGAAGTGATGTCATTTGACCTCACGCTCAGGATATATCCCAGAAAGTGATGGAAGACGACTTTTCACCCCTTGAAAAAATAGGAAGTGGCATCACATAGCATTGCTCCTAAGTATAGTACGGAAAATATGGTTACGACTTCACTATAATGTGATATACATTTCATACAAGAATGGATCACCATATGTATTAAGATCAGTGTGTATAGGCCCATATTACCAAGTTACTGTGAATGCAAGCAGACGTCCATGGCCAAATGATTATGATTTGTTATTATATAGCACTTAGGCTTAAGCGCTTTATATAGAACAAATATACATACAATATCACCCAACCTGTGTTGGTACTCATTTATTGAGCTCAGACAGATGAACGGTTGCGTTGAGGTGTTTAAGAACAGACAAAATCAGTGACTCACCCCCTGAAGGGTGCCTGAAATAAACCTTTAATGAGTCTAGCAATTATTGTATAGAATTCCAGAAAGATAAACTATTTGGTATTCCTATTCGTTCTTATTTAGGGTAATTGCCGAAAGTGGTGTTAGACTTGTGCAACCTCTTTTCTCTTTTTGTGTCTTTTTTAAAATGTTTTAAAGAAGCCTGTAAACGAAAGCCAGCCACCCCAGAAGCAAAGAGCCACATGGCGCTGGCAACATCCCAGGAGCTTGCATTTAAAGAATAACAAAAAACATGTAAAACGTTTTTTTTTTCTTCTTTCAGGGGTAACAAGGGAGACCAAAGGGGTAGCAAAGGAGACCTCAGCAGTCGATGTTGTGACCCCTCGCCACCCCTAAATGACGTCCCTGACCACATGCCAGTCTGTATTTGTTGTGTGTGCCTGGAAACAGATAACTAAACATTCACCAGGCAGTAGCAAGTATGGCAACATTAGTGAGTTTACAGCAGCTCCAATGCAAAGGACCAGCCAACAACTAATGAGCGTCATTACACATTTTGTGCACGGGTGCAAGTGCAGCTAGCGTTAGGATAAGCATTGCTTACAAAGCATGTTTTGCACCAGGTCGCAATTTACCCTATTCCTAGTGCATTCTCTGGGTCTATATGCACTGGCAGAAGTGCATCAAAAAGAATTGTGGAACTGTGACTTTGGTGGTGGGTGTGGTAGGCAGCAGCATAGTGCAGCATGAGAAAAGGTGTCTGGCCAGGGCGGGCAGACGACCAAGTGTGTGGAAAGGATGAAAGAAGGTGGTGCCACTGTATTGATGTTAATGTTTTTTAACAGTCAGTCAGTGGGATAATTTGTATATTGCCTGGACTCACTGACTGTATCTTCACTAGAACTTACGCCTACTTGTACCTAACATTTGCCCGAATAAAAGCTGCTTCAACAAGAGCCTGGAACTAGAAACAGCGTGCATTGTATTATTATTATTATTATTATTATTATTATTAATAGTCATTATCGGAGTGTGCTAATTTACTCCAAGTCCTGTATCCCAAGTCTTACCTCCTCTGGCCTGACAGAGTTTTAGTGATGAATAACCTGTGATCTTCCACAGACTAAAGGTTCCATCCTAGGATATACTGTGTGATGGTGTCCTGAAGGTGGGCAGGAGCAGATCCATTGAAGATGCAAAGATTTTGAAGTTGGAGTTTCTACACTAGTGGGAGCCACACCGGGTTTGTGTGAACAGCTTGGACATGATCAGTTTTCCTACTTCCAAAAACCGATCCTTTTTGAGACATCTGGAGTCTGCTAGTACGTGTAATTTCCCAAGGAGTTCATTGCAAGAATAAAAGCAAATAGTCAGTAAGGCTCCTACTACAACTCTACACTTGCCTGGGACATGAGTGGTCACATCCTCAATATGCCTCCTGATATGAAAAAAGTACCCCTTGTGAATGGCATGGACCTTTAGACACGATATTGCCTTAGCATTGTACTTGAGAAAACAAATAGTCAACGTTTTCCAAAAATGAGGGGGAGATGGAGTGTGAGGAGAGATTCCTCCTTAATGTTATCAGAACCTTATCCATCTTTCCCCTTCTAAGATGAAACCAGCTAGAATCCGTCCAGGCTATGTCACTTAGGCTTCATAAGTGTATAGTCAGATGTCAGTTTATCTGCAAATGCTATAAGGTGGTTAATGAAGAGGTGTGCTTTAACTTCAAAAAGTACAGTTCCAGAATGGTAAATATAGTTGTAAAAAGTAGTAGGACTGTTAACAGTAAAAAATACAAATAAAATTGTGGCATTCTGCTCCTGACTGGTCCTGCTCACTGATGCCTTTCTATTTGCAAAGTAAGAACAAGTGTAATAGCACTTGCACTTAAGAAACGTTCTGTAATATTGTTCTATTCACACCAGAAAACTGAACCAGAAAGAGGAGTGTGTCCATTCAGATTGAAAAGCATCTTTGGCATTATACATTGGGACAGGAAGTGCACATTCAATAACGTTGTATTGTGTTCTGTAAGAGCAAATCATGAACTGGATCCACTGTGCTGCTTTAAAGAAAAAGTGATAACACAAAGCACCAAAGTACAAAGCAACGGGGCAACATTCAAAGGAGTAGTGATTGCCAACGAAAGGCAATGATGTTATGCAGAACCAGGGATCAGTTCCAGCTAAACATGGCACACATATTTATCATTCCTACTTGCATAATCACTCTGAGCCTGGCCAAAGGAAATATCTAGGCAAAAGTGTTTTACCTGGAAAATGCCCATTGCTACAGGCTGGTCACTGTGGAAGATAATGGCACCAACGACATGCACCAGTCATGCACTGCCAATGCATGCAGTTTTGCATGGAGCGTTTCATATACTTGGACTAGGTGCATTTGCATAATTTGCGAGTGGGTGAAATCCATAGGGTTGCCTGAAAAAAAGGGAAATATTGGATTTCAATTTTTGCCACCATTGCTCATCATTAACGTGTACTTTCTCTGTACATTTTACACTTTGAGATGCCTGGAGAAGTCAGTGCGTGCATGCTGTGACAGGCAGCACCAAACATTGGGGCCACCAGCATGCACAGGGTGACTCCATGAGTGTGCGGATGAATCTGAATGGATTGAAAATTGGCCAAGCATGTTCAACTATCCATTGCAATCTTCCCTAGAAAGCAAGGAGTGTCTGTGTGTCAGTGAGAGCCACTTCCTCAAATCTCACCCTGATTGTTACTTCCTCCAACGCTCTCAGAACGTTTACAGACAGAGTTTTGCAGTTGCCACAGTCTTGCTGACAGGGCAGTGCTGCATAATGCCTTAGCATAGTGGGTTGCCATCGTGGCAACTATTATGTAAAGGCCTTGTCCAGGAGGCGGCCCAGAGTTCCTCCAGCTTCCTTTGATTGTGAGGCTGTGATAGTTATCTTGAAAGTGGGACAGTGTGTAGGAGAATCTGAAGTGTGCACAAATGCAGCAGGCCATTAACAATGAGGTCCTTCAAGATCAGGTTACCAACAGATTAGTGACATGGGAGAATGAACGAAAGCCAGAGGGTGCACAGGATAGACGGGGGATTGATAGGTTACAGGGTGAAGACGTGAAGAGGAACTGGTGGGGAAAGTGTTATGAGATGTAGTCAGGGAGGTAGTGTGAATATCAAGGGAGATGCATTTTGCAAGGAGAGGCATCCAGCTTTAGATGGACATTCTCTCCTGATTCTGCAAGTGCATTTTGTATCTGTGAGGTAATATTGGGAAAAGCAGCCTGGAAGAAATAGTGTATCTTCCACCTGTGCTTCATGTATGCAGTTAGTTCCCGGAAGCCAAGATTAATGGAAAAAGGCAATGCCAGCAGATCCGCAGTAGGCATTCTTGCAGTTATGGCATTGAGTTGGTGAACAATGGGGCGTTTTTGATCGTAGGTTCTTTGTTTTTCCTAGGCTCAACCAGAAACATCTGCTACATTATCCCGCTAGTTTGTTTTTTCAGTTGTGCAGATGATGGAGTCACATGGGTTGTCTGCTCAATTGTAATATTGCTATTGATGCAGTGTTTGCACCAAACAAACTTGTGGTGTTTTGTATGTGGGCTATATGACCTGGTTTGCCCAAATTCCCACCTACCCTGTCCCTTCTAATTGCCCTTTTTGCATGTGTCACAAACTGCAATGTTGCACTTTATGGTACACAGTGAAGAGGTACCACACCTCTGAAGTTGTGTGGGTGAGCATAACTCCTTACACACTACATTTACGCTTCAATAGAGAAGAGACATTGGGCCTCATTACGACCCAGGCGGTAAGTTACCGCCTGGGTCGTACCTTTACCACCAGGGCGTAAACTACGTTTACGCCCTGGTGGTTGGCGGACTTACCGCCCCATTCCGAGGTTGGCGGGGCGGTAAGTCCCCAATCCCCATTTACCCTTCCCCATTTCCATTTTTGCCCCATAGGGCATAATGGGAGTGGGGAAGGCGTTAATTACGCCACCGTAAATTACGGTGGCGTAATTAACAACAAGGTCCCTTAGCGCCATGGATTTTAACACCTGCTAAAAGCAGGTGTTAAATCCTCCATGGCGCTAAGGGACCTCGGAATCAGGCGGTAAGGGTCGGCGCTGTTTACGCCGCCGTAAACCCCTTACCGCCTGGGTCCTAATGAGGCCCATTGTTTGAAATGGCGAACATTATCAATGTCATTGGGCCTCATTCCGAGTATGGCGGTAAGGGATAGCGGCCACCGCTAACGAGAGCGGTGGCGGTAATCCCTTACCGCCATACTCCGAGTTCCCTTAGCGCCATGGTGCTTTTAACACCTGCTTTTAGCAGGCGTTAAATACCATGGCGCTAAGGGACCTTGATGTTAATTACGCCACCGTAATTTACGGTGGCGTAATTGACGCCTTCCCCACTCCCATTATGCCCTATGGGGCAAGAATGGGAATGGGGAAGGGTAAATGGGGATTGGGGAATTACCGCCCCGCCAACCTTGGAATGGGGCGGTAATTCCGCCAACCACCAAGGCGCTGCCGGTCCGGGTACGGCGTCAACCAAGGCGTTAATAGCGCCATTGGTTAGCGCCGTACTCGGAATGAGGCCCATTGACCTTCAGTTATAGCTGTGTGTTGTCCGCATACTGGTGAATTTTTAAATACAATGTTGTGAAGAGTGCCTCCTGTGGATCCATGTAGTGGTTGAAGATGACAGGGGAAAGGATGGAGCCTTATGGCACTCCACAGGTCAGTGGGTATTATTGAGATTTACAAGTGGTCATCTGGATGAGCTTTTGTCTATTGGTAATGTGGATGGCAACCCTTCAGAGGACTATGTCCTTAAGTTTCACATTGGAGGAGAGAGTATGAGCAGCTCTTTGCAGTCTATTGTGTCAAATATGGCATAGACATTGAGCAGGACCAGGAGGTTTTCTTGGTTGCTTGCGTTCCTGGCAGATTGGGCTCTCCTAATAAGATGTAGATGCAATGGTTGACAGTTGATGCAGTGATGAGAGGGACGATTTCATCCAGGAAGTCTTTCTTACTCCTGTGGGCCAGTCAAAAGTAACAGTTGTGGTGTGTGAGAGCAGAATGTGACATGTCAAAAGGTTCACAAATTTGAGGGACAAGAGATCCTGGAGTGTGCATCTTCATGATGTTTTGTGGAAGACTGTGAAGTGTCTTCCAGAATTTTCCTGACCTGCTGAATGATGAAGTTGAAAGGCAGAAGGGTATCCCGGGTGTGGGAGGACATGAGACACGTTTTTGTTATGAAGCGTGCTTCACGATTGTGTGGCACGGAGAACAGCAGAGTAAGCAAAGATGTTCATGGGATTGGATGGGCATTTGGTTTGAGTAGGTTGAGTGATTGTACATGGGATGTAGCAGAGTTTGTCTGCTTAAGAGCAGTGATGGTGCTTGATTCATACTGATTGTTTGCATGCGCCAGTTAGGGTGGGGATAGGCAGAGGTGTATAAGTAATGATTCACGTGGTATTATGGTTAGATGGGGTGTGTTGTGCAGCAGTTCTGGCCTTGCTCCTTTCCAGACCCTAACTGGGCCAAATAGGTGTTGTACTGGTTTAAGCCATTGTCTCTGTCAGCATTCTGCTCAGGATACCCTAATGAGGAGGATACTGAAGGCAGTGAGGGGAGTAGCAACTCAGAGGGATGAAAGAGAAGGCAGGAAACAGTGACAGGAGCTGAAGAAGAAAAAATGAAAAGCTGCCATCAAATGAGCCAAAATTGAGACAAACAACCATAACACAAACTACAGGCTTTTAAAGTCCGAGAGGTTGAGGAGCCACTGAGAAATAGGCAAGACTGAGAGCATCCTGAGCATATCCACCACCTTGTTATGCCTATGAGCATACTCACTCCCATCTTCTGTAGTTCTCAAAGCTGAATTTTGAGCTGTACAAAATAGGGGGGGTGTAAATTGTGTTTGCAGTGCCTCTGACTTTTCAACTACATGAAGTTTTAAAGTGCTCCAGGTATTCCCAATTACAAGGACAACAACTATTTTGATGGCATAATGTATTTAGTGGAAGACATTCTCTAACATTTGTCTTTGCGATTATAAATCATTGCCCTTTTGTATGTATGGGACAGTCACACATATACAGTTGTGCTAAGAATAACATATGCATGCTTCTATTTGTGGAAGTTTATTACTGCTAAATTAAATTTATATAAAAGCAAAACATGACTAACCACATTTTCAGAAGTTTAATCATGCTTGCTGTGCATGATGCAGTCAGAAGTGGAAGTCCATGGATGTATATAGTACATGCAATGCTTAAGTAGACTTGTCACTCCTGGTCTCACTCTCAGTGACTCTCTCTGTCACTCTGTGTTTTGTGTCTCTTTTCATTGTTTAGATGATCCTAGAGTCAGAGGGTATAATGAGTTGGAGGATGGCTTGTCTCAGTCATCATTCGGCATGGTAAATGTTCAAAATGCCAAAGTAGGGTGGAAGGCATACCCTCTGCAATTTAGAAAGGCTATGTTGCTGTAGATGGTTGCAAAAGTCGAGAGGAGAACAGGAGTGGAACGCACCACAAAACAGTCTCACAATTGTTGTGAGAATGTGCATCGGGACCGGACCTAATGAAGTGCCTGGGCATACAGGTTCAGTTGGCTTTAAAACCCTTGACTCAAAACATGTCTGCACCATCATCACCACAAGGCTACGCAGCTGTTAGCAGTGTACCACTACTAGGAACCCAATACTACAACAAACAGTTCTTTCTATTTTCACACTCACATGGACAGGTCATGACAGCAGCACTCACACAGTGATCAGCACAGAAACACAAGCAATTGTCATACTATAGTGGTCTTTTAGACCCATTAATTCAAGGCCACTTCCCATGCAATCACTTCCATTATCCACTCACTTTATACATTGTCCACACAGTCTTTTCCATCCTAGGGAGAAACAAATCAACACTCACCACCCAGAGAGCAAGTGTGTATGAAGTAATTCTGACAAACCCAGCCATCACCATAGTGAGATGCCGCACAGTCAACTCAGCAATATTCATAGCCAAACCAGTGGGACCAGAGGACGAGGTTCATGACTGTGCTCTCCTTCATATATTGATATGAAGGAGAGCCTGACAAATACGCCAGGGTGAGTGAGGACCCCTTGACACAGGAAAAGAGCTCTATGTAGATGGATCATTGAGAATAGATCAAGAGTAGCCAGAGGCACACAGAAGCAGCAGTAATAAGATATGTAAAAGATGAAGAAGAATTTCAAATAATTATGCAACAGAGATGACCTTCAAATTATTCAGCACAAGCAGCAGAACTCATAGCACTCATGGAAGAGCTAGAAGTATCAGCATACAATGATTTCACCATTTACACCGACTCAGCCTACATAACATCTACAGTACATTCAGGATTATCAAGGTGGAAGAGGAGAGATTACAGAAGGGTAGATGGGTTGCTGATCCCACATGAGATCTTATTAGCCAGACTAATAGAAGCATTGAAAGTCCCCCTTCATGTAGCTATTGTGAAGTGTGGAGCCCACTCTAAGGGGAAAGACGTGATTTCACACGGAAACACAGCTGTGAAGCAGCCGCCAAACAGGCATCTTATATACCCTTCAAAGAAGAATGTTAAACACTTGTCACAGCAGTACAACACGAGGGATTACCAGAGTTTTGCAGTGCCTTATCAAAAAAGTACTTCATTCAGTTCCAAGGAAGAGCCTCACCAGATGAAAAAAGGCATTATGGGTAAACATAGATGTGCCCTATCATGCAAAGTGCACCACATGTCAAAGGTTTCATCCCTGACACACACTCAAGACACGGAAGTCAGCATTATCCCACTCAACGGGCCTTTCAGAGAGCTCCATGTTGATTATATTTACATGGTGAACAGATGCAGCACATACAAGTATGCACTTGTAGTATTGTGCACATGTTCCCTATGGATAGAGGCAGGACCTTGTGTTAAAGCAGACAGCAAATCTGCAGCCAGATTCCTCATAAGGGAGGTGTTTGCCAGATGTGGCATTCGTGAAGTCCTAAGGTCCGACAACAGGCCGCACTTTGTAAACAAGTTTTTTAACAAGATTACCAGGCTGATGGGTATTAGACACAAGCTCTGTACAACCTACCAACCACAAACAGTTGTACCGGTTAAATTGTCTGCAAATTCTTTTTAGGGCAAAGCTTTGTGATACTCTCAAAAAGAGTTTGCTCTATTGCCTGCGTTTAGCTCTATTAATTCTGTGCAACCAGCCAAGCAAAGACCACCAACTGTTAACGTGGTGATGGGAAGTAGGATGCATGGATTCTGCCTTTGGGTGGCAGTGGTGCAGTGTAAAAATCAACATAACATAACATACCCAGTTGCACCCTCACGAACAGTGTCTGACACACACAGAAGTGCAGACATGTTTGGTGAAGAATTTAATGTATATTTTAAGAATATGTCAACCTGTGCTAAGCTTATCTCTTCCCAGATAGATATCAAAGTACATGATCTGGCCCCAACAGACCAACAAGACACAGTAGCAGAAGAACCTCTTCAGCTACAACGTGGGGACAGAGTCTACGCCAGACAGCACATGCGATGTTGGAATCAACCAATGTTCACAGGACCATACATAGTGGAGAGTGCCACACCAACAGCAGCAAAGCTAAATAATTGCCGTGCCTGGGTGCATCTAATAGATCTGCGAAAAAAAGACTTAATCACAGCAAAAAAACATTGCCAAAATGTGGACGTTAGGACTTAAAAAGAAATCAGCAGCCAAAGTTAAGTAGCTTTAAAACACTATTAGGAAGTACATTAGGGGAATGAAGCCTTTTGGACACAGCAGATCAAGTGCAACAGTCAATAGTAAAGAAGCAAAAATGAACAATACTAAAAATGTCAAGAATCTGTTTATATGAATATGTTGATTGTTTTTCTCTCTTCTTTCTTTTGCACTAATGGAATTTATGAAATTAGGTATTGAAAGTAATATGTACAATGATACAAAAGTAGAAAATGTAGTGAATCTTTAAATAAGCGTGTGACCAGACACAAGATACATTTGAATGAAGAAGCAAATACGGTGCTAGATGAACATCATTATGATGATACAAATGTGTGGTATGATCTGTTGAAACTAATCAGTAGAGCTCAAGTAAATGAGTCAAGTTACATATGTGGGCTTATTCCATATGCATTTGGCACCCCCAGGCTGTTCTTATCTAAGGAAGTGCTGACTCTAGAGGCACAGTGCTTGGAACATTTGATAATTTGTAGAATGCAAGGGCAGTTTCAGGGAGTCACAGTACAAATACAAATAGAAACATGAGCCAAGAGGCAATGTGAAGGGATGGGGAAGTACAAAGATTCAAAATATCCTGCAAAACCACAGAGGGTTATAGAAGGAGCAACAGTTTGGAACAAGAAATGGGGGAATTTTGCAGGCACTGTTTAATGCAGAGGGACTAATGTGATTTACAGAAGAAGATATTATGAAAACAAATGAAAGCTAGGGGAAAATATGGGCATTGCTGTTACATGTCTTTATATTGAAACATTTTATGAAGGATGCACTTATAACAAAACCTTTATAATGAAAAATATGACACATTTGTTTTTATTTTTTTATTTTCTTGGGAGTCCCCCCACAAACCTCTGTTTCCCACCCCTAAAAACTCACCCCAAGCATTTCCCCACAAGATTTAACCCTTTACCCCACCCCTAAATTCATTCCTCATAAACATTTTCGTTATAAAGACTGCATACCGGCATTGCATGTAAATAAATTGATCAGTCTGCATCATCATACACAACCTGTACAGAAACTCACTTGATCTTCATTTTGTTTCAGGGGCTAAGGAAGCATGCCAGTTGGGACCAATAATAACTGTAATCATACAAATGTAATGCAAGCACTAAACAAGGGAACTTCCACCATCATGTGCTTCCTGTGGCAATGCGGCACCAAGGCATACTTTTATCTACCTCCATCACAGCCTTTGTTCTTTTGTAACTTTACATACCCCTGTAGTAGTAATTCCAGAAAGTGATGAACATCTGTCCAAAGGAAAGTTCCAGTCCCTTGCACTGGCCCCAATGATTGTTGGACAAACCTACTCACAAACAGCAAGAAGAAAGAAAAGGTTGAATTACCTTTCAAAGAAAAGTAGAGAAAGCCTTGGAAAAGATACCAGCACAATACAGGCTTTTTTCAAGAATGGACATCTTCTGTACATCATTATTTGCTCCTGGAATACAAACTGCCACAAATGCAAAGTGGCTTCAGATCATCCACTGGAACCTTGTGAAAC
The DNA here is from genome assembly GCF_040938575.1 of Ambystoma mexicanum. Taxonomy (NCBI): domain Eukaryota; kingdom Metazoa; phylum Chordata; class Amphibia; order Caudata; family Ambystomatidae; genus Ambystoma; species Ambystoma mexicanum. Next base: position 143,120,178 of record NC_090924.1, read on the forward strand.
TGTTGAATGCCACAGAACATGGTCTCAATGTGATCCGAGAGGAGCTTTATGCACTCAGGCTCATGGCACTACAAAATCAAATGGTGCTGGACCTAATGACAGCAAAGGAAGGTAGCATCTGCAAGGAGATTGGCAGCTATTGCTGCACTTACCTGCCCCGTACAAATGCATATAATGGCACATTGACTCTTGCAATTAAACAAATGGCCGAGCTGAAAACAATTATGGAGTTGGCACAGAGGACTGTTAAAGATGATGATTGGTTATCAGTCCTTACCTCATGGATGCCCCAGTGGCTTACACATTTCTGCCGAGTTGTGTTTCCTATCCCTATTGTTTTGATAATAATATGTTGTATTTACCAACTAATAATAATAACCTGTTGTGTGTCTCATGGAAATAAATCCTTGCAGTTATGACAGGTAGTGCCACTCCTCATTGGAAAGATGAACGCTATCACACAAGCAAAGGTAGGAGAAATAGAAATATACCAAATAGATCTGCGCATGGGCCCAGAAGGCACACTGTGGTCACTACACCCGGATCCAGAGAATTACTTAGAGTGCCACGTAGACCCCACTGCAGATGAGAAAATTAATGTTTTAGGATGTAACCCATGGGATTATGGTAGGTGGGCAGGGGATTTGAGAAATGTTTGCAAGATATGTGTGCCCAAAACTATTTATGGCAGTCAACAATAGCAAGATAAACAAGATAGAGATTACATAGAGAGATGTGTCCCTCATGGGATGATATGGAGGAATGTAAGGGAGTACAATGTTGGGGAATAGATCGAATTCCCCAAATGTGCATCAAAATTATAAGCATGGATAGACACTGTGAATAATCACATAGCATAAAGAGAGCAGGCCCATATATGTGGACTTCCCTGTGTAGGCCCAATGAGACACTAGTAGCCATGCTCAAGTGAGCCATCATGCAAAGAACATGTACTTGAATATGTCCACATATCCTTAATAAGTATAGTAGTACTTAACAGTAGTCAGGGAAACATTAAGGAGGGGGCACACATAATGACAGTAAATCACAGTGACCCTTTACACTAATCAAATAAATTACACATGTAGGTCTCATGACCCAGTTAGCCATCTCTGAAAGATTATAACCCTCACTCCCTTAGCAGAGAATATCAGCCGAGGTCCCAAGCCTGTGTTCAAAGAACATATAATAACTTATGTTCCGAATCAGTGCAACAAAACACATCATAATTAAGGTTTGAAACTGGTAGAAACTGAACAATGAACAGTGAATAATATGCCTGAGAAGACAGAACGGTTAATGAGCAACACTGCCCTCTGTGGGAAAAATTGCACTGGAAAAGCTCCAATTGCTAAGAAAGGACCAACACAGAACACCATCACACATAGAAAATAATTGATCAGGCATCAGTAATGTTTCATGGAAACCTATGAACAGCTCCCCCCAGCATATATACAATAGTAATAAACAGTATGTTATAATATATGCAAGCTACACACACACATTCATATCATTGCAAGAGAATGAAGTTTGCAAGCAGCTAAGCCCCAACGCCTAAAGTCAGAGGCAGGGTAAATTAAATCATGAGAAAGGAAGGAAAAGCAAGCAAATGTTGTTGTCATGTTGTTACATCTCACACAAGGATTGGTTGAAATCTGTCAAGTCACTCACTCCCCTCATACTTCTCCTGGAACAGCCAAATAGGTAAAAGGTCTAGATGATACAAAATAAATTAGCAGCATCCAATCAGCACCATGGGATAGGAGATGATCTTAATACTAATTAATTAATAAACTGATATTTGGCTCCGGTCACGTGGATAGAATACATCCAAATGGGCCAAGTACTTTGTTGATTCACCTATAGCACACACGACAATGCCCAATCAGAGCAGGGAAAAGTGTAATAACTTGTTACATTTGTTGTCATTTCTTCCTCTGTTAACTACTATAAAACCAGAATGTATTTGTCATTATGTTGAATGTCTTTCGATAATTCCCAGGCCTAGGCTGTGTTATAATAGATTTTTGCATTTATCACATCTTGTGCATTTTTTTCGACTCTTTGTATTGATGTTTATTATTGAACTTGGACTTGCCTTACAAAGGCTTCTGCAGAATGGGGATACAATATTGTGGTACCATGCAGAGTGGGTACGGGAGACTGCTGGAAAAATGTTTAAACAGTGGCCCATAGAGGGCACACATGGACACGATGTTTTAGAACACATCTACACATACCTATTGTCAAGGCAAAAGCCTGAAGGGACTGAAGTATAGACACAGCATATTAGAATTGTGGAAAATATATGAGGAAGAATAAGTGGCCCCTAATAACGAGGTAGTTCAAAGTAATGAGAAGGTTACAGTGCCTTCCCCACCAACCATGGCCCATTATGGGTTCCTTCTTCGACAACCTGCTGCATGATATACCAATCTCTGTTATGTCCCTGCAAATGACAATTATACAGGGCCAAAAAAGAAACCTGCAGGAGCTATTCTTTTATTTATTTTTTAGTATATGGTTTTAACATAAACCTTTACAAAACATTTTCTAATGAAAACCTTAAATATAATGTGCGATGTTTAAAATACATTTTAAGAACTCTGTTTTAAGACCATTTAATTGTAAACATATTTAGATTTTTGTATAAAATGCCTCTCACTCAGCTATTCTGGCAACAGTACATACAGAATTTTGATCATGTATATTGAATATCTTGAGACATAAATTAATACTTTTACAATAATACGATGATGGAATGTAGAGATTTATAGACAGCTGCACTAATTGGCAGATATGATTACATCCAAATTAGGTATGCCCACTGTATACACATCTGGTAACCAAGTTCCCTGTCATGAATTCGTTCTTGATTTAATATAAAAGACAAGTTAAAGATAATATCAAAGAAGTGTTCAGAGATCAGTCTGTCATTAAAAAATTGGGGACAAGCAGTGACCAGATGTTTGAGGGTTTCTGCCAGGTCATTACAAAGACAAAATCTACAACCATTAAACAAGGCTTCAGCCTTCAATACATCTTTGTTTCCCCAATGTTTTATTCTGTCATACATTTGCAGCTGATTTCATTTAAATCTTAGGTGCAATGCTCGGGTCTTCTCACAAGGAAAACACCATAAATAAGCAGAGAGAAGACCTCTCTTTCTTAGAAATGAGGCACACTCATTGTAGGAACTGGATTTGTTCATGGTATCAATTGTACACATCCAGTCATTTGCGTACAGTTTTTTTTTAGGATATCCCAGGCACGTTATGAGAACCAATTTTGTCACATCCAATTTGTCCAAGTAGTGCTTTCATTCTGTCACAAAACACCATCAGTGATATGGGGGGCTCATCTGCAGCCATCATAGACACATCAACATATAGGGAATTGGGTGGAGGATTGATTATCTTTACGTAATTATTCATCAATCTCCATTGAAAATTGCAGACCGATAGGTAAGACTGAGTTCATGTGTCAGAAAGGCATTTGGGACAGAATTAGCTAAACCTAGCATTTGTTTCCATACACGACATTGTATGACATCAAGGAAACAAGATAGATCTGCCAAACACATATCAAGGTCGTATAATATAGTAGGTATGGATTTAGTGTGTAGTGTTCTATTGCCAGAATGACTGAGAATTTGCAATATTTCCTAAATATGAATTTCATTTGAGACATCATAGGCTTCGATTTATGATTTAGACTGTTCCTCCACATTGTAAATGATGAAATATCTCAAATGTTGTAACCAAGGTATCTCAATGACATAGGGCGCTCTATTAATAATCCATCTATGGACCATTTTAAGTTTCACTTTTTATTTTCCCAACAAAGATGACAATTTTGCATTTTCTGGGATTGGCATGTAGATTATATTTGTGGGCGTATTCAGAAAATAGATCTAATTTGTTCTACAAGCCGAAAGGGGTCTTATACATTGTTTTCATATCATCCGCAAAGGCAAGCATAAATGCAGCTTGCCAAGTCCTACCGGAGAGATGTTTTCATTATGCCATATGCCATTGAGATCTGATAGGTTTAAGTTGAATAAGGTGGAAGACATGTTACACCCTTGCTTGACACCTGTAAACATCAATATTGGATCAGTTAGTGACCCATGCTGATTTAAACAAACACTGTAACTAGTGTTCTTGTGCAACATGGAAATAATCATAATAAGTCTAACAGGTATGCCATATTTTGCCATCTTGTTCCAGAGGATATTATGCATAACGCGGTCGAACGCTGATGTCATGTCTAAAGACACCATGTAGATAGGACCACTATCAGAATTTTTAGTGGATTCAAGCATGTGGGCTAAAATTGAAGTATTAAGTGTGCACCCATATACTTGCGAAAACCTGTTTGAAATGTTGACAGGGTGCCTAATTCTTAAAAAGTAGAATTGAGAAAGCTTTGATGTAGAGTCCATAAGAGCGATCGGCCTGTAATTGGCCGGATCGGATGGATCGCCCTTTTTGTAAATGGGAATGCTAATCGCTATTAACCACGATTGAGCAATCCTTTTACTTTTGAAAATAAACTCATATTTATTTTTCAAAGTAGATGCCCAAAAAGATGGATCTGATTTTAGGATGCAAGATGGAATCCCATCAGGACCGGCGGCTTTGGAGTGATTAAGTTGAATGATAACCCATACAACATCCCTTAAGGACCATGGGAAAGTCCCCACTATCGATGCATCAAAAATAAGAGATACAACATCCGAATGTGGCAAGGGTATCTGATAGATTTGTTCGGGATACACTTTCCATGTGCCTGCTGAAATAGAGGCGTTCAATGCAAGATGAGGCAATCTATTCTCATTCCTGATGGTTGCCCAAATAGATTTGATATTTTGTTTACATAGGTAGCATATTACTTTTTGATTGTCTGCATTATGCATTTTCATCTTGATTACCTTAATACTGTTCTTATACCTTTGCATAATTTGTTTCTTTCTGAAGGTAAAATGCGGAGAATTCACAGCCATCAATTTATTGCCTGCAGGTCCTTATTTTTTCCTCCATTTAGAACATTTATCTAATATGAGTATGGCATATAAGATTATTATTTCCATAATTAGCTAAGATGTCAAGCTTGACTTTAATGATGTCATTAGTGAGTAGCTCAATTTCTCTGTAGTCTCTGCCTACAATAGCTGCATAGTCCCCCCAAGCTAGTTCTCATCCAACCATATGGGTTAGCTGTCTACACAATTTTTGATTCCAGCATACAGAAGTGTAAGGTGAATCGAGTTAAATCATCTTAAGTGTAGGACCAACTTCTTGTATTGTATACTCTGAGTGGACCTTCAAGTTGATGATCAAGTGATCACTGAGGCCAGGATTGAATATGGTGACCGGACCACATGAATATAATAGATTTGTAGAGACAAAGAAATAATCTATATAAGATTTGTAGCACCACGCTTCCACGTATAGTCAATAGTCCTTGGATCAGACTCAACCTTTTGGAAGACCCAGTCCGTTAGGAAGGAGACCCAATTTTGACCTTTGGTCACAGAAATAAAATTCCCTTTGCTTACACCTCTAGTTTGACTTTTACCCCTACTAGATTACATAATGAATTCAAATCTCCCCCTAAGACTAACATATAATTAGGATTAAATCGAATGCCTCTTCTAGAAGTGTCCCAAATCATTGCAATTGCAATATTTGATCAGAAGGAAAAAACTGTTTTGAATTTGCCTTCACTTCATTATTTATGAAAAACGCTAGCCCCCCACGGGTCTACCTAAGGCACCCACAAGAGCGAATGAATGAAAAGTGGTGAATCCATCAATATGAATCTTTTAACAGTCATTGTTTCGTGTACCAAGAGCACTGTGAGTTTCTCACTATGATCTAAAACATTTAGCCAGGATTCCAATTTGGTGTACCCATACGAGTTCCAGGATTTAAAAGTGAGGCTCAATGGGCTATCTGTTTGATTTCACTTGTTGGCAGAGGAATGAAGGTTTTTATTAAGGGTTTGACCCAATTCCAACCAGCCAAGGATAGGAATTGTGTATTCACTTCATCCGTGGGAGCAATTGTTCCATCAACATTGTCATCATCTTCTTTTGTGGTTTTCTCCAAATTATCATGCGTCTCCAGAAATGAGCGAGCCTCTTTTATGTTGTTGAAGAGAATAAGCTGAAAGCCTTGTTGAGACAGAACAACTTTATATTCCTATATCAGTCTAGGGATGATTGGCAGAGCATTCAGTTATTATTAACCATTGACATGGCAACCCATTCAATGTCACCCGAGTTAAGGATCCTTTGGGATGATATCTTATTAAATATGGTAAACATGAAGGAACAGCTTAGTCTGGATTTGCCATTGATTGTGGAATCCTTTACCATCCTAAAATGTTCACATTTTGGGGAATAGTCTCTATAGCTGCATATGCTGCTTCTGTTTGATTCTGTGATCCTAGAGTCCTGACACGTGATACAACTATTACAGTAATGTTTGTTTGAGAAGTCGAGCTTGCCTTTATTTTCTTGCTGTCCAAAGGCTACGAAACAATGGAAATAGTTGACTGAAGAGTCACCCCACTTGTGATTTGATGAACAATGGATGGAACATTTAAGTTCATTGCTGAAGTGGACTTAGAACAGACCTCAGCATAAGATGCATGAGACAAAGAGGTAACTTTTATTTTTTTGAGTCCCACAGCTCAGGGAAATAATTTGACATTTGGGTTTGTTTGACACCAGTTGTCCCTCTTCATATTTTTAGAGGAACCTGTATTTGATCAATTGATCATGAAGATACTTCCTTTAAAGTAGCTTGCAGTAGTTCTTCTATACTTGATTTCGTGTTGGCACTCTTATTTAATTTTATTTTTTTGTTGAATGACAAAAGAATTGAATCAACTTTCATGGGGGTGGCACTCTGTTTAAGCTGAAGGTGGGTTTTACTCTCTGCATTCAATTGGTCCAGATCTAAAACGTCATCCTCATTAGATAAGACACAGATATTTTTAATCGAGGAATTGTGTCAAGTGATCATACCGATAGGTAAATTCTTTGATATTTTGCAATCCTTTTCCATTTTCTTGTTTCTATCGGCCCTTCTTTTAATGGCCCTACGTTCTAGGCGCCTAGTTCTACATGAAAAAAAATGCACAGAATCTCCTGATTCATCTGGAATGAGAATTGATTCTAAAGGCAAAGCCTTATTTTGGTCCAGACTATTTTGTTCTCATTCTATCAGATCAGTTAGAGGATATGGACTATTGGGATCCTCGCCCAATGGTGTTTTTACAGATTGATCTTGCTCAATAATTGAAATACATATGTTTGCATTATTGGAAAACCTTCAAGATCTTTGAGTTTGAGTTAGAGCTAATGGTCTGCAATACTTTTTGACTGCAATTTTTCAACATATCCGTCAATTTTGTAAGAGAGGTTCATGTTGCAAGCACATCAGTTCTATCATGAGAAGGTTGCATACAGTCGATGTCATAAGTTTGAGAGGAAGTGTTCCTATTACAAGTATGCACAGTTTGACTACTGCACGCTCTTGTGGCAGCCTTTTTGTTTGTGTCGAGGGTGACCTAATAAACGATTTGGAAATTTCACGGGCAAGTATGAAGCCTTTCAATTTATACATTTTAGCTATGATGTCTGTTAGGGAGATTTTAATATCCATCAACTCGTAATGCGTGACCTGGTGGCCTTTATCTAAAAGGTTCAATATACGAGTGAGCACCGGAAAAGAGTATAAATCGGGGCCATTAGGGTCTAAGGAAATGTCAATACTAGGTGGTGTAGTATTTAAATAAGTTTACGACTCAGTGTCAACTGGGTTGAACTCTAGAAATTCTTCTTTCCTCTCATTGTGGTCACACATTTGATTGTGTAATTCTTGTCTATCTTTTAATCTCTTGTCGACCGGAGAACTGGCCATTTGCCTGGAGGTTGCATTTTTGTTTGATAGCATTAAAGGCTCTAAGTTGACCTGTGAATTTGTGCCTGGGTTCAAATGGGAGAATAAAGAGACTTCCTCTTTAAGACCAGGTGAGGCAATTCTAGGAGTGGACGGACCAAGTGACAACCTAATATGTTTGCCCACTTCCGTCATCACCACTGTGGCTAACATAGAGATATCAGAAATTGGTTTTTGAAGCATTCATTGTGTAAGGATGCCATAGGGCAGATGCAGGATACTCCAGATTACTTAAATGATCCTGCAAAACAGATTTTTCCAAATCATAAATCTTGTGTAGAGAGTATGATAAGTGCTCTGATTTAGAGGCTGAAAAGTGATGCACTTGCACCCTAGTTTGATTGGAGAGGGAAATATGGTTCTGTAATAAAGTACACGCACCAACTTCTTTATTAGCTAGATGTTTGAGTGCAGGCTTATCCCAACTTGTTTCTTTCTTATTAGGCAATTTAATTGGTTTTTCCTATTAGACGGTAGTTCAGTAATAACTGAGGTATCCTCTGCTGGTATCTCTATTAGACATCTGCCGCTACGGAGGCCCCCTACCATCATTTAAGTGAACAAAAAAAAGAAAAATATTTTCTTTTTGTTTTTTCATTGTGTCCCCTCTCTCTGTTTCTTTTTTCTTTCTTTTCTTGTCTCCCTTTCCTTCCATTTTTCCTTTCTTTCTTTCTACTTTAATATGAGTGTTCTCACTCTAAACACACACTGCGCATGCTGGTCAGAGATTTCCAAGTGAGCTCAGAACGCAACGATTGTTCGAGTGTTTCAGGCGCCGTTTTATGAACCAGTGACCGAGTACCACACAGAGACAACTCTCAGGTTGTCATAAGAGCCAACCAGTAAGTGTGGTTGAATAAGGACTACGGAAGTAAAAAGCCCTGTCTTGGTCTGTTGTTCCCTAGGTGCTATACCGACGACGGTATTGGCGAGCAACACTTTAACAAAACACAGTTTCGAAAAATTCAGCATGAGTCTAGAAATGCGGGCTGAAAGAGTGTCCCATGAGGATCTCAAGCAGGATAAATGTAACGCTCTGCACATTGAAGTAGCACGATCTTCAATCAAAGTAACCTACGAGTTAGCAGATTTAGTTTACACAAACCGCTTTCATGGAGAGTTGCTTACCGCAGGCTCAGCAATGTCGGAGTACAGACATCCACGGAGCGGGTTGACTGGACTATTATCAGAGCTGCAAATAAACCAAATGTAAAATAGCTCATTCAGCCACATGTCGTCCGCCCAGGCGAACAACCAAACAGGCACTTCGGGGCACTTCCGGTGCACGTGTGCTGATGAGCGTGGCAGTGCCTTAAAGTAGTGCTATTAGGAAGTTGGGGCCGTGGCTTCTTAGAAATTAGGAAAGTGAAACAAAATAAGCATGTATTAATACTAAATATTTTCAATTTGGTATCCAGAGTGTCCAATATAGTAGTAAAGCCATGAGCTCTGCAGTTCTGACCTTTTTCCCAGAAGGATGCAGCAAAGTCAAAGTAGTCACCGGTAGCATGGGTAGCCAAACAGGCACATTGGGGCACTTCTGGTGCGTGCATACTCGTGTATGGAAGTTGGGGCGTAGCGTCTTAGAAACATTTTTCCAGAAGGATGCAGCAAAGTTAAAGCAGTCACTGTCAGTGTGTGCAACCAAACAGGCACTTCGGGGCACTTCCGGTGCACGCATGCTGGTGCACGCAGCAGTGCCTTAAAGTAGTGCTGTTTGGAAGTCAGGGGCGTGGCTTCTTAGAAGCTTTTTCCCAGAAGGATGCAACAAAGTCAAAGCAGTCACCGGCAGCGTGGGCAGCCAAACAGGCGCTTCAGGCACTTCAGGTGCAATTCTTAGTATGACTCTGACCTGGCCACTCTGTGTGCTTTTTTAACTTATAAGAAGCCTTTCTTTTCTCCAGACTCCATCGGCACTCTGGGATTAATTATGGAATTCATTTTCAAATTGAGAGGTTTTCTCCATGTCCAGTTCTTGACCCCTTGGCTTCTAGACACGGTGGCATTCTCAGAGCTCTCCAACATCTGCACTTTGTTTCCCAAATGTGTCAGTGATGTTTGCAGCATATTACATAGCTTCAATCAGCTCAAGGGCAGCCCCCTCTAACAGTGTCTCCCTGCAGGGGCTATTAAAAAAACATCAACACACATGGTTAGGAATATAATGAGCAACGCTGTGTAGAAGCCAGTACTTTTTGAAATAGGGAAACACGTGTGTAGCAGATAGACAATGTATTGAAAAGAGCAGATGAGGAGCTTATAAGAGCTGTGCAGGAGCAGGAGATGGGGCGGTGTGCAGCGGTAGCAACAGATAAATCGTAATCAGGGATGATTGTTTGTACTTGGCAATAAACCTGTCACAGAACTCCCTACCATAGAAGAAGTGGATAGCGACTCAAAGTGCTGCGACACACAGGCAGAAAGCGATGATGGTCAGAGTGTAACAGGAGACGCAGGGGATATGGTCTTTTTGGAGGACAGATGTAGGATATCCTGGCCTAGGGAAGACAGCGATTGGATGCCATCATGGTCCGGGCAGTTTAGGAAAAGGCTCACCAAAATAGCTGTAGTATGTAGCAAGAGGGAAGAGGAGACATTGCAGCACCAAATGCAGAGGACACAGCTCCCCCTATTACAGAAAGGTTGAAGGGGGCCTCAGTAAGTACCTTGGCCGAATATGGACAATGAAAAAGTAATCGACAGCTTGCCGTCCCTCACAGCAGCGGCAGGCAAGTGGGTTCATGCCCTCAAGAAACAGACAGCAGGAATTACCCTGGATGTAGGGGATATGAAAAGCTTGTTCACCTCCTGATTGGGTGAGCAGGCAGATGCACGTTTGACAAAGGTAAGATGCCAGGGTGAATTTAAACAATAATGATCATGGCAGCATGCCATTCAATAATGGCAGAACACACAGATGTAGAGTATTAAGGGAAATGTACCCTGATACATCAGACATGCAGTCTATCCTAACTCACAATATGGGACCAGATGAGGATTCCACACAGTGCAAATATCAGATACTGGAGAGTTGGAAATTAGAGGCACGACAACCATGTGATAGAAACATCCCTGTTTTTTATCACATAGTGGTGAGAGATCTTCCAGAAACAGTAAGGGCAGAATTAGGGTAAGAGGTAGGAATTGAGACAAAAGTATGCGCCGAGATAAAAGCACACAAAGTATACCATTGCAGAGCGAAACAGGAAAAGGAAGAAGCTAAATTGACCAAGCGCAGAAGGCAGAGACAAAATTAGTACAAAAGAAACTAGCTCAAAATTGCATGGAAGGAGCGATAACTAAAAACAGCCCATAAGGACAACATGAGAACACCTCTCAGCAGGAATGGGATAGTGGGATGGGGTATCTTCCACAAGTAGGGTATTCTCCATAAGTGTCACAAGTAGGGTAGTTTCCAGAGGGAGGGCATTTACCCCAAGCAAGGGCTGGCTTCCATAAAGAAAGGGGGGCTGAATTAGGATATGGAGGAGCAAGACCCAGGTTCTTATGAGCACTGTGCTATATTTGTTGGACAAATGGACACGTGGCCTTTGAGTGTAAGAGTAGAAATCCAGCAAGGTATGGCCCTGGTGTCCAGACTATAATGCATCCAACAAAACCACAGATTCAACCACAACAAATGCAATTCCCATCTCCCCAAATATCCAAAACATCCCCCATCAGATGCCCCCAGTTGCCCAGATCCCCCCAGTTGCCCAAACTATACAGAATATGGACCAACAGCAGAGGTTGCCCCATTACTCACCATCAAACCCCCTCCAGGCAGAGGTGCAAGCCCTGCTTGGCAATGGGAGAAAACTGTGTTACCCCAAGGCTCAATTCCACACTCTACAGGAGTGACAGTATTGGGAGGAATTCCTTTCACATTCCCAGGCACAGAGACAAATACTAAATCGGATACCCCTATCCTTTCAGTAAGTGCCGACCTGGAAGTGGAACCACAGGTTGCAATGAAGATAGGTGACAACACATTTTCATTTTGGTTGACGGAGGAGCTACCAAGTCTTGTATTAAGAAAGAAAGATTTCCTTTGTCAAAGAAAAAAATGGAAACAGAGGCATTTTCTGGGGCTATTGTAATGGTTCCTGGCACGCAAGAAGTTGTAGCACCCTTTTTGTATTCCAAAGAAACACCAATTAAAATATAGCACAGATATATTATGAGCAAACTGAACATGAAAACTTCATTCTCTTAAAAGGGCATAATGTGCTCCACCGCAGGCGTGTATTACACAGTGTTTGCTGCAATCATACATGCATTTTGCATCCTGTGGAGGCATCATGAAGCAAGATACAGACAACAGATTCAAAGTTCAAACAAAAGTAGTTTATTAACTGAAATGTGAGGTGGAATTTCCCTACGTAATGAATCTAAGGAAAGTCTGAGTCTGTAAGTGCAACTTAAAAGTCTGTCTGTGTCCAAACCCTATACTTGCCCTCACGACTAAAGCTAAACGATGTGTAGGGATGTCAGCAACAAAATAAATAGTGTTCCAAATAAAGTTCTGAGCTCCTTCCAGCTCTGGGCTTGCTTTCCAGCACCCCTTCCCCAAGTTCAAGACAGTTCCACAAACTCTCAGGGTATCCTTCTGCAAGAATACAACCCAGTTCCAAAGGGGCCTCAAGGTTCCCTTTCTCAAGGCAACAACAAAATTCATAAGGTCTTAGGGTTCCCTTGCCAAAGTGATCAGCTTTTCCAGCTTACCACCTTATACTTAATTTCAGTCTCTCAATATTCAAAACCAGTTCACGGTCAACATTACGCTCCTTCTGGTTTCTTGACAGCTCATACAGATTACTTTTTTCTGCTTCACTTCAGTAATCTCTTTCATACACTATCTGAAAAATTGCACGTTCTGAATACTCCAAAGGCATAGTAAGTTAGTCCGGTTTTCCTCTTCCCCCCCCACTGTTCTAATAGGTTCTATGTTCTTTCATTGCTGGTACTTTAAAATCCTGGCATTTAAACGTGTACATAATTATGAAAATGTTACACCCCCAAAACCCCTCCCTCACCTATTTTTGCCTATTCCCTACCCCAACACCTTATCTGCCCTTTCCCACCCCCCTAATAATTTTGCTTAACATTTTCATAATTATGTACACATTTAAATTCCTGGTGTTTAAATTAACGGCAATGAAAGGAGGTTGTACCATCTAATATATTGGCCCTCATTACAAGTTTGCTGGTCCGGAAACAACAGTTCCGGTAAGCTTACCGGCACTGTTATTTCTGGACCGGCAAACTACGAGTCCGCAGGTGGGTGCTGTTCTGCCCACCAGGGTCAGACCTGGCGGGCGGTACAACACCCGCCCTCAGATTTTCACAGAAGCACCAGCACTGTTAATGGTGCCGGTGCTTCCATGGTCCCCACTCCCATGGAGACCTTTTGGACTCCATTGGAATGGGGATCAACATGTTACTGGCGCCTGACTTTCTGGACCGCCGGGGCCCAGCCGGCACAGTTTTTGCCAGACCAATAATGAGGGTGGCCATTGTGTTTTATTGTATTTTGATGTATTTCCTACTGCTGCTCCCTCCCTTGCCCTGTGGGCGCTTTGAAACAGTATTTTCTTATTGTATAAGCACCTAAAAGCAAATAATAAATACAAAACAAAATAAAAAATACACTTGGATTTGCTTTCTGTATGTTTCCTACAAAGGGCCTTTTGTAACTATACCTGTGTTCTCGTTCATATTCACTTGGTGTTCTCCTTGCCAGCCTTTTGGCTTTGCCACGATGTGTTTTCCTCTTTGTGAGTCTCTTGGATTTGCCATAATGCGTTCTTTCATATAGTTCACTTCACCGTGTTCTCTTTCCTTCACTACATTACTTTCATATTATTCAGTAATATTTAATACTTGCTTCTGCCTTCATTTCATAAGGTTTTTATCTGTGTTTTAATTTCATATGACTCGTTCTTTGCTTTCAATATTTTTAATGTGTACTTCGCACACACTTATCCCCTGTTCACAGCCTTATCAATAGCTTCCACAGGCTTGTCAAAAGCTTTCTTTAAGTTTGGTATTCAATAATGCTCACAGTTCATCTTATTCATATAATTCATCACAACGCTTCTCTTTCAGTTCACAGCATTTTACACATCGCCATTGGTTCATGCAGCAATTACTTTTGTACTGTAACAGGCCCCAGCAGTGCACGGTTTGAGTGTTCCCTTGTTTTCACCGGTCCGTGGCAGCGGCTTGGGTTGGCTGTTTTCCTGTTCTTCTGTTCGACATTCACATCTTCGTTGTATTGCATGCCCCGCTCACACTCCCGTCTTCTGTCTTTGGGTTGCCATCAGCCCTGCTCGCTTCCCACGGACACTGCCAGTAACTTACAGCAATTGGATTTCTTCTATGCCCCTCAACTCCTGCTGTGGGCACCCAACCAAGGAGGTTCCCACCACTGTGACACTTTGACAGCCCACTCAGGCCTCTACACCACAGTCTCTTCCGTGAATTTGCTGGTGTCTGGTTTTTGACAGGATCCTCCTCGGCAGCCTCCTTCTCCAAAGGATTCCTTTCCCCTCAGGCCTGCAACGCTTAGCCTGGCTTCTCTCCTGCTGGATTCTCTCCTCATTATCTCTCTCAGCTCAACCGTTTTTATACTCCTGCAACCATTTAACAGGTTGCAGGTATGAGTCCTCAAACCCAATTAATTGCCTGACCATAGTTAGTAGATTTCTCTGGACAAGCCTGACCCTCCCAACAGTCTGCAGTCCTCTTCCTTGTCTCAGTCCTGGGTGGTGAAATGACATGTTAGTGTGTATCACTCCTAGTAGCCTCTTCCATGTCCCAGTCATTTTGTGGTATAAATGTGGTGAAATGAGGGGAAGTGATTGACAACAGCCTATAACGGTAGGGGTCGGGGACGTTGATTATTACAAGGAAAAGACCCTCCACCCAGGTGATCCTCCCTTGCATCTCCGCCCCCAGGGTCAGGATCCAAAAGCGATGGCTTTTCCCTGGCCACCTGAGAAGAGGATCCAAGGGGAGTAGGTGTGAGGATACCCTCAGGTTTGTCACAGTCCACATCGATCTTCGAGGGGCACCACTCTACCCAGAATTATTCCTTTACGCCATGTAAATGATATTAACATGGCTACCCAGAATGAAAGTCCACACATTGCGATTATCCATAGAAATTTTGTTTGGGTCAGCAGTTCACAAGGACGTGTCTGAATCTGGGGTCTTCAGAATACATTTTTAAAGAGCGATATTCTGATGCACTAATTTGTGTGGACCTTGCATCAAATCTTCCTCCTTTTCCAGAAAGAAAGAGTAGAGGAAAAGAACAAGCTTCTGCACTTTTTTCCCGTATGCTCATTGGGGATCCTTTGGTTTGATTAATTTAATACGTTTCTAATGCATCGTCAATGGGGTCTTTGGAGTGTAGTGCATGAATTGTATACTGGTCTAAAATGTTGGCTGCACTAATAGGATCTGCACGTTCGAAGTAGCCAGTTGCTGGTGAGTCTTGAATTATTAGGGTGGTCTCTCTTAAGTTTTCCTCTATGTTTATATCTTTGTAGTATTCATTGTTTTCTTTTAGATATTGTAGGGCTTATCTAACTTTGTTTAAGCGACTAGTTGTTGCCAAATTCTTCTGTCTTTTGTTGATATACCATTAACTAGTACAATCAAAGATTAATCTATTGGTCATTGTTGTCAGTAGCGCTCTTGCCCTCGTAGTGTAGCCGAGGAATTCTTCTCGCCAATCTACCGAACTAGTCAGTACAATCAACAACCAGAACAGTTGATTGGCGGAAAGATGGAATGCCAACGAAGAATCCAGAACCCGATGGAACAGGATACTGGAACGGGATGTCTTCTCAAGGTGTATAGGCAAGACCCCCAGACAGCTGCAGTAAGAGCAATAATCACATAGATGCGATTTTATGCAAAATAAATGCAGATATCAGAATAGAAATCAACCACTAACCTGTGTTGTTCTTCAGAATCTCCGAATATTCCCAAGGAAAGAATAAGAAGTAAGGTAGAGGCAAACCCAAGATCAAGGACCAGTATAGATCCAGAAATGAAGGCAAAGCAAGAAGCAGGTGAAAATCCAAGCTGAATGTCCAACGAGCAAAACCTAACCCGACGGCACGAGGACGCCTAAAGGTACAATAAAGGCAGTCTCTAGTCCGTGTACCAAAGTTGCAGAGTTCCAATGCAGGAGAAAAATGGGTAAAGATGGGTAAGCGGGAGACAGTACACATCAGTAGCAGGGCAGGTCCGTGGACGATCCTAGCCGGGCAGGACCGAGGACGATCCGAGGTCGAAGAGCAGGGCTGGCAGCAAAAGTACAAAGGAGTAAGCAAAGCAGGTCCGTGGACGATCCGAGGTCGAAGAACAGGGCTGGCAGCAAAAGTACAAAGGAGTAAGCAATGCAGGTCCGTGGACGATCCGAGGTCGAAGAGCAGGGCTGGCAGCAAAAGTACAAAGGAGTAAGCAATACAGGTCCGTGGACGTTCCGAGGTCAAGAAGCAGGAAGACAAGGCAAGGGGGGACAAGAAGCTGGATACGAGAGAAAACAAGCCGCTAGAATACAAGATTCAGAAGCGCCGGCAAAACGCACAGGCGTGGCTTAAATAACAGTCACATGATCACTATATGTCAATTCAACGTGTAGGGGGAAAAGTGACAGACGTGAGAGGACGCCATCGTCTCCATGCCAACTTCCAAGATCCCGGCAGACGAGATCTTAAAGGGACCGTAACCACCGTTCGTCGACAAATACGAGAACCACAAGTATTAGGTCTCGTGGAAACCGGATAACTACGGCGTCCCAACACTGATGATCTCTGCCGATACTTGACAATGGTACTCCTAGAGTTACTACACTTTCTTTGAGAGCTAATGGCAAATATATTCCTTTGCACAGATGCCCTTTAGTAACTGGAGGTAATTTGGCTGATTTTGGCTGAAGTCGTATTATAGCTTGAAATGGGTGTACTGTTTGGATTATAATGCTCTCAAACAAGTTAAGTTGTTGGAGAGCTTTTGGAAGTGGGAATATAGTTATTAGTGATAGCACGTGATGGCATTTGGTTATTGTCAAGCATTGTGTTGCAGTGCGTGCTGTTCCATGTAGGAGAACGTTATTTACATTTTGCAGTTGTAAAACCCTGCAACCCCCCACCCAATCCAAACCCCCCGCAACCCTCCACCTAATGCCCTTATATTATTTATAATCCAAAACCAACCCAATACATATATAAAATAACTTAAATAATATAAAGGTCATTTGTGCAGAAGGTCCATTAGGACAAAAGGTCAATTGTAAAAGGGCAATTTGGGTAATACATATAATGACACTGCGCATGTTTAGAAGTACTTTCTGTAATTCATTTATTAATTTAGTTAGTAGTTTCATTCTGTAAAAAAGCGCTGTCAATTAGAGCTTGCAGGATTAGTCTCCTCTAGTAGCTTGTAAAGCTGGATCGTGACATTTCAGCTGTTTTGAAGAACTATTCGGTGGAAAATATTTTGTAACATACATTTTTTGGATTGCTTTACTGTGACTATGTAAACACTGGTCGATACCATGTTAGGTTCATTAACAGGTCTGTTTTTCTTAGTACATATTTTTTTACTTTCAGTTTTTACAAAAGAGGCATTACCATTTTTAGTTGTGCTGGTTTAGTTTAGTTGATCGAGGTTACTAGCTCTTTTGTTTTAATGCTTTTTTATGGATTGTTTTTGAAGTGGATGAATATATATTGTTTGGTTTTATTCTTATCTGGTCTATTTTTTCCTTCTTTTCTATTGGGCTACTTTTTAGTAGGCATTTTGTTGTGTCTGTTGGAAAAAGAGAAAGTTTGGGTTTGAAAGTTGTGTAATGTATATGCATGTATTATGTATGAATGGGTGTGATGGGAAAGCTGTATACAGTGCTGTTTGATTGTAAGGTGGTATATTAGGTGTGGTTGGGAACGTTGTGAGAGTAAGAGTCTGTAGAGGTGTAGGGGAGTGCTGGTGTGATTGAATCTGTAGGGACATTGTGCTGTTTTCTGCTAAAGAGTGGGTGTTGCAATGGCGGTGTTTAAATGGGAATAGGAAGAGTGTGAATGGTGCAATGTAATGGATTAAAGTGAAAGAAATGTTGGTTCGGAAAGAGTAGTCTGGGATAATTTATAGTGCAACTGTGCTGCTGTAATTACATACATATACATGGTACATCAATGTACTTACTTTGTAGGATGTGAAGGATCTTCTTTTTTTTTTGTTCTTGTTTTCGAAAATGTGCTTCTTTCCTGTAATTGAAAAAGAAAGTTAGTGGGGATATGTGGTGATGGTTAAGTACTTTTAGTAAGCAAGGTTGTTATTTATGAAGGTAGGAGGATTTGTTGGGAAAAACAGTTAATCAAATTGCTGGATGTTTAAAAATGTTTGTTTTTAGGAGCATTTTCATGAAAGTTAAGAAATGTGGATGTGCATTTATAGAAGCTATGTGTGTAACGTTTTTAAAAGAGAAGAAAAGTTGATGGAAAAGATTTGTAGTTCACTTTAAAATGGTAGTTGGTGTGTGGAAGTTTAATATGTTAGGAGTATATGCAAACATGCCAACATGATGCATTCTAATCTGTAGGTGTTTATGTAGTCCTCGATTTTTTGTTTGCATTCTCGGCAAATAATAAAAATTGGAGTACAAGTCCCAGATTGTAGAGAAAAATTAGGACTGCATTAACAGCTAAAGATTGGAATGGCTTATGTTCGGAAGTATACATCTAATATATACACAATGACATTTGTGATGTCATCTTTCATTTCCCGGGTGTTAGTTTTAGCAGTGCACGTTGGTGGCGCGAGTCATTGTTGCTTAGCTTACTGTTTTATTTTTATTTTACTTGTAACCATAACGTCCCTTTAACAACTTTTTTTCAGTGAATTTGATAGGTTTTTATTAGTGCAATTTAACCATAATGTCCCTTTAACAATGTTTTGTTTAGTGAATTTCCTGGATTTTATCAGCGCATGCTAATTTCCTACAATATACTAATATCATACTTACCCCAATATAGCAACATTTTTCTAAAATGTCCAAAGTTTCACCTTAAAACTCTGCAATTTCCCACCTTCTAGTATCATTTTTAACAATTCTTTACACTTTTTGCAACTATCTCCACTGTTTTTGTGTTCATTGAGGTCCACAAACGTTTTAAGTCATTGCAGACTTTTCAGACAGTGTCATGTGACCATGTAATCGCACGCGGCATGATGATGTGTCTGCAAATGTGTCTGCACTTCGTGAACAGGTCTGTGTTTCACAAACAGTTTGTTACTGCATATTCTACTGATCTAGGAACTTTCAAGTTCGAAATTGATCCTTGCACAGTTCCTACGACTAGTCTAACTTATTATCCATTAACAATCTAGCACAGAGCACATACTTGGAATAATATTAGCAAAACGGCTATTTATCTTAAAAATGGCATCAATCATTGACATCCCTCCTCCCCAAGAGCCACCACCACCACCAGCAGCTGGAGGACCTACACAACAAACAAAGTGCAGTACTTCAAAAGACAATGAAGAAGACCAAGAAAATGAGGTAGAGGAAGTACCTACCTCTAGCACTCAGAGAGAATCATCGGTGTGGTAGTTCTTTAACACTGTTGGGAATGTACCACATGCTAAAGCTACGAGTGCAACGTTGTACTCAGTCGCAAACTACCTGGACAGTACTCCTACGGCACCACCTCCATGTGCCACCACACCAAATCCAACCACTGCACTGCTCTCAGAAAGGTTGTTCCTTTCATAATGAATAGTAGGCTGTCTTCCTCCACCTCATCTTCCTCAACCAATACTGTAACCACACAGCCTAGGTTTGTGGGACACAAAATACCACTAGCTACCTTAGAAGCAATTAAAGAGGCTGTTAATTCATATCTTTCAAAGACAACAATACTCTGTATATACTGCAACACACCACTCTGTATGGGGCAGCAATTTTGAAGTGCTTTTGAATCTGTAATCATAGAACATGAGAAACCCTGCCCCCTACCTTAGATGTAACACATGCACAACATCGTCCCTGTGCACCCGACCCTGCATATTTGTGTTTGGTGCCTCTTCCCTCATTTCCCTCCCAACCTTACTTTCTGACCTCTCCTGCAAGAGAAAACACAGAAAAAAGGTTCCTTTAGGAACCTCCTTTCACAGTTAAAAAATGAAACTAAAAAATAATCTTATAGACTCCATCTACTTTACATTTCTCATTAAAGTAGTTAGACTCAATACGATTCTCTAAGATTTCCATTAGAAATGTTGTGTTATGCTAAAGGGAATAATTGACAATGGTATACTAGACAAAAATAGAAAAGGACAGAAATCATGTTCTGTCCCACATTCTTTTCTCTATCATACAATAAGGACCATAATCCATGGACCTTCATAACTATCTGCTGTCTCCACAGTCCCCTTTCCAGGCCATTGATCATTAAAAGACCTGTATGGCACATGCATACCATCTCACTGGGCATCCCTTCCACCATTTTTAATTTTATATTTGTAACACTCCCTCAATGCCTCCTATCAAACAGTCACACATCCATCCACCAATCACTTCCAAAAACTGTACATACAACCATATGCCTAAATAGAATGGGCAGTATGGATGGGCAAGTGCTCAAGAGAACCCAAGAGGGAAATGCCAAGGGATACCAAGGTGGGACGCCGCTGGCTAACTACTGGAGCAGAGGAGTCTCAAAGGTGGGATGCATCTTAACCGTAACCTCCCTTTAACAACATTTTTTTCTGGCAATTTAATAGGATTATATAAGTGAAAAACGTTTTGTGGTGTTGCATCACTGTCTACAAGTTATTAATAATTCCTCTTTTCATTTATATGAAAGAACTATAAACCTCCTTTAAGAAACATATTTTTTGTCTGTCATTATCTTTAATGTGTGCTGGGGATGCAAATTATCGTTTAATTGCCTGCGGAATAAGGCTAAACCATGACCCCAGCCAAACCACCCCTATTATTCACTGCATCGTCCCTGCATCCTAGCTCAGTGTCCACTATACCCTAATGATGTAAACAATGGCCAGTTCTCATGGCTTGCAGCCATGGCCAGTCCCCAAATCAATGGGGTATGGGTTTCAGCCATGCTGCATTCCCCAATAAGCAAATCAGAGTACACATTTGTGTTTGCCAAGGGCCAGGCCACTACCCAGACACCAAATGTATATCACTAGTTTTTCTACTTAGATTCTTCCACTTCTGAAAAATACAACACAGGACATATTTCCAAAAACGTGCTTTCGGGTCCTTTGTAATGCTCGTCAAAGTGTTTTGTAATCTAGTCCACCACTTCAGGCTGTAACCGCAAGCAGAATATTTTTTCCCATTCAGTCCTACCACTTCGGCCATGCAGCATGCCCCAATAAGAAAATTACAGTACACATTTCTCCTTGCTGACGGACACGTCCCTTGACCAAACACCAATGTCATATCACTGTGTTGTGTGCTTACTTTTTCACACTTTCAAAAAAAATAAAACACAGGACATATGTGCAAAACCATGGTTTCAAGTTCTTGCTGAGCCTCCTCTTGGATATTTGCTACAATCCCATCCAGCACTTCAACCTTTATGCACAAGCAGATATTTTTCCCATTCAAAGCTATCCCAATTTCGAAAAACTTTACGACATAGCTGGTCCCTGTTGGAAATGCCCACATTAACCCCATTGCTGGTCCCTCGTTGTTATGGGAAGTGGCCAGATTGTCCGGGTCATGGCCAAAGGCCACAGGCTATACATAAGCCACCAAGGGTATATCACTATTTTTTGTATCTACATTATGAAACTGTTCAAAAAATAAAACACAGACACATTTGCAAAACCATGCTTTCAGGTCCTTGCCAATGTTGGTTAAACAAGTTTGCTGCAAATTGCCCATGTTTTTTTTTTAAGTGTCAAAATGTACATACATAAAATAGTCATATAACTTAGCCCTCAATTGACAAAATCCATTCAGACCTTGCACAAACATTCAAGGTTGGGTATATAATCTTTCTGAAAACGTTTGTCCACATTTGTCAAATGGCAACAAAGTTATAACTCATATAAAAATGTGGAGACCCCCCCTCTAATTTTGCCCCGTTTTGACAATATCCCAACAAACTTTTCAGATGCATTCATATCCAGGTCTAACATCTTTTTGCAAACATTTGTACAGATTCGTCAAATGTTACCACATTTATGAGCCTTTAAAATATTTTGGGACCCCCCCTCTAATTTTGTTCCCTCTTGACAAAATAGCACCACACCTAGCAGAACCAAATCAAAGTCAGGTTTAGAAAGAAATCCCAAAATTTCATGCAGTTTGATTGAGTGGTGCCAAAGTTATAAGCATTCCAAAAACTGCTTTTCACCAACTCTGTAATTCACAAATAGGCATGGATATCCCAGAACATCTCAGATGTTGGAAAAACATCACAGGACTATCCCAGACATCCAGACAGTTCGCGGACTTTGGAGTTGAAAAACATCTGATTTTTGGGATTTTTAAGGCCATATCCCATCCCATCCTCAGCACGCCTCACCTCTCCAGATATTGTTTCATTAGTTTGACAAGTGCAATGTTGTGTTTTCTAATATGTTTTTATTGTGGTGTTCACTGACAACGGGTGCTGTCCCTGAATCCAACATGGCGGGCGTTTACAAGAATCTGGCACACCTCACTTTTTTCACTATCCAATCAGTGGGTGCGTCCAATGTACGCCAACATTACACTGCCCTATAGGCCAATCGGGAAGTGAGTCCACGGACTGAACCCGGGATATGACACATTTTTATTTACCTACTTTTTTCCTGATTGTTTTAAAATAAAATACTGGACAGATTTACACCAAAAACCAAACATTTTGGAACCCCCCTATAACTTTGTCCCCACTGCAAAAAACCTCACCAACCTTTCGCAGAATCAATCTGATGGGGCCATATACGTTTTTTTGTAAAGTTTTGCGAGGATTTATCCACGGGCCCAAAGTTATAAGCCACCCAAAACATGCTCTTCCTATGGGTTGAGCAACTTAACCATTACTACAGGGCCACTGTCGCAAGCCCTGTAATTTTTGAAAGAGTTGAAGGAAATATTTTTTTTAAATATAGGCATATCTGTACTATGTCTTGTTAGATACAGATCTTGTTGAATCTGGAAATAGAAATCTTAGACAGTTTCAGAGTAGTTTTTGATTCAGATACCTTTGATTAACAGCAGATATGTACTCTCGTAGTTCAAGTGTACATCTGAAGTGTTGAACTGAGATGACAGGGTTAGCTGTAGAGGTTTTGGATGTGATTGGTAGATGGATGTGTGACTCTTTGAAAGCAGCCAAGGGTAGAAGGACTGCCCCTGTGTTACGGGGTCCGTGGACAGTGCAGTAGTCTGCGGACAGCACATGCCAGATCCGGATCCTTTGAGGATGCCTGGCATGGAAAGTGGACCGTGGGGATCAGCCAAATAGCTTTGATGGGTGTGGTATACAGGAAGAGAGGGTAGCAGGAGTTCTGTTTGCAGGAGTTGTGACAGCACTAAAAATGGCTATGGCAATGCATTTGAGAAGGCAGAGTATGTGGATTTTGAAGGACTCTTCAATTCAGTCATTGAAGGTTTATGCTGAAAATCATGACATATTTGGAAGTTTTGGATTGGCAGAAGTGGAAGCTTTGTGGCATGTCGTTTGTGGCTTAAACTGAGCAATCTTGTTTTCATTCTCTGAGAGTATGGCTCAATTTAAATGTCCAGACATTGTAATTGTGCATTGTGGAGGGGACAGTTTGGGGTTTATGACTCCAGTATATTTGCAGGCTGACCTGAAGGATTTCTTTAAAAGCCTAATTGAAATGTTTCATGCTGCCAAGATTATTTTTGCTGAAATAAATCAGAGGCAAACATGGAGATGTCCAACAAACTTGTTCAGTCCGCAAATGGAAGAATCAAGGCAGCTTGTCAATAGAGCTATATCTACTTTTGTATATGCTGCAGGAATGCCATTTTTTGAGAATGACCATGTAAGATCTGATGGTCTCACATTTATTTTTGCAGATGGAGTTAATTTCACATATGTCAGAAATGCAATTTTCCTTTACAATGTGAGGAATGCATTGAAAAAGTTCCTGTAAGATAATTGTTGGGACGATGTAGAGTGTGCACTAATACTGTTCATAAAAGCAACAAAAAAGGATAAAATAAGGTGTTTGTTAACAAACAGCTCAAAAAAGGTTATTTTCAGAGCCACCACTAAAGAATAAATAACTGGAATTGTGTTTAATTCCACCCCCCTGCACCCTTTTGAGTGTCCACTATGTCCACGGACACCGCAGTGGTCCACGGACAGCACATGCAACATCCGGGTCTTTTGAGGGTGCCTGGCATGGAATAGGGACTGCAGAGACTGCAGACAGTCATGGTGTCCGCAGACATCTGGGTATCAGCCAATCAGATTTCCTGGGTGTGGTCTACAGGAAGAGAGGGTAGCAGAAGTTTTGTTAGTAGGAGTTGTGATAGGATTGAAAATGGCCATGGCAATGTCGATTTTGGAGGACTCCTGGGTCCATTGGTTGAAAGAATATGCTGAGCACTGTGGATTGGCTGAACAACTTGGATTCTCTGAATTGGAAGTGTTGTGGTATGGAGTGCGAAACATGACGTGGGTGGACTTGTTCCTATTTTGTGCAAATGTGGTTGAATTAAAACATCCGGACATTATTATTGTTCATTGCGTAGGGAACAGTTTGGGGTACGTGACTGGAATGAAGGAGACATTGGGAAAGTTGAAGGAAATGTTCCCTAATTAGAAAAAAAAATGTTCACGCATTGCCCAGAGACAGATGTGGATGCGCTCGAGTTTATTTGGTCCGCAAATGGAAAAAATGAGGTGCAACATCAATAAAGCTGTGTGTTTTCTGTGAAATGTTGGCATGCCATTGTTTCATAATGAGAACCTTAAATTTGATATTGCCAACATATTTCAGAGAGATGGAGTCCAGCTAACCGATGTGGGTAATCAGATTTGTACTGAAAACTTTCAAAACGCTTTGGAGCAGTTTTTGTGAAAGTGAGAAGAAATAATTAAATTCAGTAAAATGTTTTTAGCTGCTTATAAAACAAAACATAAAAGTAAAAAAATAAATCCCAAAAACACAAAACAATGTTTTTTTAAGAGCCACCATTCTTTATCAGAAAACAATAAAAATTATTTCAATTCTCCCACCCCACGCATGGAATTTCCTCTGACTACCATGCTGTCCGCCTACTATGCAGGCTGCACGGGGGCCTGTGAACTTTTTTCTCACTTCTATTTTTAACTGTGAAATGTGACTCTTAAAAGAACCTTTGTGTTGTGCTTTTTTGTTTTTGTGACAATTGTAACAAATCAGAGTGAACCCCAGTTGTCCAAATAGTAATTTTAGGCCCTAACCTGGATCACTGAAGGCTGATGGTGAGAAGGACTCCCCTAAGGACCCTGCCTCTCTGCTGCTTGAGAATAACCGAGAGGGAAGAGCAGAATCCCCAGGGAAACCCTCTGGGGAAGAAAACCCTGACTGTTGGCAGTCTTTGGAATCTTCAGAACAAAACTGGAGGCTTCGCCTCTTCGGATGGCTGGTGGGTTACTGCAAGAGAGGAGCTCTTTAATGTGAGTTCCTGCATATGACATTAATTACAGACATAAGTAACAATTTACCATGGAGGGTGATGATCCTGGAGGCAGGAGCTCGAAAAGGGTTTCTGAAGAAATGGTCTTGACTCATCCTTCTCCTATACAAATATGTGTGCTAACTGATCGTGGCGTTTCCCTGCCGGGGAAGTGGGAAGAACGTTAAAGAGGAAACAATAGAAAGAAAGCAGAAGGCTGCAAGGGAAACTGATTATTCCTTAATGGAGGCGCTGTGAAGAGACGGCCAAGACAGGACTGGATGGGTGTGGAATTCTGTGGGAACTCGGAGGGCTAAGCGCAAAATATGATATGGTTAGAGGACATAAAGATAGAAGGGGGAAGAAGGCTTGTCGGTAAGAAGCTACTGACCATTGCTAGGTTACCAGTCGGCATCCGTGAGTACTGCAGAAAGACTTGTGGGGCTCCAGGAAGAAAGAGCGGGGCAGGAAAAAGCTGGGGAAACAAGGGGTAGAAAATATTAGAATTGAACAAAGACCTGGATAACCTGGGATCCTCTATTCATAGGGAGCGAATTTACGAAGTGTGTGACTTCCAGAGAAGCGACGTACCGCTCGACCGGCATCAGTGGCATATAACGAACACCATCCGCAAGCGGGGGCATGTCCAGAGACTGCAAGGCTGCACCCGCTCCCGGGCGCCATCTTGTGAGAAACAGGAATGATCAGATTAACCCGCTGCAAACAATGCCACAATGACCATCATTTCCATGGAAACATGAAATTATGCACCCTCCAAAGGGGCAAGACCCCAGCTTGCATGGATGAAGGCAATGAAATTGATGAATCAACCAGTCTGCATGAACGGCTGAGGAAGGCTTCCAGGAGTGATCTGCGGGAGAATACCCTTTCCCCCGGGGGCATTGCCTTAGGAAGTAATGGCCCGCCGTCTCAGGACTTATTGCCTCTTTAAAAACATTAAACCATTACATAGACATAAAATAAGAGAGTTAACAGATACAATTCTTAAAAGAAAAAAAAAGGATAGGACATTTCTTCTTGCAACAAAACCAGAATAAGGTCACACAGACAAATAGGTAAAAAGTTCATAACAGAATTACAATAATCAGGCTTTAAGGAATTTTGTTCTTCATAGCGACACCCGATACAGACATTTCAAAAAAACAAAATAAATCAAGCTGAGGTCAACAGTGTTTATACAAAGAAAAGCAGGATTAGATAAGGGGTCCTCAAATCATCATACCTCAGCAAAATAGTAAAACATTAACAATAGTCTCCTTAGCAGTACTACAAGCCTGGCATAATGCCACATTGTCTTGCCTCCATTTGGAGGTAAATGAGACTAACCTTAAAGTATGAGTGTGCAGCAGTATACAAAGCGCACAGGCATATCCCGGACTAACGCAGTCAAGATACAGCCCAAAAATGTAATTCTATTTATGTTTATAAAACAGACGGCCTGTGATTAAATCCTCACAGGGCTGCCTCATCCCAATGATGTTGGCCTCATTACAAGACCTTTTTACCAGTGCCTTAGGTGCCAGTACCAATCTTACAGAATTTTGCCATACATCTGCTAGGTCTAACTTAATAAGCGGGGAGCGGACAAACATGAACAAGAGGAGCAAGCCAGAACCTGACAAACACAATAGGTTTCTCAGAACATCTCCAAATCCTATGGCAACAGATTAGAGGTTTATTCGCTAAAACCTTGGAAATGGATAGAAGGTCACATTCTGAAAGGAGGCTAGACATCGGGGCTCGACGGGATTGCATCAATAAGCCTCTTAAGCATGTATTCTCAGTTGTAGTTAGAGAAGGAACGTTACAATGACCCCATAACTCTGCCCCATACATGACTGCAGGCAAGCCCTGTATCTTATATAACTGCAGGGCTGGTGAGATTGTCTACCATGACTGTGATAGGAACAGGAAATACCCCCATTATATTTTTAAAGTGTCACTATGGCCTAAAGTTGTTGGCCTGTCCATGACAAATCATCAGACAATTTAATACCTAATATTCATTGGAGCTGACTTCGTCTGAGAGGCTACTTTCAATTTAAATCTTCCGCTTGTTTTTTCTGTCTGCCTTATGGCCGAACACCACTACCTTGGTCTTTTCAGTGTTTAGGTGGTTATCAATCTCCTTACATTTGTCATTAAAGACTGACAGATTATGCCTCAGGCCCATTGAGATGGTCAACAGGAGCATTTCGTCAGCAGCATAGAAAAACACAGGAAACCTGAAGCCACCCAATTTGTGAGCATCCAGACAGTACACCAATAGGTCCTTTACAATCACATTGATATATAGACAAAACATGAGGGGGGCCAGCACACAGTTGTGGGGAACCTCCCATTCAATCTCAAAGCATGCCGTGCCCCGCAGAGTCCCCATCTAAGCAAATCCTTGTTGGAGATATAAAGTGCTTGAATACTGGCTAGAAGATGCCCCGGACACATTAACATTTCAAAATGGCCCATAGTTGAACTCTAGAAACAGTCAAAAGCTGTTCATAAGTCAACAAATGTTGCATAGACCTTGATGTGCATTAAAGAAGAACACTTGGCCAGCATCAGTCCAAGCTGAAAACACTGGTCAACCATACTGACCACACACTGAAAACCAGCTTGAAGATGATTGATTCTGGAGCCCTCTGATGCTCACTGCTGCAAACGGGATGTCAAAACTTCAGGATACAACAAGGATATGGGTCTATAATTGCTTGGTGCTTTTTTATTCCCCTTCTTAAAAATATCAAGTATAATAGACTCATGCCATGATTTTG
This sequence comes from Ambystoma mexicanum, assembly GCF_040938575.1. NCBI lineage: Eukaryota > Metazoa > Chordata > Amphibia > Caudata > Ambystomatidae > Ambystoma > Ambystoma mexicanum. Next base: position 143,148,620 of record NC_090924.1, read on the forward strand.
GTACATTTCTCATTCTAGAAATAGCATCAAACACCAAAGCCAACAGGGGGGCCAATATACCAATTTCATCCATCACTAAATCAATTGTTATTGATTTTGGACCTGGGGCATTCCCAACACAGAGAGAGAGGGAATTGCCTCCACAACTTTCTTGATCGTAAATGGGTAGGTTTCTCCACTAGGTGAATCAAGTCGTTACCCATATTCAGTTTTGGGCCAACAACCCCAAAGGTTTTATACAGATCACTAAAATGGAGGAACCATGAGTCCGTTCTAATATGACAACTTGATGGCTCCACAGAGTTTACATATTTCCCAGAAATCAACTTCCAAAAATTCACCGGGGATCCCCCTCATACAATAGCTCACCAGATCACCCATCTTGTTTTTAGCATATTCTGCTTCCTTGCTTCTTACAACTGTCTTATATCTAGCTCTCAATGTTCTCATAATAACTTTGTTAGTTTCAATTGTGCTCCTCAGATAAATTGCAGTTCAGATTTAGCAGACTGACAGTCCTCATCAAACCAACACCTATTTCCTAGAGCAACATGTGTGATATTTCAGACTGGTTTGGTGAAGAAAGGCTACACAACCCTCACCAAGTCATTAAATAGCCCTAAGATGTGGGGATCCAATACAGAGTTCATACAAATGCCCACAATATATTGCTCAATACTTGTATAGATGTGTGGTTTTACAACACACAAATTAATGGAGGACCATTTTCAAAATACCTTCAACTCTCTCTTCCTAAAAATCTTCCTTCTCGAGCTCTTCGCTCATCCGCCTCCAACTCCCTCAGGGTCAGTCGCTTCTCCAAGCAACGAGTTGGGGGTAGATCTCTCTCCGCGGATGGAGCCTCCCTCTGGAACAGCCTTCCTGCATCCCTGAAACTTGAGGAGAACCATCTCCGGTTCCAGAAGCTCAAAAACTTCCACTTTGCTTCTGCTTTCTCTCCCCTCCTAAATTCCTTACTGAAATTGCACTGATTCTGCAACTGGGCCACTCTCACCGATCTCGGTCCTTGGCCCAGCCAATCTCCCCTTGCACTGCCTCCATGGAAATCCCTGCACTGTGGGACTCTCTCTGTATCCCTACAGCCCCCCTTCCCAGCACTTGTCTGCACTTACCTTGCACTTGCCACCAGCTGGCCCTTTTTATTTATCTTGTTATTCTTCTACCCCTGTACTGCACTTCCCCTCTCCCTTTCCCCTTGCACTTTTGCCTTCCCCTCTACCCTTGCGCGATCTGAATGACACGTGGCCTATTAGGATCGCTGTCTGTCTTCCCTTTGTTCCCCCCTCCCTGCCTAGTGGCGCCTTGAAACACTGGTGTATAGGCGCGTTACAAATGCCATATCATATCATATCATATCATTTCACTGCTTTCTTTGCACAACCTCTTATATCCACCTGGGAAACCATCATTACTCCTGGGTCACTGTCCAGTCCCCTCAACTGAAAACACAGAACACCACTTACAGGGTTGTGATCACTATCACCACGCTTAAGTACCTCCAGGTGAATCACACGATCCCAGTCTTGCATACTAATCATAACATAATCCTCAAGCTCCCCTGATGGCCAGCAAACGTGTACGCCACTGGTTTATCAGGGGAAACTCTACCATTGCAAGCCCGAAGACCATCCTCATACAACAGTCTAGCGGCCTCATTGGTGTACTGGTGAAGCCTAGGAAGCTTTTCTGACTCCATAAGCTCTGTCATCCCATAAACCGATTAAATTATCAATAGGCTCAAAATGGAGATTAAGATCTCCCATTGCCAGGATTAAGGGAGTGTATTCATTCTTACTTCTACATTCTTTGATTATGTCAACCATTTTCTTGATGCTTTTCATAGGGGACAGGGCCCCCTAGGTCTATTATAAATATTACAGATCAAAACGGTCCTCCCGTTCAAGGAAACATCTTCCAAACACTGCAGATCATCAGATTCTGTTGAGATCATTCTAAAATCCATATGAATCGATGGTCTCACCAGGGTTACCAAACCACCCTTTGGTCTGCCTCTTACCCCCTTTTTTGTGGGAATGGAAAAAGTGTTAAAACCATGTAATTCAATGTCAGTCACAGACCAGGTTTCCTGCAAACAGACAAGATCAAAGGAGTGGACAAATCTTACTGAGTCCATATCTGACAGGTTCCCCGGCAGACCTGCCATGTTCCAAGATAACAATTTAAGAAATGCAGGCTCAAAAGTAGCCACTGGGAGCCGCAGAGTGGGGACAGTTAACACATAAGAATTCCAGCAAGCCCTCCTCACCCCCTCTGCCCTGTTTGGGCTGAACTTTCCTTCCTTCCAATCACTTGCCATGGATTGCATCAAATACAGGCTTTGGCGGCATACCTTAAAGCAGCTACTTATCATTTACAAACAGCCTGATCAATGTTCAAAGAGCAGCCTCTAGAGTTCACAGCTTCTCACAATGGCTTCCTTTGCGTTGTCCCAAAACTGCTTGCTCCTTACTGTTGTGGCTCCAAACAGCTGCCCTTCGCCTCCAGCCAGGCTTCACCTCTCTGGGTCGCCCATGGACATTATGAAGCAGAGGGGGGCGGCTCAGCCACACAATACAGGACACAGGTGTAGAGCATTTCAGGACACAGGAGCTGTGCATCCAAACAGCCGCCCTTTACCTCCTTTACCTCCAGCCGAGCTACATATATTTCTCTTGTAGAAATCATCATACAATGGAAATATAAGTCAATGCAGTCAATAATAATAAGGCCAAGTTCTCCTAAAGAAAAATAAGGTCAGTGTTACTCTCATGATTACCTTAACAAAGAGGTGACAACCACAAAGGTATTTCTTACTGATTTTTACTTTTCAATATTTTATAGACCCAATCAAGTAGCCCAGTGTTTCTGAGAGATCTGTTCAAGATAAACAGTATCAACCATTGCCCTGACGAAGGGCCAGCGAAAAATCACAAAAAAGACTGTAGTTGATATACAGATCTTGTTGAAAAGGACGAAACACGTATGTGTCAACATTTGCATTTATCCAATGTATGTTTTATCACTTTTTTATGAAACAAAGACATATGTCAAACTAATTTATCTCTAGGGAAGTTGGAAAATATGATACTATAAGGACTGGCTAACAAATTGAGAGTGGTTTATATATAAAAAATATATGCTGTGGAAAAACAAATACACCTCTGTTTTTTGAATGTTTAAAGTCAAGGAAGAAAGGAATACATTTCACACTCTTTAAGCTTGTGGTCAAGCTTCTATCAAGAAAACTTAAGCTGTACTATTTACACTTACTAACCCCTATTTTGCACGTAACGTTGTATTACATGTATTGTGGTTTTATGATAAATATTTGTATAAGTTCCAGAAACAATAATACAATTTGTATTTGTGTATATATATATATATATATTCAGTAAAAAAAAACTTTGTTAACGGGATGTTATGGTTCCAAGTAAAACCGAAAAACCCTTGAAATTCGCCAGTTATGGTAAGCTAAGCAACCATAACTCGCGCCGACACTGTGCACTGCTAACACTAACACCCAGGACATCAAAGATGTCAACTATGCTGAAGAACAATATAAACGTTTCGATGAAACTTCCATCCATCCCTTCATCCCCTCACAACGAGCGTTTGGAAACCCCTAATTCCCCTATATTTGTTTCAGTGTCTGCCTCTCCCTCTCCTTCTGAATTGCTGTATATGTGTTTAGTAAAAAAAATGTTAGGTTATTTTTAATGGAATTTTGTGCATCAAATAGTTTTTTTTAAAAAGAGTTAAAATGTCCGTGGACAGAGTGCCTGTTCTGCCTGTCCGTAATTAATAAAATATGGATCTCCTAAGGACACTATACCTGTACGTACTGTCCACAGCGAAGATGGAACTGTCCGTAGAACAGGCGCGGTGTCCGTCATGTCCGTAGTCAAACAAAATGGAGGGGTCCTAAGGACACTGTACCTGGCCGTACAGTGAGCAGAACATCTACGCACATGCGCACCACACCTGTAAGTCCTGCGAACATCGCGCCTGTCCGTAACTGTCCTTCTCACTTGTGTCGCACTTTGAATTAGTTTCAGGACCCGAACACTGTCCGTAGAACACCCGCGCGCATGCGCACCATCGTTCCTGTGCATTCTGTGTCCTGCGGGCACCCATTTCCTTCACGGATGTGTTCACAACGTCATCATGTGACCGCACCCATGCTGAGCGTGTGGCCAAATTTGAGCACTTTGTCTGCTTCCGCAACATTCCAAAAGTACTTATGCAGACAAGCCAAAGTTATTTTACAATTCAAAATCACCATTTCACATGTCCCATACAATAGCCCTAGCTTTCCAAATATTGTTTGGCACTTTTTCAATGCTTTTGAGTGATCGATATGGTCACCAGGCACACCCCTGCACCCCTATAAAAGGCCACACCCCCGAGCCTATCTTCATTGTACTTCTGGTGATTGTAGATTGAGTTTTGCTGCCTTTAGTGCTCTAGTGGAGATTATTTCACCAACCCTAATGGCATCCATGACTGCTGTTGCTACATCAGACTCAGCACCACCACCAAACCCTCCACCGCCACCACCTCCTCAAGGGCCTGCAGAGGGAAATACGCATGAGGATGTAGAGAGCGAGGAAGAAGAGGATGAAGAGAATGAGGTGGGGGAACTCCCTACTACCACCACTCGCCGGGAGTCGTGGGTTTAGCGGTTGTTTAACATTTTTTGGTAACGCTCCAAAAGCACGTGCGAACCTGGTCGCCTGTAAAAAGTGCAATTTGGTGCTGAGTCTTGGGACACCTGGTGCGTACAGCTTTGGTACGACAACCATGAAGCGACTCCTATCTGTGTTCCACGGTGCGGACATTCGCAAAGTGGTACCATGTAAAGAACGTAGTAGGTTGAGTTCCTCCGCAGCATCCTCCGTGTCCAATCCCCTCTCCACAAGAGACACTCCCTCCAGCTGCCTCACACGCCATTCGCGATGCTGTTGACCCTTACTTTTCAAAGGTCCAAATATTGTGTATGTACTGCGACACAGTACTCTGCAGGGGGGAGAGTCTTCGAAGTGCTTTTGAGACTTCAGTCTCAGAGCACCAGAAGACCTGCTACCTACCTAAATAAGGGCCACCCTACATCTTTCTCTCTTCACCTGCTCTTTCTTATCCCCGTGGTTGGTGTCCCTTCCCTGCCCTCCTTTCCCCTCCTCTCCTAGTGTGTGTGTGTAAAAAATCCCTAAAAAAAGATACAACAAAATATTTAAAAAAGGCTCTTTTCAGAGCCGCCTTTCTCAGTTTAAAAAAGGAACTATCAAGTAAACGGTGTAGGCCTCTGCACATTTTTTAAAAAGTCCACGGACAGTCCTAGGACAGACAAAATTTTAGGGTGCAACCGTGGCAAAATCAATGCACTTTTCCCTGGCAGTAAGTGGTGGCTCTGAAAAGAGCCTTTTGGTGGTGTTGTGTGTGTTTGAAAAACTTGGATTTCTCAACATGAAATGCAAAGTAGGTGACTATAACGACTAAAAAGGTTGCAATGCATTTTGTACATTTCGAAGAAAAATCTGATTGCCAGCATATGTAAGATGGAGTCCATTTCTGCGAAAAATGAATGTGCAACGAAACATAATATTTTCATTTTCATTTTCAAAGAAGAACGCAGTCACATTTGTCTTTGTGCAATATGTGAAAAAATTACTTGACAATTTGGAAACATGTCCATGACCTTCTCAAGTCCCTCCTTCATTGCAAATTGCAAAGAAATTCCAGACACATGCCCTAAACTGTTTCCTCCACAATGAATGATAATTATATCAGGATGATGCTCTGTCTGTAAAGTAGCACAAAGAGGTTCCAAGTCTAGCCACTTCATTCCACGCACTCCATGCCAGTGCACTTCCACCTGAGGGAATCCAAGATCTGCATATATACCGCAACGTTCTGCATGCACCTTCAACCAATGTATCCATGAGTCTCCCAAAATCCAGATAATCTGTTTTCGAGCACGCACAGCCATAGCTATCTGTTCTCCTCTCAGGGAAAAGACTTTCTCACTAAATCTCTCCGTTCACAACACACCCACTGAACTTTACTGACCAATCCCTAGCTCCGCTCATTCTCATTTGTATGCCTCTTCACCCCAGAATCCCCGTATGTATTATGCGCTGCCTACAGTCTACCGCCATGTCTGCAGAAATGTAGAGGATCTGAGCATGACGACTGTACATTTAAATAGTGTTCCCCTTTTCCCCAAGAAGGTGGGCTCTGAAAAGAGCTGTTTTTTTTGGTTTTTTTGCAGATGCCTGACAGACATCTGTTATTTTGTATTTTTTGGGGGTTTTTTCTTATTAGTTTACTCCTACAATCATTACATATCCTTCTCCAAAGCAAACCTAACATTCCAAAAGAACATGACATTTCCCAAAAAAGATAAAGAAACACCATCTGCTTCAAAATAAGCTGCATTACTGGAAACAATGTTATCGTGGTAGCAGAAAAACATACAAGCTCTTAACATGAAAACATTCATGCCGCGATTGATTTCAAACCTACCAATACTTTGATCAGGACAAAACACAGAACTGTTGTCCCACTTTGCACTAGAGAGTAAGCCAGAAAAAATTACTTTTGCAGTTGGAAAGATGGTGATGACTGCTTGAACCAACTGTTCCAAATCTCCCAACAAAGTAGGTGAACTCACGTAGCCCAAATGGCAAGCACCATAGTGCAAAACTACCACATGGGGACTGTTCATCGTACACATATCTCTGCAAACTTGGAGAATTGCCTCTACATTGAAATCTGTCGCAGCGCTCCACACCACCTCCACTCCTCTCAGATCGAAATTCTTTGCCACATGCCTACATTCAGACTAGTGCTGTAAACCATGGACACAAATGTCTCCAAGCACCAACACCCTGAATGTCTCCACCTCTGCAATCTTCACTACGCACACTCTCTTTCTACACAAATCAACAATGTCAACATCTGATTGGCTGATGCCTACAGTACCCTTTCCATGCTGGATTTGCTGTAAAACCCTGTATGTGGCACACCCTACCCACGGACAAGCACGGTGTCCGTGCGGCATGTAACTCTTAGCCAGTCCTTCTACCCTTTCCACATCACTCGCGAATCCATTCCCACATTGGACACAGCTAAGCACTCACACAACCATCCACCAATCACATCCAAGACCTCTACATCTAACTCCGTCATCAAAGTTCCGCACTTCAAATGTACTGTTGATCACTCTGAATACAAGTCCCATATCATTGCAAAGCACATACTACAAAAACTACTGTGCAAGTGTCGCAGATTTCTACTTACAGCTCCATGCATACCCACATGCATGATTACAAAGTACAGGTATGCATATTTTATTCAGAGTACATGTGCAACTTTTATGATTCCATCTAAACAAATTAGTGCCACTGAATCTGCACAGTCAATACATACATACCAACGCCCCCGCCTTAAGCGCAAGACTTCTGAATTTCAATTGAAAAATCGCACTACTTCTTACTATCTGCCGCATAACCTATACATACGAACCAACCCTCCCGATTTAGGTGCAAAACTCCATTTTCCATTAAAAAAGGTCACCATTTTTTACTGTCTTCTGTATAAATTAATGCTACTTCCAATGTGATCGTATATGACAAAAAAACATTCCCGATTGCTGCGGCTACATCTCCCTCTAAGGCACTCCTGATTTTTCACATTCCTACTTATAATATGAAAGTATGCAAATTTGTCCAATCAACTACAATGACCTACCACTTCAAAACCTCTCTGCTATGTACAACACAGCTGAAAAAAAACAAGGGAATTTCATGAACTGAAAATTGTACTCATTTGCGAAGCAAGTTCAACTAACATACTGCAAATCACATATAAAGGCTGCACATAGTGAAATGAAAAGCACGCATAAACTGTGTTGAGATATCAAGCGAGAACACTCCCACGAACGCTGAAAAATGAACGTGTACATTAACATCACTGCTTTAAACACACAAAATTACTAACTTCTTCCTTTTACAATTGCAGTGAAGACCACTCTCCTGAAAATCAACAGCATCTCCACTGCAAACAACATATCCGAAGAAACCTGGTCAATCCACAAAATAAGTAAGTACAGTACTACCTTTATATTCTCACTGTTCCTCAAAGAGACTGTGTGGGTTATTTATGTAATTTGCACACCAAAAAAAACATCGATTTCTGAACCATTCTGCCCACAAATCCCCATTTATTAAACAAAGATTAACAGGCAGAATGGCACACAAATCCCTCTGTTTTTGGAACATAAATAACATACACAAGCCTTAGAATGTTAGTACTACAAAAGAAATTGCTGTTTTAATTCTATACCATTACGTTTACTATTAATGCTTCACCTCACCACTAGCTCACTTGCTACTCTCATCTGAAGCACAGTAATATACAAATAGAAAAATAGCCTTCCCAACTCATTTTAACTGCCCAAAGCACATTCACACACCGCCACAAACATCTTCCCCATCAAACTCATACACGCATGCACACAGCACACATACATTGTAAAACAGACCAACCCATACCTTTTTTTTTCAACAGACCCCAAAGAATGGCTACCAAAAATCAAGTCCTTAGAAAGGAATGTAGAAATAGAGCAAATGAAAATCAAACTGTCCAACGTAAGGATCCTTCTCTAGCAGAGTTTGTACAAAACCTTGAAACAAGACAGCTAATACAGTCATTTAGTGAAACAAAGGAACCTTCAACTACACAAACTTTGCCTCCTCCATCAAAATGTAGCACAAAACAGAAAATGCTTTACAAGAATTCGGCTACCACTACTGCTAACAATGCTCCTATAAATCCTGATATACTAGCAAGAACCCATAGTAAAAAAAGTATTTCAGCAAAAATGTTCCGCCACAGAGTCCTTCAGAATCTAATAAGAAGAGGAGCAAAATCATCCTCAACCCTTAATAACTACCGTAGAAAATTAATCCTACAAGCTCTCGTAGACAGTGCAATCCTTCTCAAAAGGAAGTTATTTATTTTAGTGTTACATAGGATGAAACCACTAATAAAACTAAGTACTAAACTACAAAAGAAACTTCTCAATAAACGGAATGTCAACAAAAAGAACTTCTAATCTAAAATATTCGTGAAGGTGAATGGAGTCACACCATGACCACAGAACCATATTTTAATGAAGAAGCATACAAACAAAATCAAACAAACACAATTGCCATCCATAGCAGTGGACGAGGATATGAAAAAATCAATAACACCATCATGGAACAAGAAACACTGCTTACAAAATTATCCCCAGGAAACTCTGAATTACCTCTCCATTCGACTTAACCAGACCGTTTAGTATACAAATGGCGGTGTACGTCAATGTGTAACATTCCTAACACATCTTTCAAATATTTATGCCAGTTCCTCAATCAGTATTTGAAAGGTAATGACAAAATCAAAATGAAAGTGCTGCAAAATATTGATACCTGTCCAGTGCGCAAATAGACAGGACTACAAAGACATTCATTAGCCTGCATTTCAGGACCTATTTGCAAAATCACCTTCCATGATATCAAAATGATATCAACACATCATTCAAATATAAGAAATCTGGTGTATAAACAGTACAATGCTAAAAATCCAGCCTTTGTAATTAGCCAATTTAAATAACACTCTTCTGCATGGTACACCCAAATACCTACAAGAGGAAATTGACCGTTTCCAGAAAAAATATTTTGGAAGTGAAAGCCACTTACAAAATGCCATAGTTTTAGAACAGACTAGCAACAATTCTGTACATAGCAACCTTCTATTACACACATACAAAAAAGAAATACTAAAATTTAAAAGGACATCCGCTGAAGTACCAAACCATGTGTGTGTGTGTTGCCGCATAACTTTTTACAAAATTAACACAAAAACTATAGACCTAACATACAAAATAGAAGACAATTAAGATTCCAAATTGTTTGAATTAGCTCTGTACCTTTTAGCAGAAAACAAACACGAAGTAAGTGAACCCTTAATACTTTGTAGTTACTGCACTACAAAACTTGACAGCAACCAAACTCCTTCACGTGCTATCACAAATGACTTGGAAATATTCCCACTACCAAAACCCCTGCAACAACTCAATTTGTATGAGAGCATTATAATTCAAACAGTTCACCCATTTCAAGCAATAATGCGCCTTCAACCAAAAACAGCAAAATTGCCAACCTCTGAATTGGGGGAAGGCATTTGTGGCAAAGTAATTTATTTGCATTAGATCTGACAGAAAATGTGCACACTCTAGGAGTGCAACCTCCAATAGAGCATTCTTTAATTGTCTTAGTAAATGGTGTGCCAACAAAAGACAAAAAAATTTGGCAACAACTCGTGGACTTACATAAAGTTAGACAAGCCTTGCAATATCTGAAAGAGAATAATGCCTACTACAAACAAATAAATATTGAAGAAAGCTTAAGGGAAACAACTGAAATAATTGAAGAGTCATCAGAAACTGGTCAATTTGAACTTCTGGATCCTGCTGCAGTATCCACTCTTTTGGACCATTATACAATTCATCCATTGCACTCTAATGAGAGTATAGATGATGCAATAGAAACTTACCAAATGCGACAAACCAAAGGGTCACCAATGAGCATATGGGAAAAAAGTATAGAAGCACATGCTTTTCCACTACTATTTCCGACTGGCAAGGAGGAAGATACGATGATAGACCCACTCAGATAACAGCATCAGAATGCCGCTCATTAGGAATGTATTCTGAAGATCCCAGATTTAGACAAAATGTGGAATAATAGTCCACCTACTCTTTGAAAGTGAACTAGCAACCCTATGTTACAGAGTTGCACACATATTGAAATCTGGAACCCACTTTCAAAATATGCCAGCTACGCAATTAATACAAAAAGTGCAAGAAAAAGATGAGGTTTTACAATCAAGTATATCAAATCTGTTTGAAAACATGCGAGGTACAAAAGAATACTGGTTCCGACGGCACGGAGATGTACTTTGTATGATCAGAAACCTTATAAGAACACGTATTACATAAAAAGAACAGAAGAATCAAAATATATCAATGTTTGCAATGCAGTCATTGCCCTCTTATGGAATGCAAACATAGATGTGCAGTACATTGCAGACAATTCCACTGCAGTTGCACGATATGTTACAGCCTACTTAACAAAAGCAGAAAGATCAGAGCTTCAACACCTCTGGAATGGCCTATCATCAGACAAAACAATATCTCAGAAATTGTACAGCCTAGGCATAAAAATGCTCTCTCATAGAGAATGTGGCGCCTATGAAGCTGCAGATCGTGTAACCGGTACTGCTTTGTGTGGAAAATCAGAAATATAGTATGGCTAAATCTTGGTCCTGCTAAATCTAGAAAAAGAGTTCTCAAATCATATGAGGACATAGAAACAATTGCCAAAAATGATCCCAACAGCTAAGAGATTTTAAAAAACAATTTACTGGACACATACTACCCGAACAGGAGTACCACCGATGTGAATTTTACGCAGTACAAAACAATGTTGCACAATGAACAGCAACACGTAGAAGAACTCCAGGCCCAGCTAGATAAGGACACTTCCGACATTAGTCAACCTTCTGCAACAGGAAGTCAAGAACCACTAGGACAGCCACTAATAGCAAATGAAGCAGAATTAGCTATGACTGAAGTGGAAAACACCATGTGTCACTATGTACAAGATATAGAAGACTTAACTATACTGCAATCAAAACTTAACAAAGATCAGCGCACCATTTTTGACGAAGTAACAAAAGAAATTGCACATGGTGTACAACACGAAAATAAAGAATGTACCTGCCAACATTACAAACCTATACTGCTGTACGTCAGTGGTGAAGTTGGTTCAGGAAAAACATTCTTATTCAAAATCCTCAGCAGGTTCCTTCAACAATTAACAAAGAACAAACTGTCAGCTGTTGTAACAAATTAGACTATTACAAACTTTCTACAGAAGCTGCAATGGAACTACGCAGAGTATTCAAACAAATGAAAATGCTACTAATATATGAAGTGAGCATGGTCTTCAACCTAATGTTGGCTTTGATTCACCTAAGATTGCAAGAAGTACTTAAAACAAACTACGAAGAACTCTTTGCAGGAAAACAGATTATCGTTTTCGGAGGTCTTCTACAATTGACACCAGTGAAAGGTGAACCTATTTTTAAAACCTTAGGACACAAACTCTGCCGTAAAACTGTTGGCAGCATAGGAAATGTCAACCTGTGGCAACATTTCCAATACAGAGAATTAACAGAAAACATGCATCAATCTGCAGACCTCACTTACGCCAACATTTTAAAAAGTATTAGAATTGGTATGCTATCTCAAGAAGCACAAGCAATATTGAAAAACCGGCACATCCATGCACTTTATGGTGATAACGCATGTGCTACTGATGTTATGGAACAATTAGCGCAGAAAAATGTCAATTGTATGGCCTTAATGCCAACTCTTGCAAGCGGTTTCAAATTCAATGAAACAATGTTAAAAAAAGAAATGCAACCAATAATTGAAATTTGCTCCACAGACAAACTGGACGTACATGGTATGACACTACCCATGTGTCAGCAAGCCACAACAAGACTAAATACCTTAGAAAATTCAATCTCCAACACAGCTGGGTTGGAAAAAATAGTAAAATGATCCTTAAATTGTAGAGTAATGCTTAAACGTAACCTTGACGTGGAGCAAGGATTGGTTAATGGGGCACTGGCTACAGTTGTTAGCTTTCAAACATACCCACGTGACAACAACATTCAGTTTGTCAATATTCTCTTTGACAAACTTTCTGAAGTAAAAAGGAAAGGGCGCTCAACAGCTCGATTCCTTCTCTTCAAAGACATGTATGTAGATAGAGAACAATTTTCTCTAACTCTTGCATATGCAGTCACCATTCATAAATCCCAAGGTCTTACCCTAGACAAAGCATTGATAGATATAGGAAACACAGTCTTTAAAGAAGGCATGAGCTACTTAGCACTATCACGCTTACATACACTTGACGGTCTATTTCTAATCAACTTTGATGCAAGTAAACTGAACTCTGATATTCCTTGCATTTTAAAATACAATCGACTGAGTTCACTGTACACCCCCCCCATCTGAAATCATATCCTGTTCCAGAAAAAGGAAAATGTTGTAAAAGAAAACTAAGTCTTATAGAAATTCAACAGGATCTGACTGCAAATCCTTCAAAGAAAACACAAGAAGCTAATACTTCTTCAATTACCACAAGCAAAGAATAACCTATTAGGGAAAGTAAATCAGGTACTTCTTCAAAGAAGGAACAAAAACTCAGAAAAAATCACTTAGAGACAGAACTATCTGGTCCATTCAAATTTTCAAATGAAACTGGTGTAAGTTGCTACGCAAATGTAGCAATGAATATTCTCTTTCAATTGCCACCAATTTTTAACAACATTTACTTACAAAGTACAGACCAATTGTGTTTGCAAATGTTAGTCCTTCATAGAAATGCAACAAACAATCCTGACAACACGTAAAGTGTTCACGGAATAAGGCAAGAATTGGACTACTGTGCTGGAATGGTGAGATTCACTATAAACTCACAAGAAGATCCACAAGAATTTCTAATGTACTTACTACAAGTACTCGAAAAAACCAAAAACATACCTATAAATGAAATCTTCCAGATTTCATACATGTGGAAACATACATGCACTCTCTGTAACAATGTGACACAGGAACAAATCCCTTATGAGCGATTTGTGTATGTATCCATACCTAATTGTGAATCCATTCCATTTCAGCAACTTCTACAAAATGGAAACCATGGCATATTATGTACTATCTGCTATTCAGATAATCGTTCCACCTTACTAATACAAACACACAGTAACTACATAATACTAATGCTTCTACGTTACAATGCAGATGGTACCAAAAACAACTGCAAGCTGACTGGATTCACACATGGCCAAGTGTCAATTGGTAAGAAAACCTTCACAACAATAGGTATAATCAATGCAGGTCACTACACGGCATATATTAAAAAGAAATGTGGATGGTTCGAATGTAATGATAGTAGCATTACTCTAAAGCAGAGATTACAACACATCTTACAAACGCGTACTTAATCTTCTTAAAGCCAAAATTTAATAACTAATGTGTACTTCAACATTAACAAAGATTCAAGTAAAAGACTATAAACAGTTAGAATACGCCAACAGGTATCTAACTGCCCAATATTGTATAACAACCACACAGATAAATAAATACCACAGATTCGTAACAAAAAATACACAGTTAGAATACACCAACAGGTATCTAACTGTTTAAAAAATCTGCAACATGCCAACATACAGAACATTAATCAGAAACAACAAGTGAACACTCAAAGGAAACAAAGAAATAGGTTGTAGCATAGCAAACAAAGGGATTTTTTAATCCGGCAAGGAATTTTTTTCCCCCAGACCCAATGATTTAAAAAACAAACACAGAAACTGAGCAAAATGCACAGTACAGTAAAGTAAAGATGAGGGTCAAATAAAAAGCTAAAATGTCTATTATACAATGTAATAAGTCTTTATAAAATCCAAACACTAACATCCTCTTTTCTTTTATCACAAAAATTGGAAAAGCATATTTCCTCCAAGTACTAAAGTCATGTAAGAAATATATTGAATCTCAACAAATTAAACAGTAGGTATAATTTCACACATTTCATACATATTTGAATCTATACGTCTGATCTATGGCTGTAATATGGTGCAGTGGCTGGAGGCAGGGCCTAGGGTCTTGGATGTATAACCTACGACCTACACCCTACGGCCATGCAACCAAGACTGTAGGTCCTACCCACAACCATCGTAGCATATAAAAACCATGGTGGCTTATAACTTCACTGCTTATAACTTTGGTCTTGGGTGCATGGCCTGCGGCCATGCACCTGAGACTCTACGTCGTGCACACAACCACTGCACCACATCACACCCATGCTGACTTATAACTTCAGTGCTTATAACTTCAGTCTTGGGTGCATGGCCTTTGGCCATGCACCCAAGACGTTAGGTCCTGGCCACAACCACTGCAGCATATCACACCCACTGTGGCTTATAACTGCACTACGTATAAATTTAGTGTTGGGTGCACGGCCTTTGGCCATGCATCCAAGACGCTAGGCCCTCCCCACAACCACCTAATTGATATGCAATACTACGGGTGTATCTATTGCTGCGATATGCTGCGGTGGTTGTGGCCAGGGCCTAGAGTCTTGGGAGTATGGCCTATGGCCTACGGCCTACGGCCATGCACCCAAGACTCTAGGCCCTGGCCACAACCACCGCAGCATAACACATCCATTGTGGTTTATAAATCAGTAGCACACCCATAGAATGAAACATCTTAACTGCAGCATATGCTCAATTTGCACCCAGGACTCTAGGCCCTCCCCACACCTACCAGATAGATATTCCATTGTATGGAATACATGGTGGTGATTTATGAATGTGATATGCTGCAGTGGTTGTGGGCAGGGCCTAGAGACTTGGGTGTATGGCTCACAGCCTGCAGCCATGCACCCAAAACACTATGCCCTGCCCACAACCACCGCACTATATAAAACCCATGGTGCCTTATAACTGCAGTACTCCTTTTAACTTTAGTCTTGGGTGCATGGCCTTTGGCCATGCACCCAAGATTCTAGGTACTGCCCACAACCACCACAGCATATCACACCCATTGTGGCTTATAACTTCTCTACATATAAATTTGGTCTTGGGTGCATGGCCTTTGTGATGTCATCTTTGATTTCCTGGGTATTAGTCTTAGCAGTGCACGGTGGTGGCGCGGGTTACGGTTGCTTAGCTTACTATAACATGTGATGTCATTAATGACATTTGTGATGCCATCTTTCATGTCCTGGTTGTTAGTGTTAGCAGAGGTGCGGGCAGTTATGGTCGCTTAGCCTACCATAACTGGTGAATTTCAGGGGGTTTTCGGTTTTACTTTGAAGCATAATGGCACGTTTGAAAAGTTTTTTTGTGAAGTGGACAGGTTTTTGGAAGGGCAACTTAACCATAACGTCCCCTTAACAAAGTTTTTTTTAGTGAATTTTATGGGTTTTTAGTAGGGCAACTTAACCATAACATCCCTTTAACAAAGTTGTTTTTTTTACTGAATTTCGCAGGTTTTCAGCAGAGCAACTTAACCATACCGTCCCTCTTGCAAAGTTTTTTTTCTAAAGATGATCGGTTTACAGTAGTGCCACGTAACCATCATGTAAAGCAATTTCTGACTTATTTAAACACCTTGCGGAGAATACCACTTGACAATATGCTGGTGTACAGCACGGTAACGTGTCCCAGAATCCGTAAACACTTAACAGTAAGATGTTTGCGTCGTGGACAATGTGGAAACAGATTTCATATTGATATAGGAACGTCCACCTGCAACATGTGCCTTGCACAGCGCCAACACGTATTGGTCGTTATCCATTAACAATGTAGTGCACATTGCATACTTTCAGCAAAAGTTTTAGTTATCTGAAAATGACATCAGCTAAGGCCATCCATCCTCCCCAAGAAACAACAGTACTACTGTATTGAAGGAGTATGACAAACACTGCCCCAACCTTTGAAATAACAAACGCACAATATTTTTGCACCGGCCACCCACTCCCCCATATCACTGTTTGATACGTCTTTCCTAATTTCCGTTCGCAAATGGCCTTATTAGCTGTCCTACCAAAAAAGAAAGCCATCTGTTAACAAAGTAAATGTTGCGTTAAGAACCATCTTTTACAGTACAGGACATAGACGCAATAAGATTTGACAATAATAGTATAGATGTGCAAAGCATTAGCGTGTGCTACGGAAAAATGGGATTTCTGATTAAACAAAATCCTTTTTCAAGATGGCCACCATCGAAAGGAAAGGCGGTTGTTCCATACATAGCCCCTCTTCATTTTCCATGACAGCATGGAAAAAGCAGCAGTATGTACCGTGACTCAGAACCTGTAAACAAACATACAGCAACATATAACGTGGTACTTTACATTGCAAAATGATACACGTGATTTTAAAAGAAAACGGTTACATTTCAGAATTTGGAAAGTACTTTTATTTAACAAACAACTGTCAGAGATTAAGGGACCAATTGCATTTGCAAATAATTTGTAGCAATGACTCCAAGGGCCAACATTGAAAATGTTCATGGAGAGACACATGGAGTTAATTTCGCATAAGCAAAGTATGCGTTTCTGTTGAAGCACTCCATTTGCTTGCACAGGTATTTCCACCACGGCAGCATCACTGTTGTTTACACCACCATAAATGATAATAAGTTGCTTCTTGTCGCTAGTTCAGCATAGGGACAGAGCAGCCCTGGCCTGTCATCCCATAACATTATGATGGACAGGCACCCGCTCACCAGCAGTTGCATCTCGCGTGGAAAGAAGCCGCCACTCGGCATCTAAAAACCGTGGCACGCTCAGTACGGCAAAATGCGGCTAAGGGGAAAACGTAAGTCAAAATCTGTGTCAATACCCAACCTTTATGAAAAATTTCGAAAACAGACACAAAGATTGTGGAAAATACTACACAAATCTAAGTAGCCAAACATGACATTGTAAAGAAGTATTACAGTTCACAATGGGGACATATAATGACACCCTACAAACGCAGATAAACAACACTCGCCGTAAGGGTTAAAAAAAGGACAACTACACAGTGACATGGTAATTCAGTTATGGATGCAGCATGAATGGACAAGCAAGAAAAAATTACATGTCGTAATGTTACACAAGACCAAAAGAACGTGCAAACTGATACATAAAGCTTTGTGGGCAAGCATAACATTTCAAAGAAAAAGAAATAATGTTCACCAACGGTGACTCTAGTCTTAGCTTGTAAACGCGAACAATGTACACTCTCTGGTATTGGAGGAAAATTACAACTCCGCAAAAATATAATACTTCAGTGACATTGTCACAATTAGTGTACAGTCGTCAACATTAAACTTACATCATCTTCATAGCCTCCATTATTTTTGGCAAAGTGACACAGCAAACTGTTCACATCAAAGAATATTCGTGAACTGATATTTCATGTTCCTTACAAGCGTTTTTAAACTACAACCTTATCAAATAGTATTTTCTTTTCAAACTTTGATTCCTTGTGTAGCTTTCAAAGTTTCACTTTTGCTCAAGGTCAAAAAACAATAGCCCCTTATGAATTCACTTGAGTGTGTGGGCCTACTGAGCTTGCAACCAAAAAAGCAAATGAACTGACCTTCACTCAGAAGGCACATACATTCTCACTTTGCAACAGCATATGAAAATCCCCATCAAAGACTACAGGTGGCCGCCTCAGATTTCAAAACGTAGGACGCCAGTCCGACTTCAATATTAATCTGAAAACATTACAACACAGACGCAGGCATTGATCGCCGTACATTGAGCACCAACTTCCACTTTACTGTATGAATTTGGTGGCAGGAAACCTGCCCACAACCAACATGCACCCTCCCCACAACCACCTGAGTGATGTGCGGTAGTACATGTGTATCTATTAATGTGGTATGCTTCAGTGGTTGTGGCCAGAGGCTACAGTCCTAGCTGGATGTCCCCAGATATTACAATGTATGGGTGTGCAGCGACTTATACCTCCAGTGCCCAAGATCTACACACTCCCCACAACCATCTGATCGATAAGCTATACCACAGGTGTATCCATTGCTGTGACATGCTGCAGTGGTAGTGGCCAGGGCGTACAGTCTTGGAAGTATGGCCTTCGGCCTATGGCCTACGCCCAATGCATCCAAGACTCTACGCCCTGTCCACAACCACCGCAGCATGTCACACCCATGGCTCTACGCCCTGGCCACAACCACCGCAGCATGTCACACCCATGGTGGTGTACAAATGAATAGCACACTCATAGGGAAAAAATAATTTAATTAAAACATGTACTCATTTTCAATGTTCGCTAAAACCATGCGTGTCCTTAGAACAGTTTCAAGTTGCTTGTGCACAGCATGGACTGAAATACTACCTTTATGAGACCCCTCATTTTCTGTACTTACAAACATCCCAAACAAGGCGGGCATAGGGAATTCATCATTAACACCTACCGCCTGAACAAATACAGTTTTTAGCCCATCTCTTATTGTCTGAACCTCCCCAAGCACTCTGACACAGCAAAATAGTTTTTGAAATAGCATGTTGCTGCTGGTGGCCGCTGCGCTGTCGGCGGATCCAAGATGTCGGCTGCATCCAAACAATCTGACGCACATCACGCCTCACTCCAGCCAATCGGAGGACACGTTGCGTGTCCGTGGT
The DNA here is from genome assembly GCF_040938575.1 of Ambystoma mexicanum. Classification (NCBI taxonomy): domain Eukaryota; kingdom Metazoa; phylum Chordata; class Amphibia; order Caudata; family Ambystomatidae; genus Ambystoma; species Ambystoma mexicanum. The sequence continues at coordinate 143,167,966 of NC_090924.1, forward strand.
CATGATGCAAGCCCCTTAGCCAGTCGATATCTTGTTCGCGGAGCGAACAGGGAAGTGTGACCGTGGAGCGGACATAGATTTTTTTTTTTTTTTTTAAAAAAGTTTATTGATTTTTCAACACAAACAACAATACAAACCAAACCGTAGTGCAATTAACAATATTACAATAAAGCATTTAATCATTAGTGCGCACTACCTCCCTGATCCCTCCCCCCTCGCGAGCCAGTTTCCATGTCACATTCCGTATCTGCCGCACATGAGCGGGCCTCGTTGTCATCCGACCCTCCCGAAGCCATCCCTGTCCCAAATATGCAAGATATCAAAGTCCTCCATGCCATCAAAGAGGCCAGTTCCTCCTCCCAAGACATACAACTCGCCTCCTGCCACACTGCTGTCTCGGCCTCCGCCCATTTCTGTAGGTCATTCCACCACACCTCAACCCGTGGCTTGCTACATTTTTTCCAGCCCATGGCTATTCTCCGTTTGGCCAGCACATACGCCAAGTCTTTCAGTTTACACACATGTTTCTGCTTCCTAGGTCTGGAAAACCCACCCAGCAGGCATGCCCAGGCGGTGTCTATGGCAAGCGTGACCCCTTTCTCTCCTAGCTTGCGCGCCACCTCCCTCCAGAACCCCTCGATCACTGGGCATGCCCAGAACATATGCGTCATGTCCGCATTTTCTTCGTCGCATTTAGGGCACGCCTGTCTGCCCGCATTCCGGAATTTGGATATCCGCAGTGGGGTCATATACGCTCTGTGCGTGACATATAGCTGTACCTGCTGCAGTCTGGCATTTCGAGATACTTTCCTGTGGTATCTTAGAGCCCGTTCCCACATCCCATCTCCCATCTGGGTCCCCACCTCGCACTCCCATTCCGATCGTAGGCCTGTCAATTCCTTCCCAACCTTCAACATCACCATCTCATACAACCTAGAGATCTCATGTCCCCCTTCCGTCGTGTCGTATATCCCTTCCAGCGTAACCTCCGATTCGTCTGCCAAGGTAAATTCAGGCCATAGTTCCCGAATTTTCCTCCCCAATCTGTGGTATGTTACATATTGGCCTCCATGTAATCCAACCTCCCCGCTAAGTTCCTCAAACGCTCTGATGGCACCCTCCTGCCACACATCACCCAATGTCACCAACCCCACAGATTCCCAATAGGTCCTAATAATCCCCCTCAGCTGTCCGTCTACCCCCGCCAGGGCAACTAGTGGAATCTGCGGAGAACACGGGAGTGGGTCTCCCATCAGTTTGCATGCTCGTCTCCACATCTTCCATCCCAGCCTCACCATCGCCGGGTACTTTCTCGTAACAGTTTCTGGCAACCAAATGACCTCCTTCAGGAAAAATGGGGCACAATCATGCCCGAATAATCTAAGTTCTGGGGTCTCTTCGTCGGAAAGCCATTTGGATACAAACTGTAGTTGGCTCGCTATGTAATAAGCCTCAAAGTTTGGGAGTCTAACTCCCCCTTTTTCATGAGAGTTCTGCAACTTCCAGAGTGCTACCCTGTTTCGAGTGCCATGCCACAGGAACTCTCTGCAAACCCCATTTATTTTAGCAAAAAAACCCTTAGGGATCATATATGGGATGTTACTAAAGTAGTGTAGCAGCCTAGGCAGAACCACCATTTTAATCATTGCTCCACGCCCCATCATCGCCAGGGGCAACTTCTGCCAGAAACTCATGCATGCGCGTATCTTCTCAACAGCCATCTCAGTGTTACACTTATGTTCTTTCTCTACCGTGTGGTAGACATCTATTCCCAGGTAACGAAACGTGTTAACTGCCCAGGGCACCTGTAGCACCGGCAGCCTCTCTATGGGGACACCCGTATAGCAGCCCAATGGGAAAATGTTCGACTTCTGGGGGTTGACCGCTATGCCTGACAACCTCGCATATCTCCCCATCACGTCCAGGATATACTGTAAATTCTCCTCCGGATGACTCAGGTACAATAACAAGTCGTCCGCATACAGGGATATCAGATGCTTTTCCCTCCCAATCTCAATACCCACAATGTCGTACTGCTGCCGCAGGTACAGTGCCAGGGGTTCCAGGGCCAGGATATACAGCATCGGGGACCAAGGACACCCCTGTCTAGTGCCTCTGCTGAGTTGCCATCTCTCGGATATGATTGCCCCCGTCCGGACCCTGGCCAGTGGAGCACTATACAGCAGCTCCGCCCATCTAACGTATCTTGGACCCAGTCCGTATTCTCTCAAGGCCGTCAGCAGCCACCCCCAATTAACCGAATCGAAGGCCTTTACAGCATCCAACGACACTATCGCCATTTCCCCGTCGCTAATGGATCCCATCTCTATCACCCGGTGGAGGCGTCTGTGGTTTTGGGTAATATTCCTCCCCGGGACATACCCTGTTTGGTCCGGGTGTACCAGTTTGCCTATCACCCTCCGCAGTCTGTTTGCCAGGACAGCCGTTAGTATCTTGCTGTCCTGATTCAGCATAGATACTGGCCTGTACGACCCACAACTATGCCTGGGTTTATTGGGCTTAGGGAGCGGTACAATGACCGCCTCTCTGAGCGATTCCGGCAACCTCCCCGTCTCGAACGCCTCATTGAGCATATCAAGCATCGGGGGGAGCACTTCCGCTCCAAAGGTTTTGTAAAATTCGCTGGGCAGGCCGTCCGTCCCTGGGGTCTTACTAGTGGGTAGTTGCCGGACAACCGCCTCCAACTCCTCCAATGTTATCGGGGCATCTAATTCCTCTCTTTCTTCCGTGCTTATCCTGGGCAGCCCAATATCTTGCAGGGTCTCCAGCATATCCTCCCGGTCACCGCCACCCGGATCCCCGTACAATTCCCTATAGTAATTCACAAATTGTTCGTTTATGCCCTCTTGGGTATCTATCTGCTTCCCATCCTCTCTAGTAATCGTCCTAATCGGGGGTCTCGGGGTTTCTTTCTTATATAGCCATGCCAGGAGACGGCCCGTTTTGTCTCCTCCCGCGTGTTGTCTCTCAATATATTTTTTATAGTTTAGGTTACAGAGCCTCCCCCAATGTTCCGTACACTGCTGTTGCAGTTTAAGCACCAGCTCGTTGTCTATGGGCTCGCTCTTCAACGCCCGTTCCAACTGGCTTTCTGCCCTCTGTAAATCAACCAGGACCCCATTCTGCAAGCCTTTCGATTTGGCAATCGCCACCCCTCGCATCACAACCTTAAAAGCCTCCCACAGAGTTCCCGCCGAATCAACGCTGCCAGTATTGGTATCGAAATAACTAGCTATTTCCTCCCGCATATCTTCCCTGAAAACCTGGTCTTTAAGCGCCTCTGCGCGCAGACGCCACGTCGGGATCCGCGCTCTGGGGCGGCCATATTGCCAACCCACCACCAATGGCGAGTGGTCCGATAGGACCCTCGCTTTATATTCCGCCCTGGACACCTCTGTCAAGACATCCGATGTGGCAAAGATATAATCAAGCCTGGTGTGCAACTGCTGCGGGGCCGAGTAGTGTGAGTACTGTCTCACATTGGGGTGCTTAGTCCTCCACACATCCTCGAGCTCGAAGTCTCGCAGCAGCGTCCGCAGCGCCCGGGCTGCCGGGGCGGGCCTAGTCACTTTATCGTCGGATCTATCCATCCCCGGCTCCAACACACAGTTAAAATCCCCTCCCCAGAACACCGCACTCCCAACACACCAGCTCAGGCTGGCACTCATAGTCCGATAGTACTCTGCCGTGCCCTGGTTCGGGGCATACGTGTTCACTACACACATCTCTTTATTCTCGATTGCCCCTCTTACCATAGCCAGGCGCCCCTCAGTATCCAAGATTTCCTGCCTCAGTTGAAACGGGACATGTGGCGCCACCCAGATCAGTACACCTCTGGCATAAGCCGAGTACGTGGATCCCACCACCGTTCCACCCCACTTTTTCTTTACCAGCTCCAGTTTATCTCGGGTCAAATGCGTTTCTTGCAACAATGCGATGTCTATCTTTTGCCTTCTCAAGTATAGCATGACTTTATTCCGTTTTAGATAGCTATTGAGACCCCTGACGTTCCATGTTAGCAATTTTAGCTCCCCCATAATTCACTGGTATCCTGCCCACTCCCCCCCAACCCACCCCGCTCATCCGTGCCGTCCAGATATCTCATCCAAAATGTACTCCCAGGGCTCGCGGTCAAACTTAAACTCCCCAACGCTATGTACACCCCAACTTTCCCCGCACCCCCCATTCCCCCCACCCGTCCCCCCAACACCCTCCCCAACTGTTGCCCAGCTCCACCTCGGGAACTCAGGCCCCCCCACATCTAGTTCTGGCTGTTACACACAGAGCCCAGTAGGGTAAAGTCGCCCTAACGGCCACTTAACTAAAAAACACTAAATGGGGGTGAATGGACTAGCCCCGAAAGGCTCCTTCGTATAACCACAGGTACGGTGCAAACAGTGCATTGATCATTCAGTTCCAGGCCCGACCTCCCCCGGCCATAACAGTAACTATATTCAAGTCCCATAGTCTTCTGGCTGCACTCTTTATCGTCGTAGCGCACTTAACTCTTATTGCCACCTTCATCAGCCTGGACCTCCGGCTCCTGGGGGCTGCCCTGCATGTCCAACCAACCCATGGCTTCCTCAGGCGACTCGAAAAACAAGGATCTGTTGTTGTGGATCACCTTCAATTTGGCCGGGTAGAGGAGCATATACTTCTTCCCCGCCTCTCTAAGTCTCCTTTTGACCGCTGCAAAGTTCATCCGACTCCTCTGCACCATCATGGTGTAGTCTGGGTAGGCCGTTATGGTGGCCTCCCCCCTCTTGATGGTTCCTCCTTTGCGAAAATGCTCCAAAATCCTCTCTCTGTCTCGGTAGTTAAGGATTTTGGCTATCATTGGCCTGGGCGGACCGCCCGGCGGAGGCCTCCTGGCCAATGCTCTATGCGCTCGCTCCACCGCAAAACCCTGCGACAGCACTCCCCCAGTGATCTCTTGGAGCAACATATTCTCAATGAAGTCCGTGGGGTTGTGACCCTCCAATCCTTCCGGGATGCCCACTACACGGATATTATTCCTCCGGGCGCGCCCTTCTGCTTCTTCGGCCCTGTTCTCCAGGTTGCGCACTTTCTGTTCCAAGACATGCAGGTCGGCCTTGTGTGAGGCGCAATCTGCCGTGTTGGCGCTCCCCTCCTTTTCCAGGCTCTCCGTGCGCTCCGACAGAGTCCTCACATCTTGTCGAAGTAGGTTCACCTCCTCCCGAACTTCTCCCACTTTGAGGTCAAGCACTGTTTTCAGGTCCGCCACCACCATTTCGAGCTTGGCTTCCCAAGCGGTTTTCAAATCCGCTTTCAATTCTGCGAGCGCAACTAACACGTCCTGATTTGGGCTAGCGGCGGCCATGCCGCCTGCAGATGGCTTCTCCTTGCTCCGAGCACTTTCTGGGCCTGGTGGTGTCTTGGTAAACTCATCCAATGTGGGTTGTTTCACTTTCTGTCTGACGGATTTATTCGCCATTCCACCACCACTGTATGTCGCGGGCCCGTACACTCCCGCCTCACCCCCACCCCGGGAGAGAGGAGCCCACCTTCCGCTCGCAATGGAGCGAGTCGCTTCTCCCGCACCAAGTGTACCTCCGCAGTCACTCCTTCCGCCACTCGACTGGGTCCCTACCAGCGAGTTCCTACACAATGTGGGCCCTCCGTCCCAAGGCTGCCGCTTGACCAGCACGCGATGCTCCGGCACCCAAGGCGGGTGGTCAGCTCGGGTGGGTCCTAGTGCCGACCACTGACCGTCACTGTCCAAAGCCCGTGATAAGTAATCGGTGCCCACCGAGACTCGCCGGTTCTCTCCCAGAGGCCATTCTCACACTTCACAGCTTACTTTGCCACCGATCACTACGAGAATGCCTCTTCATCGCCCCGCATGTATCTCCTCCGTTGTCCGGCATGGCCGCCATCTTCCCTCCGTCCGGGCCGTGACTCCCGGATCTTCGATCGCAATTTTTCTGTTGTTGCCGGGCTTACGAAGGATTCAGCTCCTCAATATTTATGCAGCATACATTCATGGACGGGTTCCTTCGTTCCTGACTCGCGAAAGTTAGTCTCAATGCACTTTTACACAGGATAAATGCAGGATCTTCAGGAGCTCTTCCAAGAGCGCGTCCTCTCACATGGCTTCCAAGCCACGCCCCCCGTGGAGCGGACATAGATATCACAATTTTTTTTAGACCTACTTTTTGGTCGTTTTAAAGAAAACTGCTGAACGGATTGGCACCAAATTTACAAAAGCACGCTTTCGGCACCAAGGTCCTCCTCCTGGCGCAAATTTGGTGAAAATCCGTCCAGCGGTTTGAGCTGTAGGCATGCACAAAGTTTTTCCCCCATTCAGTCTATGGGAAAAAAAAAGACGTTTTCCCCCCTGCACCAAACATCACCAAACTTTGCAAAAAAAAATTCAGAGTGGTGAGGATTCCTCCAGAGGGAGCAGAGTTATAAGCCACCCAAAAAGTGCTCTTCCTATGGAAACAGCAACTTAACCATAACTACTACCGTGGCCGTGTAATATATATATATATATATATATATATATATATATATATATTCAGTGAAAAAACGTTGTTAAAGGGACGTTATGGTTCCAAGTACAACCGAAAAACCCTTGAAATTTGCCAGTTATGGTAAGCTAAGCAACCATAACTCGCGCCACCACCGTGCACTGCTAAGACTAACACCCAGGACATCAAAGATGACATAAAAAATGTCATTGATGACATCACTGATGACATCACATGTCTGGCTCACTATTTTTTCTTTTGCTGACATATCTAGGCCACATGGTTTTCTTCAGTAACAGTCAGAAACTAAGAATTTTATTTTATTTGTAGACATATCCTTCTAGTAGGTTCTTACAGTAATTCCCTTAGAGTACAGTCACATCATATGAAACATATACATATGGGAAAACACAAGCTTGAAAGACAGCAATCCTTTTTGTGCATAAAGATAATCACTAGACTTATGAGCACTTTCTGATAGTTCTGTTGTTTTTTTTTATGGCTGTACTTTCCCTGTATATGGTTATATTTGTATACATTGTACTCACACTACTTTCCTTAGGGTCCAATCACATCAAGTGATACATATACATAGGGTAAATAGCAGCTTTGAAACAGAGCAATCATTTATTTGCATGAAACTAATCAGTTAAGTTATGAATTGTTTCTGCTACTACTTGTGCTTTTTTGCTAACTTCACTTTCCCTGTATATACCCATATTGGTATGTGTTCTTGTGTCTTTGTGTTTTGTCTATAGTAATGCAATTATGTAATACATAGGTTTTATTAGCTACTTATTACATATTTCACAGTACACAAAAATCTATTAAGAAAACAATTATCATTTCATTATTCAACATATTAACATTACGAATATCATACCTTCATCTTGTACGCTGCACACAATGTTATGTTTCTGTATGAGTAGCTTAGTATACTAGATAGAACCCCATAATAGGATGCTATTTATATCAATGCATCATTCAATGCACTTATTAGGGTATATTTCTTGCAATGATTCTTGACACTTTTTTCGCAACATAATAAGAATCCCTTCTACACATATTTCATGAGAAGTACATACACATGTGATGTCATCAATGACATTTGTGATGTCATCTTTGATGTCCTGGGTGTTAGTCTTAGCAGTGCACGGTGGTGGCGCGAGTTATGGCTGCTTAGCTTACCATAACTGGCGAATTTCAAGGGGTTTTTCGGTTTTACTTGGAACCATAACGTCCCTTTAACAAAGTTTTTTCACTGAATTTCATAGGTTTTTAGTAGCGCAACCTAACCATATTGTCCCTTTAACAAAGTTTTTTCACTGAATTTCATCGTTTTTTAGTAGCACAACTTAACAATAATGACTTTGACTTTATATACATGTCATATGGAACTGACTAGATCTCTTCTTATGAACTTGATGTCCGCAAACTTATTTAATGTTCGCGGACATGTTCGGAGAACAGTACCACTACCTAAAAACTGTGGGGGGGGGTGGTGGGGTATGTTTGATTGTTATATCATAATATAGGAACATTTAACAAATTCAAAAAGCAGCACACAAACACATTATATATAGTAATACATAAGAAATGTAACCCATATATGTAACACACTAACCATTCATTTAAATACAATATGTTCTGAAATGGAATATACCACAAGAAGATAAACTGGCTTCCAACATAATTACCTCACAGACACAACAGAACTGAGAACAAGACCAGACCCACTGAATACATAGGACTTATCTTACCAGAAATAGTAAGTGTACTTCATTTTACTAATATATTTATAAACTTTCTATATTAGATTAAAACATATATTATCTTTTTTTTTTTTCTCACAGAAATGTCTAGTACTCTGGAATGGCTAGAGGACAATTTCCCACATGAAGAAATGTCACAAGATAGTGAAACTAATGGTAAACACTTTATAATATAAACCATTTATTTATTATTATTTTTATATACATTTAACATATATATTATTTTTTTGTACAGAGCATACCAAAATAGAAAAAACTTCAGAAAACCCTGTTATGGATAACAGTATTCACAATATATAAGAAAAAATGGATGTATTGTTGGCTAATTTTAATAATTTAAAAACTTTTGTAGAAAATCATTTCAAACCAAAAACCTCGTACCATTGCCCCACATGTACTTGTCCCTCCTCACCATATGCCAGTCAATTATCCCCAAACCCTCTCCATAATCCAAAACGTTTTGATGAGACTTCCATCCCTTCTTCACCTAATACCAATCATGTTGAAACCCCAAATTCTCCTGTTTTTGTTTCTGTTTCTGCCTCACCTTCTCTGTCATAAATTATTAATATATGTTAAATAAAGTTTAATTTTTATATTGTATTGTAAATAGTTTCCGTTTTTTAAATTTGATAAACTGTATTTAAACCTTTAAGTAAATTTGTGTTAAAAAATATAAACTGTTAGAATACTCCAAAAGCTATCTAACTGCTCAAAGATTCTACAACAACTAATCAGATAAATGCATACCACTAAATTAGACCAAAAAATACACAGTTAGAATACGCCAATTGGTATCTAACTGTCCCAAAATTTAACAATATCCAAATAGATAAATCAAAACCACTAAAATATATTAAAAAAATAGACAGTTAGAATACGCCAATTGGTATCTAACTGCTCCAAAATTTTATAATATCAAAACAAATGAAGAATCTGTTACTGCTCCAAAAAAAATACAACAAAGCAAAGTATAAAGCATTAGCCAGAAACAACAAGTGAACACTGAAAACAAACAAACAAAAAAACTGTAGCATAACAGAAAAAGGTTTTTTTTTTAATCCAACATGGATTTTTTTTTCTCCCACAGACCCAATGATTTTAGCAACAAATACAGACACTGAGCAAATTGCACAGTACTCTGATTTGTACTCTACTAAATATGAGGGTCGAAAATAAATAAAAGTATATTGCTTATACAATGTAATAAGTCATTACAAAATACTAATACCAACATACTATTTTCTTTTATCACAGAAATGTAGAAGAAAAACATGGACTCCCATTACTAGACCAAACAGTAAGTATACAATAATAAGGACAACCATAGCAGCATATCACATCCATAGTATCTAATACCTTTGTTCCTTATACATTTGTTTTTCAACCAAAGTTATAAGCAAATATGAATATGATATGCTGCGGTGGTTGTTGCCAGGGCATAGAGTCTTGGGTGCATGGCCAAATGGCCAAATGGCCATGCACCCAAGACTCTATGGCCTGGCAACAACCACCGCAGCATATCACATCCATAGAGTCAAACATTTCAACTATGATCTATGGGAAACTTTTAATGTCCGCGAACAATGTGAGTGTTCTTAGAACACTTTGAACTTGCCAGCAAACAATACAGACACTGTTTTCAGGACACCCCCTACGAACATTTCAGAACAACGCGATAGTTCTTAGAACACTTTCAACTTAACAACGAACAATACGGACAGCGTCCTAAGGACACCCCCTGCGAACATTCCTGGACACCAGGAGTGTTCTCAAAAACGTCTTCAGAACACCCCCATTTTGTTTATTTGCGAACATTTCAGGACACCGCGGGTGTTCTTACAACACATTCAACTTGACAGAGAACAATATGGACAGCGTCCTCAGGACACCCCCTACGAACACTCCCCGGACACCGCGAGTGTTCTTAGAAGCGTCTTCAGAACACCACCATCTTGTTTATTTGTGAACATTTCAGGACACTGCGAGTGTTCTTAGGACACATTCAACTTGACAGAGAACAATACGGACAGCGTCCTCAGGACACCCCCTACGAACACACCCCGGACACCGCGAGTGTTCTTAAAAGCGTCTTCAGAACACCCCCATTTTGTTTATTTGTGAACATTTCAGGACACCGTGAGTGTTCTTAGGACACATTCAACTTGACAGAGAACAATACGGACAGCGTCCTCAGGACACTCCCTGCGAACACTCCCCAGACACCGCGAGTGTTCTTAGAAGCGTCTTCAGAACACCCCCATTTTGTTTATTTGTGAACATTTCAGGACACCGCGAGTGTTCTTAGGACACATTCAACTTGACAGAGAACAATATGGACAGCGTCCTCAGGACACCCCCTACGAACATTCCAGGACACCGGGAGTGTTCTTAGAAGCTTCTTCAGAGCACCACCATCTTGTTTATTTGCGAACATTTCAGGACACTGCGAGTGTTCTTAGGACACATTCAACTTGACAGAGAACAATACGGACAGCGTCCTCAGGACACCCCCTACGAACACCCCCCGGACACCGCGAGTGTTCTTAGAAGCGTCTTCAGAACACCCCCATTTTGTTTATTTGCGAACATTTCAGGACACCGCGAGTGTTCTTAGGACACATTCAACTTGACAGAGAACAGTACGGACAGCGTCCTCAGGACACCCCCTACGAACACTCCCCGGACACCGCGAGTGTTCTTAGAAGCGTCTTCAGAACACCCCCATTTTGTTTATTTGCAAACATTTCAGGACACCGCGGGTGTTCTTAGGACACATTCAACTTGACAGAGAACAATACGGACAGCGTCCACAGGACACCCCCTATGAACACTCCCCGGACACCGCGAGTGTTCTTAGAAGCGTCTTCAGAACACCCCCATTTTGTTTATTTGCGAACATTTCAGGACACCGCGAGTGTTCTTAGGACACATTCAACTTGACATTGAACAATAAGGACAGCGTCCTCAGGACACCCCCTACGAACACTCCCCGGACAACGCGAGTGTTCTTAGAAGCGTCTTCAGAACACCACCATCTTGTTTATTTGCGAACATTTCAGGACACCGCGAGTGTTCTTAGGACACATTCAACTTGACAGAGAACAATACGGACAGCGTCCTCAGGATACCCCCTACGAACACTCTCCGGACACCGCGAGTGTTCTTAGAAGTGTCTTCAGAACACCCCCATTTTGTTTATTTGCGAACATTTCAGGACACCGCGAGTGTTCTTAGGACACATTCAACTTGACAGAGAACAATACCAACAGCGTCCTCAGGACACCCCCTACGAACACTCCCCGGACAGCGCGAGTGTTCTTAGAAGCGTCTTCAGAACACCCCCATTTTGTTTATTTGCGAACGTTTCAGGACACCGCGGGTGTTCTTAGGACACATTCAACTTGACAGAGAACAATACGGACAGCGTCCTCAGGACACCCCTTACGAACACTCCCCGGACACCGCGAGTGTTCTTAGAAGCGTCTTCAGAACACCCCCATTTTGTTTATTTGCGAACATTTCAGGACACCGCGAGTGTTCTTAGGACACATTCAACTTGACAGAGAACAATACAGACAGCGTCCTCAGGACACCCCCTACGAACACTCCCAGGACACCGCAAGTGTTCTTAGAAGCGTCTTCAGAACACCCCCATGTTGTTTATTTGCGAACATTTCAGGACACCGCAAGTGTTCTTAGGACACATTCAACTTGACAGAGAACAATACGGACAGCGTCCTCAGGACACCCCCTACGAACACTCCCCGGACACCGCGAGTGTTCTTAGAAGCGTCTTCAGAACACCCCCATTTTGTTTATTTGCAAACATTTCAGGACACTGCGGTGTTCTTAGAACACATTCAACTTGACAGAGAACAATACGGACAGCGTCCTCAGGACACCCCCTACGAACACTCCCCGGACACCGCGAGTGTTCTTAGAAGCGTCTTCAGAACACCACCATCTTGTTTATTTGCGAACATTTCAGGACACCGCGAGTGTTCTTAGGACACATTCAACTTGACAGAGAACAATACGGACAGCGTCCTCAGGACACCCCCTACGAACACTCCCCGGACACCGCAAGTGTTCTTAGAAGTGTCTTCAGAACACCCCCATTTTGTTTATTTGCGAACATTTCAGGACACCGCGAGTGTTCTTAGGACACATTCAACTTGACAGAGAACAATACCGACAGCGTCCTCAGGACACCCCCTACGAACACTCCCCGGACAGCGCGAGTGTTCTTAGAAGCGTCTTCAGAACACCCCCATTTTGTTTATTTGCGAACATTTCAGGACACCGCGGGTGTTCTTAGGACACATTCAACTTGACAGAGAACAATATGGACAGCGTCCTCAGGACACCCCTTACGAACACTCCCCGGACACCGCGAGTGTTCTTAGAAGCGTCTTCAGAACACCCCCATTTTGTTTATTTGCGAACATTTCAGGACACCGCGAGTGTTCTTAGGACACATTCAACTTGACAGAGAACAATACGGACAGCGTCCTCAGGACACCCCCTACGAACACTCCCCGGACACTGCGAGTGTTCTTAGAAGCATCTTCAGAACACCCCCATGTTGTTTATTTGCGAACATTTCAGGACACCGCAAGTGTTCTTAGGACACATTCAACTTGACAGAGAACAATACGGACAGCGTCCTCAGGACACCCCCTACGAACACTCCCCGGACACCGCAAGTGTTCTTAGAAGCGTCTTCAGAACACCCCCATTTTGTTTATTTGCGAACATTTCAGGACACTGCGGTGTTCTTAGAACACATTCAACTTGACAGAGAACAATACGGACAGCGTCCTCAGGACACCCCCTACGAACATTTCAGGACACCGGGAGTGTTCTCAAAAACATCTTCAGAACACCCCCATTTTGTTTATTTGCGAACATTTCAGGACACCGGAGGTGTTCTTAGAACACATTCAACTTGACAGAGAACAATACGGACAGCGTCCTCAGGACACCCCCTACGAACACTCCCCGGACACCGCGAGTGTTCTTAGAACAGTTTCACTTTGCTTGCGAACAAAACAGACACATATTGAGTCCTTAGAACACCCCCTAGTCAGTTTATTTAGAACATTTCAGAACACCTGTGATGTCCGCAAACAAATCGAACACAAAAAGAACGTCTAACACATACAAAACACAACTTTCTCATACACTCCCACCCTCCCCAAACACTCCTACACACCAACACACTCTACAAAATACACATTTTGAACAAAGTTTTACCGCGCTGTCAGCGGACGTCCGCGAATCCAAGATGGCGGGCGCTACCGAAAAATCTGACGCACTTCACGCTCCACGCCGTCCAATGAGCAAACATGTTGCATGTCCGCGAACATCACGCAAGACGATTGGCAATCAGGACACTGTCCGCGGAGCGAACAGGGAAGTGTGTCCGCGAACCGAACACAGATATCACTAATTTTTTTTTACCTACTTTTTGGTCATTTTAATAAAAACTACTGGACGGATTTTCACCAAATTTGCAAAAGCACGCTTTCGGGACCAAGCCGCTGCTCCTGGTCCAAATTTGGTGGAAATCCGTCCAGCGGTTTGGGCTGTAGGCACGAGCAAATTTTTTTTCCCATTCAGGCTATGGGAAAAAAAAAAGTTTCGGGACCCCCCCTGTAACTTTGCCCCCCCTGGACGAAGCCTCACCAAACTTTGCAAAAATATTCAGAGTGACCCAAATACTTTTTTTCCAAAGTTTGGTGAGGATCCGTCCAGGGCGAGCGAAGTTATAAGCCACCCAAAAAGTGCTCTTCCTATGGAAACAGCAACTTAACCATAACTACATGGCCACTACCGTGGCCATGTAATATATATATATATATATATATATATGTATATATATATATATATATATATATATGTATATATATATATATATATTCAGTGAAAAAACGTTATTAAAGGGACGTTATGGTTAAGTTGCGCTACTAAAAACCTCTGAAATTCAGTGAAAAAATTTTGTCAAAGGGACGTTATGGTTCCAAGTAAAACCGAAAAACCCTTGAAATTCGCCAGTTATGGTAAGCTAAGCAACCATAACTCACGCCACCAACGTGCACTGCTAAGACTAACACCCAGGACATCAAAGATGACATCACAAATGTCATTGATAATAAATGAAGCAGGGCCCTTTGTATTTTTTAGAAGTTTGCGGACAGTTAGCGAACATTTAAAAAATTGGGTTGCTACCCCATCACACACATTGCAATTTTCTCTGGGAAGAAGTGGTGGCTCTGAAAAGAACCTTTGGGTGGTGTTTGTAAGTCAAAAATTATAAATGCTTAACACCTACTTCAAAATGGTTGTTGTAATTCCAAAAAAGGTCGCAATGCATTTTGTACATTTCTCAGAAAAATCTGATTGCCAGCATAAGTAAGATGGACTCCATCTCTGCGAAAAATATATGTACTACGAAACATAATATTTTCATTGTGAACATGCCAAAATCTCTTAGAAAGGCACAAACAGCCTTATTAACATTGCGCCTTGCTTTTTCCATTTGTGGACCAAATTAAGAAGAACGAAGCCACATTTGTCTCTGCGCAATCCGTGAAAATATCACTTGAGAATTAGGAAACATGTCCATAACCTTCCCAAGTCCTTCTTTCATAGCAAATTGCAAAAAAATTCCAGTCACATGTCCTAAACTGTTCCCTCCACAATGAATTACAATTATGTCTGGATGTTGCTCTGTCTCCAAAGTAGCACAGAGAGGTAGCAAGTCCAACCACTTCATTCCACGTACTCCATGCCAGTGTACTTCTACATGTGGGAATCCAAGATCTACAGCTACTCAAAAGCTTTCTGCATGCACCTTCAACCAATGTATCCACGAATCTCTCAAAATCCAAACAATCTGTTTTCTGAAACACACAGCCATAGCTATCTTTTGTTCTCTCAGCAAAAAGAGTATCTGAAAAACTCTCTCCTGGCACAACACACCCACTAAACTTTCCTGACCAATCCCTATCAGTGCATGACTTCTGAACCCAAAAATCCCCGGATGTAACTCCCGATGTCCGCGAACTACCGCCATGTCCGCGGACATATCCTAATATGAACAGCCCTTCTACCATTTCCACTTCACTCTCTCTGCCATTCCCTCATTGGATGTAGCTAAAAAATCACATGACCATGCACCGACCACATTCAAGACCTCTAGATCTAACTGCATCATCATAGATCAGCACTGCAAATGTACTGTGAATCTCTCTGAGTACAAGTGTCATATCATTGGCAAGCACAATCTACCAGAAATACTGTACAAGTCTCCAAGATTTCTACTTGCAGCTCCATGCATATCCATATGCATGAACACAAATTTCAGGTATGCATATTTTCTGTACAGTAGATGAACACATTTTCAAACATACTTTTAGCTTGTGTAATCTGTAAAATGAATTTACTGTATTTTTTTCAATATCCTAAAATCAACTATCACTTATAAATGTTTATACTATTTACTTTCTTTATACACACACACTCAAATCATGTTAAACTAACAGTTTTTAAATGAAATATATAGACTTCATATATTCAAACAAAATTGTATGCAAGCACAATCTATGTTTAAATCTTTAAAAAAATACTTATACAATTTCATATTTTTTTGTTTTTATTTATTTATTTACTTAATTACTTTAATTTAGACATGACATTGAGGCGCTATTACCTAGAACAGCTTACTTACAGAAATAGTAGTATTCACTGTTATATTATAAATTTCACAAGACATAGTAAAGATATTTGTTTTGCTACAGTTAGTCATTCAATAAAATGTGTTCATTGAGAACATATCATATGTACTGAACTGATGCAATGTATCTTATGTAAATAAATTAGTTTAATGGTTTTAAAGAAGGCACTGAGGATTTCAATTAAGAAAAATCAATATCTAAATTAAAAACAGCGCTATATACAAACAAAGTTACTAATTTGAAGCTTTTACAATTGCAGTGAAGACCAGTCTACTGAAAAGAAGCAGCCGAATTCGAAGAACAAAGAAGAACTAAGAAGTTATCTGTTAATTTAAGAAAAAAAGTAAGTAGAATATCACCATAATATTTGTATTATTAATCAAACATACTATAACATTAATACAAGCTATTTTGGGGCCTAAAAATAGAGATTGTGTACCATTTTGTCCAAAAATCACCATGTCTTAAACAGCGATTTACAGCCAGAATGGCCCACAAACTTCTATTTTTGAACACACAAATTACCCAACTGAACCGCTACAATTTTCATATTATAGAACAAACAACTGTTTTAATTGTATACATTAGATTTACTATTTGTACTTGTCCACACCACTAGCTTACTTTTTTTTGTCATCTGAGCCCCAGTTTAGTAACACATAAATTCAAGAATACCTATCCCTACTAGTTGTAGTTCCCAATGCACAATCACACACCATTACATATATCTTTATCATCTTACTCAAACACTCATGCACACAGCACACATACATTCCAGAACACCCCAACCCATATCTTCTTTATTTTTTTCAGCAGACCCTAAAGAATGCCTACCAAAAGTCAAGTCCGTAGAAAGCAATGCAAAAGTAGAGCAAATGAAAATAAAAGTGTCCAACATAAGCATCCATCTCTAGCAGAATTTGTAAAAAAAGTTGAAACAAAACAGCTAATGCAGTCATTTAGTGAAACACAAGAAGTTTCAAGTACAAAAACTTTGCCTCCTCTATCAAAATGTAAAACAAACCAAAAAACAATTAACAGAAAAACAGCTATCACTACAGATAAAACTACTTCTTCAAATTTTAATATAGTGCAAAGTAAGCATACCAAGAAAAGTATTTTAGCCAAAATGTACCGTCACAAAGTCCTTCAAAATCTTATAAAAACAGGAGAGAAATTAGGTTCAATGCTTAAAACCTATCGTAGGAAATTAATCTTAGAAGCGTTGATGGACAGTGCAATTCTTCTGAAAAGAAAGTAATTTATTTTACTGTTAAACAAAATGAAACCACTGACAAAACTAATAACTAAATTACAAAAAGACTTCTCAATAAGCGAAATGTCAACAGAAAGAACTTCTTAAGTATCTGCGGAGGTGAATGGAATCACACTACGAGCACAGAACCATATTTTAATGAAGAACCGTACAAACAAAAGCAAACAAATACAATTGCCATAATAGCAGTGGTCGAGGTTATGAAAAAGTGAATAATACCATAATGGAACAAGAAGTACTCCTTACAAAAATATGCCCTGAAAACTTAGAGTTACCCCTCCATTCAACTGAATCAGAATGTCTAGTGTACAAATGGCCATGCATGTGAATGTGTAACATTCCCAAACAATGTTTCAAATCTTTACGCCAATTCCTCAATAAATATGTAAAAAGCAAAGACAAAATCAAAATTATATTACTGCAAAATTTGGATACCTGTCCAGTGTGCAAGTACACAGGACTACAAGGACATTCATTGGCCTGCATTACAGGACCTACTTGTAAAACCACTTTCCATGATATCAAAAGGATATCAACACATCATTCAACTATAAGAAATCTAGTCTATAAACTGTACTATGCTAAAAGTCCTGCTTTAGCAAAAGCAAATTTAAATAACATCCTTCTACATGGTAATGCAAAAGACCTACTTGAAGAAATTCACTATATCCAGAAAAAATATTTTGGAAGTAAAAGCCATTTACAGAATGAAATAGCTTGAAACCAATTAAGCAACAATTCTACACATGGCAACTTTTTGGTAAACACATACAAAAAAGAAATACTAAAATTTAAAAGTACATCAGCTGAAGTACCAAACCATGTATGTGTATGTTGCCGTAGAACATTTTATAAAAGTAACACAAAAACTGTACACCTATCATACAAAATAGAAGACAATGAAGATTCTAAATGGTTGGAATTAGCTCTCTACCTTGTAGCAGTAAACAAATACGAAATAACTGAGCCCTTAATACTTTGCAGTTAATGCACTACAAAACTTGACAACAACCAAACTCCTTCACATGCTATCACAAATAATTTGGAATTATACCCAGTACCAAAACCCCTACAACAACTTAATTTATATGAGAGCATCATAATTCAAACAGTACACCCATTTCAATCAATAATACGCCTTCAACCAAAAACAGCAAAATTACCTCCTTCTGAAATGGTAAAAGGCATTCGTGGAAAAGTAGTTTATTTACCATTAGATCTAAAAGAAAATATGCATACTCTAGGAGTGCAACGTCCAATGCACCAATTTTTAATTATCTTAATAAATGGAGTACCTACAAAAGACAAAAAAATAAGGCAACAGCTGGTAGATTTATATAAAGTTAGACAAGTCTTCCAATATCTTAAAGAGAATAATGAATATTACAAAGAAAACTTGAAAGATACAACTGAAATAATTCAAGAAAAACAAGAAGCTGGTCAATTTGAGCTACTAGATCCTGCAACAATGTCAAATACTTTAGACCATCATACAATTCATCCTTTGCACTGTAATGACACTGTAGAAGATGTACTGGAAACTCACCAAATGCGTCAAACAAAAGGATCGCCAATCAGCATATGGGAAAAAAGTATAGAAGCACATGCTTTTCCTCTACTCTTTCCTACTGGCAAAGGAGGAAGGTATGATGATAGACCTATTCAATATC
Source organism: Ambystoma mexicanum (assembly GCF_040938575.1). Classification (NCBI taxonomy): domain Eukaryota; kingdom Metazoa; phylum Chordata; class Amphibia; order Caudata; family Ambystomatidae; genus Ambystoma; species Ambystoma mexicanum. The sequence continues at coordinate 143,186,941 of NC_090924.1, forward strand.
AGCTTCAGAATACCGCTCATTACGGATGTATTCTGAAGATCCCAGATTTAGCCAAAATGTGGAATACATATTCCACCTACTCTTTGAAAGTGAACTAGCAACTTTATGTTACAGAGTTGCACACTTATTAAAATCAGGATCACACTTTCAAAATATGACAGCTACACAATTATTAGAAAAAGTGCAACAAAAGGATGAGGTTTTACAATCAAATATTACAAATCTATTAGCAAATATGCGTGGTACTAAAGAGATGTACGTTGTATGATCAGAAACCTTGGCCCACCCACTTGGTTTGTTACATTAAGTTGTGCAGAATATGCATGGGAAGATTTACATGATTTCCTACGCATATCAAACAAAAACAAAACAAACATAGATATACTAACACCTGGAGAACTTTGTTCTTTGGATCCTGTTAATGTTTCAAGATATTTTCACCATCGCTTCATTGCTATGCTACATTTTATTTGTAATAAAACTGTTCCTCCCCTTGGAGAAGTGCAACACTTCTTTTGGAGAAAAGAATACCAAGCCAGAGGAGCACCACATATACGCATGCTTTTATGGATTAAAGATGCTCCTAAATTTGGTCAAGACAGTGATGCCACTGTTTTACAGTTTATTGAAAAATATGTCACATGTGAAATTCCATCAGAAGCCACAAATAGTGATCTTCATGCACACATTTTACAATTTCAAAGACACAAATGTGGAAAATATTGTCGTCGCAAATACAAAAACAAAGGGAAATACACCACCAAATGCCGATTTGGTTTCCCTAGACCAGTTACAAATGCAGGTCAAGTGAACAACCTCATGTCTTCAGTTAGACATAGTGTTAAAGGTAAGTCACCTAAAAATACATATTACATAAAAAGAAAAGAAGAAGAAAAATATATCAATGATTATAATGCAATCATTGCCCACTTATGGAATGCAAACATAGATGTGCAGTACATTGCAGACAATTCTACTGCAGTTGCACGATATGTCACAGCATACTTAACTAAAGCAGAAATGACAGAGCTCCAAGACCTCTGGAATGACCTGTCATCAGATAAAACTGTATCTCAGAAATTATACAGCTTGGGCATAAAAATGCTCACCCACAGAGAATGTGGATCATATGAAGCAGCTGATCATTTAACTAGTATTGCATCATATGGTAAATCTGAAAATATAGTATTGCTAAGTCTTGGTCCAGCTAAATCTAGAAAAAGAGTTCTAAAATCATATGAAGATATAGAAACAATAGCCAAACATGATCCCAACAGCCAAGACATTTTAAAAAACAATTTATTGGACACATACTACCCAAACAGAAGTAATACTTTGGAAAACATGTGTCTATACAACATAGCCCAAAACTACACATACAAAAATAATATGAAACCTGATGAAAAAAAAGGTAAATATAGAGTAACAAACTGTGAAGGCAGCTTAGTTAAACTCACTAAACCAAATTTAAGTAATCATATCAAATTGTCATTAAAGACTCATCAACATAAAGAAGTATATTACATGTCCCTGCAACAGCTCTTCAAACCATGGAGAAAAGAAGAACAATTACTAGATAACTATGACTCATATGAGGATGCTTTCAAAGCAAATGAAAGCACTATAACTGATGTAAACACAGTACAAAACAATGTTGCACAATGAACAGCAACACGAAGAAAAACTCCAAGCCCAACCTGATAAGGACACTCCTGACAGTAGTCAACCTTCTGTAACAGGAAGCCAAGAACCACTGGGAGAACCACTAATAATAAATGAGGCAGAATTAGCTATGATAGAAGTAGAAAACACCATGTGTCATTATGAAGATAAGGAAGACTTAACTATACTACAATCAAAACTAAACAATGAGCAAAGTAGCATTTTTCAAGAAGTAACAAAACAAATTGCACATGGTGTAAAACATAAAAATAAAGAATGTTCCTGCCATAATTATAAACATATACTACTGTACGTCAGTGGTGAAGCTGGTTCTGGCAAAACATTCCTAATCAAAATCATTAGTAAGTTCCTTCAACAATTGACAAACAACAAACTGTCAGCTGTTGTCACTGCCCCCACAGGTTTAGCTGCCTACAACATAGGTGGTGTTACATTACACCGATTACTACTATTACCAGTAGAACACCAGAACAAATTAGACTATTACAAACTATCTGCAGAAGCTGCAATGGAATTACGCAGAGTATTGAAACAAATGAAAATGCTACTAATAGATGAAGTGAGCATGGTCTCCAACCTGATGTTAGCTTTGATTCACCTCAGATTACAAGAAGTACTCAAAACAGACTATGAAGAGCTCTTTGCAGGAAAACACATTATTGTTTTTGGAGATCTGCTTCAATTAACACCAGTAAAAGGTGAGTCTATTTTTAAAACATTAGGACACAAACTCTGCCGTAAAACTGTTGGCAGCATTGGAAATGTCAACCTTTGGCAACATTTCCAATACAGAGAATTAACAGAAAACATGCGGCAATCTGCAGATCTCACTTATGCCAACATTTTAAAAAGTATCAGAGTTGGTATACTTTCAAAAGAAGCAGAAGCAATATTGAAAAACCGGCACATTAATGCACTTTATGGCGATAATGCATGTGCTACAGATGTTATGGAACAATTAGCCCACAAAAATGTCAATTGTATGGCCTTAATGCCAACTCTTGCAAGCTGTTTCAAATTCAATGAAATCATGCTAAGTAAAGAAATGCAACCAATCATGGAAATTAGCGCCACAGACAAACTAGATGTACATGGTATGACACTACCCATGTGTGACCAAGCCACAACAAGACTAAATAGTTTAGAAAAATCAATCTCAAACACAGCAGGCTTAGAAAAGATATTAAAATTATCCTTAAATTGCAGAGTAATGCTCAAACGGTAACCTTGACGTGGACCAAGGACTAGTTAATGGAGCACTAGGTACAGTTGTTGGCTTTAAAACATACCCACGCGACAACAAAATTCAGTTTGTCAATATACTCTTTGACCAACTTTCAGAAGTAAAAAGGATAGGACGCTCAACAGCTAGATTCCTTCTCTTCAAAGATATGTATGTACGCAGAGAACAATCTTCTCTAACTCTTGCATACGCAGTCACAATTCATAAATCACAAGGTCTTACCCTAGACAAAGCAATGATAGATATTGGTAACACAGTCTTTAAAGAAGGCATGAGCTATGTAGCACTATCACGCTTACATACACTTGACGGTCTATTTCTAATCAACTTTGATGTAAGTAAAATAAACGCTGATATTCCTTGCATTTTAGAATACAATAGACTTCGCTCACTATACACCCCCCACCTAAACACATATTCTGTTCCACAAAAAGTAAAACATTGTAAAAGAAAAATAAATCAAACAGAAATGCAACAGGATGTCACTGCAAATCCTCCAAAGAGAGTAAAAGAAACTAATACTTCATCAAGTACCAGAAGCAGAAAAGAATCAATTAGGAAAGTAAACCAAGTACTTCTTTAAAGAAGGAAGACAAACTCCAAAAAAAGCAGTTAGATACAGAACTACCTGGACCATTTAAATTCTCAAATATAGTTGGTGTAAGTTGCTACGCAAATGTAGCAATGAATATTCTATTTCAATTACCACCAATTGTTGACAACATTTACTTACACAGTACAGACCAATTGTGTTTGCAAATGTTAGTACTTCACAGAAATGCAGCAAACAATCCTGACAACACGTATAGTGTTTTTGGAATAAGACAGCAATTGGACTACTGTGCTGGAATGGTGAAATTCACTATAAACTCACAGGGAGATCCACAAGAATTTCTAATGTACTTACTACAAGTACTGGAAAACAAAAACATACCTATAAATGAAATCTTTCAGATTTCATACATGTGGAAACATACATGCACTCTCTGCAACAATGTGACACAAGAAGAAATCCCCAATGAACGCTTCATATATATATCAATACCAAATTGTGAATCCATTCCATTTCAGCGACTTGTACAAAATGCAAACCATGGTAGATTATGCTCTACCTGCAATTCAGATAATCGCTCCACGTTAGTAATACAAACACATAGTAAACACATAATACTAATGCCTCTACGTTACAATGCAGATGGTACCAAAAACAACTGCAAGCTGACTGGATTCACACATGGTCAAATATCACTTGGTAAGAAAACCTTCACAACAATAGCTATAATCTACCACGCAGGAGCCACAACCAATTCAGGGCACTACACTGCATATATAAAAAAGAAATGTGGATGGTTTGAATGTAATGATAGTACCATTACTCTAAAGCAGAGATTACCAGGAAATCTTACAAACGCTTATTTGATGTTCTTAAAACCAAAATTTGATAACTAAACTGTATTTAAACCCTAAGTAAACTTGTGTTAAAAAATATAAACTGTTAGAATACTCCAAAAGCTATCTAACTGCTCAAAGATTCTACAACAAATAATCAGATAAATGAATACCACTAAATTAGACCAGAAAATACACAGTCAGAATATGCCAATTGGTATCTAACTGTCCCAAAATTTAACAATATCCAAATAGATAAATCAATACCACTAAAATATATAAAAAAAATAGACAGTTAGAATACGCCAATTGGTATCTAACTGCTCCAAAATTTTATAATATCAAAACAAATAAATAATATGTTACTGCTCCAAAAAAATACAACAAGCCAAAGTATTAAGCATTAGCCAGAAACAACAAGTGAACACTGAAAACAAACAAACAAATAAACTGTAGCATAACAGAAAAAGTGTTTTTTTTAATCCAACATGGATTTTCTTTTCTCCCACAGACCCAATGATTTTAGCAACAAATACAGAAACAGAGCAAATTGCACAGTACTCTGATTTGTAATCTACTAAATATGAGGGTCGAAAAAAAAAGTATATTGATTATACAATGCAATAAGTCATTACAAAATACTAATACTAACATTCTATTTTCTTTTATCACAGAAATTAACAAGAAAAACATGGACTCCCATTACTAGACCAAACAGTAAGTATACAATAATAAGGAGAACCATAGCAGCATATCACATCCATAGTATCTAATACCTTTGTTCCTTATACATTTGTTTTTCACCCAAAGTTATAAGCAAATATGAATGTGATATGCTGCGGTGGTTGTTGCCAGGGCATACAGTCTTGGGTGCATGGCCAAATGACCATGCACCCAAGACTCTATGCCATAGCAACAACCGCCGCAGCATATCACATCCATAGAGTCAAACATTTCAACTATGGTCTATGGAAACATTTAATGTCTGCGGACATTATGAGTGTTCTTAGAACACTTTCAACTTGCCAGTGAACAATACGGACAGCGTTTTCAGGACACCTCCTACGAACATTTCAGAACAACGCGATAGTCTAGAACACTTTCAACTTGACAACGAACAATACGGACAGTGTCCTCAGGACACCCCCATTTTGTTTATTTGCGAACATTTCAAGACACTGCGAGTGTTCTTAGAACACATTCAACTTGCCAGCGAACAATACGGTCTACACCTTCAGGACACCCCCTACGAACATTCCAGGACACCACGAGTGTTCTTCGAAACGTCTTCAGAACACCCCCATTTTGTTTATTTGCGAACATTTCAGGACACCGCGAGTGTTCTTAGCACACATTCAACTTGACAACGAACAATACGGACAGTGTCCTCAGAACACCCCCATTTCGTTTATTTGCTAACATTTCAGGACACCATGCGTGTTCTAAGAACACATTCAACTTGACAGAGAACAATACGGACAGCGTCCTCAGGACACCCCCATTTTGTTTATTTGCGAACATTTCAGGACACTGCGAGTGTTCTTAGAACACATTCAACTTGCCAGCGAACAATACGGACTACCCCTTCAGGACACCCCCTACGAACATTCCAGGACACCGGGAGTGTTCTTAGAAACGTCTTCAGAACACCCCCATTTTGTTTATTTGCGAACATTTCAGGACACCGCGAGTGTTCTTAGAACACATTCAACTTGACAGAGAACAATACGGACAGCGTCCTCAGGACACCCCCTACGAACATTCCCCGGACACCGTGAGTGTTCTTAGAAGCGTCTTCAGAACACCACCATCTTGTTTATTTGCGAACACTTCAGGACACTGCGAGTGTTCTTAGAACACATTCAAGTTGACAACGAACAATATGGACAGTGTCCTCAGAACACCCCCATTTCGTTTATTTGCGAACATTTCAGGACACCATGAGTGTTCTAAGAACACATTCAACTTGACAGAGAACAATACGGACAGCGTCCTCAGGACACCCCCATTTTGTTTATTTGCGAACATTTCAGGACACCGCGAGAGTTCTTAGAACACATTCAACTTGTCAGCCACAACCCCATTCATATTTGCGAACATTTCAGGACACAGCGAGTGTTCGACAACGTCTTCAGAACACCCCCATTTTGTGTATTTGCGAACAATTCAGGACACCGCGAGTGTTCTTAGAACATATTCAACTTGACAACGAACAATACGGACAGCGTCCTCAGGACACCCCCATTTTTTTTATTTGCGAACATTTCAGGACACTGTGAGTGTTCTTAGAACAGTTTCAGCTTGCTTGCGAACAAAACTGACACATATTGAGTCCTCAGAACACCCCCCATTCAGTTTATTTAGAACATTTCAGAACACCCGTGATGTCCGCAGACAAATCGAACACAAAAAGAACGTCTAACACATAAAAAACACAACTTTCATCCTATCTCATACACTCCCACCCTCCCCAAACACTCCTACACACCAACACATTCTACTAAATACACATTTTGAACAAAGTTTCACCGCGCTGTCCGCGGACGACTGCGAATCCAAGATGGTGGGCGCTACCGAAAATCTGACGCACTTCACGCTCCACGCCGTCCAATCAGCGAACACGTTGCATGTCCGCGAACATCACGCAAGCCGATTGGCCAATCAGGACACTGTCCGCGGAGCGAACAGGGAAGTCTGTCCGCGGACCGAACACAGATATCACTAATTTTTTTTTACCTACTTTTTGGTCATTTTAAAAAAAACTACTGCAAGGATTTTCACCAAATTTGCAAAAGCACGCTTTCGGGACCAAGCCGCTGCTCCTGGTCCAAATTTGGGAAAATCCGTCCAGCGGTTTGGGCTGTAGACGCAAGCACATTTTTTTTCCCATTCAGTCTTTGGCGAAAAAAAAAGTTTTGGGACCCCCCCTATAACTTTGCCCCCCCTGGACGAATCCTCACCAAACTTTGCAAAAAAAATTCAGAGTGACCCAAACACTACTTTTTTTGCAAAGTTTGGTGAGGATCCGTCCAGGGAGAGCGACGTTATTAGCCGCCCAAAAAGTGCACTTCCTATGGAAACAGCAACCTAACCATAACTACATGGCCACTACTGTGGCCATGTAATATATATATATATTCAGTGAAAAAACTTTGTTAAAGGGACGTTATGGTTAAGTTGCGCTACTAAAAACTTATGAAATTCAGTGAAAAAAACTTTGTTAAAGGGATGTTATGGTTCAAACTAAAACCGAAAAACCCCTGAAATTCGGCAGTTATGGTAAGATAAGCAACCATAATCTGCGTCATGGTGCACTGCTAACACTAACACCCAGGACATCAAAGCTCACATCACAAATGTCATTGACGACATCACTGATGACATCACATGGCTGGCTCTCCTTTTTTTTTCCTTTACTGACATATCTAAGCCACATAGCTTTCTTCAGTAACAGTCAGGAAGTAAACATTGAAAAGGTACTATATTTGTAGACTTAGGGTCAAGTCAAATCATATGAAACATATAGATAGCGGAAGACACAGGCTTGAAAGAGAGCAATCCTTTCTGTGCATGAAGATAATCATTAGGGTTATCAGCACTTTCTCATAGTTTTATTTTTATTACTCTACCTTCCCTGTATATGCTCATATTTGTATACTCTCCTTTCCTTTGGGTGCAGTCAAATTATTATTTTATTATTAACATACTCCGTTGCACTATCTTCGCTAGCAAATAGTTTCACGCCCTAATAAATAAAATGAATATTTTTAATAAAGATCGGCTGGTGAGACTAATTTATGTTTTTTAAAACAGGTATGTTGCCCCATTTTGCCAACGTCACGATTTTCAGACTCCAGCGGATGGATTTTTCAACTGCCAGGTGCAGCTCCATGTAAGCAACTTCATGACCCTCACCATTTTATGGGACAATCACCAAGGACCAATATGGCCTTACGCAGTACTAGCGGCTGGAAGCAACATACCAACCATTATGGTGGTCTAATGAATCGTTGTTGGACCAACCTTCCGATTATCAGTGCAGCCATTTACTGCTTTTATCATAAACCAACAGCCTATCTACCGCAAAGGAACAGCCTGTGGCTCAAAATAAACTTTTGCTGATCGACAGCCGAGACAATTGCAAATCGCTGAATATTCACTAAACATTTCATGTGAAATAAATGTACTTTACCAAATGTACAATCATGCTGTTTACTTTTAAACCACAGTTTCATATTCCGAATTATGGCGCACTGTGTTCTAAGCTGATCTAACACCCTCTGTACCGCAAAGGAACATCGCGTGGCTCAACATGAACTTTTGTGGATCGACAGCAAAGACAAATGCAAATCGCTGAATATTCTCTAAACATTTGATGTCAAATAAATGTGCTTTACAAAATTTACAATCTTGCTGTTTGCTTTTAAATCACAGTTTCATATTCCGAATTGTGGCACGCTGTGTTGTGACATAATGTGTGTTGTCTTCCAGGTTCTGTGTAAAGTCGCGTAGGACTAGAGACGACTGGGTGCGTTTGATGACGCACCATGTAACGTCACGGAGAGAGGCGGGGAATATGAATGCTTTCATAATGTCAGGTTTAGGGGCGGGAGATATGATTTAGTGTCGCAAAAGCAAATCAGCCAGGTCAATAGTGCCAGTCATAGGATTATCACATACTGTCGGGCCACACCAGCCTGATTTATCGTTTCTTTAGTGGACAAAAAGTCGGGTGAGGCCCATAGAAAATTGTACTATCAGCGGACAAAAGGAGGGTTCGTAGAACACTTTCAACCTGACAACGAACAATACAAACAACGTTCTCGAAACACCCCCATTTTGTGTAATCGCAACCATTTCAGGACACAGCGAGTGTTCTTAGAACACATTCAACTTGACAGATTACAATACGGACAGCGTCCTCAGGACACCACCAGTTTGTGTATTTACGAACATTTAAATACACTGCAAGTGTTTTTAGCTCAATTTTACTTTCCTTGCGAACAAAAAGGACACATACTCTGTCCTCTGAACACCCCACCATTTAGTTTATTTACAAAATGTCAGAACAGCCGTGTTCTCCGCGGACAAATCGAACACAACAAAAGCGTATAGCACATAAAAAAAAAACATTGAACCTATCTCATACTCCCCCACCCTCACCAAACACTCTTACACACCAAGACACTCCACTAAATACAATTTTTAATCCAAGTTTCACTGCGCTGTCCACGGTCGTCCGCGAATGCAAGATGGCGGGCGCCACAGAAAATCTGACGCGCTCCACGCCCCACGCCGTCCAATCAGCGAACACGTTGCATGTCCGCGGACATGACGCAAGCCCATGGGCCAATCGGGGTGCTGTCCGCGGAGCGAACAGGGAAGTCCATCCGCGAAGTGAACACAGATATCACTAATTTGTTTGCCTTACATTTTGGTCATTTTTAAAAAAACTACTGGACGGATTTACACCAAATTTGCAAAAGCACGCTTTCGGGACCAAGCCGCCGCTCCTGCCGCAAATTTGGTGTAAATCCGTCCAGCGGTTCGGGCTGTAGCCGTGCGCAAGGTTTTTTCCCATTATGTCTATAGGAAAAAACAAACGTTTTGGGACCCCCCCCTATAATTTTGCCCCCCCTGGACCAAACCTCTCCAAACTTTGCAAACTTCAGACTGGGCCATATACTTTGTTTGCAACGTTTGGTGAGGATTCGTCCAGAGGGAGCGAAGTCATAAGCCACCCAAAAAGTGCTCTTCCTACGGAAACACCAACTTAACCATAACTACCGCGTCCATGTAATATATATATATATATATATATATATTTCTAAAAATGATGTGGAGCATGTTGTGTAGTGAACACATTTGCAAATAGCTATCAGCTTCACTAAGTAACTGTTTTTTTTTAAAACAAAATGGGAAAAGGAGAGGGTAGTGTGTGTTGGCTATTTTGTTCTGCCCAAGTCTGGAGACAAGGAACCCTGGTCTGGGACCCTCATTGTGAAATCAACTGTAAAGTGAAATAAAGACATGGGGAAGGGAGTCATTTTCCCTGGAAGTGTTGAATTGGGAACCCAATGTGAAAGAATGGCCAGGGGAAGGCAGTCAATCCTCCTGGCTGTGTTGAACTTTGAAAAGAAGATACCAGGTGAAGGGAGTGATTCCCCTGGTAACCAAAGCTGCAAGGACTTTATGATGCAGAGTGTTAACAGATAGGCAGTGTGCCTGACAAGGAGAAGTGCTGGAACTTTGTCATTTGTGTTGGAGGACAATTTCTGACCTACGGAAGGGTGTCATTCCCCTAAGAAGGAACCAATGCCTGTAAGTGAACTAGTATCCCCAGTCCAGAAGAAGGGTGTCATTCTTCTGGATCATAAAGTCTAATTTATCTTTAGTTCAGTGCAAGGGCCAGAAATAGGGTTTTTGACACAGGACGTGGACTTTTTAGGTAAGACAGACACTCTGAGAGACCTCTTAGTATTCTAGTTGTGGCAGAGAAACCTCTCATAGAAATTGGCACAGATAGGTTTTCCTTTCTTTTTGGACCAAAATAAAAGTGTATAGTTATAGCAAACACTATGCCACCTGTGTGTGAGTCTCCTCCTTCTGCACCCTTACATTAGGTTTTGCTCCAAATTCTCTTCTGTTTTACTAAGCAATAGCAACACCATATACAAGAGGTCAGACCATGCAATGTGTTTCTTGGAGTAGCACCTGAGCATGCAATGTCTATGTTGCCTCTCTTTGCTTCAGTTTCCTTTTCACACCAAAGTGGTCAAGTAGTTCAGATTAAGACAATATGATTTATTAGAGTCTTTTCAGTATCCCATGAAGGGTAATTTAGCAACTAATTCAGTAGATTTTATTGACCAAATCACAGTCCACACGAGGCTGTGGTATTGAAACACATATATGTGTTGTCAGTATTTTACATAGGCTGGGTTTTGTTTGTTTGTTTGTTTGTTTATTTATTTAAACATTATCATTGTTCAAGTTGGAATCAACATAGGATTACATTGCATGCGAATCCTAATGTTCTCTGGTTTTTGACGCCTGCTAAAAAGCAGGCGTAAAAAGTACCAACCCGCAAAGGGACCTCGTAGTAAGGCGGTAAGAGTTAACGGTCACCGGTACCATTACCGGTGACCGATACCCCTTACCGCCTTCCATGTAATGAGGCCCAATATCTCTTATATCGAATGGTAGCTTTTCTATGTCAATGCTAGGTTTATTCTCCTGGCAAAGTCGCCTGTGATCAACCGAGTCTGTGATGTTTGACCACACAGAGGCATACACGGAGGCATACATCACTGTCACATTAATCTGAGAGCTATTTGATACATTCTTGACTTCACTAACCTGGACTTGTGAGCCCGGATAATGTTTCTGCCCACTCTTGAATGTATGTGTGATGTGTAAATCAAAAAAGTTGTAATGTATACAAAATGAAATATTGATCAAATATAGAAATAATATTCATTACACATATTTTAAAATAATAAACATAACACTAACAAATGATACAAATAAAATATGAATATAGAAAGATACTTTTTCTACATTACAGCACAACACCTACTTTAAAATAAAATTACAACAAATTATTAAAGGGCAGAATTGGGACTGGGCGGGGAATAACTAGTCTGCACCTTTTACCTAGTTAAAGACAAACACGTAGATGGTATACATTTTCTTTATTTAACATGTCAAATCCTGCCAATCCATAAAATATATTATTTTATGTTTATTTGCAATGATAATTCCAGTGGTGTTTATAAAATGGTGGGTGGTCAGTCATAATTACGAAGAAAAACATTCGAAAGACAATAATGTCGAAACAATAATATCAAAAAAAAATATAACATTTTTTTTTATTATATATTTATTTTGGGGTCCGGGAATAAAAAAAATGGGTAAAACTAAAAAATAAAAAATAAAAGGGGGGTAGGGGGAATCCCGGGAACCCCCCATTTCAAATAAAAAACATAATTAAAAAAAATGCGACTTTTTTTTTCGATATTTTTTTCCCGATATTTTGACTTTCGAAATGTTTGTTTTCGAAATTATCACTATAAACCAAAATGGTGTACTCTAGCTTTGAGCCCCTCATCTCACCCCATTCTCCACCAAAGAGAAAATAAAGGACCAGCTCAAGCCTGAGAGCACATTGGACAAGTAAAATGGTTTCAAATTCCAATGCACGCTGTGCCCATTTGCTGTTGGTATCTGGTCCCAGCTCTCAGCGATAGACCTGACTTCTTGTTTCCCTCCTTCCCTGTATATTCTCTGCTGTGGTGTCACTTAGAATCACATCATACACTGCAAAGACAAAATAAGATTACACAAACGTGGCCCCATACTCCTCCCTCCCGACAATCCATCCCTCTGACGTACAAGAGAAACCAGGAAGTGTAAGTGGTATAAGCAGGGGTTGGTTCTCTCTAGCATCCATTTAACCTGGAAATAATTGTTAATAATGTGCATGAAATTATTTCAGCGAATAGTGTTTTGTTGGAATATATATTGCCACTCTTCCTAGGTTCAATGAGTATACGTCAGCTGAATTACCTTTTTGGATAAAGCTTGTTACAGAGGGAAATACAAGTAGGCCCTTCAGTGAAAAGGCAGACTTTGCGTTAATTAATTGTGCATGCAAACAACGTTGTAAGTTCATGAATTTTGCAAAATGCTAAACATGACTTCAGAAATTGTACAGACCAGCCTCAGTCAGCTCATGGTTGAAAATGGAACACTATAACATAAGTCACAGTTCACTGTGCTGTGGTATGCAAGCACGCCTTCCTCTCCCAGGTGTAAATTCGTTCTCTTATGTTTTCCTAGATGTGGAACATATGTGCACATTATTTTGAATTAAGGGACACATCTTTTTATTTATTTGGCTTACGCCATTTACATCAACAAATACACAGTAAAACAACATCGGCAACATTATAAAACACCATATTAAAATGCCAAACATATGTGACAGTATGACAACATTAAAACAGTTCAGCCAACTTAGGCAACAAGAAAACATTGCATACATTTAGGATATAAATTGTTTTAAAGCACCTTTGACATATTTGCATACATCAAAGACAGAACTGCTATCATTGCAGCATAACATAAGCAGCATTGCCTCATATATAGTTCTAATATTATACCATATAAAATGCCTATGCAGCCACTGTCTCCTCAAATGAATGTAAACATTACAGATCAACATAAAATGGCGTGTCTTCAATTACCCCAGTGCAACAGGAGCAGTTCCCATTTTTAAATAACCAAAACATAACACTGGGTGCACAACTGATTTTGGCAGAGGGCCGAATGTACCGTACATGCTGCCCATAGTGGGCCGAAAAGTAAATGTGTTTGGGGAAGGGTGGTAGTTGGTCAGGGGTGTGGGGCGGGAGACTTTTTCAATCCCAAATTCTATTCAATGTATGGCCCTGGTCTCCCCCCACCCACTCCCCATATTCCCTATCAATGGCATGGCCCTGGTTGCCACTATTGCCACTATTGCCCCGACAGAAATTGCATGCCATGGTCCTGCTCTAACCCCTTCCCACCAAATGGCATATCCCATGTCCCTTAAGCCCCCCAATAAATTGCATGCCCACCACCCACCACAGAACAGCATACTGTGGGTCTCCCCAACAAACTGCATGGCCCTAGTCCCCCCTATGCCCTCCCACTGCCGAAAATGGCATGGCCCTGCTCCTTTATATCCTCCAACCCCCACCAAACACCGCCCTATTCCCTCCCACCCAACACCATTGCCATGACCCTGGTCCCTGATATACGCCCAAACCTCACTAATGGCATGGCCCAACCCTATTATCCCCACCACTGGGGTCCTTGATGCCCCTAAAACCACCACCACCCACCAATGGCATAGTCCTGGTCCCCACACATTCCATAAATGGCATGGCCCTGGACCCCCCTAAGACATTCACCCCACAACCAAGCACTATGCCCCATGACCGCCACTACCAACCAAACACTATGCCCCATGACTCCCACCCCCAACCAAACATTATGGCCCACGACCCCACCCCCAACCAAACATTATGCCCCACCCCCAACCAAACACTATGCCCAATGGCCCCAGCCCTCAACCAAACACTATTCACCATACCCAACTCCCCAACCAAACACTATACCCAATGATCCCATCTCCTACCAAATACTATGCCCCATGTCCCCCACCCCAACCAAACACTATGTCCCATGAACCCACCCACCAACCAAACACTTTGTCCCATGAGCCCCATCCCCAAACCAAGCACCATGCCCCATGACCCCACCTCCATACCAAACACTATGTTCAATGCCCCCACCCCAAACAAACACTATGCCCCATGACCCTCTATGACCCCAACAAAAGGCCACCCCCAAGATCCCCCACATCCCCAAAAATAGGACATTCACTTGATCCCACCAACAAAAGGCAATCCCCATGACCCCCACAAACATCACCATCCCCATGACGTTGCACCGCCAACAAACACCATCCCCATGTCTCCCCCAAAGAAAATCCATCCCCATGACCCCCAACCCAACTTAATGCCATCCACATGCCTCCTCACCCTCCACCCCTCCAACTAGAATGCACTTACCTGGGGAGCACCGGCGAGCAGGCAGGCAGGTGGACAAGCAAGCTGTAGGGCAGGCTAACTGGTGAGGTGGCGTGCAGGCGGTCCTCTTCTGGACTTGCAGTGTAGCTGACTTGGAAATGCTGAAATGCCTTCCTGTAACAAGCCATTAGCAATGCCAGCCGCAGTGCTGGCCCTCCATTGGTGCGTGGCTCGTAAGAGTCACATAGTGCATGTACTGAAACAATGGACGATGAGTATTTTTCTTGAACCGACATAGTAAACAAAGACTTTCCAAACGGAGGGCAGCCATTAATGTCTACGGGTTGCCTTCCATTAGGAAAGTCTTTAACCCGGGCAGGCTGGGAAAATCCACATTCTGTTTCGCACTTGGCCTGTGAGCCCTATTTTCGGTACCCCTAAGTCTTAACATTAGAATAATTCTCCTCTCTTCAGGAGATCTGATTTTACTTAATGTACTTCCAGCAGGATTTGAACTATGTGCGGCAGCTAAATGTTTTCAAGGAGCTCAACTTCATGGCCTGGTCAAATTCAAACGTGTTAGCTCTCTTTTTCAGAGCTACCATCTCTATAGCACACATCCGTAGCTGCATTAGGTCTACTCCCCAGCTCTTATACAAGGCAGCATATTTCATAGACCATGGATAATTTACCTGGAGAAAGGGGGACTCCATTTCCCCCGCAGCATTGCTTAAATTGGGGTTTTCAGAGGTCGTTGTAGTTACTTTCGAAAGAATTCCAGAAATCTTCGTTCCACACATATCCTAATACTTGATATGCCCACTTACAATTGAAGGGCACCTGGGCTAAGACTCAATGCATTCCTCAGTACACCATTCTGAATGTGATCTAGGACAGCACAATTCATGTGTCACCATAGTGTGCAGCTATACTTAGCTGCAGCATAGACTTTGGCCTCCGTAAGGAGTTTTATCATCCATAAAATTATGTTTTTCAGCTATCCCATGCTTCACCTATGATCCATGACCTAAGCAAGGAGAGCCAGATGTTACAAAACACCTGATCATTGTCTACTGGTCCTCTCCAACCATGGCTCAGGACGTGACAGTCACCTTTGGAAGGATAGCAGACATAGGGCATGATTACACGTTTGGCAGTATTTTGGTGGTAAATCTGCTGAAATACCACAAAATGGAATTACCATTACTACCACTTGGTTCCACAGATTTGCCGTGGGATTACAAGTGGTGGTAGGCTGTGTAAATCCCCATTTGTTGTATTTCATAAGAATCCATAGGGATTTCAGCGGAATTACCACTGAAGGTAACTCTGCTGATGTTGCTGTTTTTTGGTGATAAGGATTTTACCTCCAGCAAATCCTCTGCCTTACAACCAAAGTTGTGGTACAGCTGTGCGGTAATGACGCAGTATTGATCTAAATGGTCTGGCCACTAATCTAGGGTTATGACGTGTGTTCACGAACCCATGAACCAATTAGATGTTGAATTGCATCAAAAATATTTTGTCTCAAATACTTTGGAAGGACATTTTCTGCAGGACAGTTAGACATGTGAAGAATGCCCTTCCAATGGTCATTACACAGAATAGAACTGTGTGAGGCTAGCTCTCCATAACTACATGGTAGTCCCCTTCTGCATTTGACGTGGGGAGGACGACAGCAACACTCTATTGAATTCCAATTGCACAGACATGTTGCTAATTAAATAAGAAATAAGAAATAACACATTTAGTTTCATATTCAGTCAGCAAACCGTGCATACATCATTGGCCATCAAACTCCACCTTCAAGCCTTCCTCGCAGAAAAAGAGGCCAAAGTGTGCCAACTGTATCTAGTAGGGGTAACATGTTGTCACCTGACAACATACTTATTAAAGCCAAAAACATGGCAAGTGCAGTTCCATACCGCAATAGCACATGGTTTACAGCATCAAAGGTATATCCAAGATTTAAAAAAAACTTTGTTGAGGGGACGTTATGGTTAAGTTGCCCTACGAAAAACCTGTGCACTTCACTAAAGAAAAATGTTCGCCCTCCCCATTGTGGTTCAAATTAAAAATGAAAAACCCCTGAAATTCGCCAGTTATGGCAGACTGAGCCTGCTTACTTGCCATCGCCACCGTGCACTGCTAACACTAACACCCAGAACATGAAAGCTGTCCTCTGAAATGTCACTGATGACATTACTGATGACATCACATGTTTAGCCTATTTGTTTTCGTTGCCTGCCATATATATATATATATCTGTACATTCAGTAAAAAAAACTTTGTTAAAGGGATGTAATACTTCACAGTGAAACCAAAAACACTGCACATTCCCCCATTATGGTAAGCTAAGCAACCATAAATGCCCGCACCGCTGTGATCTACAGCACCAGAAAGGATGGAATGTTAATTCTTATAGCGACAGCTGCGTAAGGACACAAAGGGCCCACACGATCATCCCAGTGAATCATGATGCTGAGACAGCCGATTATAAACAGTTGCATTTGACGGTTAAAAAAACCCGTCACTTGGCATCTGTAATCCACGACAATCACAATAGGGAAGAAAGTATCTGAGGAGGAAATGTGAATTAAAAGATGTATGAATACATAGCATTTGGATAAACCACAGTTGTAATACATAAAATTTTCAGTAAAACATGTATTCAACAGGAGGAAATGTAGTGGGTCCCTAGGGACGGTGACAATGTGCAATGTCCATAATTGGAAAAATAAATCGAACGGCAAAGAAAGCTGGAACGTCGTTATTAATAATACAATTTTTCTTTGGAAGTAGCTGCGTGGTGGAAGGGGAAATAAAACGTGTATCACTGCACAACCTCTGCACAAAAAAAATTGTAACACATACCTTTCTTATTAAATATTATTTTAATTTTGGGAAATGTAGTGGCACCCTACAAACGGCGACAATGTGCAATGTCCATAATAAGGAAAAAATTGCAACGGCACATAAAACTTGTAAAACATTAGGGAATATATATATTTTTTTTTACAAACTAAAACACAACGTCAATTTGGAATTTAGGTGGCAAAAATACACTTACATGATGTAGAGCGCCTCCATTGCGTTAGCTGTAGTCAGACACTAGTGTATCTGGAAGACTGCCTGTTCGGGAACTAATTTCTCATGGTCGGTGCAAAAGTTTTTGAAGCATAACCTTATCAAACGATATGTTTTTCCAACTGTTACTCCCTACATTCTTTCTACTCTTTCCCTGTACCTCAAGGTTAAAAAACAAAGGACCCTTATGGGTGTCGACAAATATGCGGCCGTACTGAGCTTATGTTGAAAAGAGAAAATGCAGTGGCCTTCACTCCGAATGCAAATACATTCTCATTTTGCAACAACATAGCATCTTTTTATGAGAACCGCTACTGGCATACACGTGCAGAAGGGCTGTGTGTATGAAATAGAGCAGGTGGCTTTCTCAGATTCCCGCCACTATGACCGCAGTAATGTTTTTTATGGATTGTAAAATGGACGAAGTAAGTTCATTTCATACAATGAGTAGCAAGTCCCACTGTACCGTATGACAGTGCTAACAAGAATACTTCAATGTTTGAGTTTCTACTACCACGTCTCATTAACACTCACCTTTCGAAACAGTGTTCCATAAGTGTTATAAGTGCATTGGTGCCTTCTTCGTTTACGTATGTTAGCGCTGATGTTCGCGTTCAACAGAAAATGAAGTAAACATGGCGGACGTATCGAAAGATTACGATGCACTTCACGCTGTGCCACAACCAATCGGTGAAAGCACAACATGGTCACGGGCAGCACGCCACGGAATAGCCAATTGCAATGTTCTCCATGTAGCGAACAGGGAAGTGTGACCACGGAGCGGACATAGATATCACTAATTTTTGGAGCCATCCTTTTTGATTGTTTTTTAGGGAATTATTGGATGGATTGTCCCAAAATGTGCAAAAGCATGCTTTCACACCTAAGCCCCTGCCACTGCCTCAAATTTGGTGCAAATCCTTCCAGCGGTTTCACCTGTAGCCGTGCGCAAAGTTTTCCCCCATTCAGTCTATGGGGAAAAAAACGTTTTGGGACCCCCCTATAACTTTGCCCCCCTGGACCAAACATCACCAAACTTTGCAAAATAATTCAGAGTGGGCCATATACTGTTTTTTTGCAAAGTTTGGTGAGGATTCGTCCAGGGGGAGCAAAGTTATAAGCCGCCCAAAAAGTGCTCTTCCTATGGAAACAGCAACTTAACCATAACTACACAGCCACTACTGTGGCCGTGTAATAGCTAGTCCAAGAGTGCAAAGAATGCAAAGTGCAGGCCACCTTAGTTCCTCACCCTTCCACCCAAAAAATATGACACCAAGGTGGTGGGAGGTGTTGACACATTCCACACTGACACTTACTGTACTGTACACCTATTCAAAATTAAGACCTCAGAACATTTTTCTAATGCCTGGCAGACATTCTAATGGCTTTAAATGGCCGGCTGACAGGACCAGACAAAAGAGTGATATGTCCAAATATTACTCTCAAGTACATTACATGTGCTACAGATATTCATGCACAGATCTCGACACCTCACAGAGTGCTCCTCCATACTTATACCTGCCAACCAAGTCACCGTAAAGTAACTGTGATTGATGTTTGTCCAAGTTAATGAGAAATGCAACCCACAAAAGCATTTGTTCATGGAATGAAAGGCAAGGGATGGAAAAAAATGCGTGTGGTTAACACCTATGCATCTGGTTTGGAGGGGTTACACATGAGCAAGTAACACTTGATCAACCGCACAAGGCTGCCCCCCACACTCAATGAGTTCCTTCACATGATACGCTTTGCCAATAACAAAAACCCCAACGAATGTAACATTCTTGTTGTGGAGTGTTTTTGAAGAAATGTTACTCTGTTAACAGGATCCATTATTATGTATCAATGTAGGCACACATGGCATACTGCAGGGTTCGAGTGAGATAGATGGTGTGATAGTATTGCAGGGCTCTGTTTTCCAAAACCACTACTCTATAACTGCGTCCATACTGTGTTCCATGTTCACCTTACAGTGACGGCACTGTGTTTTTCCGGTGGATGTTATGAGTAGAAATATGCATGGTGGCCTTGTTTATTGAGCTCAAAACAGTGTGTGGTGCTGTAGACCCTCACATGCATGTAATCATCCATTGTGGAGAGTGCAGTATTCATTTGTCCCTGTTGAATTTGTTTTCAGGCTATTTTAGATCATAATGTGGGCAATCCACCATTGGTCTGCCGAAATGTGTTGCGATGTGCACACTGTAACATCTTAAAATTTACTCTAGAAGGTTACCTTTTACATTCTTATGATATGATATGATATGGTATGATAGGTTATGTTCCTTGACATTGTATCAGAAGGAAATGACAGGTGTCCTCTGCAATTCCGATATAGTAAATTATGCAGGATAACACATCTGTATCCTTGTATGTGAAAGTTATAGAGCACCCTTGCACAGTACATTGATGAAACTGTGTGCATGTTCAAGATCTGCCCTGGCATTCTGCTTAAATTGTTCTGTTTTTCTTGCCTGCTCATGGCACCAACAACTTATTTTTTCTTGTACAACTCTGAGTAGGTTGCACATTAATTCTTCTCATATTGGAGGAAAGACAAGAATAAGTACCAACTTATAGCCATCGTGAAAAGATAGTGCTTAGACAGTCGTTATATAGTCTTTCTCATTATACAAGTTCTGCGGGGGCAACATTGGTGAGGAATCCCTCAGAGCAGAAAGAGTTTGGGAGTGGAATGCTCTATATGTGTACAGTATTTGCTCTGTGGTGCATACTGAATATGATGACAGGGAATAGATTCACTGGCAGCCAGGTCTACTCCAAAGCGCTATGCAGTTAGAAGTTTATTTCATTTTATGGCCACATTTAATATCAAGTGTTAGGCTCATTTCAGAACTTCTGTAGGCCTGACACCATTCACTCATGCATATAGATAGAACATACAGTACTCGAGTATAGTATATACATTTATTGACGCAGCATGATTCTTTAAATAAATACATACATCAATGCAAACATGTGTTTACACGTTGGCATTGTGGTAAAACCATTTTAAGCAATGGCATGTTCATTCAGGTTTCTACTGTTTCTGCAATCACACTAATGTTAGGGGGATTCACTAACGGTTTGGAGGGTTTGGAAGTAGTATGTGTGTAGGGTGAGGTGGATGTGGAAGAGCCCTGCCAGAGTAAGGGTAAGGGGTGATGGCATGGGGAGAGGAGCGGAGGCCAGACATGTTGTCTTTGCATCCTCAATTATTTTATTCGTGCGGTTCTGTGGATATTTTGTGGACTAAAGGCTGATCTGTGGTTCTTAGATTAAGTAGCAGGGAGGTCTTGCAGTAGTAGTCTGGGCCATCGATGTTAACATTTTTAAATAATTTCTGATACTCTCCAAAATGTTTCAACAGTATTTGCAACGTCTGTGAGAAGATGGAGCAAACGTAAAACAGGAGTCAGAGGGTTGAGTTAAAAGTATCTTTATTACCAGATGTGCTGGTACGCACTGGTCGATCTATGGACATGATTTAGAGATAATAGGCAATAACGCAGAAGCACAGTGCTGGCGTGAGATAACATAAAGTGAGGTCTTCCAGGTACTCCCAGCCCCTTGGAGTAAGAAGTGCTACCAACATAAATGCCTCAAATCTAATTGTACAAGTCTGTATCCCTCGGAGGATACACAAAAACCTCAGGTCCAAAGGTATTGGCCAGCAGAAATATCTCAACCTATTTCTAACCTCCTGTCTCGCACTAGCTTTCAAATAGATGTTCAAACTTTAGCCAACCGAGATGTTCATAAACCTCCTTTATCGATATTCAGCCCTGATCTACAACAACACACAATATGTTCCCCTGAGAAGTCCCTTTCAGAACTGCTCCCAATTCTCGACATCCGGCTAGCTCCTCCTTCTTCTTCTATGCCTCTGGAGAGCCTCTGCCATTAAATTCTATTAACCTCTTCAAGATTCTCTAAGGCCCCTCCACCTCCCTCTTGTTCCCTTTTTCAAAGTATTTTAGGCCTCTCCAAAGACTCTGGCCATCATTTTGGTTTGCACTTTCACAGTACTCTTAAGCCTCTCCATGGCCTTCTTGTTCACAGTCTGCAGGTTCCTTAGACCTCTACACAGCCTAGGATTTACCTCCATCTGTTATCTCAGGCCCCCACAAGACTTCTTGACTTTATATGCTGTAAAGAGTATTTTCCACCCTTGATGAGGGTCCTTGTCAGGCTGAAGATATAGTCGTCCTCTTGCCTGGTGCCCCTTCTTTTCAGCTTCTTCTCAATGTACTACTCCATGGGGAGGTTTCAGCCCTTCGCCACCTTTCGTGTCTATGGAAAAACCCAGCACCGTGTAACACCATACAAGACTAGGGGTCCCTAAGCCATAATGGTTGTTTTTTATAATATGTGTATTTTTATGTCAGCAATTTTGTTTCCAATTCTCATATGAAATAATGACACAGACAGATTTTTAAATCGTAAAAACACTTTAAGACATGAATGATGTAGTACTGTAAATGTAGTTTAATTTGCTATGCTAATCTGAAAGATTTTGGAGTTCCTTACAATGTGAAGTCTTCCCCAAAATGGTGATTCTAACTGGTCACATTACATTGATTTTAATTGTACACTGCTAAAGACCACACATGTTACCGTCTTATAGGAAACACAGCACACTTTGTAACCCCAGCCACAAGAAATGTTATCTGACTTACCTGATTGGCTCTTCACATAATAGCAATCTATGGGGTGTTCCAGTAGGTAGGACACAGGAGCTAGCCTTGAGTAAAATGTGACTGGAACATTGTCACCCTTCTGGGGACAGCACAGAGTGGTGCAGAGTGGCAATGGCAGCATACCTAAAAGCCTACTAGAGAGGAAGACCTTAGAAGACTGTTCTCTGCTGAGGACTGCAGGCCTGTATCTGCTGAGTGAGCCCTTCTTAGACCTAGCCAATGCATTTGCTGCCCAAGCAATCACCCTCCTCCAGTGGGAGGCCCTTCTCCATTCAGCACTCCACCTTTTGGGCAGAGAAAACAAAATAAATCAACCAGTAAAGCAGGGCACTTGAGCACCCCTGCCCTCCCAGGAACCTACTGTATGCTTGTGAGGTCTACCTATTAAGGCAACAGGAGATGAGAGTAATGTAGCCCCTGGCCTTTGCCTGCTATCCCGGTCAGGTCCTGATTTGTGCACTACCTTTTTTAAGGGACAGAAAAAAGGAGAGAAGCAACCTGTTTACTGGGTTCCATAAGAGACATTGACCAATCACTCTGCCACAACCCTACTCGGAAAATCAAAGTAAATAGCGCTAAGACCTTGTCTCTACCTGTAGTTGGACCGTATCTCGCAGTGTGCCTCCAAACACAAGGAAGGAGAAGCAAAGAAAATACAGACACGCTTTCTACCATGCAGTAAGGCCAGTCCGGAGAAAGGAGTTACCAGGGTTTTTGCAAGGAATTCACAGAACATCTGCTGAAATCAGGAGGGAAAAAAGAAAAATAGCCAAGCAGCACTCAAGCCACACCTGGAGTAAAGAAGAAAGAAGAGACCCATTAGTGGTCGCCCACAGCACCTGGGTAGAAAAAGACATGGAGAGCTGCCACAGGAGAAATGGTTGCCAATTGCGTGATACGAACTTCATGCACTCCTCACAGTGCCCTGGTCCTTGATCGGGACAGTTAAGCTGTGTTCCGTGCTCGGTGGCATCTTGAAGGTAAAGAAGAGCCCCTATAATCTGCTTAGATCCATCTGCTGTATCTAAGAGGCACATGGAGCTAAGAGAAAATAGAAAATAAAGGATGGGTCAAGGATTAACCTTGTTGAGGCCAGGAATACAAAGATCCCTAAGATTTATTTTGATCTGATTTAATGGCACACCCGTGTGTATCCAGGACAAAGGCTTGTGTCGAACATACAAAAAAGAAGTCAAAGTAAATTACTCCAGTGTCTTAATGCTCCTATTTTTTTAAGCTGATCAGGAGGTCAACATTTCAGTGTTTGATGAATCAATAAAGCACATTCTTTAAAGAGGAGGCCTCATCCCTTTATTTCATATAATACATATCTCAACAGACGGATTGCACTTGTAAAAGTGGGTCAAGACAAACAAACCTGAAATTCTTGCTGTATTGTAGAGTACAATTTGCACCAGTATGAAATGCCTTTGAAAGTTACAAGTCAAAATACATTATTGGCTCAAGTTATAGAAATGTTTGTATGATTTGAATAATAAAAAAGAGCTGTACTCATGGTGAAAAGGAAACCAACATGCATATAAAACAGATATATTGAAATGCATGTGTTATTAACACATTTATTTTATATACTCATTGGACTTTTGTATGGCACCTATACACGGGTGCTCCAAAAGACAAAAGAGGGAGGAGGAACATGTGAAATCATAAGCATACAACAACAACGAAACAGTTATGTTGGTCTTGTGACAATCCTACCGTGCAAGTGCATGAATTAGGTGATTATTGCAAGGGGGACGGGGTAGAGGGAGAAGTACAGATGTGGGGTGCCCCCTTAGGTGGGGGTGGGCAAGTGCTGGTTGGGCTGAGGTGACAAGTGCCAGGGGAAAGAGGTTGGAGGGGAGGAGGAGTAGAGTGGACAGGAGGACTAAGTTTGGATAGTCCGAGAATGGTAGCCCAAGGGCAAGTGCTGGCAGAGGATGCTGGAGGGGGGACTGGTAGGGATGTTCTGACCCCTGTATAACTCTAAAGGGAGCAGGGCACAGTCCAGCCATAGATGAGGAGTTAGCACTGGAGAGGTAGAGGGAAGGAGGAGGAGAAAAGGAAGGTCTTGAGAAGTTTCCAGAACTTAGGAAGATCCGGTTTGAGTCTGAGAGGGCAGGGAGGCTTTTCCAGAGGGAAGCACCAGTCAAGGATAGCAACCTACCTCCAAGTCTTTGCTTGGAGAAACGTTTGACGTGTAGAGAGTTGGTTCCAGAAGACCAAAGAGCTCTGGCTGGGAGGTATTTCGGGAGATAAAGGTGGATGTAGGGAGGTCCCATGTCCCAGACCGACTTGAGGATGATGCAGAGTGTCTTGAATTTGATCCTTGTAATCACTGGGAGCCAATGGAGAGATTTTAGGGCTAGAGAGATGTGGTTCCTGGGGTTGAGGCCAAGAATAAGTCTTGCAGTCCTATTCTCAATTAGTTGGAGGGAGCAAAGGGAGGAAAGAGGAAGGTTGAGGAAGAGGCTATACCAGTAGACAAGCCTAGAGAGAACCAGGTTTGTGGAGACATCGAGCTTCTGGGAGAAGGTGAGGAAAGGTAGAATGCACCTGAAGAGATGAAGCTGAGAATTGGTCTTCTTGGCAAGGTCTGTGATGTGCAGAGAGAAGGAGCGAGAGAAGTCAAAGATGATCCCAAACTTTTATCCTCACAAGTTTGGTGAAGGGAGGGGACCCAAGGAGTCTGGCCAGATAGTGAGGGGGGATATGGGAGCAGGCACCCCAATGAGGACGATCTCTGTCTTGCTGGCATTGAATATTGAATATTGAAGCAGAGATAATTGACAGTGCACCATACCTGAATAGTAGTCAGGTATGAGGGAGGAATAGTAGAAGGAGGAGGAGGAGGAGGACGAGGAGCTAGGGGAAGGCTGCTGGAAAGAGAGCTGAGTGTCATCTGCGTAACACTGAAAGTGAGGGGAGTAGGTGGAGATCAGACGGGCCAGAGGGGACAGGTAAATGTTGAAGAGCCATGGTGATAGGAAAGAGCCCTGAGGGACTCCACAGTTTGAGGAGAGAAAAGGACCCATTTGCACTTGGGATCGTCTGTTAGAGAGAAAAGAGGTAAGCCATGCCAGTGCCCTGTCCGTGATGCCCAGGGTATCACAGGAGCAGTTCATGAGCATGGAGTGGTTGACAGTGCCAAAAGCAGAGACAAGATTGAGGAGGATCAGAACAGAAAGAGTGTTAGAGTCCAGATTAATGAGTAGGTCATCTCGGGTATTCAGGAGAGCAGTTTCAGTGCCTCTGGCTGCCCTGAAACTGGACTGGTGGTCATGGAGGCAGCCAGCCACTTCAGTGTGGAAGGTCAGTTGGGGGATGACCAGCTTCTCCATGAGTTTACTCAAGAAGGGGGTGATAGAGATAGGTTGATAGTTAGCTGGGCAAGAGGAGTCAGCAAATGACTTTTTTTAGGAGAGGATGCACAAGATAACGCTGACGGAAAGAGTCTGTGGCAAAAGAGAAAATAGTGGATGCAAGGGTCAGCCAAGGTAGGGGCGAGAGTGTCAATGTTGTCCTTGATGCTTCTGAAGGAGAAGAGTAGCACCTGTCAAGAGGAGCCTTACATAGAGCGGCCAACCCTATGGATCTCATCTGTGTAATATTCTAATAATGGTATTCTGCCTGCAGTTTAAAAAATATAAACAATGTCACTGGATTCAGAATATTCTTACACATCTGAATATATACATCTTATAATTAAATAGGTCCATAACAGGAGTTATCAAAGAAATACATGTTTCAGTACAACTTTGATTTTAGATTCCTAAGAGAAAGCTATCTCAGAGCTAAAATTGTCCATTTAAATACAATGGGCCAATCGAAGCAAAGAGGAGGAGGCTTGTGGATGTGACTAAGTGAAGGTTCAAGGACAACAGGTATCGCAGACTGGGTTCAATCCAAAATTGCCATGTCAAATTATGCTGCAAAGATGGAGTTTGCTGGGTATTTAAACCCAAATATAAGGGTAAGAGGAGAATTTTGGGAAAGCAATACAACGTAAAAGTGCCTGTTTTAGAGGAGAAATAGCAGTTTGGGTTTCACCCGGAGGTAGGTGATAGAAAATCACCTTAAGACCACTTTTCTAGGTGGGGCTGAAGGCATAGATGTTTCCCAAGACAAAACCAGATTACCACAGAATGATTTTGGGAATAAATGGGTAGACTGAAAGGAATGTCCCATCTGGCAGTGTTGCCATTGGCCAATTCATGCCCACTTCATTGAAAGACAAACCAGACAATAATTCCAGAGCATTTAAACAAATGTACCAAGAACTAATTAAATCCCAGAAAGCAATTGAAAGTTTATTGGGGGAACCCTGTATATGTCACTGAAAGAGGGAATGTAGTACATAGAGTGTGTGCTTTGTAATTGATAATTAACATTGAAACCCTAGGTAGTTTCACCTTAATAAAACTTTGCTCCAGCAATTCAGCACTCTGGAGGCCTTATCCAAACCAAATAAAATGTGAGATGAACAACCTTCGTAATTTGTGTCTGTCCTAGTCAATTAGGTAATTGAATAGAACATATTGAACTGGGGTGTTGAGAGGGCGGACTTCATGCCTAGGGACCAGTGAGTGAGGTAGGTGTCACTGACAAGCATTAAAAAAATAAAAATTCCTGAACCCAAGCCGCAAGACTTTGGAAAAATGGCAAACAAGTCAAGCCCAAAAAATATTTGCGCATTTATGCCCATGCTACAAAACAACAGTGTGTCACAATGGTGTACACCAGTTTATAGTTTGAAGCAATCCTAGACTCAGAAAGTCATATTTTAAGCCAATATATTTCTTTGATGACAACACTTATCAATGGCTTCAAAGAAAACTGAGTTAATTGTTTTTGTTCAAACTTTATACCAAAATTGGTCTAATGTTGCCTAGAATACTCATTCATATTTAAATTTTAAACATATGAATGTTTGTATGTATTGTGAATATGATAGTAATTAAGACAAATGCAAGTAGGTTTGTATTTATTTTCTGTAGACAAGCTGCATGTATGTAGGTGTTATATTGTAAAATACTTTCCCAACATTGAAAGTTAAGTGACCACCTTTAATTGCTTGAGTTATCCTTTAAAAAAACAACAGAACATTCAGATTAAAGACAGACTGTACCTTTTCCCAGATAGTGGGGTTGGATTGTCAAGTTGAGGGCCACTAGATCAGGGATATTACCCTGCAAAATGAATCACATGCTAGAAATTAATATACATTCCATAAATAGAAGTCATTTCAACCAATCAGGGAATATTGGGTGAGACATGGCAATCATCCACAAGATCTAATGACCCTGTGCATTGTAATGCCAAAAAGCTTTAGAATCTATGGTGTGCCTTACATTCTGTGTCCAGCGATCACATAACGAGGCTGGCACTTTTAATCTCTATTCTGACCATCTCCAAGGTGTGGCAGGTTCATGGACGAAATATCACTGACCTGGGCTCATCTGCTTCTTTCGCCAACTCTACCAACAGCTTCTTCTGGGACTTCAACCTATCCAGAATCCAGGCAACTAAAATCACCAGAGATGCTCTACTTAAAATCCCGGCAGATAATACTACATGGGCACACCCAAATTCACATCAGCGAAAATATTCTTGACTTCATTAAAAAGTGCTAAAACATGATCGTAATCGACAGACCATGCAGGAATCCTATTAATCTTACCACACACCCTCCCTTTCCATAAAGGAAATGGCATGTGCACCTTGTTCACACATCACTCCTTCAATAAATTCCAGGTGGCATCATTGGAAAGCAGTCAGATCATCCTCCCTGCAACCACCAAGGTAAATTCTCTAATGTAAATATTCAACCAAACCCAAAAGAAGTTGGTTGAAACAAATGCCCCCTTTAAAAAAGGTAGGTTTCAAATCATCCACTCAATGAGAGACCCGTAAATTAGCTGACAGCAAATGCAGTATTAGAGCACATGAGAAAGTTAGTGCAAAATTAGCAAATCCGAAGACCTCCTCACTCTTAAGGTCCTTCACAGAACGGCGAGGTCACTGCTTTTTGAGACCTCCTTCTTCTTCTCAACAATTGTGGCAGATCTAATAGGAGAAAAGCCCTCTTTGAAAAAGTCAAACATTGCAGGAACCCCTTACCAGACCCAGAAATTCCAGAGTCCTTGGAGTATCACAATGGCATCAATGATCACTTAATTTGCAAAATTTACAAAAATAGATATTATGTGAATGCCTCCAAACGATCTGCAACATTGTTATCTATCCCACCCCATACCCCCTACCCTGGATGAACTTCATGCCTTCATCTCCAAGGATCTCACTGACATCTCTGCATCAGAAAAGCTAAGCATCGATAGCAAAGAGACCCTACTTCCTACCTACTCTCAAGTATCATCAACCAGGCCACATTCCAAAGCTTCTAATGAGCAAGGCTGATATGCTTACTCCTTAAGAAACCCACACTAGACCCAGAATACCTGGCCAACTAATGACTAATCACCAGCATCCTCTTCTTTATTGAAATAATGGAGAAGGTAGTGCTGAATCAACTTCAAAAGCAGGATTATTTGCTCCAGGACTATTGTTCTTTCCTAAAAGCAGTCCATGTCATCAATGATGCTCTCTAGATCATGTACAAAGGGGATTCCTGACTTCTGATCCTCATGGACCTTTCCACTTTGTTCAATACTGTAGACCAGTAGACTATGCACCCAACAATTCCCACCCGTTCTCCTCCTAACTCTCGGACAAATAGCAGACTGTCCAGATGGACACCTTTAGATCTGAACGCTGCTTGGTTAGCTGCATAGTGCTGCAGCGCTCAATGCTCCCCCTCCTGATCTTAAAACTATATATGGAACCACTGTGATCACTCCTTGATGAGCCAGACATCTCCCTGCAACAGTAAGTGCATGACATCCATGTGTACCTTAAGGAAAGGCGGTCTCCATTCAAGTCTATGCAGGTTAAAGCAGCACAGCATAGACACCTACCAAACCTGTCTGCTGAAGGTGAATTTGCAGTCAAAAAAGAAACCCAGAGTAGCAGGTCATGCAAAGGGTAGAAAACAAAAAGATCTTATACACAAGACAATGATGTCAGCATTTCAGCACAGAAGGCTATTGTATGCCCAGTTCTGGGTGGAGGCCAGGCATCTTGTGATGTCATGCTAAGTGCTAGTTGAGTTTTTCAATTGATTTCAGTCTGTTTGACATTCAGCCTACAGCTGGAATAGAGTTTTGAAGGTCTCCAGCACACTAAGGAATGGCTTTATATGTGAATTGCTGAGCAATGATGCCAGGACAGAATCTTGGGGTACACTAGTGCTAGTGGTTAAAGGTTTGTAGCAAGAGGTGTCTAAAGTCACACATGAGGGTCTGTCCTGCATGTTGGATGAGATCCATTTTTAGAATTAACCCATTAATGCCTGTAGAATGTATGTGTATGTATGTTTTGAGGGTGAAAGTCTAACCATTGGTGTACAAGATTAATATTATCCAGAATTACATGTGGTCTTTTGTTTGTAGCCCTATATAGAAGATTAGGGTCTACATACAAAAGACTAGCTAGCCCCAAGTCCTGACAGTCCCAACATTAGCTTAGCCCCGGATCTTTTCCAGACCTAGCAAGACCTCTGGAAAATCCCATTGGAAAACACTCTGTGAATAAGGACCTAAGAGAGGAAAAAATAGAGCAAAAGAGAGGTAGAACTAGGGAGCGAGTGTGTGCAAGACAGAGCATTCTAAATAACGGCTTTGCACGTTTTCTAGTACAACAGCAAGTGGAAAGTTGTGAATGTTCTCGCTAGTAGACTCATCCTCATATGCAAATTAATCTCACAGGAAAAATGTTGCCAGCTCTTTCTTTTTTGCTATGTAAATAGTGTGCCTATTTGTCAAACGCTTTACTCTCAAGCTCTTGTGGATTAGCAGGGGTGTAACACGAGAACTTGGTTTCCATGGACGATTGGGCACTTCGGTGCTGTAATGTATGCTGCAATTATGCAGTTGATGGAGCCTCGTGTAACTGCTTTTCTTTTTTATTCCTGTACATAAATTTGCAAAATGTGTTGTATAATGACAGCATAATGAGGGTCTAGGTCGCTGTCACTCATGCGAGTGTGCTCTTCGGAAGTCAGGATAAGGATGGATATTTTAGAAACCTCGTAAAAATGAAGCCTACTAACACCTGGCGATAAAACCAATTAATGTATGATGCAATGAATATATATATATTTTTAAATGAATAAGCTCATTAATTTAGCATTTGAAGCAAATATTTTAAACGTGAAAATTCGACTTGTTTACCACTATTTATTTAAGTTCAGCTCAATTAAAACAATTGATATAAACATGCTTGTTGTTCATTGATTGGCCATGTTTGTTTGTTTGTTTTAATATTTGTGATGCGTGCCAGACCCTACGTTATCGGGGCGCACTAAGCATCAAGAAGGTTGTTCAGCTTTGGTTACATTGCTGTGCAGGCACAGACATTTTATGCAATAGGTTGTAGGTAAAGGCAGTTTATACACGATGAGTCACAGGGAAAGCAAATTACATACTATACACAATATACACAATATGTACTGGTATGAGTGATTGGGAGGTCAGAGGTCATTTTCCTTGATACAGTTCATGAGGTTGGACCTAAAGTGAAGATAGGGTAGATCTTCCCTCATGTAATGTACATTTTTCTACTGACATTATGTAGAATCACTAGAAACCATCCCAAATTTAGCTTTGCTGAAACCGAATCCCTCTGAGGACATCCTGGCCATAACAAGAGATCTCACCACAAAAACGGGAGACCTTGGCATTCAAGATATGCAACGAGAGAGTGACAGAGTCAGGAGGGGAGTCGAAGGCATCCTTCAGTCCCTGTGCACCTCACATCCCTCCTAATGGGCTGGGCTGCTGAACCTGTGAGTGTTAAAACACTGTGTGAAAGAGTAAGCCTGGGTAGGCACGGATCTCACACGTTGCTTGGCAAGCAGGCATATATTCCGCCTGGGCACCCCACGTGTAAATTCAGTGCCAATATGTGCTGCTCTGATGCTAGTCGTCCTGTACTGGAGAGAGCTCACCTGTGTAAATGGTTATTTTAAAAATAAAAAAGAATGATTGTATGCATTCGTGTTTGATATTAATGGAGTTTGTGTATGTGTTTGTTTGGAAGTGTGGTACAAATTCAACAGTAGTACTGTTACCACCACTATTTTAGCAGAAATGGAACTGCCACCACATGATTCTGGCGGGAAATACCTCCCTTAAAAACAAAAAACAAAAAAATGTTCATGCAATATTACTGCTCGCCGTAAATCTACCAAAAAATCTCCATGGAGTACTATATGGACTGACAAAATTGAGATTTAAATCGCCCTATCGCCTCTCGCATTCTCATGGTACTGCCACAGGACCGAGTGGTGGTATCGGTAAATGTGTTTTGTGATAATTCTGCATATTTGTCGCCGATTTACCACCAAACTCATAATGAGGCCTGATGTGTGAGAAGGTTACCTCGTTATTTTCCATTGCCTGACAAAGGCATTCTTTATCAACAATGTGAGGGAAATGCGGCATACCTCAGAAAATGAACACTTTTTGGTGTGGCAAATAAGAACACATAAAAGTAAGGGAGATAGTGTACCCCTTTTCTGTGTGATGTATTACGAAAAGTTATACATTTAAGCAGTTATCTGGTGCTTTGTGTGTGCTTGCTGTGCACAGGGATGACTGTGCTTTAGAGGAGAGCGGGTGGAGTGGCAGAATCCTCAGAGAAAATATCGGTGGAATTATACTGTCCTCACCCTAATTGTGTAATGTTGCTTTGTAAACACTGCTCTTTCTCCAACTGACTGGCTGTGATTTCCCGCTCTTTGACTACATTAGGCAGGGATGACCAGTGGTCCACTGTTTCAAAGGAGATGCATGTGGTAGAAAGAAAATTATTTAGATGAGCCAACAAAGCTTAAAATAACATGGTTTAATGCTCAAAACGGCTTAATATTCAAATGTAAGTCCGAAACAACTGCAATAATACATTGATAACGTTTTGCCCAGTTGCCTGCTTCTTCAGAGTGAATGTCTCTAGGAAACAAGTAATACAAATCGCCTGGGCCCGCGTGACATGTAGATTGTAGACTTAATGCTTAATTTGCAGAGCACAATCCTACTATTTGGCTCATTGCATGAAAAACATGCAATGGTGGTAGGTGCTCCTGTTAATTTCATCTACAAAAAGCCTGGGATACTTTAGGAGCCAAACTGTGTGTCAACCATTGAGAAGATTGCATTGACTTCCAGTCATGTAAACTATGGAGTTCTAGGTTCCACCTTTACAGTATTTTCTAAATTGGGCACATGTAATTTCTGCTGGATGTTGATACAGCTGCAAGGGGTATTACCTTGCTGACAGCTGGAACTACACTTCCAAATGGCATGCCCCTGTTCGCTATCATATTAAAAACCATAATCTAGCCCCACAATACCCAGCCTACTGCTAGCCCATAGCCATTCTTCCCCTGCAAACCAACGTCTTGGAGGCTGTGTTAAAAGGCAGATTCAAGACTGTGCTAACAAACAACATTCTGGACAGCTCTTTATCTGGATTTGTTCCTGGACATGGGGACAAGTCTGACCTTCAATTACTCTGGACGCTGCTCTGGAAGACAGCAATGCTCCTTGATGTGCCCATTGGGCCTCTAGACATATTTGCACATGGTGGATGGCCAGGTACTGATACCAGACTCTCCTTGTATTTCTCCCCTCAGGGCCTTCACCGGTTATCCTCATTTCTGACAGGGAGATCTCAGCAGATAGTGCTTTGTGCACCCCCCATATGGGATTGTGCAGAACGACTGCATCTCACCTGTGCTCATCAATTAGTAGATCCGAGACCAATTTTATACCATTCATACTTTAAGAATGATTAACACTCATATGCCAATGATACAGAAATGTTTCTTAATCTCGTCTGCCCTTTTCCCCCAACTCCTCAAACTAAACGCCTTTCTTTTCGCC
Source organism: Ambystoma mexicanum (assembly GCF_040938575.1). NCBI lineage: Eukaryota > Metazoa > Chordata > Amphibia > Caudata > Ambystomatidae > Ambystoma > Ambystoma mexicanum. The sequence continues at coordinate 143,220,623 of NC_090924.1, forward strand.
ATTCCTTCTTTTCAGTGCTATCAGCTAGGACATTGTCTATCATCCACTCAGTACTTTTTCAGTATCACCCTTAGTCACAGCATTATATCCTAGACCACCAACAATTTAAATTGGGAAAGTCACCAGAGTTGTGTCATTTTCAAGGTATTACAAGCATTTAATTCACTCAGATCCTTGATATGGAAAACAAGGGTACTCAATGACTCTCTGATAAAAACTATCAATGCTAAAATCATGTTCATGCTTCTGTAGAGTGCTGACACTTAGGCTTGTGTTAATGTAATTTAGCTATACTCGAATCCTCCTTAATAACTGAATTAAATATCTGTTCGTTAAAATGATAATAATAGAAATATAATTAACGGAACCTAGAATCACATGGACAAAATGAACTCTGTTGATGTCCATTAATGCAGGAACATCTACTCAGTACTACAGGTATCGGAAGGCAATTAACCCTTAGACTGAACAGCAAGTGTTATTTACGTAAACCCACAAACCAGTGTTCATAAATAGATTTTGCACCATGCAGGTCAGGATTAAAATGATGTGTAACTGAGGACTTCCGTATCTCAGCAATATGTCATAATTTTCTTCTCTGCTTCAAAAAATCTAAAGCACTTTAATGTGGTATATGTTTTAGTTATATCAGGAGAGGACAGACACAATTAAGGAAAACCCAGTGAATTGAACTCTTTTTTAAACTAATTTAGCCAGGGACCTTTAATACACACATCAGAGGTTAACAAACCTGAATGGAAGTTAAAATGAAGAGGCATATTTGGCCACTCTAAAGATATTGCGTGTTCTACCAGATCATGAGTATCTATATTAAACAAATAATTTGCTGATGTATTGGTTAATTTGGTTAATTTGGGGGTTTGCACTGAAACTATTACATCCCAATGAGAGAGTCTGAATTTAACAGATTGTATGTAGAGGAAACATTAGAATTAGCAACAAAATACATGTAGGTGAGTATTGCACATTTCTGCAAAGAGATCAGTCAATTGTAGGACATTTCACATATTTCCCTCATTGTTATACGATGCTTCAGTATACAGGTATTCATTGGAACAAATTCTTAACTTTAAAGATAATAGGTGTCTGTGCTGGAATGATGCACACATTGAGAACCTGAACATTCTGTAAGAATAAGGCTACCCCAGTTTAGATGAACTAAGAAGTGTGATAGTGTCATGTTTGTGACACAGCAGATTTGAAATCAGATCAGTTTGGGAAATGTTGATGGTGGGTTCTAATTAAGAAATAAACCCCGATCAGGGGAGGCTTTATCACTTCAGTTAACGCCCCTGTGCCCATAGCATCAGAAGTTTCAGAAGTTTACCGAAGGCACCGAGACCTTAAGTGGTAATGCCCCCTGCCCCCCACGAGGCACTTATTGCTATTAGTACCCTTGCCTGTAAGACTGGGGAACTAAAAGCATTTTATTTCTGATCCAAAATGCTCCAGTGTTTCAGAACAAAAAAAAAGAAAATTGCAGCTGGGGAAGGAAAAACAAAGTCTGTTTTCCCTTCCCATGACGGCCATTAAATAAAAGTAAACAAAAATAATGGCTGCCATGAAAAAGAGGAAGGGACTACATGTAGTCCCTTCTTCCTTTCAATGATGGCCTGTCGGAGATCAGAAGCTGACGCGCTGGGGACAGAAGTGTTCCCAGCGTGTCCACTCCTGAAATGTACTGAAAAGTTAAGTGGGGTGGGGGGTCGGAGAGGGAATTCTGTGGATGGGGGATGAGGGCGGGGAGAGGGGAAAGACCACCCGTACCTCGTTACCTGATGGGGGATATTGGCAGCCTCCAGCTAAGAGGCGGCTTGGAGCGGGGGTATTACCACTGTTATTGCCCCGTTCCAAACCTCCTAATTGCCTGAGAGGCTGCCACACCCCGCCACCGGGTACTATTAATGGATTGATCTTAGATTTGTACAGATGTCATACTTTTTAAATAACTCATGCGATAGAAGGACTTGATCATTTTTCTTTCATTAGAGTTAATTTGTGATTTGCATGTGTATGTTGGAAATAGTATTAAAGGTTTTCTGGAAAGAAGCAAGAGTGGAAATGCTGCCAATGAGCATTCAATTGATAATTTCGTGTTCCAACGTGATACATTTCAACTTTTGCATATGTGAAGTTAGTTCCTTTTGTAGTAAAAAAAGACACAGCTTCTTCTGTGTGTAAATATGTTCTTATCAATTATTGAAGCGTGAATGCATTTCATCTGGGTAGATGGTGTGAGTATAAGCACAACCACATGGACTCCCTTGTCAGTTCTCTGTCTTTATTCTAGTAGAATAGTAATGCAACTGTTTACCAAGTGACAGTGGAAAGTCGGTGGAAAGGTCATTGGATTGGGACTTACATCAACTGTTCCATCGAGCTGAGGCCTTTTTGTGTCAGAGAAGATTTTGAGATTAAATAAGTCATACAGGTGGATGTGGAACTTATTATGTATGGCAAAAGAGTGAATAAACAATGCCTCTGAGTGTCCTGGGCAGGTAACCAGAGTTCTTCAATACACTTTCCTGAAAAAGTGGTTCTCTGCCTTTGGCCAAACTCTGGATGAAACCAAGACAAAACGTAGGAAAGCAGCGAAGTACCATTGCAGTTCAAGACCTGTCACGTGCCAGGAAAGAGAATGTAGCACAGGGGCAAGATTTGGGGACCCAGCGAATATGTCAACACTGACCCCACACAGACATAAATGCTGTGCTGCAAGTGGTTACCATAAGCCCTGTTATGATGTGAATATTTTAAACTGCAAGCAATCATTGGATGCCTTTATTCAAGTAACTGAAAATGCACACCAAAAAAAGGAGAAAGGAAGCCTTTGACCAGTCTGTCAGCACAGTTGGAGTGATGGTCAAAGCCATGGGGAAATCAAGTGTGATGTCATTTTCTAAAGCAGCACGACACAATGGAATGATTTACATTGATACATAAGTCAACAAAGCAGGCCTGCCTTCCCAACAGGGAAGGCAGCAATGATTCTGTAGTGTAGAGGGGGAAAGATGGACACTACACAGGGTAAGTTATAGGGGATAAATATGTATTTAATAAATATACTAAACATATAAGTATTAATGAGTAGGGAAAGAGGAGGGAGACTGCTCAAGCCTGCAAACAAAGATGACTGTTGCTTTTCAATTAGTGTTCCATATTCCAGAACACAACAGGGCTTGTGTCAGATCCACCAATGAGATGCAGCTCGTGGAACCATGGTGAAGTCAGGCATGTCGCTCTCACGTCAGGCAAGCTCCCTTTCACATAGCTGAGCTGAGATGCTAAAGATTCTTGTGAAATGTAACAATTGCATGGAGATTGTGGAATTACCACATTCTGTTTCAATCTAGCTGTAGAGAGGCATCCATGCTTCAAAGACGTAGGATTGTTCCAAATTAACTAAAACTATTCATGAAGGGCCTGAAAATAGGGTGCAGTTGTGCCAGAGGCGATAGCACTCTGGACCCTTTGATATAACTAGAGGTGTGAGACAAGATTGTCTTCTTGCACAAACACGATTCAACCTTTTCATTAATGATGTAGCCTGTTGGCCCTAACCATTGTGGGATCCAACAAGAATAAACAAGCTTTATGTTCTCATTAATCATTCTGCTCATGGTGCAATTATACTCTCTCTGAATGAAAATTGTATTAGGCACTTTAAAAAGGGTTTTGGAAATGATTGCTAGCATCATATCATAAATGGGTCCAAGACAAAAGTAATGATGGCAGGTATGAAGAAACCGTTACATTGTAAGATATTCATTTCAGATCAATATGTATCTATGCTATGTTTTTTTTACATGAGTTACTTTATTTTTATATTCACCTGTATTGTTAGTATTTAGGACTCATGTCTTGTGATACAATTAATGAGTACATCTGTGGACTAAAATGTGAATAGTAAGGAATCAATAATAAGGGTGAAACTGGCAGGGGACAATGGGACAAGATCATACAATAAATGCTAGATCAAAAATGAGAACTAAGAAAACGAATCCTGTGTCTGTGCCAATTTCTATAAAAAAAGTCAAAATAGTACACATATCAAAGCATAGTACACACTTTCATGACATTATAGAAAACAGTAATTTTTCAATGTCAAGCAACCAATTCTTAAGCCAGGTGAATCAGCTCTGTCAGATTCTCAGGCATAGTGTGCAATATATGTGTAAATCCATTTAATTACAACATGATGATATGTGTTCCACAATGTTTTTATTTTTTTCTACCAAACCCTGAATAAAGCAAATTCAAACATGCATGCATACATACGGCCTTAAGTCCAGGGACCACATCTCTCCTGAACTAAAAAGTCTTCACTGGCTTCCAGTTGCTGCACAGATTACATTGCAAGCTGTCTGCATCTTCCATGCAGCTAGACCATTCAACCAATCAATCAATCAATCAGTTAAAAGATTCAATTTCTCGGGAGGCCACAAAGTGCCTAAAAAGAAGCAAGAGTGAAAAAGAAAACCAGCACTGTGGTTCAGTCTGGCATCAAAGCATGCCAATTATTTATAAAACAGCACCAGCTATTGTTTGGTTCACCTGGTGCATTAACTAGAATCAGGACATGTAGGTAACAATCATGTGGGCAAGACGGTAAGTTGTGTAGTGTTGGAGACAGTACTCAGTGGGGAGATACAACCACAGGAGGCAGAGTAAACAATAGAAAATAATGATATGGCCAAGCTGTGATGAAAGACCAGTTGAAAATCAATCAATCCCTTCAGAAGAAAGAGTAAATGGTGATGAAAGTAAGGGAAGGACCAAGGACCAACACTGCACACCACTAACACACTCAGGCGATGATGTTGATGTCTCTGTAATTAACTCTAGACTTCTGCAGGCCGCAGTAAAAGGAAGATGAAACAATTGGTGACACATTCTAGTGGTAATGAAAGTTCTACTATGGTCAGCCCTGAATGAATCAGTGAGAGTGTGACTGAGGAGAAAAGGAAGCACAGTACAAAGCAAACATCATCTGCGTCACCCATTTCTGCAATTTTGATTGCCCAAGAAAAACGAATTGAAACCAGATATGTGTGACTGGAAGTACACTGGCAGTAACAAACAGCAGACTATAAATCCTAAGGGCATGGGATATTTCTAGGCCGTCCACTGCAAAATCTGTCAGCACTAACATAAAAATCATGAACTTTGGCCATGAGATTTATTCACTATTGATAATGACAATAACCTCATTATAATCTGTATGCACTGCAAAAAACATGCATTTTGTGGAATACAGGCACACATTAGGGAACTGGCGAACTGTGGATCACTTGTAAAACAATCATTGAAGGAAAAGAGAACAATGGGTTGGCTGCTGGAACTTCTTTTGCAGGCGCAGTGCTTTTTGATCACAGTTCATGGCATCAAGCACCTTGCCCCCTGTGACCTCCTCCATGCTTCACAGCAATGTCTCCCTTGCATTTCCGTTGTCATGACTTAGTGAGCCGGGCACATCTGCTAGCAAGTCTGACATCATAGTTTCACAGTGTAATACTCTTGAACAATCCAGAATCAAGACAGCTTTCATCAGTTGTAAAAACTATCACGTCCTTAGTGTGTTTCTACAAGGGGAAGCGGGCCAAAATATTTAGAGCTCAACTCTTGCCTCATTTTTATTTGTGAACACAAGATCCTGTAATCTGTTGAAGCCATTTCTCCAAATGATTATGCACAGAGCAGCACACGTTTGTGAACAGTTGCAATGCATGGCCTTCAGAGAACATTATCGCTAAGGGAAAGAACAATAATGGTGTAATTCATGTGCACCAATCATGTGACAATATATATGTGGACCAGTGCAGCTGACAATGGACTCTATATGCAGCAGGGCACATTTGGCTTATTTTGAGGAACTGCACACTGGCCATTTAAAACCCCTAACAGCCCATTACAGCCATACTGAAAAATCCTATTCAGCTAGCAACTACATAGCCTTGTGTACAAGCAGCACACATCTAGGCAGTATTCAATGCCATGGTTTTGGCATGGCTTAAACCAAAAGGATTGGATGTTGGTTTGGTTGCCCGTGACAATGGTAGCAACATTGTGTGTGCAATGCTGGCTGTAAAAGATTATGTTGTACACAGTTTTGTGCACTGCTCCAACCACTTATTATAGGACTCCCCGGAAAAAGAAACAGAGTGTCACTGTAATGTTGCAAAATGTGTGACCACTTTAGCCATTCTGTTGAAACCTGGAAAGCATTAAGAAGATTTCACCAGATATAATTTCTCCCTTTATATCCATCAAAGCCTCTTTGAACAGCACAAAACTATCAACAGGAATGTGATTCAATACAAAAGTGAAGCAGAGTCCTCCATGTCTGTCTTTGACTCCTAGGCAATGGGGTTTTATGAAACAGCTCACACAGCATATAGCACTTTTGAATATGCTACACATGGCTCTCAGTAATGATAACACAATCATAGGTGAGATGATCCCTCTTATTCATCTGCTCAAAAGCCAGAGCAGGAAATTAGGGAAGAAGATGAGTTTGAAGCACTGGCTTGGGCCAACAGCATACACCAGTACTTACAAACACATGTCAATATCAACACACCCATAGTTGGCTTTGTGGAGCTCATCTGTGCCACAAATGTAACCCATACTGAAGATGTTGATTGTTTTTTCTGCCAAGTGGGGTACGGCAAGGTACAAGACATGGATCTTGGAGCGACTGTGGCACATCCGAGGCAGAAGCCTCACATACAGCTTAACAAGAAAACAACAGGCAAAAAATATGCTGTCCTTACACCTCCAAACAGAGCAGTTGGAGTGGCAACACCAACACCGCCTACACTTCTAAGGAAATGGAAATCAATAGCTTTTCCAATGGTTCTTCTATCTGTTTTCCTTGAGTACACAGCATAGGTTTAAGTCTGTCTTCTTCTATGTTAGCTTCCCAAGTTCACAATAAAGCAGCAAACCCTAAATGGAAGAGGTTAACTAAATTTGGATTCAAGACACAACCAACAGAACCATTATCTGTATCAAGAAGGACAACTGGGGGGAATGATTAAGCACCCGTGTAAGTCCCGTGAAGTCCCGCTTTGCCGTGGACCCTGCTTCCAGCGTTTCTTTTCGTGGATCCTTGGATTTTGGACTGTTAAACTACAAGCCCCAGCAGGCTTAACTGCAATAAGGGCTGGGCGGAGCTATATAAGCTCAGGGGCGCGCGCACCCGTGTAAGTCCCGTGAAGTCCCGCTTTGCCGTGGACCCTGCTTCCAGCGTTTCTTTTCGTGGATCCTTGGATTTTGGACTGTTAAACTACAAGCCCCAGCAGGTGAAAAATAAAGAGAGAACAGTTGATTGTGCAAAGGACTAATTAGCTTTAAAGCTAAGAACAAGACTCTAATATACTTCTCTCCTTGTTTAGGCTTAACTGCAATAAGGGCTGGGCGGAGCTATATAAGCTCAGGGGCGCGCGCACCGCGCGCGCGCACCCGTGTAAGTCCCGTGAAGTCCCGCTTTGCCGCTTCGCTGCGGTGGCGCGGTTATCGTGGGAGAGCTAGGTTTTAAGAATTCCATGATTAAATATTAATACTGGTTTTAAAGTTTTTAAAGCAAAGAGAGGCATTATCGTGAATCAAGTAAGTGTCAACTATGCTCACCCTTAGATCTGGTATGCCTTGTGCGGAACGTGTGCGTGCCTTATTGGAGTCTACCTCAAGAGATAGCCCAGCGTTTTCTTCAAAAACGACGCGTTCTTTTGTTAAAAGTGCGCCTCTGGAGATGCGAACAAAGAAGAAAAGATCACGACTTGACTTTGTTACAGGTGACCTGAGAGACTACGGATTTGATGTTGGTCGATCTCCACGTCCTGTGGCTCGAATTGCTGAATGTAATAATTTAAGTGTATCAAATGTTGAGACGCATCCCTTCAATAACGAACAAGCGGGTTCTCCTATCCAGCAAACTGCTCTTAGTCCACGGTTGTCTCAGGCCACAAATGTTGGTAATGAGCAGGGAGAGCAACATTGTAATATCTCTCTATCGGACTCAATGATGCTGCTGAACGCCCGCTCAGGAGTTGTTAGTTTAGCACCTCTATCTATGCAGAAGCAAGAGTCTGTTGCTGTTGAAGACAATGCAATTATAGAGTTGGAGTCATCGGACTCTTGTTTTGTGGCCAAAGATGACGAATCTGACCTTTCTAAATCCCCTGTTTTATTTAAAAATGGAGATATTTCAGAATCAGAAAGCTCCATCTCATTTATTCCACCGACTCCGAGGAGACTAAATAGTGATAGTTTAGCTGCAAGCCCGACTTTGGTAATAAAAAATGCAGCTCCTGTAACATTAGAAGCAATGAATATGGCCCTGATGTCCCTCGCTAAATTATTTGAAGTTTTAGATTCAAAGATTAACTCATTACAAAATAATGTTGAATCTATCTTGAGGTCACAGAAGGCTTTTGGTTTATCTTTGGCCCAGAAACAAGAGTGTGATATCGATCAGATAGAACTCCTCTCTAAACAGTTAGGTGAGTTGGTGTCATCATGAAATAACATTGGAGACCAAGTGGACAGGAAATTGAGCTCATCTAGAGCTGAGAAAAATATGCAAAAGTTTAAGACTGCGGTGCCTTTTGTTGAGGGTATTATACGAGAAATATCAGTAGAGGAGGTGGGGCTGGTATCTGTGGTGTCACAGTCAAGCCCTTATGTGGGAACAGCCAATGTCGTTGGTAAGGATGTAAGGGGTCAAGGTACTGTGAAGCTGACTAAGTTGGCGCCTATATTTGATCAGGTGGTGTTATGTGAAGTGGAACCTGAGGACCCTAATGCTGTTGCCTCCAAAATAAGTGACGAGCAGCAGTCTAAAGGGGCTTATACAATATTTGCTAAAAATGCTAAAGGGTTAGCCCACCAACAGAAGGAAAATGTGAAGAAATCAAAAAATCAGAAGTCTAGGATAACTCCTTCGAGTGGGAAAACAAAACAATTCTTTAAATCCCTGTCTAAACCGGATAGGGGCGCTTTGATAGCTTCTGATGCAATCTTAAAAAAATATCAGAACTTATCACAAGAGCGACAACGAGTGAAGAGTGGGGGGTTGGACCCCCTCGATGTGATCCCCCCGCATGCTCCCCTAAATGAGCTGGTGCAAATAGCGGAAGATCTTGAGAGCGAATCTTCAAATGTGACAGATCGGATCCCAGCTTTAAGGGCCCCGAAGAAAAAGCAATCGAAAGATGCTAGAGTATCCAACTCAATACCTAACACTCAAGATCTTAGAAAGGCAGTGGATGAGTATATGGCCCAATTTCAACCTGAGCCATCTCTGACTTACCCACTGTCCAGGGTCCTGATTCCAGCAGCAAAAAAGCCTGAATTAGAGGTTGATGGGAAAATAAACACTGAGAGGGTTGCAGATAATCAACTAATAATACCATCTGGAAATGTTTTGCCAGTAGCAGATTTGACTCCTGATACTCAAGATAGTCTACAAAATAATATTTTAACTACAATCAAAGACTGTCTAGTTGCTCTGACCTCAGAACAAATGACTCTTAAATCATCTATGAAGGCAATGAGCTGTAGTCAGTCTGACCTGGCAAAATCTTGTGATGAAAGATCTACCTCTAAGAAGGTTTCGTTCAAATCTCCAGTCGAAGAGACCAATCATTATCCGCCTATAGAAACACCTAGTATTCAGAGTCGCCCTGGCTCCAAAGGAATATCTAAGAGCAAATTGCCCCCCCAGTTATTTGCCTTGTTTCTTAGCTGTCGTGAGGGCTCCTTCCCCAAGTACACCATGAATAGACGAAGTATAATGCAAATATTCTCGGATGTGCCCAGTTTAGAGGACATCTCCTCTAGGGATGTAGTACAAGTAGAGTTTCCAGATGACAACGATCCAACGGTGTCCTGTTTGTGGTTGGGATCCCGTGTCATCTATAACATTATTTGGTCTGCTAGATCTGATCTTTTTGATCTGGGTTTTAACCTAATTCCAACCACAAAAGAACCCCTGGTATCCGCGACTGCTTGCAAATCTACTAGTCAGGTTATTAGTGATGATGGCAATTCAGCTAGGGGTTGTAGTTGTGGAAAAGCATAACTAAGAACAGGTGAATGTGCTGCGCGAACCCAGAAATTTGTAGTTATGAGCTGGAATACCAGGGGACATAAACACCTGCTAAATAATATGAGTGGTTGTTTGGAAGAATGTGACTTAATTCTTATGCAGGAAACATGGCTAACTGCCCCACTATCATGGGATAACCATTATGTCCATTTGGCTCCAGCGATTAAGGGACAAAAAGGTAGACCTATGTCAGGGATGACAATTATCACTAAAACGACCACGACAAATACAATCTCAGATGGTCCTAACCCAAATCCCTATTTGCAATGTTCCATAATAATGTTTCATAAATTGAAATTTCTTGTTATAAACATATACTGGAACCCAATTGCAATTATAACAACTACCTTTTTTAATGATTTGAATGCATTGATAGAAAATACTATAACCACCACAGAGATTGCGCATGTGATACTAGCAGGGGACCTGAATCTTCATCTATTGGAACCAACTAAGAAAAGAAATACGGATAGAGTCTCCCAATGGTTGGTATTTATTGACACCTGGGATTTAATAATGCTAAATGGAGCAGTTGATTCTGATAATCCACCATCTTTTACTTGGACTTGTAGGGGCCAAAATGCTACAATTGATTATATGTATGTTGACCGAAAGCTATTTGAGAAAATATCCGAGTTCAAGGTTATTCCAACTATATTAAGTGATCATTGGATGTTGAGGGCTGAGTTTTTACTCCAGGTTGTGATTGAACCTCGATACTGTCAGCATCAATTGAATGGTCTGGTTATAAATCCTCAACGGAACAGGCTATTATGGACAAGCGAGGGACTACACGCTTTTGCGGCCAGTGTAACAAATGACCATCACTGTTTGTTGAGAGGTATTGACTCATCTAATTATCATGATAAAATGCACCTTTTTGCCTCCACTTTGTCTCCAGGTTTTGGTAAGGACAATAAGTCTCATATCCATGTATTTGATCAGGGCATCAGAGAGAGAAAAGCACAGTACCGAAAACAGAAAAGGCAGTTAGCCCTTCTACCAGTACACTACCGAGAATCAGCGTTACGCAAACTGAAGACCAATTATAGGAATTGGGTCCGGGGTAACAAGGCAGCTTTGTTCCAATATGATGGTGAAAAGTGGTTACAGGTGGCTAAAACCAAAAACACTTCGCAAATTTGGAAATTGTTAAATAATGGAGTAGCTGGTACTCAACTAGCAACTCAACTTAATGGTGTGTCGGAGAAGAAGTGGGTGACCTATTTCTCTGACATATATGATCTTCCAAATAATAGAAAAATCTCACAACCAAACTCAGAATTAAGCAATCCATCTTTCCAAATCAATTTTGATCGAGAAGATGTATTGTTTTATATAAACAAAGCAAGTTCATCAAGAGCTCCCGGGCCAGATGGCCTGTCAAATTTTGTATTAAAACAGAATCCGGAATTATGGGCATCTATTTTGTATGATGTTTTTCAAACTGTGCAAATTAAACAAGCAGTCCCTCCATCATGGTGTAAGGCCATTACGGTACCAGTTTATAAGAGGGGAGATCGAGCGAATCCAGCGAGTTATCGTCCGATTTCTCTTCTTGATGCCCCGGGTAAGATCTTTAGTAGAATTATTCTGAGAGAGCTCAACAATTGGGCGTCAGAAGAGAATCGGCGAGACCCATTTCAAACTGGATTTGTGGCAAGTCTTGGCACCAGTATTAACATTACGACTCTTAATGCAATTAAAGAACTGTATGCATCAAGAAATCAACCAATTTATCTCGCTTATGTTGATTTTAGAGTAGCGTTTGACTCCGTAGATCGGAGTCTGCTACTTGAGAAATTGTTAAAATTTGGATGTCCTTCTTCGCTTGTCCATTTAATATACTTACTCCACTCTAATACTTCAATGAAAGTTAAATTGAATCTAGAAGGGCTATTGTCTGAAGAGATTCTAACCCAACGAGGCCTGAAACAAGGATGTATCCTTGCTGCCACACTGTTTAATTTGTTTACTCTAGATTTAGGCAATGAATTCAATATTGTAGTGAATGATGCTCCTAAACTAGGGAACCAGATCATTGCATGGCTTTTGTATGCAGACGATTTAGTCCTCATCTCGCAAACGCCGAGTGGCCTACAAAACATGCTTGATAAATTAGATCAATATGTCACCAAGAATAATCTGACTTTGAATCTGGTAAAAACTCAAGTGATGGAATTGGGGAGATTTAAGCCAAGATTAAGGAAACAGTATTGTTGGTTTCTGAATAAACAAAAGCTGAACGTGGTGAACGAATACAAATACTTGGGCGTTCTATTCAGTAATTCTCCCACAAATAAGCCCCAAAGAGACAGTCTAAATGGTAAACTGACCACATTAATATCACAAGCCAGAATTTTGCAACATAAGTATGGTAAGTTCTCATGTAAGCATATTCTTACCTTCTATCAGCAAAAGGTACTTCCCATTATTACTTATGGATGTGAGGCTTGGCTACCTGTGGAGGCTTGCTATTGGAACAAATTCGAGGCAAAATTTTGGAAGAAAGTCTTGAATCTCCCAAACTCTAGTCCAACAGCATTGCTCCGCTTTGAGTTGGGAATTTTATCAGTAAATATACATGCTTCGTGGAAGAGATGCTGTCTATTTAGAAAATGTGTGTTAGGCCTGGTAAGTAATGGTATACTGAAGATTCTGGCAGATTATCTAATATGTTCAGTACATCTATTTCCATCAAGCTGGAGAGCGGCGGTTATGTCCGATCTGACGGAAGCAAATATCTCATTAGACACTTTACTAACTAATCCCTCTAAAGCCAAAATTAAATTATACCAACTTGATTGGCATATAACCCAACAAGATTGTCTAAAATTAAAAGATTTTGATAGAGCTCTGTTTGGGCATAAAAAATTCCGCCAAACTGCGGATTATTTACTAAAATGCCCCTCTCACAAACTCAGAAACCAAATACTGAGGTTCCGCCTGAATCTTTGGCCGACCAAACAAATTTTGGTAAGAAGGGGAATCATTAAGTTGGATGAATCATTTTGCCGATTTTGTAATGATAAACTATCTAAAGAAAGTTTGAAACATCTATTAATAGAATGTGCGGCTTTAAAAATGCAGAGAAAAGACATTATTGATAAATTAACGAGACACCACTATATAAGCCGCTCAAATGATGAACTATGGAATGAGCTATTTGCGACTCCAAAAATCACAGTAAGAATAGCCACTATTCAATTCCTAAATAAGCTTTTATGTCCAATTTGTCCTAGTAAGTAATCGATTGCTCTCCTTGTTTTGATTATAAGATCATTCATGTAAGTCACTTGTGTTATTGTTCGATGTTTTAATTGGTTACTTGGCATACTTTGCCTTTTTACTGTATGTTTCTTTTTTAATATTTTGTATAAAAAGTAATTTTGTTTGAAAGGTTAATCTAATTAGCCAAATCAAACCAAATAAAAAAAAAAAGATTAAGCAGCATAGCACAGTTAATGAGCTGTTGACCAACCATAATGAGCCTCTGTTTCATTTGCTCACCAAACCGGAGCAGTGGCCGACTCAAAGCATGCTGGCAATGAAATAACTACTGTTATCTGCAGCAGAGTCTACATTTGACATGTTACAGTGCTGTGGAGGCCATCATCAACGACAGAAAGAGAAGTCTGCCAGCCTAAATTGTACAAATACTAATGATGCTGAAGATGAACCAGCACATCCGGCCCCACATAAATACTGTTCCAGAAGATTATGAGCAATTACATATGAGAGACTTTGAAAAGGTTTCTCGAGCTGCTAACTCAGATTTCTCAATTGAGGATGATGCAGGGGATGGCTCAATTGTCCACTAGTGTTTTTTACATATGCTGCAGCAGTCTGCAATGCAAATACATTTGTATAATATGATATGATATGATAGTTTATTTATATATATATATAGCACCTATACACAATCTGTTTCAAAGCACTTCAAGGCAAGGGAAGGGAACAAGGGAAAATACAATGACATTCTTACAGGCCATGAACAGTAAGGATGTGAAATTAACTATCGTACTCGGCCTGAGGACATTTCAGATAGTGCAAGAGCTAAGACATAGATAAGGAAGGGAGGGGAAGAGTGGGAAGGAAATGGAAACAGGCAGGCGACTACCATACTAGGCCTGACGACATTTCTGGTAGAGCTGGAGAAAAACAAAAGGTGAGGGAGAGGGGTGCAGAAAGGGAGGGGAGGTACAAAACTAGTGACTATCGTACTAGGGCTGATGACATTTCAGATAGTGCTGGGGGGGTGGGCAAGGGGGTGAGGAGACAGACAAGGTTTCTATCATATTAGGTCCAGGGACAATTCTGATTGAGAAGTGCATAGAAGAAAGTAAAGGGAGGAGGGGAGGAGATGGGGAAAGGGAGAGGAGGAGAGAACAGAGAGTAAGCAGTCAAAAAGAATAGAGAAGCAAGAGCGGAGAGAAAATACAATTGCAGAAGTCAGTAGTAACACATAATGTTGCAAGCCAGGATATAAGATGAAGAAGGGAGCAGCATGATTCAGGGCCACCATGAGTACAAGATGCAAAGGAAGTCGAGCATGAGAGTTGAGAAAGGGTGACGCACCGTGAATCAATTAAGTCCATAAAAGTGAAATCCAGCATTGGCCACAAGACGGTGATGGTGAAACCAGAATGTGTCAGGGCCGACTCCTGCAGAAGTAGGCTGGAGGGGGGTGGGGGAGTGTAAGCAGGGTAGAAGTATCAAGCAAAACAAGCCAGCACAGTATGAACTTTAAACATCTATATTGCTGCAACCCAAATGTGTGAGTTCCTTCTTCCCCATAAATCATAGTTTTTACATATAGGTCATTTACCTTTTGACAAATGATTTATTTAAGTCTGGGAATACAGGCAAATACCTTAATTACCCACAACCACAGCACACAGTATAATAACAACAGAGGTTAGGTGTAAGTCTTGCTCTAGCAGAAAGCTTACATTCCACCGGGACACAAACATGTAGTGTACTTACAGAAGCAATGCTATATTGGATCATTTGTCTCTTTTTCTGTATATCCTTTATTTTTCTATGCATTCAGAACTTTACCTCAATGGAAATATTTCACGAATTGTCCACAGGGATATTGAGCAGAAATGCAAATGTAATGCATGTGATAATCGCAAAAACAGGACACATCAGCCTTAAGGAGCTATCGAAGAAAAAGAAAACACATAGTCTAGTACTAAAGCAGAGTAGACCATATGACATATGCCCTATGTCACCCACAGCTTGAATTGGCACTATGATAATGCTTTAATGTCTCCAATGCTCCAAATAATGTAACAAGTCAAATGTTTCAATGGTTGCAAACACATTTCTCTTGCACAAAATGAATACATACTTGACAGCATCCACACTGTGTCCAGTCACACATAAATATCAATGTACAATAATACATACACCATTAAAAATGGAACAGGGGAAATGGAAATTATGAAAAGCCACAATGCAAAAGGCACTTCCAAGCCTCTCTTCAAAACGCCTCATAATGTTGTCTATATGGTCAAGCTGGTGTTTGAATTCCTCAAGCTTTCTATTTATTCTTTTTTACGGCCCCTGACTAACAACTGTGGCAGTGGAGTGCCTAGTGGCACTGGTGTCCCTTGGTTGTGGGCACTTGTAGGATGCTGTATCTTCTTATGCTACAGTTTGCACACCCATGCAAACGTCCTTTGCTGGGTTTGCTTCCTCTTGCCACTGGAAATTCCCTGCGGCAGCTCCTTATTGCCATCTGAGAAAAGGAATGTATTGTAGAATGTACTTCTGATATTCTATAGTACAAGTTAGAGACTACAGTAAATGTATAGTGTTTTGAATGTAGTGTGGTAGCGTTTATAACATTTTGAGTTTAGACTGTCAGAGTTTACAGTTAGAGGTATTTGGAGGTTACATCTAGATTTTTAGAGTTCAGCATTATACTTTAGTTTTTAGAGTTTAGAATTAGAGTTTGCGGTTAGAGTTATGTTTTTAGAGTTTGGGTTTGAGTTAGAATTTTGTTTTTAAATAATAAGTTAAATGATAAAATAAAGACAGATTTCTCAATTAACTTGAACCTCTTTCAGGCTTAAGTTTCACGGCCTCCCACACCTACATGCCCAGACATGCATGTCTGGCTCTGTGGGATTGCCTGTGACTTCATCAACCTTTCGAAGGGCCTTCAACTAAAACAGGTTGACGGACCTGTAGCCATTGTTGGATTTAACTTCATTCTTGGGGGATTCATTTCTTTAGAACATCCATAGTTTGGTCATAGGCAAAGGTGACTCTCAGCCTCCCGCAACTGGAGGGCTTAACCCACAACTTTAACAACTCCTTGGATTAATGAAAATCCAAGAGCCTTGAACCTTCTTAATTACCAGGCCCCCTTTATCTAGAAACAAAACATATCCTCCCCTGTTTTCTACCTCTAAATCTAAATCAGCTCCACCAGTCATATTCATCACAATATCAGTTTTAAAGATGTTCAACTCACGATCATCCTTCTCTTCCCCTTGCCCACACCCGCAGCATTATAAAGAACCGGAAGACGCATCATTTAGTAACATGTTTATGAGTCATATATTTTGCGAAACTGTATTTCCAGAGCTAAGCTTAGGATGACATCTAATGAAGAACTGAACTTTTAGTTCTGCAACCTTAATTTTAAGATTTCTCCACATGACTCTGCAACAGCACTGATCCCTTACTCTGCATACTTTTAGTAGTGTATCACTGGGCACTTCAGAAAGGGTCACCCTAGTAATATCCCACTGATGATCTTGGGAATCCAAAATAGCTTTTCATTTCAACATGACTATTGTTGCTAAAAGAAAGTGACATCATTTGCTTAAGAGCATGATGAGACATGCCAAGAACTAGGTCATCACCCAGGACAATGGCAGAAAAAAAGACAGCCACCACTCAGCTCTCAGCTCATGGTGTTTAAATCTGATAGTGTGACAGCCTATCGGTCTTCACACACTTTGCATGTCACCACCAAAGCATGGCAATGTGGAAAATCAGAATATTTAGGGCTCCTGCTTTTTGATGGTGTTCATGTCAAGATGCAGGGTGGTGGAGCTCCAAGAGCACTGCATCCCTGGATCACGCCTGCAGATAAAGTGCAAAATGATAGCAGTGAATAGAGGGTGTTAAGAGGTCCTGGGAAGTCCCAAATTACAGAGATGTTCTGGAGCCAGTTAAAACCAGACTCAATAATGGAAATAGACAAAGTGCAAAGCTAAACCCAGCTTTATTATCATTAAAAAAAAGCAGTGACCGCACAAACGCATAGAATTCTTGGCACTCTTGACATGCTTACAAAAATCAATGGTTTATATATTCAAGATTTGTCATAACTGACTTCATACTGTAATCTTAGTTGCCAAAACCTACAGAGTGCGGGCATTGGTTAATAGTGGTGACTACATATACATTCTATAGGGGTTACATTTCTAAGTGGGTAATGCTTGTCTGATGGCTCCTCCTGCAACCAACTCTAAATTGATCATTGTAAAAAGACATAATTTCCGCAATATATAATTTGCTGGCAGAGGACTTCATGGGTGGCACAACATTGGAGACGTTCATTGCTTGTCTTCTTACTAACCAATCTAGGACAACTGACAGATCGCCAAGACATGAGCCAGACAGGAGAAGGGGGAGAGAGGTCCATGGACTGCTTTCCTTTCAATTAAAGAAGATACCATCCTTCAGGTCTAGGCCATGAGCCAGGGTGATCTCTTTGTATTTGGCCTTTTGTGGCATCTTGTGTCTGGGGATAAGTGTAAGGAGAAAGGCAGGGGTCCTATCTGTGTTTGTGTGAGTGGACAGTGTTCTTTAATTATGGGTCACGTGTGATGGTATTGTGTTTGGAATTCTTGCTTACCCTTCTTTAATTGGGAAATTAGCTAATATTTATGTGAGAGTTATGTTCTTTCTTGCCACTGGGGCGAGTCTTGACTTATTCTTCATGGAGTATTTTGCTTATAGTTGTCCTGCACCTGGCTTACAAAGACTGGTTGTATTCTCATAAAAACCTTAATTAGTCTGGGAATAGCTTTCTTGTATCCTGGTACCTACTATATTGTGCCTTCATTGCAATGTTCTGACCCTCCCTTAATTTTCTGTAACACGGGCTGTGTCTGCCAGCTCCTGCCTGGGCTCTGCACAGATCTGAATTTCTGTGGTTTCAGCATCTTGTGTTCTCTAAGCCTTGAGGTCTTTGTCTATCTGGAAGAGTGCTATAGCTTCCATTTTAGAAAAGTTGGCTATCCATTACTGTTGCATTTCTATGTTAGTGAGCTATATACCTGTGTTGTTCATGTTGCATTCAGCTTATCCATTGCTCCAATTAGTATTATCCATGTCTTATGGATGCTATGTTAATAGTCTTCATGCATAAATGCATAGGTTACATAGTGTTTGCGTTCTTCATGCCGAGTGCACATTTGCTTAATGTCTAATGCATGCACATGAATTGTCTGAACATTAGTTTGTTTACTCTTGCCATCTTCAGCTTAGACTGTGTCAAACTCCTTATTTACCTGCCTGGGATAATGATTGTATGGTTGTCTTAGTGATTAACGGTTCTCATCTTTACGACATTGTGCCAGGGGAGGGGAAGTAGCTATGGATGAAGTACTCTTTTTCCTCCCAACACTCCTCCTCTGGTCGAG
The DNA here is from genome assembly GCF_040938575.1 of Ambystoma mexicanum. Classification (NCBI taxonomy): domain Eukaryota; kingdom Metazoa; phylum Chordata; class Amphibia; order Caudata; family Ambystomatidae; genus Ambystoma; species Ambystoma mexicanum. The sequence continues at coordinate 143,239,427 of NC_090924.1, forward strand.
TCCTCAACCACACTCATTATTCTGCTCTCCCCCACATAGGGCTATTTGGGGATCCATATCTTAGTCACCCCATCAAGGGGCCTGTATGTCTTACATGTTTGTCAACACTCCTGATCATATAACAGTATTCCCCCATAGAAATCCTAATATACCCATGGCTCGGTGCAATTGTGAGGGTCCTGAGGACCCATACATTTTGATCCTGGAGGGGCAATATGGTTTTACACTGACTGGGCATGCAAGAAGTCATCTGTTTGGGTAAACTTGCTTATATGAGTATGCAAGTTTATTAGTATTTTCATTCCACTGCCCTTTTGGTGGTTATTTTGCAGTTAAGAGGTTATGGTGGCTATGGCCTCTGTGAGGGTTCCAATCCCTGCATCCTGGGCGGGTTTGTTTATGCAGCAAGAATGCCCAATGTTGGCTCACTTACCCCCCTCCATGGACATTACCAGAGCGAGAATGTACCTCTTCTGGATTATCATTAGTTTTATTGCCCTCAGCTGTTCTCTTATTGCATTAAAGCCTTTTACTGTTGTGTTTATTGTCTGCAACAGCTCCCAGCGGGTTATTTGCAGCCATTTTGCATTAATGCTGGCTTGCAACTCGGCAGTAAAGAGGGATGTAAGGAACATCTCAGATCTCCCAAACAATTTGTGCTCATCTGGTATAGTGTCATGTGCATCTTCCATTGTCATTGATTTATAGTTGCTCCTCTTCATGTGCGCAAGTGTGAGGGATCTCTTATGCCATATGTGCATTTTCATTTTGGAGAAATTGACAATCTGTACTTGACTGTGGGGTACTGCCAAGGTTGGTGTACTTATTACCACCAGGGAGAACACACCTCCCCAATTTGGAGGGAGCTGCATGTAAGCCCTTGCACCACAGGCACAAAAGTGGTCCATTAAAACAATGGTGCCTATTTTCATGGCTGGCACATCGAAAATGCATTTGCGCCCTTTGTTTTCCACTGCTTTCTCTAATGTGGCATTCTTCACAGGTATTATGAGTAGACGGTTTGCTTCATCCTCTACGCATGTGAGCAATTTTGCATATTCAGTTCCTTCTTTGAGGCATATATCATTTGCATTTTGCACCACTTCTATTAGTACTGTCAGGAGTGCTTGTGCTTTGCACCCCAGCATCCCTTCGACCCACCCTTCTGAGGTAAATACCTGTCCTTATATTAGTATTTAGGGTCTTTCCCAGCAACCAGGTATCTCGTTCCCTGCAGAATGTATGCACTGTAATAACAGATGGCACATTATTTTAACATCTCCTCTATTTGGGCCTCCTAATGTGTATTGTATCACCTTAGTTTGTCTTCCAGGAACATCCATCATAGCCTTTGGTTTTATGTGACTATCATCATAAGGAAACATCTTTTTTGTCATCCATCACAATGTGACCCATCTTCCTTGGAATTGCCCCCTATTCATGCACATTGGTAAGTGTGTTAGGCAGTGTGCCCTAGTGCAGGTATTTCTGTTGCTCCAAATGTCCTGGAAGTGCTCATGGTATAGGGAATGAGGAAACACACATAAAAGCTCTCATCAGTCTTTTCCCTCCCTACTTTGCTCATGTGCTGGAATCACACATTCTCAGTGACATGGGCACAATGAGTAATATATGTATTCAGGTGCGAAGAATCATCTAGCAGACTTCTATTTAGTCTCCTCATCTTTGTCTTTACTACAGGGAATTCTTCTGTTGGTATTTCATCTATCATTGTCATAGCACTTATGCTCATTTTCATTGGTCTAGCAGTGTTATAACTGATCATTTCTTTTCCTGCAATAATAATTATTATTTAAAGACTACAAAATGTCAAAAACATTGCTATTATCATTATTGGCAGGGTATCTACTTACTGCAAATTTCTACAAGTAAATTTTCTTCTAGGAGCTAAAAGAGAATATCTTATATTATTAAATATATGCATTCTTGTATCAGGAGAAGCATTTCTTTCATATCTTTAAAAACAAGTGTTCACAAGAAAATCATTGTCAATATTGAAAGATAATTCCATCAAAATGCTATGTAAGAATTTATATTCAGTAGTAATATGGTGATGCAAATGTTCCAGGCTCCTAGAAAGTGATAAGTGTTCATAAAAAGGGACAAGACCAAGTAAAATAAAATTGCCATAGGTAACAACTGTTATTTTCCTTTTACTATAGAAGTATCACGCTTTCTTTTAGATAAGCATTGTTGAAAGTATGTCAGACTGAATTGTCTGTGTGTTTATAGAAACACCTACAAAATTGAGTTAATTACAAGTTAGGCAGTATTCCGGCAGTAAATCTGCTGGAATATCGCCCAACGGAATTACCATAACTGCTACTCGATCACGCAGAATTACCATCGAATTATGAGTGGTGGTGGCAGAGTTAATCCACATTGGACTCTAAGGGCATTTTTTGGCGGAATTACCCCCAACAGAATGCTGGCATGATGCTGGAGGTAAATCTCCTACTCCAGGGCCATATTCATGATGTGGCAGAGTGGAGAAAGTGGTGGTTATTCCATTACTGACAATTTTTTCCTGGGCGCCATACTCATGATGAGCCCCAATATGTCTTTTTATTCTTCTTGCAGCTGATTGGACCTCTATATTGACCACCTTTGGACTCAATATGTCTACTTCACCTTCGTGCTCAATTTTGGCAGATAGGGGGTCTCTTCTGTGTAGTGTTTGTCATTTCAGGGATACAACCAAGCATGCCTTCCTTGAACTTTCACTGCAGACTTTGTAACTGGCTCCACTACGAAAAGTCTCTCGAAGTGGGGTTTGTGCCACTGTCGTGTGAAGTTCTTACACAGGACCTTGTCCCCTGGAAACATTACTAGTGGTTTCAGCAGAACACTTTGATCAGTTTTTTTCATTTACTTCATCAGTCATCATTGAACCCCCTGTGTATTTGTACCTGTCGAGACATACATTTAAGCGATTCCATCATAGCTGTCAAATAATCCTGCATTTCCTACCCTAACCCAATGGCAGCATTCTTTTCATCTGTTTGAGCTCAAGTGGGAGGAGCAAGTGGGCATATGTATTCAAGGTCCCATCACCAGCTCATGTGGAGTTAGATGAAGGTCAGAGCTGGGCTGATTGTGTAGTGGAAATAGGGCTAGAGGAACGAAATGCAGGTAACTAGTGGCTCTTTTATTAGTGGCTCTTTTAGTTTGGCAATTCGTTCCTTTAGGAGACAAATGAGGTACTAACCAATGCTGTCTGCTTGTGGTTGATAATCTGACAAGAATGTATGCTTTACACCCAACAAGATAGGTGCTCAAATGCCTCATTTACAAAGTCTGATCCATTGTCAGACCGGAGAACTTTGCACACTCAGCACCTTCGAAATTCATCACATACAAGGAACTTTACAGCACATGTGGCATCTGGATGAGTGCATAGACCTGCTTCAATCCATCAAGAAACGGGACATACAACCACTGGAATATACCTGTAGCCGTAACAAATTTGAGCATATCAAGATAGTCAATATGCAAATGCTGAAATTTGTCCAGTAGGATGGATTATTGCTCCTCTCACTGCTCACCGAGTATGCCCAGCAGTGAACTTCATGCATGTAAAACAGTTAACAATAGAATTTGCAACATTTTCTGACAACTGTGGGACAAATCATCCTCCAAAATCAGCACTGCAAGACACTCTGCTGATGTGTGTGCTGGGTAATTCAATTGGTTGAGTGCTACTGTAGGCAGCCCTAAAGGCATGACTGGTTTCCCAGTGCTGTCCTGCCTCCACATCACGTCCGTAAGGGATAATGAGCACCACATTCATTTCCATAACTCTTAATCTTCTGGTGGGATCCTCCCCTGTAATTCAGTATGTTGTGCTATGGGTAGTGCATTAAAACCATGCTTCATCACAATGTTGTGTGCAAAATATGTATATTTCTTTGTTGCAGTTGCAATATCAGATATTTCGGGAAAATATGTTGCTCATTTTGCTTCCCAAACAGTAGCCTTGTTGCCATGAGAAATCAAACCCGCACCTCTGTTGTGCACTGTGCACTTCACCACAGTGATGATCGATGAGAGTTGGAGTGCGTCTATGGGCCTGACCAATAGTGGTGCATGCTACACTGGTGTGCCATCTGCATGCAATAAATCACTCTTCTTCCAATGTGACAGTCCTGTATGTACTGTTGACGTCACATAGGCAGTGTCGGAAAACACTCTTACCACCTCTTCTTCTTGCACTTCAAGTGCCAAAATCAGCACTACCAATTCTTATGCTTGTGCTTAGAAATGCATGGGCAATCTCAATCTTGTCACTGTCTCAAAGCTCTCATTCCCCTTTGCCTTCACTACTGCTGGGCCACTCTGCCTTTTGCCTGACTCTAGTCTGGGTTGATGTCACATCAATAAAGAGAATTACCCCCTCCTAGGGTATTTTTCTTGACATGTGGTATTTCATTATGGTATTCAGTGTACATAGTGCAATCATGCATGTTATATCCTTCCTTTACTGGTTCTGATATATATTTGGCTGGATCTAGCACTCAGCACCTGGCAATTTTAATTGATGGGTTTGATATAATTACTTCTTAACCAGAGGCTCTCTGTGTAGTCAATGTGTTTTTGAGATTCTCAAGTATGGCAAATAGGGCATGCTCAACGTATAATCTAAATGTGCAGGCCATAGTTATACTGGCAGATTTCTCAATCACAAAGGCTACTGCCGCCAATACTTGCTCGCAGGGATAATGCCCTCTCATGACTCGATCTAAAATCCCCCTGTAGAATGCTAATGGTTTATGTCCCATGGTAGTCTTCTGTGCGAGGACAGCCATCATCACTACTCCATTTGAATGGGAGCACAAAAATGATTCTTCATTGTAATTGGAGATCCTGTACTAATTACTAGTTTCAATTCATCAGAGACATCTATCATCTCGCCTGTCCAGGGTACATCTCTTATCTTTCTGCACATCCTTCGGTTGTTTTAAAAGGGGCCTAACATATGTGCTGCAGTAAAAATACCATGCCCTGCAATAATTGCAAAGGCTTAGAAATTGCTGTTTCCCTTTACCATCTCTGGCTTGGGTGTCTTGATGATTGATTCCGCTATTTAAGGTGTCAACCTCCTTCCTTCTTTTGATATTGGCTGACTTACATATAGGACCTCTTCAAGGCAATGTTGCATTTTCTGTTTGTCAACTTTGTACCCTTTTTCAGCCAATAATGTCATCAGCTTTACAGAGTCTCTCCTGCACTCTTCCTCTGTGTTGTTGGACACTAACATGCCATCTGCATATTGTATTACTAGGCTGTCAAGTTGTAGATTTCTCACGCCCATCTACAGCACTTGGCTAAAGGTAAAGGGGGATTCACAGTACCTCTGGGGTAACCGAATATCGTTTGGTTCAATCCTGTGGTACGTGAACAAGATCAACTACTGTGATTCTTCATGGAAGGGGATGGAAAAGGAAGCATTCTTTAAATCGATCACTCTAAAATAGTAATATTTAGCTTTGGATGGGATGTTGCATAATATTGTGGCTGGGTTTGGAACTAATGGGAACTCTGCCTCAACAATTTTATTCAGGGGTTGTAAGTCCTGGATAAATCTCCCCAGCCCCCCTTGTTGATTTCTTTTACCAGATACACAGCCGTGTTTCACAGGGATTCTGAAGGTGCTAATATCACTGGTCGCACTAAAGTGGCAATAGTCTCATAGACACCTGCGTTAGCTGCTTTTGACATGGGATGATGTCTTACTTGTGGTAAAATTTCTCTGTGCTTCAATTTAATTTTGACTGCACCCACTCCTTTCAATAGACCAATGCCATATGGACTGCTGGTCCACAGTGTGCTTTCTACATATACCAAATATTCCTGGAGAAAGGACAGTCCTTTCTTTACTAGTGGCATTCTCTGAGCTAGCTCCTCATTTTCAATTTTTAACTGAGATGTAAGGCTCATATTTAGCATCACTTGTCATCTGAGTCATCATCTGTAAACAAGCTTTAATCTTTTAAGTCAGTCAACCAATGTCCTTCGTCTAGAGCTATCACTGTTCTCCAGTTGGCCCTTTCTCATCAACTCCATGTAAAATGACGCTGTCTTCACTCACTTTTGCTGCTTCTAACTCAGTTCCTAATATCTGTCTTTCCTCCACATCTGTGGGTACTTCTGGATTAAACAAAAATTCTGTTGGTATCGCAATAGTCTGTCCAGTATTCTTGGAAGCCATGCTAACAACAATATATGTACCCCGTAAAGGAATACTTTCAGGTTTAATGGCTCTCCTCTTTGTGCTTCCTGAACATTAAATGCTGTTATGAATTCTTGTGCATTCACATAATGAATCCCTGGGTTAGAACATATTATCCCCTGCTCAGTAAATGATATTGTCATGCTTAATTTATTCATCGAGTCTCTCCCTAATATGTTCACTGTTCTCTTGCAGGAAAGTAATAATGGTATAGACATGTCGTGTTCTGCTATAGTGATGGGTAAAGTGTCTGTAAAAGAAGCCAAAGTTGTCACCCCAGAAAATTCTTCTGCGTTCATGGCAATGCCTAACATTGGGAATCTTTGCTCTTTAACACAAGATAGAGTTTCCCCCGTATCTACCAGAAGGAAAATGTTTTAGCGCCCATGGTCACCTGACCCTCGATTCTTCTTGTGGGTCTGGTGTAATCGATAGGGTGGAATGCATCAAGTCTTTCTGTAGGATGTCCTTTTGTGGAGACTTATCCAATGGCCTCCCTCCCACTACTGTCACCCCCCTATTCTAGGTGTAAATGCCTGTGGCAATATGTTTGTGTTCCATGCTGTCACAGCATTCTGTTGTGCTAGTGCCTGTGTCTGCATTTGTGTTGCCTGTGTTTGCATCAGTGCTTGCTTTGTTTGGGGTGGTAGGTATCCCTTGTGGCGTCTTTTGTACAGATGGTGCTTGTGTCTGATACTGTGTATGATCTTGAGCATAATATTTAGGGTGCTCTGCACTATATGGTGGGGCAGAGGTGCAACAAAACCTACAATTTAGAGGGGCTAGCTAGTGATGAGAGGGGCCACTTCAGAAACTGGGCGGGGCAAACATGGAGCTCCTGCCCCCTCTGTTCTACCCCAAAGGTTGTCTGGCATGGGGCCCAAGTATCAAATGATACATTTTAAAGCATATTATACCAGTGAGAACGACAACATGATTGGATTTAAAGATAACCTACACATTGCTTTAGTAATTTGGATATCTTAAGCCCAAGTATCCAATCAGGCATCACCCTATAAGCAAATTTGACGAACCGGGTGACCAGGACGAAGTACAGTTTGCCAATGATCCAACTTCCACATGAGTTACAAACCATGCATTTATGTTCAATAGATCATTATATGCCAGTATAAACATTTTCACGCTGGCTGTGCCCATATATTTCCATTCTGGCTACACCAAAATAGGCCAATATACCAATATAAGAACATACTCATGTTTGCTTTGTGCATAATGCCAGTAATGTTACTATAAGAAAATATGTCCATCCAAGTAAAACATGTCAAGCCACAGGAAGAAATTACTAGACTGGCTGTACCAAAACGCCAGTCTAGTCACATATTACATATCATGTGTACGTTATTGGGAATGTCCACTAAAATGTTATTTAGCAAAATCCCCTTTTCTCCATCCATCCCGCTCTCCCCACAGCCCTCCACCTTTTACCCTCTAAACACTAGAATCACCTCCTCAGCCCAGCATTACACATAAGCGCTCACAATTACACCTTCACTCAAACATCCCATTTATCATACACTCGCTCATTCACATGCACACCCAGCTCCCCCAAACATCACCCACTAATTTACATACACTCACTCATTCACACATACATTACATACACACTCCTTGCACACATGCATACATACATAATGAGGAAACATGCAACACCCTTTAACACTGCCAGTTCAGAAAAGGCTTCCCTCGCTTCTCTGCCAACAATAAGCATGTGCACACATCCACCCCTCCCCTCGGGTGTGAAAGAATACATTACCTTGTTATGTATTTGCAGAGATGGAAGCCTTTCCTGAAACTAGCATCTTTACGGGGTCATCAGGAGTTTGGCGGTAACCCTTAAATGCGGCGGTAACAATATTACCGCCGCATTTAAGGGTCTGCCAAATCATGTGTTTGGCAGACCCTTATTTTATTTGTCATCATTGCGCTCATGTCTGACGAATCTGGGAATTGCTCTCCATACGTCAGCTCAGCAATTATTAAAAGGTATTCTGTCATGGTTAGTTTTTGTGGTGTCACCCCAGGATATCCCGCTCGCTTTAAACTGTTGTTTGATTGCTCCAATAGTATGGCGGCAAGCAGGCTTTTTTTGTCATCTACTGCTAAAGTCATCCCAGCTGTAATTCCTTCTAATACGTAGATCCACTTACCAGCCCCTTATGTAAGTGATAGCAATTTACTAATTCAATTATTTTTGTCCATTTGTGGCCACGGGATGTATTGCGGTAGTCCTCCCCCTTTCTTCAACAAGGGGAATTGTTGAACCCAGCCCCTATCCAAGTGCATCCTTTGTCTTTGTCACTGCATCTGTCATACTAATTATGTTCCGCCCTAGTAATGTATCAGCCTATTGACATACAGCATTCTCTCTTATAAACTGCTTGATCACATTGACTTCCTAACTTGTTCTTCCAAATCTAACCATGCTATCTCGTTCCCAACCCCATGCTTGTAGAAGGAGCTTGCGGGGCCTCCTCCTCTCTGCTTTCCCCTTCCTCTTCATCTTCTTACATAGTCTCATCACTGTCATCACCTTCATCTTCTCTGTCTTCAAAATCTAGTCTCCCAAGAGGACTCGTCCTATACGTTTCACTCTTCACCTCTTCCAATATATATCTTTCACATCCCTCCTGCTCCTGTACAAATGACCAAACCTCCTTTGAATAGCGCCTTCCTCCCTTTCATCTGGATGAGTGTGCTTTTTAAGAATCTCATCACTTCCTTGCAACGTCTCTCTAAGCTCTTCTCTTTTTATCTCTGTTCTTGTTTCCTGTCTCTTTCTCTGTCTGGGAGCGTGCACCCCCTAATAATATCATCAACTTATTTTCATCGTCTTTCCCTACTTCTTTTAGCATCATGTTGTCTCTCCCTTACCCTTTCTTCCTCTCTTTTTCTTTCTCGTTCCCCTCCTCACTTCTTCTTTTCTCATTCTTCCTTTCTTCTTCTCATTTCTTCTCCCTTTTTCTCTCTACCTCTTGCTTCTCTTCGATCTTAATTCCTTCTTTCTCTCTCTCCTCTCTTTTCTCTTCTTCCTGCTCTTGTCTTTCTCTAATATCCTTTTCTCTTTCTATAAAAATGTTGATACAAGTTGAGCATTATATGTCCTCCTTCCAATTCATTCTGCACAATTGCCGTCTCATCCCTGTTGCCCTGCCTGCCTCTTTCTCTTTGGACCTTCTACTCTGCCTCCATCAGTTTTGCTTATAAGTCGTGGTGCTCATAATTTTCCATGTGGATGGACACCGGTCTTTACTTACTTATTTTTTGCCCACTTATGATGTCTTCACTACTGTATGAGGGGGGGAATCATATGTGGGATCGCAAAGGGTATATAATCCCAGGGTTTACGAAGATGGATTACTACTTTGGGGACGTCGAGAAGGAGATGTGGTGCTATGCCTTCTTCATCATGCTGATTAAGCATCCATTCTTTCACGGGTCACCTACCTCTACCCTACACATTTTCCCTAGTTCCAGAATGTCTGCTTGATTCTGTAACTACCTTCTTGTGGCCAGGGTATAAACATTTTGCCTGCCATGTCCTTCACCCACTGTGTGTTGCATTTAATAATTTTTCCCTTATACCCAGGTACTGCTTTACACAGGTGGATAACGGGAGTGTCTCCCATGATAATATGTCACAGCGTAACTTACCAATACTTACCACATTTTTTATTTCAATTCTCACTCACCCTCTTTTACCTCCCTTTCACACCCTTTCCCAAAAATACTTCTTTTGCACTTATACTTCTGCGTCTCTCTCTGAGACTATGCCTCTTGCATCACCCAATGTTTCAGAGCAGCACCACAAACGCCACTCACGCACCAAACAGCCCCACCTTGCTGTTCCCTCCAAATCTTCTGAGTGACACCATAACTGCCCCCATTCCGGACGACACTCCTTGGTCCACACCACAAATTCATGTGCTCTGCAATATAAACCAATATACACAAAAGTCAACTTTGAAAAAGCCTATGCTACCTTACAACATTAGGCTGGCACTAGCAATTACTACACAAATAAATACACTATGAACATTTTCCCAACTACTGGTGAGGCAGTTGTCTCTTCTTCTTATTACCCTGTAATGAGGTATACCATGTGATCTTCCCTGACCCTTTTCAGAAACTATTTTCTTTTTCATTTATCTCTTTATTTCATCAAAATCATCCCTCAATAAACAAAACATCCCCTCCCCCTGTTTTGCCCGGCCTATGTCATACTTACATCTGTGGATCTGTTGAAAGTCTTCAGTGTCAAGTTCCCCCTAACAGCCAGCTTCCGTCCGCGGGGCGCCCTGCGGGGTGCCCTGCGATGATCGGACAAGACTTTCTCCAAAGGGGCTTCTGTCGAGCTCTCTCTGTTACACATAATCCTGTTCTCCACAGGCCACCTCCATAGTCTTTGGGCCACTGTAGGGACCCAGTGAAAATCTGATGATTCCTAGAAAACCACTACATTTGCTACCATCTGTTAAGATGGCCTAGGACGTACCAAATTACACAGAGGTTCTAAAGCCAGTCCAAAGCAGATTGTCATGACCACCGGGTTTCCCCTCACAAAACCTACTAAACTGTCTTGGCGAACTGCATATAGATCCTGGGCTCTGGGAAGGTAGAACCTTGGCTATGTAGTTTTGACACTTCCTTATCCTGCAAACATGGCCCCCGGTGAAATTCCTGGTATGGGGGCTGTGCAGTCTAGTTGTTGTCACGCCTTCAGTATTTAAGCCCCTCCCCCTTAGCGTTCCGCGCTTCGCGTCTGTTTGTTTACAGAGGACGCTTACCGCGGATCCTGTCAAGATTCTCCTCAGAACCCCGTTCTTTCATAGTTCCTGTTCCCTGCTTCCGATATTCCTAGCGTTCTTCCCTTGCCCCTTACGCTCGTTGCCTTTGGTGTTCGTTACACGTTTGGGGGCTAATCTTTCTAATTGAAGTAAGTTAGCGTCAACGCTCAGCTGTGCTCGCGCCTTCCACCAGTATCTTTTCTGGTATGTTTATTGTCGTGGAAAGTGCGCATTGCGCTTGGACAGTTCCAGTCAGGTGTCGAGTGTCGGGGCTCCGGCACTCGAAACGTGTGTGAGGAGTCTGTCACTAGTGACACGCAAACGCTTGCCTCAGGTTTTCCTGTTGCTATGTTTTCTCTGTGAAGTACCTTAACTTGTGCCTCTTTATTGAACTCGCAATAGTAAAATAATTCTCTCCGTTCATTTAGTCATTGTTTATAATTGGACAACGTCATTTAGGATATTCTGTTCCATATTGAAACCCTGTTACAGTGCTCCTCAGGTTTTATTGTCATTAGCGCTCATTTACCTCAGGGTCCTGTTACTATCCAGTCCAAGGGTTTGGGAGTCACTCCAGTGTGATAGGTGGTATAATACTGTGGCTATTTGGTTCCTTCCCGTGCCCTTTGCCTTCCCTCCAATCACCCTTCTGCAGTACCATCCTAATAGCCACCCCTTCCATCTTCAGGACAAGCGCCCCTGTGCAGAAGCAGGATGGATAGCCCACAACATACTAATTAAAGGTAAGAGTAGAGAGATTGAAAAGGAAGAGATAGAAAAGGAAGATAGATTGGGAGATTAGTTAGTGCAAGTTACCTTTGGGAAGATTACATTTATCTATGTTCTTGTATTTCCTCATAGATTTCTAGTCTATTGGAGCTAAGGTTTTTGAGAAATAAAACTAAGAGTTAGAACAACGTACTCAGAGAAGAAAGTTACATTCCAAGAGTGGTGTCCCCGCAGAGTCAGGTAAGCGTTACACAGATCCAATAACGGAAATCGACAAGTGCAAGGAACAACCCACCTTGATTAACATCAAAATTAAACAGCAACAGCCTACATGCATAAAATTCTTGCCGCTCTTGACATGCTTATCAAAAACAATGGTTTATATATTCAAAACATCTGCAATATATAATTTGCTGGCACCTGACTTCATGGACGGCATAATATTGGACATGTTCATTGGTTAGCTTCAAACTAACCAACCTTGGACAACTGACCACCAAGATATGCGCCAGACAAGAATACGGGGAAAGAGGTCCATTGACTGTTTTCCTTTCAATTAAAGAAGATACCATTCATCATTTCTAAGCCATGAGCCATGTTGACCTCTTTGTATTTGGCCTTCTGCCGCGTCTCCTGCTTGGGGATATGTATAAGAAGTAAGGCAGGTGTCCTATCTGTGTTCATGCCAATGAATAGACAGTGCTCTTTAATTATCGGTCACCAGTGATGGGACCGAATTAGGAATGATTTAACCCTTCATTCATTGGGAATTTAGCTAATATTGATGCAAGTGTTGTGTATTTTCTTGCCACTGGGTATTCTCTTGATTTATTCTTCATGAAGTATTTTGCTTATAGTTGTCCTGCACCTGGCTTACAAATACTGGTTTTATTCTTATAAAACCTTAATTAGTCTGTGAGTATCCTTTTTGCATCCTGGGATCTACTGTTATTATAAAATGTATAACGCGTGGACTAAGACCCGAAGGCATCTAGGCGCTGCTATCTCGTGCCTTCATTGCAAATGTTCTGACCCTCCCTTAATTTGCTGCAACACCGGCTTTGGCTGCCAGCTCCTGCCTGGGCTCTGCACGGATCTGAATTTCTGTGGTTTCAGTATTCTGTGTTCTCTCGAAGCCTTGATGCATTTGTCTCTCTGAAAGACTGCTGTAGCTTTCATTTTTAGAAAAGATGGTTGCCCATTTCTGTTGCATTTCCATGTTAGGGAGTTATATTTGTGTTGTTCCTGTTACATTCAGCTTATACATTATGTGTGTATTCTTGATGTGTTATGGATGCTATGTTAACATTCTTCATGTATACATGCATATGTTACCTAGTGTTTGCGTTCTTCGTGTTCAGTGCATTTTTGCTTTGTGTCTAAGGCATGCACATGTATTGTCACATCATTAGATTGGTTACTCAACTTAGAACGTGGGCATCTCCTGCAGTACATGCCTGGTACAAGGGTGGCATGGTTGTCTTAATGGGTAATGTTTGTCACCTTTATGACATTGGGCTGGGGAAGGGGCAGAAGATATGTATGACATATTCATCTGCCTGCCAACAAGGGGATTGGGAAAGACATGACAGACTTCCTCTTCATCACAGCTGTAAGAAATGTCTACATTGAAATGGCTCCTTCTATTTGTCGATGTTCAGGTGAGGAAGCAGGAAGGAATAGCTCAAATATTAATTTGGCCTCCTGGTAAAGTGAAAATGCTGGCAGTGAAAAGATCAGGCTTGGAAAACCAACAAGTGTCCTTTTCGTTTGGGCAGCAATGAGAAAAGTGAGTGCACATAATGAGTAGGTAAGGGCATAGTATGTAGGATTTACAAGACCACTGCATCCCATAGTCACCATTCCAGATAGTGTGCAACAGCTGGTAGTGAATTGAACAGGTTTGAGAAACCAACGAGAGCCCTACTCGTGAGTGGGGAGAAAAGAAATCTGAATTCAAAGACCTCCTGACATTAGATGTTGCAGAAGTGAAGATGCAGAGGGGAGGGTCCCAAAGACCAAGTCCTCTGCCATCTCATGGCTATCCTTCTGCTTGGTATATAAGAATGGGATCAGTACAAAAGGCAGTGTCCAGAGTTAGCACTGCATTTGATGGGATTGTACATTATTTAGGAGGACTACGTTTTACGTACTGTGTCAAATAGAATCTGCTAAAAAAACTATTGTTTGTATATGGGAGTGCACAAACATTTTAACATCTAGTCTGTTTTGAAGGGCACCCTGTGCCAAACTTTACAAAGTTACATATTTAAAGTGGTCTTTAACCTAACAAGGCCGTATTTTGGTTTTATTCTTGTAAACACATGCCAGTGTTATTTTTTCAATAAACATATTCCAATGGAATGATAAATACTCACTTCTGTGCAGGGGAGTAACCAGCATTTCAAGAGTGGGCGGTGGAGGGACAAGCCACGAAAAAAGTCTTTCTACTTCCCCCCCCAAATACACCTCAGAAAATGAATGCTAAACTGACACACAATCGTTGCATCCCCCATACGATGACATGACTCCATACCCTCTCCCTGCAATATTTGGACAAGAGTGGAACATGGATCTGTGTGCTCCTGCTCTGCATCTGGCTCTGGACTGGATCTGGCTCTGGCCCTTATTGGGCCTGCAGTCGAGTCAATGACCTGGAGTGGTACACAGAGCTTGTTCCTGCTATACCCCCTGTTGGGCATCGAGGGTGCAGGGAAGGAGTGTACGGCCACACTGCGGTCTGTGTCCTGCTCCAGACCACTGCTCTTCAGGCATCCAGGCCAAACAGAAGCACATGGCAACACTGCTGTCCCACGCAGGATGCTCAGAAAAAAGCTATGCTGCAGTAAAAAGGGGCTAGGCTGGCTGCCCCCAAATGCCAGTCTAGCCAAATAATAGCATATACCATTCATGTAAACCTCCATATGGGTTGCATATGGATTGCATTGCACCAGCAGAAGTGATTTCACAGAAAGGACATTGCAAGGAGCATCATCAGTTTTTTTATACTTTGTGAAACCATGGAGGTGACTTTAGAATAAGTTGTCATAAGTAAGTCAAGTGGCAAATAACTTTCTGGTGCAAAATACATAATTTGGAATATTATTATATATGTAATAATAAAAGTATATGCTACCAAGTCAATCACTTAACAGCTGCAGATAAGACACAGTGGGCCTCATTATAACTCAGGCGGTAAACCCGCCGCCACCGTTGTTTCCGGACCGCCTGATCCCGAATCCTGCAGGCGGGAGGTGATGTTCCCGCCAGGTCTGACCTGGTGGGTTTAACACCGCCCGCCTGCAGGCGGCCGAGGAAACACTGGCAGCATTACGAGATGCTGCCGGTGTTTCCATGATCCCCATTCCCATCGAGTCCCATAGGACTCGATGGGAATGGGGATTAACACCATTCCGCCTCCGTGATTCCCGGAAAACCGGAGTTGTAATGCCCCGGTTATTCCGGGAATCACGGAGGCGGAATAGTAATACGAGTCTGGCGGTAACCAGGTGGTTTTACCACCGCGGTTACCGCCGGACTCGTAATGAGGCCCAGTGTGATTGAATGATGTGCCCAGGATCACACACTTTGGTTAAATGGTGAAACTGGGATGTGGACAATTCAAGCAACTGAACACATCTTCACAGGTTTAGTTTATACAGATATTTATTAAGGTTTTGCTTTGCATTTGATGTCCTTAAATAATACTTTATAGCAATGCGTTGGAAGCAAACCACAATACATAATAAACTAGCCTTTCATAATAAACTAACTTTACACTATATGCAGTTGAACAATAATAGTATGGCTTTATTTTTATTCTCTCTATCCTGCATGCCAAATCACAATAACATCAGTCAGATTAATATGAGCCTAACAAATCCCCCCTGGGTTTTAAAGCTATTCAGCCTCATTAAATCTTGCTTGTATCCTGGCAGTAAATCCCTCAGGATACCAGCAAATGGAATTACCACTACTGTGACTTGGTTCAGTGGTATTACCGCCAGATTACAAGTGCCGCAATGCAATGTTAGTCCCCATTTAATGGAGTCCCATAAGACTCCATGGGGGACTTTTCCGGTATTACCGGTGCCAGTATTACCAGCGCCTGTAATACCAGCGATTTTTCCCAGTGGAGTGGGAAATTTACCTTCAGCTCTTAGTTGGAGGTAATTTCCCCAGCCCACTGGCAAACTTGTAGTTGGCCGGTGCAGAAACGTGCTGGTATACGTTGATACTGCCACGTTCATTCCTCACCGACCAACTTGGTATGAGGCCCTAATAGTCATTGGGCATCATTACGAGGTTGGAGGTAGCCTTGCCAGTGAAACCGGCTAGGCTACCTCCAAACTCGTGAAAAAATCCAGCACCTGGCAATGAGGAATTGCCGGGGTATGCTGACTTTGCCAGACCCAGTAATTCCTCCATTGCTTGGTGCCGGTGCCCTTCAGTCCCCATTCCCATTTGAGCCCCATAATGCTCAATGGGAATGGGGACATTGGATGGCGTTGCCGGTGCATCCGACTTGCTGTGCTCCCGGGTGCTGTTCTGCCTGCATGGTCATACCTGGAGAGCTGACAGTCACCAGGGAGCACAGCTCATAGTATGGCAGTATGGTATCAACAGTGCCGGTAGGGCTACGGGCACCATTGTCAGCATACCACCATACTTGTAATGAGGACCATTATTTCATAAAACATGCATCATTATACAACCTTCACACCTCTTAACAACCCTGTTCGCATTTATTAAGGGACAAAGTACTCTGCTAATAGTACGCCTCCCTCCCATCAGTCCCTAATGGCTCGTATTGTGATGCTCTGTTGACACAGAGCAACGTGTCAGACACCTGGGTGACCCGCTTTGCTGCCTGGAGCTCGACCTGTCACTTGAATGGGGAAGGTGTCCTGCCAGGGCAATGAGGGTGCTGAGCAGGAACAATGTATTCCTGCTTGGCACCCTCATTGTCCTGGTATGGCTCTTAGAAGAGCCACTAGTGGGGCAAGCAGCCCACCCTCTGATCTGTGCATCACTGCCTCTGTGTCTTTCATGGAGTTTGCATTTTACTGGTTCCATTGATTAGAAAATCAAATGTTTGTGTGAAACATGGCTGTTCTATTTAAGCATGTTTAAGTCTTCAAGTCTCTGTATGTGCATAGCAAGGCTACCTACATTCTCAAATAATTTGGGGTAAATGCTCAAGCATTCAACCAAACAGCATATCCATAAAACGTATGTCAATTCCATCGTACTTATTACGGAATGCATTCGATCTGTGTACACATTAATACTTATATCCTCCATGATCAAGCTTGCCATCTAGCTAAAGTTGTCAATGACACAATAATTGATCCTCTCCCATACTCATTACAGGTTCTGCCCTATTCTCTTGTGTTTAACCACACTCAACTACAAAATGTTTTGGTTATCCCTGCTACCTGGAAGAGTCTATAGCTGGTGACAGTGTTTTTGGCTGATTAACAATGATTGACGTATTTGCCTGTGGTTTTAATATTTTTCCTGAGAAATATAGGGGGTCATTCCAAGTTTCCCAGTATCTCACCAGTAATTCTGGTGGGATACCAGCAAACTGACCTACCGTCCCCCCCCCTTAATATCCTGCTATTACTGGGATATTACAGGCGGCGGAAAGGGTGGTAATTCCCCATTCCATGGAATCCTATAGGACTCCCTGGAAGGGATTGCCAGTATTTTCTGCACTGGAAAGACCGGTGCCGGAAATACCAGCTATTTTTTGCCAGTGTCGGCCGATTTACCTCCACCTCTTTGCTGGAGGTAAATCTGTGAACCCCCATGGCCAACCTGTAGTTTGCCCGTCTGGGACAATTGCCATGCTAGCAATTTTACCAGACCGGAAAACTTGTAATAAGGGCCATAACGCTCTTAAATATAAAACGCTGCAAAGGGAAATAAGACACAACAGTGTTGTTAACTTCAAAGGCAGTTGTTTCAAAAACAGGTATTTGCTTTCTGGCCATTCCCATAAAATCTTTAATCAATGAATTCATATTGTATTAGCGTGTATTACCAGAGACAGTCTCTAAGCGTGGGACCAGGATACGAACTTGTGTTGCTCTGTGTTGTCTTGCTTCCAAGACAAATATGTTGCACCTGAGCTGTCATCCCAGACTCTTCACAATTCAGTTAATATTCCACAATCAATTCTAAAGTGATTTTAGGGGTCTTTGTAACCTGAAATTCGTATGATTCAACATTGAACCATGTCTTACCATAGCTATGGATCTGCACCCCTTCAAAGTGTGGTCATTCAAAGTTGTAACACACGGCCTACCAATAATAGGTATGACCGATGTCAGACGTGCTCAAGGGATCCTAATCGTTCTTCAAGTTAAAACATACCAATGTGCTCCATGCCTTCTACAACTTTTGCCAGTTCCAATGACTTGAGGATACTGTAACACATTTCGAATTCTTGACCTAAAAGTCTAGGACATTACATTTCACTACTAGTTCCCCTTCCTAATCGAGCAACTGTTCTGGAACAAAGGGATAAGGATTCAGCATGCTGTTACCAAATCCAACTGAGAAGGAAACCATGTTTGGGATCTGCAACATAAATTGACTAAGATTCGATAAACTTGGCTCATTCGGATCTTTAATAATTCTGTTACTTTTAGGGAGAAAGGACAAAACGTATGTACTCCCTTATGTGGTCAATTCAGGAGGAAAGCATATTTGGCCTATGCCTCTGGATCCGGTCTCAAACCTGACTGGTCAAACATGAAGCAAACGGATCAATCTCAAAAGAACCACATTTGAAACTTAGTTCAGCATCCATTACGTTATTTCTTGAGATATGCTCTGCAACCTTGTTCATCTGAAAAGGGTGTTGCAATCAAATTATCCACATTTTTTTTTTAAATGAATCAATTTCTTGCATCTCGTTTCTCTCATATAATTGTTATAGTGCTCTTCTGACACAACCCTCCCTCCCACTAAGAACCGGAGGCCGTTCATGTGTAATTCCTCCAGCAACTTGACCATCAATGTAAATACCTTATCCAATGTTACTTGCATCTGATTCCAATGTCATTCAAAATTAGACAGCGTACATTTTCAAACTATTCCATGCCTCCATGTTCTGTGTCGTTGTACCAGTTCCTCTATGTCTTTTTGGGTCAAACCATTCCCAAAGCTGTACCAAAGTCCTCTGCACGGTGGAAACCGTCTGACCTATAAAGAGCTTGGTATTGTAGCAAGACGTTGGCAGTCACCTGGATCAAAACAAACAGCCACATCTCCTTAATAAATAAAGGGAAGAGGAAATACAGTGTAATGTTTGCATGACACAAAACCAAAAGTTAGGAGTGCCTTTGGGTTTTCCATGATGAGCATGTCCTTGTTCACCCCATACCCTAAGGAAGTAACAATCTATTTGTTATTGAAGTCTGACTTTTCAAATCTTGACTACTCTCAGGCATTATTAACTGCAACTTAAAGATACAAGGGTGTTGGTACCTTGGAAAGACCCTGAGGTGCTGTGATTAGACCTAAGGGGAGATGTGTGAATTGCCATTACTTTTCTTTCCAGCCAAATGGCAGGAACCTTTAGAGGGACCAAGAGCTTGCAATAGAAAAATCATTTAGATCTAACCTCACAAACCAATCTCTTTGTTGAAGAATATTCCTCAATAAATTAAAATCTGGTATTAGCACATGGAGATTGCTGTTGACCTCCTCTCTGCCAATCAGAATGCTTAGAGTGCAGCCAACAACAACTGGTGTTAACTGCATTCTGAACATTCTGACTTCAAAAGTAGCCAGGGAAACAACCATGCAATTGCCAGGCAAGATGCCTTTCAACAGGACACAACCTCCCCATGAGGACCTGCTTTTCTCACTACAACATCCTATTTAGCACACCAAAGTGAAAGCTAAAACATAGTATACTTTCAGTTTCTGTGTCATATGTCTTTCATTTGGTGATGATCCATTGTTTTCTTATAATATGCAGATTTGATTTGGTTAAGAAACGCCATAAGGATAACATTAGTGTTCAGCCTTCTTATGGGGAAGGAAGATGGTGCTGTGATTTAGGAAGTTAAAGAAAAGCAACACTTTCTAAGAGCATAGTCATCCCACAACACAGTCAATGAAAAAGGTTGCAGAATCAGTTATCTTTCCTCAGTAGGTGGTCTGTGGCCCTAGAAAAGGTGGCAAAGAGATGATTTTTCAGGTGTGCACAACAAACAACTAAACTCAGTGGAGCCAAAAGCAGACACTTTTCTCATGACGGAGGAAGAAGTTTCCAAAGGCAGCAAGACAGGTCTCTCTTAAAAGCATAAATGTAAAGAGCATTGTGACTGTTGGCCAATGCAAATTCTTCTCTGTTAACAAAATATGGATGATGGTATATGATCAAAATAGATAGTAAGCTGAATTGGAAAAAACAAAACAAGGAAGGAGGACAAGAAACAAGGGACCTCCTGGGTTTAGCGGACGGTTAGTGAGGAGAGTGGAAAAAATATATTATTGCATTAACTGGCCTAAAATACACAAATCCACTTGAGGCCTATATTTGGGAGAGATGCTTTGCCATTGCCAGGGATATGGGGCAACCAGCCAGTAACCATTCTCATTTACAAGCATTCAGGGGCAGAGCTGACTATAGGTCAAACTGGACTTTCACCAAAGCAGGAACAGCATATACAACTAACCAGGCAGTGAATGAGTATGGATTGATTTGATTAGGCGTGTGAGGAGCTGTACAAAAGGTCTGGTATTTGTTTATTTCGGTATGTATAAAGATGCAGGCCAAAAGTGTGTCCTTGTGCTTTCGAATATCACACTGAATAAATTGACTTAATCGCCTTAATCATACACTTGACAGTAGTCACATTATCATTTTCACACCCACGGAGCTCTTTCATAGAGGTCAAATTAGCCAATAGCTTCAACCTTTCAAAAGCTTTGAGGTCCTCATGAGGATTATTCATGGGGGTATTTCTGTGCCTTGCACCGCCATACAAGGCATTATTTCTCAAATTGAAGTCGAAAACAATACATTAATAGGTGTTATCAAAAATAATACTAAAATAACATGTCAGTGGTCATCTTTATTCTGCCCCTTTATTTTTTGTAGTAAGGATATAAGGTTTGTTCAAGGGACTAATTATGCAGAGTCAATGCTAGCACTGGACAATGCTCATCTCTGCAAATCCTCAGTAAACAATGGAGACCCCGTTTAACCACTGTGTTGTGTTTTTTCTTATTGGTACTTTGGTTGAATGCTGAAGCGTGGTACAATGTGTGCTACTCCATCCCTGTAGATTTCAGCAATGCTGTCTCAGTCGAGTCAGGCCAATTGATGACCAGCAGGTGCGCGTAATTAATTGTGCTGGGGCAATAAGATCCGGGTCAAGCAATGTGCTATGAACCTCTATTTCTAAATGGCTTCCGTTGAAATACAGTGACCTTCTCATTGCCAGTCATCTACCATATTGATGAGATTAGTGGGTAATTAAAAACTCAGCCAAGCCAAGCAGAGGAGACGACTCAAT
Source organism: Ambystoma mexicanum (assembly GCF_040938575.1). Taxonomy (NCBI): domain Eukaryota; kingdom Metazoa; phylum Chordata; class Amphibia; order Caudata; family Ambystomatidae; genus Ambystoma; species Ambystoma mexicanum. Next base: position 143,260,753 of record NC_090924.1, read on the forward strand.
TAGCAGAATGTCACTGAATTTAATTTACTTTGCTTATCCTGGATTCATCCCCTAATGAATTAAGAGAAGAACAGGGCACCTTCACAGGGCGATCCATGGGCTTAAATGCTTAAGCGCATCCTAATCCCTCTGTGTTTCAGGGTTAGGTTGGCAAGAAGTGTGCAGCTATTGCTAATCACACCTCCACTTTTCACTGACACACAGGCCTCGAATCTAAGCAAAGCACTTGGGACTGGGTTTACATTTGCTTCACCATCAGAGGAATGTGATATGCATAATCAGGTCTTTTAAAGTCAAAAAGTACAATTGCAAATCAACAACTCAAATGTTGAGAGATGCCGCCACTAAACGCCATCAAAGTGCAATGCCCCCAAATAAAAAATAATACACTTTATTGACAATTTTGAACATGGGGCTTATGGAAATAATTTGATGTATTGTTGTTTTGTCTAAAATTAAACACAATTCTACATATGGCACGTTAAGACATTTTATTTAAAATGTACAAACACATCGGCAGTGTTTATCTCCTACATTTAACAGTGTTGGAGCTCACCCTACAGTGGTCTCTGCCGTGCTTGGGGTGATTAGTATTGCTAAAATAACCTATACACCTTTCATATGTATAATCTGGATAGCTGCTGTCACTGGTTTAATGAGGCTCTGTCCCCACCACTCCAATTAACAAGCATAAAAGTGATTGTGCTTTTCCTCTCACCATCTAATAAACAATAATTAGAAATGCACATATGCGACAGTTTATATTCCTTTCAACGCAAGGTTTTAATTGTTGTGTCAATGCAGCATTTTGAGTAAATCGCAGCCAACTTTTAGCCAACACGTGTGGCAGGGGGCGACAAGCCCATTCGCGCACAGGTCGCTGTGCCGGAACAAAGAGACAGAGCCAGGGAGCTCTTGTAACTACATCTATATTTATTCAGTAACTGGCACGTACAAACTTTACCCCACCCTCCCACATCACTTCCCGCCTCCCTGATAAGCCGGCATTACTGTGTCAACGTGACATCCCTCTCCAATTTAAACATTACCCAACAGGGGTGTTAAGCAACATGAGCAGGGTCCACTAGCCCATTTCTTCAATGAGACGGCAAGGTTTGGTCCTGGCTCTCTGGGGCCTGGAGCTAGAGCATTCAGCAGAGCCTCTGGTCTCGGGTCTCTCGCCGGGGTCATCCAGACCCGAGGCATCTGAGTCCGCATGGTCTCCTTGATAGGAGTCATCAGACATCGGGGGTCATTACGAGTTTGGAGGTAGCCATGGTGCTATTAGCGCCATGGCTGCCTCCAAACTCGTGTCCGGGTCCGGATTCCTTGAATGGGGACTTACCGGGTCATTCCAACCTTGGAGGACCCGGTAAGTCCCCATTCAAAATGCCCATCCCCATTCCCATTCGAGCCCCCATAGGGCTCAATGGGAATGGGCAGGGAGCTTATAACGGGCCCGTTATTAGATCCCTGGTTCTTTAGCTGCTCCCGCTAAGGGACCTCGTAATGCGGCGGTAAGGGGTTAACGGCACCGGCATCCTTACTGGTGCTGTTAACCCCTTACCGCCGCCCTCGAAATGACCCCCATATTGTCGGCTGGTATCAAATTCTACCACTCAGCGTCCTTGATCCTGAGAGGGGAATCTTCTTCAAATGAGACGAACTATGGGTGGTTTGTCTATTGTCCCCTTGAGCTGTGATCATGGAGCTGTTCTTTCCCGTGATGATGAGGGATTCCTCTTGAAAATCTGCTGTGTGCTTGTGCGTCTGAGGTTGTCTTAAAGCTACAATGTCTCCTACTTCCAGTTGTGGGTCTCAAGCTTTCCTCTGAACTTCGGCATAGTCTTTCATGCGGCTCTTGGCAGCTTGTTCTCGTTCCCTCATCTCGTCATCCGGTGTCTATTGATTTTCCTGGGGACCGGTCTGTGGCAGCCTGGTCCTGATATCTTTCTCAAACATGACTTCTGCCGGACTCTTCCCAGTGAAGCTGTGTGGCATACTCCTCTAGTCCCTTAGTAGCTGGTGAAGTACTTGTTCATAGGGTTGTCTGGTGAGCTTAGCCACTTGCAGTGCCCTCTTCAGGTTGGCCATAAAACGTTCAATCATGCCCTTGGCCTGCGGCTAGAGTGGCATGATTTTGTGATGGTGAAACCCCATGCAATCTATAAAATTCGCAAACTATTGTCTATTGAACGGAGGACCATTGTCTATCTTCACTTTCCTAGGGAAGCCATAGGCCGGGTAAGATGCGGTCCATTACTGGGATGGTGTGGTGGGCCGCTGTCGATGATATGATATGGGCTTCCGGGTATCTGGAATATTCATCCATAACGGCCAACACATTTCTCCCCCCTTTGATAGGTCCAAAGAAATCAGTTGCAACTGCGTCCCAAATACCCTCTGGTAACTCAGACATTCTCAGTGGTTCTCGATGTCGGTTGGGCGCAATAAGGCAACATGTGGCGCACTGCTTCATGAGTTCTTCCACCAAGGCGTCTAGGTGTGGTAACCACACCTTTTGGCGCAACATGTCCTTCATGGAGCCTACACCCTGGTGTCCTCCATGTGCCAACTCTACCACCTTTTGTCCAAGAGAGGCCAGAATCACCATTTTGTGACCCTTCAGCAGCAGATTGTCCTCCGAGAGAACTAGCTCCTACTTCACCTATAACAGTCTCTCCACCCCCTGTCTTATTGCTTCCATGGCAAGGCAACCCCTTTCTTTGTTTCTCCTCCATTGGCCTGAGCAAAGCCCTTCGCACACTATCTGGTAGGCGTGATCTGCTTCCCTCTCCTGGGCTATAAGTGCTGGTTCAATATCCTTGGGTATCGCTTGTTAGATCAGGTACCTGAGGTATCGGTCTGCCACTGACAGTTCAGGGGCGCAGCTGCTCCTGGGATGTCTGGATGAGAAGTCTGCTGTATTTTCTTCTTTTCCTGGCCTGTGCACTATTTCGAAAGAGTAGTCTTGTAGCTGGAGTCCCCACCAGAGCGATGCAGGGCGGCATCTTGGCTTGGGGATTGCAATAGAGGAATAACAGAGCCTGGTGGTCGGTCACTACCTTGAATGGTTTGTCGTATAGAAAGAGATTAATGTGTTGACATGCCCAAACCACTGCAAGGCATTCATTTTCCGATTGGAAATAGGCCTGTTCTATGTCTGACAAGTGTCTGCTTGCGTGTGCAATGATGTAGGTTTGTGTCAGATCCAAAGGGTCTATTTGGGCCAAAATGGCACCCAACCCTACGGGACTTGTTTCGACATTTAGCTCCGTTTTGCGGTCTGACTCGTAATAGGACATGTTCTCAGCTCATGCCACTCTTTCTCGAATGGTTATGAAGGCGTGTTGGCAGTCCTCTGACATTTGAATGTTGCGTTCTGCGTGGTCAGCACCCGGAGTGGATCGCTGACTGTGGCAAAGTCCTTGATATACCACGTGCAGTAACTGGCAAGGCCCAGGAATGATCTTAGTTCTGAAACGTTGGTAGGTAGTGGTGTCTCGTTAAGCGCAGTGACTTTGTCGGGGTCCAGAGTCATGCCGTTTTTGGAAAAGACATGGCCGGCACACCTTGGCTAAAGTTTCATCATGCTTTCCCACATCAGTCCCGAACACCAAAATGTCATCGCTGTAGTTTATGCAGTTTGGTATGTGCTTGATGACATTATGGATTTCCACCTGAAATATCTCTTCGGCAGAAGATACTCCAAAGCTCAATCTCTTGTACCTGTAAAGTCCCAGGTGTGTGACGAAAGTTGTGATGTACTGGTTTTTGGGACATAAGACTAACTGGTGGTAGCCCTTTTGCAAATTCCGCTTGGAGAATACCTTGGATCCATTCAGCAAGTGAATCATATTGGTGAGACAGGGTGCCATATGTCTTTCCCTTTGGATGGCTTGATTTGGCCTCCCCATGTCGCACAGTCGGATTACATCGAAACCTTTCTTCTGCACCATGACGATGGGTGAAACCCAGGTGGTGGGCTGGATCGATGATGTCTTGTTCCATGAGTTTGTGTAATTCATCCTCAACCTTCTCCTGGATGTTGGCTATTGGGCGAATCCCCTCGTCAATGCGCAGCTTGATCTGTCTATTTCGCAGTTTCTCTATTCTCTTAAAAGGTTGGGATATAGCTCCTTTACCATATGCACCGGATCAATGTACTTGTAAACCATGAGGTTACAGAGCATGTGTATTAGGCCCATGTCAATGGCTGTTTTAAAACTGATTATGCAGTCACTCTCACTCCCTGTCGCCAGCACATGCAACAGTACTTTCTTCACTTTTGCCTTATAGTGGCATGTCCCCTTGAATTGTCCTAGGCACTTGAAGGGCAAGGTGGATCTGTACGGGTATGTGCCGACTGTTGTGAGGTTTCGTTTTGGGTTTGTGGGAGTTCTTTGTATATTTGATCACTAATCACATTCACAGTGGCCCCTGTGTCTATGAGAAATTTGATTGGTCGTTCATTTAGTTTCATTATCAAGGTTGGGCTGTGTTCGGTGGCCGCTGGGTTGCCCAAGCCATAACGTAGCCCTTCTTTCGCTGTTCACTTCCTGAGGACCTGACTTCAGATTCAGCAGGGGACTATTCAAACAGGTGGTGCATGTGCCGTCTGAATCTGTGCTCAGGTCTCACACGAGTGACGTACCTCCTCCTCTCTCTTGGTTCTCTTCTGTGCCTGTCTTCTCCAGATTCTGGTTCCTTCAGCTCGGGATCCTTGGGTCTCGGCTGGGGATGCAAGGTCGCACCCATTGCCTGTTATGATGGGGGCAAGGGCCTTGCTTTGTATCTAGGGGTCCACGTATTGCCTCTGTCCCTCCCTCTCTCTCTCTCTGGTCATTTGACACACCAATTTGAATTGTCCTTCCTCGCTGCAGGTGTAGCATCTCTGGCAAATGGCGGGGCATGCACCCTCATGAGAGTATTCGTAGCCGCATTTGAAGCAGAGAGGCTCTTCCTGTCGTCTTTCCTGTTGTAGCCGGTGTACAGAGTCTCTGGGTGCTGTGGTGTTGAAACTTTCAACTGGGGAGTCCACCGTCCTTTCGGCCTTTGCGAGCATCAATATTTCATCCAAAGTGTGGGCTCTTTGTTGTAATTTCCGATGGGACATTTGCGACTCGCACGCTGTGATGATTTGGGAACGTAGGGCCTATGTGTTGGAGTAGTTTGCAAAGTCACAGTGTTTCATTTTGATCATTTTGATATGCACGGTCGCCTGGAAGGTATGATCACTATGGTAGCTTCTTCACTCTATGCAGGGGTCCAGGGGAGTGAGCGTACGTGTGGATGGCCGCCTTCTGGCTCAAGCACCATCATGTGACTCTTTAACACGTACCTTCTTCACAGCTGCGTCTTTCCTTGCACCACCGCAGCCCAGTCCTTTCTGACTGCTTTAAGTAATGTGTTCATTTGAGGCTTAGCACCGCCTCTATGGCCACGGTCCCATCAGGACTCCCCTGTGCCATGTGCCTTGTCTGGTTTCTACTTCTGGGCAGGACACCTCATTAACCACTGCGGCCCGGGCAGGTGACCGGTGTCCTCGCCTTTCCGCCACCGCAGCTGAAAGTGCACCTCCCTGTCGCCAGTGTAGGGTCTTTGGCAGGGGGTGGCAGGCCCCTTCACGCATAAGTCGCTGCGCCGGAACAAAGAGGCGGAGCCAGGGAGCTCTTGTAACTGCATCTATCTTTATTTAGTAACTGGCATGTACTAACTTTATCCTGCCGTCCCGCATCGCTTCCCACCCTGCCTCCCTGATAACCCGGCACTACTGTGTCAATGTGACAACGTGTTTCGACCCCTGGTCTTTATCAAGGCTTACACATGGCACAAAGCTAGTTTGCAAAGTTCCTATGAATTTCTTTAATATGTTTGGTAACACATTCCTCGAAGTGCCCTAAGTTCCAATGATATCAAATCTCATCAGCATGATTACCTCGCTTCTGGTATTCATCCAATAAATCTGCATCTTCGTTATGAGTCTTCTTCTGTCCCTGATTCAAAATATATATATATATCCCTCGGGATTTTTGGGCCTGGTGTCCTGTCTGGAATTACCCACGATCAAAACAGCGTTCTGCGTTTCCTAAATAACTGTTCCAAATACGTAGCATAGTTTTGTATTGCTAGAATCACTCTCGAAACACAAGACAGTCTAAAACAGTGCTCTTGTATTTGATCTACACATGACTAACTAGTGTGTAAAATAACATGCATTAAAAAGACCCCATATGCTAACTTACTACACAATTGCCCCAATATCACTGACACTTTTTCTTGTGCACAACGGATACTGTAGCAAACCATTAAAAAAAAAACGAACATAACATAGAACCAATAGTTTACACTGACAGCAATTCATTATTTCCGTAAGAAGCAAGATATTGCACCAGTGATGAAAATAGTCCTAATCAGGCAAAAAATGATGCAATGTTAACCAACTATTTCCCTAAATGAGCAATTAATGGTTCCCTTCAAAATTGTCCTCAATTTAATATGAACTTTACACTATTGTCACTATCACTATTGGATAGGTCATACATCAGTGGTGTTATGTCATCATTTCATCCTGAAAATTACTGCTACAGTATGTTCAGTTCATGTTAAATCAAGTGATTGTTGGTTTATGAAAAATAACAAAGAATCACAAATGTCACAGAGTCACAAAAATGGATTGCCACCGTAAGACTTCAAACTCATAATTGCAAATCAACTTCATGACTCAATGCATGGCTATACACCTATCACACTGATAGAACACAAAGTGATAGTTTTGCACAATTATAACCCGAAGCCATTCACGTGATTCTTTCTCATAAATAACTAACAGTATTTTTAGAGCATTTTTAAAAGACTGATTACAGCAATATAAACACGGTTGGGAAGACATTCATCAAATCCCATCTATGTGTTTATTTAGTTTCTCCCTCAGGCCATACACAGTGGCGTAGCAAACTTTTGGGGGCCTCTTGTGAGCCATACTGAGGACCCTCCCACCCTCAGCTCAGGAACAAATCACGGGTCGAGCAACACTCTTGGCCGGCCTAAATTGCCACGCTTGCACAGCATGCACAAACCACCTGCTGCAGGAGTATACTGCAAACTGCAGTAGTAGAAAGATAAATACATATGTTTTAATGCATTATACAGCGCACTTGTGGAGAAAAATGAGCTTAACAGTTAGAGCGATGGCAATTGTTTTGTAGGATGACACCAATCCAAAAATCCAATACATGCAAGTCGCCAACAGTGCACAGGAACATTAATGCTTTAATGAACGTAATGCTTTGCTATTCAAAATGCCATGCCACAATGTAAACGTGGCCAACTGTCTGCACAATATAGAGCAGTCTAGACACGTAATAACATATTACAGTAAAGAACTCCAAGCCATATTTAGACATACCTATACTGGGTGCACCGAAATGCTAGTCGAAGCAATAACACTTACCATTGTTGTTTTATCACAGATATCCAGAAAAATATACAATGCCACAGTAAGAAACGACTAGACTGGCAGAAAACAAATGCCAATCTATCTAGGTAATTACACTAAGCAGGAATGCTTTATCAGAGATGTCCAGTTAAAAGAAAAGTCAAGCCAAACTAAGAAATTACTAGACTGGCTGAACCAAAATGCCTCTATGGCCCCTAATACCACATAGAATGCCTGCTTAGCCTGCACATGGATGACCATTACTATTTATTGTACAATCCCTGCCCCACCCCACCCTCTCACATATCACCTCTCCTTCCCACTCCCTGCCCCAACTCCAGTCCCCAAATTAGCTCCTCAGAGCAGACTTACTTCCATGTCCCTCTGCTTTGTCTCAGTGCTTATGTATGAGACACCTTGCCACATAGGTAAGTACTGGGATGAGGACAAGTGGGACTAGGAGTATTGAAAATTACAGGTAAATAAGCCAGGCATTACCTCGATGTCCTGCTACCTCATCCCAGTACTTGTGTATGAGGCAAATTGCCTTATACACAAGTACTGGGACAAGGAAGAACAAGATTAGGACTAATGAAGATTACCAATAAGTAAACATGGCATTAAGCACAGGCAGTGCTGCAACATGAGTGATCTGACTGGGCTTCATCCCCCTCCCCCCCAAACACCCCAAAATGTTGGGCTATGTTGACACGACCCGGCTGACCTACAGAGCCGTTGCCAGACAGAACAGGACACAGATGTTAAGCGCACCTGTGTTTCATCATTAAAAAAGACCCAGCAATTACTAACGTAAAGAATTTCACTGTTAGTACTTGCATCCGAATCATACTTTTTTAGGCAATTGGAATTGTGATGTGAGTTTAGTACTTGCATGACAGGGGAGTGATTGGAAGGGTAGAGAGTGGAAAGGAAACAGCTCATTCTCACAGCCGTCCATAAGTGGGTGCTTTCAGACTTAAAGGAGAGAGTTAACTGCTGGTTACATTGACGTTGCACTAGAATTGTCTCATTAGAATGCCTAAATAAGTTAGATGGAGTCGTGAGCTGAGTCAGTCTACGGCAGTCAGCTACGACTTTTTCTCTTGAGAGGAGCTGCAGCAACGTGTTTCTTTTCTGCTTGCATTGCTGGCTGGAGCCGTAGTGCACTGTGCCTGTGCCTTTAACATCGGCCACTAACAGCTTGGAGGCGGACCCTATTTAGCCTCGATTCCGGCGCGGAGCCGCGCGCGGAGTCGTGAGCTGAGTCAGTCTACGGCAGTCAACGGCTGGTCTCGGCAGTGCGGATCCAGTTATTCATGACGGCGCACTCCGGTATAGGTGACCAAACGGGCTCTGGCCCTCTTACCCGACGTAAAACCATCCAACAACGCCGTATGCAGAACCCTTGGACAGCTTTAAAAAGCGACTCGAGATCAGAGCCAACAAAGGTAAGCTCTTTGCACCACAAATGTGCATCCAAAAACCCGTCTGAGCTTAGATCCCTTAATTCTTTGTCAACTGACCATATTACTTATGACGACATGATCATTGTTAATCCTCTGCCTGCAGCGATGACAATGCACTCAGACGAGCAGCATACTGAGATTTCCATTGAGACTTCCACCGAAATGTGTGCACCAGCTACCCTTGATAAAAAGGGAGACACCGTGCCTCCGCAAAATCCATCATTTTCACCTGATACCGCGACAACTGAGATAACATCAATTGATCCGCCGATGTTAAGATTAGATGATTCTGAAGCTAATGTAGCTAATACTGACACGTCTGGTGGAGTCTCTGCATGTGCCCTGCAAGTGGCTACTACCAGAGAAGTCAGCGAAGGAGAAACTGTGGCCTTATTCTCAGACGATGGAATCGACGTGGGAAATCCCATCAGTTCTCCACAACGATCGCTACTAACACTACTTGATCTTCCTCCCTTAAATCGGAGCACAGACTCACCAACCTCTGTCAAACCACTTTACTTGGACAAAGGAGACGAGTTCTTTACGCCATTTGATTTAACGGATGTCGAGCTCATAGAAGCCTCACAAGACAATGAGGATCTTGCCTCAACAAGTAATCTTGAAGCCAAAAATTCTACTGCATCGAATTTAATTGCAACCGCAACTATTGAACATGACGAAACCACCTTGGCCGTGAGCTCCTCAGTATCAAACTTGACGAACATCAAAGCCCAAAGAGCGGTCAAACGTCGAGCTGTTGACATCCTCGACAAGACTCCCACACGCACTGTCTTTGTTTATACAAAGCTCAATTCCTTCAATGAGAACGACACCATACCGTTAAAGAGGACCCCCCTCATTGCTCAAACGGAGCAACGAGGCCAAAGAAATAATATCGATTGGTCCCACAAGAAAAACAGTGATGAGCAAAACTTAGCAAGGATACCTCACACCAGCGATTTGATGCGACAAGCACCTCATCCTGGGCATTTAATGCATCCCAATTACGTGACTGACGACAAATCTAATCACGCGTCATGGCATACGACGCACAATGCCCAATCACAACATCAAACTACACCTTTCGTGTATCCAATAAAAAATAAGAATTTGTCCTCAAACACTCAACCTGCCCCAAAAGAAGTACTTGCGAATGTAACTGGTGATGCTGTATTAACACCAGATTCTCATTTAGACTCTATAAATAGCAATCAGTCTAATTTAGGAGATCAGACTGGAGCGGGTCCTAAACCGAGCCTTTCATCAGCAGCAGCAATGCAGATCTACAACAATGTATTAGCTGCATCATCTACAGCACTCTTGCCTTTTCTAAAAATGTATGAATCCTTGCTTGATGCATACAAGGACCAGTCCACACTTATCATTTCACTAAAGGAAAAGATGGACAGCTTTGAGACTGTAACAAACTTTTTACAGGACCAGTTGACTCAGGAGGCCGAAAGGACAACGCGTTGGCAAGAACGCCTAAGCGATCTCGCTGCTCGACATCATTGCCAAAATGACTCCTTGTCTGACGGCCTTCTTGAGGCGGTGAAATGGATGCAACATTTCTCAACTGAAATCTGTTCCAAAACTGAGTACCAAACTACAGACTCAACGTCCATGCGAAACTCTGAATTCCAAAGAATTCTAACGCAGGACGCTTCCATGCAGGCTGCAACAAAGGCAACAATCCAGTCAACAGTAGGTCAAACCTTAACTTCAATCGAAAAGACATCCAACTCATTGATCTCTGTTCCACAGCAAGCTCCTGCGACTAGCTTAAACAAACCTCTTTTAATTCAAGAAGCCTCCGATTGTGACCATTCAAAAATTCTCTCAACAAATGGCCGTTTATCTCAGCTCCCGGAGACGAAGTCCGCGGCCTCTTTTGGCATCTTTCAGGGCCCTTCAAAACAAACAGAAGTAAAAGTCTTTAACGCTGTAAACCACATCAAACGTTCTGTTCTGAATTCACGCTCGACAACACTAAGACAGGGAGTCAAGAAATGTACATCATCCCGGAACTCTCGAAACCTGATTAGAAACTTACCGAAGGTCCCCACCCCCGGATTATTTAATCAGGCCAAAGCAGTTAACCAAAACGATTCAAACATTGGGAAAAACCAAATAAAACAGGCAAGGGAGCTTGATTCCCCAAAAGTCCATCCGAAAAAACGTCAAAGAGTTGACTCTGACTCAGTAATTGTTCCAAATAATCTTTCCAGCTCTACAATTGATATTTGCGACCTATCTACATACTCTGAGGACTTGCCAATCGACCATCAAAACTCTGGACCGGACACAGCTCAAGAAGCTTTACAATCGGCTCGTTTACCGTTGATAACGTATGATCTTAATCGATCCACGAACACTGACAAAAATCCAACGAGGACGAGGCCAAATAAGGAACAAAAGCTTTCCCATTTGAACCCAAAACACATAACTGCGCATGGGAATAGGTCAGTTCATTATCATTCTCAGGCATCTACTTCATTAGGTTCTAGTGTCGGCTTAACACCCTACAAACTTAGATTGCAAAATCTTCATCACGATGATCATGATTTGAACATGAACAGGAAGAACGTGATGAAACTATTCACTTGCATTCCGTCACTACGAACGATAGTGTCAGCTGACATAAGAATTGTGGAATATGCAACGGAACGACGCTGTGATCAAGTGCTCCTGCACATTCCATCCGCCTTAGTACGGAACACTATTCTGCAAGCTACAAACGAATTACTGAGCTATGGCTTTGACATTTCAATCGAACCGCAAAATTTGGTCACAAGCAATCGGAAAACTAGTCCGGAGCACTCCGTTCACAGACATCGTGAACAAAGATACGTGGAGAACAGACAGAAATCACCACGAGTTGAATCTCAAAGATCTGGGACGAATCGGACCTCGAAGAACAACTCGACGAATAGCACTACAGATCGGAATTAGCCATCAGTCCGTGTAATTGAATGTACACGTGAAATTCTCTCTTGGAATACCAGGGGGTCTTCCCACTTATTTAATCAATTTGATGTCAATCTGGACAAGGCATTTATCATCTGCCTCCAAGAAACCTGGTTAAGTATACCCCCTATGAGAGATGGCTTTACGACCTTATTAAATCCTGCTGTCAAAGGTCCAAAGGGCCGCCCCTCTTCTGGCCTATTAATGATGATTAAAATCAATATAGGGTGGCAGCTTAAGGCCTCATTTGCCCCAAATCCTTTTATACAAGGCGCCTTATTACAATCAAATCATCAAATTGATGACGCCAGGACACATCTGCTCATTTTAAATGGTTATTGGAATCCACATAAAATCAGTACCAAGCTTGTTCTTAGCTCTATGCTCCACATTCTTGATGAGGCCATATTGAAATACAGGAATCTTTCAATCATTTGTGCAGGAGACTTTAACTGTGCCTGGTTTAAATACGAGCGTGAAACGCAGAGTTACAAGCCAGCTCTAGACAAAGACATTCCCATCCGTGGCATGCTATGGAGACGCGCCCTTCGCACAAGGAACTGTCTAATGGTTAATGGGAATGTCTCAGGGGACCGACCACCAAGTCAAACGTGGTCAAATAACAAGACCCATTCAATCATTGACTACTTCTGGGTCTCACATAACCTATTCGAGAAAAACCTGTCTTTAACAATCTTGCCTATGTCAACGAGCGATCACAATCTTTTGCGACTCACCTGTCTGCTAGGATGGTCATCGGACTCTCGTTCCTATGAAATTCCGATTTCAGTGACTGCAGGTGGCAACCGTCTCAGAATAAACAGAAGGAACCTTCAGGAAATAAGACAGAACTTTGATACCAAAGACGATTCACTGATTGAGTACACTCCATTATTCTCCGACTTTGTCACCGCACGTACTCCCAACTTAACCATGGGTCATTTACATAAACATGCTTCATCCATGATAATAACATCGGCGAAAAGAGAAATGCGACGAGACGTGAGGAAGCTAAAGAAGTTGATGAAGTCCACCGACAATAGAAGTTCCATTATTGACGACATCCGAAATCGGCGACAATTGTACCGTACTTGGCTTAAATCACAAAAAACCATAATTGAACAAGACAAAGCGGAGTCACTATTGAAACAGCTAATTCAGAATAACTCCCGTGAAACTTGGGCCATATTAAATACTGGAAATTCCAAACATCAGCCGACGACGGTAAACGTAATTGCCCCCGATCAATGGACACTACATTATGCAAAGATCTTCAGTAACATACAACATGAAGAACAAAGTGTTCCAGATTCAAACTTAACTTCATGGGGGCTACGAGTTACCGCCGCCGACATAAAAACTGCAATACAAGCATTGAAAAACTCCAATGCTGCGGGCCCCGACTTAATAACAAACATCATGTTAAAAGATAACGTGGAGGAATGGGCTAAACTGATAGAACTCCTGTTTGCCAGAATATCCACAACAACAACAATTCCCGGATCTTGGCGAGAAGCAATAATAGTCCCAATATACAAAAAAGGCAATCGGGCAGATCCATCCAACTATCGCCCGATTGCCTTGTTGGACACCATTGGGAAAATTTTCGCATCGTTTTTACGCTTACAGCTCACGCACTGGTCAATGACGAACTCAATCCCCGACATCCGGCAAACCGGTTTTACAAAAGAGGTTGGGGTGGAAGTAAACCTGCTCCTAATGACAATTCTAAAATTGGAAAGTAAAAGGGCCAAAACCAAACTGTACGCAGCCTTTATCGATCTACGTAGTGCTTTTGATACCATTAATCGCTCAAAACTCTGGGCTAAATTAAAGAAATGGAACTGCCCAAGTAGCTTGATAGATCCAATAAGAGCGCTACACTCAAATACCTCAATCAGCATCCGATTAAACAACCAAGGTGCTCTTTCTAACCCTATACCAACAAACACAGGGGTGAAACAAGGATGTCCATTAGCAGCTGAGCTATTCAAATTGTTCATTGCCGACATACCTGAACACCGAATAAACGTGAGATGCTTTCCACCAACTTTAAACAACATCGAAATCGGTCACTTAATTTACGCAGATGACATAGTCCTACTGGACAAAACCCAGATAGGCCTACAACGGCAATTGGCCAACTTAAATGAATACCTCGACTGCAATGATTTGTCAATCAACACCGACAAGACCAAAATTATTATTATCGGCAAACCAAAACCTAATAAGCAACGTCCTTTCATCTGGCATATCTACAAAAAACCACTAGATGTGGTCGACTCAATTAGATATTTGGGGATATCCTTTAATAATTCACTTTGTGAAACTCCTTGGAAAGTAGACTTGAAAGCCCGAATGGTACAGTTTGGAATTCAAGCCCAGCTACTAGATAAATCTTATGGCAAATTCGCACTCACCCCAACCCTGAAATTCTATCTGCAGAAAGTCGTTCCAGCGATTACTTATGGATCTGAAGCAGGGTGGTCCATTGATGCGGCCTTCTGGCAGAAGCTTGAAGGTGTTTTCTGGCGGCGTGTCCTGAAGCTACCAACCTATACTTCAATGATCCAATTAAGATACGAACTTTCCATAAATTCGCTTCATGCTTGCGTAATTTGGAAATCTCTGATGGCATTTAGAAAAATGATTATGCCGTCCAATCCACCTGCCTATCAGCCCTTTCTCACAAGATCTGGTCCTGGGAACTCAGTATTACTTGAAGAGTGGAAACAACGCCTGACAAACATCCTTGCTCATGCCAATTCAAACACTGATGAACTGATAATGCGACCTCAATCGGTTAAGCAAAAGGTCGACACCATGCATTGGATCCAGAACAATGACCAACGTTGCAAGATGGTTACAACTTTAGACACCGGAATTGGACAACACAAGCTGGGTGTTCTATGTAAATACTTGGCAAATTGTCCTTCCCGTCATCACCGGGCTCAGTTTTTGCGAATTCGATTAAATGCAATCAATACAAAAGCAGCATTGTGGCTTCGCCATTCAAATAAAGTAAACAACGACAGATGTCGTTTCTGTATGAAAGAACCTGAATCTATCGAACATCTGATAACCAAATGCACGTCGCTCACAACAAAACGATCCTTACATTTAGGCAACTTTTGCCCAGCGGATCCAGAAGCACGTGATTGGTGGTCGCAGGCAATGGCCGGGAATGGTGTAAAACTTTGCTGTGCGATAGTCAACTTTATAGATGCACTTGATCTAGAGAACACAGAAGGACAATCCTAATGGAAAGTACATTAATTGAATTTTTTGATGAAATTTGTTTGTAATAAAAGTCTGATGTCACGGTACTATACTGTGACATATTTTGACTGATGTTTCAATAAAAAAAAAAAAATAAAAAAAAAAAAATAAGTTAGATGCCCCCACGCAAATACGTTTGCCCCTCCCCCACTGCCTGCGAAGTTATCACCTCTCCCAACATTTTAAGGGTTAGCCCCCCCAGAAATGTTGGTTTCTTTGTGCTCCTGAATACAAGACCACACATCATTCACCACACACACACGCACACCCAGCCACCCATGCATTTAAGAGTGTACCCCTTCACCATACAGGCACACCCAGACAGCCACCCATACATTTAAGTGTGCACCCTTTCACCATATAGACACACCCCAGCAGCCACCCATACATTTTAGTGTGCGCCCTGTCACTATAGAGGCAGACCCAGTTAGCTACCCATACATTTAAGTGTGCACCCTTTCACCATACACTCACACAAGCCAACCCATACATCATGTACTCATTCATGCACATTACACTATATAGATATATATGCACACACTTACATGCACGCACACACATATAAAGAAAATACATTTTCTTACCTTTATTTCGTTGGTTCAGAGAAGGAGGCCTCCACTGCCTGCAGCAGCCAGGAACGTTTGTTCCCATCATCTGCAGAGGATCTGCAGGCCTCCATGTCATGGGGTGCATGGGAGCCCTATTACTTCAGAAAGAAATGGTTTCTTTTTGAAGTCACTCTGACCTCATAAACACATTATTTCTGTTAAAGGACCGAACCGTAATGGAAATAATGTATTTATGAAGGCAGAGTGACTACAAGAATAAACGATTTATTTTTGCATTCGTAGGGCTCCCCTAACCCCATGACATGGAGGCCTCCAGCCTGAAGGCTTCCATGTGATGGGGTCGGGGGAGCCATCAGACTTCAAACAGAAATTGTTTCTTTTCGTAGTCACTCTGCCTTCATAAAGAAATTATGTCTGGTAAAAGAAAGTATTTCTTGATGAAGGCAAAGTGACCTAAAAAAGAAATGATTTCTTTTTTTGGGTTAAAAAAAAGTTGAAATGTCTTGGGGGTGAAGTCTCCCAGAACATGGCGCGGCGGGCCTCCCCGCAACTCACGGACTGTGGGGGGTCCCTGCAACACCAGTGGCCATCTAACACAATAGCGAAACCATCATACTGATTCCCCATAGATCAAGTCATCTGAAACATGATATGAAAATAATCCTCAAGTTCATTCACCAATATTCTCAACATTCTCTTTTCCTTTTTATATTACCACACAGGGCCCCACCCCAGTCGTTCACTTAGACAACATTACTTTTCTGATAAGCTGTGAGGGAGCCTCAAAGGGATTTTTTCTATGTATGCTAAATTACCCGTTTTAGAGATTAGCCTTGGAAAGAGCCTTTCCGGAAAACTATAAATGGACTACAAGGGTTTTATATGTAAGACTAATCCACAATTTCACTGTGCCCAACTACAAACCACAAAACTTTCAATGACTGCTTTTCATGTACATGCACTCATATTGTTTACCATTGAATACTACACTTGATGTGAAAGGTCACTTGTGATGCACCAGAAGAATCTACACTTTTGTCCAACCTTTCTAACATGTACATTTACTTACATGTTGTAGTGAGTGAAGGCCATACCTTTTGTTGTCAAATGTCTTTGGACCATAACCAAATTCTGTTTGTTTCTAACAATGACATTGACTGATTTTCATAGGAGTGATGTGTGTGTGTTGTTTTGAAACATTGACGAGCAACACATGGTTGTACCTGAATGAAAACAGCCATTCTCTTGGATATGCAATGACATGCCACTTTCCTCAGGGCTTCTGACCGTCTATGACGAACTAATTTGGACATAAACAGTGACTCTAAAATATCAATTGGGCTACCGCAAGAAAAGGCAATTTGCATGATTGAGCAATGTTTATGTCATACTCGCTGTAAAGAGTGACTTCTTCACGTCTTGGCGATATACAAAAAGAATTGTATACTTTGTTTATAGAGTTTATAAATTGTCACAAATTCAAGGTAATCACGGAATCCAGGGAACAGAGATGGAACAATTGAATCAAGAAGCATATTATGTATTACATTCATTCCTTTTGACTGATTTATTTTCAAGGTGGTTTCTAATGTCATATAATAGCCCATCCGAAACAGTGATATTAAACATACCTTATTCTAAAGCGTATATGCCATATAGTGCAACAAGAGAACCATTGATGTTTTAGGGTGAAGTTATACAAGCCAATTAGCTACTTCTATAAACACATGTCCATCAAATGAATGATCCAATGTTATTAGATATTGACAAGATATGTGAATTGAAACTTTGATTACGGAGTCGATGTGCCACATTTACTTTAAAAAAGCCTTGTACTTCTGCATTCTAGCGTTGCACATTGTTTGTACCTATTTTGGCTATCATTACATGGGTACACAATGTTCTCCTTTATTGTATAGCTTTAACAGAGTAGCAGCACAGCACTATATCTAATATACCTACACTCGCTTCTGCTACCAATCCACCTCATGCTTCACTGTATCCCATAGCCTTACTTCCTAGCAGCCTAGTGTTCCTCTGAATGCACTCAACTCGCTGACTCGATATTGCATTCACCTAAATCCACTGACTATATTTTAGCACCTACTCATTACTTGGGTACCACATAACGGCTCATGACATCACCCCTGCCCCTTAATGTATCTGCTACAGTGTCTGATATTCTTCTCATGACCTGAAGTTCATAGCTTGTACCACATCTAGACCCCCTGACACACCACCACCTTCTAACTTGTAGCCCAGTGCAATCAAACTTGTGTTCAAGAGTCATCCAGGGCCATCCATCCTACCTTACCTAGTCTCTTCTGACTCTTATAGGCACAATCGATACCCTATCCCACTATGCTAGCCACTGCCCTTAACATCAGTGCCCTAGGCATACTACTCACTCTAAACACATTATTGTACACTGCTAGTCTATCCACCCTCAACCACCATGATCCTCTACACCTCACCAACCTAATAATGACTACAGACACTCTATGGTGCTTATCCCAACTTAGTAACCCAGTCCAGGGATTGTTCCTAAGTAACCCCTGCAACACAGACGTCAGGAATGCTAGACTCCGATCTAGATTGGCCAAAGTATTTGAACCCCTTGCCACATCCATGCCCATCTCAGACCTCCAAAGAAATCATCCCCCTCTCAGCCAAAACACCCCTCATGCCAAACTCTCCAAAAATTGCTCACCCATCCGCAATACCTCGAAGCACTGCACTGCTAAACAACCTAAGAGCGCAGCCACCAAAATCCTGAACATATCTGTCTCAGATCACCCTATACCTCTGCTCAAGGGGGCTCTAATAAATGCAAGATCTCTGGTTGCATATGCCACAGAGATCGCTGATCTGATTCTGGCAGAAAATCTCGACTTTCTTGCCATCACTGAGTCCTGGCTGCATGCAGCCCCTTGCTCATGCTAGCAGTTCCCGACGGCTACCCGATTTTAAGACAGGACAGACATGAGGCGCGAGGTGGTGGCATTGCCGTTATCTTCAAATCTAGTTTATCCTTGAGATCAACCCCGCCCCATGGCATCCAATCCTGTGAAGTGCTTACAGCTAAATTACCTCTAGCTAACTCCTAGAGACTGAGCATTTACCTGATTTTCCCGACCCCCGAGCCCCATTTGTACATTTGAGGAGGATATTTCCACCATTCTCTCGTACAATCTCACTCCCTTCTGTCAATCACACTCACCACCACCAGACCCCCCATACCCACTCCCACCGCTCCACCTACCGTAACCAGGAACAAAAAGAATATTACAGCGGATAGATTTATTCTGCTCATTCTTTCCACCATCAAATCCTTACCAGATAGCACTGATCCTGGAACTCTTGTTGACAGGTACAAAAAAATCTTGACAACCTCCCTTGATACTATTGCCCCGCTTAAATTGACACAAAGTAAGCCTAAAGCCCAACTTAATAAGTGGTTCACCCCTTATCTAAAAGATCAAGGACTAAAAAAAAAGAAGCAGCGAGGCTTCTTGAAGACTACACCCCTCTGAAGAAAACAGAATCAAACTCACAAAGATCTCATCCCTTTACAAAAAAAGAAATCTGCCTGGCCAAACAAGAATCATATAATATCTGTATCTCACAAGCTAACTCTACCATGAAGGAATTATTTACGATCCTAGAAGAGCTTGAGACCCCTCCCACATGCCAGATTCTGGCATCAAAGACAAAACTTGGTGCTCTGACTCCAGCATGCACTAACCAACAAGGTGACCACCCTCCAAAACAAAATAGCCCAAAAAAAGCATCCCTAACCACCTCAACGCCCCAAACAATTCCCCTCTGACCTCTGACATCCCATCTATTCGCTTTAATTGTTCTAAAACCTCAGTTCTTGAGGTGGAAATAGTCATACGATCACTCAAACCGTCCAATTGTCAAGGTGACCTTTGCCCAGCCCAGCTTATCAAGGATGCAGTGAGGGACTTAACCCCCTTCATATCTAAGCTCATCAACACCTCATTCATTTCTGGCACCATTCCCAGTAGCCTCCAAGAATTGTGGGTCCTACCATTATTAAAAAAAAAAAAACTCTTGACCCATCTATACCAACTAATTACCGGCCTATCACAACAGTAACCTTTCTTTTATAAATCTTGGATAAGGTTGCCTATTTACAAATTCAGAAATTCCTGGAACTACACCACCTTTTATGAGCTGGCCAATCAGCCTTCCGCCCCCAACATGGAACTGAAACTGCCCTCATTGACCTGAAGGCCCAAGTTGATGAGCTAAGGGACAAGGGGAAATCAGCCTTACTTCTCCTCCTTGACCTCTCGGCTGCATTTGACCTTGTGGATCACAAGGTCATATGCAGCCATCTAGACTCAGCTGCACACTTCTCTAAGGAGGCCATAGTCTGGATTAAGTCATTCTTAAGCGATAGGACCATGAGGGTCTTCTCCCCCTCAGCAGCTGCTGACCCTATCCCTATTAACTGTGGAGTCCTCCAGGGCTCTTGCATCTCTCCCACCCTATACAACATATTCACTAAGCCCCTTTTCGATGATATGGACCTTCTTTGTATCACCTACACTAATTATGCAGATGATACTCAGATTCTCCTCCCTCTTTCTGAGGATTATGATAAGGATTTGGCCTTGGTAAATAGAGTTTACCTTATCATCCAGGCATGGATGGCAACTCATGGTCTATGCCTGAATGATGGCAAGACAGAGCTCATCACCCCCACCAACCTCAAAAAAATAGGCCAGTAATATACTTCCTTTATCATTGATGGCAACCTCATCAAAGTTGCCAGCAAAGTACAAACCCTAGGTTTTTACCTTGACTCCACTCTCACCTTCACTAAACAAGTGAACGCCTTGGCTTCCACCACTGCTTACACTTGTAAACTTATCAGAACTTGCAAACCGTTTCTCTCCAACAAAAGTTGCATCATCCTTGCTAGAGCCCTCATCCTCTCCAGGCTGTATTACTGCAATGCCCTCTACATCGGCTCTAACAAATATATCACCAGGAGAATCCAAACTATCCAAAATAATGCCTTCAGAGCTGCCCTCGGCATAGCCAGGAGAGTTCACAAATCTGAGATTAGGCGACAAAACACCTGGCTCTCTACCCATGACAAAATCCAACTGAAAACTGCATTGCTTATTCACAAATCTTTGAATAATGCTGCACTTAGCTATCTCACTGAGAGATTTCTCAGAAAGTCTTCTACCAGACCTACAAGACTAATTAACACTAATTGCCTTACCATTCCCAGGTTTAAACTCTCTAAGGTTGGGGGCAACAGCTTTCCTGTTAAAGCGGCCCAGCATTTGAATTCCTTACCACCTTCTCTCCGTGCGGAGCAACCCTACCAGAACTTTAGATATAACTGCATTAACTGGCTCAAGACAATAGACCATTGAGGTTAGCTACCCTCAATCTTGAACTGACTTACAACTGTTACCACCCTTACTGTTTTGCAGTGATATGTCATTGCTACCATTTGCCTGATGTTGTGCCATCTTTCTATGTATAATTTATTTCTGTAACTAAGCTGTGAACTTCCTTGTAACTTCTGTGCCCTGATATCCTAGGGTCTGGCGCGCAATACAAATAAATAAACAAACAGAGGTGCGCATTAGCTAAACCGCCTACTAAGCCTCACACTACTACTAACCTACAGTGACTCCAATCATAAAGTTGTGGTCAAATGGGGGCAGAGGACAGATAATTTACTTAAGAGGGGTGTGAATGTGGTCACAGGAGCAACCAAAACAGCATTCGTCCGGTATTCCAAAGTAAAGGGATGCCCAATCATGGGTCTATACAAATATATATGCTTTAATTATATACACCAATATGCAAAACAGCGTACTATAAAAACAATAGCAACAACCTACCCCTGTGCAAAGAACACAGAACATGCAGAACATGGAAGTGAAGGCATTATTGGTACCTTAGCAGGGGTCCACTTTTGCTAATCAGATTCCAGTGGGGATGTCAAAAACAAAACATGCCATAATCACAATAATAATACAACCTTTTCTGCCTCCCTTATCCTTTAGAATAACTAAGTGCATGTTCAGCAACCATTCGAAAAAGGAGTTAGCTCATGAGTACGGAGAATAATGGGTGTAGAAAAAACAATGATCAACAACAAAGGAGTTGGCACTTAGAAGCTTCGTGTGCAATGTGAGATGTGACTCGTAATTCATTATGGAATTTTGGCTGCGAGGGAAATTAGTTGGTTTGAACAGCATGAGGAACAGTAAATGTGTTGGTTTCAGAACCAGTGTATATTAAACAGTATGATGACCGGCAGTGTTGTGCACAGGCAGCAATGGAAACTCTATAGTGACGCGAGGAGAGTCTGCGAGAGCAGGACGCCTCCAACTCGCCCACTGTTTTGATAAACAGGAGCGTCAGAGGATGTGAAGTCTCGACAGCGCGCATTGACGCACAGGTGAATGGGTGTGAAATAAGGAGCTCTCCCAGAGGTGGGCAGAAGTTCTCGACAAGACCACGGTATCCCGTGCGTGCAAATATGCAACGGATACAATATTTTGAATGGCGGGCCACATTATTAAGTATGTTATTTCCGTTCCACAGATGGAGCTGGCGTTACTTTGTACGCATAGAGGTCCCACCATTTCCAGCTGTGGCAGCCCAACAATGATCATCACCACCACCGCCACCCACCACTATAAGTGGCACAGCAGCAGCAGTGAATCTGGCTGCCGCCATCACCACACCTGTGGTCAGTGGCCCCACCATCCCTCCTGTGCCCTCCACACCATCCAGGGCATAGCAACCACCATGCCATCATGGCAAGTATACCATGAATGAGGAGGAGGGAAGAAGACAACGACACCCAATACCCGACACAGTGTTTCAGCCCTACAACACCACACAGCCCCTGACTCTACCACAGCCGAGGCCATGAGCCATGCCCTTTAACTGACCCTGGAACACATGCGAGGCCACGGTCTGACCCACCGTCATCAGTCTCAGCAACTCTGTATCTCAATGGAGTCTGCAAAGGACTCCATGCCAAAGAGAGCTGCAAGTGAATGTACAGTGACTGGGTGCTTACTTGGGTGTGTTTGAGGGGGTGCTTGGGGGCATGGAAGGGGGTGTTTGGAAATGGGACAGAGGGGGTTTTTGGGAGGTGGGAGGCCAGCGTTTGGTGAGCAGGGAGGGGGTGTAGGTGTAGTGTGGATTTACATTGTTAGTTAATGCATAGTTGTCACCTGCCTCAATGACATTCCTTTTTTCAAAACAAGTGTTTTACTGTGATGGTGCACAATGACTACAAAGGTGCAAGGGGTGTATAGAGTGGAGCAGATACTAAAAAATAATTCTCTGTCAGTTCTTGGTGGGCCATGCACCCATCCCTGGCCACTATGTGCACGTGCATGGGCCCAGCTCGCGCTGCACCATCATCATCATCCTGTGGGGGCGGAATGTCCAGATCTGGGGGCAGGGGTATGTAGCTCATGACCAGATGTGTGCAAAGGTGCACATGCCAGGACTATTTTCCCCTCCTTCTATAGACTGTACATGAGCACACCTCCAAACGAGTTTAGACATCTGAAACGTGCCTTCATGAGCCCATAGGCCCGCTTGATGGTCACACTGGTCCTCACATAGGCCTTGTTGAATGCCACATCCTGCAGCTTCTGGGGATTCCTCAGAGGGGTCATCAAACACAGAAACAGCAGGTATCCAGAGTCACCCGAAAGGGGTAGGAGATTGGTGTCAACAATCATGCTCAGCAGTGGTCTTGCCCGTGAAGGCAGAATCTCAATGGCCATTCTGGACAAGAATGTCCCATGCCTCATTGTGCCACACTGTTTCATGTTACAGTCTTTGCACGCGTATTGCACTGCTCAGGGCGGTGTTGCATTCTGGTACATGTAGTGCTTTGTGTGTGGATGTCCTGTTGGGTTTGAAATGGCTTAGTCAGTGACTGATACATCTCCAGTGATGTGATACTCCTGTGTGTTGTGGCCTGTGAATAGAGGGGTGTTCTGGTGGGTCCTGCATGTGTAGGGTGCTCTCCAGACATGCATTTGTAACATCGCTGTGCCCCCCCCCACTTTTGCCTGTCACTCATGCTGCTAGGTAAATGTTATTGTACATGTACTCACCCAACATCCAGGTACTTGGTCCTCTGTGACACTCCTTGTAGGCCGGCAGAATGCTGCTCCGAAGGAGCATTGCATCATGAGTTGATCCTGGGAATCGGGCACACAGGTGCGTGATGGCATGGTTGGCATCATGGGTGATTTGGACATTCAGCGAATAGAACTGGTTCCGGTTTCTGTAGACCTCCTCTGAGGTGTGTGGAGCCACCAGCTCAACATGCATGCAGTACAATGCCACCACCACATTGGGAATACCCACAATTGAATAAAAGCATGCCTTGCTTGTGCTGAACTGTACCTGGGTGGTGGGGAGGGCAATGTGCTGGCCCACATGCCACAAGATGGCCTACAGCCACTGTGCCAGCCCTCTGGAGAAGGCACGTTGGCTCGCAGACTGCTGGAATGTGCCACTGACAGGAAGTGCAAGACCAAAAGCAGCTTTAGCAGTCGTGGCATGGCTGAACTGATGTCAATCCTGCTCTCAATGCCCTCCTGGATGTGAGCCAGGAGGTCAAGTATGGTCTCCCTATTTAGGCAGTATAGGGTTAGTATCTGCCTGTCAGTGAGGGTCCAGAGTGGGTCCCTTGTGTGAGGGATCAATGCACACCTCAGCCTCTCCACCTGCAACCTCATCCTCCTCCTCCTTTTTCTCCACTTCTCTTCTCCTCCTCCTCTTTCTCTCCCTGTCCTTCTGTTGCCTCTGCTGGACCTCCAGCCCCTGCAGCTGTAAATTGGCATGTCGCACCTCAAGTTCCATGTTTGCAGCAATGAGTGGCAGCATGGTTGTTTCGGGAAGTGCTTTTGGAGTATGTGTGGCTCTTTTGTACTCTTCCTGTGTGCATAGGATGCACTTGGGTGGGTTGGGTGCATTTGTGGCCTTATTTCCATCAACTGTGTTCATTTACTGACTGCTCTGAGGTGTTGTTATCTGAGTCTTGATTTTGCCAATATTACCATCAGAAATCTGCCAGTATTACCAGCAAATCCAATCTCATGCTATTGATTTTACTGACACAGGTTTCTGGGGTTGCCAGTATTTTCATTGCTGGTATTACCGGTGCGGGTACTTCCGGATGAGGGGATATCGGTGCCAATAATTCAGACTACTGTGAACTGGTACTTTGCAGAATCAGTAAAAGTACCTGTTTTACTGGCACGTTTACTGCGTACTGGCAAACTTGTAATGAGGGCCAATGTTTTTAAGAATAAATGATGCGAAAGGATGGCTTATCAGTCCTACAGTTCCTGAGTATTTTCTTGGTCGTTCAACAGCATCAAACTGGGCTTCTCAGCACTGTGCATAGTGGTTGACCAGGGTTTAAATGCAGCAAGTTGCGATGGTGCAGGTGTCTACTCAGCATCAAGTCAGGTTTGATGTGAAGCACTGTGAAGTTCTCTGAATTGTCAGAAAGGTGTGGTTTATAGCATCCAACAGGTTAGGTTTGATGGTCAAGCCGGTTTTATGTGATGTGCCACTGGTTCTAATCATCGAGTGAAATGATGCTTCAAAGGGTTCGAGTCAAGGTTCACATCAATTTGGTGCAAATACCCTGATGTTTAGAGGTGCTGTTCAAAGACGTGGCATAGCGGAGACTTCTGAAGCAGTGAACTTCTTGTTGGAGAAAGGGCAGGTGATGACGCGTGCTGCTGATGCAATGCTGTGACAAACTGATGTGGTGCAGTAACAAAGCAGACCGATGATCAAAGAGATTGCAAAAGTGTATGAAGAATTGCCATCTTGCAAGGGTGCATCTGGCTTTTTTATTTTTATTAATACATAAAATTATAGGGTAACTCCATCTCCAAACCAAAAGGGTAATCTGCTAACTAGATTCATCTTTTCATCAACTCCATGCCAAGAGCATAATGTACTAATTCCATGCTGCATCAGTAGCCTGAACCACATCTCCTGCTCTACTCGGCACATAGAGCTGGTTCAAAGGTCACAAGAATCCCACTCAATGGCTGCAGTGACAATTAATATGACCCCCATGTACCAAAACTAGGATTGTCCAAAGTAACTCATGCTGGTGGCTGGTTAACCTCTGAATAAAGCTATGCCTGAGTTTAGGCATGCTGCATGGTAATACTTAGGATATTTGTCACCACATACCAATCGAAACAGCACATGTGTCAGCACCTGTGAGTCATCTCTGCTTGGAAGGCAATGTGTATTCTGCCAAATGGCAGACAGAAACCTAGAGGACAGGGCCTCTTCTTACATTTCTTTGTAAGGGTAGCATCTTTCACCAGAAACAGCCACACAGCAGGCAGCTGTCCTGGATCCGGGCATCAAATGATCACACTCATTCAAAAGGAGTAGCCTCACACTAGGGTGCTGCATCTCTAAAGGGCCTAATGGGCCTTTGTTATTTGTGGTAGAGGAAAGGGGTGGGATTAGAGTAAGCAGAAGAGTTCTGGTCAATGGAAGACTTCAACCATCTTTTGTTCTCTCTATCACTCTCCTTCCTTTCCCCTCCACTTCCTCTGGAGTAAAGCACTTTGGGTGTCACATCAGAAGGGCAACGTACACCTTCAAGAGAAGGGATTGGACCACTCAGGCAGCTGGCAATAGCACAATCATATTGGGACTTTTACCTTTAAACAAAGGGGTCTACCACCCCATATGCAGATTCTCTCTCAGATCCTCCTGGAGCCTCTCAAAACCCACAGATTCAATCTGGAAGAACTCACTGGACTTCCTTTGGGAATGTTGTGCTTTCCAAAGTCCTCAGCCTGAGGTGAAGAAGGAGTTGTCCAAGGCAGAAGGAAGATGTGCTCCTACCCACTGCCAGGGCACAACGGCAGTGACCGTTGCTATGTACAAGGACTTACCACTCTGAACCAGAATCTCCAAAAGCTGGGAGAGCGGACCATGAACTGAACCATCCTATCCTTGAGTCCTCCTGAGTGGGTCTCACAGCAGCCAGAGGGGCAGAGCAGCGCAAGCTCCCTGTTCTAAAGCACAAAGCCAGTAGCTCCCTGCTCACTGTACATTGAATGAGAGAGAAGACGCCGGACTGGCTTTTGCGCTCCTTCACCATTCCAAACCAGTGAGGTCATGTTTCCACCCTCATGGCCATCTGTTGTTCTCCTGCACATGTGGAATTTGTGCCTGGCTGCTGATCATTCCTTTAGGTAGGTGCACTTTCTGTGCAATGATGCACCTCTAGGGGAATTATTGAACTTGAAAAATGGAAATTGGAAAAAAAGAGAAGAAAAAGAAAAAAACTAAATTTGCATATAATTGGTGGAAAGGACTGTTTTATTTGGCATTTTCATCGTGCTGCCATGTTTTAGCTTTTTAATACCTGGAGTGGCCTTACTATTTTGAAAGTACAACTTTTTCCCCACTATTGCCTGCTTATTTGACTGTTTTTTGGCCCTTCCAAAATGGCCACCGTGGTTTTCTTTGTTGTGAAAGAAGGCTGTGCTGAACCATCTCTCCCTGTGCTGCACTTCCATTGGTTGCTGAGTGTTTTCTTCCATCCAATCAGGGACCGGCAGGCTTCAGCCAGCCCTCTCAGCAAAGGCCCACTTCTAAGGTCCCTGTCTGCTCCCTGTCCGCTTCTGGAACGGTAATTGGGGTCCTCCCAGCACCTTTACCACAATGATGCTGCCACCTCACTCCTCTAAGAAATCCGGACTGCCTTCACTTTGCCTCCTCCAGAACTATGGGTTAGTTCCCTCCTTATGGACTCACTCCTACCACCTTTGTCTATCACTGTTCTTTCTGCTTGTTACTCCCATGTTGTCATCCTAATGCGCAGTGCTTCCTAAAACGCTTTGCTAACATGTGATTCCAAGATTGAAAAGTCAAATCTTGCTGTTTTTGCTTTGTTCTAAAAAGTCAAATCTTGCTGCCCATTGCGAAATTCTCTGTATTTTGCTTGTATACTGTTTCTTCTCTGTAACTTGCCAGCCCAGTGACCTTACAACTCTCTTTTGTCTCACACCTACCTTCCTTAGCCCCCCCACCAGTATCTCCATCCTCTCCTCGCTTCCACCCCAATGGCACTTTCTGTTTCTCCTATCTTTTCCAACTGCTTCTCCATTGACTATCCTCCCCTTCTCACTAAGTCTGGTAGGAAGAAGTTCAAAAAGGATATCTTGGCCTCTAAACATGCTCTTCCTATCACCAACACCTACTCCAATGTTTCCAACAGACAGACCCTCACCGACATTCTCTTTGTCGTTCCTTCACCAGATCTATGGACTCCTCATATGGTCTCTGTGCTCTGCCCTATCTCCTACTCTCCCATTAATTGTGGCACTCGATGGGAAGTTCTCATGGCTTCCTTCGACTCCTCTAAAGTTATCATTAAGTCTACTTAAATGGCATTGTCATGGTCCAAGGCCATCAGGCCAATCTCCTCCTCTTTGATAAGCACTTCCCTCACCTCATCAATTTCCTCTCATCTCCTGATGTCCTCTCCCCTCCCCTTGGCTACCTTGCCCTCTCTCTCCTCCTCCTCATCTGCCCCTCCTAGGGCTCTTTCTCCTCCGCAGGGCGTACCTCTGATCTGTACCCCTCCCTGGAAGGTCTTTAAGGCTGGCAACCTTCTTCATATTGCCACTCTCAACTCTCGCTCTGCTGTCAAATACTCCTCTGACACCTGCCACCTCCTTGAAGAACTAGACCTTGATGTCCTTGGTCTTACTGAGACCTGGTTCACGGCCAGCTCTGTCACGAGCTTTGACACTCTCCTCCCTGATGGGTACAAGATCCTCTCAGCACCCAGATCCTCCCGGTCCAGTGGGGGGGGGTAGCCCTGATCTTTCCTGAGTGGATTCCTGCCTCTATCATTCCCACTCAGACCTACTCCTCTTTTGAATGCCTTGTCTGTAGGCTCTCTCTCTCGCCTACCCATTCTCTTACTGTGGTTACCATCTACCAGCCTTCTGGTCAAATCACCTCATTTCTCTCTGAGTGGGCAGACCTCTCCTCCTCCCTCCTGGCCTCTACCACTCAACTCCTCCTCCTTAGTGACCTCAATATACATTTAGACTCTCCTTGCTCCTCCTCTGTACTCTTCCATGACCTCTGCGACTCCCTCTATGGGTCCATCCTCCCCTCTGGCCCGACTCACTCTGCAGGGCACACACTCGATGTCTTGATCTCCTCTGACCTCTGCCTTTCCATCCCTGTGACCACTCCTCTCTCCTGGAGCGATCACTCCCTCCTCTCCTCTCATCTCTCCCTCTCTTCCCCTCAAACCAAGCCTACCCCAACACTGCCACCTACCTTCTCGGACAACCGGCCCATGAAGCGTGTGTCAGTGAGGCGTTTTCTGCCACTTTCTCTCCCCCCTCCACCATTGGCTGTCTCACATCCTGACACAGCCCTGTCTCTGATCTACTCTTCAGTTTCTGATACACTTGATGCTCTTGCCCCTGTCATGAGGATCCGTTTGCAGTCCAAAGCCAAGGGCAATTCCTGGAATGACTTTGACCAAGCTATACTTAAACGTAAATGTAGGGCGGCTGAGAGGAAATGGAGGACTTCCTGTTCATCCTCTGACAAACTGGCCTGTCGTCTGCTGCAAAGGCAATACCGACTCTCTATTCTCACCAAGAAGAGAGTCCACATTCAAGCTCGTGTCTCTGCGGCATCTAACAACTCGGCTGAACTCTTTAAATTCTACAAGGAGCTGGCCAACCCTGCTGCAGTCTCTACCCCTCATGTTGCCTCCCAGGCTCTTTGCAATACCCTTGCCTCTCAATTAATTTTAAAAAAACAGGACATCCTGTCCACCCTCTCCACCGGCACCCCTCCTCTCCCCTCTCCATCTGTGCTTGCTGACCGTCCTTTAGCCACCCCCCACCATCCTTCTCGCCCTTTCCTCTTTTCTCCCCTGACTAGGTCGCTGGACAAGTCCGATCTATGAAATCCTCATCAAAACAGGTTCATCCCTGTTCCTCTAAAACCATGAAGGACCACATTGACACCCTCGCTCCGGCCCTTGCTGATTTTTGCAACCACTCCTTTGCCTCGGGATCCTTCCCCTCCACTCTGAAGCACTACTTTGTGCATCCTCTTCTCAAGAAACCCGCAGCTGATCCTTCTTGTCCAGCTAAATATCGCCCAATTTGCATTACTCCCTTTCTGGGCAAACTCCTGGAAAAGTTGGCCATCTCTCAGCTTAATCTTCATTCCAATTCTGTTGGCTGTCTCTATGGCCACCAGTCTGGCTTCAGAGCTGCCAGCAGCACGAAAACTGCTCGCCTGCCTTTCCTCTCCTTCCCCCAGAAGCTCATGGTATTCCAAGCTCTAGTTCTCTCTAGCTTGGACTATTGTAGCAGACCCTTTCTAAATCTACCTGCCTCTACTCTCCGCCCTCTGCAACTAATCCAGAACAGGAATGCAAGACTTGTCCTTGGCCTCAAGCCCTGGGATCTTAGCTCTCCAGCTCTGAAATCTCTCCATTGGCTCCCAGTGGATACAAGGATTAAATTCAAATCCCTCTGCATTGTCCACAAGGCTTACTGGGGCCTGGGTGCAAAATACCTTCAGCTATCCTTCCGCAAATACCTCCCCTCTTGAGCTCTTCGCTCCTTTACCTCCAACTCCCTCAGGGTCCAACTCTCTGTTTCTCCTCTGCTTCGCACTTTCCACTTCTCCCCCCTCCATGCACTTTTCCTCTCCCCCTCTCCCATGCACTTGCGCAATCTCAATGTCACTGGGCCTTGTAAGATCGCTGTTTTGTTCTCCCCTGTTCCCCTCCCTTGCATTGTCGCGCTCTAAAACACTTGTGTACGAGTGTGATAGAAATAAAATATCAATATCAATATCAATATTGCTTGCACTTCTAACCAGCTCAACGCTGCATCGTGCCCTCGATAAGCCCTTCACCTTCTAGGCCCGATTCCACTGCTCAACCATTTCTCGAGCCAGCAAGCTCTTGAATACCCACCTGATCGACCTGCACATTGACACCCCCTAGATCACTGCTTTGATGACCATTGATCAATACCTCAAACCACTGAAGTGTGACACATTGACCCCTGCAAATGGCTAATGCCAGACTCTGCCTGGTCCAACTGTAAAAATACTCTAGGACCGCCACAACTTGCGTCATTGAGCGAGCCCCTTTGACTGTATAGAGAGACTGCATTCTCTCCTACGTAACACCCGCTTGCTGATAGGTCCCAAATGATCCAACATGCCCACACTGAGCTTGATCTGCTTGCATCAATCTTCGACACTGGGTCTGACTGTGTACAACCACAAAGAACTGAAACCTGTAACTGTTGACCCTGGCCTGCCCTCTTGGTCCACTTGGGTCTCAGAGGCTGGTAAGGTCATGATCTCACCTGTTTTCACCACCATCATATCCTTTGTGTGGCTGGCAACTTTCCTACGAGCCCTGGAACTATTCCCCGAGTGCACATTTCCTCACTCAGTTGCATCTTCTTTGATCTTCCTTCGCGGTGGGTTTTTGTACAGTATTTTCTATTTGTTCTATTGCAGATGATGTGTTTGATTTAAAGTATATATATTTGATAGAAACTTGATTGCACATTCCCTTTATTTTGGACTGTGATACTGTGTTACTGGGTCACTAGTGGTTCGCCTTCACAACACGCTTAAGAGCATATCCTTCCCTCGGCCCACGTTACCACAAAGGTGAAGGAGGTGTATCTCTTAACTGTCTCTGTATTACCTTTATGAATGTGATTGTGTTGGGTTTTGGTTTGTAGAAGTGTGAGGGAAGAGTGGGCTATTTTACCCCTTCTTATCCTTGTACTCTTGCGAAGCAAAATCCAATTCATCACGCAAAGCAACTGCCAAATGCTGTTGACTCAGGCTCGAGGACAACAGTGTGAACTGGTGGAACACAGGAATCCAGCTTTTCTGGTTTCTATGGTGTGCAATTCCAAATCCAGGGGCTCATGGACAAGATAGGTCCTTTTATACTTTGCTCCCAGTCGGATAGGCTAGGTGTCACTAGGTGTCAGGAGTCTTTTACCTCCAGTGAGGAGCCTGTGTTCTGGTACAGCTGGCAGCGAGAGCATGTCTTCATCCAAGACCGGTCACCCTCAATATTCCCTGAGGATGGTTAGGGGACAGGGCTTTGCTCTGCCTTGCAAAGCCTGTCCTTACCTCTGACTTTAGAAAGGGTTGATCTCCCAACAGCGTCCAAACAAATTTTTCTTTTGTTCTTGAAAGTTCAAAATGAATCAAGTAAGGAGTCAGAGAGCCCTTCCTTGTGCTGTTAAAAGGCCATAGGCGATGGGATGCAATCAATCCTGCTGCAAATCATCCATTCTCAGTCACTCTGAAAAAAGACCCTTGATGCTCCTGCATCCTCATAAACTCTAGATCTGTCTCCAAAAACAAACACAACATTGACCTTCTCTCTGATGAAGACCCAGATATCCTCTTCATCACAGAGACTTGGTTCCATGAGGACAACAAACCCATTGCACACCATGCTCCCTCCCCTGGCTACTGCCTGATCATACATAATAGGTTGAGGAGAACTGGAATGTTAGCCATCCTCCTCAAAGTTCACCTTCCATTCATACTCTCTGAGACTCTACCCCACAACACTGAATTTAAGTCCCTGCTAATCAAGATGTAACTCTCCCCCTCCTTCACTGAGAGTTTCTTACTCATATACAATAGGAACTTTGCAGACTCTCTCAGCATCTCCTTATCAGCCACCATAATTCAACACCCATCCCGCACTGTCTGGTGTGCCAGCCACTGTAGGGGGTCATAAGCTATTGGTAGCCAGCAAACTAAAGGAACATGCTGCTGGAAGGAGAAACCTGCCTTACAGAAGGCTCCTATGTCCTTTTTGCAGGAGAAATAGCCTGCAGACTACATTTCCCAGGCACCCCCTGGCCAAGAACTACTTAATGAAGCCCACGTTCGGTGGGGCATGTGCGCACAAGCGCGCAGGAACATCCAAGGCTCGGGACTTGTGCTCAGATGCTCGACCAGAGAAGACGTGTCTTCCGGAGCTCCGAGCAAAGGGAAGCACACGAGGGGACACGCCCCAGATATCAACCATCCAGGCCCCTCGCATGTTACAGATAAGTACAGCCAGCCTCAGGGAATCCAATCAGACCGGGGGGAAGGCGCGCACCACTGATGTGCACCGAAGTGAACCGATTGATCTCTCCAGCAGCTGCGGCAAGGGGCATGCGCAGGGGGCATTGTCCAACGTTCTCACATCCCCCTGCTCCAGCGAAAGCTAAGTCTTAGCGCCCTGATTGCCAGCGCCATAGTCTCTTCTAAAATAACTCTGAACCACGCGCGGTTTCTAGAAGCCCCGCAGCGCGAGAACCGTGCATGTTTTTAACATATTAATAGCCATGTGCCGTACTGCAGGAAGTGAACGCATTTAACAATACGCGGCTTTCCGAATAACCACAATTTGACACGTGTGACTAACAACACGGGTCATTACCACGTTGAAGCTCCCATTTACAGAAGCCTCTACCTTTTTGGCTAACCATTGTTGCGGAGCCACGCGCGGCTACTAATCCGCACGTGTAGGGGATAATCAGAACAAACGCATGTGTTTAAGAAACAGTGCACCGTGCACCTTGAGCATGCAAGGGTGTAATTAACCTCTTGTGTGAATGAAAGTATGCAAATATTTGGTGTGTGAAGAAACACGGAAATGGTAATTCCTACTCTCTTTTCAGCAATAATACTGCTCCGGGTTCCAGACCTGAGAGTGCGCAGGCAGAAGGCCACCACTCACCCCTTGAGATAAGTCTTGTTCTGGCTCTCAGCCTTTGTTGTGGGGCGTGGGGGGGAATTGTGCATGCTAGTGATTGTGCTTATGTTTCATTGTGTTACCCTCTGTTCCCTTCCCTGTCCACCTCCCCTAGCCTAGCCCTCTCACTGGTTACCCTTGCTACGGAACCCATCCAACCAATGAGATCCTAACCCTCTTTCCCCGCCAGGGTCTCGGAGGCTGTGTAAGTTCCAACTTGCAGGCGCCTAGATCGTGGAGGGGTTGGTTGGTTCGTGCCACTCCTGAGCCTGTAAACTGAAGCTGTGACACTCACCATATTAGATGATTTAAACATCTAGTTTGTTGCTCCCACATCCCAATGACCCAATCTGTCACAGAAAACATGGAAGCCCTCAACCTGACCCAACTAATATCTTACACCACCCAAATAGAAGGGCACACACTCAATGCTTTATTCAGCTCCACTGACCTGATCTCCACCCTGCTTCATTGTCCCCTAATATGGACCGATCACTCCACTGACCTCTTCTCCCTCCAGACCCCTCCTATCTCCCCATCTTTCCACCCTCTCCTTTTCCCCTCTGCCTCCCATGTACCTCTATGGAATAAAGTGATCATAAACCCTGATCTGGCCGATTCCATTCTAAATTCTCTCCCACTATCACACCAGGAGGGAACCTTCTCCATCAAATGTTTGGAGCTTTGTGTCAACAGTGCACACATTCCTTTCGCACCAACAATACACACATCCCAGAGACCAAGCCCCAATCCTAAGTGACACTCTCTACACCTCAAATCCCTTAAACCTCTCAAGCATCATCTGAAGTGGACTATGAGGACTAACCGCACACTTAAAAAAAAACTCTCCTATTCAAGACTGACAAGGGCATACCGGACTGAAATTAGGAAGGCCAAAAAAACCTTCTATGGAAACCAAATCTCCAACTCCCCTAATCCTAGAAGGGAACTCCACATGATCATTGCAGAATCCAATGATCATGTGGATTCTGGCATACACTGCTCAACTCCCCTCTTGTCTCATTCAAAATCACTATGTGATGCTCTGTCTGACTACTTTCACAACATTGCTATTGATAGACACCGCTCCATCATCACCAAACTAGCTTTGGCTAACCCCTTTTGCCCCCCTTTCACCTCTTCTACCTAGCCCTACCCGTCATCTGCCCACCTCCTCTGCCCACTCTGCCAGTCCTTTCCTCTTTCACTCCTATCTCTCCCACCCAAAGTTCCTGAAATGCAAAAACAAACCCACACCTCTGGCTTCCCTGTAAACCCCTGTCTCCCCTCGCTCCTTAAGAACATCCTAACTACCACCTGTGCAGAAAGCATTGCATGGTCCATAATTAACCAATATATTTATTTCAGGATCTTTCTAGAGGCCTTCAAAACTGTCCACATCAGAAAGCATTGCATGGTCCATAATTAACCAATATATTTATTTCAGGATCTTTCTAAAGGCCTTCAAAACTGTCCACATTAAGACCCTGCTTAATAAACCCTCTCTTTAACAACTCCTTCCTTCCAACAGCCACCCTATCTGAAACATCTGCTTCATTGCCAGAGACCGCACAGCATACAAGCAGCTTTGTCTCTTCATTAAATCCCACACCCTTCTTGATCCCACACAATCTGGATTCAGACGCCTTTGAGAAACTGAATGAACGTTTGTGTCTATTTGGGACGATATAAAAAGAACAGCAGATTTAGAAAGCTGCTCTGCGCTCATTCTCCTCAGCCAATATGCTGCCTCTGACACTATTGGCCATACCATACTCGCAGACAGACTCCACTCGTTAGGCATCAGAGACACCTCTCTAAGATGGATCTCCTCCTATCTCTCCAATGACTCACAAATCATGCCCCCCCCCTTCTCCTCCCGATCTCACCCTGTTCCCAAATGGGTCCCACAAGGAGCCTCCTTGTCTCCTCTACTTTTCAATCTCTACTTTAGTTCCTTCTCTGCACTCATCAACTCTCACAATCTTGCCTGCTACAAACACATGGATGACACCCAGATTATCCTCAAGTCACCAGCCTCCCCAAGCCATCATCTCACCTCCTGCCTCTCTGAAATCAACTTTAGGATGACGGCTATTTACCTCCTCCTCAACCCTGAGAACACAGACTTCCTAATATGCAGTAAAATATCTCTCGTAACTAAACCAAACCCTTGGCCACACTCTCTAGGAGACCCACCCACAGCATACACTTCGGTAAAGAACACCTTGGATGCATGCTGGACCCCGAATATAAATCTCTCACCACATCAACAGTGTGTCCAGAACTTGCCACTTCCACTTATACCTCCTCATGCAAATCTTTCCTTATCTCTCACAACCACCCAGAGCTGATGCAATCCATACCATCATCGTCTCCCACCTAGACTATACCAGCTCCCTCTATCTATATCAGCTCAGGAAGCTCCTACCAATCTAAAACTCTGCAGCCAGACTCCTCCTTTCCCTCTCACCAATAGAGCACAAAATCCCTCCCCTCAGAGTTCTACACTGGCTTCCTATCAGCCAACGTGTGACATTGAAGGACATGTGCATCACGCACCGTGCCCTCCATAACACCGGATATGAATTCCTCAAGGACTAGCACAAACACTAGCAAGCAACCAGAAACCTTAGATGTGGTTCTGAACTCCTACTTGTGATCCCCCCTTACAAATCCACCAGAATGGGAGGAGGCACTGTCTCCGTCCAAACCCTAACCATTTGGAACTCCCTTCCACTGCATATGAGACACGATGAAGACCACCTCACCATCAGAAAGACCTTCAAAACCTGGCTGTTCTCTATAGCAACCTGAAGCTATCCTTCCCTCTCTCCCTCTTCACGGCATCATATGTCTGTGTCACAGTTTTGTTAACATCCAGAATATAACCTACAGCAAGCTAAAGTACAACTTTCAGAGCAGTCAGGATGATTCAGAATAGCCCATCAACACCAAATGCAAATCGGCAAGTGGAGGTAAGAGGTCAGACTGTATATAGCACGGGTAGCCTAATTATTGAACGGGAAATGGATGTGAATACCTTGTCCAACTTGCCATGCCATTACAGCTGGAGGGCTTGTGATGGTATCCTGACTGTTGCAGTTGAAGATTTGTGAGGATGGCCACCAAATGGCCCATAGGAGATATATTGATAGCGGACTTGAAAGATATATGTTGGTGGTCTGTCTATTGCGCCTGGAAGAAGTAGGACGGCCTATCTATGGTGCTTGGAGTACTTTTGAGGGTGGGCTGTCTATTGCGATTGGAGGACTTTTGGAGGTGACCTGTCTATTGTACCTAGAAAATTTAGGAGAAATGCCTACTAATTATACGGTCAATCTGATCACACAGCTTCATAAAAGACAAAGCTCCATCTGAGCCTCAATGTACATATTCGCCCACCACTTAGGTGGACACCTGTCGCAAGAATGGCTACTCATCTGCATGCATCAGAATGCAGCAATGACCTGCGACAAAAGTCGGTCTAACTGGACATATAATGTTTCACCTTCCTACACCAGACTATAAAACCTAGCACAACACGTCTGCACCTAGCACAACAGTCTTTTGCACTCACACACTCTCCTAACCACGCCGACACCCATCCACATTCCTGACCTTAATGGGAAGCACCCTACCTGGATCAAAGGCACACATGCATTTTACTCCTGTGACAATTTTCCCATACCTTGGACTTCGGTCCCTTGAGGGTCTCCCCACCACAAGCGCGTGGAAGCCATCTTAATGGTATAATGGCACCGTATACAAACAAATTACTACTGTTACTACTATAAATACTAAAAAAGAACAAGGTGAAGAGGGTCAAACAAGATCATAATAATGCAATTCTAAGAGTGAGAGGGGTAATAGGTCCAAAACACATTTCTGAAAGATGCGTTGTATCTGCAAACCGTACAAATTAAGGCATGTGTTAATGGCAAACTGAGCATGTGGTTCCTTCCCATAAGGGAATCGTGTAATACAAGAAAATGTACATATTAATAGAGGGTACTGACTTCTAAGGGCCAACCAAGCAGGAATACTTCAAAGACCTTAATGAAAATGATACCAGTGAGTGTGAATACTTGATAATTTATCTTGGAATTCAAGAGCACTAAAAGGGAATTTGTAATGATTATGACATCCTGATGATGTTTTCCACCATATTTTCTTCACACAACTGGGCCGTTATCCTCTAGCATTGTTTGCTAATAGGGACCTCTTTGAGAGTTTTCTCATGATAAGATCATTTATGTTATTGGTACAGTGCTATAAAAACAAGCAGCTCTGTGAAGTGGGCACTTAATTTTAGCAATTATTATATTCACACAGGAAGAAAGATTTGTAAATGTATTTACACATGGAATTTGCTCTTAAATGTGTAGCTTGAGCCGAGGTTCAAACATTGACTATCTATTGTTACCTTAGGCTCTTTCAATTTCTTGCTTAAACAGTGTTATATTCTTTTAAATAGCTTGCCATAACATTATTTAGCCTCTTCTTCAGAAGCTTCCTTGGTGGTTGTATTGCATTTAGCCTCTGAAATTTTCTGAATGCCAGTTACCTCTGATGAGTTTTGGGTGGTGATGGAGGTGTGGGGGATTATTACCATAAACACTTTTTTGTTGAGACCCAATGTGATATCCAGAAAGTCCAACGATGCTGTGCTCATATTATGGGTGATCTTCGAGTATCTAATTTCAGATTGTGCACATTTAACAAATACAATGGACACTTTTGGACAATTACCAAATCCAATGGACTTTTCCACTGTACCTTTCCATATTACCACTTAATGGTCAATATACCTTGTGAACAGAAGTATATTCTCTCAAATGTGGCCATTTTCCACATAGATGGTTTTCTCCTGCAGTATATTCACATATGGGTTGGCTAGCTTAGGTGACACCATGGTACCATTGCTGTTTCCTTAATTTAATTTGCTGATGACATAGCCCCAGAAACTGAAAGTAATTTATTTTAACTACCTATTCCATGCACCATAAAATAATGGATTTTCATGTGAACTATTTGTCCCTTTCTGCTATGAACTGGAACAAAACTTCTTGTGGTTTTCCCATATATTTAATTAGAGACCATATGTAAACCTAACAGTGTATTCTCATTTTCCTCAAATTCAAAACCCTCTCCAATAAAGATGATCTACCTTGTGTCATGTATTCAAAATGACCTTTCTGTGGCATAATATTTTAGTAATCTGAAAATGTGAACAATGGTTCTAATGCTAATAATATTCTGGAAATGATAGGCCATCCTGGAGTTTTAGCAACACACTTTTTTCAATAGTACAAATTATCCCTGGATGTAAGGATATGCACATTCTATGCACAGAAGCCACACTGGCATATTTTGGTTTGGAAATTCGATTTCTGTCATATTCAAATCACCATCTTTTTGACAAAAATGTTTTCCTTGAAGAAATGTAATCAAGGCAAAAAAAATAACATGTTTACACAAATTGCACTAAACAAAAGAATGACTAGACATAGTTTACTAAAAGCAACCAATCCAAATAATAATAATAATAATAATAATAATAATAATAATAATAATAATAATATTGATAATCATAATACTAACAATAATAACAATAAAGAAGAAACATGTGAATACTTATAGCAACAACAATAACGATTGACATATTAATCAATTTGATTCTGATTTTGAAATTATTGTCTATGAATTAAAAGATTAAAAATAAAAATGTCAAACAGCACATTCATGTTTTTAATTATGAAACAGTGTGAGTAATTGAGGTTGTTCTTTCTACTTAATGGGGCAAGTATAAATAAGTCTGCTTTGTAAATGAATCATGTTTTGGTGGTTGAAAGTCACACATTAAGACATGGCTTACAATTCTTATTCACACTCACTCACCACTAAGATTAGAGGAGATAATGACAAATCAATGTATTATCTGTACTCTTTATGGCCTCAGATGTTCATTTTATTGTGGCTTAACACTGTTTTTTTTTGTTCTTTTGTTTAAATAATTTATTGACATCAATAAGCATACAAGGCTTACAATACATATACTGGAGCAAATTAAGATATGCACGTAATAGATAAAGTTGCACATTATTAGAGCCTCATATGATATAATATACAGTATATTGCCTAATGCATAAAAGAGCAAATTTAAGATAAGCTCATAGTTGTGGTAGAACAAGTTGCTTGAACTTAAACAAACAGAAAGGCACACAGGACAAACAGAAACAAAAGGAAGGGGGGGCAAGGTATTGACCAATATGAACAATATCAGCAGAATAATATCATATTTGCTACCTAAAAGCTGAACTCTCTAAATATTTGAGAAATGGCTGCCATTTCAATTCATGATTGGGCTGTAAAAATGTGGATGTAGCATTGCAATCTTCCATTCTATGCATATTACACACAGAATTCCACCATATCTTGAAATGTAAACACTGAAGATCTTTCCAATTAGAGGTTATGTATGCAGTGATATTTGAGTTTGATTGATGCCATTATGGAAAAATATGATTTGTTAATATCTAAAGCTATTATCCCTCAGGTTGTAAGATTACAACATTTGTAAAGCCAAGTTGTAAGGCTTCCATGTTTTATAAGATATTGTCATTGTTGTCAACAAATGAATATGCATAGAATTGTCTAGTAATATTCTCACAAAGGCATTTCCCACTAAACAGTGTTGAACCTTCCTACTAGATGGGAATATGATATCTGTCATCAATCAAAAGAAAGGTCACTATCCATCGGTAACACACTTATGTACCTCTACTCAAAACGAAGGACTCTTGCTATCTACCTTTAAACAAGTACACAGGGATAGCACTTAGATCAAAAAATAGTGTCCTTTATATGAAACATAAGTCACAATGTTATTAATATATCAAAGCGCAAGTAGGACCACGTGCTAAATCATATCAAAAAAAGCATATTAAAACAACATTATATACAACACATTGGGCCTCATTACGAGGTTGGAGGGAGCCATGGTGCTATTAGCAAGAGCTAATAGCTATTAGCTATTAGCGCCATGGCTGCCTCCAAAATCGTTCCAATTCCGGTCTGGTGGATGGAGCAATTACCGGTCCATTTCGAGGTCGGAGGGACCGGTAATTCCCCATTCACCAGAGCCATTCCCCATTCCCATTTGAGCCCTCATAGGGCTCAATGGGAAGGGGGAAGGCGGCAATAACGGTACCACAAATTGCGGTACCGTTATTGACCCCGGTATCCCTTTGCGGGTCCCGTCCTTAAGGAAGGACCCGCAAAGGGAACTTGTAGTAGGGCGGTAAGGGATTACCGGAAATGGTGCCCTTACTGGTGCCGGTAATCCCTTACCGCCCACCTCTTAATGAGGCCCATTGTGTTTGAATACATCAGTCATCAAACAATACTATAGATAAGAATCCAAATGCACATGTCAGTAACAATGACAACCTAACACAGTTATGGTTATTTCCACCTATTTAGTGCGTCTAAAATACATTGGGCCTCATTACGACTCAGTCGGTAAGTTACCGCCTGGGCCGTGACTTTACCACCATGGCGTAAACTACGTTTACGCCATGGTGGTTGGCGGACTTACCGCCCCATTCCGACCTAGGCGGGGCGGTAAGTCCCCAATCCCCATTTACCCTTCCCCATTCCCATTTTTGCCCCATAGGGCATAATGGGAGTGGGGAAGGCGTTAATTACGCCACCGTAAATTACGGTGGCGTAATTAACTCCATGGTCCCTTAGCGCCATGGATTTTAACACCTGCTAAAAGCAGGTGTTAAAAGCACCATGGCGCTAGGGGACCTCGTACTCAGGCGGTAAGGGTCGGCGCTGTTAACGCTGCCGTAAACCCCTTACCGTCTGAGTTGTAATGAGGCCCATTATCATTAAGGACAACATAAAACACCAAATGCATCACAGTTTATATCACAAAAAAAGACTGCCTCAATATTATGATTGGATAATTAAGTACAACTATTCTTAAACGTTAATCAAGAGACTCGTATTATCCTTAAAATGTCAATACACTTCCAATAAAATGTGATCATAAAATGAATCAGGTTTTCATTGTTACCTTCCATAAATATTGGCCACAAATTTGAGCGCTCAGCACAGTCCAATTAATTGTTGTACATTTTCATTAAGTTATTTCTCAGTGGATTTAAGGCTTCACACAGTAACAGAAAATGTTTTACGCTTTCAATTACTTCTACAATGCCTAGGCGACAGTAACGATTTGACTACCCTTGGCTTCCAGTGTCAGGCAGATATTGAATTTCAAGAGAAGATATTGATGCAAAATTCCACTATTGGGGTATGCAGTAATGTAAGCTGGTCCTTGTGGTCGCTCATTAATGTAATCAATGAAACAACCTGTGTTTCTATTAGATGCTAGTCCTACAATTCGACTCTCATAAAAAAGTATTTAATTTCTCTTTTAACATGAATTTGGTTGATTAACCAGAAATGGTATTTGATGGGAAGTCAGTTTCAGTCTGCCATCTGTCATACACTTTAATAATATTGACAATTGCGCCCAAGTTCTTATGATTGTCCAGTCTAAGAAATGACTGGGTATAGTTAACTATGCAGGTGCCGTTTACTAGTCTGAGCCGTTTCACCCAATTCATACACGTTCTTTGAATAACAGTAGATGCTATTCCTGTTAGTTTGAATTCAAGGAATAGGTACTCAATTGATAGTGCAGATGGCATGCATAGAAGTTCACTGAATAATTTGGCCTCAAACTTAATTAATTCTACTCCATAGGCATGGCCCCAAATGTTGATTCCATAGGCTAGAACTGGCACAGTTTTGGCGGGGTATGACAGAAGGAACAGTCTGCACAGATATACCGACATTTCTTCCAATAAAGTTTCTTAAATCATTAGCCATGACCATACATTTAGCTTTTGTATCAAGCCAATGTTCATTCCATTTCAACAAGGAATCAACAATTAAGCCAAGATACTTATAACAGGTAACTGTTTCTAAAGGGGTGTCGTCTAATTAGCATACAAAGTTGCATTTCACCTTCTTCTCGGAAGGAAAGATCATAGTTTTACTCCTCGAGATGTTCACACTTAGGCCATTCTGATCAGCAAAGATTCCTAATGCAGAAATCATAACTTGGAGGCCTCTGGGTGTTAGAGCAAGCAATATCAGGTCATCCATGTAGGCAAGGCCACAAATTAGTTTGCTGTCCACTTTTACTGGATAGTGGGAGTTATTCTCAAATTCTTTGTGCAAATTGGATAAATAGAGGTTAAACAAGGTCACAACTAAGATGCATCCTTGTTTAACTCCTCTATTTGAGCACATCGAACTGAATAATTTACCTCTTCCATCTAATCGGATCCTTACTTTGGTATCAATGTGAAGTAACATTAACATCCTTAGGAGACCAGATGGAATCTTCAGCTTAGTTAATTTAGACCATAGATGACTTCTCCAAATAGAGACGAGAGCAGCGCGCAAGTCAATGAATGCACAATATACTGCTGTCTCTCGTTTGAACTTGGAACACTCAATTGCGGATATCATTATTAAAATGTTATGACTAGTGGATGACTTCATACGGAAGCCAGTTTGATAGGGGCTAAAAATGTTGTTAGTAACGATCCAAGCGTTGAGTTCTGCATGGAGAACACGGGCAAAAACCATAGCCGGGACATCAAGCATAGCAAGCATGCAATAGTTGGCCGGGTTGTTTCGAGGGCCTTTCTTGAAAATCGCGACAATTTGTCTTTCTCGACAGGTAGAAGGAAGATTACCAGTTTTACCAATGGCTTTGAATAGGACATATAGGGCATTAGCCCATAGCTCAGGTGAGGATTTCAGCGAGCCATTTCATATTCTGCCTGGTCCAGCGACACACACCTTTAAGACGCTCAATTAGAATGATGATGTCCAGGGTAGAGATATTACATTCCCACTCAT
This sequence comes from Ambystoma mexicanum, assembly GCF_040938575.1. Classification (NCBI taxonomy): domain Eukaryota; kingdom Metazoa; phylum Chordata; class Amphibia; order Caudata; family Ambystomatidae; genus Ambystoma; species Ambystoma mexicanum. The sequence goes on from NC_090924.1 coordinate 143,304,301, forward strand.
CTAATGGAATGGAAACTTGCTCCTCGTCAGAAGGTGTAGACCCCTGAGTGAGTTTAATGTGATCCATCCAGGCATCTTCAGTGACACCATTGACTTGTAGGGCATGTTTAAAGCTTTGACAGGGGATTTTCCAGATGGCAACATTGGGCCTATGGGGGCTCAAACGGGAATGGGGATGGACCGGGTCCGGGGTCCTTGAATGGGGAAATAACAGGCCCGCCAAGGTTGGAATATTCTGGTATTTTACCATTCAGGGAACCCAGACCCAGTACCCGGAATGGGGGTAGCCATGCCGCAAATAGCGGCATGGCTACCTCCAATGTCGTAATGAGGCCCATTGTGTTTTATTTTCATGAGGGCAGTGATCTTCAGCCAGCAGGATTTTTCAATACCACCTTTATGTGCCTTAATCCATATGTGATCGTTTTTCCTTGCATGTTTTATTGCTTTACTAACATAATCTGATCTATGAGGTCCGAGGGAGGGGTGCAGCAAATTATTCATCAATGACCTGAGATTTTTTTTTTGCAGCAGAGATAGAGGGGTCAAAATCAATGTGTATTGTAATTGACTTGCTGCAGTGCTCGAAAGGGCCGTTCTATTGTCTGGGTTTCTGTATAAGGAGACAAATTGATTTAATTAGGTCAGAAAAGGCTAGTGTAATGGGTACATGACAGCTTGGGGGATTAAGATAGATATGAGTGAACTGAGGAAGAAGGTGTTTAGAGGCCTCCTTTTCCTTGGTTATATTATGTTCAGACCACTGGATACGATTGGGACCAGCATTAATATATATGTTGCCATTTAGATCATGCAGGTTAGACGAGGGGGAGGGTTCAGAATAACAGAATAACACACAAAGCGGGAGGTGATCACTCTCTGGTCTCATGACTATAGCCATGTTTTTTGACAATTGACAAACCTATATCATTAACACATATAAAGTCAAGTGTGGACATAGCACTACCGCAAATGCAGGTGAATGCTTGTTTATTATCACCAGGGCATAGGCCGTTAAGACTGACAACGTAGAACACCATAGTTTCAGCTTGGTCCATTTTTCTTTGAGCTAACTGCTGGGGCAGATGAGGTCAGTGGTTCAGAAAAAGACTCATTAATCTGAATGTCGGCATTAAAGTCACTGACAACAATTTGTGCTTTAGCATCTTCATATTTAGATAACATATTCTTTACAGTACCGATATTCTGCTTAGTAAACATATGACCGGGTGGATCATAGACATTAATAACTAGGAGAGAAAGTTCTGGGCAGTTTAAAAGTCTGCCTAAGACATAGGTCCTCATTATGAGTATGGCGTGTAGGATTGTTTAGCGTATTATGGGAGCACAGAGCACAGCACCACTGCACAGGATCAATGTATAGCATGTTTTTTGAAGTGCATCACCACTGCATGGGTTTGGTGCATTGCTATAAGGTGGTACAGCAAGACATGTGTTGCCAGTGTAACATGGACATGTAAATGAAAACAGGCTATGCAGTCAAAAACGATTTCTACATATAAAATGCAAATGTTTTTTTTCACAATTAAAAGCATATATTGTTTTACCTGAAATTCCTCTGTTGCAGGAGACACATTTGAGGATTAATGAACTAACCTCATTAACAAATAACTAGCATGCTAACTCATTAATAAAATAATGTGTTCGCCAGTGCAAAATGGATGGAAAAGACAGGCTCTGAAAGTCATTTTAAACGCGCGTCCAGATTTTTTTTTTCTTTTTGCTGCTCTGTGCTGCTCTGTCCACAGTATTTGAGGAAGCAAAGACTCGAATAGCAGGAAATCAGTTTTGTTACAGTTGCTTACTGTAAAAGATTTCTATTGTGTGCAGGAGGATAGAACATGAGGGATTCTTATTGGACAAGCATCATATTAGAGGCTGTAACCAAGTTTTCCTGTAGAATCTGGGGGGAGAAGAAGGAGAATACATTTTTACACAGCTCAGAGAAAGACCTGACTGGTGGCTGTGGAGTTCCTGATTGAAAAAGCAGATCCCAGCTGCACTGCTGCAGAGACTGGGAATCCCAGACAATAATCCCCGGTTTGAGTAACGGCAGATGCCTGTTCTCACTGTGGGTGCTTGGAGAGGGAATTGCCACATCCAGAAGGCGACCAGCCGAAGAATTTCACATGCTGAACAGATTAGGTAATTATACATTGCAAAGTATGGGGGCAGTGTGCATGAGTGCAAAACTATTCAGTCAGTGTAGAAGAAAGAATTCCAGTGTTTTATCATCAGGTTTAATGTTGCGACTGTTCTCGTCGCCCTCTTCTCATTTTGTTACAGATAATGTTGACTGTGCTATTTCATTTATCTCTGTAAAAAAGAGTAGGATTGTGTTTAAGTGCAATTTTTATAATACACAAAAATATCTGAAAGCAGACGGGTAGTGTGTTTAATTTTCTCTTTTCTTTGTGCATTTACCAATACAGTGCTGATGATGTGGGGAGATGTTTAGACAGTGCAATTGTCATTTTTAAGGTAGCTAAAAATTAGACTTGGCTGCAGCTGTGTGTATGATTTCATTCAGTATGAGCAATTATAAATAACTGTGTGTGTGAAAGAGCCTGCTGAAGGTAAATGAGTCAGCAGAAATAGAGAACCGGGACATAGTTCACTATTGTATATAAAATAGTGAGTTTTGTACCACATGTTAGCTCGATGTTGTAAATAATTCAGTGAGAATTGCCCATGGTGGCACACTAAAAATGAAAATGTGGTATTTCTGAAATGTAGGCCTGAGGTCTCTCTAGTGATCACACAAACAATCTAAACAAAAATAAGGGGTTCTGGATATTGGGGCCCCAAATAAAACAAAGGAATTATGCTCACCAAAAATACCACCAACCACGCATACCAACCACGCATGTCTGTGTACTGAAATAATGCATATCCACCGTGTTAAATATTATACCTAACCTAATCTGAGTGCAAGTAGTGATTGTTGCTAAATTATTTTGGTGGTAAGAAAATACCGCCAGGCCCCAAATCTACACAAAATACCCAACAGGTGTTAAGGCAACAATGGCACTGGTATCGCTACCAGCACCCTTGCTACTGTACCGCCATACTAGGGGTCCTGCTTGCGGGTGCCCTTGCACCCACCAGGCCTGACCTGGTGGCCATACCGGCACCCACAAGCAGAACTTGATGGTAGCAACTGTACCATTATTAACGGTACAGTTGCTACCATCCTCCCTATTCCCATTGAGCCCTATAGAGGCTCAATGGGAATGGGGATGTACCAGGCCCGACACCCATGAAAGGGCAGTTACCTGGTCTGGTTGGGCCAGAATAGCCCAGTAATTTCCCATTCGGGGGTGCTGGACCCGGATGCAAGTTTGGAGGTAGCCTTGCCGGTAAAACCGGCAAGGCTACCTCCAACCTCGTAATGAGGCCCATAGTCTGTACATCAGGTAGTTCTAATATGAGCCATGGGTGACAGGCAGATATGAGAAAGCTCACCTTTTGGACCTTTAGTGGCTTCCTTTTGAATGGTTGTACACCCGTCAAACTCAATGGTCTTGGCCAGCCATGTCTCTTGTAGTGCTAATATAGTGAATATGTCAACTGCTGAGCAACGGCCTTCTTCTTCAAACATATGTGAAAAGCCTATTGTGTTCCAGGAGTAGAGCACCTTAAGGTCATCGACGTTGTGATCCAAAACTTGCTTTGAAGGTAACTGGAAGCCATTGCCAGTAGCCTTTGCATGGAGCTATTATGGAGACATTGGTGTTCTTAGCAGTGGGGTCAGACAAATTGCTTGGGGGGAGTGGAGCATGTACTGCTGCAATCATTGGGCATGCTGGTAAGCACCCGTCAACTCCGACAGTGTTATCAGAGTAGTATTCACATACAGTTCCACCAATTACACAAGAGTGATTACTAAGAGGCTTTTTTTGGGGTGCTGCTACACTAGCTACAGGAGAACACTGTTTGTCATAGAAGATGTGAATGATTTGCATTTGTACCCTAACCGGTACAACTCTTCTTCATAGGTCAGGACATACGACAGGGCAGCTTCAGAGCTGAATCAGATGTTAGAGATGGTAGAGCTAATGTGCTCAATCAGGTCAACTATTATTTTGTCCTCTGTTTTTATAGCCCACAGAGGGACGACAGAATGAAATTTGTTCAGTATCTTTGAACAAATGAAAGGTGGAGACACATAAGTACTAAAAACTGATTGGATTTGGAAAGCTTTAATAGTAGATTTGCTTGAATGTAGTAAAGGATCTGTATTTGAGGTGCTACTACCTCTAGGGTCCGCATCATCCATGGTAGTCCAGTGGTCAGGAAGAGGAAGTTGAGCTGTTTTGTTGGAGGAAGGGCCTTTGGGATTAGGCTGGATTGAAGTAAAAGTAGATATAGCAGAAGAGCTAAAGGGAAGTGATAGAGAAGAGGACGTAGTCAAACTAGATGTAGATATTTCACTAGCTTTAGGGCCTCATTACACGGTAGGCGGTAAGGGTTTACCGGTACCAGTATTTTACCGGTACCGGTAAATCCTTACAGCCTTACTACGAGGTCCCTTTGCGGGTTGAGGAATTTAACGCCTGCTTTTTGCAGGCGTTAAAAACCAACCCGCAAAGGGACCAGTGGAGCTAATTATGGTATCGCAATTTGCGGTACCGTAATTAGCACCTTCCCCATTCCCATAGAGCCCTATGGGGCAAAAATGGGGAAGGGCAATGGTGGAAGGGGAAATTACCGCCCAGCCAACCTTGGAATGGGGCGGTAATTCCCCTTTCCACCAAGGCTGTGCCGGTATTTTACCGGCATGAACCATGGCGCTAATAGCGCCATGGTTCACCGCCTACCGTGTAATGAAGCCCATAATCTTGATTGATTCTGTATTGGATAGCTCAATATTTGAAGTTTCAGTAGGGGGAGTGGATGTAATCTGGGAGCTCAGATCTGAGTTTGTACAGGGATAAGAAGAGGCAGCGGTAGAATTGGTTACTAGAATCGAAGGAGTGAAAGGCTTAGGTCTCTTAGCATACATGAAGGCTTGCAAAACTTTGGCAGCCTTATTTTCCAAGCGTGTTTTTTAGGGCGCAGTGTAGATCTATTGGTCCGACAGGTAGCATTCAAGGAATTTGGGCTAAAAGAGTCATAGGTGGGTATCGAGTCTAGGGAAAATACCCACACAAGACAGTATTACTGCACATTTCTTTAGTTGATTTCTTTTGTCTATCAATACTTTTGTGCAATAATACAGATTGTAAATCAAATTATATTCTAAATTCTCACATTTCGAGATCAAATTAGTTCATAGATTTTTTAATGCAATGAACATGTGATTAGATGACATGCTAGTATTACTCAGATCATTGAGGTATGTTTGTTCAATGGGGTGATTGTTTAATTCACTAGACACAGTTGGGGGAACAGGGGATTCAGATGTGGAGCAAACATAGATGTGTGAGACATCTGTTGGCTTCTGTATATTATGTTCTACAGGTGGTAGCAGACTATTGTATAAGGTCTGTGGATCAATATTAAGTGAATCAGTAGAACACAAAAAGTTCATTAGGTCACCCAAGTATTCTACTTCAGTGTTGGTCAATGTCAAGTCATGACTTATGTCTGTAGGATTGTTTAGCGTGTTTTGGGAGCACAGAGTACAGCACCACTGCACAGGATCAATGTATAGCATGTTCTTTTTGAAGTGCAGCGCCACTGCATGGGTTTGGTGCATTGCTATGATGCAATTGTTTCAAGCTATGTGTTGCCAGTGTAACATGGACATATAAAATGCAAATCATTTTTTTTTCAGTTAAAAGCACACATTTGTACATTCAAAATGCGCACTATTTTTCACCTGAAATGCCTATGTTGCAAGAGACACATTTGAAAATTAATAAACTAACCTCATTAACAACTAACCTGATCATAACCCACTAATAATAATGTGTTCTTCAGTGCAACATGAACGGAAAATGGCAGGCTCTGAAAGTCATTATTTGAATGCACATTCAGTTTTTTTTTTCTTTTTGCTCTCCTGTTCTGTCCACAGTAACTGCAGGAAGAAAATACCTCGAATAAGCAGGAAATCAGTTTGGTTACAGTTGCAACTGTATAAGCCAAGCCATTGTGTGCAGAGGGTGGTTAGGGCATGACAGAATTTTATTGGTTAGGATCCTTTGGTAGGAGGTAACCAGAGTTTTCTTGTATAATCTCGAGGAAGAAGCTAGAGAGAGACATCTTGAAACAGCTTGAAGAAGGACTGGGTTGATAGCTGGGGATGCCTGATTCCTAAAGCAGATTCAACTTGGTTGCCGAGACTGGGATTTCCAGTCAACAAGTCCCAGTTTGAGTGACAGCAGATGCTTGTCCTTGCTGGGTGAACCCCTCCAGAAGGCAACCAGCCAAAGAAGTTACATACTGAATAAGGCTGGTAATTATCTCGCTGAACTGTGGGGGCTGAGTGTGTGCGGAAATATTCAGTCAGTGTAGGAAAGGAGATTCCTGTGCTTTACCCACGTGTTTAATGTTGCAAATTTAATTCTTGTTCTCCGCCACTCTCTTCTCAGTGTATCACAAATAATGCTGTTACTCTGCTATTTCATTTATTTCTGTAAAGAGTGAGATTGTGTTTAAATGCAACTTTTATAATACACAAAAATATCTGAAAGCAGACGGGTGGTGTGTTTTATATTTACCAATACAGTGATGATGATGTGGGGAGATGTTTAGACAGTGCAATTGTCATTTTTAAGGTAGCTAAAAATAAGATTTGGCTGCAGCTGTGTGCACAATGTCATTCAGTATGAGCAATTATAACTAACCGTGTGTGTTATAGCCTTTTGCTGAAGGTACATGAGTCAGCAAAAGTAGAGACCCGGGACATAGTTCACTACCGTATATAAGTTAGTGAAAAATACCACATGATAGCTCGCTGCCGTAGATAAGACAGCGAGAAATTGCCCATGGTGGCACACTAAAAATGAAAATGTGGTGTTCCTGAAATGCAAGCCTGAGGTCTCTAGTGATTACACGAAAAATCTAAACAAAAATAAGGGGTTCTGGATATTGGGGCCACAAATAAAACAAAGGAATTATGCTCACCAAAATACCACCAACCACGCATACCAACCACGCATACCAACCACCCATGTCTGTGTACTGAAATAATGCATATCCACTGTATTATTATTATACATAACCCAATCTGAATACAAGGAGTGATTGTTGCTAAATTATTTTTTGGCGGTAAGAAAATACCGCCAGGCCCCAAATCTACACAAAATACCCAACATGTCTGAAGGTGTAGATAGAACATTAAGACACAGACTGCGGATCATAACAGAGATAGTAGAGGCAGATGGAATAAGAGCAGCAGGAATCAGTAAGACAGTATCAGTAGTTAAGTCAACCAAAGTGTCGTCGATATTAACATTTGATGGAAATTTGGCAGCGTCTAAATGTAAAGTGTTACCATGAGCTGGCTGAGCTGGTAAAAGTTGCTCATTTACCGACTCAGTCAGTATGTGCCGGGTGTCAGCAATAACGAAGGAAGCGTTCTTTGTGAGTGAGGTAGAAAGAGATTGACCTTTAAATACAGATTCAATTACTTTGCTGCCAATGCAGCCAATTGATGAATTAAGGTTGACAATTAGTGCCTGAGTAACAGATTGTTCAGCGATACATTCCATTACAGGGGTTTTGGAAAATACACTGTTAAATTATTTGTTTGATGTCTGATGAAAAGCTGCAGCTGCTGAAGTTGCACGCGTTATGATCTGCGGCGTGCTGATGCGACACACCCTTTATGAGGGTTTTGAAAAACCAGTAACCTCAGACATAGCTTGCATCACTAATTATAAGAGTCAATTCGGTATTAGATGTTGTAAACAGATATAGCAAGTTTCAATATTATAACACTATAAATGGTACCATGTCAAAGCCGCATCACTTATATATATTTGTTGTACAAAATTGTAGCTGAGCACTATGAGAGTAGTGCGTGTGAATATTCAGCAGAGTTCACAGTATTGTCTCTCGTAGGATCCTTTTCACTCAGATTGATGCCAATAAAAGTAAGGTCTCAGTCACTTTGGGGACTACCAGAGTGGCAATAGAAAATGTTGAGGTAACACACTCAGAAAGGAATCAGGACTCGGAGCTCATTTGATCAAAATTGATTTAGAGCATAACAGATGAACTCTGTGGTGGAGACTTAGAGTGTCAATGAAGTTTACCGTACGTATGCTTAGCGTCAGGCTACCGAGGTAACAAGCTACAACTACAAAGAGCCGAAGAAAGCTCACATATTCGTATGCTGAGGCGTTTATCTGTTAGGATCAATACAAGGGAAATCTACATCAGTACTCACAGTAAACTAGGCAACTAGTCACAAGACCGCTGACACAGGGCGATACAAATTACGCATTAAAGGAAAAGTGACAAAGTTGTGGCGCTCGGACAAAGTGTGCTGGCATGACACGGGATAAAGAGGGAAGGTGCAGCTGACAGCTTATCAGCGTATCAGCACACTTTCCTCAGTGCACTTTCCTGAATGCGCACATGCCGAATGCGTGCAGGCCCAGCTTTTTGTGAAACTCCCGGTCAATGGGCGTGGCCAAGGAGGGTACGTTCTAAAACAAAGAAAAACACGAGTATGAACATATATATATATATATATAAAAACATACGTTTGTTCAATAGTTCAACAGTCCAAATATACACACTAGGAGGAGGCACAGGAGAAAAACAAGGCTTCACCGTATCAGCACACTTTTCTCAGTGCCCTGTCCCAAATCCAGCATAATGCTTTTAATTTGTTCCTTGAATTAATCACTTTCAAAACTCAGTCTACAGATCAACTATTTAGTGCTTGCTGCAAGTCAATGGTATATGGTAAGGGCCCATGGTTTAGCATGACTGCATTTTCAGGCAGGGATGTCATTCAAAAGAGCAGGTGAAGGACATGTGCTTATATTCTAAAAACACTTCTATGAACAGAACATTGTTTTGCAAAGAGGCCATACTATAGTTTCCTACAAATTCAACTAATTACTAAATGTCGATTACTTTTACTCAGTAAGCTTGCCAACCAATATTATTTCTTTGTTTATTTTTCTTCCATATTGTTCTTTGATGTCTGTCTGAATCCCCTCACTCCCTTCTCATTCTTTCCCCGATATATCTTGGGATACTAATGTGTTAAGTTTATGTTATATAATTTGTTTTGAATATAAACACAATTGGAATGTATTTTGTTTTTTGGCTATTGATGGCTATTGTGGCAATTTCTATATTCTAGCAAGGATATTTTTTTGCCTTGACAAAGACTGTCTAGGTCGAAACATGTGTTGACGGGGGCACTCTTTGTATTATTGAATTGCTTTGGAAAGGAAAAATTGCATTAGTTTTGCACACTATTTGAATTCTGCAATTATATATGAGGAGGTTTATGTGGACTTGATGTCCGAACTCTATAATTAAACTTGGAGTTACCAACATTTGTATAAGCGCAATTTTTTCTGGTTCACACCACATGTAGACATCATGTATTCCTTGAGTCAACATACGTTGTGTCCTTCTTGTGTTATTTCCTTTAGCTCCTGTAGTTCCAATTTGGCCAAATCTGAAATTTTACAATGAAAATTGTAGAAACCAGAGTGTCTCTCTGTTTGGTCAACCGTGCTTTTTTGTGCTCACGAGGATGCCAAAAATGTGATTGAATTAATACGAGTCCATTAACTAAATTGGCACAAGCATCCACATATCTTGGTTAACCTATGATTTTGTGGAAAGTATAGCAGGCATTTCCAGTGGATGTAATGCAGCATTTGAATAACAGTGCATCATAAAAAGTGGTGCACAGGAAGAATTATAAACCTGCAGTCTAAATTCAAGAAAGATGTAAACAAAATAGGCAACTTTTCACAGCTTAGTTGTACATGCACCTCATGGTAGCTTGGGCTAATGGGTGGTGATGTGTGTGACAATGTGCCCACCACAGATAATAACTCTGCCTATTCACAACACATCCACCATCTCACCTAATCCTCCTCTGTACACTTGCTCCCAAAGTTATTTTCTTCCCACCACTCCCTCAGATCCCACAATATGCCTTGCTACTTCCACACTTCAATCTTACTTTTCTTCTTACTTCTCAATTCCTCCACTCACTAATGTCACTACAACCTACTACCTCGAATGGTAGCCTTTCCTACCTCCTTCCTATGGTATTTCCTTGCCTCTACTATTCCTTCACTACTAGTACCCCATCTCTGTTCTGACCCCCACTCGTTATCCCACTACTCCCTCTTCCCACTACCACAACTCTCCTACTACTACAACATCTACCTCTCAGGTTTGTTGCTTAAGGCCTCTGACAGGTCAACCTTTGTCCTAAATATCACTGGTGCACTGGTGGAGTTAGTGTAGCCATCGAGCAGGCCTTCATTTAATATGAAAAGTCCCTGGTGGTTCCATGGCTTGATTTCTTCTGTGCAGGCTTCAACATATGGCATCTTCTGGAACCCAGCTCTATTCCAGGATGCTGCACTGCCATGGGGAACCCCTTCAGCATCCTTTTCTCTAGCAGCCAGTATTGCACCATTTCCAGCATCCTGCAGAGTGGTAGAGGCTGGTGTTGTTGATATGTCTGCATCCTACGGTGCTGCAGCTGTCCCCCCAGGGCAGATCTGAGCTGTAACTTCCACAGCAGCCTGGTGAGGTTTCCCCATCTTCCCGCTGGTGCTCTGCCATGGTGCCCCCATCTGCACAGGTAAGCAAGGTTTGGGAGGGGGTCCATGTACCAATCCTGCACCCAAAACGGTGTGGGGCACATACCTCCACCCATTATTGCTAGTTGTTTTGCTCAGTATGCTGTCCCTGGTTCTCTTATACCTCTCTCGAATGTGGGTGAATTGGGGGCTGATGTTTTGGAAATGCATCTTGCTCCCTAGGCTACAGTTTACTTCAGGGCATTTTGCCTTCTCTGGATTTCCTGGAGACACAGGTTAAATAATGCAAAGTCTGACTCAAGGAGTACTTCCTCTGGTAGTTTGGGTAGAACCCACATAGCAACACTGTGGCAGTGTCCCAATACCTTAATCCACGTTTGCCTGGGATATGCATTGGTGTTCTCAGAAAAACTTGTGCCTAAGGGCCACTTGGGGTGGAGATCGTCCAGTGCTATTAGCTCTGTGTTGTTGGCTCATTTCCTAATCTCCTGGTCAATCAAGGCCTGGGTGGTGATTCCCTGGACTACCACCTGAATTAGGGTTCTCTGGTCCAACTGTTCCCAACTTTGTCTCAGATAGTGGAAGTATTTCAAGATCTCCTTGTCTCATGCCAATTGGTCTTTCGGAACAGCGGAAGTGGTCATCCCTTCCAATATTATCAGAGCAAGGGTCCCAGTGAAGCATCCTAGTTGGCACTCTAACCATCCTATTGTCAGATGGGTGGGTGGAGATAGGCTGCTTCCCTCTCACCCTGTCTCGGGATTCATAACCCTTCCTTGCCAGCTAGGGTCCTTCAATCCAAAACAGTTTGGATCCTTTTATTGGTACTCTGTCAACTCGCGACATCTAGTCTTGGGCTCCTCCCTGTCCTCTTCTTCACACCCCGACATTGGTATGCCCTCAGAGTCATAAGACATCACTCCAGGGCGTAGTTTTATAGATTGCATCCCAAACTGTCTGGCTTTGTTCGATTATCACCCCAAATTCCTGTAGCTCATTGAAAGTGTTTCAGACTGGTTTGCACTTTGAAATCAGGGTGCACGATATTATCTAGAGCTTCACCTCTAGCAACAGAACTACGTTCTGTGTTTTCTCAGGGAACTGCCTCTCTAACGGCCTACGGGCAGGATCTCCCATGATGGTTGGGTTTAGTAGCATCTTCTTGTGGGCTAACCCTTCGTACCATTATTTATTCTCCTCAAGAAAGGATGAACGTGCCAGGGTTTAAGTTTCTGTTTTCATTGTTTGTGGTATGGGTTTCCTCCGGATGCCTACTGTTCACCACTTCATTGCCCTCTCTCGCCAGCCCAGAGAGTTGTAGTCTCTTTTTGGTGGGGTCTTCCCAATTCTAGGCATTGGGGTCTCATTACCGAGTTGTCGGGTAAATACGCCGGTAGGCGGTGGGTTACCGGCAACCCTGTAACATATTACCACCTGCAGATATCCCGGTGTCACTGGGATATCACAAGCAGCGGCAGTAAGTGGTAATCCCCATTTCCATGGTGTCCCGTATGACACCATGGAAATGGCTTCAGTGAGGGGCATGCCAGTGGGGCCTGAAAACCGAGCAGGTCAGGCCTGCCAGGGGATCTGTGGCCCCTACCCGCGTTCTCATAGTACAGCATATGGAAAGGATGCTGGTATGTTATATGATATGATGTGGCATTTATAACGCGTATGTACACAAGTGTTTCTAGGTGTGCCAAGACAAGGAGGGGGAAACAAAGGGAGGAGAAAATAAAAATCTTACTAGGGCTTGTGTCATTCAGATTGTGCAAGTGTGGGGAAGAGGGAAGGAGAAAAGTGCAGTGGGCAGGGGAAGGGGGAAGTGCAATTAATTTACAAGTGCAGCCAGTGGGTGGCTCATAAGTGCAGAGAGAAGAGACTGTAGGGTTGCATATATAGACACTTAAGTGCTGGAGAGCCTGAGGCAGTGCAAGGGCAACTGGACATGCAGGAGCCTGGGCCCAAGTTCAGAGGGTGACCAGGTGACCAGTGCACAGAGCAGTCAGGTGCATCAGCAGAGAAGAGGAAGAGAGAAAACAGAAGTGAAAAGGATGGTCTTGAGTTACTTCCAGAACCAGAGGTGGTTCTGCTCAAGTTTGAGAGAGTCAGGGAGGCTGTTCCAGAGGGAGGCCCCAGCCAAGGAGATAGATCTGCCCCCACCCCTTCCTACATTGCTACCAGCACCCTTATTTCCGGACCACCATACTTGGAATGAGGCCCGTGGTATTGATTTTCACTCAAGTTTCGAGACACTTAACTGATCTTCTTGAACAGGATCTTCTCACATGCAAGCTGGGTGATGACTTGACCGACTCGCAAGTGGTAGGTGTTGAGTCACAGGTTGAATAGAGCAACCTTGACTGCGCAAGTACAATTGCTTTCTATGATTCTGGTCCCGATATCCATGGAATGCTTCTGCACTATTTTTTACCACATCATGAGCAAAATCAATTTATTTAAGAAAATTATACCTTCACCTACATGTCCCTATAAGGAGAATCTCTCTGTCCCTTGAATTGGTTGTCTGTATTTGGGCGCTGGTGCGTCGCCTATCTAGGTGAGGGGATAGCAGAGAGAACTTGCCCTATCCTAACTCACTACTTTCCTAGTGTTCTAAAAAAAAAAAAAGTGCACACTATGTGGGAGTCAACAGACTTCTTTAATTGTGTTGCTGCCACTTAGTGTGACTTAGCATAAAATTACATCCGCGGTCAAGCACCCAAAATACCAGTGGTCTTGTTTCTGCTATGCTTCTGCTATGCTTCTAAAAGAAAAGTTGTCCTATAACCAAGCTTATTTTTATATTTCTATGAGACAGTTGGATCAGGTCATCACCCTGAGCCAATCTATGTCCACCGGTTCCATTGGGGAAAAGCAATTTGCCACTTTGTTCAGGACTATAGATGGCGCCTAATGGGACACTCTATATGAGCATAAAAAAGACAGTCTCATCATTCAGCTGTCTTCCAATTTCTTTGTCTGGAGAGGGCATCTTCCACATTGTTGGAACGTCTCATCAGTACATCCAATCCCTACAGGGAAAAAATATATATATATATATATATATATATATATATATATATATATATATATATATATATATATATATATATGACTACTGTCGTCTTGTATGATCTTAAATCTGGTACATCTTATCCGATATCTCTACCGATCTTGGAAGCGATCTTGAGTATTTGTCAGGCAAGTAATCTGGGGTCAGATTGATGCTCCCATCTTGTACTCTTTTATCACTGTGCAAAGGCTGTCTAGAGTAAAGGTTCTAAACCACTTAGCCTCCTTATCTGGTTGTTGGTGTTTCAGTGCTAGATTTTCATTCGCATATCATATTTTTCTCAACAAACTCATAATTTTCTGAGTGTGTCTTCGTAATTACTATGTGGAATCCACCGTGCCTAAAGAGTGGAGAGAATGGATTTGTTGGTACTGGCTCCAGACATCAATGGCACACGCCATAGTACCAAGTGTTTTTGGAAAGGCGGGGTTGTCCTTATTTTTCTCTCCCGTTACTGCTGTGGAACACATCCCAATTCTTCTACCTGAATTAGGATGTCGTGTCTATTTACTTTGTTTATGAGCAGACGGTACACAACTGGCGTGCAGACAAACTCTGCTATGCCATTTTCGCGGGTCGTTTAAGGTACTAGACGCATGTATTGTAGCAGTGTGCTTAATGTTATGTGGGCTGGATTTTCAGCACTGTTTGCATGTCATTGCTATCTGCCTACTTATAATTATTAAACTAATCAGCGGATAAATCGCATGCCGCGAATTGCAATGCCTTTGCTTGCCTGCAGTGCTGCTGGCATACCACGAAGGTTCGTCTCCTGACTTCTTCGTGTTTGTTATCGTCCGCCATATTGGAAAGGCGTTTCTTTTATATCTGCCTGGTTGTTGCTGTGCATTCTAAATCCCTTTTTGGTGTTGGTGACGACTGTAACCCATGTTAATGTGGGTGCTGGTTCTATTTAAAGCACACCTGCTTCTAGCAACTTTTGTGTATCGTCTGCCCATAAATGGGCTCTGTAGTTGATGGGGACAGTTCTTATATTACTGATGTTCACGGTCTGAAAACAGATATGATCTTGCATTCCTGTATTTTCCCGCAGAGCTTCTAAGTAGAGATCTGCATACTAACACATTTCTTATTTGGTTCTTAGCTGTTATGTTCCTGATCTGCGGCAGTCTCAGTAATGTCTGGAACATCCTCCCTTGATTTTCTATTCTTCTACAGATGGTACAGGATGAAAATGTCTTGGGCTGCTTCTTGTTGTTTGGATAATCATGCTCATCTTCAGGGGTCTCCTATGTCTACCTTCATTAACTATAGGGCCGCTAAAGTTTGCCAGCATATCCCTTCGTTCAAGCCAATTATGTGGCTCTTCAATCTAAATATCCACAATTGTTCACGTTTCAACAGCATTGCACCCAGATTCCCACCTCTTTTTGGGACTATCACTTTCTCCAAAACGGTCCAGTTTATCTAATTTTCCAAATGTTTGTGTTGTAGATAATGTTCTACTAGTGGGGCAGTAGTTCGCTTCCTCCTGATGTTGGATCTATGTTCACCAATCCATATCTTTATAGCTCTAGATGTCATCCCGATATAGATCTTGTCACTGGGGCATTTTATCAGGGATATCACACTTGTGGTGTTGCAATTTATCAGCACCCTCCACTAGAAATGAATATGACACTCAAGCTGACAACCTGGCGAAGAAGCTACGGGAAAGAAACTGTCCAGCAAGAATCATAAGACATGCTGAGAAAAGGGCACCACATCTGAGTCAAACACAAGTCTGCAAATGCAGTCAGTAGCTACTCAAATAGACCACATTCTGGGCATTCAACATCATCTGCGGTCCTAGGATGCCTGTTGATGTGCGTTGTTCCTCAGCTCTCAAGGCTCAGATCCCTGTGCCACTTTCTCCTCCGCTATGCCTTACCTGTAATTAACTGCATCTCCACTCATCGCACCACACTCTCGGTCCTAGTGGTCGTCTGTGTGTGGCTTGCTCCTCTTCATGTAAGGATGCATGCGTTTGCATCCCCATGGCTTTTTTCTTCATTTTCAACAAGAGAAAAGGGGCATTTCCATTCGTTCACAGACCCCAACGTGGCTATGTTTGCCTGGATTGGCCCCCCATTGCTTTGTGTTAAATGCACACAATTTAAAATGTAGTTAATTTCTGGTGCTGACTAATTCTCTTCCCAAAGTAATTGCCCTGAGTTTCGCCTCCATCTATAACTTGGTGAAAGGCAATTATCTGTGATAAAAACCACTTCCTGTGTCTAAAAATCAAGATAAAATGTAACTATTTGTTATCACATGCTGACTCATATTACGCTTCACACAAACCTCAATCTCAACGTATTTCATCTGGAAATATCCTGTCATACTATATAGTACCAATATTTAAAGCCGAGCCAAGACACCCTTCGTGGCAGAAATGTGTTTTTTGAAATGAAAATATATGTATCGAGAACATGCATTAAGTAGTCATATAAAAGCGAATATCTTGAACGAAATCATGGTAGTCCAGGAAGGTGTCGAATAACGGCAATCTAAATTCGAATCCCCAACCGAACACGTAGGGTGCCTTTTGCAAGATGTTATGGTCTGATGACAGAAATAGCAAAGAGAATTGATCAAGGGATCCCAGCAGTACCTCTGTTGTTCTTTAAATGTTTGGCATGGAGGACGTATGGAAGAAATGGCCTGCCTCATCAAAAGATAAACAACACGCAGAGCAGGTAAAGCGGATACATTTATATGTGAAATTACAAAAGTCTATAAACGCATGAAAGAATGGCAGACTAAGCCCGAAAGGGAAAAATGGCCAATTTCGCAGTGCTGAATATTAAAGACGACGTTTGCTGAAAGGAAAGGGCACGCATGTTGAAATGGAAAGCAAAGGCAATTATAATCTTGATAACCAATGGGCATATTAGCATAAAGGGATCCGCATGCATCCTGCATATGCTTTCGATGTTAAAAATAAATATGCGTCCTTCAAAAACTTAGTACAGGCGAATGTTTCATTGTGAGAGTCAGGCTGTCAAAACACAACAGGGAAAAGGAAAGGGAATTGATGGGGGTGCGTGTATAGTTCAGAGGAAGCTAGCATTGCATGATTCAATAGCAAAACAATACAAAATGGCTCATTATAATAGCTTGCATATTCCTGCAGTTTCATAGTTATTACATCACCTAATGCACACCTGCATAAATATGTAGCGTAAACCCGGAATGAGTATGTAACATACACGTGTTAGAAAATATGGCAATTGCCAAGGGAGTTACACCCATTGCAGCCTTCCTCCACTCTTCATTACACGGAATGCGGTAAACCATGGTGCTATTTGCACCATGGTTGCTGCCGCTACCATATTGGTACCAGCATGGAGAAAAGGGAAATTACCACCCCATTCCAAGGTTGGCGGGGCGGTAATTCCCCCTTTCTCCATGTCCCTTCCCCATTCCCATTTTTGCCCCAGAGGGCTCAATGGGAATGGGGAAGGAGCTAATTACGGTACCGCAAATTGTGGTACCGTAATTAGCACCAAGGTCCCTTTGCGGGTCCCAACTTTAACGGCTGATCTACACCAGCCGTTAAGGTCGGGTCCCGCAAAGGGACCTCGTAGTAAGGCGGTAAGGGTTTACCGGTACCGGTGCCCTTACCGGTACCGGTAAACCCTTACCACCTACCGTGTAATGAGGCCCACAGATTTACAAATGGCCTTCTCTTCTCACTCCGCAAGGATAGTACATTTATCTTAAATGAAAAAGGCATATTATATAAATGCGGATAGTAGGACCAACATTGCTACTATTGGTCACCAAATTCCTGGGACATTTTGTTGTTATATGAAGTGTTGTATGTGGTGCGTTGTGTCTCAAAGTGTTCAATGGCCTAAGTGTGTTTTTAGCACACTAATCAACTTTCGTAAGTGCAAAAAGACAACAACGCGTTTTAAGGCATGGATGGAGCCTAGTTTCCTTCTGTACAACCCTCCTCAGGGGTTCCATTTTCCAAGAAGCATGTAGACTGCATTTGTATCTGGAAAATAAGAGTTGCGCCTCTCAATGGAACTTTGTATTAAACCTGGGCTCTGCCTGCTGACCTTGCACTATTTTTGTGGATTTAGCAACCTTATTCAGAGAAGACAGGCTACATCCGAGACAAAGAAAGGAGGCGGCAAGCGCAACCATTTGTTTCTTCTTTTGTACTTAGCAACGTTTTCCCAGGAAAGAGCAAAGGTGGAAAGTGCATGTGACCTTCTTTTGTGATGAAAAGAGCTGTCAAGAGCTGTCAAGTTGTGACTTGTAGATAGCCAACAGAAAGTAGCTAGGCACTCTGTAAAGTACAGAGAAGAGCCCCGTAGTTTTTAAAAGCAGGAAGTGTTGCCCAGCAGGACATTGTTTGGGTTAATTCCTTAATTTCCAGGGTCATATTTAAGCACAGAGAGTTCAGATCCTCACCAGCTTCCTACTTCACGCTCACCCTCCCTACGAAACCCTGGACAGAGAGAATGCCCTTTAACCACATAGTGGCAGGACAGGCCAGACCAGAAGTCAGCATTGTGATCAAGTCAGAAGACTAATACAAGCTAAAGATCTGCCCAACATTGCAGCACAAGCCCTGTCAAATGCCTGGATGCCATGTGATATTCAAACCTGGTTGCCATTGTATGTAACTTCAATGTCCTTTTGCATGGGAGAGAAAAGAGAAAAGAGCTCCTTCTCAGAGAGTGCAGCCAAACCTTGGAGGTTTTTCACAGCTAACTAAAGATTATCTGAATATGAACTCCGGGAATATTGTTTCATTGGTGTGTGTGTGAATGCAGCTTCTGACACATACTGTGAAAGGAGTTGGACGTTTGGTGATGTATTTAAATAGTATTGGCTAATGTTGTGAACAGTGTAGATAGTTGCTGTTTCCTATTTTCATAGTATAATGTTTGTGTGGTGGTGTTGGGAAATCTAATTCAAAGTAAAGATGCAGAGCAAGATACCATGTTCAAAACAAACATGTAAGGTGCAGCCTGCGCAGAGCATTTAAAAAACACATGTGCAAGCAATGTGTGCAATATTTTCAAGTTTCCTCACTTCAAAATATAGTGACAAGACCAGCGATAAACATTTCAAGCACAAGAACATATCATTCAACTCTTATCAAAATGGAGCTAATGGCAGAGAGAAACGAATTTGCATTTTATGCTGCTGTGTTTTTGCTGAAAATATTGGGGCACAGAAACATTAAATTTAAGGGCACAGAAACATGTAAGTTTAAAAGTGGTACTTGGGATAAACCAACCTGAATCAAGCATCAGCTATATGTTGGAACTCTGACAGTACTGTTCAATCCACCAAACCTCGTAAATAAACAGAACTGATAGTGCTTGCACTATCAAGTCGGTGGAATTAATTTGATGCTTAGCAATGGGGATACTGACTGGTCTGCAACTAATTTAAAATAATTCTATAATGTCACTGTTATGGGCCGCTACTGTTTATGGTGGGTTTAAGATAATTAACAACTAATGGGGGTTCCGTTTGACCAGCCAATCTGTTTTGCCTAATCAGATATTTCTATCTGAAGGCAGAAAAAACTAATATCTCAAAAAATAAAGGTTATCTCAGATCACCAGACACTGGAAACCCTCAAGTACTTCAAAATACCTTATCAACCACAAGGCATTGCATCATAAATCCTTTACTTCCAGTTCTGAATCAACATAAAAAAATACCAGATGCTCTGTAGTGGGCAGAAAAACAAATGACTGGCATAGGTATAAAGAAGAAAAATGTCTTTTAAAAGTTACATAGGGACTATTTTGCCGATACTTCTGCATTGGAATGTCGCTGCAATATAATCCTTTTTGCAAAGTGTTCACCTTGAGATGCACTATTCACTGATACACAAATGATTGCTCTAATGTGATTTTTAATCATGCAAATTAGGCACATTTGTATTTTGAGGTGCAGAATTGGCACAGACCAGTACATTATAACTCCTAATGTCTGTAGGGATGAGCCTGTTGCTTTGAGATGGGACAGTATTTGTATTATAAATATAAAAGTGAGTTACATCTATAACACAATACCCATTTGTGCTATTATGATGAAAAGTACATTTTTGTTTTGTGCCAGAGAGAGAAATCTGGTGAGTCTATTACAAAAGTGGCGATATTTGTAGAAATTACAAATTCAGAATGTGGCAATATTTAATGCAAGACATCCCTGAGATGACATCACATTAAGCGGAAATGCATTTAGAGGTTTCTCCCATCAGACTGCCGTCTTCATTAACATGCCAAATGGCTGTGATGTCAGTTTTGGAACACTATCCACATACAATGACCAATTAGTTCGGGGAAAGTATATACACCTTGAAAAGGCGGGGTTACTCTTCTATAAAGGATTCAACACACACTCACTCAGGGGAGACACTAATAGACTCACTCACTGATAGAGAGGCAAGAAACAAGAATTGATAACAACAGGAAGGAGAAGGAATAGATTGCTTGCCTATTGGACACCTTGATTGAGAATAATCAGAGACTGTAAGTGATGCCTATGAGGAGTTAGAGCACCAGACCTTCTTTAGTGCAAGAAATAGCAGATAGTCTCTGGAGGAAAGCTGATCCTATCTTGCTGACTAATGCCCACCTGTTCCTAGAGGGGGAGAATTGAACAATTCCTGAAGAAGGTGCCCACCTGTCTGTGATAAACCCAAAAGAATTTCATATATAAGTATGATCTAAAATTGAAATAATGCTGAGTGGAGTGATACTATAAAGTGAATTAGATGAAATCCTGGCGCTATGATGTATAGCTACTTATGGGTAGGAATATATGAATCGATTTTGCATTGCGAGAAGTAAGGGAACATTTCTGAAGTGTAAGTGCTAGTGGAAAAAAAAACATTTTATAGAGTAGGTGCATGGTTTGTCCACAGTGAGATTCCCCCCACTTTCTGTGTAATGACGTCTAGCATGGACGAATTTTCTGAGAGTTAAATGGACATCTTACCGTGTGCGTAGCTAGGAAAAGAATATCATTGAAGTAATTCCTGGGTGCTCACCTATTAAACCCAGCAATCTGTCATGAAATATTCCCATGACAGATTTGGACGAGGTCTGAATCAACTTGTGCTCAAAGCGGTTACTGGGGGCCTGTTTGTGGTTTATGGTTAATCCGTGCAGTAGTTTTAAAAATATTTGACGGAGAAGGGGTGCCCCATCTCAAAAATAGATAGCTATATTTCGGGTAAATTGCCAAAACTGGGGAGTTTTAGAAATGAAACTGCTGCAATCTTTAAAATATGGGAGTTGGAGGAAGTCTACGGACTGAGACTGCAACATGAAGCTTTCGGTTTCCTCGGCTGTAGCCACGAATAGCTGACATTTGAAATGAAACTGCATCATGCAAACAGTGTGTGTTAAAGGAGAGTAGGAGAGGGTAGGAGTGGTGAGGAGACCATCAATGGTCTGTGGGAAGTTGGCATTGATTGGGGGGATACTTGCTGTGGGCTTGGGGGAGCAGGGAGGGATTTTGCTTGCACAATCGTTTTTTCCTGATAATTGTAGTTACATAAGACTACAGATAGCTGAGGGTCTGTGTAGTTCCATAACCACCGCTATAGAGTTCTGTGTTTTATTTTGAAAGCTATTTTTACAGGTATAGTGACGCTGGGGGTGGAAAATCACATGGGCAGTGAAATCGTAGGCATTTGGTATTTTTATTCATTCAGTAAGGCTGTTTCTTTTTTTTGAGACGGGAAGATTGGAAATTGTACCGTTTTTCATGTTGCAGTCCATATATTTTAAAATGTAACTTACAGGGAGTACTGAATACATTACAGGGCCTGCGTTAGAAGCCCTGTAGTTATGGTTATGTTGTTCAACTCATAGAAAGAGCACTTTTTGGTCAGCTTATAACTTCTTCCCTCCCCTTGACGAATCCTCACCATACTTTGCAAAAAAAAGTACATGGCTCCCTCGGAATGATTCTGCAAAGTTTGGTGTTGTTTTGTGCACGGGGTGGGGGCAAAGTTATGGGGTCCCAACATTTGTGGAAATTCGCAAGGACGGAAAGGAAAACATGTTTTGCTCGCACCTTGTAGTGTCTCGTGTGTAATGGGATGGCGTGTGCCACGAGACGCGTGAGGGAACGAGAATGAGCTCGGGAAGAGAACAGAGCGGACTGATGGTTGGAGAGAAGAAAGGAAGAGCGAAGCATGGACGACATTCATGCCCCCTTTACCTTTACTACTTATTAATATATATGAAAGTATATTTACAGTTAAAGTGAATCTAAGGTATTAATAAAACCTTTACTTACGTTACCCTGTTTCCGCCCCTGCTTCAGTGGCGACGAGGATTTCAGACATTATACGGCCGCTGAGAGGGATCTCCGGCCGGTAAGCAGGTAGGAGCGCCAGTCACCGGCTTGGCCTGCACATATCCAGGAAAAGCAAAGCTGCAACCCTGTACTACGTTCATTGTGAATGTAATATTAAAAACGGGACTCAGCAAATTGCAGAAATATCATTGGATGGCGGCGCGCATGTGCTTTATGTCCCACTGTGTCAAAGGGAAAGGGCCAGCAGACGACGTTGTGTTGGGTGTCCACGAACGTACGATCCAAGCGCAATCTTCATAGCTCGCTCTGCTCGCCCTCGTCTCTGTATTTTCATATTAACTGTTTGCAAAGTACTGGTAATCATCATAACTCCTGGATCTCATCCTCGTCCCACTGCTCACAACATCAAGTTTAATATTACAATATAAAGAGAAAAGAGAAGACTATAGTCAAGTCAGTGATCTGAAGTTGTTAAGGAAAGCGCAACAACGAACCACGGCACTGCAGAAACAGTCAGCAATACAGGAAACATGGCATTGCATGGTGTTCCTGCTCCTCATATGTTTTTACCAGAAGTGGGAGAACCGACACTACCCTGGAAGAGGTCGCTCAAGTCCTTTGAGCATTATGCAAATGTGGTCTGTGGGACTAATTACAGTGTCAAAAGGAAGAAATCTTTACTGTTACATTGCCTGGGACCGGCAGGACAGGAAAAATATGAAGATCTGCCGAACTTCCTGGAAGAGGAAGTTGGGGACATGAATGAGTATGAAAAAGCAATCAAAAAACTTAACAAACATTACGAGAAGAAAGTCAGTACTATTTTAGAAAGGTATACGTTCGGGAAAAGAATTCAAGAACAAGGTGAGACAGTAGAACAGTATGTTACGGCCCTAAGGAATTTGGCACACACCTGCAACTTTGATCAACAACTGGAAGAAAGGATCAGACACCAGTTTATGCTAGAATGTAGAAGTGGGAAAGTTAGAGAGAAATTGTGGTCAGAAGATGACCCTCCACTGGATGTCGTGTTGAGACTAGCCAAGGAAGTAGAACACACCGAAACATGTGTGCAGACTTTGGAGAGTATAATGAAAGAAGTGTTGATTAAATCGCCAGTCAGTACCGTACAGTCAGGTCAAGAAGAAATTATAGGAGCAATAAGAGGCATTAACAAGAAAATGTTGGCAAGAGCAAATACAGTTCACCAAAGAGATACGAAAATGAGAGCGGATGAGAAGTATAAGTCCGACAAGAAAGAAAGTCGATTCGAATCGTATAGAAGTGCGACACACGATCCTGAATATCAATACAGAGGACGGAGTGCCCAGAGAGGAAGAGGACAAGCAAGGCTGAGGGCATGTTACAGGTGTCCATCGCATTGGGCGAGTAGTAACACTTGCCCTGCATTAAAGATAATCTGCAGGCGATGCAATGGGAGAGGACACTAGCCAAATGCTGTAGAAGCAATCGACAAGATGATCCCAATTTGTATTGGATTGGTGACAATGATGAAAAAGAAGAATGTTTATTTATGGTATCTGATGAGGGTGTGCAAATTGACAGTCCAAGAACAAACATAATAGTGAATGGACATCCTATTGTCATGATGGTAGATTCAGGAGCTAGATATACATTGATTCTGGAGGAAGTATGGAAAAGTTGTGGACCAGAGTATTTATGTGAGGTAGATGTTAGACGAACGGTATATGGAGGAGCTAAGATTGAACTCTTTGGCTGGTTTGTTGCTACAATCAAGTTCAAAGAAAGAGAAGCAGTAGGTTGTATCTACGTATCAAAGAATGGGGTACCCTCACTACTTAGCTGGACTCACCAAAAGTTATTGAAGGTTCAATTAGATCCCAGTGCGAGTGACTCTGTATTTCAAGTGGAAGGACCAGAAATGAATCACATGCAGAGGATTAAAGATGAGATCTTTAAAGAGAACACTATAGGATGTTTAAAAGGGTTCTCTCATCGAATTTTGCTCAAATCAGGTTCCAGACCTGTTGCTCAAAAGTTGTGTAATATACCTCTAGCACTCAGAGATGAAGTCAAACAAGAATTAAAGAAGTTGCAGGACCAAGGAATAATTGAGAGGATAGATGCGGCTGAATGGGTGTCACCGATGGTTGTGGTCAGGAAAAGATCAGGGACGGTGCATCGATATGAGAGAATTAAATAAATGTATAATCCCAGAGAGGTACCCATTACCAAATATTCAGGAATTGATATTGACATTGGGTGCAGCAAGAATATTTTCTACCCTAGATCTTACTGCTGATTACCATCAGGTGAAATTAAATGAAGGATCCAAGCACCTAACAGCCTTTATAATGCCTGAAGCTCTTTATCAGTACCGGAGAATGCCCTTCGGTTTAATTTCTGCAGCATCAGTCTTTCAGAAAGTCATGTACAGGATCCTGGAAGGAGAAGAAGGAGTTGTATTTTTCCAGGATGATGTTTTAATTTATGCTAAAGATGAAGAAGAACATAATAAAAGACTGAGTAAAGTATTGAAAAGATTACATCAATCTGGAATGGTACTCAGCAAAGAAAAGTCTAAAATCAATAGAAGGGAAATCGAGTATTTAGGACATGTGATATCAGGAGAAGGAATTACACCAAAAAAGGAATTGGAAAACTCAATAAGACTCATGATTACACCAGCAAATAAAGAACATCTCAGGACCTTCTTAGGCATGGCTGAGTACTATGCCTAATTCAGTAAACACGTTTCAGATCACACAGTTAATTTAAGAGCTCTATTGAAAGTGAGCAAGAAATGTACATGGGATGAAGAGTGTGAAAATGAATTTCAGTTCATCAAAGATGCACTTGCTAAGGCTCCAGCTCTTCAGAGTTATGTGAGAGGACGAAACACAATTATCACAATGGATGCTAGCAATGTAGGACTGGGAGCATCGCTGACTCAATATCATGAAGGAAGAGAGTTTGTGATAGCATTCGCTTCACAGTTGCTCAAAGGTGCAGAGAAGAATTATGCGACTATAGAGAAAGAGGCATTAGCAATAAAGTGGGCAACTGAGAAATGTAGGAGTTTTGTGTGGGGTGTAAGTTTTGAAATCCACACTGATCACAAACCACTGGTGGAAGTATTTAGCACAAAAGGTTTGGATAAGATCTCCAGCAGAATTCGAAGATGGGTGTCCAGGCTTCAAGAATTAAATTTTAGTATCATCTACATTCCTGGTTCTAAGAATCATACAGCAGACTGTTTGTCACGATTAACTAATTGCAGTGATGTGGATGAAGGTTTAGAAGAACAAGAATTGATTTGTGAGTTGTCGGATCAAACATTATCTAGACAGGAATGGGATGAGATAGTGAGTAAAGATGCAGTGTTGAAAGAGGTGATGAAATATGTGGAGGAAGTGAAATGGAATAAAAGCAAAATGATAGAAGCTGGAGTTGGTGCATTTTGGAACGTCAGAGAAGAACTGTACATACAAAGTGGGTGTTTGATGAGAGGAGACAAGTTAATACCTCTAGTTGGTCTCAGAGAGAAAATAATTCAACTCAGTCATGAAGGCCATTAAGGCATTGTGAAAACAAAACGAAGAATAAGAAATACCTGCTGGTGGCCTGGGTGTGACCAACAAGTGGAAGAGAAGATCAGAAGCTGTATCCTTTGTTCAAAGAGTGACAAAGTATGTATGGGTGCAAGCTATCCAGTGGTGTTAAGAGACATACCAGTGGCATCGTGGAAAAAAATTGCAATTTATGTGTTGGGTCTGATTTGGAGTGAGGGTTGTTCCACTTTCTGTTTAGTAGTTATTGATATGTTGACAAGGTGGGTGGAAGTTGCTTTCATGTCTCAAGTCACCATGTAGAAGGTCATTGAATATCTGTAAGAGTTGTGTGAGTGTGAGGGGTACCTGGAAGAAGTGCTGACAGGTAATGGTTCCCAGTTCAAGTCTAAGACAATGGAGAGGTATCTGAGTGAGAGGTATATAGTTCACAAAGTATGTGATATATGCCACCCAGAATCTAATGGCATTGTTGAGAGATACAATCGCATAATAACGTATGCCATTAAATGGGCCTGGGCCAATGGGAAAGAATGGAAAACTGCGGTGAGAGAAACTGTATTGGCCCATAGATTCACACCACACAGCACCATGGGAGTTTCACTGTTTGAATTGAGCAGAGGGAGAAAGGCAAATACTAAATTATTCCCGGGGTGGATGAGTGCGGTGGCTGGCAAAGCAGTGGATTTGGATGGTGTGGAGATGAGCATCAAACAAATGCAAATGTCCAATAAGAGACAACATGATCACAGATGTTTCAGAAAAGTGAAAGAGCCGTATGTGGGATGCTTTGTTCGAGTTAAGGTTCCTGTTTCTTCAAGAGAGAATGGTTGTCATTGGTCCAAACCTGTGAAAGTAGTAGAAGTGTTCAGTCATGCAAGGAAAACCAATGATGGAAGAGTGTGGAACAATGAGATAGTGATGGTATTAGGAGAATATCATGCTGAAAGTGGTGAATGGAATGTGACAAGAAATGCATTGAGGAGAAGCAATGGTAGTGGTGATGGTCTGAGAGAACAAGGTAATGATGATGACAGGCATAGTGGTGATGGTGTGAGAGAACATGGTAATGATGATGACAGGTCCAGAGTTAGTTTCAGTCATAGTTCTGTGAGATCATATTCCTTGGCAAACAGTACAGATATGCATTTGGAGACATCCAGAAAAACGTCAAGAGTTGGCAGGAACTACAGGCAACCAGGACGCTTGATGGACTATGTGAATTCGTAATTTGAGCATTATCTTCATTAAAGAAAGGGGATGTGTAGTGTCTCGTGTGTCATGGGATGGTGTGTGCCACGAGACGCACAAGGGAACGAGAAGGAGCTCAGGAAGAGAACGGAGCGGACTGACAGTTGGAGAGAAGAAAGGAAGAGCGAAGCAAGGACGACATTCAGGTCCCCTTTACCTTTACTACTTACTAATATATATAAAAGTATATTTACAATTAAAGTGAATCTAAGGTATTAATAAAACCTTTGCTTACGTTGCCCTGTTTCTGCCCCTGCTTAACACCTACATCCCAAACCGCTGAACTGATATTCACCAAATGTGTGCCAGGAGTGGCGGCTTGGTCCCGAAAGCGTGCCTTTGTAAATTTGGTTTAAATCTATCCAGTAGCTTTTTAGAAAATGGCCAAAAAGTTGGTTAAACAAATTAGTGATATCTGGGTTTGGTCCGCGGACTCACTTCCCGATTCAGAGTTTGTGGACACGTCTGGGCCAATCAAGGTCTGGTGTGATGTCTGCAGACATCATACATGCCTGCTGATTGGATGGTGAAAAATGTGAGCTGCGTCATATTTTTGGTAATGGTCACCATGTTGTATCCGCGGACAGCCGCCTGTGGAAAAGTCTGGAAAATAAATTTGGGGTTATTTGGTGGCTGAAAGAGGAGCTGGAAAGGATGGGTGAGTGGAGTTGACATGGAGCTGTTTTTATAGGTGAAAAAGGGGTTTGCAGGCGCTGCCGAGTCGGCGGACAACGCCTCTGACCGCGGACAGCACGGTAAGAAAAAAGACTTGAAAACACATTTGGGGTTATTTGGTGACCGAAAGAGGGCCTGGAAAGGGTGGGGTAGTGGAATAAAGTTGATATGGAGCTGTTTTTAAGGTGAAAAAAGGGTTTGCAGATGCTGCTGAGTCTGCAGTCAATTCATATTGTTCACAGACATCATATGGATGGCAGGAGGTTCTGGGTGATTTTTATTATTTAATGGTGTATTGTTTGCACTTGTTATATGGTTTAATATTTTTGTGGTGGTTGTGGCCAGTGGGCAGATTCTTGTAAAAAATCTGGCCAATGGCAACACATAGTATAGTAATATGTGTATAGTAATTCTAGGTACTGTAGGAGGAGTATACCGTATTTGTAATAGGGTAGAATGATATAATTAAAGTGTATATGGTATTTATGATTGTAGTGCAATGGAGGATAGTGCCTCACCTTTCACATTGTCAACCATTGTATCCTCATTAAACGGTTACATAATACCTTTAGCATCATGGACAGGGCACTTGACTGGCTGATTTGTTTTCCTCACTAACTGCCCTTTACAGCTGCAACTGGGCTGTTTGTACCCCACTCACTGTGTACCTGCAGAGTAGCCCAGCACTGTATCCTATGAGTGTGGCTCTTCTTTATCTATTTCATCCCTCTGGCTCACCTGATGTCCTTGTTCTTTTCTCATTTCCAGCGTTACGTTAACAACACAGTTTTCCTTAAACTTCCCTGAACTCAGTTCTTCTCCTCGTTTTTTATCCCTGATCTTCTGACCACCATTGAGGCATTGTGTGCAGCTAACAATCTCTGTCTCAATTACAGTAATACAGAGATCTTATTCCTATTGTGACACTTGTGCCCTGTTGTTCTTCTACCCTCTGACCACTGTCTTTAGGCTCTCCTGTGAGGCTAAAAACCTTGGGGTGATCTTTAAGTCCTCTCTCCCCTTTACTCCTTACATTTTGGAGATTGTACAGAAAGCCCCTGCTTTCAGCTTATTCTTGGCCTCAAGCCCAGGGATTGTATCTCTGCAGCCCTGGGACTACAATATGTCAAACTTGGTTTCCCTGACTACTGATCTGTTACTGTAACTTCAATACTTTGCTTGTCAAATGCTTTTTGAAACTAAGAGCGAGAGGCATGCCTCTCTCTTCGGCCGGTGCCTTGGTTTGGAACAGCCTTCCTGTTCCTCTTAAACTTGAGCTGGATTTCCTTAAGTTCTGGAAACTTCTGAAAACTCTGCTTTTGTCTTCTTCTTTTAGTTAAACCATTCCCTGCTAATTCATACCACTACCGCTGAGACTGGTGGCCTGGTCCCTCATGAACCTCACAACTTTCAGGCCCTGTATCTTGTTGACACCAGTACGCCCCCCCACCCCTACAGCACTGCCATTGCATGCCTAGTGCCTGGCAGCTGTGTACCACACCCTTGGACTCCTTTGCCACAGCAGGTAGCTAGTGGCCCCCCTCCCGGACATGTATTGGCACTTTCCTTCTGGGTTCCTATCAGCACTTGGTAATCCCTAATCCTCTTTCCATTCATGCACTTTTTTACTGCACAATGCATATGTGCATGTATAGCAGCAGTGTGTACATTTTTTCTTTTGGAGGGAAATGCATATGCAAAGTTTTTCAGTGGCAGTTGCTGTGTGGAAGTGTAATATATTGATAGGGTTATATGTAGAGTTTTCTAACTCATTGGTGGATATTTGTGTGACTATTTGAAAGCAGGCAATAAAGGAATGTTGCAAACATAACAGTAAAAAGGGTAGATGGGCTGTCTTGTGTGATGGTGTGCATGTGCAATCCAGATTTGTTAATGAGTCATGAAGATCCATGGATAATGGTCCTTATTGTGTATGCTAGAGAAAAGTATTTGGGACAGAAAATTATTTCTGTGCTTTATCTTTTTCTCCAGTATACAGTTGTCCATTATTTCCATTACCATAGTATAAAATGCTAGTGGCATTTTTGCAGACTCTTATTGAGTCTAACTACTTTAATGCAAAATGTAAAGTAGATGGCGTCTATAAACTTATTTTATTACTTCTATTTTTCAACTGTGAAAAGGGTTCCCAAAGGAACCTTTTTTGTGTTTTTTTCTTTTTTTCTTTTGCAGGAGAGGTTATGAAATAAGGTGCGGGAGGGAAATAAGGGAAGGGACACCAACCACAGATATGGAGAGGCAGGTGGAGAGGGGAAGATGTTGGGTGTGCGTTACATCTAAGGTAGTGGGCAGTGTTTCTTATGCTCCTTGATTACAGCCTCAAAAGCACTTTGAAACTGCCCCTCCCTGCAGAGTGGTGTGCTGCAGTATATACATTATGGCTTGCAAGGTAGCTTGTGATATTATTGTTTCAGGAAGTTGAGGTAGAGGAAGATAGAGTACTACTTCCCAAGAAAGGAACAGCCTTTCTGAGAGCATTCCGGTGGTTGGATTTGGTGTGGCAGTGCATGGAGGTGATCTAGTAGGAGTACTGTCCAGGTTGTCTGTAAGTGAGTACAACATTGACCTTCACCTTGGTAGCCTTAGCCTTTGGCACACCCCCAATGGTGGTAAAGAACTACCACACCCATGATTCTCTCTGGGTGCTAGAGGTGGGCATTTCCTCTACCTCATCTTTTTGGACCTTTGGGTTGTTTTCTGCATTATTGCACCTTTTCCGTTGTCTCAATCCTAAAGCTGGTTGTGGTGGCTCCTGGCAAGAAGGGATGGCAATAGCTGATGCTATTTTTTAAGATAAATAGCAGTTGTGCTAATATTCTTCCAAGCAAGTGCTCTGTCCAAGATTACAAATAGATAATAAAGAATAGGTGTGCAAGGGTAACATTTTAGCTTGAAATTGACTAGATCAGCTAAACATGCAGTTTCAAACTGTTCAAACTGTTTGCAAAGCACCGACCAGTTCACGAGGCGCAGACCCTTTACGATCATGTCATCATGCTGTGCGTGGTGACTTGACACTGTACGGAAGGTCTGTGATCATGTCAGATGTTTGCGAACATCGGCAAACACAAAAACAGTGCAAAAAGATGCAAAATGTTTTTAGTAGTGTTAACAATGTTGCTAGGAGGTGATGAATGGCACCGTTTTAACTTCAAACATTCTATATCGGTTGAAAATGCTGCTATATTGGGGGTAAGTATGATATTAGGAAGCTGTAGCAAATTAACGTGCATTGGTAAAAACTCAAGAATGTGATCAATGACATTTGTGCTGTCATCTATGATGTCCTGTGTGTTAGTGTTAGCAGTGCACACTGGTGGCGTGAGTTACCGTTGCTTAGCTAACCATAACTGGCAAATGTCTGGGGGTTTGCGGTTTTACTTGTAACCATAACGCCCGTTAACAAATTGTTTTCATTGAATACATTTATGCATATGTAAATATATTAGAAAAATATTTTTACGAAACCCTAGGTCCAAAACTCTTCTAGCTTGAAAGGGTGTCACATTTGTACTTTATCGATACTTCAAATACCAAGTACTTTATTCTGAATGCTACTTTTTTATGGGTAACAATGCCATCAAATGTATGTGGGCGCTTCAGAATAAAGAAACACCGTCATCTGGTTCATTCACGTGAAATATTTCTGGTTCTCTATCGGGTGTGGTCCAGGCTTGTGGCCTATCGTGCATGTACATGGTGGATACATGGTAGGCTTGGATTCTGCTTTCTACAAGTAATACCGGCCTGTGTTGTTCGAGCCATTTGTGCAAAATTCCTGATTGAAGATGGACAGTACAGGGGAACAAAAAAAGAAGGGGCTAGACATGTGATGTCATCAGTGATGCCATCAATGATATTTGTGATGTCATTGTTGATGTCATGGATGTTATTCTTAGCAGTGCACAGTGGTGGTGCGAGTTATGGTTGCTTAGCTTACCATAACTGGCGAATTTCAGGGGTTTTTCAGTTTTACTTGTAACCATAATGTCCCTTTAACAAAGTTTTTTCACTGAATTTGATGGGTTTTTATTAGTGCAACTTAACCATAACATCGCTTTAGCAAAGTTTTTTCACTGAATATAGATATAGATATCATGAATTTGATAGGTTTTTACTAGGATACCCTTAGTTTATATGGATATACCATACAACATACTGAACCCCCTGTCCCAAGCTAGAAGCTACAATGCCCGCGGACCATGCGAATGTCCGCGGACAGACTCAGTCAACATCAACACTGTCCAAAAGCTCAGGGGGTATTTTACATTGTTATATCATACAACAAACACACTGGACATGTTCAAAGAGCAGCATATAAACATATTACATTCAAAAATAAATAAGAAGTACAAACTGTATATGTAAGACACCAACAGTCCAATTTCATAGTATATGAAACATAATGGAACATACCAAAAAAAAAATTACATATGCCTCCAGCAGAATTAGCTCACTGATGCTTTATAGAGAAACTACATAGCAAATATCAACAGCACACCTACAAAGCAGTAACAGCAAAACTGAAAAACAAACTGGTAAGTACACTACATTAATTCCTATAATTATAAACTTTCTTTAGTAGGATACACTAAAAAATTATTTATCTTTTTTTTACAAAGAAATGGCCAGCACTCTGGAGTCGCTTGAACATTTTTTTCCCCGGGATGAAATGACTGAAAACGGTGATACTAATGGTAGACACTACAGTTTTCAAAGTAAGCCAAGTAACACACATTATTTCACATGTACCTGACACATTTTATTTTCTTTAACAGTACATACAGAAAATACGAATAATACTCACACAGTACATCATGTACTAATGGAACTACAAACAGACACTGTGAAAAATCATCTACAGCATTTAGTACAACAAATGGATCAATTAATGACCAATTACATTATTTTGAAGAACTTTGTAGAAAACCATATCATGGAAAAAAATAAATATCACTGTCCTACGTGCACCTGTACCCCTTCTCCATGCCCCAGTCGACCATCCCCAAAAATTCCCCATCACCAAAAACCTTATGATGGGACCTCAATCCCTTCCTCCCCTAGCACCCAAAATGATGAAAATCCTAATTCCCATGTGTATGTCTGTATTTATGCTACCCTAAGCTTTACTAATCTAAGCTTTAAGTATCCGTTGTACCTTTGTTGCGCCCAGATACCTAAGGGTTCGGTGCGCCCTACAAATGAATAAACCAACAAACAAACAAACCCCCTCTCTTTAATTATTTCTATATTTCTATATATTAAGTATTATGTATACTGTTCCTACATGTGGATAGTAAAGATTGGGTTCTAGAACCTGAACGCTCCTGTGCTGAGCTCTGTGTAGTTGTAGTTCTGTCTCTGGTATTTCTTTGCAAGGTCAGAGGGAGGAAGGGACAAACCCAATGTTGAAATTTTGTACAACAAGGTCCTGGTTACCTTGCAGTAAAATTAGATATATTCGACCCTTGCCAATAAAAGGACACCTTTCCTTTACCACATGTCCACATTTTGGACAATAAAAACCACATGTTAAGATGCAGCAACCTGTGTGAGATCCTTTCATTGACAAGGGTGGAATACATCTAAACTTACTGCAAGGTAACCAGGACCATTTTGTACAAATGTTCCTATATGTGTCTGTTTTTTTTTTTTAAATGCCGTTTGGGAATACGCCGATGGGGCGACTGTCCGGGATGTCCGCAATTAACCATAATGGGGGTGTCCTAAGGACACTATGCCTGTTCGTACTGTCCGCAATCAAAATGGGGATGTCCGTAGGGCACATAACCTGTCCGCCTGTCCGTAATTAACCAAAATGCAGCTGTCCTAACAACACCTTCACTGTTCGTACTGTCCGAAATCAAAATGGGGGTGTCCGTAGGACACATATCCTGTCCGCCTGTCTGTAATTAACCAAAATCGGGGTGTCCTAAGGATACTCTTTTTGTTCGTATTGTCCGCAATCAAAATGGAGGTGTCCGTAGAATGCATAACCCATCCGCATGTCCGCAAAGTTGTGACGCACCTTTAAGTAGTTTGGGGACCCAAACCCTGTCCAGCGGACACTTGTGCGCATGCGGATCCCACCCTCGGGGTCCTACGAACATTGTGCATGTCCATAACTGTCTGCTGCGCGCTCCAGCACCCCTATAAGGGTCTTTTCAGAGCCACTTTCACAGTTTAAAAGTGGAAGTGTCAATAAAATGCTGCTGGGCCCTGTGCATTTTTTA
Organism: Ambystoma mexicanum; assembly: GCF_040938575.1. Lineage (NCBI taxonomy): Eukaryota > Metazoa > Chordata > Amphibia > Caudata > Ambystomatidae > Ambystoma > Ambystoma mexicanum. The sequence continues at coordinate 143,338,145 of NC_090924.1, forward strand.
GGAGTTCGCGGACTCTCCGCCGACATTCAAATTATTGGGGTATGGCACTACCAAAACCATTGCACTCTTCTCCGGTAGTAAGTGGTGGCTCTGAAAAGAGCCTTTTTGTGGTGTTTTTTTTGTGATTCAAAAACTTCAAGAGGTCAAAACCTACTGGAAAAAGTATTGCTATACTTCCAAAAAGGGTCACAATGCATTTTGTATATTTTGCAGACAAATCTGATTCCCAGCATGAGTAAGATATATTCCATTTCTGTGAAAAATGTGTGAACTACGAAACATATCATTTTCATTGTGAAAAGAGAACATACCAACATCTCTCAAAAAAGCACAAACAGCCTTTCTCCACTTGTGGACCAAATGAAGAAGAACGCAGCCACATTTGTCTCTGCGCAATACAGAAAAAATCACTCTGGAGTGTGGAAACATGTCCATGACTTTCCCAAGTCCTTCTTTCATTGCAAATTACAAGGATATTCCAGACACATGTCCTAAACTGTTCCCTCCACAATGAATAATACTAATGTCTGGATGATGGTGTGTCATCAAGGTAGCACAAAATTGAACTCAATCCAGCCACTTCCTTCTGCGCACTCAGTGCACATGAAAATGAGGGAATCCAAGATGTGCAGCCACTCCACAGCCCTCTGCATGCACCTCCAAGCAATTTATCCACGAGTCACCCAAAATCCAGACACTCTGCCTTCTGAAAGACACAGCCATAGCTATCTGCTCTCCTCTCAGGAAACAGACTTTCTGCCAATGTCCCTACTTACACATCATATCCAGTTAACCTTATTGACCAATCCCTTGGCCTGCACAATCCCATTTGCATGCCTGTCAGCCTCGAAATTCCTGTATGTAACACATGCGATCCACGGACAGCCGCGGTGTCCACGGACAGATCGCAAAATTTTAAGTGGTAAATGAAAATTTAAATAGTGTATTCCACTTCCCCTTTGATGGTGGCTCTGAAAGCCCTTCTAAAAAAACACTGTTCATTTAGTTATTTTTTCACTTATATTCTTCCTGATGTCTTCACAATTATCCTCCTTAATGCATTCCTTATATTTTGAAATAACATAGCATTTCCGAATATAGATAAAGAAATGCCATCTGCTTTGAAATACTCACCATTAACAACATCAATATGTCATTGTTACAAGACAACATCCCAGCTCTAAACAAGAAAGCAGACATCCCTCTGTTAGCCAAACACCTTGCACCATTTTGCTGAGGACAAAAAATAATACAATTGATCCGTGCTTCCCTAGGCAACATTTCAGAAAACATCACCTTGCCATTTGCAAGAATCACCATCACTGCCTGAACCACGTTTTCAAGAACACTCAACAAACTGGGAGCACTGACATATCCCAAATGGACAGCACCCCAATATAGTACCACTACATCTGGACTGCTCCACATGGAGAAACTCTTACAACCTACAACCACTGGATGCATATTGGAACCAGGCACAGTTGACCACAAAACCTCTACTCCTTCAAAAGCAAAACTGGCATCCATATGTTCAGAAATAGCACACCTCTCTAAAACATTTACAAACAGATATCCAAATATCAACACCCTCATTTTCTTCACCTCTGCCATCTTCACTACACACACACCCTCTCGTCCTGCAAAGAACAACTTCAACACCTGATTGGATAATCCCCACAGTCCCCTTTCTATGCTAGATATGCTGAGGAAACCCCGGATGTGGCACGCCTTGTCTGTGAACAGCCGTGCTTTAGATGAGCTGTTCATCACTCTGAGTACAAGTGTCCTGTGATTGCAAAGCACCTACAGCTAAAACTAATGTAAAACTCATCAAGATTTCTCCTTTCACATTCATCCACATCTACATACATCAATACAAACTACAGGTATGAATATTTTGTTTACAGTATATTTGCAACTCTTTTATAAATGCATCTGAACAGGGTACCTGCCATTGACCCAGCATAAACTGCAAAAAAAGCATACACTCATTTCTCCCATCTCCTATAATGAAGAGTGAAGTGTACTTTGTGGACCGGTCAGCATGTATTGCCCAGACACAGGGGAGAAGCATGTGGGTGCAGCAGTGGTAAGATTGGAGGAAGGAGAGTATGAGACCATCGTGCAAAAAAGATTACCTATGCACTGTTCAGCACAAGCTGCAGAACTTGTGGCTTTAATTGAAGCGTTGCACACGGCGAAGGGATGCACGGTATTCAGACTTGGCATACATAACCATGACGGTACATGCCGGGTTGTCCAGGTGGAGGAGGAGAGGTCTCAGAAGGGAAGACGGGTCCCCAGTACAGCATGCAGAACTTTTAAATGGGCTAATAGAAGCACTAGCAGAACCATCAGTAGTGGCTTTGGTGAAATGCCAAGCCCATACCAATAACAGTGACATAATCTCATTAGGAAACACGTCAGCGGACGCTGCTGCAAAACAGGCAGCTTATTTGAAAAAGGCCCAAGTAGCAGGATATGTGCTAAAAGGTAATGCCCAAGAGGAAAAGGAAGCAGGATATAACTCACTGCCCATAACACAGATAATTGACCTGCAAAAAAGGGCTCACTTGAGGAACAAGAAATGTGGTCAAAGAGAGGTTAACCACAGTCACCGACTGATCTCCTTTGTTGCCAAGAATGTACAGGAAAGGTAGTGATGCCTGCAGAATTATTGCAACTTTCATTCCAACTGTTATATTTTCCGGCACACACAGCAAAGCAACACATAGCTGCGGACATCCAGGAAGATTGGTTTGTCCCAAAATTACAGGATCATCTGGCTAAACTGACAGTTGAATGTGTAACATGTCAAACATATAATTCTGGAATGACACCCAGGACTCTACGAGAGATGCTGCCCTGCCCCATTGGACCTTTCCGTGAGCTGCATATACACTATGCAGATATGGGAGAAAGGTGCAATGGAGCAAGATACTTAATTGTGGTGGTCTGCTTCTTTTCACGCTGGGTGGAAGCAGGACCATGTGCCCACCCAGACGTGAAATGTGCACCAACATTTTTGGTGAGAGAAGTGTTTCCACATTGGGGCATTTGTAATGCCATACGCTCCAACAATAGAACTCACTTTGTCAATGACCTTTTTAAAGAAGTAACATCCCTGTTAGGAATTAAACACAAGTTATGTTCCATTTAACACCTGCAAGCGAACGGGATGGTCGACAAAATCAACAGCCTCCTTAAAAGCAGATTATCTTAGTTATGCCACACACTCAAAAGAAATTGGGTGTATTGTTTGCCCTTAGCATTGTTTCAATTACGAACACAACCTAGCAAAGACCAGCACTTGTCACTGCACAAAATAGTAACAGGCAGACACATGCAAATGCCAATATGCCCAGTAAGGAGAGCATCATATGCCCATAGAAGTGCCACAATTTTGGGGGAGGAATTTAGAGAATATCTAACAAAGCTTAAACGAGCGGTAAGGAGTATAGCTAAGCAAATTGCCCCACCCTTCACAAGGGAAAACGAAACTGTTGCAAACACTGCAGCATGCAGCAACAGACAGTCCCGCAACACAGTTAATGCCTGGGGATTGGGTGTATGTGTGGAACTCTCCAAGATTTCATGTCTTTTATGAAGTGATATATTACACCCCTTCGGCACGAAAGGTTAAGGGCATGAAATATTGGATACACCTCTCTGATGTTAGGAAAGCATATAACAGCGTGACAACAGAAGGAGAACAGCCAAATGAGCAAGAGGCGGCTTTGATTTGATGAGATTGAATGGTGAGAAAAGAAAAATATTTGAAATTATCCGCAATATGTAAAAGTGTAAATGAATGTACAGCCAAATGATTAATGCATACATGAAATAGAACATTGTTTATATGTATATATATACATGTACACATCTCTCTCTCTCTCTCTCTCTCTCTCTCTGTCGCTCTCTCTCTCCGTCCCTCTGCCTTTTTCACTCACACTCACCCACCTCTACCTATCCCTCTACCTCTTAACATAAAAAGAAATGTATGTTTTGCATAATTTAACAGTGCACTTAACACCTTGTAGTTTACTCTATAGGTACAAACATGGCAGAAATGAGGGCCTTCAATGACAACATTGTAGATAGCAAAAGGGGAAATGTTAGCACTGCTACAGCGTATACCTATGACTGTGGCCTCTATTTTGTGGCCATAGGGTTCTCAACTATATTATTGTGTTTTGGAATATATTGGTCAATTTCTTTTTTTTTAGAAGGCATGAAAGAAGGGGGAGGGGGAAAACTGGTGCAAGAGGGAACCCACTTAGTATGGAATGGGTTAAATTTGATCTGGGCCCACAATGTCTCCTCGAACCTTACCTCCCTGCACACAAAAAACGTACAATGAAAGCCCCACTGAATGAACTATTAATGATGGCTACTGATACAAATGTATTTAATGATTACAATGACGACAATCTAATTGCGGATGTACTAATGCTGCCACATGCTCACAAGCAACCATTGAACCTAGCTCACGCAGCAATTACATGCACTTTAGCCCTCAAACACCTACCCCAAGCATCCACCTCACCACACAGCATGGACAATATGAGTGTGGTCAAAATGAAAAAATGAACTTAGGCATTTTTCCCATCCGTTATCAAACGTTAATGAAGCTAAATAATTTTTGAGGGGGGAGCAACAGGCGGAAAAGGGGGGCAGAACAAAAAAGATATGATGCATACCATGGCATGGGGTTGGATGCCGTGAAAGATCACCATCACCCAGACCAGTCTAACAAGTGGTACTCTGACATGAGCACCATGGGCAAACAAGCAACTAATGAGAGTTGCTATGTGTGTTCCCGGATGCCCAGTGTCTTATTAATCTTGCACTTTGTAGAATTTGAAGTACCTTCCAAGCACACACAGTAGCATTACAACTGTTCCAGAACAAGGAAATCTGCCATAGCAAGCCTCAAGGAGTGATGTGCATTAAAGAACCATTTTTCGTGATAAAGGGGACAATGTTCACAAAAAATAAATGGCAAGAAGAAACAGTGACGTGCAAGGCAGAAGGACTGCAGGGTTTGTTCAACGTAACGTTCCAATGGTCAAGAAAACATGCACTCAGGTATGGTCTCAATACATTGCCAAACTGACATGGGTAACAGCTCCCGAAAAACCGATCAAGATCCAAAGTGAAGTACAATACGAACTTTGTTTCCACGGAGAAGGGAAACATTGCAACAGGAAGGGGAAAAGTAATGAGGCAGTACGGATGATGTGGGCATGGGCATGTTCAGGAAGAGTGGCAGGTTCTGTTGAGTGACAGGAGTAGCTTTTAAAAGGAAGAGAGGCAGGGGGTGTGGGTCAGCCTGGCAGAGCAGAGCTTCAGAAACCTCCTGGGAGATGGCAGGAGACAGGGGGTAGAGTGGGGAAGCAGTTATCCTGGCATACCAATCATGTCTATTGTGAGCTGCCTGGGTGTGCAGAGGCTGTGATACCTCTTATTACTGCCAATAGGGGTTTTCCAGAGATAGCAGAGCAGGAATCTTGCCAGAGTTCAAGGTGAATATAAACCAGTCAATAAGTGAGGTACATGCCTGAACGGATGCGGTTTCATAGTTAGCCTGGGGGGGCTAATTTTGTGTGTAATGTTTCAATGTCAAAAGTGAATGCAGTTCTGAAATTACAAGCGTAACTATTGCCAAGTCTTGTAATTCAAGGTCGAGTTGTTGAGCTGATTACAGTTCACTCTATTATTGAGTTGTGCTTTTAACCAGTACTTATTTCTGACCCCTGTACTTTATTGCTCTCAGTGTCCCTACAACCTGTTCCCAATACATTTACATTTTCTTTCAAAGATGACCCCAGCCGCGGTCCAGACAGGCACGGATTTCTCTATAAGTCAATATTGATCTGCTACGAGAAGTGTTCCCCAGCAGAGAGTTGGAGTGACAGGATCGAAGTATCATGAGGAAGAGTAGTTTGTCAGAGAGAGCTGTAGGTAGTGTGTTCCCATGACCCAGATAGCCTTTTGGATAATGCAAGGGTTTTGAATTTGATCCTAAAATCAACCACAAAGGCATCAGATTTTTTCCAACATCATTGCTGGGACTTGAAGGGATAATAGTAATGGAAAGAGAGATAGAGTGATCATGTAAAAGTGTAGAGACACGAACAGTGGAGCACAGGCTTACTAGTCTCCATGTAGATCTATTCCACTATCACATCCATTTCTGCATTCATTCAGGCGCCCCTTGTTGCCCTCCACAGTAAAATGTAAATGTGTAAAGGCCACAGGCACATGTTCATAATGCACATTGGCAACACATATTCCTTCACCTGTTATTTCAATGTTGGCTAACACTGTGACATATAAACCTTTGGTCTATTGCAATCTGCAGCCACTTTTTATGTCACCTACTTTCCAGCATGTCCAGACTTTATTAATTTATTTCTTGGTTATTTGTGAAGTGCCTACACCTAAACATTATTTGTCATGTTGCCAAAACACCAAAAAAGGGTGGGGGCCATAGAACAAAACAGCAATGATACGTTATGATAAGCCATTTATAACGTGCCTGCACACAGGTGATTCTAGGCACGACAAGACATGGAAGGGAAAAACAAACGGAAACAGAACAAAGAGTCTTACTGGGCCTTGTGTCATTCAGATTGTGCAAGTGTAAGGGGAAATGAGAGGAGATGTGCAGGGGGATGGGTGGGGAGAGTGCAATAAGCAACCTCCAGTAAGTGACGCAGGAGTTGCTGGCTCTAAGTAAGTACAAATAGGCATGGCACCATAGGGTTTCAGATACCGTCCATTGTGCACAGTGGGCCCGGTGGCAGTGCACAGGGCTACTGGTCATGAGGGAAACTGGTCCCCATAAGCTTTAGAGGGTGGCTAGGTAACCAGTTAGTGCGGCAGAATGAGAACATCAGCAGGGGAGAGAGAGAAAGAAAGCGGAAGCGTAAAGGGAAGTCACCAATTGCTTTCAGCACCTGAGGTGTTCCTGCTCAAGTTTGAGAGAGGCAGAGAAGCTGTTGCAGAGGGAGGCACCAGCCGAGCAGAAAAATCTACTCTCTACCTGGAGAAATGTCTAACCCTCAGAGAATTGGAGGTGGATGAGTGGAGGGCTCAAGAAGAAAAATGCTTAGGAAGATAAAAATGCATCTCGTGTGGTCCCCGGCCTCAGAAAGCCTTGTGAACAATATAGAGGGCCTTGAACTTGATCCTTGTAGCTGCCAATTGGAGCCAGTGTAGAGATTTCAGGACTGGAGATATACGATCTCTTGGCTTAAGGCCAAGGACAAGTCTTGCAGTCCTGTTCTAAATAAGTTGCAGAGGGCAAAGAGTAGAGACAGGAAGATTTAGAAATAGGCTGTTACAACAGTCCAGCCTAGAGAGAACTAGGGCTCTCAAGACACTGAGCTTCTCGGAGAAAGTGACAAAATGAGAAATACCTCTCAGTAGGTGCAGCTGGCAGTGGGACTACTTAGAGATGTCCATAATGTGAGGACAGAAGGAGAGACGGCGATGAAGTTGACACCAAGGTTTTTTTTTCCTCACTGGAAGAAGCAGGCACAGGACCCAAGGAGGGCAGCCAGAGTGACAGAGGGAAATCAGTAGAAGGGGTCCAATAAAAATTATCTAAGTCTTACTGGCATTAAGGCAGACATCATTGGAGGCACCCCATTCCTGAATCGCAGATACACAGTCAGGAATAAGCTAGATGGGAGAGAATCCAACACAGAGCTTGAAGGAGAGCTGAGTATCATCCACATAATTCTAAAAATTAGAAAAGAATGTAGAGATTAGATGTGCTAGAGGTGCCAAGTGAAGGTTGAAGAGTCACAGTGAGATATATGGTCCCTTGTCTTGAGGCCAAGGATAAGTCTTGCAGCCTTATTTTGAATTAGCTGGATTGGGCCGAGAGAGAAAGTGCGTATATTAAGGAAGAGGCTGTTGCAATAGTACAGCCTAGAAAGTACCAGAGAGCTACAGATGTTGAGTTCTAGGTAAAAGTGAGGTGGGATGGATGAGAATGGGCAGGCACCATAGACTGGGAGCACTGTCCAAGGGACACATACATATGTTGATTGCAAGAACGGGGTCTTCAAAGGGGAGTTTGGAGACACCAGGACTGCAGTGCCAGACCATGCGTACAATGACTTTGAGGTGCATATGGTGTTCCGCAACTTGAGCGTCCCCATCCACCCAGCCCCTTTGTGAGTGCACAATCACAGGTGCCAACTGCCATTGATACTGGAGGGGGGTATACGAGGATGAGGTGAGCACCATAGGCCAATACATGTGTTATTTCACACCAATATGTAATTATAGTCTTACATGTTTGGACGTGTAGTGAACTTACAAAACGTTCTCATACCTGTTTAGCTTGAATGATTTTTAATATTTGTATTTAGTTTGGTAAGGTGGATATCAATGACACTACAAATTATACTGCTGCGGTTGAGGTACAGGCTGCATCAATCCACGGTATTGTCCGCTGTTACTGGGGAAGAATGGCTCGAATCACACATACAGGTATTACTGTTCGAATACAAAATCCCAGTCTTCCATGAATCAACCGTGCAAACACAGGATATTCCACAAACCTGCACCACCTGTGTAACAGAAAAAGATGTAAATTACTGGAATGAAGGCAATAATTGCATTTTCTTTATTTGCAATACTATGTAAAATGTACAGCAATTTTTTCATTTATAAAGTACCTTTTCATACAAGGTATTGATTGACAGTACCTGTGTTTTGCGATCCACAAAAAGAACTCTCTGATCCATTTAAATTCAGTAACACAAATGGAGTAAATTGTTATGCTAATGTACAAATTAATCTTCTCTTTCAATTGCCAGCAATTGTTCACAAAATTTACTTAAATGACTCGTACCAGTTGTGTTTGCAAATGCTCGTCCTTCATAAAAATACCACAACTAATCCTGACAACACTTACAGTGTCTCAGGTATAAAGCAACAATTGGAATACTGTGGGTAAAATGTACCATAAACACACAGGAAGATCCACACAAATTCCTAATGTACTTAGTGCAAGTACTGGAAACCAAAAACATCCCCATGAATGAAATCCTCCAGATTCCATACACGTGCAAACACACATCCACTCTATGCAACCATGTTTCACAAGACCACATTCCTAATGAACGATTGTTATATGTATTGATACCAAATTCTGATTCCATTCCATTTCACCAGCTTCTGCAGAATGCAAATTATTGCATGTTATGCCCTTTTTGCAATTCACACGTTCGTCCCACCATACAAATAAACTCACACAGCCAATATGTCATGCTTCTAAGGTACAATTCACATGGTACCAAAAATAACTATAACCTTACGGGCTTCACACACGACCATGTCTCTCTTGGAAAAAAAAAATCTTCACAACAGTAGTTATAGTATACCACACTGGTGCCACAACCACTTCAGGGCACTACACTGCATATGTCTAAAAAAGAAGTGGTTGGTTTCAATTTAAAAATACCTCAGTTACTCCAAAACATAGGTTACCAGCAAATTTAACAAATGTCTACTTAATATTTCTTCAATCCAAATTTAGTCACTAAACTATAGCATGATTAACAATTAGCATACACCAACAGATATCTAAATACATCCATAATACTACAATAGTACTTTTCAAAGTCAAGCAGGTTAGAATATGCCAACTGCTATCTAACTATTTGAAAAATTACCCTTCATTCCAAAACACTTCAAATACATCATCTCAATTCTTGTATGACAAAACATCTTCTAACCAGGTACCTGAGTACTTCAAGGATTCCCTTAATCACAACATACTTCAAACAAACATACAGTCACCCTTACACTAACATAACTGTAATTGTTTTTGTTTCCAATAATATGGATTTCTTTTCCCCAATGACCCAATGATTGTTTAATGTCACAACAACAACAGTGGGCCTCATTACAAGTATGGTGGTAAGGCAATAATGGCGCTGGTATTGCTACCGTCACCATTGCTACTGTACCACAATACTAGGAGTTCTGCTTGCAGGTGTCCTTGCAGCCACCAGGTGTGACCTGGTGGCCGTACCGGCACCCGCTGTCAAACTATATTTGCATAATACCGTCTGATTATGAACAATTAGCCTAAGCGCATTCGCATTTGTACTGAAAATCGTGCTTAAACAGACCTGAATAGAGCTGACTTTGCTGCCATCTTAGAACCATCCACCATTTTGATGCTAACACCTGCTTTCTGTCCTGAAATGTTAAACTGTATTTTTATGGATGCAGCAGAGCAAAATGAACTTTGAACTATGGCAACATTGAGGCTGCTGAGAGCAGAATGTTTGTCCGGTGCTAAGAAACCTTGGAGCTAAAATGAACTGCAATTCAAGTGTTGTCTGCACCAATAGCTTCATCCTCATGCAAACAGTGGAACTGAATGCTGAACAACTAAAACCGTTTGCCTTTGCAGAAACCCATTGAATTTGTTTCTTGAAACTGGACTTACTTTAAGCTGGAGAACCGACATGACCAGACAGAACCAAGTTGTAAGCATTGTATTTTATAGACTGGAAAACATTTGAAGTACTTAAAAAACAATATTTTTGTATTTGTCATGTGAACTCGGCATGAACCCTTTTAAGATATTGGGCCTCATTACGACCCTGGCGGTAAGGGGTTAACGCCAGCGTTAGCTGCGCCGACCCCTTACCGCCAATTACGAGCTCCCCTAGCGCCATGGTGCTTTTAACACCTGCTTTTAGCAGGTGTTAAAATCCATGGCGCTAAGGGACCATGGAGTTAATTACGCCACCGTAATTTACGGTGGCGTAATTAACGCCTTCCCCACTCCCATTATGCCCTATGGGGCAAAAATGGGAATGGGGAAGGGTAAATGGGGATTGGGGACTTACCGCCCCGCCTAGGTCGGAATGGGGCGGTAAGTCCGCCAACCACCATGGCGTAAACGTAGTTTACGCCATGGTGGTAAAGTCACGGCCCAGGCGGTAACTTACCGCCTGGGTCGTAATGAGGCCCATTAACTTGGAGAAGGGCTGGATGATGTGACCGGGATTGTTTATAAATAATGCATGCTTTGTAATTTCCAGCTCTCTCTTCCCTCACGGTGTCTGCTGGTACATTCTGCGAGGCGCTTGAGAGCCAGCTAGCTATCTGTACTTTGATTAAAAAGTATACTTATAACTCTGAACTCGTGATTGGCGTATTTCGTTTTGGTGGTACTAAACCTCAATATTTCCTTTTGGTCTTTCACTGCGAGCAAAACATGATGGTAGCACCAGTAGCATTATTAACAGTACCAGTGTTACCACCATCCCCGTTCCCATTGAGCCCTACGGGGCTCAATGGGAATGGGGATTTACTGGGCCCAGCACCTGCAAAAGGGCAATTACTGGGTCTGGCTGGGCCGGAATAGCCTGGTAATTCCCCATTCGCGGGTGCCGGACCAGGATGCGAGTTTGGAGGTAGCCTTGCTGGTAAAACCGGCAAAGCTACCTCCAACCTTGTAATGAGGCCCAGTGTGTCATATATGAATGTTGTACCAAAAGTAGTACGTAGAATGTACTGTTTATGAGGGTCCCCTAATAACGTTTTTTACAGTCCGTCTTCGAGCTGAATATTGAGTACAGAGCCTTAATTTGGTTAAAAAGTTATTTAATGTTACCCTTTGACAAGTCATCAGGTGGCTGCCAAAGAATCCTAATCCTCACTCGAATGACTTCTTCACCTATACAAATTTTTTAATAAAATATTATGAAGCAAATACACACAACTTATTGACTACAAAGTACTTATAGTAGTAGCAGAGAAATAACAAACCAGTAAATATAAATACCTCACTCCTTGAAAACTATCTTCTTTACTGACTTTATTACTTAGATCTTACACAAACTGATACCATCTTACAAACCAAATGAAACAAGTACCATAATGTTAGCCCCATGACATTAACAGTCCCAATAACGCCCCTACTCATAATTATTCACACTTATTATCATGGAAGCTTGCTCCTCCCTCTCCATGGAGCTCATGCTAATACCTATGGCCCTAACCTAAGCTATAGGAAAGAGTATCATTATATACAAACTTCCTCATTCACATATTTTACTTTCAATACTTGCTTCTTTAAAATGCAAAGTCATACCTAAAACCACAATAATCTCTATTAATGACTTTATTGTGTAGGTCATAGAAATCCGGACACCAATTTACAGATCCAAATAAAGCAAGTGCCTTAACATTAGGCCCATGGAATTACCAGGCTAAATAACACCCCTGCCCATAACTATTCACGTCTATTATCATAGTGGAATGTCCCTCCCTCTCCATGGCACTCATTATAACACTTACCAGTTGGAATAACTCAAACACAAATGTAGCAAGTACCTTGACGTTACAACAAGTCAATACTATTACCAATTACTACTCTGCCCAAATGGATTCACTACTGTTATCATGGAGGCCTATTCTCCGCTTCCATGGCACTCATGCTAACACTCACCAATGGCTTGAACCTAACCACCATAAAAACATCATTAGATATAAACATCTCAATCAAATGTTTCAATTTCTTAACTATCTACTTTACCACCGTAATCCATTAATAAACCCACAATGATCTCTATAACTGTCATTTATTAGTCTTTTATTGTAACATAAACAATAAACTCACATAATCTAGAATTGGAACTTCCTCCAGGCCACAACACATCAGCTTCCACCTCCTGCATTTTCTCCTCTGTGGGAAAATTCTCGTCCAACTACTGCTGGTACCTATACATTCTCACAGCACTTTCCACAAATCATTCAACATCTTCTTATTCTCATCTATTCTTAGAATCAAAAACATAAACAGATTAGCAGGACAGAGCAGGAGGCAGTCTTTCTATTTCATTTCTCATTAGTGCCCTACTCTATTCACAAGAATGCTACAGTGATCCTGCAAGTAGAGCAGGAGGCACAGTAGATGATGATGCTGAAAAACGTCACTGGGTGTAGTTTGTTTTTCTTTACTCGTACTTTAGAAGGTACTGAAAAAAAGAATTGCCACATGTGCAATATGTGGTCAGCTTTTCCTCACTGGTTCCACATGTTTCTATTCCTTTAGTAGGAAAACAAGTATTCCTCATATGAAAAAGGAACATTGCGAGTTAATCAGATCACTAACAGATGGCACTACAAACTGGCATCTGAAAGCTAATCTTGGCAATTGTTTCTCGGAAGAACAGTGGGAGTGTGTTGAAAACTGATTATTGAAAACAATTGGTAAATTGAGTTATTATTAATATAATGGCAGACACCACAATTGTTCACTGGTGTAAGTCATTTCCCCAATATAAAAGAAAATATTGAAGTACCATTTACAGTGGGCCAAAGCCATGACTGACTAAATGGTCCAGCCGTGGCCCCAAGAAGGGACGCACTCAAAGCATCTGCTACAACACATGCACACATATTCATATGCCACACATAAGGAAGGAAATTAAAGAGCAGGCTAAGCAAATACGACTTCTAGAACATGTTTCAGGAGGAGGAGCCAGTGAAAAAAGAAAACATAGTTAGGAGAGAGGATGAAGGGCATGCAAAGCCCAGGGCACCCTCCCCTGCCCCCTCAACATTGTCCTTCATATTTGATTGTGTCAGGGATATATCCATTACAAGCTGCTGCAGGGTACAGTAACCCCCAATATGTGCCCCAGGAGGTGTAAGGTAATAACAAAGAAAAGGAAACTGCCAAAATGGACACCTTATTAGAACACGTTGTATATGATAAAAGATATAGCATATAAATGCAACTAAAGGAAGCTAAAGAAGAATTGAAAAGGATGAAAAGCATGAAGGGAGGGGAACATGGACGAATGGGTAGGCGGGCAAATAGTATTTAAATTAGACGGATCAGGAACAGACACTGAAAATGTGAAAGCATTAGAAAAGGGGGATGGCCAAGAAAGAAGGAGAGAAGTGTATAGAAGATAGGTGAATGCCATCATCAGTAGAAGAGTGACAGAGGACAGAGATGGGCAGGGAGCATCAATGAGGCACTGACATCAGCAGAAAAATAATATATGTGATTGAAAGAGGAGTGGATGTAGGGTTAACTAAGGGGTAGAAGAGGAAGAAGGAGTGGAAAAAGAGTGGGAAGAAGAGGAGGAAGAAGAAGAAGCGGCAGCATAAGCAGGGAAGCTGGAAAGAATACGGTATCCATTAATAGACTTGCGGGATGATGAGCTAATATGGAGATATAGCCAGTCACTCCTGGGGCTGCTCCCAATAAATTCAGGAAGGAAAACACCATATGTGAACAGATTAACAAATGCGTCACGTCACAGAGAAAGGAAAATGGAGATGATATTGAAAGGGATGAAGGTCACAGATGTGCCTGCATGTAAGCCAAGGGTGACACAGTTAACATTACTCCAAAACGATAGGCCGTGTACAAAAACAGATAAAAACAATTTGATGGCTACATTACCATCGTTGACAGAAATGGCAGGGAAGTAGATTCTTGAATTGGAGAAAAAGACGGCAGGAATTATGTTAGCGGTCGGAGACGTGAAGAGCTTACTTACTGCGACATTAGTAGAACATTCAAATGATTTGTGGAAAAGCACAGGATACCCTGGTGTGACGGCGCAAGGAAATATACATGGTAGTTCACCATTTAACAATTGCAGATACATCAGACATGAGTGCAATTATGACATGGAAAATGAAAATAGATGAAGATCCAGGAGCATACATACAAGAAACTCTACAAAAGTGAATTTTAGAAACTAGAGTAGGCAGGGACAAAAATATACCCATATTTTATCACATTTTATGCCAGGATCTTCCCAATGAGAAATTGTAGTGATTGAAATGAAACAGTGGCCTGAGTTTCAGTTGAATATTGTTCATTATCGTCAGCTAAGACAAGAGAGGGAGAAGAACAAGATAGAAAAGATGCAAAGAGAGGAATCTAAATTGGTGCAGAAGCAGTTATCAGTGGTAACTCTATCAGGGGAAATGATTAACAACAATGGAGCAGACAATTCTGAACAGGAATATCAATAGCAGAGGGGCAAGCAGATATGGTAGGAAGAGGAGAAAATACCTGTTACCGCAGAGGGAGGGGATATATGCAGAGGGGAAGAGGATATGGATTTGGAGGCAGATATGGAGGAGGTTTTGGCAGAGCAGGACCACGATTTGGATGGTTTGGAACCCAGGGAGGGTTTGGAGCACAGTGGTGGACGTGCAGGAAGATAGGACATTATGCACAGGCATGTAGGAGCAAGGATGGCAACAACCCTGTCCAGGATGGGTGGCCTGTATTTTTCCCACAGTGTTATGAGCAGGTAGAGCAGGACCATGGCACATTTTAATATACGCAGCAAAGAGCTGCTCCCATAACAGATGCAACCACAGACACAGCCGCAAACGTAACCACAGATGCAACCGTAGATAAACCAAGCACCACAACAACATGTGCTACAGATACAACACTTACAAAAGTCTCAGCAAGCACTGAATCCATTACAGATGCAAACACAATCCAGACCGTGGGACAGGAACATATTGCTGCAAACTACAGTATCCACCACATGGGGTGCGACACTGGTGGGAGGGAACTCCTTTAAAGGAACAGGGAAGATCGTTTTTTCACAGTAGGACAGCCCACAGAGAAGCTTGATGTGTCCAGTGCTATCAGTAATTCCTGACCCATAAGAGGAACCCCGGGTGGGGGCACAATAGGGGATAGATTGTGTTCCTTTTTAGTTGTCAATGGCGTGACAAGATCTTGTGTCAGGGAAGGGGGATTCAACTGTCAGAAATAATGATGGATGCATAAGGGTCCTCTGTGGCTATGACAAAGATTAATTCACAGAAAAGTTATCTATAGCAGTGGGAGAAGATACAATTAGAGCACCATTTTTATATTCCTGAAAGACACTGGTTAACATATTGTGAATAGATTTGATGGCTAAACTACACATGACCATTTCATTACCTAAGGAAGGAATAATATGTTCAACATCATGCATGTATTATGCAAATTCAACAGAGTTTTTACAGGCATTTTATGTTTGGAAAGCATTATGAGGGATACCCCTAAAATCATAATTATTCCTTTATGGAATACAAATGTTGTTAGGTTGGCTTCCAGGAATACGAGCCTTACCCACAGAGTTCTTCTTTATGGCAGAAGTACCCACAGATGTGGCAGAAGGAGAGGTCATAATACATTTAGAAGCAGCAATAATGTTGACGACAGAGTAGTGTTATATGGAACAGACGAGGAAGGTGTTAGCTGGCATACAGCATTAGCATTAGACGTGACACAATGGCTGAGTGAGATGACTGATGATGACTTATGTTGAGGATGACAACACAAATGGTGAAGTAATTTCTGAAATATCCATCCTAGATCAATTGCAAATACTGTATAGAGAGATATCGCAGATAATATTGTGGCTAAAAAGGTACCATCATTTATACAACATGATTTGACAACAGTCCCAAGCGTACTAGGCACTAGCGGCCCTTATGATGTAGGCCTGTTGAAAGGGATTGGAGTAGAATGAATAAAATTGAAGGCAGGAGCAATTCTAACCTGAGTAAAACAGTATCCCATGTCAAGTGAAGCAGATGAAGGCATTTATGAGACGATTGCTGCCCTGATGCGAAAGGGTATTATTGTACCATCTGCATCCCCATGCAATACAGTGGTGTACCCAGTGAAAAAGGCAAAAGGAGGGTCTTGGAGGTTCATACAAGATTTAAGCCCCGTAAACAACATTGTAGAGGTAGAGTTTATGCTGTGCCCAACCTAGCCACAATTCTGTCTAACATACCACCTACCGCCACATATTTTACAGTGATGGATCTAAAAGATCTAAAAGATGATCACTTTTTCATTCCATTGCATGAAGGTTCTCAATATTTTACGGTGTTTACTTACTGTGGGATCTGACTCCAACACAAAAGACTCCCACAGCAGTACTGTGAGTCCCCAGTATTTTCAACAGAGTCCTGCAGACTAACTTGTTAGTGTGCAGCACCATGCAGGAAGAGTGCAGGACAGACTCAGTGACATTGTTGACACTAATGGCAGACAAGGGCTAAAAGTAGACAAAGAAAAATTACAGTATTGCCAGGAAGATGTTTATATTTGGTCCATAAGAAGAGAGGAGGGTGAGGCCTGAAAGAGCAAAAGCAATTATGCGTATGTCTCGTCCAGAGGCAATGAAAGACTTACAGCAATTTCTGGGGCAATTTAATTATTGTCGCATATGGGTCTTGGACCATAGCATGTATGTTCTGCCCCGTTTAGAAGGACTACAGGAGGCACAGAAAGGAAAAAAGCCCCATAATGAGGTCAGACAAAATGATCAATGTATTTGAGGCCCTGAAAGAAATAATAAGTATAGCTCCCATGCTATGGATACCAGATTATAAGGAAGAATTGTATCTCTTCTCAAATTCAAATGGGCATGTGATGACGGCTTTTGTCACGAAAATAACATCAATGGGGCACAAATCCTTGGCATATTACAGTGGGATCCTAGTTCCAGTAATGAAAGGGCATTTTCCACATGAGCAGGCATTGACTGCAGCAGCCTTTGCAATAGAGAAATCATCTACAATAACGATGGGCTGTGCAGCGACATTGTATGTGGTGCACACCCTATTTGTTGTTCTGAGAAACCAAAGTCCACACTCACTACACAGCGGGTACCTGGTTATGAGGTTATATTGTCCAATCCATTAATAAACATTGTTCAATGTTGCACAGTGAATCCGATGAGATTTACAGCAGAACAAGTAAAAGATGATGGATCCCCAGTGAAGGAAACAAAGCTAGAGGGGAAGAGGTGGACTTCATGAATGGTTCATCAACGATTGCTCATAGCACAGGATTAAGGCATTTAGGTACCGCCATGATGAGGAGAAAGGGGGATGATTTGGAGATTGTGGCGAGCATTAGATTACCAGCACACATTTACACATTTATGCACAGGCAGCTGGACTAGTAGCAATGATATTGGCATTTGAAAAGCACGAAGACCAGGTAGTGATGATTTATTCTGACTCTGCCTACTTGATGTCTACAGTACACTTGTGACTGTATCAGTGGAGAAGGTAGGGCTTTCAGCACGCAGATGGCACACTGGTACAGTATGCCCCGGTATTAGGAAGACTACTGGATGCACTTGCGTATCTCAAAGAGGCTGTTGTGGTGAAATGTGCACCAGATACAAGGGGCACAGACTTAGTTTCTTGTGGCAATGATGCAGCAGATGCAGAAGCAAAAAGAGCAGCACATTTTTCACAAAAAGTCAAAATAACGTTTGCCCCACACAAATATATGCTTAACATGAACATAACAGAGAGCTATAATACAACACCATTAACACAATAAGTGGAGCTACAGGGAAGAGCCCCACAGACAGAGTGTGATCTGTGGATAAATCAGGTATGTTCACTATACCACAGTGATCTCGTGGGGCAACAAGACAACACAGGAAAGCCTGTCGTGCCTTTTGAATTGCTCACAGTACGTTATTACAACTGCACTATCCAGCACACACCACAAGATAAGTGTAGCAGCAGACGTTTCTGTGCACTGCTTTCTTACTAACCTGCATGCGCATGTTGTTAATTTCATCATCAATTGTGCCACAGGTCAACCCTGGGAATGATGAAAGGAGCAATACCCTGTCCACAGGCCCATTTCAGCAGTTGCACATTGACTATGTTGCTATGCCACAATGTGTAATGTATACCGCTGAATAGAAGCAGGTCCATGTACACATGCTGAGCCAAGTTGGCTTTTAGATATCTTAAACGAAGTTGTTTCCCCAATGGGGTGTGTACAAAATGCTATGGTCAGATAATGGACCACACTTAGTAAACAAGTTTTTTTCTGAATTGACATCCCTGATTGGCATCACGCACAAGCTTTGTACTGTTTACCACACACAGGACTACGGTATTGTTGAACACCTCATGAGCCTCTTGAAGGAACGCATTGCAAAATTGAAAGATATAATGAAAAATAATTGGTTGCAATGCCTTCCCCTGTCTCTTTTTGCCCTACGCAATACCACCACCTCACACCCCATGAAATAGTACCGGGCAGATCCATGCACATTCCAATCGCTCGTCCCACACATGCTCAATTGAATGCAGAAAGCTTTGCCACATTGCTATGGGATTAGATGCATGATTGTTTATCTGCCATGACTAAAGGTCTGAAATGTATCACCAACAGATCAAGGGGTGGCAGTGGTGCCAAGAAGCAACCAACAATGACAGAGAAGGAATTGTTGATGGGAATTCTGTAATTCGCTTTTGTCCCTATTCCCAGGTGATCTTATAACAAGCCAAGATTCAAAGGCCCATTTACAGTCCAGTATGCAACACCCACCACAGTAAAGGTGTGTGGCAAAAAGGCATGGGTTCATATATGTTATGTGAACCAGTTTGTAGGGACAGCCCCACTGTCAAATAAAGAAGAGTCCGAAGAAGACAAACAACTGACCAGACCACAGACAAGGGTGAGGATGAGAGTTGATCAGCAACACTATAGAAACAGACAATGGGCCTCATTCCACCCTTGCTGGCATCCTGGTGATAGACCCACCAGGATTATGGCAAAGGGTGTTACAGTTTCCAGCACTCAGTCTGGCGGCATTTGCCACCGGATTACAAGTGCTGGAGGGACAGAGATAAACCCCATTCATGGAGCCCCATAAGACTTCTGTGGCCCAGAAGAATATTGCCCCACCTGTTCCCCATCATGATCACGAATACAAGTACAAACTGAGAAAGGTACAGTAGACTGTTAACAAACCATTAAGAGCCATGTAGTTGCCGTTAAGAGTAGAAAAGTTGGCATCACACAAGTAAGGTGGCAGGGAGTTGCATTTATATGTATGAAGGGAACGCGCACACACATGTGAAGCACACGTTAGCACATGTAGCAGAAACATAGAGAACATAGACATGGAGAATATTAGCACATATACATGAAGAATACTAGCATGTAGACACAAAGAACATGTATATTATCATGCAAGGGACGAAGGCACAACATGTCAGAGACTGAACCGAAGTACTGCCATTTTAGACTAAAGCTTACAAGGTCTCATTTCTGAAAAACTTCAGCTTGACAGAAAATTGCTTAACACACAGAATCCAGGCATCCTGCAGCTTAGACAGTAGCCCCCAGCAACCAAAGTGAGTGTGCCAAGGGGAGTTCTGCTAAGCAAACTGAAACCACACCAGATAGCGTTTCCCAGGGAACACAGCCCAGTCATTAAAATCAATCCGTGTTGGTTGGAAGCAGTGAGAAATAAACATATCCTTGAATGCCAGGTGCAAATGGCTACCATGCCAATTGGTCACATAGCAAATGAATATACAGTGCCGCAAGTAGACATCGCAAGAAAGCACATGCACATTCAGACAGCAGAGAATCCAATATGAGATGAAATTTGGGCCTCATTAGGACCCTGGCGCTAAGTGTTTAACGGTGCCATAAAAGGCTGCGGCACCGTTAAACAAGTGCCTTACTATGAGGTCCCTTTGTGGGACCGACCTGAACGGCTGGTCTAGACCAGCCATTAAAGTAGGGACCCGCAAAGGGACTTTGGTGCTAAGTACGGTACCGCAATTTGCGGTACCGTACTTAGCACCTTCCCCATTCCCGTAGAGCCCTATGGGGCGAAAATGGGAATGGGGAAGGGCCATGGTTCTAGGTGGAATTACCGTCCCGCCAACCTTGGAATGGGGTGGTAATTCCCCATTGAACCATGGCGGACCCGTTACAACACCGGCACCAAGCATGGTGCTAATAGCGCCATGGTTTAGCGCCGGTGTTGTAATGAGGGCCTTTGTCCCAAACAGTGGTCCTTTACCACATGACTGAAACAATGGTTGTTTTTGCCAGAGCCAAATACATAGCACACCTGCCACTTCCTTAGCATATCTAGACGCAGTGGCAACACAGCAAGGTCTTGAACAATACTGACAGTGAAAGCCCAGCCCTGGAAACAAGTGGGGAGCATCTTTTATAAACTAGATTATAGAAGCACTCTCAACTCTCCTTTCTCACCATGAAACTTAGCACTGCTTCAAAGTGGCCAAGGCCAATGAGCTAAGACCTTTCCAATCACCATGTGTTCATTTTATCAACTAATATAGTATAATACCAGAAAATGAGATGTTGTGCAGAACTGTATCATAGTGCTAAATTGAACTTAGTAGGAGCCACTAGTTACAGAGCAGCCAATTATAATGTGGTTCGCTTATAGATAACAGTATATTATATACTCTAACGTCCAATCCAGTATAAGAATAGAAGTTTTGTGATGTTATTATCTGTGAAATTATTTGTTAATGGCACATTTTTTTAGATTGTTTTTGTGTGCATTCTCCCAGTGGCCGGTTGTTGTCAAATAAAGCTAGATGTTCTTGTGCATCTGGTGTTATTCCATTAAATGACTATTTGTCTCCTATTGGTACCTTTTGTGCCTATCTCAACACTATTTTGGCATTTTGTGAATGTTATTGAGGCTCTGTCTCAAATACTCCTATTTTGACCTTTCTCCCTTTTAAAGAAATACAAAGAAAAGTTATTCTTGTACATCCCCAGTTCCGTTTGTGCCACCCAAAAATGTTAAGAAAGTGACCTAAATCCTTTACAGTCTTATATTTGTAACTTTGTGTGTGAACCAGAGAAGTCTTACTGCAGTGGGCTTAATCAACTTTCCTTCAGTTTGTGTGTTTTGAGAACCACTTCCAATTCTCTGAGTCTTGCGAGAATTAATGTATTTGGCTATGCTATTTGTTCTGTATTTTGCACTTTTACATCTTAAGCATCTCCAACTCCCTCAGGGTCGGTCTTTTCTCTAAGCAACAGGTTGGGGGTAGATCTCTTTCCTTGGCTGGGGCCTCCTTCTGGAACAGCCTCCCTGCCACTCTAAAATTTGAGGAGAACTATCTCCGTTTCTGGAAGCACCTCAAGACCTTCCTCTTTTCTGCTGCCTTCGCTCTTTCTCTCCCCTGATGATCTGTCTCCTTCACTCCCCTGCACCTGGCTACCCTCTGACTTGGGCCCAGGTCACTGCTGACCCATCCACTCACCCGTACTGCCTCCTGGCAACCCCTGCACTTGGGTCTGTATCTGTGACCCTACAGTCCCCTTACCTGCACTTATCAGACACCACTTGTCTGCATGTTAAAACCTGCACTTGCCAATCTGCTGGCTGCACTACCAGTTGCTGTTTTTATCACTAGCATAGCACTTTGCTCTTCCCTCCTCCCCCTGCACTTTCCCACTTCTCTCTCCTCTGCACTTGCACTTTCTCAATGTCACTGAGCCTAGTAAGATCATTGTTTTGTTCTCCTTTGTTTCCTCTCCCTTTCCCTGTTGCGCTCTGACACACTTGTGTATGAGCGCAATACAAATAAAATATCATATCACATCATAAGCACATTTGTGTCATGCGCATTTGAACATTAGGCAATTTGTTATATTATTTTAAGGGAATCCCAAGAGGAGAACATGAGTAGCTGGACTACCTCTCAATCTCTATATTTAGAGGTCAATGGAGTCAGATAGCATTGGGAGGCAGGGACAGAGTAGGAGGAGCAGGCAGAGGTTGAGATGAAGCATAGGTTGGGGAGACAATAGTAGATCAGGGAAGGTGGTGGTTGAGGAGAGAGAGAGAGGGACAGTAGTTGTGTAAGTGGAGACAGTGGTTGAGGAGGGGAGATGGTGATTGAACAGGGGGGAAACAGAGCATCAGGAGGTACTAACATAGTATGGGGAGTAGGGAGAGGTATCCCAGAGGTGTAAAGGAACAAAGATCAGAGGATGTGATGGTGTGCCAGGATATCGAATGGCACCAAGAAGAGAATCTAGAAATGGTCACCCAGCAGATGGCTCATGAGGATTTTACTGGGGTCACTGCAGCATTGCCTGCCCATGTTGAGGGGGCAAGCAAGGTTCAGCATTCCTGAAGAGGCTGATTTCAGGTCAGACAATATGCCCTACCATGGCATCACTACCCACCTTTTCATGGGTGTGATTCTACTGCAGCTTGCCAAAGGGTGTTACTGTAAGTGGAGGCATGCAGTGTAATATACAACCTCCACCAGATGAGAGTTCATCAGGGTAAAACAAGGAAGCGTGCCTTGGGTTCCTCCTCAATGTTAATACAATGTAATCTACAGCAGAGTGTGGTGTTATAGAGGTATACATCACATGCCAAAGACACAGCTGTTACCACACCTTCCTTCAGCATTGATGGTGGCTGAAATAGAGTGTCAGAATATACTCAAGCTCATCATTCATCACCCTCTAGAAAGCAACCTTCTCTCTGCACTAGTCCCACCATCGGATTGAACCCCCATATCTGGCTCAGTGAAGTTCCACTCAGTGGCAATATACACTAGCTGGGCCACTTTACCACCACTAGTACAGCCTCCTGTTGGTCAGCTTCCCCCAAATCCTTGATATGAACCACAAGGAGTGAGTGAATGTGCCACAATCACGTTTAATTCCTCCCAGAGATTGTATCTCGTGTGGTACCTGCTTTGGATCCATTCCACACAAAAGATAGCCTGCTGGCTAATGACGCTTGGAAGCTGTTGTCCTGGACTTTGCTGGGGAGAAGCACATGCGAAGGTTATCTAGTTTCTTGTGATGGCGCGGAAATCTGTGCCCACTGCTCCGAAAATAACGTTCATAAAGGCTTTGTACAAAAGTATGCCTGAAGTAGTGCCAACTTGGTATTTCACAGCTGTGATAAACAATGCTAAGGAGCCATCTGAATACACAGTTTTATCTAAAGCAAGGGCGCAGTAAATCCTTTGGCAATATTACACAATGGTTGTCAGTGAGTAGACTGAACTTTTCGTACCTTTTGCAAAATTTTCGGACACACCAAAAGCCTCAGCAACAGCTGGATGTGTACCGAGGGAGAAATAACAAGTTGTCTGCCTGTCATAGGATCTGCAGGAAAAGATGCTGTTCTGACATTGCTTATGAAAATCAGTGAATCAGAAAGATTTTCCAGTGTAGTGGGGTGGGATGGGTGTGCCAATGATTACGTTCAGGCGAAGAGTGCAGGGAGGTTTCGCTGTCCTTTTCCCTTTTATCAAGCATGCAGGTGATGTCATTTCATGTGGGACCGCAGGAAAGAGGTACCCAAGTGATCACCTGGCTTCTCTCACAGAAGACACATGTATTGTTTGTATGTTAGGTTGCAGGATAAGCTCGTTTCTTTTCCGACCTAAACTTATTTCTGATTTCTGGGGGGGTTGCTGACATGAACCCTCATCTTTGCTGCTTTTTGTGGTCTGTTTATGTACTTTGCAGAGGATGTTGTGTGGATACTCTTGACTGAGGAACAAGTTTGGTTGATGCAACCTGCTACAAAGTAGTACTACCACTAGCATGTGTTTTGTCGAACTGTATTTGCAAGCAACACTTCTCTGGTGCAAGTAGAGTGTGTGAAGCTTGCTTCCTGCATGCAGTGCTTGCACATGACAATTGCTTGTGTTATCCAGATCAATGTCTGCACCTTGTTCTTCTGGCTCTTGATGTTCCACACTATCTGTGTTTTCATCAAAGTAGATGTGTCATTTTCTCGATCTTCAGTCAGGGGAATAACACATAATCATTGACATGGCGTTCACTGTCATATGTTTCCAAGAAACTCAGACGTGGGGAATGTTCAGGTATCACCACTTCGTACTTATCCGTGGAATCCTCTCATGGTTTCTGAAGTGATGTCATATATTGTGCCTCTTGCAACTTGATTGGTACTGGATCAACGACCTCCTCCTCCTCCTGAAATCCATCCTCTGGCACCTGATGCATGTTTGAAGCTACTGCATGCAAAATTACATTTCTTTTCAATACCCCCGTTTATTTTGTGAATGATGCCCTTGTTCATTTCAGAGGTAAATGAACTTGGGTTTATCAGAGCTTTGGTAAGATCCACAGTCCACAAAATACAGGTTGGGTTCTCAGTGCTTTAGCCTACTCCTCTGTCTAAACACATGCAAGTGAGTGTGTCAGTGATTTTGCCTTCTTGTATGCCTTGTGAATACACTTGATGTTATAAGTTCTTTGGGCTGCTACCACATAAATAAATACATATGGTGTTCTCAGTTCTTTGATGTTTTCCTTATACTACAAAATGCATGTATGGTTCTCAGTGCGTTGCCTTCCCCCAAGCATAGTATATTCCCTTGGGGTTCTTCCAACAGCTTTGTCCTCCTACGCCTAGTCAATGCACATAGGGTTCACTGTTCTTTGGTCTTCTCCTGCCCTCACCTTTAAAAGATACATCAGGGTTCTTAGTAATTTAACCTTATCCTCAGTTTACAAAATGCAGGTAGGGTCTCAGTGCTCTGGCATTTTCCTCCACCTACAAAATGTATATAGGCGCATTGACTGCAGATGAAGGGGGCTGGGAGGCTGCTCTGTCCCTCTTTCCATTTGTCAAGCATGCAGTGGGCCCACATGGAAGAGGTGCTCAAATGGGTGCCTGGCTTCCCTCTTAAAACACATCTCTTACTTACATAAAGGTAGTAAGATAATGGTGTTTCTTTTCCAAAGTAAAATAACTCCTGATTTTTGTGAGGGCTGAGATGAACACTTACATCTGCTCCTTCTTGTGGATCTGCTCATGTACCTTGAAGAGTAAGTTGTGTGGGTGCTCTTGCCTTAGGAGCCAGTGTGGTTGATGTAACTGAATGCAAAATAGTGCTACCTCTAAAATGTAATGTCATTTGTTGATAAGAAACTCAGAGGTGGGGAATTTTAAGGAATCACGTCCTCATCCTTATGCATGGAATCCCCTCTTTTTGCTGTAGTGATGCCATATGGTTGTGGATGGTGGCTCAACTGTTCCTCTCCTCCTCCTGAATTCCATCCTCTGGCATCTGATGCCTGTCTAATAGTAATACATACAAATTGCATTGCTTCTCTATGCACCAGTGTTTTGGCCCATCCTACAAACCTGCATGTGGGGTTTTCAATGCTTTGGCCTTCTCCTCCCCTACAAAATGGACATTGGGTTGTCATTGGTTGGGCCGTCCTCTAATGCTTATGCTTACAAATGGATGTGGGCATTTCAGTGCTTTCCTGTTCTCCTGCTCCATGAAAATGCATACAGGGATCTCAGTGATTTGGTAAGTCAGTAAAATAGTTTGGTTGCTTCCAAGGTAGAAAATGAATACCAACTTTGTTGGGTGATTTTGTATGTAAATATGTTCTA
Source organism: Ambystoma mexicanum (assembly GCF_040938575.1). NCBI lineage: Eukaryota > Metazoa > Chordata > Amphibia > Caudata > Ambystomatidae > Ambystoma > Ambystoma mexicanum. Next base: position 143,364,415 of record NC_090924.1, read on the forward strand.
TGTAAATCGCTTTTGTGAAAGAGCCATATAAATAATGCCTCATTATAATTCGGTCTCATCCAAGGTAAAACAAGTTCACATGGACTTCTCAGTATTTTTGCCCATTTCTAATCCCACAAAATGCACAGGAGAATCTCAGTGCATTGGCCTTCACCCTTTCAGAGTGATTTGTCGTTCTCTGGCAAATTGTCATCCGCCAGGCCGGCCGCAGCCGAGATTGGCGGTTGCTTCTGCGTTGGAGCTGGAGACGCAGAGGTAGAGTTTAGTCCCCTCTTTGTTTCTGCGTCTCCAGCGATGCAGCGCAGCGTGGCCGGTCGTATTTAAGGCCCCGCCTTCCGGCACGATGCTGCGTTGCAACCCTCCTCTGGATTGTTTTCCTGCTTCCGGGTTAACACGCTGTGTTGTTTCTGTCCTCCGGCTTCGGCTTTCTTATGGAAACTTCCTACTTGTGCTGTTTCGGTGCCTCTGCTTCCCTCTAGTCTCTCCTGTTCCTCGCAGTCAGCACCTTCCTTCTCCCGCTCGCGGAGCAGGGCTCTGCCGGTCTCTCTCTCTCTCTCTCTCTCTCTGTTGCGGCTCTCGCCGCTTGTTTCCTTTTTCTCCTTCCCTCACCTTACCTGGCCTCTCTGCTTCCCTCAGGCCCTACCTCATTCCAGCGGTCCCATTTTCCAGGTCCAGCCTTCCTTCCTGCCTCACACTGGTCGCAGCTACCCGAACTCTGCTACTCCTGCAATCCTGGCATCTGGGCTATCCCTTCGCTACAGACACTGTACTCTGCCTCGAATTCGACCATTGCCAACGGTCCATACTGACATCTGCATTGAAGAGCGTCACTGCTCCACTACAGGGTTTTTTTCCCCCTGGGGGTTTTTCCCTGATTTCTGGCTTGGTTCTGGAAGGGAGTCGCGGGACAGCTGTTTTACAGCAGTCACTGTGGATTCCCTCCGTGACAAGCACCATCTTCCCAAAAAACAGAAGGACTACCTCGCGAGACGCCACCTGCAAGACCTTGACACTTCCAGCAGCTCAGGTGAGGAGAGTGTGTGTACTGGGGAGGCCGAGGTCGGGGTGCATACTAGATCACACAAATGCAAAAAACATGTGGAGCTCTCACTTCTTTGGTATTCTCTCCTGCTTATAAAATCCTTGTGATGTTCTTCGTGCTTTGGACTTCTCTGCCTCCAGAATGCACGTGGGGTTACAGTCCTAAGGCTTCCTCCTACATCTAATATATACACCTGTTTTCTTAGTGCTTTGGCTTTTTCCTATGTCTACAAAATGCACTTTAGCTGTACTGCTCCTCCACCCACAATTGAGAGTCCCACAAATGCTGTTACAGCCAAACTCAACCCCGAAACATATCAATGTAACTCGACATAGGCCATATTATCAATTTAATTCTACTCTAAATTAACTATCCTACACAGTCCTCCCTTAACAAGCCTGCTCGTTCCTCACTCTTCAAACGCCAATCATCAACTGTATAAATGTCTACTAACCTGTCATTATACACACACAAACACAAGGTTGAAAGCATTTTGTAGACATAGGAAAAAGCCAAAGCACTCAGAAAACATGTGTACATATTAGGTGTAGGAGTAGGCCTTACGACTGAAACCCCACATGCATTTTGGAGGCAGAGAAGTCCAAAGCACGAAGAACATCACAAAGATTTTATAAGCAGGAGAGAATACCAAAGAAGTGAGAGCTCCACATGCTTTTTGCATTTGCTAGAGAAAGACAAATCACTCTGAAAGGGTGAAGGCCAATACACTGAGATTCTCCTGTGCATTTTGTGGGATTAGGAATGGGCAAAGTCCAAAGCAAGGTTGAACCCAGTAGAACTTCTTACCTTGAACCTCAGAAAGAAACAGCTGCAAAGTTTGACCAAGGTTTACATATACAAATTCACAAGGATTGAGTTTTGCCTGAACCATCCCACTTATGCTTTCATTTGAATTAATTTACATTATTAGATTGACATATCTGATATGTTTCTGTATGCTTAAAACGAGATTATATGGACCTTTAATTAAAAATATGCTTCATGTGTTTGTTGTTTATTTAGTCATTTTGATGTTTGTAGAGTTTTATGTTGGTAGTTATTGTTTTTTTCTCTGTGCATCGTTGATTAATGTATTGTTTTTTTGTTGTTGCCCATATGAAATTGACACATGCACTTTGCTTCAATTAAAAAGTAATGTATATATGTATTTTTTACATATAACACAGGGGTGCATATATTGGGATCGATGTGAGGTTTGCAAAACAGTAAATCCTCTCTTTGTTTTGAACACTTTGCTACATTAAGACAACTGTTTTTGCTTTTGTGGTTCTTGTTTTGCTGTTTTAGCAAACAAACCCTATGGATCCTGCGACTTAGTTGAACATTTATTATTTTTCAACTATATACATCTTTTTACCAATTGACATTAATTATGGAGTGTTTCATGAGCTCAATTAAACAGATAACTCTTGAATAATCACTTAAAAATCTCAGAAGCAGTAATGTGGGGACTTGAGCATGGGACTGTGAGTAGGAAATATGCATTCTCCTTGTGTTCTGATTTAAGCCAATTTTTGAACTTATGAAATTAAGGAGATACCTTTCCTTAAGTAAAAAAAAAAAAAGAAGCAGTAATGTTTCATTGCTCATACTACAATTGGATAAAGTGTTGTTGCAGCACCGAGAACCAGTCTTGTTGAATTACCGCTGGATTATGTGTGGTGATAAGGTGGTGTTAATCCATTTGTTTGGAGACCATTCGACTTTGTGAGGATTTTTGCAGATTGACAATGAAGATTTTCTCTGCTGTGTTAAATCCAACCATTTTTGGTGGTAGAAGTGAAACAATTACCTAAAACTATATGCTATACGTAAATCTTCAATTTCAGCTCCAACTCGGAGGTGCCCAGTGTGGTCAGCAGTAATTCTATTACCACCAAAATAAGTGGTGGTAATAGAGTTATTGCCTAACATTTTCTGCACTACCAAACTCATAATGTGGACTGATGAGTACCCGTTAAAAATATGAACAATCTATTGGCAAGACATCAGTAATTCGTAAAATAATTAGATGGTTTTCCTAGCATGCGTTTAAAAACAACAACAAAACACTATTTCTAGCAAGAGCAGAACTACAGGTCGGTCTAGTGGCTTTGAATTCCATCCCACAATGGACCCAGACTGCCAGAATATCAAGGATTCCCAAAGGAAATTAGGATGTGTACACACACAAATCCATAGGAAGAATGGGGCAATTTATTTTAGCCACATATATAGTTATTCTTTCAACTCACACAGTCAAAGGGTTACATGAGTAAGGCTCTAATATTAAACGTGCTAGAAATTGGATGTAGTTGGCTAGTAACAGTGGTTCACTGTTGGCACCAGACTGCTTTTAGTTTTGCCTTCTTCTTACGTTCATGGCACAATTTTGGTATGAATGTATTGTGGTTGTGCATGTTGGCAATATAATGGCCCTGATCCTATAAACATATGTTGTTTGGATACATTTATCCTATTCACTAGAAGACACTGTTGTCAGCATATCTGCTTTTCAAGTGATAGTTTAATGCAATCTTTACTCCCAAATAATGACATATGTTGCTGCTTGAGGACACAAGCAGTCCATGGCACTTCAATTCATGCTGTTGTTGGCACGGCTCATCAACGTGTCTACTTAGTAGCTCTCAAACCACTCCTCAAGCCCCTATAAAATAAGTTATGTTTGAGCTATCAGGAGTCCAGAACCCTGGAAAAAGGAGCATACACTTTCATTCCAACCAAATACTTGCTTAAACCATTAATAACATGCATTCAATACTATTGTGCCCGTCTTATCACATCCCGCTTGAAGATGCAAAATGGAGCACTGCAAATTACTTTTTTTCCATAATATAACTTGACATGTGTTGCCATTAGGCATTTATTTCATTGAAATTCCTACTATAAAATAAGTTAGCAAAACTGTTATCTTGGGAAGAACTCATCTCGTTCAGCAGAGACAATGTTAATCTGAGTATTCTGTACCCTGACAATATATTAACTATCACACATACACTACCTGTGTGGGATGTGGATGCCACCCTACCAGTGCAGGACATAGCTATCCATATCCTGTACAAGCCTTTGTGGACAGAAACATCAGTGCAGCACAGGCTGCACTGAACTTATGGGTGCCATGTTTTAGTGGGATATGATTGGTGCAGATTATCAGTTAAATATACACCATAGTTCTGACCACCCAACATGTTTGTCACTCTTACAAACACCCAATTGAAGAAAACGCTGACCTTCTGCAGGTGGGCTGATTCATAAAAGTGAATATGTCAGCATGTATGGCACAGCACACAACTGCAAGTGAGAATTCTGCAGAATAGTCTTCTGCAATGTAAAGTGCCACACAATGTATACATCTTTGCCCATTTGAAATGGGGCATTCTTGTGTTGTTTTTGCCTGTGACTGCCTGGTCACCTCTGTCAGAAGCCAAGTTAAGGGGAATGTGCGATATGTCCAGGTTTAATTTCCCAAAGATAGCTGTCTTTCTCGACCCCAAATGGAAATGCGCATGCAGGAATGTACAATTGAAATTATGTTTTTAAATGCCCATCTCTCTTTAAAGTTTAAAATGTAAACACTGCATCTCTTCTGACAGCCCTTTTCTGGTCAGCAGTGCACACACACAAACTTTGGTGGGCACTAACACAAACACCCACTCATGTACTACTTTCCTCATGGGGTCCTCATACCAACTGTTTGCAGATGACACCCAAATATTCTTATCTTTTCCTCATCTCTCCTCTGATCTCTCTATTAAATATTGGATGGCTTCACACTCTCTGATGTTAAACTCTACCAAAACAAAGGTGTTCTTCTTCCCTCCCGAATACTCTTCCCCTGTCTCTTTAGTTCCCACATGTACTCCTATACCCTTCTTCAGCTAGAAACCTCTGTGTCATCTATAACCCTTCTCACACCTTCTGTACTTTCATCTCCAAAACTGCAATGCATGCATCACACTCAGTGTGAATTGTGAAGTTTTTCCATTTGTCAAACTTAGAGTTGTGAAGATTAGCCATGTGTTGCACTGTGAGTGAATTGTGAGGATCATGCATGCATCACACTTATAACTGTGAAGTCTATCTATGCGTCACTCTTAGATAGAACTGTGAGGATTCACCATGGTTCATACTTAGAGAGAATAATGAAGTTTAGCCATGTGCCAGAGCTAGATAGAATTGTGAAGTTTAACTATGTCTCATTTTAGATAGAACTGTGAGGATTATCCATGCTTCAAACCCAGAGAGAATTGTGAAGTTTAGGCATATGTCAAATTTAGGTAGAATTGTGAAGATTAGCCAATCGTTGCACTTTGAGTGAATTGTGAGGATTGTGCATGCATCACACTTAGATTGAACTGTGAAGTTTAACAATGCATCACTCGTAGATACAACTGTGAGGAGTAACCATGCATCACACTCAGGGAGAATTGTAAAGTTTAACAAGGTGTCAAACTTAGATTTGTAAGTTCAACCATGCGACACTGATAGACAGAGCTTCAAGATTAACAATGCATTACACTTAGAGAGAATTATTAAGTTTAGCCATGAGTCAGACCTAGATAGAATTGTGGAGATTAGCCAAACGTCCCCTTCAGATAGAACAGAGATGATTAACCATGCATCACATGTAGATAAGATTGTGAAATTTAGCCATGCATCACATTTATATAGAATTTGAGTTTAACCACGTGCCACACTTAGATAGTATTGTGGAGATTAGGCATCTGTCACTATTGATAGGACTGTGTAGATTAGCCACATAGAAGAATTTAGCAGGTAGACAAAGCACTAAACACCCCGCTTCTACTTCCACAAATACACCACCCAAACACTATTCACGCCCAGAACCAGAGTAGAATTTATTTTGCCTTCTTTGCCAAACATTCAGACAGATCCGTTATATACAGGTTGAAAACCAAAGGTGCTCACGTATACCCCTGCTTTAACCCTTTATTTATTTTCATTGGGTTCAATAACATCCCCTCATCATCCGGGTGGGTCTGTGCAGATGTGTTAGAATATAAAGCTATGATGATTTCCAGAAACCAGTTTGGGCACCCCACCAACCTTAGTTTCGTCCACAGTAGCGTACAGTCGACCTGGTCAAACGCCCCATGAAAATCTACAAATATAATATAGATTGACTGACCCAGATTTTTGGTGCGTGTGATCTGGGTATCCAGCAGTCTGATATTATGAATAGTTCTTGATCCTGGACAAAACCCTGTCTGCAACGGGTGAAGCACATTATTCTTAGTGACCCACGACTGAAGATGTTTTAAAACTGAGGAGACAAACACATTCCAGGTTACATCCGAGAGAGATAATAGACAATCATTCTTGGGAAAGTAGCCGATCTCCTGCCTTGAAGACCGGGACAATCGTGGACCTTTTCCATGAGGCAGGAATTTTGCACGTCAAGCACACCTTTCTAAATAAAATACAAAATAACCTAGCCCATGTGTCAGAATCTTGTTTTACAACTGCTGCCGAAAGGCTGTTTGGGCCTAACGCTCTTGAATTTTTCAGCTCACTAATAAGCACACTCAGGCTATTCTGGCTGCAGTTCAGGGGCCAAGAGGGCATTATGCTTCCGGGTTCCTTTTCATCACACCATGGGTCAGACATTGTTGACTCAATGTAAGCTGTCTAGGTGTGAGCAGCAATGGGGTTCAGGGTCTCAGTTTTACCAGAACCCTGTTCCAGAACAAGAACCCTCCACATGGACCCTACATTTTCTCTACCCAAAACCCCAAACATACGTTGCCAGTTTGCATTCAGTTCCAGGAGATTACTTCTTTTCGACCAGTTGCAGTACTGATTTTTAGTTTGATTTCTTTCCATCAGCAACGGAGTTGGAGTGTCTGCATGAACTTTGATTCTACATAGATCCCTACGTAGTTGACGCTTGGCCATCATTTTCTCAGCATCAAAATGGTGCACAGCTCTCTTGTCTGATGTCACCAGTGGGTTTCCCCTTTTGATTCCAGCACAGTGAGCAAATTGAGCATTCCAATTTTCTAAATCATTAGCAGTTGACATAAGCAGTATGTTAATTTCTTCTTTTAACAAATATTTTGCGTTCCTTACCATAGGACCAGTGAGACGGTTTCCTGCGTTTTTTGGTATAATAGCCTTCGGATCTCTTTAGCTTAATTTCAACAAAGGCAAACACAATTCGAGAGTGAGTAAAGAATGGCCACTGAAAAGAGTCCAACACACTGAAATCGCTCATAGATTCTAGTAGGGCACCATTACCACACATGCAATCCAGAGTGGTGCTCTTTTTGCCCATATTCCAAGTGGGTTTACCAGGACAGTCACTAGGAGATCTACCATTTATGGTTACCTGCTCCCATTCCTGTAGGAATAGCAGCCATTTTAGGCCCTTGGAGTTAGGTTTGTTCAACACTAGGATGCTGTCCGATGCAATGTTCTGGTATTTAGGTTGAATTGACGATTCACTTCACCAGGAATTTAGATCACCAACCCACAATATACAATCTGTGTCAGAACCACTTCCCCAAGAAGTTATAGTGATGTTCACGTAATCGAATATATCATCCGTACCCTCACCATTTGGTGAATCATATATATTGATCAGTAGAAGATGATTTGGTACAACGGTATCTCCGGGCAGTATCTCAACTGCCAAGACTTTACCGTGTGGATCAAGTGGCACCACCCAGGAGGAGCTCAGTTTCAGTTTGACTCCTGTAATTAAACTGCCAAATGGGCAACCTTTATCACCTTTCCTTGCAGGTAATTGATGTATCTTGTAACTGCCTACATAGAAATTAAAGGTCAACCACGTTTCTTGCAGCATATATTCCTGAGAATTAAGTAAACCGTTTAAAGAATGCCATTTGATAAAAAATGGGAATGTCCCCTGTTATTCCAGGAGACCGATTTACATATTCAATTATGGTCACCCATGAAATTTGGCAGTACATTCTTTAACCAATTCCATCCTTTTAAATTTACTGTTTGCTGGCGCTATGGTATTTTTAGATATTTTACCAGATGCCACAATGCTCGATGAGTTTTTGAAATGATTGTAACAAGCATGTTCACTAAAAGAAGGGACCTTTTAGTCCAGCTCAAAAGCCAAGTATACCCAGGATTCCTGTTGGTTACGAATTAGTATTGTTGTTGCTGGTAACACACAATTTATGATATGATATGATAGGTTATTTATAACGCACTTAATACCGAGGGTTTCTAAGCACGGACCCGGGGATCAAACCTGTGTTGCTCTGTCTCATCTTGCTTCCAAGGCAAGCACGTTCCCCCTGAGCTATCCTCCCAAGACATCCTGTACACAACATATGTTACCAGAACCAAATAGATCACAGGAAGTTAGAATGTGCAGAGGTGGGATTTTTGCGAAAAGTTGAACTGTTGATGTTCATTTTCAATTTTTGTAGCAATGTTATTCCTTATGTTTAGCGCACAAGCATCCAGGGTTGGAGCAACTCCTGGGTAGCTTACTGCGGCTGGCACAGGAACAGAACATGCTTTAAACAAATTGTGCTCCTGATTTGAAGCTCTAGTAGTAGCCTGGCCAGTCCGCACATTCTCGCATGTTCTTACTTCGTGTGTTCAAGTACCACTCAAATCATTGTCATTCAGAAGCCAGCTGGTCAGGCTCCCAGCATTTTGCTGGTGGTGTTTTCTTTTGCATGTTTCTCTTTTTCTTGCTCTCTTAGTTTTAGGGCTTGGAGCTATTTCAGAAACAATAGTAGAATTCAGCAGTTGGTGTGAGGCTTTGCTCGTCATAGTGGGATCCTGACTAGCCATTCGTGCAGCAGCATTTCACTGGCGTTTTTTCATATGTCTTTGTTTCCTTGTTGGATAGTTTTGAGAGGCGGTGGGAAGAACCCCAGGCTGTTGGTTTCTGTCTTCATAAGCCTGTGACTCAATTACTATGGGCATAGTATTAAATACCTTTTCCAGTCGCTGCACCAGATCGATTAATCAGCAGATACCACATCCCTGATCTGATTATAGAAACTCAATGAGTCCAGCGACTCCCCCTGCCTTTGAACCTTGGCTTAAATGCAACCACACTGTTTTAAAAGAATGCTCACTGCAAAAATGAAGCTCATCTCTAGAAGTGGAGACGTCTGAGGAGTCCAAGTTGTTATGGCTAGACCCCTCCTCTGCGATCTCTGACAATGCTCCAACATCCATAAGTCAGTATTGAGGCAAAAAGCAGGTTGGGGGAGACAGAAAGACGTTGCGGGACAGGATCTACCATTTGTGGATAATGTGTGAGGTCAGTCTCATTGGCCAGGACTGCAATTTCTTCTATTTGTTCATTAGCATTATTAGCGGATAAGCGAGCTAAATTACAAACTGAGCAACAAATCTCCAGTAGGGAGTTGTTGTCAATATCACTGCAAAGAAATGTCTTGATGGCAAAGATGTGACTGTGAGTGTCCAGATTTAAAGTCAGCTATTTCAGGCATACTGGCACCCCCAACGTCTGGTCCAACCCGGTTCAAATCAATTTTATAGTAATCAGTGTTTTCCCCGCTACTGGAGTGGGCAGAGCTGCATTTAGATTAGTGGCAATCAGCAGAAGATCTTCAACTCGGGAGCCTAGGGATAGAGCATTTCCATGTCTAGCTCTCCTGTAGCCATTTCTTTTGCCATATAGTTTAGCTTTATGCTTGTTGCAAGGCTTGTTTGGTGCTTTTCCTGGCATGACTGTGCACAGAGTCTCAGTAAGACCCCCGGAAGAAGAAAAATGAGGCAAACTAAAACTCCAGACAGTTGGACTTACCTCCAAAGGTACCACACTGCCTCCTAAAGATCTGTCACACTTACAGCACACGCCTAGTATAACAATGGGACTGTTGCTAAGCGGTTTCAGAACTAGATGTCCGGATTTCGAGATGGCACTCAAGCAGACACAGTGTGCAAGCTATTTGCTGGCTGTAGATGAAACAGCTAATAACCACAAGTAAAAAGAAAGCAATGAGCAAAGTGGCAGGAAGCCTACACAGCGACAAACTCTTCGGCTCTGATTCTCGCAGGTGAGATTATACCCCAGCAGTCATCACAGTAAAGTGAACAGGAGCAAACTGAAGGGCACGGGATGCGAGGTGAACTAAGCCCACACTATTTGCTCGACGTGGGCACCCAATCCAGCACAGCATGGTCTGGACCCCAGCAAAGCACCCTGTATCCTCACAATCTGTAACAGCGCAGACTCGCGTCTTACGACTGAGTCCGCAGCTCTAATAAAAAGGGAATTGAGAGGAAAGGACCTCTCAACGTGCAAAAATGTGGCAAGCTGCACCTCAAGGCTCACAGCTCACAGCTGTTGTTATCAGGCATTTTCTTACCGGGAATGCTACTGTTAACAGCAATTGGCGGTTGACAAGATTTATGCTACTTAGATTGTACCAAAGCAACAAAACAGTGTTGAATATTGTAGAATATTAACGCTTCTCTATGATGGACGTCAATATGATTAAACAATTTTTCACAAAAACACTGTTTTCACATTGGTGATTGAAAGAGATGAAAGAAAAACAGATTATTGGCGTGCTTACTTACCTGACCCCAAATGCTTCTTCTGAGAGAATACATTACAAAATGGACTGTCTATGGGAATTAAGGCTCTTCCATGGCCATCTATGTTCTCTATTGAAAGCTCCCTTCTTAATGCCTCATGCAACGCTCTAACCCATGTGGAAAATCCAGCAGAGAATGCACACCCGCATCCGTCTCCGGCTGGAGCAGTGGTGTTATGCAGCCGAATAAGCAAAGGGAGTTGCGCAGGAGGAACGTGGTGGCCATCAGTAAAACTGATCGGTGTGGACTACACCCCCTCTTGAGAAGGCATAAAAACTGTAGTTGCAGTCCAAGGGGATGAACCCTATCCACTGGGATCACAATAAATTCCTAAAGATAGGCTTTGGATTTTACAGATGGAGCAGAAAAACATATGTCGAAACTCTGGGTCTGATTTTAATCTGAGTGCTCTTATCCCATGCAGTAAATCTTTACGAATGAGGCGGTCACAGGGAAAATTTGAAAACACTTTTTTCTGTAGATTTCCCCATGCTTGCTTTATTTATTATGTCACCCTTGCCATGACTTTAAAAAAAAAAGAAATATTAGTGCACATGGTTTCGATCAAACCTTACACTCAAATAGCATTTCATTAATAACCTTTCCATAAATTCATCCATTTACATTAGTCATATTAAACATTAAGAGAAAATCCAAATATAAAATGACTGTACAACATTTGCATGCCCCAACAAAGAAATATCATATGATTAACAAATGAATTAAGCCAGTTTAGATGTGAAAAATTGTGGTTTACCTTGAATGATCCGAGACCTAAGGGAGTCCCTTAGAACATGGATAAAATCACCAAATCATTAAATGTGCAAGTCCATTAAAACTGAGCATTCCATGACTAAATGTTTAATATTTTCAATATCAGTGCCACAAAACCTACATAATACATTAATCATCTACTCTTTGTCTCAAATACATATTATTTCACGGGTTTTCAAAAGATTAAAATAACATCTCATAAACATCTTCCTTAAAAAAGGGGAGGGTGATTATACCAAGTAAATTCTTCTCTCTGCCAATTTTTGTATGCTTATTGGCTACATTAGAGAAAGGTGTATACATCTTAATGTTGTCTCACCTGTCACACACATCTTGTTGTTTCAATAATGTTTTCGCTCTTCTCCAGTCTTCCAAAATATGCTTAAAAGACATTCCTTGATATGATATGATATGATATGGCATTTGTAACGCGCCTATACACAAGTGTTTCAAGGCGCGAAACACTTCAACAGTAAACTTTTTTTCACAGCTTTCCACAAAACTCAGATTTCACCTAGACTCCTTTTTTTACTAAATAGCTCCTAAAGTAAATTGTTGGGTGGCCACATTACATTTTTACATAATAACATTCTCCTCCATAGTAGATGGAAATTCAGGGAGTTCAGTCCCTGATCATAATGAATAATTCCAATGGGGACACAATTCGGCAAACCTTGCACATTTCTCCATATCAGCCTTGTGAGTTTGGAGAAGTCGTAGCCCGCCAAACAATGATGGGTTGCAAGGCCACATAGGAGTGCTGGGATTACGCTCCCTACATACAATTTCACAATTGGGTTCAGAGAACATTTCCCATACCTATTATTCAGAAACTTCATTTGAGCCGGCATCTGCAGTGCCTTTACTTTAAGTGTACCAATACAAATTGTTGGATTGCCCATCAGAGTTACAGTAAAGCCCAAATATTTAAGTTCCTTCATGGTCTTGAGTGTTAGGATGCAGGAGCAATGCTCTAAATGTGAAGGGAAGTACAAGCTGCAGAAAATCTATTAGCAGGAAAATATGGTCATTTTTAGTGTCAGTGTGTCTTTCATATGTCGCAGCATTTCACGCCATTTTCGAATCGGATTTAGTTTTGCCAAACTTGAGAAAGGACTTAGCTAGTGAGTAGGTAGTGGAACGAGGGGCAGCAAAAGATATTGTTACTGGTTTCTATTAGCATAAGGATCCCTTGTCATGTTAGCCAGAGTCTTGCCATTTTGAACTAGGTCCCATCAGAGGTGTAGATTTAAAATACATTTTTATTAGAAATTGTTTTAGTTGAGATTTTAACTTTTTCAATATAACATTACAGTGTAATACAGAACACAATGGCTAACAGATTACAATACTTTAAATAAAATTGATGTTGAACCAGTAGTGATGCACTAGATAGTTAACATTAATTACAAATTGATTCAAGTATTGCAAGCACCAAAATGAGATACCATGAAGACAATATGCATGTGTATTTAACTTGAGAGACATAAAAGTGAAAATGTTAAGAACATATGATTATTGACTTCGCTGTTACATGAACATTACAGTAGAAGTGGTACAGTGGCCAGATGATACTTTCATCACAATTTTCTAATATAACTTTAAAATGAATGGTTTTATATTAGAGTCATTATATGTATTCATTACGAATTTGTTTTACTAGGCCAGTACAAATGTAAAATGTAGTTTGAAAAGTTATATAAAATTAATTTCATTAAAACCACAATAAATTAATCCAACAGCTAAGATCAAGAATTTTGCAGCATTTTGATACAAAATAAATATGACACATAAAACCTTCTCAACAACTCATAGCTTTCATTGTTTGAAGTAGGTGTTGACTAAAAAAGGATGGGAATAAATTGCTAAGGCCTTTTTTGGGGCTGATTGTGAATTCTGTCAGGAATAGCAGGCTTAGCTAAGTTCCTTGCTTTGTTCCTGGATCTGAATACCCCCTCCACATCACCTGTCTCGTCTGAGGATTGGTCTTGTGGTTTTCCCTTCTTTTTCTTGTGGTCTTGGTGTCTCTTCTTGAAGAGGGAGGGTCTCACTCGAGAAGAAGCCACTCTGCCGCCTTGTGGGTAGAAGCAAGCAAAGGAGGCCCCCTCCCGAAAGATTCCAACAGAGGAAAAAGCCTGGGGCTGAAGAAACCTCTCTTTCCAATGACCAGAGCGGAGCTCTAACAATCACAGAGCCGATGGGATTCGTACTGAAGAATTCCAGATGGAAGGGAAAGTTGATGGATTGCCCAAGTGGATGATCTTGTCGGAACCACAGGAATGAAGTAAGCTATTTGATCGGAGCATGAAATCTTAAGTGGCCAAGAAAGGCGAGGAGAGGAAGACTCCTACTGAAGCCGGTAGCCCAGAAAAAAAAAGGGCAAGAAAACAACACAGATGTAAGACTGTAGAACAGAAAAGGAGGAACAGCAGTTTCTGAAAAGAAAGACCAGAAGAGCGGAGAAAGGCAGCAGTGAATATAAACTGCCCAGAAAATAAACAGAACGGAAAACAGCGAGTAACCAGGAAAAGCAGGGTAGCATAGGTAAAGGTGAGTGCACCGGTGTGGAGAAAAGCACTGCTAAACTGGAGGAGGCAGAACTGAACAGGACGAGACCCGGAAGCAAGCAAAAGAGATACAAAGGGCAAAGTGGCACTGTTCAACATGATGTTAATGGCATTATAAACTGCAGCCCAAAGTTGTTCCTTTGTTAGTAACGTTATGTGCTTGAAATGTTTATGGAAAAATAGATGGCTGGAGTCAACAAGCACGATACATTCTGTTATTAAATGTTGAAGAGTTTCAGGAGATTACTCTATTCTGAAAAATCGGCAGACAATTGTTGGGAGTGATTGATTTGGTATAGTTTGCTATTTTAACTTTTGTTGTCCAAAGATTGAGACAGAGGCAAACAATTGAATTGGCATAGACAAGGTCTGGGAATTTGGCGAGGTACTGAGGAAGTTCATTCATGGATTTAAATATGAATGCTCCAGCTTTAAATACTATATAAGTGTTTCATTTTTCCTAAGTGCATCTCCAATCCCATAGCCAGAGATTGAGTTTCCTGAGCTTGAGGGTTTTTTAATAATAATTCAAATGGAATATCAGCATTTTGTAATAGGGTTAGACAGCAATTCTTCCATGAATGGAGAGGGCCAGATAGTGAATATTCAAGAAAAGATTTAAGTGCTGGAAAGAGATTGCGTGAAGTACTTGAAGAAAGGAAGCATTTCCTATAAGCCACTAGCATTTTCCAAGATACAATTGCGAGAAGAGAGGTGAGACCTACTTTGAATCTGATGATGGAAATGGGAATGTTTAGTGGAAGAAATAAAATAGTTTTCCTGTAGATACCTTCTAGAATGTCCCACTTAGGAGACTCAGTCAGGGATTTTGTCTGGGCTCCATAAGTAATTATGGGGACCACTTTATGTTTATAGAAAGTTACTGCCGGGTTGATGGAGAATTTTCCATATTTTCGCTGTATCGCTTTGCTTTGTGTTACAAGGAGTCTCAGGGGCCGATTCATGGAACAAATGTGCGCCGAAAATCTTGGCGCATGCTGGCGCAAGCGTGAAAAAGCAAGCGCACGTGCACACGTGTGATTCATGGAGGGGCCTGTGCATGGTTTCCCCGGGATGTGTGCCAAATCTGTGCGTGGCGCACACGAGCGCACATGTCATTGCAACATCCCAAACGCCGTGCGCGACGCGCACAGGGAAAGCGCACAACGTCGGCGCACACACCAAAAAGGGGGCGGGACACGGGGTGTAACACGTGGAATGGGGAACAACATGTGAAAAAGAAGGCGTAACTGGGGAAGTACTGCAGGGAAATACACGGAACGCTCACACGCACGCGAACAACACGTATTCATGGAATCGAATACGGGAAACCCGCACACGCTAAAAGACGCGCACAGGCGTCAACACATCCGCCACACGAAGGTGGGCGGAAGTGTCCCCGCACACAGTATAAAAGTGTGCGCAAACAACAAACACATATAAACAGCTATGATGAATGCCCCATTTGTCGCAGCACTGATCGTGGGACACCGCAGGAGGAGGAGAATAGCCAGAGACTAGCCTTTTTGGGATGCCTGACGACCAGGTCTATGGCAGGTATAGGTTTCCACCTTGTATCATCCTAGACCTGGTCAGGGAGTGGGAAGATGACCTTACATCCCCCACCCTGTGCTCCCAAGCATTGAGCCCATTGGAGAAGGTGCTGAATGTCCTGCATTTTTTGTCCACTGGGTCATTTCAGCGGACAACTGCCATAGTGGGTGGGGTCTCACAGTCCATGCAGTCATGATGCCTACACCAGGTGTTGGCAATCATGACTGCGCGCCACTCAGTCTGCAGGCACACATACATGCCCAGAACATCCGCAGAAAGGCAGGCCGTGGTCCAGGACTTTTACAGGGTGGCACACGTCCCCAAAGTGCTCGGTGCCATAGATTGCACCCATGTGGCCCTATGTCCACCTAGGGCCACTGAGCACATCTATCGAAACCGCAAGCACTGGCATTCCATCAACGTGCAGGTCGTATGCGATGGCAAAGGAATCATCACCTCTGTCTATGCAAACTACCCTGGCTCTACCCATGACAGTTTCATATACAGAATGTCTGCCCTGAGCCGGGCCCTGAAAGCTGGGAAGCATGGTGACACATGCCTCCTAGGTGAGTACAAATGCCTGTGCACATGCATGCATGTCACACACAGACAAATACACAAACCCAAATAATCACAACTTAACCCCCCCCACCTGGGGACAGTGCCTACCCTCTGAGCAACCACATGATGACGCCAATCTGGAATCCCACCACACCACCCCAGGTAAGTTACAACGCTGCCCATATTACAACTAGGGGCATAGTGGAGCGCACATTTGGTGTGCTCAAGTCACGCTTCCGCTCCCTTGACTGCTCTGGCAGCCAGCTACTATATGCACCCCCAGTAGTGTGTAGGATCATTGTGGCAGCATGTGTCCTGCACAATGTTGCAACATGGCAGGGTGTAGCGGTGGACATGGTGAAGCCCCCACATCCCCAACCACAGGCACAGGCGCTGCCTATGGGAGGGGAAAGGGCACTTGGCGAGGCAGCCCGGACTCAGCTTGTGGTCACATTTTTCAACTAAACTCCCACCCCTGCGGAGTGCACACAGGCCTAGCACATACCAGGTGACAATCGATGATGACAAAGAGACAGGCAACTGTCACAATCTTACCACCCTGAAAATGTTGCCATGGAAGTGCTACATTGTGTGCATCCCTAACTACTTAAAAATAACCAATCCTGTGTAACTAAAAGGAACACATGCAAGTTGTGTATCACACACCCCCGCAAAACAGGCCATGACAATCCCTGGTATGTCACCCAAACCCTCCCACCCACATCACCCTTGTCTGCCACACCATCACATGGCATGCAATAGCAAAAGCCCAACACATGACCAATAAGATACGAAGTGACATGTGATGAATGGAAAGTGGCCTGAGACAATGATGCCTGACATGGAATCACATGAAATGACTGACCAACAACCTCACACACATACCAAGTCATACACAAATGCTTTCCACCAGTCGTAGCATGAACAAAACACTGAATGCCCATTCACATGCACATTGGGCAAGGCAAAATCACTACTCCCGAACCTGTGTCCTGTGTGTGTCTCCTGAAACACACTGCTCAGCATCCAGCACAGTGAGCAGCCACTATGTTGGGGATACACCTTGAGCATCACATGAAAAGGACAAACAAAATAAATAAACAATTGACGCATGTACAGGATCCCCAAATGGTAATAGATCATGCAATTCAGGGACACAGCGTACCCAAGAAGGCAATCTGTGTGCACCTGTGGCCATGGAAGGGTGGTTGTACGTGTGATGGAGCATTGTGCAAATGTGTGTGTGTCAGTAGGGACATGCACTCAATATATGCATGTGAAATCAAGTGACCCACAGTGTCCTGTACACATCACATGTGAACATTGCCCATGTGTACACCCCATCATGTCAAACCACACCAATCCCCTGTCACCTGAAAAATAAAGACATCACAGGAACAGGCATTGACCAGCAGAACACATCATATACATAGTATCCCACAATTACAATGTCAGAGTGACCAAACACTGTAGCCCAAGCCAACTGTCCAACAACAAAAGGTCCTCCCTCATTTACACATCAACATGACCTGAACAACTGTGTCTGGGGTATGCAGCCTTCTTCCTTCAAGTCTACCTGGATACAGGATCAACCTACCCCTTGGTCTCCATGTTCCAACTTGCGTGTAAATATGGTCCAGCCCCCTCAGAGGCCACCTTGACTGGTAAAAATACCAAATCACAGAGAACTCCAAGGAGCCAAACCCCCAAACCAGGGAAAAAGCCTGTGGGCACCAAAAAACCCTGGAAGAGTCTCCAGTAGATGACTTGAAGTAGCAGAAAATGTCCAAGCACATGTCCAAGCGGAATGATAGAACAACCAAGGTAGCACAGTTCAACAATGGTGCAACAGGATGGGTACCATTTCCTGTACATAATATACAATGAGGATGCAACAACTGATGGGTAGTGTCACTGCTCCGAAGTCCAGGCGCAGGAGTGGCACGAACCAACCACCCCCTCCATGGTCTCGGCGCCTGCAAGGTCAAACTTACACAAGTCTCCGAGACCCTGGCGGGGAAGGAAGGTCAAGGAACTATTGTTTGGACAGGCATTGGTATACAGGATAACTGGAAAGAGAGGCAGGAGAGGGGAGTTGTTTTGGCAAGTGAAAGTAGGCAAAATACAAAATACAACTATTGACAATAACACATACTCAATCAGAGAAACCATGTTCATCATGCACATTGTACCAAATGAGTCAAATGCAAGCCAAAGAGAGACTTATTTCTAGGGTAAGTGCTGGCCTCCTGCCTGCACACTCTCAGGTCCGGAAACAGGAGTAGTTCAATGCTGCAAAGAGAGTGTGAGTTACTAATCTATGTGTGTTTACAACACACACACACACACCACCATTCATGCCCCAAAGTAAGTGACTTCTCCACAAAGAAACACTCTTGTCTGCTGCTATGTATGTATACGTTAGCTTGCCCCCATGATGGTTCATACACTGTCAATGCAGTAAGACAGGCGCACGTGGGGGCACGGGAAATGGAAGACCAATGTGTCAAGAATCACACAAGATACAATGGTCCCTGGGTGAGCTGCTAGACGCGTATAGCGAGGTGCAACTTCAGTACAAGTCGTGTTCTGGCAGCCACGGATTTCAATAGGTAGTGCAGGTGGCAATTTTCAAATGCAAATGATATGCACTGCACACAAGTCTGTGCCTCGCTGGGTGTCCCTGTGCGCTGTATCAGTTTCTAGCTAGGAACACTACTGCGCTAATAACTCAGCTTCAATGGAGCAGGGGGGACGCGAGGATATGTTCTACGGCCCCTGCGTGTGCCCCTGACAACTTGTAAAGCTACTTGGCATTTGGCCCTCAACATATTTTAGCTGTACTGTGCGCTTCTACAACAATGCCTGGCAAAGCTCCCCTTGCTTGGAGCTCCTGGAAACACGTCTGCTTCTGTCGGACGTCTTAGCACAAGCCCTGCGCTTCTGCTTGCACACACATGCGCACGTCTGCACCATCGAGCGTGGCCAGGTTTCAGTAGTACTTGGCCCTGTGTTTGCTGGCAAAGGTAGTCTGGAGGCTCATTTTCCTGCAGAAAGGGCATAAAAGATATTAATAAGGCTGGAAAGTTCCCTGTGTGTCTGTCTTCATGCTGGTTGTCATTGGGCCAGGTTAGAGACCTACATCCAAACTCCTACCACATTCAGTGTGACTTTGACAGGCAAAGGGTGCAGGCTACTGTCTACAGCATGAAGTGCATCAAGCACATATACAGGCAAGAAAAGAACATACATCACAATCCAGATCAATTAATGGAGATATCAATCATGTACTCATCCAAATTGATTACAGACATGGCGTGGATAAAACACACTCAATCCCCACTAGGTGTGTTAACACAAGTAGTACAGCAGCAGACAGGCCACAGTTATGACAAAAGTCCAAAGCCCTTGTGTAAATGTTTGTTACACCGAACCATCCTTGTGAGCCCATGGATAAGGGAAGCAGGAGTGGCCTATGTGAGTCAGGACCCCAAGCTGCAAACATATACACGAGACAAGCTTGAAGGGCCCATCTGGAACAGACAGTGGATGCTTTCAAAAGCCACAAAGCACCACACTGTCACATGAATGCACAATAGACAAGCAATTTTAAACAATATTAACTAATTAAACTAACTATAAAAAACCTATATTACCTACTTAAACTATGAAAAACCATATTATCTAACTAAACTAAAACTAAAAATAAAAAATGGCCACATACGACCCGGGGGGGAAGGCACCAAGGAGCGGGGAGGTACAGGGTGCACCTCAACACCCACATGCGATGATGTTGAGACAAAAAATAAACCTCCATGGGCTCAATGCCTGCACAGCACAATCTGTGTGGGAGATATCTCGTCGTCCGAGTCACCCTCTTGCTGAAAAGGTTGACGTGGCACAGTACCCTGACCACGCCTAGGCGCAGCTTGCCCCTCATCGGCAGCAAGTCTGCGGGACGGGTGAGCCTGGTTCTGTGGGGCGATGACACGTTGGTCAGCATGTAGAACCTCGCGTGATACACGTGCTTCCTCTTGCAAGGTAACACGTGTAACATAGAGTTCTTCCTGCGTAGCCTGGCCGGACAACTGGTACACCTCCCGGCAAGCACGTAGCTCAGCTAAGATGGTACTCTCTAGCTGCTCCAACCTCTCCTCTGACCGCGTCCTCTGGGTCATCATGAGCAAAGCCGGAGTAGATTTGAGGGATTCAAAGTCAACCCACATAGCTTCCATGTGTGCCTCTGCGTGAGAAGCAATTACTTGATGCAAAAACACCATTTCAGCCCAGCGTGCCCTGACAGAGGCTGCCATGCCCAGCCTGAGTGAGCGGGCCGTGCCGCCCACTGCTGGAGTTGCACCTGCCTAGCAGGGGGGAGCACGGATTGGCAAACCTGACCTCGGAAAACGAAGCTACACCCGAGATGAAATATCACTATTTTGTTTGCATTTTTTATTTAGACTCAAACTGGGATTGACAAAGTGACATTCCGAAATTTAAGCTGCACAAATTGTGTTCAGCCCAATGATTTGTTCTTAGTACTTTGTTAAGACAGGAACGTTTCTGTCCCCCCCCCTTCTTTTGCTATCACCACTTCATGATTTTCTTTTACTTTTGCTAATTATTCTACTTCTTTCTCTGCATGCTTCCCCTTCTTTCCTACACCAGCACCCGGATTTAAACTTAAATGTTTTGTGATCAAAGAACATGAATGTATAAGGTGTGTGTTTTTCCCTTTTATGTTACCAATGATAACTATATAAACTTTTGTTTTTTTGTTTTGATTAATAATATTGTTGCTGGTTGCATATACTGTATGTCTGCGGTGGATACCACCAGTTAACAGTCATTTTTAACTTCTGCTTCTGCAACCTAATTCAGAACTGTTTGATTTGACATAGGCTCTGTCTGTTTTATTTTTTTTCCCCTTGGTGTCCCCTCTGTTTTGTCAAAAGGACTAGATGTGATGTACATTAATGCATTCATTGCAACAATGGTGGGTTGGCAAAGAGAGGTTAAGGAATAATACTAACCCATCTGCTTTAAAACCCATGGCACAGCAATACTCCCTTTTCTATGATTTATTGGGAGCACGGATTGGGCCACACGTTCCATGCTCACAGCGATGTTATCAATTGCTGCCCCCTGGTGGTCTGAATAGGCAACCATGGCTTGCTCCCACTCAGTATACCCCAGTGGCGCGCGGCCACTGCGTTGCTGGGCTTGACACCTGCGGGGCCCAAGGAGCTGACGTCCTTGTTGGCTTGGCACCACCCGCGGCTGCAGGACTACATTCCCCCATCGACGTGATGCCCCAGGCACATCAGCAACTGGTTTGGGGGGCGGCCCTGCGTCCCAATCCTCCACAGGCGGAGGTCCCACACCGTCTGGCCCCTCAGTGCAGGTGTCGCGGACAGAGGAGCATCCACATCAGAATCACTCAGCCCTGACGAATGGACCCGATGCACATCCAACTCGACATGGTCGTCAGAGTGATCATCCGGGCTAGACTCATTGCCAGCCATAGACAAGATGCTCTGTAACACATCTGGGTTCTCATGGCCTACCACCCCACAACCCCCACTTTTGCCGGGTTGATGGTGTGATAGCAACCCTGTGTCTGGCATGACAACACCATACTCTGGCTCCAGTGCATCATCATCTGAAAAGTGGAGAAACTTTACATGTCAGAAGCACATAACACACACACACACATAGACATCACACAGACAGCCAACACATGAAGCAGACATGTCACACACAAATGATAACCTGGCATGCATGCCAGTTCACTTTGACATTGCATCAGTGAGTAGGCATGTAGAACGGTGTAACACGGCTCAGAAGTGGGTTGATGCAGTGCAGAACATGTGTACGTTACCCACTATCTACATGAACAAGTACATCATGATGTGTATCAATGAACATGAAGGCAGTGCAAGGGCAAGTTCAGGCATCATGTGCAATGTGCATGCAATGGGTTGCATGGCTACAAGCAAACCCCCCCCCCCAAGTGGAAATGCAGGGATGCATTGCATGGCAGCGAAAGGGTGACCAGAGACCTGTGTATTGGCAGACAGTGTTGACTAGCATCAATTGCATCATCTGAGTCAGCTGACAACACAGCAGATGATGATGGGACAGTAAGCAAGACACATGATGAACCCTCAGTAGTACAGCCATGTGTGCAGAAGCCACTACACCAGTTGAACAGAGTCAGTGGGCCTGAAACAGGGGGAGGCCTGTGCCCCACACAGACTGTGACACCCTAAACATGTGTGTGATGCAGGACTGAGCCAGAGTGGGCATGGAATGGATGATCAAATGCCATGAAATGTAGGTTATACTGGACACGTACTACAATAATCATCCAGTCAAGGACACATAGGGGCATGCATGGAATGCAAATGGAGCATGAATAGGCACTCATGTCCCTGCAGAGCATCTGCCATCTGCACAGTCCAAGTGAGACACCCTGCATGAAGGACAGGGGATGTACCCCACTGCATGTGTCTGGCAGGTTGGCTGGTGGAAGTTTGCATGTACACAGGTGGCTTGAACAGGCCATTGCAGTTCGCCAACATGTTGCACACAAGTGCAATGGTGAAATTGGGGTGCAGGGGGTGGAGGGAGCATGTCTACGTGGAGTACTCGCATGCAGGCAGAGGACACATGCACGCCAGTCATGCAATGACATAGTCCCAGTGCTGAGAGGAAAGACACCCCAGGCTACATGCAGAAGGGCCAGTGAGCTGGAACATGCACCGGAGGGGCAGCCGGGTGACTAGCATGTAAGTAGGGTGCAAGTGTGGTGATGAGGACAGTCCCCGTCTGCTCTACATGTCCACCATCCTGCACAGCAGGCACGCATCAGTGAAGCATTGCATGACTTGCACATGAGAACCATGTACACATGACATGTAGTGGCAGTCAAGCACAACACATCACACAAGCAAAACACACATGGCCTCGACAAACACACGACAACACTCACTGGACGGGGCATCAAAGTCCAGCATCTCTCCCACTCCTTTGACCATTTATGGTGGTATGAACCCCACAACGACTGACTCGTGCTGAGTGAGGTCTTCCTCCTCAGGTGGTGGCCCACTGCCAGTCACCAGAGTCATGTTGTAATTAGAGGCACGCTTCGCCTTAGTGCTGCGTTTGAGGTCATCCCAATGCTTTTTGCACTCTTGAGCTGTGCGCACCTCTTGGCCGAATGCACTCACATGATCCGCAACTTGCTTCCAGTGGGTATTACGATGGGCAGCCGTAGTTTGACAATTCGGCCCCACTAGCATATCTGGTGGTATGAACCCCACAACTACTGACTCGTGCTGAGTGAGGTCTTCCTCCTCAGGTGGTGGCCCACTGCCAGTCACCAGAGTCATGTTGTAATTAGAGGCACGCATCGCCTTAGTGCTGCGTTTGAGGTCATCCCAACGCTTTTTGCACTCTTGAGCTGTGCGCACCTCTTGGCCAAATGCACTCACATGATCCGCAACTTGCTTCCAGTGGGTATTACGATGGGCAGCCGTAGTTTGACAATTCGGCCCCACTAGCATATCCCGGTTGTGGTCCCGCACGTAGTCCATAAGGAGGTCCAGCTCCTGCTTGCAGAAAGGCTTCTTTCTCGACGTGCTGGAGGCCGTAGCTGTGTCTGGGGTCCCAGCCTGTACTGCAGGTGCAACCTTCCTCCTCTTGGACGGTGGTCCGGACCCTGGCTGGCAAATGCCCTGATCAGTATGGGCAGTGGCACCAGTGGATTGAACCGAGGGAGTGGCAGGTGGAACAAAGATGGTAGCCCTGACTTGTGTCAGTGGCTGCTGGGTGCCCTGGAATGGACCCTGCGCAGCAACATCCGCTGTGCCAGGATCATTAACCGGGACTGTCCTGGATGGTAGACTCACAACCGGGGTGGTGTCAGCTGCCTCTGCCCATGCACTTGCCAACACCTGGCTGGTCGGGGCAGCAGATGACATTACTGCCCCAGGAACACATGCCTCGGTCAGGGCAGCCCTGCGTGAACCTACGGTGTGCCTCCTGCCCTCCTGGAAATCTTACATGGACTCTTCAGGTACCAATGCAGCCTGCGCTGGCAGACCCTGAGCCTGGGTGGTGGTGTCCACAGCTGCACCTGCAGCTACCACTACCCTTGGGCCCGTGGCAGTCGATGAAACAGACTGCCGGGTAACATGGGCGCAAGTGCAAGATGCAAGAACTGCATCTCACGGAGCCTCAGGGGGTGGTGGCATGACTGCACCAACACGTGGCACAACATTGTGCCGAACTGGCGCACCCCTGCCTCTTCCCCCTCTTCAGCCACCCTGGACACCGTGGAGTCCCCCTACTCCCTGGTCACCCCGGCCACGTCCCTGACCACACCCACCACGTGGAGTACGCTCAGCTGAGGCGCCCCTCACCTTTTGTGGCCTCCCAGCCATGCACAGATGTAGTAGTGCCGGCACAGATGTGGTAGTGCCAATGGGAGGTGTACACGACAATTGTCCTGGGCAATTGGGGTGAAGGGGATGGGATACAAGATGTTAACAGCATCCTTACACCTGCAAGGCTGTATGTGACCCCGGTGATAAGGTGACGGGTCACGCAACGCTCAGGCACCCCACAACTGCAGTAAAACCTTGCACGCAACCCCGGGTAGCCCACGTGTGTGGAATTAACCTCCCGCAGTATGCAGTGGCACCCAGGGACATGAAAAACACGTAGGCGTGGGACACGCAGGCTACTATGACCTCGAGAACGGGTACGCGATACACAGGGGCACCCGCAGTGGGAAAAATAGCGTGTGCGACTCACCGCCAGACTAGTGTGATAATGAAAAACATGCGTACCCAATACCCCCGCCAAAAGAAGCGATCCCTCCTTGATCCGCTGTGAAGTTATGATGGTGCACGAAACAACACGAAGTAGCAACACACCTGTCGGTCTCCACGAAAGGCACGTACAGCGAACTGCTGGCCCCGCTCACCTTTAACCCGTGCTGAGGGAAACACCCGCGTGCGTCACTTCACATATACGCTAAGGGATTTTCCTCGAATTACACGCAGTAACACGCTGACGTGATTTTTTTGCACGTGCGTATGCATCCGTGCTGAGGGAAATGCCTGTGCGTATCATGTCACATACACGCTTAAGAGCTAAGGGCATTTGCTCAAATTACACGCTGATGTGCAGTTTTTTCACGTGCCAAATCACTCGGTATCAAGCTGGCCACGCGACAACACACATAAGACCACGCTCCTGCCCTGAAAGCCATTTTCCTGCCCCCCTAGAGCCCCGAGCATGCTCCCACCTGCCATCTGCTGCTGCCTGCTGGGCACGTGCCCTGCTATTTGGTGCCTGCACGTCAGCCATCTGCAGGGGTCCAGTTGTTGTGACCTCCCCTGCTGGAACAGAAGACTCCCTACTGGTATTCCATCGCTCCAAAGCCCAGCCCCAGGACCCAGTTGCCCACCCACACCTGCCTCGGGGGTTGCCATGTCTGACACAACACCATCTGGCACCAGTGGCAACCCCTAGCAGAGAGGCAGAGGGCTGCCAGCTTCAGTGCCAATGAAGTTGGCATCCTGGTGGAGCAAGTGCTGGGGCATTATGATGCCCTCTTTGGAAGTTCACGCAACGACAATGAAGGATGGAAGAGGATCTGGAAGGACATCGTGGCTGCCATCAACATGGAGGGGGTGGCAGCCTGTGACAGGCAACACGTCTGGAAGCGCTGGGAGGACTTCAGGTCCAGGCCCCTCAGCAAGGCCCGGCGCCTCTTGAAGGGAAAGCATGCAGAGGGGTGCCGGGTCCGCCTTAGCAACATCCAGATGAGGGTCCTGGAACGCATAAACCCAGCGCTCCACCGCCAGATCCTTCAGAGGCAGACCCGTCCAGAGTCGAGCGGTAAGTGACCATGCCTACTGATTGGACGCTGTGCATGTCGAGGTGTGGCAGGAGTGTGCAGGTTGGACATATGTCTTGGAAGGCATATGTATGGATGTGTACGTACAGGGACATGAGCCTGCCGCATGTGAGCCCAGTCATGTGTGAGGCACATTAATGGTGTATGTGTTCGAATGCATGTTGCCCAAATGCATGTGTCGGTACACACATGTTTTCAATTATGTGTATGTAATGTGGCATGGTTGTGGTGTGACACATGGATGCTGGTTCCACCTTCATGTATGTGCACAATGTACATGTGTGTGTGTCTATTTGACATGTGTGACACTGTGATACACCATGGATGCATGTGAGACCGACATGTAGGAGGCTGATTGGCAGATGTGACATGGATGCCGAGAATTTAACAGCGACACGTGGTGGAGATGTACAGATGCATGTATGTCTGTTGGCATGTGTGCATGTGTTTGGCACTCCCCGTCTTTCATGTGACTGCAGGCTAACCTTTGGATGCTCATGCTGTTGTATGTGTATGGATGGTTCTGCCTGCTGCAACATTCCTGTTAATGTGCGCATGTGTGTGGGTTCAAATGATAGGTGTGTTGGGGATTGTGATGCCATGTGTGAAGTTTGACACTGCCACTCATGTGCAACTGTCATGTGTGTATCAGACCATTGTACAGTGCCCTGATGCCTGTGTTCTGTCTCTCCCTGTCTGGAGCATCAACTGATGAAGAGGGCGGAGACGGTGCTGTGGAGCACAGCGGCAGGGATCCCGGCGCCAGCCAGAGACGCAAGGGCCAGCTCCCCTCCCATGTAGTCATCTCGTCAGGGAGTGAGGGGTCTGGAGCCACGCCCGCGGCCACAGCTGGCGAGGATAGGTCCAAGAGGCAGAGGTCGGAGGTGGACTCCTCAGCAGCAGAAGGGGCAGCTGAGACCCCACAGGGGCCTATGGAGGAAGATGGCACTGAGTCATCCAGGTTGGTGGAGGGTTTGGTTGAGGAGGAGGCTGTGGAAGGGCCACACACAGGGTTTGGAGGGAGGGATTCCACTGGTGCTAGTGGTGCAGTCCAGGGGCAGGGACAGGAAGCAGCACAGGCGGCCGTGGAGGTGCCTGTGTGTAATCCTGTCCCTGATCCTTTGACTGCAGCATCATCCTGCACCAGCAAGGATGCCTTCGTCCAGACCTGTTTTCAGGGAGGGGATCCGCTAGCAACTGGCCTTCCTCTCCCTGAGGATGTGGCAACCTGGGACCGTGTTGAGCCTGTCCTGGCTTGGGTGGCGGTGCGTCAACTTGCCATCCGGAATAACGTGCAGGGTTCTCATGAGGACGCTGCACGTTATTTCAGATGCCTCATTGACCACGTCGACTGGCTAGGAAGGATCACCGTTGCTGAGTTCCTCCGTATGCTGGACCTTATACCGACCCCCTCCTGAACTGAACCCCCTATGCGCCAGTCATCCTCCGTGCCATCTTCCTGGCCACCTATCACCTGGCCACCCTGTGGAGCTGCCCCTGACCCAGCGGCCAGGCTGGTGGAGGATACATCCCTGCCACAGTCGGGAGTCGGAGGTCCAGCAGGGGTGGCCGCCACTACAACTGGACCCCAGCAGGAGGAGGACGTGCAGGCATTGACAGGCAGGGCACATGCACGGCAGCAGCAGGCTCAAGGTGGGAGCGATGATGGCTCGGGGCCATCAACATCTGAGGGGCAGACATCGTCCAGAGGGCAGGAGGACCCTGGATTGGGAGTGTCTTCCGTGTGGCAGCGGTTGGGCCATCAAATAGATGCGGAGCAGCGGCTGGCGGAAGAGGCATGGCTCAATATGGTCAGGGCGAAGAACTCCATGTGCAGGGCGTTGAGGCGGGATGAGTGCCTCGAGGAAATTTGCAGGGAGTTGAAGGTGGACATGGCATTATCCCTGCGAGACCTCGGGGCCAGGGCAGAGGCCCGCCTCCAGAACGTTGAAGAGGAGTTTGATGATGCCCTGGCCCAGGACATCAACAAGTGAGCCGTTGGACTTGCACGCCGCCATTGAATATAGTTCATAAGTGTAGTTTCCTTTCTATTTCTTTTCTTTTGGGGCGCATGGACTATACCCCACCTTTTTGTATATAGTTATTTATTAGGTATGGTTTTTTGTAGGTTTCCTTTGGAATGTTGGGCTCATGCACCTTTGGATGTTCTTTTGTAAATAGTTTTCGATGTGGATTACATTTTCTTGGACCCATGAGTTTTTTTTTTATGGACAGACACATAGAAGCCATTTTACTTTGCATTTTATTGGTTGAAGCATTTATTTTTATTTATCATTTTTAGAGTTCCGGACTTGGCTTCTTATTTTTCATTATTTTGTGATTTTGTTAATTATTCAATACACTTTTTTTCTATACTTTACTTGTGTGGTCTTCTATCATTTCTTTTGTGCATGTCACAATGTTGTTTTTCACAGACATGTGTCACCATTGTGTTGGTCTGAGGGACATGTATTCATGGCCATGCTGGTTATGTATTTTCTATCATGAATTCAATGTGGGGTGTTTGGACTGGGGTGGGTTTTGGGTGGCCATTAGGCCCATGGGTCTGGAGTCTGATGACGTGTTGGGTGGGGGGGACATGAGTTGGGGCCTGCTGGCAGGTGCCTGTCACTGCTGGGTGGGTGGGGGTGCAGGGGGATATGAGTCGGGGCCTGCTGGCAGGTGCCCGTCACTGCTGTGTGGGTGGGGGTGCACAGGGACATGATTTGGGGCCTGCTGGCAGGTGTCCGTCACTGCTGGGTTGGTGGGGGTGCAGAGGGAAAGGAGTCGGGGCCTGCTGGCAGGTGCACGTAACTGCTGGGTTGGTGGGGTTGCAGGGGGACATGAGTCGTGGCCTGCTGACAGGTGCCCGTCACTGCTGGGTGGGTGGGGGTCCAGGGGGACATGAGGCGGGGCTCACAAGTGCGCTCACAAGTGCATTGTGCCATGTGGGCTGCCTGCAGGGCATGGGGATGGTTGTAGGGTAGTCCCCTGTGGTGTGGGCTGCCTGTAGGGCATGGGGAGGGGGGAAACCGCACACCCGGGAGGGCCCACGATGCCAAATCACGTGTAGAACTTCCCGCACCCCCCCCAAATACACGTTCACCTCTCGCCCAAGGCCTATCGAGTGTGAAACTCCCTGCGCACCCCCCAAATGCACGTTCACCGCTCGCCCAAGGCCTATCGCATGTGAAACTCCCCGTGCACGCCCCAAATACACGTTCCCGCTCGCCCAAGGCTTATCACGTGTGAGACTCCCCACGCACCCCCAAATGCACGTTCCCCGCTCGCGCAAGGCCTATCGCATGTGAAACTCCCCGCGCACCCCCCAAATACATGTACCCCGCTCGCCCAAGGCCTATCGCGCGCGAAACTCCCCGTGCACCCCCCAAATACACATTCCCCGCTCGCCCAAGGCCTATCGCGTGTGAAACTCCCTGTGCACCCCCCAAATACACGTTCCCCACTCGCCCAAGGCAAACACATGTGAAACTGCCCGCTTACCCCACAAATACAAATTCCCCGCTCGCCCAATGCCTATCGCGTGTGAAACTCCCTCTGCACCCCCCAAATACACGTTCCCCGCTCGCCCAAGTCCTATCGCGTGTGAAACTCCCCGCAAACCCCCCAAAAACACGTTCCCCGCTCGCCCAAGGCCAATGCTTGTGAAACTCCCCATGCACCCCCCAAATACACGTTCCCCACTCGCCCAAGGCCTATCACATGTGAAACTCCTGGCGCACCCCCCAAATACACGTTCCCCACTCACCCAAGGCCAATCGCGTGTGAAACTCTGTAAGAGGATTCAATTCAACACTACAGCTAAGTCAATGCCTAGTCTGGGATACTGAATGGAAACCCTTATTAATATATCTTTATGTCCAGTTCATGCGTTCTGGATGACTACCCCTATATAACACCCCTCCCTTGGAATCCCCCTGACCCCACTGAGCCAAGAAGTAGTTCTGTTTTGCAAGTTAAAAGGTTTATTTGATAATTTAAACAATGTATATATGTATCACGCTTTATAATAAATTAATAATTGAATATCACACTTAATCTGATATGATAAAGATTAACAACGGAGAAT
Organism: Ambystoma mexicanum; assembly: GCF_040938575.1. Classification (NCBI taxonomy): domain Eukaryota; kingdom Metazoa; phylum Chordata; class Amphibia; order Caudata; family Ambystomatidae; genus Ambystoma; species Ambystoma mexicanum. Next base: position 143,394,540 of record NC_090924.1, read on the forward strand.
CTGGCACTAGCACACTTCTTTATAATCACTAAGGAGTTGACATGAAATGGATAAGGTAGCACACTGGTAAATAGGGACAGAAGAATAATGTGATAGAGAATGCTTTATAGAGTTCAAATGGATGCAATGTTGAATGAAATGCAGTACAGAAAATCACTTGATAGGATTTCAGCAAAAGACAATCTAATCACTTTCTTGGACAATTTAGCCCCCCCTTTTATGCAATGCAAGGAAATGGAAGGAAGGCACACAATTCTCAGAAATGCAATTTAAATGTAATTCAGTTCACCCAGCAACTTAGACTACAGAAGTTTACAACACAGGCCCAAATGCTTTTAAATGTGCTGGCAATGAAGAAAAAAAATATGCAAAAATGCTTTTAATTCCCTCTAGAGGTTCAGGTGAGTGGTATCTAGTTAATATTAGCTCAGGCTCACTCTAGCAGTGATGCAGGGATAGTTTTTATGAGGCAAACGATGTTTTTCAGAGGAAAGCAAAAGCAACTATCTTTTTGCAAGTGGAGAAATTTTCAAATCGCGGCAAAATTCGCGAATGCGTCTTTCGCGATTGCGGCAAAACTACCACGATTCTAAGCTTTCAGAGGAAAGTTACTGCAAGTCTCTAGCACAAACGGTTACGGAGATATGAGCGATTAAATAAAGGTCGTTTTTCAGATTTTAAATTTTAAAGTTCAAAAAGACAAGTGCAGCTTGCAACTAGAAAATGACAGGTGACAGCTTTTCAAATGACAGGTGACAGTAAGGAGGCAGTTCTACTTAGATTAAATAGATTGAATTATATTATTTTAACTAAGAGATTGGTTCTGCACAGTTCTACTATGTACTCACACTATATTTAGAAATATGCCTCGCCACGGATCTGGTCAGGTTTTGGACTGGACTCCGGTTCAGCTCTTTGGTTCTGCTAACATTGGCCTGGGTCAGCTCTGCTCTCTCTCTCTGGGTACAGCACTGCTTCTGGATTCTGGAGATTGAGGGATTTGAAGTCTGGATCTCTGGATGTTGATGGAGGTAAAGTATGGAATTTTGGCAGAGCTTCCAGCTGCAAGTGGAAAATGAATCTCTATTTGGCTTGCACTATCTGCTTTTATCTGTTTAGAATGTGGGTGTGTGTGCAGCATCACTAGACCCTACCCCTCTCCACTTGCCATTGGTCAAATTTCCATTTCTCACTTGATTGGGGAAGGAACTGTGAGTCAGAGCGATGTCATTTTATGGCTTGCAGAGAGGACACTCCCCTGTCAAAGTGCACACAATCTACATTTGATAATAAAAGACATATTTGCAGAGGTACATATTGTTTTAAAATTACACACACCCATCACATATCACAGGAGGTATCCCCTGTTCAAACTCTGCTCTTCCTGGGGGCTTGCATTCAGAAATGGCACATATTTCACTTTTTAACAGATTTTCAATACCGGACATTACCCCAAATTTACACACATGTGCGCAAGGAGTATGGACATTAGTTGATGAAGTGTCAGATTTTTCACATGCACACATTTTGAGTAATATCCTTTTTTCCGCTAAAACCCCCCTGAACATGCCACCGGTTCTAAAAACCTCTTAAAATGTGGGCAGAAAAATCACAAGAATTATGGTATCATTTATAAAAATTTCACATGTCCGTACTATGAGTTATTCATCTTTTTAGAGTTATGTTCTGTCCCCAAAGGGGTGTGGTTTCCCCCCAGCACAAGGTTGAATTTCTGGTTTTTCCAGTTCTGCCAAGCCAGCTTGCTCTCACAGGCAGTGCCCCTCCCCTTTGCTTCAGGAGGAAGCTACTTTTACGACATCCGCCAATAAAACATTTGCCTGAGTCAAGGGGGTTGCATTGTTCAGAGCTCCTGTGTTCTGTGGGGGCTCCCCTTAATTCAATTATCAGAGAGATGGCATATTCTTAGTGTGGCCAGCAAAAGGCAGATAGACCTGGGAACACAGCTGTGACTCAAGTTTCACTCCTGATGGGGGTGGCTGGTGGGCAGAATTCAGTTCCTTAAGCTAGGTTTCAGATAAAATGTCACTTTTTGTTCCCCAGTTTTCTGCATTCAAATAAAACTAAACATTTCTACATATGCAGCTAGAATGCTGATTCTAAGTTTAAAACTATGACATTTAAACAATTGCAACCTATGTGACACTCAAAAGTAGGTCACTCATTTCTTTTAAACATTTAGATTTTTAGTGTCTTTCAGTCCAAATTTACTTAAACTGCTGAAATCCACAGCTCAGCCAGTCTTGTTATAAACCTTCAAGTCACTTCAGAATATAACTTTACATTGGATCCACCTCTCAGTAAGTCTTTCTTTGGCTTGCTTTGGGTTCATTTATTCAGTTTTCTACAACAAGTAAAATCTGGTGTTGTTTTAAAACGCCGGCTTTTGGATAGTGGTGAGTACTGGTACTGCACCCCTTTTTGGGATTTAAGAAAATGAATTCCCAACAGTTATGGGTTTGCTTTTGGCAATCAGCATTGCCACTCCCAATGGTTTCAGACTACTGTGTGGGTAGTCCAATGGTGGTTTTAGGCAGTGTCCTTCTGTGCCCATAACATCGGCAAAAATGAGTGGCAGCCTATTCTTCATGCATTTCCCTGTGCATTTTCTGGGAAGCTCTGGCCATCATGATGTTTTCCATGTCAGTACTGCACAGTTTTGAGGTAGGGCTTGGATGCGTGGATAAAAACATCCCACAACTCCCCACGAACACCCCAAATACACACAGGCACCCCATCCACCCTGGGCATGCCCCACAGGCAGCCCACTCACCCTCCCCATGCCCCACAGGCAGGCCATCCACCCTGGGCATGCCCCACAGGCAGCCCACGCCACAGGGGGGTGCTTTTTCTACGCAATTTACCTGGCGCGAGCATGGTACGTGTATTCTGAGGGGTGCGCAGGGAGTTTTACACGCGATGGGGCTGGCGCAAGCGAGGTACGTGTATTCTGCAGCGTGCGCATGGTGTTTTACACGCAATGGGCCTGGCGCAAGCGGGGTACGTGTATTCTGAGGGGTGCACGGGGAGTTTTACGCATGATGGGCCTGGCGCGAGCAGGGTACGTGTATTCTGGTGCGTGCGCAGGGAGTTTTACACACGTTTTCGTGGTTGGGGGGCTGTATGCTGGTCCACTGGCCTTTGCGTCTGGTACTGGATTTGTGCGATTTCTTTGGCGCACGGTGTGGGGTTGAGGGCGTAACTGGTGCTGCTGCAGGGTCGCTGCGCCACTTTGCGCCACGGCTGGTTATGGATGTATAAATCCATCAATACGCTGTGCGCCTAAAATGGTTTTGGCGCACGAGGCTGGCGCAGACTGCCGCACGCGCACTTGTGTGCCAGCCGCGTGCGCCACATGTGCGCCGAATTCTATGAATTACCCCCAAAGACTGCTCTTGAGTTCGATTTTGTATGGCTGATCAGTTGGATGAGAGTTGATATTAACACCAAGATATTTATATTGCAAGGTTTGGGCCAGAGGAATCCTTGAAAGTAACCAGTTAAATTTGTATCCTGATTTGGATAGATGATGGTGGAAAATGAGTATATTAGACTTGAAAGTATTAATGATGAGATGATTGGCCTCGTCATAAGAGCCTAGGGCTGCTAGTTTTCTTTGAAGTCCTATAGGAGATCTGTCCAGAATCACTAGGTCATCCACATAAAGAAGATAAGGTATCTCTGTTGTCCCTTATCTAGGAGAGAATGAGAAGACTGACTTAAAGATTGCATGCATGTTGTTAATATAAAAATTGAACAGAATTGGCGCAAGGGCACATCCTTGTTTTAAATGAACATTTGTTGGTATAGCATTTGTTCACAATGCGCTGGTTGTGAGTTTCACCTTGATTGAGGTGTTAGAATAAAATGTATGAATTAAATAAATAATATGCAAGAAACAATTAGCATTTAAAGGTTTAGTCCATAAAATGTCCTGAGGCACTGAATCAAAAGATTGCTTAAAATCTATTAAAGCTGCAAACAAAAGGTTGCTTGGTTGAAAAGGCTTGTTTTTTGATAGCCGATAGTATCATTAAGTTTAGTACAGTTCCTATTCCTGAGACACATCCCGATTGGTATCTGTCGAGTAGATTGTTGTCATATAGCCATTTTAGAAAGTCACGTAATATCAGTCTTGCTAGAATCTTTCCCGGTGCATCTAAGAGGGCGATTGGCCTATAATTGTTTAGATTGTTTCTGTCTCCTTCCGTGTGGCAGCGTTTGGGCCATCAAATAGATGCGGAGCAGCGGCTGGCGGAAGAGGCATGGCTCAATATGGTCAGGGCGAAAAACTCCATGTCCAGGGCGTTGAGGCGGGCTGAGTGCCTCGAGGAAATTTGCAGGGAGTTGAAGGTGGACATGGCATTATCCCTGCGAGACCTCGGGGCCAGGGCAGAGGCCCGCCTCCAGAACGTTGAAGAGGAGTTTGATGATGCCCTGGCCCAGGACATCAACAAGTGAGACGTTGGACTTGCACGCCGCCATTGAATATAGTTCATAAGTGTAGTTTCCTTTCTATTTCTTTTCTTTTGGGGCGCATGGACTATACCCCACCTTTTTGTATATAGTTATTTATTAGGTATGGTTTTTTGTAGGTTTCCTTTGGAATGTTGGGCTCATGCACCTTTGGATGTTCTTTTGTAAATAGTTTTCGATGTGGATTACATTTTCTTGGACCCATGAGTTTTTTTTTTATGGACAGACACATAGAAGCCATTTTACTTTGCATTTTATTGGTTGAAGCATTTATTTTTATTTATCATTTTTAGAGTTCCGGACTTGGCTTCTTATTTTTCATTATTTTGTGATTTTGTTAATTATTCAATACACTTTTTTTCTATACTTTACTTGTGTGGTCTTCTATCATTTCTTTTGTGCATGTCACAATGTTGTTTTTCACAGTCATGTGTCACCATTGTGTTGGTCTGAGGGACATGTATTCATGGCCATGCTGGTTATGTATTTTCTATCATGAATTCAATGTGGGGTGTTTGGACTGGGGTGGGTTTTGGGTGGCCATTAGGCCCATGGGTCTGGAGTGTGATGACGTGTTGGGTGGGGGGGACATGAGTTGGGGCCTGCTGGCAGGTGCCTGTCACTGCTGGGTGGGTGGGGGTGCAGGGGGATATGAGTCGGGGCCTGCTGGCAGGTGCCCGTCACTGCTGTGTGGGTGGGGGTGCACAGGGACATGATTTGGGGCCTGCTGGCAGGTGACCGTCACTGCTGGGTTGGTGGGGGTGCAGAGGGAAAGGAGTCGGGGCCTGCTGGCAGATGCCCGTAACTGCTGGGTTGGAGGGTTTGCAGGGGGACATGAGTCGGGGCCTGCTGACAGGTGCCCGTCACTGCTGGGTGGGTGGGGGTCCAGGGGGACATGAGGCGGGGCTCACAAGTGCGCTCACAAGTGCATTGTGCCATGTGGGCTGCCTGCAGGGCATGGGGATGGTTGTAGGGTAGTCCCCTGTGGTGTGGGCTGCCTGTAGGGCATGGGGAGGGGGGAAACCGCACACCCGGGAGGGCCCACGATGCCAAATCACGTGTAGAACTTCCCGCGCACCCCCCAAATACACGTTCACCTCTCGCCCAAGGCCTATCGAGTGTGAAACTCCCTGCGCACCCCCCAAATGCACGTTCACCGCTCGCCCAAGGCCTATCGCATGTGAAACTCCCCGTGCACGCCCCAAATACACGTTCCCGCTCGCCCAAGGCTTATCACGTGTGAGACTCCCCACGCACCCCCAAATGCACGTTCCCCGCTCGCGCAAGGCCTATCGCATGTGAAACTCCCCGCGCACCCCCCAAATACATGTACCCCGCTCGCCCAAGGCCTATCGCGCGTGAAACTCCCCGTGCACCCCCCAAATACACATTCCCCGCTCGCCCAAGGCCTATCGCGTGTGAAACTCCCTGTGCACCCCCCAAATACACGTTCCCCACTCGCCCAAGGCAAACACATGTGAAACTGCCCGCTTACCCCACAAATACACATTCCCCGCTCGCCCAATGCCTATCGCGTGTGAAACTCCCTCTGCACCCCCCAAATACACGTTCCCCGCTCGCCCAAGTCCTATCGCGTGTGAAACTCCCTGCGCACCCCCCAAGTACACGTTCCCCGCTCGCCCAAGGCCTATCGCATGTGAAACTCCCCGCAAACCCCCCAAAAACACGTTCCCCGCTCGCCCAAGGCCAATGCTTGTGAAACTCCCCATGCACCCCCCAAATACACGTTCCCCGCTCGCCCAAGGCCTATCACATGTGAAACTCCTGGCGCACCCCCCAAATACACGTTCCCCACTCACCCAAGGCCAATCGCGTGTGAAACTATGTAAGAGGATTCAATTCAACACTACAGCTAAGTCAATGCCTAGTCTGGGATACTGAATGGAAACCCTTATTAATATATCTTTATGTCCAGTTCATGCGTTCTGGATGACTACCCCTATATAACACCCCTCCCTTGGAATCCCCCTGACCCCACTGAGCCAAGAAGTAGTTCTGTTTTGCAAGTTAAAAGGTTTATTTGATAATTTAAACAATGTATATATGTATCACGCTTTATAATAAATTAATAATTGAATATCACACTTAATCTGATATGATAAAGATTAACAACGGAGAATCTGGCACTAGCACACTTCTTTATAATCACTAAGGAGTTGACATGAAATGGATAAGGTAGCACACTGGTAAATAGGGACAGAAGAATAATGTGATAGAGAATGCTTTATAGAGTTCAAATGGATGCAATGTTGAATGAAATGCAGTACAGAAAATCACTTGATAGGATTTCAGCAAAAGACAATGTAATCACTTTCTTGGACAATTTAGCCCCCCCTTTTATGCAATGCAAGGAAATGGAAGGAAGGCACACAATTCTCAGAAATGCAATTTAAATGTAATTCAGTTCACCCAGCAACTTAGACTACAGAAGTTTACAACACAGGCCCAAATGCTTTTAAATGTGCTGGCAATGAAGAAAAAAAATATGCAAAAATGCTTTTAATTCCCTCTAGAGGTTCAGGTGAGTGGTATCTAGTTAATATTAGCTCAGGCTCACTCTAGCAGTGATGCAGGGATAGTTTTTATGAGGCAAACGATTTTTTTCAGAGGAAAGCAAAAGCAACTATCTTTTTGCAAGTGGAGAAATGTTCAAATCGCGACAAAATTCGCGAATGCGTCTTTCGCGATTGCGGCAAAACTACCACGATTCCCAGCTTTCAGAGGAAAGTTACTGCAAGTCTCTAGCACAAACGGTTACGGAGATATGAGCGATTAAATAAAGGTCGTTTTTCAGATTTGAAATTTTAAAGTTCAAAAAGACAAGTGCAGCTTGCAACTAGAAAATGACAGGTGACAGCTTTGCAAATGACAGGTGACAGTAAGGAGGCAGTTCTACTTAGATTAAATAGATTGAATTATATTATTTTAACTAAGAGATTGGTTCTGCACAGTTCTACTATGTACTCACACTATATTTAGAAATATGCCTCGCCACGGATCTGGTCAGGTTTTGGACTGGACTCCGGTTCAGCTCTTTGGTTCTGCTAACATTGGCCTGGGTCAGCTCTGCTCTCTCTCTCTGGGTACAGCACTGCTTCTGGATTCTGGAGATTGAGGGATTTGAAGTCTGGATCTCTGGATGTTGATGGAGGTAAAGTATGGAATTTTGGCAGAGCTTCCAGCTGCAAGTGGAAAATGAATCTCTATTTGGCTTGCACTATCTGCTTTTATCTGTTTAGAATGTGGGTGTGTGTGCAGCATCACTAGACCCTACCCCTCTCCACTTGCCATTGGTCAAATTTCCATTTCTCACTTGATTGGGGAAGGAACTGTGAGTCAGAGCGATGTCATTTTATGGCTTGCAGAGAGGACACTCCCCTGTCAAAGTGCACACAATCTACATTTGATAATAAAAGACATATTTGCAGAGGTACATATTGTTTTAAAATTACACACACCCATCACATATCACAGGAGGTATCCCCTGTTCAAACTCTGCTCTTCCTGGGGGCTTGCATTCAGAAATGGCACATATTTCACTTTTTAACAGATTTTCAATACCGGACATTACCCCAAATTTACACACATGTGCGCAACGAGTATGGACATTAGTTGATGAAGTGTCAGATTTTTCACATGCACACATTTTGAGTAATATCCTCTTTTCCGCTAAAACGCCCCTGAACATGCCACCGGTTCTAAAAACCTCTTAAAATGTGGGCAGAAAAATCACAAGAATTATGGTATCATTTATAAAATTTTCACATGTCCGTACTATGAGTTATTCATCTTTTTAGAGTTATGTTCTGTCCCCAAAGGGGTGTGGTTTCCCCCCAGCACAAGGTTGAATTTCTAGTTTTTCCAGTTCTGCCAAGCCAGCTTGCTCTCACAGGCAGTGCCCCTCCCCTTTGCTTCAGGAGGAAGCTACTTTTACGACATCCGCCAATAAAACATTTGCCTGAGTCAAGGGGGTTGCATTGTTCAGAGCTCCTGTGTTCTGTGGGGGCTCCCCTTAATTCAATTATCAGAGAGATGGCATATTCTTAGTGTGGCCAGCAAAAGGCAGATAGGCCTGGGAACACAGCTGTGACTCAAGTTTCACTCCTGATGGGGGTGGCTGGTGGGCAGAATTCAGTTCCTTAAGCTAGGTTTCAGATAAAATGTCACTTTTTGTTCCCCAGTTTTCTGCATTCAAATAAAACTAAACATTTCTACATATGCAGCTAGAATGCTGATTCTAAGTTTAAAACTATGACATTTAAACAATTGCAACCTATGTGACACTCAAAAGTAGGTCACTCATTTCTTTTAAACATTTAGATTTTTAGTGTCTTTCAGTCCAAATTTACTTAAACTGCTGAAATCCACAGCTCAGCCAGTCTTGTTATAAACCTTCAAGTCACTTCAGAATATAACTTTACATTGGATCCACCTCTCAGTAAGTCTTTCTTTGGCTTGCTTTGGGTTCATTTATTCAGTTTTCTACAACAAGTAAAATCTGGTGTTGTTTTAAAACGCCGGCTTTTGGATAGTGGTGAGTACTGGTACTGCACCCTTTTTTGGGATTTAAGAAAATGAATTCCCAACAGTTATGGGTTTGCTTTTGGCAATCAGCATTGCCACTCCCAATGGTTTCAGACTACTGTGTGGGTAGTCCAATGGTGGTTTTAGGCAGTGTCCTTCTGTGCCCATAACATCGGCAAAAATGAATGGCAGCCTATTCTTCATGCATTTCCCTGTGCATTTTCTGGGAAGCTCTGGCCATCATGATGTTTTCCATGTCAGTACTGCACAGTTTTGAGGTAGGGCTTGGATGCGTGGATAAAAACATCCCACAACTCCCCACGAACACCCCAAATACACACAGGCACCCCATCCACCCTGGGCATGCCCCACAGGCAGCCCACTCACCCTCCCCATGCCCCACAGGCAGGCCATCCACCCTGGGCATGCCCCACAGGCAGCCCACGCCACAGGGGGGTGCTTTTTCTACGCAATTTACCTGGCACGAGCATGGTACGTGTATTCTGAGGGGTGCGCAAGGAGTTTTACACGCGATGGGGCTGGTGCAAGCGAGGTACGTGTATTCTGCAGCGTGCGCATGGTGTTTTACACGCAATGGGCCTGGCGCAAGCGGGGTACGTGTATTCTGAGGGGTGCACGGGGAGTTTTACGCATGATGGGCCTGGCGCGAGCAGGGTTCGTGTATTCTGGTGCGTGCGCAGGGAGTTTTACACGCGTTTTCGTGGTTGGGGGGCTGTATGCTGGTCCACTGGCCTTTGCGTCTGGTACTGGATTTGTGCGATTTCTTTGGCGCACGGTGTGGGGTTGAGGGCGTAACTGGTGCTGCTGCAGGGTCGCTGCGCCACTTTGCGCCACGGCTGGTTATGGATGTATAAATCCATCAATACGCTGTGCGCCTAAAATGGTTTTGGCGCACGAGGCTGGCGCAGACTGCCGCACGCGCACTTGTGTGCCAGCCGCGTGCGCCACATGTGCGCCGAATTCTATGAATTACCCCCAAAGACTGCTCTTGAGTTCGATTTTGTATGGCTGATCAGTTGGATGAGAGTTGATATTAACACCAAGATATTTATATTGCAAGGTTTGAGCCAGAGGAAATTGCCTCCCTGCCATGGCACTGATGTTATTGTGTGTATGGGAGTCACTGTGAACTATTGTCCTGGGCAATTGGGGGTCAAAGGGGTTGGTACCAGATGGTAATCGTACCCTAGTGCTCTAGCAAGGCTGTATGTCACCCCTGGGGAAAGATGACGGGTAACGCAACGCACAGGCACCCCAAAAAAGGGAAGTAAGGTGCACGCAACCCCTCCTAGACCACGTGTGTGGAAAAATAAACCTGCACTACGCTGTGGCACCCAGAAACACAAGAATGAATGTATGTGTGTCACACGCAGCCTAGAATGACCTCTGAAGGGGTACGCGACACACGGGGCAAGCACAGATGTTAAATACTTGCGCGACTCACCGTCTGCCAGGAAAAAAAGCGTGAAAAAGACGCGCATGTGTGCGTTGGCAACACCCCCACCAAAAGAAGAATTGTACGCTGTCTGAGGAGACAGGACAATAGTAGAAGGGAACGCTGTTTGAGGAAACAGGCCCAGGAAGAAGAGGAAAAGAGAAAAAGCTGTCAGAGGTAACAGGGAGTATGAACTTGAAACGCTGTGAAGTAAATCGCGTGTGAACCGACAAGAAGTACAGATTTCACCCACTCGCTCTCCACGAAAAGCACGTACAAGGAAATGGTGTTCTACACGTACCTTTTATACACATGTCTCAGACGCGCATATGCGCTGAGGCCATTTCCACCAATTACACGCTTTGACACTCGGACGTGTATTTTTTTTTTACATGCACCATTCTCTATGGCCATGCGCGTGACGTCATAGACGCGCCTGTGGGCCTTTGGGCCAATGAATTAACATACATGTGCTGATGCGCTTACGCGCTAAGGGCCTTTCCTCGAATTACAGGCAGACGTCCTGGATTTTCATGTGCCAAATCACTCTGTATCAAGCTGGCCACGCGTAAGCACACGGAAGACCACGCTCCTGCCCAGAAGGCCGAATTACTGCCCCCCCAGAGCCCCGAGCACGCTCCCACCTGCCATCTGCTGCTGCCTGACTACCTGCTACCCACGTGTCCTGCCATTTGCTGCCTGCACATCAGCCAGGGGTGCTGTTGCTGTGACCACCCCGGCTGGAACCGAAGACTCCCGACTGGAATACCATCGCTCCACAGCCCAGCCCCAGGACCCAGTTGCCCACCCACTCCTGCCTCTGGGGTTGCCATGTCGGGCACTGCAACATCTGGCACCAGTGGCAACCCCCGGCCAGAGAGGCAGAGGGGCACCAGCTTCACTGCCACCGAAGTTGGTGTCCTGGTGGAGCATGTCCTGGGGCAGTATGATGCCCTCTTTGGAATGTTGCGCGCCGACAAGGAAGGACGGACTCGGATCTGGACAGACATCGTGACTGCCATCAACGCGGAGGGGGTGGCAGTCCGACAATTCCATCATGTCAAGAAGCGCTGGGAGGACTTCAGGTCCAGGACCCTGAACAAGGCCCGGCGCCTCTTGAAGGCAGCGGATGCTAAGGGGCGCCAGGGCCACTTGTCAGAAGATCAGATGAGGGTCCTGGAACGCATATCCCCAGCGCTCCACGTTCAGGTCCTTGAGAGGCAGTCGAGCGGTAAGTGTACATGCATACTGATTGTAAGCTGTGCGTGTGGTGGTGTGGCAGGAGTGTGCAGGTTGCACATGTGGTTTTATGTGGCCAAGTATGGGGGGGGTACAGGGCCGTGAGGCTGACACATGCGAGGGCTCTCATGTGTGACACATGGATGGTGCTTGTGTGTGTAGGCTTGCATGGCAAAGGATGTGGAAGAATGATTGGCAGGTGTCACATGGATGCTGATCTGAACACTGCGACAGTTGACGGAGGTGTACACATGCATGCAAGTGTGGTGGTGTGTGTGCATGTGTAGTGCACTCCCTGTGTCGCATGTGATGTCTGGCTCACCTTTGCCTGCTCATGCTGTTGTATGTGTATGGATGGTGCTGGCTGTTGCGTTATGGCTGTGGTATAGCTCATGTGTGCAAGTTGAAATGACATGTGTGTTGGGGATTGTGATGGCATGTCTGAGGTTTGCCAATGCCACTCATCTACAACTGTCATGTGTTTATGAGTCCATTATACAGTGCCCTGATGCCTGTGTTTTATTTTTCCCTGTCTGCAGCGTCAACTGATGAAGAGGCCGGAGAAGGTGCTGTGGAGCACAGCGGCAGGGGTTGCACCACCCGGCTCCCCTCCCAGGTTGTGATCTCATCGGGGAGTGAGGAGTCCGGTGCCGTGTCCGAGGCCGCAGCTGCCGAGGGGAGGTCCAGGAGGCAGAGATTGGAGTTGGACTCCTCGGCAGCAGAAGGGGCAGCTGGGACCCCACAGGGCCCAACGGAGGAAGATGGCACGGAGTCATCCAGGTTGGTGGGGGGTTTGGTGGAGGAGGAGGCCGTGCAAGCAACAGAGGCGGGGTCTGGAGGTGGGGATTCCACTGGTGCTAGTGGTGCAGTGCAGGACCAGGGACAGGTGGCAGCAAAGGCCGCCGCAGAGGTGCCTGTGTGCAACCCTGTCCCTGCTCCTTTCACTGCATCATCTTGCACCAGCAGGGATGCCTACCACCAGACCCGTTCTCAGGGAGGGGATTGGCTTACACCAACTGGCCTTCCTCTCCCTGCGGACGTGGCTATCCTGCAACAGGTTGAGCCTGTCCAGGGTGGGGTGTCGTTGCGTCAACGGGCCATGCGAGCTGACCTGCAGTCTTTCCATGATGAGACTGCACGTCTTCTCGCATGGCTCGTTGACCGCATTGACCCACTGGGACAGCTCACCATGGCTGGATTCCTCCGATTCCTGGACCTTGTTCTGACCCCCTCCTCAACGAAACCCCTTATGCCCCAGTCGTCCTCCATGCCATCTTCCCACACATGTATCACCTGGGTGCCCTGTGGAGCTGCCTCTGACCGTGCGGCCAGGCTGGTGGACAACAGATCCCTGCCACAGTCGGGAGTCGGACGTCCAGCAGGGGTGGTCACATCAACAACTGCACCCCAGCTGGAGGAGGATGTGCAGGCACCATCGGACAGGGCACATGGACAGCAGCAGCAGCAGGAGGCTGTAGGTGGGAGCCACGATGGCTCGGGGCCTTTGACATCGGAGGGGCAGGCATCGGCCAGAGGGCAGGAGGACCCAGGACGGGAAGTGTCTTCCGTGTGGCAGCGGTTGGGCCACGCCATAGATGCGGAGCAGCAGCGGGCAGAAGAGGCACAGGTCACGATGCTCAGGGCGGAGAACTCCATGCGGAGGGCCCTGAGGCGGGCCAAGTGCCTCGAGGCAATCCGCAGGGAGTTGGAGGAGAACATGTCATCGTCCCTGCGGACCCTCGCGGCCATGGAACATGACCGCCTCCGGGACATTGAGCAGGAGTTCGATGATGCCCTGACCCGCAACATCCAGAAGTGAGCCGTTGGACTAGCCCGCTGCCATTGTATATAGTTAATCAGTGTTAGGTTTTATTTTTTTTTTTTAATTTGGGGCGCTTGGACTATGCCCCACTTTTTTGTATATAGTTATTAGTTAGGTGGGTTTTATTGTAGGTTTCATTTACATCGCTGGGATCATGGACCCTGGATTTGCTCTTTGTACATAGTATGACAGTGGATTTGTGGCCTTCATCTTTTATTATTTTTTCACCATGGAGCAATGGATTTTCACTTTACTTTCCCTTTGGATTTGCTTTGTTGGACGGTGACTTTGGACACAATTTCATTACGGTTATTTTGGATTCCCATTTTCATTATTTTGGTGGACATGCTGCATTTTGATTTTTGTTGCCATTATTGTTTCTTTTGATTTCATTCACTTCATTTACACTGTAATACATTTTTGTTTCTTACTTCAATGTGTGGACTTCTCTCATTGGTTTCATGCCTGCCATAATGTGGGTTTTCACAGTCATGTGTTGCCATTGTGTGGGTCTGACAGACTTGTACTCATGCGCATACTGCTTATTTGTTATCTATCATGTAATGGGTATTTCAATTTTGAATGAATGTAAAGCTTGGTTGGGTGCTTGGACTGAGGTGGCGTGGGGTGTGATTTGGGTGGGCATAGGAGCCTGTTATCTGGATTGTGATGACGTGTTGGCTGGGGGACATGTGTGGGGGCCTGCTGGCAGGTGCCCCGCACTGCTGGGGGTTGGGGGCGCTGGGAAACATAAGTTGGACATGAGTGGGGGCCTGGTGGAGGGTGCCCCTAGCAGCTGGGGGGTGGGGGTGCAGGGGGACATGAGAGGGGGCCTGGTGGAGGGTGCCCTGCACTGCTGGGGGGTGGGAGTGCTGGGGGACATGAGTGGGGGCCTGGTGGAGGGTGCCCCTGGCTGCTGGGGCGTGGGGGTGGTGGGAGACATGAGTGGGGGCCTGGTGGAGTGTGCCCCTGGCTGCTGGGGGGTGGGGGTGCAGGGGGACATGAGTGGGGGCCTGGTGGAGGGTGCCCTGCACTACTGGGGGGTGGGGGTGCTGGGAGACATGAGTTGGACATGAGTGGGGGCCTGGTGGAGGGTGCCCCTGGATGCTGGGGGGTGGGGGTGCAGGGGGACATGAGTGGGGGCCTGGTGGAGGGTGCCCCTGGCTGCTGGTGGGTGGGGGTGTTGGGTGACATAAGTTGGACATGAGTGGGGGCCTGGTGGAGGGTGCCCCTGGATGCTAGGGGGTGGGGGTGCAGGGGGACATCATGAGTGGGGGCCTGGTGGAGGGTGCCCCTGGCTGCTGGTGGGTGGGGGTGCAGGGGGACATGAGTTGATCATGTGTGGGGGCCTGGTGGAGGGTGCCCCTGGCTGCTGGGGGGTGGGGGTGCAGGGGGACATGAGTTGATCATGAGTGGGAGCCTGGTGGAGAGTACCCCTGTCTTCTGGGGGGTGGGGGTGCAGGGGGACATGTGTGGGGGCCTGGTGGAGGGTGCCCTGCACTGCTGGGGGGTGGGGGTGCTGGGAGACATGAGTTGGACATGAGTGGGGGCCTGGTGGATGGTGCCCCTGGCTGTTGGTGGGTGGGGGTGCAGGGGGACATGAGTGGGGGCCTGGTGGAGGGTGCCCTGCACTGCTGGGGGGTGGGGGTGCTGGGAGACATGAGTTGGACATGAGTGGGGGCCTGGTGGAGGGTGCCCCTGGCTGCTGGGTGTGGGGGTGCAGGGGGACATCAGTGGGGGCCTGGTGGAAGGTGCCCCTGGGTGCTGGGGGTGGGGTGCAGGGGGACATGAGTGGGGGCCTGGTGGAGGGTGCCCCTGGCTGCTGGTGGGTGGGGGTGCAGGGGGACATGAGTGGGGGCCTGGTGGAGGGTGCCCCTGGCTGCTGGGGGGTGGGGGTGCTGGGAAACATGGTTGGACATGAGTGGGGGCCTGGTGGAGGGTGCCCCTGGCTGCTGGGGAGTGGGGGTGCAGGGGGACATGATTGGGGGCCTGGTGGAGGGTGCCCCTGGCTGCTGGGGGGTGGGGGCGCAGGGGGACATGAGTGGTGGCCTGGTGGAGGGTGCCCCTGGCTGCAGGGGGGTGGGGGTGCAGGGGGACATGAGTGGGGGCCTGGTGGAGGGTGCCCTGCACTGCTGGGGGGTGGGGGTGCTGGGAGACATGAGTTGGACATGAGTGGGGGCCTGGTGGAGGGTGCCCCTGGCTGCTGGGGGATGGGGGTGCAGGGGGACATGAGTGGGGGCCTGGTGGAGGGTGCCCCTGGCTGCTGGTGGGTGAGGGTGCAGGGGGACATGAGTGGGGGCCTGGTGGAGGGTGCCCTGCACTGGTGGGGCGTGGGGGTGCTGGGAGACATGAGTTGGACATGAGTGGGGGCCTGGTGCAGGGTGCCCCTGGCTGCTGGGGGGTGGGGGTGCAAAGGGACATGAGTGGGGGCCTGGTGGAGGGTGCCCCTGGCTGCTGGGGGGTAGGGGTGCTGGGAGACATGAGTTGGACATGAGTGGGGGCCTGGTAGAGGGTGCCCCTGGATGCTGGGGGTTGGGGGTGCAGGGGGACATGAGTGGGGGCCTGGTGGAGGGTGCCCTGCACTGCTGGGGGGTGGGGGTGCTGGGAGACATGAGTTGGACAAGAGTGGGGGCCTGGTGGAAGGTGCCCCTGGCTGCTGGTGGGTGGGGGTGCTGGGAGACATGAGTTGGACATGAGTGGGGGCCTGGTGGAGGGTGCCCCTGGCTGGGGGGTGGGGGTGCTGGGAGACATGAGTGGGGGCCTGGTGGAGGGTGCAGGGGGACATGAGTTGGACATGAGTGGGGGCCTGGTGGAGGGTGCCCCTGGATGCTGGGGGGTGGGGGTGCTGGGAGACATGAGTTGGACATGAGTGGGGGCCTGGTGGAGGGTGCCCCTGGCTGCTGGGTGTGGGGGTGCAGGGGGACATCAGTGGGGGCCTGGTGGAAGGTGCCCCTGGGTGCTGGGGGGTGGGGTGCAGGGGGACATGAGTGGGGGCCTGGTGGAGGGTGCCCCTGGCTGCTGGTGGGTGGGGGTGCAGGGGGACATGAGTGGGGGCCTGGTGGAGGGTGCCCCTGGCTGCTGGGGGGTGGAGGTGCTGGGAGACATGAGTTGGACATGAGTGGGGGCCTGGTGGAGGGTGCCCCTGGCTGCTGGGGGGAGGGGGTGCAGGAAGACATGCGTTGGTGGGCAGTAGTGCAAGGTGACATGTGGGTTGGCTGGGGGGCATGGGCATGGTGGATGGGCTGCCTGCGGGACATGTGCAGGGTAGTCCCCTGTGGTGTGGGCCGCCTGCAGGGGCCGTGGAGGGTGTAGAGGGAACACCTGGGAGGACCCACAAGGGCAATTCACGTGTAGTGCTCCCCACACACCCCTGGAATACACGTACCCTGATGGAATCGCGTGTGATACTTCCCGCGCACCCCTGAAATACACGTACCCTGCTGCTTTTGCGTGTGATACTTCCCACATACCCCTGGAATACACGTACCCTGATGGAATCGCGTGTGATACTTCCCGCGCACCCCTGAAATACACGTACCCTGCTGCTTTTGCGTGTGATACTTACCGCGCACCCCTTGAATACACGTACCCTGCTGTTTTTGCGTGTGATACTTCCCGCGCACCCCTGGAATACACGTGCCCTGATGGAATTGCGTGTGTTACTTCCCGCGCACGCCTGATGTACACGTACCCACAACAATCGCGTGTGAAACTTCCCGAGAACCAATGAAATACACGTTCCCCGCTTGGCGTTTGCTGTTTGGCAGCCCTGTGAACTGGTCCAGGGTTAGCGCAGCCCTTTGCGATGATTTGGGAATTTTGAAGGCTTTTCCTTGTGCGAGGGCGTTCTTGGGGGCGTAACTGGCGCTGCTGCAGGGTTGCTGCGCCACTCTGCGCCACGGCTGGTTTTGGAGGCTAAAATCCATGAATACGCTGTGCGATGAAAAGGATTGTATCGCACGCGGCTGGCGCAGTGTATCGCACGGGAACACTGTGCGCCAGCCTCGTGCGCCACTTTTGTGCGAATTTCTATGAATTACCCTGACAATCGTGTACTCCCAAAATTCAAACCCCTAAACATGAGAAAAGGACAGGACAGCCAACATAGACCAACTGAACAATTAAAAAAGTTGGAGAACTTAAAAAATGCAAATTAAATAAATCAACCAATTCCAGGCCAGGGCGAAAATCCAAATGAACAAAAGGAGAAGCAGTATACAGTGGCAAGGAACCAGGATCAAATAACACAGAGCAAGAGAAAAGGAGAAGTGTGTGTAGGCGCATAAAGAAACAAAATAATTAAGTTCCCACAAAGGTATGTAACTCCTCATCCACATTATGCCCATTGGGATACTTAGTGTCAAAGTCCAGTATAAACCTTGTTTCCAGTTGTCTCAATTTCAGAGTGCGATCACCTCCCCTCGGGTCAATCGGTACATGAGCCACAGCAAAAAATGTAAGCAAATGAACATCACTGTCGTGTTCCTGCCTGAAATGTTTGGCCATAGGATATGTGGGGTCAAAGTTCTTAATCGCTCTGAGATGCTGTAAAATACGGAGCTTAAGTACACATGTAGTGGATCCCATGTACCATTTCCGGCAGGCACATGTTAAAACATACACTACAAACGGGAGTCTCACAGTTGATAAAATATTTCAACCTAAATTCCATACCCATGATTGGATGTACAAAAGATTTACAAATAGTGGCATGAGGGCAGGCTTTACACTTTTGACACTTGGTAAAACCCTTGGGTAAGGCGGGTAGCCAATTGGTCCTGGTATAATTTCTCTGGATAGGAGACAAATAACTGGAAACCAGTCTATCCTCCAACGAAGGTGCCTGTTTGTAGGTTACTGTGGGACACTTGGGGAGTAATGGGCCATGATCTTTGTCCAGCCTGAGGATATGCCAATGTTTCGCAACAATCTTACGGACATCATATGAGGCTATGTTAAATGTAACAATAAGGCGAGGTTCATCCTGATCCTTATCTTTCCTCCTACTGGCAGAACCATGTAGTAACACTTCCTTTGAAAGTGACCGTGCTTTGGAGAAAGCCATTTCAATAATCTTTTTTTGGTACCTCTGAAGTAGAAAGTCAGCGGCATCCAACCTGCAACAGCGATCAAACTCTTCAATGTCTGTGCAGTTGCGCCGAAAGCGAATAAATTCGCCATAAGGGATACTGTTCTTGCAGGAGAGCGGATGGCAACTCGTTGCATGTAGAGGAAGGCCAGTGTTGGTGGGTTTTTTGTGTAGGGAAGTATGAATGCCTAGGTTGTCCAATCTTACATTAACATCCAAATAAACAATTTGAGTATAGCTGTGGGATTCAGTGAATCTCAAAATCACAACATTGTTGTTAATGCTGTCCACAAAAGATCCCCACTCATTCTCATTTCCCTTCCAAATGATAAAAATATCATCGATGTACCGCCACCAACCAATATAAAATTTTTGTGATGCAGTCAATTCGAATTAATATCAGGGCCGCAAATGAGCATTCATTGACCTATAAAATAAGCAGGTCCCTGTTAGTTTAGCTAAAGATATGAATCATCCATGTGTTATTAATAGCCAGTTGGCACTCAACCATGTAGTTATCAACTCTTGTATGTTGTTGGCCAATGATTGCCAGGATACAAGTATCAAGTCCATTGTTTTTCCTTAAAGTTGGGTACTTGTGCTGCAATAAGAGATGAGATCAATTGTTTCCTAATTTAATTCCCACTAGTAATATGAGAGATAGTACTGGATAAAAGGGAGTGGGTCTCACCTACATGAAGTATAGTTCAACAAATTGAATTGTATTTCTTTGTTAGTGAAGTCTTCACAAAATTCTCATAATGTCTAAAGAGTCAAAACAAAGAAATATCATCCGAACCAATGCTATTACTATAAGATCTAATGTGACCTGATAATGTTAATACTTGGAAATGCTAACCCTGCAATCTTTAGATTAAAAGTGTCCTGTAAGGCACATTTTATCGCATTCAGTGTCCTGCATGCTGTCCTATGCTGACAGCCATTTTGGAATCAGTATTTATGAGAATAATGATGATGTCACATGTTTGCAATGCGTGAAGTCATTGCCATGTGTCACGTAGTACACTCACGTGCTACTTACTAATACATGGGCATGCACCCTAAGTGGTTTATGTGTGTTGCATCTCCCAATGTCATAATAAACATTTGTAGCAAATACAAAAACAAGACTATTGCCATCCTGATCGGAGCCAGGTTATAACAACAACATGTATAAACAACAATCATAGTACCTGACAAAGCCTAATTGAATAAAGACGGCCTAAATTGAGTCTGTTCCTTTTTTTATTTATGACATCATATATGTTTGCAAACACGTATGTATCCATGTATTTTGATAATATACAATGTCAGCGTTTAGGTAGTTTAATTGCTTACTGGTTGCAAATCTATTCTTTCTTTCTTATATGCAAACAGATAACCCTTCGTCTGTATTCTTAATACAGAAATTATCTGGGATTCCACAGTGTAATTTCAAATTATTGGTGAGTCAGAGTGGCATGAGTTGTATATTAAGCCTTTTCTGTGGAGTCATCAATTGAATTGCCCCATTGAAAACAAGATTACCGCCATGTAAAAAAGGGCATACACAGTATTCAGTGAAATAACAGATGCTTAAAGTGGATCAAATAAAATGTTTTAAGACCTGAAAACTTACTTCATCTTGTGAAGACAAGGAGGCATATATGCATGCAGCAAAGCTGTGTAAATTGGCTATCATTGAAGCTAAAATAATCACATATGATACTAGAATTTCTAATGCAGAGCAGGACTCTCATAAATTCTTCAATATCTTGAAGGAGTTAGAGACTAGTTGTCCGAACGTATTGGAGGGTCCCATTAAAGATGGTGCATGGTGCACTACAATTCAAGAGGCAATGTTTAACACACTTTATCAAAGGAAAGTATTAAGACCAAGAGCAGATCATTGAATTTGTTGGAGGTGGCAGAAAGCATAGTGACGAAATTGAAGAGACTACTCAGATGGATGTAGGCAAAAAATTCATTGTTAAAACTGTAACAGAAATTGAGATGACCAACATTGTCATGAAGCTTAAACCTACTAGCTGTAAAGGTGATGTTTGTCTGGCAATTACAGTTAAAGCCTGCCATCCATCCTTGATAGCGCCCATAACTAAATTTGCCAATATATCCTTCGATGAGAGTTATGTTCCTGTTGGATTGAAGAATGTGTGGATTATGGTACTTCTAAAAAAACAGGGCTTGACCCCTTGGCTCCAGTAGATTATAGATCTATCAACAACATGCCTTTTCTGCTTAAAATACTCAATTGAGTGGCCTATGAGCAGGTTTGACATCATTTGGTGAACAATGACGTCTTGAACAAATGGCAGTCTGGGTTTAGGCCGGATTATGGAACAGAGACAGCCTTGTTGGAGCTGAAGTTGACCATGCTGAAATCGATCGACAAGGGGCAAATGGTTCTCCACATGCTGCTATATTTGTCTGCTGTTTTCGATCTGGTGGATCACTCTTTATTGATTGAAAGACTGCAGAAGGTAGCAGATTCTTTCAAATAGCGCAGCAGCTTGGGTAAAGGCCTTTTTGGAAAATAGACTGGTAAGGGTATGTAGTAGCAGTGCAGAGGCAACCCCTGAACAATCATTATGGGGTTCCACAGGGTGCATGCTTTTCCACATATTTATGATATGATATGATATGATATTTTCTTTATATGGCACCCATACACAAGTGTTTTATATAATATTTTCACTTTACCACTCTTTCAGTTGCTCAAGGATAGTGGAGTACGATTTACAAATTATACAGATGACACGCAATGCGTAATTCCCTTATCCGGGGTATATGATGAGGATGTTATTAACATCAATGAAGTGTATGGAATGATTCAAGCATGGATGGTTAAAAACGGGCTGGTGCTAAATGATAATAAAACCGAGTTGACAGTGGTAGGCTGATGGATCAGGATTCATAACCTAGTTCCAGAGTATGAACACATCCAAGTGGATGGATGTTGGGATCATGACTCAACAGAAGGTGAAGACAGTGAGTGTTTATCTGGACCAAATATTGAGCATGCAAGCACAGGTGAATAGCCTGTTATATGTTCCTGCTTATCATATGGAGTTACTGTCCCTTACATTTTGAACACTATGAAATATTTCTTTAAAAGGAGATACGCAGCGCATTGGTCTTAGCTATCTTGCAATACTGTCCCGGATTAAACTGTTTCTTTTGAGGAGAAGTTGTGTTACAGTGGCCACGGCCATCATTAGCACAAATAATTATTACAGTAGTGGCCTCTTGGTAGGAATCATCAAAGGGGACCGTGCTAGGCTACAGATAATCAATAGTGCAGTGATGGCAGTGGAAGGACAGAGAAGAAGAACCCATATATTGGAGGCTAGAAGAAACCTGCACTGGCTTCCAGTTGAAGCGAGTATATCTGCCTTTTGAGTATAACCCTCACGTGTCTGGCGGCAGGGATAAGCCTTGAATATTTGGCAGAATATCTGAGGAGAAAGCCTGTGGTGAGATCCCTGTGATCCAATGAGGCCAATTTACTTGTGGTCCCAAGGTCTAAATAGATCATGGTCAGTAAAAGTGCCTTTTTTTGCAGCTGGGCCTAAGGCATGGAACTCAATCTAGCAAGACCTCAAAGGGACTGAGTCATGGAAAATGTTTAAGAAGAAGTTAAAAACATATGTGTTTAGGTAGTCCATCTGATATTATGTCTGAATACTTTGCTGGCTAATTTGTGTTATTTGTTTTGTGTGTGTTCTGTTGTGTTTTAACATGTGCTTTTAGTATAGCGCCTGTATGACTCCGGGCCCTTGGTACGCGGTATAAATAAATGAACATAACATAACATTTAGATGTTTAACATAACATTTGGATGTTTTTTGTAATTAGGATTATATCTCATCAATGAATAAAAATAGATTTACAATAACACAGGTGGGCCAAGCGCCTTATGTCCAGTGTTCACACAATCATTCCTAATTACCTGTTTACCAGACCCTAGTTGGCCCTTCATACGCAGATTATAGTTGAAGGAATAACATCCCGTATATGAAGCCTAATGCAACTGTTGTATCCATTCAAACTATTGGGCCTCACTAGGATGAATGCAGTGTCTTTTTTTCCTATATATGCAATGTATCGATCGCCCAAAAGGAAATCCGAGCGTAACCGAACAATTGCTATAGCCTGTTATAAAAGGTGATAGTTAGAAGGAATGAGGCGTCAGCTTGCTTATTGGAATCGTGATTCCATTTCAACCGTGTGCATTTTTTCTTCATGATCACAATCCCAATGCCGAATTCGTTCTTTATAAGTTCCTTTCTAGAGCTGGGGTTATTGCAGAATCAATAGTGTGTTATTTACCGTGCGCAGGCACACTGCAAATACAATATTTATGTCTTTCTCTGAGATCTATCATATTCATAACATGACGTTCAAACCATATACCGAAGCAAAGGTTAAGTCATAAATATTTTCCTCAGATGCTGAAATACTTGATTGTTTCATAAGAGTTGTCTCTGTGACTTTTTCTACTTTATTGTGTAGCTTTCACAGAAAATTAAGACATGTTGTCCCAACTATTATTCGGGTTTGGTGCTCTGCAGCACTGAAAATAAAATAAATGTGGCAAATATAAAGGAAACATCATCTCCCCTGGGTTGCTTTCCAGAAAAATGGCACTGATAAAGTTTTCATTGTACCTGCTAGTGACACCATGGAATGTTCCTTCTTCTGCTTGATTGAGCCATGAGTATTGGTTAAGTTGCTAAACCCATAGGAAGAATACTTTTTGGGCGGCTTATAACTTCGCTCCCCCTGGACAAATTCTCACCAAAAAGTATATGGCCCACTCTTAATTATTTTGCAAAGTTTGGTGAGGTTTGGTGAAGGGAGGGCAAAGTTATAGTGGGGGTCCCAAAATGTCTTTAATTTCTCTCGTGCCTACAGCCCAAACCGCTGGACGGATTTTCAGCAAATCTGTGGCATGAGCAGCGGCTTGGTCCTAAAGCGTGCTTTTGCCAATTTGGTGTAAATCTATCCAGTAGTTTTTATTTAAACAACCAAAACATAAGGCAAACAAGTTAGTGATATCTATGTCCGCTCCGCATACACACTTCCCTGTTCGCTCCGCGGACAGGACACTGATTGGATGATTGGCTTACGTCATGACTGCGGACACTCAACGTGTTCTCTGATTGCTTGGGATGAGGCGTGATGTGCGTCAAATTGTTTCAATGCACCCGCCATATTGGATGCATGGACATGTGCTGGAAGTGAGCATAAATACAATTTGGGGGAGTGTGTTGGTGTGTATGAGTGCTTGGAGAGGCTGGGGGAGTAAGAGATGGGTCAAATGCTGTATTTGTTTATGTGGGAGAAGGCTGTGATGTGTTTGCTGTGTCCACGGTCACCGCAGATGTCAGCGGACATACTAAACACTGGATGCACTACTTAGAATGTTAATTGAAGTGCATAGTGTTGATGTGGATGTATAATCTTTTTGGGTTATGGTCCTTTGGTAGGTGTTTGTTTCTATGGGTGTGTTATGCTGCGGTGGTTGTGGCCAGGGCCTGGAGTCTTGGGTGCATGGCCGAAGGCCGTAGGCTGTAGGCCATGCATCCAAGAATCTAGGCCCTGGCCACAACCACCGCAGCATAACTCTACAATGCTACCAAACATTTTGATTGTGGTATGTGGGCTGCTTAGGGGATATGTTTTCAAAAATATGAGTACTGATTTCTGTGGTGCTTCGAGATGGGAGAGTCTGAAATAAAGTCAGGGTTGCAAGGAAGGACCTGGTGCTTATGTTGTAGACTGAAGGGAAGGGGGGAAATGTTGTATGTCTTGCTTTACAACACTGTCCATAGTTGTAGATTATGTGATGGATATGACTGCACCTTTGCATAGTTGAATGCTGTTGTGAAATCTAGAATGGAATGGACAACCAGCTGTTTGGAGAGGGTGGGAGTAAGAGATGGGTCAAATGCAGTATTTGTTTAGGTGGGAGAAGGCTGTGATGTGCTTGCAGTGTCCGCGTTCACCGTGGTTGTTAGCGAACATACTAAACACTGGGAGCACTACTGGCTATTTTAGTTTAGTAAATTATTTTTTAGAATGTTAATTGAAGTGTATAGTTTTGAGGTGGAAGTATTATGTTTTTGTGTTGTGGTCATTTGGTAGGTGTTTGTTTCTATGTGTTATGCTGCAGTGGTTGTGGCCAGGGCCTAGAGTCTTGGGTGCATGGTCGATGGCTGTAGGCCGTAGCCCATGCTCCCAAGACTCTAGGCCCTGGCCACAACCACAACAGCATAAAGTTGGAGAGCAGACAGTTTTGCAAGTGACATTTGATCATAGCAGATGGGAGAAATGACAGCAAGCTTTTTTTATAGGTTATACAGGGTAAGTGGAAGTTACCCTGTTTATATGTATTTATAAAGAGCTGTACATGTACTTTGCAGAAAATATTCATAACTGTAGTTTGTGTTCATGCATCTGCAAGCTGAAGTATTGGAGAGTGTTATAGTAGTTGTTGCTGTAGGTGCTTAGCAATCACAGCACAATTGTACTCAGAGTGATCAACAGTACATCTAAAGTGCTGAACTGTGATGATGGAGTTAGATGTAGAGTTCTTTGATGTGATTGGTGGATGGTTGTGTGACTGCTTAACAGTAGCCAATGAGGGAATGGTGCAGAGAGTGAAGTGGAAAGGGTAGAAGAGCTGCCCCAGTGTTAAGCGCTCCGCAGACAGTGCGGCTGTTCGCAGACAGGACATGCCATATCCAGGGCTTCTCTGCATATCTAATATGGAAATAGGGCTAGGGGAATTAGCCAATCAGGTGCTGAGGGTGTCATTCATAGGGATAGAGGGCATTAATTTATTTCATTGCTGTATGCTGTGAAGATGGCTGTGGTTGCTGAGATGGACAGAGTTAGAGTGTGGATAGGGGGAGATCATTATATTACTAATCTGCAGTGGTATGCAAACATGTGTGGCATTTCAGACAATGTTGGAATGCAGGGAGTGGAGGCTACCTGGTGTGATGTGCCAGGGAAAATGTGCATGGTGTTTCTACACTTTGTAGAAATATGGCTTATTTTAACACTCCTGATATTCTGGTGGTAAATTGTGGAGCAATGTATTTGGGTATCTCAGTGCAACAAGTTTGCTGGGTTCACTGAATCAGTTGCTAAAGGAACTGATGCACCTGTTTCCATCTGCTAAGATAATTGTTTCACAAATACCACCTATGACTGCATGGATGCCTTGTCATGTATTTACTCCTCAACAAGACATAGCAAGATGTCTTTTTAAGGAAG
Source organism: Ambystoma mexicanum (assembly GCF_040938575.1). Lineage (NCBI taxonomy): Eukaryota > Metazoa > Chordata > Amphibia > Caudata > Ambystomatidae > Ambystoma > Ambystoma mexicanum. The sequence continues at coordinate 143,420,469 of NC_090924.1, forward strand.
GAATATCTTCTTTTATGTATTCTGTGGGCATGTCACCATTCCGAAACGAGAACCTTTTGGAAGATGGTGCAATTTTTTCTTGTAATGGAATGACTTTCACAGATGTTGGTCATGCAATATTTCTTGGTAACATGCAGACCTCAATCAGGAAGTTGTTGCAAAGTCATGTAACAGATCAAATCTGAAAAAAAAAGCCTAAAAAGAAGCCTGATTTTTCGATGTGTCAGCGGACAGCACGGTTTCCGCTGGCAGCGCGTTTTACATACAGGGATTTTGAGGTTGAGAGGGATGCAAATGAGACGTAGCACAGGAAGGGATTGGTCAATAGGGTTTACTGGTTGTGGTGTGTGAGCATTGAGTTTGTCAGAAAGTATTTTTCCTGCGAAGAGAGGAGATAGCTATGGCAGTGTGTTTCAGAAAGCGGATTGTATGGATTTTGGGAGATTTGTTGATAAATTGATTGGAGGTGCATGTAGATCGCTGCGGAGTGGCTATACATCTTGGATACCCTCATGTGGAAGTGCACTGGAATGGGGTGCGTGGAATGAAGTGGATGGATTTGGTACCTCTCTGTGCTACTTGGTGACACAGTGTCATCCAGACATTATTATTATTCATTGTGGAGGGAACAATTTAGGACATGTGTCTGGAATCTCTTTGCAATTTGCAATCAAAGAAGGACTTGGGAAAGTCATGGACTTGAATCCAAACTCCAGAGTAATTTTTTCCCGTATTGCGCAGAGACAAATGTGGCTGCGTTCTTCTTCATTTGGTCCACAAATGGAGAAGGCAAGGCGCAATGTTAAAAGGTTGTCTGTGTCTTTTTGCGAGATGTTGGGATGTCCTCTTTTCACAATGAAACATCATGTTTCGTGTTACACACATTTTTCGCACAGATGGAGTACATCTTACTTATGCCGGCAATCAGATTTTTCTGCGAAATATACAAAATGCATTGCGACCTTTTTTTGGAATTAGAGCAATCCATTTTGCAGTAGGTGTTGACCATTTGACGTTTTCAAAACACAAAAAAACACCACAAAAATGCTCTTTATAGAGCCACCACTTCCTCCCAGAGAAAAGTGCAATGGTTGTGACAGGGCAGCACTGCACAGATTTTAGATGTCTGCGGACTGTCCGCAGACTTCTAAAAATGCACAGGGCCCTGTGCAATTCATTTTACACTTCTCTCTTTGTACTGTGAAAGGCGGCTCTGAAAAGAGCCTTTTTTCGGGGGGGTTGTTGTTTTATATATTTTTTGGTTTCTTAAACATGACACACAAGGAAAGGAAGGGAAAGGCGGGTAAGGAAGGAACACCAACCACAGGGATAAGAAATGGCAGGTGGAGAGAGGAAGATGTAGGGTGGGCCTTATTCAGGTACGTAGCAGTTCTTCTCATGCTCCTTGACCACAGTCTTGAAAACACTTTGAAGGTTCTCCCCCCTGCAGAGTACTGCGTCACAGTACATGCACAATACTGTGACCGTCGAAAGGTAAGGATCAACAGCATCATGTATGGCCTGCGAGGCAGCTGGAGGGATGCGCTGCCCCACAGGAGTGTCTCTTTTAATGGCAGGAGCGGGAACATAGGATGTTATAGGGGAACTCAACCTACTACATTTATTGCAAGGTACAACCTTATAAATAGCCCCACCGTGGAACCATTTTAGGTGTTGCTTTATTGAGATAGTACCATAGCTGTACAAACCCAGTTTCCCATGACTCAGCACCATCTTGCACTGATTGCAGGTCACCTTGTGTGCACATGATTTTGGTACTCCATTAACAGTGGTAAATAACCTCCACACCAAAGATTCATGGTGAGAACTAGTAGTAGGGACTTCTACTACCTCATCCTCTTCATCCTCTTTATCACTCTCCTCTGTACCCTGACGCCTGTTCCCCTCTGCAGGCCCTCAGTGAGGGGTTGTTGATGGAGGGGATGGGGGTGCTGCTGAGACAGCATTAGCACCAGCAGCAGCCATGGATGCCATCAGTTCAGCTGTTTCAAAGATCAAGAGCAATCCAATGCAACAAGGAGCAGTCTCTGTCCTGGAAGCCCAAAAACAGAATAAGGAGCAGCTCTGGGGTGTGGTCTTTTATAGGGGTACTGGGGCATGATTCGCGGACACCCGTGCTGTCCCAGGACACTATGAACACCCAGAAAGGGCTAAAGAAATTCAAAAAAGTGTGCAGATCGCCAGGGACATAGTGTAGGAGATGAGCACGGTGAACTTTCCCAGAAAAATACCTTGGATTGCTGAAAAAGACACTTTTTAGGTGTCTGGGGGCCCAGACAGTGTTCGTTATGCTTAGCGCAGGTGTGGTCACATGATGATGTCGAGGACACATTGGCGAATGGGACGGCTGTCCGTAGGATACAAAATCTCCGGGGTCGGGTCTACACATGCGTGCGGGTGTTCTACGGACAGTGTTCCAGTCCCTGAAGTAATTAAAAGTGTGACACATGTGCAGTAGTCAGTTGCGGACAGGCACGATGTTCGTAGGGGCAAGGGTGTGCTACGCATGCGTGCGGGTGAACTTCGGACAGTGTTCATGTCCCCGACCAAAATAAATGTGCATCACAACTTTGGTTACGGACAATGCGAATGGGGGAATGTTCTTATGACACTTTATTTTGCATAGCTACGAATATACGGACGTCTTTAGTGTTCTGTGGACACCCCCCATTTTGACTACGGCCTATTCGAACATCTATAGTGTCCTTAGGACACCCCCATTTTGGTTAGTTGCGGACAGGCGGACATCTTGTGTGTCCTAAGGACACTTCCATTTTGATTCCCAACAATACGAACAGGTAAAGTGTCCTTAGGACACTCTCATTTTGGTTAATTGAGGATATCCCGCACAGCCGCACTGTCCAAGGACACTCTAATGGCCCTTTTTTAAAAAAAAGAAGACACAGGGGAATATACTAACAACACACTTAATATTTTATTATTGCATAAAAGTATAAAAAATATTGAAGAAAGGGGGAATCAGAAACTGAACCAAATACAGGGGAATTAGGGGTTTGGACATGATGGATGGTAGGGCAGGAAGGGAGTGAAGTCTCATTGTAATGTTTTTCTTGCTGGGGAGGTTTTGGGGATAGTTGGCTGGGACATGCAGAGGGGGAACACGTACATGTGGGACAGTGATATTATATGTTCTGTTTTATATGGTCCTCCACAAAGATTCTTAAAAGATTTAAATTTTTCATTAACAGATCCATTTTTAGCTCAATTCGCTGCAGAGGATTTTCTAACATCTCTGTTGTTATATTATTTTGATTGTCTGTAGGGTCTGTTTAAAAAAAATGTGTTAAGTACACATGAAGTAATGGCTATTAATTGGCTCATTGAGAAGTGTAGTGTCTACCATTAGTATGACTGTCTTCACTCATTTCATCCCAAGGAAAATTTTCTTCCAGCCATTCCAAAGTAATAGACATTTCTGTGTAAAAAAATATAATATTAGTTTTAGTGTACCTAATACAGAAAGTTTATAAATATATACAATAAATGTAGTGTACTCACCAGTTTCTTACTAGGTTTTGCTGTTACTGCTGCGTAGGTGTCCTGTTGATTTGTGCTGTGGAATTTCTGTGAGGTAATTCTGTTGGAGGCATATTTATTGTGTTTTGGTACATTCCACTATGTTGCGTATGCTATGTAATTGGATTGTTTCTGTCTTGTATACACAGTTTAATATGTGCTGCTTTTTAAACATGTTTAGGGTTTTTTTTGGATGATATAACAATGTAAGATACCCCCTGAGTTTTTGGATAGTGTTGATGTTGTCCGAGTCCATCGGCGAACAGGTGCATCAGACCCACTAGCACTGATAGGGGGTTCAGTATATTGTATATTATATGTATATAAATTAAGGGCATCCTAGTAAACATTTATCAAATTTACATTATCTATATATGTATTTTCAGTGAAAATACTTTATTACAGGAAGGTTATGGTTAAGTTGTGCTAATAAAAACCTATGAAATTCAGTGAAAAACACTTTGTTAAAGGGACGTTATGGTTAAATTGTGCTATTAAAAACCTATGAAATTCACTGAAAACAACTTTGTTAAAGGGACATTATGGTTCCAAGTAAAACCGAAAACCCCCTGAAATTCGCCAGTTATGGTAAGCTAAGCAACCATAACTTGTGCCACCACCGTGCACTGCTAAGACTAAACCAGGACATCAAAGATGACATCACAAATGTCATTGATGACATCACTGATGACATCACTTGTCTGGCTCCCTCTTTTGTTTCCTTTACTGACATATCTAGGCCAGTAACAGTCAGGACCTAAAAATTCATTCAAGTACTATATTTGTAGACTTATACTTCAAATATGTTCGTACAGTAATTCACTTGGGGTTCACTTACAGCATATGAAACATATACATAAGGGAAAACACAGACTTGGAAGACAGCAATGCTTTCTATGTATGAAGATGATCAGTAAGTTTATCAGCACTTCCTTATAGTTCTGTTTTTTTTTATTACTGTACTTTCCCTGGATATGCTCATTTTTGCATACAATATACTCACACTACCTTCCCTAGGGTCCAGTCACATTATGTAATAGTTATGCATAGGTAAGTAGTATCTTTCAAACAGAGCAATCATTTCTGTGCATGAAGATAATCAGTTAGATTATGAAGATTGTCTGGTAATACTGCTGTTTTATTGTTTATTTGATGTTCCCTGTATATTCTCATATTTGTATGTGTTGTTTTCTGTGTTTTCTTTGCAATAATGCAATTATGTAATTTGGGGGTTTTATTAGCTACTTATTAAATACTTCACAGTAGACAAAACTGTAATAAGAAAGCATTTATCATTTTACTGTTCACCATGTCAAGATTATTAATATTGCACGTCCATCATGTATGCTGCACACAATGCCTTTGTTTCTACATGAGTAGCTTAGTATACTGGAAAGAACTTCATAATGGAATGCAATTTGTATCAATGCATTTTTTAATGTACTACATACCTCATGATATTTATTCCAATGATCCTTGACGTAAGTCTTAGCAGTGCACGGTAGTGGCGCGAGTTATGGTTGCTTAGCTTACCATGACTGGCGAATTTCAGGGGTATTTCGGTTTTACTTGGAACCATAACGTCCCTTTAACAAAGATTTTTTCAGTGAATTTCATAGGTTTTTAGTTGCGCAACTTATCCATAACGTCCCTTTAACTACGTTTTTTTCTGAATAATATATATATATACAGCATAAATACTCTTCTTTCACATTTCTCCTTCCCAAAGCTAGATTTATTTTCAAACTTATTCTAGATGGAAAGCCTGTGGTCATATTGGGAAAACTCACCCTATCCAATTTTTCTAAGCCTGATTTCACAGTTTCTGAGTCAACCTGCTTGACCTTGGAATGCATACGGATGCAGACTCCCTTTGATCTTATGTTTCTATGCTCTAAACTCAACTCCTCTAATCTCTCTGTCAACCCCTCTCTCTCCAACCACTCACCAATTCAATCCACCATGTCTTTTCCCTCTTCACTCACAACCCAGTGAATTCATCTAACAAGAAAGGAAAACTCAATCTTGTCTCCATGTCCCTATAACCACACCAACAAGAATGCCCCCATTAAGCTCTCCTTGCCCACCCCATCGGTCTCGACTTTGCCCAGTTCAATATCCCTCTTACTAAGTCTGTTAAAAAACACCATCCTTCATGCGCCGCAACCCTCTCTCCCATGCCTTAATCCAGAATTATCTACAGCCGTCTAAAAGCTGAAGGCAGGCATTGCCCTTGATGATGGTGCATGGATCACACTTCTACTCTTGATAATGCTTAAACAATCTCTTTTCTTGCCCTAAATACTTCTCTTGCCTCTGGTAAATCATTTAAATACACTAACCTTATATCCCATCTCCTTCCTCACCCCTGCAAACTTTCTAAGACTCTCCAGGCTACTCTCTCCACTCTGATGAGCACCCCTATCCTCCTCTCTCAGTGGGCACACGTGCCTCTAAATACTCCTCCAAGGTCACATAAATGCATGACACGCTGCCCATCCTCCTATTCCTTAGTCCCCTGTACTTCCCTTCTCTTTCTTCCACCTCTACTTTCTCCACACTACCCCTCTCCCCACTATTGCCAGCCACTCAGCACCTAATCATGCTCCACTCAGCAAATCCATCTGTGCACCAGTTTACCCAGTCACCCAAAAAATAGTTTAACACATTTATCCTACCACCTCTCCTCCCTCTTCAGTCACTCCCTCTTCAGAAGGATCTTCCCCACCTGCTACAAAGCAGCCTCTGTCATGTTCGTAATAAAGAAACCTGCTGCTTATCCTAACAATCCCTCTTTCTGCAAATGTGTGTCCCTCTTGACACATCATCCCAGAATCCGCAAAAGGCTTGTCCTTAACTGCATTATAAACTGCTTTAAGGAATATTCAATCTGCAAACCACTACAATTTGGCTTTCATAGTAAAGGCTCCATTGAAACTGCTCTCTCTCTCTCTCTCTCTCTCTCTCTCTCTCTCTCTCTCTCTCTTTCTCTCTCTCTCGAGTTTCTCTTACTTTCTAGTCAATACTCATCAATTTTACACTCCTCCATACTTATTTGGGTTTGACAGGGTGGAACATCCCTTCTTCCATCTGACCCTCTGCTTCCTGTGCTTTGAGAATACTGCACTCTGGTCTGGATAGGGGCTTTCAACTTTGAATGGTCCTTCTACACTAATGGAACTGCAACCCCTGGCGCTAGTAGTCCCCCAGAGTACTATTACAGGACTACTCCTACCATCTGTACCTCTTCACTCAGCAAACCTATTTCACCCTCTGCGTTTCACTATAACCTAAACTCAGATAACATCCAGAATCTTTTATTCTTTCTCACCTTCACTACGGTCCACTGTGAATACATCACTAGACCTCTCACCACCATGTATCTGTAAATGTATTTACACCACCTGATGCAAACTCACCCAAAACAGAATTCACCTTTCTCCCTGCCTTCAGCGCCAAACTTCATCGCCCTTCTCCTATCTCATTCCCTACTTATGTGATTAAGTGCTTGCCTCTACACTCTCAAACTTGGCATCCCCTTTGAAAGTGACCAATAACACTCTAAAAGATCGTCCTATGAACTGGGACTTCGACCCAGGAATAACCTCTCTAACATAAAGAAATTCTGCACCCCAGTTTTCCTTTTATGAAATACCTGTGTTTAACCCTTGTCCTCAGCAAACTCAACGACTATTTGTGCACACAATTTGGCCTTCACCTCAACCCCATCTTTCCCCTCAGCTAGGGTCCCAATTTTACTACACAGACCCTCTACAGCCCAGTCAGATTCTCCCCTACATTTGCCCGCCAACACCACCCTGGACAAATGTCCATGCATAAATGCTTTTTCATTAAAGTCCAGCTTCTTGTTTCTAAAACTATCTTTTGTCTTGTCCCTACGACCACTATCTAGCTGACTACATTCCTCCACATACCACACACAAAAATTCCCATCTCTCCTCAATCCCTCCATCCACTATCCTCTCTGTTCATCCTCCTGCTTTCACTCTCTTTCTAGACTGACCCCCAGGCATTGTCACTGGCATCAGAGATATCCTCATCAGAGAACGTTGATTCTGATTCTCCACCCTTCCCTAGCTCCTCGCCTTCTTCTTTCCTTTCCGTACCCTTCTCTCCTTTTCTTCTTGGTCGCTCCCTTTTTTGGTGTAGATAAGGACGGCCACGGAAGGAAGCCACCATGCCACGCGAAAAGGTTACCCGGGTCCCCTCCCCGGGAGCGCCAAAAAGATGAAAAAGCCCAAAGGCACAAAAAAACGCTGAGCGACCCCTGAGATACTCAGGATATGAGTAATGGGTAGTCTTGAGACGGGGCCGGGCAGAAGAGATGGTCAGCGGTGGTATTCTGGAGGAGCTCCGGAGGAAGGCAGTCCATGCGGTAAAGGGTTATCACTGGGTGAAACCCAGTTCAAGGAAAGGGCACCAGGAGAAGTCGGCAGTCCAATAGCAGGCCAGGATCCGGTACACAGGGAAACAACAGATGAAGGTGTCCAAGCGGTATAGTAGACAATCCGAAAATAACAGGCCGGGGTCCAGTACACAGGGAATCCAGCAGGAAGACCGCAGGAGGCAGAGGAGGAGACAGGGACAAGAAGACAGAACAGAGAAAAGGTAAGGAGCACATAGTGAAGGAAAGAAGGGATGGGGGGTGGGCTAGAAGACTGGAAGGAGAGCAAGGGGGATAAGAGGTACGGAAATACAGGGGGGAAGAAACTCAGAGCAATGAGGAGCATGCAAGCAAGAGAGGAGGAACGGGACCCGATAGGGATCAGGGACCGACAGGGAAAATATACGAGCTTGAAGGCTGCGAAAAGCACAGCACTCTCGGATAACGAAACCGGAAGCGTTGCAATGCGTCCGCGATCCGGAAGCGGCAGGCTTTGAGCTTCCGAGTCGCGTCAGCGCGCAAACGCTAGAATGGTGCTGAAGGAGTACGTGACGGGTGAGTGGAGTGTGCAACGGGCTAGTATCTGCGCCGCCAGCGGCTCCACAGGCTCCACCCGCCTCGCGGCATGACAGTATGCCCCCTCCTAATGGCCCCTCTCCCTGGTTTACCTGGATGAAAGAAATGAAATTTGCGCAGCAGGGAAGGGACTGTAATATGGGAGATGGTTTCCCAGGAGTTCTCAGAGGATGGGAAGCCTTTCCACTGTACCAAATATTCTAATTTGCCTCTGCGGTACCTGGAGTCGCAAATCTGAGCTACCTCATATTCCTCCTGAGTGGAGGCCAAAGTCATAGTGACTCTCTCAGCTTGACGAGTCCAGGTGTCGACATGAAAGTCTTTTAGCTGTGATGTATGGAAGACCGGATGGACCCGGTTAAGGCTGGTTGGAAGTTTGAGACCAAAGGCCACAGGGTTGATCTTTTGTATTATCTTGAAGGGCCCTAAGAATTTAGGAGAAAGCTTGGATGGATGGGCCCATCGAGGGAGGTATCTTGTGGAAAGCATGACTCGAGATCCCACTTCCCAGCCAGGAACAGGTTGGCAGTGTTTATTGGCTTGAGACCTGTAACGCTCTTGAGCTGCCCTAAGGCTTTCCCCTGCCTTCTTATGTATTTCTCTAAGGAGAGTGAGGGAGGAATCTACAGATGGCACGTTGGTAGAGAGACAGGAGATAGGAAGAATAGACAGAGGATGGTAGCCATAGGTACAGAAAAATGAACTGAACCCTAGAGCAGAATGTAGAGAATTATTGTAGGAGAATTCAGCCAAAGCCAATAAAGAGCACCAATTGTCCTGCTGGGAGTTGGCAAAGTGCCTCAGGTATTGTTCAAGAGTTCCATTTAGCCGCTCAGTTTGTCTATTGGACTGTGGGTGAAAACCCAAAGTGAGTGCTCTTTCAATACCCAGCCGCTCACAGAGGGCTTTCCAAAAGCGGGATGTGTATTGACTGCCCCTGTCAGAGATGATTTTAGAGGGCATTGCGTGCAATCTGAAGATATCTTGGAGGAACACTTCAGCCATTCTGGCGGCTGTAGGGACTCCAGGCAAAGGGGAAAAGTGAGCCATCTTGGAATATGAATCTACTACCTCCATAATACACGTGCATCCCTGAGAAATGGGCAGATCCACTATGGAATTGGTTGAAACAGAGCTCCAATGGCCTTCAGGTACTGCACATGGTTCAAGTAATCCGATCGGTCGTTGGCGGGAAGACTTGCTTCGAAGACAGACAATACAAGACTGGACATAACGATCCACGTCCTCCTTCATTCTTGGCCAGTAAAAGTGTCGTTGAAGATACTCAAGGGTGCCTGTTCTGCCTCGATGGTCTGCAAGTTTAGAGTCATGACACGAGCTCAAGGCCATCTTGCGAAAGGCGGGCGTGGGTAAGTAGAGTCTGCCCTTTACCAAGTAGAGACCATCTCTTATTTCATACGCCAGATCTTTAGGATGTCTCTCAACCTCAAAACGCCCTCCCGAATCTTCCTTTACCTGTCTGAGAAACGTGGAAACCACTCCGATACACTTGGCTTGAGGGAACATACGTTCAGGAGGAGAGTCTGAATCTGGTGAATAATCACAACGACGTGAAAGAGAATCTGCCAGCACATTCAATCTCCCAGGGATGTAAGTGATGTGGAAATCAAATTGGGTGAAGAAATGTCCCCATCAGGCCTGTCAGGTGTTATAACACTCGAATTGCTGCAGGACCTGCAGGTTCTTATGGTCGGTCCGGATGGTAAATGGATGCCTGCCCCCCTGAAGGAGATGACGCCATTCCACACAAGCAGATTTCATGGCTAATAATTCACGTTCGATTACAGAGTAGTTTCTTTGACTGGCGTTAAGAGTCTTCGAGAAGTATGCAACTGGATGCTCTACTCCCTGAATTTCTTGGAGTAGGACAGCTCCTATGGCTTCTGATGAGGTGTCGGTTTCAAGGATGAAGGGCAGGTCTTGATCAGGCTGTAGTAAGATGGGGGCTGTACAAAATGCATTCTTAAGGTCTCTAAAGCTGTCTTCGGCCTCAGCAGACCATCTGAATGGGTTCGAGGACTTCTTGAGAAGTGAAGTGATAGGTAAGATCTTCTGAGAAAAATTAGAAATGAACCTCCGATAAAAGTTAGCCAAACCCAAGAACCTTTGGATTTCTTTTACCGAAGAGGGTGAAGGCCATTCTAGTATAGAAGACACTTTGTTGGGATCCATTGGTTAGACAGGATAAACCCCAGATATGGGATAGACGAAGCCGAAAACACGCATTTAGCGAGTTTGACCGATAAATGGTTATCTCTAAGTCTTCGGAAAACCTCCTTGACATGGCATTCGTGTTCTTCAGGACTGTTGGGGTATACTAGGATATTGTCGAGATATACTAGAGTGGTTTGACATAACAAATCGGAAAATAGTCTGTCCATAAAACGTTGAAAAACTGAAGGTGCATTCACCAACCCGAACGGCATCACTTGATACTCAAAGAGTCCGAACGGAGTCCGGAAGGCAGTCTTCTTTTTGTCTCCTTTCTGAATGCGGAGAAGGTGGTAGGCGTTTCTCAAATCAAGTTTGGTAAAAATCTTGGCTCCGTGGACAGCTTGTAAGATTTCTGTTATCAAAAGCATAGGATATCGATCCTTCACAGTGACCTTATTTAGGCCTCTATAGTCAATGCATGTCCTTAATTCCTTGGATTCCTTCTTGGAAATAAAAAACATGGAGGCCCCTGCGGGAGACTTTGAAGGCCTTATGAGCCCATTGGCCATGTTGTTGTCCAGATATTCTCTGAGATATTGTTTCTCCTCTAATGACAATGGAAACATTCTGCACAATGGTACCAGAGCTCCCGGAGTTAATTCAATGCTACAATCCTCAGGACGGTGTGGAGGTAGCTCGATGGGTTTCTTCTCTGTAACTACCTCCGTAAACTCCTTTAGGTAATGGGGCAAGCAATGGACGGTCTTGGTCTCACAGCTGTTAGTAGTCTTGACAGTTTAAAATTTTGGCTCGGGTAAACACTCAGATTTGCAGTAGGTGGACTGAAAATTCAGTATGTTTCTTGACCAGTTAATATTGGGGTGATCAAGCCAGAGCTCAATGGTTCACCGTCCACCCCTTCTACCTTCTGGTCTTCTTGTTTGGCAATTCTTTTGACACCCTTTTGTTTAGCCCAGTGGGTATCTATGAAATTGCCGGCTGCCCCACAATCCAATAGATCTAAGGTAGTCACTTCAGTTGACTCTAATTTAAGAGTAACCATGAGAACCATCAAACGGGAGTCCTCTGAGACTTCCGACGAGGACACAGATAGAGGTGCATAAGGACGTGGACCAGCCCCTCGGTAGTGAGTCCCAACACTTACCGAGGGCGAGCGTTTCCTGACCTCCTGGTTGGAACATCCGGGCAGTCCCGTAACATATGTGTGGATGCCCCGCAATACATGCACAGGCTGCCATCCCTGCGCCGTTTGCGTTCCTCTGGTGTGAGCGGGGCTCGAGTTGTTCCAATTTGTATTGGCTCTTCCTTGGTGGTTCGTGGGAAGGGTACGGACGTAGCCGGGTGAGTTTCTGAAAGAGGGGGTACATTTATCTTGGTTCTTTTCTTTTCTAGGTGTCGTTCCATCATGTGGAAGTCAATTCGGAGGGTAGCCGTCAGGAGTTCAGCAAAGGATACGGGTCTTTCAATCCTGGCTAGCTCATCCTTTAAGTCTTCTCTCAGACCTCGCCGGAAAATGGCATACTGAGCCTGCTCCTGCCAACCGGCTTTGGCTGCCACCTGTTTAAAGGCAGTAATGTAAGTCAGCAGATCTGAATTTCCTTGACGGATATCAAGAAGATCTTCTGATGCCAAGAAAGTGCTTTCTGTATGCAGAAAAGTCTGCTGCATTAAAGCTCTGAACGCGTCATAGTCCTGCAGGACTGGGTCTGGCTGGTTCACAAGTGGGGTGGCCCATGCAAGGGCATTACCTGTCATATGAGTGATCATAAACCCCACCTTGGCGTGGTCCAAGGCAAAGGTTTGGGGGAGAAATGAAAAGTGTAAATTGCAGGCATCCAAGAACTCTTTGACCCTTTTTGGAGAGCCATCAAACTTGCCCGACACAAGGGGAAGCGGTGGTAAGTCAGTCGAGGGTCGTTCTCTCTCAGTCATCCGTTGCTGTAGGGTGGCATTAGCGGCCTTTAAATTCTGCATCTCCACGTTTAGACTCTGGACTGCTGCTACAAGTTCTTGTACTTGCTGCGGCGTAGCCATTGTGATCTCACTCTTTCAGCGTTGCAAACTGTCACCGGGATCAGAGATATCCTCAGCAGAGAACGTTGATTCCGATTCTCCACCCTCCCCTAGCTCCTCACCTTTTTCTTTCCTTTCCGTACCCTTCTCTCCTTTTCTTCTTGGTCGCTCCTTTTTTTTGTGTAGATAAGGACGGTCATGGAAGGAAGCCACTGTGCCACCTGAAAAGGGTACCCGCGGCCCCTCTCCGGGAGCGCCAAAAAGGGGAAAAAGCCCAAAGGCACAAAAAACCCCTGAGCGACCCCTGAGATACTCAGGATATGAGTAATGGGTAGTCTTGAGACAGGGCCGGGCAGAAGAGATGGTCAGCGGTGGTATTCTGGAGGAGCACCGGAGGAAGGCAGTCCATGCGGTAAAGGGTTATCACTGGGTGAAACCCAGTTCAAGGAAAGGGCACCAGGAGAAGTCGGCAGTCCAATAGCAGGCCAGGATCCGATACACAGGGAAGCAACAGAAGAAGGAGTCCAAGCGGTAGAGTAGACAATCTGAAAATAACAGGCCGGGGTCCAGTAAACAGGGAATCCAGCAGGAAGACCGCAGGAGGCAGAGGAGGAGACGGGGACAAGAAGATAGAAGAGAGAAAAGGTAAGGAGCACAGAGTGAAGGAAAGCTGGGCCAGGGGGTGGGCTAGAAGACTGGCAGGAGAGCAAGGGGGATAAGAGGTACGGAAAAACAGGGGGGAAGAAACTCAGAGCAATGAGGAGCAAGCAAGCAAGAGAGGAGGAACGGGACCCGATAGGGATCGGGGACCGATAGGGAAAATATACGAGCGTGAAGGCTGTGAAAAGCACAGAGCGGACAGCACTCTTGGATAACGAAACCGGAAGCTTTGCAACCCGTCCGCGATCTGGAAGCGGCAGGCTTTGAGATTCCGAGTCGCGTCAGCGCGCAAACACTAGAACGGTGCTGAAGGAGAACGTGACGGGTGAGCGGAGCGTGCGACGGGATAGTATCTGTGCCACCAGCGGCTCCACAGGCTCCACCCACCTCGCGGCATGACAGGCATGCCCTCCCACCAAGGTCAAAGCCAGATTATCATTACCTCTGTTTAGGACGAGACATTACATCTGCGTATTGGCCGGGAAGGCACATCCTTATCCCTGTACTATCCCCTCACATTGGACTGTAGCTAAGCCTACTGAGAATAGGCCACATGCTTGCACAGTATACACATATATAACCTGTAATCCTGTAAGGTCTGTAGGCCTTTTTCTATCTACTTATGTCTGTTTTATGGCAATGTCCCCAGTGCACGTCCCGCCATGTTACCCCTTTATCGATTGGTTCTCTCTAAATCTATCGTTCGTTGCTATTGTGAAGGCCCCTCAACATAGACTGTCTCTGTGATCTGTATTGCTTCCCATGTATTTATTTTCTGAACAAAATGACATCCTTGTCATTCAACAAATAAAATACACAAAAATGGACTGGATGTCACCTCTCTCCCGCCTTGCACTCAATGCAGGTTCAGACTGTCACTAAACAGGCATCAGAAATGCATTTGGCTGCTTCTTGATTTTTATCATAGTATCAGGCAGAGCTACCAACATATATTTTTCTTAAAAAGAGAGTAAGGTATCCGTTTAGAAATAATTTCATTCATTAGAGAAGAAAAATAAATGCTGGAAGAGGAAGATTTTTTGCAGAGCATAGAAATATGTAAGAACATGTTGTCAAGTGTTGAGTTGCAACTTCCCAGAAAAAAACAAAGCTGTTCAGACTAGATAATGGTACTGTTGCCCACAATGATCTGTACTGCAGTGCACATGTTCTTATATTTAGTCTCTGAATCAGCTCTGCCATATACCAAACGGCCTTCCTCCTACATGGAAACCCACTCACAATACACTAAAGTGGGCAACTAGATGTTGGTGTCCACACTGATCTGGCTATATTTAGAGAAGGAATGATGCAGCCTCCTGATGGATTCTCTTTCAAAGTGCACCTGTTTGTGTTAGAGTAGATGTCACTGCTTGTTGGGGTCAGCTTGGTAAACCTCCACATTGTCACATTTGAACTGCCACTCAAGGTGATCAGCTTATGTTGGAATCTGGCACTTTTTATCTTCTTTTGGAGTTATGGACTTGTCTCCAGAGCAGCGGCATTGTCTGACAACTTAATGAGCATCGTGTCATGGTAGCAATCCATTTTAACTTGGAGACCATTTGATGGTTCCATGGATTATCCTCAATAATATCTTGTATAACAACCAACCGTAATAATGTCATACTACATGAACCATTTGCTGTGTTCAAAAGAGCTGCAACAATTCATTTCCCTTTTCTCCAGATCATTTCCATACATAATAATTTACAGTCTATATGACTTCATACATATTTGTTTTTCACACTGAATCTCTAAGGTGTGGATGTGGTCATCAATCCAATGAATAATATCGTGGGGCTGTAAGACAGCAGCCCTCCTTTTTTTCCGATGGAACAATCCTGATCTCAAAAGCTCCAAAAGAATTGTAAAAGCGAATTGCAATCTTCTCTAATCAGGGGTATTGATTGGCCAAAATGCCAGAGGTAGCGGAAGTGGCATCACTCACCTGGTGATATCACAGGAAGTGATGCTGCATGACCATTAACCCAGATGGCAGACATCAACGGAAGTGACATCACCGGAAGTGGCTTGCAGGTGTAAAAAAAAAGTAAATACAATTACAATTTTTTAAACACCAAAGAGTTACTAAAGTAGACACACGTATTGTAGATGCCATCCACATTTAAACAAGGGTTCTGCCTTCATATACCAAGGATAGGGTCATGATACAACACGATTAGACCCAATAGAATCAAGCTTAGGCTGAGGCACTGCCATAGATATGGCATGTCGGCATTGTATGGCCAGTTACTTCTATGAAATCCCAATTATAGCTGCATGTCAGGTATTGTCATTATATGATAAGTAGAGCCCCTTCATTGCCAGTTGCTGTGATAATACAGTACCCAAATGTCCAATAGATGCAAGTCACCAGCAGTTCAAAAAAACATTAGTGCTTTAATGAATGATATGTTATTTATATAGCGCTTTTGCCAAAGCGCACTAAATAGCACATATTTACATACAATTATCATCCCAACCAAAAGTTAGTGCTCGTTTATCAACCTCGGAAGAATGAAAGGCTGAGTTGGCCTTGCTGAGATGCGACCCTGTGTCCTGCAGATGGCACATAGATCACATCAACCAGCTGAGCTCTCTTACCACTTTGCTATTAAAAATGCAATGCTACAATTAGAAAACATGTCACGAGTGGCTGCACAGTACAGGCCAGACATGTAATAACACTCGTCTTGTTTGCTGTAGCCTTGATGTTGCACAGTAAAACATGCCATGCCACAGTAAGACATTCCTAGACTGGCTGCACTAAAATGCCAATTTAACTAAGTAAAAACACGTATTATGCTTAATTTATGATAAATGCCCAGAAAAATATGCAATGCCACAGTAAGGGAAAGCCAGACTGGCTGTGCCCAAATAGCAGTGTGACCAGGTAATTACACTTATAATGCTTACCTCATTATAGAGTCACAGAAAAATATTGCAAAACCAAGTAAGAAATGCCTAGACCGGCTGCACCCAAATGACAGACTAAACAGTTAATGACACTTAGCAGCTTTATTATAGATGCCCAGTAAAAATGTCATGCCACAGTAAGAAATGACTAGACTAGCTGTACCAAAATGCGAGTCTTGCCACTAATAACACATATCATGCCTTATTTATCATGGATGCCCATTAATTTTTCGAACAGCCCACTCCTGCCACACCATTCCTTCATCTCCTCTCCTTCCCACTTTTCTTCTCCAATCCCCAAAATCAGCTCTTCAGCCCTGTATTACCTCCACGTCCCTCTTCCATGTCCCAGTACTTAGGTATGAGGCAAAGTGCTTCATAGGCAAGTACTGGGAAGAGGAAGAGTAGCACTATGAGTAATGAAGATTACAAGTAAGTAATCCAGACATTGAACACAAGCACACAAATTCACACACCATTCACTTGCTTATTTACACGCGCACCCATTCACCATTCACTCACACTCGCACACCCAACCACCCATGCATCATGCACTCACTCATTCACACATTACATTGTATTCATATACATACGCACACACACATACTTACACAAAATAAATCTTCTTACCTGTTCCCCTAATCTATTGATAAAAGAACTACTGTGCAGGCCAGGCAAGCCTCCAACTTAACCAGGCTTTGCAGAGACAGTGCCAGGGTTCGCAGAGGAGTTGCCAGGGGTCACAGTTGCGACCCCTGGTGACCCCCAAATGACACCCTTGTCTCTAATGTTGCTTAGGACAGAGGTTAGAAATTGAACATCAATAAAACAAAGGCTATTACATGTCAGCCGCGAGGAATAAAGTGGGTCCCACAGCCGATATTTAAAGTAGATGGAGAAGCCATTGAAATAGTGCAATAGTGCTCCTTTCCAGATACATATGATTACGTAAGCCCAACAATAAATAGCTCACTTAGCTGAAACTCTCCAATTGGCAAGAGTGGTAACATTTGATCATGTTGAGGCAAAGAAGTCTTGAAATTCTTGAAACAGCATGGTGAAAGTATCGTCTCCAGTGCTGTAGATGTCTACCCGGCCCAAGCAGTGTCTGCTTAAGTCTATGGAACAGACTGATGGTGACACTGTAAGTTAAATGCACTGGAAAACAAAGAACATTGGATTTTAAAGAGGCTTTTGGATCTCCCATATAGCTCTGCCTCTTCTGAGACAAGGATGGAACTGGGGAATGTAGGTATCAATGACATTATTAGACTAAAACCCCTTGTTTACTGGTCTAAAATCTGGAATAGTGCAAACGTTCTTCAATATTGTTAAGTTCTAAAGAATCTTCTGACAAACTCTAGGGTACGAGATTTGCCTTGGTAAGGTATATTAAAACTATGTTAACAATAACTTGATTGCCTGAATTCTGGGACAATTGTTGTTGTTATTCTGTATGCGCTAAGAGCATTGTAAAAACGACCTACAAGAAATGGCCATTTCACATGGCCATGGAACAAGGTGCGGTTGCTCACAGCATGAAAGACTATTTAGTGAAAACGTGCTTGATTTGTTGGAGGTTAACGGAAGAAATGTACTCCTGAGATTAAGACTTGGAATTCTCGCCCTCCAAATGTATACTTCAAACTAGGGAAGTGGCCATTCAGCAAAATGCCATTTCTGGGTCGATGTAGTTGAGACTGATCCTCATTCTTCTGTTATTTTGTCCCTTGCATAGAACATTAAGAGTGAAATGGCTATGACCAATGTTTACGGCAAAAGCAATAAGGAAGTCCTATTGCTCTGCAAGGTGGCAGAAAACCATGTTCAAGTAAAAGGAATGGCCTCTTTTTTAGTGATAGCTTGGGAGAAAATACATGGATTACTCCAGCAGAATGAACATTTAGAGTTTTGCAAACAGGCAGCCAGCTGGAACCTAATAGAAGCACTATTCTATCTCATAGGTGCAAAGTAGGATCAGCCCATTCAATCGAAGGAATTACAATTGCTAATTAGATCACAGGGAACTAATAGGAATTCATTTGATCTTTAGCCAAGTGAACCTTACATTCTACAAAATATTTTAGGGAACCAATGACCTTTTATTGATAATTGATATTTTAAGTTCTGGATTTTGCATGAAAGTATCGATTGTTATTTATTCTTATATTGTATTATGCCATGTTAGCATTGTTATTGAGAATATCGTGCTTCAAGTTTTAAATTGTGATATTAAGTGTACAATGTTTGTGTATGGATGGATTAAGGCAATGTGGGATAAACTCAAAATAAATGAATAAATACAGACATTCCTGTCAGGTTTTCAAAATAACCAACGTATATGCACATATTGTGCATTTACTTTAGTAATAGATACATTTTTCACATATATATTTATTGCGCATATACTGAAAATATGAATGGACTTCAATGTCCTGTGGGCAAACATGTTATCATCATCAAAGGGGCTTTCTGGCAAAATAGCCATATGTGATTTAATTCCATACCTATATCAAATATGGCCTAAACCCCGCCCACCTGGTGCCTTCCCATTTGCTGCTCTTTTTCACCACTTAGCGAGCCACGACCACCTGGTGCCTTCCTGTTTGGCGCTCTTTTTCACCACTTAGCAAGCACCACCCACCTTCTTAGCCCTGCCTCTTCCTTCCTGCTCCTAACTATTAGATCAAGGGCGTGTCTCGCCCGGGCGTCCTAAGCGAAGGTCAGATGAAGAAAAGGGGAATTCCTGTTTGGACCTGTTCGGACCAGGAGGACCCAGGGCCCGACCCCCTGCTCAGACAGCAGGTAGGCATGCACCACCATGTGTTACTCCCTCTGGTCCCCCGTGATGTTCCCTTGTGCCCCCCATTCTCGCACACAGGTGTTGCCTGATTTGCTTGATTCTTCTACCCTGCTCCCCCCTCACCCCACTCAAGCCTATTTCTGCAGGAGTCTGTCCAGATAAATTCTGGTTTCACCATCACCGTCTTGTGGACAATGCTGGAGTTGACTTTTATTGACTTCATTCCTTCATGGTGCGTCACCCTTTCTCAACTCTCATGCTGCACTTCTTTTGCATCTTGCACTCATGGTGGCCCTGAATCATGCTGTTCCCATCTTCATCTTGTATCCTGGCTTGCAACATTATGTGTTAATACTGACTTCTGCAATTGTATTCACTCTCCCCTCTTGATTCTCCACTCTTTTGACTGCTAACTCTCTGTTCTCTCCTCCTTTCCCTTCTCCCTTTTCCTATCTCCTCCCTTACTTTCTTCTATGCACTTACTCTATCAGAATTGTCCCGGGACCTAGTATGATAGCAACCTCGTCTGTCTCCTCCTCCCTCCCCTTACTGTTTTTTTCCTCCCCAACCCCCCTCCAGCGCTATCTGAAATGTCGTCAGGCCTAATATGATAGTCACTTGTTTTGTTCCTCCCATACCTTTCTGCACCCCTCTCCCTCACCTCTTGTTTTTTTTACGGCTCTACCAGAAATGTTGTCAGGCCTAGTACGGTAGTCACCTGTCTGTTTCCATTTCCTTCCCACTCTCCCCCTCCCTTCCTTATCTATGTTTTAGCTCCTGCACTATTCCTTCCCACTCTCCCCCTCCCTTCCTTATCTATGTTTTAGCTCTTGCACTATCTGAAATGTTGCAGGCCGAGTACGATAGTTAATTTCACATCCTTACTGTTCATGGCCTGTAAGAATGTCATTGTTTTTTCCCTTGTTCCCTCCCTTGCCTTGAAGCGCTTTGAAACACATTGTGTATAGGCGCTATATAAATAAACTATCATATCATATCATAACAGCACCAATGAAAATGAAGCCAAATAAATAGATGATTCGCTCTTAGTCTTATCAGGTGCCATTGAATAATTAATAGCTTACCATTACCATCTCTCACCACCCAAGATACCTTTCCCATTCTCTTCTTTCTTCCTCTCATCCTATTCTATCTTCCCATCTTTATAGCTCGCTTTAGCACTTGTTTTCCTTCCTCCTCCGTCACCCCAGCCCTTGGCCTCACCCGTTCTTTTTCCTTGTCATCTTCTCCCCTTTCATGTACCCCTCCTCATGCTACCCCAAACCGTATCCCCCCTATTCTATTATTTTTCTGCTGTCATTCCTTCCTCTTTTTTAATCATGCTCAGGGACGTCATTTAGCGGTTGCATTTGTGACCACTGATGTCTCCCTTGCTACCCCTGTGGTCCCCCTTGCTAGCCCTTTATTGAGGCTCCTGGGCTGTGGCGAGCAGCAAGTGGCTCTTTGTTTCTGGTTTTCTGATAGCTATAGCCGGTAAAATAGCTCAGGGGGTTGAGCACTCGCTGCTGCAATGTGTGTGTGACCCACAGATTCGACTCCGGGCAAGGTCAACTCAGTCATTCATCCTTCTGAGGTTGATAAATGAGTACCAACACAAATTAATGAAACATATGGTGATCCATTCTTCTATGAAATGTATTTCACTTTACAGTGATATTGTAACCATATGTTTTGTAGTGTACTTAGAAACAATGCTATGCAATGCCACTTCCTGTTTTTTCAAGGGGTGAAAGGTCGTGTTCCATCGCTTTCCGTGTTGTCACTTCAGGCTGGGGTCAAATGACATCACTTCCTGTGATGTCATTAGCGGTTATGGGTCGTGTGATGTCACTTCTGCGACCCTGGCATTTTGGTGAAATGACGTCCTTGATTATGCTGGCCTCGAATGCAAAAGAAACACATATGTAGATTGCTGATGGCTATACATTGAAAACATATCCATGAAGATCACACGCATGTAGGGGTACTCATGTAAAACAAAGTGTAGTGTAGTTATGCAGGAGGAAGGGGTTTGGAAACCATCATCAGATTGTGTGTGTGACAAGTATTGATGCCTGTGGTAAAATGCAAGCCTTTCGCTACACAGCAAACACATTCAGGTTGTGGCCCATCCAGTGTCTGTCCCTCAGCTTCCTCTGTTATGCCTCCCACTTTCATTCTGCTAGACATAGTGGAGCTCTGGGGTTGGGTCAGAGCTTAGAATTGGGTTTTATTGACGGAAAAGCTGATGTTTGCAAGCCGCACCGGGTCAGAAATGTTTTGTGGCGGTGTTCAGTGAGGTGGTTTTACTGTTATTTTCCTATGCACACACTCTGTAGGGCTTGAGATAGATGCATGTCTTGCCAGGCTGTCATCCCCTTCCTTTCTGATCAATTTAAGTGATTTACATACACTGTTGAGTTAGTTTGTATGTGGAGCTGATTATCCCCATAGAAAGTATGCAGACATGATTAACCCGGAGGGTGTTTCCATGCAGAAATCCTGACAGCATGCACTCGGTCTCGATATATTAAGAGACATGAGAGCAAACCCAGGGCTAACAACATGTGGAGCAAGCAATATACCTTTAACAGGTCTACAACAGTGCGATGGGAGGCCCTACACACCTCGGAGGAGTTATCTAACACAGTAAGATGACACTCTGAAAATCCACTTCCTGGTGTAAGCTTTTTTCCCCAGACTGTTGTGCCTCCAGTCCACTCGCACACCTCCCCCAGCTTCTGGCAGAATAACCATCTGGTTTCCCCTGCTGCAAATGCTCCCTGCCTACACTGTACTGCTCCCAGTCTACTACTTCATGTACCATACCCTTCTCTGAGACCTGAAATACCAACTCTCTACTCCAAGATGTCATGGCCTGCTCCTTTCCGGATCAGATATCCTCCTTCACTACGCCAGTAACATAAGGGGCCAGGTTACAGAAACGTTGCTCTAGTGCAAGTTCAATCTTTCACGGTATTAGCACCACGGCAAACTTGTCCCTGGTGTCAAATTGCATTGAAACAATTGTTGTTTGCATCAGGGCAAAATAGAACTTGGGCCAAAGCAAAGTTTCTGTATTCTGGCCCAGGATGTCCACCAAGACCATGTCTATAAAAACCTGAAATGCATCGTTTTCTGTTGATGATCTGCATCTTGTTGAATTGTACTGTGAAAGAGGAAGAGGCGTGAGGTGGGCAGGCCAACACAGTGCCTGGCACTCCTTGTAGCTTTGATATCATCGAAAACTGCAGGCAAGACTTCAGGAGGCATGTCCACATTTTGGTGATGAACCACTGCAAAGAATACTAAGCCACAGCCCCATCCCTCCGCAACCACCACTACTGCAGCTGCAACCATTGGCGGTATGTGCTGTATTGATAAATGGCACGGACAGCATTGAAGGCGCTGGAGGCATCGAGACTGGAGCTAATGATGAATGCAGACCACAACATACAAATAACATCTGTATCTATTCATGCAAATGGTATTTACTGTGGCAAACCTACAGAAAAAAAAAAAACGAAAACCTTTGGAGGCTGTTCACTTAAACCGTGCTATTTTCATGTGTGGCCCTTCCACAAAGTTGGCAGCAGAGTGGACATGTCTTCTGTATTTTTCCCACCAGGTAGGAATGACAACTGCATCAGTATTTTATTGCAAGTGCAAAAGCAAGTAAGCCTAAAGGACACCTTATACTAAGGGGGAAGCCGAACCGCATGGCGTGTCGTTTAAACCATCAATGACAGATTAGTGGCAGACCTGTTTTCCAGATATTGATTTAAGTGTTTAGTTGTTTGCATATGAAACTCGCACCTGTATCATCAAATACTGATGCAAAGATCAGCGTTAATAAAGTACCCCCCCCTATGTAAAACATGTGCCATCTCTTTGCCATTATACTGGCGTGAGTGACACATTAACCCAATGCATGTATTGTATATTAATTCATGTCTGTATGGGAAGTACTACAAAGCACTGAAAACGCGCATGTATGCATAGGTGTGAGTGTGAGTAAGTACTAATTTGAATGTGTAATGCCTTAGGCGGGCTGGAGACTGAGATACTGAGTAAACATAATTCGAGCATTGCCATGACTTAAAGCATTACGTTTCCATTCTTTATATAAATACACACTATTTATGAACGGGCTTGATCTGAAAGTGAATGCACTAACATCTACTGTCATGGTATGTTATAGAGGAATATCAACACCCACATTTCCATCTATGTTTACCAATGCTGCTATTGTACCAATGGTCCAAGAGTTTGACTACCTGGGCGCCTGTTTCTCCTCTAACCTTTCACCATATCCACATATTAATAAACAGGCCACAAGGTTTAAACAACCACGCTGGGGTGTTGCCCGTTTTATTTCAATGTCTAACACCAAGCCATTGATCTAATATTAAAAGTATATTGCAGCAAAGCTGCTTCGGTTTCTGGTTATGCAATGTTGGGCTATGTAAATAGTAACTCGAACCAGATCATTCATATTCTGGGGCTCACTCAATCAGTTTCAAATCATGGGGTACACATGGAACTGGGATGTACCAACAGTTATGATACATTGACTATACAGACAGCATTACACTGGCTACAATTGTGCAGGAACGAAAAAGTTGGTTTCACACATGATCTTATCAGGTTTTTACCTGCAAAGGGTATGGCTGCAAGGATATCTTGGCTAAAGTTTATACAAATTCAGCTTGATGGAATTGATGTGCACTTGTACTTTATTGCACCAGACACTTTAACTCAACCGATTGTTACTAACTTAAAAAAGAGTGGCATATCCTGTGCACAACAATAAAGAGAGATGTAGACCTCCTACAACCGTTCAACCACAGACATGCCGGTATCTCAGAATATACTGTTCAAAAATATTTATTGTGGGCATGTAACCTAAACCATTGAGTTTTATTAACTAGGTCAAGGTTTCATTGCTGTGCTATAAGAGCTATATCAGCACGGGTCAAACTTGCTTGGTGTGGCCCACTTTTTGGTTTTTTGCCCAGCCTACAGAGAGATTAGAAAAGCAATGTTGCTACCAATACAGAGAGAAGCAGCCTTCTCTCAGTATCACCTAACATTAGTATATCTCTTTTGGGATGAATCTCCAAAGTTAGGATGGGCACTAATGTATCCAAAGCGAGCCTTATATAAAAGGAAACTTCTATCAACACCTTGGTGTTAGCAACTAGGTGTATAACTCTTATAACCTGTTGGGAAGTTTGCATCCCTTGCTTCTGGAAAGTCTCCACATTATTTTGTGATTTTATTTAGGGATTTATTGATTTTATACATATGTATTTATTATTGCAAATGGTGTTGGTTGTATTCTGTATGTCTTATAATTGCTATGTTTTTATGGAAAGTGCATTTCTTTCCAAACAAAACTTCAACTGATTGGTAACTGCAACCAGTAGTTGGTAAATTGGATGGCTGAAGTTAAAACATCTTGCCACGATTTACTATCAGGGGATGCCATTAAACATTAGAACGTGTATATGCCTTTTTCTTTGTGCAGTTACAGTACATGCATGCTCTTTGGACATCAGTTGTGGAGGCTGCCATGAGAGCTCATGTTGGCTGTCATTACAATTAATATGTGTTGACTCAACCTATCCCTGCAAATGAAAAATAGAATTAATTGTCCCTATGATCCCCATCTCCCTTTGACGTTTACAGATAATAATGTGGAAGCAAAATGCCATGGAGACCCATCTGAACCCTAAAGTCCCCTCCATCAGTACTGTATGCAATACAATGCATAGCTCTTAGGAGAAAGGGGATTAGGACAAACTGAAAATAAACTCTCATTCAGATATCTGCTTCTGTACCTTGTGAGATCAAGAGGAAGACAATTACATTGAACATTAGTACTATCATGATTTTCAGTAGCCTTGTTCCAAACCCTATTGTGCTATTTCTGGAGGGTGGGAATCTAACTTCCAACAGGTTTGTATGAGTGTTTATCAAACTGAATGCCATGTTAAGGCAAAAGTGTATCTATGCCATATCCTCTACATACTTTGTATCAAGAGCATTTATAAAGCAGCAGTACCTCATATTCAGACATCATGTATTAATCTTTAGTATAATTTATCTCCTAGGCAGTCCTTTAGACCAAGACGGAATTGTATGTCATTTGGTGACTTTAAAGTACAATCTGAGATTATTAAGAGTTTTTTTTTAATAAATAGAGATGCTCATTCTTCACGAATTAAACATTTGTTAGACCATGTTTTTTCTTTAGACAATCGGTATGGTTTCTATACTCTACCTGCAATAGGGGCTCACATTCTATGCTTCCCTTTTATTCTTCCCACAGGTTTCAGCTTGGAATGGAGGTCTTAACCATCTGTAAAGGCTCCCTTATAAGTTTGCATTTTTCGTATGTGCAATGTGTCACAGGAAATTCCAAGTGTGGCTTGTTTCTTCCCCTGCACACGCCCTAATGGCATTAGAACCTACATCAACTGGGTCAATTTTGTGTTAGCTAAACATTGCCCTTGTTAAAGGTCGGCATCTTCAGCTCATGATCACTCTCTTGAGTGTTAGTCACCTACCAAAAAATATAGCCCTCTGGTGCAGTCTCCAATGTGTATTCCAAATGGGCTGACTGTGAGAGCCAATTATAATTTCCAAATATTGTTAAGAAAATGACAGATTCTAGTGTGTGTGTGTGTGTATGTGTGTGTGTGTGTGAGAGAGAGAAGGAGAGAGAGAGAGAGACTCATTTTATAAGTACATCTATTCAATTAATAAATGCAAAGTCTGGTGTTAAATATTGACATGGATCCAACATTTGAAAAACAAGCTATGCAATCATTGGTATGAGATATGCAGACCCTGTGTCAAAAACAAATAATCAATAGATCTAGCAGTTCTGTGGATGTTGACCAGCATTGGAGTGCCCTGCAGGAACTCTATCACTTTTAAGTTTGCAAAAAGAAAGACAAATTAATTGTTAGGTATTATTTCATTAAATGTAATGATGTCCACTAAATAATATGAATGCATAATAGCTTTACACTGAAAGGTCATGTAATTAATGTAAAACATAACAACACTAAATATTTTACTCAAAAATACACATTTAGCTAAGGCAAAGGAGCTGGTATATTAGTGACGCCATGAAAACATTGAATATATTAAACTGTGTAATTTGTATCTACTATTCTGCAAGGACATTTTGGACAGTACATTAATTGCAAATCACAAAAGAGTATTAGTATACTTATAAAATAACCACTTGTTATCTAAGTTTCAATGTATAATAAAACACAGTGAATAGCACAGTGTGTTACATGGGGTATTAGTTCTCATGTAACTTTGATGTGCTGTGAACCTAAACTGTGAACTTTGGTTCACTTAAACTGTATATGTATCCAAGGCTCAGTTTTCTTGGAAACATGTCTCATTATCCACCACTGTGACCCAGAGATTAAGAAGGCTAATGGTACACTTGTGCTTACCCAATAAAAATGTGTATGTGTAAACTATAGAATAAATTAGCCAAAATGCATTCCATATTCTGGACTTTCATGTTCCTTCTTCAAATGTAGCTGGAAGGCTACAAAGGAAAGAGATTGATTAATGCATGGTCAGTCAAGAATGGTAGCCTCAGAGAAGCAGATTTCAGCATAAACCCTGACCTCCGACCTAGAAGGGCAATACGGCTTCATGCAGAATGTGTCTGCTCCATTAACAACAGCATATTAAAAGGAACTTTTGTTCATAACAGCATATGTTTCTGTTAATACTAGGCTTTTAGAAATACATGTAATTCTAGTCAAACAGCAGTATATGCAGAAAAATATACTTGAATTGAAATGGGAAATATATTATTGGTACTAGTTTTTGAACCATTTGTCTTATTTAAATATTCAAGATATTTAGAATTCTGCTTAGCAGCACACACTTACATACTTAAAAAAGAATATATCAAAATGTGTACATTATTAGTGTATTTGCATATTTTAATAACTCTGTTATTGATGCAATCATGAAGAGTTAATGAATGCCATCAGATTCTGAATATTCTTGCACATTTGAATATATATTTTTATTAACATTGCATGCTCATACCAGGAAGTGTAAGGGACATACATATTTCAATCCAATTTGGATTTTATAGGTTTAAGGGGTGGGCTACCTCATGCCTAACACATATCCTTATGACAAGGATAATGCAATGGGCTAATGGAAGCAAGGAGGAGGACATTTTTAGTAATTGAAGAGAACCTAGCACAGGTTCTATCCAACCCACAACTGCTATGTCAAATGAGGCTGCATGGATGGAATGTACACAATATTATAACTCAAGCACATAGCAATAGGATAACATTTTAAGAAAGGAAGATAGGAGTTCCACCTGGATGAAGCAGACACACAATCTATTAAAGAAGCCCATATCTACATGGGTCTGAATGCAGAGGCCATTAACAAGACAAAGCTGAAGGGAGCACAATCTTTCCAGAACATTTAGATACATTTCCCAAACATTAATTAAATCACACATTGCAATTAAACCTATTTTGAAGGAAACTCTGTTTACAAGCTATGTCACTAAAGAGGTGAATTGGACTACAAATTAAACTTTGTGGAAGTAGTTTTAAAAAGAGATCTTTCTAGAATTTGTAATTGCAGGGGGCAAGTTTATCGCTGATTGTAATGAGTTATTAATTTCCTGAGTTTTCACAGGAACAGATTATGTCTGGGTTTGCAAGTGTTGTGTAAAACATATCTCTCAACTTTGCAAGGATTGATAAACTTCAGGAAATTTGAAAAACATTGTTTATATGCATGACTCTTGAATAGAGTTTTCTATTCCAAACAGTAAAAACATATCACAACTTTGTTCCCAAGAAAATAATGTTACCTTAAATACCTTTAAATAATAACAAATGCCATTGTTCCATGAAACATTGTACATAAAAAAAGGATATTGACTTATGTGGATTCCTAGTGCCAAATAAAAATAATGTTTTGATTCCTCATCCATTAAAATGTTATAATCGTATTCTTTTGTCACACTTTAATGCATCAAGGCATTTTTATTCTGCCCAAGTGGTTTCGAAATATGTCAACAAGAATACCAGAGTCATTTTTAAAAGCTTTGTCTGTGGTGTTGTTGTAAATACTATTTGTTTGGATTATCATGAAACATGTCACTTTTAGTGAAAACTATTTCAAATATTTAGAAATGACTGTGTGAAATATGTGAATTATAAGGAACTTATCTCTTTCTTATTAGACACCCCAGGTTTCTGGTACAATTTGATAAATTCCCCCCCCAAAAAATATTTGTTATATTTGAAAAAATCATGCATTTTATAAGGTGTTGCAAACAAATATTTTAGAAGTTCAATACAACATACAAAATAACAATAATAATAATAATAATAATAATAATAATAATAATAATAATAATAATAATAATAAATAAGACATATTATTGTTATAGCATAACAAAATGATGCGTTGGTCTTTAAAATCCTCTTGTACACAAATAACTCTTTTCAGCTATAATATTCTACTGCTATAACCTTACTGTAGCCAACCATATTCCAGACATAAGTGCATTAATGAATCCTTCTTAGTTTTGGTAATATCCACCATTGTAATGCAGTGTCTGTCTCTGACAGTTTACCTTTCTTGAGACAGTTCTAAAAATAGGCTCAGCCTTTCACTGTGGCTATGGTGTACCGAGTCTACATTCCCTTCAATGGGCTCATTACAACTTTGACTGACCGAAACAAATGCAGGAAAACTTAACCATAAATCCGCCACCGGCATAATTTCCAGACCGGCAAAGCACAAGTCTGCCATTAGGGGCAATGATCTACCGGCAGGCCTTACCCTCTGGTCTTTCAGGCCCCTACTGACAAAAAAAGCCAGAATCACTAGTACTACCAGTGCCGGTGATCCAGCAATTCCATACCATGGTGTCCTGTGAGATTCCATGGGAATGAGAACATACCGCCCTCCACCACCTGTAATATCCTGTTAATGTCGGGATATCAGGAAGCAGAGATGGTAAAGCGGGTTTGCCAGTAACCCACCGGAATGACCAGTGGGTTACCAGCAAACCTCTAATGAGGCCCAATGTGTGTTTGTGTGCGCTTCTTTTGTTTGTTTTTGTATGGTAAACCATTTCCGTTTTTGCTCACACAAGGTTAGACCTATGTTTTTCTATTTTGGACTAATTTGGGAAAATTAATTTTCCATTGTAAAGTTGATTGTCCCTGCTCAGTGTACCTTGGCCTGGTTTGTGAGGTTGTATCTATGTGCCTCACGGGATTGGCATGGTTTCTTTTTCTTAGAGTATGTGATTATTAATTCTATTAATTTTTCTGTCTCATCAATTTTGTGTTCTAGGTAATTTCTGAAGTTTTTCTTTAGGTTTCCAGGATTTAGGATTATTTCCCGGGGCTTTCCTCCATAATTTCAAATGGTCTCAGTGACAGCTTGTGAGGGTTTTCTGTCTGTGCATGTTTATTCTGTCCACCAAGGTTTGGGAAGTCACCGCTTGCATTCATACTGATGCATTGAGGGCAGCGGTGTCATGTTTGCACAATAGGGTTTTATGACAGCAGTATCTCTAAAAGACGTTGATAGAGTGATTGATTGATGTTGCTTTGTCCTTTTTGTTCCTGGTTACCTTTAAGAATTGTTAATTCTAACAGCGTCACATTTGCGTTGCGCCTCTAGCTCAGCTACTCATTGGGGTCAGCCGTGCTTGGCATATCCACATATGATATGAAAAGGGCTAGCGAAGAGGGGCAAAGAGGTAATGATTTTATCACCTCTTGGTAATCTTTGTATACTGAGTCCCACTCTTCCTCACCGCTGTCCTGGATGCCATCCATTCCACCTACATGTTTCATGAGCTGGGGACCTGCTTGGTTAGAGTAACAAGATAGCGGTTGATTGGCCAGATGCTTTTTTCTAAGGATAGTGAGACAAAAGTACCTTTCTTTTGTTTTATAATTTAAAGGGCTAGTTCAGGTTCATGTTTCCTGAACATGACTCTTGCTCCTATATAAGGCTGTAGTGATAAACTTTAGGGCTCAGTGTAATGAAGATTACAAGTAATTCATATTAACCAGACCCCTTTGACTTGCATGAAAATTCATGTTTTTAATGTTTGTTCAATTACATACATGTGATAAAAACAAAGTCACTGAAGATGTGTCACCATACTCGGGAAAATACATTTGTAATGGGTCTTAGATCCAAGAGTTAGGACCCATGGTATCAGAATTGACACATAAACAACAGCAGCGGCATTGCTAGGGGGTCGGGGGGCTGAGAGGGCTATAGCCCCAAGTCTTTTGTTTGTAGCCCCGGATAGCAGCTCAGGGGCTAAGACCCAAAGGCTAGCTAGCCCGTAGTGCCGATATTAGCGTAGCCCTGGATCATGTATAGACCTAGCAACACCCCTGAACAACAGTCCTAATGGGCACCATTGCTTTGAAACAAACTGATAATAGCTGATAAGAGTGAAGATGTGATCATTACATTTGTGGAGACCCATTTTCAGGGATACCCCGACACACATGTGAAAGAATAAGAGAAATTAAACCTTATGAATGAAGGAATTTTAAATCGATGCCCTACTGAAGGCAGATAAACTGCTCACATTCGATCGTGTGTGGGTATCAATTACCTAACTCGCCCAGCACAACCCTGCACAGCCATGAACTGAATCCCTGCACTCTTACAGACCACCAGAATCTCTGACTACCTTACTGTACCAGAAACCAACAGCAACTCACGTGCACAACAAGCTCCTACTACACCCATGCCACCAGAAACCATTAATCCCCCACTGCACTAGAAAACTCAATTTTCAGCACTGCTGCAACTCAATCTCTTACATTCTAGCCCCAAGGTATGGCACATGTCTCACTCACTGTGCACTAAACCGCTGTAATGTTATGTGCACATGCAATGTTTTTATTTGAACATGGATTGTAAAAGTTAGTCTGTGTAAGTTTTAACATTTTTGTGCATATTTAAGCCATATTAATGAGATCGTATTTCTGTACATAAAAGACAGACTGTATTTTGCACCTAAAGGTTGAGGGTTTTTGTCCAATGTTAATACTGTATTTTTACATAAATTTGGATTGTTTTGCATGTGGGTCTTGGAGTTTAAAGATACATAGGGCCTCATTACACGGAAGGCGGTAATGGTTAACAGCCACCGTTAATGGTAATGGTGACCGTTAACCATTACCGCCTTACTACGAGGTCCCTTAGCGGGTTGGTGCTTTAATGCCTGCTTTTTGTTGGCGTTAAAAACCAACCCGCTAAGGGACCTTGGTGCTAATTACAGCACCGCAAAATTGCGGTGCCGTAATTAGCTCCTTCCCCATTCCCATTATGCCCTATGGGGCAAAAATGGGAATGGGGAAGGGCAATGGTGGAAGGGGGAATTACCGCCCGCCAACCTTGGAATAGGGCGGTAATTCCCCTTCCACCAAGGTGGTGCCGGTAATTTACCGGCATGGTCCAGGGTGCTAATAGCACCCTGGATTACCGCCTTCCGTGTAATGAGGCCCATAGAGTTTATTGTAGATTGTGACCATTCTTATGTGTATATGCTTACCTCTTCAACAGTCTAGAACGTGAGAAACATGCAATGAGAAATGTGTAACTGTGCATTTCTATGCAGTTTTATGTGGGGGTGGATTAGGGTAATACATAATGTATGCAGAGTATGGGAGGGGGGACCAGGGGGTCTTTCTCCGATATAATTACGTGGAAATGTGTGAAAAGAAAACATTATTTTGGGTTTTTTGGCTTCATTATTTTTTTTCAGATCACATAGATCACCAGTGAGGCAGGGAGACTATAGAGAAGAACTTGCTTTGAAATATGCAAATCTACAAACCCCAGAATGCCTTTCAATTCTCTGCAGTAATTCCCTTTGAAACAGTATTTACAGCCAGAACACTCACCAAAACACATTTCATTTAGCGATTCACAATGTTCACCTTCAGGGCTCTTTGCTAAATTAGCAATACAAAAAGTGAAGTAGCGTGATTTAAACATTTTTTTAAAAGTAATCCAGCAAATGTAACCATGGGGAAACCTGCATTCACATTGATTGTAGCTAGCAAAATATTTGCTGTGGCACCTCTCTTATTAAAGTACAAGCTGGATTGCTAAATATGAAAGCAACAGCCAATTTGAGCTAGCCGATTAAGCAAATCTGAGTCTCCATCACCTCTTTTGGCTGTATGCCCAACTTCCATCGACTGCACATGCCCTAAAACCTAGACTCAGAAAAATAGCAGTCTGCCTCACCAGTAGAAACCAGAATCTTGCACTGCAAACCAAAAGTCGTAAAGATTCAGTCTGAAACAATGCTCAGTCTCCCATTATCTATAAAATGGACCTGGCACCTATGTCCAATTACTCCTATTTTGGCATACAGGGAGTGAACAGTCTGTCCTCAACAGCTACAACAATCGGGTGTGAGAAGGATATGTTGATGGTGTACCAGGTGTCGAGATTGTTAGATGATTTGCGTGGGTGATGGATTACGGCATAGTTCACAAAGCCACAGGAGGTTATATGTGCCCTTGTTTGAGTTTCCTATTATGGGTTCTCGTTTTAGAACCATTTAGTAATTTGTGGTTCTCTTTCATCCGGTAATACATATCCATTAAAATATGCGAGATCCTATCATGGTATTCCAGGTTTTTGCTCAGTCATACGTGAATGTATTAGTCATCTACATAGATTTGGAATTGTAGACAATGGGCCTCAAAGTTTGCCGATCCGGGAACTGTAGTACCGGTAAACTTGCCAGTTTCGTAATTCCGGCAAACTACGAGTTGTGCTCGTGGGTGCCTTTCTGTTGACCTGGCGGGCAGAGCAGCACCCATGAGCACAGCATGTCAGATGGACCGGCACCGTTCAAATCGATGCCGGTACATCCGGCTTCCTCATTCCCATTGAGCCCTATGGGACTCAATGGGAATGGGGAAAACATTTTCCTGACACCCAGAAATGGGCAACTACTGGGATCGGCAAGGCCGTAATGACCTGGTAATTGCCCATTTGTGGGCGCTGGAAAAAATACAATACTGGCGGCAGCCATGCCTGTTCCTCTTAATGGTACAGGCATGGCTCGTAATGAGGCCCAAAGTTGGGTTATTTCCTGCCGCTGTGATTGCATGCATATATGAAAAAGCTGCATTGGCCATGAGAATCCTTGGGCTAACACAACAGGACATGGATTTTGATTGATAAAAATGAAGGCCCTCATTTACAGGTTTGGAAGTATTAGGTGTGCTAATACCACTGAATTGAAATGCTATTACCACAAGTGATATGTCATTTACCACATCATTTACAGTTGTTGCTATTCCCCCACTGGACTGCACAATGTACAGGCAGAATGACTGCATCCAATAATTCCACCTGTTCCATTAACACTTCTTTTCAGGGTGATATTATCACCATGTCAAAGCTGACAGATGTTGATCTTAAAGGTAACTAAAGGCCCAAGGTGCCCAATCAGATCTCATCAACCTGGTCACTTACAGATCAGCAGTTCTACTGTAATAAGCTTTGGAAAGCTGCCCATTTTAACAGTCAGTCAATAGGGATTTAATGATCTGCTGATAGCTTCATATCAAAACCTTTGAACTACACAAATGAGAGGTTTCAATCCAAAATGGTAATTCCATGCTTCACATTAAAGCCGAGTAACTGCTTCATAAACCTGCATAGGTGTATCTACATTGCTACTGGGATCTTGGAAGCAGGACATCTGTGCTGTGCTACGTGAGATCCTCAGCCAATCTTTACAGATTGTCCATGTCAATGATTGCTCGAAATCTCCGGTACTAGTGCTGCTTTTCAAGAAACCAAAACAGGATCCTGGAAATTCGTCTGAATACCTGCTGATTTTGAACATTTTATACATATCCCAACTGACAGAGAAGGTGTTTGGACATGTCCAGGGCAACATCAAACATAATGATGTCTTGGAACAGCAACACGCTTCGTGTATGCTAATACATGAGATAGAGAGTGTGATAATGTCTCCCCTGGAGGATTTAAGAATGCTAACCGACCAGGGAGGGAATGTAGCTCAGGTTCTTTAAGACGTGTCAGCCATGTTCAACAGCGTCAGCCATGCAGTTCTGATGCAAAGGCTTAGAACGTGTGATGCAGTGACACAATACTGGTGTGAATCGTTTTTTATGAGACAGAAAGCAATCCGTGGTGCTGTCTGCTTTTTCATTCAAGGTGCAACAATTGAAATGCATTATGGCCCTGGGGTCTCACCCCATCATATTAATGTCTACATGTGTGCCTTGCTAAAGCTCATGAAATATTTTTGAGCCAATGACTATAGCTGTGTGGGTGACACCCAACTCATTTTTTAATTCAGTATTGATACATTGAATGAAGGGGCCAGATCCTTAGCGGCTTATCGGTGTGCTTAATAGATATCCACACGTTGATGGAGGTCAGCAGGCTAAAATTGAATCCAACAAAGACAGAAATACTGATTATCTGCAACAAAGTTGGCAAATGGCAAAGAAAACCAGCTCCAAGGGCATGACAAGCCTGATGGACCAAACAATCGGGAGCCAATGCAGTTTCTGAAGCACATTTAGCGGCCACATTCTGCACAACCTGCAAACAATGGAGAAAGGTTTTTTGGCTGAGCAAAGAGAATCGCATTACAATAGTCCAGGTTCCCCATGACAAAGGTGGTGACCACCAAGCCCCAGAGTTCAGAAGACACAAAAGGAATAACCCACTACTTGCTCACCCACCCAACTCTCCACTCGCTTCGTGTCTCTGGCTTGCAACACAGTGCAGTTGTTGTTTTTGTTGCATCCAACTAATCCATTGTGTCCTTGATGGGTGTTAATGGCCATTATTACCACTACCATGGGCCAGGCTGCCCTGGCAACAGATGCCCCTCCAGCCATTGTCGTTATCGCACCAGATTCTTCAAGCATCATCACCCAACATTCAATTGACAATTAATATAACATAATCTGCTGAAGGAAACCGACACGAGACCGGGAAATGTGAACGTGATGACGCACTCACTTAGCTGTTGTCCATCCTCTCGATAGGCTTCTGCACCCGCATCTGAGGAAGGCAGGCAAACAACAATAACAGTCAATATCTGTGTTGTTCATAATCGAGTTTCTGAGCACTTGTTTTGTCCCCAACCCTGTCCTGTCACGATTCCTCACACACAACATGTTGCCGATCACGGTAGTGGACGTTAATCCAATGCTATGGCCAGATGTCTTCCTTAATTAGCGAGTGCGCATTAGAAGCAGTGCGCCATGATGCCTCGGTCATCGGCTCAGACAGCACAAACAGAATGCAGCATTAACATGCACACCGTGGCCCGGCGTCCGGATAGATGGAGGATAAATCCCAGCTTTGCACTGGTGTGAGAATAGTAGATTGCATGTTTCACATGGAAGCTGATTAACAGCCTCATAAACCTGCCCCGGCTTAAGCTACATTGGTATTCTAACCTCTGCAACGACACAACTCAGTCTACAATTAATCTTACAGTCAGGCAGCTGTTTTCCTCAAGTAATCAATTGCAAACATCAACAACAGACAAACAACTGGATTCTCCTCTCCCCACTTAATCTCCTCTGCCGGCCATTATTTTCTCTGCTCTGTCCAAAATACACTTCAGATGACTCCGAGGGATTTTTTTTTTCCAGAGGATTAAAGTACTCCGGTTGAAACTATGAATCCTCCTCATTCTCCGTCGTGCTTAAAAGATACGGCAGCCCAGGAACCACAATCCTTCTATGAAGTTGCATATTTTCTTGTAGCTCGCATGGTGGAGGATGGACAGTTTTATCGTGAAAATAAAACACCACCTGCTCCGACTCTTCCACTCCCCCTCGGACACTAATAGGCTGTCACACCAGAGCATATAAATACAAAGGATGGTTCGAGCATTGTGTTTATCGCATCCTAGTGGGGACCTGCAAAGAGGAAAAGGGCCGGGCTATGAGCAGTTTCAAACATGTGCCTGACACCAAATAGTTGGTGCAGGGGACGGGCCAGCCTTCCACGTAAATTAGTGAATGGTGCCCATTTCAGTTGATGGGGTGTCACCTCAAAGGGTATTTTTTTAATTGCAACCCCTACTGTTGGGCTCGAAACATGTTTATTCTATTGTGGGCAGCGTAGGGCAGGCAGTGCTACATAGTCCAGCGTGTTTTGAGAATGACATTGTGTTTGGCCTGTGAGGGAGGAGGGGAATTTGTGATGTCATTTTTGATGTCCTGGGTGTTAGTCTTAGCAGTGCACGGTGGTCGTGGGATTTATGGTTGCTTTGCTTACCATAACTGGTGACATTTCTGAGGGTGTTAGGGAGCATTTTAATTTTAGTGCTTAATTCCTCTCACCATAGAGACGCCCAGCTCTTTTGCTGGACTTCAGGTCTTTTTTAATTTTAACCCTGGAGTGAGTGAGTGAGACCTTTTTCTTACTCTC
The DNA here is from genome assembly GCF_040938575.1 of Ambystoma mexicanum. NCBI lineage: Eukaryota > Metazoa > Chordata > Amphibia > Caudata > Ambystomatidae > Ambystoma > Ambystoma mexicanum. The sequence goes on from NC_090924.1 coordinate 143,457,122, forward strand.
TCACATGTTTTGACCTGAATTGGATTATGTGTTTCCTCTGTTTTTGGAGTCTGAAAAACTCCATAGGCCTCTACTTTTTGTATGGTGACACACAGCACCTTAAGTGCAGTGTCAGTGAGAAATCCTTTAGATTTCTCATAAGGTTTAACTACCTTTTGTTGTGTGAACTACTGTTCCCAAGAATAGTAAAGTCAAATTGACTTTAATTACATTTTCTCTTTGTGGGTCCAGCTCACATCATTTTTTGTGGAGTGCTGGGAGTTACCTAGTAGCCCCTTATCCTACATTCTCATGTAACATGTTTTTAATGTTACCCTCACTACTATAAATGGCTGGTGGCAGTGTTTGTTTGTTTGTTTATTTATTTATATAGCGCTCTTGACCCGGGGGTATATATGCGCTTTGAACATCAGGTTACAGGTAAAAGACAATAGTACAGTATTGATAGGGCATAGATAATAGTATTCAAACAATATACATAAAATTGGACATTCGGAGTGCATACATATGTGGTAGGACAGTTATTTGTTGGTTAACCAGGAAATGACCTTGGTTCTGAAGGGTTGGAAAGTAGGTGTAGATTTAATATCCAGTGGGATGGAATTCCAGAGTTGTGATGCCAAAGTTGGGAAGCTGGATCCTCCAGCTCTTTTGAGGGAGTATTTGGGAACTGTTAGTTGTAATGAGTTGGACGATCTGGTGGTTCTAGTGTTCTGTCTTAGTGTAAATTTGTTCGAGAGGTAGGGTGGGGCAAGATGATTGAGGGCTTTGTAAGTAAGGCATATGGTTTTCAAGTCAATTTTCTGTTGGATGGACAACCATTTGCAGGCAGTTCTGGTGGCGGAGATGAAATGGTGAGATGGTGGTGGTTTCATTTTCCTACCATTGCGCTTTTCTACCGCAGGCTGAATCCTCGGGGTGACCATTTTGTCAAAATGGCCCCGGTCTGCTTTGTTCGTAAATGTCTGTTTGTGAGGTCTTTCTTGGGTTTTACTCTGCGTGTTGAGCCAGGATTGAGCCCTTTGTTAATGTTGCCTTTGCCGGGCTTCACCCCTGAAGCCCGCCTCAGGCTCCAGTGTGTTTGGAAATGCAGGATGTGAGGGAGGTACCCAAAACTCCCCTGTCCTTTGTCTCTAGGAATGCCTGAATGCAACCAGTCCTGATTGGTTGGCTGCCACACTGCTGTCTGATTGACAGCGTAGGCTGTGCATGAATGGGAGAAACCTGCTTAAATGGTGAGGGTTTTAGCACTAGAGGCAGTGTCAACCACTGAGAGAAACACCCAATGAAGAAAACGTGAACAAAGCTTGCTGCATCCTCCTGGACCTTTGAAGCCCTGCTGCTGTGCTGAAACTCCTTTTTCTGATCGACAAGAAAAGCTACGGAAGGGACGACTTCTTCCCTTGGGTTAGTGGGACCAACTAACCCTGATACGAACTCCACTGGACTGTCTTCCCTGATTGGCTGTACTACTTCACTGCTGCAAGAACCAAGTGCCAGCGGTCAAGAAATCTGTAGTTAAGTGCAACGTCTACAATCCAGTCACAAGCTCCCATAGTCTCCTAAGGTCCTTCCAGAAGCACGATGACTCAAACTTGAGTCCCCTCACCAGAGTGCAGGACCCAAGGAGTGAAGGAAGCCCAACCAGTATCTGAGATCCGCAGTGATGCTGTTTACCGAGCACTTAAACTACAAAGTGCCACTGATCTGAAAAGAGCCTGTAGCTGCCGACAACCTCCAAATTGCGACCCTAGGAGCCCTGCAGACATGCTCCATCTTGTCTCCACGACTGATGCTCTTGATCCCAGGTTCTGCACCGCCGCAACAGGACAAAATACAGCTGGACCACTCTTCTTCAAACCAGAAGTACTGTTTAGATTTGGGGTTCTTACCTCAGTGTATTTTTGAGCTGCGCTTTTCTCAGTTGAGACTTGCAGTGGCTACCCTTAGAGTTGATTCCAACTCTACGTTTCACAGGCTTAACAGCTTGTGACCCTACAAGTGATTTCTACAAAACTCTCTAACATTGTGCAAGCCTTTTTTTATCTAAGAAGTGACTCAGCTGCATATACTGTTCTCCAATTGACTTTGGCTTTCCTGGCTCCCTGCAGACTCTTCTAGCCCATTGACTTTGATATTTCTGTCCCATATAGGCGGTAACTTGTTTTAGACAGTTATTGCTGGGAAAGGCTTGACTAGACTTCATTGGAAGATTTAAGTATACTCACATGCCCTAAGAACCTATTTAACCTTTTCTTTCCTCTAACCTTCCTTTCTGCAACCTCAGAATCTGCAAAGTATAGCTAGTGATATATAAATGCCATTCGTGTCCTTGTGAATGAAGTCACCTGCAGGTGTAGGAAGTGTGTCAAAAGCATATCTAAAGAGTATCCACTAACTTGTGCTGACTCTGGAAAGGTATTATAAAGTATATTTGATCGTTAGCTATTGTGCCCTTTTTAAAGAACGCTTATTTAATAATTGATGTTAAATAAATAAATAACTATTTTTAACTGAAACCTTGAGTGTAAGTGTTACTCAGCTACTTGTATTTGCAAATTCTATTGCTACAGCTCTACAGCTCACATTTACCCAACTTGTGTAGTACAGACCTGTGCCAAAAGGTGGGTTACCTAATACCAAGAAGCAGATCAGTGCTGTGTAGTATCACACAGTGTTACTACATCAATTCTTAACTAACAGGCGGTTTCCGGTTTTACTTGCAACCATAACATCCCTTTAACAACATTTTGTCATTGAATTGCATAGGTTTTTATTAATGCAACTTAACCATAACCTCTCTTTAACAAAGTCTTTTCAGTGAATTTCATAGGTTTTTATTAGTGCAACTTAATCATAACGTCCCTCGAACAAATTTTTTCTGTGAATATAATATGTATAGATCAAATTAAATAATGCTACAATAGTAACTTAACATAAGCATCTCTGTTGTAGTATTCTCTTCCTGCCCCTCTTGAATATTGGAATCTAAGTTCCAGAATGCATAGTAATCCAAGGTAAACAATTACCTTTAAATGTTGCAAATGTGCTCACAACACTTAGGGGCTGCTTCATGGAACAAATGTGCACCGAAAATCGTGGCGCAAGCTGGCGCAAGCGTTAAAACGCAAGCGCATGCTCATGCATGCGATTCATGGAAGGCCCTGCGCGTGTTTTCCCCGGGATGTGCTCCAAATCTGTGCATGGCGCACACGGGCACACACGTCATTGCAACATCCAAAACGCCATGCGCGATGCGCACAGCGAAAGCGCACAACGTTAGCGCACACACGAAAAAGTGGGCAGAACACGGGCGGAACGCGCGGAATGGGGATCAAAGCATGAAAATAAGGGCGTAACTGGGGAAGTACTGCTGGGAAGTACACGGAACGCCCACAAGCACGCAAACTACACGTATTCATGGAATCGAATAGGGGAAACCCGTGCATGGCCAAAGACACACACATGCCTAAACACGTCCACCACACAAAGGCAGGCGGTAGCATCCCTGTGCATTACAAAAGTGCGCGCAAACAACAAACACGTATATACAGCTACGATGAATGTCCCATTCTGTGGCCCCTAGGAGAAATGACGTGTCACCCAATGCTCAGGCATCCCAAAAAAGCAGGAAAAAGAGATAAGCAACCCCTGTAGCCCACGTGCGTGTAAAACAAAACACACACAGTACGCTGTGGCAGCCAGGAACACTAAAAATACATACGTGATCAACACGCAGGCTAGTATGCGACTAACAGGGACATCCGCATTAGGAAAAATAGCGTGTGTGACTCACTGTCTGCCTTGCGTGTAGAAGAAGAATGCGTAGCCAACACCCACGCCAAAAGAAGATGTACGCACTGTAGCCGCTGTGAAGTAATCACGCGTGAAGCCCAAAGTCTGGAAAACACAAGCACCGCTTTCCACGAAAAGCACGTACAGAGCGATGGAAAACCATGTGGGACCTTCAACCCGTGCCAGTGAAACACCCGCGCGCACGCTACGTCACCTATGCACTTACGCGCCAAGGGCCTTTCCTCGGAATTCACGCAAACGTGTTGTTTTTCACATGCCAAATCACTCCGTATCAAGCTGGCCACGTGACATCACACGGAAGACCACGCTCCTTCCCAGAAAGCTAAATTACTGCCCTGAGCAGCCTCCCACGAACCACCTGCTGCTCCCTGCCTGCCTGCTGCCACTGTGCCCTGCCATTTGGTGCCTGCACATCTGCCATCTGCAGGGGTCCAGTTGCTGTGAACACCCCTGCTGGAACAGAAGACTCCCAACTCATGTTCCATCACTCCACAGCCCAGACCGAGGACCTAGTTGCCCACCCACACCTGCCTCGGGGATTGCCATGTCCGACACAGCAGAGAGGCAGAGGGCTACCAGTTTCTGTGAAAGGGAAGTTGGTATCCTGGTGGAGCAAGTTTGGGGCATTATGATGCCCTCTTCATACCAGTGCGCACCGACAAGGAAGGACAGAAGAGGATCTGGAAGGACATAGTGGGTGCCATCAACGTGCGGGGGGTGGCACCCCGCAACATCAAACACGTCCAGAAGTGCTGGGAGGACTACAAGTCCAGGACCCTCAAGCAGGCCCCGCTTACCACCCAGCAGATGAGGGTCCTGGAGCGCATTCACCCAGTGCTTCACCACCAGATCCTCAGGATGCAGGCCCGTCTGGAGTCGAGTGGTAAGTGCCCATGCATTCATGTTTAAAACAGTGCATGTTGCAGCGTGCTGGTAGTTAGCTACTTGGCTGCATGTGTAACATGGGTTATTTATGGATGTGTGTGTGCAGGCACATGATGGTGTTGCATGTGAGTCCAGTCAGGCATGACCCACATGGATGGTGTATGTGTTACGATGCATCATGCGGAACGGCAAGCAGAATGCACACATGTATGCATGCCTGTGTCTGTAGCTTGACATGTTTGTGGTGTGATAGATGTGTGCTGCTTTCATGGACATGCATGGTGTACATGTCCATGTGTCTGAGTAGTGTGTGCGCCATGGATGCATGACACATGTCCGTGACAATGTGTTGAATCACTGACACAACCCAATCATCCTTGAATCCACTGTGTCTGGGGGTGTACAGGGCCAGATGCATGACCATACGGTGATGTGTGTGCATGTGATCACCATGTCCCATGATGCATGTGAGTTTCAGCTCATCATTGGATGTTACTACGGTGCCTTGGACATGTATTCAAATTTTAGTTGCATGTGCCATGCCTGTTTCTGCATGTGTGTTGCCTGCACTGACCCACGTGTTGTGGAGGGACATGATGGAAGTGATGTTGCACAGTGCCACTCATGTGCTATTGCTTCCTGTCTAGGGGACTATTGTACAGTACCCTGATGATTTTGTTCAATGTCTCCCTTTATACAGCGGCGAGTGAAGAAGAGGGCGGAGACGGCGCTGTGGAGGAAAGTGGCAGGGATGCCTCCACCGGATGTCGACGCAAGGCCCAGTCATCCTCCCAGGAAATTCCATCATCCAGGAGCGAGGGGATTGGTGCTGCGTCCGTCACTATGGCTGCAGCGGAAGAGGCGGGTGAACTCCCACACATGGGGCCTGGTGGGGGCGGTAGCACTGGTGCAAGTGGTGCAGTCCAGGGGTAGGGGCAGGAGGCAGCACAGGTCGCCGCGGAGGGGCCTGTGCATGTCACTGTCCCTGACACTGTGACTGCATCACCATGCACCAGCAGGGATGCCCCGTCCCAGGCCGATCCGCAGGGAGGGGGGAGGTCCATGTCATCTGGCACTCCTCTACCTGCGGATGAGGGGACCCATGACTGGATTGAGTCTGTCCTGATTGGGGTCGCGTTGCACACACGTGACATTCGTGATGACGTGCGTACTTCCTCATCACACGTCATCACAAAGAGCTGTGTGACAATGTGGCCCAGTTTAGAGGGACCGTGGTCGGGGGTTTGCTCCATGTGTCGGCCACTCTTGCTACCCTCTCCTCCTCTGTGCACACTATACACCAGTCATTCTTTGTGCCGTCTTCTGGCCCAGATGCCACCAGGGCCCCCTGTGGACCTTCCCCAACCAACGCAGCCATCCAGGTGGAGATCCCATCCCTGCCACAGTCGGGAGTCGGAGGTCCAGCAGGGGTGGCCACCCCACCAACTGGACCCCAGCCGATGGAGGATGTGCCGGCATCATCGGGCAGGGCACATGCACGACGGCGCCAGGGGATTCCATCAGCCCGGATGCTGTTGTGGTGGCAGAGGAAGTTGCGTCGGAGGCAGCAGCAGGCTCAGCGTGGTAGGCATCATGGCTCGGGGCCATCAACACCCCAGGGGCAGGCATCGGCCGAGGAGCAGGAGGAACCTGGACTGGGAGTGTCTTCTGTGTGGCAGCGGTTGGGCCAGCAAATAGATGCAGAGAGGTGGTGGGCGGAGAGGGCATGGCTCAGGATGATCAGGGCGGCGAACTCCATGCACCAGGCTCTGAGGCGGTCGGAGGGCCTCGAGGAAACTCACAGGGAGTTGAGGGATTCCATGGCTGCATCCCTGCGAGACCTCGAGTCCAGGGAACAGGCCCGCCTCCGGACCATTGAAGTGGAGTTCGATGATGCCCTGGGCCGGAACATCAAACAGTGAGCCATGGGACTAGCCTGCCGTCTTTGTAAATATTTATTTAGTTGAAGGTTTCCTTTATTTATTTTTTCCTTTGAGGCGCATGGACTATGCCCTGCCTTTTTGTAAATAGTTATTTATTAGGTAGGTTTTTTCTTAGGTTTCCTTTGGATTGTTGGACACATTGACCCTTGATCTTTACATTGTATATAGTTATGGACCTGATTTTACATATTTATTTTTACCATGGAGGAATGGTTTTGTTTTTATTTTGACTTTGGATTTGGTGTTATGGACGGACACTTTGGAGGCATTTTTCTTTGCATTTTATTGATTTCACCATTCATATTTTTTCCTTCATTTCGGACATCCTTTTAATATTCATTTTTTTCTTGTGTAATTTCGTTTCATTCATTAATTTTTGTATATAATACATTTTGTTTTTTACTTCATTTGTGTGGTCGACTCTCATTGGTTTTGTGCATGTCACAATGTAGGTTTTCTCAGTCATGTGTCGCCATTGTGTGGGTCTGACAGACTTGTATTCATGCGCATACTGGTTATTTGGGATCTATCATGACATGGGGATTTCAATGTGGAGTGGATGGAATGCTTGGTTGTGTGTTTGGACTGAGGTGGCGTGGGGTGGGATTTGGGTGGCCATAAGGTCCATGCATCTGGATTGTGATGACGTGTTGGGTGGGGGACATAAGTCAGGGTCTGCTGGCAGGTGCCCGTCCCCGGGGGTGGGGTGGGGACATAAGTTGGGGCTCCCAAGTGCATGGTGCCATTTGGCTTGCCTGCGGGTCATGTTCAGGGATGATGGGCTGCCTGCAGGGCATGGCGAGGGGGGGAAGGGCACACCCGGGAGGCCCGTCACTGCAAAATTGCATGTAAAACTCCCTGAGCGGGGTATGTGTATTCCTAGGGGTGTGCGGGGAGTTTTACGCGCAATTGGCAGGCACGAGCGGGGTACGTGTATTCCTACGGGTGCGCAGGAGTTTTACATGCGATTGGCCTGGCACGAGCGGTGTACTTGTATTACGGGGGTGCGCTTCGAGTTTTACACACGATTGGCCTGGCGCGAGTGGGGTACGTGTATTCCTAGGGGTGTGCATGGAGTTTTACACGCAGTTGGCCTGGCGCGAGCGGGGTACGTGTATTCCTAGTGGTGTTCTGGGAGTTTTACACGCAATTGGCCTGGCGCGAGTGGGGTACGTGTATTCCGAGTGGTGCGTGGGGAGTTTTACACGCGTTTTCATGGTTGGGGGGCTGTATGCTGGTCCACTGGCCTTTGCGCCATGTACTGGATTTGTGCAATGTTTTTGGTGCACAGGGCGGTGTTGTGGGTGTAACTGGCGCTGCTGCAGGGTCGCTGCGCCACTCTGCGCCACGGCTTCTTATGGATGTATAAATCCATTACGAATGTTGTATAAGGGGTTCATTTTGACTGTGATGGATTTTGGGTGTCAGGTGTCTGTGGGTTATACGTCGAGTCAGAAGTTGCGGTTAGATAGGGTACAGGCGAAGGCATTGAGAGTGTGTTCGGGTGTGATGAGGTCCTCTCCAGTGAATGCGGTTCAGGTGCTTGTGGGAGAGATGCCATTGGGGTTGAGGAGGGATGCGTTAAATATGAGATGGTGGGTGAAGTGCAGTGCGAAGAGTGTGGCTCATCAGGTGCGTGAATGTTTGAAGTATAATTGGAGGTTTGACTATTACAGGGATCGGTGGAGGAGGAAGGGGGGCACTTTTGGGTTTCACATGTGGGAGAAGGGAGTGCAGTGGGGTGTGGGTGATTTGATGATTGTGACAGATACGGATTTGGAGAGAAGGCCGTGGTGGATGATGAGATCTCCAAAGGTGTGTTTGGAGTTGGCGAATGTGGTGTCGAAGAAGAGAGGTATGTGGGGTGAGATCAAAGCTTTGGGTCAGGAGTATGTGGCAGGAAAGGAAGGATACAAGGTGTTTACGGATGGTTAAAAGGATCCTGTGTCTGGGAGAGTGAGAATGGCGTATTATCTAGAAAGCATTGGGGAGTATAAAATAGAACAACTGACGAATGATGTGTCAATTTGTACGGCTGAGTTGGTGGCGATTGCATTGGTGATTGATAGGGTGTGTGAGTTGGGGTATGAGAAAGTGGTGGTGTTCTCGGATTCATTGAGTGGGTTACAGGCGATTGTGGCAGGGGATGGTGATAGGAAGGATGTGATTTTGGACATTAGGATGAAGATTGATCGGTGTGTGTGCGGGGGTGTGGATTTGGAGTTGGCGTGGGTTCCCAGTCACAGTGGCATTTTGGGAAATGAGTTGGTGGATCTGGCGGCGGGTGAGGGTATGAGAAGGGGAGCGGTTGATGTGAGGTTGCCTTTGAGTGTGGATGAGGTGAAGGCTGTGATGGTGAGACGGGTCCTGGATGAGTGGCAGGAGAGGTGGGTGAGTGGGGTGAAGGGCAGGTGGATGTTCGATGTTCGTGGGAAAGTGTCGGTGAAGGTGGATGCAGGGAGTTCAGAATGGAGGAGGGGGGAGGAGGTGATGCTGAATCAGTTGAGGATAGGTCATGTGGGGCTGAATGACTGTCTATTTCGAATAGGAAAGCGTGAATCAAGGGACTGTGCGGTGTGTGGGGTGCCTGAAACGGTGGGACATTTTTGATTAGGTGTGAGAGACATGTTGCAGAGAGAGAATTGATGAGGGTTCGGTTGACTGCGTTGGGTGTGGCTGAGCTGAGTGGAAGGACTTTACTGGGAGGTGATGGGGAGAGAGGCAGGAGGAGGAGTACTGGTATGTTGGATTTTGTGAGGCAGACGGGGAGGTTTGAGGAGTTGTGAGCTTAAATGGAGCTAAATAATAATTAGTGGGTACGGTGCACATCATCCTATAGGATGGGGAAGCGCCTGCGTGGGTCCGACCACGCCTCCGATAATTAGGAAGAAGAAGTATAAATCCATGAATACGCTGTGCGCCGAAAAGGGTTTTGGCCAGCACGGCTGGCACTCTGTGCATCAGCCGCGTGCGCCACTTGTGCACCGAATTCTATGAATTACCCCCTTAATCTTAAAACTCCATAACAAACGATACAGTGATACTTTTGCCTGATTTGCTAACCCAGGCCCCCTGATTACTTATAGGTAGTGAGAAGAACCTGTTAAATTATGCATAAATGCAAACCCTTCTTTGTGGGTTTCAAAATAAGAACACATAACGGAATTGGGAATCAATGTAAATGCTTTTGTCTTGAAACAAGGCACAGACTTGGATAATTATCTGGGGATTTATTTGTCCTTCATGATGCAAAACAGCTCATATCACCCCAAGTTCTTATCTCTGGCCATTAACAAAGAGATGTTAAATGTTTAAAGGCATCACCTAATCACTGTCAAAGCAAGACAGCCATGCACTCTATTGGAGCCTTGAAAATCTCTGAGATTTCATGATCTTCCCCAGAGTCCGGGAGAAGAGCATGACAATCAGGTGGCTCCGGGACAAACCTGCAGGTTAGGCAGGTCTAGGTAGGGGTAAGGAAAGTGTCTTGGGGTAGGGGTAAGGGGAAATATAGGTTTCCTGGTAAGCTTAAACCAAGGAATATGCTTAAGTTGTAGCTGTCAGGATAGGTTTATGGATGGAGTGGGGGAAGAATATGCATTAGTAAAGAAGAGATCTACATATAATGAAGAAGTACATTTTAGAAGAGGTGAGAGACATAAGAAGTCAAGGTGAACCATGACAAAGTGAATGTATGGTGAAGTGAATACAGAAGATGTAAATACATTCCTTCAAAGTGCTTTCGTTGTCTGGGACTTCTGCCGACCATAGTCTGAACGTACACGGTAATCAGTACGTTTTGCTACTGAGCGCACATTACATTATTTGGAGACATGACTCCTATTGTTATGTTTTTTTTTAGCAGTTGTGTGCTTTGGGTGTGGGTGCTTTTTTATTTGCTTTCAGTGAATTTGTGGTTGCTAGCATGGATTGAATTTGCTGTGGGACTTTTCCAACTAATAAGGCGAAGTGTTCAACATGTATATGTATGACTATTTAACCCTGCAGTTCCCCACTATTAGATGCACACTACAGGCACACAAATTGGACATTTAGTGAACTTTACATGAACACTCTGTGTGCATTTGGCCATCATTACATGTTTAGAAAGTGCACTGCTATTGTCTGAACACACATGATAAACAGAAAATTGCTTTACAGGAGAAAGATATCACTTGATAATGTGCATTTACTTGTGCATTCATATCATTTTTGATGAGTAGTACTGTAATGTGATATTTAGCATGTTTATGTGCTGGATGATGCATGATTTCCTATGTTAATGAATGTGTGGTTGCTGGCATGGAAAACATGTGGTGAGGGACTCGGCCAATGGATATGGGGACCAATGCTTCCTCTATTTAAGAGCGGAAAAGGTTGGCTTTCATGTGCATATTATTTTTCCTGTGCGCAACTAACAAGGCCAATAAATTAGAGGGCCTGAGATGTTAGTGAGCTATCCTCTCTCAAGAGAGTTTGGAAGGGAAATTCTCCAACCATAGCAATTCTTTAAACATTAGTGGAAAAGGTGCATCTTACAACACTTTTCCCAACAATTTAGTACAAATAAAACTAATATTTTAATTGTGATTATACAGAGAGCTCCTCAGGCAGACTTCAATATCTACTGCAATATCTAGCAAAATTGCTCCCACACAGAAATAAATATGTGTATGTGCAAAAAAATAAAACACTGTAAATGCAGTACAAACAATATGTTTAGCTATGGCTATTCTTTTGCCGACACTGCTCAGAGACAAGGCAGACTTTTTGTATACCTTTGGAAAATGAATGTGTATTACAAAAGACGAATATAACTGATTTGGCTAGTGAAATAATCAGACATACTTGCTAATAAGGGAATATGTGCCACTTTAATGTAATTCAGGGGCCAGGAGAACATAACAAATGTATGTCAGGTTGATAATTGCATCACAATAACTGCATCACAGGTTATGAATCTCTGAATTCCTGTACCCCTGCTTACCTTAAACATTAAATTGTCCTGGGAAAAGAACATCAACATCACTTACTCAACACCAGCCTTACAGCTAAGAGGCATACATACCACTATGTTTTACTCGGCACAAATAGCAAAATGTGTCCAACACAAAATAAGGAGTAAGAATAAGCCAAGAAAAAATGGGAAACACAAACATAAAGGAAGCTACCCAAACCCAAATGGTGCCACTGATATTTACAAATCAGTGACCAGCAGTGACCAGCAGAGAAGTGACATAGGAATCTACTCTATTATTACTGCCATACATCATGAATAGCTTTTATGAGAAAGGGCATTTTTTAATAAGCATACCGTATCAGTATTGGCACAGCTAATTACTGTTTTGTAATCCATGGAAAATCATTGGGGTTCCATGTAGGGAGTAGAACCCTGCTTATGATCCTTACATGGAAAGTGAAATGGCAGGACATATAATACAGGCTATAGTTTTGCTCACTGGTCCTCACCACAGCCTAGCCAAAATTCAATATGAGGCTCACTGAGGTTTCTCATAGACCCCCTTGGAAGGAAATCACATAGATTTGCCTCAGAGGTACAACAGATGGACTGCCTTTTCATTTAACAAGGGACCCCTCTTCTGCAATTCACTGCTATTGAGTTGAACAAGATGCCTTGGAATGCTAGGGGCACTGAACACAGAACAAGAGGTTATATAGAAAAGCCCTACGCAGTGCAGCATAGAAATAATAAGGTGCAGTTTCCGTGACTGTTCCTAGAGTTGCCTTTCATTTAATGCAAACAGAAAATAAAAGTCATTCACTGTACTGTCAGATGTATTGACCTGGATTTTGACAGCTGCAGATGTGGTCTTAACTCTCATGGATCTGCATGCACAAATGTATTGTGCAGTGTACACAAGACCGTTGCAACATCTGCCACCCTAAGTTTGGGGAGTTGGATTATACCCTTGCTCAGTTGAAACATTTTTGTATTGCAGATAGTTACCATATCATAAATTAAAATCTATGCTCAATGGAACTGAGAAAACCTGGAAAGGATGCATATTGTGTAGAGGTGTTGTAGCTGTCTGAATACTCATTGCCCTAATGCTGAGTATGAGTACTGCCAGGCAGAGCTAATATCCATAATTTCTTCCAGGCCATGTAAATAATATTGCAATGTTGCTCTCCACTTAGAGGCTAAAGTTAACAATGCTAATTTAGTTGAGGCTGAGCAAGACATTTGCCTACCAATGATCCTTAGAGAGCAACTAAGTATTTGATTGTTACAATGCATCCACTTAAAGAGTATTGCTTTAAAGCACCTTTGTGACATATGTACAAATAATAGGAGGGATTTCATGAGGTTACTGATCTACATAACCTTGCAGTCAGTATATGATATTTGAGCTGACAGTTGGGTTACATGGTGTGAATGATACTTTTGCTAAGGCACCATGACTAATAGTAATTCTGTAGCTTGAACATTATTCATGTTACAACAAATATAAAACAAGTACATTTAGGTACAAGAGTGTGACCATTTTACAGAGTCAAGGGAGGCTGATTCAATGTTGTCTGGTAATAGCTAAACGTGGCCTGGGCTAGAGGTTAAACATAAGGTATACATGGGGTAGAATCAAGCATAGGAGTCAAGGGTTGGAAGCGAAGGTTGTTTGATATTTATTTTAATTGTTTTATTCTTTAATGTGTTTAGCTCAGAATTGAACGTTTCATGTTATATTTAGTCAAGCAAAACAGGTACCATAACTTAAAAACGTACAAACATTAATACATGAAACTTTCTCATCGTAGCCCCACCTAATAAAATATTATATAATATACTAAAAATCTTGAACAATCACAATTCTTAAACATACATTCATTATGCGAACATCTTTCCATCATATGTCTGCCTGCAAAGACACTCTTTTGATGACATACTACAGGACAAGACCCCTTCACCGAAACGTGAATCTTCTCCTCCCAATTTATATTCCAACTGTCCTATACAAAAATGTTGTTTGCACAAAATATTTGCAAAACAGTTTCGAAGGTGCTACTGTAGACTAAATAGTTTTTGCCTAACTAATCTCCAATCATTGAAAAGTGCTATATTTAATGCAATAGGTCTTCAACTGAGACACTGTTCTCAGAAGCTCTTCTTGGTTATCCATTCATAATCATGAACAAACATACCCACATAACACATATATACATTTCACATTCTGGGACAGCAAGTGAGAACATGTCTATTTGTCTCTTCTATATGTGCTAACTTAAAATATGTACATTTTTTTTGTTGCTCTAACTATTAACACTCTGAGTCAAATTACAGATAATGTAGGCAGCTGGTTAAGCCTGAGCAACAACACACATCTTCTTAATGATGGCAAAGAAGACATTATGAGATATTTCTGAGGAGACATGATTTGTATACCCAATTTTCTATTTTAACTTTTCTAGATGTATATGATTGCAATGGCAGTCCCACATGCTCAGTTATTTTATTAACATTGTACAAAGCATTTGGAATTCACATTGGCAGTCAGGTTTCCAATCAACCTCTTCAAAGACCTGCAAGTTAATACTTTCATAATCACTCGATGAGTGACCCTTTGATGGAGAAATATTACTGCCCAATAGATTTAATAAAGGGCAGATGGGATTTATTACCAATTTTATATATAAAATAATTCCACGTCTTAACATAAGTGTTCTGGCCAATGACAACAGCCCCAACTCAAGTCTTAAGGCCTCAATTGGAACACATTGGGTCAGTCCCAGGACACTTGTCCATAATTTGGCTTCCAGGATATATTACTATTTAAAGGCATTCATATAGCTAGCATCCATACCATACAGAATTGCAGGAATAATTGATTGTTCATAATCTGTGATGACAGTCTTTTTACTTATTGCCCCCTGTCTCTTTGCATTTTCTTTTGTCATTGTCATAAGTGCCTTAGCTCTCAGTTGCTTCCAGATTATCGACAAATTGACCGTGTTTCCCTTATCTTCAATAATGTAGCCCAAATAGTTATATAAACTAGCTCTCTCTATTGCTCCTACGTCCAACACCAATTTAGTCTTGCCCGTTTTCCAATCCTATGGTCATGTATTTAGTCGTATCTAAGTTTATTTCAAGGCCATTTTATTTTGTGTATACACACAACTCTGAGGCCACTCTCTTTAATCTGATATAAGTACAATCAATGAAAACCACTTTGTCCACATAGGAGCGCCACCTAACCGAAGTGTTTCCAATTCTAGGTGGGATGCAATTAACTGTCTCTAAATTTCCATGCAGACCTGCCAAATAGAGATTGAGGAGCATGGATGCCAGTACATAGCCCTGCTTGAGCGCCTCTGAGGTAGTAATGTCCTAGGTGGAGGCATCCATGCTTCTCAATCTAACAGTCAGACTGGTACCCTCATGCAATTGCTGTATATAACCCAATAGCTCCTTATTTATGCCCCACTCGGCCAGCTTGTCCCACAACCTTTACCTCTTAACCGAGTAAAACGCAGCCTTGAACCCGACAAATAATAAATAAAGTGTAGGATTTTCCTAACACAAGGCAGCTTGAATCAGAGCATGTACGAACAGGATATAATGGGTGGTGTCAGAGCCCCTACGAAAGCACGTTTGACAAGGGCTGGAGATGTCATTGGGTCTACCCAATTCTGCAAACCGCATAATAGGTGACTCGCAAAAACTTTGCGAGCCACTTCCAATAGTGAGAGGAGCCTGTTATTACTAGAGTTGATTCTCTATCATAGGAATAAGTATGACTTTCTTCTATGATGCTGGAATCACCCATTCTTGTATGACCTTATTAAAAAAGACATTTAAAACGTCCGCCCACGTGTCTGGTTGTCTCACCAAAGCCAAGTTGGTGAGTCTTTTTCGGCCCCAGGGGCTCGTGATGTTTTGAGTTACTTGATTTTTATTTGATACCCATTCAAATTTCAAAAAGAATTCTGCATAAATCAGAGCTGTCGTCTCTTCATTAACCATAAGAGTAATACCGCCTCTATATTTACCTCTAATATATTCCACCCACACATCATTACTAATCGGATTTGTCACCATATTGTCCTTAAAGCCTTCTATATTTTGCAAGATCTGCCATAACCTCTTGTTAACCCCTTGGAAAGGGACAAATATATACCTTGCCATCTAGTGTTTTTAATAGAGAATATCCCTCTCTTCACCAAATTATTGTATTGATTGTTATGCATTTTGATCTATGCCCACTTGTTCTCATGCAGATCATGATGCTTTTTTATATACCTAATGTTCTGGTGGAGCCTTCTTTTTCCCATTGTTATTACCGGATCAAAAACTGCTTTGTGTTGCTTGCCACTCTCCAAATTATATCTCCCACCTATTTCAGCATGCATCTTCACATAACATATAACTCCTCATATCATTACTCCTCAGACCCTGGAATCTTTTACCAAATAAAGCTACTCCCTGAACCAGGCATTTACCAAACCTTGCTGAGGTTCCTGGCTGTTGATTAATGTCTGCAGGCATATGTTAGATCTTCAGTACATGGAGACAGATTTTCATATTCGCTTTTAACGTCTTGAGGGTATGTTATGTTTTCAGGGTTTTTGTTTTTTAAGATCACTCTTGTATTGTATGTTAATGTAAATAGGCTAGACCAGAATATTTAGACTAGTTAGTGTATGTCAGATCTCTAAAGTAAGTATCATGTGACTGCTGTGGATTGCGCTTTATTAATAATTGAGAAGGTGGGAATTGTCTTTGTGCGCTTCTAAAACTCTTCTGAGCGGCACCCAGAGGGAAGCTGGGCAAGTGCACAGCTTCGAGGGAACATTGGCAGACACAGTACTGAATGTTGGAGAGCAACAACTATAAACATTCTTAGCTAACCCTAGTGGAACTGACTGCAGTTTACGGATCTGAAAAAACATATTTGGTAAATAAAAGGCTTTGTCGTTTTCTGTAAAATTGTGTATAGTGTTTTTATAATGGTATGCTTAAAAACGACTCCAGAATACATGGATATTTGCAGACAAAGTCGGATCCTGTTGGAATGGTTAATGTGGCTCTCTTCGGATGGTCTACACTTAAAATGTAAACTTACCCAGAAGGCTCTCCTATATGTTTTATAAATCACCCTATGCTTGATGAGTTTGTTTTCAAAGGTCCATGATGCTCAGTGTTTCCTGGGACAATCTATACTTCTCTGATGAGCTATACTGATATCCAGTCAAGTGTCAGATGTTGTTAGTGTCTTATTGGCAGGAGATATTGTCAGAATACTGGCATTTGAGTGTACAACATAGTGTGCTGTTGGTGTGATTGATGTGTCCCGCTGGGATGTTCTCCAACTAAAACTGGAACTTACCCAGAGATTCTTTCCTGAATTTATAATAGGTTGTTCATTTCTCTATGCTTCAAAACATTTCATTTCCACGAGTTTTGAGTGCACAGTTCATGCTATACTCTTCTTATGAGGCTGCAGGATAGAAACACAGATTTAGGGGCTATTTTGCCTTATTATAGTTTATCTTAGATGGTATTTTAGGAATCTAAAATCTGTGCTACTCTAACTGTAAATCTAAAAGCTCTTGTGTTCTCTTATTTGTCATACATCGTTTTTTTTGTACTCATTCTAAGTTTAAAGATTTAGCTGGAAAACACAGACATGTTTGTGTGGGACGTTGGTGTCATTGGTGTGTTTCACTTTGGATGATCTCCATCGGAAAAAAAGGAATTTGTCTCATGTTTTTTCATATTGGATAAATCACTCTATGCTTCGGAGCAGTTTGCTTCTATTATAGTATGACGATCGCCGGACTATAGTTAAGGTGAGTAGCATGATCCATAGGAAACCTAAACATTGAATTGCTAATAAAATATGACTTGCATGATGGATGTGGCTGACCCTGTGCAAACAAAAGTTTTGGCATGTCCCCCACCCCCAGAAAAGACATTTTGGGAAACATTTGTTAAGAAATGTTAACATTATTAAGAAAGCAATATAACACTCTTTTTAGCCTACTCCCATAGATTTCTCCATGAAAAAAGTCAAAGTATCTGTGCAATGCAGGGCAAAAACAGCTGGAGGGAATTGGACCCACAAAAAACAACTTGGGCACAAAGCATTGACTCAATTTCCGGGAGGGGTCTAGGGTTACTCCATCCAGTAGATCTTAAATTATTCAATGGGAAGGGAGTGCCTCCTTCTCCCAAAATTATAGCTACAATATTCAGATGGTGTTTTGCAGCAGAGAGGCTGAGAGGCATCCTCACTGGCTACAAGGCAACCTAAACTCACTCCTCTTGCTTCCTAAGTCTATGACTATGAACTTCACTCTCACAGCTAATTACCTCGCTGAATACTTTTTTCCGAAAATGTCTCCAAGATTAGCAACTCTCTCCTGATCTTCCTCACACTCCTTCCTCGTACATTTTACACTCCACCTACTCTACCATAATCCTCTTGCTCTATCACCTACTTTAGTTGCACTAATACTGACAAAGTTCTATCTCTACTGATGAAGGCTGAACTCTCTTGTGCCCCATCAGACCCTCTTGCTCTTCAGCTTAGTTAAGCCTATTGCCCCTTTAGTGACCTCTCACCTGGCTGAAATCTTCAACATGTCCGTTGACTCTGCTTGCTTTCCTTCTGTTTTGTTTTTTAAAAAAGCCACTGTCATCCCTCGCCTAAAAAAGTAAGGGGCTGACCCAATCCTCCTGGCTAACTTTTACCCTGTTTTGTTGAACCGTCTTACTAATTGCTTAGACATCCACAATCTTTAAGACCCCTACACACAGGTTTCTGCTCCTGTCACTCCACGGAAAATGCTATCATGAATGTGTCCAACTCCATCACCTCTGCTAAGCACTCCAGCCTATCCTCTATCCTAATTCATATTGATTTGTCTGCTGCCTTTGACACTGTTGATCACTCTAATCTCTGTAATACTAATTTTCTTCTTGGTATTTGGGATCCAAGCCTTGCCTGGATTGAATCCTATATTGCAACTCGCCAATTCACTGTATCCTGGAGCAACAACACCTCTTAACTCGCTCCTCTAACTGTGGGTGTTCCACACGGATCTGTCTTGGGTCCACCCCTCTTTACATTCTACACCTCTGTTCTTGGGGCAATAATCTCTTACTTTGGGTTCTTGTACCAATTCTTCATGTACAATGTCCAACGCTTCTTCTCTTTTCCTGAACTCGCCTCTGATCTCTCTATTAACATTTCCAACTGTCTCTCTGCTATTTAATAGTGGATGGCTTTGCACTCTCTGATGTTAAAATCTACCAAAACAGAGATGCCCTTCTTCCCTGCAAAAAGCTCTCTCACATCACTTTCACTACATATCCAGTTCCCACCTGGCACTTTCCCTTGCTCTTCTTCAGCTACAAACTTCAGTGTCATCTATGACCCTTCTCACACATTCTCTACTTTCATCTCTAAAACTGGAACAGCAGTTCACCTCAACCACCTAAATATTAGGAAAATCAGGCAGTTCATTCCTTTCAACATAGTCAAGCATCTCTTAATCATTCTTTTCTTCTCTAAACTGGACTACTGTGCCAGCATCCTCTTTGGTCTGCCCAATTATGCTTTCTGTCCTCTCGACAAGATCATTAACTTCGCTACCAGGACTCTCTTTGAACTCCCTCAATTATTTTACTTTACTTTTACTTTAATGCATTTGCATTGCGCAAGACATGGTCCTGTGGGCATCAGGACACAGACAGACAAAGAGACAAGACAGAGGCCTCAGAACTTCACACCTAGTTGCTCATACCGTCATCAAGCTGGATGGCTGATGATGCAAAACAGGGCCAGATTTAAGTACGTCTCAAATCTATTCACGGTAAGGCACCACTGTATCTATCTTCCTCTATCCAACTCTACAAGCCTTCTTGCAATCTCTGCTCTGTCTCCTCAACTACCCTATTGCTCCTTGCCCTACATGTGCTTCCTCTAGCTTCTGCTTCTTCTCTCTTCTTGCTCCACTTGCATGGAATTATTTTCCCCCATTCATCCGGGAAACAGTCCACATGTATTTGTTCAAAGGCAAACTAAATGCCTACCTCCTCACCTCCAAGTTAACCTCTTAACGTACCTCTCATTTGCCTGCTAGCTAACATTTTTACCTTGCGTCTAACCTGCCTCTGTCCCTCACTTCCACTGCCTTCCCTCCAGCACTTCACCCATCATGGTCACATCCCGAGCACAGCTGGCCATACCACATACCTACACTTAAAAAATTCCCAATGCCCATTGTACTTAATATATGTATGTCTACTTATTTATTGTCCCCTCTGACTGTTCCATTTGCCTCCCTTCCATTAACTGGTCAGAATGTCCCTCCAGCTCATTCCATTGTAAGAAGCTCACATCAAATCGGATTTCATATCTATTGTACATTCTCTTGTGATGAAAAGAGCAATGTTCCTCCTGTATATAAATAAATAAATAAATAAATACATTAATACATATTTCAGAAATGAAAAAGTAGCAATTTTTTCCAAATATTCAATTGCTAATATCTTTTGACTTACTGGAAGGATTTGGATGAAATTTTCAGAACCAGAAATTTGTTAAGGCCTCAACCCCCCAGTGCTCCCCTGAACTGGAAAGTATGGGAACAATGTGTTTCGAAAGGAGAAAATGAATAAGACTACAAAACAGCACAGTTTACAGCCTATTCATTTTCCCACAGAGAAAAGCTTCAATTGCTGAACAGTCGTAGTGTGATAACCACTGGGTATATTTGGATCAAATAAGAAACAACTTGGGCAAAAGGCATTGGAGTAAATTCCTTGACTGGTTTGGGGTAAATCTATCCAGATGTTTTTAAAATATGCAACAGAGAATGATCTGCCCTCTGCTCCCTAAAACCTTTATATCGGCCATGGTGCTTTGCAGCAGAGAGGCTCAGTGAGGTTATAACTTTTGACTTGCTGGATGGATTTTGATGAATGTTCCAGACATAAAGGCCCCCCGCCCCCAAACTGGTAATGTTGGGAACAATTAATTAGAAAATGAAAAGGTTATTAATAAAACATAAAAATACAGTTTTCAGGATACTCCCATGTGTTTTCCGATAGAGAAAACGTGCAGTTTTAAAACAGCTGTAGCGTGAAAACCGCTTGTCAGATTTGGATCAAATAAGAAACAATTTGACAAAATGTGTTGACTTAATTTCCTTGACTGGTTTGGGTTAAATCCATACAGTAGTTTTTAAATGTTCAGTATAGAATGTGGTGCCCCAATCTCCTTAAAACAGGCTAAAAACATTTGTCTTGCTGGATGAATTTGGATGACATTATTTAAACAAAATCTTTGTCAATGACCCTCCTCAAGCTTCACATTTTAGGAACAATCTATTAAAAACATGAAAAAGTTATTATAAAAAGAAAAAATGCAGTTTCAGGCTCTCAGATTCATTTTCCCAGACAGAAAAAGTGTAGTCTTTGAACAGACATAGCACATAAACCGCTGGAAAGTATTAGACCAAACTTTGGATTGAACTCCCCCATGACCTTAGAGAGTCTAATAACATTCTCGACATCGGAAAGAGAATCCAAATATTTCTGTTTATGTATTCACTCCTAGGGGAGCACTGATTGTTTCGAACGACAGCGCTTAGATGGTCTGGTTGTAGGCACTATATTAATACCAATACAAATTGCAATAGCAATCAAATCAGGCTAGAGTTTGGGAGTGGGAAAGAGGACACCATCTGAAGTTAGGGATTTGGGGGTGGGTTGGGGAGCCAGTTATGGGTAGACATTTCTTTGTTTATCAGGGAAGACCACTTGAATCTCTCGATTATACTGCTTCAACACTGCAAGACGATCTAAGAAAGAAATTTACATCACACAAAGCAATGAGTAATAGGGGGTAATTGGAGAGGGTTATGGAGGCAAAAACAATTGAGTGGAGTGAGGGGAACAGGAAAAAAGAAGGGGGGCACATTTTGAGTGGCTATAAGGATGTGGAAGACTTAATTTGGGGCAATTTTCTGTATTGGCTAAATCTACTGGGCAGGCAGGTAATGAGTGTTTGGTAACAGATTAATGGTGTGACAAGGTTAGTGGGCCCAAAAGGAAGATATTGGTGCAACACGTACAGAGGCCATGGCAGAAGGCCATAGCCAGTGAGAACTCAAGATACTATGCAACATGTTCGGCTGATGCCACTGGCCATGGCTGATGTCCATGGCTAGTGGGCCCAAAAGAAAAATATTGGTACACAGGTACAGTTGCCACAGCAGAAGGCCATGGCTAGTGGTCCCTGAAGAAACTACGTTTTAGCAAAACCCTTGAAATTCAGTGAAACACCATTTGTTAAGAGAGAGTTAAGGGGATCAGATTTAATGCAACAAGACCCCTGAAATTCAGCATTTGTATTTCAATCCAGTCATCTAGGTTGAGAAAATATGTCACAAGAACCAAACAATAATAGGGGCAATGACCAGGATACCAGAGAGGAAAAAAGCAATTGAGGGGCGTGGGGATACCATGGAAAGAGGGGGGACATGTGGTGAGCACCTATGAGGACAGGGAAGAGTTTTGGATTCTCGAGCGTTATCTGGGGAATACCGGAGGAATCCTGCAGGCATAGGTAAATATGATATGATATAACATGATATAATATGGTATGGCATTTATGACATGCCTGTACACAAGTGTTTCTAGGTGCCACAAGGGAGGGAAGACAGAGTGAAGATAAGACAGAGTGATCCAACTAGGCTTCAGACCGTGCAAGTGCTCAACGAGAAGTGCAAGGGGATGTGAGAGGGGGAAGTGCAAGGGATATGATAGAGGGGAAGTGAGATCGTGGCAGTTTGTCTCTGAGTAAGTGCAGTCAGTGCAGCGCGGGTCTGTGTATGTACAAGGAGGCAGGTGGCTGTAGGGGTTACAGTTACCCCCAACCCCAAGTATGCAGTAGTCCAGGAGGCAGAGAAAGGAAGACTGGTCAAGGTGTAGCCTGGCTTGTGGCCTGTGAAGAAACCTTTTGCTTCAGTATGTACAGTCGGCCATGGGCAATGGCCATGGCTAGTGGGCCCAAAAGAAACCTATTGGTGCAACAGGTACCGTGGCCACAGCTGAAAGTCATGGCTAGTGGGCCCTGAAGAAATATAAGGTGTAGCAAAACCCTTAACATTCAGTGAAAAACAATTTTTAAGAGAGAGTTAAGGGATCAAAATGAACACAACAAATCCCCTGGAATTCACCAATCGCTTTTCAAGCAAGTCCACCTTAACTCTTCACCCCCTGTTGTGCAGCATATGACCACAACAATGACATTACTGATGACATCACTTATGCTATCACTGATGGCGCCTAACATTACATCATGCATGACATTGCTGATGTCACTGGTT
This sequence comes from Ambystoma mexicanum, assembly GCF_040938575.1. Lineage (NCBI taxonomy): Eukaryota > Metazoa > Chordata > Amphibia > Caudata > Ambystomatidae > Ambystoma > Ambystoma mexicanum. The sequence goes on from NC_090924.1 coordinate 143,480,125, forward strand.
TGATTAATTACATTTTGAAATAAGACAATTCAGATTTTTAACATAAAATAACATAAAATAGCATATATGTAAATTGTTCATACTTTACAGTACAATGTAGTCTGCCATTATTTCTTTGAATGTAACATGCAGTAAACAATTATGTAGCATAACTGATTTCTTTTGCATATTAACCAAACTTCAAATTCTGAAATTATATATTATCACAATGCACACGGACACATACTTTATTGTGTATGTCATTATGTATTTTATAAAACTTGTCATTTAGAAAATAATGTGTTCATATTCATGTCATGTACATTTAAATGTGAACATTGACTATTTTTATAACTCTTAGTATGAATCATGTTTCTACTTCTATCTATTCTTATTTTCTTTTACTACTACATATACTTATCATATCATGTTTGAAATACCTGAACTAGATTAAGCAGAAAAGGTACTTTCCATGCAATGAAGCATTGTAATTGTTTACTAATACATGAAATTCAAACCATTGGTATAATGTTACATATGTGTATTTAAAAGTGTATACGTTCATAAATACTCTAAATCAATGTGCCATAGGTAATCAAGTCATACCTATGTATGAGTCTATTGTTCCATGTCATGTTGTTATTATTGTTCACTGTAGTAAAATATAATATGTATGAAAAGAGGCCAACACAAATATATTTAATCAGTCATGTCACATTTGAGTTAATTATTGATCTCATCGGTGAAGTCAGGTATGATGTCATTAGTGATGTCACCCGTGATGACATCAGTGATGTCATCAGTGATGCCATCTGTGGTGTCATCCTCTGCTCAACAGGGGGCACATAGTTAAGGTGGTGATTGCTGAATTTCAGTGGTTGGTTTTGTTGCATTAAATCTGATCACCTTAACTCTCTCTTAACCAAGGTTGTTTTCACTGAACTAGAGATCGGCGGTCATACAGTACAGTTAAATTGAGTATTGAGATATATAGAAAACTCCAAAAATGTACTCCTAATAATGTTTGGCTCTCATGACAGATTTGGCTGACATATTGTAAACATAATTGGGTCGATTCATGGAAATAATATGCGCTGAACTTTTCGGTGCAAGCGTGCGAAAACGTGCAAATCGCAGTGCCAGTGCGAAAATCGCAGCGAAACCCGCGCATAGCGATTCATGGAAGTCCGTGCGCGAGGAAATTCCAGGATGTGTGCCAAAATACTGCATGGCGCACGCTGGCGCAGACGTCTTCAAACCGCGTGCGCTAAGCGCACAGTGAAAGCACACATAGCACGGCACACACAACAAAAGTAGGCGTAACACGGGGTGTGACATGCGGAATGGGGAACAACGTGTGAAAATGAGGGCGTTACGGGGGAAGTACAGGAGGCAAGTGCGCGGAACGCCCACACCACGTATTCATGCAATCGAATAGGGCAAACCAGCGCACGGGCAAAGACGCGCACAGGACTAAGCACGTCCGCCACACAAAGGCAGGCGGTAGCGTCCCTGCGCATGAAAGAAATGTGCGCCAAAATGTGCGCTAACAAAAAGGACGTATATACAGCCATGATGAATGTCCCATACTGTGGCCCTCTAGGACAAATGATGTGCAAAGGGGTACGCGACAAACACTGACACCCGCTGTGTGAAAAATAGCGTGTGCGTGTATTTCGGGGGATCACGTGAAGTTTCACACGCGATTGGCCTTGGGCGTGCGGGGTACGTGTAAATCTGGGGTGCGCGGGAAGTTTCACACGCGATTGGCCTGGGTACGCAATTTTGCTGTCAGAGTGGGGAACGTGTACTTCGGGGGTGTGCGGGGAGTCCTACACGTGAATTGGCAGTGTGGGTCACCCCAGGTGTCCCCTCTACCCCCTCCACGACCCCTGCAGGCAGCCCACACCACAGGGGACTACCCTGCACCCCTGGTCATGTCCCGCAGGCAGCCCATCCACCATGGGCATGCCACCCAGCCAAGGCACATGTCACCTTGCAATATGATCAACAACTCATGTCCCCTTGCACCCCCACCCCCCAGCAGTCAGGGCCCCCTGCCAGCAGGCCCCCACTCATGTCCCACTCATGTCCCCCTGCACCCCCACCCCCAACAGTCAGGGGCACCTGGCAGCAGGCCCCCACTCATGTCCCCCTGCACCCCCACCCCCCATCAGTCAGGGGCACCTGCCAGCAGGCCCCCACTCATGTGCCCTTGCACCCGCACCCCCCAGAAATCAGGGGTCCCTGCCAGCAAGCCCCCACTCATGTCCCACTCATGTCCCCCTGCCCCCCACCCCCCAGCAGTGCAGGGCACCTGCCAGCAGGCCCCCACTCATGTCCCACTCATGTCCCCCTGCACCCCCACCCCCCAGCAGTGCAGGGCACCTGCCAGCAGGCCCCCACTCATGTCCCCCTGCACCCCCACCCCCCAGGCAGTGCAGGGCACCTGCCAGCAGGTCCCCACTCATGTCCCCCTGCACCCCCACCCTCCAACAGTGCAGGGCACCTGCCAGCAAGCCCCCACTCATGTCTCCTTGCACCCCCACACCCCAGCAGTCAGGGGCCCCTGCCAGCAGGCCCTTACTCATGTCCCTTTGCACCCCCACCCCCCAGCAGTCAGGGGCACATGCCAGCAGGCCCCCACTCATGTCCCCCTGCACCCCCACCCCCCAGCAGTGCAGGGCACCTGCCAGCAGGCCCCCACTCATGTCCCCCAGCACCCCCACCCCCCAGCAGTCAGGGGCCCCTGGCAGCAGGCCCCACTCATGTCCCCCAGCACCCCCACCCCCCAGCAGTCAGGGGCCACTGGCAGCAGGCCCCCACTCATGTCCCACTCATGTCCCCCTGCACCCCCACCCCTCAGCAGTCAGGGGCTCCAGGCTGCAAGCCCCCACTCATGTCCCACTCATGTCCCCCAGCACCCCCACCCCCCAGCAGTCAGGGGCCCCTGGCAGCAGGCCCCCACTCATGTCCCACTCATGTCCCCCTGCACCCCCACCCCCCAGCAGTCAGGGGCACCTGCCAGCAGGCCCCCACTCATGTCCCCTTGCACCCCCACCCCCCAGCAGTCAGGGGCACCTGGCAGCAGGGCCCCACTCATGTCCCACTCATGTCCCCCTGCACCCCCACCCCCCAGCAGTGCAGGGCACCTGCCAGCAGGCCCCCACTCATGTCCCACTCATGTCCCCCTGCACCCCACCCCCCAGCAGTGAAATGGCGATTCCATGACACAAACCAAAAGTCAACTATGTACATCAACACATGTCCGCCACACGAAGGCAGGCGGTAGCGTCCCTGCGCATTAAAAAAATGTGCGCTATCAAAAAGCATGTATATACAGCTCTGATGAATTTCCCATACTGTGGCCCTCCAGGACAAATGACGTGCAAAGGGGTACGCGACAAACACGGACACCCGCTGTGTCAACAATAGCGTGTATTTCGTGGGTGCGCGGGAAGTTTCACACGCGATTGTGCCTGGGCGAGCAGGGTACGTGTACTTCATGGGCTCGCGGGAAGTTGGGCTCGCGGGAAGTTGGGCTCACGTGAAGTTTTACATGTGATTGGGCCTGTGCGAGTGGAGTACGTGTAAATCTGGGGTGGGCGGGGAAGTACAGGAGGCAAATGCGTGGAATGCCCACACGCACGTGTCAAAAAGATGCGCTAATCTGGAAACACGTACGCCAGCAGGAAGCAGGCGTACGTGGACCCGCGCAGCATAAAAGTGCATGCAAACAACAAGCAAGCTCAGACGCCAGGATGAACATACCGTTCCTAGCAGCAGTGGTGGTGGGATACCGCAGGAGGAGGAGGAGGATAGTCAAGCCCAGAATTTTCACACCCAGAACCAGCCTTTTTGGCATGCCTGATGACCAGGTTTATGGGAGGTACAGGTTTCAACCTCAAATAATACTCGACCTGGTCAGTGAGTGGGAGGATGACGTCACATCACCCACCCTCTGCTCCCAAGCACTCAGCCCCCTGTAGAAGGTCCTCAATGTACTGCACTTTTTGGCCACCGGATCATTTCAGCGGACAAGTGCCATAATGGGGGGGGTATCACAGGCCACACAGTCACGCTGCCTACACCAGGTCTTGGCCATCATGACTGCACGCCCAACAGTGCAGAAAGGCAGGCTGCCGTCCAGGATTTCTATGGGGTGGCACAATTCCCCAAAGTCCTAGGTGCCATTGATTGCACCCATGTGGCCCTACGTCCCCCCAGGGCATCAAAGCACATCTATAGAAACCGCAAGCACTGGTATTCCATCAACGTGCAGGTAGTATGTGATGCCAAGGGAATCATCACCTCAGTATATGCCAACTATCCAGGGTCCACCCACGACAGTTTCATTTACAGAATGTCAACCCTAAACCGGGACCTAGAAGCTGGGCGGCATGGCGATAGATGGCTGCTTGGTGAGTATAAATGCCACAGCACATGCATGCATGCCAGATACTGAGTAATGTCACAACCCCACTAATGATACCCATCAGCACCTCCCCAGGGGACAGTGCCTACCCTCTGAGCACCCACATGATGACGCCAATTCGGAACCCCACCACGCCACCCGAGGTAAGATACAAAACAGCCCATATTGCAACCCGGGGCATAGTGGAGCGCACATTCAGTGTGCTCAAGTCACGCTTTCGCTCCCTTGACCGTTCTGGTGGGCAGCTGTTATACGCTCCCCCAATAGTGTGCAGGCTCATAGTGGCAGCATGTGTCCTGCACAACGTTGCAACATGCCGGGGCCTGCCGGTGGACATGGTGGTGCCCCCACATCCCCAACCACATGCACGCCCGCTGCGCATGGGAGGGGAAAGGGCACGGGGTGAGGCAGCCCGAACACAGCTTGTGGCTAATTACTTCACTTAGAATCACACCCCTGTGGAGTGCACACAGCCCTGCCACATACCAGCTGACAATCAATGATGATGACATGAGGGACAGTCAACTGTCACAACTATACCATCCTGAGATTGGTCACCTGGAAGTGTCACAATGTGTGCATGCCTACCTACAGAAATACCACCAATGCTGTGTCATCAAAAGACACATATGCTGCTAAATGCATGACCCCCTTGCAAAATACACCATGAGAACAGTGCCATGTCACCCAACCCCTCCCAAGCACCGGCACCCAACACACCATGGCATGTCAGGCTATGTGAGAGCAAACAAAGCAATCCCAAAAACCTGACACAAGTGTCACAAAGTACAGTGTCCCTAATGGAAACTGGCCACACACAATATGCTGCTAGTAATGTTGAACTAACAACACACATGACCAAATACTTACCAACTAAACAATGCATCTAGACAAGTTCAAACATTTCTAAAACATGACAGTACTAAGTGAAAGTAGTCGTAGTCATACAACCTGAATATGCCACCACATCGCCCCCTTCAAACTGTAGTCTTGTAGCCTTCAAAACTGGTCTGTGTACTGCATACAACATGAACTCCATCTCCAAAGTAGACGGCCTTGTGAAGACATGAGGAATGAACCTGCAAATTCAGAGGGAGACATGGAAGCAAAATCATACATTAATACACCATGCAGTGTACAATACAACAACAATATACACAAGGAATGTCTACACAGTATTGACTACAGACTGCCCACACAGCTCATGGGAGCCCAACGTCACTGTGTACATCACTGTCACTTGGTCACACCCTTTGGAAGCCCATGGAAACGGGAAGCAGGAGGGTGTGTGTCTCATGAACCCAAGCATTCAACCCAAACTCAGGACAAGCCTGCATGTGCCCAGCCGGAATACAGTGGATGCCCACGGGAGCCACACAAGGCAACACACTGTCAAATTATTTTATAAAAAGATCAAAATTCAAAATTCAAAAATCAAAAATGGCCATGTGGGGGCTGGAGGAGGAGGCCACCCAGGTGGTCCGAGGACAGGGTGCGCACCAACAGCTACCTGTGTGGATGTTGGAAAAAAAAAACACCTCCATGGGCTCATGGCCTGCACGGCTATGCCAATGTGGGAGAACTGCTGCCGTCGCTCTCATGACCCTCTGCTGCTGCATCAGGAGGTGGTGGTGCTATGGGAGGCAGCCCACACAAAGCCCTCATATGGTCCTCCATGGCAGCAAGCATGCGGGTGTGGAAGGTCTCGTTCTGGAGGATTATAGTGCGGAGATCCCCATGCAGCACCTGACATGATACTCGGATCTCCTCCCGAGTTGCCCACATCTCAGCTGAGAGCGTACTTGTGAGGTGCTCCAGCCGCTGTTCTGCCCTAAAATTAGCGGAAGTCTCAAGCTCAAGAAGAGTCTCCCTGAGGTTATGGAGTTCTTCACTCAGGGCTTCCCTGTGGGCCTGGGACTCTATTGAGATGGATTGGTGCAAAGTCTCCAGTGCCGCCCGTCGGTCCCTGTTGGATGCCAACATGTCTTCCCTGTGTGATTGGCAAATGGAGTCTGTTGCCTGCTGCAGTTGCTCCATCTGCCATTCAGGGGGGATAATGGAAGTGGCCACTCTCTCCATTGCCTGAGCCATCATTTCAACTGATGCTGACTATTGGGTTGCCATAGCGTACATGGAGTTCTCCCATACGCTATTGCCTGGTGGCGTACGGCCACCGCGTCGACGGGCACAACACCTGTTTGGGGCAAGGCGATGTGCACCTTGCTGTGCTGGCACCGCTTGAGGCTGCAGGACTGCATTGCCTGTTCTGATCTGCTTGACCAGGAACAGGATCAGATGCCGTGGAGTGTGACCCTGCATCCGTAACCGTCAAAGGCGCCTCTACCAACACTGACATCCCCATAGAGGGATCTACCCCTGGTGCAGGTGGGTTGGCCAGAATAGAATCCCTGCCAGAAACACTTACCTGTGACGGCACATAGGTCTCATCATCCGAATCAGCACCTGAATAGAGGTCTGGGGAGGTGCACCCAGAGACACCCCTGGAAAGTATGGTCTGCAGGAGGATTGGGTTCTCACCCACCACCACACCACGTCCCCCGCTGGTGCCCGGTCGTGCCTGAGATTCCTCCTGGGTCTGCACCATCTCATCAACCTCAACAGCATCAAGTGCGTCATCCCCTGCAAAAACATGAAAGAGAAAAAATGGAAACAGGCATTAGCACCATAGCACACACATAGGCCTGTCACTCTACAGAACCAGTACATGATTCACACATATCCCACATAACTATAACCCTCCCATGCCTGCACTGTCACTGAGTAGTAAGGGGAGGCAAAAGGCAGACACTGATGACACCAATATGGGAGAGCAACACATTTGCTGCATGCTGGGTAGCACTGCCATCACACATTGGCCTGTGAGTGGCATGTCCAATACACATACATGACACATGGCAGCACACAGATGGCATTTAGCATAGCCATGGTACATTTGACAAGTACAGCCATATGTCAGTGATTGAGTACTGTCACCCATCCATGTGAGATGGACATGATGACATGAAAAATGCCGCATACTGTGACTAAGTACACATGTGCCACTCACTGCAACACATGCAAGGTACAAGAATACAGTAATAGTTGGCTGATCTATTTTTCCTTACATTGACATTGCTGGAAACATCTGTCATTTTCCACATGCAAACAGGCACTCATCTAAACATTTGTGCTGGCCAATACTCCATCAGCCTGAATGGTCTCATTGTGTACATAAAAAGGACATCAAACAAACATCGGGTGTTGCCAGCCGATAGCCCTGTGTTGCACTCCTAATGGGGTAAAAAACCCTTATGTGATTTAGTGATCTATCAAGAGAGGGGATCTCCCATTTACCGGAAGGCACCCTCCCAAAGGTGTACATAGAGTTCTCCAATAGACTTGGGCAATTTAGTACTCACATGTCTACATAACAGTCATGAACTGTGTATTTTGAGTAAATAAATGTCCACCTGGTAGAGTGTGTTCTGGAGCCACCAATAATCTACACACTAAAAGTGCATAACACATGTATTTTATATGTCACAAGGTAATTAGACATGTTACAGCAAACATTAAATGAAATGAAATTAGATTCCAATTCAGGTCTCAAATATACCATTGGGTCAGATATCAAACTCAGTGTTTAACAGGCAGCATCAGAAGAACTTTTCATTTGGTGCAATTGTACAATGTAATACATGTAGTTGTTCAACTTCAAAATAAACTAGCAAAGTGCAGAGTATCCAGAAACATAGGATTTCTGTAACTAAACATACAATAGTTCATATTAGCAGATAACAAACGTATTTGCAGATAACAAAAATATTTTTCAGGCCTAAACACTCCTAGATGTAATTAAGTGCCAACGCGTTTCGGATTCAGATGAATCCATCTTCAGGGCAGGAAATATGAAGTTCCTTCAAATTTAAATGGGTGTTCCTAGGGAAATATAAATGAACTAGTTAGCTATTTGGGAATTATAAATGAAAAGATAAGTATTGAATACCCAAAGGTATGCACTAACCTTAGTATTGACGTTTAAAAATCAAGATTCTTACAATCTGTGTAATGAGTGAAAAAAGTCAATGTCAGCTTGTGAAAATTCAAATTCTGGTTCACAAAGTCAGAAAGCAAAAAGCAAAAAGCAAAGGAGTAACATTCACCACGTTCAAAGGCGAGTATGGATCACCCCGGATGTGAGTGGGTTGCTAGGAGGTCAATCGCACGGTGCGTGTACTGTAATTAAACAAAGAACCGAAATGGAGTTATTGAGGAAACCACAAGGGTAATGATGGTGAAGAGTCTCCTAGGGTATGCATGGAGAATAACCCAGTAGAGTTAACAGAGTCTGGTAAACTTAATGAAGTAAAGAGAGAAACGGCAGCAAGCCAAAATAAATGGCGGGATCCATGACTACCAAGAATTGGACTCAGAATTCGTATGAGATGCATAATAGCGATTTGGGATGTATGCGTTTTGCAAAATAATCGATTATACAGCCCCTACGGCTGCTTAAGGGTTCCAACAGTCTTACCTATAATCACAGTACTGCTGCAGAGTACGAGATGTCCACTAGTCAGACGCTCGGCTTGCGAATGCGGGTTTATAAATGGTCGCCATGGCAGCCACGCGCATGCGCGATGCTGTGGATGACGCCATGTTGGTGGGGGCATGCAGTTAACTAACAATCAAAATTGTTGATCCACGGGCTTGTATCACATCTGAAATGCCTGTTGTTGCAAAGAGTATTATGGAGCTATCGCCGCATCTAGTGTTAATAACTATAGGTTCCGACACAAAACTCATACCTCGAGTGGGTTGCTATGGTGACAACATAAACAGCCAAGGCGCTGCAGGGTGCTGCGTCTGGCTGTGAGTGGGCAGATCACGAGGGATCTAAAACTGATGGGTGAATCATTTGGACACTGTATAACCTAACTGTAGCACAGGTAAGGCTGACCTACTGAATTGAAGGTCTCAATGACGGCCCGGGGGCCTAACAGGTGAGCAATCTAGGTGTTATGCATGGCCATACTGCTGTGTGTGTGGAGTGCGAGGAGGGACACCACCGCAGCCTAGAACGAGGCCGCGTGGTGTCCCCCCTCACACCCTGAAATAGTGATGCTCAGCCAGACCGGCCACAGAACAAGGCAGGACAAAGCCCGCGTTCAGTCCGTCTGGATGGCTGGTTAAAGTGAGTTAGTATTATTAGCATCTTTGGTGGCTAAGGTTAAGCCAGTCGGTGTAATGTAGGAAACATACCTCTGAAACATAACAGAGCGACTAAGATGGTTGCATGTATGCAAACAACAACCATAACTTGAAATTGACATTAATGTATTAAAAACAAGCATAGGCATAACATAATATTAGACAAAGCACATCAGATCGAACTCGCAGTTCATGCCCCTTGGGGTTAAACAATCCAGCAGATCAATCCAAAAAATTTCCCTTTGCAATAATCATCTGTGTACATCACCCCCTCTTGGGCCTGCTTGTACTTGTTCCAAAATAATGCATCTTAATTGGGCAATTGAGTGTCTAGCTTCTAAAAAGTGTATTGACACTGGAGATCTCAAATTTTTGGTTCTAATGTTTGATTTATGCTCGGTCCATCTCAGTTTTGCTTTCCTCATGGTGATCCTCACGTAATATAGACCACAGGGGCATTTAAGTGCATATACAACATTCGTTGAGTCGCGCGTACAGGAGTGTTTAAGAAAGATGGATTTGCCCGTGTGGGGATGTGAGATTGTGTTGCCCAAAAGAAGATTACTACAGTGCTGGCAATTGTAGCAGGGTTGTGTACCTTTGTATTGTGTAATTGTTGGATGGTCAGATCCTGTCTCGGCTCGAATCAGGCTGTTCCTGAGAGCCCTGCTGTTTCTATATGCAAATATCGGGGGCTCTTGAAAAAGGGATTGAGTTTCTGGGTCCATTTGTAACATTGGCCAGTTCTTGCGAATAATGTTCCTGATTTTTCTGCTCTGATTAGAATGTGTAGTTACGTACACTAATTTCTCCTCTTTGCTCTTGACTTTAGTCGTGAGCAGAGTGTCTCTCTGTACATTTGACACCTTCTCTTCAATCATTGCGATCGAGGCCGATTTGTATCCCCTCTCCCTGAATTTGTGACGTAGGGCCACTGATTGTCTTGCATATTCTGATTCCTCTGAAATGTTCCTGCGATAACGTAGGAACACTTTCAATTGTCCTCTGCGGATGAAAACTCGTAGCTAGCAAGAGGCTGTTCCTGTCAGTTGTCTTTGTGAATATCCTGGTTTCGAGTTTAGCATTTTTCACATAGATTTCCACGTCCAGGAAGTTGATCTTGAATTTACTGGTTTGGGTGGTGAATTGAATACGTGGGTGCATGTTATTCATCATATGGAAGAACTCCACCAGTTCGTCCTCCGGGCCAGACCATATGCCAAACACATCGTCAATATACCTTACGAAGATGGTAAGGTGTACACCTATGTACACCTTTGGGAGGGTGCCTTCCGGTAAATGGGAGATCCCCTCTCTTGATAGATCACTAAATCACATAAGGGTTTTTTACCCCATTAGGAGTGCAACACAGGGCTATCGGCTGGCAACACCCGATGTTTGTTTGATGTCCTTTTTGTGTTTTGATCTCGAGTGGCCTCGGGATCTGCCCTGCTGCACCTGAAATTTATTTATTGAACTAATTGATTGCTCGAAATCTGTAAGCAAGAAGCACCTATGTTTAGGTTTACTCTCTATTTCTGATTATATAAACTTGCAGTAGTGCCTCCCACCCCATGCCCCTTTTTCGTCTCATTGTGTACATAACCAGGTAAAGCATTGCCCCAGTGTGGTCAGTAAACAATGACCGAAGCATACCACATATGTCACAATATGGTTGATAAATGTCTAGCAAAAAAGGGGAGAGTGGAAAATATTATCCTGAAGGCTCACTTACAAATTCTGACCAATGTAGTTGCAAGATGGCAGTACAAGGTCAACTGCACAATTTTGGACCTAATACGATACTGTGGGAAGAAGGGATGCAGCCATAGCTAAATACGAGGCACGTGATCCCATGTGAGGAAGGAAATGGGTGACCCATAACACTCTGGAGTACACACCCTCACCTGGCACTCAATCAGAACCCGTCACCCAAAATACATAGACATGCACTACACACACACGCATGGGCACTCACCGGACAATGCTTCGTAATAAGGTAGTTCTCCCACACCTCGGATCTGTTCCTCTGTGACGAAGGTCCCAGCAACAGACTCATGTTCAGTGAGTTCGTTGTCCTCTTGTGGAGACCCACCGCCAGTCACCAGCGTAGCGGCATGAATTGAGGCCAGCTTGTCCCTTGCTCTGCATTTCAGCTCGTTCCACCGCTTGTAGCAATCATCAGCTGAGCGCCTCACAAATCCAAGGGCACTTATGTGGTTGGCGATGGTCTACCAGTGTGCCTTATGTTGACCAGGTGTGGTCTTGGACCCTGCAGTCACCACCATTTCGTGGCTATGTTGCGACACATAGCTCACAAGTGCATTAAGCTCTGCATTATTAAAGCAAGGCTTTCTTGACGTGCCAGAGTGTGTAGCCGTGCCTGGTGTCTCAGCCTGTCGTGCCAGAGCACCCTTCTTCCTCTTTTTAGAAGGTGGAACGGAGCCAGAGTGGCTATCGCCGCTCTGGTCAGTAGGGGCAGAATCACTGGTGGACTCAGTTGTTGGAGTGTGCGAATGCACATTGACCATAGGACTTGGTGCAGGCATTGTCTGAAGTTTGATGTTGGCAGGGGGAACATCAGTATGATGGACCAGGACCAACACTGTCCTGGCTGGGAGAGTCAGAGCTGGGGCGGATGGAACTGCAGTTGCCCCTGCAGCCTCACCACCCTGCATACTTGGGGCAGCAGATGACATAGCTGCCCCAGATCCATGTGCCTTGGTGACAACTTGCACCACCACACGTGGCCTAGACTTGCTGACCTGCAAGTCAGCCAGGGAGTCATCCTGTGCCAGGTCAGGTGCCACAATGGGCTGGTCCAACAGGGGCTGAGCTGGGATGGTCTCAGCCACGTTTCCCTCAACCATGGGGGGGGTGGAGCATGGGTGTCCCTGATTGGTCCTCCACACATGCGGGTCTAGGGGCACCCTGCAAATCCTGGCCACGTCCCCTACCGCGCCCACCACGTCCACCTTTTGAAGGTCGGCCACTTTTGCCTCCCTTACCGCTTGGTCGCCTCCCAACCATGGCACTGATGTTGTTGTGCGTATGGGAGGAGCAGTAAACTATTGTCCTGGGCAATTGGGGATCAAAGGGGTAGGGTACTAGATGGAATTCATACCCTAGTGCTCTAACAAGTCTGTCTGTGACCCCTGGGGGAAGATGACGGGTCACGCAATGCACAGGCAGCCCAAAAACAAAAAAAAACGTGCACGCAACCCCTCGTAGACCACGTGCGTGGAAAAATGAACCCGCACTACGCTGTGGCACCCAGAAACACAAAAATAAGCGTACGCGTAAAACACGCAGCCTACAATGACCTCTGAAGGGGAGTGTGACACACGGGGCAAGCACAGTTGCTAAGTACTTGTGGAACTCACCGTGTGCCTGGAATAAGAACGTGAAAAATACACGTGTGTGCACATTGGCAACACCCCCGCCAAAATAAGAATTGTACGCTGTCTGAGGAGACAGGACAAAAGGAGAAGTGAACACTGTTTGAGGAAACAGGCCCAAAAAAAGTAGAAAAATTAAAGCTGTCAGAGGTAACAGGGAGTACGAACTTGAAACACTGTGAAGTAATCGCGTGTGAACCGACAAGAAGTACAGAATTCATCCACTCGCTCTCCACGAAAAGCACGTACAAGAAAATGGCTTTCTACACGTACCATTTAAACCGGCCCACACATACACGTCACTTACGCGTGTACGCGTCCTTTCCTCCAATTACACGTGCTGACACTCGGACGTGCAGCTTTTCCACGTGTGCTCTGTCATCACGTGCTATGAGGGAAACACCTGCGCGTGTCACGTCACAGACACGCTTACGCGCTAAGGGCCTTTGGTCCAATGAAATCGCGTACGTGCGCTGACACACTTACACGCTAAGGGCCTTTCCTCGAATTACACGCTGACGTGCAAGATTTTCACATGCCAAATCACTCTGTGTCAAGCTGGCCACGCGTTCACACACGGAAGACCACGCTCCTGCCCAGAAGGCCGAATTACTGCCCCCCAGAGCCCCGAGCACGCTCCCACCTGCCATCTGTTGCTGCCTGATTGCCTGCTGCCCACGTGCCATGCCATTTGCTGCCTGCACGTCAGCCAGGGATGCTGTTTCGTGCTGTTTCTGTGACCACCCCTGCTGGAACCGAAGACTCCCGACTGCTATTCCATCGCTCCACAGCCCAGCCCCAGGACCCAGTTGCCCACCCACACCTGCCTCTGACGTTGCCATGTCGGGCACTATACCATCTGGCACCGCTGGCAACCCCCAGCCAGAGAGGCAGAGGGGCACCAGCTTCACTGCCACCGAAGTTGGTGTCCTGGTGGAGCAAGTCCTGGGGCAGTATGCTGCCCTCTTTGGAAGTTTGCGTGCCGACAAGGAAGGACGGACTCGGATCAGGACGGACATTGTGACTGCCATCAACGCAGAGGGGGTGGCGGTCCGCGACTTCCAACATGTCAAGAAGCGCTGGGAGGACTCCAGGTCAAGGACCCTCAACAAGGCCCGGCGCCTCTTGAAGGCAGCGGATGCTAAGGGGCGCCGGGGCCACCTGTCGGAACATCAGATGAGGGTCCTGGAACGCATATGCCCAGTGCTCCACGTCCAGGTCCTTGAGAGGCAGACCCATCTGGAGTGGAGCGGTAAGTGTACATGCATACTGATTGGAAGCTGTGCGTGTGGTGGTGTGCCAGTAGTGTGCAGGTTGTACATGTGTTTGGCCATGTATGGATCTGTATGTACAGGGCTGTGAGGCTGACACATGCAAGTCCTTTCATGTGTGAGACACATGGATGGTGTATGTGTGGCTAAGCATGCAGGCCAAATGCAGATGTGTGAGCACACATGTTTGGATTACTCTGTATGTAAGTTGGCATGGTTGTGGTGTCACACATGGATGTTGGTTCCAGCTGCATGTATCTGCACCGTATACATGTGCATGTGTGTGTATTTGACATGGGTGCAACAATGATGCAACATGGATGCGTGTGACACTGATATGTAGAAGACTGATTGCCAGATGTGACATGGATGCCAATCTCATCACTGCAACAGTTGGCGGAGGTGTACACAGGAATAAGCAAGTGTTGTGAGCACAAGGGTTTCCTCAATTTTTTAAGGGGGCTGTGGTATGTGAGGAGAGATACAGCAGAAAAAAACGTACATATACCACTAGCTACCCACCTCTAACACACCGAAAGGTGGCTACTTGTCAGAAATTTACCTCACAGTAGGAATTTCATAGGATTATATCTCCCACCATAGACAAAGAAATCTGTTTAGCATATTTTAATTATTATATCAAACAACATGGTAAAACAACATAAAAAACCTATTTCCAGCGTTCGTTATTTGTAGAAACACAAATGGGCGGAAGAAGCAGACACCAAAACATTTGCAATGCACAATTTGCGTGATGTTAGTAATGGTGTATTTTAATTGCATTTTCAATTATACAACAACATGGTATAATAGCGTCAAAAGGTGTACACATGCATGTAAGTGTGGCGGAGTGTGTGCATGTCTAGTGCACTCCCTGTGTTTCATGTGATGTCTGGCTCACCTTTCGCTTCTCATGCTGTTATATGTGTATGGATGGTGCTGGCTGTTGCAATATGGCTGTGGAATAGCTCATGAGTGTGAGTTGCAATGACATGTGTGTTGAGGATTGTGATGCTATGTCTGAAGTTTGACAATGCCACTCATGTACAACTGTCATGTGTGTATGAGTCCATTGTACAGTGCCCTGATGCCTGTCTCCTATCTCTCCCTGTCTGCACCGTCAACTGATGAAGAGGGTGGAGAAGGTGCTGTGGAGCACAGCGGCAGGGATCGCACCGCCAGCCGGAGACGCAAGGCCCGGCTCCCCTCCCAGGTTGTCTTCTCGTCGGGGAGTGAGGAGTCCGGTGCCACGTCCCAGGTCGCAGCTGCCGAGGGGAGGTCCAAGAGGCGGAGGTTGGAGTTGGACTCCTCGGCAGCTGAGACCCCACAGGGCCCGACAGAGGAAGATGGCACGGAGTCATCCAGGTTGGTGGGGGGTTTGGTGGAAGAGAGGCCGTGCAAGGGACAGAGACAGGGTCTGGAGGTGGGGATTCCACTGGTGCTAGTGGTGCACTGCAGGGACAGGAGGCAGCACAGGCCGCCGCGGAGGTGCCTGTGTGTAATCCTGTCCCGATCTTGTGACTGCATCATCTTGCACCAGCAGGGATACCTACGTCCAGACCCGTTCTCAGGGAGGGGATTGGCTTACACCAACTGGCCTTCCTCTCCCTGCGGATGTGGCTATCCGGCACCGGGTTGAGCCTGTCCTGGGTGGGGTGGCGTTGCATCAACGTGCCATGCGAGCTGACCTGCAGTCTTTTCATGAGGAGATTGCACATCTTCTCGCATGGCTCATTGACCGCGTTGACCCACTGGGACAGCTCACCAGGGCTGGATTCCTCCGTTTTCTGGACCTTGTTCCAACCCCCTCCTCAACTGAACCCCCTATGCGCCAGTCATCCTCCGTGCCATCTTCCCACCCATGTGTCACCTGGGTGCCCTGTAGAGGTGCCTCTGAACCTGCAGCCAGGCTAGTGGAGGACACATCCCTGCCACAGTCGGGAGTCGGACATCCAGCAGGGGTGGCCACCTCAACAACTGCACCCCAGCTGGAGGAGGATGTGCAGGCAGCAGGAGCCAGGGCACAGGCAGCGGCACAGCAGCAGCAGCAACAAGGTGGGAGCCATAATGGCTCGGGGTCTTCATCATCGGAGGGGCAGGCATCGGCCGGAGGGCAGGAGGACCCTGGACGGGAAGTGTCTTCCGTGTGGCAGCGGTTGGGCCATGCGATAGATGCGGAGCGGCAGCGGGCGGAAGAGGCACGGCTCACGATGGTCAGGGCGGAAAAACTCCATGCGTAGGGCCCTGTGGCCGGCCGAGTGCCTTGAGGCCATTTGCAGGGTCCAGGAGTTCCAGATGTCATTGTCCCTGCGAACCCTCGGGGCTATGGAAGAGGTTTTTTCTTTATTTTGGTTGCGTTTGGACAGTGCACCACGTTTCTGTATATAGTTTTTCATTAGGTAGTATTTTTGATAGGTTTCATTTCTTCAGTTGGGATCATGGACCCTGGATTGTTCATCTGTATATAGTTCACTATTGGATTCATCTCTTTTTTTGGATTTCCCCATGGAGCAATGGTTTTCCCTTGGATTTGCTTTGTTGGACTGTGACTTTGGACAGCTTTTCTTTGGATTGTGATTTCTTGTTTTTCATTATTTTACGGACATGCAGCTTTTCTTTTTTTTTATTCCCGTTGTTGTTTGTTTGATTTTAATTCCATTCATGTTGCTTTTAATACATTTTTTTCTTCATACTTCGATGTGTGGTATTATCTCATTGGTTTCATGCATGTCATGATATGGGTTTTCACATTCACTTGCAACCATTTTGTGTGTGTGACGGACATGTGTTCATTTACATACTTGCCATTGGGGTTGTATCATGTAATTGCCTTTTCTATGTGGGTGGATACAATACTTGGTTGGGTCTTTGGGCTGGGGAGGCTGGCCATAAGGGCCATGATTGAGGATCGTCATGACCTGGGGGCAGGGGGACATGAGTGGGGGCCTGCTGGCAGGTGCCCTGTACTGCTGGGGGGTGAGGGTGCAAGGGGACATGAGTGGGACATGAGTGGGGGGCCTGCTGGCAGGTGCCCCGCACTGCTGGGGGGTGGGTGTGCAAGGGGACATGAGTGGGGGCCTGCTGGCAGGTGCCCTGCACTGCTTCGGGGGTGGGGGTGGGGGTGCAAGGCGACATGAGTGGGGGCCTGCTGGCAGGTGCCTTGCACTGTTTGGGGGGTGGGGGTGCTGGGGTCATGAGTGTGGGCCTGCTGGCAGGCGCCCTGCACTGCTGGGGGGTGTCGGTGCAAGGGGGTAATGCGTTGGTGATCACTAGGGCAAGGTGACATGTGGCTTGGCTGGGGGGCATGCCCATGGTGGATGGGCTGCCTGCGGGACATGACCAGGGGTGGAGGGTAGTCCCCTGTGGTGTGGTCTGCCTGCAGGGGCCATGGAGGGTGTAGAGGGAAAACCTGTGACGACCCACACTGCCAATTCACGTGTAGGACTCCCCTGCACCCCCGAAATACACATACCCCACTCGCACAGGGTCTATCGCGTGTGAAACTTGCCCGCACCCCAGTAATACACGTACCCTGCTGTAATCGCGTGTGGAACTTCCTGCGCACCCAGTAATACACGTACCCTGCTGAAATTGCGTGTTAAACTTCCCCGCACCCCAGAAGTACACGTACCCTGCTGAAATCGCAGGTTGAACTTCCCGCGCACCCCTGTAATACACGTACCCTCCTGAAATCGCATGTTAAACTTCCCCGCACCCCAGAAACACACATACCCTGCTGAAATTGCGTGTGGAACTTCCCGCACACCCCAGTAATACACGTTCCCTGCTCGGCGTTTGCTGCTTGGCAGCCCTGTATACTGGTCCAGGGTTAGCACAGCCCTTTGCACTGAATTGAGAATTTTGATGTCTTTTCTTTGCGCGAGGGCGTTCTTAGGGGCGTAACTGGTGCTGCTTCAGGGTCGCTGCGCCACTCTGCGCCACGGCTGGTTTTGGAGGCTAAAATTCATGAATACGCTGTGCACGGATATCGAGTTTAGCGCACGCGGCTGGCACAGACATTCGCACGCGCACACTGTGCGCCACTTTTGTGCACAATTCTATGAATTACCCTGAATGTTTCTCACAAGCTCTCCCAGACTGGAAATGTTGGGAAAAATCTGTTAAAAGATAGAAAAGTTATTAAGAAAGTTAAAAAAAAAACACTGTTTCGGCCTTCTCCACATTCATTTTTCCTTAAAGAAAAAGACATTTTGCTCCAGCACACAGCCAAAACCTATGGATGGAATTGCACCAGGTATGAAACAACTTGGGCACAAAGCAGTAACTAGATTTTCAGGGTTGGTGGGTTTGGGATCTGGGGTTATTCCATCCAGTAGTTTTTTAAATATTTTAAATATTATTTAAATTTATAGCTATTTCTCCCATAGTGCATTGCAGCAGAGAGGCTGACAGGCTTTTCAGAAATGAAAAATCAGCCATTTTCCCCCAAAATTCTATTGCTAATGATGTTTGACGTGCTGCATGGATCTGGATAAACAGTTCAAACAACACGTTTTTTGAGGGCCCCCCCAAACTGCACATTTTGGGAACAGCATGTTTTAAAATGAAAAAGCTACTAAGAAAAAATACACAACAGTTTCACAGTTTTGAGCTCATTTATTTTCCCATTGGGATAAAGTGAGGTTTTTCAACAGTTGCAGCGTGAAAATTTCTCAGTGAATATATATATTAGTGTAACATTTGAGATGACATGTTTATGCCTCAATTTAACGAACGATTTCATCAGGCAGAATTAAATGCAGTCAGTCTCAAACATACTATAGTAGGAGCCTTTGTGAGTTCTTACCTTGACTACCGTAACTCCTCCATTCATAAAATTCAATTAGTGCATAACAGTGCGGTCCAACTCATAAGCTGCCTTGTCACATCTCGGAAAACTAATTCTCACTCACTTCATTGCCGCCGTTCCTTCACCCGGGCGGGTATATCCTCCCCCGGGTCTTGCTTGCGGGGTGCGTCGCTTGTTCTGCCGACGCCCCGGGATCGCTGGCCCTCTCCGACGGCAAATGTGTCGGTGGGGGTGGTGGTGTTGGTTCGGGCGGCGCCTTCCGAGGACGTGCCGGTGAAGTTCTCGGCAGTAGGCCTCCCGTGTCTTGTTGTGTCCGCCGTCGGTGTGGTGTGCCCCGGGGGGACTAGCGTGGGGGGGGGCACTCGGCTCCCGCGTCGACGAGGGCCTGCGAGTTCAGTAGGGGGGGCCGAATTGAACCCTCATGTGAGTCGGATGCTTCCTGCTGCTACTGTGGCTCGGGAGGGGAGACGGAGCTCCGCTCACGCACGTCCTCCCTCCACGGCGGCCATCTTGGAATTCATGCTAGATACATTCGGCAGTGCTTGTTTGAGCTCATTTATTGCTGATTTATATGGTCTTAAATAGGAATCCATTGTTTGGACAGTTAGACCCCCCTTGAGACCAAGAACTATACAGCGTAACTCTGGGGACTTCAATTCCATCAATGTGCACGGGGATCCAAGACTAAGATGCAACCATATCAAAAGTCCACCTTTAGGTCATCCTTTGCTAGCTTTTTGTGTTGGGCAAGAAAAAGGTGCAATAATAAGGTCTATGGATGAGTGAAGTTTCCTGGAACCACATTATTAAAATTTCTTGTAGAAATTCATGCCAATCTGGGTCTGTATTTCTACTGGCTAGTTTGCAGATGTTCCAGAAAAAATGGTGTCAAAATCATAATTTTCCTGTCATTGATTTAGCTACCCTGCTAAAGTATGTATAGGTGGCTAAAGAGAGGTCGCTGTCTCATTTCAGTCTGCCTGTAGATCGAGTATCTTCCTTGAGGGTATTGTTTGCAAGACTCCTCCTCTCCGGTTCCCCTGAAAGGTCAGTGTGGTTCCCAGTGTATAGCGAGTGCCCCTTCAAAATAACCTACCTGGTGTTAATATGGGGTACTCAATTACTAAAAGGACCTACACTAAATATTCTGAGGTAAGTTCCAACTGAATATAATCATGGTTGGAATTTGTAGGATCTGGGCAACGTCTGGAATCAATAATATTCAAGGGTATCACTGCTAAGCAGCCCTTAGTATGAAGTAACCAGTGAATTGCCTTGCATATGAATGATGATGAGTTTCTGGACTTTCGTCATGTACACCAGGTGAGATTTCCCTCATGGTTTGAAGACTATGGGAACGGAATGTGGTGCAGTCAGAGGCAGTATAGAGAGAAAAAAGGAGTTCTGCACGATCAGAGTGCAGTGGGTAGAAATAAAGTGTTAGTGTGTGTGCCAACAATACCACCAGCCAGCAATGTTTGACCTTGTTAAAAAACTAGGCTTGGGATTAGCAAAATAGACCCTTGGGAGCTCAGTACCCTCTGCAGTTGGATCCTGCACAGGAACAGAAGTGTAGTTTTCTATATGTTTTCTTCAGTGCTTATAGAGGACATACTTCGAGGAACCAGAGCTTGCCTGTTAATGTTGGTTGGTTTATCTAGCGGGGTTTAAGAACAAGCCCAGTGGCCATTAAGTTCTCCAGTTGTAATTGAATGTTATTTAGTTGTGTTTTCATAGACTCAATATCTGTTTTAAAATTATACCATAATGGTTTACAAGTAGAGCAACAATTGCAATTCATGGTCTTAATTGGCACAAGAGGATGGCCAGGAGCCCCATTTTTAGGTTTGATAGGTAGTGGAATTGAATCTATTGGCAGGGGCAGTTTAATGCCCTGGGAAAAATCGTCTAGGTAATGGTGGGGTAATAGGATTGACCCCCATGGATTGATATTTTTTGTGGGTAGTTGTGTTCACAGTGTTATCTTTATGAGACAGAAGAAATATTTTTGAGACAACAATTTCAAATGTACTGGCATCTTGTTGCTCAGCCCGACAACCCCATCCCCCCACCCTGATATCTCTTTCATGCCAGGAGCCAGATACGCCTTGGAGACATGGACTGACGTGTCAGGGGCTTCTGCAGCAGTGGATAGTCAGTCCCTAGGATACCCCTACTATCAGAAGATGGGGGTTTAGTTTCTACTCGTGCTGCTGTGAGAACATAACCAGAGTCTTGCCCATCATGGCAAATAGCAGGGCATTTGCTGCCATTAGGATTTACAAAAAACAAGATGGGCCCAGATTAGGGTGGGCAAGACTTTCAGCAAAGCTTCCATTTCCGATATGAGGACATTAGCCTCGGTTATTGGCTGCGTGAAGGCTGATGAGTTCATATTGGATTCTTCGGTTGAAGCATCATGAGGGGCTTTCCTCTTAGTCATTGCAAAGCCTGAATCTAAACTAACAAATTCCAATACAAACAACCATCTATATATACATAGAAACAATTACAAACACATACAAATCACATGTATACACAGGCTAAAAAAGCAGTGGAAACACAGAGCTACTACCAAAACCACCCATGTGGATTGTTAAAAACAATGGATGATTAAATTATCAATTGCAGCAAATTATTCTCATTGCGAGATTAGGTCACTAAGTCACTGAGTGGAGGCACTCCCGACTGGCTCAAAAGACTTGTACACGAGTCTATCTCCCCTCTTCTCACAGCACAAAGGTGTCAAACCAGAGGCTAGCTATATAGATAACAAGCTATTGACGCCGGAGGGAAACAACGAGGCACAGCAGGACAAGCTGCTGTGCATGGGAGCACCCAAACGGCTTAAGCGGCTTACACAAACCGCCCCCACCCAACCTCCGCTTAGCGTGGGCACCCCAGTGCCTTGTCCTCCCCACCCTCTTCCTTCACCGCCCCCCTACCTCCCGGCATAAGTCATACATTACATGTTGAAGATAATAATGACGCCGACACTTTGCTTAAGATTGGAAGATTAGAATGCCTCAGCAGCTTTATTTTGCATAAAGTCTTGGAGTTATCTTACAGGCGATCCGTAATTCACCACCACTGTTATACTACTCAATGTGCGGCTACCTAAGGATTCCTTGCCCTCCCCCCCTCCCTCATCATCCTCGTCTGTTGGACGCCTCAGATTGAGCCGGGCCCTGGCTAGTAACCTCTCTTTACCCCGGCCGTTTGTGATTTGATTTCAACCCCGTGATTCCCTAGGCCCCCTTTTTCTCTAGGTCTTTAGTTGGGAATCCCCGACCCCCCCACTCCTCCCCTGACACTTCCCCCGTGTCCTAGTCTGGGTCTAGCTAAAACCGGCAGCCACGCGGTGCCTCGCTAATGTTCAGGTTCCTATACCGGCACCACCACAAGTGCCCCAACATTACACATATTACACATCCGTAGTTCGGGCCGACACCGCCCTCCGATGCCGGTCACCACTTTATGCCTGCCTAGTTGGTCATCGCTTTGCGACGTCCATCTAACCTTTTCTTTTCTATCTCTACTCTGTCCCCCCTACATCCCCAGTTGCTGCTGGTACTGGAATCCCGGTCCTATCTAAGCTATGCAACCCCCAGGTCTCCCTTCCGTCTTCCCGAGCCCCCAAGAACTTCCCTGTTCCCTCTCTCCCAAGGCCCCCCCCGGTGAAGCCTTACCCGGTGCCCCCCCTGCCGGCGTCATATCTCTTCCGGATGCCCTGTCCCTCCTTCTTGCTTCCTTTCCCAACTGGCTCCCCATTTCCCCCGGTCCACCCTTTGCTGCGCCCCGCCAGGCCCCCTTTTCCTGTCCTTTCAGGCCCTCCCTGTCCGGGCTCCCTTTCCCCCGTTATTCTTCCCTTTCTTGAATCCCCCACAAATTCCCCGCCCCTCATGCCCTCCCCCCTTCGTGAAGACTTCCCCTTGCTGTAATTTTTTGTCCCTGTTGCATAACCCCCTGTATTCTCCTCTTGTTCCCCCCCAACCGGCTTCTCTTGCTGCCCTTGTTTGAGTTTGTTGTTCTCCCCCCCCGCAATTTTGGTCTTGGAATTGGCTCCCAGGTCCCCTTCACCCCTCCCCTTTTACCCAGGGCCTCCCCCAAGCCTATTGCTCTTGGGGCGCCGTCCATCTAATCTATTGGCTGATCATTCCCCTATAGGTCAGTAAGTGCTTTGTTAAAGGGATCGCGATGTAACTCCGCTGGGCCACCTGTAAGACAAAAGACAATTTATTACTAAACATTTTTTATTTTTGGGAGGGTGGGTGGGAAACGAAACAGAGCTCCAGTGAGGCGGGAAACCGAGGAAGAATGTGTGATTGTTCACACAAGCCCGTGCCTTTATGGGCTGGCTTCTCCTCGGTTTCCCGCCCCGCCCCTCTGCTTTCGCGTGCTTCAGGGGGGCGGGCTCCATGTGCCCCTCTTCCTCCCGCCCCCCTGGCCAATTGTCCCTTGAGGAGGGGGGGCGGCTGGACCGCCCCCACTAAGGGGCGGCGCCCGCCATGCCAGTTTCCCTGGCGCGTTCGCCCGCCATAGCGTGGGCACCCCAGTGCCTTGTCCTCCCCCCCTCCTCCTTCATCCCCCCATACCTCCCGGCATAAGTCATACATTAAATGTTGAAGATAATAATGACGCCGACACTTTGTTTAAGATTGGAAGATTAGAATGCCGCAGCAGCTTTATTTTGCATAAAGTCTTGGAGTTATCTTACATGCGATCCGTAATTCACCGCCACTGTTATACTACTCAATGTGCGGCTACCTAAGGATTCCGTGCCCTCCCCTCCCCCCTCATCGTCCTCGTCCGTTGGACGCCTCAGATTGAGCCCGGCCCTGGCTAGTAACCTCTCTCTACCCCGGCCGTTTGTGATTTGATTTCAACCCCGTGTTTCCCTAGGCCCCCTTTTTCTCTAGGTCTTTAGTTGGGAATCCCCGACCCCCCCGCTCCTCCCCTGACACTTCCCCCGTGTCCTGGTCTGGATCTAGCTAAAACCGGCAGCCACGCGGTGCCTCGCTAATGTTCAGGTTCCTATACCGGCACCACCACAAGTGCCCCAACATTACACATATTACACATCCGTAGTTCGGGCTGCCACCGCCCTCCGATGCCGGTCACCACTTTCTGCCTGCCTAGTTGGTCATCGCTTTGCGACGTCCATCAAACCTTTTCTTTTCTATCTCTACTCTGTCCCCCCTGCGTCCTCCAGTTGCTGCTGGTACTGGAATCCCAGTCCTATCTAAGCTATGCAACCCCCAGGTCTCCCTTCCGTCTTCCCGAGCCCCCAAGAACTTCCCTGTTCCCTCTCTCCCAAGGCCCCCCCGGTGAAGCCTTACCCGGTGCCCCCCCTGCCGGTGTCATATCTCTTCCGGATGCCCTGTCCCTCCTTCTTCCTTCCTTTCCCAACTGGCTCCCCCATTCCCCCGGTCCACCCTTTGCTGCGCCCCGCCAGGCCCCCTTTTCCTGTCCTTTCTGGCCCTCCCTGTCCGGGCTCACTTTCCCCCCGTTATTCTTCCCTTTCTTGAATCCCCCCACAAACTCCCCCCCTCATTCCCCCCTTCGTGAAGACTTCCCCTTGCTGTAATTTGTTGTCCCCGTTGCATAACCCCCCGTATTCTCCTCTTGTTCCCCCCAACCGGCTTCTCTTGCTGCCCTTGTTTGAGTTTGTTGTTCGTTCCCCCCCCCCCGCAATTTTGGTCTTGGAATTGGCTCCCAAGTCCCCTACATCCCTCCCCTTTTACCCAGGGCCTCCCCCAAGCCTATTGCTCTTGGGGCGCCGTCCATCTAATCTATTGGCTGATCATTCCCCTATAGGTCAGTCAGTGCTTTGTTCAGGGATTGACCTGTGACTCCTCCAAGACTCTCTGCTGGCTGGCGGCGGAGAGTTCCCCCCCCAGCTTGCTTGCACAGGGCACTCCCTTTCTTGGTTCCATGGCATTGTGGGTGATACCTCCGCCTTTCCTCCCCCCTTCCTGATCCGCGCCCCCTCACGCACATCTCGCGTTCCTTAGTGCTGTCCTCCATTCTAAAGACATCATGGCTGTGCCCACCTCGGACAGATGGGTCCTGTCCTTCTCGAAATACCCGGGTACTTTTAAAGTGATGAGGGGATGCCAAATCCATACCATCCCCCTGCTTTTTAGGAAACTCCCCATACGATTGTTCGTTTTCCTCCTTGCTTCCTCTATGGCCCCGTGGCATAACGCACCCCTCCACTCCTGTCTTGCAATTATCTCGGACCACATCACCTCGCACCCCCTGAAAGTCCTCCCTATCCTGTTTAGTAAGTTTCTTAAAAGTTCTGACAAATCCTTCTTTCCTTTAGTCACCAAATCATTACCCCCTATATGTAACAAGATAATGTCGGGCGAAGGGTGTTGCTGCGCCGCCTGTTCCAATGTCGCCCATACCGACAAGCCTTTCAAACCACCTTTGGTGATCCAACTAATCTGCATGTTCCGTAGGCCCAAGTTCCCGTCCCAAAACGCCATCCGTGCTCTGGCCGCTGCCCGGGCGACGAAGGAGTGGCCCACGACCCATACCCTGTTGGCTTCTGTGGAGACATGATTGGTTGGGTTAGCTTGTGTGGTCTAGTTAGTGCCCCCTTGCCTCATGTGCTGCCCTACCCCCCCCGCAACCCCTGGATGCCAACGCATCGATTCCGTTAGCGCACATATAATTTGTATTTGTCAGATGTCCATCTCCCTATCCTTTTGACCCTGTCCTCCCCCAGCCCTTCCCTGCTCGCTGTTGTTGCTGCGCCTATGCGGAATGAGTGAGTTGAATATTGCCCCGGATCCACACCTGAACTTGCCAAGGCCCCCTCTAAGACTCGCCTGAATTGAAACTGGGTGAGTGGGGTTCCGTCCTTGTGTCGGAATAAATACCCCGACTCGCCCCCCCTGATTGCAAAGTATGCTGTTGTGCACTCAACCGGACAAAATGCCTCCCGTCCCAATCTGGCCAACACCAGCTCGCTTCCCTTGGCCTTCTGGTCTGTTTTTGATATCCTGATGTTGACTGATATCCCCTCCCCAATCTGGCGTACATCTCCCCATAATAAGGCTCTGAAACTTTGGTCGTTCTTGGCTTTAGCCACTAACTCACTAATCCGTAGAGCCCCAAAAAAGGCCAATGCGAAGCCTGCTTTGAACATAATGCATTCATATTGCGAGTAACACACCCTTGTAGTTGCCGTCATGACCTTTTGTAATAATTCAAAATCAATGGGTTTCCTCACTAGAGTTGAAGGGGCTGTTGCCGTGGCCATACCACCCCTGTTCCACCCTTTTATTGCAGCTCGCACCAGAAAACCTTTCGTTGGGTCTTGCTGGCCTGCCAGCTGGCTATGAAATGCCACTGCGCTAAGGTGTCCTGCCAGCCATGATCTTGATTTTCCCATCCCCTTTGCCCAAAGCACAAAACAGTCCACCCTCTTGGCCATGTTGTCACCCCCCTGTTTGGTGTGCAACAAAAATGTATCATAATTGGCCTTGTATCGATTCCAGGTGCTCCCCGCTAAGGCTCTGGAAGCGAGCTTCCTCATTCCTTGACCCAACTCACTAGCTGCCATAGTTCCTTGTCGAACGGAGTCATGATGGGCTGTGCTTGGCTGTGCGCTTTCCTGAATCGTATCATCTGTGAACGAGAAAGTGCATCAGCCGCTGTATTATCCACCCCAGGTACGTGCCGCGCTTTGACGGCTGCATTCATCCCCAGGCATTTGCGAACCATATGGCGTAATAGGCACAACGTTGCCGGGCATTTTGCTGAATGCGTGTTCACCGCCTGTACCACTGCAAAATTGTCCGACCACACAACTAATCGTTTGTTACACAGCTCGCGCGACCAAATGTGCATTGCTGCCACCACTGGGAATAGTTCCAACATGGTGATGTTTTTGCACATCCCCTTCCTCACCCATGCCTTAGGCCAATCAGCCCAGCACCATTCCTTTCCTAATATTGCCCCGAATCCCACCCTACCTGCCGCGTCGGTGAACAGCTGTAACTGTGCACATGCCATCCAAGGGGACTGCCATATGCATACCCCATTAAATTCCCTTAGAAAGGCGCGCCATACTTTGAGGTCTTCCATCACGCCCGTCCTGAGGCGTACCTTATGCCACCCTTTTTCGTGCCTTCCTGTTGCCGCCGCCAGACGTCTTGCAAAAACCCTTCCGGCCGGTATCACCCTGGCGGCAAATTTGAACTTGCCCACCAAAGACTGTATGTTTTTGATGGTTGCCTTCTCCCCTTGTAATGCCATATCTATGTCACTAATGAATTCCTCTATCTTCTCTACCGGTAATCTGCATGTCCCTTCAACTGTGTCTATTTCTATCCCTAGGTAGGTTAACTTGGTGCAGGGTCCCTGCGTTTTGTCCCCCGCCAGAGGTACTCCCAACTCCTCCGTTAATACCAAGAAATTATCGAGAAGTGCTGCGCAAATATTCGTGCCCCCTCTTCCTATGAACAGAAAATCATCCAAATAATGCATTTTCCCCCCCTGCCCTCCTTTTTATTGAGTGCCCATTCGAGGAAGGAACTAAATGCTTCAAAATATGCGCAAGAGATGCTGCACCCCATGGCATGCATTTATCTACGTACACCTGACCCTCAAACTGGAAGCCTAGAAGGAATAAGCTGTCCGGGTGAACCGGGAGCAACCTAAATGCTGCTTCTATGTCCACCTTCGCCAAGAGCGCCCCTTTTCCCGCTGCCCGTGCTAAGCTTATGGCCTGGTCAAACGATGCATAAGTTACTGAGCAAGCCTCTATGTCCAATCCATCATTCACTGAGCCTCCTTTGGGGTGCGACAAGTTATGTATTAGGCGAAACTTCCCAGGGTCTTTCTTCGGTACTATCCCCAAAGGGGAGATGATGATGTTGCTCATTGGGGGACCCTGGTAAGGTCCTGCTATCCTTCCTAATTCAATTTCTTTGTTAATCTTTGCCCTGGCCACATCAGCCCACTCTAAAATAGACTTTGAGTTATTTGCTGTTCTGGCCCCAATGCATCCTTGGTAAGGGATGCGGAACCCCTCCACGAACCCCTGAGCTAATGTGTCCCTCCCTAATGAAGCCAGGTACTGTCCCAGCCATGTGAGCAAGCTATCAACCTTGATGGGGGAAAACCCCTTGCTATTAAGGCCATTACCCGGCCCCCTCTGCCCCCCCCCTTTTGTTCCCCCAGTCCCCATCATTACCATTGCTGGCTCTTGTGCCTGCTCCCGGTGCCGTGAGTGCCCTTGCCCCCTCTTCTCTTGATGAACCAATTGTCGAGGCACCTTAAAAGAAAATTGTTTATTTTAGTATACAGTGTTAGTTTTGACATGCAACGACCGCATACATGACGTCAATCGACCATTGTCCCAGATGTTCCCTATTGAAGCCCTTCCCAGCGCTCATTTTGGTTGATCACTTGCCGCTGGCCTTCCCCTGCACCACCGTGCTGGGTGACTGTGGGTCCCACAGGCGGAGCAAGCATGTCTGAATTTGCAAGTCGCTCCCCAGTTGCATACCCCCTCATTGTAAAATCTGCAGTAAGCCAGTGTCCTTCCGCCCCCGGTGTTCGTTCGCCCTGCCCCAGTTGGCCTTGATATTGCTTCCAGGAGGACTGGCTGTACTGTGCCTGTATTACCCCGGACCGGTTGCGGCCCCATGTTATTGGCCCATGCTGTTATTTCCATCCTCCCCTCCCTTGGTGCCACAGGTCTGGGGGCCGTACTTGCGCTGTTTAACCCTGCCCCCACTGCCGAGCGTCCCCCCCTGCCTCTGCCCAGGGATTGATGCGCCCTCCTGCCAACATGATTGTCCCATCCGCTTGCTCTATTGTCCTCGACTGACTTATGATTCCATTTTAGTTTGGGATCATGTTCCATTCGTAAACGAAATCGCTGGTCTCTCAAAAACCATTCGTTCCCACCCTTTTGATTATATTCATGTATAACACATGCCCTGTATGCCATCAAGTGTGGGCTCAGGTCTGGGTCCTTTTGATTAAGTGTCTGGGACAATATCTTAAATGCTGCGAGCCAATTTTCCAGGGTTTCTGCCGGCCTCACTCTTTTTCTGGCCTTGGCTAATTCCCTCCCTCCAGTTACCCGCAGTGTGTCATTGCCCTTTGTTTCGTGCTCCAAGAAAGATAATATGTCAATGAACTTGCCCTCCCAAATTTCTTGTTTCACCCACTCCGGCAGAAGCCATGCTGAGTAATTGCCCCCTGTTGCTGGCGGTAATTTGGTATTTGTGGCCTCTACCCCGGTGCTGAAAATGACACTAGTTGCTGGGGTGCTGCTTATTGCACCACCCCCCCCCCCGCCAGACCTTGCTTGCTCCTGTAGTGGCTGCCCCAGGTGCCTTGTTTGCTATGGGGGCTGATGCGGCCGTTGCCCTTTGCGCTGCCAACACTGCCCTTACGATTTTTTGGATAAATTCCGACTCACCCTCGCTGCCCACAGGCACACTGCCTGGTACTGACCCGGCCCCCCGGTCTGGCGGTGTTATCCCTTTCGGTTGGGCCTTAGGCATCGGGGCGGGCGGCTGTGCCGGCGTTGGCACATTTGGCGCGGTTGCGTGTGGTGCCGGTGTCGCCCCCAACTTCGCTTTTAAAGCTGCCAGTTCTTCCTCCAAGTCCCTTTTTGTCTTTTTTACGTGTGGGCCCCCACTTGTTTTTGCCGTACGCTTCCGGGGGGGGCCCCCCATGACCCCACCAGCAGGTGAGTTCTCGTGGCCCCCGCCCCTTCGCCACTTGTCGAATCCTTGTTTTCCAGCACGGTTTTGCCCCCCTCTGGGTTGCTTCCCGGGATGGCGACTACGTTGGTGATTGTCGGGCCCCCCATCCTTGCCATGGCCGCCTGCCACCCCAAGACCTCAGTGAGGGCTAGAAATTCCACCCAAGATTGTGCGTCCATTCCTCGCCCCGTGTTCGATGGTCCGGCCGCTTCCTCCAATGTCTGGCCGTCTTCGGATAGCACGAGCTCTACCACTTCCAGCCCGGTGTTAACTGCGCTTGCATGTACCGACATGTTGACCTATGTAAAACAAATGTTTGGGTCACTGTGGTGTACATAAAACTTGTTTTAGCTGTGCCACCCTGTGCCCTGCATGTCCCTTGCTGCCATTTATGTACTAGTTACCCCCTTATGCCCCTTTAGCACCCATCCCGCGATCAGTCGGTATCTGCCACCCATTCTCTTCCTTATTGCACAACACCCACACCACTTTATACCGTGCTTCCGTTAACCAAGGGGGTAGTGGTACTGGTGTCCCCTTTAAGTACCATATTGCCCGGACACAGAGCCAGGAGTGGTTGCAATTTACCGATGCTCGGTGCTTGTCCCCTTGCCCAATTCTAAAATTATTTTCCAACCAAAAGAGTGGTGCGCCGCCATGTTAAAGTACCTGAAGTCAGTCCGTTGCGTGGAGGCCCCTTATTGTACCCCCTCAAGGACATTCTACCGGCCACACGTGTGCCCCTGCAAGAACACAAACCATAACATCATTCCGTACGTGTAATAATCTTCCAACCCAAATCCCAAAACCCTCCAGCCCGTTAACCTCAGCATCCCAATACATTTTCTCGACTTTGCAGGCTTGTACCTCCACCATCAAATAGCCGCCCTACGCTGCTACCAGTTCGAGCCACACCGATGGTGAGGCACTACAATGTGCGGGCCGACCACGGGCCGACACGGTATCTGTGCCCACCAGACATAAAGTATTCCCCTGCATTGTTGGAAAGAGGGTGGTCTCACCATTGCTAAACCTCGTGAGGCCAGAGCGCTGTGTGCCAGGTTTGTTCGAGGAGTTGTGATTTTGTTCAAATGGTCAAGTCGGCTAAATTAATTCTCCACCACCATTTTTGGCCGCGCCTTTGAGCGTAAAGGAGACTGACTCGCTTGTCTATGAGAGCCTCCTTGCGCCTCCATGCACAGAATGAAGCCCGGGGAATAGAGTTCAAGGACTACAATCCTGTTGGGGATTGTAGTTCTCTTACTGCCCTGAGACGTGTGCAGGAAAGCGAGATTTTTCTGATTCAACTCGCGTTATGTACACACAAATAAGCTTCCCAATGCCCATACTAGTTTAGCATAACGATATAGTGCAAGGTTTAAACCGAATTGCAGTTATCACAAATTAGGATGGACAGGGACCTAGAGAAATGGGGAGCTAGGACTACAGAGCTCGACAAATATATATGTCCATATATATATAAATATATATACACCGCGATACATGGAAGCAGGAAAGAGGCAATGGAACACAAAGCGCGCACATTCGCAGAACTGGCTAATTTTCAACTTGGCAAATAAAACAATACAAGTTCATTTTTACCTTAAGTTACACATTTTGACCCTAGTGATTAAAATGTCTAATAGGGCGGGTGAGGTAAGTTCAGCTGTATTAGGTAAATAGTTTTGCTAAATTTCACTTATTCCAGTAATATGGAATGTTACCAGCCATTTGTAAAAACATTTTGGCTCACGGGCATGTATTCGGGAAACTACAACCACTGAGTTGAAATGCAGTCAATAAAACATCCCCGGCACGATCGCCCGCCATGTCTACTACCACATATGCCCACATATGTAGTGTGTACGATCTTAGGTATGATTTTCGCTCCCTTCCCCCTCTGCAGCGTTTGGTGGCGAGTGTCCCCACACGAACCGTAGCGCTAAGAATGCCCTGCGAGATCAGTGCGTTTTGGCCATTTCCCGCGACTCCCCCCGCCACACGCTTGCGTTTCCCATGCCCTACTTTCCAACTGCATGAGGGCTGCATTATACCAAGCTCCTTCCCTTCGATTCTCCTGCGTTGTGCTTAACCTCCCTTATCCTCGCACACTGTACTTGCACCGCACCTCCTCCCTCGCTACCGAATCCCTGCACATTCCCACGATCATCTCTTAGCCCCAGCATCCCGTTCAACATGAGTGCCCATTAATTATTTGACTCCCTACGAGTTGCCTCTCCTAAGAATACTTCCCAACTTCGCATACCCATACTGCACTTTATCGAGCCCCCGCTTCAACCGCCCCACAAAATGTTTGCCTACCCTGCGTTCCTACCCATGTCTCGCCAAACACCTCCCCCATACGTGCACTTGCCCATTCGTTTCGAGGCCCCTCGGCCGCACTTCTCTTGTGGCATTCCGTTTCGAGATGACCTCAACAGGGGGTTCAGCAAAACATGAAACGTAACCTCATGATAGAGACATGTCCCCGGTGTAGTGGGGGCCTTAATAAACATGCCTACCAAACCAAACAAAGGCAATCATTAACCGCAAACAGGGGGCGCATTTAGCCAAATCTTTTTAAATACATGAAGCCGCATTATGTGGGCATGTCGGAGGTGCGCTCTGGTACTTGTGGTCTTGCGGGTGCACGCAGGAGAGCGTCTGGACCGCGAGACGTGCCTAAACTGTATTTCGTTGCCGGCATTGGGCCCCCCTGCCCCCCCACACCCCCTGTTCTGCGCTCCGGCCAGCCCATCATCGCATGTCTACGCTGTGGGCCTTTGCATGATTTTGCATTGAGTCCCCGGTACACCACGCTCCTGCTTCCTGCTTCCCGCTCGCGCCACAACCTCATTCAATTACCGTGGCACCAATACCGTGCCACCCTCACATCCATGGACTCTCCCGGTCCCAGCACCTGTGCACTGCTTCCCCACCAGATGCTTGTTTACCCTCAGCTCCACAAATGAAACCCTGCCACCCTGCACCTAAATTTCCCACATTATGGCATACCTCTCACTTAAACCGAAAACCCCCCTCCCAGCTTGTTACCCTTTGTCTTCCCCTTACCCCATTGCAGCCCATTCCTGCGCCGCCTCACGTTTTCGACCGAACCCTGATCACCTCGTGTCTTCCCCTTAACCCCTTGCAACCCATTGATTCCCCGCTGCTAACATTTGACTCAAGTGGCCTAAGAATTGTTGGGTGTTTGTACACCGTTTGGAAACCCGCGCTGCGACCGCCGAGATCACCCCAGACAAGTTCCACGCATCCTAAACGACCTGGCGCCACCCAACCCGCCTCCCAGCTTGTTACCTTTTGTCTTCCCCTTACACCATTGCAGCCCATTCCTGCGCAGCCTCACGTTTTCGACCGAACCCTGATCACCTCGTGTCTTCCCCTTAACCCCTTGCAACCAATTGATTCCCCGCCGGCTAACATTTGACTCAAGTGGCCTAAGGACCCGCGCTGCGACCGCCGAGATCACCCCAGACAAGTTCCACGCATCCTAAACGACCTGGCGCCACCCAACCCGCCAACCCTCCCCCCACCCACCACCCAAACCCTTATGTACTATTACTTTTAAACTGCGGCTATGACTACGTCCGGGCATACTGCAAGCGTCCTCCCAACCTATAATCGAGTTAACCGCTCTCCCTCGAACTTTACCTCTGGTCTTGCTCTGCACCGCGACTCGACGCTTCTACTCCCGATTCGTCGCAAAATCTCCTTCCTGAGATGCTGGAACCTGCCCAACGCGAATGCCGGAAACACCCCGCCCGGCGTCTGCAACCAGGAGCCGGAACGGATCAGCAATCTCACGAGCAGGAGACGGGAACGAACGAAACGGAACTCCAGTGAGGCGGGAAACCAAGGAAGAATGTGCGATTGTTCACACAAGCTCGTGCCTTTATGGGCTGGCTTCTCCTCGGTTTCCCGCCCCGCCCCTCTGGTTTCGCGCGCTTCAGGGGGGCGGGCTCCGTGTGCCTCTCTCCCTCCCGCCCCCCTGGCCAATTGTCCCTTGAGGGGTGGGAGGGCGGCTGGACCGCCCCCACTAAGGGGCGGCGCCCGCCATGCCAGCTTCCCTGGCGCATTCGCCCGCCATTTCCGTAGTTCAGAGGTAAAAGAAGTTGTAGTGTAAAAGTTAGCAGACAATGGGAATGTTGAGGTTCCTAGCAGGAAATGATGTATGCAAAACCGTTTAGGATTTCCTAAGTGTTTTGAAAGAGAATAAAATAGTGGAGCCCTTGATGGGGAGCACAGAGCTCTGCGAGTCTGCTTGGATTTCAGAGCACAATCCTTCCGGCTTCTCCTGAGCTCCAACTAACTGGTGCAGGATCGCCCTTGGCCGCACAGGGCTTTGTTCCTGTGGGTGGCGGTGGCGCTCCGAGGCTTGGACTAGAGGGGGCAGGTCTTCCAGAACGGCACAACGCCCCAACATTTCTCCTGCCACTGGGCTCGTCGCTGTGTGGAACTGAGGCTACGATTCTCGAACTTCCCAAACTTTCGGGTCCCTTGAGTCCTTCAGCCACACCACACTAAATTCCCTTTTACAAGGGTAATAACGTCAAGCGTTAGTGAGCCCAAGCCAGTGTTAGAGGTAGCTGACCAATTGATGTTGTGTGATATATATCAATAGGTGGACATTGTGCTTGAATGTTAATGGGGATGCCGTTATATGTTACTAGCACCGTGGTGGGAGCGTACTCTCTTAGAGGATAGTGATGTAAACTAGTTCCATATCTTCAAAGCACACAATGGAAAACGGGTAAAATACACAGAAATCAAATATTTTACACCAACATGAAAATCTCATACTGTCGGACAAAAAAAGTAGTTTTGCATACAGAGAGTGAAGAGGAGGCAGACATGAATATCCCTTTTCGTCTCCACTCCTCCAGCGCTTAAGGCATGAACAAGTTACAGCTCAATTTTAATGGTCCGGTAGAGAAGAACATAAGCCCGCATGGGCTTCAGAGGCGTTGCTAGAGGGGGGCTGAGGGGGCTATAGCCCCGGGTCTTTTGGTTGTAGCCCAGAGGCGTAGCCAGGATTGTCTAGCAAATGGGGTCTGATGCTAATGTAGTTGGGCCCACTGCACTGACAAAATTATCTGTAAATGCCCACACAGCGCTGCTGAGTGGGCATTTACAGATTTTGGGTGGGCCTTGCCCCTCAGATGCTCCAACCAAAATGCGAGTCCCACCAGTCCCGACATTAGCTTAGCAGCTGATCTTTTCCAGACCTAGCAACACCCCTGATGGGCTTCATTGTGATCCCTGTACAGATCGGAATTTACAGGAGGATCCATGATCCACGTCAGTCATTTCTGATGCATGCAGTTTCCGTGCAGTTTCTGAGAGGTGGTGCACACATTCTGTATCTACTTTACCCAGCTGCGCCATACAGCAAATACGTCTTTCTGCTGGCACTGAATTTAATGTGGGCAAGGTGGCTTGATCCATGGGAAGTCCACCTGGCCTTCGCACCTGCAACACGCTGGCAGTTTCCTACGGGTCTCATGCAAATGTTGTCTGCAGTGCACACACATTTCATACAGCATTAATCATTGATTTCACAAATGGGTTTTCATTCTGCAGACAAACCCCCCGCCCACGTGTTTTTCCATGTAGATTTAAATCCCACTTGTGAAATCAATCAAAACTTTACTGAGAAGACTGCTAGGGGTATGTGCATAAGTAAGCCGTCCTCTCTGTGCAATTTCTAGGCCAGATCAGAACGCGCTCCTATGTGCACATACAGTAATACATTGAGCCTCATTATAAGTTTGGTGGTACGAGTTAAATGTGGTCGTATTAACGTATACCACTGCATTACCGCACCATTCAAGTACGAGTTGGGCGGAAACTTGGAGGATTCGCCTCCAGCTATGAGCTGGAGGTAAATCCACCAACTTTCCGCCCAAGTACACTGAAATCCCCATTGAGTCCTATGGACTCAAATAAATGGGAGCTAACACTGCCTACTACCACTTGCAATCCGGCGGGGATACTGCCGGACCAAGTGGCGGAAACAGTAATACCGTTTGGTGGAAAGTGGGCAGATTTATTGCCCAGATACCTCCAAACTCAACGAGGTCCATTATTCCATACTAGGGTTAAGAAATTAACCTAAAAAATATTTTGCTTATGATTTCACTTTTTCTTATTCCTTTATAAAACGTGTGATACTTATTTTGAATGGTTAAAGTAGCAGAAGCTGGTGCCGCGTTAACCATATTGCAGGGAAATGTGGTTATGGGAAAAACGCTCACAACATGTGTCATTTAGTTCTTACCTCTGTGCTTCCAGATGGTGGAAGGGAAGGCTGAGAGATATCGCTGGCAGCAAATGGGGGTGTAAGTAGGTGGGTTACCGCCTCTCTGTAAAGCAGAGCCACAGTCTCAAACACCGGGTTTCAGATAGCATTTAGCATTTTACAACACAAAGTGGGAACATTCCTTAATTTTCACAGAGCTCTCATAAGTCTTATCCCTTTAAATAGTGTTGACATTTTGGCAACGTCCTAAGCATATGTGACAAACTCACACCCATTTGAGAATATTTTCCCGGCTATTGCAAAGTTTGTCAGTAATAAGTACTCAGATATTTTCACCAAGCTTATAGGTAAATGGTTTGTGAATATCTAGTAAATGTATGACGATGTGAATTCTGACCAACGTTTACATTTCTCTCTCATCATCCCTGCCTCACACTTCCCTGTCAATGCAACCTCATGCAACCTCATGCCATCTTTGTTTTTATTACTGAACATATGCGCAAGCACAAACGTAATTTACACATGACCTATTGTATACGTGCCAGTGCAAATACTTTGCAAAATTCAGTGGGTTTCAACATGGGCAAAATGCATTTGTGCTTGTGTACATGTTCGATAGTCCATGCAATGGTAGTAAGTTATGTATGCCTATCATATACATATATATATTCAAGGAAAAAACTTTAGCTGCAGGGACGGTAAGGGGAACAATACATTGTAACAACATTGTTGATATTCAAGGAAAGAACTTGAAAGGTCTGATGTTGTATATCTAGCTGGGTATCCAGGATGCAGTGTCATGGTTTTAGTGTGGAAGTAGTGGCTGGATGCAAGAATATTCTGATCATTTATCTAGAATATCTAGTACTGATGTGGGGGCAGAAGAGGAATGGAAGGACTAGGTCTATGTGACCCATGAAGGAGTTATTGGATAGGAAGA
The DNA here is from genome assembly GCF_040938575.1 of Ambystoma mexicanum. Lineage (NCBI taxonomy): Eukaryota > Metazoa > Chordata > Amphibia > Caudata > Ambystomatidae > Ambystoma > Ambystoma mexicanum. Next base: position 143,517,188 of record NC_090924.1, read on the forward strand.
ATAGTTGGATACAGTTAGGAGAGATGCAACTATGCTTCAGCTGAGGGGCTTTATGGAGAAAAGGTGGCCCGCAAAAGGCACACTTACAGGAGCAGTGAGAAGCTATCAGGAGATCAAGGATGATTTGAGGGTGTATTGTTGCACAGATTGGGTCATAGAGTGGTGCCCATGGAGTTATGGGAACGGCTGTTTGAGTTAACTCACAAGGGGCAATCGGTGTGACAAGGACTAAGGCAATACTTAGGGAAGGCTTTTGGTGGGCAAATTTTGAATGGTGGAAAGGAACTTGAAGGGGTTTGTGGCATGTGAGGCATCGGGAAAGGGTTTGAGTGTGAGAGCTTTGTCCTTGGCAGGGGTAGTGCCACCACAAGCTGTGTGGGGAGAACTTGGCATGGATATATTAGGCCCTGTGTATTTGGGCACAGGGACGTTTACATTTGTTGTAGTTCCTGTGGATCTGTTGTCAAGGTGGATTTAAATTAGGTTTACGAAGGTGACGAGTAAGCAAAGTGTAGTAGGATTTTTAAACAAGGAATTCGGGCACAAGGGATATCCTGGAAATATTCTTAATGACAATGTCACCCAATTCACAGGTAGGGTGATAAAGACAAATTCAAACCCGAATTCCTACTCCTCACCAACAACACCAAACACCCAGACATACAGACCTGGCTATCGACCATAAACTCAGAGGGATTCACACCTGTGGTCACCTCCTGCACCAAGTCCCTCATGTTCCACATCGACAAACACCTCTACTTCAACACACATATAGCTAAGAAAACTCAGACTGCTTGCTTTCAGGCAAGCCCTTTCACCCTCCAGAGAGCTTTAGATCCACCGATCAAGCACCGGTACTATCCCACCGGATTGGGGACAATGCACTCCTCGAAGGCCTCCCATTGTCATCTCTTGGGCCATGAGAAGTGTCCTAAACATGACTGCATGCCTCACCAAGCATCTGTGCAGGTATGATCACATCATCCTGGCCCACATCGACCATCACTGGCTCGCACTGCATGCACAAATCACCTTCAAGTCTTGCTGCATCATCTATAAGGCAGTCAGCCTCAAGTCACACAGCTATCTCATAGAGAAAGAAATTCAGCATCTCCAGAGGACAGCGCACCACCAGAAGCTAGGACACATGCAGACTGGAAACCTGTCACTGAAGAAATGAAAGGACCAGAAAAAGTGTCTTCTCTGCCTACGCCCCAAGACTATGGAACCTACTCTCTGCCAGCATCAGACTTGACCCCACACTCCTACTGGTCAGGAAAGATCTCAAGACCCACCTCTTCAAGGAGTCTCTCCTCAACACCTATTCCATCACATTGCCCCTTGCACCACCTGACTCGCTAATTGCCACCTTCCCCTGCCCTCCCCACTACCCAGTATCGCTGTACCTCTCCCCTGTGCCCCTCTATATCCTAACCCTGCTGTTTATCTGTTCTGTTGTTTCCTCTGAAAAGCACTCTGATATTCATCTGTGCCTTTGTATACCTCTGTAAAGTGCTCCATTATGTATCTATATTGCTGTATACCTCTGGAAAGCGCTCTATTGCTTCTCGAAGCCGGGTCGGCGATCAATGAATACAAATAATAATAATAATAATAATAATAATAATAATAATAATAATAATAATAATAATAAAGGAATTCTTGTTAAAATGTGGGATCAGGCATAAGAGAACAGCGCTATATCATCCTGAAACAAACGGAATAGTGGAAAGGGTGAACAGGTGCATCATGGATGTGATACATACGTCAAACGTATGCGGAATGAATAAGAAAAGTGCAGTTGTGGAGAGAGTTAAGGAATTGAGAAATTTACCTCATGCTGTGATGGTAAAGACACCTTTTGAGTTAATGAGAGGGCAGATGGGACATAAGATAGTAAGCCCACTGTGCGTGAGGACAAATCAGAAAGTAGTGATTTATGTGGACGAAAAGAGGAGAAGAGAGCGTGTTGAAAAATCTGAAGTGAAGATAAGGTATGACTAGAAGAGAGTGGTCAGAGAGAGAGAGAGAGTTTAAAGGTGGGGATTTGGTGCGGGTGAGAAAATCTGTATTGAGGAGAAAGGGAGTATGTTTGTCGAGTACAGCCATAAGTGCGGAGGGTGTTACCAGAGGTGCTATGCTGATTGAAGGAGGGCAGATGTGGAAAATGGGAAGGGTTGTGATTCTTGGTAATGCGAGTGGTAAAAGGGGCCTATAGCGGAAGGGGGTGTGTTCTATAGTGCTATGTGGAATGGGGAAGAATGTCAGAGGAGGGATTCCACATTCCATGGAGAGGCGGTTTATGAGGAAATGTGGTTGGGAGACAGGCTTAAGATGGGCATTCCTTGCACCCACTGATTTATGGACAAATAAATGAAGTTGGTAGGTCACTGCATCTGCGCTTCAAGATATAGCATAACAAACCTTTAATTCAGTGAAAACCCTTTAATTGACGTTAAATTAAGTTGCCAGTTTAGCACAACAAAACCCCTGAAATTCAGCAAATGTCAGAGGTTAAGCCACCACTGTGAAGCCCATGCGCACCCTGATAACATCACTGCTTACATCATATTTGACATCACTTATGACATCACTTATGCAATGTGAACAATCTCAGCCAGTAAGTGGTACTAATAATCATATCCCAATTATTGTTATGCGCCAAGGAGTTGCAGGATGCTGTCCCAAAGATGGCAACTTTATAACTCTGAACAGTGCCTTTAAATCAACAGCCAAGTCTCGCTCGAGCACATGTAATAAAAATTGCAGGCAAGTACATTGTGGGCAGTGGATTGACATAATAAGGCTTTTTATGTCAGTGAGTGGCCAATTAGTCCAATTGAAGGACACGATATATTGCTTTTTGAGAAACAAATGGTTTCTTTGTTTAGGTAAATGTATTGAGGGTGTCCCAGCTACTGTCCTCTGGGAAGTGTCTGTGTTCCTGAAAATAAGGAACTCAATTAGTGTTTGCTTCGGATTTGACTACCCTCCTCGCACTATTCCACAGGTTTCTATAGTTACCCGGAGACTAAGAGTGTTACAGGCGGTCAATAAATTATGGTCACTAACCTGTTCTGATGGCAATCTCCTGGAGCAGCAAGGGAGAATCTCCCGGAGAACCCTGCCCCCCCCAAGTCTCGGGGGATATGAATGCCAGAGAGGGAGAGACAGGAGCCCCAGGGAAACCCTCCGGGGAAGAAAACCCTGGGTGGTCTTGACGAGTGCTTCTGGGTAATGGTCTCTTCTTTGGCGCAAGGATTGTAGCAGCAGAAGCGGAGTTCCCTACAGAAGAAGGAAGAAGAGGTGAGTTATGGGAGTAGATAGAGTGTCGGGGCATAGTAATTCTATTGGAAAGTAACCCCCACTTACTGATGTAGCCTTTAAACTGATCTATTCCTTAGGTGGAAGATGGTGTCGCGAGTGTTGGCTCCGTGTAGGCCTGGAGATTCTGAACAAAACCACAAGGTAAGTTATAGAAATGAAGGAGAAGAGTGAAGAGCACTAGTTCTGGAGAGGAGATAACTCACTGTCTCAAGAAAGAAGGCTGGCCCAAGAGGGATTCTACACAGGAAGGTGAAACCTGAACGGGAAGAGAATAATGAACCCGGAAGTTCGGGAAAGGGATTCTCGCGGGAAGGACGGGTGGCGCTGAAATGCTGACTGGGAAGAAAGGCAGAAAGTAATTAAGGTAATATCAATGGATATTCGTTGGAATCTTTCAGAAAAGATAATAGCGAACTTACGAAGCGTCGTACAAAGGAGAAGCGACGCACTGGAGGGAAGGTTTCCGGTCTTTTAAGGCAGTCACGTGATCGCTCGATCGCGTGAGTGAAAGACGTGCAGCTACTACACTGTCAATTCTCCCGTGCCGGTGATTCCCTGCCATCTTGAAATTCCCGTGAAGTGCGGATCTGTACAACGACCAATGCCATCTAGACTGCCATCGTTGGAAAGGTTTAACAGTATGCCCCCTCCTCAGAGGAGGCGATCCCGGCTTACCCGGATGAAGGCGAAAAAACCGTCGCACCAGACGAGGTGCGTGTACCCCCGAGGCAGGTTCCCAGGTCCTGTCCGCCGGGGAGTAGCCTTTCCAGTCAATCAAGAACTGGAGACGGCCCCGATGGTACCGAGAGTCACAAATGCCGGCCACCTCAAATTATGTTCCGGAATTAATCAGCACAGGAGGGGGAACAGGTTTGGTAGATCGTTGAAAGCGATCTGGGACCGCCAAGTTAATTTGCGATAGATGAAAAACTGGATGAATTCGGCGCCAGGAAGGAGGTAAGGACAACCGGACTGCCAAATCCCCCACCCGATCGATCACCGTGAAGGGTTCAAAGAATCTGGGGGATAATTTAGAAGGAACCAGATGTTTCGGAAGAAACCGAGATGCCAACCATACTTTGTCACCTTTGCCAACTGGTGGAGTGGCTCGGCGTTGTTTATCCGCATACTTCTTGGCTCGGTCTTGTGCTGCTTGAAGGGCCTGATGAGCCCTCTTATGACCCTCCTGGATATCTGCTAGAAGGTTGTCTACTCCGGGAAATCTCAAAGAGGTTGAGGAAACAGTAGGGATAAAGGAAGGATGATATCCATAGGAGCAATGAAAGGGTCTTGTATTCAGAGCCGAATGTTTGGCATTGTTATAGGCATATTCCGCTAAAGGTAAGAGTTCAGCCCAATTGTCCTAGGCTGCCGAGACAAAACATCGTAAATAGCCCTTCAAGGTCTGGTTCAGGCGCTCTGTCTGCCCATTGTTTTGAGGATGAAACCCAGAGCTAAGAGCCCTCTTGATTCCGAGAATGTGACATACTTTCTTCCAAAATTGCGAGGTGTACTGAGGGCCCCTGTCAGAGACAATAATGTCAGGAAGGCCATGTCGAGAGAATATTTCGGAAATGAAGACCTTGGACATTTGGGCTGGCCCGGGGATCTTGAGCAGCAGAGTAAAGTGGGCATTTTTAGTGAAGTAGTCTATGGTGACCATGAAGGTAGTTAAGTGTGATGAAGGTGGAAGCTCCACTATGAAATCCGTAGATATTATTTGCCATGGTCTCTCAGGGATGGGCATACGAGCAAGTAATCCTAAAGGAGGAGCGCATATTGTCTTAGACTGAAGACATATACCACACACCTTGACGTAGTCGATGACATCTGACTGGAGAGTGGGCCACCAGAAATGTCGCTTGATGAGATCGAGAGTTGTTTGAATACCTCGATGACCGGCTGCTGGGGAATCATGGCACATTCTGAGCACTTCCAGTTGTAGAGAAGGTGTGGGAACCAACACCTGTTCTGCACGGAAGTATAAATCCTGGTCTTTTGTCAGATGATAAGTAGCCGCTAGGTCTTCGCATTGTTGTAGTCGGCGAGAGGTTTCATGTCTAAGAATCCGAAGGAAATCCGAGATAACAGAAATGAATCGGGCATGAGGAAACATCTTCTCTGAACAGAATCTAGATGTCTGAGGGATCTTGCGAGACAAAGTGTCTGCTCTTTGGTTTAGTTTCCCGGGTACAAAAGTGAACTCGATATTATAGGGTAAAAAGAAATGGGCCCACCGTGCTTCTCTGCTGTTGGTAGTCTGGGCCTGTTGTAGGACTTTATGGTTCTGATGGTCTGTGCGTACCTCTATTGGAAAGGGAGATCCCAACAGGAGATGTCTCCACTCTTCAAAGTCTCTCTTGATCGCCAGAAGTTCCTTTTCGAGTACAGAATAATGTTCTTCTGACATGGTGAAAGTCTTGGAAAGATATGCGACCGGTCTTTCTTCTCCTTGTTCCGTTCTTTGTAGGAGAACCGCCTCTAATGCCTGATGGGAGGCATCTGTTTCCATGATGAAGGGTCGTGTCTGATCAGGATTAATCAAAATAGAAGCAGAAGTGAACAACCTTTTCAAGGTATCAAATGCCTGTTGAGCAGGCAAATCCCAATGAAACGTGACTCCCTTCCTTAGAAGCTTGGTAATTGGCAGGATGGTTTCAGAATAACCAGGAATGAACTTGCGATAAAAATTTGCAAATCCTAGAAAACGTTGAATCTCTATAACAGTAGTCGGGGGTGGCCAGTCTACAACGGCTGACACCTTTCTGGGATCCATGGATATGCCGTGAGCTGATAAAATGAATCCCAGATAGGTGATTTGAGTTTGATGGAATACACATTTTTCAGGTTTGCAATATAACTGGTTAGTTTGTAACCGATCCAGAACAATGTTGACATGACGTATGTGATCACTCTTGTTTGCAGAGAAAATCAGGATATCATCTAGGTAGATAATAACAAAATGTAAAAGAATATCGGAAAACAAGTGGTCCATGAATCGTTGGAACACAGCGGGGGCGTCGACTAAACCAAAGGGCATGACTTGGTATTGGAAATAGCTGAAAGGAGTACGGAAAGCTGTCTTTCACTCATCTCCTGCTGCAATCCGGATCAAATGATAGGCCCCTCTAAGATCTAACTTGGTATACCATGCGGCTCCTCGAACTGCTTCCAAAATAACCTTGATTAAGGGCATGGGGTATTTGTCGGGGATGGTGATCTTATTAAGTCCCCGGTAATCTATACAAGGACGGAGTTCCTCAGCGTCCTTCTTTGGAATGAAAAATAGAGAGGAGCCTACAGGCGATTTGGACTTGGTGATCAATCCGTTTTGTAAGTTGAAGTGGAGGTAGTCTTTAAGAACTGTCTTTTCTTTTTGGGACAAAACATACATCCGCCCGAATGGAAGAGGCTGGTCTGGAAGTAAAGAGATATGACACTCATCCTTGCGGTGCGGAGGTAACGTTGGAAAGAGAGGACTTGAGAAAACCTTGAAATATTGTTCATGACATGGTGGGATCAGTTGCAACTGTCTGACCAACGAGCCATCTGGAATATAAGGATTCTACGAAGGGATCGGCAATCCTACCGCGTTTTGGGACAGGCAATGACTAATACAGTACTCAGAGACCAGTAAGAGTGTTCCTGCTGTCCAATTAATGAGTGGATTATGAGTACGGAGCCATGGGAGTCCTAAGATCACCGGGAAATGGGCCGTTCTTATTAGGTCGAACACCAGTTGTTCCTGGTGGGATGCGATCAAGCATGTCACTGGTTGGGTCTGTTCTCGAATAGGACCAGATATTAAAGGATTCCCATCCACGCCTTGGATCGGAGTGGCGCAGGATTTGGCAATTCTCGCTATCCCATTTGTAGCCGCCCATTGATCATCCAAAAAATTTCCAGCGGCGCCACAATCAAGCAAGGCTGGAATACCCGGTATTACCCGATCAGGCAGTCGAAGCGTCAAAGAAAGAATTACCATAGAATGGTTGTGATCAGCTGGGTCCAGAGATAACCCTAATTTCTGGGGGGAACTCTTGTAGGGGTCCCTTGGCGCGGTTCCCTCTATGACAGGGACTTGGCGTTTACCGACGTAGTAGGTCGAGGCTTGCGAGGACGGACAATGGGACAATCACGCAAAATGTGGGAGGATGAGCCACAATACATGCACACGCCTAGGGACTTCCTTCGCTCTCTTTCGATACTTAATAATGGTCCTTTCACAGAGCCGATCTGCATAGGTTCCTCGGTTGTCGTAGGCTTATTCATGAAAGAAACTGCATCTGTTTGAGAGCGAAAGCCCTTAGATCTCTTCTTTTCATGGCTTCTTTCTTGAACCCGATAGTCGATCTGCATAGCTAGGGTAATCATTTCTGCTAGATTAGCTGGTCTGGGAAACTTAGCAAGCTCATCCTTCAGTTCTTGCGAGAGGCCTCTGTGAAATAGTGTTACTAATCCGTCATCAGGCCACCCAGTCTCTGAGGATAGCTGCTTGAACAGAGTGATATAAGACATTAGGTCCTTATTGCCCTGCTTAAGATCTAGAAGTCTCTCTTGTGTGGTAACAGAAATTTCTTGACGACTAAACATAGATCTTAGACTATTGACAAAGGCAGGATAGGAGTCGAGTATAACATTGCCCGATGTGACTAAGGGAGTGGCCCAAGCCAGGGCAGGGCCTGACAAATGGGAAATCAAAAAACCAACCTTGTCTTTATCTGTAGGAAAGAAACGAGATTTATAAGTGAATTGGATCGTACAACTGTCTAGAAATTCCTTTAACTTGTGTGGGTCGCCATCAAACTTACCCATACTTAGGGCACTTGGGGGGGTTTCAGAAAAGGCTTGATTGACCTGTTGTCTTAATTGGACATTGTCTTGCTTAAGGTTTTGCATCTCCAAAGACATGGATTGCATTGCCGACGTTAGCTGCTGCATTTGTTGCTCCATGATAAAGCCACCAGTCAGGTAAGCCCTATTCTTTTATGGCGTTGCTTACTGTTACAGGTGGTCAATACATTATGATCACTAACCTGTTCTGATGGCAATCTCCTGGAGCAGCAAGGGAGAATCTCCCCGAGACCCCTGCCCCCGCCCCAAGTCTCGGGGGATATGAATGCCAGAGAGGGAGAGACAGGAGCCCCAGGCAAACCCTCTGGGGAAGAAAACCCTGGGTGGTCTTGACAAGTGCTTCTGGGTAGTGGTCTCTTCTTTGGCGCAAGGATTGTAGCAGCAGAAGCGGAGTTACCTACAGAAGAAGGAAGAAGAGGTGAGTTATGGAAGTGGATAGAGTGTCGGGGGATAGTAATTCTATTGGAAAGTAGCCCCCACTTACTGATGTAGCCTTTAAACTGATCTATTCCTTAGGTGGAAGATGGTGTCGGGAGTGTTGGCTCGTGTAGTCCTGCAGATTCTGAACAAAAACACAAGGTAAGTTATAGAAATGAAGGAGAAGAGTGAAGAGTACTAGTTCTGGAGAGGAGATAACTCACTGTCTCAAGAAAGAAGGCTGGCCCAAGAGGGATTCTGCACAGGAAGGTGAAATCTGAACGGGAAGAGAATAATGAACCCGGAAGTTCGGGAAAGGGATTCTCGTGGGAAGGACGGGAGGCGCTGAAATGCTGACTGGGAAGAAAGGCAGAAAGAAATTAAGGTAATATCAATGGATATTTGTTGGAATCTTTCAGAAAAGAGAATAGCGAACTTACGAAGCGTCGTACAAAGCAGAAGCGACGCACTGGAGGGAAGGTTTCCGGTCTTTTAAGGCAGTCACGTGATCGCTCGATCGCGTGAGTGAAAGACGTGCAGCAACTAGACTGTCAATCCTCCCGTGCCGGTGATTCCCCGCCATCTTGAAATTCCCGCGAAGTGGGGATCTGTACAACGACCAATGCCGTCTAGACTGCCATCGTTGGAAAGGTGTAACAAAGAGGGTGAATGCATTAAGAAATCCAAACTATTTTGACACACTCCTCTTGGCTGAAGAGACAAGCTGGTTCATACATAGTCACCCCTGAAATAGCCTTGATTTCCATCTCGGTTACAGCATTGTTCTCATGTTCTCTGTCTAGTTACTTCACTAGGAATGTCACTTCTAAGGTTCTATTATTCTGTGCAATCTACAATAATTTGCCTCTTTCTCTCTCTTAAATTTTTGCTGCAGTGCAAAGGAGGCTAGATGAGAGATCCAGAAACCAAACAAGGTAAGTAATGTGAAAGTATTGTGAAGGTTTTCTTAGAAAGTCTCAAAACTTACTGTACAGTGAACGTGAACCTATCTTCCTCTTTCTACCAGGTTGTGACGGTCTTCCAGACATGGTTGTAGCTTGTGTTTGGATCCAGACACGGGTGTTGGGAGACCAACAAGGAAAGTAATGCACATTTTTATAAAAGGCTGAACTCTTACTGTGCAACAAACATGAACTTCTCTTCTTCTTTCGTGCAGGCATTGAAGATCACCCATGCACGGGTGCAGCTCACGGTCATCCAGGAAGGAAGCAGAGTCAAATGCAGGAAAGCCCATTAGGTTCCCTTGAACACTAAGCATGAGCTTAGCGGTGAGCATGGCTTCAATAGACTGGCTCACCAATATGTCCCTTGTGAGCTCAGAAGTCTGGTGTAATTACTCAGACTTCTGGGAATGCAGCCTGATGGCACTCCATTTACAGACTAGTGTAGGCCATGTGGTTACCCCCAGATCCTGTGAGCACCTGATAATCGGGGCTGGTGTAATGGGGATACCGCCCAGGTTGGGCGGTTTGGTTAAGGGGAAGGCAATGCTTGGTTAGGTTGTGGTTCTTGGTTGGGGCCAGGACAGAGTCTTCTCCCTTGGGTTCAGTGGAATAACCAGCTGGAGTGGTTTCAGATGACTGATAGACACTTAATGCGTGCTGTTTTTAGGGGGAAGAGTTGGTATGACTGCTTTTCTTGGTCCCACAAGTTTGATTACTTGCACAGGTTATCTGTAATGAGGCCCGACACTTCTCAATGGTTCTGTTCTTTAAGCACCCAGGTTCCTGCCTTTAGAGTACTCTTCTCAGTCATCACTTCACTGTCAACCATCAATGAGGGTCTTTCTGTTAGTGTGGCAAGAAGCACTTGATCTTGCTTAGTGCGAAAACTGGTGAGATTGTGTAAGTCAGACACGTACATTGGCATGGCATAAAGCAACTCATAAGGTATATTTTGTTGCATTTTAGTTGGTGTGATTTCATATGCTTTTTATGAATAAAGGCAAGTGATCTGCCCAGTGTTCTTCAGAGGAAATAATGTATTTGATCAGTTCTTATTTAATAATCCCATTTCCTCTCTGAAATATCACATTATTCTGTGGTATGAATATGTTTGACAATGGCATGGTACATCTGTTGCATGCGTGGACTTCTTTGCCCAATGTGTCCCATTGCTGATTTGCAATGTTTTGTTGCTGTCATATTTTCTACAAATCACAAAGCTTTTATAATCTACTTACAGTGGGGCCGATGTTGCTCCAAAACATAATTTGACAGTGGGAAACTGGTACATTTGCACTCAGACGTAGCTAGTTCCACATCGCCAAATTCTCGTCATTTGCTGCACATTCGCAGCCTGCCGTGCAAATGAGTAAACACTGTCTACCATGCTCGGATAGCAAGCAGCATGTACAATCTACCCCTATCGAGTCCGCCTGCTTCACGCTGCTGCAAAAATGTCAATGGGCTCTATAGGGATCCTCTGCATTTGGGCCGGTATGAATGTGCATGCCAGGCACAAATTCGGAGGCATTTGATGGTGGAAAGGAAGATGGGCGGCAGAAACGTAAGCTCCGCTCTGCCCTCCTTTCCCCCATACAAATGAATGAAAATGATCCACAACGAAAGAGAAATGGGTAAAAGCATTACGCAAGGCTTTTACACATTTTTCTTATGTTATGGCTCATTGAACATGTGCCCCAATCAGTTTTTTTCTGAGAAATTATCCATGTAAAATCTAAAATGAGAACGTTTTTGTATTTCTTAACTGATGTCAAGGGACCTATGTGATATACCACCATAAATTAAAGTGGTACTTTTGCCTTCAGTAGATGGGTCTCTTTGGCTTCACTTGTGTGATCCACTGGTATTCAAATATGTGAGAAATTAGTTATAAATGTACTTACAACCCCTGTGTTAGGGAGAATTCTCATAAATGGCTGATTTCCCTTACCTAATGAGTGCCTCAGCAGCTTTGCTGGATTTCTAGGATTTATTTTTTCACCTGGTAAGAGTGTGAGCCTTTTTCCCACTCTTACATGTGTTTTGCTGTGTGTGTTTTCACTTGTTGTGTGATCTTGAGCACTGGAGCCTCACCTACTCCATGGCCACATATTTTTCATGTGTGTTACACAGCAGTGCAGTGACACAGGGTTGTCTTTGAGACTTCCCACTGACTCCATTTTCTGGGGCTGACTACTCTCCCCCAGAAAAGGTACATTTGCCATTAATTTTATTTTAGTCACTTTAAACCACAGACCCAGTACACCCCATTTTACATGGAGTATTGGAAAGAGTGAATTCTTATCCCTTTTTGTCTTTGTCTCTTGGAGCATTGTTTCGCTCCCTTTGCATCAAGTCTTGGCTGGTGGTATTGGTAACTACCCTAACTTTTCTACCGCGGTTAATTTATATAACCATGGTATTGTTTCAGGCTATTATATAAGCCTCAAACATAAACCCGCTTGGCCAAATACATTTTATTTTGGCTCTGGCTGGGTTTATTCACCATTTCTTTTTGTTAAAGTCTTTCTTGTCTTTTTCTCTGAGCGCCAAACCGGGGATGATTCCTTTGTTCGCCGCCTTTTCACGGGCTTCTGCACAGAAGCCCTTCTTAAGGCGCCTGAAAGTCTAGGTAGGCAGGATGTGAGGGAGGGATCTTCAGACCCCTGCCATGGGTTCCCTTGGTAACCCAAGTCACACTCCTGTTTGATTGGCTGAGGGGACTGTCCTTGCTAGGACAGTCACCCTGCTGCATGATTGACAGCCAGGCTGTATGAATGGGGGAAAACTGCATAAAAAGTAGGTCTCTGAAACTGGAAAGGCAGAGTCGCCACTGGAATGAAAGAACCAACGAGGAGCTGATGGAAGAGGACACCTACAATGACTGAACCGCCCGGTGAAGTCCTGCTGCAGGTCCGAATCTTCAGAATCTGACGTCAGAGAAGATCCTCCAGGAAACTTCTTCCCTTGAGCTGGTGTGACCAACCAGTTTGCCCAAACTGCACGCCAGGACCCCTCCTGTGGTCGAATTCGCTGTACAGAGCTACAGTGGGCCGGATAGCCAGGAAGGTCGGATCCTGCTTGGGTTTTAAGGAGCGCACCTTTTATCTGTTGCTTTGCTCTGCTGCTGGTTTCTTCCCTGGGTATTGCAGGACCCTCCAGTCTTCCTACTTCTTGTCAGTCCGACAGTCGCTTCAGGAACCATGAGCCTGCAGGAACTACCAGAAACGTCCGCCTCAGCTACAGCTTCCTTTCCGTTTTAAGGTACTGTGCAAATACGGTTGCTGATTTTGTTCAACCGTGGTGAAAGTGTTTGAAATCGTTGTCCAATCCGAGGGCTTGTCCTTCTCTTCTCTTTGAACTAACTTTTCTATCAACCAACCTCGTCTGGAAGCCGTGCCACAAACTTTACCCAAACTACCCTGATCTGTGTGATCTTGAGCAAAAGCCTTTTGACCCATTGACTTTGGCCCTAAGCCTTTTCTGCCTGATTCTATCTCTGTAGTTCCTCTTGTTCAATTGCTATTAACTTTTTCTTTCCCTCCCTTTTAAATTGCTGGAGTGCCATTTTGCTCCCACTTCATTTTGTGAGCTTAACTTGTCTGGAATTTAAGGGAAGTGGTGTGGTTTATTAAGAGTGTGATTTTTAGACTGCTTATAATAGTGTAATGTTATACAACGGAAGAGTGAAATAAATGTATATTCTTTTACTTGAAAATCTTGAGTCAGTGTTTGCCTGAATCATAGTAATTTCTGTCCTTTGTGTAACTATCTGGTACTAGTCACTTACTCTTGAGATAAGTCTGGCTGCTCAGCCATCACTACCACTTTAACTGTGTAGTACAGGCTTGTACCAAAGGTGAATTTGTACTGTCACTTGTAGTCTTAATTGTGTGTGGTTTTCCCAAAGGGTACTGCATATAATTCTGCCTAACACCCTGGCCACCAATATCCCTCTACCAACAGCTCAACTGTGACTAATATCCCAGAATGGGCATCAGCTAAATCTGCATATATAGCAGATACCTGTTTTGCTCTGTCCTGTTTGTTTGAATGTACCCTTTGGATAGGGCCTGCAGTATTTTTGGGAATTGTGAATATTACTGTATTGTACATATGTCGGGGATTCTGTTCAGGCTAAGACAGCTTGTTTGTAAGCAGGCTTTCATGTCCTCGTCTATGGTGAAGCAGAGCATGTCAAAGTGGCCACAAGACCTCTTATTAGCAGGCGAGCCTTCTGGCATATTGCCAGCACTGTGCACAGAATGTGTTCTCTGTGTCTTGTCCATGGCCGAAGACTGTTGACCTCCTTAATGTTCCAAACCTTTTTTCAAATCTGTTTAGATACTATTGATTAACTTCGACAGTCTTAAAAGCATTCTTTACCCACCAATGCAAGTTCAACTTGTAGCCTAGGACTACTACTGGAACAAGATTCTGCAGAAAAAGCTTACGCCTAAAGTTGTAGAGTTGTATTTGTTTTGTTGAGTTAGCTCTCAAGTTCATTTGTTTTTTTGAAGATTTTTGTCTGCTTCCTGAGTCTGTGCTTAGAACATTTTTCTGGTGTGCCTTCTCTCTTGTTTAAGCCCCATGCCTTTCATCTCCACACATCGTCTGAGACCAGAGCATGCGCCTCCCCCTTCAGTGCTTTCTTTTGTTGAATCTGTGACTCAGTATCTGAACACTCCTATATGTTGGACAGCACCTCGGCTTTTGTTTTGGGCTGGCCATGGGCCCCAGTCTCTTCCCGATTCCCAGGCGGTAGCTTCTGCCTTCTGTCTCTGATCACAGGGTGTCCTTCTCAAGTTCTTCTTCTCGCGATTAAGTTTCCCAGTCACACTCTTTCCCTCCTCTTTTGGTGTTCTCTCTTTCCTCTGCTTTTCCTCCACTTTCAATTTACTCACCTCACTATTCTTGGGCTTCTCTTATCTTCTTCCATTATATTGTCAGGTCACACCCTCTATTTACCCTGAATCCGAGGGTGGGACTTGTTTTCTACTTTCTTTGGAGGTCCTGCATTGTCCTCATTTTACTCGTTTGCTTTCCCTTTCACATGCATCTAATTTGTTCTTTTGTTTACACTCTTCCCTTCTGGACTCCTCTGATTTTTTCTGTTCTCATTTGCTTTAAAATTATTTCGGGGGAAAATGCTATGTAAAATATACAGAAACTACGAAAATACATTAAGAAACAATAAGGCATCGCCTCACGATCTGCCCACAACTGACCAAGGAGAGAGAAGCTTACATCTCACCACTTATACCCTATCCATTGGCGACAGACGAAGCAACGATTTCGACTCGGTTAATATCCGGAGAATCCTCAAGATGGACAATGGCATCTGCCAAATTCCTGGATGTAGCTTTAAAGAAAATCAGCAACCCGGCAGCAGTACCAGACCAAACATAAGTCATAACCGCCCAAATCACACTCCACGCCGCGACTCTTCTTCACCTAAGTGGTGAGGTGATTACCAGAAAACAGAACTCACAAAGACCACAAGACAACTTGCAAAAACCTTTTAATTGGTTAAAAGACAAGTAAAAAAAAAAGAAAAAAAATACATTTCCCCAAAAAGTAATTAAATTATGCCGAGCGCATATTCAATACTGGAGCCAATTAAATAGTATCAATATTCCATTCTAAAACACAGGAAGAACATTCCTAAAACTTCCCAAAAAAGGTAAAATATTATTTTAAAGCATTTTCATATTGCTTAAATATTTTTCAAACGAACCAACATTTTGCAAGTTTCATTCCCATCCATTCACAAAATGTAAATCTTCCAGGATTTTGAGTGTGCCATATAAGCAGCAGGCCAATGCTTGGCAATCGAACGAGGTGTCCAATAGAATCACACAGTATTTATTTATAAATGCATAATGCGCCGAAAGCCTGCAGCCATCGGGGAGCAAGACATAAAGGAGCACGAATATCTACACAGATAAAACAAGTATACTTTCACAAATAAATAATCATGAAGGTTGTGGAAGGGTACAAACTCCTACTTCGTATCTTGGTTATCTAGGCGGGTGGAGGCCCAGGTTTTTAGTGGCGTTTATGTAGTTATCTTGGCAGGCCCTGCCTGTATAATTAGAAACTGTAGTTACAGCAGGCTAGTGTTCGTCTGGCTGTTGAAATTCCAGAATTCCTAAATATGGAGAACAGCCAAGAGCATCTGATTGGCTTATAATTGCGCCATTGACAATGTACATGCACTTCCTCCTCAGCTGAACACACTGGACATATATTAGACGTATTAGTGCACCAGTTAACTATGAACCACACCCTCGTTCCCTGTAGGAGCGTATTATTTTGCTTTGTCCATCATCCCTTCGTTCGCTGTCCAATGCGAGACTTTGCCTCCGTGTGGGTGCTTAATGTTCTCTCTTCCTGGACTTCGAACAACTTCGTTCTTATCTGTTCCTCGTGTGCAGAGCTTTGCTGAGTTCCTTTTCCTTTCCTTTGGCTACCTCGGCTAACTTGCTTTTGTGACATTGGCTCTTTCAATTTATCCACGTACTTTTTTTTTTATTACTCAATCTTTAACCTATTCCACCCTTCTCTTTTCATGTACTCATACAATTCCCTTTTCCCCTTGTGTTCTCCTTGCAACAGCTTTCTTATGGTTGATTGTGCTTCTTACATTCTGCCAATTCCACCCTTCCCCACATTGATTTGAATGTGCTCACACCTCCTAACCCCTTCCCCTTCTTTCTAAGTCCTCAACTCTGGGACCCTTCCCCTCATCCCATGATCCTTGTAGTTGCCCTAGTTCTCTTCTGCCTTTTCACTGTCTTCTTTTTTTTCCAGAGATCATACTCTATCTCTCTTTTATGGACTTCCCGTTCTGCCTCTTTTCTTTACTCAATCGCAATGCAATTGGCTGTTTCCCATCTAAGTACATATGGATGCCTCACTTTTGGTCTCTTTCCAGATTTCCATCTGTCCCCTTTGTAGCCTATTCTTTGAGGAGCAGTTCCATTTTATGGCTCTTCCTACCCTGGCCCACTTGTGGGAAACAGTTCCTTATCTCTTTTGCATCCTCCCTGGAGTGTCTGCTCGGATCTCTGCTTCCATATTCTGCACTGTCCTTCTGCCCGGCTGCATTGTACTTGTCCCTTTCCTGTAACATAGCACACTACTTTCCTTCATTGCTTCCCAGGCACATTCAGTCCAGGTGGTGGATAAGATTGTACTGACCTAAATGGCAGCCAAGCATCATGCCCTGGATCTTATCAATGGGACTCCTCATGGCACTGTTTTGATCTACACATCTGAAGAGCCAGTGTCCCACATGATGCTACTCAATTCTTGAAAGAGGGGGGATACTCCCCCAATCTATCAGGATATTTCCTTGCCATGCAACCATCGATGACTGGCTGTCTGACGCTGCACTCTGATGAGCTACCCTTAAGCTCCACCGTCCGCACATGTGCCTGGACTGCCCCAGATTTGAGAGCCTCAGCCCTACGCCACTGTTGGTAAGCTGTCCATTGTAACGCAAAATGCGGGAATGTGGACTACCTCTACTCCATCCCTCCTTGCTCCCCAGGATGCCAATTATGGGAACCACTGAAGGCATGCCCCATGTGCCCTGGTCCACATAGCTCCACCATCCCTGTGAGGTTTTGAAAAGTGTGGGTTTCCTACGCCATGCAGTAAAGGTGAGTACCTTCCTGCAAGTGTTTGCTTGCCAATACTTGGCCAGGTTTTCCCCCCTACCACACACAGGGATCGGGAAACTAATGAAGGAGGGTTCTATATCTTACAATTCCACAAACCATCACCATTGTGCATTCTGCCCTCAATTGACCTTTCCTAGGGTCTTAAGGTTTTTTCCCAGTCATGTTGGTTTTGGTTTCGATTGGTCTTGCATTACATCTCATTTCTTTCCCTATTTAATCCATTGAAAACAGATGTGTTGCTATAGTTTGGGTATTCCTAACTTCCCTAAGCGACTAATTGAACTGGGAGAAATCTCAACTGACAACAAGGTTTTCAAGCAATTGGAGTACTATGGCCACTTCAACAGAATACCTCCTATGAGGATACTTAACCAAAATGCACACCCCTGGGTAGGACTCAGTGAACCTGATAAACAGTTGATAGTTACACTGCTTCTTAGGTGTGAAGGCAGTTGTGCAGAGCTTTTCTGTCAATCATAAACATTCCACACCTTTGCCTGAAATATTTGAACTGTGAGCTTATAATTGTCATGTATAATAGGATTGCCTATGTACAAGTAAGAGTTGAGATAGCTGTTATTCTATTTGTGAAGGGTTTTGACCCATGCTGAATCATTAGACTGGGTAGATGTGGGGATGAGCTGCCGCCGCGCATCATTCCATCCCAGAGTCCAGGTGAACCGCGCAGTTGTGCGCATACCAAAAGCGCCAGGGGTGAAAGGTGGTGCCAAAGGAAAAATAGCAGCACCTGTCAGAGCAAAAGCGCTTTTAAATCACATCTGTTTCTTTGAGGGCAAGCTCCAAATGTCAAGTTCAAACATTGCAAGATAGCTAATACCGGAGACCTTGGTTCAAAAATCCGTTTTACTGATGTCAAAAAGTTGCTGAAATCATGGGCACAAGACCACTCTAAAGATTCAACCTTCTTGTGGGGGAGGTTCCACATAACCACGCTAATGTAAGGATGCCTATCAGAACAATAGCAAAAATCTCCTGTCAAATTCAAGACAACTCCTAACTTGATTCAGTACCGACAAATTCCCCAAGGCGGCGCTAGCGGTCTAAACTCTGATAGGAGAACTGGCTGACAAAGGAACCTGAGTCAACTGGACTTCAAAGCCTGTAGGGTTAATTAAAAAATCTTAGCCACCTGCTGTTCCCAGAGGCCAAGAGGCTGAGAACTCTTACACCCCTGAGACTCACAACAGGAGGCAGGATATCAAATGGCCCTTCTGAGTGAGAGGGAGGGGGTTTCCCCTTCAGCCTGGATGAGAGAGACAGTAGCCCCTTTCAGTTGAATGGGGTATGTTAATTTTGAGTGTTTCCTGTCAACAGCCCTCTGCCAGCAAGGAGAGACATGTGATCACTGACCCACCCAGACTTCTGGAGGCGGACCAAAACACTTTGGGGAGTTGAATTGCAACAAATATATATTTTATAGAAACAGTGATAACTTATTGTAACCAAATGACAGGAATGTACAACTTTGAGAGTCTTAGTATGAAAAATGCCCTCACGATTTGAGTCCAAACTTCAATGTGTACCATGTTCTGGGGCAAAACCCCGCTAATTATGAATATTGTAGACACTGTATTTAAGCTAGAGACATGGAAAGTTACTGGGATGTATGTGGAAGGGAAATGTACCTTTGTATAATTTTTGATGAAAATCCCATATTGCAAAACCCACTAAAATCGAAAATAAGTTGCCATTTTTGAATGCAAGCTCCTAGGAACGCCAGAGTCGGAACAGAGACTACCTTAAGCAAGGTGTAATATGTGAATGTAATGTCAACCACTTGAGTACCTGGGAAATATGTATTTGGATCAGAAATAGATTTGTGTGCACATTGACCAGGGGAGTGCCATTTCTGTAGGTCATAAAATGACATCACTCTGACACACTCTCCCTTCCCAAATCAGGGACCAAAGAATCTATTGACCTATCAAATCAAGAGAGGGGCAGGCTCAGTTATGCCACGCACACACACACTTCCAAAACACATAAAAAGAGACTGCTGGGACAGGTAGAGACATTCATTTTCCATTTCTGCGGAGCATTTTGACGGCCGACATCCCATCCAGACAGAGACCAGAACCAGGGACCCATAGACTACAGAACTTTGAACCTAGAAGGCCCACTGCAAGCAAAAGTATTCTCAGCAGGCCTTCAGAATCCAGCAAACCTAACCAAACTATTCAACAGCCGGGCGAGCTGTTTGAATTCTTTGCCAAGAACTTTTGCCGGAACCGCAGACCAGACCCAGACCGCTGTGAGCAGAACCAGAGATCCGGATCGCTGTGAGCAGAACCGGTGCCTGATTGACCCGCCGAGCAGAGAGAACCGCCGCTGGACGTGTTGACCAGATCCGTGACGAGGCCTATTTCAAATTTATATTGTGAGTACCTAGCAGAACTGTGCAGAACCAATCTCTTAGTTAAAATAATCTAATCCAAACTATTTTAACCTAATTAGAACAGCCTCCTAGAAATCGTGTCATCTGTCATTTTTAAAGCTGCACAACTGTCACCTGTCAATTCTGCAGCTGCAAGCTGTCACCTGTCATTTTGAGTTCACTTTAAATCCAAAAAACTACCTTCACAATATATTCCGTATCTCTGGAACCGTTTGTCCTAGGAACGAGATTCTCTGAAAGCTTAGAATCTAAGCTTTCCAACAAGCCTAGAACCGACTTGGCTCAGTGGGGCAGAGGGATTCTAAGAGAGGGGTGTTATATAAGGGTTGTCATCCAGAGTACATGAACTGGACCTAAAAATATATCAATAAGGGTTTCCCTCAGCATCCCAGACTAGACATTGACTTTGCTGTAGCGTCGAGGTGAAGCCGCTTAACAAAGTGGGGGCTTGTAGCCGGGACCTTCTGGGTTAGATTTAGCACTTGTGCAGCTTAATACAGTGTGCTAACTGATGGGATACATACATCCGGTCGGATCACCACGCTGTGTTACGCTGTAAAGCACCCCTCAAAGGAACGCTCTAAGGAAACGGTCTGTTTTGCAAAAATAAAATACAAACTTCTGTAAGTCAGGAAGGAACTCAAATTCCAGAATGACGACACTGGTAGACATCAAAATAGCCAGAGAGCACTTCTTACATAAGCTATTTGTGAGAGGTGAGTGGACTCATCAGGACCAAACGGTCTGGTTGCAGGCAATCACGCAACAGGTCACTGAAACAGGGTCAGATAAATGGAGAGATCAGGGTCCCTACATGTGGCCCTGAGTGAACTATATATGGCTCTTAAAGCCAAAGATGAACATAATAAGATTGCCAGGATAGCGGCATATGTGTACCTATATATGGGAGCCATGCAGGACAAATGTGCTGAAGGCCAAGATCTGGCAAATAGGCAACAGATGGTGTTAGAGAAGGCCCAATCTGATGTGGACTCGTCTGAGCAGAGGCTGCTCAGGAGCCAGGAGTCAGAAATGGACAGCAGACAGAACATCACTAAAATAAAGGGGAATATGGATGTGCTGCAACAGGAAAAGGCTGACCAGGATACCAGATTTCTGGCCTTGCAGAAGGAGTACCAAGAAGGTTTGGACTCCCTACTGCAGAGCCAGAAAAAGCTGGAGCAACAGTTAGACTTCAATGGGGCATGTGCTGAGCAGGTAGTCACCCTGCAAAGCCACCTAGATAGGGAGAAGGCAGAGAGCAATAAACTGATTTTGAAAGACCTGGATACCCAGGCAGAATTTGACCAGGAGCGCCAGAAAGCTGGTGCCTTCCAAAGGCAAAGGGACGACCTGGTGGCACAGATGCAGGCTCTTAGTCAGGAAAGGGATACCTTAGGCCAGGAAGTCTGCCACTTAAAAAGGAAAATGGAAGAAAATCACCTGGCCCTCCAGGCACAGGGTGACCTCCAAAAAGAACACCAGAACTTGTTAGAGCACGCCAGGAGGGTGGAGGATGCTCTGGCAAGAAAGGAGCAGGCCAATAGGGACACAGCTCAGGAGGTAACCCTCCTGCAGCAAAGACTGGCCCAGTACTCCAGGACCAATCAGGAGGCATAGAGAGAGAATGAGGCTCTCTGCCAGCACAATGATAGGCTCCAGCAACAGGTAGCGATGCAGGAGAGACTGATAGAGTCTAGTAAGGCCTTAACTGAGGAACTGAAAGCGCAGGCTCTTGCATTGCAACAGGGAGCAGGGGTGGATAGAGATGAGGTTCGCTGGGAAAGAGAAACTCCTGAGCATAACCTCAGGAGCCCTAGTACCAGAGGCCTTCATCTCTCCCAGTCCCTGGACTCTGCCACCCCCATGTCACCTCGCGCACATGAGTCCAGGGCCACGGGGATGGCAGATTACTATCCAGCTAGAAGTATGGGGCTCATAGGCCAGTACCTCCCAGGAATGGATGGGTGGGCATCCGGGTATGGGCACCCAAGCACAGTGCAAATTAGTGGGGAACCCCAGGAGAGTAGGCCCATTAAGGGGATCCTGAAAACCTCTGCCCAGTTAGGTCAGTGGGGGGGTACCCATCAAATCCTGGCAGCAAGGGGGGATCTGAAGACTCCTCTGAGCGTTACAGGACACAGGAGACCAGGTCCCCACATTCTGCCAGCCATTCCCAGGCTCGCAGAATCCGGGAAAACCTGGAAGATCAGACGGGCACCTCTGGAAGCAGTGCTTCTGAGTCATAGGATGAATGGACCAGGGTTACCTGAACCAAAAAGGCCAATAAGGCAAAAAGGGCCTTGCTTAAGGACCCATTGAAACAAATAAAGGCACTAAGGAGTGTCATCACGCCTTATCATAAGAACGCCAAGTATTCTGTTTGGGAACACTTGGAGCTCTATGAGCAAATGATGGAGACTTTCCATTTGAAGGACAGCAGTAGCTGCATCCATTACGTCAAATGAACCTTCTCACCAGAATACTCCAGTTTCTTTGCAGGGCTGAAGGATCAAAACCATTCAAGGTGTTCCACATACAGGGCAGCCATCTTGAAACATTTTTCTGTGCACAGAAATCCTCAAGAGGCTCGCAAGGCAGCCTACAATTTGCAATGTGGGGAGGATCAGGCCCCACAAGAGTTTGTGCAAGAATTAAAGCGTGCTTTTGCGCAGACCACCAGAAGGGTGCGCACGGATAGCAGAGAATTTATCAATACGTTTTTCCATGCCTTACCCAAATACATAATGACCCAGCTCGTGAGAGATTTTCATGAGAAAAGATCTTTAGACTGGGTCATTGAACAGGCTACCCGGATCTATGAGGTGCAGAAGCCCATCGAAAATAAAAATAATGCACAGTAAAACCCCAAAACCAACAGCACCCCTGCTGCTGCCAAGGTGGCAGAGGTAAAGGTCACCCCCGTTTTGGATTTGGAGATGGGGGGGCCTCAAAACCTACCTGCACCTAATAATGCCAATCCCAGAAGGCCCTCGGGCCAGTCACAGACAGGGAGTCGAGGAGGTAGTCCCACAAATGGGGTCACTCGCTCCCCTGAATATGTAAGTCCCCGCTACAAGGGAAACCGACCCATCCTGGGTTATGTGTGGACTCCTCCAGCCCAAGGGGGGGGATCCAGCCAAGCACCTGACCCGGGGAACTTCCCTCCTAACGTCCCCGAGGAGGGCAGAAATTCACCAAATCCTGGGCAGAACTTTTTCCCCAGGTATCCACCCAATTTCCAGCCCCAAAATCATCCATCCTTCTTTCCCCAATTCCCTGAGCCCAGACAACCTAATCTGGGAGAGGGGAGGCCAAGGGTGGAGGGGTACCCAAATCTTCCCAATCCAGGGTATTACCAGAGAAGGGATAGCTACCCTTCCCGGGATCAGCCCAGGGGAGAAAATAGAGCCCCGTATCAGCCTGAGCGGGTTTCACAACTTGAGCGCCAGGTCCAAAATATGGCACGAGATCTGGGTCACATCCTGAGGGCTCAACAGAACCCTCAGATGAGCATGCCACCGCAGAATGCCCCAAACTCTGGACTTGGTGCTCCAGAACAATGACGGGGGCAGCACCCAGATAACCCACCGGTTCCCAGGGAGGAGGCACAAGGGGAAGGGGGGTGTAAAGCCTTGGAGGAAGCTTCCTTCCCAACTTGTAAACAGCCCCTGTAAACCCAGGAACTGGAAACGAAATCTCCTGCCCCTGAAAGTCTGCCTCCAAAGGAGCAGAGGGGGGGTAGGAGAAACAAAGTACCCAAACAGGCCCAGTTTGTGAAGGAGGTACAGATCTTCCAATTTGAGGGAGAGGAATCCTCAGAGGATCCTGGGAAAAGGATCTTCTCCTTTAGAGATGGGGGAACTCCTCTCAAAGAAAAATGGGTCCCAAGGGATTCCAATCCAGACTGGGGAGATATGGAGACTGAGCTACCGCAGCCCATCATCTCATCCCAGAACCGACAATACCAAAATCCCATGCGTCAAACCCATCCTGATGACTGCCTCCAAAAAGGGGGGGGCGGCCCAGATCCGAAAACCATTTCCTCTTGCCAACTTTTTCTTTCAGATTCCCCAGGCTCGCCAAAGAATTCTGCCCAAGTCTCTTCGCTAGCAATGTCCAAGACCAGAAAGTTAGCCCACCAGTTGTCCAAAAATGTACATTATCTGTGCCCCCTTGAGGAGAAGGAGGGAAGATATTATGCCCCGGTACAAGTACAGGGGCAGGGTACAATTTCGGCACTGGAGGACACTGGATCCCAAGCTACCCTTCTGTCCAAAAGGGCCTTTGATGAACTAAATGCAGGAAGGGGGGAGAATTACCGTATTCCTCTCACCTCTCTTCCTGGACAACTGCAGAACTTTGATGGGAAGGAAATTCCTGTCGAGGGGACTGCAGATGTGGACATCAAAATTGGGCGACACAAGGTGAAACATCCGGTCATAGTAGTGACTCCAGAGGGCACCCCTTGTTTACTAGGGAGTTACCTCCTGAGAAGGTTGTCACCCCTAATAGATTGCGTAAACAAGGTCCTCTGGACCCAGACTAGCCGACCAATAAAATTAAAACAGAGTGTCAACCATGTTAGTTTAAACGGCACCTGCCACATGGTTGAACACAAATCTGACCAAGTACAATTTCACTCCCGAACAACCAAATTCCAGACGTGACAGTAATAGCAGTAGGACAACAGACTGGTGATGGGGGGTCCTCTCTATTTCTGAAAATCAACCTTCCTTCCAGTTTAAGGTGGTATTCCACACTGGAAGGAAATACCCTGAAATTCTTTACCAATCCACAATCAGACACTCCCACTCCGATAGTCCAGAAAGATGTGAAATCAGCTCAGAGCCTGGCTGATATTCAGCAAATTGGAGATCAGTTGTTCATCCCTGTTCAGTTAAATGATGGGAAGGACTCTGTTCTCGCCCGAGTGTGTGTGAACAACGGTAAGAGCTTCATCAGCAAAGCCATGTTTCGCCAACTCCCAAAAGATCCAGCCATTCCCACATTCAAACTGATAGACAAATGAGAAATGGACCTGGAAGCACCTAATACCAAACATCTCTTGCCAAACAGGTGTATGCTCAAAATCTCCATTGGCAACAAGAGCATAGTCCATAATTGTTGGGTCGTGCCAGACGTCACTGCCGCCTTTTACTTAGGCAGTGACATTCTCAATCGCTTCGCCATTAGTTTGGACCTAATAAACTTCAAAGCTTGGTCCCGATTAGCGGATAATCCCATGGGCTTTGATGATCCAGAAAAAGCATTTAGGTCAGCACAATTGCTACCTTATGCAGTTGAAATTCAGATCAAAGAGGAAGTCACCATCCCAGAAAGGACCCGACAATTCTCCCTGGAAGTGAAAGTTAAAAGAGGACAAAAATTGAAATACCCTGATGCTTATATACATCTAAATGCTTCTCTCCAACAGCAAGGGTTGGCGGTAAACCCAACACCATTAGTCAACATAGAACATGACACCATTCCAATAGAGGTGGATAACAGTGACTTAAAGAGTATTACTCTAGCCACAGGCACCATTATCGGAATGGCGGTTGATGACCGACATTTTTCCATTGATTTAGGGAATGAACTGTTAGGACCGATCCCCAAGTACTGTTTTGACAGTGACAGTGATGACAACACAACACCGGAAAGGATTTTCACCCGGCATGGGGGGAACTTCCTGGTGTACACTTCTTGCCCTTATGGTAAGGAAGACGTGACTTGTGACTTCAGGAGGGATGAGGTGATTTTCCAGGTCCATGAGGGCTGCCTTTCCCACCTGAAGCCTCCAGTCCAAATCAGCACTCTGACAAGGGACTTCTCCACCCAGCTGGATGAGGCCGCTGAGATAGCCAAACCAGAAGTCTTTCCCGGCTTCAGGCAGATGGTGGAAGAGAGGGTCAACCTAGCTGATGCCTGCGTGACTCTGGAACAGAAAAAAAAGCTGAAACAAGTTTCCTGGATTTCCAAGATCTCTTTGCGGTAGACTCATATGACTGTGGTCGCACTGACATCCACACCACAACAATTCCCACGGACCCTGGAATGACTCCAGTGTTTGTGAAGCAATATCGTTTGCCTCTCGCATCCATGGAGTTCCTTACTTAAATAATTAAGAACCTTGAGTCCCGGGGAATAATCCGTCCAGTACACAGCACCTTCAATAATCCGGTGCTCGGAATATTGAAGCCAAACGGCCAGTGGAGACTCTGCGCCGACCTTAGGGAGCTCAAAAAACGGGTCCCTACTTCCCGACGGCCTCTGCCCTACATTGACCAAGGGCTGGCCCAGATTCAAGGGTCACAGGTATTCACAGCAATAGACCTGACCAATGGATACTGGACCGTGCCTGTCAGTAGGGAGGACCAATACAAACTGGCTTTTACCTTTGGGGGCCAGCAGTACACATGGACCCGGACTCCCTTCGGATACCTCAACTCCGGCAATTAATTCAACATTTTCCTACATAAGGCCATGCCCGACCTGGGTGCGAGGGGTAACCTGGCTTATGTAGATGATGTCCTCATCAAAAGTTCATCTGTGGACGAACACATAGCGGAGATCCGTTATGTTCTGACACAGTTGAGGGCCGCCGGAGCAAAACTTTCCTTTCAGAAAGCACAGTGGTGTAGAACCCGTGTTAATTTCTTAGGGCATGAGATTACTCCTCAGGGTCTCTGTCCCCAGGAAAAGAAAGTGGAAGCACTTCAGAAACTGAAAGACCCCACCACTCTGCGGGAACTAAGGAGCCTCCTTGGACTGACTAATTACAGCAGAAAGTTCATTGAGGGCTATGCAGAGATCACCAGACCCCTGATTCATCTCCTGAAGGGGGGGGTCAAGTGGCAATAGGATCCAGAACAAGCCGAGGCAGTAAGACAACTCAAAAGAAGCCTCTCACAAGCGCCTTGCCTAGCTTACCCTGTCAGAAACAAGGAGTTCTTCCTGGAGACAGGGTTCTCTAATACATGCTTGACGGCAGTATTGTACCAAAAGCATGAGAAGGTCAATAAAGTAATCTCCTATGCGAGCAAAACTTTATCCTCTGTGGAGGAAAAATTCAACGATTGTGAGAAGGCACTCCTGGCAAAGGTGTGGGCATTGAAGAATTACCGCCCGTTTATCCAGGGGGAACACATCATAGTGGAGACTCCACACCAGCCTCTGCAATACCTCCAAAGTGACAGAATCCGGGCCGGAAATGTGAGCAATTCCCGAATTACTTCCTGGATTCTGTCAATGCAAGGCTTTCCTGTGAAGGTCAGATATGGCCAAAACAAAAAGGGTCCCCTCGCGCAAGGTCTGGCTGACTTGCATGATTGTGCTAGAGAAAACTGTCTCGAGGACGAAAGTCTAAAAATCAAGGACAACATGGAGGCATACCTTAATTCCCCACACAAAGTCTTTGAAGAAGACAAGTGTGAGGGAATGCCCACTGTCTATGAGGATGGATGCTCTTACCATGTTGACAACAACAGGGAGAAAGAACTGGTGGCCGGCGTAGGGAATGCATGGGTGAATGAGTCCCCAGAACCCTCCGCTGGATACAAAATTGGTCCCCGAAATAGTCAGGTGGCAGAGTTGATGGCTGTGCATCAAGCCCTCCTCACTGCCATCCAACATCAACTCCATGAACTGGTCATAATCACAGATTCGGATTATGTACGGAAAGGGTTCGTGGAGCACCTGGTTAATTGGAAAACCAGAGGCATGTCATGTGCTAATAACAAACCCTTGAAACATGTGAAGTTAATCCAAAACATTGATGATCTGGTCACCTCGAATGGGATGACCATCTACTGGAAAAAGATCAAGGGTCATTCCAAAGTAGAGGGACCAGTCAAAACTGGAAATGACTTAGCTGATCAGCTGGCCAAAACAGGGGCCATCCAAGGGGATCTAATAGAGATTGAGTCCCTGTTGGGGGAAATCCAGGTCACTGCTATCACTAGGTCCCAGACAAATGCTCACAATGATCTTTCAACTGCACAATGGAGTAAGGAGACCCCTGATGCTGATTTAATCACAGCTCAGAAGGGGGATCCAATAATTGGCAAGTTTTACCAACACATTGAGGACCCTGAGAACTTTCCCTTGATGGATACCGATTACATCGGGAAAGAGGACCTAAGAATGTTGATGAAATGTCCAAAAATGTTCCGAATCCAAGATGGTTTGTTGGTAAGGAAATCCCAAGCCGGCCATGATCAGTGGGTCGTTCCTACCTCATTCCGAAGCCTGATGTTAAGTCACGCCCATGATGCGGCCACCGCCGGTCATAGGGGGATTCACACAACACTGGAAGCCTTAAGAGAGGTTGCATACTAGCCACACATGGGGCAGGACCTCGACCAATACTTGAAGGGGTGTCTTGTGTGTGCACAATTTCAGCCATCATCCCTCACACACTGTGCGCTCTCCAAAAGAGGGGGATGACACCGCCATGGTCAGATTTGCAAATCGACTTTGTAGGCCCTGTAATTCGCTCGTCCAGAGGAAACAAGTACATGTTGACCGTTACATGCTTGTTTACCAAGTGGGTGGAATGTCTCCCAGCCCCAAACTGCAAGGCAGAAACAGCAGCTGCCCTGATGATTAACCACATCTTTTCCCGTTTTGGTCTACCTCAAAGGATTGAGTCAGACAGAGGTAGCCACTTCACCAGTGAAGTAATGACAAAGATGTGGGAGATACTGGGGGTTAAAAGGAAGCTACACATTGCTTACAGGCCAGCTTCTTCTGGAGCAGTGAAGAGATACAACCGAACCATTGTGAGCATATTAAAAAAGTTTGTGGCAGATTCTGGGCCAAGTTGGGATATCCGATTACCTCTGGTCTTAATGGCCATCAGATCTACCCCTTCATCTGCAACTAAAATGTCACCATTTGAGTTGATGACCGGACGCAAGATGGTGCTTCCCCAGCATCTGCTCTACAGGACCCAAGAGCAGACACTGATAAATGCCTCCACAACTCATGAGTATGTGGAGAATTTAAGGAAACACCTTCAGCATGCTTTTGCCTATGCTCAGCGGAATCTAGAAAGATCAGCTGATAGCATGAAAACCCACTACGACCTGAAGACCACCAGGAAGGAATATACTGTGGGGGAGTGGGTCTATCTATACAATTTCCAAAGGAACCAGGCCAAACAGCGAAAATGTTTGCCTACATGGAAGGACCGTTTGAAATTATAGACAAGATCTCCCCTGTAGCGTACAAGATCCGCATCCCCAAAGGTAGTCTGGCGGAAGGGGAAGACAAGTGGGTACATATAAATCAGCTAAAGTGTTGCATCCCAGGCACACTCTGCAGCAACTGGAGGAGTCCTCTGCAATACCAGAGGGGACCGCTCCAGATTAATTCAGTTCCATCCCTAAAATATCCCACATATAGTCTCTAAAATATTATGACGCTTGTAAGCCACTGTCTCTGAATTATATCTTGTTTTTAAAAATTGGAATGCTATGTCTATTAAAG
Organism: Ambystoma mexicanum; assembly: GCF_040938575.1. Lineage (NCBI taxonomy): Eukaryota > Metazoa > Chordata > Amphibia > Caudata > Ambystomatidae > Ambystoma > Ambystoma mexicanum. The sequence continues at coordinate 143,546,347 of NC_090924.1, forward strand.
TATAAAATGTATATGTCGCCCGACTATCTCAATAGTGGGGGAGAAATGTCTATGAATAGGTATTGTCGCTTTCCTTTGTCATCCTAGGAGAAAGAAAACCTGGAGACTGGCCAAGGAGGACGCCCAGGGACCGGGAGCAAAGATCCGAGGGGCCCGGGCTACCGCCCAATATTCCCATCAGGACCAGCGAGGAGGACCGATCGATCCAACTGGGTGGAGGAAAAGATGCTGAACTGTGCCATCTACACAATTTGAAGAAGATAATGTGGACATACCAGCGCAAGGGCTCAAAACCTTTGCACCTGACTTCCCCTCGACTTGAATCAAAGCGTAGTCGGGCGGGGGGGTTTGTGAAGGGTTTTGACCCATGCTGAATCAATAGACTGGGCAGATGTGGGGATGAGCTTCCGCCGCCCATCATTCCATCCCAGAGTCCAGGAGAACCGCGCAGTTGTGCGCATACCAAAAGCGCCAGGGGTGAAAGGTGGTGCCAAAGGAAAAATAGCAGCACCTGTCAGAGCAAAAGTGCTTTTAAATCACCTCTGTTTCTTTGAGGGCAAGCTCCAAATGTCAAGTTCAAACATTGCAAGATAGCTAATACCGGAGACCTTGGTTCAAAAATCCGTTTGACTAATGTCAAAAAGTTGCTGAAATCATGGGCACAAGACCACTCTAAAGATTCAACCTTCTTGTGGGGGGTTTCCACATAACCACGCTAATGTAAGGATGCCTATCAGAACAATAGCAAAAATCTCCTGTCAAATTCAAGTCAACTCCTAAATGGATGCAGTACCAACAAATTCCCCAAGGCGGCGTTAGCGGTCTAAACTCTGACAGGAAAACTGGCTGACAAAGGGACCTGAGTCAAATGGACTTCAAAGCCTGTGGGTTAATTAAAAAATCTTAGCCACCTGCTGTTCCCAGATGCCAAGAGGCTGAGAACTCTTAACACCCCAGAGACTCACAACAGGAGGCAGGATATCACATGGCCCTTCTGAGTGAGAGGGAGGGGGTTTCCCCTTCAGCCGGGAGGAGAGAGACAATAGCCCCTTTCAGTTGAATGGGGTATGTTAATTTTGAGTGTTTCCTGTCAACAGCCCTCTGCCAGCAAAGAGAGACATGTGATCACTGACCCACCCAGACCTCTGGAGGCGGACCCAAACACTTTGGGGAGTTGAAATGCAACATATATATATTTTATAGAAACAGTGATAATTTATTGTAACCAAATGACAAGAATGTACAACTTTGAGAGTCTTAGTATGAAAAATGCCCTCACGATTTGAGTCCAAACTCCAATTTGTACCATGTTCTGGGGCAAAACCCCGCTAATTATGAATATTGTAGACACTGTATTTAAGCTAGAGACATGGACATTTACTGGGATATATGTGGAAGGGAAATGTACCTTTGTATAATTTTTAATGAAAATCCCATATTGCAAAACCCACTAAAATCGAAAATAAGTTGCCATTTTTGAATGCAAGCTCCTAGGAACGCCAGAGTTGGAACAGAGACTACCTTAAGCAAGGTGTAATATGTACATGTAATGTCAACCACTTGTGTACCTGGGAAATATGTATTTGGATCAGAAATAGATTTGTGTGCACATTGACCAGGGGAGTGTCATTTCTGTAGGTCATAAAAATGACATCACTCTGACACACTTCCCAAATCAGGGACCAAAGAATCTATTGACCTATCAAATCAAGAGAGGGGCAGGCTCAGTTATGCCACGCACACACCCACTTCCAAAACACATAAAAAGAGACTGCTGGGACAGGTAGCGACATTAATTTTCCATTTCTGCGGAGCATTTTGACGGCCGACATCCCATCCAGACAGAGACCAGAACCAGGGACCCATAGACTACAGAACTTTGAACCTAGAAGGCCAGCTGCAAGCAAAAGTATTCTCAGCAGTCCTTCAGAATCCAGAACTATTCAACAGCCGGGCGAGCTGTTTGAATTCTTTGCCAAGAACTTTTGCCGGAACTGCAGACCAGACCCAGACCACTGTGAGCAGAATCAGAGATCTGGATTGCTGTAAGCAGAACCAGTGCCTGATTGACCCGCCGAGCAGAGAAAACCGCCGCTGGACGTGTTGACCAGATCCGTGACGAGGCCTATTTCAAATTTATATTGTGAGTACCTAGCAGAACTGTGCAGAACCAATCTCTTAGTTAAAATAATCTAATCCAAACTATTTTAACCTAATTAGAACAGCCTCCTAGAAATCGTTTCATCTGTCATGTTTAAAGCTGCACAACTGTCACCTGTCAATTCTGCAGCTGCAAGCTGTCACCTGTCATTTTGAGTTCACTTTAAATCCGAAAAACTACCTTCACAATATCGTCAGTATCTCTGGAACCGTTTGTCCTAGTAACGAGATTTAACTTTCCTCTGAAAGCTTAGAATCTAAGCTTTCCAACAAGCCTAGAACCGACTTCTCCGACTCCTTATACTTTTACCGCAATCGCGATTTACGCACTCGCAAAATTTACCGCGATTTGCGATTTGGCCTGATTTCGTCATCTGTAAAAAGATAGCCGCTTTTGCCTGAACTGCTAAAATTCGCTTGCAACCTAATAACCTTCCCTGAACCATTGTTAGGGCTGACCTGAACTGATTTAAAGTGTCTACCACTCACCCTGAACCTCCTATAGGGAATTAAAAGCAATTTTAGCATTTTTCACTTCCTTGCCACCACATTACAAAGCACTCTTGCCCATGTTTTAAAAAGCATACCTTTTGTCTAAGCTTGCTGGGGGGGGGGACTGAATTCCGTATTGTATTTTATTGTATTCATGAAGACTGTGTGTGTTACTTCCATCTCCTTGTATTGCATATAGGGGGGGTGAATTGCCACCAGGGGAAAAGTGAACATATTATCTCTTGTGAAACCATATCAGTTTATTTTCTGTATTGCATTTATTCCACCTTGCATTTCCTTGAAACCATAAAGCATTTCAGCTACCTCATCCTCTATACTACTTCTAAGTAACCAAATCAGTTTACCAGTAGAACATTATCCATTGTTGATCACTGTCATATTTTAAGTGTGATATCCAATATTAATTTATTATAAAAGTATTATAAAAGTGTGATAGATATATATTGTTATATTTCTCAAATAAACCTTTTAAATTTGCAAAACAGACCTACTTCTTGGCTCAGTGGGGTCAGGGGGATTCTAAGAGCGGAGTGTTATATAAGGGTTGTCATCCAGAGTACATGAACTGGACATAAAAATATATCAATAAAGGTTTCCCTCAGCATCCCAGACTAGGCATTGACTTAGCTGTAGTGTTGAACACATTAATTCCAGTTCTTATTTTCCCCAAGGTTCCTTCTTGAAGTTCCTTCCACCATTTCCAGAATAGCCCCATGTATAAAAAAAGTTGGTAAAAATCAATTATTACTTTTATCGAGGCTTTCATGTAGGGTTCCTTGGGTCTATTGCTTGTCTTCTACTTTATAAAATTCACTCCCCTTATGGTGGGGTTTAAGACTCCAGCCATATTTTTCTTTCCCAAAAGCGTTTCATTAGGTCTCTAGATCTTTGTTAGTTTCATCAGAGTCTGGAACCGCCTCTCATCTGGGTAACAGTTTAAAGGCCTCCTACATCCTATGCTTCCAAGTGGTTTTAAAGCAGGCATGCTCAGAAAAGGTTTCAGTGTTAGCTAAAATCATATTCTGTATTTTTTCTTTCTGCTAGATGTATTCCTGCGGTGTCTCTAAGTTTGCGAGCCACATTCCGAGTTTACTCTCTTTAACCACTGGTTTCCATCACAGAAGCCACATGTTCTCTGCTTCCTCAGCGACATCCTCAGCTTGCAGCATTGATTGTTAGTGTGGCCAGATGGCAAGGTTGGAAACGGGGAGAGGCATAGGGCCCACCTGTATGTGACATACCGGGAAGGCCACTAAGCCTGATGATGGTAACACATTACTTGGGATTCTTTTCTTTTATGTTGCTGACGATTTCTGGACTGAAGTGTTGGTAGGTTTGTTAGACCTTTTTTGAACCCCATGTTCTTATAATGCAACCTAGCATTAACATCCCCCTTATTCAACGAGAGGGGTTGATCGGAAAATGTTTTAAGTAGAGTAATAGTGTCATGATGCCTACCCCCGGAGCACCAGGCCAGGCCCAGCACCCCTGGGAGCAGGCATCATGCCCCCGGGTAAAAGCCCAGCGGCCCCTTACAGGGGCTCTTTGGACTCTGTCCTGGCGCCTTTGGCGCCAGGCTCATGTTGGACATCAGTCCTGGCGCCATAGCCGCTAGGCTCATAAAGTAAGGTGTTTTGGTGCACTTGCCTGATGCAGACCATGCTGCAAGATTCAGGCCTCCCTGAGACCTAAAAGTGACTATTTTTTCATTGGGACTATTTTGCCACTCGGGCGTGGCCAGGGATGGATACTTACCTGGAACTACTTTGCGGGCTATTTAAGCCACGCCCAGACAGTAGCTCACGCTTCGCGTTGTTCTGCATCCAAGCAGCTGAACGCTCACCGTGTCTGCTCCTGCATCTGGTCTCCAGCCACGCCCGCCTCGATCCTGGAAAACCTGTAAGGAAAGAAGAGAAGAGAAAGGTGAAAACCAAGGATTTTATCAAACTTCTTACCTGCATCCGGAACCTTCACGCCAGCGTTCCTGAGAAAAGACTTTCATTCAAAAGCAGCGCGTTGCTTGCTGCAGTGCCGCGCTTCACTCACCTGTCCTCGGGAGTTCTTCTGGCTCCACCGCGACTGTCTGCACCGGTCGCCACATCTCTGTGCCTAGGGGAGAGAAGAAGAGACAAAAGGTGAGCAGAAGGAACATATGAGGAAAGCCTAATTTTCCGCCATAACACTTACCGGTCTTCTGTTGGTGGATCATTCCTCATTTCGGGTCGGCGCCACTTCGTTGGCAGGTACCGCACCCCTGCCCCTATGGTGAAAGGACAAAAGACATTATTGGAGGGATATAAAGACATTAAGAGGGATCGCCCCCATCGCTAACTCACCTGAGTTTACCATCGGCAAGTCAATCCCTCAACGCATCGCCTTCATTCTGCACCTGAAATAAAGGACAGATTACAGGTTAGGAAGGCAACAGAAAAGGAAGCTCAACACTTGAACTTTTGTAATCTTCATACTTACGGCGTTCCGCTCGGAAAAGTCAAGTGGATTTTGTCAGCGCCATTCTGAAAACCAGTGAAGTAACTGGACAAACACGCGCCCCTGCACCAGAAGCAGGATGGAGAGTTCATCCTTTCAAACCATAAGGTGAGCTTCAACCGGGGATTTCGGAGGAAGTTAGAGAAGAACGAAGTGGGGAAGGGGGGAGCAAGCACACTATTCTGCAGACTGTTAATCCCCTTTCTCATCTGCAGAAGGATATTCCTACGGGCCAGACAAGCAAGATTTGAGGGTCCTGTTCAGTCTGTGTTCCGAGTTCTGCGCATCACGCTCGAAGAGGCCACAGCAACCCAGACCAGCGCCTCCGTGGGAGTCAGGTGAGCGTTACAAACAGTGGCCTTAGATGTTCCATGGGGACCAAATGTGCTGATTATTTTAGTCAAATATAGAAAGTGGGTGCCAAACAGTGGGCATAGTACTCCACATTATTAAGATGGACTTGCCACATGTATGTCTGTTTCAAACAATGCACAATGATATGGGCACAAATAATGTTATAATCTTGAACCATAGACTTGGGACTCATTGGGTTGCTTCTGCATTTCTCTTAATGGTTCCTCATCCTGAGATTTTGCCATCCAGAGACTATTATTAAATGCATTGAATGATGTATCTAGTTCTGAAATATTGCAAATACTCCATATGTAACAAAGTCTTGCTAAATACATGTACAATTATCTTACGTTTTAGTGGTTTATAATGTTTTTATCGGGTTCTCTTCTTCGTCCTGAGTGTGTGCCCAGGCCGCTCTTCTCCTCAGAGTCTCAGCCTTTCATTTTTTTGCCTTTTCTTGGCCAGAGCTTTTTTGGGCTTTTATCCCTTCCCCCTCTTTTTTTTAGCATGGAATTTTGTCTCTTCTCTCTTTGCCTTCTCTAGCACTTCCATCATTGTAAAATTCAAGACATAATCTTGCCTTGCTTGTTCATTCCCCATTTATTGACCTGATCCTGAAACCTATTTTACTTGGTTCTTTGGGCAAGAATGCTGATGGTGAATCTGGAGATGGTGCTGTTGTGTCATTTGATGTTCTGTTTGTGTATCCTGATGTTCAAAAACATTATTGTGGTTCAATTGGCCTTTCATGGAGGCACCTGACTTTGTTTAAGTCAACGTTTGTTCTACTACCTAACATAATTTCCTTAAAGTTATTTTTATCTGACATATTTTCAGTAGAGCCTACTGTCTTCCTATTAAAAGAACCATTGCACTATATGTTTCGGATCTCTGCTTAGATAAGCTGGCCAGGAGAAGTTATTAAAACATGTATCTCTATTTAGTCTTCTCACTAAAACAGTGACACATATTCCTGCACGATAGGGCCCTCAATACTCATAAAATATGTGCATACACTTGTATTTAGCAATGATTTATATTGTAAGGATGGTACATGAGCCTTACCAAAAGAAAAGGAAAGCCATAAGCCATTTAAAATGTATGAAAAGTATACTTGAATATGACTCTAATATCTTGTTCTTCTATAATTCACTTCTAAAATTCAAAGGTCTCAAGGCCAATGAACAATGTGTATATCCACCATCATATGTCAAAGTAAAACTAAACAAATGTAAACATGCCAATGCTGTTTGGAAGTGTGAGCCACTAGTGTGATTCTACTCCAGCAAATGTATTAAAAAAAGGTGTTGCTAAAACATGTCCTAACACCATGGCTACTAAAAAGTAAAATCCAAGCTAAGTTCACAGTAAAAAAACTAACATGAAAATAATTGCAATCCATCTGCTTGTTCTTTGAACTCCCTCTCCCATCCAGCAGATACATTTGTTCTATCTATAAGAAGTACAAGGGAGTAGGGGGCAAAAGCTTTGATATGATTAATGTCCGATCATGTACCACAACTTTGCTCAGTGTACCTCAAAAACCACAGAACAGTTAAAATGATATGATAGGTTATTTTTAACACACGTTAAACACGTTAAAAACTTTTTAAAACGTTGTTTGGTTAAAAATGCACCCAGAGGTTTCTAAGCACAGACCAGGGATCAAACCTGTGGTGCTCCGTGTTGTCTTGCTTCCAAGGCGAACATGTTGCCCCTGAGCTATCCTCCCGAGGAATGATAGCCTTAAACTAGATAGTAACTAAATCCCTCCCCTCCCCAATAGCATGGAAATAGGTAATAATGAAAAACATGATTTCACATGTTCAATGCAAGCTCCAGAATATCGGAAGCAATAATTAAAATGTACGAAGAATGAGAAAATACAAAAATACAAAGCCAGTTTGAAGAAGAGACACAGCTCCCTGCCTCATTTGGTCAGTTGTTGGCCATCTTGTCAGCTGCTTGACATTTGGTCTTCTTGAACCATTGCCTCTAGCTCGGTCACTGATGTAGTTCCACTCTTGAAGTGCCCCAGGGCATTTTCTTTTCTCCTTCTGAAAATCTGTCCAATTCATAGACTTTAAGACATCACCAGACTCCTTCTTGCCTATCCTGATTTGCTCTCTTAAATGTCTACTGACCAGAAATCATTTCTAACTGAGTAGATTATAGTGACATAATTACCTTCAATGAGATATGGCAATATCATTGTATTTCTGTTTAATTGTTTAATAGTTTACAATGGGAGCATTACTTTCAATAAGATATTTCAACAGCAATGTATTTCTTCTTATTGGCTTTAAAAAGGAAATAGTAGATATGCAATGTAATTCGAGTTTTGCTTAGGTTTAATAGTTGTTTTGCTCTACAAATACAATGTGTTTGGATCATACCCCCAGTGCTGGATTAGGATCAATATACAATTAAATATTGCCACCTGAGACATTGGGCCTCATTCCGAGTTCGGAGGTAAGCACGCCGCTATTTGTGGCATGGCTGTCTCCAAACTCGTCCAAACTCCGGCCTGGTGAATGGAGTAATTACCGGTCCATTCCGAGGTCGGAGGGGCCGGTAATTCCCCATTCACCAGGGCCTTTCCCCATTCCCATCTGAGCCCCCATAGGGCTCAATGGGAAGGGGGAAGACGGCAATAACGGTACCGTTATTGACCCCTGAGTCCCTTTGCGGGTCCTTCCTTAACGCCTGCTAAAAGCAGGCGTTAAGGAAGGACCCGCAAAGGGAACTCGTAGTAGGGCGGTAAGGGTTTAACGGCACCAGTCTCGTTACCGGTGACCGTTAACCCTTACCGCCCTGCTCGGAATGAGGCCCATTGTTTCTTCATAATTTAATGCAGAAAATTAAAGCAGGCTTCACTAGGCCTATACCAAAACTGAAGCTTGAGGGCTGTAAGGTTGTGAACCATAACCACTCATATTGCTCTGGGCAGGCTCCCAAACCATTGATTTTCATAATGCCATATGAAAAGGACATATGCAAATCATGCGTGGACCCACCCCAAAGTGGGCAGTCCGGCTGAACTGCTAGGTCACATTGCTTCTACACAAGACCACACATAACCCCAGGCATGTTTCAAGCTCAGTGGCCACGGTCAAAAAGAAGTAGTTTGTGTTTCTAGGAACTGCAAGCTCAGGACCCACATCTGAGCATCCCTCTCCCACTCTGGGTGGCATCAGCATTAAGGGACAGTAGCAACAATAACGGATGATAGCTGGAAGGTTTTCAGTCCCCAACCCATTGCATTTCATGAATGTAATTGTTAAGTATTTGTAAAAGGAATACAATTGTTAAAGCAGGTTTCACCAGGCCCCAACATATCATGACTTACACATTCAAGTGTTGAGATTAATGTTGCTTGTAATATGAATATCATTGTTCAAACAGCCTACCCTAGAGCATAAATTAAACTTTGTATCTGTAATGTGTGGGTGTGCACTATAAATGTGTTTAGCAGTAACAAAGCATGTAAGCTACTGTTCCCAACTCGTCTTAGCTAAAATACAGCAAAAGCTTGATTTATATTGTTCAATTTTCTTTTAACTGAAAATAGGAAATGCAAGTTTAAAAGCAAGGTGTTATGTTATGTTATATACATTTGTGTAGTGCACATCCACCCAAGGGCATCGTGGCGCTAGGAACACAACAGATGCCGCTAAAAGACACTACTGTGACATCTAAAATAACAAGGCCTTCAATAATCACCTAAACGCATGGTGATTCTCAGTTGCCCTGAGAGAGAGTCGTAGGGCATTTCACAATTTAGTAGTAACAACAGAGAAAGCCTGCCCCCAGGTCCTAGATAGATGGAATCGGGGAACAATGATCAAGTAGGTGTCCCGAGAGCAGAGACAACACCCAGGGATGTAGGGAACAAACCTATCTCATAAAAACTCAATACTTGATGAACTAGGCATAGGGACTTGAATTCAACCCTTTTTGTGACCGGAAGCCCGTGAAGGAAGCAGAGCAGCAGGGAGATATGGGCAGCATAATGGGGGCTAGAGAACGACCAAACCTAGTGCACAACATGAACCGCACAGGTTACGCTCGTTCTGACTAAGGACCCCCTGCCTAAGTATCTAGGGGCCTTTCCTGTTTGAGGTGAATTACCTCCAGAGAGAACATCGCTGAAGAAAATCCTTCACTGTTTTAACAACCCAAACCTGCACCTGCCCACCCAGAGAAAACCTATTAAAATTAATGTTCATTTTCATCTGGATGGCAGCCAACACATGCAAAAACCAAGGCGGTAGAGCATGTGTTTTTTAGCACAACACAAGTGCGCAAGAGACGACTTGGAAAGCGCAATTAGTTATTTTAGATTTTTGACAAACTCTTCTCCACTCGACATAACTGTGTCCTCCTTAGTGTGAAAACGATTTTGGGCAACACAAAGTTGAAATACCCATAAATAGTCCCTGTTGATTTTGTTCAGCATAATGGGGTGCCAGGAGCAACCTGAGCTGCCAGGCTTTGAAGACGCTGCAATCGGTACATAAGATAAAGGGGTTGAGCCAAGAAAAGAGAGTTGCAATAGTCGATGTGACTTAAAACAAGAGAGGCCACGACCAAGGTACCAAGAAGTGATGGGACAAAGGGCAGCATTCTGCAGAGAACATTCAGATGAAAATGGCCAGCCTGACATATAGTGCTGACCTGGGCTGCCGTAGAGAGTGAGGTAGAGATCTTAAAGCCCAGATCTTTAACAACCATCACTGGTGTAGGAAAAGAACCCAAAGCAGATGGCAAAAAGAAGTCCACAAAGAAAAAGTAGAAGAGGACCCTCAACCAGACCCTCTGTCTTGTCTCTGCTCAACTTAAGCTAGTTGCTACTCATCCAACAATCCACAGCCACCAAACACTCCCTAAAGCGCAACAACACCTCATATTGATTGAGATTAAGCAATACAATAATCTTGGTGCCAACGGCATAGGAGTAGCAACAGAGGTCGTGGCAGCAGATGACACAAACAGGAGGCTGCATATAGATATCAAATACTATGGGAGACAAGGCAGAGCCTTGAAGTACCCCACAGGACAAATAACAGGATGGAGAGCGGAAAGGGGTTGAGAGATGGATTGGCCCCTCTCAGCAAGGATGGAAGCCAACTAAGCTAACACAGGACCCAAAAGTGCCACCAAGGCCAGGCGGGTCAATAGGAGGGAGTGGTCAGCCATGTTGAAAGCAGCAGAAAGAGATAATAAAATCAGTGTCCCATTCTCCCCTGGTCATCCACTCATGCCAGGTCGTCCACTGCTGAGACCAGGACACTTTCAGTGCATTGACCAGGGTGACAGCCAGACTGAAAGGGGTCCAGAAAATTTGAAGTTTCCTAAAAAGAAGTAAGAAGAGGGGAAATCAAAGACTTCAAGCGCTTCATAAAAATAGGTATTAGTGAGATTGGATGAAAATTAACTAAAACAGTGGTGTCAAGTGCAAGCTTTTTAAGAAGAGGGATAACGAGAGCCTGTTTTAGTGTCACTGGAATAAAGCCAGACAGACATTAGAGTTTCAATGCCCGAGTCACTCAGAAGGCAATCTCTGGCATAAACCTAGGGAAATTGGGTCAAGGGAAAATGCCGATTTGAGACCTCTGGTGGCCGTTAATGTTGCCTCGGGAGTAAACATGGGGAAAGCAGACCAAGAAGGGGATGAAGTAGCCTCCTTTATAGCCGAGGCTACACAGCTATACAACACATCTCCATTTTCCATTCCTAAATTCTCCTACATTAAATAAGGCAGAGGTGGGGCATGGAGCAGAGTTAGGAGTTCCTCTGTGCTGACCCCCTGTAATTTTCATGCAGGCTTAAAATGAAGGGTTGCCTATGGAATTCTCCTGCATTGAGCACACACTAAATAGCATGCACATTTCGCTTTGGATCGACGTGATCCGACCACGGCTGATTTTCCCACGGCCGAAAAGTTTGCATGTGAATTGTACGAACCACAAAAGGTTCGTACATTTCCCATGCGAACACACATTCAAAACCCCTACACAACCATACCCCCACCCACACCCACAACAGCCCCCCACTCCCACCCTCAACACACCCCCACCCACACCACCAACATAAACCCTACTTATCTTTTCTTCACGCTGTGTCCCTGCGGCGCCAGTTCCCTTTCACTTCTGTGATCAGGAACCGGCGCTGAAGGGTCCTTTTCTTTTTTTTACAGCAGCTGCAGGGGTTTCCCCCGCAACCCCCGCTCACTATACTTTAAAGTATAGTGAGCGGGGTGTTGCGGGAGACACCCCCACAGCCCCTTTTTTTTATGGTGAGCGGGGTGTTGCAGGAGACACCCCCCACAGCCTCCAAAGTCTTTTTTTTTTTTAACTTACCTTCAATGCATGCTACCACCAAAGGTCGAACTTTTGGTGTTCGAACCTTTGGTCGTACGGTCAGACCTTTTTTTCGGTCCGATTGTACAATTCCTCATAGGAAGCCAATAATAAGACAGCATTTTTTTATTCACAAAACAGAGAGTACAAAAGAGGAGTGCAGGTGTGTTCACCTGGTATTACTCTTCACATGGGTACACCGCTTTGTGAATGTTTATAATTTGATGGATGGGACCCAACAGCATCCGTCTGCTAACGCTAAAGGTGCCCTCCATGCAATACATATTCTTTGTACAATAATCCTCCAAGTGTAAGTTCTTCTGGTCAAATTTACAATACATTCATTGCATATTCTTAATAGTATGATGTGTTGCCAGATCTTGGCAGAGCAGGGATTTTGTATGTGCATATCTTCTTTGCATTTCAGGTCTTACAAGTAAAAATGGTGGGTTATGGGTGGGTTCATCAAAGATGTAGGAGCAGAACAGAGGTTGCTATGACATCAAATATGCAAGGCAGGCCACATGTTACATCTGCCTGCATTCAGGTGTATTTTCACTTTCTATGCGGTGTGCATTAGGGTTTTGCTATTGGTAGTCAGGAAGCCTGCCACATGAAAATAATGCCACAAATACAGAATCAATTAAGAGAGCCTATGAATTTGACTGAATACTTTGAAGATGCAGTGGAATTGCTGGTGGAAAGGTCATATACGTCACGAGGGCCTATATTAAGGCCACCACAGTCACTGGACAACAGGATCTTGGTGCCATTTCTCTTACAGGGGACCCACAGACTCTTCAGCAATGTCAAAGTGAGCATATTAATATTGTGACTGTGCATTTTTAATCATTTGCATGGCACACACATCCATACAGATGAGGCAATGCAGTTTGATTGTGAGGGGAAGATCTTAAGACCCCTAGAGTGTACCCGCAGTGCCGGATTATCCACTAGACTGCCTACGGGCTTCCACAGGGTTTAATCCGGCACTGTCTACCCGCAAAGTCCACCACTCAAGATGCCTTTTTGAAGAAGGCAGGGACGGTTGTGGGTCCCCTTTGAGATTCCCCACTGTGGGGTGCAGTCACTAACTAATCCCCCATAGAATGCACCTTTCCAAATGTTATTAGACTGACAGTAGTTGTTGAAAGGTTCCCTACACTCCACCATATGCTAGGGGCTGTGATGAAGTCCCCTGCCTGATCGTACTTAAGAAGGGTGGGGCAGGCAAGAGGGCAGGATGCCACCACCGTTTGATGCTGGACAGGTGGTGGCGTGGTAGGATAGCCTTGCTACCTCCACTTTTGCCTGGATGGGAGGCAGGTCCTCATCACATGGGATCAACTTGGTTTGCTGTCTGTCACGTAAATCTGTTCTGACACCTTTGCAGTTGAAAATGCCCAAGAAGACACCTCTCACACATGCAGAAGTAAGCGGATTTGGCGTCGTCAATAAGAAGGATGCACACATGCACAGTGTATGGCAGTCAAGGGCAACATACTTCTTGCTGTGATAACTAGTGGCTACTCTCAGTGAAGGGAGAGTAGGTTTCACAGAAGCAAAGATGAAAGATGCAGCATAGAAAAAAAAACATGTGAGCAGCCTGCTCTGTGCAAAGATGTTAGCAAAGTCAGTATACAAGATGGCAGACATTCAGACATTTCACTTCATCTGCAGGCCCTCTACACCACAGTGGGGAGAATCCTGCAATTAGATACACATGGAACTGCCCTAATGCCAGCCAACCAATCCGCATGCCCCATGCAAATAGGTGCACAGGAGTGTAAGTCCCAATCACCGCCCCAGCTGAGATATAAAAGAGGAGGGACAGACCTACTGATGTGCGTGTTTTTGGAGAAGCAGCTCAAATGCACGTGTAGATGGCTGGAGGAGAGAGCAGGAGTCAGGAGGCTGGAGGGAGATGGAGAAAAGGTGGAGCTAGAAAAGCAGGACTAGGGTGAGAGGAATAAAGAGGAGAGGCAGATCATAAGTGAGAGGAAGGACAAGGGTGAAAGGAGTGGAGAGGAGAAAGAAGGAACATCAGAGGAAGAAATGAGGCGTAAGGACAGAATAAGGAGCATGCTTGAGATGGGGTATTCCAGAGGAGAGGGAGGTGCAAGTAGGCTGGGGACCCAATCTCTCCATCGACCCTCACTGCCCCACACTCACTGCAACCCTCTAGCCTGGACACTGACACAGCCAGGGCCCTGTTCCTTCCATTTGCCATGAAGGCGGCGGTTGTGCCAATGACCTGGCGGACATCCACCAGCACTGTATCTGGTTTTCCCGGGGTAAAGCAGCAGGTACACAGATAAAGCAAGCGAGAGGCGTAAAGGACATTGTAACCCGAGAGTGTGGGTGACCTTTGTTTAGCTGTAACCCCCTACTGGGAAAGAGCCCAGTCCCGGCCCTGTCAAAACAATAAGAACTCTTACTGGGGATGGTGACGATTGCTGCTTGTCTACTTCTTGACAGGTCCCAGGTGGGACCTTGGGCCGCCCTGTTGGCCTGGGATTACACTCCCCTCTTGCTGATACTGTGCGTGCTAATGAATGCGCATGTGCTCTGTATATCCAGCGTATATCGGACGCGTTGATAACATGCACCACTTGCGATCGGGCGCACTTGACCACCAAGAAACTACAGACCATTCCTTAATCCAACCTTCTTTCCTAGCAAAGTAGATGATGACAACTGTGAGATATCTGAGGTTCTGTTTCCTGTAATAAAGAGACATTAAAATTGCTTTAATGTAATCCCAATGCTTCAATCCTGTCATGTTAACCGTGCTAAGTGTTCAGGCATGTCAACATAGACAGTCTCTTCCTTAGCTAAGGTTTTGACATTTTTTGATGTTAAACTCCCAGACACTGAACTCGTGTATGTCATAGATTTCAATGAGTATCCTCTTTAGTTCAATTGCCAAAGTCTGGATTGCATGCACGCAAACAGAAATGTGTTAGCATTCAACATGTAGCGAGTGTCCTTTACTGCTGCAAAGGTTAATAGAAATGGAAAACGTTTTATGTCTTGTAGGTCATATGTTCCAAGAATTTTTGAAACGGCACTCATTGGTATGGTAATATGCATTTCTAAAGCGCCTATACACAAGGAAAGTATTTCAAAGCGCTTAAGGAGGGAGGAAACAACGGGAGAAACAAAAGTCGTTCAGAGCCCTTAAAATTCTGAACGATAATAGTCTGCACAGGCAGAGGAAGTGCATAAAGTACAATTAACAGTGGGTATTATAGCAAATAGGTCTGGCCACGATTCTGCAGTTTTTCCATGTACATAGTAGGGCGTAACCATGCAGGGAGTGAAGACGGAGGGGGGGGGGCAGACAGGATCCTTAGGCATGGTGCAATCGGAACGTGCAAGTGCAAAGACGGTTAAAAAGAGGGATGGGGGTCAAAAGTGCTGGGGGAGTGGAAAAGGGAGGGCAGGGGAGGGGGGATCCTGGTATGTAAAGAAAATAACTCAATTCATTACCGAAAGCATTTGTAATCTCCTGTTGTGTAGTGTTCATTATGAGTATAAATAAGCGGCTATGGAGGAGGCGGCCTTCTGTCAAGCTTTCTTCTGAGCATGTAATAATCGAGGTTTCATAGCACAAACTCGTTATGCACATCACCCCAACAAACATAAGCTATTCATTTGTAACTAAATGCTCATTCATAGGATAGTTAGTTCAAAAAACAATAGTGCACATGCACGTTTAATATCAGCTTTTGAGGTCGTTGAGCAAATTAACTAGTTGCCATAGTTTGGAATGGGTATCTTTAACGTACATTACAAGGATTCAGGAGGGACGCGCTCTATCTGGAGTTAGTGTGCCTTTCTTGTTTTTCTTGTGTCTGTTTGTGTCTAAAGGTTGCTTTAAACTATGTCACACAATAAATACATGAATGACATAAATAAATACATTATTGGGGATTTCGCTTTAAACTGAGAGAAAGCCACCATAGGGGGAGCGCCAACGTTAGCACCTACGTGGTGGTCGGACCCCTGTATGCAATGTTCAGCACTCACAAAGCGAAGTGTAAACATGAAGACTAAATGCAGGTGGAATTGCCTTTGCTCTTTACTTTTAACCCTCTGCTTTGTCCGAGTGAAACGCTGTATGCAAATTACACTTTGCAGATGACATTTTGGCCCTCATTACAAGTCAGGCGTTAAGGGTTTAATGGCGCCGTCGGCGTCGTTAACCCTTAACGCCTGATTCACACTTTAACGCCTGCTTTTTGCAGGCGTTAAAGTCCAAGGCGCTAAGCGACCTTGGTGCTAATTACGGCACCGTAATTTACGGTGCCGTAATTAGCGCCTTCCCCATCCCCATTATGCCCTATGGGGCAAAAATGGCAATGGGGAAGGGCAAATGGTGAATGGGGAATTACCGCCCCACTCACCTTGGAATGGGGCAGTAATTCCGCCATCCACCATGGCGGAATCCGGCATGGACCATGGTGCTAATAGCACCAGGGTCCACCGCCTGACTTGTAATGAGGGCCTGTGTATTGGATCCCATTGGAGTCCGCCTGCTATCTACCCGGTAATTGCGAGGCAGGATTCATTGAGGCTCGTGTTTGTCAGTGACATAACGTGATTGAAAGGCGTCCAAGCATGCCACGCCACATTTTCATATGTGTGTATGTCGAGAGAAGAGGAGGATTGCAATTTGCGCTTCGGCCACCTCCTTTAGCTCAATCATACAAATGTTCCAGCATTTGTGCCGCTGTGGATTTTCATGCCGTCGCAAATGCTGGAGATCCCTATTGGATCTGCCGTCTTTATGCACCAGCAGAAAGCAGGCGGGCCCCATAGGGATCCACTGTGCATGCTCACTGTCGTGGAAGCATGGCATGGAGCATGTACAATTGAAAGGAAACCCTCCCTGACATGCTAGCAGGGCAACCCTGCTTACCAAGTGAAATCTGTTTTGTATTCTAAGTCCGAGGAGAAAATCAAAGCGGAGAAGCAAACTCTGCTTTGCTGCCCTCATACACCTGGAACAGCAGGAACATGGAGCAGATAGGTAAGTGGTGGCTGAAAAGCAATATATAATACACCTTGTATTATTCATGAAAATAACTCCCATGTGTACAGTGTCATGAACATTAGCTGGGTCATTTTGGAGGAAGGATAGCTCACCAGCAACGCGTTTGTCTTGGAAGACAATGCAGCCCAACACAGGCCTGAATCCTGAATGCCACACGTGGAAACCACTGGTATTAAGCGCATTATAAAAGACCAATTATAATGATATCATCATTTTGAAAAAAAAATAATGTAATGCAGGACACCACCAACGTTGGTGATGAGGTGATGTGGTGTCCCCTGCATGCAATGCTCAAGTTTGCAAGGCGCAGTGTAAAGAGTAGAACAATGGGAAAGCACCTTTACTCTTAATTATAACTCCATGCTTTGCAACAAAGTAAAGATTGCCTGCAAATTATGCTTTGCAGGTGATGTTTACTTATGATATGTTATTTATAACACGCTTAATATCCAGAGGTTTGTAAGCACGGACCTGGGGATCGAACCTGTGTGGCTCTGTGTCGTCTTGCTTCCAAGGTGAGCACATTGCCACTGAGCTATCTCACCCGAGACTCCCAAGGAATCTGCCTGCCCCTTAACAAGTACCAAGTACTAATGCAAAACGGGTTCTATAGAAATCCATTCCGTGTTCGCCTGCATAAAAATCTCATGCAGGCGTAAAACCAAGTGCTAAATCAAGACGGAGGAGCAAAAGAAGCAGAGATGTGATCTCAGCTCGGTATCATTCCTCTGCCTTGAAAATGGACTGGAGCATAAAATGAAGGTGAAAAAAGCATTAGACCTTGCTTTTGCACTTTCATTTTATGCTCTAACCCGTTGCAAAGGAGCTCATTTTCTAAACATTGTGAAATGTGGTGTGGAGAGCCATTACGTTTGTACAGCAACATATATGCTGCCAAATGTTGGTCATTTTACTGCAATGAATCCCTATTGGGTCTGCCTGCTTTATGCTTGTGCATAAAGCAGGCGGACGCCATAGGGATCTGCAGCATTTACGCCGGCATGAAAATCCACGCCCGTCCAGATGCTGAAGATTTATATAGTCTAGAGGAAGGGAGCATCGGAAACACAAGTTGCGTTCCACCCCTCCTCTCTACCATAAAGTGATTGAAACGACCTGTGTCATTAATTCAAGGCGTTAAAGCCTTCTTCAAGGATTGTACGCCTTGCATTCACGTTACGACTCTATTGGACATGAGCCCCAAACTGTCCCCCATCGGACGTGGACTGCAAAGATAATCTGGTGTTATGAATCTGAATTGAGTCAAGGAAGAAAAGAAGCCTGGTTGTCTTTGGGAGCCCTATCCTCTGGTCCGCCCCCTTAATCATGCCAGAGAACTCAATATGAACCACACCATGGAGGCAAAGTTGCAGACCTTTGGTGTATTACAGACACATTGTAGACCTAAGATCAAAAGGCTGGAGGCCTTAAAGTTGTATTTTATGAAAATATCTTCCCGTACCTTAGAGTTAGCTGTTCTCATCATTTCTTCTGATCAGTTCCAGCGGCATTTGTGGGGGTCATTTTCTAAGCCCTTTTGTAAGTGAGGTAAAACATCAGGGGATTTTCCTCTCTTTTGGAAGTAGCGCGGGGCCCTGTAGGGGAAACAACATTTCTGCTTCCAATTCATTCTCAATCTCTAAAAGTCACATGGGGACATAATGTATGCAGGAACCACCAACATGAGCACAGGGGTGCTGTTGGGTCCCCTGCATTCAATGTTCTACATTCAAATAAAAGGGTAGAAAATAGAAAAGTAAAAACAGTCAACATTGACCCCCCCCCCCCCTTTATTTTCCACTCTGTTATGAAAAGAAAGTAAATGCCATGTAGGTGGCATTTCCAATGGATTAATATGGAATCTGTCTGCTTTTTGCAGGTGCTAATTTCTGTAAAATTGCATAGGAATCCACCAGTCGTATGCTGGAATGAAAATCGCATGCAGGTGTAAAATGAAGATTTTTTGCAGGCGGAGTGGGAAGCATGAGTCGAGAGCGCAGTTCCCCAACCATCTTCCACTCAACCTGCAAAACCTTTGGCAAATCGCAGAGAGCAGTAGAGCAAGGTGCACATGGTTTAAGCACTGGTTTATGCCTTAATATGATGATCTACCAGTTTTAAAATTACCATGATTTTATGAGGTGCAGGTAAACGCTAATGGAATCATATGGTAATTGCCTGTTTTCGGCACTGCTCATAACAGGCACATTCCGTAGGATTCCATTGGTAGAGCAGTAATGACGAGTATCATTTATACTTTGACAAAATGCAGTGCAAAAGCAAGATGTAAAGCTGTTTTTGAGTGTTTTTAAACTTTGCTTTTATATTCCATTTTGAAAATGTGAAAAGATGCATGGAGGGGACCCAACAGTACATAAGTGCTAACATAGGTTGTCGACTTCATGGGGCTCTTTGAGTTCCCTGTAATTTGACGGCAGGACCTCTCACATTTACACTGTAACATAAGTGGGCCCCCACTACCAAATTGTGGTTATTTGAACTGTGGGGTGCAAATGTAAAGGGCAAAAGGCGGCATGCAAAGTAAGAAATGCTGCCTGGCATCCTGGCATGCAGTCAGCATTTACTTTTGATTGTGAGTGTCGCTTACCATGCTTGCATGGTAAGCCGTGCTCACAATTACAATTAAACACTTGCCCACATGCAAGCATGTCGCAGAGCATTTAATGTTTATTTGTGAACACTGTGCGCATGGTAAGCAGTGTTCACAATGAAGTGCTGCCCGACAAGTTAGCATGTCAGACAGCATTTATTTGTAATTGTAAGTGCCACATGTAATGAAGGCAGCGTTTACAATGGATCCCTATGGGGTTTGCCTGCTTTATGCTTGTGCATAAATCTGTCAGACCCCATAGAGATCTCCAGAATTTGAGCCAGCATGAAAATCTGTGCCGGCACAACTGATGGAGAATTTGTATGGCGGAGAGGGAGAGAGGCTGCATAAATAAATGCAAGTTGCATTCTGCCCCTCCTATCCACAATAGAAAATGATTGAAAATTAGCCTAGGCATCAATGTAACGCGGAAAAGCCTTACACAAGTCCTTTACGTCTTCCATTGACCTTACGGCTCAATTGAAAATGAGCTCCCATGCATTTACTGATTTTTTTACTTTTTTTACACATTTCCCCCTGTCTCCAAAAATTAACAATTGTGGGGGGCATTTTCAATAGATTCATATGCACGCTACTTGCTTTCAAATGGTGGTCATTTAAGACAAATTCCATAAGAATTCAAAGCATCACCACCAACATAAGGCAGTCACATTTGTCTGGTGGAGTGGTAAATAGAGGGAGGCATGGTATGTTTGCCCACGCCCCAACTCTCCCTGACAAATGCAGGAACATCAGGTGGGTCGGAAAAATTAGAGGTATGTATGCATGGCAGTCAGAGTTTACAATTGAAATTAAATGCTGTCCGACATGCTCGCTTGTAAGACAGCATTTAATTTGCAATGTGAAGACTTATTTCCACTGAAGTGGGAAAAGTGAAGGGTCAAAGGTGGCATACATGCGTGTACTCCACATTTTGCCATGCTCGTTTAGACCCTGTAGTGCAAATGACGAAAATGTGGCCTCGGGAGCCGCCCAATTAAATGTCACGGCTCCCTGCTGTCAAATTAAGCTAAGGAGCAAAATTATCTCCTTTTCCTGCACCGCTTTATCCCAATCATGACCCGCAGGGAGTAAGCTGTTTACCCCTTTTCCACTCCAGCGGAATTCCAAAGCATGTCTAGGAGGAGTACGTGCATAAAACAAGTTTAGCTTTTCTACCATCCATTCCTCCTCCTTCTACTGGCTCCTGGATTTACAGCTGCATGACATTTTTAAAGCCAAACAATTACCAAATTCCTCTAAAAGTCTTGAACATTCTTTTAAGATTGACAAAAGCAATCCAAAAATCCTCTAAAAAAACAGCACTTTCAGCGCCTGGCTTGCCCACTCTTCTCCCATCCGTCAAACGAAAGCCACAAAGCATGCAGAAAGAAATCTGCATCAAACCTTTTTTGAAATGCATCAACACCTCTGATTGGCAGATTGAACTCCTTTGTGGACTCTGATTTCTGATTCCCTGCTCCCACCTGTGGAGTCATCTTTGACTCCACACTCTCCTTCTCTCCTCACATCTCTGACATATCTAAGAAGTCACACTACCAGCTGCCTCCTCAAACGTATTCTTCCTTTCCTCACCTTCCCGCAGAATCTCACTGTCTCCAGGGCACTGGTTCTCTCTAGGCTGGACTACTGCAACAGCCACTTTCTAAATATGCCTGCTTCTACTCTCTGCCCCTCTGCAACTCATTCAGAACAGGACTGCGAGACTTGTCCTTGGCCTCAAGCCCAGGGATTGTATCTCTGCAGGACTGAAACTCTGCACTGGCTCCCAGTGGCTGCACGGATTAAGTTCAAAACCCTCTGCATTGTCCACACAGCCTACTGGGGTCTGGGGCCTCAATACCTTCAACTAATTCTTCCTAAATACCTTCCTTCTTGAGCTCTTCGCTCATCCGCCTCAAACTCCCTCTGGGTCAGTCATTTCCCCAAGGAACACGTTGTTGGTAGATCTCTTTCTTCAGCTGGTTTCTCCTTCTGGAACAGACTCCCTGCCTCCCTGAAACTTGAGGAGAACCATCTCTGGTTCCGGAAGCACCTCAAAATCTTCCTCTTTCCTTCTGCTTTCTCTCCTCCTCTCCCCTGCTGAACTCCTGGCTGAATCTGAATCTGGACTGATCTCTGAACTACCCTCTGGTCTCTGGGCCAGGACCTCTCTCCCACCAGCTACAAACCTGGACTGCCTCCCCGGCAACCCTTGCACTTGGGGGCTGTTTCTGTATCCCTACAGCCCCCTACCAGCACTTGACGCCTGATGTCTGCACTTAACCTTGCACTTGCCAGCAACTGGCCACACGTTTACTTATTGCTTTTATTTATCCTATTTATTTTTATTGTTGTTCCCATGTACTGCACTGCCCCCTCTGACCCCCCCACGCTTTCCTCCATCCCCCTTCCCATGCACTTGCGCAATCTCAATGTCACCTGGCCTAGTAAGATCGTTGTCTCTTTTTTCCCTCTGTTCCCCCTCCCATGCCTCTTCGCACCTTGAAACACTTGTGCATAGGTGTGTTATAAATGCCTTATCATATCATACCATAGCTGCACTCAAACCCTATGTTGAGACCAGAGGTTGGGTTTGATCCTTTGGAAAACCTGCAGGAATACCATGGAGCATTTCAAACCTGCCAGGGAACTCTTGTGCTTGAAAGTGTGTACATTTTGGGAAGTTTAAACAACCCCATTGCTGCACAACTGCGCCCGCCCTGCTTATCTCTTGATGCTGCAAGTGGAAGCAGCCAATCAGCCATGTTCTGTCAAGAATAGGTGTCTTACAGTGCACAAGAAATGTTTCTGCGTAGACCTCATTGTTTTCCCGTGTCGTTTCCCTTTCCAGTCCCCTTCCGTTGGCTTCCTCGCAACGTGTTCTACTTGCACGTTGTACATTCCATTATACTGAGCAACCTTTGACACTTCCCACTTTTTAGGCTGTTGCCACTACTGGTTCTGTGTTAAAACAACACATTTTTTGACTGAGGGTAAAAAGAGCAAATTTGTGTTTATTCTTTTTTTTGTTTTCTACAGCACTATGCAGGGGAAGAACCTTGCACCGTCCTCACCCACCCCTCCTTATTATATACTTACCCCAAGCCAGAGGTCGAAGTGTACGAAAGAAGTAGTGGAACTATGTTCCCTGCTGGCCAGCACCCACTCCCCACAAACCTCATCACCAGGCCCCCTTCCACACACACTACAAACCCCCAAACACTTGCACCTGCTGTTTAAGGGAACGTTTAGTGCAGTGCACTCAAAATGCAAGGTGCAACGTCTTCCTGCACTTTTATTTTAAAACTAAACCATTGCAGAACGGTTTCTTTTTAAAATAAAAGTATAGGAGCTGTAAAACGTAATTTAAAAAAGTAATGGAGCACCGCTCCCGACCGCTCCCGCTCACTTCGACCACTGCCCCAAACCCACCATCTACATATTTGTCTGGGAAGAATTGACCATTTTACTTTCGGTAAAAAGGGTGAATACCATTGCTACTACTATAGCAGGTTGCATATGACACGTTTGCTGGTCTTCTCATTTGAAATATATGGGCTCAACGTATTTTTTGTCTGACGTGAGGTCATAAGTTTAAATTAGAAAGTTCTCATTTACCACCATAGGAAGCTTTCACATCAGCCAACCAGTGTCTTTCCATAACATATACTTATAGTGAGATGTGAGTAAATCCTAGCCTTCGAGCTACCTGAACTCACTCGTTCATATGTAATACTAGCATCTCAGGCATGCATGAAGGTTGTAATATTTAATTGCGTAGATGATATTACATTGGCGTCTCTGTGGATGTCTCAATATACTAGTCTAAGGTGAAAAACCACTCGCGCTCAGTGCTTTGCCAAAACAGTTTGCGATAATAGTCCAGATTTAAAGTATCGCAAAGTCTTCAACTGATTAGAATTCCAGTTTATTGTCTGGTATTAGGTTAGCAGGAAAAGCCAACACGTGTTTCGACTTAAAAGTCTTTTTCAGGACAAATGGGTATTTCTCTGCGTTACCCAGATGGGTTTTTATCTCTAGATTATCAAATAAGTATATTGGAGCGTCCTTTTGAGATCAGAGTTAGATGTTGTAGATAATGCTAAAGTAAGCCATCCCCTCGTTTGAAGTCAAAGATTTAGGGTGAAGTGTCTTGTATGAAGTCACTTCACGTATGCTCTGCGTGTCTGTCGGATCACGGTTAACCACATACTACTCACCACGCAGCTGGCACACAATACTTTTTTCTCCCCAGCGCAATAGTACACAGTTCATCCCTGTTTTAGGTGTCTAACTTGTCTCAATATATTGCTTTGAATTCTAACCATTTTTATGGGGAAAAGACTCAAGGGTGCGGTGGGTGAATGCTTTCGTGAGTGTGTGCATGCTAGTGTACGCGCGCTCCAACGACCTTGGAAATGTGTAACCGTAACCGTGTCAGCGTGCCTTTTTGAATCGCACCTGCCGCTGTTATCCAATTTGCAATAGTGGTTATGAGAGTGACACTGGCACAGCTGCATTTAATACCTTATGACATTGAACACCCTTACTGATGACCGGTCTACTCCGCATCTGGCATGTGATAGCATCATCTTTTGATATATTGCCTAGTCGCATCCATAAAGTCGAGCAGGCAATTTGCTTACGAGGATGCTAAGGCCACCTAAAATGGCTGACTGGACAGTTCACTAATGACAATGTACGGTGTAACTTTTGGAAAACAGGGAAGCACCGAGCAGATGGTTCATTAACTTTGCTGTAGATGAACCACGTAGGAAGAAAGTGACTAATGGTTGCCAGAAGGTGATTGGCAGGGACATAGATATGAGTAATTGTTCTTTGCCTGGAAAAGAAGGAGAAGGCACCTTACACACTTGCTAACGCTCAGCCATCAACACGCGCCTGGTGAAGGTAAAACAAGGAGAGTGGAATTTCTGCAGCTTGTCGACCAATGGAAAGTGACTTTTCACATTAACAAGGGAGGAATCATGTGATCAACAATAATCGGGAGCTATAGCATTGATCGTGTTGCAGTTTACTGTGATCGATAGTGAGATGTATTCACCAAGTTGTAAGAAACATTCACTGATGTATCAGGGTTTCAGACTCAGAGAATGGCCACCGACATGGCAACATTATCCATTCCCTTCGGGGGACATTAGTCCAGTCGTGGCTTTAACTTTTTAGTCTGGAACTTGTAGTCCTGGATTTATTATGGGGAAATCCAGGACTACAAGTTCCAGAATGCAACGTTCAAACGTGTACTGGACTAGCATCTCCGACACAAATGATGCCACGCCTCACAATCTATAACTGCCCACACTGGTCTGCAACCATTTTATAACAAGCATTGGCAAAATCAGTTTCGCTCTTTTTTTTTTTAACTGTGAACATTTTTATTTTGCTGATTTCTTGTTCTGAGGAGGCAACATTTGGACTATGGGGTCAGTACAGCGTAGGAGGCCCTTGTGCATCCTCCCTAGTCCACTCCGTTGGTCGCAAGCCACCACTCAAAGTGCATATTCATATATTGACACATACTTCTGAAGTAAAACACATAGCAAACAACTATTTCGTGTTGGTTAACAGAGCAATTTATGTTTAAGGGAAACACAATGAGAGAACAGAAGAGATGCACAGCTCGCCGTCTTCTGCAGTCGTGAAGGGGAGTCTATCAGTGGTTTATCTGACCACTTACTAGTGATGCAAGTGTGACCACCATATTGCGCTACACCGTCCATATCTCTTTGACGCTCCGATAGCCATATTTTGCCAGGCACACAGCTCTCTAAGCAAAGGCCAGCCTTTCCACCAAGCCTGTAAATGGTAATGCAGAGCAGGCACCAGCCAAGCTCTTTCAGCTCTGCGGACCATAGAGGACAGCATTATTCTGGCACACAGGGCTGTACTTGGACAAAATGGCTCCCTTGGCATAAAGCATTCTCTGGTCCTGTCCTATAGTGGCAGCTATTTTCTTAATGCCGTTTCATGTTCCATACCACACCATGGAGGCACACAGACTCAATAAGAGGTTCAATAGACAATTCACAGGGATTGTCTACACCCCACTTTAGGGGCACTGCACTGCAGCACTGCAAGATCAACAATCCGAAAAGTAAAAGCAAGAACAGAGAGGTCGTGATTTTTTTTGCTTTTATTGTTTGCCTAGTACTTTTCGTGATTAGAGTGTGTTGCTTTAAACATGCAGAGATCTTTCACAAGATCAGCATGCACGTATACGCTTATTTGAAAGGAGACCTTTCCTACAATCTCCCAACACTATACAGAAATATTGCACAATCTAGATTAAGGGCCCGATACACAGAAAAGTCTGCATTGATCCTGCAAAGTCCCCACATCGAAAACGACTCTGTGTGGCCCTACACGCAAAGTTTCCAATGCTCGGTCTGCGTATTCATGGAACCCAAATCACAAAGCAACCCGACCCAAAAAGAAAACTGAGTTGCGCGAGGAACACCCACAACTAGCCCGCATGTAAACCAAAACCATAGCCACCATAGACCATCCTTTCTGCAAATCTCTGTGTCCACCTCTGACCCAACATCCAACACACCAGTGACACTGCGTGAGGTCCTTTGTAAGTAAAGGTTCCACCACAGCTAAACAGTGCAAGGTCCCCAGTAAAGGCTGCACCACAGCTAAACTGTGCGAGCTCCCCCATAACTAAAGGCTGCACCCCAGCTAAACTGTGCGAGGTCCCCCATAAGTAAAGGCTGCACCCCAGCTAAACTGCACAAAGTCGCCCGTAACGGCTGCACCCTTGCGATTCTGTGTGGGGAACCACGTAAGTAATGGCTGCACCCCAGCTAAACTGTGCAAGGTCCACCGCAAGTAAAGGCTGCACCCCAGCTAAACTGCGCAAGGACCCCGTAGGTAAAGGCTTCACCCCAGCAAATCAGCGTGAGGTCTCATGTAACTAAAGGCTGCACCCCAGCTAAACTGCTTGAGGTCCCACGTAAGAAACGGCTGCACCCCAGATAAACACAGTGCGGTCCCCTGTAAGTAAAGGCTGTACCTCAGCTAAACTGCACAACGTGCCAAATAAGTTATTGTTTTTTTTATTTTTTTATTATTTGTTTGGTTGATAAAGTCAATCTTTCAAATTTAACAACATGTATAAAACAATACAATACAATACAATTTGCTTAAAAAAATAGTAAGAAATAAAATAAGATAAAAAGTAAAGGGCCATTTTACATAATTGGTATTAAATGAGCATTACAACAGCACAAAACGAAAAATGTAGATACACAAAATATAAACTAGTGAAATGACATAAAGAAAGTCCATCAATAAGCATTTCCCCTCCAAGTTCACTACATTCAGGAGCCAAGCAAATTATTAGTTAGTGATTCGATCCTATTAATTGTCAAAACCCATTACTGCTGCTGGTCAGGGAAAACTGCATCCAAGAATTGTACTGTGGCTATCTTAACAGAAAGCGAGGTAGATGAAGAAATACATTGCCACATATTTTTCTGCGTGTACATAGTCTGATCCTCAAAATAATTTCTGAAGCACTTCTTACGAATAATGGATAATGATGGACAATAAATTAGGCAAAGGTCCAATGTTTCACTTTGGGCAGGATTTTTACAAAACTGACATTGATTTTCAACAACTGGAATTTGCTTTCTGCGAGCTAGAACATCAAGGGTCGGCCAGAGGTTCAGACGGAAACGAAGGAACTTCTGGCGGAGCCTTGGACAAGGAGATCTGACCAGATAGTCGGCCATAACTCTATAGCGTTTATGACCGAATAAAGTCCTTGTATTTTAAACATTTGTTTTGTGTCGTACACCAATCAAATTGATGAATTTTCTCTTTAGCTCGAGCTTCATTGAATGAGAGTAAATCTAAGTCAACAGAGGCAGGGGAGTTGCTAGGTCTGGAAAAGACCCGGTGCTAAACTGATGTCCGAACTGTTGGGACTAGGGGCTAGCTAGTCTTTTGGCTGTAGCTCCTGAGATTCTATCCAGGGCTACAACCAAAAGATCAGGGGCTATAGCCCCCTAAGCCCCCCCTGGCAACGCCCCTGAACAGAGGTATCAGATAAGCATTCATGGTGAAGTCACACCAATTCAGAGAAAATGTCTGATCTTGCTTAAGTAAATGGACTGCCACTTTACCCAGTATATCCAAACGCTCCATTGACAGAAGACATTTTCGAAAAAAGGCACAGTATTTCCAGGTGACATAGGAAGACATTGATAAAGAGCCCAATTCAAAACGAATTAAAGGTAAGGGTGTACACATGGGCGAGTGAAAAACCTGTTTCCAAAAAGAGGATTCTAGTTTGTCCCACCATGCTACAGATTTCGGAGTAAGAGCTTCAGACCCATAGGTTAGAACTGGGAGGACCTTCTGTACGAAGAACATTAACACATGTTTAATTGGGAATTTTCCAAATTTGCCCATAAGCACTTTAGCTGGGCAACTAAGGACCGCAATTTGCCAGAAATTTCTGATTCAGACCCAAGGCTTGATCGGGTGTCTGTAACTAGGGTACCTAAATATTTGTAACTCGGCACTCGTTCAAGCGTAACATTGTGAAGAGTCCACCTAAAGGGTTTGACTTTACAACCCAAGCACCATTTGCAAACCTCAATTTTGGTTTTGTTGATGTTAATTTTCAGATGATTTAAATCTACGTACGATTCAAGGCCATCCAGAAGCTTCTGTAATCCAATATGGGTTTTAGAGATAAGGATGAAATCATTGGCATACAAAAGTTACGGAATCCTATGAGTGCCCAAACTAGGAGGATCGCTCAAGATTTCTCTAAGGTTGACACCCTACTCATATATAAAGAGATTGAAAATTGATAAAGCCAAAACGCACCCTTGCTTCAACCCTCTATATGTGTGAAATTTCGAGGTCATATTACCCCCCAAATCTAATCTAACTTGCATAGTAGTGTTAGTGTGTAGCAATGTTATTAAAGCTAACAATGAAGCTGGACATTTGAGTTTAACTAGTTTATGATAGAGAAGGGTACGATCAATTGAATCGAACGTGAACTTGAAATCGACGAAGGCTAGAAACAGGGTCTGTTTGCGGGCAGCATGATTCTTCAGAAGCATATGCAATGCAGTGATGTTGGGTACAGTGCCTAACCCTGCCACACATCCTGACTGGAAAGGGTCATTAAGGTGGGCCTGCGCGGTCCACTTAAGTAGATCTCTTAGGATTAAGCGAGAGAAAATCTTTCCTGGAGCGTCCAGCAACAGTATGGGTCTGCAATTGGAAGGTAAGGACCTGTCCCCTTTTTTAAAAATGGGGACAATTATGGAATGAGTCCAAGTTGGTGGAAGTTTTTGAGTCATTAGGATAAGACTACAAATTTGAAACAAAATACGCCCCCAAATTTCAGGATGGGATTTTAGCATGTTATTAGAAAGTCCATACGGACCACAAGCACCGGACCGACTGGCCTTTTTGATGAAAAACAGAATTTCATCCAAGTCAAATTTTATATGAAAGTTGACCAAGGGACATACAGAGACAAAGGGTATACCACCATCAGGGACTTTGTATAAATCAGAAAAGTACTCAAGCCAGGCAGATTCAGAGACTTTGTTTGCTTGCATTACAACTTGCAGACCAAACTGTGGCTTGATTAAGGAAGGGCCACGTTTTGGCGATGTTTTTACTTTGTACAGCAGCCAGGAGATGTTGGCTGTCAGTGTTATATAGATAGGCACGCCTTGCTTTGACCCAATTCTTGTATTTTGTTCTGAGGTTTATAAGGTGTTTATGGCGTGCGTGAGCTGGAAGGTTCAACACTTCTATTTTCTGTAACCTGAACAAACGCTTGCAATGTCTAGTTTCATTATCAAAAACATGCAATGTAGGTCTGTGGTTATTAGAAGTTGAAACGGAATTAGAAACCGTGGATCGAAAGGCTTGGATCATGTCAAAATAACAGACATTTGTGGAACTACTATCTGCTTGAAGGGTTACATAATTATAGTGCAAATGATCATAGAAAGAATCCAAAGGCTTTTCCATCCATCAGAGTCTATTACCTGTGTTACTAACATAAGACCAACCTTGAGCAATTGTATCTCTTTGCAAGTTAGGATCAATATAATACTGCCAATAGGCCGTTAATTGATTATGATCACTCATGGTTGTCTCCACAATTTCAAAATCTTGAATGTCCGAAAACAGACTTATATTCGTGTACATGTAGTCGATAACAGAAGACGAAACACCTCTAGACCAGGTTGAAACCGGCGGGATATCAGAACTGAATGCTCCATTAAGCCTAATGAGATTGTGATGTTTCGTGAATTGAGACCATTTTTTGATGCAAGTCGATTTATTTTTGGTGTTTGAGCAAATGCAATCGAAATTGAAATCACCAGCAATCAATAACTTATGGACAGAACCATCCAAAATAATTACATTCATCATGTCACTTAAGGCTTTTAGGAAGCACTCGTCTGTGATCCCCACCAGATTCCAGTATTTATTTATGATAGCGTAAATTGTCAGAGCTAATTTTAACCGGGTCATTTGGATAAAAGCGTTGGGCGAAGCCCAAGGGACATTGCTAATGTTGATGTCAGCTTGAATGGCAGTAAGTAAACCACCAAAGGGTCTACAACAAACACCCTTGCAGGCCGCAATGGTAAGCACATCATGAGCATCCCAGATGGGGTCAGAGACGAGCCAGGTTTCTTGGAGTAGAATTAACTTGTATGAACCCAGGGAGCTAAAATTATTATTCACTAACTTGGAATAACCGTAGTATTCCAACGTATGATGGAAAATGTGTTTGCCTCCTCTACACGGGCTAGTTAATGGTGAGAATAAGTCTCAGACGAAAATCTTTGCCCTCTTGATCCCTGGAAGCAGCTTTCATAGATGGTGGGGTGAGAAGTGATAGGGGACTTTTGCCGCTGGAGGGTTTGAGCACTATCATTTGACTCCAGGGAGATCTCTAATCCCAATTCACATAAATAGGTTCTAGCAGACCATATAGCATTCTGGATAACTCGTGATTGCATCCAGATTTGTACAACATGCAGATTGCAATTATCAAAGAAATCTACTAGGGTCAGATCATGTGAGCTAATATCTTCTAAAGCTGATACATCAGCAAAAATGCTCAGGATGGTATTGCGATTTAAAACATACTGTGGACACGGCAGTGGTTTGCAATTCAGCACAAGGCAAAAGTTAGCTGGTCGCTTTTGCAATGGTCGAGAAGCAGCGTGTCCTTTACCAGTCACCAAAGGTGCAGAGGCATTGGAAGAAAGAGATTTGGATTCTTTTTGCAGGGCAACCTGCAAAAGTTCAAGGAGTTCAGGAGCAAGTTCAGCCAAAATAGAACGTTTAGATGCGCCAGCAAACACCTGAGATACAGGCACAAGTGGAGAGTCTACCATTGGCCTGTCAGTCAGCACATTTGAACTTACAACCCCACCCGAGGCAGATGTCACTGTTGAAGATGACAGCTCCACTTGTTTTGGCAGACAATTAGGTGGAGGTAAATGAGTACTTAATTGTGATTTTTGAGCAGGGAGAGCAAGTCCAGACATATAAGAATCAACCGCACGGCGAATTTCTTGCCGATGAAAGTCCAGAGGCAAATTTCATGCCCTGTTCTTTTGCGGAAGAAGAGCCTTTTGGAAAGGGCTTGTCCGGCACTACCTTGGAAATAGAAGAGTTATCCACTATTGTCACTGCTTCCACCAGAGCATCAAGCGGAGCATAAGGTGGAATGATGGATGAACCCAACATAGCAGGGGCAGATAAACGGGCTACAGCCAGCTGATGGTATTTTTTGGATACAGCTGTGGAAGCAATAAGAGTAGTTTTTTGAGGAACATGGATATTGGGAATGAAGCTCTTCGTTTTTGACGCGCTATCCCTCTTGACGCCTGCTTGATTTTTGGATTTTTTACGCAAAGGTTTTAGTGGAAGTTTAGAACCGTCAGAGAGTGCTTTGGGAGTGAAGATTTTATAAGGGACACTCGCTGACGAGCTTGCTTCAATACTTGGCAAAGAAACAGCAGAGGTTGGCGGCGGTAAAATGGGAGGGTCCATAGTATTCAATATGATGCCTTCAATAAGCGGCACCGCCAAAATTACAGGAGTCTTCGCCAAGCGAGGAGTTGCCTGTATCTCAAATGAAGCTTGAGTGCCTAGCGAGGCAATAATGGCCACTGGGAGATCATTTAAATCGTCAGAGCTAGAAGCAGGAGTATTTTTTGTTTGTAACAGAGCGGTAATGCTCTCTTGCCATGCTAGGATTTTATCCATTTTTTGAGAATGGTCACACATATTGTTGACTACAGAGTCAAAAAGTTTAGAGAGTGTATGCAGTGAAACATGCATTGCAGATAAAGTGAGATTGATCATGTTCTTAGGCACAGCTTCAATTTCTGCCTTGTCCAACAACTCCCTCGGCTCAGGACCGCACTGTGGCGTTGGAGCAAGATATGAGGCCTCAATTGCCGAGCAGTTGAGGTCAATCTCTGAAAACATCACTGGAGAACGAGACAAATTAAGTAGATAACCCTCAGGTAATAATTGTTGGGAAAACTCTGACTCATTAAAGTCCATTTTAATTACAGCAACATCAAATGGCACACCTGCAGCTGGGTAAGCTTCAGGTAAAGTAGGAGCTGAGGGCGGCAGATTATGCAGCAGCATATTGTCAGATAAGGAAATACAAGACGCTGGGCTACCACAAGTTGAAAATACCGAAGGAACGGCTCCTTTACCCAATACCGTCATTGCGGCTTTCTTGGATGGGGGAGGGCGCTATCCTTTGAGTAAAAACGTGGCGTGCAATTGCGCTGAACTGACTTGGTTGAACGCACAGGTTGTGAGGGTGGAATAGTTGTCAAAATATCAGATGTGATAGCCTTAGATGTTTCTTTATAGAATTGCCGAATGTCAGGCAATGGTGGCCCTTTAAAAGAAGCTTTATTGCCATTACGACAGCGGCTTGCAACCGGGTTCGAACACAATGTGAGTGCTGGGTTCTTTTGCACCGTAATTCCAGAATTACAGATTTTTTAACGTACTGGTTGAATAGATAAGGGCATCCCCGTTTTCAGAGAGGGCAGCCTTGACTGCATATTTAATCAAACAATAACAAAAAAGAATAAAGAAAAATAAGATGGTAAAAATGTAAATACCTACTTTACAGTACACAACACAAAATTATTGTTTAAAATGAAAGTGCAACTTAACTCCACAAAGCCGCCTCGCTGTAAGCTTGTACGCTAGACAGGGAGACAGCAGCCCAAAACACTTCCCCAAAGCACTTATCCAAATGCGCGCGCACAAATGCTCACGCGCGGTGCTTTTGTGTGGTTCCGGGTCGGGGGGCGTGTACAATGCTAGAAAGCAAAAAATGTATATATATATTTTCAGTGAATTAGCCGCTACGAGCCAACAGACCAACTGTGGGTCAATGGTAAGTTCAGTCAGTCCAACGTTCAATGTTCTAAACTTGCATACCAGCCAATGAGCTTGCAGGAAATGTTCATGAGACAGCCTTGTGAAAAGAGAAACAAAATATCGCGGCTGAGTACCCCAAAGGAAATACACCAAACACAGGCTTCAAAGGAACATACAAAGTACTTTATTCTCTATCGAATACAATTACAAAACAGTGCAAAGTCAGATAGCTATCGGTCCTCAGTACAACACAACAAACTCCAGCGTGGTTCAGTGTGTTCAGTGAGAGACTGTATATTAGAATGCATTCGCTTTTTATACATTTTGTGAGCGCTATGGCCAACCCCTCTTGGGGTTAATATTCTACTTTATAAATCACCAATTCTAGGGTTCGTTGCCGAGTCTCAAATAACCGCATCTAACTCGTTTGTTCTTTATTACATGTAACATAAGCGTATGCATTAACTGTGTATTCTAAGTTTCGTATTGCAGGCCTTCTTAAACATTTATATGATATAGTAAAACAGATGTTCTTTGTCCAATGTGTAAATACATTATCATAATATATACTCGTGGATTAGTTTCATTGCGCGAGTAATCTTTTTACACGTAGGTCAACGTAGGACGAGGTCTCAGTTCATGACCTCAACAAGTAGCCTGCAGGCAGATTACACATTAGTGATGTACAAAGGTCAAGACGGCCATGTTGTATTTTGCAGTGACATCGTCCACCATTTTAGCTCACATAAATCCTAAAATGGCGGTTTGACCTAAAATGGCGGCCTACATGGATTAAAGGTCAGGACCTTGCACCACAGATCTCGCAAATGACTTTCGAGCCGCTTGGCGTAGGCCAATATTAATATATTTATTACAATAGGAGGCACGATATACTTTTTATTCCGACAAACCCTCCTTTTGGCTTATGCCAAGTGCTAAAAACTATTTTGGGTCTCCTTATGAATAACTCAATACATCATTATCCATGCACCCTGGATCACTATCTGAAATATCCATTGCCATTAGGTCTTTTACTAATATATCTTTTAACACATATTCTTTGGAAGTTTTATCCGAGGCATACACCTCATGTCCCATCGAATTTATCGCTTGTGCACAACACCCCCCTAGCATAGAACACATACCAGGCAGACACTAAATACAGCAACAAAGGAACAACAGAACTCCTAAAATAGTTAATAAAACCGAAAGTACCTTCCAACCCCAAGATCGCTAGAAGTCCCAGAACCAAGCGTTTAGATCCCAGTTTCCCTCGGGAACATGCACTTGGGAACCAGGGACGTACAGATTCTGTATTGCCTTAAAGATAGTTGAGGAAGAATCTGGCACAAAAACAAAGCAAGCGGACCCCACTAATTTACATACTCCACCGCGCTCAGCTAGAATGACATCTAATGCCTTTCGATTTTGGAGTGCTACTAATCTTATTGCTTTCTGCTCTAATGTCATATTGGTCCAGTTGATGGTTCTCTCCAGTACTCTCGCTAGTTTTCTAATATTTTCTGAATTCGCTATCTGCCCCCAAAATGGCACAACTGATTTTGCTATATCTCCCAATACTTGTGCCGGGGTATCACCATTCTCATCCCGTCGTGGACAAGCCTTCGAAACTTCTTTAGTACTCGCTATGAACACCCCAGGTAACAGGATCCCTAAATAACAGGTTCCCTGCCAATCCCTGGGCAACCACGGAAATGCTATATTACCGCAAACAAAATAGACAGGTTCGCCTACATACAAAGGTCTGTCTTCCCCAGTCAAATTTGCAACGTTGGCACAACCTTTAAAATTTCCCATTGACCGCGTGCCATTCCTCTGTATGCAGAAAGAAACTGAATCAGGGCTATGGTTAACAGTGTAAGAAGGAGGCATGGCATCCTTATTGCCTATCAGAGCCATTTTAAAGGAAATAAAAGATTGAAAAGGACGAGACAGTCTATCAGAAGGCCTAATGGAAGCAACATTCGGTCTACTCCTATTCGAAAAAAGAGACCATCCCAGGGCAGCCAAAACACGTTTCTCAAAACTATTCAAATTGGTGCCATCAAAGTTCCCTGAGACGTTATCATTCCATCGGCCAAAGAATAGTGCTCTAAGAGAAGCATAACAAGCAGTTTTCAACGGTAAAGGATGAATATACCAACCTAGCCCCTTATCCCCGTGTTGCGGTAAATGTGAACAGACCCAACAATTGGATCTTTTAAAAATGGCATGAGTAGCATTCATTATGAGCAACAGAGTATTATTATAATACTTTTGTCTGTGCTGGGAATCTCTAGGGGACAAAGTATGCGAATGCACAAAAGGTGTATGAGCAGTGGGTACATTTACAGTCGGTAGCGAAAACTCTAAAGGATAAGCTTCTTCTAAATACCAAAGGCCTACAAAAGTGCCTATTATAAAACCAAATATTATTACAAAAACACAGCAGTACGTTTTCGGGGGGCCAGGCATTTTGTCCTTTGTCCCGGTTGTTCACCCCCTTATTTACAAGTCCAATATGAGCGGCGGTGGTAGCAGGCATTGCAGTTTTCAAAGTGGAAACCCCAATGTTCGTTGCTGGCGACCCCCCCTCAAATTTGGGCAAAAGCAAGTGCTCGATGATTCTTTTCCTTCCTTAAATGCACAGTCGAACCATGCCGTATGTCTATTTTCTCGGACGCAAGTGATATCTGGTTTTTCCTGGTACTGATTGATCCGGAAGCAATGTGGCGTCACTTCCCATTGGAAGCAACGTATCCGGGACAAACGAAGGGTCTGTGTTTGAAACAGCCGTATCCGGGTGCAAAATCGGTGGAGAGTGTGGAAACAAAATGGCAGCTTCCCCAAGCCTCTCGGGTTTAGAGATATTCTCTGACACACTCTTGTGCTGTTTACTGCTTTAGGATCGTTGGTAGCAGTATAAGCAAGGGGTTCTGCTTCTTCTGTAACATGTGGCACAGGGTGATCAAGTTTCTTGATGTGTGACGCGTGGATCCAATTCTTTCGGCCAGCTACCCGCACCGCTGTTTGGGTGACCAACAAGACCTGGAACGGCCCACTCCAGCGAGGCGTGAGGCAGGAGGTGCGCTCAAATGACTTAGCAAGCACCCAGCTACCAGGTCGTATGCCATGGCCTGGGCCCTCGTCCCGCACAGGTAAGGGTTCTCGTACCTGGTGGTAAATCAAATAGAGGTTTTTAGTCAATTGGCTACAATAATCTGAAAGTAATACATTTTCAATATCTCTTAACTTTCGACATTTTGGCAATTTCCAGATATTGGCAGGTCGCCCCATTACCACTGCAAATGGAGGGAGCCCAGTCTTAGTTTTAGGGGTTATACGCATGGCTAGTAACACGATCGGTAAGGTGTCCAGCATTTTAGTTTGGTGCCGGCACACGTCTTAGCGAGTTAGTTCTTTCTGATACCGTTGTGTCTTTCTACCAGTCCGGCACTCTGAGGATGTGTGGCAGAATTGAACCGTTTGTCAATTTTTAACGCTGTACATATCTGTCGGATTACAGCGGCGACAAAGTGTGGACCATTGTCTGACCAGATAACTCTCGGCAAACCGAACCGGGGAAAATATTCTTTTAACATTTTCGCAGTGGTCATAGCTGTGGCATCTTTAACAGGGAATGCCTCAACCCACTTACTAAAGGCTCAAATGACTACCAATACATATTTTAAATTATTTCATCGCTCCATTTCAATGAAATCAAAGTTGATTACTTCAAATGGGAGAGAGGGTGGCCCGAAACTTCCCCTCAGGGTTGCTGTCCCCTTTCCCATATTATGTTGTAGGCAAATCATACAATTCTGGACATAGTTCTGAGCAATTTTTTGAAATGTTGTTGTTTACCCACACTCTTTCTAACATTTCCGTCATCTGTTGAGCACACACATGCGTAGGACCGTGTGCCATTACAACCATCATTGGTACATGCGCATCGGGGAGCAACCATTTCCCATCCACCATGTCCACCCAACACCCATCGTCATCAAGATTTCCAAAGCCCTCAGCCCACCTCTTGGTTTCTTCTACTGTGGCATTGGCTTGGATATCCCGTACAGACCCCACTCCCTCATCCATCACATTAGCATTTTCAGTCTCCCTAGAAACCTATATCTCCGTAAAGAGATCAGTGGCAGTTTGTCTGGCTATTTGATCAGCAAAAGCATTCCCTTTTCCAATGTTATCTACAATCTTACGATGTGCTGCACATTTCACAACTGCTAACTGGGTAGGGAGCGCAATTGCTGAGAGAAGTTGCACTATTAGGGTGCCATGTTGGATCTTGGTGCCATGCGAGGTTAGGAATCCTCTTTCCGTCCAAAGTCTCCCAAAGTTATGAAGCACCCCAAAGGCATACTGACTATCAGTATATATATTCACTGCAAGCCCTTCGGAAAGTTCACAAGCTCGGGTTAAGGCTATAATCTCTGCGGCCTGCGCAGAATTATGCGTAATTCTCTTAGTTTCCACAACCGTGCTCAAGGTAGTGATTGCATAATCGGCTGTGGATGTACCATCCGGAAGTTTAAATCAGGAGCCGTCACATAACAGCTCTCCTTGCGGATTATCCAAAGGGGTATCTTTCAAATCAATCCTGCCCTTTGTTTCTTGCTCGGTCGTGTACAAACAATCATATGAATCTTCATCGCCGCAAGTAATATCTTGCGGGAAAGGTAGGAGTTCAGCCGGATTAAGAACAACTCCTAATTTGAATGTGAGGGCCAAACAAGATCAATTCGTATCTCGTCAACCGTGCGGAAGTGAGGTGTTGCGTTTGAGTTCGGTTCAATAGAACATCTACAGAGTGAGGCACCATCAGGGTCAAATCATGGCCTAGGACCATTCCCTCACTCTGTTTTACAGACGCAGCAGCGACAGCACGCAAACATCTTGGCAAAGCGCATGCTACAGGATCAAGGGCGGAGGAATAGTAACCGCACGGCCTAATCTTCCCTCCATGCTCCTGCGTTAATACAGCCAAAGCACATCCATAACGTTCATGCACAAATAATACGAAGGCCTTTTCATAGTTTGGTGTGCCCAAAACTGGTGCAGAGCACAATGCAGTTTTAAGCAAGTCAAACGATTGCTGGTGTCCCGAAGTCCATGGCAACGGTGAAGAAATGCCCTTCTTCATCAAGGTCAACATTGGTTTTATCACTAGTGAAAAATTTGGGATCCACAACCTACAGTAAGAAGCCATACCTATCAAGGCCCTAACTTCCTTCTGCGTATTTGGGACAGACATACCAGAAATGTGTTTTATTCTTTCAGGTGTCAATCTTCTTCCCTCCTTTGACAGGAGATAGCCTAAATAGCTGACCTCCTGGCAACAATATTGAAATTTCTTAAGTGAAGCTTTGTGACCATGCTTAGCTAGATGAATGAGTACTAACACGGGGCCCTCTTTACAGGCACTCTCAGAGTCTTCAGCCAGAAGCAAATCATCAACGTACTGAAGAAAAGTACAAGTAGAGGGCAATTCAAGCGTATCAAGTTGCTCTTTCAAAGCCCTACTATAAATACTAGGACTTTCTGTGTACCCTTGAGGTGCACGAGTAAATGTAAACGAGCGTCCTCCTAAGGTGAACGCAAACAAATATCTACTATCCTTGTGTATAGGAATGCTAAAGAACGCATTCTTTAGGTCCACAACACTAAAGTAAGTAGCTGTAGCCGGAATCATGGTTTAGATCGTTGTCACATCAGGCACAATTGGAAACTGCGGCACCACAACTTTATTAATGGCACGTAAATCAATTATAAAACGAAACAGAATTACATTATCGTCTTTCTTGTACACTGGTAAAATCAGACTATTACACAAACTTCCCGAGATTTCTTCAATCACACCACGGTGCACAAAATCGGAAACAATACATTTCAAAGCTCGCTCGCCCTCAACCGAAATCTTATACTGGGGAATGCGTGGCAGCTCAATTCCATGTTTCAAAACTATCTTAACAGGCTCAATCTGCAAAACACCAACATCATTGTCGTCAACAGCCCATAAGCTCTCTGGTACATCAATGAATTCTGGAGGCAAAGGTCTAGTCAGAAATTGCGAGGTGGAAGATTGCTGCGGTGAAATTGTCAAGCGTACTCCATCACAAGAACAATAAATCACTGCATTTAATTCTTTTAACAAGTTCAATCCCAGCAAGTTTTCCCCGCAGTCCGAGGTCAATAGAAAAGGAAACTGGTCCGTAAAAGGACCCAAAGAAATAGGTACTGGTGTCGGAATAAAAAGTATATCGCGCCTCCTATTGTAATAAATATATTAATATTGGCCTACGCTAAGCTGCTCGAAAGTCATTTGCGAGATCTGTGTTGCAAGGTCCTGACCTTTAATCCATGTAGGCCGCCATTTTAGGTCAAACCGCCATTTTAGGATTTATGTGGAAAAGTCACCCTGTGAGCTAAAATGGTGGAAAATGTCATTGCAAAATACAACATGGCCGTCTTGACCTCTGTACATCGCTAATGTGTAATCTGCCTGCATGCTACTTGTTGAGGTCATGAACTGAGACCTCGTCCTACGTTGACCTATGTGTAAAAGGATTACTTGCGCAATGAAACTAATCCACGAGTATATAATATGATAATGAATTTACACATTGGACAAAGAACATCTGTTTTACTATATTGTATAAATGTTTAAGAAGGCCTGCAATACGAAACTTACAATACACAGTTAATGCATATGCTTATTGTTACATGTAATAAAGAACAAACGAGTTAGATGCGATTATTTGAGACTCGGCAACGAACCCTAGAATTGATGATTTATAAATATATTAACCCCGAAGAGGGGTTGGCCATAGCACTCACAAAATGTATAAAAAGTGAATGCATTCTAATGTACAGTCTCTCACTGAACACACTGAACCACGCTGGAGTTTGTTGTGTTGTACTGAGGGCCGATAGCTACCTGACTTTGCACTGTTTTGCAATTGTATTCGATAGAGAATCATGTACTTTGTATGTTCCTTTGAAACCTGTGTTTGGTGTATTTCCTTTTGGGGTACTCAGCCTCGATATTTTGTTTCTCTTTTCACAGTTGGCGCCTGAATAGGGACCCTCAAGATTGATGCCGGATTGTTGAAGGTTGACACTTGTATCGGACCGGGATCGGGGGGTGTACAAAAGTAAGGGGCCCCTGGATGAGACTCGACACTTCAGCAGCGCTGCACGATCCGATCCCTGGACGACTAGCCTGTGGTCTGAGATGGCATCTTGACGAGGGTCCACTTATCAAGGCGGGCAGATTTGCCAAAATCACCATACACGAGGTAAGATTCTTAGAAGTACCGATCGGTCCTCCTTAGGTTTGGCCAGGTGAGTAGTGACCCGATTCTTAATTTAACCCTGGCAATTTGGATTTTGGCGCATTGTATCTGCAAACACAATTATTGACCGGGTAACACCAAGAATTTGAGATATGCCTGGGAAATTGTCTACCTGCTTTAGGGCATTATTCTGCAGTGATAGACAATCTTTGGAATTTAGCCGCCCGGCACCACAGGAGGGGTCGCCGGCATGTACTATGTACTGTAAGCATGGCATTGGAAGTATAGTATTTAATGATATTTGGCACAGACACACCAGACATGCCTCCGAACTTCAGTGGCCAATCAATTGTAGTTTCGAGATCCCTCGCATTGAATATTTTGAAAGAAAAAGGCTAGACCGGCAGCATTTGATGTTTTACAGAATTGGGAAAAAGAAGCGTTACAACAGCTTAAGAGTAGAGAGAAACATGCGCGCCGTCATAAGACGGTTGCCGAAAAAGCATTATTATATGATCAGGATAAACAGGCTGAGTCGGCTAAAAATATGGAAAGGGCTTTTTCACTTGTTATTCAGAAAATCTATCCTTCCAAAGATCTCCATGATTCTGATGAGTTTTTTGAGAAAATATTAAATGAACGAAGGCCTGGTGCCTCTGCGCCACCTCCGTATGTTCCTCTTCCTGCTGCGGGACCTTTTCCTGCTGTTATTCCTACTCTTCCTGCTCAA
Source organism: Ambystoma mexicanum (assembly GCF_040938575.1). NCBI lineage: Eukaryota > Metazoa > Chordata > Amphibia > Caudata > Ambystomatidae > Ambystoma > Ambystoma mexicanum. The sequence goes on from NC_090924.1 coordinate 143,587,379, forward strand.
CCTTTTGTTCCTATTCCTTTGACTGTTGTTCCTCCACCTGCTCCTCTGCCTCTTCCTGTCGCACCAGTTATAGCTCCTCCATCGAATTTGCCTATCCCCTCTCTTCCAAGTGGTGTTGGGCCGCTTGTAATCAATCATGGTGCAGGCTCGGAGGTTGTCACTCGCAGTGCTGTACCACCTGTGAAGAAACTTGAGTTAATTGCATGGGCTAAACATTGTATGGAGAAGGATGATCAGGCTAGTGTTTTTTCCACACTTTCTAATACGGATAATTTTCCTGAGAAAAATGTTTTTATTGAAGGTTTGGGTATTCAGTTATGTATAATGTGGGGAAGACTAAATAATACGGATGTTCCGCAAGCGTTAAGGGATGTAAATACTTTAGCACTTTCCAGAGATACTGTGGAGAAGGTAAATGAGCATGTCGAAAGGTTATTTGAATATAGAAAGGAGTTAGAAAGGATACGGAATGAGGATGATGAAGAGGAAAGTATGTATGTACAGAAACGGTACCTTCGGTGTTGTAAACCGATATCGGAGGAAATGCGAATTTGTAAGAAAGATGCGATTAGATGGATTTCAGACATATCGATAACTCCAGTTGAGATATATGACACATATATTCAATATACGTTGGAAATGCAGAGAAAAGTGATACAGGTAATGATAGAGTACCTGCAAGATGAATGTGTAAAAAGGAAGATTAGTTGTCCCACAGAGTTATTGAATATTTATAAGAGAGCTTTTTCATTTGACACTTCTTCGACTGCTTTAGTGCTCGATTTGGCTCTGTTGCTTAGTAAGCGTTCGGAGTTGCCTACATCTCAGTTGCCTATGAGAGAGGTTCCTCCGACATTTGTCCCAAGGGTTGAGGTTGCGGCCGATGCTGCACGAGGTATAGTCGCTGTGGACATTCCCGCACATTATGTATCACAGTTTGTTCACGTCCCGTTTTCACGACAGGAAGTGAACACCATTAGACAGTCTATTCCTGATATTAGGAAAAATCCGACAGGGTTCTATAAAGAGATGAAATCCATTTTGCAATCCTCAGTGTTCACCTTGGGTGACATTGATTTGTTGTTTCCAGTACTCCTGCCTGTAGATTTATGGAAACAAGTTAGAACTATTGACGATGTACCCGGTTTGGGAGATACATGGGCGAATTTAACTAGACTCATTGGGGAAAGGGCAGCTGGTGAAAGACCACAACAGGTGATATTAACCTTGCCTGATAGAATCATTGCTAAATTAAAAACTATAATTCCCGAAAAAAGAATTATATGGGACAAGCTTACGGCCTTTGTCCAAGGAAAGTCTGAGGACCCTCAACAACCTTTTTGCAGGACAATCAGACTCCGGTGTGGATACTAGGAACATATTTGATCATCCTTCCACTGCATATTTGTCTGAAGAGCTTCCTTTTGACAATATTCTGTTTCGTTAAGATTGCCCGAAGCAGGGTTTGGAACTTACACCTATTCCAGTCAATCAGAAAGGTCCCTACGTTGAAATGATAGTGGGAAATAGGAAACATCAGTTTTTGATAGACACTGGAGCACAGAAGTGTTCCATTGATCGTTCACGGGTTCCAAACGTTCCACTGTCAGGGCAAACCAATGTTTCTGTAGGGTTTTCCGGTACTCCAGTTGTTTGTCCGGTCTCTATGCCAGTACCTATTTCTTTGTGTCCTTTTACGGACCAGTGTCCTTTTCTATTGACCTCGGATTGCGGGGAAAACTTGCTGGGATTGAACTTGTTAAAAGAATTAAATGCATTGATTTATTGTTCTTCGGATGGAGTACGCTTGACAATTTCACCGCAGCAATCTTCCACCTCGCAATTTCTGACTAGACCTTTGCCTCCAGAATTCATTGATGTACCAGAGAGCTTATGGGCTGTTGACGACAATGATGTCGGTGTTTTGCAGATTGAGCCTGTTAAGATAGTTTTGAAACATGGAATTGAGCTGCCACGCATTCCCCAGTATAAGATTTGGGTTGAGGGCGAGCAAGCTTTGAAATGTATTGTTTCCGATTTTGTGCACCGTGGTGTGATTGAAGAAATCTCGGGAAGATTGTGTAATAGTCTGATTTTACCAGTGTACAAGAAAGACGATAATGTAATTCTGTTTCGTTTTATAATTGATTTACGTGCCATTAATAAAGTTGTGGCGCCACAGTTTCCAATTGTGCCTGATGTGACAACGATCTTAACCATGATTCCGGCTACAGCTACTTATTTTAGTGTTGCGGACCTAAAGAATGCGTTCTTTAGTATTCCTATACACAAGGATAGTAGATAGTTGTTTGCGTTCACCTTAGGATGACGCTCATTTACATTTACTCGTGCACCTCAAGGGTACACAGAAAGTCCTAGTATTTATAGTAGGGCTTTGAAAGAGCAACTTGATACCCTTGAATTGCCCTCTACTTGTACTTTGCTTCAGTACGTTGATGATTTGCTTCTAGCCGCAGACTCTGAGAGTGCCTGTACGGAGGGCACCGTGTTAGTACTCATTCATCTAGCTAAGCATGGTCACAAAGCTTCGCTTAAGAAATTTCAATATTGTTGCCAGGAGGTCGTCTATTTAGGCTATCTCCTGTCAAAGGAGGGAAGGAGATTGACACCTGAAAGAATAAAACACATTTCTGGTATGTCTGTCCCAAATACGCAGAAGGAAGTTAGGGCCTTGATAGGTATGGCTTCTTACTGTAGGTTGTGGATCCCACATTTTTCACTAGTGATAAAACCGATGTTGGCCTTGACGAAGAAGGGCATTTCTTTGCCGTTGCCATGGACTTCGGAACACCAGCAATCGTTTGACTTGCTTAAGACTGCATCATGCTCTGCACCAGTTTTGGGCACACCAAACTATGAAAAGGCCTTCATAATGTTTGTGGATGAACGTGATGGATGTGCTTTGGCTGTATTAACGCAGGAGCATGGAGGGAAGAATAGGCTGTGCGGTTACTATTCCTCCGCCCTTGGTCCTATAGCATGCGCTTTGCCAAGATGTTTGCGCGCTGTCGCTGCTGCTGCTGCGTCTGTAAAACAGAGTGAGGGAATGGTCCTAGGCCATGATTTGACCCTGATGGTGCCTCACTCTGTAGATGTTCTATTGAACGGAACTCAAACGAAACACCTCACTTCTGCACGGTTGATGAGATACGAATTGATCTTGTTTGCCCCTCAGATTCAAATTAGGAGGTGTTGTGTTCATAATCCAGCTGAACTCCTACCTTTCCCGCAAGATATTACTTGTGGCGATGAAGATTCACATGATTGTTTGTACACGACCGAGCAAGAAACAAAGGACAGGATTGATTTGAAAGATACCCCTTTGGATAATCCGCAAGGAGAGCTGTTTTGTGACGGCTCCTGCTTTAAACTTCCGGATGGTACATCCACAGCCGCTTATGCAATCACTACCTTGAGCACAGTTGTGGAAACTAAGAGAATTACGCAGAATTCTGCACAGGCCGCAGAGATTATAGCGTTAACCCGAGCTTGTGAACTTTCCAAAGGGCTTGCAGTGAATATATATACTGATAGTCAGCATGCCTTTGGGGTGGTTCATAACTTTGGGAGACTTTGGTCGGAAAGAGGATTCCTAATAACGCATGGCTCCAAGATCCAACATGGCACCCTAATAGTGCAACTTCTCTCAGCACTTGCGCTCGCTACCCAGTTAGCAGTTGTGAAATGTGCAGCACATCGCAAGATTGTAGATAACATTGGAAGAGGGAATGCCTTCGCTGATCAAATAGCCAGACAAACTGCCACTGATCTCTTTACGGAGATATATGTTTCTAGGGAGATGGAAAATGCTAATGTGATGGATGAGGGAGTGGGGTCTGTACGGGATATCCAAGCCGATGCCACAGTAGAAGAAACCAAGAGGTGGGTTGAGGGCTTGGGGAAACTTGATGACGATGGGTGTTGGGTGGACATGGTGGATGGGAAATGGTTGCTCCCCGATGCGTATGTGCCAATGATGGTTGTAATGGCAGACGGTCCTACGCATGTGTGTGCTCAACAGTTGACGAAAATGTTAGAAAGAGTGTGGGTAACCAACAACATTTCAAAAATTGCTCAGAAATATGTCCAGAATTGTATGATTCGCCTACAACATAATATGGGAAAGGGGACAGCAACCGAAGGGGAAGTTTCGGGCCACCTCTGTCCCATTTGAAGTAATTCACTTTGATTTCATTGAAATGGAGCGATGCAATAATTTAAAATATGTATTGGTAGTCATTTGTGCCTTTAGTAAGTGGGTTTAGACTTTCCCTGTTAAAGATGCCACAGCTATGTCCACTGCGAAAACTATGTTAAAAGAATATTTTCCCCGGTTCGGTTTTCCGACAGTTATCTGGTCGGACAATGGTCCACACTTTGTCGCCGCTGTAATCCGACAGATATGTACAGCATTACAAATTGACAAACGGTTCCATACGGCGAGACATCCTCAGAGCGCCGGACTGGTAGAAAGACACAACGGTATCATCAAGAACAAACTCGCTAAGACGTGTGCCGGCACCAAACTAAAATGGCCGGACGCCTTACCGATCGTGTTACTAGCCATGTGTACAACCCCTCAAACTAAGACTGGGCTCTCTCCATTTGAGGTGGTAACGGGGAGACCTGCCAATATCTGGAATTTGCCAAAATGTTGAAAGTTAAGAGATATTAAAAATGTATTACTTTCAGATTATTGTAGCCAATTGACAAAAAACCTGTATTTGATTAACCACCAGGTACGAGAGGCCTTACCTGTGCGGTACGAAGGCCCGGGCCACGGCATACTACCTGGTAGCTGGGTGCTTGCTAAGTCATTTGAGCGTACCTCCTGCCTCGCGCCTCACTGGCGTGGGCCGTTCCAGGTCTTGTTGGTCACCCAAACAGCGCTGCGGGTAGCTGGCCGAAAGAATTGGATCCACGAGTCACACATCAAGAAACTTCCTCACTCTGTGCCACACGTTACAGAAGAAGCAGAACCCCTTGCTGATACTGCAACCAGCGATCCTAAAGCAGTAAACAGCACAGAGAGTGTGTCAGAGAATATCTCTAAGCCCGAGAGGCTTGAGGAAGCTGCCATTTTGTTTCCACACTCTCCACCGATTTTGCACCCGGGAACGGCTGTTTCAAACGCAGCCCCTTCGTTTGTCCTGGATACGTTGCTTCCAACGGGAAGTGAAGACACATTGCTTCCGGATCAATCAGTACCAGGAAAAACCAGATATGACTTGCGTCCGAGAAAATAGACATACGGCACGGTTCGACTGTGCATTCAAGGAAGGAAAAGAATCATTGAGGGCTTGCTTTTCCCCAAATTTGAGAAAGGGGATTCTGTTGCTAGGGTTTTGGAAGGACAAAGAAATCGCATGCCCGGGGGGTCGCCAGCAATGAACATTGGGGTTGCCGTTTTGAAGACTGCAATGCCTGCTACCACTGCCACTCGTATTGGACTTGTAAATAAGGGGGTGAACAACCGGGACAAAGGACAAAATGCCTGGGCCCCGAAAACGTACTGCTGTGTTTTTGTAATAATATTTGGTTTTATAATAGGCACTGTTGTAGGCCTTTGGTATTTAGAAGAAGCTTATCCTTTAGTGTTTTCACTACCGACTGTAAATGTACCCACTGTTCATACACCTTTTGTGCATTTGCATACTTTCTCCCCTAGAGATTCCCAGCACAGACAAAAGTATTATAATAATACTCTGTTGCTCATAATGAACGCTACGTATGGCATTTTTAACAGATCCAATTGTTGGGTCCGTTCACATTTACCGCAACATGGGGATAAGGGGGTAGGCTGATATATTCATCCGTTACCGTTGACAACTGCTTGTTATGATTCTCTTAGAACACTATTCTTTGGCCGATGGAATGATAGCGTCTCAGGGAACTTTGATGGCACCAATTTGAATAGTTTTGAGAAACGTGTTTTGACTCCCCTGGGATGCTCTCTTTTTTTTTTAATAGGAGTAGAACGAATGTTGCTTCCATTAGGCCTTCTGATACACTGTCTCGCCTTTTCAATCTTTGATTTCCTTTAAAATGGCTCCGACAGGCAATAAGGATGCCATGCTTCCTTCTTACACTGTTAACCACAGCCCCGATTCAGTTTCTTTCTGCATACAGAGGAATGGCACGCGGCCAATGGGAAATTTTAAAGGTTGTGCCAACGTTGCAAATTTGACTGGGGAAGACAGACCTTTGTATGTAAGCGAACCTGTCTATTTTGTTTGCGGTAATATAGCGTTTCCGTGGTTGCCCAGGGATTGGCAAGGAACCTGTTAGTTAGGGATCCTGTTACCTGGGGTGTTCATAGCGATTACTAAAGAAGTTTCGAAGGCTCGTCCACGACGGGATGAGAATTGTGATACCCCGGCACAAGTATTGGGAGATATAGCAAAATCAGTTGTGCCATTTTGGGGGCAGATAGCGAATTCAGAAAATATAAGAAAACTAGCGAAAGTACTGGAGAGAACCATCAACCGGACCACAGATATACTCTACAATATGACATTAGTGCAGAAAGCAATAAGATTAGTAGCACTTCAAAATCGAATGGCATTAGATGTCATTCTAGCTGAGCGCGGCGGAGTATGTAAATTAGTGGGGTCCGCTTTCTGTGTTTTCGTACCAGATTCCTCCCTAACTATCTTTAAGGCAATACAAAATCTGCACGTCCTTGGTTCCAAAGTGCATGTTCCCGAGGGAAACGGGGTTCTAAACGCTTGGTTCTGGGACTTCTTGCGATCTTGGGTTGGAAGGTACTTTTGGTTTTATTAACTATTTTAGGAGTTCTCTTTTTCCTTTGTTGCTGTATTCAGTGTCTGCCTGGTATGTGTTCGTTGCTAGGGGGGTGTTGTGCACAAGCGATAAATTCGATAGGACATAAGGTCTATGCCTCGGATAAAACTTACAAAGAATATGTGTTGAAAGATATATTAGTAAAAGACCTACTGGCAATAGATATTTCAGATAGTGATCCAGGGTACATGGATACTGATGTATGGGGTTATTCATAAGGAGACCCAAAATAGTTTTTAGCACTTGGCATAGGCCAAACGGAGGGTTTGTCGGAATAAAAAGTATATCTTGCCTCCTATTGTAATAAATATATTAATATTGGCCTACGCTAAGCTGCTCGAGATCTGCGTTGCAAGGTCCGGACCTTTAATCCATGTAGGCCGCCATTTTATGTCAAACCGCCATTTTAGTATTTATGTGGAAAAGTCACCCTGTGTGCTAAAATGGTGGACGATGTGATATTAACCTTGCCTAATAGAATCATTGCTAAATTAAAAACCATAACTCCTGAAAAAAGAATTATATTGGACAAGTTTACGGCCTGCGTCCAAGGAAAGTCTGAGGGTGCTACCGAGTTCTTTAATCGGTTCGAACAGTTATTTTTGGATTTCAGTGGACAAGACCTAGGCACAGAGTCTGGGAAAAGGTTATTTGTGGACAAATTTGTACGAGGACTGCTGCCTGACATCCAATCACAGATTATGTCCCCTGAAAGTGTTTGGCAGGCGAAATCGCAATCAGAAGTACTGCATATGACTCAGTATTATGAGAATTGTGTCAACAATGAAAAAGATAGGTGATTTAAAAACAAAGGTGCTATTGCAGCAAATTATAGAGGCCCTAGAGGGGGTAACTCTCAGGTTAGTGGTCAGTATGTCCCACAAGGGAATGTGCCCTTGGGTCCTGTGAATATTAATCAATGTGCTTATTGTCGACGAGAGGGTCATTGGCGAGCACAATGCCCCGTCCTTCAACAGAGGTCGAATAATAATATGGGTAGGCGATCTATAGGTCGCCCGGGCGAAGGGAGCCCTGGTAGAGGTCAGTTCACACACGACCCTCAACAACCTTTTTCGCAGGACAATCAGACTCCGAGTGTGGATACTAGGAACATATTCGATCATCCTTCCGCTGCATATTTGTCTGAAGAGCTTCCTTTTGAAATATATTCTGTTTCGTTAGGATTGCCTGAAGCAGGGTTTGGAACCTACACCTATTCACGTCAATCAGAAAGGTCCCTATGTTGAAATGATAGTGGGAAATAGGAAACATCAGTTTTTGATAGACACTGGAGCACAGAAGTGTTCCATTGATCGTTCACAGGTTCCAAACGTTCCACTGTCAGGGCAAACAAATGTTTCTGTCGGGTTTTCTGGTACTCCAGTTGTTTGTCCGGTCTCTATGCCAGTGTGAAAAGAGAAACAAAATATCGAGGCTGAGTACCCCAAAAGGAAATACATCAAACACAGGCTTCAAAGGAACATACAAAGTACTTTATTCTCTATCGAATACAATTACAAAACAGTGCAAATTCAGATAGCTATCGGCCCTCAGTACAACACAACGAACTCCAGCGTGGTTCAGTGTGTTCAGTGAGAGACTGTACATTAGAATGCATTCGCTTTTTATACATTTTGTGAGCACTATGGCCAACCCCTCTTCGGGTTAATATTCTACTTTATAAATAACCAATTCTAGGGTTCGTTGCAGAGTCTCAAATAACTGCATCTAACTTGTTTGTTCTTTATTACATGTAACAATAAGCTTATGCATTAACTGTGTATTCTAAGTTTCGTTTTGCAGGCCTTCTTAAACATTTATATGATATAGTAAACAGATGTTCTTTGTCCAATGTGTAAATACATTGGCCCTCATTACGACCCTGGCGGTAAGGGCTTTACGCCAGCGTAAACATCGCCGACCCTTACCGCCTGAGTACGAGATCCCTTAGCGCCATGGCGGATCTAACACCTGCTTTTAGCAGGTGTAAAAATCCATGGCGCTAAGGGACCTTGATGTTAATTACGCCACCGTAATTTACGGTGGCGTAATTAACGCCTTCCCCACTCCCATTATGCCCTATGGGGCAAAAATGGGAATGGGGAAGGGTAAATGGGGATTGGGGACTTACCGCCCCGCCAAGGTCGGAATGGGGCGGTAAGTCCGCCAACCACCATGGCGGAGTTGGCAACTTAGCGCCATGGTCCATGGTGCCAATAGCGCCATGGACCTCCGCCAAGGTCGTAATGAGGACCATTATCATAATATATATTCGTGGATTAGTTTCATTGCGCGAGTAATCCTTTTACACATAGGTCAATGTAGGACGAGGTCACAGTTCATGACCTCAACAAGTAGCCTGCAGGCAGATTACACATTAGCGATTTACAGAGGTCAAGATGGCCATGTTGTATTTTGCAATGACATCGTCCACCATTTTAGCTCATAGGGTGACTTTTCCACATACATCCTAAAATGGCAGTTTGACCTAAAATGGCGGCCTACATGAATTAAAGGTCAGGACCTTGCAACACAGATCTCGCACATGAATTTCGAGCAGCTTGGCGTAGGCCAATATTAATATATTTATTACAATAGGAGACACAATATACTTTTTATTCCGACAGCTTCGTCTCAGCTTGCTTGTCGTGAGCCATGTAGAACATAGAGCGGGAGGCAACTGCAGCACAATAACTTGGCCAGCGAGACAGCAGCCCAAAAACACTTCCCCAAAGCACTTATCCAAATGCGCGCGCACAAATGCGCACGCGCAGTGATTTTGTGTGCTTCCGGGTCAGGGGGGGTGTACAATGCAGCCAATGAGCTTGCAGGAAATGTTCGTGAGACAGCCTCGTCTCAGCTCGCTTGTCGTGAGCCACGTAGAACGTAGAGCGGGAGGCAACTGCAGCACAATAACTTGGCCAGCGAGACAGCAGCCCAAAACACTTCCCCAAAGCACTTATCCACATGCGCGTACCAAATAAGTAATGCGGCACCCCTGTGAATCTGCTCGAGGTCTCCCATGTGGAAAGCCTTCACCCTTGTGAAACTGCGTGAGCTCCCCCTAAGTAATGACTGTACTACTGTGAAACTGCAAACTGTCCATCCTACACCGAATGCACCCAAACTGCTGGCATATACCCCTACAGATACCACCCACCAGCCCCCCTCACCTCCAACACTACTCCCAGGTAGCCCCTCAGGTCCTGATACAACCCACCAGCCCACCACATCTCTGATAATACCCCAAGCAGGTTGTCAGGTCCTGACACCCCCCACCACCTCCTCATCTACAAAACTACCTCCATGTAGCCCATCAGCTCTGACACTACCCCTAGGCAGCCCTGACTCCACCCAGCAGCTCCCCTCACCTCCGAGACTACCCCCATTCAGCCCATAGGTCCTGACACCACCCACCAGCCTGCCTCACCTCCGACACTACCCACGGGCAGCAGACACAACCCCTAAGCCCCCATCTCCTCTGACACTAAGCCTAGGTAGCCGCACTAGTCCTGATACAACCCAGCAGCCCACCTCATCTCTGACACTACTTCAGGCAGCCCTTCAGGTCCTGACACCACCCACCAGTCCCCCTCACCTCCAACACTACCCCCAGGCTGCTCCTTAGGTCCTGACACCACCCAGCAGCCTCCCTCGTCGCTGACACTATCCCCAGGTAGCTCCTCAGGTCCTGATGCCAAACACCAGCCCCCCTCACCTCTGACACTGCCCCTAGGTAGCCCCTCAGGTCCTGACTCCACCCACCAGCCCCCCTGACCTCAGACAATTGCCCCAGGCAGCCTGTCAGGTACTGACACCACCCACTAGCCCCTTCACCTCTGACACTACCCCCAGTTAGCCCACCATGCATCCTAACACCAGCCCCCCTCACCTCCGGGACTACCCCCAGGTAGCCCCTCAGGTCCCGACACAGCCCACCAGCCCTCCTCCCCTCCAACACCACCCCTAGGTAATCCCTCAGGTCCTAACACCATCCACCAGCCCTCCTCATCTCAGTCACTACCCCCAGGTAGCCCCTCAGGTCCTGACACAGTCCACCAGACATCCCCCCCTCCAAGACCACCCCCAGGTTACCCCTGTTAGGACTGATTTTCTATACTCTGGCATGGTGGACAGATGTATGGAAGGCCAACCTTTATTGTGTCAGGGACAACTCTGGGAAGCTGTAGCCAAACCAGTGTAAGGTAGCAGTGCCAGGCGGTCTAGGCTATGTTCTTCAGAGGGGTGAGAGTGTAAAGGGTCCACAATGAGGTCACAAAATGGGAGTCACAAATTTCACTTAGACAGGATGTATAAAAATACAGTTATTTAATTATGGTCAAAACACACTATAAGAAAATGAATACAAGCAGGTAGACTTATCAACCAATACCCTCAAACTAAAATACATATATACAGTCGCAGGTTCAAGTGCACAATACAAATCAAAATACTCCTGCAAAGGAATGAATAGGCAAGTATTATACACAAAATGGTCCACAGAGATGATCCCAAGCTAAAATTGTCCAACCCTAAGTTGTCTGGGGCCTCGTGCCCTATTGTTCAGGATACAGTTGCACAGAACTTAGGATGCAGGAAAAAATGTAGGTAGGGTCTCTGGGGTCCAGTGATGGATTCTTAGAGTCAGGGTTCAATGTAGACAAGTGCCCAAAATTACCCCCAACAGTCAGAAGTCTTGCCTAGGCAAGTAATGGCAAACCCAATAGTGTAAGTTATAGGAATATTATTAGCCCATTGACCTATAATGGGAGTATAGGGGTAGGTTAAAAGCTATGTAACTTACTCCCCTTACTCCGAATCTTCCCAAGTCTTTGTGGAACAAAGGAAGGGTGTCCTGGCTTGCTTTTCCCACCAAAATATGCAGTTCTCAATTTTCACTGGTTGCAGGTTAGAGTGATTCTCCTGTTGGGATCTTTTGCTGGTGCAAGGACTCTCTGTGAAGAAATGCAAAATCCAACGATGCAGCACCCCTCTCGGGACTGGCCTCGTGTCCGAAAAAGCAGGTCGGACGGACGGACGGACGCCGCACACAGCGATGCAGCAGGACTCAGTAGCCGCAATTGGACTTTCCGGTCTTTCTCGGGTCCCCTTAGTGCTAGGATGCAGAGGGTGTCGTTGCAGTGGCAGCTGAGTGTGTGGCAAGTTTCAGGCGGAAACTCGGAACGGTGACGAAGTTAACCCGGTCGCCCAAAAACAAAGCTGGTCAGCCACAGGATGGGTACTTCCGAAGGCGTTTTTTGTGCTGGGCACCGGGTACGCTTCGGGAGTGGATAATCCCTCCACTCCTGGGGTCGTAGCACCTTTGCAGGCCTACTGAAGATAACAGACAGATAGGGCTCCACCGGGACTGCAACAGAAGTTGGTTGCCAGGCCTACTTCAGACAGGTTTAAGGTTTCTTTGCGGGTCTTCTCAGCTGGACAGGATACTTTGCTCATTCAGGTTCTTCCAGGATCTCTGAGAAATGCATGCAGGGGTCCTCTTCGTATCCTAAAAGCCAGGTAGGAGTTGAAACTCCCACTAGCCAATAGCAGAACTAGCTCACACACACACCCCACAGTGGTCCAATCAGGACCACTGGCGTGAAGATTCATGCATACCACTCAGACACACAGAAACCAGTATGTGGATTAGGGTCAGATGACCCATCCCACATCCTGCCTGCCAAACACACACAGCCCTCCAGTAGCCAGCCAAAAGCTGTTGCTTTCCCGGGCACTGGAAGTCCTTATAAGGATCTTCCTGGACTCTGAGGCCAGGAAGAAGGCTAAACAACAAGATGCAAAAAGAATGGGCGAAAAACCTTGTGGCACGGACATGTTTGGCCAGTAGCCACAGTCAGTAGCCAAACGCAGTAAACATTGTTAAGCTAAAACGAAATTGCCCAAAAATGGGGAAAAGTCACTGCTGTCATCAGCCCATCTTTTAAGTCTAGGGCAAAACAAAAATGCACCCCATTGCACGGCAGTGTAAGCTGCTTTGTGCATTGATAAAACATTACCACAGGTGATACAAAAGTACCAACAAGTAGCAACAAAGTAATGCGACTAAAGGAAACACTGTTGACCAGTACTGATAGCCTTAAGGACATATCAGTTTCCCCATAACATGTGAGCAAAGACCAGAACAGTGAAGCTTAAGGCTTCACTGTACTACAAAAAGTACAGGTCAGGATCAAAAATAAAAGCAAAAGGTCTGGGGATCCATAAAGGTGGAAGGAAAGGTGCAATAAAGATAATCTTTCCTAACAACCCCTCAGGTCCTGACACCACCCACCAGCCCCCCTCACCTCAGACACTACCCCTAGGTAGCATCTCAGGTCCTGACACCATCCACCAGCCCCCATCACCTCTGACACTACCACCAGTTAACCGCCATGGGTCCTGACACCATCCACCAGCCCCCCTCACCTCCAACACTACCCCCAGTTATCCCTGCAGGTCCTGACACAGCCCACCAGCCCTCATCCCCTCAAACACCACCCCAGGTAACCCCTTCAGGTCCTGATACCTCCCACCAGCCCCCTCACCTCAGACACTAGCCCTAGGTAGCCCCTGAGGTCCTGACACCACCAACCAGCCCCCTCACTTCGGACACTATCCCATGCAGCCCTAACACCACCCACCATTCCACCTCAACTTTGACACCACCCCCAGGCACCCCCTCGGGTCCTGACACCACTCACTAGCCACCCTCACCTCTGACACTACCCCCGGGTAGCCCCTCAGACCATGACACCACCCACCAGCCCCCTCACCACTGACACTAGCCCCAGTCAGCCCCTCAGGTCCTGACATCACACATCAGTCCCCCTCACCTCAGACACTACCTGCAGGTACCCTTTTAGCTCCTGTCACCACCCACCAGCCCCCTTCATGCCCGACACTACCCCCAGGTAGCCCCTCCGGTCCTGGCACCTCCCACACGCCCCCTCACCTCGGACATTACCCCCCAGGTAGCACCTCAGGTCCTGAAACCATCCACCAGCCCCCCTCACCTGCAACACTACCCCCAGGCAGCCCTGACACCACCCACTAGCCCCCTCACATCTGACACCAACCCCAGGCATCCCCTCAGGTCCTGCCACATTACACCCCTACCTTTCTACTGATGACCAGCAACTTACCTCAACTCCACTGGTCTGCCTCCAACATGAAGCACACCAGCCACATATACTCCCCTAGCCTGAACAAATGGGGGCACCGCTGCAAAATTCATGTCTGTAGCTTATCACAGAACTCCTTGGTACATCAGCAATAGGACAGCAGAATGTAGCACCAACTGCACTGTGAATGCACCATGTACATGTTACATAGTAAAGTAATGTAATGCAATGTGGCGTATCATTGTCCACATATGCTATTTCAATTGTCTGAAAGTGCTGTAGCTGAATTAACTAGGAGGACACAAGCCCAAGACATCACAGACAGGACAGAGTCACATGTAATGTGTGTGTGCACTGTAGCATGTACACATCAATGGATGAAGGGAGTCAGGTAGGAAGGCATATCAGTCAAAGTCTCTGCAACTAACAGAGGCATGTGTTTGGGTGATGTGAAGGATGTCTGAGAGTGTGTGAGCCAAGGAGATGGATGATGTGTACAGCCAGACTTAAAAATCTCACATGTGAAGATGTAGCCTTTCAGCGGCAGATGTGCAGCATGACATGAGAGCATCTTCTGGGTGATAGCTGATGTGGGCAGGTGGATGGCCAAGCATTGGGAGGGACACATCTACCTAATATCGACTGCACAAGTGATCAGTGTATCCCACACAGCCACAGAGAGGACCCCACCCACGTGACAGTCACAGAACAAATGCTTTCCAAAACCATAATAAACCAAATTAAGCACATGAACAAAGAGACAGAAACAACTGTGTAATCAAGACACTTAAATCTGTATTCAAAATATGTACACTACAGAAAACAACTATGTGAAAAAGGGAAATGTCCAAAGACCAAAAATAAAAATTAAAAAATTAAAAAAAATCCACACAAAGAACTATATACACAGACAATGGGCTCAATTGTCTCTCATCGCTTCCTCCTGGGCATAGTCGCATTACACATCCTTCTTTCCTGAATGGCTTGAAGGCCCCCTAACATCTGCCTCTCCTCCTCATCCCTGCAAGCCTCCTCCAGGATGGCAGCCCACCTCAGATTACGTCGCTCCACCACCTCTGACCTGGCCCTAGAAATCCTCGATTCCCTAGCCCGCTGCATATCTGCCAGCAGCTGCCTTCTGAACTCCAGACGCACACCAAATCCAGAGTCTCTTCCGTTCCTCCTGCCAGGTGTCAGAACTGTCCCACCTGACGACTTGCCTCCTTGATGTTGAATAGCCCTGTGAGGATTGCCTCTGGAAACTCTTTATCTGCTGTTGCCTTGCTGACCATAAGATGCGCAGGTCCCCCCGATGTCTTGATGTTACACGTTGGGGAGGGTACAGTGCCAGCAATGTCCTGAGGTGACAGCTGTTCCACTGATGCCTGTCCCTGTGTTGGTGCCTGGGCAGACACAGTGACCACCCCTTCTGTTGTAGATGGGACTTCCACCGGAGGAAGGTACGCGCTTGCCACCAGACTGGGCGATGTGGATTGGATTGGTGTAGAGGGGGCCTTGATGTTAACTTGCAAGGAAGGCTCCCAGGAGGATGGCTGGGGCACAGAGGAGTCAGTGGAAGAGGGGGCAAGTGAATGTGCCAGTGCACAGAGACAACCTGAAAGTAGTGCAGGTGCCAGCTTGCCAGGTAGAGGCATATTGATTGGGGTTGCTGTGACAGCTCCTCAGGAAAAGCTGTCACAGCATCACATATTGTGCCCATCCACCTAGCCATGCCACACAGCAGGGCGCACACCATCTCAGGGCTGGTCTCTTCGGTCAAAAGGGGGGGCTTGGTCTGGATGGAGGCATCCATGATGTCAGGCAGTGCTGAAGCAGATGGACCAGGGCCAGTAGGTTGTGCAGCTAACTCCATGGTGCACTTCACATCCTCATATCCCTGGCGTAGAACACCCTTCTGGATGCCCCATCAGACCCCTTGTGCTGGCCTTAACTTGCCTCCTCCACCACAACAACCTCCTAGGATGTACCCCAATCAGCTCTATCCGATATTACTTGTGCTCCCACCAGCAAATTCTCCCTCAGGTGGGGTGGTCTCAATGGTGGCTGGCCGGGGTGTGCGCTTCGGTCTGGTGGCCTGATCTCTGCCCTTCTGCTCCTCAGTGATGCCTCTGCCCTGTTCACGAGCTTCAGCAACTGAGGAAAATGGGACAAAGACATTGGGCCTCATTCCCAGGTAGGTGGTAAGGGGTTAACGGCACCGGTTAGGGTGCCGGTGCCGTTAACCCCTTACCGCCGCATTACGAGGCCCTTTAGCGGGTCCCGCAAAGGGGGGCTGGTTTTACCAGGCGCCCTTAGTGGGAGCCGCTAAAGGACCAGCATGCTAACAACGGGCCCTTTATTAACGGGCCCGTTGTTAACATGGTCCCCATTCCCATTGAGCCCTATGGGGGCTCGAATGGGAATGGGGAAATACCGGATCCTCCAAGGTTGGAATGGCCCGGTACTTCCCCATTCAGGGAACCCAGACCCGGTATGGGGTAAGGGGGTAGCCATGGCGCTAATAGCACCATGACTACATCCAACCTCGGAATGAGGCCTATTGACATCAGTTTTCATCATCAATGCATGAGTGACATACACAACATTAACATCACCAATCATGCAGCATTTACTTATTTATTTGTATTCATTGTTTTCTTGTTAGGCACATATACAGCAAGTAAAATACTGTTTGAAAGTGCCCACAGGGCGAGGACAAAACACAATATTTAATAAGATAAGAGGAGGGAAAAGGAGGAAGGAGGAACTTCCTATGCCTTGTGAGTATTCAGAACATGCAAGTGCAGCAAGGAAGAGGCAGAGAGCGTAAGTGCTGGGGAGTCCGGGCCCATGGTGAGCCACAGATGAAGTGCTTGGGTTGTTAAGTGATACATGGCCTGGGGCAACGTTAGGAGTAAGTGCGAACATCCCGGTCAGAGGGAGTGCCAATGTAAGTGCTCAGGATAGACAGGAGCTGCACCGATTGGGTGTGGGAGGTCAGGGGACCTGAGGATGCATAAGGGCCCCGAACACCAATCACAGCAACTGTGGGATTAGCAAAGAAGAGAAGAAAGGAAGGAGGAGGTAAAGAAGAAAGTCTTGAGGAGCTATCAGTATTTTAGAAAATCCTGCTCAAGGTGCAGAGGCATGGGGAGGCAATTCCATAGGCTGTGCCACCTGATGAATACAATCAACCACCTACCCTCTGTTTAGCAAAATGCTTTACGCACAAAGAGTTGGTGCCAGAGGAACATGATGGTCTAGAGGGAGAGTATTTAGTAAGATAAAGTTGAAAATAGTGTGGTCCCCGGGCCCAGGCATCCTTGTGGATGATGCAGAGGGATTTGAAATTAATCTGTGCAGCAACGGGGAGCCAATGAAGACTTGTTAGGGCAGAAGAGATGCAGTCCATGGGCTTAAAGCCAAGGATAAGTCTCACTGCCCTATTCTGGATTAGCCTGAGGGTTTGCTGAGTCGAAGAAGGTAGATTCAGGGGGAGGTTATTGCAATAGTTAAGCATAGAGAGAACCAGGGCTCGGGTAACATTGAACCTCTGTGGGAAAGTGAGAAAAGGGAGAATTCCATTGAGAAGGAAGAGCTGAAATTGGGACTTATTGGCAATGCCCTGAGTGTGAGGGAGGAAGGAGAGAGAGAAGTTGAAGATGACTCCAAGGTTTCTGGTTTCAGGAGAAGGAGAAGGCGAGAGCACAAGGAGGAAGGCCAGAGTGAGGGGAAGGAGGAGGGAGCAGGGGTCCCGATGGGAAGGATCTCAGTTTTACAGGCTTTGAGGAATGGGTGGCAGAACGGCAGTCAGGGATGATGGAGGGTACAAGAGGGTCAGCAGGAAGTTTGAAAAACAGCTGTGTGGCATCTGCATAACTCTGGAAGATGGAGGAGAAGGAGGAGATGAGGCGTGCAAGCAGAGCAAGGAAGATGTTAAAGTGCTAAGGGGATAGGATAGAACTCAGCAGTACACCAAAGGTGGAGAAGGAAGTTGGAGAGGAGAAGGTGCCCAGGATGTCTTGGGAAGAGCAGTCAGTAAGGAAGGATGTCTGCCGGTCCAGTGCCGTTCTGAGATACCAATGGTATTGTGGAGCCTTTGTTTGAGGATGGAATGGTTGACTGTCAGAGACAGAGGAGAGAACGAGAAGGATGAGGACAGCAGGAGAGTTGGAGTGCAGAGATGCAAGCAGTTCTTCTCAGAAGAGCAGTGTCCATGCTTCTGGATGCTTGAAATCCAGATTGATCTGCATGGAGACCATCAACAAGTTTGCTGTGTGAGTTGAGTTGGAGCAATGCCAGCTTCTCAAGCAGCTACCCGAGGAAGGGGGTGATGGAAATAGGGCAGTAGTTGGCAGGGCAGGTAGGGTCTGCAGAAGGTTTTTTCAGGAGTGGGCGCACAAGGGAGTGCTTAAGGCAGGAGGGGAGAGATTCAGTGTCAAAAGAGTGATTGTAGAAATTAGCGAGTGCAGGGGCAAGAGAGCCAATGTTATCCTTGATAGTCCTGGATGAGCAAGGCGAAACCTGTTTAGAAGAGAACTTCACTGAGCGGACAACTCCGTTAACTTCTTCAGGTGTGACAGGGGAGAAGGAGGAAGAAGGAGGGTGAGGGGCCAGGGGAGGAAAGGGGTGAGGGATGGGTTGGGACAGTGGGTAACAAGGGCATTCAGGATGTCCTGGGTTTTGGTGGTGAAGTGTATGGGCAGTGCGTTGTAGAGGGCCATGGAAGGAGAAGGGGAGGAAGCGACTAAGGAAAGGTTGGCTAGTTCCCTGCAGATCTTGATAGGTTCAGCCATGTTGTTGGATGTTCCAGAAACCTGTGCCTGAATGTGGGTTATTTCCTTGGCGCAGATGGAGAGTCTGTATTGCCTTTGGTGCAGGTGGCAGGCCAATTTGTCAGAGGGTGAGCCCGAAGTTTGCCAGTTCCGTTCCAGCGTCCTTAACTTTCATTTAAGGGCCGCAAGTTCAGAGTCGTACCAGGTGTTACGCTTAGAGTCAGGTTTCAGGCAGATTCTCATGCCTGGGGAAAGAATGTCAAGAGTAGAGTTAAAGGTTGTAACAGAGGTAGATGGTGGGGGATGAAGCTGGAAGAAAAGGCAGCAGCTGACACTTGTTCAATCAGGTGGATTTTAGTGAAAAAGGTTGGCTGGGTTTTTTGGGGGGCAGTCAGAGGGCCAGAGAGACCCAGGTGGGAGGAGAGGGGAGAATGTGGAAGACCCAAATACAGAAGAGGTGGTAAGAGACCAAACACAGGAAAATGTAGGACAGCTAACACTCAGAGACAGTGCTGTTTACAAGCAGGCACTCACCCTCAAACAGGCAGCAGCAGATAAGAAGTGAGTGAGGAAAAGCAGGGCGGAGAAGGCAAAATCAGCAGTTTCCATGTGGAGGAACTCTGGTGTGCATCTCGCATCCGTAGCAACCAAAAACAGAGTAAATGCCCTTAACGCATAAGTTATGTCCTGCGTGCAGGATACAGCGCACATGTGCGGCATGCCTACATGGCTCATGACAATGATGCTATAATATAAGGCACGTGACGTGCATCACTGGTTGTGCATGCGAAGGTACGAGACGGACAAATATCACATAAACATATCTGGGGGTGCTACGCAAGCTGTTGCCTTCAGGTAATGCATACCACATTTTTATTTTTGGTTGTTGCCTCTGCTCATACGCACATGTTCCTTCTCCATTTTGAGGGCTACAATGTGACGTGTATGCAATTTCTTTGTTTAGGGGTGCCTCTGCAAATCCGTTCCACTTTTTCAACTTTCAGAATATTTCTGGGTACCTCCTATACAATTTCTTTGTTTAGGGGTGCCTTTGTGTATTGTGTATGCATATTTCTGCTTTTGGGGTACATTGAAGCCTTGCTGGACCACACATCTATGTCGCACATCATGTAGAATGTTCCCAGTTTGTCTGAGGGTGAGCCAGAAGTTTGCCACTTCCATTCCATCACCCTACACTTTCATTTAAGGGCCGCAAGTTCTGAGTCGTACAAGGTGTTACGCTTAGAGGCAGGTTTCAGGCGGATCCTCATGACTGTAGAAAGAATGTTAAGAGTATTGGTGATGGAGAGGTGGAGGTTGCTGAGAGCACAGTTAGAGGTAGTAAGAGTGGTAGGGTCTGGGGGATAAACATTGAAGCAAAGGTAGCAGCTGACTCTTGTTTACTTAGGCAGATTTTAGTGAACAAGGTTGGCAGGGCTATTTGGGGTGCCGTCAGAGGGCCTGTGGGACCCATGTGGGAGGAGAGGGGAGAATGGTCAGACCAGGAGCGTGGATTGAATAGTGGGGGGGGAGAGAGGTCAGAGTGTACTAAGTCATCAAGAGTGTGTCCAGCTGAGTGGATTGGCTCAGATGGGAGAATGGACAGGTAAAGAGAGTTGCAGAGGTCAGCGAAGAGAGTGGATGCAGAGCCAGGGGAGTTCAGTTAGATATTGAAATCACCCAGAACGAGCAGGTTGGAGGTGGAAGAACAGAAATCAGCCCATTCAGAGAGGAACAGGATGGTGGCATCTGGAGGACAATACATGTTTGCAATTGTCAGGGTGGAGGAGGGAGAGATGACAAACTTGCAAACCAGGCTTTCAAAGCAAGATTAGAGCTGGGTGGGTAGGATGGAACTCACTCAGGGAAAGTTAAGGCAACCCCACCGCCAGTGCGGTGAGGTTGATGCTTGGAGATGATTTTGAAGCCGTCAGGGAGTCAAAAGCAGTGACTTTGCTGGCATTGAACCATGTCTCAGTAAGAGCGGGAATGTCGAGATCAATGGGCCTCATTACAAGTCCGGCGGTAGCCGTGCCGAAAGAAACGTCAGACTGCCGCCGGACCCGGAATAAATTACTGCCTTTGTGATTGCCGGAATCACCGGGGCATTACAACCCCAGTGACCCGGTAATTCCGGAGGGGTAATTTCGTTAATTCCCATTTCCATGGAGTCACATAGGACTCCATGGGGATGGGGACAATGGAAACACCGGCACCGTAAATAACGGTTGTGGTGTTTCCATTTCCATCTGCAGGCGGGTGGTGTTACTTCTGCCTGCTCAGACTGCATTTTTATTTTTGGGTGTTGCCTCTGCACATATGTGCATGTATTCTTCTCAATTTTGAGGCCTATGGTGTGACGTGTATGCAATTTCTTAGTTTAGGGGTGCCTCTGCATATTGCATCCCACTTTTTCAACTTTCAGAATATTTCTGGGTACCTCCTATACAATTTCTTTCTTTAGGGGTGCCTTTGTGTATTGTGAAGTATAGATCCACACAATTTGCAATGTAACTAAGTCTTTATTGTAAGACATATGACACAGACACCCAGCACAATCTTATAACTGGCTGGGCAATGTAAACTGTAATAGAACTAAAGTTAAGAGTAAACATTCTCTGAACACAGTGTCTATGTCATTCTACTTAGAACTGTATTGCAATGTGGGATTCCACACAGAACTATACTAGATCACAGAGTGACCAGCATATCCATAAATATTTACCTAAGATAAGACATCATCATTACGTATTGCATATGCATATTTTTGATTTTGGGGTAAATGGAGCCTTGCTGGACCACACATCTACGTCGCACATCATGTAGAAAGTTCCCATCCTCATATTGCCCAGCACAATATCTTGGTAAGCCTTCTATTTCTCCTTTACACCTGAAACATGAGTGGAAAGGCCCCAAGAGGGAGCAGGAGTAGACGGGGTCACGGTCGCGGTGAGGACACATCTGCCCCAGCCCCAGGAGGATGCTGTGGGTCTCAGCCCGAAGATGACCCAGGACCTGGAAGTTAACGTGGTCACAGCCAGACAGGTGAAACAGCCCCACCTAGGGCCATTAGGGCCAAGAGAATATGCCTGCAGAGCAGGAAGAGGCTCCATCCCAAGACAAGGCACAGGAGACGGGTCCACAGAGGAAGAGGTGCTTCACTGATGAGGAGCTCCACATCCTAATTGACTTTGTGACTGAACACCATTGTGAGATGTTGCCATATGAGGGGACCATGTTTTCAGCTGCACATCAATTGATGCATTGGCAGCGTGTCACTGACTCCATCAATGCCTTAGGTGTGAAGAGGCGCTATGCTCAACAGGTCCAGAAGCGGGGGAATGATCTCACATGGAGGACCAAGCATAAGCTCAGTGCCAACCTGGCCTCTGCATTGGCCACTTTAGGGGGGACCAGCAGAGGAGAAGGAGCTGACTCCAATCGTAGAGGCCACAAGTGAACTCATCAGTATTGAGCAGGTACCAGGCATGGGGGGCGTGGAGACCCATGAGGACACAGGTGGTGAGTGGCATTTTTGTGCATAGTATGTGTGGACAATCATGGTTGACCTACCCATATTTGTGTAGCTGTAGAGCTGGATGCAGTTGTCAGTAATCCTTAGCAATCGTCACAATGTTTTATACAGCACAAGCAAGTCAGGGATCACCTCCTCTACAATGAATGTGGCGCACAATAAAAACGCTTTTTATTCCTACAACATAGATTCTTTCTTAAGGAGGCCTACAACCCGTCTTGCGCCCGACCTCCGCAAGCACCCCCTGTCAGAGTAGACTATAAACCAGGCAAGTGTGTTATCTATTAATATTTTATTAATTTATGATTTCATGTTAAATTAGAATAAACAATTACAACAGCCACCAAGGTGTAGCAACACAAAATGCAGTGTCCTTTTTGGTCAAACAACACACTGAGACAACTCAAAAATATATAGGACAAGGATATACTTTTCTTCGTTCATCACTATCATCAATGAACAGTTCAAAATGCCAAGAAAATGAAAGCAACAGACAGGAAAGTGCATGTGCACCCACAATGATACTTGAGTCCTATCGAACCTCACCCTGCCCCTTAGACCTCCACTAGGCTTGTCAGTTTTGGATGGAAGGCAGTGGTAAGGAGTCGGATTTTGAGTAGTGCTTGCAAAAACAGTATGGGGAGTCAGTAATGAATGGGACAATTTGTTTTTGCACCATGAAAAAATGTTTTTTTAATTATTTAGCACCACTGCTATGGGACGGAACAGAAGGGACTGTGTGCTGCTTAAACTCAGTAGACAGGCATGGCTTTAGAGAATACTATCCAACAAACACAAGGAAAAACTGTTTTAGGATATGCAACACATGGGCAATGGAAAGGGAATGCAAATGTGTGCTGCTTATACTCAGAAGACAGGAAGGGCTTTAGAGAATACTAGCCAACAAACACAAGGAAAAACTGTTTTAGGATATGCAACACATGGGCAATGAAAAGGGAATGCAAATGGAAATGTGTTTTGACAACACAATAGGGAAAGAGGAACAGAATAGGAAAAACGTTTTTTAGGATGTTAAGCTTACTTTCAATTGAAAGGAATATGTAAATGGAATGTGTTTTTACCAAGGCTGCAAATGACAGGCAATCTCTGGGCAATGGGGAACTCACAATAGGAAAATCATGTTTTTGTTAAAATGACAGATGCAAATAACAGTTAGGCTCTTGGAAAAAGGAATAGCTCACAAAAAAGAAAATCGGTTTTGGGAGTAGGATGGCAGAGTCAGGACAATAGCTGCAGATGAACATTTGTTATGTAGGGCAAAATTTAAACACAGGGACAAATTTGTTTTTGAAATCACAATGGGATTGATTCTTTTGGGCAACACTTTTAGGACTATAACCATTCGCAATGCACTGGGAAGAGATGGTGGATTTCGATTTTCCACGATACAAATCCTGTGAAATAAATGGGGAAATTTATAGATTTACAAATATACAAAGGATCTACACAGGCAACTGGGGATTTGTCAATGGGAAATGACTGAAATGCACAGGCAAACAAAGGATTCTTCAATGGGAAAAAGGCTTAAATGCACAAACAAATAAAACTTTATTCAAGGAGAAAACGACTACAAGGCTCAGACAAATAAATAATTTTTCAATAGGAAAATGGCTTAAATGCACAGGCAAATAAGATAGGGGATGTTCAATGGGAGAATCTCTAGGGCAGTGCTGAAAAGGATAGGGCTTATGCAATCTATAGCTTGGGATATCTATACTTACAGGAGAGGGCTAGATGGACATCAGGGAGTATCAGAGCATCACTGCTGGGACAGTCAAGGGGTCAGTCAATAATTCCCTCTGTCCTTCAAGGGGTCCCAAAGCAGCTAGGAAACCTTGTGGCTCCTCTGCAAGATTTAGGCCTCACTCTTCTGGGATGGTTCCTGATTCCGCCAGATGCACACCTCAGGATTTAGTAGTAAGAGTCGTGATTTGAGGCAGAATTACTTCTTTATAGGGAAAGTGACATCACTAGTGTGACAGAGCTCTCACAGAATGGATTGGGCACTGTTCAAAGGATCACTCACATCTGTGGGCTGATAGGTCCAGAAAATTTGGGAGTGTTTTGGAAAACCAGAGGAGGAGACCTATCCATCATCTCACTCTGACAGGAGGGCTCGGTCTGGCTTGGCGACATAGAAATTTCACTGTCTGACAAGTGTCCTTACTCTTCATATTTCAACACATATGAAAGCATTTTTAACACTATATTTTTCAGTGAATCAAATGACCCTACTTAGAAGTTTCCCTCATTTTCTCCCAAACTATATCCGTGAAAATTATGGCGCTCGGTGGGTGGAATATGAATGTCCTATGACGTTTTCCTAAAAAAATCATTTTTGGTTGACCGGAATCAGCCAAGATTCCCCTTTTCAAAAATCCTACCCTGATTATTAACCGAACAATATTGCCAATGTTATGCAATAAAAAGCATAGCTCCCATTTTACACAATGGGAGTGAACCCACTCCTTAACCCTCGCCCCACCCCTGGGATGTGTATGTTCCTGGCTGTGACATGAAGAGGGGGTCCTGTGTGTAGATTAGCTCAGAGCTTAAAGAGCTAATTGCCAGCTACAGCCAGTTTTATTGTGGCCTAAGTGGTTTGGATGATAAACTGCTGTAGAGCAGAGCTGCCCTTATCTCGCCCCCACCACAAATCTGATTTATATTGGAATTTAAGACTGTGTTTCTAAGAGAAGCACTCATGCTTGAAGGGAAACCAGGCCTACATCCCCATAACAATGGGCTTTGGAATCTATTTTCACATTTGAAGACCCAGCAGAGAGAAATTAAACCAAAATTAGGCCTGCCCCCACTGAAAGCATTTTCTTTCAAATAAACTCTTGGAAATGCACACAATTTTTATAATTATAATAATAATAATAATAATAATAACATGTAAACCTTTGCAAAGTAGATCCCTGCACACAGTGGTTACAGAAGGGCAACATCATCATATATTTAAAGACTTTAGTTGTACATCTGGATGTTCAGAGTATTCTTTTAAAGACACAATTTCAATGCCACTTTGTGAAGTTTCAGCCATGAAAAAGCCTTCATTCTACTGCAATTCAACATCCCCTTGTAGATTATGGGAATTGTTGTTTCCTCTGTGATGGGCTCATGATGGACAGAACCCACGTTCATATATTACAAATCTGGCACACAGTTTCAGGAGCATGTCTTTCATCTAAAGGGAAAAAAACAGATTTACACATTTTCTTTAATGCTCCAGCCAAAATGCAGTCTGCTTCACTGCAACTGTAGCTCACAATGCTGACATCCCATTTAGGGTTCTATGGACAGTAATGTCTGAGGATGTTACTTCAACTTTTCGATAATTCAGCCACTCGTGTCTCATATGTTTCCCTTGGCCGGGCCATTCACATTTTTATACCTCTCCAGGTTTTGAGGCCCAAATTCACTCCTTTTTGCTTTGAAAGTGCTGGGCCTCATTTCCACATTAGTTCAATGCAGGCCTTTCCTTTTGGGGAGCCCTCATGACTGACTCTGGCCTTTTATTAGGGCTTCCAGGGGCCATTTCACCCCACACAATGCATGTTTGCCAAAGTGTGCACTTCTGTCACATGGCCTTCATTCAGTGATTTTCCTGTGTGGTCCACATGTGTGGCACATGTCAGCGTGACTTGACACATCACTGGCTGCTGGCCCACATAGCCGTGTAAGTACTTGCATGCAGGATTTGAATGTCCGAAACATGTGAAAATTGCAAAACACTATGACGTGCACCCCTGACAGGCACACATCACCCACAGGGCACACCTCTGTGTCACGCCAAACAATGCCATATCGACATGTATCATTCCTTCACACAGGTTTGGTGCCTGCCTCATTTAATTGAACATCAAGTACATGTGATATACGTTATAATTTACTACAGAGTTTAAAGTATGCTTTGTCATGATGCATATCCAAACTTCCTGACATGACATGACATGACACTGTGTAGTGTGACCTGCCTGCCAGAGAATTAGTGCACACAGACTACTGCTCTGTGTAACAGGTCTTGTGAATATGCAACTTCACTTGCGTAATACAAGGGGCAACACTAGACATAACATAATAGCTGAAGGTGGGTCGTCATGGCAAGGTGGTCCATCAGGCATACTCCAATAGAAATTACTGTAGACATTGCATTCAAAATATTTGGGGCATGAATAATGGCAATGAGTGTGGCTGTCTGCATTATATGTCATGTAGGTGCATGGTCGATTTACAAATATGCTCATGTGGTTCAAAATAGAACCACCTGTCTCACATGATAGCCCTGCATGTGTCCATCAGTCAATGCATGACAGCCACATTCCTTATCCCTTGCATCATTGTGTCTGCCACTTTAGCATGTCTATATGTCCAATAGCGGCATGGCCATAACGCCACATATCCATGGTTTACAGCTCGCAGTGTGCCCAAGTTACGATGCCAGATGGATGGGTGTCCAGCAATTTTGTGTCAATCCACTCTTTGATGCACACATGCATGTTTGTCAGGGCACACATGACTACAAATGTCAATATCTGTCCATGTGCAGGTGATGATGCAGTGGATACAGATGAGGAGGAGGAGGAAGAAGAGGAGGTGGTACGTAAGTCCACCAGTCGAGACT
Source organism: Ambystoma mexicanum (assembly GCF_040938575.1). Taxonomy (NCBI): domain Eukaryota; kingdom Metazoa; phylum Chordata; class Amphibia; order Caudata; family Ambystomatidae; genus Ambystoma; species Ambystoma mexicanum. Next base: position 143,614,286 of record NC_090924.1, read on the forward strand.
GTGGTGTAGTGCACCATGAAAATCCACATGTGCTACAGGCCATTATCAGTCGTGCTCCGGCCTCTTCGGAATCTTCTGACTCTGCTGATTCAGATGCATAACCAGAAGTGGATGACTCACGGAGGGAGAAGGTGAGCACCCCATCGGGCAGGTCATATCGGGCCGTTTGTTCTGCAGCGGTGCAGCTGGCTTCACAAGGCCAGTCAGTGGCAGGCCCAATGTCCATGGTGATTATGGCTGCAAGGCCACCCTCTCATGAGTTGTATCTGGTTCTGGGTATGATGTCCAACAAAGGAATGAAGACCTGCAGCCAACGACAGAGGCAGCACAGGATCAAACCTGGTCCCTTGCATTACACTGCCTTGGGCCCAGCACACATGGTGGACATGTGCAGGCTGGAGAGACAGTGTGGGATCAGCAAATGCTGTGTAATGCCAGCTGGCAAATCAATGTGTTGGATAGAATTGCAGAGGGCATGTATCAACTGTCCAAGAACGTCATCCAACCAACAGCCTGGGATGTGCAATGGCTGTAGATCATGGAGTCCTCAAGCCGCTCCCACAGACTGGGTGTAGAGGCCAACATCAGGGGCCGATGGGTTGATCTGAGGTGTCTGTAGGAGTCCCTGTTTGCAGATGGTAGGGCACATATCCAGGCCCTGAGGTTGCCATCTCATAAATACATTAAATCACAGTTAGATGGAGAATGTATGGCAGTGGTACGCTGGAAGGAGCCAGTGAAAATGAAATGTAGTGCTGTTATTTCAAGGGGCATAAGGGCCTGGAAGCAGATCGTGGGTGATGCTAGTTCTTGCTCTCACTCCCTGACAAGGCCTAGGATGATATGGGATGAGAACTGGTACATGGCATACACCTGGTCATCAGGCATCCCAAACAGCTTGGTGTGTGTGCAGCATAAATCCGGGGCCTGGGCATCCTCCTCCTCCTTCTTTGTACATGGACGATAGCTCACACTATTGCAGCATTCATCATTGCTGTGCGACATTATTATGGTGTACATTGCGTGCTTTATATGAATTGTATCCCTTGTGCGTTGAACTTTACGCCTGCTATCATGTAGCGGTTGGTTCATGAAGATTGTGTGGGAGTTTTCACAACATAAGGTTGCATGTTGGAATCCATGAATTTTTGGGGTTTGCAATGGATTGGGCTTGCCATTGCTTTGCGTGTCCTGCCCCTCAACATGCCCACATTATTCCTCATTCTGTGTGGAAAATGGGGCATATGTATATTCTGCCCTCTATTTTTGTCTCTGTGCAGGCCCCACCCTTACTCTGCGAGGAGTCTTGTGCAATGCGCTTGACTGCATGCACAGACGTGCCGGAACAGCACAGAGGCCCCACAAGGTCTGGAAAAGTCCTGCAAAGTCGATTTCATGAATCGACAAAGAGGGGCTTTGTGAGTAGAATGGCCTGTAAAGTCCCTATTTTATCTGCAAAGTATTCCATGATTCGGGCCCTAAAGATCCTAAATTGTCAATACATTTTGCAGTGAGAGAGAATTGGCAGCTAAAGCTGTTTTAGCTACATGGTACTGTTTATAACATAGTGTAAGATGCATTTCCTCCTTCATGTGTGAATAGGAATATATGTACAGAATGATATGACGTGAAAGAAGGTCGGAAACCTAGCAGGCTCACACCTTGTGGCAAATCACCTCCAAACATTTCCTACTGCACATCGTAGGAGCTCCTGCACCCTTGACGTGAGGCAGAATTATCCTCCAAAATGTACCCGGTGATCTGATGGAGACTGAGGGCGGCTCATAGTGAAAGCCTTTGATGGTAAACGGGTGTTTCCAGACCACAGTCAAATGCCTGATCTGAGAGCACATTATCCAGACCATCAATGCCCATTTTGAAAAGTGGAGGTCCAGGCAGCCTGTTCCTTGGGGTGCCGTGCTCTCATGTAGCTTCACGCACTGTGCATTTTCTGTATTGAAGCATGTATAATGCCAATAGTGATTGCCTCATATGCCTGGGGAATGCTCAAAGCGAATGAGGGAATGTCCTCCTCTGCTACCATTCCAAGCGTGTCTCCCATTTACATAACAGGAAGGAATAATAAGAAAGCCAGCTGTGACAATATCACTTTCACATGTCACGGGAGCACTACAAATTATGTCTCACTGACACGATACAACTCCCATTGAAAAAAGAAAAACATGGAATGCTGCAACCATATACTGGTATATTGTCACCAACTTGCTGTTATATACATTCACATCTCCTCCTTCCATACCTAGATAACTCTCATGGTCACACTGCAACCTCTCAATACACACAATACTCTGCTAGACAAACTGCAAATTACATGCAGGAGCCTCTACAAAACCACTGTTTTAACTCCACTCCTCCACCCCCAAATGTTGCTGTGGAACAAGGTTCACAATAAAGTACCCAGAGTGATTCAAAGCTCCAAACCCCCAACTTCAGATATTTGGGTGAGACTTAATAACACTGTCCTTCACCCCTCTCTTTAAAGCTGTGTTGAACACACAAGACGTAAGCACAACTCACGGTCCCTTCTCCTGGCCATTTACTAACCTTGTGTTCCACCTGATACATCCACAGAAGGAGAAATCATTGTTTCACTCTGGTCATAATCTTTACTACAGCAAACAAAAGAGGGGATGGCTGGACGGTTTAGCATTACTCTTAACCTCTGGCATTGCTCTGGGCTTCTCTCCAGACCATCGTTCTTTGCCTGCCAAGCCATTACAAAAGGAGAACGACCATATGCCAATCATGCTTGGTCCCACGCCACCCCAAAAGGAACAGGCCAGCCCGAACTGCTAGGTCACATCCCTTCTGCATGAAACATGTGGTTGCTTGTGTTTCTGTGAAGAGGTGACCTGGCCTAGCAGGTTGGGCTGGGCTGCTCCATTGGTGGCAGTACCTGACTGTTTTGCATATGTCTGGACTGCTATTGCAATGGCACAGATGGGCTAACCACAGTGGTGTGGAAGTTTGCCCAGAGCAGTGCCAGTGGTTCAGATTAATTCAAAAACTTCCACCAATTTTTTTTGGTTATCACTGGTCTCCATATCTGACAGAGGGTACGCCCAGGCGTGGGTCCCTTGCTCGCTGCAGCATAGGGAACCAAGCTGCACCCCACTGATGTGGCCCAACAAGGCCAAAACATGTCTGTGGTTGCTTGTGTTTCTGTGCAGGGGGGACGAGACCTGGCAGTTTGGGCTGGGCTGGGCTGCTCCATTTGTCGGCAGTACTTGATTGATTTGCAAATGAATGGATGATTTTTGCAATGGAGCATTTGGGCTAAAAAAAATGGTGGTGTGGAAGGGCGCCTAGAGCAGTGCCAGTGGTTCAGATTCATTCAAAACCTTCCACCCATCACTTTTTTTGTTATAGATTATCTCCCTATGTGAAAGAGGGGATGCATAGACGTGGGTCCCTTGTTGCTCAATGTGCCATAGGGAACTAAGCTGCACGTCACTGATGAGGCTCAACTAGGCCATCAAATATCTGGTGATGCTTGTGTTTCTGTGCAGAGGGGACCTGGCTCAGCAGTTTGGGCTGGGGTGAACCCATTGGTGGCAGTACCTGACTAATTTGCGTATGGCTGTACCCTTTTGAAATGGCACAGATGGGCTAAAACATGGTGGTGTGGAAGGTTACCCAAAGCAGTGCCAGTGGCTCAGATTAATTAGAAACCTTCCATACATCACTTTTTTTGTTATAATCTTAATTCTAAACCCATCACCTCTTTTTTTTTGCCAGAATATTTACTAGGCAGGTTGTTCTAATTGCTCAAGCGTGTACACCTATATGTGTCACTTTGTGATAGACGTTGCAAGAGTTACTTTTCATGGAAGTAACACCTGCTCTAGAGGATCCACCTGGAACTCAGCACACCAGCCCATCATGTCTAAGGAATGGATTACCATGAAATGATCGAATGGAGAAATTACCGATTTTTATTTATTTTGTATAATAATGCGGGGAGAGACACCCACCTTCCCCCCTACCTTAACTATTTCCCTTTCCCCACCCGACACCTATATTTTAGAAAAATGGCACCAAATTTCAATTAAAATCAGAAACAAGTGTTGTCATTTCTCGATTTGTAATTTTAAATTTGATCACGTCTAAAGATACCCTAAGGAACATAGGGTAGAATATCATTCCTCATCAAGATGCGCCCTCTGAATCTCAGTCACTGCGCCCCCACTTGCAATTAGTGCCCGCATCGGAATTTCTGCAATCCTTCTTCCTTTAAAGTGGGATTCACTATTTTCTAGTTCCTAGAGAGACTCTCAGGTGCCTTCATATTCCAGTGGGATATATGATAATATTCTCTGTCATCCTCAAAGTCCTGGGATCAAGACCCGCAGTGGGATCCTAGCTACCGGCTCTACCAACCGGCGACAAGGTAGATAAGTGACCCACAACACACATCAACAGTGGGTGACCTATACTATGCTGCACTGAAAGCAGCTATGACAGCATATTTCAGTAAACAAGTCAATCCTGATTTGGCCAGGTCAGACACAACATAATGGAAGTTAACTTATTGTGGCTTAAGCAATACGTTGTAGACTGCAAGAAGTGGATAATGCATTGAAGGCACTTAAAAATACTGGGGTGCAGGTCAGCAATCCTGGTAAAGACATCTGAAGATAATCCTGTACAGCCTAAAAACTGTTGTACCCCAGAATGGAAAACATTGCATAAACATTCAAATGCCTGTCCATCAAACAAGAGATGTTTGAGGCTTGTCAGAACATTGTTGTTTCAAATGTGTGCCCCATATGTGATCAATTATTTTTATGATTGCTGTCTCTTCTAATTGTGTGAACTTTATTGTTGTCTTTACTCATGGCAAGAGGTTTCTTAGATTTTACTCGGCATATGACAGCCAAAAAATATTGGCTTTGTCAATGCACATTTAATATCTTTATAGGCTTTATGGAGCAAATAAGGAAACTAAAAAAAGCAAACAACACAATGCCTCTCCACGACCTTCGAATGTTCCCACCACCACCCAACAACCATTGCAAGTAAACCAAGTCTCCAGAGGGACCAAGTGATCAATCTTGCAAACAGTGACATTTTAGCTCTCAAAGCAACTAGGGCTTTTCCCTTTAACTTGCCACCAGAGGTAACCAATTACAAGTAAGGCACACACACAGAATGTTCACCCTTAACAAACCTACAATAACACAAATACAAATAAAAGAATGCAGTAATGACACATCATTAAGGGAAACATGTCCAAAGCCCACAACCCTTCTACTTCTAATTATGCCAATATTTTTGTTGTGCTATCTCTAGTTCATGTGAATCTAAAAACACAAGTTTAGTCTTGCGTATGTTATATGCACTGGAAAAAAAGGAACATCTGAATTTCAATTTAGGTTGTGTCCCCCAGACCTCTACCAAGTCATTGTGAATGATGGTTACATTTGTCAACATGTTTAGATCTGTCTAATATTGTGTACACTGTACATTTGCTGTTGCCTCAAATCATCAGATTTTCCCTGTGTGCACTGCATAGCTGTGACCAGATGGGAGGGACCTGTGTGTGTTCTCATCGGCTGCATCCACATTGACTAGACATATTGCCTTGTGACTCACACATATCTGCCTTCCTCATCAGGAATGGTATTTTTTATATCTAGAGGGGTCTTGCTCACCCCACAAATTGCTGCTCTTCGTGCTTATGCATATGTAAACTTTACTGGTGTAGAATGTGACCTTTCCAGTTTCGGTTTATCTTCTTATGAGCCATGTCAGTGAGATGTGGTTCCAGCAGCATTGCAGATTTTCTCTATCGGTCATTGTTGCCCCACTCCTATCCAATTCCTTATTGCTTGGCTGAATAATAGTAAGCTTGACAAAAGTAAGCAACGTAGTACAGAAGTCATGCTTATCATCAACATGCCATTCACTTGCTCTGGATTTTCATTCATATGTACCTCTAACGTTCATATTCTGGAAAATTAGGCAATCCATGGCATTTGTTGCAGACAAGTACTGCAGCTGACGGTCATTCGAAATCCAAGGTATTGCTCTCAGAACAGGGATTTAATGCATTCATAGTTTTAGTCTTCAAGGAAAAGGGCACATTTCATATGATTACCCCATGCATGAAAGCAGTGAATTCCGATATTTCCCATCAGCATTTTACATCAGCCACGCCTTCCCTCTCAAATCTTCACATCTCTGCTGCTTGAGTCCATAAAATTACAATTTTTCGAAACTCAGCATTGACTACATTCATTATCAAGAAGATGGTGCTAGTTAAGTTGTGAAACAAATATTCCTTGAACAAAGCGCATATGCAATTCCTAAGTCACCAAAGTCATACGTTTTTTCACACATATGCAGTGTTGCTGTGGATGTGTGACAACAATGCATACAGATTTCATTGCACTATGTTGAAAAAATTACAGGATTTCAATGTTACTGTTTTTTCTCTGCATTCACTTATGGTTGTGCGGCATGTTTTACCTGGCATCAACTTAAAGCAAACATGATAGGTGTTGTTACATGGATAGACTGGCCTACATTGGAGAAGCCAGTGTGGATATTGTTTCTTTCTGTAGCATGGTCTTTCTTCCTATATATCAGAGGAAAAGCAAACATGACAAATATTATTACCTGGCTAAATTGGCCTCCATGGGTGCATCCAGTCTAGACATATTTTGTTACTGTTACATGACATTTTCTACTGGTATCAAGGGTAAAGCCAAAATGGTTAGTGTTCTTACATGGCCATACTGACCGACATTGATGCAGTCGTCGGGACATGATGACTGTTATTAAATTGATAGTCTGTCCTACATCTTGATCTTTTATTAGGGATACAAGATTTACAGCACAAACTGGCAAAATGTGTATTATGAAATGATATTTGAAAATCCAAGTCTTCGTATGGAGTTGAATCCAACAGTGTCGTCAAATAAAGAAAGCTATTGATAGACATTAAATGATGGGCAAGTCTAAGTTCAAATTATTTCTTGTGTCATTCAAAATAGCACTGCATCTTATGCATAACGCTTATGCCCAACTCAAACAATCCCTGCTTCTACAAACCATAATTTCTACTCAAGCAACACAGACACCTCTACTGCTATCAAACTTTATGTATTGAGACACCCTGGGTTCAAGAACAGTACATCTCCACTTTTCCTAGAGACCGGTGTGCCGCCTATCTCTCAATGGACAGAAAAGGGAAAGTATGCTGTACACTAAGGATCTCAATACATTTACTTTAATCAATATTCCAAAAGGGCATTTGTACCCCCGTCATACACACGAACAACACAAACCTGTGTCATTCAGCCATATTTAAAAAGTGTCTTGACTCTCAGGTATTAGCAAGTGTATTCATCCTGGAGTTTAAAACACTACATTAAAAGGTGCAGCAGAACCAACTGTGAAACAGCACTATTTACTACAGAGATGTGGTATGGTGTCAGGACAAAATGCTCAATGAGACCCAAAAGTCAAAGGTTGGCCACCATTTGGCTTATTTCTTGACGGGCTGCCAACCAGTTTCAATGGCATACACTTATTGACTAGTGTACAAATGCCCTTCTGATATATTGATTAAAGTAGATGTTGATTAAAGTATATGTATTGAGATGTCCAGTGTACAGCATACTTTTCCTTTTCTATCCATTCATAGATACTCGGTGTACCACTCGCCTCTAGGAAAAGTGGAGGTGGGCACAGGGACATCTAGTATTGCATTCTGTCTCTGGTTAGTTGGACTCTTCTTGAGCTCTAGGTGTCTCAATACACAAAGTGTGATAGCAGTAGATGTATCTGTGTTGTCTGAGTAGCAGATGTGGGCGTTTATGTCGCATGGTGGAAAATAAAATTTTTACAGACAGACCCCCTGGTTTTGACTGATATTATTGGTCCTCATTAGTGTTTACTTGTCTACACACCAGAAACCAGAAACAAGGAAAACAAGGGATACATTATGAATGCATTAACATACCACCAAAACCCACTAACCGCATCCTCGGTCCCACACAGCACACACTTCTCACCTACAGCAAATGCCCAGGGGGCTAGTGATTGACACAACCAAAACACACAAACTACACATCACTCTAACCAAGCAACAAACCCAATTATCTCAGACAACAAATAAGTCAAACACTGGATGCTGCCACTCAGGACAAAACAAGCCTTGTGCACAAAACAAAGCACACCCATAAAGCTCAGGTGCACAGATGCAATTGTTCATGGCTCTGCATGCATCAACAGATGAGCCAAGATCTATCCCATCCTTGTCCCCCTCACTGACCAATCCCATGCACTTTTCCGTACAGAGCCACATAACTACATGCAGACCATGGATATGGCAGTGATGCACGCTAGAAATCAACTTAACATAACATAATATACATTGTTGCAGCTATTCTGGATATATTTTCTTTCTTTGGTGTTACATGTTCTACTGTAATCAAGTATAACACAACATGAACATGGCTAGATTGGCCAACATTGGTGCAGTCAGTTTGGATACATGTTCTTACTGTGGCATGGCATTTTTACTAAGCATATGAGTAAAGAAAACATGATAAGTGTTATTAGGTGGTTACACTGAGCTATATTGGTACAGCCAGCCTTGATATATACTTTCTTATTGTGTCATGACATTTTTCACTGAGCATCAAGGGCTAAGGAAACATGACCAGTGTTATTATATGGGTAGACTGGCCAACATTATCGCTGTCAGTCTAGATATATTTTCCTACAGTTCTATTACATTTTTCACTGAACCTCAAGGTTAAAGGAAACATGATCAGTGGTATTATATGGGTAGAGTGGCCTACATTAGTGCTGCCAGTGTGGGGACATTTTCTTACTGTGACGTCACATTACCTAATGCCATGAAGGGTAAAGCAAACATGATAAGTCTCACTATATGTCCTGCCTCGCCTACAATAGCATAGCCAGTCTAGATATATTTTCTTTCTGTGGCATGAGATTTTACCTGGCATCAAGGATAAAGCAAATATCAAGTACAATGAGTGTAGTTACATGGCTATATTGGCCAACATTGGTGCAACCAATTTGCATGATTTTTCTTACCATGGTGTGACATTTGTTTACTGGCCGAAGGGATAATGAAACATGATAAGTGTTATTAGCTGGCTACACTGGCCTACATTGGTTCGGTCAGTCTGGATATGTTTTCTTACAGTGGTATGACATTTTTCAATGAGCATCAAAGATAAAGGAAGTATTAGAATTGTGTGGCATGGGTGGACTGGACTACATTATTGCAGCCAGTTTGGATATGTTTTCTTACTGTGGCATGGCATTACCTAATGGTATCAAGGGCAAAGCTATCAAGATACATGTTCTTACATGGACATACTAAGCTACATTGTTGAAGTCAGTCTCAACATATTTTCTTACAGTGGCATGGCATTTTCTACTGGCAAAGCTAAGGCGAGTATGTTCCTATATTGATATATTATTATATATTGGTTTTAACCAGCATGGATATGTACTGGTACAGCCAGCATGAAAATGTTTTTTATACTTGTATATTTTGTGGGCAAAATCATCGTAAAATGCATTGGAAAATGCTGCTGTGCACTCCTCTTTCATACGTTACCATATAAAAACTGAAACCCAATTTTTGTTTGGGCCCCTGAGCTACAGATGGTTGATCCAGCATATTTGCATATTTGTTGGAAACATTTACACCCTTCCAATCAAAAACATTCTGACCACCATTAGGGAGGCAGGACACACATAGAGTTGCAAAAATTGGGCTCCATGTGCAAAGTAATTCCAGCAGACAACAGGTTGGGTTTGAGATGATCATACAAGCTGTCTTTAGTAGGAGGGAGGGAACTATGACACACACAATCCCCAATGGTCTGGAGGTAGGACTCCAGCAAACATACACAGAGCATCACTCATCACGCAAAGTGTGCATTTAAGTGCAGTTGCAGTGTGAAGTGGCTTCATTGTTTGGTGTTGTGAGGCCTGACCTGCTATTCTATGCCTGCCATATCTGCCTGTTGCAATGAACAAATATAATTGTTGGCCTTGTGGGAAGCTTCTGCATGAAGTGCACAGTTAAGTGCAATTGCAGTGGGGAACGGACGCTTGGTTGATTGATGTTGTGAGGCCTGACCTGCTATTCTATGCCTGCCATATCTGTCTGATGTGAGCCGTACTTGAGTGCAGTGAAGAACAGTGGCCTGGGCATAATCTCCAACTTAAAAAGATCACTATTGATGAGGCAATCCTCTAATAACCGGAAAAGTAATGTCCAGATGGAAATTACACAAAAGAAAAAATGGAAAACAAAACTATAGAACATGCCCACAGAAGGAAACAATTACAATGCCAAAGAATGTAATATAATCAGTGAAGAATTCGTACTTCCCACTCTAGCAGTAGCTCATGTCGTCTCATCAATGGTCGAGCAAAAAACGACAGCAAAAGACAATGGCCGAAATACAGATTCTCATTTGTTTGAAATAATTAGTCATTAACATTAAGCCCCAGCTATTTCGGCCCAAATATGCATCAGCCCCCCTGAGAGATTGGACAGGCCCATTATCTATTGGAATTGAATGAATCTTTTGAAATAATATGCACATACTTTTACATCAAACAATTATCTTAGTCCTGCACTCAGAAATCACTTGTTTAAGATTAATAACAACTGCTGATGTATTACAAGTAGAAATTCCAAATTAAAATAGACATCATTTAGTGGTGCAACATATAAAATCCAAATGAATCTTTAAAATGATTTGGAAAAGTCAGGATAATTAATGTCAATGGGTTTAGAAGATTTTCCCTATGTAGGTAATACGTTGAATGGCTTTTTATAAAGCTGCAAAAGGGGAGGGGGAGGACATTGGATGTCAGCGTCCCGAATTCAGAGGGTTGGTAGGTGACCAGTGTGTGTATCAGACAGGGGAAAGGAAGAGAGAAGGCAGAAACACAGAGGAAGGTCTTCAGGTGCTTCCAGAACTGGAAATGGTTCTCCTCAAGTTTCAGAGAGGCAGGGATGCTGTTCCAGAGGGAGGCAGCAGACAAACAAAAAAAGAGATCTGCTCCCATTTCCTTGTTTGTAGAAGTGACTGACTCTCAATGAGTTGGAGGTGGAGGAGTGAAGAGCTCGAGCAGGAAGATATTTTGATAGAGAGAGTTGGAGGTATTGCGGTCCCATGCCCCAGAAAGCCTTGTGGATGATGCAGAGGGTCTTGAACGTGATCCTTGTTGCCACTGGGAGCCAATGAAGAGATTTCAGTCCTGGAGAGATACAATACCTGGGCTTGAGGCCAAGGACGAGTCTTGCATTCCTGTTCTGGATGAGTTGTAGATGACGGAGAGTAGAGGCAGGAAGATTTAAAAAGAGGCTATTGCAGTATTCCAGCCTAGAGAGAACCAGAGTTCTGGAAACAGTGAGAAAAGGAGGAATACCTCTGAGGAGGTGCAGCGGGAAATGTAACTTCTTAGAGACGTCAGAGATGTGAGGAGAGAAGGAGACTGTGGAGTCAAAGATAACCCAGAGGTTGTTAGCCTCACAGGTAGGAACTGGAAGATGGCCAAGAGTGGGCGGCCAGAGAGTGAGAAGAAAGGTAGGTGCTGGTGAGCCGATGAGGAGGATATCCATCTTACTGGCATTAAGGCAGAGATCATTGGCGGCACACCACTCTTGGAATGCAGACAGAAAATCCAGGGTGAGAGAGGGAGAAGATGTGCCTGAGGGGAGCATGAAAGCGAGCTGAGTGTCATCCGCATAGCACTGAAATTTCAAGAAGAGAGCAGTTATGCGGTGGGCGAGAGGTGCCAGGTATTGGTTGAACAGCCAAGGAGAAAGATTAGACTCCTGGGGAGCACCACAGGTAGAGGGAGAAATAGAGAAGAGAAAGGACTTGGGAGGGTCTGTCAGAGAGAAAGCAAGTCAGCCAGACCAGGGCCTGATCAGTGATACCCAGGTTATCACAGAGCCGGTTGAGCAAGATGGCATGTTTGACAGTATCAATAGCAGAAGAGAGATCAAGGAGGATGAGGACAGGAGGTTAGTTAGTGTGAAGGTTTGAGAGCCAGTCTTCGCAGAAGTTCAAGAGAGCAGTTTCCATGTTTCTGGCCACTCTGAAGCCAGATTGATGGTCATGGAGACAACCAACATATTCATTGTGAAGGTTAAGCTGGGAGATGGCCAGAAAAGGAGTAATGGAGATCAGACGATAGTTAGCCGGACAGGAGGAATCAGCTGAGAGTTTCTTAAGAAGATGGTGCACAACTAAGTGCTTCAGGGGGGGAGGGAAGGTTCCAGTGGCAAAAGAGTGGTGGCAGAAGTCGCCCAAGGCTGGAGCGAGGGTGTCAGTATGGTCCTTGATGGTTTTAGATGAACAAGGAAGAACCTGTTTTGACGAGACTTTCAATGATCGAACTTGTCTGGCAACATCGTCAGGGGTGAACAAAGAAAAGGAAGTGAAGGGGGAAGGACAGGCGGCCACAGTTAAGCCAGAAGTAGGGGAAAAGTAGGGGAAGAAGAAGGAGAGTTAGAGACTGCAGCAGGATTGGCCAGCTCCTTCCTGATTTTAAAGAGTTTGGCCAAGTTGTTAGATGCCACAGAGAGGTGGTATTGTATGTGAGCTCTCTTGTTTGAGTGGGCAGAGAGTCAGTGCTGCCTTTGGAGCAGGCGGCAGGCCAGTTCGTCAGAGGGTGCACATTTTGACTGCCATTTCCTCTCAGCCACCCTACACTTGCGTTTAAGGGTGACGAGGTTTGAGTTGTACCAAAGTTGCACTTGGCTTTGGGCTTCAAGCAGATCCTCATGACAGGGGCAAGTACATCAAGAGTGTCAGAGATAGAAGAATGGAGGTTGGAAAGGGCGTTGTAAGGATGCAAATCAGCCAGAGGTGCGGGAGGGGGAGAGAAAGTGGCTGCGACCGCCTCAACTGACACATGCTTCATGGGTTGGATGATCGAGAAGGTGGGTGGCAGTGCTGGAGTTGGCTTGGCCTGAGGAGTAGAGAGGGAGAGAGGAAAAGAGAACGTGTTCACTCCAGGAGAGAGGAGTGGTGAGAGGGTTAGAGAGTGGGAGGTCTGAGGAGATCAGAACATCCAAGGTGTGTCCTGCATATTGAGTCAGGCGAGAGAAAAATAGAGAGAGAAAGAGGTAGTGAAAGAGTCCAGAAGAAGGACAGGTAGCATCAAGGTGGATGTTGAGTTCTCCACGGAAGAGGAGTTGAGTGGCAGAGGTGAGGAGGAGAGATCCACCCACTCAGAAAGGAAGGACATTACCTAGCCAGGCAGCCGGTAGATAATAGCCAGAGTAAGAGAACAGCCAGGAGAGAGAGAAAGAGCCTGCAGACCAGCCATTCAAAGGAGGACTAGACCTACATAGGAATGATAGAGGCAGGAAACAATGCAGGTAGGGTTTCTGGAATCCAGTGAAGGTTTCTAATTGTCAGAGTCCAAGTTAAAATAGCTAACAGAAGTAGCCCCACTTTTCAGAAGTCTTGCGCAAGCAAGCAATGGCAGAGCCAATATTGTTAGAATAAGTTCATTATAAGGCAGCATACTTATAATGGGAGTTTTGGGGGCAGGTAAGAACCACTGTAAATTACCCCCATTCTCAAATTCTTCCCAAGACTTGGCAGGTTGATGGAATGAGGTCCGAACTTAATTTTCTCGCTGTCAGCCTCAGCCCTTGTTTCGCAGGGGTTGAAGGTTCTAGCAGTTCTCTGGTTGGTATCTTTGGCTGGTGCAAGAACTCGTGAGTGAAGAACTTGGTAGAAAATGATGCAGCACCCCTCTCAGGACTGGCCTCGACTCAGGTAAGTAGTTTTGGATGGTGGTCACCACAGCACGGTGACGCAAAGGGATTCAACTGCTGCGGTCATACTTTCCCTCCCATCCTGGGTCCCCTTGATGGCAGGATGCTGACATTTTGCAGAGGTGAGTCTTGTAGGGCAAGCCGAGGATCCCCAAAGTTACAGGCCTCAACATGGAATGGCTGTGTCTGCACTGCGGTAGACCAAACTCAGAGCTGGTCAGCCACTGGTTGGACAGGGACACATTCAACAGCTCTTCTTCACAGAGCAGCGTGCAGGCATCTGAAATTAATGTTCCATTCACTCCCAGGGTCGCAGTTCCTCCGAAGTACTGCAAAAGTTCTTCGGAAAGACAGTGCTCCTCCAGGACAGCAGCAGAAGTTGGTAGCCAGGCCTTTGTTCGAAAACTCTCCAGTTTATTTGCAGGTCTCAGAGCTTTATAGAAGTATTGGCTCCTTCAGGTTTCTCCAGATCTCTGAAAAATGGGTGTAGGGGCCTCTTCTTATCCTAAAAGCCAGGTAAGAGCCGAAACTCCCACTAACCAATAGCAGGACTAGCCCACACACACCCAGCAGTGGTCCAATCAGGATCACTGGCCGGAACACTCTTGCATATGACTCAGACATACTGACACCAGTTTGTGTATTGGGACCAGACAGTCCCGACCCACATCCTGCCATCAAACACACACAGCCCCCTAGTAGCCTGCCAAAAGCTTCTGCTTTCCCGGGCACTCGAAGTCCTTATAAGGCTTTCCCTGGCCTTGAAGGCCAGGAAGAAGTCTAAAAGACAATATTGTCAAAGGACAGTATCCAAAGTTAGTAGCCCAACCTGGTAAACGTGGTAAGGAAAAGGTCTCTGCTGCCACCAGCGTATCCTTTTAGCACACCCAGAGTAACCAAAAATCGTCTCAGTGTTAGTCTAGGGCAAAACAAAAAGTGTACCCCATTATACTGCAGTGTAAGCTACATCATACAATGATAACAAGTTACCACAAGTGATATAAAAGTATCCACAACTACAGTAACAACACTAAGGGAAATAATGTTTCCCAGTACTGACACCCTGAAGGACATGTCAGTTTCCCCATAACATATGAGCAAAAGCCACTGCAGTGAAGCTTAAGGTTTCACTGTACTGCAAAAAAGAGCAGCTCTGCATCATAAATAAAAGCAAAATGTTTGGGTGTCCATAAAGATGGAAGGAAAGGTGCAGTAAAGACAAATCATTCCTAACAATTGATGAAATAGGTTGGACCATTTTGGTTGGCCTAGTACCTTTTTTTAAACTTTATTTATTAAGCTTGGCAACACATCGGAAGAGTGAGTGATACACAATGCACTGATGTCACATATCCGTCATATACAATTGAATGTAGCATCAACGAGCAGGTGAGTAGTTGCGAAACACATGGCAATTAAAATGTTCATACAAAACAATAATCATTGCATCAATTCAGGTGGAGACTCGGGTGGAGGAAGAGGGTTGTGAGGATTCATCGTCATCATTCGCTAAGGTAGAGGCAATGTAAGAGCCAAACAGACACCAGATAATCCTGGGTTTGGAGTGCAGCGGCTGCTGGATCGACCAGGCTTCTTCCATGTCCGAGGCCCAGGTCACTGATCTGGGCCACTGTGTGAGTGTGGGTGTTAGACGGAAAATCATATTGTGCCTTACTTATTGTATATATTGGCCTAAGCCCAGTCACTCTGCGAAGAAATACACATTGCAAGGTTCTTACCTTAGATTGATTTAGTCGCCATTTTAGGTTCATCCGCCATTTTGATTCTCACTCCAAAGTCACCCTGTGTTCTAAAATGGTGGACAGTGTTCTTCTGTTTGTAACATGGCCGTCTTGACCTCTGCATACAAGTTAATGCCTGAACTGCCCGTGGGCCAAATGTTAGGGTCATGTAACGAGACCTTGTCCTTTGTCGACCTGTAGATTGAGGATTACCTGTGCCAACAATACTAATCCGTGAACATATATTAAGCACAATACTGTTCAAATACTGAATGTGAACACTTGTGTAACTATATTGTGTAGAATATGTATGAAGGCTTAATGTCGAATCCAAAGACACACTGTTGCTATTGTAACCTATTGGAGTATGTATTAAGAAAAACCTATATGCCTATAGATGAATAAATTAGACACGAACTCTGCATGAACCCCTAGACCGAGAAATGGTTAACCTACAAATGGGCTGGACGTCATGTTAAGAACTGTATAAAAGAACAAACGTTCTGATGTACAGTCCCACTCACTTCTCACACCGAACGGGGCTGGTATTCGCTGTGATGTACTGAGGGTCTGATAGCTATCTGTTGCTTTGTCCTTTGAAAACTGTTCAGTTATAGAATAAAGATTTGTGTATCTTTGTAAACCCGCGTCTGGTGTATTTCCTTTTGGGGTACTCAGCCTCGATATTCTCTTTTTGCTTTTACATGGGCATTCCAGCACGGAGCCAACATAGTAGAATACAGCATACAGCGAGGAGCATACAAAGACCCCCCCAGTTTTTGGGAATCTCGACCCAGTCCCGAGAACCTGTGGAAAAGGCATTGCAGCGGGATGGGTCAATAGTGTAATCATGAATTCCGGACACAGTGGAGCAGATCGCTTGCCAGAATTGAACCAGGCGTGGGCAGGACCAGATCATATGAATGTACGTAGTGTTTTCAGATCAACACCTAGGACACCTGGGGAGTGGTCCTGTGACATGCGATGCAGCCAAATCGGGGTATAGTGATATTTATGTAGGATTTTGAATGAATTATCTTAAAGCGAGAGTTAAATGATACAGCATGGGTACGGTCACACAAATGGTTCCAGCGGTCATCTGTCATTTCTACCTCCAAAACCCCTGCCCACGAGCGCTTACGTTTATCAAACAGAAGAGTAGTCTTGGTTTGCAGCAAAGCGTATAATCTGGAGACCTTCCCCTTGGTTGCAGTGGTATTAAGAATTTCAGCATGTATATGGTCATCAGGAGGCATAGCATGAAATTAGGATATCGTAGTTTGAGGAATCTACAGAGGCCTGAATATTGAAGCCAGACAGATGGTCTCTGTCGTAAGATCTCAGGCAGGTCTGGCCACTCAAGGAAATTTCCCTGATCAAAAATATCTTGGATGGTTTCAAAGCCGGTCGGCGCCGAGAGGCGTATTACTGACGAGGGAATACATTGAACTTCAGCAAGGAAGTACCATGGTGGCAAGCTGCTGTGGAAGGGGTAAGAGACATTGGTTAAATTCCATATTTACGAAAGAGCCAGGGACGTGCTGCCTGCAGGGTCTATTGAATTATGCCCAAGACTTGACCCTAACATGTGCTGGGGGGATCACCTTGCTAATCCAGTGTGACGCGAATTGTGCCTGGGCGACCATCTAATATTTACTAAATTCGGGAGCACCCTAGCCCCCACCATCCATAGGGGCAGTTAATGTGCCTAGTTTAAGACGGACTGTGAAAGAGTGCCATAAAAATGTGTTGATCGTGCAAATCAGTGTTTGGAAGAAGTCATTGCCAGGTCACAGTGGAAGGTTGAGGACTCGATACAGAAGTTGGGGGAGCATGATCATCTTCAAAATGCTGACTTTGCCCGCAAGGGAAATTGGGAGCCTCTCCCAGCCCAGAAACTTCCTAGTGAGTGCCGTCAAGTATTTCTGGTAATTCTCTTCTAGCACTCTGTCAAATCGGTGTCCGACCTCTATCCCGAGGTAGGTGAATTTGGATTTCGACCACGTGAACCCCACGGAGTCAGAGGGGGGAAGTGTGACCTCAGTAAGTGGGAAAAGGGTCGATTTGGTGCAGTTCACCGTAAGACCGGAGATCTGCCCAAAACGAACAACATTTGCCAGGATAGGGGCAAGTTTGTCTGTCGGGGAGCGAATAAAGAGTAGGGCATCGTCGGTGTATAGGGAGATAATATCTGGTTGACCTGCCTGTCTCAGATCCCTGTGCGCATGTTTCTGGTGCATCATATCAGCAAATTGTTCTATGGCTATGGCAAAGATCAGTGGGGAGAAGGGGTAGCCCTGTCTCGTGCCCCTGGCTATCTGGAAAAGGGGAGAAAATCTGCCCTCAGTGCGGACCCTGGCCATCGGATCAGCATAGATCAACTTAACGCAGGACCGATATCGGTGTCCAAAGTTGCACTTCTCAAGGACTCTCCAGAGGTAATTCCACTATACTGAATCAAATGCCTTTTGCATGTCAAGAGTCGCTGCCACTGCTTGCATGTTCGGGTCGATATGACTAATGATATTAAACAGATGTCACAGATTCAGAGAGGTAGAGCGACCGGGAACAATTCCCGCCTGGCCTGGATGAATGATGTATGACATATAAGGAGCTACAGGCTGGGATAGTATTTTAGCATAAATCTTAACATTGCAGTTGATGAGAGAAAGGGGTCGGTATGAGCCTCATTAGGTAAGGGGTTTGCCCGGTTTAAGTAGTACAGATATTATAGCATCGTGGAGAGAGGGAGGCAATGTGCCCATTTCACAGCACTCCTCCCATAGCGCTTGTAGTTGAGGGACCAGGCAGGATTTATATTGTTTGTAAAATTCGACCGGAAGGCCGTCGGAACCCGGGGTCTTGCCTGACGCAAGTGAATCGATGGCCTTCGAAATCTCTTCAGATGTAATTGGCACATTGAGGCAGCAACCAGTCTCATTTGAAAGGATAGAAAGGGGGAGGGCGTCTAAATATGCTTAATTCTCAGATGCAGTGACGCTATTCACATTCGAGTAAAGAGATTCATAAAAGGAAAGGAATTCAGTGTTAATGTCTTGTGACGATATGGCGAGGGAACCATCAGGTTTCTCTATAGCTGGGATACACGGGGAACCAGTCTCCTGGGGGATAGTCTAGCCAATACACAGCCAGGTCGCTCCCCTTCCACATACATACGGGCAAGGTGAGGATTGTCCATGAATTTCCTCTCCCGCTCTGCGTGTGTGTGGAACTCATCAATTTCTGTGCCTATAGTAGCTAGAATCTCAGGGGTCTGCGCTAGGGCGTATTGGGACTCAAGGGCAGAAAGTGCTGTCTCACTCTAATGATGTCCCTCCGAATCACTCTAAGTATCCCATTTTCCTTGGATATAGCTATACCTCTAATATAAGCTTTAAATGATTCCTATAGGGTGGCCGGTGTGTGGACTGAGCCTGTGTTTAGTGTAAAATATTCATCAATGGCGGTTTCCAATTCAGTTCTAAAGGCTACATCGAGTAGGGACTGTGGCTTCATTTTCTATGACCGTGTTCCAATACAATCTGGACCCCAACATAAGGAAATGGTCACAGGGGAGTGATCGGAGTGAGTCCTAGGAAGAATGGATATATGTGTGACATTTCTAAGAAGCGCGTCTGATATTAGCCATCTATCAATCCTGGAATGTGAGTCATGCACCGAAGAGTAGAAATAATATGTTCGGGAGTCAGTGTGCATTAGTCTCCATGCATCAGAGACTGCCAACTGGGGCTGCGATTCAAGGATAGTTTTGGCTGCTTTATAGAGCTGGCGGGCTTGGTGTCCGATCTGTCAAAATGCACATCTAGTACTGTTTTAAACCCCCCCCCAGAGGATCGGTACAAGAGGGAAGCCAGCAAGAAGAGAAGCCAGGTGTGTATAGAATTCGGGGTCATTGACATTAAGTCAGTGTATGCTTAGGAGCACAACCTCTTTGTTCTGTAATGTCCCGTAGAGCAGAACATATCTACCTAGGGGATCCATGTGAGATACTTTGTATTGAAAGTTGACACTTCTGTGAATACGGATCATGACCCCACGAATTTTGGGTGGAGTAGTCAGTGTAGTACCCCTGGGGCCCCCATACCTTACCAAATTTCTCACAGCCCTCAGAACGAGTGTGCGTCTCTTGTAAAAAGAGTATTTTAATAACATGTCTCTCAGCATACAGCTGTAAGCTTCGCATTTTCTTGTAATTACCTGGTCCACACACATTCCAGCTCATGTATACCAAATTGTTATCAGCCATTGGGGTAGTCAATAAACAGAAACAGTGTAAAATACAGGATCAACAGCCCAGGATCTGGGTTACGGTCCCGGCAATTGCATCTCTCACCAAATTGAGTACATCTTTGTATAGTCTAACACTCCACTGTTTCCTTGCGTGTCAAGCCTTTTGTAACATAACTTCCTTCCCCTCCCACCCCCACCAACATCCCTCCCCAATTAGAGGAAGGAAACCCTCAACCTGATTCAAGGTAAGCCAAAACAATGGCATCAACGCCTGGGGTCCTGCGCACTGGCCTGGTGGCAATGCCCGGGGCTGGGGACTACTTAAGGGTTTTCATGGTGCTTGGCGTAAATAGTGGATAAACCGGTAGTCAAGCATGCCAATGGGACTTAACTGCTACAGGATAGAAAGATCGGTCAATACAGGGATGACTTGAAGAGCATACATTACTTAGTGATTAACAGAACATTGTCAAATTATATATGCAGGAGCAGTCATCCGGGAAAGTGTTCATTGATAAATTTAGAGGCTTCCTCTGGAATAGTAAACAAGAAAACTTGATTAGAGTGCTCAATCCGGAGTTCAGCATCGAGTACTTAACCCCTAGCTCCCTCAGCCTCTCCTTGGCCACCAGGAAAGATTTTTGCACCTGTTGGACAGATACCGAGAAATCTGGGTATAGGTGAATTCTGGATGACCCTAAGAAGAGTTCTTCTTTAGTTCTGACAGCCCTGAGGAGTGCATCACGGTCACAATAATTTAAGACCCTAGCAATAATTGGGCGCAGTGGCGCACCCAGTTTTGGTTTCGCCATCAAGGCTCGGTGGGCTCTTTCAATTGCAAATTGAGGTGAAAGCTTTGGAGAATCCAGTAGGATGTGCAGTGTTTGTTTGACAAAGTCTTCCATGGTTCCATCGATTCTGTCCTCCGGGATCTCGATAATGCGGAAATTGTTGCGTCTGGAACTAGTTCTTGTTAGCTACCTCAAGGACCTGTCTGGAGAGCGTGGGGGACTCTGACCGGAGTGTAGCCAGGTCATCTTCCGCAGCACCCACTCTCGTCTCAAACTCTGTGACCAGGTTGTCAGTCTTTTCCATGTGGGCCTTGATGGATGATATGGTCCTGTTCATGTCGTCAAGCTTGGAGTGAAGGGTAGTGAACCCTTTGCGCATAAATTCCATCATCTTCTGTGACTCCGTGGAGTCAGGAGGTGCTGATGCAGTAGGTTCTGGCTCCGAGGTATCATTAGTAGCTACAGATGACGTTTTCGTAAACATGTTGATGGAGCTCTGTTATTTACCTGTTCCTTTGGTCATGATCTCCGCAGGGTTTTCTGCCGATGTTCAGACACAATAAAAGGGGTGCAGATGACTCCTCAAAACAATTCCTATAAACTAGCTGGAGAGCAGTGACAATTGGATGATATGAGTCGAGCGACCAAGAGACAGTAGGTTCACAGCAATATGTCAAGTACTAGCTCTAGCAATATGAGTAGACGTAAGCCCGACTTCGCAGTAATTTATAGTTCTGGCCTCCAGTCAGAGGGGGACATAGGTTCCAAATATGAATCCTGCACAAAAGCTCAAACACAAGGACACTGGAAAGATGTATATGTTGATATCCCTGGGCCATCAAGTGAGCTTAACCTTGAGCGCCGGAAGGGAGCGCAGTTCCTGAGTGGGTCCAGTGTAGTGGGCAGACTTAAACCTATCAATGCAGGAGTTGAGGGGCTTTGCATAAGGTCTCTCAGTGACAGCGAACGGATAATAATGTTAGCCAGCTTCATAGAACCGCAGGAGGGGCCAGATAGTGCCACACTCTCTGCTGCTTGCTGTCCCCAGCAGGGACTCTCACATCAAAGCAGGTCCGGTCACACAATGAATCAAACGCATGTAGCGAGCCAGGGTTTTGTAGAGTAGTAAAAAAAGAGATTAATCAAGCCAGCAGCCTTTCCCTTATGAATATCAGATGAAGTTTCCTGTGGGGGCTGGCTTCTGATAGCAAGCTTGTGCAGTGGACGTAATATAACTACAGCATTGCGACCTCCAGTTGGTTCTGGCTGTGCCCGTCCGGACTATGTCTCCCACTGTGACGTGTATGGTGTGGAGCTACCCTTGGCCTCAGGGTAACAATAGGGTAGTAACAGGGTAGGCCGTGCAACGCAGGTAACTAAGAGTGTGCACTGAGGTGTACAAAGTGGCCTGGCCTCAATCAGCCAACAGCTTGAGTCTCCAGCCTGCCAACTTTCTGGCTGATAATGCTGCAAGAGCGTATATGGGGTTAAGTTGACAGGGGTATGCCGCCGCGGCTCGGCAAAGGGGCCAGGACTCACTGTGAAGGTGCGCGGACGGCGCCCCGCCTAAACAGACATTAGATTACTGTGCCCCAATCTCATTGACTCCGCAGCTGGGGGAGTAGGGTCCCGGTGTCAGTCGACCCCGGAGACGGGATGCAGGTAGGAAGGTCTGCTGCAGCGCGAGCAGCCTGCCGCCCGTAGTGTTGCTCCGGGCGTCAGTCTGGGCCACAGGAGGCTCGTATCCCGTTTGGTGGTAAGGGGGAGGCAGCAGAGCAACAGGACAACCGGAGCCCATTGGTGGGTGTTGGGGAGATCTGGGAGCATGCACTCGCTACGCCCTCCTCCACTGCAGGCCACGAAGCCACGGAGCAACTTCCTGGCAGGGCCGAGGTCATCAGAGGCGTTGGGCTTGGTCATGGAAAGTGCAGCCTCCTGGTCACCACAGACCGGCAATATTTTCGGTTAGAAGTTGAGCTGTGATCCCCACGTTGGATGATAGTTGGGGAACGATGTGAACAGTAATCCTTCAGGTTATTTTCAGTTGAAGTCGCTGTGTAGCCACAGTTAATGACAAGGATGCAATCACCAGTCCGGAGCCTCCACTTTAGGCGGCCATATCTTTCCAGGCGCAACAGCGCCCCCGACCTAGTACCTTTTCTGAGTTCCTGGGAACATTATCGGTGCCAGAGACCAAGAAAAATGTCTATAGAGAAGGAAATCCCACTATCAGGAACAATCATGTATTCGAGGTAAAAAGGAAAGAAGTGAGCTAAGAAGAGAAAAAAAAGTGATTTCTAGGTTTGGGATATAGGCAAGGAGGAAAGCACTGAAGCAGAATTTTAAAAACGGGCTAATTTGCCAAAAATCAGTAATGATGCTAAAGGGATAGCCGACATAGGCTGGCAACCAATACAAATAAGAGTACACTGCTAGGAAAGACACATCTACACTGAATTCGAGAAATATTTCTGCGACTTCTATGCAGGTCCTTCTGAGGCCCCTTTTAACCAAATATATATAAACCAGCCTGAGTGGTACCTACCACATACTAAGGAAGATATAATGGACCAAATAAAAAAACTGAAGAATTCTCGAGCTGCCGGTCGAGACGGGGGCTCAGCTGTCATTTTTTTTAAAAATCCAATAATATGGTCAGAGATATTGGACATTCTTTTTCAATGGATAAGCAATATCTTGAAACGCTTGTGTATAGGCGCGTTATAAATGCCATATCATATCATATCATATCACATTTACAATATCTATCGGATTCCAGAATCTTGGCATAGCGTGCTTATATTTCGATTGGGTAATAATAGTAATGTATGTACATATTTCCTATGTATAGAATTTTAGAATAAAGCACTATTTGAAAAACAAATTATCATTATCAAAATCATATTATTATTATATTGTGAATCTATAAAAATGGTGCTATAAAAGATCTGGGGAATTATCAACCAATCGCCCTTTTAGACTTGTGCAGTAAGGTCTATACCTTCTTAATGTTGAAAGGCTTACACTAATGGTCCAAGAAACAAAATGACTGCCAAAATACCAGATTAGGCTTCATTCACACAAAGGGACTTCCCTAGATGGGTTCATAACAACACTATTACAAGTCAAAGCTATTGAGATTTTGCTAGCATTGATATTTCTGGAGCATATGGTAAAGTCAACCGCTTAACTCTATGGGCATAAAAATGCAGTGTTGCTGGGAATGGGAGCACAGCTAGCAGATATGAAGTAATAATAGTGATCGCCAGGGTGTACAAAGGACTGAGCGTAAACGACAAGATAAAGGATGTGTGCCAACATATGCCTATATTTCTGGGCAAACAATTACAGGGAGCAGCAGGGTCTGGGCAGTGAACATTTCCTGTTTGTGGATAGCTGCAGAATTACATTGAGGCATATCGCCATCTATCTAGTTCCATATACACCCATTCACATTTCTCTATCTGGGGTAAGCAGAAAGTATTGATGTCTCTACATCTAGGATCACATGTCCTGAGGGAGTAGGATGTGTGGTATCCCACCCTTCCCTGCCTGGTTAGACAGTCTGAGGACATCATGGATCATTGGGTGTAATTGTGTTGTGCAGTTCTCTAAATGGTATTAAAGGGGAGGTTGTGTTGGTATCCTACACTTCCCTGCCTGGTTAGACAGTCTGCTGACATCATGGAAATGCCCTGTGCGGACTGGATGAGTGTTCCATGGGAGCCGTTCAGAGAGAGACCTGACGAGGGAAGGGCTGGATGAACGGAGGCTGTGACTACTAATGGACATTTTACCTGTCTAGACTGCCACCCATGTTTGCTGTAATCTTTAAACGTCCCTACATTGAAGATGATGTCTGAGCGTCCTCAATGAGTGCCTCACTTGAATACAAAAGATGTGCAACCTCAACTACCAGAAGCTGCTAGCTCCGTCCTTTGGCCCTCATCGGTGGATACTGGCATGCAGGCATGCAGGTGCATTGGCAGCCATTTGGTGACCCAAGAGAACCACTGAACACGTTATTGCAGAGGAATGCGGTTTGGAGCCTAGGCATGAAGCATGCAAACCTCAGCTCTATCAAAGTCAAAGGATGCTGGAAACATGCTGAGGGGCACACTGCAAGCAAGGTTCACCAGCATCGGGCATGAATAACAAACTAAGAGCGATTGCATGTCTGATTCAAAAATGAACTCTGACCCCACAAAAGGCTCCCCAGTAACAAGTCAACTCTTCTTAAGATAACTCCATTGCTGACATCAGTGCCTTTTAACTACTTGTATCACACCATGAACTATTCAATTATTCTTCATTTAGAGAGAGAGAGACGGCAAACAGAGAGCAATGCATATGTTTTGAGAGATGTGGACAAATGATCAACATGTGCAGAGCTACTGGTATAGTGTTATATTAAATATGCAATCTTTGTGTCTAGCTGCAGCAGCAATGGGGTTTGGGAATGGCAAAGTGATGAAAGTTCTCAGCATTTCGTGAACTTGGATGGAATGATGACAACGATTGTCAATACATGGATTCCACATTTAACACAGTCTAGTGGAGATGTGCAATACATTATGGATTTTGATCGTTTTAGCAAATTGATTATCTGAATATCTTAGAAAATGAAGATGTTGGGGGTTGGCATGTTCAAGCCTTGTATTTGCAAAGGCACCAACGCAACTCACATAACTCCATGACATCTTCTAAGAACATAGTGGTATTTCTGGAAGGCATGAGTTTTGCATGCAATCTATGCTTGCACTACTCCTCCGGGTGATGGTTGAATGAACATTTAAGGCACTGGCAGTCTTGGCGACTCTCCACGTGACTTATGAAAGGGTTTGGACTCACTCCCAGTCGCTATTATCAAACTATCCAGCAGAATGGAGTGACCATTACTGTTGGAAGACAGTGGGAGTTCTAAAATGATTCTCTAGGTGAAGTGGCTTTAATAAGCTTCTTTTAATAATTTGATCTTGAGGGCGACTGAGACGGTAAGTGCAAAGTGAGGTAGCACAAGACATCCAGTAAATGCCAAATGCTTTGGATTTACTTCACTCAATATTTTGTAATGTTTAATTAACCAAAGATATTCTGCAATCAGCCCTAGTTAATCAGTAGGACAGGGTCTTCTGAAGTCTTTTTCCTCTTTGGGCGTGTTGGTTAAGCCTTTCTGACTGAATGGTTGATGCCTTGATGACCGATTGTCCCATTTGATACCCTGACTGTATGTGACTCCTAAACACTAGTGTGCCTTCCATTACTCTTTCCAATTAATCCCTTCCAGATAGGTCATTAGGTAAGCAACAATGCTGTCCATGGTGGCCTTCATCAGCTAATAAAGGCCCAAAGCTCAAGGTATAGGCACAAGTGAAGTAAGCCAGTTTCCAGCACCATCACCAGCTGATTAATGCCAGAGCTGCATTGTTGCTACCAGCCCCCTGGTATCAACTCCCAAGGTGCTAATTGTGTGTTTACACAAAAAAGGAAGTAGGGCCTGTTGTGATATGGATGGATGGCATAGACATCGGAGTTGCTCTTTCCAGTTCAAAGTCCAGGGGACGCGGAGTCAGTATGGTAGAGGATGAAGCAGAGAGACAAGGGTGCTGGCAGGATGGGTGTAGGCCAAAGCTCAAGGTATAGGCACAAGCGAATTAATGGTCTTGATTCCAGTCCACAGTGCCAATACCAGTCGATTAATGTCACTGTCATGGCATTGTTGCTTCCAGCACCCTGGCGTCAACTAATAGTTTGTTTACCTGAAAGAGGAATTGTGGTATGTGTGCGTGTTATATTGTGATATGGCTGGATGGCATAAACGCTGGAGGAGGTATTTCCATTTCCATGGCCAGGAGACGTGCAGTCCATATGGAAGCAGCTAGCAGGATGGGTGTTGAGAAAGCTGAAAAACAGAGAAAAGAAGGCGCGGGTTAGAGCCTAGGATAGGGCTGGTATGTGTTCAATTGCTGGACATGGAGGAGTTGAGTGCGTAGTCAGGGAAGCATGGATTGGTGGAGGAGCACTCCGCTCACCAGGAACATAGGCTTTGATCGTTAGTTTAAGCTTCCAAATGACCAAGTTGATTGGTCATTGCAAACTCCCTGGGTGTAAATGGGACATTTATCTAGGGTCATTGTGATAATAGTATGTATCAAACTGAAGTCCCAGGCACAACGTTTCCTTCCAGGGTTCATATTAATAAAACAACAGCCTTATCGACATGTGTTAGCATTCTTCAGGGCTTTGCAGGTTTGTACTTCTAGTATTTTCTGCACCAAAGCTTTGTGTCATCATTGCTACCAGACAAGTCCTGCTGGGCTATTTGAGCTGTAAGGTCACAGCAGGTTTTTTTTTTGGTTTTTTTTTCTGTAACTCTAATTTCTCTTCTCAATAAAGTCCCTCATCCAACCACCAAAAATGGAACCTCATGATCCATCTACTGTATCCGCCTGCGACGTTAGGCCTTTTTCTCTCCAAATGGCTGCCTCTATTTTAAAATGTTTGAAAGCAGCCCATAATGGCTCCTCTGCATCAACACTTACTGCCACACGCAAAAAAGCTGCATTTCTTCCAATAACCTGCTACATTACACTGCCTAATGCAAAGTTCCAAGTCCATCCATCAGTAATTAGTAAATTCGCCAGTATTCATGGACCGACAGTCCATTTTTAGATCCTAATAGCAAGGTTTCTAGGTTAGAGGATTTATTATATTTTTGGAATTGCTCATTTACTGCCAGATAAGAACTACGCAGCACTTTCCTTAGTGATTTCAAACATGAAATATAAGATGGCGGATCAGAAAAAGAGTCTCTTCTCTCGAAGATGTTAGGAAAGAGAGCGTTGACCGTCGCCTTGAGACCGGCTAACGCAATCAAGCTGTGATCATGAAGTGATAATTGGAATGTGAGTGGAAGTTGATGCGTTAATGCTTTATTTAGTGCCAGCCAAGACATTTTGCTGTCTGCCCCATCTGCCTCACTGGAGGCCTCGGCAAGGCGGCGGTGCAGGGAGCCAGGCGGCTTCTCTAGCTGTTACTGCAGAACCAGAAGGACAGAGGCCATATAAATCTTCAGCACAATAACATAGCGAGGAAGTCAGTGATAACCAAGGCAGCAACACGATTTAATTGAAGTGGAGAGAATGCCAATTTTCTGTATTAGACTGAAGGATTGTGTACACACAAATGCATTTCCCAGAGGAAGGAGGCGAGAACCAGAAAATACAGCCACCGGCTAAAGCAGAGATCCTTTGCTCCTCTCACTTCCGAAGACCATTTTTTTCCCCAGTCTCATCCACATGCCTCTTTTGAAAAGTGAAATTTGAAAGGCCAACGTGTGTTTTCATTCTTCTTCATAGAATTTCCCTGGAGTGGAATCTTGAGGGTTTTGCAATGTTGCCTATGCAACTGAGAACATACACTGTGTGATTGCAGCTGCTGCTGACAAACGTTATGTGTCATGTTATCAATATTTGTACTGCTCCCTTCACCACCGTAGTGGTTTTACGCCACCTACACCTTGTCCGAGGGTTGGCGTAATGTGATCTCGCTGATGCATATTGGCGGTTATTATGTCTTATGTTTAAGTCTCACGCACGAGGCCCCTATGGACAACTTGAAATGATGCAACCACATACTGAAACAGGCACAAACTGTAATTGGCTGTGACACTGACCCCAAAGGACCCATTCACAAAGAAATGCAGTGGAGCAAACCAAGAGAGGCCCTGAGCATCTCAGATGAGCCAACAAAGGGGGCAAATCCGGAGCTGGCTGGGGCTTCCCTGAGATGCCTGTGTGCAAATACATTTCAACAAGAGCTGCCCAAGGAGATTCTGCAGATGTTTCAGGGATGCCCAGAGTTGCTCTAGTTTTCGGTTCCTGAATCAGATCTGAGGTAACAGTGGTAACTCCAAGGTTGCAGGGGCATCTATTTATTTGCTAATAAGTACTCTTTGTGAATTGGACCCTTAAAATCATACCATCTGAGAATGATGGTGACTTTTAAGCAAACATTGTATTGTGCTGCGGTCCTGCAAGTGTGCGCATAAAAGGCCCTTTCTGCAATACCAAATGTACATTTTGAAGTGGGGGGGTGCCCCATTTGCTTTGCAACATGCCCCATATTCATGGATAAATGCCTAGTTCTGTTCTGTGCCACATGCTTTGAAGTAGGAAAGCACAGATATAAAGAATTAGGTTTTCATCAAATTTCCAACCCAGAAACGATAGCCATGCAAAGGGCCCCCGGAGGACATTTTCAAGAGGGCGAGGAGGGTTGCTGAGGGCTGAGGATCGCTCCCCCCCACATATTGTACAGTCACAGGTGGCACTCCTCCAAGGAGACCATGACGCCCCCTTCAATATGATGTGTCAGGATCCACAATGGCATTGCAACAGGAGTTGCACTGTCAGTGTTAGCAAAGGTGTTGCTAGCTGCAGCATGCATGTCAGATCGTTGCCTGCACCCGCCACTCTAAACAACTGCCACTGATGTGCCAAGTGTTGTCCCAGCAATGGGTGTATTGAGCTTAGCAGATGCTGGCATTCCTTTATTTGGCCTTATAAAGGGCCCGCAATCTGAATGGCCAGTTACTGCACTCTTAGCATCAGCCGAACCAATCAAGAAATAAGGTCTCATCATGGAATTTAGATCCTGTTGCCTATCACTATCCATGCCAAATCGCCAAAATGTGTCAAATTACCCAAAAAAGACCAACCTTTGAGTGGGTCATTAAACACTGAATAAGATATAAATTGACAGGATAGAATGCCCATGTAGTTTTAGATACAGTGGCCAGAATGACCGAGCTGTCCACCCACAACTAACAGAGATCCCACGCACAGCATCAGATGGCATGTCCACATTGATCCAGCACTACATTGAATACCAGCACACATAAAGTGTACTCATTTGGTGGACATTGGACAATATGGATCAATCTTCGTCTAATAATAATAATGGAGATGATCTCCTGCGACAGAAAGGCTGAAGCAGAGGGTGAGGGCAGTCCGCTGCAGTCAGTGTCGAGTTCACTACAAGGATTTGGTTGAACCCAGCATCCAAGGAAGCATGCTTTCACACCACAAACACCACAAGGAAAAAGTTTAAGTGGGGTTCAGTAGCTCACATTGCCCTATTTTACCAAGCCTAAAAATTGCAGTAACTACTGATGGGCCAGGTTTATTGTTTAACCACAGAGTACTATTGGCTTTGACTTGAGGAACTGCGTCCAACTAGTTAACAAATGTGGGAAAACACTAGTGCAAGTGCTAACAGTGTGTGTTTGCACCTGGAAGAGGGGATAACTTAAGTATGGAGTGTGGAATTACAATTGCTTGGTGCAAGGGGGGGCGTCAGATTAAGGGTACCCCTCGAGCAGTTGAGCGTGTCCTGCACCAGTACTGTGGATCTTATATGCCATGCCTCATACCACTTTATTATATTGGATTATACTGCACTTTATCGTGCCTTTGTAGAGGAGCAGTTGCATGCCTCTGCAGGAAATCACCCCCCCAGCCTCCTACATGTTGGAAGTCTGAGATTGTGTGGGGTTTGACACCAGCAGCTGTGCCAATACCGCAGCGTATATTCGAAAGAAGATACCCATTGAGACAACCCTATCAAATGTATCCCAGAAGAGATGACAATCTAAAGGAGGAACTCCCTGAAGGAATATGAAAAAGAGCAAAGAAAGGAGCTAGTGATGTCACAAAAGACATGTGCAATGTCTCGAGATATTGACTGAAGAGGATGCATGGATCCTATAAGAAACTAATAATGAAATAAAGAATTGAATGAACTCTTAAATATGAAAAAAAAGATTACATGTGC
Organism: Ambystoma mexicanum; assembly: GCF_040938575.1. Taxonomy (NCBI): domain Eukaryota; kingdom Metazoa; phylum Chordata; class Amphibia; order Caudata; family Ambystomatidae; genus Ambystoma; species Ambystoma mexicanum. Next base: position 143,644,729 of record NC_090924.1, read on the forward strand.
ATGAAGTACTAGGGAGAATCAACAGCTTAATAATTGTACAGACGCTGAAACACAAGGTAGACTATGTCATCACAGAAGCTAGCTGTACGTAGTGAATAGATTGCGGCAGAGTTGCCATTGTACAGGAGCTGGACATCGGTGTCATGAATTTAGTAAACCAGGACCAATGAAGAGAAAAGGCGAGGATTGTGTCACAGAAAGAAAACGCTGAAATTGTGGGTCTGCATGGCGAAGCTGTCTGGCCTGGTATCAAAACTGAAACAGCCAAGGTCAGTTAGCTATTCTTGAAAGAAGTGAACGTGCAAAGGATCAATCATCCCTTGTTAAGGTGCAGAGAAAGAACACCAAGAGTGACATGTTTTATTCATTTAAGATATTTAAAAACCTGCAAAATGGACCAAATCGTGGTCTCCTGTCACGTGAGCTAATGATGAAAATAGAGTTGAACTTGGAGTCCTAGAACAACGATAGTGAATGCCTGCACTCCCATGTATTCCCAGAGACAAGTATACTTTGCAAGGCAAAGTTCAAAGCCAATCTTCATGGCAGAAGGCATGGGTAATGAGAGATGTTGGGCTAACTGGGTGGGGACGTAGAGTCAGGCCCACCTCCTTTTCGAGGTAGGCATATATTGTCCACCTGGCAGTGGGCAGCCATTCACAATATCAGTTCCTATGTAATGTGTACGTAGATGTTCCCCTTAAGCCAATTACAAGCCCTAGTAGGTTTTTCATTATTTGCCACGTAGTATGACGTCACCTCTGATGTATTTTTAGTATAAAATATGTTTTATAAGAAGATCGCTGGGAGAAAATTGAGCGAACGCCCATTGGTGTATGTTGTTACGCTCTGACATTTCGCAACAGAAAAAAAGTAAAAAAAATGCCTGCCAAGGAAGGGCGAACACAGTCCGTTCTCCCTTTCTGTGACGGTCATTGTAGATAGTAAAAAAAAGTAAACAAAAATAATCACCATCATGGAAACGGGAGAAGTCACTACATGTAGTCGCTTCTCACTTTCCCGGGCGCCCATCAAAAAATTATGAAAAAAGTAAACAAAAAAAAAGGCTGCCATGGAAAGGCGCGAATGGACTATGCATAGTCCCTTCTACCTTTCCACGGCAGTGTGTCGCAGATCAGAAGCGGATGCACTGGGGAGTAGTGGGGCAACGGAATCTGTGGAGGAGGGGAATGGGGGACTAGATACAGTGCACATGAGGTACCTGTACATCTTATTGTTTAGAGTGACATGTTTTTAGGCTCTCAGCAAGGAACAAAAGGAAAACAACTTCAAACTTGCCACTAAAGGAATCCAAGGAGATCTGTTGTCATTAGCAGACCAATTGAGCAAGGCAATGAATTAATTAATGAAATAGTAGACCTGTTAAGAACATTCTGGTGGATGAGAGACCAGCAATAGTGGCAGATAGGCGCTATGCAAAACGACTTACATTACATTATATTCTCTGATGATTCTCTACCCAAATAGAATGCACCACTGACAGACATTTTTATGGCACCTATACAAAAGTGTTTCCAGGCACCTAAAGACAAGGTGGGGGGGGGGCATGGGAATCACAACCACAAAAAATTGCTATATTGGCCTTGTGACAATCCTACCGTACAATGAAGATAATGATGCGTTATCGATCAATATTCAGATTCTGTCACAAGTCTCTCCCCTTCTCACATGTTTCTGTTGTGTACTTGCAACCTTCTGGGATTTCTTCTTCTTTACAGTCCGGGATTTGTATAGACCCGAACGTCGATCTTCGGCGGCCATCGTGAGAGTAGCGGTTCAGTTTCCAGGAGTGTTGCAAAAGTCCAGGGTAATTCAAGGAAGTAAATAAGGTACGTGACTGGAGTGCGGAAGGTTTTCCAGGAGATTGGGGAGGAAAGGGAACAGGAGGGAATTCAAGGGATTCAAGAGCAGCCCTAAGCATTCCAAAAAGGGAGCACATCTCCCAAGCCAGAAAAGAAGCACACTGGCTACCTATAAAAGAACGCATACTATTTAAATCCATGGCCATCACACACAGATGCCTCTCTGCCAATGCCCCACCCTATCTTTCTGAAAGGATCACCCTCCATACCTCCACTAGACCTACCAGGTCACACCTGACCAACCAGACCTATGTACACACTTTCAAAAGAAGCAAAGCCGGAGGGTCCAGCATCCAACACCTAGCACCCAAAAATTGGAACGCACTCCCCACCGCCTTAAGAAGCGAAAAATCATACCATGCCTTCCGTAGACTACTCAAAACCACGCTGTTCCACTAACCCCGCCTCACCTGTATTCTCACCACTGTAATTAGGGAAATAACAGCAAATGTATGAAAAAATGCATCTATGCTAATCTGTATATTCACCATGTATGCCTGTAACAAGTAAGACTTCTTAGCGCCTCGATGCCCCCGGGCAGATGTGCGCTCTACAAATCCAAATAAATAAATAAATAAATAAATAAATAAATAAGGGACTGGGAACAAGGAATCAAGCAAGAGCCCCGATCAAACTCTGGCTAAGCACGTCCGACTACAGGTAGTGGTAGCGTTGAGACGTGCAGAGCCGCGGAGGCATGTCTCTTTTGTAGGATGAGCAGCATGGAATGCATAGACTTATCCAGAGCATTCTGTTCCGGGCGGCTATGTTGGAAGGATAACTGCATACAATCCCCTGCGAGTCAGGGACCAGGAGGTCCAGAAAGAACGTACACGACGGTTCATGACGGTATGCCTCCTCTGGAAACCAGCTCCTCCGGGTTTGCCTGGATGGACCAGATGGAATCGTCGAACCAATCTGAGAGCATTCATGTTTGACACGGGTTCCCAGGTACACTCACTGAAAGGGTACCCTTTCCACTCAACCAGATATTGTAGTTGGCCACGTCGATATCTTGAGTCACAAATCCTGGAAACCTTGTATTCCAGTTGATCATTTACAATAACAGGGGTAGATCTAGGAGCTGTTCGGGATGACTGAATGTATGGTTTTAACAGAGAAGTGCGAACGACTGGATGGATTCTTTTCCAAGATTCAGGTAACCAAGTCGAAAGGCCACTGGGTTGATGATTTCTTGTATGGAAAAGGGACCGTAGTATCTGGGAGCCAGTTTATTGGGGTGCAGGTTTCGAGGAAGGAGCTTCGAGGATAACCAAACCTTATCTCCTACTGAATAGGATCGTCCAGGTCTTCTTTTAGAGTCAGCATAACGTTTGACATCTTCTCGGGCCCGTTCTAGGTATTCCTTAACCTCCTTATGTACTGTGATGAGGTTTTCGATCCGGGAGTCTACTGCAGGTACTGAAGTAGGAGTACGGAGGGCAGGACAGATGGATGGAATCCTTGGCTACAGAAGAAGGGACTGGTCTTGATAGCTGAATGATCTGAATTGTTATAGGCAAATTCAGCCATAGGTATTAGGAGTGACCAATCGTCCTGAACTTTGGTGGCGAAACATCGTAGATATTGTTTGAGAGTCTGGTTCACACGCTCCGTGGCTCCATTGGTTTGTCGATGGTAGCGAGAGGATAAGGCACGTTGGATTCCCAGAATACGACATACTTGCTTCCAAAACTGAGATATGTACTAAGGTCCTCGGTCTGAAATGATCTTGGAAGGCAACCCATGAAGTCGGAATATGTGTTCCAGGAAAATTCCGGCAAGGTCTGATGAGGAAGGTAGTTTGGATAAGGGTGTAAAATGAGCCATATGAGTAAACAAATCAATAGTGACCATGATTGTTGTGTAGCCTCTAGAGGGTGGTAATTCCACGATAAAATCAGTGGCGATTAATTCCCAGGGTCTTGTTGGTATTGCTGGTTGGAGTAGGAGTCTGGCTGGCTTCTTATTATCGTGTTTGTTCTGATTGCAAACTGCGCATGTTTGGACATGGATCCTAATATCATTCTTCATCTTGGGCCACCAAAACTGTCTTTGTACTAGATGGAGAGTGTTGGTTATCCCACAATGTCCCGAATGTAAGGTATCATGACATAGGGCCTAATTACACGGTAGGTTTTAATGGTTTACCGGTACCAGTATTTTGACGGTACCGGTAAACCCTTACCGCCTTACTACGAGGTCCCTTTGTGGGTTGGAGAATTTAACGCCTGCTTTTTGCAGGCGTTAATAACCAACCCGCAAAGGGACCAGGGAGCTAATTACGGTACGGCAATTTGCGGCACCGTAATTAGCGCCTTCCCCATTCCCACAGAGCCCTATGGGGCAAAAATGGGAATGGGGAAGGGCAATGGGGGAAAGGGGAATTCCCGCCCCGCCAACCTTGGAATAGGGCGGTAATTCCCCTTTCCACCAAGGCGGTGCTGGTATTTTACCGGCATGGACCAAGGTGCTAATAGCACCTTGTTCCACCGCCATCTGTGTAATGAGGCCCATAGACTTGTGATCCTTTGTCTCAGTCCAGGAGTGGGAATGACTAAGCAATTATCTTTGAATAGATACCCATCCTTAGCTGTGATATTCCATCTGTTATTTCTCTTGTGTTCCTTCCAGAGGTCCGAAAGTTGAGTTTGGCCTTGGATATTCTCCAGGAGTGTGAGTGCTTGGGCAACAAAGATCGTGTGAGGAAACATCTTTGGAAAGGTCCGATCCTCAGAGTTTTCATAGGCAGGACGTCTGCAAAGGGCATCTGCAATTATGTTTTGTGATCCAGGGACATGATGGATGTGGAACTGGTACTGGGCAAAGAAGAAGGCCCAGCGGGCCTGATGACTGTTCCTACACTCCAAAGATTGTAGAATTTGAAGATTTCGATGGTCCGTACGGACCTGGACTGGATGCCTAGCTCCCAGGAGTAGATGTCGCCATTCTGTGAAGGCTTGGTGGATGGCTAGCAGTTCCTTTTCCAAGATGTAATAATGAGTCTCACTGGGCATCAGGGTTCGTGAAAGGTAAGCAATGGGGTGCTCCAATTTGTCCTCAAATTCCTGTTTTAGTACTGCTCCTATGGCGTAATTGGATGCATCCATCTCCACTAGGAATGGCCGGTTAATATCGGGTTGAGCCAGGATGGGGGCTTGAGTAAACTCTGTCTTTAATCGTTGGAATGCCTTGTCTTGATCTGTAGACCAGAGAAATGGAGCATCTTTCTTCAAGAGAGCAATGATTGGTTGAACAATTTCAGAGAAGGATGGTATAAACATTCGGTAAAAATTGGCAAGTCCCAGGAAAGATTGAATCTGTTTCACGGATGTGGGAGCCGGCCAAGATAGTATGGCCTTCACCTTTGAAGGATCCATTCCAATTCCTTCTGGACTAAGGACAAATCCTAGGTAATGAACAAAAGTGACGTGAAACAGGCATTTCTCGGGTTTAGCTAGGAGTTTGTGTTCACGTAATCGTTGTAAGACTGCCTTAACATGCTCTTCATGCCTTAGAAGGTCCTTGGAGTAGATCAAGATGTCATCCAGGTAGACGATAACGAAGAGAAACACAATATCCGAGAACATCCTATCCATGAAAGGTTGAAAAACTGCTGGGGCATTAGCAAGTCCAAAGGGCATGACCAGATATTCAAAATGGCCAAAGGGTGTTCTAAAGGCTGTTTTCCATTTGTCACCTTCCTTTATATGAATGAGATGGTAAGCACCCCTTAGGTCTAATTTTGTGAAGATTACTGCTCCTCTGAGTGCTTCCAGGATATCCGAGATGAGGGGTAGAGGATAACGGTCCTTGAGAGTGCACTGATTTAGACCACGGTAGTCCAGACATGGTCTGAGTTCTTTGGTATCTTTCTTTGGAACGAAGAACAATGAAGCACCCACTGGAGATTTGGACGGGCGTATGGTGCCATTTTCCAGGTTAGTATCCAGGTATTCTCTGAGAGCCTTCTTTTCAGGTTCAGATAATATAAACATTCTGCCGAAAGGAATCACAGCTGTGGGTTCTTTATCGATGGCACAATCCTCAGGCCTGTGAGGAGGGAGAGCTTGGACTATCGCGGTCGAAAAAACATCAGAAAAGGCTTGGTAGGCCTTTGGAATCTGGATGATGTTAGAAACGGTGACTGGACTTTGTTGGTTCTCTTGAAAGTATCTAGAAGGCTTTGGTAAGGTATCCAGGGATAGGCAGTGAGCCATACAATATTCAGATCCAAGAAACAGTGAGCCGGCTGCCCAGTTGATGTAAGGATTGTGCCTCTGCAGCCAGGGCATCTCAAGAACCATCGGATAATAGGCTGATTTAATGAGGTCAAATTTGATTCTCTCTTGATGGTGATTAATAGAAAATAGAATCTCTTTAGTCTGAAGGGTAATGGGTCCTGAGGAAAGAGGCCTTCCATCAATTGCCTCTACTGGTTGCATTGTAACTCGGCTTTCATGAGGAATGTTCTGAGCAGTGACCCAATCTTGATCTAGAAATACGCCCATAGCTCCGCAGTCAACTAATCACAGGATGGGGTAGGATTCTGTCTTGGAAGGCGATAATAGGGCCTGAAGAAACACAAGGTTATTTTGTCCAGGAGAGTTCAAGGATGGAATTGATGTGGAGCAAACATCTCTCTCCCGACACTGTGCTCCATCTAGGATCGGGAGCTGGCGTTTCCCGAACGCTGTGGAGGAGCAATGGGAGATTCTCTCACAAGATGTTTATCGGAGGCGCAATACATGCATAGACCAGTATGGATTAATCGCATCCGTTCCTGAGGGGTAATGGGTCCACGAAAGGCTCCTAGCTGCATAGGTTCTGGGTCCGGGGTCGAAGGAACAGTAGACTCTGCTCTAGGGGCATATTCTGTGATGGTCTTTTGGAAACTTGCCTTAGACTTCCTCTTCTCTGCTCTTCTTTCTTGGATTCGGAAATCTATCTGTAAGGATAGATCCATAAGAGCCTGGAAGGAGCTTGGGCGGGCCACCCTAGCAAGCTCATCTTTTATTTCTTCGTTCAGCCCCCTTCGGAAGAGTGTAAAACTAGCTTCTGGAGACCAGTCTGCTTCTTTCACAAGTTGTTTGAAACGAGTAACATAGGTGAGTATATCCTGGGACTCTTGTTGAAACTCGAGTAGTCTCTCTTGAGCACTATACACCTGCTCTGGGCGATCAAACATTTCCTTAAGGGCTCTCACAAAGCCGTCATAGTCATCGAGGAGAGCGTCGCTTGTATTGACTAGGGGGGTTGCCCAAGTCAATGCATTTCCAGTGAGGTGTGAGATCATAAAACCCACCTTTGCTCTAGGAGTGGAGAAGTAGTAGGGCTTGAAAGTGAAGTGAACTAAACACGAAACAAGGAAGGCGCGGAGAGTCTTGGAAGAACCGTCATACTTGTCCACTATTCCACCCAATATTACATTTTCTTTGGTTGCGGAATCACGTGATAGACCTAGCTGCTTGAATGCTGCGTTCTCTGCCGTTGTTAATTCCTGCATGCCTCGCATGAGGTCTTGAACGGCGGCTTCCATCTCTGAATCTGTATCATTTTTAAGGCGTCTCAATCTGTCACAAGTCTCTCCCCTTCTCACCTGTTTCTGTTGTGTACTTGCGACCTTCTGGGATTTCTTCTTCTTTACAGTCCGGGATTTGTATAGACCCGAACGTCGATCTTCGGCGTCCAGCGTGAAAGTAGCGGTTCAGTTTCCGGGAGCGTTCCTAAAGTCAAGGGTAATTCCAGGAAGTAAATAAGGTACGGTCTGAGGCACGGAGGACCGTGACTCGAGCGCGGAAGGTTTTCCAGCAGATTGGGGAGGAAAGGGAACAGGAGGGAATTCTAGGGACTGGGAACAAGGAATCAAGCAAGAGCCCCGAATGAATTCCCGGCAAAGCACGTCCGACTACAGGTAGCGGTAGCGTTGAGACGCGCATAGCCGTGGGGGCGTTTTCTCTTTTGTAGGATGAGCAGCGTGGAACGCATAGACTGATCCGGAGCATTCTGTTCCAGGCGCCCATGTTGGAAGGATAACTGCATGCAATCCCCTGCGAGTCAGGAACCAGGAGGTCCAGAAAGGACATAGACGACGGTTCATGACAGATTCCCCCTGTAGATAATTCCAAAAATATGTCAAGCAAGCTGAGACCTTTATGTGACCAACAGTTTGCTCAGCATAACCCCGGGAGCATACCTGACAACACCACAAAGTCAGCGACAACTATTTCTAAAAGACATAAACCATCCATATATTTAGCAATAATATATGACACATTAGTGTCCTTTGAAGTACTCAAGAATCATGCCCAGTTGGGTGGTAAGAACTATAGCTTACAGGTGGTAGTTTATGGTAGTTCTACAAACAAAAAGGCAAACAATACTCCACCGGCTGTGAGGGATGAATGCAATGTCCCCATTATGAATAGGTATGATATGCGTAGGGTTGGGGAATGTTGTGCCCACCCACGTACAAAAACAAGTATAGGAGATGCAAGCCAAGAGACTTGCACCCATGGCCAAGCAAAGAAAAATAATAGTGCATCACACCCTACAAAAGATCAAATGGCTTCATATGCTACGGATATAGCCACAGCATGATATGCTGGTTGTTGTAGTAATAGTACACTGTTAGCAATAAAAGTCCAGATTAATTTGGTCAAAGGTTTGGAAAGGGATTTAAAAGAAATTCAATAAAAACTTCTTATTAAATCTGATTTTGCCGTAAGTAAGGATTGTGCAGGGCCTAGTAGCAATATAACTAATTTAGCAATGGAAACTTCTAAGCAAGCCAGAATCCAAAATGGGGATACGGTCTTTAAAACACTAATGAATGATTACCCAGGTGGGAAGGTGGTTGGTGCTAGGTATATAACCATAACCATGAAGTCGAACCCCAAGCTAACTGGTGATACAGAGGAAGTGCTTGGCCATCTAATAACCTAGTCTTGGCCAGAGTAAATAGCACCATTGATAACCATGAAGCCAAATTAACAACCCTGAATACATATACAAATCATGCAGGCATGGGTGCACAAGCCCAAAGGAACAAGTGACAGAAGGGGTGGGCCCCATATCCTATAAACATTAAAAGGGACAATTTACCAAATATGCATGCATTAGAGATAAGTCATTCAGGCACATTGGTTATATGGTTAATATACCACAATTTTATACAAATAAATGAGACAACATAATGGCGTGTTCCTCCCTCCCCATACAATACAATACAACCCTACAAAAAGATTGCATGAGTTTAATTATGATTCTTCATGGGAATATGCAAAAACAAGGAGGGTCCTTGGAGTTCCTCTACTGGCCATTAATCCCAGTTTTGAGTCTTAGCCAGATTCTTTAGCTCATTATCTCTTACACAGAGAGAACTATACATAACATATCAGTCTTTGTACTGCCCCGGGGCAGTCCAGTACAAAAAGGCCAGGCAATTCTCCTCTGATCAAGAGTGCAGACAGAAATCCCAGACACGTGTTTTCGCCTGGTTGGACCTCATCAGTAGGGTGTAGCTGTGCCTCTCTAAGAGCAGTGTGGCAGGAGTGCACATCTGCATTACCCTGGTAAATTAGGGTGTGACACAAAGTTAGTTTAATTATGCATGACCAAGGGGGGTCATGGGAGTCCCTCTACAGGCCATTAGACACAGTTTCAAGAATATTAGCCAGATTCTATAGCTCACTATATCTTTCACTGAGAAGAAATATTCATAACATATCAGTCTTTGTCCTGCCCTGGGGCAGTCCAGCACCGAAATTCCAGGCAATTCTCCTCTGAACAAGACTGCCAACAGTAATCTCAGATACATGTTTCGGTCTTGTTGGACCTCCTCAGTAGGGTGGATCTGTGTCTCTCTAGGAGCAGTGAGCCAGGACTCAATGTCTGGATTACCCTAGTAATTTAGGGTGAGACCTAAATTGACCTTAATTAGGCAAAAACATGCGAGGTCCTGGGAGTCCTTCTACCGGCCATTACTCCCGGTTTCGAGAGTCTTATCCAGATTCTTTAGCACACTGTCTCTTTCACAGAGGAGAAATATCCATGAGGTTGGACCTCATCAGTAGAGTGGAGCTCTGCATCTCTAAGAAAAGTGAGCCAGGGATCCACATCTGGATTATCCTAGTAAGATTTTAGACTGATTTGTTATGGATATTTCCCCTCTGTGAAAGAGATAGTGAGCTAAAGAAACTGGCTAAAATTCTCAAAACTGAGACTAATGGCTGGCAGATGGACTCCCAGAACCCCCTTTGTGTTTCCATATTTAAAGTAACTCACCCTGAGTTACTTGGGTAATCCAGACATGGACCCTTTGCTCACTGCTCTTAGAGAGGTACAGCTACCACTCTACTGATGAGGCCCAACCAGGCTGAAACACGTGTCTGGGGTTGCTGTTGGTACTCTTGTTTAGAGGAGAATTACCCCAGGGCAGGACAAAAACTGATATGCTATGGATATTTATCCTCTGTGAAAGAGATAGTGAGCCACAGAATCTGGCAAAAAACTGGGGCCAATGGCCTGCAGAGGGACTATCAAAACCACCCCTGTGTCTTCATGGGAATAACCAAGTTCAAATCAGGTTGAACAAAGAAGGTCTTTTATACCAGGTCATCAATACTCTTGTTGGGTTTAGGCAGGTGCTCATCTTGGTGCCAATGTTTTTCAATGTGTATGTAGCAGATATTAACTAGTGTGAGGTAGTCTCAAATGTTCACCAGTAAAATGAGGGTCTGTAGCATTACATTGGCTTGCCTTTGCAGACAACCTGTTATTTTTTGATTGTGCGCCTCTATGTCTGCAAAGAAAATTGGAAGCATTGTAATAATAATGCAGCCATTAACAATCTTTTGGTGAATGGGAACAAGTCCAAGATTATTATTATACATTAACACGAGCAACCCAAAAAACCTCTATTGGTCTGTGGGAGATGTTAAGTTAGAAAAGATTCAATCCCTTACCTACCTGGGTTTTAAAATGTGAAATTCCTCCTCCATTAGATTGGTCAAGCAGTCTCTTCGAGCTTAGATAAAACCCCTGTTGGCCCAACTGAAAAGAATACATGCAAGCTTACGCATGTGTTCATTATTACCATTATTAAAATACTATTCTATGAAAATAGTTCTAGTGCTCTAGTACTATGGACTTGATGTTATCTTGTTCGATATGGGGGCATTTCTTAATTTACTGAAAGGTATCATCTGGAAAAATAAAACATGGGATTAGCAAAATCTCTCCCCAATTGTGTGATAAATTACAAACTAAGTTTCATAGTCCTGGAATGTGTTGTCACATGGAGAAAACTATCCATATATGCTAAAATGATTAGTCCTCCTGTTATCTCCTTTTTCGTGGACATTAAGAAGTTCATTGATGACAATACCTATCCTTCTCTAGTCAAATTTGCAAGGTCTGTTAGATGTGTATTTGGTGGTATTTTGTGGTTGATGATATTTTTGGTATTTTGTGGTATAGTGGCGAGCTTGTTGGGCTATCTTATTAGTGGTGAACATAATTTCAGAGCACCGCCTGATAATTGTTCTTATACCGGGGTCACTAACGGTAAGTAAATACTGGACTTTCTAAATTATGATTTTATGCCCTTACAGTATTTTATTTATAATACCTCAATATGCCCTTTTGGCAGTGTTTCAGAATGCATTTATAACGCCACAAAGTATTTCACATTCACACATGCACATAGCCCTTCTGAAGCCCAGTGTAAAATAACCAGTTTGGTTGCTGTTTCATCACACGTGGCAAAGTGAATTACCACAGGTGGTAATACAAGCATACTATTGGTTATCCCCAGTGCCCCGTGGTACAATCTCAGATCAAAACATGTAATACATATTTTGAGATGATTCAACATTTGAATTGTTATTATTCATCAGAAGTTAAACATATGCAAGAAACACAAACCTAATATACAATGTAAAATGATCACATAGCACTTACATCAGTGATTCAGGAATCGAAAAGAAACATTTCTAAGTGCTATTTGCTTGCAGTTATTTTTCTCTGCAATGAAAGGGCCTTGCTATGATAGATTTCAAAGTATTCTTCTTTGCGATAAAATGAGACTTAAAACAATGAGCTTCAAAACAGTGTATTTTGGTAAGTAGCCAGCACCCTGTGGAAACTGACCTTGAGCTTCTAACCAATTATGGGCGAAAATCAACTTCTATTACATTTGAACTTTATTGCATGAATAAAAAAAATATAATCACGGTTATGCATATTTAAGGTTTCACTGTACACCACCTAAACATGACTTATCCACATTTGACAGGTTTATAAACCAGTCCGATAGCATAGCGAGTAGAGCATTCGCTTTGACATCTGTGCAGAGCCTGCTGATGCAGGTTCGAATCCCGGCAGGGCTGATCTCAGCTTCTCATCCTTCCGAGGTCGATAAATGAGCACCACACACCGTGGGTAATAATAAGCAACGTTTGATGCCTGAGGGTTCGTAGCGCTAGATAAAATGCTAAATTAATTAATTATAATGATATTCGCCACCCTACACTCTCCAATACTAAGCATTCACTCATTAGCTCGTTCCTCAATTTACTGATTTTACGAAAAATAGTCTTTAAGTGTGTGTGTGGGTGTCCCAAACTGCCAGCGCTGCTGTCTATTTGCTGGACACTCCTTTCTGAGCTTGGAAAAAACCCACAAGATCCGCTGCCAGCACCCTTCTCTTGGGGTCAGCCAAAGATTACAAGTGCCAGAGACGGCAAACTCTCCCCAGCCAGTACATAAGAGATGACCTTTTATGCACTGTGCTACTTAAACCCTCTGAACTAAGACTGCCCACCATGTAGTTCCTACTTACACAAAATATAGAATTTTCCTGCATTTCTCTCAGCTGTCACCTCCCATTGTCATCCAGCCAGCCCTCTAGATAGTTCTGAAGCTCATGACCAATCTGCCGGCTTAGAACGGAACCACATCGGATGGAAAAGTTACATTTTCCCTGTTTCCTGCTCTGATGGTCTCTTAAATAGTAAACTAGGTCGATTCTTTTTTTTACATTCAACACAGCACAGCCATAATTCTGCATGTTTTATTTATTACATTTCCAAGCTAATCTTGCACAGCCCAAATGTCCTGCATCAAGTTTGTACACAACAATCATGAACTGATTTGCTCAGAATGTTAATATGGAATATGTTATAAGTTTGATGGATAAGGTAATTAGTATATGTTATTCTTATGTCCCACAACAATTCAGTCCATGAATGTGATATGGAATAAAATCCATCTTGTGCAGTATCAATTTTGACTTCATCTTTTAGCTGGCATGTGCTTTTTGTACTCAAAGTACTGACATCTATTAGATTCAGCTTGCATCTCACACATGCGTTTCACACTCTTGCTCATCATTGGGACCAACCTTTCACCCTTGTTGAAATGTGGTGCCCTAGTTGAAATTCAGAAAACATTTCCCTACACACCCTCCTTTATTTTGGTGTGTAAACTCAAGAATCATACATATATGTAATAATCCCAGCTTCAATACATCTATGTGATCTTGGGCACACACAAAATCATCAATTTTACCTTGATTTTAACTATGAACTCATTCAAATTGAACTACAAGAATCAAACAAAATGCAATTGATAATGTTCACATATATAAAGAAAAGAAACATTGTATACAGATTTTTTAGATTATTTTTATCTTTCCATCTTTAGGTATATTTTCATCTTCTGATCACCTTTCTATTTCTTTTTTAATTTGATTTCTTCTTTTTTCTTCTTTTTCATTTTACTACCATTAATTTTCTTTTTTTAGAATTGGTTGTATCTTTTGATTTTTTTTAAATTATTTTGTCAAAAATTGAAAATGTAATTAAATTCAAAACAACCATGAGTGTACCAGTAGCATCAGTCTAATCCAGAAAAGTCAATGTTTGAAAAAATAATAAACATAAAATATGATGTTTAAAAGTCATCAAACCAAAGCGAGATTTTGGTCGGAATATCCAGCCAGACTTTTGGCCATGAAATGGCCATTGGTGAAGTTAACCTCCATCCTCAGCAACTGGTACTTCCTTCCGGGTTTACCATCTTCATCCAAGGGTGTCTTTTCCAGAGGAGTCCATGGATCCAGGGCTTCCAGGGATCCGGTGCACTCCAACTCTCAGAGCGCTATCGGGATAATCAGTTCATTTCTAAAGCAACGAGAAAAAGACAAATTAAGAATCAAGTACATCAAGCCATTCACTTTTCCCTATTCATTTGGATACCTAAAATCAAAAATGAATTATGCATATGAATGCACATTACACACAAAAAAGAGTATGATGTGGCAAGGACATCTCTTCAGGACCATCTGAAAATAAACATGGATTAGGTACAAAAATATAACACAGCACTTTTCCAGGCATATAGTTCAAAAACTACCAATCTCAACACAGCATCTAATGAAAAAATAATTTAAAAAAACTAAGCATTGCTACAAAATTCACTTCTATCTAAAATCCTAGCATATCTAATTGTTTACTTCCTGAACACCTTGGGCTCAAATTTCCATTTATTTACTCACCTGCTTCATCCCTCCTTTTCTCACATAACACTATAAAACATATACAGTTACCTACCTGAAATATATCTCCTTATAGCTCCAACTTGACATATTTTCTTTAAAAGAAAAAGGGCCTCATTATAAGTTTGCCAGTCCGGGAACTACGGTACCAGTAAGCTTGCCAGTACCAGGTCGGACCTGGCGATCAGAAATGCACCCACAAGCACAGCCTGTCGGATGCACAGGCACCGTTATTAACTTGATTTTCTTTTCATAATGTTCGCTCAAGCATACCCTTAGACCTCTAGGTCTTTGTTTGCTTTTATAATATTGAGCTAAGGTAGAGGCATGAAGTTTTTGAGATATTTCTCTGCCAATCAATTTTTCCAAGGCAGAACACAGAGACTATGAGTAAACATTTTTTGATTCAGAGATTCTAAGGAAAAACAGGCTGAACTGACCGCAGTCAATTACTTGGGTCAAGCAAATAGACCATCCAAGTCAGAAGTAAACACATATTGATTATTTAAAACTTAAGATAACTACAGAGTGGTTCAGTTAGGTCTAGTAAAGGATTGTTTTAATTACAATATGGTACAAAACAGACAATTACTAATCAATTGGGACACCAATACCAGAATTTGCAGATATGAGCTTTGTTGATCATTGAGCATAAGCTACAGTATAAGAAATGTATCTAATGTAGATTTGACCAAAGTATTGTTTATAAATTCAAAACACATTGTTTACTAAAGAAGTAATTATATGTCTTTGAAAATTCTTTTTAGATGTTAATGGAATGTATAATATGCCCCTGAAGAAGAGATGATTATTGAAACGTGTCGGGCCCTTTGAAAATTAAATTATATGTGAAAAACATAATGAATGGTGATCTTGAGTTATTATTTGAAATATTTGGAAAAATTGTTTTCGCAAATTGAAAAATTGAAAAACTGTACATGTTTCATAAATTGTGTTAAAACATACCATAGACTGTTTGTCTCCATTTTTGAGCTAGTGAAAGAGTACATACAAAAGTACACCCACCCTTACTAACTCATATGGGATTGGAGAGAGCTATACAGTTGATATCTGGAAGGATTTAAATTAACCTAAACCTCTGGCATTGCTCTTTACCTGCCAGGCAATTACAGAAAGGAGAAAGAACATACATAAAAAGCAGGCAAAGAGCAGTCCTACCCAAACTAGTTGGTCACATCCCTACTGTGCAAGACCATAAGCAACCCCAGACATGCTTCAGCCATGGGATTCATGTTTGGGCACGCATGCCCCACTCAGGGTGAGTAAAGCAAAATAAAAGAGGTGATGGCAGTAAGGTTTTGAATGTATATAAACATTTGCAATTGCTCTGGGAAACCCTCTAGACTATTGTTCTTTGCCTTCCAAGCCCATACAGAAAGGTCAAAGATCATATGCAAATCAGACTTGGTCCCACCCAAAAGGAGAAGTACAGCCAGAACCACTTGGCCATATTGCTTCTGCATGAGACCACAAGCAACCCCAGACATATTTGGGCCTCACTGGGGATCATCAGTGAGGTGAAGCTTGGGTCACTATGCCAGCAGGCACGGAACCCACGTCTGGGCATAAACATCCCCCCTGAGGTGACTAAAGCAAAATGAAAGAAGTGATGGCTGGAAGGTTTTGAATTAATATGAACCTCTGGCATTGCTCTGGGTAACCCTTGATACCATCATTCTTTACCTGCAAAGCCATTATAGAAAGTGAAAACACCATATAAAAAGCAGGCTTGGTTCTACCCCTCAGCAGTTCAGCCCAAACTGCTTGGTCTCATCCCTTTTGCACAAGACCACAAGCATCCCCAGACAATTTTGTATCTCATTGAGTGTCATTATGGAATTGTAGCTTGGATCGCGAGGCCAATGAGGCATGAGACTGATGTCTGGACAAAGCCGCCCCACTTATGGTGACTAAAGCAAAACCAAAGAAACGATGGCTGGAAGGTTTTGAATTAATCTGAACCTCTGGCATCAATTTGGCCAACCCTCTAGATCAACCCTCTAGGCCTACCAAACAATAACAGAAAGTAGAAAGACAATATTGAAATCAGGCATGGTTCCACCCAAAACGGTACATCCTTTCTGCTTGAGACCACAAGCAACCCTAGACATATTTCAAGCTCGTTATGGCACCATCAGTGAATTATACTTGGGTTTCTAGCCAAGCAGGCACAGGACCCACATCAGGGCATACACATCCCACTCGGGCTAACTAAAGCAAAACAAAAGAAGTGTTGGCTGCAAGGATCTGAAGTAATCTGAACCTCTGACATTGCTCGGGGCAACCCTCCAGATCATTGTTCTTTACATGCCAGGCAATTACAGATTGTAGTAAGACAATATGCAAATCAGTCTTGGTCTAGGCATACCGGTCCTAATCGGGATGACAAAAGCAAAATGAAAGAAATAGTGGCTGGAAGTTTTGGAATTAATCCAAACCTCTGGCATTGAACTGGGAAACCCTGCAGAAAATTGTTTTTTTGCCTGCCAAGTCATTACAGAAAAAGGAAAAACATATACAAAACAAGCTTGGTCCCACCCCAAAAGAGAAGTTCATCCTAAACCTCTTGGTCACACCTCTTCTGCATGAGACACTTCAACCTCATTAGGGGACATCAGGGAGTTGTAGCTTGAATCTCTAGACCAATTAGGCACAGCACATATCTCTTGGCATATCTGTTATGCCCGGAGTGACTAAAGCAAAACCAAAGAGGCAATGGCTGGAATGTATTGAATAATCTGAACCTCAGAGCATTGCTCTGGGCAACACTCAAGACCATTGTTCATTGCCTGCCTAGTCAATAGAGAATGTGGGAAGAGCATACGCAAATTAGTCTTAGTTCCACCCCAATAGGGGCAGTCCAGCTCAAACTGCTTGGTCACATCCCTTATGTACCAGACCGTAAGCAATCCAAGACATGTTTCAGCCTCATTAGGTGTCATCATTGAGGAGTAGCTTGGTTCTCTAGGCCGAGCAGTCTTGGGACCCATGTCTAGGCGTGATCCTGTCTCTTAGGGTGACTAAAGCAAAGCAAAAGAGATGATGGGTGAAAGTTTTGAATTAATCTGAACCTCTGGCATTGCTCTCTGCCACCCATCAGACTACTCTTCTTCACCTGGCAAGCCATTACAGAAAGGGGAACAACCATATACAAATCAGGATTGGTCCCAGGCCAACCTCCTCAGTCGCATCCCTTTTGCATGAGACCAGAAGCAACCCCAGATGTGTCTTTACCTTATTAGCTGTCATCAGGGAGGCGTAACTTGGGTCTCTAGGTCAGCAGCCACAGGACCCATGTTTGGGCATATGCGTCCCACTCGGGGTAACTAAGGCAAAACAAGGGGTGATGGTTGGAAGGTTTAGAATTAATCTTATCCTCTGGAAATGCTCTGGACAAGCCTCCAGAGCATCATTCTTCACCTACAATGCATTACAGAAAGGAAATGGACCATATGCAAATCACACTTGCTTCCATCAGGAATCTAATTAAAAATCAAAAATGGCTTCTCATTTTGTGGGGAATCAGCACAGGACCAGTCAGTCTGGAGTTACTCCATCAGTAAGCTCTTTTTTCAGTTGGTTGAATGGATTTAATTTCCATCCTGGGCTGATTATACTTCTCTCAATGGCTTCTGTATCCAGTCTGCATGTGGATCAGAAATCTTGGTGGGTTCCAATGTCTTTCCACCTCTCCCCAGTTGCATCCAGAAAATCCTTAATGGTTATCTCCCCATGATAATTATTCTCCACCAGGTGTGCATACTATTATATCTTCTTGAGCTCCTCCCCAGCCTTATGACTAGGTGTGATTTTCACCAGTTATCACTAAAGGGATAGGTGGAAGGTTTTGAATATTTCTGAACCACTGGCATTGCTGTGGGCAACCTTCCACACCACCGTTTATTAGCCCATCTGCGCCATTGAAAAAGGGGTCCAGCCACATGCAAATCAGTCAGATACTTCCAACAATGGTAGCAGCCCAGCCCGAACTGCTAAGCCAGGTCCCTTCTGCACAGTGGTTAAGATTCATTTGGAAAAGATGTGACCTAGCAGTTCGGGCTGGATTGCCCCCTTTGGTGTTTTGACTAAGCCTGATTTGCATATGGTCTTTCCACTTCTGTAATGGCTTGGCAGGGTAAGGATATTTGGCGTGTTACAGCACAGAGTACAGCACTACTGCACAGGTAGCATTTTTATGCAGCACCACTACATGGGTGTGGTGCATTGCTATATGTGTTGCCAGAGTAACATGGACATATAAGTAAAGACAGGCTATTCAGTCAAAAAAATGATTTTTACATATAAGATGCAAATCCATTTTTACAGTTAAAAGCACACATCTGCACATTCAAAATGCACACTATTTTTCACCTGAAATGCCTATGTTGCAAGAGACACATTTGAAAATTAATAACTAACCTTATTAACAACTAACCTGACTAATAAAAATGCATTTAACATAACCCACTAATAAAAATGTGTCTCCACTGCAGAATTAGGCCTACTATGAAAAGTGAACTTTTAAACGCACATTCATTTTTTTTTCTCTGCTGCTCTGTCCACATAACTACAGGAAGCAAAGAGCTCGAAGGAACAGGAAATCAGTTTGTTACAATTGCCACTGTAGAAGTGAGTCATTGTGTAGTGAGGGAGGAGATGACATCATTGATTCTGATTGGAGTAGCGTCATCGCAAGTATCATGCTAGAGGCTGTGATTAGAACTTTGCTGGAGAAGCTTGAGAAGAGGGGGAAGGCAGGCGACATCTGGCAGAGCTAGGAGAAGGATCTCTTTCCTGGCTGGGGCATTCCTGCTGCAAAAGCTGAGAGTTCCAGGCAATAACCCTGGTTTGAGAACGGAACATTGGTACAGGAAATGGCGATCTTTGTTGATTACCCCTTTGTTCAGGTGTCACATTAGTTTTACCTTGGCTTTGAGCAGACTCAAGTGACATTTTGGCTGACCTGATTTCCATTACTGTGGCTGAGGGTTCTTTAGATTTAGGTCTAGTATCTTTCATTTTATCACTTTCTCTACCCTGAAAATGGAGTACCTCATATAGTTTTGTGCTTGATGTACAATCCATTCAAGGGACTTGTCACAGTCAAATTCACGGACCAATTGGGATATGATGTCTTTCTGTAGCCCATAGAAGTATGCAGTTTTAAACTCATTGGAATTTGGGTCAAAAGATACATCAAAGCGAGAAAATGCTCTTTTTAAGTCTTGTAAAAAATTGGCGAGGGGATGTATTAGGTCCAGCAGTGATTGTGTAAGCGACTTTCTTTGCCTCCTGCAATGACTGAAAAGGAGAAAAATGACGCCTAATTTCTTTTTCAAACTCCACCCAGGTCATATTCTGCTGTTCATTTAATCCCATTATGATGCTGCGCGTCGGGGCATCTAAAGTTAAATGAAAATATTGTCTGTACTGTTCCTTAGGTATCTGGAGTGCTTTAAAAATGTCATGCACCGCTTCTAAGTGATCCTCAATGCAGCATTCACCTCCCTTTTTAAATGGTTTGATCAGGGCTTTAATGGATTTCATTATTTTTATGGGGCTACTTGTTGCAATCCATGGAATTGCACTATTTTGTGATTCAATCCTGTTTTCAGGTGTATGAGATTGGTGGCTGCCCCCAATGGGAGTATCAAATCCCCCAAGGGTGCTGCAACCAAGTTCAGTCACCGGCCCAGTCACTGGAGCACTAGCTCTTTGGGCAGAACTAGAATTCACCTCCACTCCATTGAATGTGGTAACCTGCCGCCACTCCTGGGACCTGGGAATGCACATTTGCTGTTCTAAGTCCTTACACTTTTTAAGGAGTCTGTTTGCTTCATTTTGCAAATAGTTGTTTTCATCACTCATCTTATTAATCACCTCCTGCATGTCGCACATTTGCATTTGGCATTCATTGAACTCTTTATTTCTCTTGTCTCTTTCTTGAGTCATTTTAATCATTTCTTGTTCTGCACTCTGGAGATCGCATTCTTTTTCACAATGTTCTTTTTGTAAAATCTGCATTTCTAAAACAACCTCATCTTTATCCTGTCTAATGTGGTCCACTAAGGCTTTTAAGTGTACCAATTCTAGCTCACTATCCTCAAATTGTTTCTTGCTTTTGGATAGCTGAGCATCAAAGTCTCTGCATTTTAATTGCATGTCTTTTTGGCATACATCCAATTCTGCTCTTAACATTTCCTGATTTTTACTTGCCCCATCTAATTCAGTCTTTAACCTGTTAATTAGCTGGGTATCATTTTCCTGCATTCGCAGGGACTTATTCAAAATAAACCATATTTTGCCGAATAGCCGTATTAAACAGTCTTTCTCTGCACTTTTATCGGCTGCATTCAATAATCTTGTAGGGCAGACCTGAATTATGCTGCCTTCTGCAAAATTATTGTCTAGTCTTTCTTTCTGCACCTCACCCTGAATGCGGTCACGCCATTCTAAGGTGCTGTTCGACGACCACGTCCCATGTGCAAACAACTTTGCTTCTAAATATTGCACTAGGTCTGAAAAAGTGGTTTCCCTTTGTGACATTCTGAAATTCGTTTTTGGTGGCACACTGCTATTATAAAGCGGGTTCCCTTTAATGTGCAAATGGCAGTGTGAGACACGCTTGCCACGCCCAGTAGGTACTCTATGATCACTTTCCCGGCCTGCAACGCACCATAAATATGTTGGGTATTTTGTGGATATTTGTGACTTTGCGGTATTTTCTTACCGCCAAAATACCTTTAGCAATAATCTCTCTCTGTATTCATATTGGGTCACACATGACAATAATACATTGTATTATTTCAGAATTCAGACCTATTTAGATGATATGCGCGGTAGTTTGCGTGGTTGGTTGGTATAGTGGTTGGTTTATTTGTGGCCCCAATATCCAACATCCCTTGTTTTTTATCTAGATTGTTCTTGATCACTAGAGAGACCTCAGGCCTACATTTTAGGGATACCACATTTTCAGTGTTAGGGTTGTGTGCCACCATGGGCTATTGTGGTATTTTTGTGGTAATTTCCACTACCTTATATACGGTAGGGAACTATGTCCAGAGAGTCTCTCTTCCCGTTGACTCATGTACCTCCAACAGGCTATGCTACAAACAGTCACTCACAACTGTCCATACTGAATAGAATCATGCACACATCTGATTTAAAATGACAATTGCACTGTTTAAAAATCTACCCACGTTTAAACCTTTCCCCATGCAAAATGAAAGAGAGAAATAATACACACTAGCTATCTGTTTTCAAATATTTTTGTATTATAGAGATTTCTTTTAAACACAGTTTAATTTTTTTTACAGAAATAAATGAAATGGTACAACATTATTTGTGATAAAATGAACAGAGAGCTGCGAGAATATATTCAAATGGTAACATTAAATATGCTGATAAGAGACTGAGACTCCCTCTAAGACACTGACTGAACACTTTTGCACAGCTCCCACTCGCTTCTGTAATTACCTTATCTGTTCAGCATGAGTTTTCTCCGGCTATTCTCTTTCTGAATTTGGCTCCCTTGAAGATCAACCCCAGTGAGAACAAGCGTCTGCCGTTCTCAAACCGGGGTTATTGCCTGGAACTCTCTGCTTTTGCAGCAGGAATGCCCCAGCCAGGAAAGAGATCCTTCTCCCAGCTCTGCCAGATGTCGCCTGCCTTCCCCCTCTTCTCAAGCTTCTCCAGCAAAGTTCTAATCTCAGCCTCTAGCATGATACTTGCTGTGAAGCTGCTCCAATCAGAATCAATCATGTCATCTCCTCCCTCACTGCACAATGGCTCACTTCTACAGTGGCAATTGTAACAAACTGATTTCCTGTTCCTTCGAGCTCTTTGCTTCCTGTAGTTATGTGGACAGAGCAGCAGAGAAAAAAAAATGAATGTGCGTTTAAAAGTTCACTTTCATAGTAGGCCTAATTCTGCAGTGGAGACACATTTTTATTAGTGGGTTATGTTAAATGATTTTTTATTAGTCAGGTTAGTTGTTAATAAGGTTAGTTATTAATTTTCAAACGTGTCTCTTGCAACATAGGCATTTCAGGTGAAAAATAGTGTGCATTTTGAATGTGCAGATGTGTGCTTTTAACTGTAAAAATGGATTTGCATCTTATATGTAAAAATCGTTTTTTTTGACTGAATAGCCTGTCTTTACTTATATGTCCATGTTACTCTGGCAACAATTATAGCAATGCACCACACCCATGTAGTGGTGCTGCATAAAAATGCTACCTGTGCAGTAGTGCTGTACTCTGTGCTGTAACACGCCAAATATCCTTACAGCAGGAGAAGAACAATGGTCTGGAGGGTTGCCCAGAGCAATGCCAGTGGTTAAAATTCATTCTAAACCTTCCAGCCATTACCTCTTTGTTTTTACTTTGTCACCCTGAGTGCGACGGGTATGTCCAGATGTGGGTCCCATGCCTGCTGGGTCTAGAGACCCAAGCTACTCCTCACTAATGAGGACCAACAAGGCTGAACCATGTTTGGGGATGCTTGTGGTCTCGTGAAGAAGGGATGTGATCTAGCAGTTCAGTCTGGACTGCCACTTTTGGGGTGGGACCAAGCCTGATTTGCATATGGTCTTCCCCTTCTGTAATGGATTCACAGGAAAAGAATGCTGGTTGTCTGGACAATTGCCCAGAGCAATGCCAGTGGTTAAGATTCATTCTAAAACTTCCAGTCATCACCTCTTTGTTTTTAAGTGGTTTTCACCAGTCCCATGATCTAGGGGCATGAGTAAATTCACTCTTAATTGAAAATGGCCATGTATATTGTAGTATAGAGCAACACATTCTGTAGATAAGAGTGCACAGTCATATGTGATGTTTCAAATTGGTATTCAATTAAAACTTCCATCCATTAACTTTTTAAAAAATCCAAGATGGAATACATGCTGACTTCAGCCTGCAGATGGTGGTGGACCTCAAGGAGATTTGAAAAACATTGAGCTTTACTTGACCCCGAATAGATTTGAAAAACCATACAGCTCAACATTGAGTTGTATCATTCTATTAGTAGAATGATACAACTATCAGGACACATTTCTCCAAACTAAATGTATAACTGCTGTACATGCTATGAGAAATTGATTCATTATTGACTAGATTTTGGTCATGATATATTACTTTATTTATGCAACTTGTGTCCTGGAACTTGCTGGTTGATGTATTTAAAATAATGATTGGTTCCAAAATACCAATTGTATTTATTTTAGACCTTTCCAATTTCCTTTGCCTTTACCTTTGCTTCTTTCTATTACTGATTTTGACCTTAGGCTTTTTGATTTATTATTGCCTACTTAATATTTGTTTATATTTAGAAATTGTTACTATGGAATTTGTTTAATTTTGTGATCTAAAGAAATAAATTACGTGAAATTTTAATTTGAATAAATGCTGAGTGTCCAATATAGAGTGTCTTCACTCTGTTACCTTTGAGAGTCGACATGAGGGCATAATAGTAGGTGTTATTCAATACCATACAATGATGGCTCCCCGCTGTGTGGAGAGCCATCATAAGGACACCACACTAAGGTGTGAATAGATGCACCTTGTGAGAAGTGATCCTTCTTCAGCCATAGTACATTGAGACACTGCACAGTGAATCTTTTCACTGTTAGATTTAGCACTTTTTCCTACTTGGACACACGTGCTTGTCTGATTACCCCTTCAGCCTGCAGATGACACTGTTGATGCATGGGAAATATGTTTTTTCCATTGTACTGACATAGAAAGCTCTAACCTGCTCTCCAAGTAAAATGCATTGTGACTTTCACTAGCTTGTTTCGGGTTAAAACAGGATTCAGGAAGCGACATCTATCATGAACACAATAACAAAAGCTTAGGCCCTCATTACGAGATGGGCGGTAGCCATGGTGCTATTAGCACCATGGCTGCCTCCCATACCGTGTCCGAGTCCAGTCTGCTTCAATGGGGACTTACCAGGTCATTCCGACGCTGGAGGACCCGGTAAGTCCCCATTGAACCAACCATTCCCCATTCCCATTTGAGCCCCTATAGGGCTCAATAGGAATGGGGAAGGCGCTAATAACGGGCCTGCGAATAGCAAGCCCGTTATTAGCGCCCTGGTCCCTTAGTGGGACACGTAAAGGACGTGTGGTCAGACCACCCGTTCTTTGAGGCTCCCGCTAAGGGACCTCGGAATTGGGCGGTAAGGGATTACCGGCACCGGTCTCCTTACCGGTGCCGGTAATCCCTTACCGCCCAACTCATAATGACCCCCCTTAGTCTGTGATCAGGTTTCATGACTGCATTCTTTAGGTGGGAGCTACATTCCTCTAGCCTAATACACTTATGTATTCAGACATGAATTTTAAATGCTGCTTTTTTCTATACTGAATGTTACATTATTGTGTTTAGGCTAAGTAGTCAGCAAGTTCCGTCATTGAACTAGAATACAGTTTCCAGAATACAGAAGTGAATCCTGCTGGGTTATATTGGTGGCAAAACTCTCCAAAGGTGTGGCCTTGTCTTTTACATGAGGAACTTTTCTTCTTTAGTCTCTGCTTTGTCTTGAACACTAATATAGTATCTACATTCAATCAAAAAGGCCCTAGGAATGGTCACAGTCGGAAATTGTATATGACATTTAGGGGCCGATTCATGGAACCAATGTCCGCCGAAAATCTTGGCGCAAGCTGGCGCAAGCGTGAAAAAGCGATTCATGGAAGGCGCTGCGCGTGTTTCCCCTGGGAAGTGCGCCAAATCCGTGCGTGGCGCACACTGGCGCACACGGGCGCACACCTCATTGCAACAACCAGAAAGCTGTGTGCAAGGCGCACAGCGAAAGCGCACAACATTAGCGCACACACCAAAAAGGTGGCGGAACATGGGTCATAACGCGTGGAATGGGGAACAACGCGTGAAAATAAGGGCGTAACTGGGGATGTACTGCTGTGAACGCCCACACGCACGCAAACCACACGTATTCATGGAATCGAATAGGGGAAACCCACGCACGGCCAAAGACACACACAGGCTTAAATACATCCGCCACATGAAGACAGGCGGTAGCATCCCTGCGCATTACAAAAGTGTGCGCAAAGAAAAAGCATGTATATAAAGCAACGATGAATGTCCCATTCTGTGGCCCCCTAGGAGAAATGACGTGTCACGCAACGCCCATGCATCCCAGAAAAGGAAGAAAAAGAGATAAGTGACCCCTGTTGCCCACGTGCCTGTAAAAAAACACACGCAGTATGCTATGGCAGCCAGGAACACAAAAAAAATGTACGCGATCAACGCGCAGGCTAGTATGGTCGTAAAAAAGGGGTACGCGATAAACATGGACACCCGCAGTGGGAAAAATAGCGTGTGTGACTCACCGTCTGCCGTGCGTGTAGAAGAAGAGCATGTAGCCAACACCCAAGCGCTGTGAAGTAATCGAATGTGAACCCCAACGCCTGGAAAACACACGCACCACTTCCCACGAAAAGCACGTACAGAGCGATGGAAACCCACGTGGGATCTTCAACCTGTGCCAGGGGAACGCCCGCGCGTGTTACGTCACAGATGCGATTAAGCGCTAAGGGCCTTTCCTCGAATTACACACTGACATGCTGTTTTTTCACGTGCCAAATCACTCTGTATCAAGCTGGCCATGCGACAACACACGGAAGACCACGCTCCTGCCCAGAAGGCCATTTTCCTGCCCCCCAGAGCCCCAAGCAGCCTCCGACAAGCCATCTGCTGCTACCTGCCTGCCTGCTGCCACTGTACCCTGCCATTTGGTGCCTGCACATCTGCCATCTACAGGGGTCCAGTTGCAGTGACCACCCCTGCTGGAATAAAAGACTCCCGACTGGTGTTCCATCACTCCACAGCCCAGCCCCAGGACCCAGTTGCCCACCCACACCTGCCTCAGGGGTTGCCATGTCCAACATAACACCTTCCGGCACCTCCCAGCCAGAGAGGCAGAGGGCTGCCAGCTTCACTTCCGAAGAAGTTGGCATCCTGGTGGAGCAAGTCCTGGGGCAGTATGATGCCCTCTTCACACCATCGTGCCCAACAAGGAAGGACGGAGGAGGATCTGGACGGATATAGTGGGTGCCATCAATGCGGAGGGGGTGGCACCCCGCGACATGAAACACGTCCAGAAGCGCTGGGAGGACTACAAGTCCAGGACCCTCAAGAAGGACCGGCGCCTCTTAGAGGCAGAGGATGCAGTGGGGCACTGGGGCCAGCTTTCCAACCAGCAGATGAGGGTCCTGGAGCGCATTCGCCCAGTGCTTCGCCACTAGATCCTCAGGATGCAGGCCCGTCTGGAGTCGAGCGGTAAGTGGCCATGCATTGCTGTGTAAAACAGGGCATGTTGCAGTGTGCTGGTAGTCAGCTACTTGCCTGTATGTGTGACATTGGCCATGTATGGGAGTGTGTGTGCAGCAGGGACATCATGGTGCTACATGTGAGACCAGTCATGCGTGAACCACATGGATGGTGCATATGTTACAATGCAACATGCGGAATGCACACATGAATGCATGCCTGTCTCTGTTGTTGGACATGGATGGGGTGTGAGAGATGGGTGCTGCTTCAAGGACATGTATGGTGTACGTGTCTATGTGTTTGAGTAGCGTGTGTGTGACTTGTAAACGCCATGGATGCATGACACATGTCAGTGACAATGTTCTGATTCACTGATGCAGCCTAGTCATCCTTGTCTCCACTGTGTCTGGGGTGTACGAGGCCAGATGGATGAAACTACGGTGATGTGTGTGCATGTGATCACTATGAGCCATGATGCATGTGAGTTTCCAACCACCATCGTATGTTTCAACAGTTCCTTGGACATATATGCAAATGTTCTTTGCATGCGCCATGCCTGTCTCTGCATGTGTGTTGCCTGCACTGACCCATGTGTTGTGGAAGTACATGATGGAAGTGACGTTTGACAGTGCCACTCATGTGCTATTGCTTCCTGTTTAGGGGACTATTGTACAGTACCCTGATTCTTGTGTTCTATGTCTCCCTCTACACAGTGGCGAGTGAAGAAGAGGGCAGAGACGGCGCTGTGGAGCCTCCAAAGGAATTACCATCAGACGTGTTGAGCCATCCAGGTTGGTGGTTTGCACAGAGAAGGAGGAGGCCGCTACTGAGCCGCACATGGGGCCTGGTGGGGGTGGTACCACTGTTACAAGTGGTGCAGTCCAGGGGCAGGGGCCGGAGGCAGCACAGGTCACTGTGGAGGGGCCTGTGCATGTCACTGTCCCTGACACTGTGATTGCACCACCATGCAGCTGCAGGGATGCCCCATCCCAGGCCCGTCCGCAGGTAGGGGGAGGTCCACGTCATCTGACACTCCTCTACCTGCGGACGAGGGGACCCATGAGCGTATGGAGACCGTCCTGATTGGTGTCGTGTTGCGCACGCGTGACATTCGTGATGACATGCGTGCTTCCTGGGGGGAGCACGCACGTCATCACGAAGAGCTGCGTGCCAACGTGGCCCAGTTGGGAGGGGCCTTGGTCGGGGGTTTCGTGCATGTGTCGCCCACTCTGGCGGCCCTCTCCTCCTCTGTGGAGACTATGTGCCAATCATTCTCCATGCCGTCTTCCGGCCCAGATGCCACCAGGGCCCCCTGTGGACCTGCCCCGACCAACGCAGCCAGCTCGGTGGAGATCCCATCCCTGCCACGGTCAGGAGTCGGAGGTCCAGCAGGGGTGGACACCACAGCAATTGGACCCCAGCAGGTGGAGGATGCGCCGGCATCATCGGTCAAGGCACGTGCATGACGGCGCAGGTGGATTCCATCAGCCTGGATGCCGTTGTGCTGTCAGAGGCAGTTGCGGCAGAAGCAGCGGCAGGCTCAACATGGGAGGCGACATGGCTCGGGGCCATCAACATCAGAGGGGCAGGCATCGGCCAGAGGGCAGGAGGACCCTGGAATGGGAGTGTCTTTCATGTGGCAGCGGTTGGGCCAGCGGATAGATGCAGAGCGGCGGCGGGCGGAGGAGGCACGGCTCACAATGGTCAGGGCGGAGAACTTCATGCGCAGGGCGCTGAGGCGGGCTGAGTGCCTCGAGGGAATTTGCAGGGAGTTAGAGGTGGACATGGCGTTATCCCTGCGAGACCTCAGGGCCAGGGAACAGGCCCGCCTCCAGGACGCTGAACAGGAGTTTGATGATGCCATGGCCCGGGAAATCAACTAGTGAGCTGTAGGACTGGCCTGCCACAATTGTATATAATTAGTTAGTGTTAAGTTTCATTTATGTTTTTCTTTCATTTGGGGCGCTTGGACTATGCCCCACCTTTTTGTAGATAGTTCTTTATTAGATAGGGTTTTTTGTAGGTTTCCTTTCCATAGTTGGGTTTATGAACCCTGGATTTGATCTTTGTATATAGTTGAAGACTGCAGTTCTCATCATTATTTTTTTGGTTCACTATGGAGCAATGGATCATTCTTATTTTTTTTTGTTTGGATTTGGTTTGCTGGACGGACACTTTGGAGCGATTTTCATTTGGATTTATTTGGATTCTGCTTTCATGGTTTTTTTGGGGGTTTTTTTTGGGACATGCTGCTTTTTCTTTATTATTTCCATTGTTGTGTGAATTCATTTAATCCCCTTGCTTTTGTGTTCAATACATATTTTTTTCTTACTTCAATGCGTGGTTTTCTGTCATTGGTTTAATGCATGTCACGATGTGGGTTTTCTCATTTACTTGCACCCATTGTGTGTGTGTGACGACATGTGTTGATGTGCATACTTGCCATTTGGGTTGTATCATGTAATTGGCATTTCTATGTGGGGTGGATGGAATACTTGGTTGGGTGTTTGGACACGGGTGGCGTGGGGTGTGATTTGGGTGGCCATAAGGCCCATGATTGTGGATGGGGGGACATGAGTCGGGGCCTGCTGGCAGGTGCCCGTCAATGCTGGGGGGGTGGGGGTGCAGGGGGACTTGAGTCGTGGCCTGCTGGCAGGTGCACGTCAATGCTGGGGATGTGGGGGTGCAGGGGAACATGAGTCGGGACCTGCTGGCAAGTGCCTGTCAATGCTGGGGGGTGTGGGTGCAGGAGAACATGAGTCGGGGCCTGCTGGCAGGTGTCTGTCAATGCTGGGGGATGGGGGTGCAGGGGGACATGAGTCAGGGCTCACTAGTGCATGGTGCCATGTGTGCTGGATGCGGGGCATGGCCAGGGTGTATGGGCTGCCTGAGGGGCATGGGCAGGGGTGCAGGGTAGTCCCCTGTGGTGTGGGCTGCCTGCAGGGCCTGGGGATGGGGGAGAGGGCGCACCTGGGAGGACCCACACTGCCAATTTGCGTGTGGTACTCCCCACGCACCCCTCAGAATACACGTACCCCGGTCGTGCAAGCGAATTTACGTGTAAAACTACCCGCGCACCCCTCAGAATACACGTACCCCTCTCACGCCAGCGAATTCACATGTAAAACTCCCCGCGCACCCCTCAGAATACACATACCCCACTTGCGCCAGCGAATTTGCGTGTAAAACTCCTCGCGCACCCCTCAGAATACACCTACCCCTCACACGCCAGCGAATTTGCGTGTAAAACTTATTATTTCCAAATGTCATAAGCAAGTAACATTAAACTCAACAAACATAATACAAGAAAAAGCATAAATCGTACACACAGTGCACATGAGCAATGGGACAATCAGATCACAACAAGCAGACAGGACAAAAACAACACCTAGGCAGTAGTGAAAAAAAAAGAAAAGAACATATCATATGTCATAAAATGTGTATTTGCAAAACACAGTAGGTACAGTATGAACGTCGTAGGATAATAAGTAGAGTGACACAAATGTAATCATATCGGGAAATGTATCTTATGGGAATTTAGCCATATGCATCTAGGAATGCACCCCACAAGTCTGTGAACTTTTCAGTGTCTCCAGTCTGCTTCGAAATGGCCCACTCATATGTGGACACAGACCATAATTCCTCCACCCAATCATCAATACAGAAGGACGAGGATGATTTCCATGCCCTTAGGAACATCTTCTTAGAGAGCATACAACTCTGGGGCAGTCAGATATGTTTACCAAACGGCACATACTCCATTAAAGACACATCCCCAAGAATTAAAAGCAAAGCTTTCCTTGCAATAGTACAGTTCAACACCAGGCCCAACCTCTCACAAATCCCTTGCCAAAAGTCTCTGGTCCTCTTGCAAAACCAAGTCAGAAATTAACTTCTACGCTCTTGAATAATGTTCTTAAGTGCACTGTGATTTACATTTCGCATTTTACATGTGCATCCTTTTCGCCATGACAGCGACCAAGATGTGCAATCCAACAGGAGGCATCATTTGTGTTTGGTCCGTCTGTCGCTCTCTCAGAAAGGCTTTTATCATTTGTTGTTTAATTTAGAACATTTTCTGAGCGTCATTTTCTCTAACACAGTATTATTCAGGCCATTCATCGAAGGTACTTTTTGCTTCTTCACACCCAGGAATAATTGGTTTCCACAGAGCCTCATTTGGAGATCAGCCATTCTGTTATTTCAGTGTTGTTTTATGCTTTGTGAATGTTCCCTCGAAAATCGCAGTACGTATCTTCAATTGAACTGCTCTAGTATTAGCCTGGGCTGTTAAGGATACCAGACCGAACCCCAAGCAAAGTATTACCTTTAACTTTGACCTCATGACTAAGCACGTAAAAACAGTGCAACTGGGAATTATGAAAGTGAATTACATAGATCCTATCAGCAGGATACTCCATTCATCACAAGTATATCATCTTTTTTATTCCAGTTACACCACTAACATTCATGATGTCCATTTTGTAAACAGAATATTCAGTACAGAGTAAAATTACATTGAAAAAAGTTAATGAAAAAGTGTTGTATATTTCAGCCTTTGTAACTCATTTTCAAATTGTTCTTCTCTATATCCCAGACTTCATTGGGACATAAGTGACCGCACAGCTATTAGTGTGACACCCATGTGATTTCCACAATTTATATTCTACTCAATAGAATGACATTCATCCATTGTTCTATTTTGTGTCTTGTTTTATTTGAGGCCTCTAATGCTCACAAAGTTACACTGAGTATTCACTGCGTTGATCAACCTTCTTCCGGTTCCGATTAGAATCTTAATTCTATCTTGCTTTATTTAGGGCCTATAATACTCAACAGAATTACACAGTGTTCACAAGTTCATAAATGAATGGCAGTGGTGTACTTGGAATGACAACTTGATATAACTATGATGAAAGGGGTATCATGCTAATAAGATGTATATTCCCATGTTTGCACTGTTCTTGCAACCAAGTTTTTTAGAATTTTGTATGAATAAACATTATGCTATGTTAAATTGATGCATACTGCACACTACTACCATTTGCATGGTCTCCAAGTGCTCACGTGGCTCTGGAAGAAAGTTGGGTAGGCTAGTCAGGGAAGAGGAATAGGATAGAGGTTATGCTCTTCTGTTGGTGCTTGCAGAACCAGGAGACACTGGTGTCTGTGCGTGTCGGCTTTCTGAGTGTGTTTGAATTGTGCAACTGGGGTATTTTGGGGTATTGTGCCTGAAGGGTCAATACCCAGTGTTTGGGTTATTTGTTTTACGGCAATTTGTTTCTTTGCAGGTTTGTGGGTTGTGTGTTTTGTGTGTGGTATGGCTGGTCCATTAAGACGTATGAGGTACTGGACAATAGGACCAAATAGTATATGCCCTAATAATTGATGTTTTCAAAGAAAATATTTGTGATTAATTCATTTTAAATACTTTGAAGACCTTTTTGACCTCTACTTAAATGTTCCAGCCAATGAAAAGCATGGTTTATATTTCAGTATGACCACATACATCCACACGTATTCAGAACTGCTTATCATATTATGTTACGGGTATACTCTAAGATTGGTGCCCTTTGGTTCATGGTATGTTCTATGAACATGCATTAAATAAGGGCTGCACTTTATTGGAGATGGTAATTATGATTTTTTTGTAATATAATTGGGATTAAGAGATTCTAAAATTAATCCAAATTCATTAAACAACTAATTGAAAGTAACATAAACTGTACAATGCAAATCATAAAATGCCTGAAAGGCGGAAGACAGAGATGGATGTTTCAGCTCTAAGGGTGGCAGGAAGTGAGTTCCAAAGTTTTGGTGCAATATAGGAGAAGCCTAGACCTCCAGCTGTGGCTCTCTTGATGCATGGTATTTGTAGCTGGTTGGTGTACTGAGCTCTGGTGGGGCGAGTGGAAGTGGTCCTTGATATTGCTTCAGATAGGTATGTGGGAGCTGTATGGTTGATGCATCTCTGTGTGATGGTGAGGATTTTCAGAGTAATGTTTTTCTTTGACCTGAAGCCGCCGTGCTGTACGTCTGGCATGGGATATATGGTCTCTTCTAGGGATGCTCATAGCGGCTCTGAGGGCATTGTATTGTATGGTTTGCAGTCTGTGAATGTTCTTGACGGAGGTGCCAGCTAAGAGAGTGTTGCAATAATCGGGTTTAGCACCTATAGTTGCTCTAGCTATGGCCAAACGGTTGGGGGCGGATACGTAGGATTTAATGGCATTGATGAGTTTGGTGCTGAACGTAGATGCAGACGCTATGGCGCTGACTTGTTTGTTCATCGATAGATTTGTATCAATGTGAACACCTAGCGTCTTGACGGAGGATGATACAGAGATGGTTGAGTTGTCTATGTTGAAGTTGGCGTATTGGGGGCTTAGCTTCGTTATTGTGTTTTTCTGCCTGAGGATGAGAATTTCAGTCTTCTCCCTGGTAAAACAGAGGTCATTGATTGCCATCCATGCTTGGATAGTAGCATAGATTTTGTGAAGGGCAGTGGCGACTTTGTGATATAGTCCAGATAGAGGTATAAGTACTTGGGTGTCATCTGCTTAGTTGGTATATGCAACACCCATGGAGTCAAGTAGGTCGAAGAGGGGTTTTGTGAAGAGGTTATAGAGGGTGGGGGCTGTACATGATCCTTGGGGGAAACCGCAGTTTATAGTAGTAGGATCTGCATTTGCTCTGTCGGAGTAGACCTTCATGGCTCTTCCTTCGAGGAAGGATGTGATTCAAGATGCTACTTGGTTAGAGAAATGGGCTGCATGAGTGAGGTGGGTGGTAAGTGTTTGGTGATCTACCAGGTCAAAAGCTGCTGATAGATCGAGAAGGAGGAGCAGAGCAGGTTTGTCGTTGTCCGTGATCTGTGAAATTTGATTTTTTAGGTAATAAGGCTGATTCTGTTCCATGCCCGACCGGAAGCCAGATTGCCTTTTGCCCAGTATGGAATTAGCTTCTATTTATGATTGGAACTGGTTGTGAGCTGCTTTGTCCAGGATTTTCAAGAGGAACAGGACTGTCGTTATCGGTCTGTAGTTGTTGGGTTGCGGTGGGTCAAGTGTGGCCTTTTTTAGAAGTGGCCGCACCCAGGCTTCTTGAGATTGGTTGGGACAATTCCTGTTTGGAATGATGGGTTAATGGAGGCAGTAATCAGGGGTGCTAGGTCGTTAGTGCATTCCTTGATGATTTTGGGAGGGCAGATGTCTGCTTTGCAGGGAGATGGTTTGAGGTTTTTGATGAGATTAAGGACCTCAGGTTCAGTGACGTCTCTGAAGGCGAATTGAGCGTGATTGAAATGACTACACTTGTCTTGTGTAGGGCAGTTAGCTTTTTGGTTTGAGCGGGCTTTGCAGTGGTTTGGATTTTATTCTGGAGGAGTTTTATTTTGTTGAGCATGGCGGACTGAATGCTAGCACACCAGGCTTTGTCTTTAGTTATCTCGTCTGCGGTAGCCGGGGGTGTGACTAGTTCATTAAAGATTGCAAATAATTCTTTAGCTTGTGAATTGGCCTTTGAAATCCTATCATTGAAGGAGTTGGAGTTTGCTACTAATATGTTTTTTTTTTATATTGGAGGGCTATCTGTTTGAAAAGGATCTTATTTAGGTCACTGGGCTCTGTCAGTTTTTTAGTGACTGATGCTTTTGTCCTCAGAGGGTTTGGAGTTCATCCGAGAACCAAGAGTTGCAGTGAAATGAAAAGATAGCTGATAGTGTATTTGGGTCCTGTGAGAAAGGTGGTGCTAGGCATGGGTTTTTGAGGTGGGGCTGCAAGTTGTCTGCGTTGAGTTTTTGAGAACTTCTTGTTTTGGCAGGTGGTGCGTTGGTGAGAGTCTTGGGTCTAGGATTGGTGGGGATAAGGAATTCAATGCACGTGTGGTCAGTCCATGGAAAGGCGGCATTTGAGATAATGTTGGATGCACAGTTGTGATCCATGACCCAGTCAAGGGTGTGGCCTTTGGAGTGAGTGGGGGTGAGGACTCCTTGGGAGAATCCTAGGTCTGCAAGTTCTTTTGCTAGGGTTGTGGCGGAATTATCCTTAGGATCTTTGTATCCTAAATTTAAGTCTCCTAATAGAAGGATTTTGGAGGATTTTTTTATGTTGTTACTGAGCCGGTGGGAGAGGGGCTCTTGGAAGTCTGCTGGGAGTCCGGGAGGTCTACATAGGATGCAGATATTGATTAAATTATTGGGGGAGAGCGTAAGCTTGGCTGATAGGATATCAGCATTTCCACCCCATGTACTATGGTCTGCTAGTCTAATGGACAGTGAGTCTTTGTGGATAAGGGTGACTCCCCCTCCAATCTTATCAGGTCTACCTTGTCTAAGGATGGTGTAGCCTGGGGGTAGGGCTAGTGCGATGCCTGGGCAGGAGGCATCATTGAGCCAGGTTTCGGTGATGCATAGTAGATCCAGATTATGTGTGGATAGTAGATCATTTATCTCTAAGGCATGTGCAGGTAGGGAGCATACGTTCAGTAGTGCACATTTGAGAGGTGGGTATTGTGTCCCTTTGATATTTTTGTTTATACTTGTATGGGGTGAAGTGTGCTTGTTGTGGTGTGTATTAATGAAGGATTTAGTGCGAGGTAGTGTAGAGGCAAGTTGGGGTTGTGGGGAGAGAGGGGCAGTGCATTTGCTCATCTTAGTGTGGGGTAGTGGTGCGGTGCGGGTGTCTAATCTGGTATTTCTAGTCGTGATGGGTGTGGGTGAGCAGAGTAAGTACCTAGGAAGTGATTGGTTTCTAAGATTGCAGAGTCTGATAGCTAGGCTAGGTGGCTGAGACTGTGTGATGTTATAGTCTGGTGCTGTGGCATGTGAATTTAGTGCCGGGCGCTGAGTGAGGTGTGCTGTGTGTATGTGGGGAGGTGTAGGGGCCATTGTAGTGAGGACTATAAGGAGGACTGTTGACTGGCTGGGCAGAGTGTGGCAGGGAGAGTGCTGTAGTGTGAGTCTATGCTGTGATTGGGAGGTGAGCTCTTGGGCATCATGATAGTGGAGAGTGGCTGTGTGTGTGCGTGCAGCTGATCGGTGCAGCTGGTGTGTGGCAGGAAATGACAGAGAGATTGTGTGACTAATACTGGGCAGTGGCAAGTCACAAGTGGGTCGCAATTCAACAAAATACAGTGCCTAAATTCGATTTTCCATGTGGGGCAGGCACAGGCTAAATGGTGGCAGGACACAAATAGGTAGCAGTTCAGCAGTTCAGTACAATGCATATTGTGTTATAATTTATAAAATATACAGGTTTGTCAAAAAGGATAATAATCTTAATTGAGCTGATTTTACTATGAAAACATGAGAATGCAGCCTCTCTGGAATTTACTAAATACATTATTGCATTTGATTTGCACTTCTTAGTTCATCTCCTATTAGCAACGACAGTCAAATTCTTTATTGGAATAAAGGTGAGCAAGTTAGGGAGCAATGTAGTTATTTGAAAGACGAAAATTGTCAAAGAGAAAAATGTAAGATATTTATATGAGCGGGGCAGGTGGGAGTATGGACTGACAGGTAGTGGCAGGCATTCTGAATAACAACACATGCGATATTGCCATAAATATACAATGAACAATTGTGCATTGCTGAATGTTTGTCCATACAGCAAATCGATGGCGCTAGTTATTTGTCCAGAGTGGTTCTGTAGCCCGATGCTGTTGGTGGAGAGTCAAAGGAAAGAGATTGGTAAATAACTAGAGTTATTGAACAGCTAAAAGGTTGTTAAACAATGCCAGTGCGTTCACAACCTACCAGAGCCTCAGCTAGTCTCTTGTCTGTTGTAAGAGATTAACAACAGATGTTCCTTAGATAAGCCTCAGCCATCTTCTATATATCTACCTATACAGATTTCCGGGTCACCTTCCTGGGATATTTCAAGAACCATGCATGCATTTTCAGGTTGGATTGTGCTTCCAAATATCACAACAACATCCCCATGGGTTGTGTGAGCCTACAAATGTCAACATTTATTTGATGTGTTGAGAATTTTTTATGTAAAATAAATTAGTGACTAATAACATAGCTCCGGAGGATAGTTCACCATCCATAGGATATTGGAACAGAAACAGGTTGAGCGATTTCCACCCTTGAACATTCAATGTGCTAAGTATCCACTTACAGGAGACTTGAGCTTTTATCTACAACAGCCAAAGGAGAAATAGACAACGTACTTTAAACGATGGTGTTTATTAAAAAAGTTTTAAAAATATGTTGTATACATTTGATGAATTGATGTCAGCCTTGTGTCATGTTTTTAGAATGGAATACAATACATTGTTTTTGGAAACGAAATTATTAAGAAGTGTGAACTAGTATCATGCAATCTCTGTACTGTACACTTTAGAAACAGGAGTTTTCGCTAAACAGCATTTATTTCCAACAGTCTGACCCATTGTTTTGACTGACTTCTCGCTTCATCCCATCTTGTACTATGGCTTTTTACTTTGCTTTCCCTAGCCTTTTTCTAAATCATTTTGCTTTAACTAATAATAGCATTTGGGTTTATTATAAATGAAGGGGCAAATAATCACTATGTACGCTAGGCATCACTTCAAAATCTCCCACTTAATTCTCTCTGGTCCCGTTCATAAAATAATTTGTGTTGTTGCAGCCCTATACCATTAATCTGACCATGTGACTTAAGGGCTGGTATGCACAATGCTTTATCCTCATTTCTTTGAAAGTGATTCAGAGTGCCCTTTTTATAGTTTTAAATTGAAATCTCGTTTTTATCACAATTACCATTGTATTATCGATATTTATATTTAAAATGTTATCAATTCCAGAAACAAACCTCTCCAAAAATCCCACTGTATCAGCGATCCTGAATGCATTATAACAATTTACCAAGCATAAAGATGCTTTAAGTATACTGCCATTAGCTTCCAATCCGATAATTTGGACAGTCTCAGAAATTCTACCAATTTCCGCCGTTATCTGTAAACCAAGCAAGATAAATATTCATAAGCCAACAGCATTTCTACCACACTTATTTAATCTAGCATGGCTACACACTAAAGAATAACCGTCTGTGGTAATATCGGTCTGTATTCATGTTTCCTGAAATGACAAAATGGCATGCAGGGTGATACATCTAAAGAACTAGACTCGGGAGGATAGCTCAGTGGCAATGTGCTCGCCTTGGAAGCAAGACGACACGAAGCACCACAGGCTCGGTCCCTGGGTGCGCGCTTAGAAACCTCTGAGTATTAAGCGCCTTATAAATAACCTATCATATCATATCATTACCCTTTATCTGTTAGTTTGTCATGGAGACCTGCCACATTCCAATCCATTATCTGTATTTTGTCTTTGAAAACCGCTACCAGCATTTCCAAATGAAGAATACTGATCTGTGAATGACTAGCACATGCTAATTATTTCCTTCTTTTACTAGACACAGCGTCATGTGCGTATTTCTGCATATCACAATCTCTGCTAGGTCTAGGTCTAGCAGAAGTAGTGTCTAAGACTCCATTCATATCCTATATAGTGTTCAACATGTCATAGCGATTAGAGCAGTTCATGGAAAATCATGGTGTATGCCTTGGATAATCATTATTCCTTTTAGGGCAGTCCTGAACATGAATATGTTGAGCACTGTTATCAATATGTGTGCATGGATAGACAAAAAGAAAGGTTAACAGAAAAACGAATTCAAAACATTTCTGGTCACACCTGGAATTTTTAGGGATACTATTATAAAATCCACAAAATGTTTTCTCATTGAGCTAATCCATTTAACCCTTCTTGCCATTGATGCCAATCTGGGAGATATACATTAGCCTCGTGTATTTGAATTGATCCACTGTGTCTCTATGTTGACCAACCATTCAGATGATTGTACCCTGCTGCAGTTCTGGCGTCTGCACAATTATAACAGTTAGGGGGCTGCTGGCAATACATTGATAGTTGATCCAAATGCAGCAGACTTTGATGGGGCGCTATTAATTAAAGCAGCAACAGTTAGAACGCAAGCTGACCTCATTGTATTCCTTATCCAAGATGTCCTCTGATGCATACTTGTCGGACAGTCCTCTGCTCCACGTTGAACCTTTACACCCGCCCACTTAATAGTGGGCTGGTTCAGCTGATTTATCTCTCCCGACCTTGGTTCCAGATCATGTGTTGTTATTGCCATCTCCTTGCATTGCATTCGAGATTGTTTGACAAACTGTCATATTTGGGGCATTTGACTCCTCCTTCATCTCTACTGTGTTGGATTGTATTGATTGGGTAAACATATTAGCATTATTAAGTGTCTTCTCAATTGAAGCCAATCTCTCAATGATGGTTGAACAAGTATAATAATTTGATTATAACATAATGAAGTGGGCTATTTCCTCTTATTCATTCCGATTGGAAAGGTTGTTGGCTGAGGACGCTATCAGTGTGGCCTGCCTGAGATATGGGAGTTTTGAGACGCACCAAGTGAAGTACTGTGAAGTACACTTATCTCACTACATGCATTTCTAGCTTCAGATTTAATCACTGGTTCTTTTTTTTGGCATTTCATGCGCATTATCAAATGAAATCTCTTCTCGAGAGCTTTCGGTTAATGTGTGGTTGTTAGCACAGCTTCTCTCGCTCCCATAGGCATGGCCCCTCTTCATCGCATCGCTCTTGCCTTTTGCCTGGCCTTTGGTAGATCCGATGGTTGTGTCCCCACCGCGTGCCCCATTACATGTCATTATGTAAAAGGAATTAGAAGAACTGGAGACAGGCTTTATCTAAAGCTTAACTTGCTGAAAAGATGCCTGGCTATACTTACCTCATCTGATGTGTACCTTTTCTCCAACTATGGGACTTTACTGAACTAAAACAATGAGGTGCTTTCCCAAACCATGTAACCATGTAAACAAGAAATATGCAGCCCGTGTTATAGAGAGCAGTACTTCAGATGAATTAATAATAGCCCCATTCCCTGCAAATAATGTGACATAAAAGGTGACAATAGCAATGAGTCCTCGTGAATCTTAAACAAAGTCCCTTTTGTAAATAGGACTGCCTGCATATGTATTATATGAATTCATTAATTTGTGTGATAGTTTTGATTTCTATGATTTGTTTAGTTCTTGAAGTTTGATTTAACATAATAATGTTGAATGTGAGAACTCTTGAAACTAACAAAACAATCATTAAATAATTCATATATTTGAATATATGGTTTGCTTTTGTGATGGATGAATTCTGTATAATTGATTGTGATTTAAAAATATTTTTGGATGAAATATTTTCTTGGTAGATATGATATGATAGTTTATTTATATATAGCGCCTATACACAATGGGCCTCATTACGACCCAGGCGGTAAGTTACCGCCTGGGCCGTGACTTTACCACCATGGCGTAAACTATGTTTACGCCATGGTGGTTGGCGGACTTACCGCCCCATTCCGAGTTTGGCGGGGCGGTAAGTCCCCAATCCCCATTTACCCTTCCCCATTCCCATTTTTGCCCCATAGGGCATAATGGGAGTGGGGAAGGCGTTAATTACGCCACCGTAAATTACGGTGGCGTAATTAACTCCATGGTCCCTTAGCGCCATGGATTTTAACACCTGCTAAAAGCAGGTGTTAAATCCGCCATGGCGCTAAGGGACCTCGTACTCAGGCGGTAAGGGTCGGCGCTGTTTACGGCGCCGTAAACCCCTTACCGCCTGAGTTGTAATGAGGCCCCATATGTTTTAAAGCGCTTCAAGGCAAGGGAGGGAGCAAGGGAAAATACGACATTCTTACAGGCCATGAACAGTAAGGATGTGAAATTAACTATCGTACTCGGCCTGACGATAATTCAGATAGTGCAAGTGCTAAGACATAGGGGGTCATTCTAAGGTGGGCGGTAAGGGATACCGGGCACCGGTAAGGGGACCGGTGCTGGTAATCCCCTACCGTCCTACTACAAGGTCCCTTAACAGGTCCCACCAGTCCCACCAGTAACGGCTGGACCAGGGTGCAAATAACAGGCTTGCCATTCGTGAGCCCGTTATTTGCGCCCTCCCCATTCCCATTGAGCCTTATGGGGGCTGAAATGGGAATGGGGAATGTCTTTTTCAATGGGGATTTACCGGTCCCGCAAAGGTCGGACTACACCTGTAAGTCCCCATTGAACTATATCGGTGCCGGGCCCGTTATTTTGTGGCAGTCATGGCGCAAATAGCGCCATGACTACCACCAACCTCGGAATGAGGAAGGGAGGGGGAGAGTGGGAAGGAAATTGAAACAGGCGACTACCGTACTAGGCCTGACAACACTTCTAGTTGAGCCAGAGGAAAACAAAAGGTGAGGGAGAGGGGTGCAGAAAGGGAGGGGAGGAACAAAACAAGCGACTATCGTACTAGACCTGACAACGTTTCAGATTGTGCTGGAGGGAGTGGGGAACAGTAAGGGGATTGGGGTTCGATAGACGATGTTGCTATCATACTAGGTCCAGGGACAATTCTGATAGAGTAAGTACATAGAAGAAAGTAAGGGGAGGAGAAAGGGAGAGGGGAGGGGAGGAGAGAACAGAGGGTAAACATTCAAAAAGCAAGAGGGGAGAGCAAATACAATTGCAGAAGTCAGTAGTAACACATAATGTTGCAAGCCAGAATACAAGATGAAGATGGGAACAGCATGATTCAGGATCACCATGAGTACAAGATGCAAAGGAAGTCCAACATGAGAGTTGAGAAAGGGTGACGCACCATGAATCAATGAAGTCCATAAAAGTAAAATCCAGCATTGGCCAGAAGACAGCGATGGTGAAACCAGAAGGAATATAAGGAAGGAACATTTTTTGTATGTTACGTGTCATAGGCCTAGCTCCCTTTTTATAGGAACTTCCCTTGGGTTTGTCTCTTAGTAAAGCACGTGACATCTGACTACTACCTAAACATAGCAATGCTTCTGTGTTGGTAATACTGAGGAAATCCCCCCTGAGTATATTTGTTCATTTTTCCCTCTTGGCTATGTCCGAGCATAACTGGTTGCATAATATTGCTTTATTAAAGATATTGGTATTGTTTGTTATATTATGGTATGTTATGTTACTGTTACTGGAATGTATAATACACATTGCTGCTATTTGCAAGGTCTCCAAGTGTTCATACAAATATGAAAGTTGTGTTGGGATAGTGGGGAGAGAAGTAACATGCCAGATAACTTTGCTCTTGCATTGATGTGGGCAGACCAGACATAGCCTGAGCTCTGCGAGAGGATCTGTATTAGGTGTTCTGTGGTGTTAGGATGCATTGGAAAGGGGTGGGATATGTAAGTCGATTCTATAGGTGCACCCTTCTGTTATCTGATATCTGTTGGAAGGGGTTGTTCTATTGCAATGTGTGGGTGATTGAGTTGGTGTGTGTGTGTTGTATGTTGGAGAATAGAATTTTAGCATGTAAGTGAGAGGACAAGTCAGTCATTACCTTGATGGACAGGTTGGTTAGGAGTGAAGACAATTGTGAAGTCACAAATAGCAAATTTAATTTCGTTCAGCTTTATTTTGGCCAGTCAGCCATAACAGCACATGCAAATACAACATCATTATACACAACACATTCCCATTACCACAGACTTAAAGGCGTTTGTTTTAAATCTAATGGACTGTGTTCCCTTGCCTGGTCCAGCCACTGGTTGTGGGTGAAGGATCTTTACTCACTGTATAGATTTTTAAAATGCTCTTACCAGGCTTGCTCTGGAATACAACTAACTACTTATGTTTCATTTGCAGGACTACCTGCCCCCATCAATTTCCCAAACCTACCAGGTTCTCTGTTGAAGATAGCTGCGAGCAATTGGCGCCACAACTTCTCCTCATATGCCTCCTATTTGTTCTTCATTAGATTTGTGCAGAGGGGTTTCTAGGGGGTGGGGAAGAGGGCTATAACCCCTGGTCTTTTGGTTGTAGCCCCGGATAGAATTTCAGGAGCTACAGCCAAAAGGCTAGCTAGCCCCCCAGTCCTGACAGTTCCGACATCAGCGTAGCCCCGGGTCTTTTCCAGACCTAGCAACACCCCTGGATTTGTGTACTTCCTCCTTGCTTCCTGTAGCAGGGCTACGCCTGTGCTTTGAACATATGTGTTTTTAGCTAATATGCAGGCCTTGTCATATCAGGGATTTTCTTTAAAGGAGGCTTTCCCTACAAGCCTGGCACTAATTGTGCAGACATTCCCCAGACTATCGGTAGTCTCCACATGTGCAGATACAATGTCCTCACTTGGGCATTGCTGCTCCGCCTGTAGCAGAACTTCTAAAGTCAGGAGGATGCTGTGGTACATTTCTGGTAATACGTTTTCTGTATCGAGCTTTGCCCATTTAATAACAAATTAAAACATGATGTGATAAGATGTGCAGGTATAATACAGAATGAATAGTCATCATAGAGCATGAAAAAGTCCTAACAAG
The DNA here is from genome assembly GCF_040938575.1 of Ambystoma mexicanum. NCBI lineage: Eukaryota > Metazoa > Chordata > Amphibia > Caudata > Ambystomatidae > Ambystoma > Ambystoma mexicanum. The sequence continues at coordinate 143,687,873 of NC_090924.1, forward strand.
GCAAAGCGACCATGTATTTTTGCTACAGTCTTAATTCTTGCCTCTGCAGAGAGCTCTCATTTCACTTTATGATTGCCACCGTCAAATTCTCTCCCTTTCTTTCTTCTCTCTCTCTCTCACTCTCTCCTCTCCCTTTCTCTCTCTCTTGTTCCATATCTCTCACTCTCACGCTGTCTCTTTCTCTCTCTTCCACCTCTCTCTATCACTCTCTTAAATCGAACACTTGTATACAAAATGCAACATGGCACTGGAAATGTGCAGACGTGGGATGAACCTTTGATTTAGAGAAAGGGCTACCTGAGACATTAAACAGGCTTCTTACAGATCCTTTAGTTTGTTGGTTGTCAGACTGGGAGCTATAAACCTCACTTGGACATGTTTTCAGTGGGCCTGTAAGACCTTTGCCCTTCAGACAATGAACAGCATTTGCCAGCCACTCATAAAGCAATCGGCTTGAAGCCACAATGCTGGACCAGGACCCCTTCACTGGTTGTTGAAGCAACTCCTTAACTTGGATTTCAGAAAATTCTGAAACCCCACGGGGTTATTCACAGGTGAGATATGAAGCAGAGAAAGATGAAAGTTACAGTGCGGATTCCTTTCAGTGTCTCGCAAAGCTTGTGCACCATCTCTTGGTGTAAAGGGGTGCCCCGGCTGTACGGAGGTAAAGAGAAGCATGCTGCTGGTAATAGAAGTAGGACTTGGAGTATGGTGGACAGTCCAATAGCAGTGCAATCTCCAGTTTGCAGCATCTACGGTCCTTTCTGATCTCTGCCAGAATTAATTGGAAAGTATGTGCCGCCCTTCCAGAGAAGATGGAGGCTGTCAGTGTTTATCTTATGCACAAGCTGTGAACTCTCCCCACAGAGGTGTCCTGGACCCAGAAAAGAATGTCCTATAATCAACTAGCTAAGGGCATGACACAACGAGAGGAATGGGCCGCCTTTCTGCAGTAAGTTAGGGTTGTCACTTTTGCAGTGTTATTCCTCATCTGGATGCTTCACCAACTTGTGCCTTTGTGGATGTGAGTTCTTGGCCCTTGGGTAGGTGACTGTGTCAGTGAAGGGCAAATATGTATGTTTGTTGTTTCTGTCCTTTATTCACGATTTGATATCCAGCAATACATCTCCTTCAGTGCTTGTTTAAGTGTATAGTTGATATTTTGCTATGGTCAGAAGGCATTATATTGTGTTCCTGTTCTACCATACATAGATGCTTATTCTGTGGTGCCACCCTTGCTCTTTTTGTCCTATGAAACCAGATGTAATTTGCCACTAAGTTTAGTTGTGAGTGTATATGAATGTACTAGTTATGTCAGTGTCTCTGTGTCTGAAACGTTTTATTGCATGAATTATGTTTAGGCTACCTTGAATGGTTATTGGTTTAGCGGGAATATCACTTTGTGAGCACTTGCCAACACAATCAATGCCAAACATGTATGCACACTAATCAGACACCATCCAGATATCGCAACATAATGCAATCTTGAATGCAAGGCTTACTCCTATGAACATATAATAATATAAAAATGATCATCTTTTAATATAGTGCTTCATGCGAGATTCCTCCTGATTCTAAGCACTTGATAGATGCTATGATATACCTTTTTGGTTAACTCTTTTATGTGCAGAAAATAGTTAAGTTGTGTTTCCCACATGGGTGACACAGGACAGACACATAATTATTTATTATGTATTGGCACAGCAGCAACCACAACTAAACAGAGAAATGGTTGGCAAGGATTGTGCTGGTAAAGGACATAGCTTTGAAAGAGACACATGGACTTTCCTCCACAGGCATTTTAATACACGGAAAAAAAGAAGATCTAGTGGATTTGAAATGGTGCAGGTGTGTGGTCCCACTAAGAGTGATCTGAACAAAGGAAATGGGATTCTGGATTTCCACCTCCCCATCTTCCCATCAATCATTTCAGTCAAACTGCAGCAGTCATTCATAAGACATTCTGGGGCTCATTTTCCATGAAGCGGTTATTGCATGGAGGGAACAGAATATTCTGGCAGTAGTGGATGAACATTGCCAAGAGATAGTTAATGTGTTGCTCGCTATGCTCGGGTCTATAACTATGGACTCCGGGGCATTACCTGACTCGGTAATGCCCCGCGGCTCGGGCTTATTGCTCAAGTAATAACACAGGCATCTATCCAGAGTTCATGGTTTTCACTTGTGAATTACAATTGTACTCATAATGTGACAATTCATAATTGAGTACTTGTCCAGTTGGACTCATTTGCTTTTTTTGTGATGAAAACAGGATAAAAGATGTACTTTTAAACATGCTTAGGCATGCCCTTCTGCTTCACATCCAGCCTTTCCCCTCAGAACTAATGATTCTCTCCAGGCCCTTCAATTAGTTGCTCTGTTTGCACCATGCCTGGGGCCAGGGCTGATCTCTGTCATGTGTGTCTTCAACACAAGAACCAAGAACCCTCTGTGTGGCAATATTGGGCAACATAACACATGTGGCTATAATCTTGCAGCATTTCACTGGTCTACCCATCAGTGCCCCTCCATTATTGTGGAGGCAACTGCGTACTCCAAACGTGTGCCCCAATTCAAACTGCATCCTGAGATATGCTGTTCAGCCCCTTCACTGTTCCACAGTAACAGTGCTTGGGTATGGAGGCAGAATCCATGAAGGTATGGCATATGCACTGTGAAATGTTTTTAGGTCGGAGTTTCATTATGTGTATGTGTGTTTGTGCGCACTGCAAAACTGACCCGTATGATATTAATGAAACAATCTCTAGCAACTGTCATCCCTAAGATCTCCCTGTGCAAGTTTCACATGAATACAATTGTGCCTGAAGATGCCGGAATCATGAGTCCTATCAGAATACAGTGTCACAATTAAGCAATATGCCCCTGCCAATATAGCCTTAACGAAGGCCCCGGGTGCATTACCTGAGTCGGTAATGCCCCTGCCACGAGGGGCATATTGCTATTAGTACCCCAGCCCACAATATCTGCGTGACTAGGCACTAAAAGCATTTTCTTCTGTCCCGAATCGCTGCAGCATTTCGGGACAGAAAATAAAGAAAGGACCGGGAAAATGGCTGCCGGGAAAAGGAAAACGTAGAAAGGAGCAGAAGGTAAGTGGGTTTGGGAGGGAGGGAGGGAAAAAAAAATATATAATACGTACCTGTGTCCCCGGCAGGGGACGATGGAAGCCTCCAGCCGTGTGGAGACTCGGAGCGGGGATGGCCCCGCTCTGAGTCTCCACATGGCTGGAGGCTGCCATCGTCCCCCACCGGGGACGAGGGAGCAAAAAGGTAAGTGGGGTGGGGAGGGCAGGGAGGAGGGAGCAAAGGGGAACTTTTTGTTTTTTAAAAAAAGTCTTACCTGAGACCCCAGTGGGGGGTGAAGGCAGCCTCTACAGCCGTGGGAGGCTCGGAGCGGGGATGCCCTGCTTCGAGCCTCCTCATTGGCTGAGAGGCTGCCACGCCCTCTGCGAGGACAAGGCGGCTGGAATCCCGGCTGAGAATCGAAGCATTCTCGGCCGGGTAACGACCTGGCGAGAGCCAATCAGAATGCATGATGCATTCTGCTTGACTCTCACCGGGTACTAATTACCATTATCATATGCTCTGAAATGACAACAACTTGCAGTCTTAGGGAGTTATCTCATTTCTGTTCTCATAGAGATGTTCACAATTAACTTCATGGCAGAGTAAGATGTGCATTCCATTTATCGTGAATATTGCAATAGGGAAATTGGCAATAGTTTGATTATGTATCTCTGGTGGTGTGTTTAGGGAGCCAATGTAAGGACTTATTTGAGTGTGAATTGCATTAAGAAATTGATTGACACTAGGTGATATGCCCCTGCTTGGCAAATGTGCAGGAGCCCCGTAGCACAGCACGGAGGGTCCACTAGCACCAAGGACATGAAGCAACCACCCTCAATAACCAAGAACACAAGAGAGAGATGTGAGACACTCAAAACTCCAGGTCTCTTACTGTGAATTAATCATACACTCCAGGCAGGACACCAGGCATTGGATTTGCAAACTAAAGAGCTGAAGTGTGAACGCCAATGAGAATCCATCCTGTTGTTTTTGAACCTCTACCTTGAGTATTTTTACTTTGTCTCAAATATTTACCCAGCCCTAATGCACGTGTGTTTAAACAAAAAAGCCTGTGACATGGTCATGAGTTTAGGGCCCTTTAGGAATGTGCATATGTAATGGATGGGATCACACAGACACATTCTGAGACCAAATAACCGAACCAACTCAGGAAGATGTCAAAAAGTACTGTTTTATTAACAATTATCTAAAACAGGGAGATACAATGAACATCAACAGAGGTACGCTAGATTTATCTCAGTGATCTTCACACAAACATAGCTTTTATAACGGAAATAGGTCAGGGGTGACGTCATACTACGTGGCAATAATGCAAAACCTACTAAGGGCCAGGGATTGGCTTAAGAGGAACAGTCAAGTATACATTCTATAGGAACTAGGATTGTAATTGACTGCCCACTATCAGGTGTACAACATATGCCTACCTCTAAAACACGTCATCTTCAGAAACATTAGATACACAGTTTTTCATTGGTTATAAAGTCCTTCATTATATGGACCACTTCAATTGGTTTGCACGCTTGTGCCAGGTCTGGAACATTCAGTTTGCAAAGCAGCACATACACCCAGATCCATGTGCAAGGAGATGGGGCATGACACTACCTCCCCACCCAATTATCCCAGCATCTCTCATCGTCCATGCCTTCTGCCATGAAGATTGTCTTTGTACTTGGCCTTGCAAAGTATCCTTGTCTTTTAGAATATGTGGGAGTGAGAGCACTCGCTATCGTGTTCTGGGACTCCAAGTTCGACTGCTATTTTCATCCTTGGCTCATGTGACAGGAGACCACGATTTGGTCCATTTTGCAGGTTTTAAATGTTGTAAATGAATTAAACTTGGCAATCTTGGCGATCTTTCTTTGCACCTTAACAATGGGTGATTCATCCTTCACACGTTCGCTCCTTTCCAGAATAGATAGCTGACATTGGCTGCTTCAGTTTTCACTCCAGCCAAGACAAAATCATCTTGCAGCACCACGATTTTGCTTATTCTTGCTGCGGCACACTCTTCCCGCTTCATGGGTCCTGGCTTACTAAATTCGTGATACCAATGTCCAGATTCTATACAATGGCGGCTTCGCCTGCGTTCTAATTACTACATATAGCCAGCTTCTATGATGACTTTGTCTACCTTAAGTTTCAGAGTCTGTACAATTATTAAACGGTTGATTTTGTGCAGCACTTTGTGCACATGTAATCTTCTTCCTTTATGTTTGAAAGTTCACTTGATTCCTTTCTTTGTCATTAGTTTCTGTTCTCTTTAGTCAGTATCCCAAGTAGTCATGCATACTTTTTGTGATGTCACTGGCTTCTTTTCTCTGCTCCTTCTCATATTCCATCAGGGAGTTCCTCCCTTAGGTTGTCATCACTTCGGGGATACATTCATTAGGGATGTCTCAATGGGTATCTTCTCTAGAACACACTCTGCAGTATTGGCACATTTGCAGGTGTCAAACGCGGCACAATCTCCGGTCTCCACCATATGGTAGGTAGGGGGGGCTGGGCTTCCTGCAACGGTACAGAGGTACATTACAGTAATGTTAATGTGGATTTTTCAAAATATTCTCAATTTTTCTTTTATATTTTTAGAAAATTACATTCTTAAACCTGCCTGATAAACCTACCGTCATTTAGGTGTTTTTTGAAATTATTAAATGGAATGACTACACAAAGGTGTCATGATGCCCGCTCCCGGGGAGCCGGTTCAAGTCCGACGTCCCCAAAAGCGGACATCCAGTCCCCAAGGAAGGACCCAGCAACCCCATATAGGGGCCCTTTGGACAGTGTCCTGGCGCCTATGGCGCCAGGCTCATAAAAGACATCAGTCCTGGCGCCATAGGCGCCAGGCTCATTATGGGAATGCTTGGGTGCACTTACCTGATGCAGACCATGCTGCAGGATCCTGGCCTCCTTGAGGCCTGAAAGGAACTACTTTACCTGTGGGACTAATTTACCATCCAGGCGTGGTCGGGGAAGGATACATACCTGATTGGAGGAAGGATACATACCTGGAACTTCTTCCAAGGCTATTTAAACCCCACCCGAACAGCCACACGTGCTTTGCGTTGTTCTGCATCTAGCAGCTGGACGCTCACCGTGTCTGCTCCTGCATCCTGACTTCTGCCACGCCTGCCAGCATCCTGGATCACCTGCAAAGGAAGAGAAGAAGAGAACAGAAGAAGGAAAAGTCCTTACCTGCTAAATCCGCATCCCAGAGACATCTCGCCGACAATCCTGAAAAGGAAGACTTTAATTTAAAAGCTCATCGCGTCGATCGCTGCAGCGCCGCATTCCACTTACCTTCACAGGGCGCCTCCATGTTCAGCAGCGATCATCCGGATTGGCAGTCACGCCCCAGCGCCTAGGGAGAAAAACACCAGAACAAAAGGTGAGAGAGAGAAGGGAATAAGGAAAGCTAAATCTCCATGTTAAGACTTACCTGTTGATTAATTCCCTCTTCATTTCGGGTCCGCGTTGCATCCTGGCATTTCCGGACCCCGGCCCCTAAGGGGAAAAAGAGACATCAGCGTTAATGAGCGAAGGAAAAGATATTACCAAAAAAAACGCTCATTAAAGACTAACCTGATTTCTACAAGGATTTCACCTCTCATCTCGGGTCGGTGCCTGTTCCCCGGCATTCCGTACCCCGGCCCCTATGGGGAAAAAGACACTAGCATTAGTACATTAATGCATGGACACAAGGGGAACCTCTTATCAAAAAAATCTTACCTGGAAGCCAAGCAAGTTTGGTTCTCACCAATCCGAAAATCCAGTGAAGTAATTGGATACCAACGCGCCCCTGCATCAGAAGCAGGATGGAGAGCTTGCCCTTCCAGCCCTAAGGTGAGACGCTACGAGAAATCACAGAAGGGTTTCAAGGAGGGTGAGAGGGGAAAGTGGGAGGCCGATTGCATTACCGCGCAGACAGTTAATACCCTATTTTCGCCTACAGAAGGATACTTCTGCGAGCCAGACAAGCCAGATTTGGGGGCCCGGTCCAGTCCGTCTTCCGAACCCTGCGCATCAGCTTAGAAGAGGTCTCAGCAGCGCGAACCAGGCCAGCGCCTCCGTGGGAGTCAGGTGAGCGTAACAGAACGCGAAGCCTTCCTACAAATTCCCACCCAGGCGCTATGGAAAGTTCTGAGACTGATCAGTTGGCCCAATTACTGGGGGAATTACGGGCCGAAGTACATGCTGCTCGTCTAGAGACTAATGCCCTCAGGAGGGAATTAATAATATCAAAGGAAAGAACTGATGACCTGGCCAGACAGCTTTTGCACAGTCAAGCTGGGCAAACTCCTCTACCCGGTTCCGGAGGGAACCCCGCTCCTGTGGTTTCCAGTAACCCTGTGCAGATGAATCTACCTGGAAACATGCCGCTGGCCCCACCCGAACGCTTTGCTGGGGACCCCAAACGATTCGCCGTATTCATGAATCAGTGTCGTTTGCACTTCCTATGCAGACCTGGGGCCTTCCCTAATGATCAGACCAATGTAGCCTTTGTATTGTCATATCTCAGCGGCTGCGCTGCCGATTGGTCAGTTCCACTGGTTACTCAAGATGACCCGATTCTCCGTGATTTTCAAAGGTTTAAAGCAAGCATGGAAAGGTTATTTGCTCGACACTCTCAGGGGCAGGCTCTGGATGACGAAGTTCTATCCCTGCGCAGGGCAATCAGGACCTCCTATCCTATATTGCAACCTTTAATAGACTAATTGTGGAAACGGGATGGCCAGAGGATAAAAGAGTCACATTGTTTTATCGAGGCCTTCGCGGAGAACTTAAAGATGTCTTGGCCCAAGTTGTAAATCCGCCCCAAGAATGCACAGAGTATATAGACTTAGTGGTCCAATTGGATCACAGACTTCAAAACAGAAAAGCAGATTGGTCCAGGTTTGAGACCCGGGTGTTGGTCAAGACCCATGCTAATCCCAAGGGAGTTGATGTCTCTGAGCCTATGCAAATTGGAGGGCTTAAAGGACCCTTAACTCAAAAGGAACGTGAAAGGAGGCGGCAGTTAAAATTATGTCTTTATTGTGGGAATTCTGGACACTTTCTACGAGATTGCCCGGCAAAACCGCCCCGAAAGGCGGTAGGAGCCGCTGATAAAAACCATGAAGACTCTGTTTCGGGAAACGACTCCGCCCGACAAGTGTAGGGGTCCGCTTGCCGAGCTTGAAAACTAACTCCCAGACCTCGCATTTCATTGTGCCAATGGTTCTCGTAGATCCAGAACAGCCCAAGCGGTTGCATGCAATAAAGGCATACATCGATAGTGGGGCTATTGGAAACTATGTGGATCGTGAATTGGTCTCTAGGATTAACCCCCCTCTCCGTCCTAAAACCAGCAAAGATGTCATCACCACAGTCGATGGAACTGAAATTGCCTCTGGACCGGTAACACATTCCACTACTGAGGTGACTCTTATTGGTCCCGACGGCCATCGGGAGGGTGTTGTGTTTGATGTAATCAAGGCTCCACAGTTTCAGGTTATTCTTGGAATCCCTTGGTTAGAGACACATAATCCTCAAATTGATTGGCGAGCTAAGAGAATAACCTCCCCGGATTGTACACAAACCTGCTACCCAGAAAACCTGAAGATTAATCTAGCATCTGTAATCTCTGCCTCCATGCAACTACCTCCGGAATACCAAGACTTTCAGGACGTCTTCCAAAAGGAACAGGCCAACACGTTACCTCCTCACAGATCGTACGATTGCCAAATCGATCTGGTGCCCGGTGCACAAGCCCCTTGTAGCAGGATTTATGCCCTTACCGAACCTGAGAATCTGCATTTGAGACAATATTTGGATCAATACCTAGCTAATGGTTTTATTCGCCCGTCAAAGTCCCCGGCATCCTCGGCTTTGTTCTTCGTGCCCAAAAAATAAGGCGACCTTAGAACTTGTATCGATTACCGCGCATTGAACCAGATAACGGTTAAAAACCATAATCCTCTGCCTCTGATCCCTGAACTCCTTGACCAGGTGAAGGACGCTTGCATATACACCAAGTTAGATCTCCGGGGGACTTATCATCTGGTACGAGTTCAAGAAGGCGACGAATGGAAAACTGCCTTCCGTACTAAATACGGATTATTCGAGTACCAGGTGATTCCTTTCGGATTGTGTAACGCTTCGGCTGCCTTCCAATACTTCATGAATGATGTCCTTCGGGAACTCATCGATGTTTGTGTTGTCGTATATATCGATGACATTCTAGTGTACTCCTCTTCGGAATCTGATCACAGAAAACACGTCAGGGCAGTACTTGAAAAACTGCGCCAACACAAACTATTTGCTAAATTGGAGAAATGTGTTTTCCATATCACAGAAGTCTAGTTTCTAGGTTTCATCCTGACACCCAAAGGAGTCCGAATGGACTCAAGAAAAGTGGATGCCATCCTCAAATGGCCATCACCTAGCTCTGTAAAAGGGGTTCAAAGCATGCTCGGGTTTGCAAATTTCTATCCCAGGTTTATCCCGGAATTTTCACGCGTGGTACAACCCATTACTGCACTCTTGAGGAAAAATAAACGTTTTGAATGGTCTGAAGAAGCCGAGCAGGCCTTTCAGGATTTAAAAGCTAAGTTTACCTCCGCACCTATATTGAAACACCCGCGTCCAGATCTCCCTTATGTCATCGAGACTGACGCATCCAGCCTAGCCATGGGAGCTGTCCTGTCCCAAAGAGATCCCGAAACCAACCAACTGCATCCCGTAGCATTTTGGTCCAGAAAATTCTCGGCACCCGAGGTTAATTATGCAATCACGGACAAAGAACTGTTAGCCATTAAGTCCGCTTTTAAAGCCTGGCGGCATTATCTGCTTGGCGCTCGACATACCATCACAGTGATCACTGATCACCGGAATTTACAGTATTTGAAAACCGCCAAGGCTCAGTCATCACGGCAGCTCCAATGGGCTTTGTTTTTCGCTGAATTTGATTTCGTGATTACCTATCGACCTGGCTGCAAGAATGGCAAAGCAGACGCCTTATCCCGAATTGGAATGGAAGAATCTGATACAAACTCAGAACCAGTACCAATAATTCCCGAACAGAGGATTCTAGGCATGACTTTGTTACAGACGCTTGAAGACATTCAAGCCAGAGTGAAACAACTCCTGGACCCTACAACCTTACAGGAATGGATAGAAAAGGGATCAGACTTTACCATAGATAATGGTTTACCTTATTTCCAAGGACGCTTATTCCTGCCACATAAGGAATTACACGAACTAGTTATTTCCGGTTATCATGATACATTAATAGAGGGACACCCCGGTATTGCCAAGACAGAGGAAAAGGTGAAACGACAATTTTGGTGGCCCTCTTGGCGAAAATATGTTAAATCTTTTGTGATGTCCTGTGGTGTTTGCGCCCAAAATAAAAGTCAAAAGAAAAGACCAGCCGGTCTCCTTCAACCTCTAGACATACCACTAGCACCCTGGCACACCCTATCAATGGATTTTATTACAGACCTGCCTCCTTGTTCGGGGTACAATACTATTCTGGTAATTGTGGATTTATTTTCCAAAATGGCCCACTTTATTCCTCTGAAAGGTTTACCTTCAGCTTCTGTCCTAGCCAAAGAATTCCTCAAAAATATTGTTCGGCTACATGGATTCCCATCTATACTAATCTCTGACCGGGGAAGCCAATTCATTTCCCACTTCTGGCGCAAATGTTGTCAAATAGCGCAGATTGACGTAAGATTATCGACCAGTCACCACCCTCAGACCGATGGTCAAACCGAGAGGACAAATCAGACCCTTGAACAGTACTTACGGTGTATGTTACAGCAATCTGAAAGCAACTGGAAAGACATTCTTTGGATAGCCGAATACGCATATAATAATTCGGTACACTCTGGAACTGGCCACAGTCCTTTTTATACTTTGTTTGGGCATCATCCTCGAACCTCAAACCTTGACTCACCTCAGAACCTCGGAATGCCTGCAGTAGAACATCTGCATTCTACAATTACCCAAGCCTTCAAAGAGGCAACTACGCATTTACAACAAGCCAAGAGAAAATACAAGGAGAATGCTGATCTACATCGGAGTGAAGCACCTCCGTATCAGATTGGGGATCAAGTGTGGTTAGCTACCAGGCATTTACCACTCAAAGGGCCTCGAACTTTTAACCTAAAATATCTGGGACCTTATTCTATTATGGCAATAATTAACCCAGTGGCTGTTAAACTTGATTTACCAGCTAGTATGCGAATTCACCCTCTTTTTCATGTGTCACTTCTGAAACCAGTGGTAACCGGAACCCGACTACTCAAACCTCCAGAACCTATTCTAATAGATGGGGAGCCCGAATTCGAAGTGAAGAACATTTTAGACTCAAAAATGTTTAGGTCAAAACTGTTCTACCTAATTGATTGGAAGGGGTACGGACCCCAGGAGAGGTCTTGGGAACCCAGCGACCATGTGCATGCACCTCGATTAGTCAGGAAATTCCACCGACTCTTCCCAGACAAACCAAAACCCCCGGAGGGAACAACCTTGGGAGGGGCCTTGGAGGGGAGTGCTGTCATGATGCCCGCTCCCGGGGAGCCGGTTCAAGTCCGGCGTCCCCGAAAGCGGACATCCAGTCCCCAAGGAAGGACCCAGCAACCCCATATAGGGGCCCTTTGGACAGTGTTCTGGCGCCTATGGCGCCAGGCTCATAAAAGACATCAGTTCTGGTGCCATAGGCGCCAGGCTCATTATGGGAATGCTTGGGTGCACTTACCTGATGCAGACCATGCTGCAGGATCCCGGCCTCCTTGAGGCCTGAAAGGAACTACTTTACCTGTGGGACTAATTTACCATCCGGGCGTGGTCGGGGAAGGATACATACCTGATTGGAGGAAGGATACATACCTGGAACTTCTTCCAAGGCTATTTAAACCCCACCCGAACAGCCACACGTGCTTCGCGTTGTTCTGCATCTAGCAGTTGGACGCTCACCGTGTCTGCTCCTGCATCCTGACTTCTGCCACGCCTACCAGCATCCTGGATCACCTGCAAAGGAAGAGAAGAAGAGAACAGAAGAAGGAAAAGACCTTACCTGCTAAATCCGCATCCCGGAGACATCTCACCGACAATCCTGAAAAGGAAGACTTTAATTTAAAAGCTCATTGCGTCGATCGCTGCAGCACCGCATTCCACTTACCTTCACAGGGCGCCTCCATGTTCAGCAGCGATCATCCGGATTCGCAGTCACGCCCCAGCGCCTCGGGAGAAAAACACCAGAACAAAAGGTGAGAGAGAGAAGGGAATAAGGAAAGCTAAATCTCCATGTTAAGACTTACCTGTTGATTAATTCCCTCTTCATTTCGGGTCCGCGCCGCATCCTGGCATTTCCGGACCCCGGCCCCTAAGGGGAAAAAGAGACATCAGCGTTAATGAGCGAATGAAAAGACATTACCAAAAAACGCTCATTAAAGACTTACCTGATTCCTACAAGGATTTCACCTCTCATCTCGGGTCGGTGCCTGTTCCCCGGCATTCCGTACCCCGGCCCCTATGGGGAAAAAGACACTAGCATTAGTACATTAATGCATGGACACAAGGGGAACCTCTTATCAAAAAAAACTTACCTGGAAGCCAAGCAAGTTTGGTTCTCACCAATCCGAAAATCCAGTGAAGTAACTGGATAACAACGCGCCCCTGCATCAGAAGCAGGATGGAGAGCTCGTCCTTCCAGACCCTAAGGTGAGACGCTACGAGAAATCACAGAAGGGTTTCAAGGAGGGTGAGAGGGGAAAGTGGGAGGCCGATTGCATTACCCCGCAGACAGTTAATCCCCTATTTTCGCCTACCGAAGGATACTTCTGAGAGCCAGACAAGCCAGATTTGGGGGCCCGGTCCAGTCCGTCTTCCGAACCATGCGCATCACCTTAGAAGAGGTCTCAGCATCGCGAACCAGGTCAGCGCCTCCGTGGGAGTCAGGTGAGCGTAACAAAAGGTTAAGAGAAGAAAAAAGAAAGTGTTGCAAACAAATCACTGATTAACAATTGAACACATTGAACTTGCACTGAGTTAAGCTACAAAAAAAGAAATCATAAATTCAATCTATGTACATAACAATACATTAACAAATGACCAATGGATAATAATGTTGACAGCTTGCTATGTGTTGGGCCTGGGAACCATTTGCAAAGGTGCTACTGGAGAATTTACTGAACTGTGTTGAATAATTAGCATGACCTAAATTGCAATTCCCTAGGCATTCTAAGAAAGACACATTTTTTCAGAGGTGGGATTTGTAGCCTTCCTATCAAGAGAGATTTATATAAAAATGTTTAATATATGTCCTTACAGTGCTTGCTTACAAACATGAATATATCAGATGATGGAAGGGCTATGTATAGGTCGATCAATGATAAGAGAACATTTACTGGTGACGAAATTCCAGATACATAAGATTCTAGAGCATGTTTTAAAGATATATGATATATGCAGCTGGTTCAAAACATACAGGGCAGATGTGGTCTCCATTTTGGCACCCTTTATGTAACTTGTAATCATGTAATCTCTGACATGTCACGTTATTAATTCAAACAGAGAGTCTGAGTCTTGTGTAAATAAAGCTTGGGTATAGCTAATCTGCAAATGGCTTAATCCAGTTTGCAATGTCTGGTTCAAGTTATTTCTTAGAGTTTTATTGAACAGTTCATAGTTAAGCATAACCCCCAACGGATAGGACTGTAGTAGTCGGAAAAGGCTTTTGGATCAAGTTATAGGCCTGACTGAAGCAAGCACAGTTACAGGCCAGTAAACCCATGCCCCCATTCTAGAAAGTAGCATCCCATCATGTTGTCCTGAGTGCCAACACCTTTTCATAAGCCTTGAAACCGTACTGTGGTTATTTCACAAGTAAAAAAAAAAACAAAAGAAGATGGCTTCTGAGAAAATGGAGCCTGGAACTACTAATAGTCTCTTCTCCATTTCAGTGGTGGCCATGAGCATGATAAGGTAGGCTTCTGAGGGGGCTGGGGGGTGGCAGAAAGCAGCACCATGAGGAGATGGAAGCAGGTAGGTGGGGGTAAGAAGTGCAGGGTGAAGTTCTGTGGGGTCTCGGGGCAATTTCTGACAGGTTTCCGAGAGAAGAGTTGGAGGTAGAAGGCGTTCTGTGAAGTCAGGCAGCGGAAAAATGGAAATCCCCATTCCCTTTGAGTCCTATAGGACTCAAAGGGAATGGGGATGATGGAAGCGGTGCAGTGTTTCCGTGAAAGTCTGGGAGCGGGTGCCGTCCCGTCCGCCAGGCCTGACCTTGTAGACTCATAGGGCCTCATTACAACTCAGGCGGTAAGGGGTTTACGGCAGCGTTAACAGCGCCGACCCTTACCGCCTGATTACGAGGTCCCCTAGCGCCATGGTGCTTTTAACACCTGCTTTTAGCAGGTGTTAAAATCCATGGCGCTAAGGGACCATGGAGTTAATTACGCCACCGTAATTTACGATGGCGTAATTAACGCCTTCCCCACTCCCATTATGCCCTATGGGGCAAAAATGGGAATGGGGAAGGGTAAATGGGGATTGGGGACTTACCGCCCCGCCTAGGTCGGAATGGGGCGGTAAGTCCGCCAACCACCATGGCGTAAACGCAGTTTACGCCATGGTGGTAAAGTCACGGCCCAGGCGGTAACTTACCGCCTGGGTCGTAATGAGGCCCTAGTGTGCCGGTCCGATTACAAGGGTGCTGGTAGGCTTACCGGCACTGTTGATACCAGATTGGCACACTTATGATGAGGCCCATTGAATGAATTTAAGCAACCAGCAGCAAATGAATGCCCCAGGTTAACAAGACATGCTTTTGCCCAGTTGGTGTGGTAACTAATTCTGATAACATTTTTAGTAGTCCATTATTATGATATGATATGATATATGATATGCCATTTATAACGTGCCTATACCCAAGTGCTTCAAGGCGCAACGAGGCAAAGGGAGGGGAAACAGAGGGAAGACAGAGACAATGATCCTACTAGGCCAGATGACATTTAGATCGCGCAAGTACAGGGGATGGGGAAGGGGAACGTGCAGGGGGAAAGGGGAGGGGACAGTGCATTACTTAGGATAATGGTAAAAAGAATAAATTGAGGCAATAAATAAGAGTGCAGCCAGCTGATGGCAGATGCAAGGGTAAGTGCAGACATCAGGTGTCAAGTGCTGTTAGGGGCTGTAGGGATACAGAAACAGTCCCTGAGTGCAAGGGTTGCCAGGGGAGCAGTGCAGGTGTGCAACTGGCCAGGGTGGGGTGACCTGGGCCTGAGATCAAAGGGTAGCCAGGTAACTAGTGCAGTGTCAGATTCAGCCACGAGATCAGCAGGGGAGAGGGGGAGAGAAAGCAGAAGCAAAGAGGTCTTGAGGTGCTTCCGGAACCGAAGATGGTTCTCCTCAAGTTTCAGAGAGGCAGTGAGGCTGTTCCAGGGGGAGGCCCCAGAAGAAGAAAGAGATCTACCACCAACTCGCTTTTTGGAGAAGCAACTGACCCTAAGGGAGTTGGAGGTGGATGAGCAAAGAGCTCGAGAGGGAAGATATTTAGGAAGAGTGAGTTGAAGATATTGAGGTCCCAGACCCAGAAGGCCTTGTGGACAATGTAGAGGGTTTTGAACTTGATCCTCACCGCCACTGGGATCCAGTGCAGAGATTTCAGTCCTGGAGAGATACGATACCTGAGCTTGAGGCCAAGGACAAGTCTTTCAGTCCTGTTTTGGATGAGTTGCAGAAGGCGGAGAGTAGAGGCAGGCAGATTTAGAAAGAGGCTGTTGCAGTAGTCCGGCCTAGAGAGAACCAGAGCACTGGAGACAGTGAGCTTGTGGGTGAAGGAGAGGAAAGTGAGAATACATCTGACGAGGTGCAACTGGTAGTGTGACTTCTTAGAGACGTCAGAGATGTGAGGAGAGAAGGAAAGTGTGGAGTCGAAGATGGCCCCAAGGTTTTTAGCCTCACAGGTGGGAGCAGGAAGAGGGCCATGAGAGGCTGGCCATTGAGTGCCAGGAAAGGAGGGAGCAGGTGTGATGATGAGGAGAATCTCGGTCTTACTGGCATTAAGGCAGAGATCATTGGTGGCACACCACTCCTGGATGGCGGTCAGGCAGTCAGAGATGAGAGAGGGAAAAGAGGTGGCTGAAGGGAGCCTGAAAATTAGTTGAGTGTCATACGCATAGCACTGAAAATTGGGGCAGAGAGCAGCAATGCGATGGGCAAGAAGTGCCAGGTATTGGTTGAAAAGCCAGGAAGAGAGGTTAGACCCCCGTGGAACACCACAGGTAGAGATAAAGATAGAGGAGAGGAAGGACACAAGTTGCACCTGGGAGTGTCGTTCAGAGAGGAAAGAGGTCAGCCAAGCCAGAGCCTGATCGGTGATACCCAGGTTATCACGGAGACGGTTGAGCAGGATGGCATGTTTGACTGTGTCAGAGGCAGAAGAGAAATCAAGTAAGATGAGGACACAGAGGGTGTTGGAGTCGAGATTAGAGAGCAGGTCTTCACGTATGTTCAGGAGAGCAGTTTCTGTGCTTCTGGCAGCTCTGAAGCCAGACTGATGGTCATGGGGACAGCCAACAGATTCGGAGCGAAGATTGAGCTGGGAGATGGGCAGCTTTTCCAGGTATTTGCCAAAGAAAGGAGTGATTGAGATTGGACTGTAGTTAGCAGGGCAGTAAAGGTCGGCAGAGGGTTTCTTAAGAAGAGTGTGCACAAGAGAGTGCTTCAGGGGAAGGGGAAGACTCCAGTGGCAAAGGAGTGGTTGCAGAAGTCAGCTAGAGCAGGAGCCAGGGTGTCAATGTGGTCCTTGATGGTTTTGAAGGAACAGGGGTGAACCTGTTTTGAGGAGGCTTTTATAGATAGGACTTGTTTAGAAACCTTGTCTGAGGAGAAAAGGGTAAAAGCAGAGAAGCAGGGAGGAGAGGTGGCTGAAAAAGGGCCAGAGGAGAGCAGGCAGTAGAAGGAGGAGGAGGAGGAGAGGAAAAGAGAGAGGACAGGATGTCTTGAGTTTTAGAGATGACATGAGAAGCCAGGGCTGTGCAGAGGGCCTGGGAGGGGACAGGAGAGGTAGATACTGCAGCAGGATTGGCCAGTTCCTTGCAGAATTAAAGAGTTAGGCCGAGTTGTTAGATGCGGTGGAGTCGCAGGTTTGGATGAGGGCTCTCTTATTGGTGTGGACAGAGAGCGGGTATTGCCTTTGGAGCAGGCGGCAGGCCAGTTTGTCAGAGGATGTACCAGAAGCATGCCATTTCCTCTCAGCAACCCTGCACTTGTGTTTAACAGTTCCGAAGTCTGAATCGTACCAAAAGATGCACTTGGCTTTTGGATTCAAGCAGATCCTCATGACAGGGCCAAGAACATCAAGAGAATCAGATATAGAAGAGTGGAACATGGAAAGGGCTGTGTCAGGGTGTGAGTCAGCCAAGGGGGCAGGGGGAGGTGAGAAAATGGCGGTGAAAGCCTCAACTGACACACGCTTCATGGGTCAGATAATCGAGAAGGTGGGTGGCAGTGCTGGGGTTGGTTTGGCCTGAGGGGTAGAGAGGGTGAGATGGGAGGAAAGGAGAAAGTGATCACTCCAGGAGAGATGAGTGGTCAGAGGGATTGAAAGGGGAAGGTCTGAAGAGATCAGAATATGCAGAATGTGCCCTGCAGAGTGAGTCCGGCCAGAGGGGAGAATAGAGAGTGAGAGAGTCTCAGAGGTCAAGAAATATTCCAGTGGAAGGACAGGAAGTATCCAGGTGGATGTTGAAGTTTCTAAGAAGGAGGAGTTGAGTGGTTGAGGCCAGGAAGGAGGAGCAGAGGTCCGCCCACTCAGAGAGGAAGGAGGAGATCTGGCCAGGTGGCCGATAGATAGTAGCCACAGTTTCGGAATGGCAGGGAGAGAGAGAGAGTCTGCAGACGAGGCATTCGTAAGAGGAGTGGGCCTGCTAAGGAATAACAGAGGCAGGAATCCACTTGGGGAAGATCAAGGCTACACCCCCGCCAGAACTGTTGGACCTGGGCGCTGAGAGGATCTTGAAGTGATGAGGGAGGAGAGTGTCAAAACTTGTGACAGAGCTGGCCGTGAACGATGTCTCAGTGACACCGAAGGACATCGAGGTCAAGTTCATGTAGAAGGCGGCAGATGTCAGAGGAGTGTTTGGCAGCTGAGCGAGAGTTAAGCGTGACAATATGGAGAAGTTTGCCGCCCTTTAAAGACTTCCGGGAAGGGGTACAAGTCAGAGGTACACCCTGCGGAGGTGTAGAAGTAGCCCAAGAGGGGGAAGACGAGGAAGGGGGAGAGGGCCAGGTAGCCAAGGAGGAGACAGCAGGGGCAGGCAAGGAAGCTATGGAGGGAAGAGAGGGAACAGCAGGAGAAGAAAGGAAATGAGTATGTTCCTTTAGTTACAGTAATTTAATTATAGCCAGCCATTTCCTAGCACGAGGACTCATATACTTCAACCTTATAAAAATAAATCTTAAGGGTCTCTGAATTTAATGGTTTACATGTATATGTATTAATTCCCTGACAATAATGAAATGCCACAAATCTAATCAGGGGTGGACTGGGTACCAAAAGTGGCCCTGGAAATATTACACCATGTGAGCAAATATAGCGAGTAAGTCCAAGCCCAAGCCCTCTATGTAGGGTTTAGGGGGTTCTCCGCCCATGAAATATGCAAAAAATGTCGACCAACTGTACATTTTAAAGCACAATTGTCCCTACTTAGGTATTAAAAAGTAGTTAAAGATAACACAAATAGACTGGAATAAACCATCTGAGATGAATGGAATGTGACAGGGTAACTGGTAGAGAGGGCAAGGATAAGCAGAAAACCAGCGGGTTCACACAAAAGAGACCCATGTTGTAGAGGCCCACTGGGAAATCCCCAGCGTTCCCTGCAGGCTAGACCACCACTAAATCTAATTTTCTACACAGCCAGAACATGATCATTTTATTGTTAGATCTGATACATTGCAACTTAGGTAAGGTCAATGCGTTCTGATCTCTGATCAACAATGCCTTACGCAAACTATATCTAGGTGTTTGCCACGTTATAGTGCTTGGCTGATTGATATCTGAAAGTTGCTTTGTCGAGATGTAAATAGGGTGCTCCCGAAACACATAAACAAATGTTGTCAATGTCGACATCTTTATAAAGTGAAATCACTCGAACATAGTCAACACATGGCAAGAGAGCATAGTAACCTTTTTTGTGTGGTTGAGGATTCGATACATATTTTTCAAAACAAGCTTTGCCATGTACTTGCATAGGAGCTTTCCATAACTGAGTGAACCTCTTGGTTGATGGGAAGGGACAGCTCTCAGTTAATTGATTTCATGTAAGACTGTAGAGTTCGAAGACTAGCACAAATGAGAGCAACAACAGGAAGTGCCTCTTTAGATGTTAACTACACGGTTCAATGTTCTTAGATTGCCAGGCTTTTTTTCGCTGTGATATTTGCCAAAACATTTCAGCTGAAAAAACTCATCACTTTTTTTTATATTTGGGGGTTCTCCCCCAACCCCTTCCCTATTTTGTATTCCCTATACCCTACACCCCTGTACTCCTTATAAAGCCTTACCCACCCACCCCCTATATTTTTCGATGAGTTTTTCGGCCGAAATATTTCGCCCAAAAACGCCTTGAAAAAAAGCCTGGTGATGTAATAACGTTTTACCGACTACAGACCAGCACTAGCAACATATGTGGCAGTTGATGTGTAAATATTTGTTATCAGTCATGAAGGATGAAGGCCATATGATCTTACAAATGTTATAGGAAGCCACAGCTGACTGTATCAAAAGCCTCAAATCCATAAGAATGAAAGACACATGAGCTCCAACTAATTTTCAAACCTGAAGTATTTTTGAAATATTTCAAATTCAATTTCTGACTATCTCTGTTTTGAAAGTGTTGTTGTTGTTAGTCAAACCCCAGTCTCAATTACTTTTGAATGGATCCAATATTTAGAAATCCTAAACTGAGTTCAAGGAAAGTCTGTCGCCGACTGACAAAAATACTGTGAAGCATCTAGAAATTATTGGCAATTTTAATTGTGATATCAAAGAGGAAATTCCAGAGAAAGTTTACTAGTGAAAGAAAAGGGCATGGGATGAACAATACACATTGCTTACGCTTTATAGATGTTCAACTTCTGTTTAAAAGTCGGCACTCAAGTACATGTCTCACTCTGCAGACTCGCAGTGATATTTAACAGAGCTTATGCATTATGCATACATTCCTCTGAGTAGGAGGACAACCTATTTTTCTTGCATTTAATGACTAAGCCAAAAAAATATTTTAAACAGTGATTTATATTCATTTTGAAAAAGCCTGCAGTATTCATATTTCTGTTGAAACATAGATGTTAACATAACCTGGACAAAAGGGAAATATAAGTGTGTGTGTGTGTGTGTGAGAGAGAGAGAGAGAAAGAAAGGCAGAGGCAGAGAGAAAGGAGAGAGAGAGAGAGAGAGAGAGAGAGAGAGAGAGAGAGAGAGAGAGAGACTAAGGTGTGTTTTGGCTAGAATCAAACATACTCGAACAAGCCACTACAAATCTCCCCCATTAGTTATTCTCTTTTAGAGATGGTATCATGTTACTGTTTTGCACCAAGTGACAAAGAAAAATATCCATATTTAGAGGTTTGGTGGATATTCATTTTGTAGATAACTCCATTTATGTATGACATACAACGCACAAAACACATGGGCTATTCCCCATTTTCATTTGGGGGAAGTGACATTCATTTCAGAATACATGTTAAATTCCGTAAATGAATGAATGCACAATTAATGAATGAACTTATATTTTCACAAATGAGCGAGTGAAATATTCTAAACGTCATGAGAGTGAAATCAAAGGTCTCTGTTTACCACATGCCCAAAAGCACTTTACATGTTTTAAATATTATGTTTCTAATGGTGTAATTAATCATTCTCAATTTGTTTGGCGGTGCCAAAAAACACTGTCACGTGGTGTACAAGTGTGAAAAATGTTTCTTCGTGAATATAATGATTGTGAAATGGTCCAAAAGTGATCAGTGCACTTGCACATCTTCATATTGGTTGAGATTTGGTGAGTAATGACTGGATGTCCTTTAACCCTGTAAATATTGTGTTTGTCAAATCAAATTATATGAAACTTCACTGTATAACCTTTACATGGCAAAGGACCTTGGGGTAAATCAGTGTTGCCAAACACAAGGGGCATATATAGGTAAGTCCCTATGGACCTCCAGGAGCTCAGAGTGGGCCTGAAACCTGTGTTCATCTTCCTCTGCATACCTGGGTGCTTCTATGCGACTTAGTTGGCCTTTCCTTTCTTTTGGCCAACACAATTTGTGTCATTTGGAATGTAACCCCTCATGCAGGGGTGTTATCAAAAGGTCACTGAAGGCCTTATACATTCATGACTCACCATGGGGGTCCCCCTTTTCTCATTGGGCAAACCTGGGTATCTTCTGTGGGGATTAGACAGCAATGTCCTCCACGTGTGAATGGCCAGTGAGACCCACTGATACCTACCAGGAACTCTTTACTGGCATCATGGAGCCCTAATATGCCCTGCTATTTACTTGATCACGATTGCCCTCTGCTTGGCCTAAGCACTTTAGGTCAGTTAGTGATGCCCTCTTCATCCTGTGGTGCACGCACCAGTCTAGAACTTACCAATCAGCCACCCAAACCTCAGTGGTAACTTCCGCCTTCCATGAGTCCTGAACTTGGAGGGGAGGAGGCTTATATCCGCTGTACCATTCAGCCCTAGTCAGGAACATATATGTGTCAACTGTTAAACCCATATACAGAAAGGGAGTGTGGAACCCTAGTTGAAATACATTTTGGAATTAGCTGCAATTATTGCAGCTCAGACCATTTGATCTGATAGCCCTAACTAGCAGGGGCATCATTTGGGAGTCGCTAGGGATCGCAACTGCAAGCACTGGAAACCCCTGTGTGACCCCTTACACTGCCTCTGCAACCCCTGGGATAGGGCTTAGATTTAAAAAATAAATAATTTCTTTTTTAAGCCACTGACTTCAAAAATAAATGATTTCCGTGTTGGCTTTCCGAAAGTGAAGTGACTTCAAAAGGAAATGATTACAATTTGAAATCCGAGCAATAATAAAGCAAGCATGACATGTATTAGTGGCTAGATTGGCATTTTAGTACAACCAGTCTAGTAATTTCTTACTGTGCCATGATTGTTTACTGGGCATCTATAATGAAGTCCCCGACAAGACAAATGATCTTGCAAGGCCTTGTGTCATTCAGATTGTGCAACTGCGACATCGCGAAAATGTAGGTAGGAAGGAGGGTGGAAGTGCCAGGGAGAGGGAAAGGTGAAGTGCATCAGAGCAGCAATGCTCTGAGTGAGTGGAGCTAGGGCAGCACGGCTCTGGGTAATTTCAAGGAGGCAGGGGTTTGTAGAGGTTACAGTGACAGCCCCTAAATGGTGTGGTAGGCCCGGAGGCAGTGCAGGGGAGACTGGTCATCGAGGAGCCTAGCACCCAGTGAGATTATGGGTGTAGCCAAGCAACCAGTCAGTGCAGCATACAAGTTGGCCAGTGGGGGGGGGGATAGAGAGAGAGAGAGAGAGAGATAGAGAGAGAGAGAGAGAGAGAGAGAGAGAGAGAGAGAGAGAGAGCGCACAGAGGAGAAAAGGAAGCTCTTGAGTAGTTTTCTGAACTTCAGGTGGTCCAGCTCAAGTTTCAGAGGGGCAGGGAGGCCACTCCAGAGGGAGGCATCTGTGGAGGCGAAATATCTAGCCCCCACTCTCAATCTGGAGAAGCATCTGACCCTCAGAGAGTTGGAGATAGCTGATTGAAGGGCTCGAGAAGGAAGGTATTTTTGAAGAGAGAGTTGGAGGTAGTATTGGCCCTGGCACCAGGAAGACTCGTGAATGATGAAGAGGGACTTGAACATGATCCTTGCAGCCACCGAGAGCCAGTGGAGAGATTTCAGGGCTGGAGAGAGACTGTCCATGGGCTTGAGGCCAAGGATAAGTCTTGCAGTCCTGTTCTGGATTAGTTGCAGAGGGTGGAGAGTAGAGCAAGGCAGATGGAGAGTCTGTTAGTCTATCCTAGAGAGAACCAGGGCTCTGGAGACAGCGAGTTTATGGGGGAAAGTAAGAAAAGGCACAGCCAGTAGTGGGCCTTCTTGCCTAGGTTTGTGACTTGAGGATAGAAGGAGAGAGTGGAATCGAAAAATCCTTTACCTAGTTACATCATAATCTGCAAACACTTCTACTTATTTACTGGCTCTAGTGGACTGTTATTTGTCATTTGCTGTTGATGTCTGTTTCTGTGTTACAGTCCATTGATGCATATGGGCTTCAGCACTACATAAATAAATATATAAATAAATAAATATAAAATAAATAAAGTAAACATGATAAGTGTTATTACTTGTCTAGTCTGGCATTTGGGTGCAGCAAGTACAGCCTTCTCTTACTCTGTCATGGCATATTGTCTGGGCATATATAATGAA
Source organism: Ambystoma mexicanum (assembly GCF_040938575.1). NCBI lineage: Eukaryota > Metazoa > Chordata > Amphibia > Caudata > Ambystomatidae > Ambystoma > Ambystoma mexicanum. The sequence goes on from NC_090924.1 coordinate 143,711,441, forward strand.
GTAAGCATCATAAGTGTTATTACGTGGCTAGACTAGCATTTTGGTGCACCTACTCTAGCAATTTCTTACTGTGGCTCAAAATCTTTTACAAGGCATCTCTTATAAAGCAATCATGATAAGTGTAATCCCTGGTTAGACTGGCATTTGGGTGCAGCCAGTCTTGTCTTTCCTTACTGTGGCATGGCATATGTTTCTGGGCATCTATGATGAAGTAAGCATGATCAGTGTTATTATGTGGTTAGATTGGCATGTAGGTGCTACCCATCTAGGTATGTCTTACTGTGGCATGGCATGTTTTACTTTGCCTCCTCAAGGCTACAGCAAATATGATAAAGGTGTTACGGTTCCATGTCATTTCATCACAGGATGTTTTTTTTTTTTCGTGGGGATTTTTACAGCGGATTTTATTTATGAAAAAAAATCATCACATTTTATTTTTTTATTTTAGGGGGGTTCCCCTTTCCTCCCTCAGCCCTCCATCCCCTTTAATTTTTTTGCTATTCTGAAACACCCACACCCCAAATATATATTTGCCAAACCCGCTCTAAAAATTCGATGAGTTTTTTTCCTAAAAGAAAATCACAGTAAAAACCCCAGCGAAAAAACATCCCGCTACGAAAGGACGTTGTACCGGTGTTACCACATGTCTATCCAACATTGTGCAACCAGTTTTGACATATTTTCTTAATGTGGCATTGCATTTTTAATAGCAAAGCGGTACGATTGCTCAACGGTTGCACGTTCGAATCCTGGCAAGACCAACTCAGTCTTTCATTCTTCCGAGGTTGATAAATGAGAACCAACTTTAGTTGGAATGATACTTGTATTTAAATATGTACTATGTATAGTGCTTTGAATAAAATGCTTTATAAATAACAAATCATTATCATGAATCAAAGCATGTTTGCTCCTGTGCATTGTTTGTGACTTGCATCTATTGGATTTTTGGATACTGTAATATCAAGCAAACTGGCAATGTAGGGGCTCTACTTATCATAAAATGACAATACCTATCTAATATGCAAGTAACTGGCCATACAAGACTGAAGTGACATAGCTATGGCATCTTGATTCTATGATGTCTAACCCTATTATATCATTACCCCATCCATGGCATATTAAGGCAGCACCCTTGTTAAAATGTGGTTGGTATTTAAAATATTCTTGTCTGCTTAAGTACCTATTTGGTTTTTAAAAAATGTACATTTATGTACTTTTTTTACGCCCGCAAGACACTTACAATGATGTTGCAAGGGTTAAAGAGGAACTGGTGCCATGCAGGTCAAAGATCATGTGAAATCAATTCTGTGATGTCATCAGGTGTGTGATGTCACTTCCGTTACACCTGGCATTCTGGTGAATTGACGTTCCTGCTCACTAGATTGCCTTGACACTGAAGCCCCCTTGACCAAGTGGCTGGCAATCCTGACAATGGTCCAATCTACATGATCTTTGGCATCTTGCACCAAATTGCCCAGTCAGCTGCCTGAAGCACCTGATTGAATCATTCTGTGTCCTGAACTCTTGCTCTCATGTTAGTGCCCCACCGCTTCAAGTACTAGTTGACCCTCACTGGGTGACTGATTGTGTATTTATTTGGCAAGCTGACGGGAAGGCAGATGAATGCTCCTTATGTGTTTAAGCACCACGCTTTGCCTCCAAGGGAGTAGGAAGAGCAAATGCACCATGAGGAGATCATGATGGCCAGGGCTAGCACACTCTCTGTGATGTTGGCATAGGAGGAGGTGTATGGTGGAGACCCCAGGCACCCCAGCTCATCTCTAGGCTCATCTACATCTCCCATAGCACTAATCCTACTTAATCCTTCTTGGATAAACTCATATCACTATTTAGGCTCTTTAATTAATTAATGGCTAGAGCTAGGGATATGTCTGAAGCTGTGATTTTGTGCATCAGGGATACAAGTTATTCATGCACAGAATCAGCTAATGGAGAGAATTATGTCTGCATATGTCTCTTGTGTAGACATAATTGGATGTGCCTCAAAATCTTAAATATAATGGTATTTAATTTCTCATCCTCTGAACACTGAAGGTCTGAGTCAGCCTTATCAGGTTTAGAAATTGTGAAGTGCTGGGTGAACCCATGCCAGAGCTGAGTTTGTTCGAGGTTGTTTTCAATTGCCTTTACTACGAAAAAATTGAGTGTCTGAATAGTAATCTTTAGTTGGTCTCTAGTACAGTGAAATCAAGAAAATAAGCCTCTAAAATTGTCTTCTCTTATTTAAAAGCAGCAGCACTACTGACACGAGTAGATTGCATGCTGCACCCATTAGATCTGATAAAGAGGAGTTAGATCTGATAAAGAGGATCCCTATAGGAGGCCTACTCAGCACAAAGCCCGAAGTTACAAGATGCCTGGGAAAGTGAATAGACAAGAAGTGTTTGAGTTACTACTTACACTTAAGAAGTGTGCAAACCCTGCAGAAAATTTTAACTTCTGAGCATTTGATGGCAGGGGTGTAAGCTGGGCCCATGGACAATCTGCTTACACAGCCTCATGCATTAGAGGCAATAGCTCAATATTTGAGACCCTTGCATACCCTGGGTCTCAAGGACAATGCTAAATGATATCCCTGGCAACGGGGAAAGGGACCGATTGGCTCTGTTTTGGGGTGTTGTGCTGGCATGCAGTTAGATGACCTAAACCCTTTCTCTCCCATGATAACTTTTAAGCAACTCACTAAATTCAAAGGCATTGGGTTAGTAACATATTTCACACACAAGCTGAGCTATGAGGCCCTCTTCTTGTACTACATATCCTTCTTTCCCATGCTTGAAGTTTAGTACCTTAACTATTTCTCCAGAGTCCTCTTTCAACACTCGGCCTACTGTCTATGCCATACTTCACCGCTACATATGACTTAGCTTCGATTCTCCATACGTTCTGTTGATACGTTGAAAGATTATGCATGTAGACAACAAGTTCCAGAGCTATTCCAGAATGTCCACGTAATCAACACTGAATAGATAACAGCTGACCCAACCTGGGGTGCAATTCAATGGGGGTTCCTTTGGCATTTTAAATTGAGTCCCTTCGGTTTAGAGCCCTTAAGTCTAGAGTCAAAGGCCCTAATAGTTTATCAACCCAAATCTTACAGGCAGCCCCCAAATTAGGGGTGAGAATTTTGCTAACACTGTTTACTAAAAATATCTTGTATCAAAGAGCACCTGGGACCTGGAAGCTGTCGTATGTAGTCCACATACATAAAAAAGGGAAGTCCTTCAAATTACATACAAATCACCTTGATGGGTGTGGAGAGCAAAATCTTCTCTTTCCTGCTACTTATAGAGCTTGAATTTGAGGCCCTACAAACTGGCTATTTGGGTAAACTATAGACAGGGTTGCATAGGGGTGTGGGAACCACACTCAAAATGACGGTTGTACATTTTTTACTAGGTATATAGCATCTCAAATAACAAAACTTTTTTTTGTTGTTTTTTTAAAAGTTTTATTAGTTAGTTACATTTAAACCTTAAAGATTACTTCACCCTTAGTTCCTTACAAATATGTTCCAAAAACCATTGTCCATCTCGCCCTGCAAATATCACTTAGTCCTCAGGTTTCTGATTTAGTTCTCAGGATTCCATTAGTTGAAGAGACGCCAGTGTCAATCCCAACTTTTCTACTGCCAGTATCCCTTCCCAACAGTCATCGTCCGTTTTTTGATCGAAGAAGCTTCTATATTTGTTCAAGAAGAGCGTTTGTCTTTCGATCAACTTCCAACAGTTCAATACCACATGTTTCAATGTCTCGGGGGCATCTTGGTTGTTGCAAAATCGGCAGAAAGCGTTGTCCGTGGAGATCTGTTTTCTCGACAATTGAACTTCCATCGTGTGCAAAATATTCAATCGGCATCTCAACAGCAAATCCCGGAAAAAGTGAGATGGGAATTTCACAAAATATTTGGCCAATTGATTCTGTGCTTTCCGTTCCCAACGTGGGAGAAAACCGGTCTTACTTTGTTCCCTCAGTGCGAGTGTCTCTATCCAATCCCTCCTTTCTAGGTTCGTTTTCACTTTGGTCGGGTTGTCCGTCAACATTTTTGTGTCCATCTCATTCGCAGTCAAATATTCGGTACAGCGTAATCCCCAGGCTTGTAGCAGTTTATCCTTTGGGATTCCCTGAATACTTAAAATCTCAAAGGGAATTGCTGGAGTGGGGCTCATACATTTCTCAAACAGGCAGAAGGTTCCCCACATAGCTATGGATCTTAGCGATTCTAGACATAGTTCGTATCTGATCATATACGCCGGTACTGAGTTGGGCAGTCTCAGAACCTTTTTCCAGAAGTAAGCTTCCATAGTTTCCCATACCTTCCAGGAGAGATTCAAAAGTGATTCTGAGCCATACACCAGAACTGCAACCACCTTTTGCTTGTAGAAGGTCCATATCTGGCTTACTGAAAACTTCCCGTACTGTAAGTGAATGGCTTTCCCTTGGTTGGTCAATTTTTTTAATTTATCTTTCGGTAAATTTAGCTGACCTTGTTCATTAATATTTTTGTTAATTAGAACTCCCAGATAGATAATGGAGTTCACATTTTCCAATCTTTTGCCATTGATGAACCATCGTGGTGTATTCCCTTTTGTGATTTTCTTCTGAGCTGCTTCCATTATCATAACTTTGGACTTGTTCTCATTAGCCCGCATATTGTTTTCATCAAGGTATCGCTTGAAGGCCTCCGATCGTCTCTGTAGACCAATTGCTGTCTGGTCTACAAAGAATAGGTCGTCAGCATACAAGATCCAGGGTATTAGTCCTTCATTTAACTTCGGAGGGAAAGCACGGACCTCCCGTTGTTAAACCCCCACGTCCGCCATGTACAATAGTACAATACAAAGAGGAATGGTGCTAGGGCACATCCTTGCTTTATTCCTCTATGTGTTTTGATTTTTTTTTTTAGGGCACCGTCTCTGGTTAATCATACTTGTATAGATGTATTTGTATACACACTTTGGATGGCTTCCACCAGATCCGATGGGCAGTTCCACTTTTTTAATTTGGCCCAAAGATATTCTCGATTTACAGTGTCGAACACTTGGGCCAAGTCCATAAATCCCAAGTATAGCTTGCTGTTGGATTTAAGCGTTCATAGTTTTAGTAGATTCAGGAGGAAAAGGTTTAGCAAAGTTCCCACTCCCACTGTAAAAGTGGTTTGTCACTTGTCGAGATTCCCTGATGAAATTGCCAATTTTTTAGGGTCTCGCAGCAGCAGTGAGGCAAATAGCTTCCCTATTGAATCAAGAAGGGCTATTGGCCAGTAATTTGTAGGGTTACTTCGATCTCCCTTTTTAAAAATTGGGACGATCAACGCATCTTTCCAGGATGAGGGAAGTTTTTTAATTTTCACCACTTGGAAGAATATTAGCATTATTAAGTCCACCCAATGTTCTTCATTTGCCTTTAATGTGTAATTCGAGATACCGTCTGGTCCAGCCACCCTCAATTGACTCAGCCTCTTCATCATTATTAAGATGTCCACACGGTGGAAGACGATATTCCAGGGGTTATTAATTTTCTCCTTCTCAGCTAATTGCAGCTCAACTGATTGCAGCGACGCTTTACTTTCAAAGAGTGCAGTGAAATGATCAACCCATTGCTCCTCAGAAACTTGCGTTATTCATACCGCTGCTTGAAAAGTGTTCCCGTGATTTATAATGTCCCAGAGGTTTCTGCTGTTGTTAGTCGATATCGCTGCTAACATTTTTTCCACATCATACTGGGCACGTTTTGCTTGGGTGGCTTTTCTCCAGTTTTTATATTTTTGTTTCAATTTTCTCACCAGAAATTCTTTGTCCATCACCTCTGACTTTTTCAATTTCTTTACATGTTTTCTGTATTCTTTTCTTTTTAGAACTAATTTGGGATTGTAGGCATGGTTCTTTGTGATGAGGGGTATCTTATTTGCTCCCTTTTTTATTACAAGTTCATTTAGCAGCCATCGATAGTCCACTTCTTCCGGGTTCTCAAGGACAAAATTATCATAATTCTTAACCAACTTGGGCAGGACCTTCTAATGAACTCGTAGTTTATTCATACCCCAGGTTATTTCAACTTTATTTGAGATCTGGGAGCGGGGCTCTTTAGTTAATATAGAGAGTTCCGTTTTCAGCAGTTCATGATCACTCTTACTTGTTTTTATGATCTCAAAGGATTTTACCCACTGTAGTAGTTTGTTGGAGATGAAACAGTAATCAAGACATGCTCCGTTGGATCCTCTGTGCCAGGTGTCAGCCCCTTTAAGGTCACTAGGAGTTTGGGCATTTAGCATATTCATGTCTCTTTTTTCCATTTCATTTCTCCAGCGAAGGGCCCTATCGTTGTGTTGAGAGATGGTTTTGAATAGCAATTTGATATTTAGATCTCCACAGATCATTATTGGTTGTCACTTTCCTGTGGCATTGCTTCATTAGATAGCCATTAGATAGCTCTCTGAATTAGGGATTTTTTTCACCCCAGTATGTGTTTATTGGTAGGAGATTTATTTGGCTATCCTTAAATTGTTTCTAGATTTCCAAAATTTGGACATAGGGATTGGGGGTACGATGGACCAGGACCTTAAGACCAATCCCTATGTTAACTAGGGTTAGCAGACCAGCATATGGTCTTCCCAATAATCCTCTCCTGGCAGGATTGATAAACACCTCATAGTTCGCATATAACGGTTTCGTCCTAATACACGTTTCCTGGAGACAGACAATTTCATACTCATCTAAGAAATTGGCCTCTCCCGAATTTAGGTGTTGAAAGCCACAGGTGTTCCCTGAGGCACAAAGGAGACCATTATCCATTCCAGACTTATCATTCTATGTTGATTTGTCCGCCGCTAGTGCTCCAGCAATCCACGCCCAATCCTGGTGCTGTTCACTCATCTGTTTCCTTGGTTTCAGGGTCTTAATTTGTTTTCTTGAATTATGTACCGTGAATTTAGGCATTGCAGCTAGTTTCTCCCGGTTCATTATATCTGCCTTGACAGAAGACTCTAAGTCTATTGCCTTGAACTTCTCAGCTGGATTAGACTTCCTTCCATCTGTTTTTTGAGCATTGTTCTTTTCTTTATGCTTTTCTATTTCAATTTCAATTTCTTTATTTGTAAAGCGTGCCTTGCCCTCGGGCATCTGGGCGCATATTTTAAGATTGCAGCAGACATATAAATGGCCCCATTGAGTACATCATAAAAAGGAAAGTATAGTCTCTATTTACAATATTTACAATATTTACAGAGGTAAGTATATACACGTCATATGCAGGGTGGCTAAGTTAACAGTGCAGAGATGGAACAGGAAATGGTGCTAGTTGTCGCTGTTCTGGAGCCACAATTTAGTATTGCATTTGAAGGCATACGGGAAGGGTTCCTGAGTGTGGGAGGCTTTGTGTTCCATAGTTTGGTTGCTAGAACAGGGAAGCTGCAGCCTCCCGCTTTCTGTTGCTTGAATTTGGGGAGGGCCAGACAATTGGCTTGTGCAGATCTCTACGGTCGAATGGATGTGCAAGGTGCACATCGATTGGACAGATATGTTGGAGCCTGGTTGGAGAGACACTTGTGGGTAAGTGTCAGGGTTTTGAGGGAGATTATTTGGGTTACTGAGAGCCAACCCATGTTGCGTCTGGTGGCTGAGATGTGGTTGTTTCTAGGAATGTTGAGAGCTGCTCTGATGGCGTTGTTCTGGGCGACCTGCAGCTTTTTTAGGTTCCTTTGTCTGGTACCCAGGTAGAGCGTGTTGCAGTAGTTGATCTTGGACATGACAAGGGTTCTGGCTAAAATGATGCAGTTAGCCGTGGAGAGAAAAGGGCGACAGACGGTGATCAGTTTGCATGTGTAGGCAGAGGCAGATGTAACTGAATTGGTTTGTCTGGAGAGGGACAGGGTGGAGTCAAGGTAGATCCCAAGGGTTTTGGTGTCTTTAGAAACCTTGATGATGTTGCCGTCAATGGTGAAAGACTTGAAAGCAGGATCCAGTTTACGGAGGTGGCAGTGTGAGCTTAGGATGAGGAGCTCAGTCTTATCGTCGTTAAAACATAGCTCATGTTGCGCCATCCAGGCTTGTATGACAAGGTAGACGTCATTCGGTGATTTGGTGTCAGCCAAGTAATCTCCAGTGATACGGATGAGTATCTGGGTGTTATCGCCATAATTTGTTTAGGTGACATCCAGATAGTCAAGAATATCAAAGAGAGGTTTTATGAACACGTTGTATAGTGTAGGGGATACGCAGGAGCCCTGAGGCACGCCGCCGTGGACAGGTGAAGGTTCAGCAGCCGCTGACGTGTAGAAGACTCGCATGGACCTATTGTCAAGGAATGATCTGATCCAAGAGGTGGCAGCATCTGAGAAGTTGGCGGTTGATGAGAGGTGCTGACAAAGGATGTGGTGGTTAACAAGGTTGAAGGCTGCGGGTAGGTCTAATAGTAGCAGCAGTGTGAGTTTCTCTTTGTCTTTGAGGTCCTCAATTTGTGTTTTCAGATCAATGAGGGCCGTTTCTGTCCCGTGCCTGGATCTGAAACCTGATTGCCTGAGGCTGAGGAGTTTATTGGATTCGAAGTATTCCTTTGCTCTGAAGGTAAGCGGCCCGATCAAGGATTTTAAGCAAGAAGGGGACCGTGGTAATGGGCCTGTAATTGGTGGGTGTGCTCGGGTCGAGAGTGGGTTTTTTAAGTAGGGGTATAAACCATGCATCTTTAGATTGTTAGGGACAATGCCTGTTTTAAAGGATGTGTTGATGAAGGTGGTGATGAAGGGGGCTAGTTAGTGTGCCACATCCTTGATGGTTGAGGCGGGACATAGGTAACCTTGGCAGTTGGTTGGCTTAAGCTTGTTGATGATGTTTTCAACTTCAGAAGGACTGAGAGCTGTGAAGCTGAAAGGCTTGTGAGTAGAGCCGGATGAGGTGATGCGAGTGGGATGGGGTTGGGTGTTGGTTTGGAGGCACGACTGTTTGGCATTAATTTTGGCTTGGAGCATGGTGATTTTACTCAGTTGGGCATCTTGAATGTTTGTACACCACAAGCTGTTTTTGACACATGTGTCTGGGGGGGTTGCGGGAGATTCAAGTTCCTTGAGGATCTTGAAGAGCTTTTTAGTGTTGGATTTGGCTTCCATGATGCAGCCATTGTATGTTTCTTTCTTTGCCTGGAAGATGGCTTCTTTGTAGTTAAGTGAGGTAATGGTTAGCTGGTCTTTGTTGGTGTCGGAGGTGTGATTTTTCCAGCAAGATTCAGCAGAGCGTTTGGCTTTGCAGAGTTCTCTTAGGTGAGGGGTGAACCATGAGTTAAGGTGGGCTCAGGGTTTGGGTCTCCTCAGTTTGATGGGGGCAATAGCATTTGGGGCTTTAAGCATGGAATGATTATATGTGTCAACTAGTACTGTGGGATCCGTGCATGTGAGGACAATTCTGTTTAAGAGCAGGAGGATGAGGGGGAGTAGTTTAGCCTTGGTGATGTCTCTTTTGTTTCTGGTCTGGGTGACAGGGGCAAGTTCTTGTTTGGGGCAGAGGTCAGTGGTTTTGATTTCGAAGAGGTTTGTGTGATGGTCTAACAATGCGCAAGGAGTGTTGTCCTTGAGGTTGATGCAGCAGTTAGATTCAGCTAGCCAGTCGAGGGTTCGCCCTTTGGAATGGGTGGGTTCCGTGATGTGATGGGTGAAGCCTTGGTCAGTTAATGTGCTAGCCAGATCTAGTGCTCAAGGATCATTAGGTTCTTGGAATCCAAGATTGAAGTCAGCAAGTAGGATGATTTGTGATTTGGTTTTGGCTTTATCGGCTGTGATGGACATGATGTCATCTGAGAAGGTGGATATGGGTCCGAGTGGTCGATAAATGAGGTGGAGTGTGGCAGTTTGATTGGGTGAGATAGGGAGTTTGACCGTGAGAAGCTCTGCGGATGGGATTTGTTGACTGTTAATGCTTCTGATCCCGATGGAGATTTTATGGATGAATGCGACACCACCGCCTTTAGTTTGGTTGGTATTGCAGTCGCATCTGATAATAGTGTAACTGGCGGGAATGGCGAGCGCGAGTAGAGGTCCTGAGGCGCTATGTAGCCAGGTCTCGGTTATGGCCACAAAATCAAGGTCATGGGTTGTAATGAGATCAGCAATGTCTAGGGCGTGCACAGGGAGTGACCTGGCATTAATCAAGGCACCTTTGATTAGAGGTGCTTTGGTGGATTGTTCGGTGTTGGTGAATGTGAGGAGATGCTGCTGTGGGGAGATTGTGTAGATGGAGGGCTCTGAGGGGGGTGAGATGGCCTCTGGGGAGCACGGGTGTGGCGCAGTCATCTTGAACCCAGTCTTGCATTCCTGAGGGTCGCTGAGGGTTGCTTTCTCCATTGCTGTCATTGTTGGTGTTTGGTTCCCTGGGCTTTACATTCCATATTGGTTTGTGGTGGCTTGGTTTCTCCTTGATGTCACTTATTCTTATGCTATCATTGTAGTTCGACAGCTCATAACCCCTACCCTCCAGTTCCTTTCTCGCTGCTAGGAGTCGGTTTTAAATTTTCATTGAGACCAGATGTAGTATTACTGCTTCCATCCTCTGTTCACTTTCAAATTCAACTATTCTGATATCATTTGAAGAGAGATTTATTAGTTTAGATGTTTCTCTTATAGATTTAACACTTTTTCTCTGTTTAAGATCATTTGTTTTGAGTGCTTAGCCCTGCTGACTAATCATACTTTCAGCGACTCTTCCTCTCTAGGTGAGTGCGCTCTCCCGGGGACCTTTGGGCATGGGTTTCTTTAGTTCTTTTGTCTTCCTTTTTTTTACTCGCACTTTCTCCCCTATTTGTTCTTATCGGAATCGAGTCCGACCTCGGGTGGGCATTATTTTCAAGTTGCGCGTATTTCTTCTGTTTTTCTTCCAGGGTAGCGAACTCCGTCACCTTATTGTCCTTCACCTTCAATCTCCCTTCTCTTGGCTTAGGCTCTTGTTTTCTGTCACCCTTTAGGTTTTTCATCTGGGGGGGGTTGTTTTCTCTTTAGCTTGAGGTTTTGCCAGCTCTTTCCGGACATTACCTTTGATTTATTCCCATTAATTTGACTTTAGATTGTTCCATTCCTCATCCTCCTGATTGTTTTTGATGGCTTCCAGTAGGTCACTCAGGTCGGCCACCGATTTCTCTTCAGTAGGGTCAATGTCGAGGCTTACATCCAATATTTCTATTGAATTCTCTTTTTTGTTGACCACAGCTGAGTCGCTTCCAATGACAATTTCACATCTAGCCTTCTTCGCACATTGAAACAAATCCAGTTTAGGCGGAGTTCTTATATTCCTAAGGAATGCACGCGAGCCATTAGAGTTTATTTCTGAAATTTACATATTCTTCTCTTACTTTTCCACTTCCTTCAAATTGTTTAACTCTAGTTATTTACTTCCTGGGTCCACTTTTTTTTCATAGTTACTGCCAGTATCTCAGGGCCGGTGGCACCTTAAAAAAGGGAACATTTTGTATTTATGTTCTTTTTCACCTCTTGTAACTTAGGGCGAACAACTGGATGGACCCCACTGGGGACGATATCATTCTCATCCATTTCTAGCTGAATCAGATCCTGTTCGTCTGGCACTTTCATTACTGAGAATTGGGCTTTCGTATGGCTCAATGATTTCCTCGAGCCTTGATCCTTCCATTGGATTTCTAATCTTGCAGCGGTCACCCGTTCATCCGCGATAGAGCTTACCACTAGTCTATCATTGGATTCCTTTGCAGTGCTGGTGGTGCTCTCAGTTTTATTCAGACTTTGCCTCTTACATTTGTAATCTTCAATAATGAGTTCCATAAATTGTGACTTGTCATTAGTCTCCCTCAGTAGCAATTCTGATAGGCGGCTTTGCCGGTTGTTAGCCCGCTCAGTTTCACCATTTAGTCTCACTTCAAGTCTCTCCGTAAAATGCTCCAAATTCTGTAGATGGTGGTTGATCTTATCATTGCCGGTTTGTAGTTCTTGCAGTGAGGTATTTAATGTCTCATACAGTTTTCAAACGGTGACAGTGAGATGGTCAGGGCTGCCATCACGGTGTTCTGTATATGGGCTAGGTCTAGCTCAGTATCCTTTTTGTTGTCCGGCAGCCTGTCTGACAGCGTCGCCAAAGAACCAAGGGTTCGATTCCCCTGGACTTCGGCGTCCCAGCCAGGAACTTTCCCTTGTTCGCATACAGGAGCATCCTGCAGGTCAGGCAGGACTTGGCTGCTCTTATGGTGCTGAGTATTTCCATTTGCTCTTTGGCGTCCTGCTGGCATTTCAGATTTTTTTGCCGACTTGTCCAGGGCGGCAATTTTTTCGGTTATAAAAGACAGGCTCTTTCGCTTTTCTCCAGCGATTTTCCCTCTTAGCCCTGTTATATCTTGGGATAGTTTCTCAGCTTTGAGTAAGATTCCGCCTCTTTGATCTTTATGGGCCGATTGGATTTTCCTTTGTGATTTTTAGCAACCTGTGGGAGATCATTAGACGATGACTCAAAAGAGTCCCACAGCTTTTCTTTTTCCAACTCCGAATCAAACTCATTAGGATTTATTTCTCTCTATAACTCTTCTGCATGCTCCTCCCAGTCGTCTAGATCTTCACAATTGGAGTTATCATTTCCATTGATTCCACATTTCTTTCTTTAAGGTAGGAGTCGGAGTTGGATGGAGCTCCACCAGTAGGAGCCTTGTTTGAGCAAAATGTGTCTACATCCCATGGAGCTCGCAATCATGCAAAAATCTGGCATGTTGTTTATCCATAATATCTAAGCTACCCTGCAGGCCCATCGGGTTTGTATGGAGGTCCTGATGAGGGCCAATGCCAGTAGGCCCCTTCGAGTTTTTCAAATTGGGCTTCGTTCATTCGCCCACCGATATATCCCTCTTCCGTGGCGGGCTGTTAGCAGCATCTCGTTTTGTAATGGAATCCTCAGTTAGATCAATGTTTGGCCCCTCTCTTGGATGGTCATCCTCAAATATAGGGACTGGCATCACTGATGCTAGGGGGCTGGACTGTCCATGACTGGTAGGGTACTCCCAGTTTCTTTACCTCCTTCAGCTCCTAGCATCCCCACCACATCCCCTCTTTCTGCTCCCGGCAACCCCACCGTCAGTTCCTCAATGTCCACAGGCAGGGTGGTCCACAGAGTTTCCTTGTTGGGAACAGACCACAGCCCCCTCTTGCATAGTGGGTTGGCACTTGGGGGTTTGGTCATTCCATCCGACAGTCCAGCTGGGTTGCCAGTTTTCTCAATACTTTTCCACGACAACAGCTGTTGGCAATCGGCTGACTTTACCTCAGCCGGCGCTGTCAAGCCTCTGTTTCCCTGGCTTGCCAGCAGCAGACTCGAATCTCCTGTTAGAGCATTCACCCTCGAGTCAGCCAAAGCAGCCTCCGCTTGTTCCGCTTGCGGCACAGGGGCGGCATTAATGTCTGCAGTGTGCCTCACAGATTCTTGCCATAGTCGTCTATTTTCTCCTGTTGCTTCTGCAGTGGCCTCTTCCCCCCCTCATCCTCGCTGGGTGTGAGATGTAAATGTGCATGGCTAGAGGGGGAGCAGGGTAATGGGGTTACGGCTGATTGTGAGAGAGAGGTCATCCATTTTCTCACCTCATTGCGCATTCTTGTTGGCTTCGGTTTTCCGACACTTGTCATGTCACGGACTGGCTTTGTTTTTGACAAAAGTTGTTTATTTTCATTCACGCTCCCCAGAGACCTTCACTCTGGGTGCGCAACATAGGGCAGCTCCTCTCGTCCCAATGGACATTGTGGACGTTGTGCAGCTCCTCTGGTAAAGAATAGCTCCCCCAGCGAACACCAGCAAACACCACTTGCTACCACTTTTGCTCCACTTTCGCGGGAGGAAGTGGTTTTATGTGGTGAACAGGATGTGGTGCAGGACTCCACCTCCAGGGGAGTTTAAAGGTCCAGTAACAGCAATTACAGCAGAAATATTCCTCCAGCACCAGCAAACACCACTTGCTACCACTTTCGCTAAACCCCAAATGTTCCTATAATTTATTGATTTCTCCTCAGCATCCGATATGTTGAGTTGGGAGAGACTGTGGACAAAGCTTCCAAAATGGGGGGCTGCCAGCAGGTCTTTTAAGTATTCTGATATAGGTGCATGCATATACTAGTAAACAGGTTCCTCTGGATATGGAGGACACCGTGCCAAAGAGAATTGCAACAGGTTGTGCGATACAGCAGGGATGCGTACTGGCTCCCTGCATGTTCAACATTTCTATCTTGGACATGGGAGAATCCCTGGAACCTTCGGCCCTGGTACCACCGAAATTGGGGGACACCAGACTCCACTGGTTGGCATACACTAACATTTGACTACATACGCATATAGGTCTAGAGAGAATGTTAATTGCATTGGGCCCGATTATAATGTTGGCAGATACGGTATGAACGGTGCCAGCACCATTCATACCGTACTGCTGAATTACGAGTTCCGGTCACGGGTGCCTGACAGCCCGCCGGGTGTGACCTGGCGGGCTGTGCAGCACCCGTGAGCATAACTCGTAATTGCACTGGCACCGTTATCAACGGTACCGGTGCAACTATGCTCCCCACCCCCATTCTGCCCTGTGGGTTAATGCAAATTAACAGCTTTGCCAAACGCAACGTAATCAATAGAATGTCTTTGCCTCCAATATACGCAGCCTGTGAGCTCAAATGGGGATAGGGAGCCCAGCAATACCGCCACCCGTGAATGGGCAATTACCGGCCCATTCAACTCGTAATGGGCCAGTTATTGCCCAATTGCAGGTGGCGGTGCCGCTAGCGAGTTTGTAAAACAGGCACGTGATCTCGTAATGAGGCCTAATTGTCTGGCTTTGCAGAAAATAATCGGTTAACCGCAAATTAAATTAAAATCCTAGATAATGAGACTTGGTAACTCAAGGAAGTGAATGGGCCTTATCTGGTCCATGGACAATTTATCCCTGAACATAATAAAATATTTTAAATACTTGGGTGTACCAACTTTCAGCCACAATAATAAAGGCGCCCTTTCTAATGAATTCCTCAATAAAGCAGAGAGCGTAATACCAAATAATAAATATGGCAGATACGCATTATTCCCACTCATCAAATTCTACAAAATTAAATTAATACCATAACTAATTTATGGTATAGAAACAATACAAGGTTTTGGACTTGAATTGCAAGCTACAATTTGGCGTTGAGTGTGGTGTTTGCCTAACTATCTGCCGAATTTAGCAATGTGTTACAAACTGGGGCTGTTGTCACGGAAAATCAAGTAATGTGGAATGCATTAATGGAATTGAGAAAATGTATAACCCCTCCTCAAGGGACTTTATTCTGTAACTTACTTTTAAAGAATGAGTGTGGATATTTGTCTGTGATGCGCAAGTACTTGATCTAAGCTTTTAACTGGTTTGAGCTGTACGCCCGAACTCCTTGCGGAGTACGTGGACATTGTGCAAAGGCAGATGTGGCACACTGACTGCAAGATGTGACACCATGCCCAAATATAAGCTGCTTCAGAATTTAGTAGGCAAAAGTAAAAGGTGAGGAAAACTGACAAAGTATCTGGTAAACAGTTTCTAATAATAAACACAGATTTCAATTTATGAGTATAAGGTCATATTTAATTAGTAAAAAAGAAATATTTTTTCCCTGGAATATGGCCGAAGTCTGTGATCCCACTTGTTGCTCTTCCAAAGATAAATGAACAAATGAAATCTTAAAACAGCTATTATTTGAATGTCCTTCCCTTAGGGTGATTCGTACTGTACACCTGGGTACGTTTGTTCATGAAGAAGGTTGGAATGATGCTGAAACATTTTCGAGACGTAGCCTTTCTGGCTGCTCCGTCCCACTAACAATTAATATTTTGAGAAGGTTTTAAAGAATACGATTGATTGATTAATTGAATTTTTGTTGAAATGTATTCAGAGATCTGAAGCACAGTGTATACATAACCAAGGGGTACTATTCCTACATAAATGTCATTTGAGCTAATGTGGGAACGGTAATGGAATTAAAAGACTTATGTATTTATAACTATTGTGATGTTAATGTTTTGTGAGCAAAATGTCAATTTCTTATTTATGAATTGTACTGTGAAAAAATGTGAATGGTTTGCTTAGATAAACTAAAGCACAATAAATAAAAAAAAAAAAAAAATTGAGGCCCATCATGTATTGCTTGTCTCCTGGTGCTGAAAGTCTCAAGCCCTTTGCTTCTTGTATGTAGCTTTAAGCCTGATGCTTCTTGTCATTTTGTTCAGAGAAACCTGTTCTGGGTCTGTGGTGCATATGTGTGCTTTCACACAGATCTGGGCAAAGGCAGGCCCTGATGCTTGGATAAAAGTGAGGAAACATGCAAAGCACCCACCAAGAGGCTGGCAAGTATACCACAGCGATGGGCTTGATTTGAATTCTCTGGCCACCTCCCTGATTCAGTTTCTTGATTCAACTCCCCATCAGACCAATCTTGCCTTCATTCTTCACAATGTGCAGCGGTCATATACTTAATGAGATTTCTCCCTCCCCACTCCTCATTGTTCCATCTTCTTTTCTCTTCCGTCACACTCTCCTTATCATCCCTGATACCACATTCAAAGTTTTTCTTAATATGCTTCTCCGCCCCTCTTCTAATGTTGCCTTCAACTCTTTAATAGACCATTTATCATCTCCACTTAGATTACCCCAAAACTCCTTCTTAATACTCTCATTCTGCTTCTCACCTATCCTGCTTTCTCCAGCCACCTTGCTGATTCATAAGGGTGCAACCTGCAGTCATTCATTAGATCTATTGCGCTTAGCTGTAGGTAATGTACAGTATTGCTCTCAAAGAGCAAGTGTCTGCCCCCATGCGTAAGTGAGACAACACCGGCATCCCTCAGGAGACATCTACTCACACCAGAATGTTCAAAAGCTGGGTCTGTAAATATGGGTTCTGATTATGACAGACTGCGTACCAAGGAGGGCATGGTAGGTGAAGAAGAACAAAGTGGAGGAGGAGAGGTGAGAAGAGATGAGGTAAAGATAGGAGAAGAGGCTAGAGAAGAGATGACAGAAGATGAGAGCAGAGAAGAGGAGAGGGGAGGGGAGGATAGCAGAGCAGAGGGGGAGGAAGGGAACGGAAGGAGAGGAGAGTACCAAGTGAAATGTTTTTAAGTGACGATTATGGGTATCCCATTTAGTAGTTAATGGAAATGGACAAATCTTTGGAGATCAATGACGTTTTTCTCAGAGGATTGTAGGTGATTCCACGGAATGGCTCAAGGCTTTTTGAGAGAGAGGTAGTGATACCAAAGCAGATGACGTGTGTGCACACGCGCACATGCAGTCACACACACACACTACTGTATTACCATATAACTCTCTTTCAGGGCCCCTGGAAAATATATTGGCTTACTCAGTGAACTTTTCTCTGTCGGTCTTGGGACGTGTGGCTCTGGCAAAAACGATAGCCTTACCAAGGCTGTTATACTTCTTCTAGGTGATGCCAATGGTTGTTCCAAATGAGTTTTTCTGTAAACTCCACATGATACTAGGGAAGATGATTTGGAGATGTAGAAGCCCGAGAATAGCATTGTCAACATTGCAATTTCCTGCTGGGAAGGGAGATATTGGGGCTCCGAATTAAAAAATATATTACTGGGCATCCCCCCTGCCACAACTAGTGGACTGGTTTAACTACCCACATGGGGATGCTGTGACTGATCTAATTGTGGACTTGTGCAGACCATTTCGGCTGTTCGAGATATTGGGTGCATGGGAGAGTGAACTTCCGGCACTCCTGTCTCCAGTGGCCACGTTAATACAAGTACGGTGGCAGGCAACAAGAATTTAGGGTCAGAGGAATGTCCTTCCTTCCTGAGATGTGTCTGTCTAATAGTAGGCTTGGGTATATTTTATGGGGGAACGGACCTGTTACTGTGTTCCATATTAGCTGGGGTAGCCGAGAGAGGGATCTGTATGAGGACGAGGCGTCTCTCTCGTACCGTGAGTTACATGCTCGGCACGGCACCATCCAAATTAACTTCCTTTTATATGCCAAGATGATGGCCAATATTGGCAACTTGTGGGGTGGATTCCAAAATACACCTGAGGTGCATGTCATAAACGGTGCATTGCAATGACTGGCAGAAGGGAGGAAAAATGTGTCGGAAATCTACAGAACTGCAATTGCACCGACAAAGGATGGGAGGGCCCGAGTGAGGAATAAATGGGAGTACGATGTAAGGGGATCCATCACAGAGGGCAATGGGCCAGAGTGTCACTTCACGCAACCAAGATCTTGATAAGTGCTAGGTTTCAGTGGGGCCAATATAAGTGAATAATGAGGACTTACATTACACTGGACTGATGGCGGTGCAAGAAAGAGGTTGGGATTTATGTGCACATGTGGTGCAAATGTGAGCAAGTTGGAGTGTTTTGGAATCAGGTGGTTGGGAAACTGAACGAGCTCACAGTTCTTCAGATAGCGGTTTCGCCCAAGAGTTAGTTGCCTATTGTGCTTACTGCGACAGAGGCAAGGCAAACAGCATGGAAAACTTAATAGCGTGGCTTCATTGGGATTGGTACGGACCAAAAGGTGGATCGCTATGGCTTGGAAGTCACCAAGGGGCCCAACACGAGTGGATGGTTTGGGGCTTTCCGGAAATACATCATGGCCGAGCTGAGCATAGCAGATCGGTTAGGCGGAACCAGGGATGCAGAGGGGCAATATAGCATTTGGCACAGGATCTGCGACCTACTGAAGCGCTACTTGTATCTGAGACCACCTTGAAGGGCCCAGGGGTAGGAAACGGTGTCTGCCTAACTGGATGCCTGCCACATGAAACTGTGGGCTGTAAGAGTTGGTGAGGAATCGCATGCAACACTGACGAGAAGCATGATGTGCCTAGTGCTCGTTGTAAAAATGCACACACTTAAATGAGAACTTCACCAAAATGAGTGCCGTAAACACTAAGGCGGACTTGCATGTTTGATATTTTTGATATTTTATATTTTATTTATATCGTGCTCGTAAACAAGTTTTTCAGAGTGTGACAAGGCAAGGGAGGGGGACAGGGGAGAACAAAACAACGATTTTACCTTACTAGGTCCAGTGACATTGAGAACACGCAAGTGCATGGGAAAGGGAAAGGGGAAAAGTGCATGGAAGGGGGGAGAAGTGGAAGGTGCGTAGCAGAGGAGAAACATATAATAATAATAAATAAATACAAAATAATAATAAAGGCAACAAACGGGGGTAGTGCAGCCAGCAAGTAGCAAGTGCTGTGCTTAAGGCAGCAGACAGGGTATGTCTGATAAGTGCAGAAAGAAAAGAAAGGGGGTGGGGCACTGTATGGGTACAGATACACACCACAGTGCAAGGGGTGGTCCGGAGGCAGTGCAGGAGGCTGGCATGGTGAGCAGGTACCTGGGCCCGGAGGACAGAGGGTGGCTAGGCGCATGGTGCCAAGAGAGAAACAGATCAGCAGGGGATAGGGGGAACGAAGGCAGATGCAAAGAGTTAGGCCTTGAGGTTCTTCCAGAATCGGAGATGGTTCTCCTCAAGTTTCAGAGTGGCAGGGAGGCTGTTCCAAAGGGAGGCCCCAGCCGAAGACAGAGATCTACTCCCAGCTCGTTTCTTTGAAAAACGACTGACCCTGAGGGAGTTAGTGGAACAGGAGCTAAGAGCTCGAGAGGGGAGGTATTTACAGAGGGATAGTTGAAGGTATTTTAGACCCAGGCCTCAGAAAGCCTCTTGTCGAGAACTGCAATATCCTTAGTTCTATTTGTTAAATTTCAGATGCCTAAGTGAGAGCGCACGAAACTGAGACAAGGGTGGACTGGCCTATCTGCCATTCTGCCACGGGCAGAATCAAAATGGACTTTGGATGGCCATGGGGCAGATTTTACAAGCCACTCTGGGGACGCTTGTATGAGCCACATTAATATCCATGGAGCTGGGCTGGATTTTTGTAACTGAAGTTGTACTTGTTACGTTGCCTCACATAGCCTGCCCCCGGCAAACGGATGTATTTATCATTAGAATGCACGCAGTGTCAGTCAGAGAACATCATCAAAGAAAGGTTAACACTTAGTAAGTGTTAACTTTTGCTTTGATGATGCACCAATAGCATGGTTTGCGGGGCTGCCAGTGCCTCAGCCTCAGAACACCAACAATTCCTGTCGTGGGTGGTGGGCTCTATATTAAGTTTGCTTTTGACTGCCTTGGGTGGGGGGGTGGACGGGGCTGACCCAGGGATGACTTTTGAGCCTTGCTCAATCAAGGCTAGGTCAGGGGGCCTGTTGATATGTAGGAGGCTGGCAGTGGCAGCCAATCATGCTCAAGACGCTTGGGCCGACATGTGCATTGGTGTGTTGCTGAGTGTCACACCTAGCACAATGCTCAGATATTCGCAAGGAAGGGTTGATGATAGAGGAGGGAGCAGGACTCAAGCAAAGCACACCTGACAACAACGAGGGGCCTATTCGAGCTGCCTGGCCCAGCTGTAAACTGCAATGGAGAGTCTCTGGAGACATAATGTGTAAATGTGGGTCACGCACAGTAAGTAATAAAAACATAAAATTGAATGGGTCAGTGGTCCTTTCGCTCTCAGTCCAAACTGTTGGCTTTGGCGCCTAGTGTTTGACCTTGCTTCCAAACTTTGCAGCATACAGCTGTCGAGTTCTGTAAGCCCTAGGATTGTATTTCAGAATGTACTATATATCCAAATATGGGTATTAAGGCAATCAGCAAAACAAATTAAATTTAAAAAAAACTATTTCCCAGAATGCCTTGCACACTGCTTCCTCCTTACCTTTGCAGGTCAATGGTGGGTGAAATAAAAAAAATACATTTGTGCTGGCAGACGGTTGCATTTGCAGATACCTGAAGTGTTCGATCATTATTCTTTCCTAAAAGCTCTGTTTTGTTTATTCCAACATTAGTCACGGTCCCTGGCACCTAAACGATGGCCCTTATTCCAAACAGCCTGCTTTAATATATATTGGGTGTTTGGTTGAATGCACAGATCCTACCTTTTATTGTGCCTGTCGACTTTGCACAGCTGAACCCCAAGACACAAAAATATATGAAACAATGTTTTCTCCGTGCTTCTCTGTGCATTGGGAGTTGTTACAGGACCCTCATTAAGGGACCTCTCAGAGTCTGTGTATGGTTCAGATTCAGTGGCTGCATTGAGTAACCTTTCTGAAGTTGCATCAAGGTCTGTTTTCTTTGCCCATTTGTGTGCCTGGCAGGCAGCCCAATGGACATAAGGTTCATTGCACCATGTTTCCTTTGAATCCGTGTTTTGCTCCGGGTTTTGAACCTAAAACAGGAAGTTGTGGAAAGTGAGAGCTTCTTACTTCACAAAAGTCTAAATACAGGATCTAAAGCCAGGTTATTGCTAGTGCCAGTTCTGCAGCACGTTGTGTCATACTGGTATGAGCATCACATGGTGCGCTAAGGACAGGTTTTCCTAATTTTCCAGCCAGCAATCGCACCTCGGTAGTTTAGGTGCATTACCCTTATTTAATGAGTGATGGTTCTCACACTGTAGAATTGGGTAGAATTGGGGAGGTGATAACCGTAGTGTGGCATTGCTTTAGATTGGGGATTGTCTGAGCGGCATGAGGTGTATGGTGGCACCATGGTTGTGGTGAATTGTGGCATTGTTAAGTCATAGCTGAAACTGCATGCTTGCAGACATCACCCTTTCCTGGCACCTTACCCACAGGACTAGACAACACATACAAGCATTGTAAATCCTGGCCCCTAATCCTGTGAGAGATTTATACATAGACAGACACAGATGTGGGGTTCTTGCATGCTTAGATTAGATGCTTCTCTCTGAACATGGATTTATCACACTCTTATGCTGTCTCGACTAAGGGCTTGGTGATGCAGCTGTCCTTTGGTATCAGCTGTGATTCAAGAATGCTGCAGAGTCCATCATTGCACTCGACTCGAGTGCACCATAGCCTGTTGACCCATGCACAATAATGTATCTTTAACTGTGATTTCCCAATATAACAATGGGGCAGGAATTACAGAGAGTGAGGAAGGAAAGAAATAAGGAGGAATGGTAAAAGCGGCAAACACAAGGATGGTAGATGGATGGGGGGAAGTTTGGGAGACAGGAAGGAAACAATGTGAGATAGAAAGGAAAGGAGGAGAGCAAAGATGACCATGAAAGAAAGGGGAGAGAATGGGAGGGGAAGCAAGATAAAAGGAAGGAACAAAAGAAAAAAGAAAGAAGGAAATCAAGAGGAAGGGTGGGATAAGGGAGTTATGGATGATGGGAGGGAAGAAGCAAGGAACTGCTTGCTCCTCCTAGTTTACTCCAGTAATATAGACCAGCAGGTTGACCAGCAGGTTGAGTGCTCGCTGGCGCTGCTGCGATCTATGCATGATCTGCAGGTAGCAGGTTCAAATCTTGGCAAAGCGGACTCAGCCTTTCATTAATCCGAGGTTGATAAGTAAGTACCAACTGCTTTGTTTGGGAATGATTGTATGTAAATATGTGCTATGTACAGTGCTTTGGAAAACAAGCTATTTAAATAACAAATAATTATCAAATGCCGGGCCATGAAAATTAATGTTATCACTCGTTTTCTCAAGTTTTTACACAAAACATTACATGCAACAAACACCATTAACCTTCCATAAGTAGCATTTTCTGTAAAGTTGTGAATTTGAAGTATGATTCACAAATTAGGGTTTGAGGGACTCTTTTTTTAGATGAGGGACACTTTTTTTGAGGGGTCCAGGCCAATTTCTTGTCCCAGTCCAACCCTGAATTGAGGGCTGTAAAAACGGATGAGGACACTTGCGGGAATCAAAATGTGATTAAACGTATCTGTCACAAATTAGATGCCTGTGCAGGAATGGGAGATGCAGTGGTCGAAGTGGGCGGGAGCAGTGCTCCTCTACTTTTCTTTATTATGTTTCTTTATTAGGTTTCAACGTTCCTATGCCTTTAATCTTTAGCATGCCCCTTAAGAGGTGCAAATGATGGGTGATTAGAAAAGGGGGGGTACATAAAGCGGCGTGCTGAGAGGTGACAATGAAAAAAGGTAATAGGGGTAGTTTAAAAAGCATTTTGCATTTTCTTGCACTCTGTTTCTTTCAGACTGTGGTGGGATTGGATTGGTGCAAAGGCGGGACCAAGTCATGGGGTTTCTACTGCGTGCGGGAGGGGCGTGGAGACAGGGAATGTGGGGGATGAGCCAGCAGGGGACATAATTCCACTACTTGTTTTCGTACACTTCGACTACTGGAGAAATGCCTGATGGAACAATTTGTATACGTTCATCAACCCCATGAACCATGTCATGCAAACAGTGCAAAAGGTGTGGGTTCACCCAATATAACAATAAAAAGACATGTATAAATAAAGGAAAGACAGTGATGAATGGACTACCGAGAACAAGTCAAGCGAGTGGGCTGCACCTCATTATAAATTGTCCTCCACTTTTTTTGCATTCTTTTGAGGATCAAATTTGAAGGAAATGTATTGTACTGAATTCAAAATGGCTCTATTTTAAATAAGGTAGAACTTCCGTATTGCACTGTATTCTATTGCAGCATCTCAGAACGAGGCTTCGCATCCAAATGTTTTACCCAACTCATAGGGTCACATCCAATGGCTACATTTTAAATGAATATGTTGTATGGCTCATTATGCAACTTAGAATTGCCCTATCCTCTGCGCTTCGTGACTTTCATGGACTCAATCAATATTTATATGTTACACAATCATTCTGAATTGCGTGCGTTTTAATTAGAAATTCAAATATCGATTGATTTACTCCACGGTGTCCAGGGTCAATTCTCTATAGCGAATAATGAGATTGAGTTAACGCTGGCTGCACACAGACATAGAACTAGAGTCGTTGCGCCTGTCCATAAACCGTGTGATATTAGGGATAAAATGTTCCAAAATTAGCAAACAGGTGGAATGTCAATGGTTACTGACTGACATTTTGAACTGTTTTTCATTCAAAAACATTAACACCAATGTATACAAATGTGCAAGCTGAAAAGGCCCTTTGAAATGCATTGGTTAATGTAAGACTGACCTTTCTTACATGACATCAACAGCCCGAAAATCCCTGTTTGAAGTATGGGGATTTTCGGGCAGAAAGGCACGCAAATCTGCATTTTTCAGGCAAATAATTCCATGAATCAGGCTGAATATGTCAAAACGCACTTTTCTTCTGTGCAGTGAGGAACAACAGAACTCACAAAGCACCATGAGTACATTATTGGAGTGCAGTTAAACCTCGGCCCAACCGTATAACTTCCCAGGGCAGAGGCTGGTCGGTGTCCCAAAGGGGAACATGGAGTCAAAGTGAATGTACTACCTAATAATAGACAGTAGAGGATATTGACATTCTTCAATCTTCTTTTCCTAGTAGCTAATGAGGTGCCTGCAGTTAATTTGGAAAAGATTGTGACTATTTGCACAGCCTGGCAGATAGCATCTTTTGCAACTGTCTACATGCATTCTCGGGAGTGCTGTCCTGTTATTCAATGAAATGGTTCCAAATGAATAAGGGACTACATTTTAAGCCAGCCTTTTCACTTGTTTAGCCACTTGTGTGTATTGCCACTAACTTGGCACTGCCAAACGCAATGGGCGTACTGCAATTCACTTTCTTCTTCGTCGCAGCATCACAATATCTTTTTTTACATGCTTGAAATGATCTGAGAACTAATCTGTTTACAATAAAAGCCTCTGAAGGCGCAGAGAAAATAGGTCTGTATAGTGCTTATCTATAAGAGGCAGAATGTGAAAGTGAGGGGTGCATATACAAATGTGTTATTTTGTTCTTTACAAGTCAACACTGGCACTCTTGACTATGTATTAATGATACTTTGTCTGCATTGAGGGAGTTAGAAACGGCCTGGTAACATCAAACAGAATGTATCACCCTTTTGGGAATGTTTAAGCCAGATCAGCCAATTAAGATTGAGAATAGAATAGAGTAGATCATGTCTGCTAAAGATCCAGACAAGCATAGCCATCAGTGGAATGTCATCTTTATATCAGAGCCGCATAGCAGTACAGTAGTGTGCATGCACATTAGATGCACAGCTTGCTTTGTGCCCTATAGTAAAATGCCACTATCTAATAGAGCAGTTGTACTAGTATTATCAACACAAGATTGACAGCTGTCAAGGTTGCTATAACTACTCACATGCACATTTCACCAGTATTGGTAAAAGTCAATGTGGCATATGTTAAGAGTTATATGATTGTAGCAATGGGGAATGTTTTGCATTCAATATAAATATTGTGTTGGGCTACAAAAGCAAGGACACATACCCTTAAATTTGTAATGCGAAAGTAGAAAAGGCCAGTTCAGCTCAAAGTCACACAAGGACAGCACCACCCAGGAGCCATCACCGGGTGTTCAGTTCCTGCTCAGAGCTCTATAGCAATGTACCTTGGCTCTTCAAATTAGTTGAAAAGCTTGCATTTTATTGCTGCATAAGAAATGGCCTGGTTTTGACCGACGGGGATGTGCATACACTTGTGTTTGCAGTTTTTGTATTTATCCTTCAACCTTATCCTGCTCTTGTCAGAAGAGACGTTGATCTTCACACTTCTTTACAGGATCCTAAAAATGGCCATGTGATCAGGAGACTACTCATAGTGATAATAGAAGAGATATTGTAATTGCAGGAATATATATATTTATTTTCCTTAAACGATTGTAGTTAAAATGAAGGCTGATGAAACTAGTACTATTTTAGGGAATGAACAAGCTCGGCCAATCCCAGGATGGAGAGAGAGCTGGATGTCCATGGTATTGTGCATAGTACACACCTGTACAATCACTCGTTCTGTCTTTCTGTTTCTCCTGTTTAACACTCTCTATCACATTGGTCCTGATAAGGCAGATGTCCCTTTGGTTCTCCCCACTATGAAAACCACTCTTGATTCACATTGTGGACAGTACACACACCTTGCATATGGGAGTTAGGAGAAATGCAGAGGAAGATAGTGAAGTAATAAATACCTAATTAGACAATACATCACACTTGGGTAATAACATCTGGTATCAGAACATGAGAAATGTGAGGAAGAGAACGTCTAAGGAGAGTTGCTATGTCTGTGCTCTCATACCCTATGCTTTGAATACAGTACAAACTTTAATCGCCAGAGAAGTTTCAGAACACGATGCCAGATGCCTCATTCACCTTGCAGCATGCATGACAAGAGGACAATTCCAGGGAAGTTGGGCCACTTTGCGATGGAGATCGAAATGGTCGTTTCCATTCCAGGATGATTATATCAAGACTACACAGATGGAAAAATAACCTGCATCGAAAAGCAAAATGTTTACGTATCCAGCAACAGGACAGGAAGAGGTAGTCATTGCAAAGATGAAGAAAATGGACTGCCCTGATAAAACGGAAATAGCTGGATCGCCTGGATGTTGGGAATGGACACAAGTCAAGGGCCTCATTACACGGAAGGCAGTAAACCATGGTGCTATTAGCACCATGGTTGCCGCCGGTACCATACCGGTACCACCATGGAGGAAAGGGGAATTACCACCCCATTCCAAGTTTGGCAGGGTGGTAATTCCCCCTCCTCCATGGCCCTTCCCCATTCCCATTTCTGCCCCATAGGGCATAATGGGAATGGGGAAGGAGCTAATTAAAGTATCGCAAATTGCGGTACTGTAATTAGCACCAAGGTCCCTTTGCGGGTCCCAACTTTAACGGCTGGTCTACACCAGCCGTTAAGGTCGGGTCCCACAAAGGGACCTCATAGTAAGGTGCTAAGGGTTTACTGGTACCGGTGCCCTTACCGGTACCGGTAAACCCTTACCGCCTACCTTGCAATGAGGCCCTTAGTCTGTGGACGAGTGAAATCGATAATGGCTGGGAAGAAGATGATGTCCTGTGCAGCTCATCTATTGAAGCCAGAATATGAGCAAGAGGTGCAGAGATTGAACAATGGATGTTTAAAGTCATGGGCCAAGTATGCCAAGCTGTTGACATGGGTAGAAGATGAATCAGGTCCTATGGTTGTGATCCCATTGGCAAATGCGACATAGTGCTTCCCAAGACATGGAAAGAAACATGTGGGAGATAACATAGGCTGCAAGAGTACATTTGACTTTACTAGAATGGGATCAGGGACAGCCGTCTTGATGGATCAATATTGGGCTTGTGGGCCCAGGGCCTACATGAAGCTGCCCAAGGTTTGGGGAGGGACATGTTCCTTGGTGCTCATCCATGTTCCAGCATTAGGGATTGCTCAGAGTGACCTGAACATTGGAGAATTTCTGAAAGTAGATTCCCATTTAAGAAGGAGAACATCGCCTGAATTTCTCAATCAAAGAGAGAGAATTAGTTCTCGGTGAAATCAATAGAAGCCTTTGACGCTATTCCATATGAGCACAGGTTGTTTAGCCAGACTGCTATAATATTTACAACTATCTTTATGCCTGGGATCCAGACGATGGCCAACACCAAATGGTTACAGATTACCAAATGGGAGCTTCTGCACACCATCAACACCACCATAGAGGGATTCAATGCTATTAAGGAAGAATTGAGGGGCATAATACTAATGACCCTGCAGAACAGATATGTCTTTGACATGATCACTGCAATGTGTTAAGGATTTCAATCAGGGGATACACCCTGGTCTGAGCCTAGTATGCAGCGCACAACTGAAATGCTTATTTTATTATATATATAGGTTCAATATATGAGAGACACACCACTCATATCACACCCCCTTTTCAAATACCCCGGGTCACAATGTACCAGGAACAAGGCCGGTTGATAAAGGTAATATTTATTTATGTATTTAAAATTCCAGAAAATCAAACACTTTATAATATATGGGGCAGCAATCACCAATGGGGTGATAATAACAAATAGGAATGTGAACAATGCATTTAAATTAACCCTTTAGCAACACAGATAGAAAACACCAGATAATAGAGATACTTTTGAATTTTGGGAAAGATAGCACTCAAGTTAGGATGTCCCCCTGCAATATTGACCTGTTCTTGAGTTGTATCCAACCCTCTCTCTTCCCCACTCTCCTCATCTGAGCAGCTGTCTTCTAAGTCTTCAGATTGAAGGCGACGTCGGGCCAGATAGTCTTTCTCCTTTCTTTGTGGAGTTTGCCTGCCACGGGAGGAAGCCACAGTGAATGCGTAGGGAACAGCAGTCTTGTGGCTCCGTTCCCGTGATCAGGCCAAAAACAAGGGAAAAAGCCTGAAGGCATAAAAAACTCTTGTGTAGCAATAGGATGTTGCCGCTCCTGGAAATCAAGTTTCCCGTGATCCCCGACGAAGTCAGACAGGCAGAGTCTTGCGAGGTCCGGAAGAACAAGGATGTAGCAAGGTGAGTGTTGCAGGCAGCAACACAGCCGAAAGTGACCCAGAGGAGCTCGGAACTCCAAGGAGTAAAGTGGAAAAAGCAGAACCGCCGGGGAGTGGCAGAACGGAAAAGGAAAGAGAAAACGCGAGCAAAGGAGTGGAGGAGAGAGAGAGAGAGAGAGCACTGTTCTCCGGAGAAGCTGAAGACCCCTAAAAAGGAGAGGGGTGGCCGCGGAGGCCGAGACCGGGGCAACAAACAAAAAGTAAACAAGAGGAAAGGGAGAGGTCGCTCAGCAGAGCGAAGTAGGGAGAGAAAGCAGGCTTCAAAAGGGAACCAAAAGTAGAGCACTACCGTCAATAACCGGCATAGAAACAACTTGCAGAGGTTGCAACGCAACGACTGATGGGGGAAGGAAGCATAAGTACCTCTCAGCGGTTGCCATGTTAAAAACAACTAGACCGGCACTTCGCGTAGTGAAGAAACGTGATGGAACTAATGGGGCTGTACTCCGCGAGGCAGTTGCCAACGCAGAAGTAACCACCAGTCAGGGCGGTGTATGACAAATATTCCTCAGCCCACAAATAAGTAATTCTAAATAGATATAAGGAAGCAGCAGGTAATCAGGAATGAGGAATAAAAAACCAAATTCAAATCCAACCTTCCCTCGCCAAACAAGAGAGAAAAACGGCTCTTAAACCCTTACACTGTTAAAATGACACTCGGAAATGGCTGAATAAAACAATGAATGTGTGCAAAAATCCTTAAATAAGTACAATTCTCTACAGGAGAAACACTGGAAAGTTACAAGCAATCATAAGCAATAGTTTGAGCAAAAGCATACAATTCTAAAATCAATGAAAGGTTTAAAACAATAAATAGTAAAAATAACACGTTTAAAACTTTACAAAAATGCTCATCCCTGCCTGAAATTAACCAAACGGTTTTAGATAAAAATGGGTGAAATATTTGGGTTGGCGGTAGCTATGGATCCTAGGTACAATATGAAAGTAAAATTAGGTCTCTAGCTGTTAAATTGACTGAGTTATGCAATATTTAGTGAGGTGTGTTTTTGGAAAATAAAGGCGTCAAAAAGGAACAGGAATCAATTCTGTCAAGGACAGTTTTACTTTATGCTAGGGCATTCATGCTAGGTTACCAGCTTGAGACACGGTAAGCTCCTGAGTTGCTCCGCGGAATCAACTCTAGCACCTCCACGCCCACCCTGGAGGACCCAGTCGGATCACCTGAGGGAGGATTAAGGGTTTAGGATTTCACAAGACAACATGATTAAAGAAGTTAGCACTAGCGCAAGGAATCAAAGGCAGGGTTTCAAGAATGATTCTGACAATATTACAGTTATCAGGAGAATGATTGGATGACTTAGAGATTGGGATGGAACAAAACAAGGCAAGGTTTACTATGTTTTTATGGTTCCTATTGATACTCAGAGTTCA
Organism: Ambystoma mexicanum; assembly: GCF_040938575.1. NCBI lineage: Eukaryota > Metazoa > Chordata > Amphibia > Caudata > Ambystomatidae > Ambystoma > Ambystoma mexicanum. Next base: position 143,741,213 of record NC_090924.1, read on the forward strand.
CTTTTAGTTTGGATTTTGGACAGTCAGCGCTCTGGATCACCACACAGATCTGGTCTAACACAGGACAGCCAGGCAACTCAGCGGGGCAGAGTCAGCTGGGCAGGGACTGGATACCAAAGGATAGTTCTTCTGGACTGGCATTCTGGTTACTGGATACTATAGGGCATCAGGATAGCAGGATAGCAGTCAGTGGCAGCAAGCCAGGTAAATTCAGGATGCTTCCCCAAAACACCACAGTGCTTCCCTTGAAGCAAGATCAGCAACTGCTTGGCCTTGTGGTTGGGATCTGGAGTTTAGCTGGATAGATGCAAGATGAAGACAGGAACAGACAGGAACAGGATGCCGGAGTAGGAATCAGGAATCAGTGTGTGTGTCCTGAGTTCTAGTCAGGGGCCCTTATTTATAATGCCAGATGACATCATTACAGTATATGGCAGGGGCAAGATTCACAACCCACACCCCTAACAATAGGATTGGGCAAGGCATAGTCTCTGCCTTGCTCACAATTGGTTGGATATCAGAAAAGTGATGTCATGTTTATGAGGTGATTTTTACTGTATCTAGAATCTCCCACAATTCCTTTACAGAAAATCAGATTTTGACAAAAACAGATATTTATGCAGTTGCCATCTCTTAGTAAATCAGATACACAGGTTACATATTTTGTGCAGCACACATTAGTCTAAACCTCGAGTCTGTGCGACCTTGTGTCGCCTTTCTGACACATTTTGGTAATTTTACACATTAAAGATTTGGCCCACAATTCCCCAATTTTAAACACAGATGCAAATTGTCCCCAGGGATGTATGTACACAATTTGACATTTGCAACATGGATGTTTTTCTGGTAATACAACACATATCACCATTTCTGTCCAGAGTGTGCCACGACATTCTACCAAGTTTTCAAACATGACCCACAATTCCACTTTTACACTGCGAAAATTTCTCATTTTTACTAATTTTGACAGCTGAGATATAAGTCTTTTTAAAGTTCTTTATAAAATAGTCTTAAGACAAATGGGGTCATTGTTTGTCATTTTTTTTCTTCCCAGCTAACACCAACTGGCAGTTTCTTCCAAACAGGATGGGGGGCTTCTCTCTTAATTGAAGGTTTTATTACCCTTCACACTTGACAGGTGAGGGTCCCAGGACTGCTATTGTCCCAGCCTGGAGCAAAGACGAATGTCTGATGAGCATGTGAACTGTCATTGTCCTATCCCATTCAAAGTTTTTCAAGCTGGTACTTTGCACCTAAGTGTCCTGCATTTAGGGTGTATCTCCCTTCCTAGGAGGAGTTTCATAGGTGGCAACTGGAATTACAGGTTTCTGAGAACTTTCAACTCCAGCCTATGTGTTTTGAAACTGTTTAATTTCTTACTTTAATTTGGGTTGCACACTCCTCAGATTGCCACTGTCTTGGCAGCTGTAGTCATTTTCCTTGCAGCAGGACTCTAATCTAAAGTATAGATACAGTTCTCCTTGCCCTGGCTCGGAGGGTAAAAAGTATTTTTGAACTGCTGCACCTGGATACATTTTGTCAAGAAATAAATGCCTGTTTCCCGTACAAGTGAAAATGAAGTTGCTTTTGATTTCTCTGAGAGTTGGTTTTAAGTGGGCCTTTTTGCTCACAGTGGTTTCAGACTGACAGATGAAATTAACATCAAAGCAGCATTTTGAAAGGGTGAAAACTGTTTAATTTTGAAGGGGAATTTGGCTTCTGCAGCAATGGCAGGCTTTCCTTTTCATTTGATTCCATGCATGTTTCAGAACACACTGGCCTATTGTTCAGTGTGTCCCCTTGTTCCATTTTTCCCGAAGTGTGTGAGGCAAAATGGTGCAGCCATTTTTCTGTTGTTGCTGCCAAAAGCAGTTTTGAGGTCCTGGTGCGCACAGGAGCCAGCACAGCCAGGATACTGTTTCTTGAGCACAGGCAGCTCAGTGATGTGAAGCAATGCCGTTGAGTTGGTCAATACATCCCACAAATGGAAGGAGTAGTTTGCGCCAAAATCGGCCCACCAGGTTGCACATTCTTACCTTCTCACAATGACGAGAATGTGACCTTGACGGAGGCCATAACGTTGCTGACAAACCTGCACAGCAAGATGGAAGACGAGACAGAGGACATTACAGATGACGGTTAGTTTGCATCTATTTTCTCGTGGGCTCCACAGTGGATGGTGAACATCTTCAAGTTTCTTGGAGCAGTATTGGAGATGGTGATGTTTGTATTATATGTGATCAGGATAATAATTACACAGTGCAAGAAGACAGCAAATAAGGCAGTAGGGATGACAATCATGATCAATGTCGAATCAGGCTTGGGGCCCAAGGAGTTGATAGATGAAGATATTAGAAAATATGTAGAGGCCAGCATCGTAGCACCTGAGGGGAGTTCCTACACCCAAAGAATCACAAGAAATAAGTAGGACACTGGGTCTATTGTAATCTGAACAGACAGTGCAACTACATGATCTGTAGTGTGGATGTGAACACAAAAGTGGTGGGTGGAAGGTTTGGAATGAATCTGAACCACTGGCATTTCTCTGGGCAACCTTCCAGACCACTGTTTTTTAGCCCATCTGCGCCATTGCAAAAGGGGTCCAGCCATATGCAAATCAGTCAGGTACTGCAACCAATGGTAGCAGCCCAGCCCAAACTGCTATGCCAGGTACCCTCTGCACGGAAACACAAGCAACCCCAGACATGTTTCGGCCTGCTGGGCCTAGAGACCTAAGCTACTCCTCACTGATGAGGCTCAACAAGGCCGAAACATGTTTGGGGATACTTGTGGTTCGTGCAGAAGGGATGTGACCTAGCAGTTCGGGGTGGTCTGCCCCTTTTGGGGTGGGACCAAGCCTAATTTGCATATGGTCTTTCCCCTTCTGTAATGGCTTGGCAACCGAAGAACGATGGTCTGGAAGGTTGCCCCAAGCAATGCCAGTGGTTAAGATTCAGTCTAAACATTCCAGCCATCACCTCTTTGTTTTTGCTTTGTCACCCCCAGCGGGACGGGTATGCCCAGTCATGGGTCCCGTGCCTGCTGGGCCTAGAGACCCAAGCTACTCCTCACTGATGAGGCCCAACAAGGCCGAAACATGTTTGGGGATACATGTGGTCTCGTGCAGAAGCGATGTGACCTAGCAGTTCGGACTGGACTGCCCGTTTTGAGGTGGGACAAAGCCTGATTTGCATATGGTCTATCCCCTTCTGTAATGGCTTGGTAGGCGAAGAACGATGGTCTGGAGGGTTGCCCCAAGCAATGCCAGTGGTTAAGAGTCAGTCTAAACCTTCCAGCCATCACCTCTTTGTTTTTGCTTTGTCACCCCGAGTGGGACGGGTATGCCCAGACATGGGTCCCGTGCCTGCTGGGCCTAGCGACCCAAGCTACTCCTCACTGATGAGGCCCAACAAGGCCAAAACATGTTTGTGGATACTTGTGGTCTCGTGCAGAAGGAATGTGACCTAGCAGTTAGGGCTGGACTGCCCCTTTTAGGGTGGGACCAAGCCTGATTTGCGTATGGTCTTTCCCCTTCTGTAATGGCTTGGCAGGTGAAGAACGATGGTCTGGATGGTTGCCCCGAGCAATGCCAATGGTTAAGATTCAGTCTAAACCTTCCAGCCATCACCTGTTTGTTTTGCTGTAGTGTGGATGAACATGTAAAATCAGCAGGATCCATGAAGGGAGTAATGAAGATCTGGATCCCAAAGAAGTACTTCTTCAAGAGAAAATATCAGAATGTGGAGATTTGTGAAGGTATGGTCGATGAATCAACCAGAGGGGGTAGTGTAGAGGAGCAGCCAAACCCCTCTACAGGAAGTCCCGCCTTCTCCCACCTATATGCTGGAAACTAGAAATCGTGACACCAGCGATTGTGACCATTCCACGATGAATCTTAGAGTATAGGTATCCACTAAGAAAGCCTTATCTGATGTACTACCGAAGAGGTGACAATCTCATGGAGGAGATCCCCGAAGGAATATGAAAAAGAGAGAAAGAGAAGTTGGTGACATCACAAGAGACAAGCGTGATGCACTGAGAAGATTGGCTGAAGAAGAGAATATATGGATCTTATAGAAACTGATGACAAAGCAAAGAATTGGGTAAACTTTCATATGCGAGACAAAGATTGCATGTGTGAAGAGCACTGCAGAAAATGCAAATTGTTCAATAACTGTACAGATGAACTAACGCAAGTAGACTAAGTGATCATAGAAGCTAGCTATACGTAGTGAATAGAATAAGTTCAAACCCATGAAGGCAAGGGCTGAAAGCTGTGTCGCAGCAAAGAAGTAGCCAAGATTGTGGAAGCATCAAGAAGGGCTGACTGGCTTGGTTTCAAGGCTGAAACAGCCAAGATTGGTTATCTATCCTTCAAGACAGTGACCGTGAGACCCTGAGTCCTCTCTTGTTAAGGTGCAAAGAGAGAACATCATGAGTGTCAAGTTTTATTAATTTAAGACAATTAAATGCTACAAAATGGGCTGAATTGCGGTCTCCTGTCACATGAGCCAACGATGGAAATAGAGTTGGGCATGCAGTTCCAGAACTATGATAGCCCGCTCTCACACTCCTGTGTATTCTCAGGACCAAGGATACTTTGCAAGGCCAAGTTCAAAGGTAATATTCATGGCAGAAGGCAGGAGTGATGAGAGATGGTGAGCTAATTCGGTGGGGAGGTACCATCAAGTCCACCTCTTGACACCTGGGGTATGAGCTTACATGCTGCTAGTGTGCTGAATGTTCCAGACTGGCACGAGCATGCCAACCAATTGTAGAGGGCCATATAACGAAGGACCTTATAGTTTGAGAGCCAATGATGTACTGTGTAGCTATTAACTGTTGAAGATGACTTGAACTAAGCATGGGCATGAGTTGTCCACCTGACAGTAGATGTCCAATCACAACCCAACCCCATATAGAATGTATACTTAGATATTCCTTTTGAGTGTATCACAACCCCCCATAGATTTTGCTTATTTAGCAACATAGTATGACGTCACGTATGATGAATTTTTACTATATAAGTATGTTTTTTTAATGAAATGCTTTGAGAATGATTGTGCGACCTCCGTTGATGTCCATTGTAACTCATTGTTTTAGACAATTGATAATAAAACAGTAAAAGGACTTCGCCATCTTCCTGAGTTGGTTTGATTATTTGGTGTAAAGTGTTACTTTGCATTCCATCCACTGCATGGCACGCCCAGGGTCGCCCAGGGCCATAAGTTCAAAGGCAAAGTAAAGGTTTTCTAAAAATAAGAAACCAGTCTAGGGTTGGGCAGTCACTAGATCAAACAATTGCCTGACATGATTTGAGAAATATTCTCCAATTGTTCATAGGCCCTAACATACTACTGAGTGTCATCAGCATCTGAATGAAACTGCAAACTGCTTTGTGAAGGATATTCTTCAAGTATTTAACCTATATGTTAAACAAAAGGGGAAACAATGGTAACCCCTGGGGAACAATGGAAGCCACTGTGTCTACCTGGAACATACCAGACAGAAAGCAATCAAACCAGCTGTGTGCATGGTCTGAAATCCCAGTCACGGATTGATGATGATGAGGTTGAGTAATACAAGAGCTTTTCGAATTACATAGCTCTTCTTCATCAGATGGTGAAAAGCAAAGTGCGAGGAACGAAAAATTATGTTAGTTGTATACCCAAAGCTGGCATGCAAGGTATATTTACTTGTAAAACAGGGATTTGCGTGCCATTCTGCACACAAATCCCTGTTTTAGGAATGGGGATGTGCGGGCAGAATGGCACGCAAATCCCCATTTTACATGCAAATAATTCCATGAATTAGGGCCTAAGACTTGAAATATTCATCAGAGGACGTGAGGGTTTGGTGGAGGCTCCCAGGGGTCAGGTCTAGTAATGCAGTATCGTCAGCATATAAAAGTGCCCTGAAACAGCTGTTATGCAGCATTGGGGGATTAACCTTTATGCCTGCATTGGGAGGGTCAAAATCAGAGAGAAATATTATAAATAAAAGTGGGACTAGTGTGTAACCTTGCTTTAAACCTTTGTTTGTCAAGAAATCTTCTGACCTGCTGCCAGATCTCAGAGTTCTTACAACAGCATGTGTTTCGCAGTGGCAGAGTTGAATTCAATTCAAGAGAGAAAATATAGCCTGCGATACATATGCATGCTATTGTCATTAGTCTGTGTGAAAGGAGATGTGGAGGAGTGACAGAAAGCGTAGGCAGGGAGAGAAGGACCAGATGCCTGCCCTTCTGCATGCAGTGATTGACTGGCACCCTTCTGTTATGTTTCTATGCTTAGACTGCTGCCATAAGGTTATGAACGCCTGTGTTACTTTTAGATCTCTTTATGCCACAGTAAAGTCAGTGACAAGACAGCAACGCGAATATCAGTGCAGCAAGAGATCAGCACTGAGGGGTTCCTCAGCCAGCCAGCTAAAGTGAAAAGAATGAGTGTGAAAGAGAAGTTTAAGTTTTCCAAAGCAGACTCACAGGTTACGGAAATGGGGATCTGGGAAGCTTGTATAAAATGGACACCCTTTAAAAAACAATATTCAGGAGGGGTTGAACGTTTGACATGTTGGCACCCTCTGTAATATTTGTAATATTAGCGATACTTTATTTTATGTTAGCATACCATCTTTCTGTTATGTTTTAAAGTGAATGTATTGTGTTATATTACAATGAATATAGTAGTCTCAGAGGATCTAGGCGTGTCCATTCTTTGCAAACTGTTTAAGGACATGGGCACTGTCTCTGATCCCACAGTGGTAAGGCTTTTAAACCATCCACAGTGACAACATATCAGATTGAGTCTGGTTGCAGTAACAGTACCATGCCCATTAGAGAACAAACCCGTTTGCCTACTGCACTAAAAGCCACACGGCCAACTTAAAAAGAAGGAGCGGCTTGACAATACCATGGCCAGATTTAAATGATGGTGTGTTTTGAACCATGGCTCCTTTGTGAGTAAGCCCTGGACTAGGAACCTGAAGTCTTCGTGATGAGTTAGGAACTCTAGGGGATGGATGTAGTGGTTATTGAGGCAGGACTGACAATGAGCTCTTGCGTGAAATACTCTCTATAATCCATCCGTCTCAACCTGGGCTGCATTTACCTGGCTCTGTAAGTAGAGGGCAGTATGCAGATCTGAGGTGGTGCGGAGTCTGTTAACTTGACTACACTTGCAAGAATATGTCAAACGATATGGCCCTTATCATAAACTGAGTGCTGCTATTTGGGTGAATTAGGCAGAGTGGTATGTGCCAACTTATTACGCTTCAAAGCGCCTATTTATTATTTTATTTATTTTATTCATTTATAAAGCGAAGCATAGCCCGTGGGCATCGAGGCGCTGTTACAGAGTACAGTAGAATGCTTGCAAAAGTTTGGGTACGGCATCTACATAGTTTCATGGGAACAGGAGAGGGGGAGAGGGGTGCGATAGGGGAAGGCGTATACATGGTTTTAGGTGAACAATCAGGTTTTGAGAGCTTTCAGGAACGTATCGTAGGAGGGTTCTGTTCTGAGAGAAGTTGGCAGAGAGGGCCAATGGCTGGCTGCAATAAAAGGGAAACTGGCTCCACCTGCTTTGGCACGTTTGACTTTGGGCAGCACAAGACGCTGGGAGTAGGGTGTTCTGGTGGGTCTGGATGAGCTTGCCTTATTTACCTTGTTTGAGAGGTAAGGGGGGGCTCGGGTGGCAATGCACTTGTGAGTGATGGCTAGCGTTTTAAAAAGGATGTGTTCTCTGATGGGAAGCCAGTGGGCTTTACGCCTTGCTGCGCTTATATGGTCCCTTTTCAGAATGCTGAGGGCGGCTCTGAGTGCATTATTCTGGATGATTTGTAGCTTTGTTAGGTTTTTTGAAAATGTAGATATTAAAGTGAAATGACAGTACCAAACATGACATTATACAACCTAACATAACATGGCAAATCAGCTAATGTAAATATTGGCTTCATGACAAATTTATAAAAAAACAAGAAATTCAAGTTTGGTTACATTATCGCCATATGGAAGGGAGAATTAGAAGAGGAAAATAAAGAGTGGTGCAGTGTTAGGTTTATATGCACATAGGGAAGTCCAAACAAGGTTGTGAAGGGCTAAAAGCGGAAGGAAGGTGTGATCAAAGCAAAGAATCAGGTTTACATGCATGGAGATTTGAAAACAAAAAACATAGATCCCAACAGACAATAATTGCAAAAAGCATAACATAACAGTGTGCAGCATAATATAACCTAGAGAGCCTAGCATTTCAAAGCAGGGCAGAGCATAGTGAAGATAGCATGGCCACATAACAAAAAAGTGCCATACGTTAGCATAACAAACATATTACGTAGCACAGCAACATACCACTGCAGAGTTAGAATGTCCCAAATATGATACTAACCTGTGTGCCGCCCCCCACACACAAACCTGTTAGAAAGGACTAGTTCCCCGTTATCCCACTGGTAACTCAGACAGGATACCTGCAAACTGACCTACTATTACCAGCGTCTGATACACCGGTATTACCAGGATATTACAGGTGCCAGCAACAATGCCAATTCCCCATTCCATGGGGGGAATTGCTGCCATTTCCGGCACCGGTAATACGAGTGCCAGAAATACTGATGTTTTTTTGCCAACATGGGCATGATTTACCCCCAGCTCTTACCTGGAAGTAAGTTAGTCAACCCCAACTGGCAAACTTGCAGTATGCCTGTCTGTAACCGTGACGGTATTTGGAAATACTGGCACTCTTTTTTAGACCACCATACTGCTATTGAGGGCCTATGTGTCTTTATTTCTAATTAGGCAGCAATGCTTTTTATGCAATGCATATTTTGAAGGCCTGGTTGCTTTAGTTATAAGAAGTCTGGTCTCCGGCCATCAGCTGTCCTTACATTTGATAATGAATCAACATTTTGTAGCTCCTCCCTCTCCATCCCCTACCCACCTTCTGTCCACCAGCTCTCCCCTACATGTATTACTCTCAACAACTTCTCCCCTACATCTCCTATTGAATTAACACGCATTATTCGCAGTGCCAACCCACCTTACGCTCCTATCTCCTGTTTTGCTCCCCAAATGGTCAAAGACTTAGCCTCATTCATTTGCCCTCATCTCTCTGAGCACTTTAACCTCTCTCTCTCTCTGTCTCTGCTGGATTTTCCCTGTCTCCTTCAAATCTGCAACTGTTTTACACCTATTGAAAAAACCTTCTGCTGACCCAAATATCCCAGCAAAGGATCGGCCAGTTTTTCTCCATCCCCATTATTCAAACGTCCTGGAGCAGGTGGTCTTTTACCAGATAACCAAATACCTTTGCGATTAATGGTCTTGGAGATCCACCAAAATCTGTCTTTCACGGTAAACACTTCACTGAGACTGCACTCATCCATTTCTCCAACTTTCTCTGTAATGTGCACCGCTTCAAACTCTCGCCCATACTCATCCTTGTGGACCTTTTTCTGCAGCTTTTGACACTGTCAATCACACCTCTTTTCTCCCCACTCTCTAGGAATATGGGTTTTGCAAATCTGCTCTTGTCTGGATGGTTCTATGTTGAAATCACAAAGCCGAGAACAACGCAGATTTCTTTGCCGAAGCTCAAAGCATCGTATTAGAAAAAACCTGACTGACAATTCAAATGACATTTGTCCCCTGCTTTTCATGCAATGGAAGCGAGGGACACCCTCGAAACCCCTGAATCCATAATGCCGAACAAGGGGAGCGGGGATCACCCCCGCAACCTCTGCTCCCTTTGTTTGACATTATGGGAGTCAGAATTTCCATCCATGCCCAATGCGCACTAAACACACATTCGGCATATTGTTTTTCTTTTTTTCTGTGAAAACAGCCTGGATCTCCTCCTACCTAGAAGTTTGTTCCTTTACAATCTCTTGGAAATTACAAACCTCTGACCCCTCCATTCTCCATGTTGGCAACCCCAGCCCCCAAGGGTCAGTTCTTGAATATCTGCTCTTCACTTTCCCTCACACAAAGCTCGCAATCTTGGGGTCATCTTTGATAGCAACCTACGACTGCAATAATTCATCGCTATCTCTGCCTCTTATGCTCTTTCTAACCTCCACAACATTTCAGAGAAAGTCTTAATTTTTTACTAATCACTCTGCACCCAGGGCCGCCAACCCATTCATCGCTAGCGACTGGTAGCTCGCCTGAAGCTTCCCAGTGGTTCGCTCACATGAGACACCAAAATTAACACTCTCTGTTTATTTTACTTTCTGATGTCCTTGGGCCTCTTCCCCTGTCCCCTCCCTCCTCCTCTCTCTGCAAAGCAGGAGCCACAAGTGATAGGAGGGGCTGCAGGGCATCTGCAGTTCGTAAACATTAATCTAGTAATGTACTTGTTTTTGTGCTTCAACACGCATATGCTAACATAAATGGACAAAATGGCATGAGCAGAATGCCAGCACCAATGTGTACTTGTGCATCAATACCAATAAGATATTAATTTAGAGTTGATAAAGTACAACTTTTAAGCTCTTTAGTGCAGTGTTATTGATAACTTTATAATTGCATTTTTTTAGCTCCAATGCCAGGCAATGTAACACTATCCCTTGGACTGACTAGCGTGTGCAAAATGTCATCATTGCAATAGTCATTGTGTGAAAATGCAAAGGTTGCACTGCTTGGTTTCTGCAAATGTAATACCCAAACATCTTTGCACCACAGAAAATGTACCCAGCTACAATACAATTAAAGGATAGTTCCGGGACTTTTTTATTATTGTCCCTACGGTTCGGCCATGTGTTTTTAAGCATAAATCGGTAGATCGTGTAAAACTTTCCTATGGACCTTACCCGACTTTTCGTCCATTAACGCACTCGAAATCAGCTGCCATTTTGTGATAATCCTATCACTTTCCGCATCGCCCTGGCTCACCTGCTTTTGCGGCACTAAATCAAATCCCCCGCCCCTGAGCCTGACATCAGCAGACGCGCACCGCCCATTTCCCAATGCCAAAGCACGTCTCGTGTCAACAATCGCTGCGCCCCAGCTAATGAAGTGTCGCCATGGAAATGGCAGGACGCCTCTTTCCTCAATAAGTATAAACACACCGTTTCACAACACGCAGCAGCAGATTTTCGATTCCATTCCTCTCTCTGTGTTACTTTGAGTATTCTGTGACTCGTTTCTGTGCTCTGGTCAGCTACCTTCGCCGCTTCTAGGCCTTGTGAACACCTGTACCATCTCTGTAAATTATTTTACTTTCTTTACCACACAATGGCTACAATAATGCCGTATATGTACGAGCCCGAGTACACCGAGGAGGAACTACTGGAAAGGCAAGCACGCGAAAACGATGGGGATTCGGACGGCAGTTGGGAGGACCAGTCAACGGATGAAGAGCCTGGACCATGTCGCATGGACGGCGTCTCCACCTGGTGCACGTGCAATCGGTGCGAGCTAATGCCAACTGAGGAGGAGAACTGCTGCTGCCGTGAAAATTCCGGGTGCTTGGCCTACATTTCGGAAGGCGATCCAAGTCCGAAATGCATCACCGAGCTGCCAGAGTTCAGGGAAGCCTGCCTCTCACGGACCATGTTGAGGATGATGATGGTGCTTATGCACGAACTTCGCGGCACTGTTCGTCCGCGTAATCCGAGTAACGAGTAAGTATACTCTGGTTGTGATGTCAGTGATGCCACTACTATGTCATGGTCGTCTCCCACATAAAAAATTACATATACATATCATTCGAATGCATGTAAATTGGTTCCATATTGTGCATTTTCTAGATAGAATTTTTTTCAAAGCAGAATGACATTTTTTACCTGAATCGACAGTGATGAGAAAGTTTTGTCATTTTAATACAGTTTGCATCTTTCATTTTCACAGGTGGTACAGGCTGGTGGCCTATCGTTGCTTCACTTGGTGGCTTCACGGGAGGCTCGGACACCGCGTTCGGAGAGTAATACCTGCCTGTGCGGTACTTGCCATTAGACAACATTTCCCCAGCGACAGTGGACAATACCGCGGATTTTCCCTGTATGTGCTGCAACCGGAACTTTACAATGTGTAATGTTTATTATTTATGTTCAATTGAAATTAAGATCTAAAATAAAACCCAGCATATATTTTAAAAATGGTTGTTTTGATTTTTTAAATCAATCTAGTGTGTCTCCATTGAATAGTCTTCCTGTGCCTTGTCTTGTCACACCACATGTCTCCGGCCAGCATCCTCCCTCACGCTGGCCGCCCACCTTCAATCCACATAACCGTTGAACCCATATGCAGCAGACATACATATGTTATTTTGCGGGTTGGCATCAAGCCTCCCGGCCTTGCCTCCTCCCCCAAAAATACTTACCACACCACTTTGTTCAAGCGTTGGCAATAAAAGGAAGGCCGTTGGATTTTATTGATACAAAACATGGTTATAGGTAGATAATCCATATGGTTGATCATAATAAATCATCCTTTTGGACACCGGCCTGCAGCCTGCCTCTTACATGCAGTTAGATGGCCTCTCCTTGGTGAGGCCCTGCTGCAAACGAGTCTTGTCTGCACGACCACCGCCCCAAACCTGTCAGGGAGCGATAAAGGCCAAGAGGTGCCAAAGACCATGTACACTTCAAAGTGGTCTATAGAGCATGGGTTGTTGTTCCCATGTCTACCTCCAGACCCCGTGTCTCCTGCCAAGCATCCCCCCTCACGCTGGACACCCCCCTGCAATCCACATAAGTGTGTCTCCATTCACAAGTCTTCCTGTGTCTTGTCTGCACGACCAGCGCCCCAATCCACCCCCCGCCCTATCAAAGGCAGTTCGCACCGGGGTACTTGCGCTGGCAAGTGGAGCTGTCGGGGAGCGATAAAGGCCAAGAGGTGCCAAAGACCATGTACACTTCAAAGTGGTCTACAGAGCATGGGTTGTTGTTCCCATGTCTACCTCCAGACCCCGTGTCTCCTGCCAAGCATCCCCCCTCACGCTGGACGCCCCCCTGCAATCCACATAAGTGTGTCTCCATTCACAAGTCTTCCTGTGTCTTGTCTGCACGACGAGCGCCCCAATCCACCCCCCGCCCTATCAAAGGCAGTTCGCACCGGGGTACTTGCGCTGGCAAGTGGAGCTGTCGGGGAGCGATAAAGGCCAAGAGGTGCCAAAGACCATGTACACTTCAAAGTGGTCTATAGAGCATGGGTTGTTGTTCCCATGTCTACCTCCAGACCCCGTGTCTCCTGCCAAGCATCCCCCCTCACGCTGGACGCCCCCCTGCAATCCACATAATGCCACGACATATACACGTCATTCATTCACAAACACACCCCTGTTTCGAATTCTTTGTAACCCACTTCAGATTTCGAATGAGAACTTCTTTGCGCTTTGCTAGTCAACCCGTGAAGGTGCTGGTTATCTGCTCTTCGTCTCTGTGAACTTCCGTGACCACTGCGAGCAAACTCGCCAGTTTGCAACCTGTGAACTGCTCCCCTTTCTACGACAAGAAACTACTCTGATCCCTGCATCTAACTGTTTGTTCGTCAAGGTAAGGCCATGTACCATAATCATTTTGCGTCCAATTTTTAAATGTATATCTATTTGCTAGTAGTCATCAAATTGCATCCATGTTTTCTTATCGTTCAAGACAGTACATGCAAGGAACTAGTCACATGTTCTGACTTTAGTCAAATTATTTTTCTATTTTTTTAAATGTATTCAAATACTTATCCGTGTATAGTTCCAAGAACCTAAACGAACCTTGCATTGGACCTTTTATGTGTCATTTAATTTTTTAACACATTGGTATTCATTGAGAATTGTTGATCTTTACTTTTCAGAACTTTCCACAATGCCTGCCTGTTCCATTGGCGGTTGCCCTTCTAAGACCCATAATAAATCTGAAGGTACTATAATGCATGTTTTCCCTAAGACAATAGATCAGATAAGAGAATGGGTTAGATATTGCGGCTATCCACCTTCTGAGCTTGAAAGTAGAGTCCTAGAAGTCTTTGCGGACAAGAGGGGTGATCGATACCGCATCTGCAGCAGGCACTTTAGCTCAGACATGTACTCCACATCATTGCTAATAAAGAAGAACACACCGCGAGCGAGGCGAAAATTGCTCCCAACCGCTATTCCCACTCTATTCGTCCACATCCCTCCACTGGTGAGTCAAGTTTACGGATCTAGCTCTCGGCCTTGCGGTAGTGTGTAGCATTAGCTAACAATAATTTCCACATTTATGTATCCACTCAATAGGAAGGCAGAAGATTCTCCATCCGTGTCGTTTTTGCAGTCATCAGCCACTTCAAGCGCCTATCGGGTAATCTTACTTGGCTATTCTGCCACTGACTTGTTTTAGGCATGTAAATCAATAGTTTTAATTTATCGTGTAATTATTTTACCTAATGGTACACCCTTGTACTCGTCCTCTAGTCTTTCTTTTCAGTTATAATTATTGTTATCCAAAATAATGCAAGTACTGTCTTTCACGGAGATGCTGACGACAACCGTTGATGTCACTCAGATGCTCGAGGTATGTTTCCGGACAGTTCCATCGATGGAGATCATCAGATCTTGCATTCTTGTAGCGTGATTGTTACACACAATGTTTCTTTCGTTTTTAGCCATTGATATGTCCTTCTGTCGTCGCCCTCCTATGTGTCTTCTTTTTTCAATATTGTGTTCATTACTAATGAAAGTCCAATGTTTCAGGGAGTCGATGGAGCATTAGTCCAAGAAGAAGGGGGAGCATGCAGTTACGGGTCGGCGCAACAGCTAGCAGAAGTGTGCACCGCAGTTACATCGTCCCTTGATGTTCTTATGCATTTCGAGGTATGGATACTGACAGTTCGATCAAGCGAGATCATATGACGTGATTACATCCGCTATACTTCCTTCTTTATTAACGCAAGTACTATGTTTCAGGGAGATGACGGAGCTTCTTCTACAAGAACATCACCCCTAGTAGTCGATGCAGATCTCTGGGTGGTGACACTTCCAACGATCGAGCAAATCGAATCATATTTAAATGTCCATTATTTATTTTTGACAACTGATCATTTGTGCATGTCTATTCAGATGAGCCGTTGACGCCTGCACAAAGTTTATGTTCTTTCCATACTAATGCAATTACTGTGTTGCAGGGAGTTGCTGAAGCATCATCTTCAATAATTTCATCAATGGAAGTCTATGCGGAGCCCGAGCTATGGATCTCGACAGTTCCATCTAACTAGATCAACAATGCCTGAATAATCTTCGTTAGAATGTTCTACACAATGCGTTGATTCGTGTATTGCTATTGAGATATACGTGGGTATTGGTCCCCAAGTACATTTTGTGTTTTCAATATTATTATACATACTAATGAAAGTTCTATGTTTCAGGGAGTCGATGGAGCGTCAGTGAGTGATAGATGTGCTAATCGTGAAAATATAGTCGTTGCAGCGCAAGAGGAAGTGGAGACATGCACACACGAGTCGGAGCC
Organism: Ambystoma mexicanum; assembly: GCF_040938575.1. NCBI lineage: Eukaryota > Metazoa > Chordata > Amphibia > Caudata > Ambystomatidae > Ambystoma > Ambystoma mexicanum. The sequence goes on from NC_090924.1 coordinate 143,756,642, forward strand.
ACAGCGTCCAGATGTTGAAGTTCGAGGCAAGAAAGTTTCAAAGAAAAGAAAGCAAAAGAAGGTTAGTGTCCCGGTCACTATATTATGTTGTTTTTCACTGTTAATAGTTCAATAATGTAAGTTGTGTTTAAACTGAACATCCCTTTTCCAATCTGTCCTCTAGTTGCGAGTGGGTGTACGAACTAGATCTACACAGACAGTGAAGCGAACGAGAGATGTTGCTTGTCAAACCTTTTGGCAGGGACTTGAGACTGGAGATGCATCGTGCCAATGGGAAGAATATGAAGTGATTGACAACGGAGCTATACCACCACAAATCATTGATAGTGAATGTCCTCCTGGTAGTTCGGATGCAGTCGGAGATAAATTCACAGAATCCACACCCGCAAAAACTAAGACCGCGAGAAAGTTGAAGAAATTGTTTTTTTCTCCCATCGCCGGTGAAGGAACAGATGTTTCAATGGAAGAGAATGTAATGGACGACAATGAAACACCATCAATATCACTGAACATAGCGGAAGATGATATCAGAGATTCTACCTTTCATGTGAGTGACATGTCCTCAACGTTACAGGCCGAACCAGCTGGGATGCAGAGTGACAATATAAGGAAAGAGGCCAAATTCATTGTATTCGATAGTTGTTTGATTGATATTATTATTATGCTGAAATGTGGGCATTTGGTTGGTGGGGAAGTATGTGGGGAGCCATTGATTAATGTGACTCGTGCAATTCGAGGCACTAACCTAAAAATACATGCCACCTGTACACAATATCATCCGTTCTCATGGTCTGCACAACCCGTGCTGGGACAACTGCCAGCAGGCAATCTACTTTGTGCAGCGGCCGCACTTTTTAGTGGTTCAAGTTTTAAAAAGTTAGAGTCTTTCTTTCAGTTTGTGGGAATCCATTTCATTGCGAAAACTCAGTTCTACAAATACCAAACCGATTATCTATTTCCAGCCATTAGCGAAGCTTGGAGAATGGAAAAAATGTCTATTGAAAGTACATTCGCGGGCAAACGGTTCAGGCTAGCCGGTGATGGACAGTGCGACAGCCCAGGATTTTCAGCCAAGTACTGCACCTACCACTTTCAGGACATGGAAAGTAAGAAAATTGTGAGTTCGGTGGTCGTGCAGGTGTCACAAAGTACATCCTCAGTGGCCATGGAGAAAGTTGGCTTTGTAGCATCATTGCAAGAACTACAATCGCGGGGAATGGTGATCGACCTGATAGCCACGGACAGACACGTTTCAATTGCCAAGACAATGAGAGAAGAGTACAAAAATATAAATCACCAATTTGACGTGTGGCATCTTGCAAAATCAATCAATAAAAAAATGTCGGCTGCAGGTAAAAAAAAAGATACGAAAGATATTACACAGTGGTCCAAGTCAATCAGCAACCATCTTTGGTTGAGCTCAAAAACATGTGGAGGGTCGTTGGAAATTCTACTGGAAAAATGGCGGTCAGTAATGTTACACTGTATTAACGTTCACCGTTGGAACACGAACCAACATTTCCACAATTGTGAACATGGCCTTTTGTCCACAGAGGAGGCACGGAAGAAGAAGTGGTTGATTCCTTCATCAGCCACTCACAAAGCCATTGAAAAGATTGTATTTGATAAAACTATAACAAAAGATTTGAGGGGACTCACGGAATTCTGCCACACAGGAGATTTGGAGGTGTTCCACAATATGTGCCTAAAGTACAGGCCAAAACGATTGCATTTTGGCATAGAGGGCATGATAAATCGGACTCTTCTAGCGGTCTTGGCACATAACCACAATGTTGGCCGTCAACAAAGTAGGACGACCGGAACTTTAGGGACGCTTCGCTACAATAAGGCCTTCACTAAAAGAAGTAAACAATGGGTGATCAAACCAGAGTTTGAGGATATGCAATATGAGTTTATTGAGAGACTTATTGTCGATGTCATAGATAGGCACATACATGGAGTTGTGAACGAACCTGTGCAGGGGGCAACTGCCTTGCCACCCAACATTGCCTCTGTTCCATGTCCACCTAAAGCAGAGCTCATTGAGAAATACACATCGCGGTTTAAATGATTGTAATTTGATTGTCTTTGCTCTCGAGTCTGCTCATGTCGCAGGCCCATTGAATGCTATGTATTGTGTAAATAAAAGTGATTGCTCAGCGTACATGCAATGGGTCTAGTCCACCTTGTTCATTTGCGCATTAAATTAAACCAAACAGTAATATAAATCATTTTTCAAAAAATATAGAATGTCTCCGTATTTATGGTTTTCTGGGGCTGCAAAGCACGCAGACAAAATGCAAAGATGCAGTGTAAATTTCAAGTCCTGTGAGATGGCCTTACACTGAATGTAGCTAACTAGGAATGTGTGCTCGTTCAAAGTGAAGGTCAGCTGCTTTGATTTTTAGCTCGGGTGCCGGAATGGCCCACGACTCAGTATAAGGTTCTATTGTTATTTGACCTTGACAGGCCGGGACCATCCCGAAAGACTTCTTTTTGGGGGTGTGGTGCAGTAACGTGAAAGATAATGAATATAATTTCCGAAACGAAAGCCATTTAATGTTCGTTCATTAGAAGAAATCACGTCGGCATAGAAGGAGTGTTATTTCGTGGCTGCCCGACACACAGATACAATGGAAATTGCAAATATAATGTAAGTAACTCTTTAGATGAGTTTATACCGCAATTTAATTACTATACAGTAGCTTTAAAGACGGGTTAAGGTGTACTTGTTCGTTCTATCTATGTGGCATATTGTTTTGTACCGCGCACTATCTTCAGGAGAACCAAATCCTTTTACGGAAGCACCTCAAAACCTTCCTCTTTGCTTCTGCTTTCTCTCTCCCTCTCCCCTGCTACAACTGGTCCACTGTCTGCGACCTCGGTCCTGGGCCCTTCCACTCTCCACCTGCACTGCCTCCCTGTCAACCCCTGCACTGGGGGACTGTCTCAGTATCCTACAGCCCCCCCTTCCCAGCACTTGTTCTGCACTTACCTTGCACTCGCCACCAGCTGGCCCTATGTATTTATTATTTTATGCTACTTACCTTGTACTCCACTTCCCCCCTCCCCTTCCACTTTTACCTTCCCCCTACCCCTGCACTTGCGCAATCTGAATTACACCTGGCCTAGTAGGGTCGTTGTCTGTCTTCTCCTTGTCCACCCCCCTCCCTGCCTCGCCACGCCTTGAAACACTTGTGTATAGGCGCGTTGCAAATGCCATATTATATCATATCAGTGACGAAGTGGTCCACTGGCGCTCAGGCGGCTCTGAAAAAGGCGGAGGAGAGGGGGTGGGTTACTGGAAATGACGTATAATACCCAGTTGCACGGTCCTAGCTATGAAACAATTTCCCGACCTAATATATAACATGAATAATTTTAATAAAGATCTGATGGTGAGACTAATTTCATTTTTTATGTTTTTAAAACAGGTACATCCTGCTTTACTGTCCGTGTCACGAATACCAGACACCGGCGGATGGATTTTACAGCCGCCAGTTGCTTCTCCGCGTGAACAACGTTACCACCCTGACCATTTTATGGGACGATCGCCAAGTACAAGTATGCCCTTACGCGGTACTAATGGCCAGATGCAACATACAGACCGTTGTGGTGGCCTAGTGCCTCGTTGTTGGAACAGCCATGCGATTATCAGTGCGACCGAAGAGCTTATTTTATCGTAAACCAACACCCTGTGTACTGCACACGAACATTGCTTGCCTCAAGACGAACTATTTTGGATCGAGAGCAAATAAAAATGCAAATCTCTGAATATTCTATAAACATTTGATGTCCAATAAATGTACTTTGCCAAATGTACAATCTTGCCGTTTGCTTTTAAGCCACAGTTTCATATTTTGAATTGTGCCGCTGTATTGTGAGATGATCAAAGAGCCTGTGTACAGCAAAGGAACATCGCGTGCCTCAAGACGAACTATTTTGGATCGAGAGCAAATAAAAATGCAAATCGCTGAATATTCTCTAAACATTTGATGTCAAATAAATGTACTTCACCAAATTTACAATCTTGCGGTTTGATTTGAAAGTACAGTTTCATATTCTGAATTGTGGCGCGCTGTGTTGTGAGCTGATCTGTGTTGGTTTCCGGGTTCTGTGTGGAGTCGCGTAGAAGACGCCTGGGCGCGTTTGCCTACGCAGCACAGCACGTCACGGAGAGAGGCGGGGAATATGAATGTTTTGATAAAGTCTGTTTCAGGGGCGGGGGATTTGATTTAGTGCCGCAAAAGCAGGTGAGCCAGGGCGATGCGGAAAGTGATAGGATTATCACAAAATGGCAGCTGATTTCGAGTGCGTTAATGGACGAAAAGTCGGGTAAGGTCCATAGGAAAGTTTTATACGATCTACCGATTTATGCTTAAAAACACATGGCCGAACCGTAGGGACAATAAAAAAAAAGTCCCGGAACTATCCTTTAATGCAACTTGGACCACTGAGACCTGCATCACCCACACATGTTTCTTTTTTTCTTTTTTTATTAAGCACATGGTTTACAATTTAAACCTTTTCACTGTTTATCTAAAAACACAAACGAAGCAAAGAAAAGTAAATTAAAAAAATTGAAATTCCAAAAGTAGAATAAAAAGGCAAAAAGAAAAGCCCAAAGGAGTCTCCGAAGGTGGAAAAGCTCATAGACAGAAGTTTGAGTACAGGTCCAGTTTGAAGTAAAAACTGTTTAGGAACATTCCGTCGGGTTCATTTCCTCAGATTCCAAAATCATAAATGCCTCCTTCAGGAACGTGAGCAGGGCCAGAGTCAGTGAAACCCTAGAACCTCTAGTCAGGAGCATCCACCATTCATCTGCTGAGAGGGTAGTTGTTTCATCAAAATGCTTACCCAAGAATTTTAAGCGGAAAGAACTGAGAACAGGACGGATTAACGTGACCTGGAACAAAGATTTGCAGGGATGTTTACAGAGTTTACAGGTAAAGTGTAGGTTTTGCGTGTCTTTCCAAAGCTACACCACTTCTCTAGTGGGGAACGGATTCAAGCAAAATGGCAAGAATTTAAGTGTACCAAAGCCTCCCTCGACTTGGACCATTAGACACTTATGATAAAGTGACAATGATTTCCAGACAGTTAGAGTGTACAAAGATGTGAAGCCTAGTTCAGCTCTAATGACTTGGACTGAAATACCATTGAGTAACGCTAGAACCCTCCTCCAAAAAAGGTCTTCTAGTTCCAGATGTCTGCCGATAAGGAGGAGGATGTCTCAGCCCTGTAAATCAGGATATGACTGCTAGTAAGGTGAATTTTCAATGACGGGCCAGTATCATGCTGGCCTGGGTGGCCAGATTCTTAAACGTTAGTGCATATGGTGATCTCTCTGTATGAGTCATTAAAGCTGTCGCTCAAGCAGATGCCGAGGTATGTAAGCAGGAGACCTCCAAAATCTTCTCCCCTTGCAAGAACCATGCATAAGGTTTTGATATTTCTCCCTGTTTATGTCCCAGGGTAAGGATTTTTGATTTTTTTACATTAATTTTGAGGTAGTTGGCATCTTGTTGACGTTGGAGGCCTACCTCCGTCTGGTCCAGTAGAATCAAATCATCAGCGTATAAGAGCCTACTTAAAGGTTCACCCGCTAGATGAAGCGGAAAACATCTGACATCTTTGAACGCTGCTTCTACGTCTGATATATAAAGGTTGTAAATTGCTGGTGCAATCTTGATTCCCCTGGATGTTGGAATGTTGCCTGACAAGTTTCCTCGGCTGTCTAGCCTTACTCTCAGAGACGTGTTGGAATATAAGGCCTTTAGCACTTCTGTTAGATCTTGAGGACAAGACCAAGCCTTCAATTTAGACAACAGATTTGGTCTACCAATTGTGTCGAAGGCCTGGCCCAAATCAATGGAGGCCAGGTAAATCTTGTTTTGGTTCCTGCTCTTGGCCCTGATCTTTAAAACGTTTATGATGAAAAGGTTAACCACTGTTCCAGTTCCTTGTACAAAACCTGCTCATCATAATGTTTGGTATGGGTGATCCAGTTAAGTAGCTCCTTCAGGGTTAGATCAGCAAAGATCTGCCAAATAACGTCTAGAAGGGCGATGGGCATGTAGTTGGCAGGGTCAGCCCTATCGCCCCTCTTAAATATCGGGACTACTATGGAGCTTGTCCATGATCGTGGGATGCTTTTGATGATCCTGATTTCCTCAAATAGTACCTTCATGAATGAGACCCATTCCTCAGGGTGCCTTTTCAGGTCTAGGTTTGTGAGCCACTATGGGCCTGGTGCCCTTGAGTTTTTTAAGGATCGAATTAAGGCAAGAATTTCCTATTTCCCCAACTTCAATCTCCATGGTCCACGATGGGGGTCCACTTGATCTTCTCTCTTCTCTGGCAAAGCCATGATTATTCAATCATAATGCTCCTCCCACGCTGCTCCTGAAAATGGATTTACCATCAAGGCATTCTGAGGAGCCATCATATCGTTCAGCACCTTCCACGTTTGTGAGGTATTTTTAGATGCCATAATTGTTAACATAAATTCTGCATCTTGTTAAAGGAGGTTGGATTTGTGCTATTTTGACCAGTTCTTATAGGTCTGCCTAAGTTTTCTTATGTGTTCCACAGCCTCATGTGAATTGATCTTGCTCCACTTCCTTACACGGCTATGTAACAACTTTTTCCTTGTAGTTACCTCAGCATCAAATTAATGACGAATGTGGACGTCTCTTTTTCCCCAAAGAGGTGTTGTTTCAGTATAGGCTAACAAGTTCACAGAGTAGTCCAACATACCCCGTTGGTGTGGGGTAACATTGTAACAGGATTTCTCTGAGTAGTGCATTTGTCCATGCTCTAATTTCTCCCTGTTGATTTTAATTCTGTTTCTACCCGCAGCCACGCTGAGCTTGGTCCCAGTTAAGTCTTTAAAGATGTAATCCAGTTGTTGGAAATCAACTTTAGGATGTTGTGGTCACGGAAGTGGGAGACTTGTATATCTAGGCGTATTGAGTTGTTGAAAAACCTGACTGAGACAAAGATATAGTCCAGTATTTTGTTGTCGTGCCCTCGCTTCCATGTCGCCATGGGTGGAGAGTCTCCATTGATGTGCCCATTCACTAACCTGTTGTTTCTATAGGCTAGTTGGTCTCTCCATTGCAAGCCTTTGATAATTTGTGATGTTGTGTTTGGAAGTAGGTCAGTGATTAAGTTGGAATTGTCATCAAAACAATGGACGTTCAGGTCGCCACACACACGTTTCCATAGCTTGATCTATTAAGGTCATGACGACTTCAAGAAATCCCATAGAACTTGAGGAGGTGCAGTTCCAGTAGAGGTTGAGTAACAATCCAACTCAAGGGTGGTGAACCCTATTTCCAACCTCTTGAATGATAAGGCTCTGTATCAAATGTGATGGGTTTTTAGATGAGACAACTTCGAGACCGCTGTCATTGCTGATCACAGTCATTAAGCATCCCATTGGGCAACCCGTAAAACCCTTTTCAGCCATGCTCTGATGGTATGAGAAGCCCTCCAGGGCAATGGTCTCCCTGAGCCAAGTTTCAAGGAGGCAAATTACATTGTACTGGTCAAACACTAGGTCCCCCTTGCCAAAGAGGTGGGAGAATGCCTGCGTATTCCAGATTCCTAGGACAAAACAGGACTTTTTCTCCCCCGCTGTTTTTAAATATTATGAGCGAGGGGAACAAGACGCCAGTGCTCCAGGTAACCAGCTACAGTCTTCATTTTCCAATGGATTGGGTTCTAGACTTCTTTGTCAGTATGCTGGTACATTGACTCTACTGGGCTTGATCACTATGAAGAGGTTTGGTTTTGATCTTTTCTCATGATAAGGGGCCACTTTAGGCCACCCACCTGGGGATTTAACCCTCTTTTCATGTTGTTGGAAATTCTCTAATCCACATGCAATGGATTTAGGCCGGGATCTGCGGAATTGTAGTCAATCAGGGCTCTGAAAGGTGGCTTCCTGCATTTCTAATTTCTTCAGAAGAAAGCCCATGGGCAACAGTTTGTAGCCCTTGTCAAGCAACAGCAGATTTGTAGCTGAGGAGTCTCGGTAAATTACCACTTTGTCCATGCTTGCTTACTCCAGGAATTCGATCAGGAGAATGTCCTTGGACTTGATTTCCCTGAGTGTAGGTATACAATAAAATAAATGTAAAATGTTTTCTCTGTTTAAAATGAGTTCATCCTTTACATAGAGCATCCTTTCTAGTGAAATTCTAAAAGTGTTGCTATTGTTAGCTTGCATCTTGGCTGTAAGGTGTTTAAACCCATTTGCCGCTATTATTCCAAAAGGGCTGGTACTGGGTACTGTTGATGCTTTAATTGGCAGCTTAGCTTGAGTCTCTTCTGCTCGAGTGACTTAAATAGGGTTACTTTTTGTGTAGATCTTCTTCTTCCGCCTCTGTAGGGTAAAATTTGGCACAGTGGTCCTGTGAGGTGGCCTCCCTCTACTACTGCCTCCTTGCTGGAGTAACCTGCTGTTAGATGTCTGATACGATTTGCCCCACTCGTTATCGTTCCCAGATAGTACTTTCTCCAAGTCGTCATCTGACTCAGATCTACTTGACACGGTCCTGCCATCATGATAACCACACCTGTCCTCCCTCTGGTGGGCTTGTCCTAATACAATTGCCCTTGTTAGGGGGCTTGGAGCGTCCTCTTCTGATGCATAAGTTGAGAGGTTTATTAAGTTCATCGTCTTGATCCTATAAGGTCAACGCATTAGTAGAATGTAATCTTGTCCTCCTCTCCAGCCCCTGGTTTGTCGTTCCCTGTTCACAGGATGTTACGAGCTCCTTTATTTGTGGTTGGGAGTGTTAGGTTTCTCAGTAAGGTCTTTTTAGTCTTGGGTAGTTGACGTTTATGGTTTTTTGGTGGCTGTAAATTGCTGTTGGCCACTTGACCCTATTTGTTTTTATGGCCTAAGATAGATTTTAATGACTTTCTTCTAGAGTGCAGTGAATTTTCTGGTCCCTGAGAGGTCTTGGGCCCCGTCTCCAATTTGGAGAGAATCTCGTATTGTTTAGGCAGGTCAACCTGGGCTGTTGCCTTCAATGCGAACGGGACTATCTGCACTGGCTTGGATGTGCATCGTCGGGCCTGTAGAGATGGAATAGCGCTGAGCTCTGTGACCTTATGGTGAGGACCAATGTTTTTAATAGTTCCCTTCTTCAATGTATCTAGAAGAACGGTATGTGAGATATTCCCTTGTGGTGAGTCCATGCTGCTCCTGGATGTTAGGTTGTCCAGTTGCGGCGGTCTGTCCTCTTCCCTTGTAGTTTCCCATGGAATTGCAGACTGACCCATATTGCTTTTAGGGGTCAGGGACAGGGGTTTCAAGACATAGGGGGTCATTCTGAGTCAGGCGGTAAGGGGTTAACGGCACTGGTAATGGTGCCGGAGCCATCAACCCCTTACTGCCCCATTACGAGTCTGCTCGTGGGACCTGCAAAGGGCACCTGTTAAAACCAGGTGCCCTTAGTGGTTCCCGCTAGCAGACCAGGGAGCTAACAACAGGCACGTTATTAACGGGGCCGTTGTTAGCTCCCCCCATTCCCGTTGAGCCCTATGGGGGCTCGAATGGGAATGGGGATGTACCGTGTCCAGGTTCCTCGACTGAGGAATTACCGGGTCCCCCAAGGCTGGAATGGCCCGGTAATTCCTCATTTAAGGAACCCGGACCTGGTACCCGGTAAGGGGGTAACCATGCTGCAAATTGCGGCATGGTTGCCTCCAAGGTCGTAATGACCCCCATAGTATTTCTGAGTCACTGGCTAGGTCCTAGTGCTGTTTCACCTGCTTTGTTCTTCTCTGGTTCCTGTGGTTGATAATTGGTTTGATTATACTTCGTAATATGTTGGTAATTTGTTCAGCATTTGTTTCGGTGTTCTTGTTCAGGTGACCTTGGATTGCCATGATGGAGCCTTCTACAAATATCATTTTCGAGTGGAGCATCGCCATGACTGTTGTTTGGACCTCAATCTGTTCACTCAAGTTCTCATAGAGCTTCATGAAGGGTGCCAACATGATGCTGAGTGCGGCTATGAGTCCAGCGTCAATCGTAGATTTCGGTGGCACTTGCTCTTCGACTTGGGCTGCAGCCATGTCCAATAGGAGATCCTCATCAGTCAAATCTCTGTGTGCAGATTTGCAGAAACTTCCCTGGGCCAAAGGCAGACTTGCCTGAATGGTGCGCTAGTTCCGAGATGGATTTAGAACTGAGCATCCTTTTCCCTGAGGACCATCTTGCTTTTTCATTTCCCATATTGTGAAGGCCCCACTGAATGAAATCTTCAGCTAGAGGCCTTTTCCGGGCAACTTCAGGAGCCTTGAGCTTGGGATTCAGGGCCACTGATGTGCCCTGGAGGACCTGTTTGGTCGCTGTGACATTTCCTGTCTGGGAGTCGTTGTCTCCCTTCTCAGCTGCCCTTGGACCTTGCTGTTCATTTGAGGGATCTGGTGCAGAGACACTGTCTGTGTCAGCAGTGCCTGTAACAGTCCCTGTGAGATTGTTTTCGAGGGCACAGAGGCCCAAGTCCTTGGTTTAATGCTCCTTAAGGGGATCACCCTGGCCCACAGGGAACCAAGATCCATCTTGTCTTGCATAAAAAAGCATTGTTTTAGTGGAAGGTTAGCCTGAACAAGGCCTCTAGGTTTCCATACTGCTTTTGAAGCAGCTTGGCCTTGCTTTTTAAGAATTTTTCCAAAGGTGTAAACTTCAAGTGGGCTCTTATGAGAAGTAGGTGCCCTAGTGTCTTACGTGAGGGTGTTTGTTATATCAATGTTGTCCGGGTTGCCTTTGGTGGGCTGCTGAGCGAGGGATAGTTGGGTATATTCCTTATTTGTGGCGTAAAACGTAACTCCTGGGTGTGATTCTCCAAGTACCTTTCCAACAAGTTAGTTGGAGAGCTTATATGCGCCCCCATTTCGACCCTTACATCAAAAGGGCAGCTTTCATTGGATACTTGAGCGTCAATCGTGTTGGGTATGTTCCCCAAAGAGTTAGTTACAGAGACCTTGCTGTCCGTGGGCATGCTTGATTAGTTATCATCCAATTACGGACAGCAAGAGAGGGCTCCTTAAAGGGTAAGTAGGAATAATGGTAAAAAATCCGCTCAGCCAAAGTGCTCATCCCCGTTGTCCAGAAACACCCACAACGCGGGAGGCAGTGGGTGGTAAGGCGGGAGACCGTAGACACACGTAGCAAAAGAACCCCCAGAAAACAATGCAGAAGGAAACGTTCAGCGTTTGTTTTGCGCACACCAGCCTTTTGGATTACAGGCAGTAACACAAACTGGAACTTACCCTGTGCTCGGTTTTTTCATGTGTGTCTAAAGCAAGTCTATAACTCTGTTTGGCACTGGTTCCTGGATTCCAACGAGGATGGAGTAGGTATTTTCTTTAGCTGCCGTCTTCCCACCGTAACCGCGGACTGCAGACTGCAAACAGCACTTAGGACCACTTTGCAGTGCAGCGGGCTCCTAAGTGTGTAGTGGGTGGGTAGAGCGCTTCCGCTCGACATGGCATCCCCAGTCTGATTTAAAGGAAAATCTTTCCCAGAGTAGCATCATTTCACCCGACAGCCTGTCCTCATGCAGACTGCAAACACCACTTAGGACCACTTTGTGGCCGCTTCGCGGTGCCGCAGGGTCTTATGGGTGTATTAGGGGGTGGAGCTGTTCCGCTCAACGCAGCGTCCCCAGGCTGATTTAAAGGTGTAGCACGTATTAAGTCCTGCAACACTATTTACTGCGAAACGAAAAGCTTTGCCAGAGTAGCAGTGTTTCACCAGGCAGCCTCTCCTCCTGCAGACTGCAAGCACCACTTAGGACCACATCACCACACATTCTGGTTTAAGCACTTCTGAATGGTGGCTGATAAAATGTGCTAGAGACTAAAGTCCTCCATGGCAACCCAAACTATTCACATGGACTGTGACCTATTCTCCTTACAAGGCCAGTCAATTTCTCATAAGCTCCTACGACTAAGCACATCTGAAACATCTATGTATGTGGCCCATCTCACACATACTATCCTCCCTGCTGCTTATCACATTTGGCCTCACTGCAAGTGCAGTGGTGTTGCTAAAAACAGCAGTAATGTGGTAATTCTGTTGCTATCACATTGCTGCACTGCTGTAGTGCAATTCTGGTGGTAAGGTGGAGGATTTACATCCAGCAGAAAGCTGGTAAATCAACCATTTTACTGCCACAAATTGGCAAAAATTAGTGGAATTACCACAGCACACAATTCTGCCAAAATCCAAATGAGTCCTATGGACTCTGAACATGGGGATTAACACCACACTACCGGCACTTGCAATCCTGCAGTAAATCCACTGGACCAAGTGGTCACATAGCAGTAATCGAGTTTGGTGGTAATTCCCTGGCTTTGCAATGGAATTACCACAAACTCTCAATAAGACCTTTGTCGGTCTGCTGTTCTACCTGTACGTCCATACTGGCTACCATAAAAGGAGTAAATGGGGAATGGGTGGTGCTGGTGATTGTTCTCAAAAGGGGCAAATATTGGCTTGTTAGAAAGGGAAGGGGCACATCCATCTGAATGGAAAGTTAAACAAAACAGGTGGTTGGTGTTTATTCTTTAACTGTGGTTCTTTAGATGTGTCATCACGTGTAGGCTTTCATTCAGATTGGGGAAAAAGCTGCAACCGTTATCTATTTGTATGTTGCAAGACTCCCTGTTTCTGCTGATTCATACAGACACACGTGGACTCCACATGATTTGGGAGTTTGGTTTCAAGCTATCTTTTATGAAACAAGATTATGAATGAAGCAATTAGGTGAGAAAAGTGGGCAGTGATTTGTAGGTATATATTTTGAGAAGGAATTATGCAGGGTAACATGGAAAAATCCATTGGAGGCCTGGCCACCAACAGTATATTGGAGCATTGTACATGCTTTCATGATCCCTTTGCACACAAAATGTGCCAGCACTGCCACTGTAACACATATGTTGCTGATGCCCATGCACAAAATATATCAGCGTTGTCATTTCGTATAATGTGTGTCATGCTGGTGACCCCATTATGTCTAGGACAGCGGTACGTAAAAGCCAGTCATGACCCATTAAGCATGAACCAGAAGGCATGATTCCTGCAGAGAGAGGCAGTGCTCAAGTCTGTTGTTTTCTGTGTTTCTCCGGGATAAGGCCTTCTTCATAATTGGCAGATGGTTGGCAGGTCACTGTCCATTATGAACCAAACGCCCCTCACTACAACTAGACTCTTTGTGCATACAATGTTAATATAAGAATTCATATATTGACTTGTTATATGTTTTGTCCACATTTTAAGTCATATCTACAAAACAGAGTGTCATAGTAGTCCTGTGATGTATGCACATGCATTTAACAGTTTAAAGCAATAAACTGAATCTATGGTTTCCAACATATCCATTTTTTTGTCAATATTCCACATCATATTGACATGAAAAACTTGTAATGGTAGTCAATAAGTGAGGGTTTGGCTTACATGTTCTTTGCTTAATTCTATGAAATGGCATATGAACATACCACAATGTTTCAATTTGCATGAACTGTGCATGAGCTAACATGGCAGTGGATTTTCTTTTGAGAAAGCAGGCCTTTGTCTATGATGGATGATTTTGTTTTTAACCTATACTAACGCATTGATTGAAGTCCTTCTCAGATTGTTTTTGCTTGTGCAATCCCCAAAAAAACATTAAAACGTTTTGAAGTTCTTTATATAATTGTGAATGCATGTTTTCCTTTTCTGTATAAAGAGCAGATAAACCTCCCCAAAAAATCTCTGCACAAATTCCCTTGCTCATGAAAATTGCCACCCGAGTCACTCGTGCCAGTAGCTCACGCTGACTGGCCATAAACTACAAGTAGCTCTTGCTGACATAAAGTTTGGAGACACTCTCTAATATTCACTCTGGTGCTCAGCAAACTTCATTACTTCTCAATTCTACTCCTTGGCCTTCCCTTCTACTCCTCCCTCCCTTCAGACAAAGTCTTCAACTTTGTTACCCAAACTCTCTACAACATACCCAGATCCTACCCCACTTCTACCTACTGGCAACATAATGTTTGGTTATTCATGCCCAACCACTCTCTTTTCAAGTTCCTCATAGTCTACAAAGCTATCAATGGCCTTGCTGCTCAGTGCCTATCTGATTCTATCTCAGTTTACTTACCACCTTGTTCCCGCCAATCCTCTTATGCACTCAACTTCACAATCCCATACCCACCCTGTGCCTCCTGTCACTTCTGCTCTCTCTCCATACTCTCCCTGCTCCCATGGAACCCATTGTTCATAACAATCAAAGCCAGAACTAATTTGGATATGTTCAATGCTCGGCTTACACCTGACCTAGTTGCTAAAGAGGAAGTTCCTCCTGCCCTCTGCACCATCCACCCAACCTGACCCCACCATTGCCTCCAGTGATGCTTTACAATGCAATTTTGTATATTTAAGCATACCAGGTTTGAGGCATTTTCCCTCTAGGTTAAGGTTACCTTTTGTAAATCTCCTTTCTTCTTATATGTGTATGTTTGGTGTAATTTGTTTTATTATGTCCCCGGTATATTTCCCACTTTTTTACACTTCCATAAACTGGCTCACTGCTTGTTCTCTTCTTTGCACAATTGTACAGGCACCCTTTGTGGGAATGCCTCCGCCATCTGTAAATGTGTTGTTGTAAATCATTTCTGATTGAAAATGAACATCCCTGTTCTTCAAATGAATAGAAATACAAATAGCAAATACAAAAATGCTGAAAATATGGGCCTGTCATTGGGTGAGATGACCAATCATTTTACTGGGCCCTGGTGACCTTGTAATAACTGCGGCACATATTTGGTTATTGATAGGGTATATAGGCAGCAGAAGCAGCAACCTTGTTCCTGAGGAGCAAGTGGAGTAGTCTGGTCAGTTATCGAAAAAAGAACTGAAATTACCAAAATAACTGTTCTGTTTTATGTATAGGCCACACACCTCTTCTACTTCAATCTAAGTTATGCTACAAGACAAAGGGTCTCATTATGACCCTGGCGGAACAGGTTAACGGGCTCCGCAAACGGAGGCAGACCCGTTAAACCCGTTCCACCACATTACGAGGTCCCCTCGCGGAACACAGTAAGGACGCCTGGTGAACCAGGCGTCATTACCGGGTCCCGCGTGGGGAAGAGGGAGCAAACAACGGCCACTCGTAATAAGCCCATTGTTTGCTCCCTCTCCCATTCCCATTCAGCCTTATGGGGGCTGAAATGGGAATGGGATAGGTCTGGGCCCGGGTTCCTGGAGGGAGGAATTACCGGGCCCTCCTAACTCAGAATGGCCCAGTAATTCCCCATTCTGGGAACCTGGACCCGGACGCGATTTCGGCGGCAGCCATGCTGCCAATAGTGGCATGGCTACCGCCGAGGTCGTAATGAGGCCCAAGTCTTCATTGATCATTTGTGGGAAAATATGAAAATATGAACGGCTACCCATGTTTTTCACCAAACACTGCTATCCTCATCACCTATTCTCCCAGAGCACACTGCATTTATAATCCAACTCAAAGCTCTCTTTTTCTTGCACTGCAGTAGCTGTGGGTCCCTTCAGTTCTTAAGTGACACTCATTTTAGTTACAAGGAGTGCTTGGAAATGACAACCTAGCCCTCAACTCGCCTAACCTTATATGAGACTATGCTTCCTGCTTCCTTCTCCTGCTTTGTACAGCAGTAACCACCACAATTATATGGTTCCACTAGTTTGAACATCATCCTAGTAGAATCCTATCCCACTCGCATTGCATTGTTATTATTATCTTATAGCACAAAATATACTCGCGGAGGAGGCTTACCATGCTAGGTTCCTATTTATGACAGTTTATTTCTCGAGGATGATCACACTGCTTTGGTCCTGTAGCCCTTGACGTGATACTGCTGGCTGAAGGGAACTCATACCTCTGAGGTCCTAGAAGACTAGCAAAGTGCGGAAGGGGGCATTTAACACTGCCTATGTACTTCTGGGGAGGCTTAAACTGCATGGCTTACGTATCACTGCAAGGTAAGGCCGCAGGGAGCAACACTGCATGTCAGAGGTGGCTGTTGCTCTAGGCAGCAGTGCAGCTTGACGTCTTCTGCAGTGACAGATGGGTCCTTTCCTCTATTCTGTTGGTGAGCACAGCGGTAACAGCCGAGGCTGTGTCGGCAGCCGCCATGTGCCTGTTATATCTGGAAACCTGGGTGCCTGGTGGGTCTGAGCGTGGGGGCTTGAAGGGGGTCCTACTCCGTGCTGGTATTGGAAAATCAGCTGTTTAAACCCCTTGGCTGTTACTGTGCCACTGAGGCGTACCTTCTGTGAGTAACGGAGTGTCCTTCTCTGACCTTTTTCTCCTCAAATAAAGTGTGCTCGGGGAAGAAAAAAACGTTTTTAAAAGTATACAGAAAAAGCTCACGGTATACCCAGTAAATGATACATGTAGTGTGAATCCCCCAAAATAGGTTCTGTGAAATATACCCTCATTCATCACGCATACAGCCACTTCCCCAGTTCTCAAGGGAACCAGCTGGTGGAAAGTGCAGCGGTTACCATCAGGTCCACTTCTTTGGCTCTTATGGGAGACCGTCTTGCCGAGGTTCTTGCATTTAGCCTATGCAGGAGGCAAAGGTTACGGATGGAGAGATCAGGTTTGTCCCCAGATGTTGGTGAAGCTAGTGCCTCAAATAGTGGAGGGAATGAGTTGGTTGGTAATATGGCTAATTGAATGACAGTTGAGGTTGTTAATTTTGAAAATTCACTACAATTTAGGGTATACCTATGTGCTTTCTCCCGTCCTTAGCAGTCCTCTCCAATGCAAAGGAGTCAGAGGTTAATCTTGAGTCCCTAGTCCACTCTGCAGCATTGGCATCACCTGACCTGGTCTTTGACTTACAGAAGCAGACCATGCCTGAACAATGGGCATTGGTAAAGGCCAACCTAATTAAAGATCTGAACTTGTGCGATAGTTTTGATGTTGTTTGTACCTGGTTTGGACTCCTTGGATAACTGTGTAGGGAATTATCATGTGATCAAGATGGATAAGCTATGCCAACCTGACCCTTTAATCCCTCTAATGATACATCAGCATCCACGTCAATTGTATAGCCACGGGCAGTCAGCCTCTCCATACGGGAAAAGAGACTGGACTTTACAAACCATACAGTTAATATCTGATGATCTGGGCCCTGTTAATGGCTCTCTTTCAAGGGCTGGGCCTTGTGTCCTTCCCACGAAAGCAGGTGAGAAGTTGGGAGGTGTTATCCCTCTACCATTGGCTGAGGTAAGGAAGTCCAATCCAGGCCCAATTGATGTGGGTCGGCCTGTGCAAGGCCGTACTTTTTCATCCATTTTGAAAAAATTTTGAGTAAGGAAATCATCAATACTGGTACTTAGAGGCAAGACTATATGAGATGCTGTCATGGGTGGCAGGAATATTATCATTACCAATTTAGAGAAGCCATGTGGGAAAGAACCGAGAGAGGCACTTAGGAATAAAGTTTTGGCTTGGCTCCGTCAAAGAACTGGACCGGCAGTGGTTAGATGTTCAGATTTGAAAATCTAACGCAGGCTGGAGATTGATGAGTGGTGCACTCAGAAAAACAGGATTGTGTTTTGGTAGGATGTTTGTAAGTTGTGTTTTTTATAGTGCTCTGATGCCTGAGGGCGTCAGCACTTTATAAATAAAAATGTTTTAAAGTGTGTTGCACTTTGTGGGGCTATAGGGGAAGTGAAACCTACTGAATGTATATAGCACATACAGTGTTTCTTTGCAGGAACCTCACACTGCTTGAGTTCAACAGAAATTCACGCATACTCCTGGGGGAGGCATGCACTGCTGGAGTCCTATGTCCTTGACAAGGCACCATTTTATATCACTGATGTAGCACTGCTAGTGGAAAGTCATACTTCTAGAGTCCAAAATTGCTGGCAGGGTACTGCTGGTTTCCTCTGGAACTTAACTTGTTATTTTAGTGGAGGTCCACACTGTTGAGGTAATATTGCACTTTCAGGGAGACTCTGGAGAAAGCCTGCACTGCTGGCAGTATGTAGCTATGACAAGGCCGCCTGATGAGTCTGCCAAAGAGATATGTCCTACCTCAAAGACAGTGGAGAAAGTTCATGCACCTTGAGTCATATAGCACTAACAGGGCACTGTTAGAGTCCAACAGCACTGACAGTCTTTGTATAGTGAGAGTGAACACAGCAGTGGTCTTGTAGCAAGCACCTGGTCGTATTTGTTCTCCCACTGTGTGCACTGTTCAACCATTTGCTGATACTGTTCAAATACATTCAAATCATTCAGGCCCGCAGTGCTGCCCTTGGGACTCTTCAAATATCTTTTTTGGGCTGTGTTGCACGTCTAACTAGTTTGCCACTGCATCATGCTAACTGAGCCCATCCACCACTGTGACTCGAGAAAAGAAGTTAATCTCTGCTACTGCCTGTTCAGACTGCTCTTTGAACTGCCAGCATGTCAGTCGCTAACCCAGCTTGATCGTCGAACCAAACCTGGTGACCAAATCGGACACCGACCTTCGAACAGGTTGCCAATCACCAGCATCTTCGCTGACAACAATCTTTCAAAGGTCGAACTGACTCTGGCAGCCCTCACTATCCACATTCTTTGAATGCTTCTTCAATCTGCAATGAATTTCTGGCTCAAGCATGACTCAACACCTGCTCCCTTTTGGAGCACTGAGAATGCTGTGTTCAAGCCTGGTTCGAAGTGCTCCCACATTGCTAAGAGGTTTGAAGCTGTCATATTGCCAAATACAGTGAGAAGGTATTATTAACTCCTCACTGCCCCCCTGGGTCCATCTTTGGGCCCCAAAGACTGATCAGTTCACATTTGATCCATTTTCTCGCCCAAAACATATCCTTTTACAAACATAGTCATATTTTGCATATTGTGTGTTCTTTCTACAAGGGTGGGTTTGTGTTGCCTTTTTATATTTAGTTCTTTTTGCATATAGTGTCTGGATCACATTCACACCCCTCTCAAGACTATAGCTTGCCCTCAAAATGCAAAGGAGGTATAGCTTTTATCTGTGCCTGTTTCACCTTTATGATTAGGATCACTCTTGTTTTGTAGAAGTGTGAGGACTCATTATTTGAGCTTGTACTCCTGCAGGGTAGAAGTCATTTTGTCACAGTTATGCAGTTCATACATTCCTGAATCGTACAACAAATGGGTGGCATACTCTCTAAAACTGTGTTTAGGCCTGGGACCCCTACCGAGCAAAATGTGTGCAGGCCAGGCCTCTCCAAAAATGGCAAATGGACAGTAAGTCCAAATGGCTATGAACTATTTTGCGCTGTCGCCACACCCTACTCCCAGTATAGTCCCTTGGCTCCTCCATCTGCTCCCATCACATTCTCTGGGCTCATCCCACTTCTACCCAGTCCCTGGGCTCTCCCCACCCCACCACAGACCCTGGGCTCTCCCCACCCTGTAACCACCACTATCCCATGGCTCCTGCCCATCCTGCTCCCACTGCAGTGCGTGTGCTCCTCCACCCTGCTACCATCACAGTCCCAGTGCTAATGGCGGCTGGTGTGTTTTTTAAGTGCAGTGGCATAAATATTTCTCCCACAAATGCCATAGCATCCAAGAGTAGAGAGGGTGCACGAACCAATCGAGGATGGGTAGGGGGATTGTGCAACAAAGTCATTTTTAAAATGCCTTTGTTTTTCAACCACTCCTTCACCCCCTCACTCCCCACTCCCCAAAATCAGCTCAACTGACCAGAACAAGCACACACACACACATACTCACACAGACACACATTCACACAGCAATCACTCTTTCATTCACCGAGCCCCATCACCATAAACTCACTCATAAAGCAAGCATGCACGCACCCATACACATATTGTGATTAAAAAATAAATGAACATAAACGTACCTTCTGCACAGGTCCTGAAATTTCCACCCCAGCGCTCCAGCTCCTGAATCATGAACAGGAATCGGGAAGCAAGAGCTTCCTGGGCCTGCGCATGGGTGCTGAAATGCTAGGCTCCAGGCTGCTCTGTCACTATATGCACATACATACATGCAATTCCCCAGCCAGCATTTCCAATGAGCTATGCGCTATGCAAGGCTTGCGAAGCAAAACGCCCCCAGCCTTGCATGGCTCAGTGAGCATGTGTGGCTGGGGAACTAAACTGTCAAAGGGAAACAATGTTTCCCTTTGACAGTTCAGCCAGCCCAGGAGTGCTCCCACAGCTGGAAAGAGCAGCTGAGGGAGTGCTCAGTGTTTCACTGGGCTGGCTCCTCGGCTCCTGCGTAATGAGTGAGGGTGCCACTGGGTCAACACCGACTAACCCATTATGGATGAGCCACTAGGCTCGGACTGGCCTAAAATGCCCAAAGCAAAAATGCAAAACACTAGTGTGGGCCAATTTTTTGGGTAAAAATTGGCCCCTTTTGTCATGAACCGCCGCCGCCTGTGCCCATTCTGGACTTCGTGGTCCCTGACCCATAGAGGACTGCATTCCGTGATCCTTCCAACATGGCCATTTGGTGCGGAACGCAGCTTGCCAGTCTTTACGCGCTACGCTCAACATTCTACAAAACAGAAACGCCCCCGCGGCTCTGCACGTCTCAACGCTACCGCTCGGAGTAGTCTGACGTGTGTTGCCGTAGTGCGGTCGGGGCTTCTTTCCGAGTCCTATTTCCCGAATCCTTGAATCTACTTCCTTTCCTTTCCTCGAACTTACCTTCAAGCTTCTTCTGGAATCCTCGCCTGCGCTCGGGTCACGGTGTTCTGTGCCTCTGAGCTCAGACTTTCTCTCCTTCCTGGTTCCCGGTCCTGGACATCCAAACGCCTCCTGGAGTAGGACCGATATCCCCACGCTGGAACCCGAAGATCAGCGCACGGGTCTCTACAAAGCCCGGACTGTCCGAAAGAAATCATCAAAGAAGGTTGCAAGCAAGGAAAGACAGGTGAGAAGGGGAGAGACTTGCGACAGATTGAGACGCCTACTGTCAGAGATGCTCAGGTCCTAGGCGCAGGAGCGACGCAGTACCAACCACCCCCTCAATGGTTTCAGTGCCTGCAAGACAGAGCTTAACACAGGCCTCCTCAACCAGAGCGGGGAAGGAGGGTTAGGGTCTCGATGGTTGGATAGGTAAAGGGATTTTAGGATTACCGGATAGAGGGTTGGGAAGAAGTCATGGATAGGACTGGGGATTTTAGGGTAAACGATGCCTGCACACTTTCCTCAAACTGGCTGATGGAGCTGCCGTAACACCTCTACATGTAAAGGTGCCGCCACCCTCACCAGACCCCTTGAACCAACCTGAAGGTGCTCTTTCGAGCCTTACAACAACATACCAAGGTAGCAACAAACAATTGCTGACATTAGCCCATTACAGTTTCATGAACACATGACTAGCACACTTAGCTTTGCTTTAGTCCTTAACGTCCAGTCCTGCAAGACTGTCAAGTCCTGTGCCACGTCCTTGCAGTCCAAGATTCAGGTTCGCATCGGGTTCAAACTAAAAGAAAACAAAGGACAAGCATTAGCGTTGTCAAACGTTCTGCTGATCTCACACTTTCATGCAAACTCTCTCAACACGCGTTCAGGTCTTGGAATAAACAATCCAGGAATTTTAGGGTGCGCTGCCGCACGTGGCTTATCTTTTGCCCAAAAACACGGTCTTCCCTCAGACCGGGTGTCAGAACGCGGTCTTTCCTCAGACCGGGTTCCCCAAGCTAGTGCTTCAATCTCACGCGCCCTTCCGGCGCTTTTCCCAAGAGATGGATGCACTCGAAACCATGCACATTAACAAACACGACTCCCGTGAATCCACCCACTTAGCTTTTGCGTGATCCGCAGGGGCTCTGGAAGGGGTCGGGATATGCCCCCTGCGCTTCCCCTAGGATTCCTGACTCTCCCTGGGGTGAGCGGCACTTATCTTGTGTATGCGAGGGGCCGGATCGTGGTTCCTGTGGCTCTTGGCCCCTCGCGTATGGATTCCGGGGAGCTGCTGGGCTCACGTCCTCTCTCCTCGGCGTCTCGAGCACAAGCCCCGTGCCTCGAGGCTTGCGCATGCGCATTCGTCGCATGCCACACCCAGCGCGGCTTCCCATTGGCTCGCGGGCCCGCGAAGCCTGCTGGGAATTGTAGTTCCGACGGGCAGAACGCTGGATCTGTCTGCAGAAAGGGCACAACAGCCCTTTAAAGTACAGAAACCCTTTGGATCCGGGTTTCTTCATGGTCCCAGGCCCCACAGTCCCAACAGTACTGGGCCCAAGGCCGGTCTTACCCCTGACAGCACTCCCCCTCCCACGGAAGGCAGGTCCCCCAGGTTTTTCAGGGCAGTTTTTGTGAAAAGTGCGCAGCAATCGTGGGGCATGTACATGGTGTGAGGGTTCCCAGGAGCGGTCTTCTGGCCCGTATCCAACCCAGTCGATTAAATAATAGACCTGGCCATTCCTTTTTTTAGAGTTCAGAATTGCTCGGACTTCATATTCCGGCTCCCCCTGTACAAGTACCGGGGGTGCTTTTTGAGTGCGTATCCCAGGCGGGGCTGGTTTCACCAGTGACGTATGGAAAGTCGGGTGGATTTTCATCTGAGAGGGCAGGGCCAGTCGTACCGCTACTGGGTTGATTACTTTTTTGGTCCCTCTAATCGTAAGTTACGAGTGGACAACCATACCAAATCGTTTTTATGATATACAGGGCTAGCACGTCGATGTTTATCAGCATAAGTTTTGTACACCTTTTTGGCTTTTATGAGATTATCCTGCACCTCCTTCCAAACCTGCTCTATTCCGATCCGTTGTCCTGCTATCGTAGGCAGTGCCGTTTCTGCTGTTGGGACGGATGAAGGTAAAATCCGTGGATGTCTTCCATACAAGCAGAAGAACGGGGATCGTTTTGTGGAAGAATGAACAGCATTATTATATGCCATTTCTGCTAGCCAAGTATGTTGAACCCATGTTGTCTCCCGTCCTGCGGCTAAGCAACGCAGGAACTGCTCAAGCCCCTGGTTCACACGTTCGGTTTGGCCGTCCGTCTCGGGATGATATCCCGAGGATAACCGAATTTCCATACCAATGATGTTACAAAATTCGCGCCAGAACCTGGAGGTGAACTGTGGACCCCTATCTGTGATTATACGGCATGGAAGGCCATGAAGCCGAACCACGTTTTGCAGGAACAATTCGGCGATTTCTTTAGCTGTTGGAACCCCTTTGCAGGGGATAAAATGAGCCATTTTAGAAAAGGCATCCACTACCACCAGTATGGAGGTAATGCCCTGCACTTGTGGAAATTCAACTATTAGATCCATGGTAACTGTATGCCAAGGAGTAGTTGGTGTTGGCAGGGGACGTAGGAGGCCTGCTGGTTTCTGGTGACCGGCTTTGTTCCGGGCACATATTGCACACTGTCGTACGTATTGCTGGACATCAAGCCGCCACTTTGGCCACCAGAAATGTCTCCCCACCAATTCTAAAGTCTTTGCCTTACCGGGATGACCCGCTAGGGAGGAATCGTGGCACCATGACATCGCCTGTTTTTGTAGTTGGGGTGTAGGCAAGTACAATGATTGCCCATGATATGGGAGTACATCCAAGCGTCCGTTTCCACCACAAATAGCTGGGACAAGTCCGGATGTTTCAATACCGGTGCATCGGTAAAGGCCTTCTTGAGCCGTTGAAATCCCTGCTCAGCCAAGGTGTCCCAAATAAACGGGCAGCCCTTGCGAAGAAGTCTCGTGATTGGAGTAACCAGCTCAGAGAAATTCTGGACGAACCGTCTGTAAAAGTTTGCAAATCCTAAAAAGGATTGTATGTCTTTGACATTGGCTGGCGGGGGCCAATCTAGAATGGCCTTCACCTTTTTTGCATCCATTTGTACGCCTGTCGGAGTAAGGTAGTACCCCAAGAATTCCACGGTAGCACGGTGAAACTCACATTTCTCGAGTTTGGCAAATAAATGGTTTTCCCTTAACTTTTGTAAAACAGCGCGTACATGCTGAACGTGATCTTCTAGGCTATGGGAATAAATGAGGATGTCATCGATGTACACGACGGCACATACGTCCAAATATTCCCGAAGAACCTCATCTAGGAAATGCTGGAAGGCAGCAGGTGCGTTACAGAGACCAAATGGCATAACCTGATATTCGTACAATCCGAATTTTGTTCGGAAGGCGGTTTTCCACTCGTCACCTTCGCGCACCCGCACAAGATGGTAAGCCCCACGAAGATCCAGCTTGGTATAGATAACCGCATCCCTAACCTGATCTAGAAGGACGGGGATGAGCGGAAGCGGGTAACGGTTTTTGATGGTTATCCGATTCACCCCGCGGTAATCTATGCAAGTCCGGAGTTCTCCGGACTTCTTCGTTACGAAGAACAAGGGAGAAGACACTGGGGAATTAGAGTGTCTAATAAAGCCATTTTGCAAGTTGGCTGTAATATATTCCTGAAGGTGTTTGTTTTCAGCCTCGGTCAAGGCGTATATGCGGCTGCACGGTAAAGTTGCCCCTGGCTCTAAATCGATCCGGCAATCGAATGGCCGATGTGGGGGCAGAGTTTCAGCGGCTTTCTTATTGAAGACGTCTACAAAGTCCGAATACTCTGTAGGTAGTTCTTCTAAGCGCGCTTCGGGTTGAACATCGGTAATGCCTGCGAGTTGACAGGCCGCAGCCACCGGCTGTTTACAATGCTACCGACAATAAGGAGAGCTAAACTTTATCAAACCGGAGGTCCAACAAACCAGAGGATCATGTTTTCTCAACCAAGGTAACCCTAAGATAAGGCCGAACTGCGGGGCAGCAATTAAGTCGAAGGTAACGTATTCCCAATGCCCAATACCACAATTCAGGGTCACTAAACGAGTGTTATGTGTGATGGGTCCCGAGCATAGAGGTGTACCATCTACCGCGCGTACGGGCTCAGGTTTTGCCTTTTGCTGGATAGGGATACCCAACCTGGCCGCAAACTGGATATCTATGAAATTACCCGTTGCCCCCGAGTCAATCAACATGGTGACCTCTTTTGAAATTCCCTGAAAACCAAGACACCCCCTTACCGAAATGTGTGGGGCAAAATTGGGACTACCTTCTATCGGGGCCCTGCAATCAATCAGGCTCGACCGGGTGACCCCCACTACCGACGAGCCGAGGCGTTTCCCTGAGTCTTGGGCTTTGTGGGGCATTCACGAACAAAGTGTCCGGACTTCCCACAGTACATGCATACACCATCCTTTCTCCTTCGTTCTTTTTCTTCCTTTGATAGGGGACCACGAACCGACCCAATTTGCATCGGCTCGTCTCCATCGGACTTGTCCATTGACCCTCGTGCCCCTTTAAATTGGTCAAACCTTGCTGCTGGACGTGACTCTCCTTTCCTCCTATCCCCCCGTCGCTCCGCTTGACGATGATCCAATCGCATAGCCAGATCAATCATAACCGAGCATTCTCGGGGTTGGGGGTCAACTTGGGCAATAAGATCTTTCAAATCATCCCTCAATCCCTGATAAAATAGGGACATGCTTTTTTCGCGTGGCCATTCGGCTTCGGCTATCAACCGATTGAACTGAGTGACATATGTCACTAGTTCCTTATTTCCCTGCCTCAATGTCAGCAATTCCCGATCCTTATACAGGGTAGCAGCCCTACGATCAAATATTTTCTCAAATTCACTGAGAAACTCGTCCCAATCATAAAGGATAGTATTGTCTTTTTGGACTAAGGGATTTGCCCATGCAGCTGCGTCTCCTGTGAGATAGGAGATAACGAAAGCAGTCCTAGACTGATTGGATCGGAATGCTGCCGATTTCGTAAGGAAATGGAGGCGGCATTGCGTAATAAAGGTAGAGAATTTCTGCGGGTCTCCTGCATAACGCTCGGGTGGAGCCAGAGGAATCAGAGGCTCTGGGGTGACTTGCACCTTTACTGGTGCGTGACCCGGCAATGGTGCTGTTTGCGCGGCCAGACTTCGTACCTGCGCTGACAATGTGGCATAGTCCTGTCTGGACGCCGCTAGTTCGCTTTGCAGGTCCTGCAAAACCTTGGCGATCTCTTCCATAATGGTGATGGGGGTTGGCTACACCACTCAGGCGCCTGAATATACGTGGGCTTGTGCTTCTGTCAGAGATGCTCAGGTCCTAGGCGCAGGAGCGACGCAGTACCAACCACCCCCTCAATGGTTTCAGTGCCTGCAAGACAGAGCTTAACACAGGCCTCCTCAACCAGAGCGGGGAAGGAGGGTTAGGGTCTCGATGGTTGGATAGGTAAAGGGATTTTAGGATTACCGGATAGAGGGTTGGGAAGAAGTCATGGATAGGACTGGGGATTTTAGGGTAAACGATGCCTGCACACTTTCCTCAAACTGGCTGATGGAGCTGCCGTAACACCTCTACATGTAAAGGTGCCGCCACCCTCACCAGACCCCTTGAACCAACCTGAAGGTGCTCTTTCGAGCCTTACAACAACATACCAAGGTAGCAACAAACAATTGTTGACATTAGCCCATTACAGTTTCATGAACACATGACTAGCACACTTAGCTTTGCTTTAGTCCTTAACGTCCAGTCCTGCAAGACTGTCAAGTCCTGTGCCACGTCCTTGCAGTCCAAGATTCAGGTTCGCATCGGGTTCAAACTAAAAGAAAACAAAGGACAAGCATTAGCGTTGTCAAACGTTCTGCTGATCTCACACTTTCATGCAAACTCTCTCAACACGCGTTCAGGTCTTGGAATAAACAATCCAGGAATTTTAGGGTGCGCTGCCGCACGTGGCTTATCTTTTGCCCAAAAACACGGTCTTCCCTCAGACCGGGTGTCAGAACGTGGTCTTTCCTCAGACCGGGTTCCCCAAGCTAGTGCTTCAATCTCACGCGCCCTTCCGGCGCTTTTCCCAAGAGATGGATGCACTCGAAACCATGCACATTAACAAACACGACTCCCGTGAATCCGCCCACTTAGCTTTTGCGTGATCCGCAGGGGCTCTGGAAGGGGTCGGGATATGCCCCCTGCGCTTCCCCTAGGATCCCTGACTCTCCCTGGGGTGAGCGGCACTTATCTTGTGTATGCGAGGGGCCGGATCGTGGTTCCTGTGGCTCTTGGCCCCTCGCGTATGGATTCCGGGGAGCTGCTGGGCTCACGTCCTCTCTCCTCGGCGTCTCGAGCACAAGCCCCGTGCCTCGGGGCTTGCGCATGCGCATTCGTCGCGTGCCACACCCAGCGCGGCTTCCCATTGGCTCGCGGGCCCGCGAAGCCTGCTGGGAATTGTAGTTCCGACAGGCAGAACGCTGGATCTGTCTGCAGAAAGGGCACAACAGCCCTTTAAAGTACAGAAACCCTTTGGATCCGGGTTTCTTCATGGTCCCAGGCCCCACAGTCCCAACAGTACTGGGCCCAAGGCCGGTCTTACCCCTGACACCTACAAAACGATACGAATACAGAGATGGAAGCCACGGTTCAAGATCTCATGCGAGGTACGCAGGAATTAACCACTGAAGTCCAGACCTTAAGGCAGAGAATGCTGCTTTAAAGCACATAGTCTTGTCTCGTGACTCTGCTACTAAAGAAAGTGTCTTATTTGGAGGAGTAGTGGACAAATATGATGGCTCTTCAAAGGACCTTCGTGCCTTCCTTGATTCATGTTTGGTGCATTTCACCTTCAAGCCCTACTACTTTTCCACCCCAAGAGCAAAGGTGGGGTTTATGATCTCACACTTCACTGGTAACGCCTTGACTTGGGCAACCCCCCTAGTCAATTCGGGCAACACCCTCCTGGATGATTATGATGGGTTGGTGGAAGCAATAAAAGCCATGTTTGATCATCCAGAGTTTGTTTACAGCGCTCAGGAACGACTACTTGAATTTCAACATGGATCTCAGGATATGCTTACCTATGTGACCCGCTTTAAACAACTTGTAAACAAGGCTGATTGGTCCCAAGAAGCCAGCTTCACCCTCGTTCCAAGAGGCCTAAATGAAGAAATAAAGGACGAGTTAGCCTGGGTAGCTTGCCCAAGCTCCTTCCAGGCCCTCATGGACCTCTCCCTATAAATTGACTTTCGTATCCAGGAAAGAAAGGCAGAGAAAATAAAGTCTAAATCAACATCCCAAAAGGTTTTCACAGACCATCCATACAGACCAGAGCCCGCAGCTTCTCCAACCTCGGATCCAGAACCCATGCAACTGGGTGCCTACCGTGGACCCATTACCCCACAAGAAAGGATGCGCCCGATTCACACTGGATTGTGCATGTACTGCGACTCCGATCAACACCTTGTGAGAGAGTGCTCTATCGCTCCACCACGGCGTTCGGGAAACGCCAGCTCCCCATCCTAGATGGGGCACAGTTTCGGGAGAAAGGTGTCTGCTCTTCATCAAAATCCTTCCTTGAACTCTCCTGGACAAAAAAATCTTTTGATTCTACAGGCATTCCTATCGCCTTCCAAGAAAGAATCCTACCCCATCCTGGCATTAGTGGATTGCGGAGCAATGGGCATATTCATAGATCATGATTGGGTTACTAATCACAACATCCCCCACGAAATACGAGAGACTATGCAACCTGTTGAAGCTATTGATGAGAGACCCTTATCTTCAGGACCCATAACCCTTCAAAGAGAGTCTTGTTTCTATAAGCCACCACCAAGAAAGGATTAAATTTGATATCATAAGATCTGCCCACTATCCTATGGTTCTAGGCATGCCGTGGTTACAGAAGCATAACCCCTACATCAACCCGGGCAGCAGGCTCCTTATTTCTTTGTTCAGAACATTGTATGTCCCACTGTTTGTCCCCAATCACTTTATCAAGTTCCTCTGAAGACTCTCAAATTCTGGTCACCATCTCTAACATTATCCGGATACCCAGGGCCTACCAGGCATGCGCAGATGTATTCTCAAGAGCAAATGTTCAAGCTCTACCACCCCACAGACCTGAGGATTGTGCCATTGACACTGAACCTTCAGCCATGATCCCTTTCAGAAGGATGTTTATTCTGTCAGAACCTGAAAAAAGTGCCCTCCGGGAATATCTGGACACCAACTTGGAAAATGGAACGATTTGACCATCCAAGACCCCAGCGGGTGCTTCCCTTTTCTTCGTCCCTAAGAAGGATTCCAAGGAGCTTAGGCCATGTTTGGATTATCGTGGCCTTAACCAATTCACTCTCAAGGATCGTTATCCGTTGCCTCTCATCTCGAACATCCTGGAAACAGTGAGAGGAGCAGTCATCTTCACAAAACTAGATCTCAGGGGTGCCTACCATCTTATTCATATAAAAGAAGGTGATGAATGGAAAACAGCCTTTAGAACACCCTTCGGCCATTTTAAATACTTGGTCATGCCCTTTGAACTTGCTAATGCCCCTGCAATTTTCCAACGTTTCATGGATCGGGTCTTTTCTGATATGTTGTTCCTCTTCGTCATTGTATACTTAGACGACTTACTGATCTACTCCAAAGACCATCTGAAACACGAAGAGCACATAAGGGCTGTCTTACAACGTTTACGATAGCAGAAGCTCCTGGCCAAACCCGAGAAATGTCTTTTCCATGTATCAACTGTTCGCTATCTCGGATTCGTTCTTAGCCCAAAGGGGATTGGGATGGATTCTTCCAAGGTTGACTCCATTCTATCTTGGCCTGTTCCGACCACTGTAAAACAAATTCAATCCTTCCTGGGGCTTGCTCATTTCTACAGGAAATGTATACCCGCATTCTCTGAGATTGTGCTCCCCATTGTCACATTATTAAAGAAATGTACCCTCTTTACAGTGGACCTCAGCCCAAGATTCGGCATTTCAACGGTTGAAGTCGGAGTTCACACAAGCTCCCATCCTAGCTCAACCCGACACTGACCGACCCTTCCTTGTTGAAACTGATGCCTCCAACTACGCCATCAGGGCAGTCCTGAAACAGGAACTTGGCGACAAGTCAGAACACCCCATCGCCTATCTCTGCCGCACCTTGGCTCCCAGTGATACTCATTATTCTGTCCTGGAGAAGGAATTGTTAGCCATTTGTCAAGCCTTCACTGATTGGGGTCATCTCCTTCTGGGAGCCAAACACCCGGTACAAGTACGCACGGACCATTGGAATCTTCAAGTCCTACAATCCCTGGAATGTAGAAACAGTCGCCAAGCCTGTTGGCCCTTCTTTTTTGCCCAATACCAATTTCAAATCCATCATTTTCCTGGAACACATAACAATATAGCGGTTGATGCCTTATCCAGACGTCCTGATTATGAAACCCTTGAGGACCGGACCTTTCCTAAGATGTTTCCCAACACAATATATTTGTTGCTCAAGCAATTACTCTCCTGGAGGATATCCAAGCCAAACGCAGTCCTCTAAACCCTGGAAGGAGTTTAAGAGAACCAAACAGTGGAATCTCAAAACAAAAGACGGATATCTCTTCAAGGACAATCGGCTGGTCATCCCTACTCCTGGATTGAGACAAAAGATCACAAGCTTATGCCATGATACTCTCCATTCAGGACACCGTGGCATAACCAACACCCTCCATCTTATACAAAGACAGTTTTGGTGGCCAAGGATGAAGGATGACATCAAGATCCATGTCCAGACTTGTGCAGTCTGTAATCAGAACAAACATGACAATAAAAGACCAGCAGGTCTCCTACATCAACCAGCACTACCAACAAGACCCTGGGAAATCATTGCCACGGACTTTATCATAGAACTACCTCCTTCCAGAGGCTACACGACTATAATGGTTACCATTTATTTGTTCACACATATGGCTCATTTTACGCCTCTATACAAATTACCATCCTCATCTGAACTTGCTGGGATTTTTCTAGAACACATATTCCTGCTTCATGGATTACCTTCCAAAATCATTTCCGACAGAGGACCCCAGTACATATCCCAGTTCTGGAAACAGCTATGTCGTATATTGGGAATTCAACATGCATTGTCTTCGGGTTATCATCCACAGACCAATGGAGCTACCGAATGAGTAAACCAAACCCTGGAACAGTATCTTCGTTGTTTCGCCACAAAAGTCCAGGATGATTTGCCACTCTTAATACCTGTAGCCGAATTTGCATACAACAATTCGGATCATTCCGCTATCAAGACCAGTCCTTTCTTCTGTAGTCAAGTATTTCATCCTTCAGTCCTACCATCCGTTCTCCCACATCCTACCCCAGTTCCGGCGGTTGATTCCTGGATTGAAACACTCATCAATGTGCACAAAGAAGCAAAGGAACACCTAGAAAAGGCCCGAAGAGACGTGAAACAATATGCAGACTCCAAAAGAAGGCCTGGGTCTTCCTATTTATTTGGCGATAAGGTCTGGTTATCCTCAAAACTCCTTCCTCGTCACCTACGACCAATTAAATTGGCTTCCAGGTATTACAGACCCTTTTCTATAAAAATAATTGTTAATCCAGTGGCGTTTTGACTCTACCTACCAGAGTCATGGAAACGGATTCAGCCAGTCTTCCACACTTTATTAAAACCATATGTTCAGCCTTCACAAACTGCTCAAAGATCTACCCCAGTGATTGTCAATGACCAACTCGAATATGAGGTCTCCATAATTTGTGACTCTAGGTACCGACGTGGTCAACTACAGTATTTGGTCGAGTGCAAAGGGTATCCTCCCAGTGAGCGCACCTGGGAACCCGTTTCAAACATGAATGCCCCCTGGCTGATACGAAGATACCATCTCATCCTTCCAAGCAAACCCGGAGGAGCTGGGTTTCAGAGGAGGCATGCTGTCATGAACCGCCGTCTGCGCCCATTCTGGACTTCGTGGGCCCTGACCCATAGAGGACTGCATTCCGTGATTCTTCCAACATGGCCGTTTGGTGCGGACGGTGCTAGTAGTTTTGACCATTGTTGCTGAATAAATATTCTTTATCACAATTTGCTTACATTTTAACAAAAAACACTATTCAAACAGTCTGTCCCTAAAGGAATCAATTGCTATTTGCAACTGTGCTTCCCTTTTTCATTGATGCTGAGACAGTTGCTCCAGTCCCACCCTGTGAGCCACCCTTGCCCATTTCCCCCATTTACATATTTCTTTAAAAGTTTTTTAATTTTTTAGATTTCAGGCTGGTGTCTTGCGCCCCCCATTGGGAATGTGGCCGCGCCTCCCTGGGGGGCATGTCCCACAGTTCCAATACCTCTGCTCTAGAAGAATTCAGGGTACTCATGGGACATCGCTATATTTATGATACAACCGAGTGTGTTCACAAATATTGACTTTATGTCCCATGTTAAGTGAATTAGGAGAATTGTTTTTCAAAACACATGTGGTTCTTCTCCCCCTTGAGAATGAAAAAAGGCTTTTGGATTAGAGTTTAACTGGTCCCTCTGTTTGGCTATTCTGGCTTTTTATTCCAAAATCTCACAACAACTTTCTCTCTATTGTTCTTGCCACTAGCCATGGTCCACTGTACTTGTTCCCCAAATACGTTTCTTTTTGACCCACATAAATGTACTTTTTGACCCATATTAATGTATATTTTGAACTCTCTGTTTTTAAAATCTTTTTTCCCAGTATATGGGCAATGCAATACAAATATCCCTAGTTATCTGTAATAGCCTGCAAATGAATGCAGTTATTTACAGGTGACACAGTTTTTTTCCAGATCTTATAGTCGCGGTTATCCGCTAAATAGCTGCGGTTATCCGCTGAATAACCACGGCTAGGGAAAAACGTATGAGCCCTGAACTTGGTCCCCACTAACTCCCCACAACTCTCCAATTTCACATTGTGTACACTTTCCACATCCCCACCTCTAGCCGGATGCCATTTCATCCTTTTCCTCCTCCAAATGGCATTTTTTCCACTTTTGTTTCCGGCTATACATGATTATTCCCATTAGAAACAGAGATATCTTTTGCATCGAACAAAACAAATGGTGGCTTTTTCATTTATGAAAAACCTCTCTCCTACAAATCACCATTGAAGATATATCTATACATTTGGGAGAAGGGGGCACCCCTTATCTGTCAAATATTTTAAAACTACTGGATGCAATATCACCAGACCCCTCCCAGAAATTGAGTCAAGGCTTCATCCCCAAGTTGTTTCGTACCTTATCCAATTCCATACAGTGGTTTTAGCTGTGTGCTGGAGCAAAATGTGGGCCTTTTCTCTATGGGAAAATTAATAGGGACTAGGCCAAAACAGCGTTTTTCTTATTTCTTTTATTTTGTGCTGATTTTTTATTTGCATTTATATGTTCTCAGACAGTAACATTTTACAGACATAAAGTTCCCAAGGGTTCACCCTCTGACTGTATGTTACCACTTTTGTTCCAGGCAGTAGACCCACACTGTGATCATGGCCCATACTGATAATTTAAAATATGTAATTTTGGGATGATCATCATTTTAACTATTTGAACCGTACCCCATAATGAGTGATTCAAGCTCTGCCATCTTGTTATATCCTCCATTATGCTCTTGCTTAGTGTTCCTAGGTTTCTGAGATTCATTTAATGTAATGTATATCAATGGACACCTGCCCACCCAAGGTATTGGAGTGCTGGTGGCTGTCACCTAAATTCAAACCTGTCTATTTCTGCCATGGTCATATCTGGAGCAAGCAGGAGGGTTTCACATGTCATACTATATATCTTGTAGCCTGATATGAGTGAAAATCGGTCTATGACGTGCATTGTGGCAAAAGGGGGTGCATTGCATTGGAATGGATTAGCAGGATGTCATCTGCAAAAAGCATTATCTTGCATCCCCCAATCCTCCCATGGTTGAAATGCCTGGATTTGATCTAATGGCTATGGCTAGCAGTTAAATTGCTAATATAAATAGTAGATGGGGCAATGGGTACCCATGTCAGTCCCTCTCTTTATGTGGAACAGTTTTCATATGTGACAATTACACTGTATCTTTGCTGATGGGTTTTGATAAAGGAGGGTCACTCTCTTTATATAGGCCGGGCCTAAACCAAAATTGTGAAATGCATTGAAAAGGTACTCCCACTCAACTCTGTCGAACGCCTTCTCTGCGTCCAGTGATAAGGCTATGCTTGTGTTTTTGGCCTTCTTCCTTTCCCAAATGATATGCAGCAGCTTTATAATGTGTGCTGAATGACCAGTTTGGGACAAATGCCACGTGTGCATTATGAAATAATTGGTTTATATGTTTCAGTAATAGTGTGGCCAGCACATTAGCATAGATTTTGATGTCAAGGTTAATCAGTGAAATGGGGCAAGAGTTTGCCCATTAGGTATGGTCTCTGCCCAGTTTAGGAATTACTGAAATTAGGGCTCTATTGCACTCTTCTGGGAATGTACCCACCCCTTCTGCCTCTCTATATACTTTTGCGAGCAATGGTAATATGAATTGGGCTTCCAACTTGTAGAATTCAGATGGGAAGCTGTCATCTCCTGGATATTTCCCGATGGCATTGTGTGTATTGCCACCCGGATCTTATCTTCCGTTATTGGGGTGCCAAGCTCCTACCTCGCTTGAGCATCGAGCGTTGGTATGTTTAGAGCTTCTAAAAAAGTGGTGCTATCTAGCTTGCTGCTGCTGTCTGGAGATTCATATAACTTACAATAGGAACTGGCAAATGCATTGGTAATCTCTTCTGGGTCAGTTATGTTGGGGTTGGCTGCGGAACTGATCCTGGAGACTTTCTGCTCCGCCTGTGTTTCTTGAGCTGGATAACCAACAGCCTTACTGCCTTCTCTCCTTGTTCATAATGCACTTGCCTTAGCATGAAGAGGGTGAATTCTGCCTTTTTAGTAAATAGCTCATTGAGTGCGAACATTGCTTTTCATAAGCTCCGGCATAGTGTACACAGAAGACTGCTGAAGGTGCTTTTTTGTCAATTTTGGAATCTACCTTCAATTGCTTTTTCTGCATATCATGCTTTCTGTTTGCAGTGGGTAGCATATCGGATGATTTGCCTCCTCATGTATGCCTTTGCGGAGGCCCATAGAACTGCTGCACTATATTATCTGTTTTGGTGTCTGATACAGGTTGACGTTCATTCTCCATCTCATTGTGTCTGGGCACATTAGTTCTAATGACATCTAAACAATTACAGTTGGGTGATCTTTGAGCCTCAGGAGGAGCATATTGTTACTGATTATAGAGTTGGTTAACTCGTTCAATGTCAGAGAGTAATCTACTCTGGCCTAAGATCCAGGAGCACACAACATAAGAGTGTAATCCCTTTCTTTGGGATGAATTATTTGCCACATATCGCACAGGCCATGATCTGACATAATGTCTTTCAGGATGTTGCAGTCTCTGACCCTGCTGCTATCCATTCCTTATGAGCTATCTATCAGCCCATCCAGTGTCATATTCTAGTCTCCTCCCAGAATGATTGGCATGCTTCTGATCTCAGTTATGTTTCTATCCAGGAATGCTAAAATCCCACTCCTGTCTCCCACAGGTGCATAGATGGACCCCACAATCAAGCTTCTGCTGCCTACCTTGATTTTGGTTAGACACACTCTTCCTTCTCCGTCTCTCCATGTTTTAAGAATCTTATATTGTACATTTTAGTTCAGAAAATAATGCAACCAATGACATTTTCCGGTCTTCGAACAGCTATAGACTACTTACCCTACCCACCCTCTCACCAGTTTGTCGAATTTCTCTTCACGCAAGTGCGTCTCTTGGACTAAGGCAATGTCCACTCTTTTAGTTTTTAAGTATTTCAGAATGTTCTCTCTTTTAACATAACTGTTGTGCCCATTCACATTTGCGTCAATATTGAGAGATTATGCATGCCTGCTTGTGGAAGCTGGATGTTTGCAGGTAGTCTCCATCTCCTTGTTAGTGATATCAATTATTTCATTGATGATAGCACCTCCTTTTCTCCCTGGAGAGTCTGTGGCTTGACCCTGTTGTGTGATGCTTCAGATTTTTCATGTCGCAAACTGCTGTGTGCATCCTATATTTTCAGACATAAAGTAAGTAAGTACCATAATTGAACATGTCATCCATTGAAGGTTAAGAAACTAAAAGGACTGCCTACATGGTCACATAAAAAATGTGAACTCTGTAGCTTATTTCGTTGAGGGGTGAGCTCACATCGCCTCACCCTTAATGGCTCAGGTTACCCTCTTGGTTAACATCTTCCTAGATTACATTGGCTTTTAGAAATGCCTACTGCTGAAAAGCTCCCTTTTGACTATCTATTGGCCTTTGTTGTGATTTCAGAGGCAATCTCAATTTCTCTCTCAGGTGGCCTTCTTGTTGCTTTGCTGTGGGCAAGGTGGGTAATTTCTGAGGCAATTGATTACACTCATTATTTAGCTTAAATCTGAATTTTTCCCATCTGTCCTCTCTCGCCCTCAATTACGAGTGAGTTTCCCTTGTAGAGGGATGGATTGGTGCATCATCTCCATTACCATATCATCATGGGTTTGCAGGAATAACCTGAGCTCTTCCATCATTTGAAATGTCCTGGTTTTACCATCCTTCGTTATGATCATTCTAGCAGGCTCCAGTAGGCCAAAACTCAGGTCCCATCTTTACAGGTATGATCTAAGGGCTAGGAATTGTTTCCTTTTTTGCTGCATTTTTTGGAGTAGTTCTGGCCCTCAGGTTCCCTGCTTTCTGTAGGATTGCATGTCCATGATGATATCTGAGCAGACACACAATTACTGCCCTCTGTGACTTCTTGTCAACTGCTGCCTCACTGAAATTTCTATGCACTCTTTGTAGCCCCAAGCAAAGCTCAAAGGTAATCCCTGTGATTTGCGCATTAGGGTTTTCATGGGTGGATTATGTTGTTGCTTTCTTTCCCTTCTGCAATCCCCAAAAAACATAGGTTGTTTCATCTACTGCAGTCTTCCAGAATTGTTGTCAAGTTTTCCAGCTCCATCACCTTGTATTGAATTTGCTCAAGACTCTCGATCCTGTCTTCTGCTATTCCTATTCATTCCTCTGCTTCCTTTAGATGGCCTGTCGTTTGCTTCATATCATTCTTTAGCTCTTTCAGATCTGCGTGGGTCTCCAGGGTTCTTTGGTCAATGTTTGACATTGTCACTCTCATATTGGTCATTTCTTTCAACCGGCATTCCACGGTTACTGCCACTTCCTCTCATGTTTCTTCACCTTTTTTTCCTTGCTCCTCTCCAAGTGTCTTCCTAGCCCTCTGTTCACTCATCACAGTAGCTAAGTTGCGTGCGCAGGCGGAAACACTCCTTTTGTATGTTGTGTCATCTTCACAGCTTCCTTCATTTAAAAAAAATATTTAGTGTGGATTGCCCACAATGTCCTTATTGAAATTGGCATGCACGTTGTTGCACTGCTTTATTTATGCCCCTTGTTCTTTAATTGTGACTGGTTTCCCTCTTAACAAGCAATTCTCCATGTATTGCCACTAATAGTGCTGTTACAACTCCCTTCCAAGATGTCTGCCTGTATGTCTCCTCGTAGTAGCAGAGCTTATTCAGGCCTTAGCAGTTTTTTTTATTTCAGTGACCCCTCTGGCTATGCCTTGTCAATTTCACCATTGGGGCATTTTCTTAATACCTTTCTTTTTTATATATATATTTGAACGCATCTTTCCCACCATTTCAGTCTTGGTGCATGACAAACTTTGTGTTTGCAAAATTTCAGCCAAATCTCTCATGTGAGTCAAAAGTTATTAAGCAATTTTTTTTCGGGTTTCCTATGTATCTTGATATCCAATTTATGATCTATAATAGACATTTGCATATATATATATATATACTGTAAAAACATTCTATTGTTTTTGTCTTTTTATATTTCCTTTCACGCGGATGTTTTGGTTGTAAACCATTTCATACGCAATAAATACAAACAAAAAAAACATTCCCTTATTTGCCCAAAAGAATTCACATTTTCGTAAAGAAAATAGGCATCAGGACAAATGAGTCACTGACACTATATACTCATATATATTTTGTAATTAGATTGTTAATAAACAATAATTTACATGAATGTATCCACTACTTGTAAACATTGCTTTATGAGCCAATTTGTAAACATCTGAGATTGCACAAACCAGATCCGCCAAGTGCCAAACTCAATACAATTGTTGGTGTAGCATTGCATCTGTCATACTGGGATGAACTCCTGTTCAGTGATGCATATTCAATGCTTCTGTCCCCAAAAAGAACTGGGAGAAGAGCGGTTGTAAAACATTTTAATGCAGCAGTAACAGAATCCAGTTTATAATCCCCTGGTATGCGCTGCCAGCAGAAGGAGACTCCATCCCAAATCGCTTCACACTTGTATTCATAGGCAACGCACTAAATTCTGATGACTGAGATATCCCAGTGTTACCGAGATTGCGCCACCGCATAATGCTTCCCTCCTGCCATCCTTATCAGTCACTTGATGACACTCGCATCCATCTGACAGGATGTGATGTCCATAGGTCACTTGTCTGCCGTGGGGCCTGCGCGAGAATGGTTTGGTGATATTTATTTAGTAGCACGTAGCGTCGCAGCTGGAGGCCAGACCCAGACGAAGAAACTGGAAAGGTGTGCTTCCATGAAGTCACCTTCTGGATTGGCGCAGATAGTTGGGCTTCAAGAGGACGTCTGTTTTAAAGCGGGCTTGGTCCAGATACTTCAAATCAACTTCAGGCAGTGTGTTTGCATCATAGATAGCATATGCCATGACTAGCTGCTCATCCAAGAAGGGCAGAATGCGAATACAGGGAAGCATAATTTACAAGTTCAGCGTCACTATTCCTGTATCACCTAGGGGGTCATTACGACCCAGGCGCTAATTGCGCCAACTTTACCACCATGGTGTAAACTACGTTTACACCATGGTGGATGGCGGATTTACCGCCCCATTCCAAGGTGAGTGGGGCGGTAAATCCCCATTTCCCATTTTCCCTTCCCCATTCCCATTTTTGCCCCATAGGGCATAATGGGAGTGGGGAAGGCGCTAATTACGCCACCGTAAATTACGGTGGCGTAATTAGCATCATGGCAGGTTAGCGCCATGGATTTTAACGGCTGCTAAGAGCAGCCGTTAAAATCAGAATAGGCGTTAAGGGTTAACGACGGCGTTAACCCTTAACGCCTGGGTCGTAATGAGGCCCCTAGACACCACACGCCGTTAATGAATTCAGATGTGCCCTCATATTCTGACAACTGACAATCCTGAGCTGCAGTTCATCATCTCCCTTTTCAAAAACAAAAGGAATGAACAAATAGTCATATAGCAATGGACTAAGAACCTGTTCATAAATGGGTCCTGTATTTGCAGTTAAGTTGAGCAAATTTAACGCAACAAAAGCTTTGAAATTCGGCAGATGTGAAAAGTCATGACCAACTTAACTCTGCATTTTCCCGTTGATGTCCCTCATAATGCCATGTACCTGTAATCCCATTTTGTATGTCATTGTGAATCCTTTCTCTTATAAAATGTATGTGCTCGTGTGCTTTGCTGTGTCCACTGTGTATTATAAAACATTACCGGGCCTTTGGCCATGGCCAGGGGCTACTGTTGGCTATTGCCACTGTACATGTTTCTCCACTATGTTTCTTTTTGACCCACTATTACTGTAATATTTTTAACGCACTCTTTAAAAAAAAAAATGTTTTCCCATAACCGCTGCTATATGGGCAATGTACTACAAATAACCCTGGTTATACATAAACGCCTGCAAATAACACCA
The DNA here is from genome assembly GCF_040938575.1 of Ambystoma mexicanum. NCBI lineage: Eukaryota > Metazoa > Chordata > Amphibia > Caudata > Ambystomatidae > Ambystoma > Ambystoma mexicanum. The sequence continues at coordinate 143,796,259 of NC_090924.1, forward strand.
GTTATTTGTGTGTGCCACACTTTTTTCCAGCTGTCATAGCAGAGTATTTCCGGTTATCCACTAATATTTTCCGCAAAAATGTTGGAGCCCTGAACTTGGTCCCCACCCCTCCACAACTCCCCAATTTCACATGGTGTCTTCTTTCGGTTCCATGTAATAATGTCGCCACAAAAATCTCGCCATGCAAAAATGTCGCCAAAAAATGGCTGTTTTTTGTGGCAACATTATTGCATGTAACATGCAGGGGACACCCCCGCAATCCCCAAACTTTTTGTTTTCTTTTTTTTTTCTTTTTTTTTTTAAATTTTTTTTTGCCCCTGTCCCCATATATATGGTCACCCAAATAATATCGCCATGACATTTTCCCGGCGATATTATTTACGGCGACCATATATATGGCGATATTATTACCTGATACCCTTCTTTCCTCCTCCCCACCCCTAGCGTGATGCCATTTCATCCTTTTTCCTCCCCAAATGGCATTTTTTCATCTTTTCGTTTTCAGCTAGCCATGGTTATTCCAATTATAACCACAGTTATCTGTTGCATCGAACAAAAAAAAAGGTAACTTTTTCATTTACAAAAAGCCTCTCTCCTGCAAAGCAACATGGGTGATATAGCTATCATTTTGGGAAAAAGGGGGCTCCCTCTTCTCTGTAAAATATTTTAAACACTACTGTACCCAACTCCAGGTCCCTGACAGAAATTTAGTTAGCTCTTCATGCCAAAATTGTTTTGCACCTGGTCAAATTACCTCTGGCGGTTTTGGCTGTGCTCTGAAGCATATTTTTAACTATTCATTTTTCTCTATGGGAAAATGAATAGGGACTAGCCATAAACAGTGTTATATTACTTTCTTAATAATTTCTTTTTAATTTTTAACTGATGTTTCCCAAAAATGTCCAGTCTGGGGATGGGGGATGACTAATTTCTGTTTGCAGAATTTCAGCCAAATCCGTCATGCGAGTCAAGTGTTATTAGCAATACATTTTTTGAGTTTCCTATGTATCTTGATTTTCAATTTACGCACTTTAATATGTACGTACACAAATATATTATAGGGTGAAGTTAGCCACCCTATAGTTAAGGTGTGTGGGACTCCGAAAGTAACCCCTTAAAATTCTATTGTTAACTTTTGATTTGAGCAACGGATTTGACCGAAATTTTGAAGGTGATTAGGAACTTGCACCGCCTCACCCCCACTACTGCAAAGTTTTGTAAAGATATGTTAAAAAATAAGAAAGTTATTAAGAAGACAAAAACATTTTTTTCCAAAGTTGCAGCCTACTTCCCATATATTTTTCCATAGACAAAGAAGGTCAACTTAAGCCAAAGCACACAACCCAAACCGCCGGATGGATTTGGACCAGGTTCAAAACAAGTTGCGCATGAAACGTTAGCTCGCGATTCCTGCCTTTCTTAGCTTCAAAGTGAGGAAGGGGCCAGCTTCCTCAGGCCATGTTGCCTAATCAATGAGCCCACCTTAGAAAACCACTTTGAGCATCATGGCTTGAGGGGCCATATCCTTCCTCTCTTTGAAGCTAAGCAGCTTCAGTCCCGGTTACTGCATGGATGGGAGACAATCTTGAAGTCTTGAATTCTGTGTGTTTCCCTAGTTCTAAATATCTCATGATACACAACATCTGCATTATTTTTTTAAACCATGCTACTGTTAGTCTTTGAACATTTTGCACTCAGAGAACATTTTTTTTTTTTACTTTTGCTAAATTGCATTCTGGTATTTGTAGACTTCCAGTCAAGATGGAATGAATAATGCTACAATTGTAAACTTTTTGCCTAACATAGTTCTATAAGTATTTATACATTTGAGTCACACTATGGTGTGTGTAATTTTCAAGTTATCTTTATATAAGCAGAGTATTGTTGAAAGCCAAACATGGGGTGAGAGAGTTGCAATCTTCGAAACTGGTGCAGTTATTTGTTCCTAATTGTGGCTGCTTTTCAGGGCAAAAGTAAAGGACAAATGCAGGTGGACAGCGTAACTTTTCTTCACAGGGCAGACTTTTTGAGGTTGGCAAGCTTACTCAAGTATTTGGCTGTCCAGGATTATACTCAGGTTGTCATGCTCCCAGTGCATACACTTACTCACAAGACCACAAGCACTTGTTTCGTATTGGGATTTAGTTTTCCATGGGATATTTCATGACAGATTTCTGTGTTTAAAAGGTGAGCACTTTATATACTTTGACAGCATATTTATTAGAACATTTCCCCTCACCGTTTTTGTTTCTGGTGTTCATTCGTTTTTAAAAAAGTCCAATTCTATTTTGTATTGTGCACTTTCATCTAAGGAGTAGGTCTATTGAACTACATTTGTCAATTTTACTTGAAGATATTTGTTTACTTACTGTGCATATAGTCATTGGTGCCAGCTTTTTTATTTTACCTATGGAGACAAAAGTACCTGGACATATGTTATTGTTGTAGTTAGTCATTTTTTTCCCTTTTGCGTGCTGCTTTAATGCGTTTAGCTGGGGTTGTACGAAGAATCACAACAGTCACCAAGAGCCCGGCCATAAAACAAGGGGCTCAGAGCATGCTGCTTAACCAAAGTGTGTGCTCCAAGGCAAATCATTTAATCTCACTGTGCATTGCCTAAAAACAGTGTGAGTTCTCAAAGCCTACAATCTTTTATACATAACAATACAACTGTCAAAACAATACAAATCTGTTTGTGAATGAAAAACATCTTTGAGCGATGGGTTGCAAGTGTTTTAAAATATAGAGTGGCCATGCCCACTTAACGCAACAAAACCCCTGAAATATAGTTAAAGCCACCTTATGATATGATATGGCATTCATAACGTGCCTATACACAAGTGTTTCGAGGCGCGACGAGAAAAGGGAGGGGGAACAAGGGAAAACAGACAACGATCCTACTAGGCCAGGTGTCATTCAGATCGTGCAAGTGCATGGGAAGGAGGAAAGGGAAAAGTGCAAGGGGTAAAGGAGAGGGGAAAGTGCAGTACATGGGATCGTAGAATAAATTTTAAAAAAACTGCCAGCTGGTGGCAAGGACAAGGTAAGTGCAGGGATAGGTGCTGGTAGGAGTACTGCAGGGATACAGAAAACAGTCCACAAGTCCATGAGTTGCCAGGGAGGCAGTGCAGGAGGGCAACTGGCGGGCCAGGGCATGGGATGGAAAGGGTGACCAGGTAACTAGTGCAGTTACTGTCAAGAATTCAGCAGGGGAGCGGAGGGGAGAAAGCAGATGCAAAGAGGAAGGTCTTCAGGTGCTTCCGGAACCAGAGATGGTTCTCCTCAAGTTTCAGGGAGGCAGGAAGGATGTTCCAGAGGGAGGCCCCTGACGAGGAGAGAGATCTACCACCAACTTGTTGCTTGGAGAAGCGACTGACCCTGAGGGAGTTTGAGGCAGATGAGAGAAGCGCTCAAGCAGGAAGATATTTAGCAAGAGAGAGTTAAAGGTATTGTGGCCCCTGGCCCCAGAAGGCCTTGTGGACAATGCAGAGGGTTTTGAACTTAATCCTCGCAGCCACTGGGAGCCAGTGTAGAGATTTCAGACCTGGAGAGATACGATCCCTGGGCTTGAGGCCAAGGACAAGTCTCGCAGTTCTGTTCTGGATAAGTTGCAGAGGGCGGAGAATAGAGGCAGGCAGATTTAGATAGAGGCTGTTACAATAGTCCAGCCTAGAGAAACAGGGCTCTGGAGATAGTGATCTTCTGGGGGAAAGAGAGGAAAGGAAGAATACCTTTGAGGAGGTGCAGCTTGTAGTGTGACTTCTAAGAGACGTCAGAGATGTGAGGAGAGAAGGAGAGTGTGGAGTCGAAGATGACCCCAATGTTTTTGGCCTTGCAGTTGGGAGTAGGAAGAGGGCCAAGAGAGGCCAGCCAGAGAGATGTAGGGAAGGAAGGGGTAGGTGTGCAGATGAGTAGAATCTCAGTCTTACTGGCATTAAGGCAGAGGTCATTGGTGGCACACCACTCCTGGATGGCAGACAGACAGTCAGAGATGAGGGAAGGAGAGGTGTTGGGGCAGAGAGAGGCGTTTCGGTGGGCAAGGAGTGCCAGGTATTGGTTGAACAGCCAGGGAGAGAGGTTAGACCCCTGGGGGACACCACAGGTAGAGAAAAAGATATCGGAGAGGAAGGACCAAAGTTGGACCTGGGAGGGTCGGTCGGAGAGGAAAGAAGTCAACCACGCCAGAGAATGATCAGTGATACCCAGTGTTATCACGGAGACGGTTGAGCAGGATGGCATGGTTGAATGTGTCAAAGGCAGAAGAGAGATCAAGCAAGATGAGAATGCAAGGGGTGTTGGAATCAAGGTTGGAGAGCAGGTCTTCATGGATGGTCAGGAGAGCAGTTTCCGTGCTTCTGGCAGCTCTGAAGCCAGACTGATGGTCATGAAGATAGCCAACAGATTTAGTGTGGAGATTAATCTGGAAGATGGCAAGTTTCTCCAGGAGCTTACCAAGGAAGGGAGTGATGGAGATTGGGCGTTAGTTAGCCGGGCAGGAGGGGTCGGCAGAGGGTTTCTTAAGAAGTGGGTGCACAAGGGAGTGCTTCAGGGGGGATGGGAAGACTCCAGTGGTGATGGAGTGATTGCAGAAATCAGCCAGGACAGGAGCCAGGGAGTCGATGTGGCCCTTGATAATTTTGGAGAAACAGGGGTGAACCTGTTTCGACAAGACTTTCATAGATTGGACTTGTCTAGAAACCTCATCTGCAGAGAAATGGGGAAAGGCAGAGAAGGAGGGAGGGGGGTGGCTGCAGAAGGGCCAGAGAAAGAGCAGGAAATGGAAGGAGGGGGGCGATAGGAGGAGAGTGAGGATAGGATGTCCTGAGTTTTAGAAATGAAGTGAGAAGCCAGTGCCGTGCAGAGGGCCTGGGAAGGGACAGGAGAGGTAGAGACTGTGGCCAGATTAGCAAGTTCCTTGCAGAGTTTAAAGAGTTCAGCCGAGTTGTTGGATGCTGCAGAGATGCGGGCTTGGATATGGGCTCTCTTCTTGGTTAGGACAGAGAGCCTGTATTGCCTTTCGAGCAGGCAGCAGGCCAGTTTGTCAGAGGGTGTACATGAAGTGAGCCACTTCCTCTCGGCCACCCTGCACTTGCGTTTTAGGGTGGCGAGGTCTGAGTCGTACCAGGAGTTTCACATGGCCTTGGGCTTCAGGCGGATTCTCATGACAGGGGCAAGGATATCAAGGGTATCAGATATAGCAGAGTGGAGCGTACAGAGGGCTGTGTCAGGGTGAGAGCCAGCCAAAGGTGAAGGAGGGGGAGAGAAAGTGAAGGCAAAAGCCTCAACTGACACGCGCTTCATGGGTCCGATGACCGTGAAGGTGGGCCTTAACCTTAACTTTGCGCCCCCTGTTGCACACCCTATGACCACAATGATGACATCACAGATCACATCTATGATGACATCACTAATTACATGTTGTATGAGAACACTGATGACATTGCAAATCAAATCACTGATGCCATCACTGGTGACAACACTAATTACATTGTATATAACTGGTTACATCAATAATGGAATTAGGCATAACATCATTTATAAGTTAACTCATGAACACTTTGATTATCTAAATAACAATTTAGGCCGTGGACTAGGCCATGACAAAGGACCAAGTCACTGGTCAGCACCAAAGGCCATAGCTAGTGGTCGGTTAGTGTTCAAAAACACCATTGTGCATGGTTAAAAGCCCATCACTAGTAGCCCATCACCGTTTTAAAATATAGAGTGGGCAACGTTGAAAGCTGTAGTCAACTAGTGCCCATTAATAAGTTAGAATAAACAGTTGGCACAGCCAAATGTCGTGGCCACTGGCTAGTATTGTGTTGAAGACCATGGCTAGTGAGTGCCTGGTTAGTGTATATAATATACAGTGGGCACGGCCGAATGCCATTGCTTTTTGCATTTTATTATTTTAAAATATACAGTGTACATGGTCAAAAGATGTGCAAACTGCTCAAGGTCGAAGGCCATGGCTAGTGGCCCATTTATTTGTTAGAATAAATAGTGTGCGCAGCAAAAGAGTGTGGCCACTGGCCACTGGCCAGTATTGTGCTAAAGTCCATGGCTAGTTCCTGATCAGTGTATAAAATATACAGTGGACACGGTTGAAAGCTGTTTCCACTGGTAAAGGCCAACATGTATGGTTGGTAGCCTGTTAGTGTTTTCAAATATTCAGTGCACATGGGCGAATGTTGTGTCCACTGTCCATAACTGAAGGCCATGACTAGTACCCATTCATGTGTTACAATATATTTGGCCATGCTCAATGACTAGGGCTGAAGGCCATGCTTAATGCCATTTACTTTAGTAACGTAATTAGTGATGTCATCAGTGATGTGACCTGTGATGTCATCATTGTGGTCGTGGGCTGCATAAGGTGGCTTTAGCTGAATTTCAGGGGGTTTTGTTGCATTAACTTTTCCCCTTAACCTGCCGCAACTAAATATTCTTCCTTGAATTTAAAAGTTTTTGTTACAATGTATTGCTCACCTTAACGTCCCTGCAAATAAAGTTGTTTCTGTGAATATTAAGCAGCCTGGGGTAGCAGCCGTCTAGTTATTGTTAAGTTGCTAAACCCATAGAAAGAGCACTTTTTGGGGGGCTTATAACTTTGTGCCCCATGGACGAATCCTCACGAAACTTTGCAAAAAAAGTATATGGCCTGCTCTGAATGTTTTTGATAAGTTTGGGGAGGTTTTGTTAAGGGGGTGGGGGGCCTCATAATTCTATATTCTCCATAGACTGAATGGAAAAAAAAACTTTGCTCATCCCTACAGCCCAAACCGCTGGATGGATTTTCACCAAATTTGCGGCAGGAGCGGCGGCTTGGTCCCAAATGCGTGCTTTTGTAAATTTGGTGAAAATCCATCCAGTAGTTTTTTCAAAAACAGGCAAAATGTAGGTGCCAAAAAATGTGTGATATCCAGATCCATGTCCCTGTTTGCTCCACAGACAGGACTGTGATTGGTCCAGAGGGCCACGTCATGTCCGCGGACATCCAACTCACCCGCTTATTGGCTGGAGGGAAGTGTGATATGCATCACATTTTACCAAAACACCCGCCATGTTGTATCCGCGGATATTCACGGATAGCGTGGCGGCAAACAGGGCAGGAAAACATGTTTTGGGAAGAGGGAGCTTGAAAAGGTGGGGGAGTGAAAGATGGTTCATATGATGTATTTGTTTAGGTAGAAGAAGACTGTGTTGTGTTTGCGGTGTACACCGCAGCCGTTCGTGTGTAGCTCCTCAGGTGAGTAGTTTATGTGGTGACAGCAGGTAGGCTTCATTAGAGTAGGGGAGTAGAATGTAGATGATAGGAGGGTGTTTATATAGGCTGTATTATACTGTGGTGTTTGGGGCCACCTACTAGACTCTTGGGTGCATGGCCACATTGTGAAGTGCCTTTGCAGTATTATGGGTATCGTTACATGCAGTTGCATATTTATTGCAGTGGTATGGGCATTGTAAGACAGCTGTTGCCTTAATCTAACAGTTGGTTGTTTCACAAGTCATTGAGCAAGTACTATGTGGGAAACAATATTAGTATGTACTTTCCACAGTTGTTGTTTATGTGACTATAATCATTGGGTCATTGCGGGAAAAACCTGTGTAGCAGTGCAACTGATGTCCTCACGGGCCAGTTGGTGTATGCTAAGTCGTTCCAGTTTTCACAGGGTAGAAGGTTCTTTTCTCTTTGCAATTACATATCTGTTTCCAGAGTAATGGAAGTATATTGCATTCAAACCACCCATATTTCTTTTTAATGTATGCAGTATACTGACCTACAGTGGTTGTGGCGCCCGTGTGGTAGATTATGCCTGATGTTGTGAAGGTTTTCTTGCCCAGTGATACTTGCCTGTGTGTGAAGCTAGTATGCTTGCAGTTGCTTTTGGTACCATCTGCATTGTATTGTAAAAGCATTACTATTAAGTATGGGCTATGTGATTGTATCTGTAAGATGGAACAATTGTCTAAATTGCAAGTAGTACATAATATGCCATGGTTTGCATTTCTACCAGCTGTTGAAATGGAATGGATTCACAGTTAGGTATATATACATACACACAGCACTTATTAGGGACTTGTTCCTGCCCCACATGGCTGTAGAGAGTGCATGTATATTTCTGCATGTATGAAATCTGGTAGATTTCATTTATAGGTATGTTTTCGCTTTCCAGTACTTGCAGTAAGTGCATTATAAATTCTTGTGGATCTTCTTGTGTTTTTATAGTGAATCTGACCATTCCCACACAGTAGTCAAATTCCTGCCTTTTTCCTGAGACACTGTAAGTGTTGTCAGGATTGTTGTTGCATTTCTATGAAGGAGTAGTATTTGCAAACACAACTGGTCTTTGCCTTTTAAGTAAATGTTTTCAACAATTGGTGGTAATTGGAATAGAACATTCATTGCTACATTTGCATAGCAATTTACACCAGTTGTGTTGGAAAATCTGAATGGACCAGACAATTCTGTGTCTGAGCCATTTGATGGAAGTCCACATGCTTTTTTTGAAGAGGTACTTCTCTTTGATTGTGCAGTTGGGTATGCATTTGACTTTTTAGTACATCCTTTTGTGGTTGTGGTAATTGATGGAGTACCAGCTGCTTTCAAATTCTTTTGTGGTACTGTTGGGAGATCACGTATAAGTTGTGTTTGCACTAGTTTTCTTTTACAAATTTTGAGATGGGGTGTGTAGAGTGCACGTAGTCAGTTGTACTCTACCAAATGCAAGGAATGCCAGCCTTGACATTGCTTGCATCAAAATTGATTAGAAATAGTCCTTCAAGTGTACGCATGCGTGAGAGCACTATGTAACTCATGTCTTTTTTAAAGACTGTGTTGCAAATGTCAATCAATACTTGATCTAGGGTTAGAACTTGCAATTTATGACTAGTGACTGTGTATGCTAGAGACAGAGAAAACTGATCTCTGCTTACATACATGTCTTTGAAAAGAAGGAATCGGACTCTTGACCATCCTATCCTTTCAACTTCTGAAAGTTTGTCAAAGTGGATGTTGACAAAATGAATGCTGTTGTCACGTGGGTATGTCTGGAAGCCAACAACTGTACCAAGTGCTCCATTAACTAAACCTTGCTCCACATCAAGGTTACACTTTAGCATTACTCTACAGTTTAAACACAATGTTAACATTTTCTCCAAACCAGCTGTGTTGGAGATAGAGTTTTCTAAGCAATTTAGTCCTGCTGTGGCTTGTTGATACATAGGTACTGTCATAGCATGCACGTCCAGTTTGTCTGTGGAGTAAATTTGTACTATTGGTTGCATTTCTTTTTGCAACATTGTTTCATTGAATTGCGAACAGCTTGCTAGGGCTGGTATTAAGGACATACATTATACATTTTTGTGTGCTAATTGTTCCATGACATCAGTAGCAGATGTGTAATGCCCGTATAGCTCACTCATGGATGCGTCTGCTATTTAAGATAGACTGTGCTTCTTTAGAAAGCACACCAATCAAAATGCTTTTCAAAATGTTAGCAAAGGTGAGGTCTGCAGACTGACGCATGTTTTCTTTTAGTTCACTGTATTGGAAATGTTGCCAGAGATTTACATTTCCTATGCTACCAAGTTTGTTACGTCAACATTTGTGTCCTAAGGTTTTAAAAATAGTTTCTCCTTTCACTGGTGTCAATTGAAGATCTCTGAAAAAAATAACATGTTTTACTCTAAAGAGTTCTTCGTAGTCCGTTTTAAGGACCTCTTGCAATCTGAGGTGAATCAAAACCAACATTATGTATTTTTTGTATTTGTGTATTTATATAGCCCAAACCCCCCTAAAGGAAAGGAGGTACCGGGCAACAAGTTGCATTTGGGCGCAGATTGTAGAAAACAGAAAGAACAAGGCAAGCTAATAGCAAAAACTGTTTCAATAAAAAGATGAGTTTTTAGTTTGTTTCTGAACTCAAACAAAATCTTTATATTATGCAGTTCAGTTGGTAAGGCATTCTAGGCTCTTGGTCCCGCACAACAAAAGTGTTGGTCACCCCATGTGATTGATTTTGAATGGGGAACCACCAAGAGCTGTTTGTTGAAGAACACAGGCAGCATTCTGGTTTGAATTTTAGAAACTAAATATCTCGGGGCCTTACCTTGAATACACCTGAAAACCAAACAGAGGATCTTAAACAAAAAACTCTGTTGCATAGGCAGCCAATGGAGATCCCTCTGAGGTTGCGTGATACGAGAATGGCGAGACAATGAGAAAATACACCTGTGCATTCTGTGCAACCTGCAGGTGCTGAATCTGCTTTTTTTGGACGCCTTAAAGCAAGGCAGTACAGTAATCGAGCCAGGAATTAACCAAGGCCCCAACCACCAAAGGATGATCTCTATGTAAAATCAATGGATTTAGAGGCTTTAGGAATCTAAGAACCTATTTTACAGTTTCATGAACCTGCAAATTACAGCCCAGATATCAGTGCCAAGTGCAACCTAGATTTTTGACTTTTGAGGCAAATGATGTAGAGGCCTCAAAAAGCTCAGGACAGGGCACAAGTGGCAAAGTAGCAGCCAGTTTCTTCTTAGGACCATACAGAATAAGTACTTTCTGCATGGCTGCCAATGGTTCATTCAGCCGCACATAGATCAGTGTAGCATCGGCATACGAGTGATAGAAGAGACCAAACTGAACAAAAATGTTTAACATTGAGCGAATATAGATATTAAAAAGCACTAGTGATAATAAAATGTTTTGAGGGACTCCATATTTAACTTTCTACATATCAGAGATAAAAGTCCCAGCTTTACCTGTTGAAATCGATTGTGTAAGAAAGAATTAAACCAAAAAAAGTGGCTTCAGAGACTTGGGCTTTGGCACAGAGTCTTCAAATGAGTGGTTTGAAATCAACTGTATTAAAGGCAGCCGAGAGGTCCAGCATGACCAGCATACTAATATCACCCTCATTGGCTGCCTTTAGAATGTGACACCTGACTGCTAGCAGTGCTGTCTCGGTCCTGTGACCTGGCCTAAAGCCAGATTGGTACAGGTCCTAAATGCCCTGGTCCTCCAAAAATTCATGCAATTGGATTGTGATGATCTTTTCCAGGATTTTACCCAACCATGGTAGTCCTGCAAGGTATTTTTCTTTAATAGGGATATAATAAATCATTTCTTGAATTCCCTTGGAATGCAACCATGGGTAAGTGAGGCATTTTCAATGGCCAACACAGGTGTACTCAAAATATCCACATGTCTCCAGACTAAATAAGCAGGTATGAAAGGTTGGAGACCATTCTCAACTCATCTATTAGAAGCATTTTCATTTGTATAAAAACTCTGTGTAGCTCCATAGCAACTTCTCGTGAAAGTTTGTAGTAGTCTCATTTGTTTTGGTGTTCTACTGGAAGGAGTAGCAATCGGTGTAAAGTAACACCACCTATGCTGTAGGCAGCTAAACCAGTGGGGCAGTTACAACAGCTGAAAGCTTGTTGTTTGTCAATTGTTGGAGGAACTTGCTTATGATTTTTTTAAAGAATGTTTTGCCTGAACCAGCTTGACCACTTACATACAGGACCACTGGTTTATAGTTTTGGCAGGTACAAGTTTTAGTTGCGTGCTGCACACCATGTTCAATTTCTTTAGTTACTTCTAGGAAAATGCTACGCTGCTCATTAGTCAGTTGTGCTTTCAGTAGAGGAAAGTGTTCTTCAGATTGCTCTTACTGACACATGGGAACTCATTTTAACCCTGGCGCTCCCGGATTGAAGGGGGCCGGTACAGGACCGCCCCCCTTCATTCCAGGAGTGCCGATTACGAGCTTCCCATCGTGGGACCCGGATCGCATGCCTGGTAAAACCAGGAGTGCTTTCTGGGTCCCGCGAGGAGAAGAGGGAGGCAATAACGGGCAAGTTGTACTCTGCCCGTTATTACCTCCCTCCCATTCCCATTGAGCCCTATGGGGGATCAAATGGGGATGGGTTCCTGCATTGAGGATTTACCGGGTCCTCCTATCTCGGAGTAACCCGGTAAGTCCCCATTGCAGGAACCTGCTAATGGAGCCTTGAACGGAGGCAGCCATGGAGGTAAAGGCAGCCATGGAGCAAATAGCTCCATGGCTACCTCCATTCTCGTAATGAGGCCCATGGTGTTTTCTACTTCAGTCATGTCACTTCTGCCTCATTTTCTATGAGTGGCTCTCCAAGTGTTTCTTGGCTTCCTGTAAGAGAAGGTTGACTGCTCTCAGGAGTGTCTACATTTAGTTGTGCTTGAAGTTCTTCTTCTTTGTCCAACATGTTTTGTACTGTTTAAAGTTTATATCAGTTATAGTACTTTCACTTGCATTGAAAGCATCTTTATACGAGGCATGGGTGTCCAATACATCTTCTTCTTTTCTCCATGGTTTAAAAAGTTGGAGTAGGGACATGTAGTAAAGTACTCTATATTGAGGAAGTTTTAATGATAGCTTCATATGATTAATCTGGCTGGGTTTGGTAAGTTTAATCAGTCTGCCCTCATAACATTTGACTTTGTATTGACTTTTTTTCTCATCTGATTCAATATTATTTTTGTATGAGAAGTTTTGGGCTATGTATTATAGACAACTGCAGCCTCATTACGAGGCTGAGGGTAAGGAGTTAATGTCACCGGTAAGGATGCCAGTGCCGTTAGCCCCCTTCCGCCGCATTGCGAGGTCCCTTAGCAGGTCCCACTAAGGCCGGCTGGTTTTACCACCCGCCCTTAGTGACAGCCTCTAAGGGACTAGGGAGCTAATAACGGGCCCGCTATTTGCGGGCCCGTTATTAGCTCCTTCCCCATTCCCATTGAGCCCTATGGGGGCTCGAATGGGAATGGGGAATGATTTTCAGAATGGGGCCTTACCGGGTCCTCCAAGGTTGGAATGACCCGGTAAGTCCCCATTCCGACTACCCGGACCCGGACACGACTTTGGAGGCAGCCATGGTGCTAATAGCACCATGGCTGCCTCCAAACTCATAATGAGGCCCATGGTTTCCAAAGCAGTACTCCTGTTTGGGTAGTATGTGTCCAATAAATTGTTTTTCAAAATGTCCTGGCTGTTGGTATCATTTTTAGCTATTGTTTCTATGTCTTTTTTATGATTTGAGAACTCTTTTTCTAGATGCAACAGGACCAAGGCTTAGCCAGACTATGTTTTCAGATTTCCCATACAAGGATGTGCTGGGTAAAACGGCCTGCGGCTTTGTAGCAGCCACATTGTCTATGGGAGAGCATTTTTATGCCAAATCTGTATATTTTTTGTGACAGTGTTTTGTCAGATGATATGTCATCCTAGATGTTTTAGCTCGGTTTTCTCAGCTTTGGTTAAGTAGGCTATGACATATTGTGCAACTGCAGAGGAATTGTCTGCAATGATTGCATTGTAATCATTGATGTACTTTAATGCTTCGGTTATTTTTATGCAGTATGTGTTCTTAGGTGATTTGCAATTCACACTGTGTCTAACAGAAGACTTTAATCTGTTTACTTGTCCTTTTGATGAAACTGGTCTAGGGAAACAAAAGTGGCATTTGGTGTAGTATTTGCCTTTGTTTTTATATTTGTGGCAACAATACTTGCCACACTTGTACCTTTGAAACCGCAAAATGTGTGCATGTAGGTCATTATGTGCACTTTCTGAAGGGATTTCACAAGTGACACATTTGTGAATGAACTACAAAACAGTGGCATCACTGTCCTGTCCAAATAAAGGACCATCTTTAATCCACAAATGCATGTGGATGTGTGGTGCACCTCTCGATGATATTATTTTCTCCAAAAGAAGTGTTACACTTCTCTGAGGGGAGGAATTGTTTTATTACAGATGAAGTACAGCATGGCAATAAAGCGATGATGGAAGTACCTTGACACATTTACAGGGTCAAGAGAGAAGAGTTCTCCTGGTGTTTTCATGTCTATTGCTGCTTTATTTTTGTTTGCTATGCATAGGAAATTGTGCAAGTCTTCCCATGTATACTCTCCACAACTTAAAGGGGCAAACCATGTGGGTTGGCCAAGGTTGCGTAGCATACACCGTACATCTGGGTGACATTGGAACCAGTATTCTTTCGTACCACACATGTTTGCCAAGAGTCTTGTAATACCTAACTGTAAAACTTAATCTTTCACTTGCACCATTTGAAGTAGCTGCGTAGCAGACATGTTTAAAAAATTGGAACCTGTTTTCAATGTGTGGGAAACTCCGTAACATAGAGTTGCTAGTACACTTTCTAAGAGGAGGTGGAATATGTATTCAACGTTTTGTCTGAATCTGGGGTCTTCAGAATACATTTGTAACGAATGGTATTCTGATACAGTTATTTGTGTGCATCTTTCATCATAATTTCCACCTTTTCCTGTAGGAAAGAGTAGAGGAAAGGCTTGTGCCTCTATTCTTTTTTCCCATATGCTGATTGGAGATCCTTTGGCTTGCCACATTTGATATGTTTCTAGTGCATAGTCTATGTTGTCTCTGGAGTGCACTGGGTGAACTGGATACTGGTCTAAAATATTGGCGGCTATAGTAGGATATAGAAGTTCAAATTGGCCAGTTGATGAGGAATCCTGAATTATTTTGGTGTTTTCTCTGAGGCTTTCTTCAATGTATTTTTCTTTGTAGTATTTATTGTTCTCTTTAAGATATTGTAGGGCTTCTCTACCTTTGTTTAAGTCTACTAGTTGCTGCCAAATGATTTTGTCTTTTGTAGGTACACCATTCACTAGGATAATCAAAGATTAATGTATTGGCCGGTGCACTTCCAGTGTGTCTAGATTTTCTATAAGATCTAATGGCAAGTACACTACTTTGCCAAAAATGCCTTTCAGTAATTCAGAAGGAGGCAACTTGGCTGTTTTCGGTTGAAGGTGTGTTATCGCTTGAAATGGGTGCACTGTTTGGATTACAATACTCTCATACAAATTTAACTGTTTGAGTGGTTTTGGAAGTAGGAATATTTCCAAGCTATTAGTGTTAGCCTGTGAAGGCATTGCGTCATTGTCAATTTTTCCAGTGCAGTATGTGCAAAGTATTGAGGGGTTACTAAAGTCATATTTGTTTTCTGCTATAAAATAGAGAGGTAATTGGAACCATTGGGATTCCTCATTGTCTTTTATTTTATATGTTATATCTACAGTTTTGGAGCTCTTTTTATAAAAAGTTCTGAGACAACACACACATACTTGGTTTGGTACTACAGCAGATGTTCTTTTAAACTTTACTATTTCTTTTTTGTACCTGTGTAATAGAAGGTTGGCAACTGCAAGGTTGTTGCTACTCTCTTCTAAAGTTACTGGATGTCTTAAGTGCTCTTCACTTCCAAAATATTTGCTTTGGTTGTGGCCTATTTCTTCCAGCAATTCTTTAGCTGTACCATGTAGGAGAATGTGATTTAAATGCTCCAGTGCTAAAGCAGGACATTGTGCATAGTACAGTCTCTGAATGAGATTTCATAAATTAGAATAGTGTGTTGCTAACATTTTGATGTGATCGAAGGTGCTTTTGCAAGCAGGCCCGGAAATGCAGACTAATGTATGTCCTTGTAGTCCAGTGTATTTGCACAGTGGACAGGCTTCCATGGTTTGTAGTATTTAAATTTTTAATTTGTCTTTGGCTTTCACATACTGATTGAGGAACTGCCTCAAAGATTTGAAGGATTGTTTTCATACGTTACACACTGAGATGCACGGCCATTTGTAGAGGGGACACATTGATTTGAAGGAATAGAGAGTTGATTTTCAGTTTATTGGGGATATTCTTGTAATCAGCATTTCTTCTGCCATACTGGTACTGTTTACCTTTTCATACCATCAGCCTCTGCTATGTATGGTGATTGGATTTGTTTGCTCTTGTTTGTTTGCCTCTTCATTGAAAATGGCTCTTTGCTGGTTGTGTGAATCCACTCACCTGCACAGACATTTGTAAACATATCTATCTTGATATTGCCTATGTTGCGAAGTACTTTTTGTAGTTTACTAATTCATTGTGTTAATGGTTTCATTCTGTTTAAAATGAATATAAATAATTTCCTTTTGAGGAGCTTTGCACTGTCTATGATAGCTTCCAGGATCAATTTTCTGCTGTAAGATTTAACAGTGGAGCGTGATTTTTCCCCTGTTTGTATAAGGTTCTGAAGGATTCTATGGTGGAACATTTTTTGTAAAATTATTTTTTTGGAATGCTTACTTGTGGCTATGTTAACATTGGTAGATGTAATGTTAGAACTACTGGTAGTTGCATTCATATTAATACATTTAGTTTTACTTTTACATTTTGGAAGAGAAGTCACACTTTTTTCCTGCTACCTGGTTCTGTTTTGCTCAGTGACTGTATTAGCTGTTTCGTTTGACCTTTTTGTACAAGGTCTGCTAGAGGTGGATGGATATTTTGCATGGTTTGAGTTTTATCTGCTCTATTTCTGCATTGATTTCTATGGAGTTGGTTTTTGGTAGGCATTTTCTTGTGTCTGTTGGAGAAAACAGTGTCTGAATATGAGGATAGGTATGCATAGAGGAGTGTGATTGGCCAAAGAGCTGGTACTTTTGTTTGGGCAGGTTGTACTGGTATGTGTGTATGTTACTGTGGGAAAGGTTTGCTTCAGTGTGTATGACAGTGTAATGTGCTTGAAGAAGTAAGGACATTACATAGTGTTTATAAAACTAGTGGGTATTAACATACTGGTGGTCTGATGACAATAGAAACAGTAGACCTGGCAATGTGTAAGGGTGAAGTGAGTGTTTTGGTGTTGGATACAATTGTCTAGGCTACAATATATTGACACTGCACTGTCTGAGTAGTAGGCAGAACACTACAACAGTACTGCACTTACTTTGTTGGATGAGAAAAGTAGGTTTCCTCTGGGTTTTATCTTCCACCAGGGACGGAACTGGCTTTTAGGAGGCGATTCTTCACTGCAATTTCAAAAGAAGGAAGTTAATGGGTATGTGTGCTAATGGTACAGTAATAGCAGTAGGAGAACGCATTGTTTTAGATTGTATTATGATTTGTTGGCACGAAGAGTTAGTGTAGGTGTGCAATTGTACAGCACTGCATACAAGCATGAACTTGGGAGTATTACCATTATTGGTATGGGGGCCAGTGCTGCAGTGATAACTGTGGCCTATAGGGCTGCACTTTTGAAGTGTGTGAGATGTTTTTGCACTGTTGTTTTGGAAATGGATTAGTGGAAGTCATAGTATAATGAGAAAAAGAGCAGAACGATGTAGAGATTGAAAAGGAGAATTTAGTATGTGTCAAATTTTGTTACTTTTCTTACACATAGATGCTCACCACATGAGTGCAGAAATAAATTATTTTCTGGTGTTTCATTTATTTATTCAAATGTATAGATAGTACTGTTTCCCATGCACACATGCATTCCTTTGCTTTCCTCCCAATTCTGCATTTTGTCAATGTACTTGTCATACTTTCCTAAAATACATGCATTTTCCCTTTTTGTGTGCATTCTGGGCTTTTCACATAGGATCTGGAATGTGCATGTGCTTTGCAAATGTTCCCAATGTGTTTTTTTAATCAAAATAAATCACAGGTGGTGGTGCTGAAATTGAAATATGTGGTTTGTAGCTGTTATGCTGCTGGGCAGTACAAGAAAACTGTGAAAGCAAACAGCATTGTAAGTAACTGTCAGTTGATGTGAGGAGATGGTACAAATGACAGTGGGCCTCATTAGGACCCTGGCGGTAAGGGGTTTGCGCCAGCGTTAGCTGCGCCGACCCCTTACCGCCAACTACGAGTTCCCATAGCGCCATGGTCATTTTTCCGCCCGCTTTTTGCGGGCGTAAAAATCCATGGCGCTATGGGACCTTGGTGTTAATTACGCCACCGTAATTTACGGTGGCGTAATTAACTCCTTCCCCACTCCCATTATACCCTATGGGGCCGAAATGGGAATGGGGAAGGGTAAATGGGTCAATGGGGACTTACCGCCCCGCCGACCTCGGAATGGGGCGGTAAGTCCACCATCCGCCATGGCGTAAACGGACTTTACGCCATGGCCGGAAAGTCCGTCGATGGCGGAAAAAATCCGCCAGGGTCGTAATGAGGGCCAGTATGATTATTGAGTAGGACTTAAGAAAAAATGCAAGTACCCCACTGTTAAGCTCCAAAGATTGTTGTATTTAAATTAATTCAAACTTGCAATTTGTTGGACAATTAATTATCATTGTCATTTACATAGATTCCAAAATTCATTTTCAGTGACATTCACATTAGGTCCAAGTTATGTATATGTATCTCTATATTTAGCAATTAGTTTTCATTGACCTTCACATTAGAGTTATATTGAATACATGCCCCTCAATTAGTTCAAACTTGCAATTCATTGGACAATTAATTTTCATTGTCATTTGCATTGATTCCACAATTCATTTTCAGTGACATTTACTTTAGGTCCATATTCAGTATATGTATCTCTATGTTTAACAATTGGTTTTCATTGATTTTCACATTAGAGTCATATTAAATGCATGCCCCTCTACACGTGTTTCCCCATTCTTGCATTGGTATGGTTCCTCAGGAGGGTTTTGAATGCTCTAATCCTAAATTGCAAACAGTCTTGTTTATATTACGGTGAAACTAAGAAAAGGGAACAAAAATAGTTGTGACTGAATTAATCTCATGTCCTTGTATAACATTTGCCAGTGCCGCTAGGGTGCCCAATATATTTCACTTACTTTCAACTGTTGCTTTTAAAGTAATTTGTTTCCTTATTGATAAGTCTGGATTTGTTTGTTTTGCTTATCTATAGCCTTTTGATTCAATTTGCTGCATCTGGTTGTTCACAAAGTAAATAGATAAAGTGCTCATTAATCATGATGTTTATATTAAAGAATACTAGTACAAGTTTAAAAAGACACTTGCTGTCCTAATGCTTACCTGCTCGTATTGAAAAATGCAGTTTTTCCTCTTTTCCAGCCCGATTTTGGAATGCTGGATTCGGATACGATTGTCCGATCTACCTTCCAAAATGGCTGCTTCTTATTCTACGTTCGGAGCGTAAAGACGTAGCGTGATGACATCATTACCCTCCAAAACATATTGTATGCATTCCGATCGTTATTTTGGATTGGTATGTGCACAGTGCTATTCCTTATTCCTCGATGGGAGAATTCTTGTGAAAAAAGTGTATTTTAGACTGTAATTTATTGACGCACTTCAAAATAGATTTTTTATGCAATGATTATTGAGTAGGTAATGCAGGGCAAGTGGCAGGCACCCTGTTCACATGTATGCAATCTATGTACTTGCAATACTTTGGTAACATAAATTCAGTTTTCATTTTCTGTGTGCATTACAAAACATATGCATACCTGTAGTTTGTGTTGATGGATGTAGATGTGGATGAATCTGGAAGCAGAAATCTTGGAGTTTTACATTACTTTGGATGCATGTGCTTGGGAATCATAGGACACTTGTGCTCTGAGTGTTGAACAGTACGTCTGCAGTGTTGTACTGAGTTGATAGAGTTAGATGTATATATCTTGGATGTGATTGGTGGATGGTTGTGGGACTGCTTACAAGTAGCTAATGATAGAGTGTTGCAAAGTGTGAAGTGGAAAGGGAAGAAGGGCCGCCCCTGTGTTACGAGATCCGCAAACACTGTGGTAGTTCGCAGATCACACGTGCCACATCCAGGGCTTCTCAGCATGCCTGGCATGGAAATGGGATTGTGGGTATTAGATAATCAGGTGTTATGGGTGTGCTTTACTGGAAGGGAGGGTAATACTTTTTTCATTGCTATGTTGGTTGCATAGTGAAGATGGCTGGCATTATTGTATGGATAGTGGGAGATTCCTTTGTATGCAATCTGGAGAGGTATTCAAAGGCAAGAGGGGTTTCCGCAGATCTTGGCTTTCCAGGTATGCAGGCTTTATGGTGCACTGTGCCTGCCCACAATGTGCAGGCACTGCTTGCTCTTTGCAGAAACATGACTACTTTTGGTAGCCCTGATGTTTTTGTCGTGCTTTGTGGAGGAGAGCATTTGGGCTACATCAGTGGCCCAAATGTGGCTACTGTATTGAAGTTGTTGTTGGAAGTACTAATGCTGCTTTTCCCTACTGCAAATGTTTTTTTTCTTTCTGAAATACTACCAAGAGCACAATGGAACAACCCCAATGTCTTGAATACCCAGCAACATTTTGGAAGGTGCCTTGTTAATAGAGGCATGGATATGGTTTTGCGACGTGCTGAGATGTCTTTTTTCTCCAAAGGCAACATTGAATCCCTTAGTGTGCACTATTTTACGGCAGATGGTGTTTCGTTGTCCATTCTTGGAAATGCTCGTTTTTTTCGGAATCTATGGGATGTTTTGCAGAGGTTGATGTAAGGCAGTAAGGAGGATACCCCCCAAAAATACAAAATAAAAGGTGTTTGTTTGCAAGCACCTTTTAAAAAAAGGCTCTTTTCAGAGCCACCACTGAAGAGGAAATCTTCTACCCTGGTTAAAATTTCTTTCCCCAGTCCGTGGATCGCATATGCCAGATCCAGTGCTTTTGAGGATGGCAGGCAAGGAAATGGGACTGTGGAGGCCAGGGGATTGGTCAATAAGGTTTCCTGGGTGTGGTGTGCAAGGAAAGACTGCGGCAGACAGTTTGTTTACTGAGAGGAGTACAGATTGCTTTGGCTATGGCTGTGTCTTTCAGGAGGCAGAGTGTGTGGATTTTGGGGGACTCGTGGATTCATTAGTTGCAGGTGTATGCAGAGCACTGTGGAGTGGCTGCACATCTTGGATTCCGTCATGTGGATGTGCACTGGTATGGAGTGTGTGGCATGAAGTGGCTGGATTTGCTTCCCTTTTGTGCCACTTTGGTGACACAACCTCATCCAGCCATAATTATTGTTCATTGTGGAGGAAACGGTTTAGGCCATGTTACTGAAATCTCTCTGCAGTTTGCAATGTAGGAGACACTTGGGAAAGTCATGGACATGTTTCCAAACTCTCAAGTCATTTTTTCGCGCATTGCCCAGAGACAGATGTGGCTGCTCTCTTCATCATTTGGTCCGCAAATGGAGAAAGCCAGGCACCATGTCAACAAGATCTTGCTATGTCTTCCTTCCACAATGAAAACATTACATTTCGTAGAACCAACATTTTCCACAGAGGTGGCATCCATTTTACTGATGCTAGCAATCACCTTTTTTTGTTCACTATCCAAAATGCTTTGCAGCCGTTCTTGCAAGCATGTGTGCAGTAGGTGTTGGCCACTTCAAAACTTCCAAGAACAAAAATCTGTCTCTTTCTCCCGTGAAAGAAAGCAATGGTTTACATGCTGCCACACCCTACATGCTTTGGAAGTCCTTGGACTACAACGCTGTCCTCAGTCTTCACGTACTGCACAGGGGCCTGCACCATGTCATTGGCAATTCAAACTGTGAAAGGTGGCTCTGAAAAGTGCCTTTTTATTTTTGATTTGTGTGTTTTGTGTATTTTTGGGGATTTTAAAAACATGACACACAAGCGTGGCAAGGGTAGGGAGGGTAGGGAAGGGGCACCAACCACAGGGATAAGTAAGGGCAGATGGAGAGAGGAAGATGTTGGGTGTGCCTCATTGAGGTAGGGGGCACTTTCCTTCATGGTCCAGGACCGCAGCCTCGAAACCACTCAAGAAATCCTTACCCCTGCATAAGTACTGCATCACAGTACACACACAAAACAGTGACCTTTGAAATGTAAGGATCTACTGCAGTGTGTGTGGCCTGCAATGCTGTTTGAGGAATCTGCTGCCCCACAGGAGTGTCCTTTTTGGGAACAGGAGCAGATGTCGAGGATGCTGCAGTGAAACTCAACCTACTACCCTGTTCGAAGGGGATGAACCTCCAAACTGCTTCTTTGTGACTGTATCTCAGGTGTTGCAGCATGAAGGTAGTCCCATAACTGCACAGCCGAGGTTTGCAGCGGCAGAGTACCAGTCGGTACTCATTGCAATAAACCTTGGCTGCACTAGTCTTGGGCTTACCAACAATGGTGGCAAAAAGCCTCCCACACAAGACTCACATCGGCAGCTGGTAGTGGGGACTTCCACTACCTCATTCCTTTCTTCCTTTCTTCCTCTGCATCATCATGCCTGTTCCCCTCTCCATGCTCTTGGGAAGGTGGCGGGGGTGTTGGTGGGGATTGGGGTTGGTGCTGAGGCAGAGGCAGCAGAAGCAGCAGAAGTGGATGCCATTATTCAGGAAACCCAGCAACTCAGCAGCCCAGCAAGGCAGCAATCCAGCAATTTGAAGCAGTATTGCAGCAATCCAGCAATGTGGAATAGAGAAGCAGAGTGCTTTGTTCAGGAAATCCAAAAACAGAATGAGGAGCAGTACTGGGGTGTGGCCTTTTATAGGAGTGCTGGGGAGCACTTTGTGGACAGCTCTGCGCTTCGTGAACACTTCAAACTCCATCTGGGATCAAAAAGTTCCAAAAAGTGTCCAGATTGCCACGAGCATGATCTGGGACCTCTGCAAGGGTGAGGTCTCACAGTAAAACACCTTGGATTGGCCCAAAAAGCACTTTTTTGCTTATCGGGGTCCAGACCCTGTTCACGAATAAGGGCTGACGCTGAGCGTCGGTGCTGTCACATGGTGATGTTGCGAACGTAGGACACCGATTGCGCGGGATCCCTTGTGTGCATGCGCATAGGTGTCCTATGGACAGTGTTGGGGTCCCCAAACGAATTAAAAGTGAAATACACATGCGGCGGCAGTTCCAAACAGGCATGGTATTTGTAGGAGCCACGAGAAGAAATGCGCGTGCGTCCAGGTGGCCGCCGGACATTGGTGTGGTCATCAAACTTATTAAAGTATGTTACTGCTTTGCAGTCATGCAGGATAGGCCTGTTGTTCGTAGGACCCGGGAAAATATGTGCATGCCCCCATGTGTCCCCCAGACAGGGCAGGGGCCCCAACTAATTAAAAGTATGCCACGAATCTGCAGACATGCCAGACAGGCACATTGAACGTAGCACACAGGGAAAGTGATGCACGGGTGCCCAGCTGTCCACAGGACAGGGGTGGGATCCCCAGACTAATTAAAGGTATTTCACAGCTTTGCAGACGCTCTGACAGGAACGGAGTCCTATGGACACTTCTATTTTGAATTTTAGACTTCCTGGACAGGCGCAGTGTCCGTAGGACACCTCCATTTTGATAAATTGCAGACATCCCAGACAGTCCCTTGCTCCATGGACTATTAACGGGGCTTTTAAAAAAGAAAGCACACACACACAGCAACAGTGTACACATAAAACTTATTTACACACATAAATACACACAATTAGGAAAGGTAAGGGGTAGCAGAAATGGAAACATATACAGGGGAATTGTTTTTTTTTTTTACACAGGTTGGTCATCAGGGGAGGAAGGGATGGAGATCTCATCATAATATCTTTGCCTACAGGGAATTTGTGGGGATGGTTGGCTGGGACAAGGGGAAGGGGTTCAGGTGCAAGTGGGGCAGTGGAATTTATTATTGTCCATTATATATCTCTGTACAAATTCTTTTAAGGCACCAAAACGGTTAATCAATTGATCAATTTTTGCCTCCAGCCCCACTAGTTTATTTTGCACACTGTTTTTGGTTTTCTATGTGCCCATACACTTGTGGAGGAGCAGCAGCTTCTGGGCCATTCCCTTCATTTCCTGTATGTACTGTTAAAGAAAGAAATATGTCTCAGGTACAGGTGAAGCAATATGCATTCATTATCTTACTTTTCAACCTGCACTGTGTACCATTGGAGTTACTGACTTCACTCATTTCATCACAAGGGAAATTCTCCTCAAGCCACTCCAGGGAGCTTGCCATTTCTGTGTAAAAAAAGAGAAACCATTTTTACTAGTATTGTACAAAGAACAAACTGCATAGTTATAGGAAAAAATATAGTGTACTTGCCACTTTATAGTACAGTTCTGCTGTCAGTACTTTACACTTGTCCCACTGACGGTTGCTTCTTAGTTTCCTGCTTGGTGCATTCCATTATGCTCAGACATCCCAAAATAGCAAGAAAAAGAGATACACGACCCCTGTAGCCCACGTGCATGTAAAAAACACACGCAGCACGCTGTGGCAGCCAGGAACAGAAATAATGCATACATGGTCAACACGCAGGCTAGTACAACCAAAAAAAGGGGTACGCGAAATACAGGGTCACCCCCAGTGGGAAAAATAACATGCGCGACTCACCATCTGCCTTGCGTGTAGAAGAAGAACGCGTAGGCAACACCCCCACCAAAAGAAGAAGTATGCACTGTAGCCGCTGTGAAGTAATCGCGTGTGAACCCCAACGTCTGGAAAATACACGCACCGCTCTCCACGAAAAGCACGCACAGAGCGATGGAAACCCATGTGGGACCTTTGACCCGTGCCGAGGGAAACGCCTGCATGTGTTACGTCACATACACGCTTATGCGCTAAGGGCCTTTCCTCGAATTACACGCTGACATGCTATTTTTTCATGTGCCAAATCACTCCGTATCAAGCTGCCACACAACAACACAGGGAAGACCATGCTCCTGCCCAGAAGGTCATTTTCCTGCCCCCCAGAGTACCGAGCCGACTCCCACCAGCCGTCTACTGCTGCCTGCCTACCTGCTGACCACGTGCCCTGCTATTTGGTGCCTGCACGTCAGCCATCTGCAGGGGTCCAATTGCTGTGACCACCCCTGCTGGAACAGAAGACTCCCAACTCCAGTTCCATCGCTCCACAGCCCAGCACCAGGACCCAGTTGCCCACCCGCACCTGCCTCAGGGGTTGCCATGTCGGGGGAAATACCAACAGAGACCACTGGCAACCCCCAGCCAGAGAGGCAGAGGGCTGCCAGCTTGACTGCAGGAGAAGTTGGCATCCTAGTGGAGCAAGTCCTGGTGCATTATGATGCCCTTTACGGAAGAATACATGCCGACAAGGATGGACGGGAGAGGATCTGGAAGGACATCGTGGTTGCCATCAACGTGGGGGGGTTGCAACCTACCACACGTCCGTAAGCTCTTGTAGGACTTCAGGTCCAGGACCCTCAGGAAGGCCAGGCGCCTCTTGGAAGCAGCGGGTGCAGTGAGGCGCCGAGTCCACCTTACCACCGACAACATGAGGGTCCTGGAACGTATTAACCCAGCGCTTCACCTCCAGGTCCTCGAGAGGCAGACCCGTCCGGAGTTGAGCGGTAAGTGTCCATGCGTACCTATTGGACGCAGTGCATATTGAGGTGTGGCAGGAGTGCGCAGCTTGATAATATGTCTGAAATGGGCCATGTGTGGATGTGCATGTGCAGGGACATGACCGTAGTGCATGTGAGTCCAATCATGTGTGATGCACATCAATGGTATATGTGTTCCAAAGCATGATGCAAAACTGCATGTGGAGACGCACACCTGTTAGCATTTATGTGTATGTACTTGGCATGGTTGGGGAGTGACACATGGATGCTGGTTCCACCTTCATGTATGTGCATGGCATACATGTGCATGTGTGTTTTTGACATGTGTGTGACTGTGATATGCCATGGATGCATGTGACAGAGACATGTAGGAACCCGATTGGCAGATGTGACATATTTGCCAATGATTGCACTGTGGCAGGTGGTGGAGATGTACAGATGCATGTCTGTCTGTTGGGGTGTGTGCATGTGTTGGGCACTCCCCATGTTGCTTGTGACGTCATACCAACCTTCGGATGTTCATGCTGGTGAGTATGTATGGATGCTGCTGCATGTGCACGATTCCTGGTAATTTGTGCATGTGTGTGGACTCAAATGATATGTGGAGTGTGATGCATCTGTGAAGTTTGACAGTGCCACTCGTGTGCAACTGTCATGTGTGCATCCAACCATTGTATAGTACCCTGATGCCTGTGTTCTGTCTCTCCCTGTCTGCAGCGTCGACTGATGAAGAGGGCGGAGACGGTGCTGTGGAGCGCAGAGGTAGGGATCCCACAGCCAGCCGGAGGCCCAACTCTCCTCCCACGTATTCATCTCTTCCAGGAGTGAGGAGTCTGGTGCCGCGTCCATGGCCGCAGCTGCTGAGGGAAGGTCCAAGAGGCGGAGGTTGGAGGAGGACTCCTCGGCAGCAGTAGGGGCAGCTGAGCCCACACAGGGACTATGGAGGAAGATGGCACGGATTCATCCAGGTTGGTGGGGGGTTCAGTTGAGGACGAGGCCATGGAAGGCCCACGCACGGGGCCGGGAGGAGGAGATTCCACTGGTGCTAGTGGTGCAGTCCAGAGGCAGGGACAGGAGGCAGCACAGGCTGCCGCGGAGGTGCCTATGTGTAATCCTGTCCCCGATCCTGTGACTGCATCATTCCGCACCAGCAGGGAGGCCTTCATCCAGACCCGTTTTCAGGGAGGGGGTGCGCATACAACAACTGGCTTTCCTCTCCCTGCGGATGTTGCAATTCGTGACCGTGTTGAGCCTGTGCTACTTAGGATGGCGTTGCGTCAACGTGGTATTCGGGATGACGTGCAGGGTTCTCGTGAGGACAATGCATGTCATTTTGAATACCTCATTGACTGCGCCAGCCTACTAGGACATGTCACCGGCACTGGGTTCCTCTGTGTGCTGGATCTTCTAGCGACCGCCTAGACTGAACCCCCTATGTGCTAGTCATCCTCTGTGCCATCTTCCAGCCCAAGTATCACCTGGGCACCCTGAGGAGCTGACCCTGAGCCAGCGGCCAGGCTGGTGGAGGACACATCCCTGCCACAGTTGGGAGTCAGAGGTCCAGCAGGGGTGGCCACCCCACCAACTGAACCCCAGCAAGAGGAGGACGTGCAGGCATCGACAGGCAGGGCACATGCACGGAAGCAGCAGGCTCAGGGTGGGAGCGATGATGGCTCGGTACCATCAACATCACAGGGGCAGGCATCAGCCGGAGGGCAGGAAGACCCTGGATTGGGAGTGTCTTCCGTGTGGCGGCAGTTGGGTGGGCAGATAGATGTGGAGCGGTGGCGGGCGGTGGAGGCACTGCTCACTATGGTCAGTGCGGAGAACTTCATGCACAGGGCATTGAGGCGGGCTGAGTGCCTCGAGGCAACTCGCAGGGAGTTGGAGGAGGCCATGGCTGCAGGCAAGAGGCCCGCCTCCGAACATCGACGTGGAGTTCGATGATGCCCTGGCCAGGAACATCAAAAAGTGAGCCGTAGGACTTGCCCGCCACCTTTGTACATAGTTCTTTAGGGTTAGCTTTCCTTTGTTTTATCTTTTTTTTGGGAATTAATGGATTTTGCTCCACTTTATGTATATAGTTTCTTATTCATAGGACTCTTTTGTAGGTTTCCTTTTTTTTTGGGGTCATGGACCCTTTGGACTTCCATTGTATATAGTTCCAGACTTGTACATACTTTCATTCTTTGGACATCCCATGGATCAATATTTAAAAAAAAAATGTATGTACTATATTTGGACATTGGCAATGGACCACTTCTCTTTTTTCCTGTTGTGGATTTTTGTTTTACATTGGATTTTTCTATTTTTATTTTGTTTTGCTTTCATTATTTCTTAATTTGCAAGTTTGAATTTTCATTATGTTTTTTCATTACGTTTTTTAATACATTTCATATAACTTCATTATTGGTGTTGTGTACTCTCATTGGTTTTGTGCATGTCAACATGAGTCTGGACCTGCTGGCAGGTACCCGTCACTGGGGGTGGGGTCGGGGACATGAGTCGGGGCCTGTTGGCAGGTGCCCGTCATTGAGGGTGGGGTGGGGACATGAGTTAGGGCCTGCTGGCAGGTGCCAGTCAATGGCGGGTGGGTGTTTGGGGTGGGGGACATGAGTTGGGGCTCCCAAGTGCATGGTGCCATGTGTCCTGCCTGCGGGGCATGGTATGGGGTGATGGGCTGCCTGCGGGGGATGGCCAGGGGTGTGGGGTGGTCCGCTGTGGTGTGGGCTGCCTGCGGGGCATGCACAGGGGTGATGGGCTGCCTGCGGGGCATGGTATGGGGTGATGGGCTGCCTGCAGGGCATGGTATGGGGTGATGGGCTGCCTGCGGGGCATGGCCAGGGGTGTCAATGTGGTCCCCTGTGGTGTGGGCTGCCTTTAGGCCATGGTGAGGGGGGGCACACCTGGGAGGACAGACATTGCCAAATCGCGTGTGAAACTCCCCGCGCACCCCCGTAATACGCGTACCTCGTTCACGCCAGCGAAATTGCATGTAAAACTCCCCGCGCACCCCAGAATACACGTACCGCGCTCGCGCTATCAAAATTGCGTGTGAAACTCCCCGCGCACCCCCGGAATACACGTACCCCGCTTGCACCAGCGAAATCGTGTGTAAAACTCCCTGTGCACCCCCAGAATACACATACCACGCTTGCGCAAGTCCAATCGCGTGTGAAATTCCACACGCACTGCCGGAATATGCATAGGCAGCCCATCCACCCCTGGCCATGCCCCTCAGGCAGCCCATCACCCCAGTCCATGGCCCACAGGCATGGCCCTCTATGGTCAATATGTTTGGCAGAGTGTATATGATGAACTTGTATAGGGACTCTCGATTTGACTATGGTGTGAGGTGATTGTTTTATTCTGGAAAAGATTGATGATGTAATATGTATTTTAATGTTTTTATTAAATGTACGAAAGGTTACAGATATGAATTTAAAATAAGCATGTACTTTTTTTTAAGGGTGCTTAAGGTTTAGGTTAAACAAATGCACAATAAAAAATATTTAAAAAATGTATGTCCCCATTTGTAAACTTCTGAGATTGCACAAAATAGATCCCCCAAGTATCAAACACAAACACAAACAATTGTTCATGTAGCTGTGAATCAGTCATATGGGACTCTTCTTCAGTTATACGTATTCAGTGCTTTCCTCCACAAAAAGAAGTCGGAGAAGAGCAGTTTTTAAACACGGCAATGCGGCAGTAACATAATCCAGTTTATATGGTGCTGCTAGCAGACGGAGACTCCATCCCAAATCACTTCACACTTGTATTCATAGGCGACGCACTAAATTCTGATGACTGAGATATCCCACTGTTACCGAGATTGCGCCACTGCATAATGCTTTCCTCCTGCCATCCTTATCAGTCACTTGATGACACTCGCATCCATCTGACAGGATGTGATGTCCATAGGTCACTTGACTGCCGTGGGGCCTGCGCGAGAGTGGTTTGGTGATATTTATTTAGTAGCACGTGGAGTCGCAGCTGGAGGCCAGACAAAGAGGATGAAAACTGGAAAGATTTGCTTCCAGCGCCGTCACGTTCTCCAGTGGCGCACATAACAGGGGCTTCAAGGGAAGTCCTCGGGAGAGATGTGATGTCTGTTTTAAAGCGGGCTTGCTCCAGATACTTCAAATCAACTTCAGGCAGTGAGTTCGCATCATAGATAGCATATGCCATGACTAGCTGATCATGCAAGAAGGACAGAATGCGAATACGGGGAAGCATAATTTACAAGTTCAGCGTCTCTTTTCCTGTATTACCTAGACACCACACGCTGTTAATGCATTCAGATGTGCCCTCATATTCTTACAACTGACAATCCCGAGCTGCAGTTCATCATCTCCCTTTTCAAAAACAAAAGGAATGAACAAATAGTCATATAGCAATGGACTAAGAACCTGTTCATAAATGTGTCCTGTATTTGCAGTTAAATTGAGCAGATTTAACACAACAAAAAGCTTGAAATTCTGGACATGTGAGAAGTCATGTCTAGATTAACTCAGCACGTTCCCGTTGATGTCCCCCATAATGCCAGAATAATAATAATAATAATAATAATAATAATAATAATAATAATAATAATAATAACAACATTAAGTATTACTATTATTTGGCATTTATATAGTGCTATAAACCCTCAGGTATCTGAGTGCTGCTTATTATTACCCACGGTGTGTGGTGCCATGTCCTGTAATCCCATTTTGTTTGTCATTGTGAATCCCTTTTCTTATAAAAATGTATGTGCTCATGTGCTTTGCTTTGTCCACTGTGTATTATAAACCACTACCGGGCCTTTGGCCATGGCCAGTGGCTACTGTTGGCCATGGCCACTGTACATGTTTCTCCAATATGTTTCTTTTTGACCCACTATTACCGTTATTTTTTAACTCTCTCTTTTAAAAAGAAAACATTTTTCCCATAACCGCTGCTGTATGGGAAATGTACTACAAATAACCCTGTTTATCCATAAACGCCTGCAAATAACTGCGATTTTTTTTTGTGTGCCACACTTTTATTGAGATGTTATAGCAAATTATTTCCTGTTATGCGCTGAATAACCACGGCTGTGCGAAAATGTCTGAGCCCTGAACTTGGTCCCCACCCCTTCACAACTTTCCAATTTCACATGGTATCCTCTTTCCCCCTCCCCACCTCTAGCATGTTCCCTCCTCCAAATGGCATTTTTTCCTCATTTTGTTTTCGGCTAGCCGTGGTTATTTCGATTATAACCATGGTTATCTCTTGCATCGAACCAAAAAAAAAGACGCCTTATTCATTTATAAAAAGCCTTTTTCCTGCAAAGCACCATGGGTATTATAGCTATTATTTTGGGAAAAGAGGGCTCCCTCTTCTCTGTACAATACTTTAAAAATTACTGTACACAATATCCCCAGTTCCCTGACAGAAATCTAGTCAACTCTTCATGCCAAAGTTTTTTTGTACCTGGTCAAATTCCCTCTGGCGGTTTTTTGGCTGTGCTCTGAAGCATATTTTTGACTTTTTCTCTATGGGAAAATGAATAGGGACTAGGCTGAAAGAGTGTTAAATCACTTTCTTAATAACTTTGTTTTATTTTTAACTGATGTTTCCAAAGACTGTCCAGGAGTAACTTTTTGTTTGCAAAATTTCAGCCAAATCCGGCATGCGAGTCAAAAGTTATTAGCAATTTATTTTTGTGGTTTCCTATGTATTTTGATACTAGATGTATGCACTATAATATATACGTACATAAATATATTATTGGGCGGCGATAGGCACCCTATTGTTAAGGTGACTGGGACTCCCATAGGAACCCCTTAAAAAATGTTTGTCAACTTTTGATTTGAGTAACAGATTTGACTGAAATGTCTAAAGTGATTAGGAACTTATGCCACCTCACCCCCACGAATGCAATGTTTCGTAAAGATACGTTAATAAATAAGGAAGTTATCAAGAAGACAAAAACATTTTTTTTACCAAGTTGCAGCCTACTTCTCATTCATTTTTCCATAGAAAAAGAAGGTCAACTTTAGCCAAAGCGCACAGCCCAAACTCCCGGACGGATTTGTATTAGGTCCGAAACAACTTGCGCATGAAGCGTTAACTAGCGATTCATGCCTGGTTTGGGGGTATTCCGTGCAGTAGGTTTTTAAATATTTGATGGAGAAAGGGTGCCCCTTCTGAAAAATAGATATATCTCTGGGATTTATGAAAAATGTGGTGTTTTTAGAAATGAAACAGCCACCATCTTGTTTTTCTCGCGATGTGAGAGATATTCGAGATTATAGGCGAGGATATGGGAAAATGAAACACAGGAAAAAAGCATTTTGCAGGTCAAAAGTTTGCAAATGCCATCAGGCTAGAGGTGGGGGGAGGCTCAAGGGCACCAAGTGAAATTGGGGGCTGGAGGGGGTCTAGCGATCGAGTTGACAACACAAAGCTTTCTTTACCCTCGTGTATAGTCGTGAATAGCTGGCATCTCAAAGCAAAATGCAACACAGAAGCAGCGTGTGTTGTGTGGGGAAAGGGAGAGGGCAGGGGAGCTAAGGAGGCTATCTGGAGAGTGGGGGGAGCTGGCAGAGATGAGGGGTCACTTGTTGAGGCCCTGAGGGGCAATAAAGAATTTGTTTTTGACAATCTTTCCAATTTTCGCAGCTATATTTGTGACTATAAAGGAGTACGGATAGCCGAGGAAATGTGTAGTTCAGTGCCTGCAGTTACAGATTACAGTGTTTTTTAATGAAGATATATTTACTACTATAGTGACCTCAGTGGTGAAAAATCAATAGCCATGGCAGAAGACCATGCTTAGCTTCAAAGTGAGGAAGGGGCCAGCCTCCTCAGGCCATGTTGCCTAATCAATCAGCCCACCTTACAAAACCACTTTATGCATCTTGGCTTGAGGGGGCCAGATCCTTCCTCGCTTTGAAGCTAAGCAGCATCAGTCCCGGTTACTGCATGGATGGGAGACAGTTGTGAATGCTGTGTGTTTCCCTAGTTTTCAATATCTCATAACACACAACATCTGCATTATTTTTTAAACCACGCTACCATTAGTCTTTGAAAGTTTTGCACTCAGAGACCATTTTTTTGTCCTTTGCTAAATTGCATTCTGGTATTTATAGTCTTCCAGTCAAGATGGGGTGAATAATGCTACAATTGTACACATTTTGCCTAACATAGTTCTATAAGTATTTATACATTTGAGTGACACTATGTAATTTTCAAGTTAGCTTTATAAAGCAGAGTATTGTTGAAAGCCAGACATGGGGGTGAGGATGGGAAATGATGACACAGCAAGTAAGTCATGAGTATTTGCTCATGATGTGGCAAGAGAGTTGCAATCCTGGAAACTAGTGCAGTTATTTTCCCCTAATTGTGCTGCTTTTCAGGGCAAAAGTAAAGGACAAATGCGGTTGGACAGCATAACTTTTCTTCAGAGGGCGGACTCAACCCCTTTGGTTTTTTGAGGTTGTCAAGCTTACTGAAGTATTTGAATACCAGGATTTTACTCAGTTTGTCATGTTCCCAGTGCAGACGCTTACTCACAAGACCACAAGCACTTGTTTCATATTGGGATTTTGTTTTCCTGGGAATATTTCATGACAGATTGCAGTTTTTAATGATATGTTATGTTATGTTATGTGCATTTGTATAGTGCACGTATGCCCAAGGGCATCATGATGCTAGTAGAGCAAGAGAGATAGTGGCACCCAAGGAGCCGAAAGTCTAGAACAATAGTGTTTTCAAAGAGTGGCAGAACAGAAAATGGTCATTCATAGCTCGCAAAGCCGATTGGAGATCGTTCCAGGCCTTTGCAGCCATCAAGCCCGGCAATTTATGGAAGTGAGTCTGATACCAGGAACAGATAGGAAACAGGCAGCCTTGGGAGCGCAGAGGGCGATCAGGCCTATACCGTAGGAATTTATCTTCGATAAATTCTGCCCCAAGCTGATAAAAGGTTTCGGTGCACGATACACATAGATTTGAAGAGAATTCTCTTCTCAATGGGAAGCTAGTGGAGTTTTCTCAGGAGTGGAGACATATTTTTTTTTATTTTATTATAAGATGATTTAGTTTATGATAAACTTTTCATTTACAAGTAAAAAGACTGAGACGTATGTGTATTACATTCCAGTATACATGATCTAATTCCATGCTATCTTTGTGCAACATCTATATCTTGCTTTTATAAATCTTCTTTATTTGGTTCCATGATATTGTTCCAAAAATGAATAATTGTTATGACAAGATTTATGTTATTTCCTAAAAGGATGTGGGCCCATCTTTGATGAGTATCCATCTTGCTGTTTGTGCAGGCTAACATGTCTCTAAACAACATTCTCTTTTACGTCAAAGCAGTGCACTCCATTACGATGTGATGAAAGGATTCCGCAATTTCTGGTTGCTGGCAAAATTGGCAGTTTTGCATAGTAGGAGATATTTGCTTTGACTTAGTCAGCACTTTCTGAGTTGGCAACAAGTTAAGACGGAATCGGAGAAATCGGTCTTGTACGTTTTGATCCGAGATGGATAGGTATTGCAGTAGCTGATTGATAGATCTTATATACATTTCGCAGTTCAATGCTAGCTGATATTGTGCTTTGAGATTGATGGTGGTGATCCAATAAGTCTGCCTAACATGCTTTTTGGCTTCTTGAGGGCGATGTATTAGCATTTCAGAGGTGATTTCTGCCATCTGGAGCTTCATTTCTGCTCCCTGTTTCCATCGTTCTAATACTGTATCAGCTATCGCATTATGTCTTTGATGGAGGATTTCAATTGCCAGTGTGCTATCATCACTGATTGTCTTCCTGTAGAGATCAAGGTGTCTCCAATTAGCTATTGACTCCAGAGATTGCATTGCTATCTCATACCTGATGGGAGGCATGCGGTATGATGCTGGTAGTGCAACAACTTTCCACCAAAATATTCCTTCTAATTGTTGCCATATTGATCAATCTAAGTTTAGCATTGTTTCACTCCCATAAGTCAATATTGCCACAACCTTCTGTCTGTAGAATTTAATTACAGGCTTCATGGAATATTTCCCAAATTTGTTGTGCAAAAATAAACCTTGATGGGCCAAGGAACAGACCTTGGATTTTAAGTGTTCTGTCCACTATTTTTCCATCTCCGAATGGCTCAGCCAGATTCCCAGATATTTTACAGTGTTTACTTGTGGCAATTTTGTTCCATCAAGAAAGAACGCATTAGCTTTCGATTTGGTGGTCGTGATATAGGTCAATGTAATAATACTGGTTTCTTCGTGTTAATTTGCAGATCATTCTTTTCCATATAGGGCCTCATTATGATATTGGAGGCAGCCATGGTGCTACTAGCACCATGGCTGCCTCCAAACCGGGCTCCAATACCAGGTCCCTGCAATGAGGAATAACCCAGTAATTCCTCCTTGCAGGAACAATTCCCCATTCCCATTTGAGCCCCCCAGGCGTTAAAGGAGGGACCTGCTAAGGGAACTCGTAGTAGGGCACAAAGCGACTACCAGCACTGATGCCCTTACCGGTGCCGGTAATCCCTTTTGCGCCCTACTCGGAATGAGGCCCAATGTATTTTTTGTTGGAAGGGACTCAGCATCCATTTGTAGATTATTTTATGTGTTCCTTTAAGCGACGTGTTAATAAATGTCTTGATTAAGGTTTCTAATTGTGACTCAGTTAGCCGCAATCTATTCATGCCACTATTTAGCTCCATGAAGTATTTTTTCATTGTGTGGGCACATAGACAGCCAGGTTACTGTAAGTATATTGTGATCGCTTTTAATAGATTTAATGTTATCAATTGCAGAGATTGTCTGCTTTATTTCAGGCGATACATAGATATAATCGAGCGTGGTGGTAGAATTTCCATGAGTCCAAGTTGGTTTGTAAGGAGCCTCCACGGTATTGGGTCTATTGATACGGAGTAGCTTTCTATTGTCCAGTTCTTTATTCCACCTGTAAACTCTCGGTGGTTGGATGTTGCTGTGGATAAAAATCTCTGTTCGAGTTAAACAGGTGTAAATTAATCTCCACATAGGATGAATTTGATAGAGTGGAATTTGTCCGGAGCACAATCCGTGGCTGTAAAAACAGTATCGATCAAAATGCCATCATTGATTGCGATCGGATTCCAATATTAATTCATAATGCCTTATGTTGTCTTGCGTTGTGTTGGACAAAGTTGCAGCTTGTGTGGCTTGGCTATGCAAAGAATATTCTAAAATGGTGAATTGAGCCCATGGGTTAAGATTAAGGGACTCTAGGACTTCTAGCTTTGTTTTGTTTTTGATCAGCGTTAGGAGCCCCGTTGATGGTCGACCTTTTGTTCAATAAATCGCTGAATGTGAGATATCCATCACATATAGGTTGCTCAGAGATCCATATTTCCTGCAGGCAGATAATCTGAAACGTGTCTAATTAATTGGTGTTGATTGATACAGGTGGGTGAATCCTCTAGACTTCCATGAGCAAAGAGTAAGCAACACATTTTCTTGGATAGGTAATTGTTATCTTTGCCATTTCCTAGAGGATGTCATTGAGGTTTTTGTCTTCTTCCCTCCATATGAGGTGTTTGGAGAAGTTTGAGCGCTGGATACTTCTGTTCCTGATGTATGATGTTTTTGAGTCCTAGACATAACAGCATTTAAGTGTTGCTTAGGTACCGCTGCCTTTTATCTTCAGTATGTAAAATTTCATTTTCTTGTTTCATCCCTTGGTGTCTCCTGCTGCCCACAGTATCGTCATCTCCAATGGTTGTGCATCGGAATCCCAACTGATGGAATTGGTCTTTCGTTTCATGCACGATCTTCATGCTGTCAATATACTTAAATTCTGTCCATATTCTATTGGTGATAGACTCATGAGTGAATTGCAACAATTTTATATCTTCTGATCTTATCCATTGAAGCGATGGTATTGCGTGGAATAGGCAAAGTATATTTGTTCTATTTAAGGTAAGTGTGTCATTTTTCATTTCCAATCTTTCTATATTCAGTTTGTTCAAAAATGTGCAAACTTGTGGGACTAGGAATGTTGGTAAATTAGTACTTTGGAGCAGCTCACCCCATCTCTTCCTCGACTTCTGGAGCCCCTTGTGCTGGGTTTTGGTGACACCTCAGTATCAGAAATAAGGTTTATCACTTTCGAATGTTCCCACAAAGTGGACGCAAAGTCATTATCAGAGATGACTTTGAGGCCCCTGACATTATCAGAAATGTCTTCACAAGTGAGGTTATTAAGCGGGGTCTGGATGGTAAATTCTTCATCTTATTGGTCTATAATGATTAGGGATAGTTCCTCTTCTAACAGTGGCCCTTCGAGTTTTGAGATCTGCTTGTGGTCCATATGTACGGATAGGTTCATCAGTATATCATATTGAAGTTGTTCATCTGTATTTTATGTTATGTTATGTTATGTTATGGAATTTATATAGTTCAGTCAGGTACCCGAAGGCTTAAGGGTGCTGAAACATAAAACATCCATTAACTTTCAACACAACTCATAAAGCAGAGAACAGAGATAAAGACAGCAAGGTCCCAAGAGGGTCAAATTGTGTATGCAAGCCAGAAATTAGGAAAAAAGGGCAGTTTTCAACCCTTTCTTAAAGTCTTCAGTCGATGTAGTGACTCTTAGCGAGGGCGTAAGCGAGTTCCAAGTCTGAGGCGCAACAGATACAAAGGCGGCATCCTTGGACCTCTTGGTTTTAAAAGAGGAACCGTAAGAAAATTTGACTATTCAGATCTAAGGGTTCTGACATTTTTCTTGGGAATAATGAGTTCCTCCAAATAGGCAGGCATAGTTCCATGTACACACGTATGTGTAATGAGGAATAGTCTAAAGGAGACCCTGGCTTGCACATGGCGCCAGTGCAGGCTTCTGCGTGCTTCCGACACATGGTCTCTTTTCTCAAGTCATTTGACCACTCTGACAGCTCCATTTTGGATGACCTGGAGGCAATGAAAATCTGATAGGGACACGCCAACCAGGAGGCTGCAACCATAATCCATCTTGGAGCCAATGATGACCCTTGCCAAAGTTTCAGAATTTTGTTCAGATACGAAGGGTCTGAGAGAGCAAAACAACTTGATAAACTAACATGCTGCAGAGATTAGGCTATTGACCTGGTGCCTTCATATTTAGATTGTTGTCTAAATAGATGCCTAACGTTTTAACTTTGCTCATAACATCACTTTTACAATTGTCAATAATAAAATTCTTAAAGCTAGGACCCAGCTTCTCGAGTTTGGTCTCTGACCCGACTAATAAGAGCTCGGTTTTAGAGCTGTTATTGCTAAGTCATTAGCGACCATCCAATGCTGGATTATATCCTGGTGATGAGGGGGCTCACTCATCTGTTGGGTCTACTTTTAGGTGGTACATGGATGGCTTTTTTAACTCGCGGATCCTGAGGTATTCTTTTGTTGTTCTTTATTAATTATGGAAGCCTGTATGGAGAGATTTCTTAGGAATGCTCTACATCAGTATTTTCTTTTCTTTCTTTTCTTTGTCTGTTCTAAAGGTAGCTTTTGGTTACCTTTAGCGGTTCTCTGAGTAAATATTGCAAAAGAGTTGTTAGTTTGTTTAGATGACATAGAAGTATTAGTTATTTTCTGAGGGGGCGGTTCCATTTCATAAGATTCGCTGCATTTACTTTTGATGTAGGCTGTGAACGGATAGGTAGAGACGAAATTCCAGAACTAGCATGAGGACAGATCTTCTCCCCAATTGATCATTGATAACAACCTCTTCAGTGACTCCATTCAAATCGGATGTTTGTTAATGGACGTTGTAGAATTGTCTGCTTTTTTTGGATTCCGTATTGTATCAGTGGTCTGATGGGCCGTGGTCAACATTGCTAAAACTGCAGTGGTCATTTGTGTTTTATCGGCTCGGTCACTCCTGGCAACGTCAAGCAATCTGGTCTGCCACTGCACCATTTCCTCCGCCTCGATGTTAAGACAGTTTTGAATGGAATTTACAAATGCTTCTAGATGTATTTGTTTGGAATGTATAAGAGCGAGGAATGTGATTCTTGTAGTTTTATAAACAGTATCCTGGATTGTGATAACACAGCTATTAGAAAATTCTGAATATCTAACATCGTTGTGGGGATAGCCACATGTTGATGTCCTTTATGTCCTCTATGGGGATTGCACTGCCACCTGTTATCTATCATCTCCTCCGGTAATTTTTTCTCCATTCTTTGCGGATCCCGTGACTCGCCGTTATGCTTTTCTGGTTTTTGCATTCTAGCTTCAAATCCAGGGATTTTTTGAAGAATTAAATTCATAGGTGGCATTAAAGGTGTCAACGTTGTCAGGGTGTCTGTATGATTTATTTTAGATAAGTCACCAAAAACTTCATTCCTTCTTTCATGATTGCTCATGAGTGTTTCAATTTCGGTAATATCTGGAGAGAGACGCGCAGCTCGTGGGTTACTTTTTTGCCAAGAAGTTGGCAATCTATATTCGGTTTTTCTATCATGGACATATTTTTTTTCCCACATTTGTTTAAGCAACATTGCTTTATTCTTCTGTGAAAGAGGTGTCAATAGGCAATCATCAGGGACAATCATGCCACTGTGTTAGTCGAGGGGCTTGCTTATTTGTTATTGTTAGATTGTACTAGATGCGCTTCCTGTTTCTTTGTGTTCAAGAGGACACTGACACGGGGGGGTATGTTGGTTTCTCACACTTTGATTATTTTTTTGAGTCTCATTGGGGTCAGAATATCCAGTCAGCATGTTCTGTGAAGCTGGAATACATGTTTCTACCACAGGAGGAGCTATATCCCTCCCCACGTTCTGTTAATTACCTCCTCGGTCAAAATATCACCCAGTTCAGGTGGGGGAACACTCACCTTATCCATGGTATTGTAATCTCGATTTTTTGCACTGGAAGTCGCATGTTGTGATTGTTTACAACGGGCAGGCTGTGGATCTATCATGATCAGCATAGCAGAGGGGGGAGGGACGTCTGATACCGATCTGGTCTTATTACGCAATCATGTTGCAGGCTCTGTGGTTGCGACCATGATGAAAGGAAAGGGTAGTGGACGGGACAGAGGCCATGCACCCAAGAGTCTGCCCACTGGCTGCAAGTAGTGTAATAGTATGTGTACAGAACTGGACAACGTATGTGGCAGCTGGCTTATTGGACTGTCCTGAGGGTTGTGGCTAATGGGCAGATTTTTGGGTGTCTGGCTGTATTATGCTGTGTTAATTGGGGTCAGCTACTGGAGTCTTGAGTGCACCCAAGAGTCTGTCCACTGGCTACAAGTAGTGCAATAGTGTGTGTACAGAAGTGGATAGGTCCTCAGGTGGTTGGCTTATGTGTGTGGGTTGTGGGCAGTGTGCAGATTGTTGGGTGCATGTCTGTATTATGCTGTGGTTATTGTGGCCAGCTACTAGTCTCTTGGGTTCATGACCAGAGGCCATGCACCCAAGAGTCTGCCCTTTGGCTGCAAGTAGTGTAATAGTATGTGTACAGAAGTAGACAGGGTGTGTGGCAGCTGGCCTATTGGACTGTCTTGAGGGTTGTGACCACCTGGCAGATTCTTGGGTGCATGGCTGTAATATGCTGTGGTAATTGTGGCCAGCTAGGCCATGAACCCAAGAGTCTGCACACTGGCTGGAAGAATGTGCTCACTGGCTTCAAGTAGTGTAATCGTATGTGTACAAGAGTGGACAGGGTGTGTGGCAACTGGCCTATTGGACTGTCCTGAGGGTTGTGGCCACTGGGCAGATTCTTGGATTTATGGCTGTATTATGCTGTGTTAATTGTGGTCAGCTACTAGAGTCTTGGGCACCCAAGCGTCTGTCCGCTGGCTGCAAGTAGTGTAATAGTATGTTTAGAGAAGTTGATAGAGTGTGCGGCAGGTGGTTTATTGGACTGCCCTGAGATTCTTGGGTACATGAGAGTCTGCACAGTGGGCGCAAGTACTGTAATAGTATGTGAACTGAAGCGGATAGGGCCTGAGGTGGCTGCTTTATGTGTGTGGGATGTTGTCAGTGGGCCGGTTTTTGGGTGCATGACTGTATTATGCTGTGGTGGTTGTGGCCAGACCCTAGACTCCTGGGTGCATGGCCAGAGGCTGTAGGCTACAGGCCATACATCCAAGAGTCTGGGGCGTGGCCACAACCACCACAGTATAATACAGCCATGAACTAAAAAATGTGGCACTGGCATATTGATTGCACGAATATGTGTATAGAAATACAATTTGCTGATTACAAAGAAGCTTGACACCAATAATCGTATACTCACTGTATATATTGCTGAGGCACTGTACACCTTTTGTGAACTCTGTGTAGAATACTGTTGAAGTGGCAATTGCAGATTTGAATATTGTGGCATGTGGAAATGTAGGAGACATCTTTGTTTCATTGTCTGTGATAAAAGAAAACAGACATGTTAGGGTAGGTAATTCATACTGCTGTATTGCATTCCATTTCAGACATGTATGTACTTGTGGACCCTCATAATTAGTATTTTACAAGTATTATGCTTTAAACAACTGTACTGTGCAATGTTCAGAGTTCCTGTGTTTGTTTGCATAATCAGTGGGTCTGTGGGGAAAAAAATCCAGGCAGCATAAAAACAAAACCTTCTATATTCATTTGTTGTTATGTGGCACACTCTGTTTCATTGATGTGTGCAGTACTTACAGGAATGTTTAAGGTGCATATCTATGTGGTCTTGCTGTTATAAGCACTGTTTCAGTAGGAGGAATTG
Organism: Ambystoma mexicanum; assembly: GCF_040938575.1. Lineage (NCBI taxonomy): Eukaryota > Metazoa > Chordata > Amphibia > Caudata > Ambystomatidae > Ambystoma > Ambystoma mexicanum. The sequence goes on from NC_090924.1 coordinate 143,837,113, forward strand.
AAATGGTGTATGATTTTACTTTTGGAAGTGGTGGTACTATGGTTGCAAATAGATACCAGTTAGCGTATTCTGTTGATCTGTTTCCTCTTTTTAGCGGTATCTCTTTATGTGTTTGATTGCCGTTGGTGTATTCCGGTTGCTTATACTTAATAAGTGTTGAAGGGTTTCCTCAGAAGAACTTTCATTTTTGCTGGTGGATTTCATATTGTGTAGTAATGGGAAAAAATATTGTAGTATTATGGTTGCAGTTAGATACCAGTTGGCATATTCTAACTGTTAACCATTTCTCAGTTTTGCAGGGTATGTCTTCAAGTACGTTAATTCCTGTTTCACTGTTGTGAAGTGCCTGTGCAGTATTATGGGTGCAGTTACATGCAGTTGCGTATTTATTCCAGTGGTGTGGGCATTGTAAGACAACGGTTACCTTAATCTAACAGTTGGTTGTTTCACAGATCATTGAGGACAGTTTGTAGAACCTCAAACTCAGTACTTTTCTTTTAAGTACTATGTGGGAAACAATTTTAGTGTGTTATTTCCACAGTTGTTGTTTCTGTGACTATAATCATTGGGTCATTGAGGAAAATACTGTATAGCGGTGCAACTAATGCCCTCATGGGCCAGTCGGTGTATGCTAAATTGTTACAGTTTCAGAGGGCAGAAGGTTCTTTTTTGTTTGCAATTATATATCTGTTGGTGGGCATTGGGCAGTAGACTATGCTACTTTTGTATATCAGTGAGTACATTTTAGTTTAAAGAATATTAAGTAGTCATTTGCAAGATTTGCTGGTAATCTCTGCTTCAGAGTAATGGAAGCATCATTGCATTCTAAACCATCACATTTCTTTTCAAAGGATACAGTATAGTGACCTGCAGTGGTTGTGGTGCCCGTTTGGTAGATTATGCCTTCTGTTGTGAAGGTTTTCTTGCCAAGTGATACTTGCCCGTGTGTGAGGATAGTAAGCTTGCAGATGGTTTTGGTACCATCTGCATTGTATCGTAAAAGATTTAGTATTACGTATTGGCAGTGTGATTGTATCTGTAAGGTGGAACGATTGTCTGGATTGCAAGTAGTACATAATATCCCATGGTTTGCAATTTGTACCAGCTGTTGAAATGGAATGGATTCACATTTAGGTATAGATACATACACAAAGCGCTCATTAGGGACTTGTTCCTGCCCCCACATGGCTGCAGAGAGTGCATGTATGTTTCCACATGTGCAAAATCCGGAAGAATTCATTTATAGGTATGTTGTTGCTTTCCAGTACTTGCAGCAAGTACATTAGAAATTCATGTGGATCTTCTTGTATGTTTATAGTGAATCTCACCATTCCCGCACAGTAGTCCATGTTCTGCCTTATTCCTGAGACACTGTAAGTGTTGTCAGGATTGTTTGTTGCATTTCTATGAAGGAGTAACATTTGCAAAAGCAACTGGTCTGCTCTATTTAAGTACATGTTTTCAACAATTGGTGGTAATTGGAATAGTACATTGATTGCTACATTTGCATAGCAATTTACACGAGTTGTGTTGGAAAATTTGAAGGGACCAGACAGTTCTGTGTCTGAGTCATTTGATGGAAGTCCACATGCTTTTTTTGAAGAGGTACTTTTCTTTGTATGTGCAGTTGGGTATCCATTTGGCTTTGCAGTACATCCTTCTGTGGTTCTGGTAATTGATGGAGTACCAGCTGCTTTCAATTTCTTTGATGCTACTGTTGGGAGTTCATGTATAAGTTGTGTTTGCACTAGTTTTCTTTTACAAATTTAACTTTTTGAGGAACAGGGTACATTTTGAGATGGTGGTGTGTAGAGTGCATGTAGTCTGTTGTACTCTATGATGCAAGGAATGTCAGCCTTGACTTTGCTTGCATCAAAATTGACTAGAAATAGCCCTTCAATGGTACATAGGCATGGCAGTAACTCATGCCTTTTTTAAGACTGTGCTGCCAATGTCAATCAATGCTCGATCTAGGCTTAGACCTTGTGATTTATGAATAGTGACTGCATATGCTAGAGACAGAGAAAACTGTTCTCTGCGGGATCATAGCTTAGGGGCAACATGCTCGCCTTGGAAGCAAGATGACACGGAGCAACACAAATTTGATCCCCGTCTCCACACTTTGAAACCTCTGGGTATTAAGCGTGTTATAAAAAACCTATCTCATCATATCATATATCATACATGTCTTTGAAATGAAGGAATTGGGCTGTTGAGCATCGTATCCTTTTAACTTCTGAAAGTGTCATGATCTCTGCTTCCAAAAGATCAGGACTTGCCCGACTCCCTTGGAAACAGACCCATAACCCCGGTTCCGAGTGCCAGCCAGTCCCAATTGGGACCTTTTGGACCCTGTCCTGGCGCCAGTGGCACCAGGCTCATAAAGATGCCCAGTCCCAGCGCTGGAAGCGCCGGGCTCATAATGCTTGGGTGGACTTACCTGCAGCAGACCATGCTGCTTACTTACCTGCCAGTTGAACCCCTGATCCTCTTCTGTTTGGGACTACTTTTCCTGTTGGGTGGGGCAGGAGCCACTCCCTAGGTTCAGAACACTGGAACTCTTCTTGAAAGCAGGAACTCTTTTCTTAGGCGTGGCTGTGGAAGGAGACACCTAAGCACTACAGGAGGCTATTTAAACCACACCCGATGGATGAATCTTGCTTTGCGTTATTCTGCATTCTCTGCAGCAGAACGCTCATCGTGTCTTCTGCTTCTGATCCTGGGCCTAAGGGAACAAAGGCTTACCATCCTGGAATCCAGTCTTCAGCAGTACCTGTAAAGACAAAGACAGAACAGGTTAACACTACGGTCTACAGTGGCAGCGCATCTCTTACCTGGTCCATCGGCTGTCACCAACGCCTCGCGCTGCATTCCGGCATCTGAAAGACAAAGGCTTACCTACTCTTCGCATGCTGCGGAGGTCTTCGCACTGCATTCCGGCATCTGAAAGACAAAAGCTTACCAGCTCTTCGCACGCTCCAGAGGCCTTCGGCGCTGCATCCCGCATCTGAAAGACAAAAGAAGGTGCGTTTAGACATTGGGCAACTTTATTACTCACGTGCCATTACTCCTTCCCACGCCGAATCCAGTGGGTATTCCAGCACCCTTCAGCTTCTCTAAAGCTCCGAACTTGTACCTGCAAGATAAAAGGGACAGTTAGTGCGCATCGTGAAGCAGGCTACAAGCGCTTACTTACGTGCTTCCAGGCGCTTCTATTCCTCACGCGGGTTCAATCCTCAACTCTCATCAGCCCGCCATCCGCCATCGCCGGAACCCTGCAAAACAAGAGATATCATTACAAAAGACTTTTAAGACATTTGAAGTGCCCAGAACTTACCGTTCGTGCAGTTAACGACGGACAGCAGTCCTCTGAGGTCAAGAGGCCTGCACCCTTATCCAGTGAAGAAACTGGTTACGGCACCCTGCCCCGAGGCAGGTGGAGAGCTCGGCGTTCACTTACCTAAGGTGAGGGTGTTAACCTTTGAGGTTCTACAGGAGAAGAGAAAGGGAAGAGGAGATAGGCACCCAATAACCCCAGTTCATTGATCCCATATTTTCTATCTGCAGACATCTTACTCTTCGAGTCAGACATACAGTGCACAGAGGTCCAGCCCAAAGAGCCAACCGTGTGTTACACATCACCTTTGAAGATACGGCATTCACCCAGTCAAGACCGGCGCCTCTGCGGGAATCAGGTGAGCGTTACAGAAAGTTTGTCAAAGTGGATGATGACAAACTGAATGCCGTTGTCACGTGGGTATGTCTGGAAGCCAACAACTGTACCAAGTGCTGCATTAAAAAAAACTTTGCTCCACATCAAGGTTACGCTTTAGCATTAATCTAAGGTTACACTTTAGCATTGATCTACAGTTTAAACACAATGTTAACATTTTTTCCAAACCAGCATTGTTGGAGATATAGTTTTCTAAGCTTTTTAGTTGTGCTGTGGTTTGTTGACACATATGTACTGTCATACCATACATGTCCAGTTTGTCTGTGGAGTAAATTTGCACTATTGATTGCATTTCTTTTTTCAACATTTTTTCATTGAATTGTGCACAGCTTGTTAGGGTTGGCATTAAGGACATACATTTTACATTTCTGTGTGCTAATTGTTCCATGACATCACTAGCAGATGTGTTATGCCCGTATAGCTCATGGATGTGTTTTATATTTATGATAGACTGTGCTTCTTTAAAAAGCACATCAATCCAAATGCTTTTCAAAATGTTAGCATAGGTGGGGTCTGCAGACTGATGCATGATTTCAGCAAGTTCTCTGTATTGGAAATGTTGCCAGAGATTTACACTTCCTATGCTGCCAAGTGTGCTATAACACAGTTTGTATCCTAAGGTTTTAAAAATAGGTTCACCTTTCACTGGTGTTAATTGAAAAAGATCTCCGAAAACAATAACGTGTTTTCCTTTAAAGAGTTCTTCGTAGTCCATTTTAAGGACCTCTTGCAATCTGAGGTGAATCAAAGCCAAAATTATGTATCTTTTGTATTTGTGAATGTAAATAGTGCAAACCCACAAAAGGAAGTACAGGGCATCAAGTTGTACCTGGGCGCAGATGGAAGAAAGCAGAAAGAACATGGCAAGCTATTAGCAAAAACTGTTTAAATAAAAAGATGAGTTTTTTTCTGAACTCAAACAAAGTCTTTATATTACGCAGTTCAGTTGGTAAGGCATTCCAGGCCCTTGGTCCTGCCCAAGAAAAGCGTCCGTCACCCAATGTGATTGATTTTGAATGGGGAACCACCAAGAGCTGTTGGTCAGAGGAATGCAGGCAGCATTCTGGTTGGTAGATCTGAATTTTAGAAACTAAATATCTTGGGGCCTTACCTTGAATGCACCTGAAAACCAAAGAGAGGCTCTTAAACATAATCCTCTGTTGCGCAGGCAGCCAACAAAGAAGATCCCTCCGAGGTTGCGTGATATGTGTACAGTGAGTCAAAGAGAAAATAAGCCTAACAGCTGTATTCTGTGCAACCTGCAGGTGCCGAATCTGCAGTTTTGGACTCCTATAAGCAAGGCATTACAGTAGTCGAGCCTTGAATTAACCAAGGCCCCAACCACCAAAGTACAATCTTTAGGTAAAATCGATGGACGTAGAAGCTTTAGGAGTATACGTTGGTATTATACCGATTTCACAGTTTCATTATCCTGCAAATTACAGCCCAGATCTCCCTGCCAATTACAACCTAGATTTTTTACTTTTGAGGCAAATGATGTAGAGGCCTCAAAAAGCTCAGGATGGGGCGTAAGTGGCATAGTTGTAGCTAGTTTCTTCTTAGGAGCATACAGAATAATCTCCGTTTTCTTTGGATTTAGCTGGAGCTTGTTGGCAACCATCCAGCTTTTAATTGTGCCAGCACATGTAAGTACTTTCTGCATGGCTGCCACTGGTTCATTCAGCTGCACATAGATCAGTGTATCGTCGGCATACGAATGATAGAAGAGACCAAACTGAACGAAAAATTTCAAACAAATGCCGAATATAGATATTAAAAAGCAATGGTGATTTTGAAGCGCCTTGAGGGACTGCAGATCAAATGGCGAGGAGAGATCGAGCAGCATCAATAAGTCCGGATTTCCTTTTTCGATGATATTAGCGATATCAGCCTGGAGGTCCAAAAGCGCAGTCTCCATTCCATGTTTAGCTCTAAATCCCAATTGTTCATTTGCCAGCAATTCAATAATGTCCACAAACTTCTGGTAATGGATGTACGCGATCTTATCAATCATTTTGAGTAAGAATGGCACATTAGTTATTGGCCTGTAATTACCCAGTATTGCTGGATCTAGGTTTTCCTTTTCAGGAGCGGTGTAATCAAGGCTTCCTTGAGGTTTGCAGGGACATAAGCGTCTTCAAAAGATTGGTTGACAAATTGTACTACCCAAGGAGCTAAGGTGTCTGCATACTCCTTGAATAGATTGGCAGGGAACATATCTCCCTGGCAGGAAGATGGCCTAAGTTTCTGTATAACCTCCAGTAACTCTTCAAGGGTCACTTTTTTGAAGGAGAAGAGATTTGGATGATGGTCCAACGTGTCACTCTTGTCTATCGGTATGGCTGGGAGAAACTCCTTAGTTCTCAGAAAAGGTTTTTTCTGTATTTCAATGGCCTGTTGGTGTTTGTGGGTTTTATCCAAGAAACCCACATGAATGTCTTGACACACTTGTGTATAGGCACGTTACAAATGCATTATCATGTCATATCATATCATATCATCTCACCACTTAACACTTTCTTGAGCAGAGAGGGTAGATGGAGGGTCTTTTAGTTTTATAAGAATCAAAAACATTTCTACCTTCTACATTTTTTCTCATCTGGTTTAATATTAATTTTGTATGAGAAGTTTTGGGCTATGTGGTATAGACACATGGTTTGAAAGCAGTACTCCTGTTTGGGTAGTATGTGTCCAATAAATAGTTTTTCAAAATGTCCTGGCTTTTGGGATCATTTTTGGCTATTGTTTCTATGTCTAGGTAGGATTTGAGAACTCTTTCTGGATGCAGCAGGACCAAGGCTTAGCCAGACTATGTTTTCAGATTTCCCATATAAAGCTGTGCTGGGTAAATCTGTCTGCGGTTTTATAGCAGCCACATTCTATATGGGAGAGCATTTTTATGCCAAAGCTGTATAATTTTTGTGACAGTGTTTTGTCAGATGATATGTCATTCCAGATGTTTTAGATCTGTTTTCTCAGCTTTGGTTAAGTAGGCTGTGTCATATCGTGCAACTGCAGTGGAATTTTCTGCAATGATTGCATTGTAATCATTGATGTACTTTGATGCTTTGGTTCTTTTTAAGCGATTTGCCTTTCACACTGTGTCTAGCAGAAGATGTGAAGCTGTTTACTTGTCCTTTTGCTGAAACTGGTTTAGGGAAACCAAAGCGGCATTTGGTATAGTATTTGCCTTCGTTTTGATATTTGTACCAACAATATTTGCCACACTTGTGTCTTTGAAACCACAAAATGTGTGCATGTTGGTCACTATGTGCGCTTTCTGAAGGGATTTCGCAAGTGACATATTTGTGAATGAACTGCAAAACAGTGGCATCACTGTCCTGACCAAATTTAGGAGCATCTTTAATCCGCAAAAGCATGTGGCTGTGTGGTGCTCCTCTGTATTGATATTCTTTTCTCCAAAAGAAGTGTTGCCCTTCTCCCAACAGAGGAATTGTTTTATCACAGAAGAAATGCAGCATGGCAATAAAGCGGTGATGGAAGTACCTTGACACATTTACAGGGCCAAGAGAGAATAGTTCTCCTGGTATTTTCATGTCTGTTCCTGATTTGTTTTCATTTGCTATGCGTAGGAAATTGTGCAAGTCTTCCCATGCATACTCTGCACAAATTAAAGTGACAAACCATGTGGGTGGGCCAAGGTTGCATAGCATACACTGTACATCTGCTTGACAGCGGAACCAGTATTCTTTCATACCATGCATGTTTGCCAAGAGATTTGTAATACTTCACTGTAAAACGTAATCTTTCCCTTGCACCTGTTTTCAATGTGTGTGCAACTCCATAACATAGTGTTGCTAGTTCACTGTCAAAGAGGATGTGGAACATGTAGTCAACGTTTTGTCTAAATCTAGTGTCTTCAGAATACATTCGTAAAGAGCGGTATACTGATGCTGTTATTTGTGTGCATCTTTCATCATACCTTCCACCTTTTCCAGTAGGAAAGAGTAGAGGAAAGGCTTGTGCTTCTACACTTTTTTCCCATATGCTGGGTGGAGATCCTTTGGCTTGCCACATTTGACATGTTTCTAGTGCATCATCTATGGTGTCTTTGAAGTGCAGTGGGTGAACTGTACACTGGTCTAAAATATTGGTGGCTGTATAGGATCTAGAAGTTCAAATTGGGAAGTTGAGGAGGAATCCTTAATTATTTTGATGGTTTCTCTCGGGTTTTTGTCAATGTTTATTTCTTTGTGGTAGTCATTGTTCTCTTTAAGATATTGCAGGGCTTCTCTAACTTTGTATAAGTCTAGTAGTTGCTGCCAAATTATTTTGTCTTTTGTAAGTACACTATTAACAAGCATAATCAAAGATTGATATATTGGCCGTTGAAGTCCCAGTTCTAATGGCAAATAAACTACTTTGCCACAAATGCTTTTCAGTAATTCAGTAATTCAGAAGGAAGAAACTTGGCTGTTTTGGTTGAAGGTGTATTATCGCTTGAAATGGGTGCGCTGTTTGGATTACAATACTCTCATACAAATTTAGCTGTTGGAGTGGTTTTGGAAGTGGGAATATTTCCAAGTTATTAGTGATAGCCTGTGAAGGCATTTGGTTATTGTCAAGTTTTCCAGTGCAGTATGTGCAAAATATTGAGGGGTTAGTAATTTCGTATCGTATTTGTTTTCTGCTTTAAGATAGAGAGTTAATTGGAACCATTGGGATTCCTCATTGTCTTCTATTTTGTACGTTATATCAACAGTTTTGGTGCTCTTTTTATAAATAGTTCTGCCACAACACATACATATTTGGTTTGCTACTTCAGCAGATGTTCTTTTAAACTTTTCTATTTCTTTTTTGTATGTGTGTAATAGAAGGTTGGCATCAGCAAGGTTGTCGCTAGTCTCTTCTAAAGTTACTGGATTTTGTAAGTGCTCTTCACTTCCAAAATATTCGCTTTGGATGTGGTCTATTTCTTCCATCAGTTCTTCAGCTGTACCATGTAGGAGAATGTGATTGAAATGCTCCAGTGCTAAAGCAGGACGTTTTACATAGTATAGGGCCTCATTAGGACCCAGGCGGTAAGGGGTTTACGGCGGCGTAAACAGCGCCGACCCTTACCGCCTGATTCCGAGGTCCCTTAGCGCCATGGAGGATTTAACACCTGCTTTTAGCAGGTGTTAAAATCCATGGCGCTAAGGGACCTTGTTGTTAATTACGCCACCCCCACTCCCCTTATGGCCTATGGGGCAAAAATGGGAATGGGGAAGGGTAAATGGGGATTGGGGACTTACCGCCCCGCCAACCTCGGAATGGGGCGGTAAGTCCGCCAACCACCATGGCGTAAACATAGTTTACGCCATGGTGGTAAAGGTACGACCCAGGCGGTAACTTACCGCCTGGGTCGTAATGAGGCCCATAGTCTCTGAACGAGATTTGGTATAGTAGAAAGGTTGTTGCTAACATTTTGATGTGGTGGAAGGTGCTTTTGCAAACAGGCCCGGAAATGCAGGCTAATGTATATCCTTGTCGTCCTGTGTATTTGCACACTGGACAGGCGTCCATGGTTTGTGATATTTTAATTTTTAATTTGTCTTTGGCTTTCACATACTGATTTAGGAATTGCCACAAAGATTTGAGGTATTGTTTTCATATGTTACACATTGAGATGGGGAAGATTGTTTTGGTGGAATGGAGAGTTGATTGTAAGTTTATTGTGGATATTCTTGCAATCAGCGTTTCTTCTGCCATAATGCTAGTGTCTACCTTTTCATACCCTCGGCCACTGCTATGTATGGTGATTGGATTTGTTTGCTCTTTTTTGTATGCCTCTTCATTGAAATATGGCTCTGTGCTGGTTGTGTGAATCCACTCACCGGCACAGACGTTTGCAAAGGTATCTATGTTGATATTCCCTATGTTGTGAATTACTTTTTATAGTTTACTAATTAATTTTGTTAGTGGTTTTATTCTGTTTAAAATGAATATACATAATTTCCTTTTGAGGAGCATTCCACTGTCTATGAGGGCTTCCAGGATTCGTTTTCTGCTGTTCGTTTTAAGGGCGCAGTGTGATTTTTCCCCTGTTTCTTGGTGGAAAGCATTCTATGGTGGAACATTTTTTGTAAAATGAGTTTTTTGGAATGGTTACCTGTGGCTATGTTAATGTTAGTAGATGTAGTGTTAGCTCTACTGGTAGTTGCATTCTTCTTAATACATTTAGTTTTACTTTTACATTTTGTAAGAGATGCCACACTTTTCTTCCTGCTACCTCGTTCTGTTTTCCTCAGGGACTCTTTTAGCTGTTTTGTTTGAACTTTTTGTACAAAGTCTGCTAGAGGTGGATGGCCATTTTACATGGTTTAATTTTTATCTGCTCTATTTCTGAATTGTTTTCTACAGAGTTGCTTTTTGGTAGCCATTGTCTTGTGTCTGTTGGAAAAAACAGTGTCTGAATATGAGGCTAGGTATGCAAAGAGGAGTGTGATTGTCCAAAGGGCTATTACTTTTGGTTGGGAAGGTTGTACTGGCATGTGTGTGTGTTCCTGTGGGAAAGGTTTGCTTCAGTGTGTATGACAGTGTAATTTGCTTGAAGAAGTAAGGACATTACAATGTTTTTATAAAACTAGTATGTATTACCATACTGATGTTCTGATGACAATAGAAACAGTGGACCTGGCAAGGTGTAATGAGTAAGGATGAAGCGAGTGCGGTGGAGTTGGACAAAATTGTCTCACATACAATAAAACACTGCACTGTCTGAGTAACTGGCAGAACACTACAACAGTACTGCACTTACTTTGTTTGATGTGAAGAGAAGGTTTCCTCTGGGTTTTATCTTCCACCAGAGATGTCACTGGCTTTTAGGAGGTGGTTCTTCATGGCAATTTCAAAAAAAGGAAATTAGGGGATATGTGTGTTAATGGTACAGTAATAGCAGTAGGAGAACACATTGTTTTAGATTGTAGGATGATTTGTTGGCAGGAAGAGTGAGCGTTGTGCACAATTGTACAGCACTGCATACGAGTGGGGTCTTGGGAGTATTAGCATTGTTGGTATGGGGCAAGTGCTGCAGTGATAACTGTGCCCTATGGGGCTGCACGTTTCAAGTGTACAAATGACAGTATGATTATTGAGTAGGTTACGCAGTGCAAGTGGCAGGCACCCTGTTCTCATGCATGCAATATATGTACTTGTAATGCTTTGGTAACATGGATGCACTTTTCATTTTCTGTGTCCATTACAAAACATATGCATACCTGTAGTTTGTGTTGATGGATGTAGATGTGGATGAATCTGGAAGTAGACATCTTGGAGAGTTTAACAGTAATTTTGGATGCAGGTGCTTGGGAATCATTGGAGACCTGTGCTCTCAGTGTTCAACAGTACATCTGCAGTGTTGTACTGAGTTCATAGAGTTAGATGTAAATATCTTGGATGTGATTGGTGGATGGTTGTGGGACTGCTTACCAGTAGCCAATGTGAGAGTTCTGCAAAATGTGAAGTGAAAAGAGAAGAAGGGCGGCCCCTTTGTCATAAGATCTGCAAACACTGAGGTAGTTCGCAGATCACATGTGCCACATCCAGGGATTCTCAGCATGCCTGGCATGGAAATGGGACAGTGCGGATTAGCCAATCAGGTGTTAATGTGTGCTTTACAGGAAGGGAGTGTAATACTCTTTTCATTGCTGTGTTGGTTGTGTAGTGAAGATGGCTGCAGTTATTGTATGGATAGTGGGAGATTCCTTTGTATGCAATCTGGAGAGGTATGCAAAGGCAAGAGGGGTTTCTGCAGACCTTGGTTTCCCAGGCCTGCAGGCTTTATGGTGCTCTGTGCCTAACCGCAATTTGCAGGCACTGCTTGCTCTTTGCAGAAACATGGCTAGTTTTGGTAGTTCTGATGTTTTGGTGGTGCATTGTGGAGGAGAGCACTTGGGCTACATCAGTGCCCCAAGTTTGGTTCCTGTATTGAAGTTATTGCTGGAAGAACTAATGCTGTTTATCTACTGCAAAAGTGTTTTACTCTGAAATACTACAAAGAGCACAATGGAACAACCCCAATGCCTTCAATCCCCACAAAATTTTGGAAGGTACCTCGTTAATGAAGGCATGGGTATATTTTTGCAACATGATCAGATGTCTATTTTCTCCAACTGCAACATTGCCTCCCTTAGTATGCCCTATTTTACCGAAGATGGCGTTTCATTGTCCATTCTTGGAAAAGCTTGTTTTTTTCAGAATCTAAGGGATGCTTTGCAGAGGTTGATGTAAGGCAGTAAGGAGGACAAGAAGAGACCCCCCCAAAACAATACAAAATAAAAGGTATTTGTTTACAAGCACCTTTAAAAAAAGGCTCTTTTCAGAGCCACCACTAAAGAGAAAACCTAGCCTGGTTAAAATGTCTTTCTCCACCCCCATGAATTGCACGATATGTCCACGGACACCGCCGCAGTCCGCAGATCACATGTGCCACATCTAGGCCTTTTGAGGATGACAGGCATGGAAATGGGACTTTGGAGGCCCGGGTATTGGTTTCCTGTATGTGGTGTGCAAGGAGAGACTGTGGCAGAAGGTATGTTTGCTGAGATGTGTGCAGATTGCTTTGGCAGAGTGTGTGGATTTTGGGGGACTCATGGATACATTGGTTGCACGTGTATGCAGAGCACTGTGGAGCGGCTGCACATCTTGGATTCCCTCATGTGGATGTGTAATGTTATGGAGTGCATGACATGAAGTGGCTGGATTTGCTTCCCCTTTGTGCCACTTTCGTGATGCAGCATCATCCAGCCATTATTGTTCATAGTGGAGGGAACAGTTTATGCCATGTTGCTGAAATCTCTCTGCAGTTTGCGATGAAGGATTCACTAGGGAAAGTCATGGACATGTTTCCAAACTCTCGAGTCTTTTTTTGCCCATTGCTCAGAGACAGATGTGGCTGTGCTCTTTATCATTTGGTCCGAAAATTGGAGAAAGCCAGGTGCAATGTCAATAAGGCTGATTGCACATTTTTGCGAGATCTCGGTATGTCTTCTTTCCACCATGAAAACATTACATTTCGAGGCACCAACATTTTCTACAGAGATGGCATCCATCTTACTGATGCTGGCAATCGCCCTTTTGTGTGAAATATTCAAAATACTTTGCAGCTGTTCTTGCAAGCATAGTAAGCATGTGTGCAGTAGGTGAGTAGGTGTTACCACTTCAAAATTGCAAGAACAAAAAAAAAATCTTTTCAGAGCCGCCACTTTCTCCCGGAATAGAATGCAATGGTTTACATGCTGCCACACCCTGCATGCTTTGAAGTCTGTGGACTACTGTGCTGTCTGCAGACTTCACGGACTGCCCAGGGGCCTGCACCGTTTCATTGGCACTTTTATGTTTAAACTGTGGAAGGTGGCTCTGAAAGAGCCTTTTTTTATTTGTGTGTTTTCTTATATTCTGATTTTTTAAACATGACACACCAGGGAGGGAAGGATAGGGAGTGTAGGGAAGGGGCAACCACCACAGGGATATGAAAGGGCAGGTGGAGAGAGGAAGATGTTGGGTGTGCCTCATTGAGGTAGGGGGCACTTTCCTTTGTGGTCCTGGACCACAGCCTCAAAACCACTCCGTAACTGCTCACCCCTGCAGAGTACTTCCTCACAGTACACACACACAAAACAGTACCCTTGAAAGTTAAGGATCTATTGCGGTGTGTATGGCCTGTGAGGCTGTTTGAGGAATCCACTGCCCCACAGGAGTGTCCCTTGTGGTGGCCCGAGCAGATGTCGACGGTGTTGCAGTGGAAACCAACCTATTACCCTGTCCAAAGGGAAGGAGCCTCTGAACTGCTGCTTCGTGGCTGGATCTCAGGTGTTGCTGCATGGAGGTAGTCCCATAACTGTACAGCCCAGGTTTGCCTTAAGTGAGGCACGCATTGCAGTGAATCTTGGCCGCACTAGTATTGGGCTTACCACCAATGGTGGTAAGAAGCCTCCACACCCAAGATTCACGTTGGCAGCTGGTAGTGGGGACTTACACTACCTCATTCTCTTCTTCCTCCTCTGCATCATCACACCTGTTCCCCTCGCCAGGCACTAAGGAAGGTGGTGTTGGTGTTGGTGGGGGCTGGGGCGGTGCTGATGCAGAGGCAGCAGATGCAACAGCTGTGGGTGCCATTATTCAGGTAATCCAGCAACCCAGCAGCCCAGCAATGCAACAATCCAGCAATTAGGAGCAGTACTGCAGCAATCCAACAATGTGGAACAGAGAGGCAGCAATCCAGCAATCTGGCAGAGTGCTCTGTTCAGGAAATCCAAAAACAGAATGAGGAGCAGCACTGGGGTGCTGGGGAGTGTTTTGGGATGGCCACACACTTCACGGATACTTCAAACCCTAACCTGGGCTCAGAAATGTCCAATAAATGTCCAGATCTGCTGGGGCATGGTCTGGGACCACTGCAAGAGTGAAGTTTCACAGTAAAACACCTTGTATTGGCCCAAAAAGCACGTTTTGCTTATCGGTGGTCCGGACCCTGTTTGCGAATAAGGGCTGACGCTCAGCATTGGTTCGGTCACATGGTGATGTCGCAAATGTTAGCGAATGGGATGGTTGTCCGTAGGACACCGATTGCGCAGGATCCGTTTTGCACATGTGCATAGGTGTCCTACGGACAGGGTTGGGGTCCCCGAGCTAATTAAAAGCGTGACACATGTGCAGCTGCAGTCTGAACAAGCGCTGCATTCATAGGACCCAGGGGATGAGATGCGCATGCACCCAGGCTTCCACAGGACATGAGTGGGGTCCCTAAACTAATTAAAGTATGTCATCGCTTTGCAGGCAGGTCGGGTAGGCCTGTTGTTCGTAGGACCCGGGGAAGAGATGCGCATGCCCCGAAGTGTCCGCTGGACAAGGCAGGGTTCCCCAAACCAATTTAAAGTAAGCCACATCTTAGCGGACATGCAGGACAGGTACATTGTATGCAGGACACAGGGAATGTGATGCAGGGGTGCCCAGGTGTCCACAGGCCAGGGGTGCGGTCCAAGAACTAATTAAAGGTATGTCACAGTTCTGTGGACATGCTGACAGGAGCGGAGTCCTACAGACACCTCTATTTGTACTCATGGTGGCCCTGAATCATTCTATTCCCATCTTCATCTTGTATCCTGGCTTGCAACATTATGTGTTACTACTGACTTCTGCAATTGTATTCACTCTCCACTCTTGCTTCTCCACTCTTTTTGACTGCTTACTCTCTGTTCTCTCCTCATTTCCCTTCTCCCTTTTCCTATCTCCTCCCCTTACTTTCTTCTATGCACTTACTCTATCAGAATTGTCCCTGGACTTAATATGATAACAACCTCGTCTGTTTCCTCCACCCTCCCATTACTGTTTTTTTCCTCCCCACCACCCCTCCAGCACTATCTGAAATGTTGTCAGGCCTAGTATGATAGTCGCTTGTTTTGTTCCTCCCCTCCCTTTCTGCACCCCTTTCCCTCACCTTTTGTTTTTCTCCGGCTCTACCAGAAATGTCGTCAGGCCTAGTACGGTAGTCGCCTGTCTATTTCCATTTCCTTCCCACTCTCCCCCCACCCTTCCTTATCTATGTCTTAGCTCTTGCACTATCTGAAATGTCGTCAGGCCGAGTACGATAGTTAATTTCACATCATTACTGTTCATGGTCTGTAAGAATGTGGTTGTATTTTCCCTTGTTCCCTCCCTTGCCTTAAAACGCTTTGAAACACATTGTTTATAGGTGCTATATAAATAAACAATCATATCATATCATATCATATCATATCATATCATATCATATCATATTTTGAATGCAGACTTCCCGGACAGGAGCGGTGTCCATAAGACACCTCCATTTTGATTAATTGCAGACATCCCAGACAGTTCCATGCTCCACGGACTCCTAAGAGAGCTTTTAAAAAAGAAAACACACACACACAGCAACAGTATACACATACAAATGTATTTACAAACATAAATACACCCAATTAGGAAAGGGAAGGGGTAGCAGGAATGGAAACATATACAGTGGAATTGGGGTTTTCCACAGGTTGGTCATCGGGGGAGGAAGGATTTGAGGTCTCATCATAACTACTTTGCTTACAGGGAATTTGTGGGGATGGTTGGCTGAGACTGGGCTAAGGGGTACAGGTGCAGGTGGGGCAGTGGTATTTAATATTGTCCATTATATGTCTCTGTACAAATTCTTTTAAATCGCCAAAACTGTCCATTAATTGGTCAATTTTTGCCTCCAGGCTCACCAGTTTATTTTGCACACTGTTAGTTTGGATTTCTATGTGCCCATGCACTTGTGGAGGATCTGCTGCTTCTGGGCCATTCCCTTCATCCCATATGTACTGTTAAAGATAAAGAAACAAATATGTCTCAGGTACATGTGAAGCAATGTGTATTAATTCTCTTACTTTTCAAACTGCACTGTGTACCATTGGAGTTACTGTCTTGACTCATTTCATCACGAGGGAAATGTTCCTCATGCCACACCAGGGTGCTTGCCATTTCTGTGTAAAAAAAGAGAAACAATGTTTACTAGTATTGTACAAAGAACAAACTGCACAGTTATAGGAAAAATATAGTGTACTTGCCACTTTGTAGTACAGTTCTGCTGTCAGTACTTGGTACTTGTCCCACTGACAGTTGCTTCTCAGTTTGTATGTAATGCAGCATTGAGGTAATACTGTTGGAAGCAGAGGTTATTTTCCTGCTTGGTGCATTCCATTATGTTGCACACTATATGCAATTGCATTGCTGCTTTTATAAGTACAGAGTTTGTAGGCCTATTTCATTTTTCCTTACAATTCACGTATGTTTTGGTCTTTAAAGATGTTCAGTTTCTTTGCTGTATGCCACTATAATGTGAAATAACCCCCAAGCTATTGGGCAGTGTGGATGCTACCAGATATCTGCGGACAGTCGCATTGTCCGCGGATGCTCAGCTCATCAGCATGGGTTTAGGGGGATCAGTATGTTGTATGTTACATCGATACAAATTAAAGGTATCCTGGTATAAACCTATGAAATTCAGTGAAATATCTTTGTTAAAGGGAAGTTATGGTTAAATTGCACTAATAAAAACATATCAAATTCAGGGAAAAAACTTTGTTAAAGCGACATTATGTTTAAGTTGCACTAATAAAAACATATCAAATTCATTGAAAAAACTTTGTTAAAGGGACAATATATTTACTTTGCACTAATAACAACCTATCCATATTATGGTTACAAGTAAAACCGAAAAACCCCAGAAATTCGCCAGTTATGGTAAGCTAAGCAACCATAACTCGCGCCACCACCGTCCACTACTAAGACTAACACCCATAACATCAAAGATGACACCACAAATGTCATTGATGACATCACATGCGCATTTACTTTTCATGAAAAGCTTCTACAAGGGATTGTGATAATGTTGGCTGAAAACTTTCAGAGGTCATTGTGAGAAATATCATGAGATACATAGTTCATTAAGGAATGCATTGCTATAAACACCATTGTATTACAGAGTTATTTCTAGTATAAGAACCTACTCATGTAGAAATGTAGGTATTGTGTGCAGCATGCACCATAGAGGTGCAATATTCATAATGTTGCCATGTTGGATAGCAATATGATGAATGCTTTCATTTCAGAGTTGTGTGTATTGTGAAACATGTAATAAGTAGCTGTTAATGCCTCACTTACTACATAATTGTACTACTACACACAAAACATAAAGAGACCACAACGCACCCAAAAATGCCCATATACAGGGAAAGTGAAGTAAGCAAAAAAGCAGCAGTATTACCAGAAAGTGTATTTAACCGGACTGATTATCTTCATGCACAGAAATGATTGCTGTGTTTTAGGCTTTCTTCTTCTCCTATGTATATGTATCATATTCAGTAAAGAAAAGTTGTTAAAGGGACTTTATGGTAAGTTGTGCTACTAAAAAACTATCAAATTCAGTAAAAAAAACTTTGTTAAAGGGACATTATGGTTCAAAGTAAAACCGAAAACCCCCTGAAATTCGCCAGTTATGGTAAGCTAAGCAACCATAACTTGCGCCACCATGTACTGCTAACATTAACACCCAAGATGACATCACAAATGTCATTGATGACATCACTGATGACTTCACATGCGCTTTTAGTTTTCATGAAAACTCTGTACAAGGGATTCTTATAATGTTAACCAAAAAGTGTCAAGGAGCATTGGAATAAATATCATGAGCTAATCAGTGCACTAAGCAATGCATTGATATCAATAGCATTCTATTCTGAAGTTCAATCCAGTATACTAAACTACTCATGTAGAAACATAAGTAGTGTGTGCAGCACACATGATGAAGGTGCAATATTCATAATCCTGCCATGTTGAATAGTGAAATTAATATCTGCATTTTTATTAGAGTTTTGTGTAGTGTGAAACATGTAATAAGTAGCTAATAAAACTCACTAAATACATAATTGTATTATTACAGACAAAACACAAAGAGACAACACATACAAATATGAATATATGCAGAGCAATGATTGTTCTGTTTCAACGCTGCTACTTACTGTATGTATGTTTATCACATGATGTGACTAGACTCTAAGGAAAGAAGTGTGAGTGCAATGTATAGAAATATGGTTATATACAGGAAAGTACAGTACGAGAAAGTGCTGATAATCCTAATGAGTATCTTCATGCTCAGAAACAATTACTTTCTTTCAAGCCTGTGTCTTCCGCTATGTATATGTTTCATATGATGTGACTTGAACCTAAGGGAATTATTGTAAGAACTTAATTGAACGATAAGTCTACAAATATAGTATATTTTTAATGTTTAGTTTTTCACTGTTACTGAACAGAACCATGTGGCCTAGATATGTCAGTAAAGGAAAAAAAGGGGGAGCCAGACATGTGATGTCCTCAGTAATGTCATCAATGAATTTGTGATGTCATCTTTGATGTCATGGGTGTTAATGTTAGCAGTACACATTGGCGCGATTTATGGTTGCTTAGCTTAACATAAATGGCGAATTTCAGGGGGTTTTCGGTTTTACTTTGAACCATAACGTCCCTTTAACAAACTTTTTTTACTGAATTTGATAAGTTTTTAGTAGCGCAACTTAACCATAACGTCCCTTTATCAAAGTTCTTTTACTGAATTTCATAGGTTTTTAGTAGGACAAGTTAACCATAAAATCCCTAACTCTATATAGATGTAACATACAACATACTGAACGCCACCTAGTGATTTTGATGTCCGCGGACTGTGTGCACATTCGCGGACGGACGCGGACAACACCAATACTACCCAAAAACTCAGGGGTATCTTAAATTGTTATATCATGCCACATGAACACTATACAAGTTGAAAAACCAACACACAAACACATTATATATAGTAATAAATAAGAAGAACTTATATATCTAACACATCAACATCCATTTAAATACCATATACAGTAAAATGGAATATGCCAAAACAAAAAAGGTATGCTTCTAACATAATTACTTCACAGAAGCTGCACAACTAGGAGCAGCAGCACATCTACAGAACAGTGAAAAGACAATTTACCACAATCTAGTAAGTAAACTTTTTTTTGTTATATATTTCTAAAATGTCTATATTATATACAATAAAAGTAATGCATATTTTATTTTACCTCACAGAAATGTCAAATACTTTAGAATGGCTTGAGGAGAATTTCCCACATGGTGAAATATCTGAAGATAGTGAAACTAATGGTAGACACTTCTCTTTATAACCAAATTAATAAGCATTACTTTATGTGCACTTTACATATATATATAAATATTTTTTTGAACACACCATACAAACAATGAAAACAATACTCAACAAGATACTTTAGAACAAACTCTCCAGCGCATAGAAGAAAAAATGAACAAGCTAATGACACATTTCCACCTTTTGAAAGATTTTGTGGAGGACCATATAAAAGAAAAAATTAGATACCATTGTGCAACATGTACCTGTCTCCCCTCTCCATATCCCAATATCGCATATCAATTATCCCCAAACCCTCTCCACGAACAAAAACATTTTGATGAGACTTTCATTCCTTCATCTTCTCCTGTCCATCCTATTGAAAACCCCATTTCCCCTGTGTTTGTGTCAGTTTCTGCTACCCTTTCTCTATCATAAATTGTACATATGTATAATATAATGAAAAATAAATGTTATGTATGTGTTAATTTAGTCCTTTGTGTTTTTTATTTTTAAAAGTCAGTTTTGGTGTCCGCGGACAACACAGGTGTTCTGAATTGTCCCTAAATAAACAAAATGGGGGTGTCCTGTGGACACTATACCTGTCCGTATTGGCATAGGCAGGTTGAAACTGTTCTAAGAACGCCGGCCAGGTCCTGAAATGTTCGTAAATGAACAAAATGGGGGTGTCCTGAAGACGCTATGCCTGTCTGTATTGTTCGTAGGCAAGTTGAAATTGTATTAAGAACACATCAAGTGTCCTGGGATGCTTGAAAATAAACAAAATTGGGGTGTTCTCAGGACGCTAGGACTGTCCGTATTGTTCGTAGGCAGGTTGAAACTGTTCTAAGAACAAACGCCTGTCCATAACTGTTTGTTTGACGTGTGTCGCACTTTTCATTCGTTTCAGGACCCGAACACTGTCTGTAGAACACCAGCGCGCATGCGCGAAATAGTTTCAGTGCATTTGGTGTCCTGCGGACACCCGTTCCCTTCGCGGACATGTTCGCGACACCATCATGTGACCGTGACCACGCTGAGCGTGTGTTCTGACTAAGGACACTGTTCTTGTCCGCGAACTATTTAAAACTACTTTTTCAGGCAATCCACATTTTTTTATAATAATAAATCACCATAGCACAAGTCCCAGACAATAATCCAGATTGTGTACATATTTTTAGGACTTTTTGAGCCTTTTTTTGGTGTTCGATATGTCCGCGGATGGAGCGGGTGTCCGCGGACCAGCATCAGCACCCCTATAAAGGGCCACACCCCAGAACTCATCCTCATTGTGTTTCTGGCTACATTACAGACACAGTGCATTTTGCTGCCAACTTTCCAGATTTTCATCTGAAACCTGATGGCATCCATGGCTCCTCCACCGCCACCTGGTGCTACATCTGCTTCAGCACCCCCCTCAACTCCTCCACCACCACCACCACCTCCCCAAGGGCCTGAAGAGGGGAACAGGAGTGAGGAAGTAGAGGAGGATGAAGAGGATGGGGTAGTGGAAGGCCCTACTATCAGCACACGCCGTGACTCTTGGGTGTGGCGGTTATTTACCATTCATGGTAACGAACAAAGTCACCTGCAACGAGTGCAAAATGGTGCTCAGTCGCGGGAGACCTGGTTCGTACAGCTTTGGTATGACAACTATGAAGCGACACCTAAAGTCTTTCCACGGTGTGGCCATTCGCAAGGTTGTACCTTGCAAGGTGTGTAGTAGGTTGAGTTCCTCTACTACATCCTCTGTTTCCACTCCTCTCACCACAAGGGACACTCCTGTGGGAGAGCGCATCCCTCCAGCTACCTCACAGGCCATTCATAATGCTGATGAACCTTACCTTTCGAGGGTCACAGTTGTGTGTATGTACTATGACACAGTACTCTGCAGGGGGGAGAGACTTCGTAGTGCTTTCGAGACTACGATCTCACAGCACGAGAAGACCTGCCCACTACCTAAGTAAGGCCCACTCTACATCTTCCTCTCTCCACCCGCCCTGTCTTATCCCCGTGGTAGTTGTGTCCCCCTTACCCTCCTTTTCCCTCCTCTCCTGGTGTGTTGTGTGTAAAAAACCAAAAAAATACAAAACAACAACAATTTTTAAAAAAGGCTCTTTTCAGAGCCACCTTTCACAGTTTAAAAATTGAAGTGGAAAAGACATGGAGCAGGACCCTGTGTATTTTTTAGAAGTCTGCGGACAGTTTGCGGACATCTACAATTTTGGGGTGCTTCCCTATCATAACCATTGCACTTTTCTCTGGGAGGAAGTGGTGTCTCTGAAAAGAGCCTTTAGGTGGTGTTTGTTTGTGTTTGAAAAACTTGAAATGGTCAACACCTACTGCAAAATGGATGGCTGTAATTCCATATAAGGTCGCAATGCATTTAGTACATTTCTCAGAAAATCTAATTGCCAGCATAAGTAAGATGGACTCCATCTCTGCGAAAAATGTATGTGCTACGAAACATAATATTTTCATTGTGAAAAGAGGACATGCCACCATCTCTTAGAAAGGCACAAACAGCCTTATTGACATTGCACCTCGCTTTCTCCATTTGTGGACAAAATAAAGAAGAACGCAGCCACATTTGTCTCTGCACAATCCGAGAAAATATGATTTGAGAATTTGGAAACATGTCCATGACCTTCCCAAGTCCTTCTTTCATTGCAAATTGCAAAGAAATTCCAGACACATGTCCTAAACTATTCCCTCCACAATGAATTATCATTGTGTCTGGATGATGCTCTGTCTCCAAAGTAGCCCAGAGAGGTAGCAGGTCCAACCACTTCATTCCACATACTCCATGCCAGTGCACTTCCACATGTGCAAATCCAAGATCTACAGCTACTCCACAGCTTTCTGCATGCACCTTCAACCAATGTATCCACGAGTCTCCCAAAATCCAAATAATCTGTTTTCTGAAACACACAGCCATAGCTATCTGTTCTTCTCTCAGGAAAAAGACTATCTGACAAACTCTCTCCTGGCACAACACACCGACTAAACTTTACTGACCAATCCCTTGCTCTGCTCATTCTCATTTGCATGCCTTCCCACCCCAAAATCCCTGTATGTAACATGCGATGTCCACAGACTACCGCCATGTCCACGGACATATCGTAACATGGACAGCCCTTCAACTATTTCCACTTCACTCTCTGTGTCATTCCCTCATTGGATATAGCTAAGCAGTCACACCACCATCCACCAATCACATCCAAGACCTCTACATCTAACTCCATCATCATAGATCAGCACTTCAAATGTACTGTTAATCACTCTGAGTACAAGTGTCATATCATTGGAAAGCACCTACTACAAGAAATACTGTACAAGTCTCCAAGATTTCTACTTGCAGCTGCATGCATATCCATATGCATGAACACAAACTACAGGTATGCATGTTTTCTGTATAGTACATGTACAATTCTTATAAATTCATATAAACAGATGAACTGACTTTTAACTTGCATAACCTTTAAAACGAACTTACTGTCATTTTTCCCATCTGCTATAATCAACTGTCACTTCCAAACCTATCTGCTATTTAATTTCTTTTTACACACACATTTCAAAGCATGTTGAACTAACATATTTAAAGTAAAATATAAAGACTGCACATAGTCAAACAAAAGTGCATGCACACACTGTGTTCAGATATCAAACAAGAATACTTGTACAAAAACATAAAAATCAATGTCTAAATTAACATCAGTTCTATAAACACACAAAATTACTAATTTGTTGCCTTTACAATTGCAGTGAAGACCACTCTCCTGAAAAGCAGCAGCAGCATTTTAAGTACAAACAACTCAGAAGAAACATGCTCATTCCACAAAAAAAGTAAGTTAAATACCACCATAATATTTCTACTATTACTCAAACACACTGCAGTGAAGACCACTCTCCTGAAAAGCAGCAGCAGAATTTAAAGTACAAACAACAACTCAGA
Organism: Ambystoma mexicanum; assembly: GCF_040938575.1. Taxonomy (NCBI): domain Eukaryota; kingdom Metazoa; phylum Chordata; class Amphibia; order Caudata; family Ambystomatidae; genus Ambystoma; species Ambystoma mexicanum. The sequence continues at coordinate 143,860,468 of NC_090924.1, forward strand.
AGAAACATGCTCATTCCACAAAACAGAATAAGTTAAATACCACCATAATATTTTTACTATTACACAAACACACTGTGGGGTTTATTCATGCTATTCTGTGCCTAAAAACAGAGATTGTGCAACATCCTGTCCACAAATCCCCATTTGTTAAACAGGGATTTACAAGCAGAATGGCGCACAAATACCCATTTCTCGGGCGCACAAATGACATAACTCAGCCCCTAGAATGTTTAATATTATAGAACAAACAACTGTTTTAATTCTATACCATTAGATTTACTATTTGTGCTTCTCTTCACTACTAGCTTACTTTCTACTGTCATCTGAACCCCAGTTTAGTAGCACATAAATTCAAGAATACCCATCCCAACTAGTTGTAGTTGCCCAATGCACAATCACACACCATCACATACATCTTTATCATCATACGCAGCCACTCATACACACAGCACACATATATTGCAGAACACCCTAACCCATACCTTCTTTATTTTTTTCAACAGACCCTAAAGAATGCCTACCAAAAATCAAGTCCGTAGAAAGCAACGCAGAAGTAGAGCAACTGAAAATAGAAGTGTCCAAAATAAGTATCCATCTCTAGCATAATTTGTACAAAAAGTTAAAACAGAACAGGTAATACAGTCATTTAGCGAAACAAAACAAGCTTCAAGTACAGAAACTTTGCCTCCTCTATCAAAATGTAAAACGAAACAGAAAGCGATTAACAAGAATTCAGCTAGCACTACTTTTAAAACTGTTCCTATAAATCTTGATAAAGTGCCAAGTAAGCATACCAAAAAAAGTATTTTAGCAAAAATGTTCCGCCACAGAGTCCATCAAAATCTTATAAAAACAGGAGAGAAATCGTGCACAACCCTTAAAACGTACCGTAGGAAATTAATCTTGGAAGCTTTGATAGACAGTGCAATCCTTCTCAAAAGAAAGTTATTTATTTTAGTGTTAAACAAAAATGAAACCACTAACAAAACTAATGACTAAATTACAAAAAAGATTTCTCAATAAACGAAATGTCAACAAAAATAACTTCTTAAATATCTGTGGAGTTGAGTGGAGTCACACCACAAGCACAGAACCATATTGTAATGAAGAAGCATACAAAAAAAAGCAAACAAATACAATTGCCATACATAGCAGTGGACAAGGTTATGAAAAAGTTAATACCATAATGGTATTAAAAATATCCCCAGAAAACTTAGAATTACCTCTCAATTCAACTGAACCAGAACGTCTAGTATACAAATGGCCATGCACGTCAATGTGTAACATTCCCAAAAAATCTTTCAAGTCTTTACGCCAATTCCTCAATCAGTATGTGAACGGCAAAGACAAAATCAAAATTAAACTACTGCAAAATATGGATACCTATCTGGTGCGCAAGTATACAGGACTACAAGGACATTCATTGGCCTGCATTTCAGGACCTATTTGCAAAACCACCTTCCATCATATCAAAATGATATCAACACATCATTCAACTATAAGAAATCTAGTCTATAAACTGTACTATGCTAAAAGTCCTGCTTTAGCACTAGCCAATTTAAATAACATTCTTCTACATGGTAAATCAAAAGACCTACTTGAAGAAATCGACTATATCCACAAAAAATATTTTGGAAGTGAAAGCCACATACAAAATGCAATAGCATTACAACAAATTAGCAACAATTCTACGCATGGCAACCTTCTACTAGACACATACAAAAAAGAAATACTGAAATTTAAAAGTACATCTGCTGAAGTACCAAACCATGTGTGTGTGTATGTTGCCGCAGACGTTTTTATAAAAGTAACACACAAACTGTAGACCTAACATACAAAATAGAAGACAATGAAGATTCTAAATGGTTTGAATTAGCTCTTTACCTTATAGCAGAAAACAAATACGAAATAACTGACCCCTTAATACTTTGCAGTTACTGCACTATAAAACTTGACAACAATCAAACTCCTTCACGTGCTATCACAAATAATTTGGAATTATTTCCACTACCAAAACTCCCACAACAACTCAATTTATATGAGAGCATCATAATTCAAACAGTTCACCCCTTTCAAGCAATAATACGCCTTCAACGAAAAACAGCAAAATTACCTCGCTCTGAATTGGTGAAAGGCATTCGTGGCAAGGTAGTGTATTTACCATTAGCTCTAAAACAAAATGTGCACACTCTGGGAGTGCAACGTCCAATAGAGCAATCTTTAATTATCTTAGTAAATGGTGTACCTACAAAAGACAAAAGAATTTGGCAACAACTGGTAGACTTACATAAAGTTAGACAAGCCTTGCAATATCTAAAAGACAATAATGAATACTATAAAGAAATTAATATTGAAGAAAACTTGAAGGAAACCACTGAAATAATTCAAGATTCACCGGCAACTGGTCAATTTGAGCTTCTAGATCCTGCTACAGTATCCAATACTTTAGACCATTATACAATTCATCCATTGCACTCTAATGACACCGTAGAAGATGCACTAGAAACGTACCAAATGCGACAAACAAAAGGATTACGAATCAGCATATGGGAAAAAAGTATAGAAGCACGTGTTTTTCCTCTACTCTTTCCTACTGGCAAAGGAGGAAGGTACGATGACAGACCTATTCAAATAACAGCATCAGAATACCACTCATTACGGATGTATTCTGAAGATCCCAGATTTAGACAAAATGTGGAATACATATTCCACCTAGTCTTTGAAAGTGAACTAGCAACTCTATGTTACGGAGTTGCACACACATTAAAATCAGGAACCCACTTCCAAAATATATCAGCTACACAATTATTACAAAAAGTGCAAGAAAAAGATGAAGTTGTACAATCAAGTATTACAAATCTATTAGCAAACATGGGTGCTACTAAAGAGTACTGGTTCCGACGTCATGGAGATGTACGTTGTATGATAAGAAACCTTGGCCCACCCACTTGGTTTGTTACATTAAGTTGTGTAGAATATGCATGGGAAGATTTACATGATTTCCTACGGATATGAAACAAATACAAAACAAAAATATATATACTAACACCTGGAGAACTTTGTTCTAGATCCTGTTAATGTTTCAAGATATTTTCATCATCTCTTCATTGCTATGCTACACTTTATTTGTAATAAAACTGTTCCTCCCCTTGGAGAAGTGCAACAGTTCTTTTGGAGAAAAGAATACCAAGCTAGAGGGGCACCACATATCCACATGCTTTTATGGATTAAAGATGCTCCTAAATTTGGTCAAGACAATGATGCCACTGTGTTACAGTTTGATAACAACCTCGTCTGTTTCCTCCACCCTCCCATTACTGTTTTTTTCCTCCCCACCACCCCTCCAGCACTATCTGAAATGTTGTCAGGCCTAGTATGATAGTCGCTTGTTTTGTTCCTCCCCTCCCTTTCTGCACCCCTTTCCCTTACCTTTTGTTTTTCTCCGGCTCTACCAGAAATGTCGTCAGGCCTAGTACGGTAGTCGCCTGTCTATTTCCATTTCCTTCCCACTCTCCCCCCACCCTTCCTTATCTATGTCTTAGCTCTTGCACTATCTGAAATGTCGTCAGGCCGAGTACGATAGTTAATTTCACATCATTACTGTTCATGGTCTGTAAGAATGTGGTTGTATTTTCCCTTGTTCCCTCCCTTGCCTTAAAACGCTTTGAAACACATTGTTTATAGGTGCTATATAAATAAACAATCATATCATATCATATCATATCATATCATATCATATCATATTTTGAATGCAGACTTCCCGGACAGGAGCGGTGTCCATAAGACACCTCCATTTTGATTAATTGCAGACATCCCAGACAGTTCCATGCTCCACGGACTCCTAAGAGAGCTTTTAAAAAAGAAAACACACACACACAGCAACAGTATACACATACAAATGTATTTACACACATAAATACACACAATTAGGAAAGGGAAGGGGTAGCAGGAATGGAAACATATACAGTGGAATTGGGGTTTTCCACAGGTTGGTCATCGGGGGAGGAAGGATTTGAGGTCTCATCATAACTACTTTGCTTACAGGGAATTTGTGGGGATGGTTGGCTGAGACTGGGCTAAGGGGTACAGGTGCAGGTGGGGCAGTGGTATTTAATATTGTCCATTATATGTCTCTGTACAAATTCTTTTAAATCGCCAAAACTGTTCATTAATTGGTCAATTTTTTCCTCCAGGCTCACCAGTTTATTTTGCACACTGTTAGTTTGGATTTCTATGTGCCCTTGCACTTGCGGAGGAGCTGCTGCTTCTGGGCCATTCCCTTCATTTCCCATATGTACTGTTAAAGATAAAGAAACAAATATGTCTCAGGTACATGTGAAGCAATGTGTATTCATTCTCTTACTTTTCAAACTGCACTGTGTACCATTGGAGTTACTGTCTTGACTCATTTCATCACGAGGGAAATGTTCCTCATGCCACACCAGGGTGCTTGCCATTTCTGTGTAAAAAAGAGAAACAATTTTTACTAGTATTGTACAAAGAACAAACTGCACAGTTATAGGAAAAATATAGTGTACTTGCCACTTTGTAGTACAGTTCTGCTGTCAGTACTTGGTACTTGTCCCCCTGACAGTTGCTTCTCAGTTTGTATGTAATGCAGCATTGAGGTAATACTGTTGGAAGCAGAGGTTATTTTCCTGCTTGGTGCATTCCATTATGTTGCACACTATATGCAATTGCATTGCTGCTTTTATAAGTACAGAGTTTGTAGGCCTATTTCATTTTTCCTTACAATTCACGTATGTTTTGGTCTTTAAAGATGTTCAGTTTCTTTGCTGTATGCCACTATAATGTGAAATAACCCCCAAGCTATTGGGCAGTGTGGATGCTACCAGATATCTGCGGACAGTCGCATTGTCCGCGGATGCTCAGCTCATCAGCATGGGTTTAGGGGGTTCAGTATGTTGTATGTTACATCTATACAAATTAAAGGTATCCTGGTATAAACCTATGAAATTCAGTGAAATATCTTTGTTAAAGGGAAGTTATGGTTAAATTGCACTAATAAAAACATATCAAATTCAGGGAAAAAACTTTGTTAAAGCGACATTATGTTTAAGTTGCACTAATAAAAACATATCAAATTCATTGAAAAAACTTTGTTAAAGGGACAATATATTTACTTTGCACTAATAACAACCTATCCATATTATGGTTACAAGTAAAACCGAAAAACCCCAGAAATTCGCCAGTTATGGTAAGCTAAGCAACCATAACTCGCGCCACCACCGTCCACTACTAAGACTAACACCCATGACATCAAAGATGACACCACAAATGTCATTGATGACATCACATGCGCATTTACTTTTCATGAAAAGCTTCTACAAGGGATTGTGATAATGTTGGCTGAAAACTTTCAGAGGTCATTGTGAGAAATATCATGAGATACATAGTTCATTAAGGAATGCATTGCTATAAACACCATTGTATTACAGAGTTCTTTCAAGTATAAGAACCTACTCATGTAGAAATGTAGGTATTGTGTGCAGCATGCACCATAGAGGTGCAATATTCATAATGTTGCCATGTTGGATAGCAATATGATGAATGCTTTCATTTCAGAGTTGTGTGTATTGTGAAACATGTAATAAGTAGCTGTTAATGCCTCACTTACTACATAATTGTACTACTACACACAAAACATAAAGAGACCACAACGCACCCAAAAATGCCCATATACAGGGAAAGTGAAGTAAGCAAAAAAGCAGCAGTATTACCAGAAAGTGTATTTAACCGGACTGATTATCTTCATGCACAGAAATGATTGCTGTGTTTTAGGCTTTCTTCTTCTCCTATGTATATGTATCATATTCAGTAAAAAAAAGTTGTTAAAGGGACTTTATGGTAAGTTGCGCTACTAAAAAACTATCAAATTCAGTAAAAAAAACTTTGTTAAAGGGACATTATGGTTCAAAGTAAAACCGAAAACCCCCTGAAATTCGCCAGTTATGGTAAGCTAAGCAACCATAACTCGCGCCACCATGTACTGCAAACATTAACACCCAAGATGACATCACAAATGTCATTGATGACATCACTGATGACTTCACATGCGCTTTTAGATTTCATGAAAACTCTGTACAAGGGATTCTTATAATGTTGACCAAAAAGTGTCAAGGAGCATTGGAATAAATATCATGAGCTAATCAGTGCACTAAGCAATGCATTGATATCAATAGCATTCTATTCTGAAGTTCAATCCAGTATACTAAACTACTCATGTAGAAACATAAGTAGTGTGTGCAGCACACATGATGAAGGTGCAATATTCATAATCCTGCCATGTTGAATAGTGATATTAATATCTGCTTTTTTATTAGAGTTTTGTGTAGTGTGAAACATGTAATAAGTAGCTAATGAAACTCACTAAATACATAATTGTATTATTACAGACAAAACACAAAGAGACAACACATACAAATATGAATATATGCAGAGCAATGATTGTTCTGTTTCAACGCTGCTACTTACTGTATGTATGTTTATCACATGATGTGACTAGACTCTAAGGAAAGAAGTGTGAGTGCAATGTATAGAAATATGGTTATATACAGGAAAGTACAGTACGAGAAAGTGCTGATAATCCTAATGAGTATCTTCATGCTCAGAAACAATTACTTTCTTTCAAGCCTGTGTCTTCCGCTATGTATATGTTTCATATGATGTGACTTGAACCTAAGGGAATTATTGTAAGGACTTAATTGAAGGATAAGTCTACAAATATAGTATATTTTCAATGTTTAGTTTTTCACTGTTACTGAACAGAACCATGTGGCCTAGATATGTCAGTAAAGGAAAAAAAGCGGGAGCCAGACATGTGATGTCCTCAGTAATGTCATCAATGAATTTGTGATGTCATCTTTGATGTCATGGGTGTTAATGTTAGCAGTACACGTTGGCGCGATTTATGGTTGCTTAGCTTAACATAAATGGCGAATTTCAGGGGGTTTTCGGTTTTACTTTGAACCATAACGTCCCTTTAACAAAGTTTTTTTACTGAATTTGATAAGTTTTTAGTAGCGCAACTTAACCATAACGTCCCTTTATCAAAGTTCTTTTACTGAATTTCATAGGTTTTTAGTAGGACAAGTTAACCATAAAATCCCTAACTCTATATAGATGTAACATACAACATACTGAACGCCACCTAGTGATTTTGATGTCCGCGGACTGTGTGCATGTTCGCGGACGGACGCGGACAACACCAATACTACCCAAAAACTCAGGGGTATCTTAAATTGTTATATCATGCCACATGAACACTATACAAGTTGAAAAACCAACACACAAACACATTATATATAGTAATAAATAAGAAGAACTTATATATCTAACACATCAACATCCATTTAAATACCATATACAGTAAAATGGAATATGCCAAAACAAAAAAGGTATGCTTCTAACATAATTACTTCACAGAAGCTGCACAACTAGGAGCAGCAGCACATCTACAGAACAGTGAGAAGACAATTTACCACAATCTAGTAAGTAAACATTTTTTTGTTATATATTTCTAAAATGTCTATATTATATACAATAAAAGTAATGCATATTTTATTTTACCTCACAGAAATGTCAAATACTTTAGAATGGCTTGAGGAGAATTTCCCACATGGTGAAATATCTGAAGATAGTGAAACTAATGGTAGACACTTCTCTTTATAACCAAATTAATAAGCATTACTTTATGTGCACTTTACATATATATATAAATATTTTTTTGAACACACCATACAAACAATGAAAACAAAACTCAACAAGATACTTTAGAACAAACTGTCCAGCGCATAGAAGAAAAAATGAACAAGCTAATGACACATTTCCACCTTTTGAAAGATTTTGTGGAGGACCATATAAAAGAAAAAATTAGATACCATTGTGCAACATGTACCTGTCTCCCCTCTCCATATCCCAATATCGCATATCAATTATCCCCAAACCCTCTCCACGAACAAAAACATTTTGATGAGACTTTCATTCCTTCATCTTCTCCTGTCCATCCTATTGAAAACCCCATTTCCCCTGTGTTTGTGTCAGTTTCTGCTACCCTTTCTCTATCATAAATTGTACATATGTATACTATTATGAAAAATAAATGTTATGTATGTGTTAATTTAGTCCTTTGTGTTTTTTTTTTTTTAAAAGTCAGTTTTGGTGTCCGCGGACAACACAGGTGTTCTGAATTGTCCCTAAATAAACAAAATGGGGGTGTCCTGTGGACACTATACCTGTCCGTATTGGCATAGGCAGGATGAAACTGTTCCAAGAACGCCGGCCAGGTCCTGAAATGTTCGTAAATGAACAAAATGGGGGTGTCCTGAAGACGCTATGCCTGTCTGTATTGTTCGTAGGCAAGTTGAAATTGTATTAAGAACACATCAAGTGTCCTGGGATGTTTGAAAATAAACAAAATTGGGGTGTTCTCAGGACGCTAGGACTGTCCGTATTGTTCGTAGGCAGGTTGAAACTGTTCTAAGAACAAACGCCTGTCCATAACTGTTTGTTTGACGTGTGTCGCACTTTTCATTCGTTTCAGGACCCGAACACTGTCTGTAGAACACCAGCGCGCATGCGCGAAATAGTTTCAGTGCATTTGGTGTCCTGCGGACACCCGTTCCCTTCGCGGACATGTTCGCGACACCATCATGTGACCGTGACCACGCTGAGCGTGTGTTCTGACTAAGGACACTGTTCTTGTCCGCGAACTATTTAAAACTACTTTTTCAGGCAATCCACATTTTTTTATAATAATAAATCACCATAGCACAAGTCCCAGACAATAATCCAGATTGTGTACATATTTTTAGGACTTTTTGAGCCTTTTTTTGGTGTTCGATATGTCCGCGGATGGAGCGGGTGTCCGCGGACCAGCATCAGCACCCCTATAAAGGGCCACACCCCAGAACTCATCCTCATTGTGTTTCTGGCTACATTACAGACACAGTGCATTTTGCTGCCAACTTTCCAGATTTTCATCTGAAACCTGATGGCATCCATGGCTCCTCCACCGCCACCTGGTGCTACATCTGCTTCAGCACCCCCCTCAACTCCTCCACCACCACCACCACCTCCCCAAGGGCCTGAAGAGGGGAACAGGAGTGAGGAAGTAGAGGAGGATGAAGAGGATGAGGTAGTGGAAGGCCCTACTATCAGCACACGCCGTGACTCTTGGGTGTGGCGGTTATTTACCATTCATGGTAACGAACAAAGTCACCTGCAACGAGTGCAAAATGGTGCTCAGTCGCGGGAGACCTGGTTCGTACAGCTTTGGTACGACAACTATGAAGCGACACCTAAAGTCTTTCCACGGTGTGGCCATTCGCAAGGTTGTACTTTGCAAGTGTGTAGTAGGTTGAGTTCCTCTACTACATCCTCTGTTTCCACTCCTCTCACCACAAGGGACACTCCTGTGGGAGAGCGCATCCCTCCAGCTACCTCACAGGCCATTCATAATGCTGATGAACCTTACCTTTCGAGGGTCACAGTTGTGTCTATGTACTATGACACAGTACTCTGCAGGGGGGAGAGACTTCGTAGTGCTTTCGAGACTACGGTCTCACAGCACGAGAAGACCTGCCCACTACCTAAGTAAGGCCCACTCTACATCTTCCTCTCTCCACCCACCCTGTCTTATCCCTGTGGTAGGTGTGTCCCCCTTACCCTCCTTTTCCCTCCTCTCCTGGTGTGTTGTGTGTAAAAAACCAAAAAAATACAAAACAACAACAATTTTTAAAAAAGGCTCTTTTCAGAGCCACCTTTCACAGTTTAAAAATTGAAGTGGAAAAGACATGGAGCAGGACCATGTGTATTTTTTAGAAGTCTGCGGACAGTTTGCGGACATCTACAATTTTGGGGTGCTTCCCTATCATAACCATTGCACTTTTCTCTGGGAGGAAGTGGTGTCTCTGAAAAGAGCCTTTAGGTGGTGTTTGTTTGTGTTTGAAAAACTTGAAATGGTCAACACCTACTGCAAAATGGATGGCTGTAATTCCAAATAAGGTCGCAATGCATTTAGTACATTTCTCAGAAAATCTAATTGCCAGCATAAGTAAGATGGACTCCATCTCTGCCAAAAATGTATGTGCTACGAAACATAATATTTTCATTGTGAAAAGAGGACATGCCAAGATCTCTTAGAAAGGCACAAACAGCCTTATTGACATTGCACCTCGCTTTCTCCATTTGTGGACAAAATAAAGAAGAACGCAGCCACATTTGTCTCTGCACAATCCGAGAAAATATGATTTGAGAATTTGGAAACATGTCCATGACCTTCCCAAGTCCTTCTTTCATTGCAAATTGCAAAGAAATTCCAGACACATGTCCTAAACTATTCCCTCCACAATGAATTATCATTATGTCTGGATGATGCTCTGTCTCCAAAGTAGCCCAGAGAGGTAGCAGGTCCAACCACTTCATTCCACATACTCCATGCCAGTGCACTTCCACATGTGCAAATCCAAGATCTACAGCTACTCCACAGCTTTCTGCATGCACCTTCAACCAATGTATCCACGAGTCTCCCAAAATCCAAATAATCTGTTTTCTGAAACACACAGCCATAGCTATCTGTTCTTCTCTCAGGAAAAAGACTATCTGACAAACTCTCTCCTGGCACAACACACCGACTAAACTTTACTGACCAATCCCTTGCTCTGCTCATTCTCATTTGCATGCCTTCCCACCCCAAAATCCCTGTATGTAACATGCGATGTCCACAGACTACCGCCATGTCCACGGACATATCGTAACATGGACAGCCCTTCAACTATTTCCACTTCACTCTCTGTGTCATTCCCTCATTGGATATAGCTAAGCAGTCACACCACCATCCACCAATCACATCCAAGACCTCTACATCTAACTCCATCATCATAGATCAGCACTTCAAATGTACTGTTAATCACTCTGAGTACAAGTGTCATATCATTGGAAAGCACCTACTACAAGAAATACTGTACAAGTCTCCAAGATTTCTACTTGCAGCTGCATGCATATCCATATGCATGAAAACAAACTACAGGTATGCATGTTTTCTGTATAGTACATGTACAATTCTTATAAATTCATATAAACAGATTAACTGACTTTTAACTTGCATAACCTTTAAAACGAACTTACTGTCATTTTTCCCATCTGCTATAATCAACTGTCACTTCCAAACCTCTCTGCTATTTAATTTCTTTTTACACACACATTTCAAAGCATGTTGAACTAACATATTTAAAGTAAAATATAAAGACTGCACATAGTCAAACAAAAGTGCATGCACACACTGTGTTCAGATATCAAACAAGAATACTTGTACAAAAACATAAAAATCAATGTCTAAATTAACATCAGTTCTATAAACACACAAAATTACTAATTTGCTGCCTTTACAATTGCAGTGAAGACCACTCTCCTGAAAAGCAGCAGCAGAATTTTAAGTACAAACAACTCAGAAGAAACATGCTCATTCCACAAAAAAAGTAAGTTAAATACCACCATAATATTTGTACTATTACTCAAACACACTGCAGTGAAGACCACTCTCCTGAAAAGCAGCAGCAGAATTTAAAGTACAAACAACAACTCAGAAGAAACATGCTCATTCCACAAAACAAAATAAGTTAAATACCACCATAATATTTTTACTATTACACAAACACACTGTGGGGTTCATTCATGCTATTCTGTGCCTAAAAACAGAGATTGTGCAACATCCTGTCCACAAATCCCCATTTGTTAAACAGGGATTTACAAGCAGAATGGCGCACAAATACCCATTTCTCGGGCGCACAAATGACATAACTCAGCCCCTAGAATGTTTAATATTATAGAACAAACAACTGTTTTAATTCTATACCATTAGATTTACTATTTGTGCTTCTCTTCACTACTAGCTTACTTTCTACTGTCATCTGAACCCCAGTTTAGTAGCACATAAATTCAAGAATACCCATCCCAACTAGTTGTAGTTGCCCAATGCACAATCACACACCATCACATACATCTTTATCATCATACGCAGCCACTCATACACACAGCACACATATATTGCAGAACACCCTAACCCATACCTTCTTTATTTTTTTCAACAGACCCTAAAGAATGCCTACCAAAAATCAAGTCCGTAGAAAGCAACGCAGAAGTAGAGCAACTGAAAATAGAAGTGTCCAAAATAAGTATCCATCTCTAGCATAATTTGTACAAAAAGTTAAAACAGAACAGGTAATACAGTCATTTAGCGAAACAAAACAAGCTTCAAGTACAGAAACTTCGCCTCCTCTATCAAAATGTAAAACGAAACAGAAAGCGATTAACAAGAATTCAGCTAACACTACTTTTAAAACTGTTCCTATAAATCTTGATGTTCCGCCACAGAGTCCATCAAAATCTTATAAAAACAGGAGAGAAATCGTGCACAACCCTTAAAACGTACCGTAGGAAATTAATCTTGGAAGCTTTGATAGACAGTGCAATCCTTCTCAAAAGAAAGTTATTTATTTTAGTGTTAAACAAAAATGAAACCACTAACAAAACTAATGACTAAATTACAAAAAAGATTTCTCAATAAACGAAATGTCAACAAAAATAACTTCTTAAATATCTGTGGAGTTGAGTGGAGTCACACCACAAGCACAGAACCATATTGTAATGAAGAAGCATACAAAAAAAAGCAAACAAATACAATTGCCATACATAGCAGTGGACAAGGTTATGAAAAAGTTAATACCATAATGGTATTAAAAATATCCCCAGAAAACTTAGAATTACCTCTCAATTCAACTGAACCAGAACGTCTAGTATACAAATGGCCATGCACGTCAATGTGTAACATTCCCAAAAAATCTTTCAAGTCTTTACGCCAATTCCTCAATCAGTATGTGAACGGCAAAGACAAAATCAAAATTAAACTACTGCAAAATATGGATACCTATCTGGTGCGCAAGTATACAGGACTACAAGGACATTCATTGGCATGCATTTCAGGACCTATTTGCAAAACCACCTTCCATCATATCAAAATGATATCAACACATCATTCAACTATAAGAAATCTAGTCTAAACTGTACTATGCTAAAAGTCCTGCTTTAGCACTAGCCAATTTAAATAACATTCTTCTACATGGTAAATCAAAAGACCTACTTGAAGAAATCGACTATATCCACAAAAAATATTTTGGAAGTGAAAGCCACATACAAAATGCAATAGCATTACAACAAATTAGCAACAATTCTACGCATGGCAACCTTCTACTAGACACATACAAAAAAGAAATACTGAAATTTAAAAGTACATCTGCTGAAGTACCAAACCATGTGTGTGTGTATGTTGCCGCAGACGTTTTTATAAAAGTAACACACAAACTGTAGACCTAACATACAAAATAGAAGACAATGAAGATTCTAAATGGTTTGAATTAGCTCTTTACCTTATAGCAGAAAACAAATACGAAATAACTGACCCCTTAATACTTTGCAGTTACTGCACTATAAAACTTGACAACAATCAAACTCCTTCACGTGCTATCACAAATAATTTGGAATTATTCCCACTACCAAAACTCCCACAACAACTCAATTTATATGAGAGCATCATAATTCAAACAGTTCACCCCTTTCAAGCAATAATACGCCTTCAACGAAAAACAGCAAAATTACCTCGCTCTGAATTGGTGAAAGGCATTCGTGGCAAGGTAGTGTATTTACCATTAGCTCTAAAACAAAATGTGCACACTCTGGGAGTGCAACGTCCAATAGAGCAATCTTTAATTATCTTAGTAAATGGTGTACCTACAAAAGACAAAAGAATTTGGCAACAACTGGTAGACTTACATAAAGTTAGACAAGCCTTGCAATATCTAAAAGACAATAATGAATACTATAAAGAAATTAATATTGAAGAAAACTTGAAGGAAACCACTGAAATAATTCAAGATTCGCCGGCAACTGGTCAATTTGAGCTTCTAGATCCTGCTACAGTATCCAATACTTTAGACCATTATACAATTCATCCATTGCACTCTAATGACACCGTAGAAGATGCACTAGAAACGTACCAAATGCGACAAACAAAAGGATTACGAATCAGCATATGGGAAAAAAGTATAGAAGCACGTGTTTTTCCTCTACTCTTTCCTACTGCCAAAGGAGGAAGGTACGATGACAGACCTATTCAAATAACAGCATCAGAATACCACTCATTACGGATGTATTCTGAAGATCCCAGATTTAGACAAAATGTGGAATCCATATTCCACCTAGTCTTTGAAAGTGAACTAGCAACTCTATGTTACGGAGTTGCAAACACATTAAAATCAGGAACCCACTTTCAAAATATATCAGCTACACAATTATTACAAAAAGTGTAAGAAAAAGATGAAGTTGTACAATCAAGTATTACAAATCTATTAGCAAACATGGGTGCTACTAAAGAGTACTGGTTCCGACGTCATGGAGATGTACGTTGTATGATAAGAAACCTTGGCCCACCCACTTGGTTTGTTACATTAAGTTGTGTAGAATATGCATGGGAAGATTTACATGATTTCCTACGGATATGAAACAAATACAAAACAAAAATATATATACTAACACCTGGAGAACTTTGTTCTAGATCCTGTTAATGTTTCAAGATATTTTCATCATCTCTTCATTGCTATGCTACACTTTATTTGTAATAAAACTGTTCCTCCCCTTGGAGAAGTGCAACAGTTCTTTTGGAGAAAAGAATACCAAGCTAGAGGGGCACCACATATCCACATGCTTTTATGGATTAAAGATGCTCCTAAATTTGGTCAAGACAATGATGCCACTGTGTTACAGTTTGATAACAACCTCGTCTGTTTCCTCCACCCTCCCATTACTGTTTTTTTCCTCCCCACCACCCCTCCAGCACTATCTGAAATGTTGTCAGGCCTAGTATGATAGTCGCTTGTTTTGTTCCTCCCCTCCCTTTCTGCACCCCTTTCCCTCACCTTTTGTTTTTCTCCGGCTCTACCAGAAATGTCGTCAGGCCTAGTACGGTAGTCGCCTGTCTATTTCCATTTCCTTCCCACTCTCCCCCCACCCTTCCTTATCTATGTCTTAGCTCTTGCACTATCTGAAATGTCGTCAGGCCGAGTACAATAGTTAATTTCACATCATTACTGTTCATGGTCTGTAAGAATGTGGTTGTATTTTCCCTTGTTCCCTCCCTTGCCTTAAAACGCTTTGAAACACATTGTTTATAGGTGCTATATAAATAAACAATCATATCATATCATATCATATCATATTTTGAATGCAGACTTCCCGGACAGGAGCGGTGTCCATAAGACACCTCCATTTTGATTAATTGCAGACATCCCAGACAGTTCCATGCTCCACGGACTCCTAAGAGAGCTTTTAAAAAAGAAAACACACACACACAGCAACAGTATACACATACAAATGTATTTACACACATAAATACACACAATTAGGAAAGGGAAGGGGTAGCAGGAATGGAAACATATACAGTGGAATTGGGGTTTTCCACAGGTTGGTCATCGGGGGAGGAAGGATTTGAGGTCTCATCATAACTACTTTGCTTACAGGGAATTTGTGGGGATGGTTGGCTGAGACTGGGCTAAGGGGTACAGGTGCAGGTGGGGCAGTGGTATTTAATATTGTCCATTATATGTCTCTGTACAAATTCTTTTAAATCGCCAAAACTGTTCATTAATTGGTCAATTTTTGCCTCCAGGCTCACCAGTTTATTTTGCACACTGTTAGTTTGGATTTCTATGTGCCCATGCACTTGTGGAGGAGCTGCTGCTTCTGGGCCATTCCCTTCATTTCCCATATGTACTGTTAAAGATAAAGAAACAAATATGTCTCAGGTACATGTGAAGCAATGTGTATTAATTCTCTTACTTTTCAAACTGCACTGTGTACCATTGGAGTTACTGTCTTGACTCATTTCATCACGAGGGAAATGTTCCTCATGCCACACCAGGGTGCTTGCCATTTCTGTGTAAAAAAAGAGAAACAATTTTTACTAGTATTGTACAAAGAACAAACTGCACAGTTATAGGAAAAATATAGTGTACTTGCCACTTTGTAGTACAGTTCTGCTGTCAGTACTTGGTACTTGTCCCACTGACAGTTGCTTCTCAGTTTGTATGTAATGCAGCATTGAGGTAATACTGTTGGAAGCAGAGGTTATTTTCCTGCTTGGCTCATTCCATTATGTTGCACACTATATGCAATTGCATTGCTGCTTTTATACGTACAGAGTTTGTAGGCCTATTTCATTTTTCCTTACAATTCACGTATGTTTTGGTCTTTAAAGATGTTCAGTTTCTTTGCTGTATGCCACTATAATGTGAAATAACCCCCAAGCTATTGGGCAGTGTGGATGCTACCAGATATCTGCGGACAGTCGCATTGTCCGCGGATGCTCAGCTCATCAGCATGGGTTTAGGGGGTTCAGTATGTTGTATGTTACATCTATACAAATTAAAGGTATCCTGGTATAAACCTATGAAATTCAGTGAAATATCTTTGTTAAAGGGAAGTTATGGTTAAATTGCACTAATAAAAACATATCAAATTCAGGGAAAAAACTTTGTTAAAGCGACATTATGTTTAAGTTGCACTAATAAAAACATATCAAATTCATTGAAAAAACTTTGTTAAAGGGACAATATATTTACTTTGCACTAATAACAACCTATCCATATTATGGTTACAAGTAAAACCGAAAAACCCCAGAAATTCGCCAGTTATGGTAAGCTAAGCAACCATAACTCGCTCCACCACCGTCCACTACTAAGACTAACACCCATGACATCAAAGATGACACCACAAATGTCATTGATGACATCACATGCGCATTTACTTTTCATGAAAAGCTTCTACAAGGGATTGTGATAATGTTGGCTGAAAACTTTCAGAGGTCATTGTGAGAAATATCATGAGATACATAGTTCATTAAGGAATGCATTGCTATAAACACCATTGTATTACAGAGTTCTTTCTAGTATAAGAACCTACTCATGTAGAAATGTAGGTATTGTGTGCAGCATGCACCATAGAGGTGCAATATTCATAATGTTGCCATGTTGAATAGCAATATGATGAATGCCTTCATTTCAGAGTTGTGTGTATTGTGAAACATGTAATAAGTAGCTGTTAATGCCTCACTTACTACATAATTGTACTACTACACACAAAACATAAAGAGACCACAACGCACCCAAAAATGCCCATATACAGGGAAAGTGAAGTAAGCAAAAAAGCAGCAGTATTACCAGAAAGTGTATTTAACCGGACTGATTATCTTCATGCACAGAAATGATTGCTGTGTTTTAGGCTTTCTTCTTCTCCTATGTATATGTATCATATTCAGTAAAAAAAAGTTGTTAAAGGGACTTTATGGTAAGTTGCGCTACTAAAAAACTATCAAATTCAGTAAAAAAAACTTTGTTAAAGGGACATTATGGTTCAAAGTAAAACCGAAAACCCCCTGAAATTCACCAGTTATGGTAAGCTAAGCAACCATAACTCGCGCCACCATGTACTGCTAACATTAACACCCAAGATGACATCACAAATGTCATTGATGACATCACTGATGACTTCACATGCGCTTTTAGTTTTCATGAAAACTCTGTACAAGGGATTCTTATAATGTTGACCAAAAAGTGTCAAGGAGCATTGGAATAAATATCATGAGCTAATCAGTGCACTAAGCAATGCATTGATATCAATAGCATTCTATTCTGAAGTTCAATCCAGTATACTAAACTACTCATGTAGAAACATAAGTAGTGTGTGCAGCACACATGATGAAGGTGCAATATTCATAATCCTGCCATGTTGAATAGTGAAATTAATATCTGTTTTTTTATTAGAGTTTTGTGTAGTGTGAAACATGTAATAAGTAGCTAATAAAACTCACTAAATACATAATTGTATTATTACAGACAAAACACAAAGAGACAACACATACAAATATGAATATATGCAGAGCAATGATTGTTCTGTTTCAACGCTGCTACTTACTGTATGTATGTTTATCACATGATGTGACTAGACTCTAAGGAAAGAAGTGTGAGTGCAATGTATAGAAATATGGTTATATACAGGAAAGTACAGTACGAGAAAGTGCTGATAATCCTAATGAGTATCTTCATGCTCAGAAACAATTACTTTCTTTCAAGCCTGTGTCTTCCGCTATGTATATGTTTCATATGATGTGACTTGAACCTAAGGGAATTATTGTAAGAACTTAATTGAAGGATAAGTCTACAAATATAGTATATTTTCAATGTTTAGTTTTTCACTGTTACTGAACAGAACCATGTGGCCTAGATATGTCATTAAAGGAAAAAAAGGGGGAGCCAGACATGTGATGTCCTCAGTAATGTCATCAATGAATTTGTGATGTCATCTTTGATGTCATGGGTGTTAATGTTAGCAGTACACATTGGCGCGATTTATGGTTGCTTAGCTTAACATAAATGGCGAATTTCAGGGGGTTTTCGGTTTTATTTTGAACCATAACGTCCCTTTAACAAAGTTTTTTTACTGAATTTGATAAGTTTTTAGTAGCGCAACTTAACCATAACGTCCCTTTATCAAAGTTCTTTTACTGAATTTCATAGGTTTTTAGTAGGACAAGTTAACCATAAAATCCCTAACTCTATATAGATGTAACATACAACATACTGAACGCCACCTAGTGATTTTGATGTCCGCGGACTGTGTGCATGTTCGCGGACGGACGCAGACAACACCAATACTACCCAAAAACTCAGGGGTATCTTACATTGTTATATCATGCCACATGAACACTATACAAGTTGAAAAACCAACACACAAACACATTATATATAGTAATAAATAAGAAGAACTTATATATCTAACACATCAACATCCATTTAAATACCATATACAGTAAAATGGAATATGCCAAAACAAAAAAGGTATGCTTCTAACATAATTACTTCACAGAAGCTGCACAACTAGGAGCAGCAGCACATCTACAGAACAGTGAGAAGACAATTTACCACAATCTAGTAAGTAAACCTTTTTTTGTTATATATTTCTAAAATGTCTATATTATATACAATAAAAGTAATGCATATTTTATTTTACCTCACAGAAATGTCAAATACTTTAGAATGGCTTGAGGAGAATTTCCCACATGGTGAAATATCTGAAGATAGTGAAACTAATGGTAGACACTTCTCTTTATAACCAAATTAATAAGCATTACTTTATGTGCACTTTACATATATATATATAAATATTTTTTGAACACACCATACAAACAATGAAAACAATACTCAACAAGATACTTTAGAACAAACTCTCCAGCGCATAGAAGAAAAAATGAACAAGCTAATGACACATTTCCACCTTTTGAAAGATTTTGTGGAGGACCATATAAAAGAAAAAAATAGATACCATTGTGCAACATGTACCTGTCTCCCCTCTCCATATCCCAATATCGCATATCAATTATCCCCAAACCCTCTCCACGAACAAAAACATTTTGATGAGACTTCCATTCCTTCATCTTCTCCTGTCCATCCTATTGAAAACCCCATTTCCCCTGTGTTTGTGTCAGTTTCTGCTACCCTTTCTCTATCATAAATTGTACATATGTATAATATAATGAAAAATAAATGTTATGTATGTGTTAATTTAGTCCTTTGTGTTTTTTTTTTTTAAAAGTCAGTTTTGGTGTCCGCGGACAACAGGTGTTCTGAATTGTCCCTAAATAAACAAAATGGGGGTGTCCTGTGGACACTATACCTGTCCGTATTGGCATAGGCAGGTTGAAACTGTTCTAAGAACGCCGGCCAGGTCCTGAAATGTTCGTAAATGAACAAAATGGGGGTGTCCTGAAGACGCTATGCCTGTCTGTATTGTTCGTAGGCAAGTTGAAATTGTATTAAGAACACATCAAGTGTCCTGGGATGTTTGAAAATAAACAAAATTGGGGTGTTCTCAGGACGCTAGGACTGTCCGTATTGTTCGTAGGCAGGTTGAAACTGTTCTAAGAACAAACGCCTGTCCATAACTGTTTGTTTGACGTGTGTCGCACTTTTCATTCGTTTCAGGACCCGAACACTGTCCGTAGAACACCAGCGCGCATGCGCGAAATAGTTTCAGTGCATTTGGTGTCCTGCGGACACCCGTTCCCTTCGCGGACATGTTCGCGACACCATCATGTGACCGTGACCACGCTGAGCGTGTGTTCTGACTAAGGACACTGTTCTTGTCTGCGAACTATTTAAAACTACTTTTTCAGGCAATCCACATTTTCTTATAATAATAAATCACCATAGCACAAGTCCCAGACAATAATCCAGATTGTGTACATATTTTTAGGACTTTTTGAGCCTTTTTCTGGTGTTCGATATGTCCGCGGATGGAGCGGGTGTCCGCGGACCAGCATCAGCACCCCTATAAAGGGCCACACCCCAGAACTCATCCTCATTGTGTTTCTGGCTACATTACAGACACAGTGCATTTTGCTGCCAACTTTCCAGATTTCATCTGAAACCTGATGGCATCCATGGCTCCTCCACCGCCACCTGGTGCTACATCTGCTTCAGCACCCCCCTCAACTCCTCCACCACCACCACCACCTCCCCAAGGGCCTGAAGAGGGGAACAGGAGTGAGGAAGTAGAGGAGGATGAAGAGGATGAGGTAGTGGAAGGCCCTACTATCAGCACACGCCGTGACTCTTGGGTGTGGCGGTTATTTACCATTCATGGTAACGAACAAAGTCACCTGCAACGAGTGCAAAATGGTGCTCAGTCGCGGGAGACCTGGTTCATACAGCTTTGGTACGACAACTATGAAGCGACACCTAAAATCTTTCCACGGTGTGGCCATTCGCAAGGTTGTACCTTGCAAGGTGTGTAGTAGGTTGAGTTCCTCTACTACATCCTCTGTTTCCACTCCTCTCACCACAAGGGACACTCCTGTGGGAGAGCGCATCCCTCCAGCTACCTCACAGGCCATTCATAATGCTGATGAACCTTACCTTTCGAGGGTCACAGTTGTGTGTATGTACTATGACACAGTACTCTGCAGGGGGGAGAGACTTCGTAGTGCTTTCGAGACTACGGTTTCACAGCACGAGAAGACCTGCCCACTACCTAAGTAAGGCCCACTCTACATCTTCCTCTCTCTCTCTGTCTTATCCCCGTGGTAGGTGTGTCCCCCTTACCCTCCTTTTCCCTCCTCTCCTGGTGTGTTGTGTGTAAAAAACCAAAAAAATACAAAACAACAACAATTTTTAAAAAAGGCTCTTTTCAGAGCCACCTTTCACAGTTTAAAAATTGAAGTAGAAAAGACATGGAGCAGGACCATGTGTATTTTTTAGAAGTCTGCGGACAGTTTGCGGACATCTACAATTTTGGGGTGCTTCCCTATCATAACCATTGCACTTTTCTCTGGGAGGAAGTGGTGTCTCTGAAAAGAGCCTTTAGGTGGTGTTTGTTTGTGTTTGAAAAACTTGAAATGGTCAACACCTACTGCAAAATGGATGGCTGTAATTCCAAATAAGGTCGCAATGCATTTAGTACATTTCTCAGAAAATCTAATTGCCAGCATAAGTAAGATGGACTCCATCTCTGCGAAAAATGTATGTGCTACGAAACATAATATTTTCATTGTGAAAAGAGGACATGCCAACATCTCTTAGAAAGGCACAAACAGCCTTATTGACATTGCACCTCGCTTTCTCCATTTGTGGACAAAATAAAGAAGAACGCAGCCACATTTGTCTCTGCACAATCCGAGAAAATATGATTTGAGAATTTGGAAACATGTCCATGACCTTCCCAAGTCCTTCTTTCATTGCAAATTGCAAAGAAATTCCAGACACATGTCCTAAACTATTCCCTCCACAATGAATTATCATTATGTCTGGATGATGCTCTGTCTCCAAAGTAGCCCAGAGAGGTAGCAGGTCCAACCACTTCATTCCACATACTCCATGCCAGTGCACTTCCACATGTGCAAATCCAAGATCTACAGCTACTCCACAGCTTTCTGCATGCACCTTCAACCAATGTATCCACGAGTCTCCCAAAATCCAAATAATCTGTTTTCTGAAACACACAGCCATAGCTATCTGTTCTTCTCTCAGGAAAAAGACTATCTGGCAAACTCTCTCCTGGCACAACACACCGACTAAACTTTACTGACCAATCCCTTGCTCTGCTCATTCTCATTTGCATGCCTTCCCACCCCAAAATCCCTGTATGTAACATGCGATGTCCACAGACTACCTCCATGTCCACGGACATATCGTAACATGGACAGCCCTTCAACTATTTCCATTTCACTCTCTGTGTCATTCCCTCATTGGATATAGCTAAGCAGTCACACCACCATCCACCAATCACATCCAAGACCTCTACATCTAACTCCATCATCATAGATCAGCACTTCAAATGTACTGTTAATCACTCTGAGTACAAGTGTCATATCATTGGAAAACACCTACTACAAGAAATACTGTACAAGTCTCCAAGATTTCTACTTGCAGCTGCATGCATATCCATATGCATGAACACAAACTACAGGTATGCATGTTTTCTGTATAGTACATGTACAATTCTTATAAATTCATATAAACAGAGTAACTGACTTTTAACTTGCATAACCTTTAAAACGAACTTACTGTCATTTTTCCCATCTGCTATAATCAACTGTCACTTCCAAACCTATCTGCTATTTAATTTCTTTTTACACACACATTTCAAAGCATGTTGAACTAACATATTTAAAGTAAAATATAAAGACTGCACATAGTCAAACAAAAGTGCATGCACACACTGTGTTCAGATATCAAACAAGAATACTTGTACAAAAACATAAAAATCAATGTCTAAATTAACATCACTTCTATAAACACACAAAATTACTAATTTGTTGCCTTTACAATTGCAGTGAAGACCACTCTCCTGAAAAGCAGCAGCAGAATTTTAAGCACAAATGTCACCGGGGTCGGTGATATCTTCGTCCGAAAGTGTAGCTTCTGAAATCTCCCCCTCCCCCGACTCCTCACCTTCTTCTTCCTTCCAAGAACCCTTCTTTTCTTTTCTTCGAGTAGACACCTTTTTTTTATGAAGATAGGGACGACCCCGAAAGGAAGCCACCGTGCTCCCCAAAGAAGGGAGACCAGGGGGCCCACCCCCGGGATCGACCAAGAGGGGAAAAAGCCTTAGGCACAAAAAACCCCTGTAGAATCATTGGGTGTCTTGTAAACGTGGAACCAGGAGTACTCTAGGTAAGATCTGGTAGAAGTGACTGAAGACAACACGTGGAGTGAAGATTCAGAAACACAGGTAGTCCATTAAGAGGTCCGAGGAACTGGTACACAGGCTAAGTGAGGAAGTACTGATGCAGCAAGCAAAGGCAGTCCAGGGGAACAGGCCGGAGTCTGGTACACGCGAGGTCACAGAAGCAATACTGAAGGTAGGTGAAGGAAGAGCGGGAAGAATAACAGACAGGAAAAGGAAAAATGCGGTAAGTGAAGATGGGAAGGTGGGAGGGGAAGAAAGATGGAAGGAGGGCAAAGGAGAATTATTGCGAACCAAGAGAGAAAGGGAAAGGCAGACAGATCCAGCGGAATGAATGACAGACAGGTTCAGACGGGGTACGAGGATCCGACCAGCAGCAAGCGAGAGAGCAGCACGAAAGCCACAGGCAGCAAGCAACTCAGCCTACGGACGAAACCGGAAGCGTTGCAACGCGTCCGTGACCCGGAAGTGGCTGGTTAAAACACCGGGCCGCGGAGCGTCTAGCCAATCAGAATCAGAAAAAGGAAACCAGGAAACAGGGGGCGTGGCCGAAGCGAACGAAGCTAGGTTCCGCGTCGCCAGCGGCTCCATAGACGCCAAGAATTCGGCGGTATGACAGTATGCCCCCTCCTATACGCTCCTCCTCCGGGTTTCCCTGGATGGAAAAAGTGGTATTTGCGAAGTAGGACAGGAGCATTAATGTGTGTGATGGGTTCCCAAGAGTTTTCCGAAGAAGGGTAGCCTTTCCACTTAACCAAATATTCCAGCCTGCCCTTATGATACCTGGAGTCACAGAGTTGGGCGACCTCATATTCAGCTCGAGTGGAACCCTGGGGAATAGGAGTCTGTCTAACCTGTCGTGCCCATGTATCAGCATGAAATGACTTAAGTTGGGAAGCATGGAAAACAGGGTGTACCCTTTTTAGGTTATTTGGTAGTCTTAGGCGAAAAGCCACAGGATTGATTTTCTGTATGATCTCATATGGCCCTAGATATTTTGGAGATAACTTGGAGGGATGTACCCAACGAGGTAAATATCTAGTGGAGAGCATAACATGGGTACCCACATCCCATCCTGGTACAGGTCTACGATGTTTATTGGCTTGAATGCAATATCGGGCTTGGGCTGACTTAAGGCCTTCTTCTACCTTCTTGTGTGTCTCTCTAAGGAGGGAGAGTGAAGAATCTACTGAAGGTACGTTAGTAGAAAGGCCTGAGACAGGAAGAATGGAGCGAGGATGAAAGCCATAAGTACCAAAAAAAGGGCTGAACCCCAGAGCTGCATGAGTGGAGTTATAATAAGAGAATTCAGCTAGAGGGAGTAGTGTGCACCAGTTGTCTTGTTGGCTGTTGATAAAGCATCTTAAGTACTGCTCCAGGGTTCCGTTCAAACGTTCAGTTTGCCCATTGGATTGTGGATGAAATCCAGAGGTGAGAGCTCTTTCAATACCTAGTCTGCTACACAGGGCCTTCCAGAACTGGGAAGTGTACTGACTACCCCGGTCTGAAATAATCTTGTTAGGTAGACCGTGTAACCGGAATATGTCTTGGAGAAACACTTCCGCCATCTTGGCTGCCGTAGGGATGCCAGGTAATGGGGAGAAGTGAGCCAATTTGGTAAATGAATCCACTGCTACCATGACACAGGTGCATCCTTCAGACGGAGGTAAATCCACTATGAAATCAGTTGAAATTGTGCTCCAGGGACCCTTGGGTACAGCATTAGGTTCCAGTAGACCAATTGGTCTTTTTCGGGATGATTTACTCCTCAGACAGATGATGCATGACTGAACGTACTGCTCTACATCCTTTCTCATTGTAGGCCAATAGAAATGTCTTTGAAGATAGTCGTGAGTACCAGCCACACCCCTGTGTCCTCCTAGTTTAGAGTCATGACACCAGACAAGTGCGGTTTTACGAAAAGCCGGAGTGGGTAGATAAAGTTTTCCTCCTACAAGGTAAAGACCGTTCCTGATTACATAGGCCAGATCTTTAGAGTGTTTTTCAATTTCAAAACGACCTCCAGAATCCTCCTGTACCTGCTGAAGGAATTTAGAAATTATTCCGATGGTCCTGGACTGGGGAAACATCCGTTCAAGATTCGTCTCTGACTCTGACAGGTAATCACACCGGCGGGAAAGAGAGTCGGCTACAACGTTATTTTTTCCCGGGATGTAAGTTATGCTGAATTCGAATTGTGCGAAGAAATGAGCCCATCGGGCCTGTCGAGTATTGTAACACTCGAACTGTTTGAGAACCTGTAAGTTCTTATGATCAGTCCTTATGGTGAACGGGAACCTTCCTCCTTGAAGTAGATGACGCCATTCTACACAGGCCGCTTTCATGGCTAGAAGTTCTCGCTCAATAACCGAGTAGTTCTTTTGGCTGGAGGTTAGGGTCTTCGAGAAATAAGCCACCGGATGTTCTGTACCCTGGATTTCTTGAAGAAGTATAGCCCCTATTGCGGCTGAAGAAGCGTCCGTCTCTAGAATGAAGGGTAGATGTTGGTTTGGTTGTTGTAAAATGGGTGCTGAACAGAAGGCTTCTTTAAGAGTACCAAAGCTGTCTTCTGCCTCCGTTGTCCATTTAAATGGAGTTGCAGATTTCTTTAAGAGCGAGGTGATAGGTAATATCTTTTGAGAGAAATTTGGGATGAATCTTCGGTAGAAGTTTGCTAACCCCAGGAATCTTTGTATCTCTTTGACTGAGGTGGGAGAGGGCCATTCAAGGATGGAAGACACCTTATTAGGATCCATGGAGATTCCGTGGTCTGACAGAATGTATCCTAAATAAGGAATGGAGGAGGCTGAAAACACACATTTGGTGAATTTAACCGACAACTGGTTTCTCTGTAGTCTTCTGAATACTTCCCTAACATGTTCCACATGGTCTTCAGGAGTACGAGAGTATATCAGTATGTCATCTAAATAAACCAATGTGGTTTGGCACAGGAGATCTGAGAATAGTCTGTCCATAAATCGTTGGAATACCGACGGGGCATTTACCAATCCGAACGGCATTACCTGGTATTCAAAAAGTCCGAAAGGAGTCCGGAATGCTGTCTTCCATTCATCTCCTTTCTGCACCCGGAGTAAGTGATACGCATTCCTCAGGTCGAGTTTGGTAAAGATGGTAGCACCCTGTACAGCTTGTAGGATATCGGTTATCAATGGCATAGGATACCGGTCCTTTATGGTAACCTTGTTTAGGCCGCGATAGTCTATACACGGCCTCAACTCCTTAGAATCTTTTTTTGAGATGAAGAACAGTGATGCCCCTGCAGGGGACTTGGAAGGCCTAATTAGCCCGTTCTCCATGTTGCTGTCCAGGTACTTTTGGAGGTATTGTTTTTCTTCTAATGATAGTGGAAACATCCTACCGAAGGGTACCAATGCACCTGGGGTGAGATCGATGCAACAGTCTTCAGGCCGGTGAGGAGGGAGCTCTACGGGTATCTTTTCAGTTGCCACTTCATTGAACTCCTTCAGGTAGTGGGGAAGACAGTGCACCGTTTTGACTTCGCAGCTATTTGTGGTCTTGACGGTCTCGAATCTTGGTTCTGGCAAACATTCCGATTTACATAGTGAGGACTGAAAGCTAAGTAGGTTTCTAGACCAGTCAATACAGGGGTTGTGTCTGCGTAACCAACAGATACCCAGGATAAGAGGGAAGTGAGCAGCTCTGATGATATCGAATGTGATACTTTCGGTGTGTTGTTGGATGGATAAAGTAAGTACTTTAGTGGTATGAGTGATCAAACCCGAGCTCAAAGGTTCGCCATCAACTCCTTCCACCTTTTGATCTTCATTCTTGGCTATCCTCTTGACTCCATGTCGTTCTGCCCAATGGGTATCCATGAAGTTTCCTGCTGCTCCACAGTCGAGTAGTGCTAAAGCGGTTACTTCTTTGGGGCCTACTCTGAGAGAAACTGTGAGCACCATCAACCGGGAGTCTTCAGATGTTTCTGTAGAGGATACAGAAAGTGGTGCGTAGGGACTAAAAGCAGCCCCTCGGTAATGCGTCCCAATGTTTACCGAGGGCGAGCGTTTCCCGATCTTCTGGGTGGTACTTCCGGACAATCTCTTAATAAATGTAGTGAAGATCCACAGTACATACACAAGGAACCCTCCCTGCGCCGTTTCCTTTCTTCCGGTGTCAGTGGGGCTCTGGTGGTCCCAATCTGCATGGGTTCTTCTTTAGTTGTCCGTTGGAAGGGTACAGATGCTGGTGAAGGAGTCTCCACGGGAGGGGGTACACTTAGCCTGATCTTCCTCTTTTCTTGGCGTCTTTCCGTCATCCTGAAGTCAATTCGGAGGGTAGCTGTCAGAAGTTCGGCGAAAGACACCGGTCTTTCTATTCGGGCAAGTTCGTCCTTCAATTCCTCCCTTAAACCTCGCCGAAATATGGCATACTGAGCCTGTTCCTGCCAACCTGCCTCTGCAGCCACCTGTTTGAAAGTGGTGATGTATGTCAGTAAATCAGAATTCCCTTGACGGATGTCAAGGAGGTCCTCCGAGGCCAAGTATGTACTCTCTGTTCGCAAAAAGGTTTGTTGAATCAGGGCCTTAAAGGCATCGTAGTCCTGTAAAACCGGGTCTGACTGGTTTACTAGAGGGGTAGCCCAAGCCAGGGCATTTCCGATCATGTGGGTGATCATAAACCCCACCTTGGCGTGATCTGAGGCGAAGGTCAGAGGGCGAAAGGTAAAATGAAGATTGCATGCGTCCAGAAATTCTTTAACCTTCTTTGGGGATCCATCGAACTTCCCTGATACTAAGGGAAGTGGAGGTAAATCGGCTAAAGGTCTTTCTCTGTCCGTCATATGCTGTTGAAGGGTGGCGTTAGCAGTCTTAAGGTTCTGCATCTCTAGATTTAGACTTTGTACAGCGGCTACGAGTTCTTGTACCTGCTGTGGGGTGGCCATCTCTTTTTGGCGTTGCAAACTGTCACCGGGGTCGGTGATATCTTCGTCCGAAAGTGTAGCTTCTGAAATCTCCCCCTCCCCCGACTCCTCACCTTCTTCTTCCTTCCAAGAACCCTTCTTTTCTTTTCTTCGAGTAGACACCTTTTTTTTATGAAGATAGGGACGACCCCGAAAGGAAGCCACCGTGCTCCCCAAAGAAGGGAGACCAGGGGGCCCACCCCCGGGATCGACCAAGAGGGGAAAAAGCCTTAGGCACAAAAAACCCCTGTAGAATCGTTGGGTGTCTTGTAAACGTGGAACCAGGAGTACTCTAGGTAAGATCTGGTAGAAGTGACTGAAGACAACACGTGGAGTGAAGATTCAGAAACACAGGTAGTCCATTAAGAGGTCCGAGGAACTGGTACACAGGCTAAGTGAGGAAGTACTGATGCAGCAAGCAAAGGCAGTCCAGGGGAACAGGCCGGAGTCTGGTACACGGGAGGTCACAGAAGCAATACTGAAGGTAGGTGAAGGAAGAGCGGGAAGAATAACAGACAGGAAAAGGAAAAATGCGGTAAGTGAAGATGGGAAGGTGGGAGGGGAAGAAAGATGGAAGGAGGGCAAAGGAGAATTATTGCGAACCAAGAGAGAAAGGGAAAGGCAGACAGATCCAGCGGAATGAATGACAGACAGGTTCAGACGGGGTACGAGGATCCGACCAGCAGCAAGCGAGAGAGCAGCACGAAAGCCACAGGCAGCAAGCAACTCAGCCTACGGACGAAACCGGAAGCGTTGCAACGCGTCCGTGACCCGGAAGTGGCTGGTTAAAACACCGGGCCGCGGAGCGTCTAGCCAATCAGAATCAGAAAAAGGAAACCAGGAAACAGGGGGCGTGACCGAAGCGAACGAAGCTAGGTTCCGCGTCGCCAGCGGCTCCATAGACGCCAAGAACTCGGCGGTATGACAACAAACAACTCAGAAGAAACATGCTCATTCCACAAAAAAAGTAAGTTAAATACCACCATAATATTTGTACTATTACTCAAACACACTGCAGTGAAGACCACTCTCCTGAAAAGCAGCAGCAGAATTTAAAGTACAAACAACAACTCAGAAGAAACATGCTCATTCCACAAAACAAAATAAGTTAAATACCACCATAATATTTTTACTATTACACAAACACACTGTGGGGTTCATTCATGCTATTCTGTGCCTAAAAACAGAGATTGTGCAACATCCTGTCCACAAATCCCCATTTGTTAAACAGGGATTTACAAGCAGAATGGCGCACAAATACCCATTTCTCGGCGCACAAATGACATAACTCAGCCCCTAGAATGTTTAATATTATAGAACAAACAACTGTTTCAATTCTATACCATTAGATTTACTATTTGTGCTTCTCTTCACTACTAGCTTACTTTCTACTGTCATCTGAACCCCAGTTTAGTAGCACATAAATTCAAGAATACCCATCCCAACTAGTTGTAGTTGCCCAATGCACAATCACACACCATCACATACATCTTTATCATCATACGCAGCCAATCATACACAAAGCACACATATATTGCAGAACACCCTAACCCATACCTTCTTTATTTTTTTCAACAGACCCTAAAGAATGCCTACCAAAAATCAAGTCCGTAGAAAGCAACGCAGAAGTAGAGCAACTGAAAATAGAAGTGTCCAAAATAAGTATCCATCTCTAGCATAATTTGTACAAAAAGTTAAAACAGAACAGGTAATACAGTCATTTAGCGAAACAAAACAAGCTTCAAGTACAGAAACTTCGCCTCCTCTATCAAAATGTAAAACGAAATAGAAAGCGATTAACAAGAATTCAGCTAACACTACTTTTAAAACTGTTCCTATAAATCTTGATAAAGTGCCAAGTAAGCATACCAAAAAAAGTATTTTAGCAAAAATGTTCCGCCACAGAGTCCATCA
Source organism: Ambystoma mexicanum (assembly GCF_040938575.1). Taxonomy (NCBI): domain Eukaryota; kingdom Metazoa; phylum Chordata; class Amphibia; order Caudata; family Ambystomatidae; genus Ambystoma; species Ambystoma mexicanum. Next base: position 143,890,634 of record NC_090924.1, read on the forward strand.
AAATCTTATAAAAACAGGAGAGAAATCGTGCACAACTCTTAAAACGTACCGTAGGAAATTAATCTTGGAAGCTTTGATAGACAGTGCAATCCTTCTCAAAAGAAAGTTATTTATTTTAGTGTTAAACAAAAATGAAACCACTAACAAAACTAATGACTAAATTACAAAAAAGATTTCTCAATAAACGAAATGTCAACAAAAATAACTTCTTAAATATCTGTGGAGTTGAGTGGAGTCACACCACAAGCACAGAACCATATTGTAATGAAGAAGCATACAAAAAAAAGCAAACAAATACAATTACTATACATAGCAGTGGACAAGGTTATGAAAAAGTTAATACCATAATGGTATTAAAAATATCCCCAGAAAACTTAGAATTACCTCTCAATTCAACTGAACCAGAACGTCTAGTATACAAATGGCCATGCACATCAATGTGTAACATTCCCAAAAATCTTTCAAGTCTTTACGCCAATTCCTCAATCAGTATGTGAACGGCAAAGACAAAATCAAAATTAAACTACTGCAAAATATGGATACCTATCTGGTGCGCAAGTATACAGGACTACAAGGACATTCATTGGCATGCATTTCAGGACCTATTTGCAAAACCACCTTCCATCATATCAAAATGATATCAACACATCATTCAACTATAAGAAATCTAGTCTAAACTGTACTATGCTAAAAGTCCTGCTTTAGCACTAGCCAATTTAAATAACATTCTTCTACATGGTAAATCAAAAGACCTACTTGAAGAAATCGACTATATCCACAAAAAATATTTTGGAAGTGAAAGCCACATACAAAATGCAATAGCATTACAACAAATTAGCAACAATTCTACGCATGGCAACCTTCTACTAGACACATACAAAAAAGAAATACTGAAATTTAAAAGTACATCTGCTGAAGTACCAAACCATGTGTGTGTGTATGTTGCCGCAGACGTTTTTATAAAAGTAACACACAAACTGTAGACCTAACATACAAAATAGAAGACAATGAAGATTCTAAATGGTTTGAATTAGCTCTTTACCTTATAGCAGAAAACAAATACGAAATAACTGACCCCTTAATACTTTGCAGTTACTGCACTATAAAACTTGACAACAATCAAACTCCTTCACGTGCTATCACAAATAATTTGGAATTATTCCCACTACCAAAACTCCCACAACAACTCAATTTATATGAGAGCATCATAATTCAAACAGTTCACCCCTTTCAAGCAATAATACGCCTTCAACGAAAAACAGCAAAATTACCTCGCTCTGAATTGGTGAAAGGCATTCGTGGCAAGGTAGTGTATTTACCATTAGCTCTAAAACAAAATGTGCACACTCTGGGAGTGCAACGTCCAATAGAGCAATCTTTAATTATCTTAGTAAATGGTGTACCTACAAAAGACAAAAGAATTTGGCAACAACTGGTAGACTTACATAAAGTTAGACAAGCCTTGCAATATCTAAAAGACAATAATGAATACTATAAAGAAATTAATATTGAAGAAAACTTGAAGGAAACCACTGAAATAATTCAAGATTCACCGGCAACTGGTCAATTTGAGCTTCTAGATCCTGCTAAAGTATCCAATACTTTAGACCATTATACAATTCATCCATTGCACTCTAATGACACCGTAGAAGATGCACTAGAAACGTACCAAATGCGACAAACAAAAGGATTACGAATCAGCATATGGGAAAAAAGTATAGAAGCACGTGTTTTTCCTCTACTCTTTCCTACTGGCAAAGGAGGAAGGTACGATGACAGACCTATTCAAATAACAGCATCAGAATACCACTCATTACGGATGTATTCTGAAGATCCCAGATTTAGACAAAATGTGGAATACATATTCCACCTAGTCTTTGAAAGTGAACTAGCAACTCTATGTTACGGAGTTGCAAACACATTAAAATCAGGAACCCACTTTCAAAATATATCAGCTACACAATTATTACAAAAAGTGCAAGAAAAAGATGAAGTTGTACAATCAAGTATTACAAATCTATTAGCAAACATGGGTGCTACTAAAGAGTACTGGTTCCGACGTCATGGAGATGTACGTTGTATGATAAGAAACCTTGGCCCACCCACTTGGTTTGTTACATTAAGTTGTGTAGAATATGCATGGGAAGATTTACATGATTTCCTACGGATATGAAACAAATACAAAACAAAAATATATATACTAACACCTGGAGAACTTTGTTCTAGATCCTGTTAATGTTTCAAGATATTTTCATCATCTCTTCATTGCTATGCTACACTTTATTTGTAATAAAACTGTTCCTCCCCTTGGAGAAGTGCAACAGTTCTTTTGGAGAAAAGAATACCAAGCTAGAGGGGCACCACATATCCACATGCTTTTATGGATTAAAGATGCTCCTAAATTTGGTCAAGACAATGATGCCACTGTGTTACAGTTTGATAACAACCTCGTCTGTTTCCTCCACCCTCCCATTACTGTTTTTTTCCTCCCCACCACCCCTCCAGCACTATCTGAAATGTTGTCAGGCCTAGTATGATAGTCGCTTGTTTTGTTCCTCCCCTCCCTTTCTGCACCCCTTTCCCTCACCTTTTGTTTTTCTCCGGCTCTACCAGAAATGTCGTCAGGCCTAGTACGGTAGTCACCTGTCTATTTCCATTTCCTTCCCACTCTCCCCCCACCCTTCCTTATCTATGTCTTAGCTCTTGCACTATCTGAAATGTCGTCAGGCCGAGTACAATAGTTAATTTCACATCATTACTGTTCATGGTCTGTAAGAATGTGGTTGTATTTTCCCTTGTTCCCTCCCTTGCCTTAAAACGCTTTGAAACACATTGTTTATAGGTGCTATATAAATAAACAATCATATCATATCATATCATATCATATTTTGAATGCAGACTTCCCGGACAGGAGCGGTGTCCATAAGACACCTCCATTTTGATTAATTGCAGACATCCCAGACAGTTCCATGCTCCACGGACTCCTAAGAGAGCTTTTAAAAAAGAAAACACACACACACAGCAACAGTATACACATACAAATGTATTTACACACATAAATACACACAATTAGGAAAGGGAAGGGGTAGCAGGAATGGAAACATATACAGTGGAATTGGGGTTTTCCACAGGTTGGTCATCGGGGGAGGAAGGATTTGAGGTCTCATCATAACTACTTTGCTTACAGGGAATTTGTGGGGATGGTTGGCTGAGACTGGGCTAAGGGGTACAGGTGCAGGTGGGGCAGTGGTATTTAATATTGTCCATTATATGTCTCTGTACAAATTCTTTTAAATCGCCAAAACTGTTCATTAATTGGTCAATTTTTGCCTCCAGGCTCACCAGTTTATTTTGCACACTGTTAGTTTGGATTTCTATGTGCCCATGCACTTGTGGAGGAGCTGCTGCTTCTGGGCCATTCCCTTCATTTCCCATATGTACTGTTAAAGATAAAGAAACAAATATGTCTCAGGTACATGTGAAGCAATGTGTATTAATTCTCTTACTTTTCAAACTGCACTGTGTACCATTGGAGTTACTGTCTTGACTCATTTCATCACGAGGGAAATGTTCCTCATGCCACACCAGGGTGCTTGCCATTTCTGTGTAAAAAAAGAGAAACAATTTTTACTAGTATTGTACAAAGAACAAACTGCACAGTTATAGGAAAAATATAGTGTACTTGCCACTTTGTAGTACAGTTCTGCTGTCAGTACTTGGTACTTGTCCCACTGACAGTTGCTTCTCAGTTTGTATGTAATGCAGCATTGAGGTAATACTGTTGGAAGCAGAGGTTATTTTCCTGCTTGGTGCATTCCATTATGTTGCACACTATATGCAATTGCATTGCTGCTTTTATAAGTACAGAGTTTGTAGGCCTATTTCATTTTTCCTTACAATTCACGTATGTTTTGGTCTTTAAAGATGTTCAGTTTCTTTGCTGTAGTATGCCACTATAATGTGAAATAACCCCCAAGCTATTGGGCAGTGTGGATGCTACCAGATATCTGCGGACAGTCGCATTGTCCGCGGATGCTCAGCTCATCAGCATGGGTTTAGGGGGTTCAGTATGTTGTATGTTACATCTATACAAATTAAAGGTATCCTGGTATAAACCTATGAAAGGGAAGTTATGGTTAAATTGCACTAATAAAAACATATCAAATTCAGGGAAAAAACTTTGTTAAAGCGACATTATGTTTAAGTTGCACTAATAAAAACATATCAAATTCATTGAAAAAACTTTGTTAAAGGGACAATATATTTACTTTGCACTAATAACAACCTATCCATATTATGGTTACAAGTAAAACCGAAAAACCCCAGAAATTCGCCAGTTATGGTAAGCTAAGCAACCATAACTCGCTCCACCACCGTCCACTACTAAGACTAACACCCATGACATCAAAGATGACACCACAAATGTCATTGATGACATCACATGCGCATTTACTTTTCATGAAAAGCTTCTACAAGGGATTGTGATAATGTTGGCTGAAAACTTTCGGAGGTCATTGTGAGAAATATCATGAGATACATAGTTCATTAAGGAATGCATTGCTATAAACACCATTGTATTACAGAGTTCTTTCTAGTATAAGAACCTACTCATGTAGAAATGTAGGTATTGTGTGCAGCATGCACCATAGAGGTGCAATATTCATAATGTTGCCATGTTGGATAGCAATATGATGAATGCCTTCATTTCAGAGTTGTGTGTATTGTGAAACATGTAATAAGTAGCTGCTAATGCCTCACTTACTACATAATTGTACTACTACACACAAAACATAAAGAGACCACAACGCACCCAAAAATGCCCATATAGAGGGAAAGTGAAGTAAGCAAAAAAGCAGCAGTATTACCAGAAAGTGTATTTAACCGGACTGATTATCTTCATGCACAGAAATGATTGCTGTGTTTTAGGCTTTCTTCTTCTCCTATGTATATGTATCATATTCAGTAAAAAAAAGTTGTTAAAGGGACTTTATGGTAAGTTGCGCTACTAAAAAACTATCAAATTCAGTAAAAAAAACTTTGTTAAAGGGACATTATGGTTCAAAGTAAAACCGAAAACCCCCTGAAATTCGCCAGTTATGGTAAGCTAAGCAACCATAACTCGCGCCACCATGTACTGCTAACATTAACACCCAAGATGACATCACAAATGTCATTGATGACATCACTGATGACTTCACATGCGCTTTTAGTTTTCATGAAAACTCTGTACAAGGGATTCTTATAATGTTGACCAAAAAGTGTCAAGGAGCATTGGAATAAATATCATGAGCTAATCAGTGCACTAAGCAATGCATTGATATCAATAGCATTCTATTCTGAAGTTCAATCCAGTATACTAAACTACTCATGTAGAAACATAAGTAGTGTGTGCAGCACACACGATGAAGGTGCAATATTCATAATCCTGCCATGTTGAATAGTGAAATTAATATCTGTTTTTTTATTAGAGTTTTGTGTAGTGTGAAACATGTAATAAGTAGCTAATAAAACTCACTAAATACATAATTGTATTATTACAGACAAAACACAAAGAGACAACACATACAAATATGAATATATGCAGAGCAATGATTGTTCTGTTTCAACGCTGCTACTTACTGTATGTATGTTTATCACATGATGTGACTAGACTCTAAGGAAAGAAGTGTGAGTGCAATGTATAGAAATAGGGTTATATACAGGAAAGTACAGTACGAGAAAGTGCTGATAATCCTAATGAGTATCTTCATGCTCAGAAACAATTACTTTCTTTCAAGCCTGTGTCTTCCGCTATGTATATGTTTCATATGATGTGACTTGAACCTAAGGGAATTATTGTAAGAACTTAATTGAAGGATAAGTCTACAAATATAGTATATTTTCAATGTTTAGTTTTTCACTGTTACTGAACAGAACCATGTGGCCTAGATATGTCAGTAAAGGAAAAAAGGGGGAGCCAGACATGTGATGTCCTCAGTAATGTCATCAATGAATTTGTGATGTCATCTTTGATGTCATGGGTGTTAATGTTAGCAGTACACATTGGCGCGATTTATGGTTGCTTAGCTTAACATAAATGGCGAATTTCAGGGGGTTTTCGGTTTTACTTTGAACCATAACGTCCCTTTAACAAAGTTTTTTTACTGAATTTGATAAGTTTTTAGTAGCGCAACTTAACCATAACGTCCCTTTATCAAAGTTCTTTTACTGAATTTCATAGGTTTTTAGTAGGACAAGTTAACCATAAAATCCCTAACTCTATATAGATGTAACATACAACATACTGAACGCCACCTAGTGATTTTGATGTCCGCGGACTGTGTGCATGTTCGCGGACGGACGCAGACAACACCAATACTACCCAAAAACTCAGGGGTATCTTACATTGTTATATCATGCCACATGAACACTATACAAGTTGAAAAACCAACACACAAACACATTATATATAGTAATAAATAAGAAGAACTTATATATCTAACACATCAACATCCATTTAAATACCATATACAGTAAAATGGAATATGCCAAAACAAAAAAGGTATGCTTCTAACATAATTACTTCACAGAAGCTGCACAACTAGGAGCAGCAGCACATCTACAGAACAGTGAGAAGACAATTTACCACAATCTAGTAAGTAAACCTTTTTTTGTTATATATTTCTAAAATGTCTATATTATATACAATAAAAGTAATGCATATTTTATTTTACCTCACAGAAATGTCAAATACTTTAGAATGGCTTGAGGAGAATTTCCCACATGGTGAAATATCTGAAGATAGTGAAACTAATGGTAGACACTTCTCTTTATAACCAAATTAATAAGCATTACTTTATGTGCACTTTACATATATATATAAATATTTTTTGAACACACCATACAAACAATGAAAACAATACTCAACAAGATACTTTAGAACAAACTCTCCAGCGCATAGAAGAAAAAATGAACAAGCTAATGACACATTTCCACCTTTTGAAAGATTTTGTGGAGGACCATATAAAAGAAAAAATTAGATACCATTGTGCAACATGTACCTGTCTCCCCTCTCCATATCCCAATATCGCATATCAATTATCCCCAAACCCTCTCCACGAACAAAAACATTTTGATGAGACTTCCATTCCTTCATCTTCTCCTGTCCATCCTATTGAAAACCCCATTTCCCCTGTGTTTGTGTCAGTTTCTGCTACCCTTTCTCTATCATAAATTGTACATATGTATAATATAATGAAAAATAAATGTTATGTATGTGTTAATTTAGTCCTTTGTGTTTTTTTTTTTTTAAAGTCAGTTTTGGTGTCCGCGGACAACAGGTGTTCTGAATTGTCCCTAAATAAACAAAATGGGGGTGTCCTGTGGACACTATACCTGTCCGTATTGGCATAGGCAGGTTGAAACTGTTCTAAGAACGCCGGCCAGGTCCTGAAATGTTCGTAAATGACGCTAGGACTGTCCCTATTGTTCGTAGGCAGGTTGAAACTGTTCTAAGAACAAACGCCTGTCCATAACTGTTTGTTTGACGTGTGTCGCACTTTTCATTCGTTTCAGGACCCGAACACTGTCTGTAGAACACCAGCGCGCATGCGCGAAATAGTTTCAGTGCATTTGGTGTCCTGCGGACACCCGTTCCCTTCGCGGACATGTTCGCGACACCATCATGTGACCGTGACCACGCTGAGCGTGTGTTCTGACTAAGGACACTGTTCTTGTCCGCGAACTATTTAAAACTACTTTTTCAGGCAATCCACATTTTTTTATAATAATAAATCACCATAGCACAAGTCCCAGACAATAATCCAGATTGTGTACATATTTTTAGGACTTTTTGAGCCTTTTTTTGGTGTTCGATATGTCCGCGGATGGAGCGGGTGTCCGCGGACCAGCATCAGCACCCCTATAAAGGGCCACACCCCAGAACTCATCCTCATTGTGTTTCTGGCTACATTACAGACACAGTGCATTTTGCTGCCAACTTTCCAGATTTTCATCTGAAACCTGATGGCATCCATGGCTCCTCCACCGCCACCTGGTGCTACATCTGCTTCAGCACCCCCCTCAACTCCTCCACCACCACCACCACCTCCCCAAGGGCCTGAAGAGGGGAACAGGAGTGAGGAAGTAGAGGAGGATGAAGAGGATGAGGTAGTGGAAGGCCCTACTATCAGCACACGCCGTGACTCTTGGGTGTGGCGGTTATTTACCATTCATGGTAACGAACAAAGTCACCTGCAACGAGTGCAAAATGGTGCTCAGTCGCGGGAGACCTGGTTCATACAGCTTTGGTACGACAACTATGAAGCGACACCTAAAGTCTTTCCACGGTGTGGCCATTCGCAAGGTTGTACCTTGCAAGGTGTGTAGTAGGTTGAGTTCCTCTACTACATCCTCTGTTTCCACTCCTCTCACCACAAGGGACACTCCTGTGGGAGAGCGCATCCCTCCAGCTACCTCACAGGCCATTCATAATGCTGATGAACCTTACCTTTCGAAGGTCACAGTTGTGTGTATGTACTATGACACAGTACTCTGCAGGGGGGAGAGACTTCGTAGTGCTTTCGAGACTACGGTCTCACAGCACGAGAAGACCTGCCCACTACCTAAGTAAGGCCCACTCTACATCTTCCTCTCTCCACCCGCCCTGTCTTATCCCCGTGGTAGGTGTGTCCCCCTTACCCTCCTTTTCCCTCCTCTCCTGGTGTGTTGTGTGTAAAAAACCAAAAAAATACAAAACAACAACAATTTTTAAAAAAGGCTCTTTTCAGAGCCACCTTTCACAGTTTAAAAATTGAAGTGGAAAAGACATGGAGCAGGACCATGTGTATTTTTTAGAAGTCTGCGGACAGTTTGCGGACATCTACAATTTTGGGGTGCTTCCCTATCATAACCATTGCACTTTTCTCTGGGAGGAAGTGGTGTCTCTGAAAAGAGCCTTTAGGTGGTGTTTGTTTGTGTTTGAAAAACTTGAAGTGGTCAACACCTACTGCAAAATGGATGGCTGTAATTCCAAATAAGGTCGCAATACATTTAGTACATTTCTCAGAAAATCTAATTGCCAGCATAAGTAAGATGGACTCCATCTCTGCGAAAAATGTATGTGCTACGAAACATAATATTTTCATTGTGAAAAGAGGACATGCCAACATCTCTTAGAAAGGCACAAACAGCCTTATTGACATTGCACCTCGCTTTCTCCATTTGTGGACAAAATAAAGAAGAACGCAGCCACATTTGTCTCTGCACAATCCGAGAAAATATGATTTGAGAATTTGGAAACATGTCCATGACCTTCCCAAGTCCTTCTTTCATTGCAAATTGCAAAGAAATTCCAGACACATGTCCTAAACTATTCCCTCCACAATGAATTATCATTATGTCTGGATGATGCTCTGTCTCCAAAGTAGCCCAGAGAGGTAGCAGGTCCAACCACTTCATTCCACATACTCCATGCCAGTGCACTTCCACATGTGCAAATCCAAGATCTACAGCTAGTCCACAGCTTTCTGCATGCACCTTCAACCAATGTATCCACGAGTCTCCCAAAATCCAAATAATCTGTTTTCTGAAACACACAGCCATAGCTATCTGTTCTTCTCTCAGGAAAAAGACTATCTGGCAAACTCTCTCCTGGCACAACACACCGACTAAACTTTACTGACCAATCCCTTGCTCTGCTCATTCTCATTTGCATGCCTTCCCACCCCAAAATCCCTGTATGTAACATGCGATGTCCACAGACTACCGCCATGTCCACGGACATATCGTAACATGGACAGCCCTTCAACTATTTCCACTTCACTCTCTGTGTCATTCCCTCATTGGATATAGCTAAGCAGTCACACCACCATCCACCAATCACATCCAAGACCTCTACATCTAACTCCATCATCATAGATCAGCACTTCAAATGTACTGTTAATCACTCTGAGTACAAGTGTCATATCATTGGAAAACACCTACTACAAGAAATACTGTACAAGTCTCCAAGATTTCTACTTGCAGCTGCATGCATATCCATATGCATGAACACAAACTACAGGTATGCTTGTTTTCTGTATAGTACATGTACAATTCTTATAAATTCATATAAACAGATTAACTGACTTTTAACTTGCATAACCTTTAAAACGAACTTACTGTCATTTTTCCCATCTGCTATAATCAACTGTCACTTCCAAACCTATCTGCTATTTAATTTCTTTTTACACACACATTTCAAAGCATGTTGAACTAACATATTTAAAGTAAAATATAAAGACTGCACATAGTCAAACAAAAGTGCATGCACACACTGTGTTCAGATATCAAACAAGAATACTTGTACAAAAACATAAAAATCAATGTCTAAATTAACATCAGTTCTATAAACACACAAAATTACTAATTTGTTGCCTTTACAATTGCAGTGAACACCACTCTCCTGAAAAGCAGCAGCAGAATTTTAAGCACAAACAACTCAGAAGAAACATGCTCATTCCACAAAAAAAGTAAGTTAAATACCACCATAATATTTGTACTATTACTCAAACACACTGCAGTGAAGACCACTCTCCTGAAAAGCAGCAGCAGAATTTAAAGTACAAACAACAACTCAGAAGAAACATGCTCATTCCACAAAACAAAATAAGTTAAATACCACCATAATATTTGTACTATTACACAAACACACTGTGGGGTTCATTCATGCTATTCTGTGCCTAAAAACAGAGATTGTGCAACATCCTGTCCACAAATCCCCATTTGTTAAACAGGGATTTACAAGCAGAATGGCGCACAAATACCCATTTCTCGGCGCACAAATGACATAACTCAGCCCCTAGAATGTTTAATATTATAGAACAAACAACTGTTTCAATTCTATACCATTAGATTTACTATTTGTGCTTCTCTTCACTACTAGCTTACTTTCTACTGTCATCTGAACCCCAGTTTAGTAGCACATAAATTCAAGAATACCCATCCCAACTAGTTGTAGTTGCCCAATGCACAATCACACACCATCACATACATCTTTATCATCATACGCAGCCACTCATACACACAGCACACATATATTGCAGAACACCCTAACCCATACCTTCTTTATTTTTTTCAACAGACCCTAAAGAATGCCTACCAAAAATCAAGTCCGTAGAAAGCAACGCAGAAGTAGAGCAACTGAAAATAGAAGTGTCCAAAATAAGTATCCATCTCTAGCATAATTTGTACAAAAAGTTAAAACAGAACAGGTAATACAGTCATTTAGCGAAACAAAACAAGCTTCAAGTACAGAAACTTCGCCTCCTCTATCAAAATGTAAAACGAAACAGAAAGCGATTAACAAGAATTCAGCTAACACTACTTTTAAAACTGTTCCTATAAATCTTGATAAAGTGCCAAGTAAGCATACCAAAAAAAGTATTTTAGCAAAAATGTTCCGCCACAGAGTCCATCAAAATCTTATAAAAACAGGAGAGAAATCGTGCACAACCCTTAAAACGTACCGTAGGAAATTAATCTTGGAAGCTTTGATAGACAGTGCAATCCTTCTCAAAAGAAAGTTATTTATTTTAGTGTTAAACAAAAATGAAACCACTAACAAAACTAATGACTAAATTACAAAAAAGATTTCTCAATAAACGAAATGTCAACAAAAATAACTTCTTAAATATCTGTGGAGTTGAGTGGAGTCACACCACAAGCACAGAACCATATTGTAATGAAGAAGCATACAACAAAAAGCAAACAAATACAATTACTATACATAGCAGTGGACAAGATTATGAAAAAGTTAATACCATAATGGTATTAAAAATATCCCCAGAAAACTTAGAATTACCTCTCAATTCAACTGAACCAGAACGTCTAGTATACAAATGGCCATGCACGTCAATGTGTAACATTCCCAAAAAATCTTTCAAGTCTTTACGCCAATTCCTCAATCAGTATGTGAACGACAAAGACAAAATCAAAATTAAACTACTGCAAAATATGGATACCTATCTGGTGCGCAAGTATACAGGACTACAAGGACATTCATTGGCCTGCATTTCAGGACCTATTTGCAAAACCACCTTCCATCATATCAAAATGATATCAACACATCATTCAACTATAAGAAATCTAGTCTATAAACTGTACTATGCTAAAAGTCCTGCTTTAGCACTAGCCAATTTAAATAACATTCTTCTACATGGTAAATCAAAAGACCTACTTGAAGAAATCGACTATATCCACAAAAAATATTTTGGAAGTGAAAGCCACATACAAAATGCAATAGCATTACAACAAATTAGCAACAATTCTACGCATGGCAACCTTCTACTAGACACATACAAAAAAGAAATACTGAAATTTAAAAGTACATCTGCTGAAGTACCAAACCATGTGTGTGTGTATGTTGCCGCAGACGTTTTTATAAAAGTAACACACAAACTGTAGACCTAACATACAAAATAGAAGACAATGAAGATTCTAAATGGTTTGAATTTGCTCTTTACCTTATAGCAGAAAACAAATACGAAATAACTGACCCCTTAATACTTTGCAGTTACTGCACTATAAAACTTGACAACAATCAAACTCCTTCACGTGCTATCACAAATAATTTGGAATTATTCCCACTACCAAAACTCCCACAACAACTCAATTTATATGAGAGCATCATAATTCAAACAGTTCACCCCTTTCAAGCAATAATACGCCTTCAACGAAAAACAGCAAAATTACCTCGCTCTGAATTGGTGAAAGGCATTCGTGGCAAGGTAGTGTATTTACCATTAGCTCTAAAACAAAATGTGCACACTCTGGGAGTGCAACGTCCAATAGAGCAATCTTTAATTATCTTAGTAAATGGTGTACCTACAAAAGACAAAAGAATTTGGCAACAACTGGTAGACTTACATAAAGTTAGACAAGCCTTGCAATATCTAAAAGACAATAATGAATACTATAAAGAAATTAATATTGAAGAAAACCTGAAGGAAACCACTGAAATAATTCAAGATTCACCGGCAACTGGTCAATTTGAGCTTCTAGATCCTGCTACAGTATCCAATACTTTAGACCATTATACAATTCATCCATTGCACTCTAATGACACCGTAGAAGATGCACTAGAAACGTACCAAATGCGACAAACAAAAGGATTACGAATCAGCATATGGGAAAAAAGTATAGAAGCACGTGTTTTTCCTCTACTCTTTCCTACTGGCAAAGGAGGAAGGTACGATGACAGACCTATTCAAATAACAGCATCAGAATACCACTCATTACGGATGTATTCTGAAGATCCCAGATTTAGACAAAATGTGGAATACATATTCCACCTAGTCTTTGAAAGTGAACTAGCAACTCTATGTTACGGAGTTGCACACACATTAAAATCAGGAACCCACTTTCAAAATATATCAGCTACACAATTATTACAAAAAGTGCAAGAAAAAGATGAAGTTGTACAATCAAGTATTACAAATCTATTAGCAAACATGGGTGCTACTAAAGAGTACTGGTTCCGACGTCATGGAGATGTACGTTGTATGATAAGAAACCTTGGCCCACCCACTTGGTTTGTTACATTAAGTTGTGTAGAATATGCATGGGAAGATTTACATGATTTCCTACGGATATGAAACAAATACAAAACAGAAATATATATACTAACACCTGGAGAACTTTGTTCTAGATCCTGTTAATGTTTCAAGATATTTTCATCATCTCTTCATTGCTATGCTACACTTTATTTGTAATAAAACTGTTCCTCCCCTTGGAGAAGTGCAACAGTTCTTTTGGAGAAAAGAATACCAAGCTAGAGGGGCACCACATATCCACATGCTTTTATGGATTAAAGATGCTCCTAAATTTGGTCAAGACAATGATGCCACTGTGTTACAGTTTGATAACAACCTCGTCTGTTTCCTCCACCCTCCCATTACTGTTTTTTTCCTCCCCAACACCCCTCCAGCACTATCTGAAATGTTGTCAGGCCTAGTATGATAGTCGCTTGTTTTGTTCCTCCCCTCCCTTTCTGCACCCCTTTCCCTCACCTTTTGTTTTTCTCCGGCTCTACCAGAAATGTCGTCAGGCCTAGTACGGTAGTCGCCTGTCTATTTCCATTTCCTTCCCACTCTCCCCCCACCCTTCCTTATCTATGTCTTAGCTCTTGCACTATCTGAAATGTCGTCAGGCCGAGTACGATAGTTAATTTCACATCATTACTGTTCATGGTCTGTAAGAATGTGGTTGTATTTTCCCTTGTTCCCTCCCTTGCCTTAAAACGCTTTGAAACACATTGTTTATAGGTGCTATATAAATAAACAATCATATCATATCATATCATATTTTGAATGCAGACTTCCCGGACAGGAGCGGTGTCCATAAGACACCTCCATTTTGATTAATTGCAGACATCCCAGACAGTTCCATGCTCCACGGACTCCTAAGAGAGCTTTTAAAAAAGAAAACACACACACACAGCAACAGTATGCACATACAAATGCATTTACACACATAAATACACACAATTAGGAAAGGGAAGGGGTAGCAGGAATGGAAACATATACAGTGGAATTGGGGTTTTCCACAGGTTGGTCATCGGGGGAGGAAGGATTTGAGGTCTCATCATAACTACTTTGCTTACAGGGAATTTGTGGGGATGGTTGGCTGAGACTGGGCTAAGGGGTACAGGTGCAGGTGGGGCAGTGGTATTTAATATTGTCCATTATATGTCTCTGTACAAATTCTTTTAAATCGCCAAAACTGTTCATTAATTGGTCAATTTTTGCCTCCAGGCTCACCAGTTTATTTTGCACACTGTTAGTTTGGATTTCTATGTGCCCATGCACTTGTGGAGGAGCTGCTGCTTCTGGGCCATTCCCTTCATTTCCCATATGTACTGTTAAAGATAAAGAAACAAATATGTCTCAGGTACATGTGAAGCAATGTGTATTCATTCTCTTACTTTTCAAACTGCACTGTGTACCATTGGAGTTACTGTCTTGACTCATTTCATCACGAGGGAAATGTTCCTCATGCCACACCAGGGTGCTTGCCATTTCTGTGTAAAAAAGAGAAACAATTTTTACTAGTATTGTACAAAGAACAAACTGCACAGTTATAGGAAAAATATAGTGTACTTGCCACTTTGTAGTACAGTTCTGCTGTCAGTACTTGGTACTTGTCCCACTGACAGTTGCTTCTCAGTTTGTATGTAATGCAGCATTGAGGTAATACTGTTGGAAGCAGAGGTTATTTTCCTGCTTGGTGCATTCCATTATGTTGCACACTATATGCAATTGCATTGCTGCTTTTATAAGTACAGAGTTTGTAGGCCTATTTCATTTTTCCTTACAATTCACGTATGTTTTGGTCTTTAAAGATGTTCAGTTTCTTTGCTGTATGCCACTATAATGTGAAATAACCCCCAAGCTATTGGGCAGTGTGGATGCTACCAGATATCTGCGGACAGTCGCATTGTCCGCGGATGCTCAGCTCATCAGCATGGGTTTAGGGGGTTCAGTATGTTGTATGTTACATCTATACAAATTAAAGGTATCCTGGTATAAACCTATGAAATTCAGTGAAATATCTTTGTTAAAGGGAAGTTATGGTTAAATTGCACTAATAAAAACATATCAAATTCAGGGAAAAAACTTTGTTAAAGCGACATTATGTTTAAGTTGCACTAATAAAAACATATCAAATTCATTGAAAAAACTTTGTTAAAGGGACAATATATTTACTTTGCACTAATAACAACCTATCCATATTATGGTTACAAGTAAAACCGAAAAACCCCAGAAATTCGCCAGTTATGGTAAGCTAAGCAACCATAACTCGCGCCACCACCGTCCACTACTAAGACTAACACCCATGACATCAAAGATGACACCACAAATGTCATTGATGACATCACATGCGCATTTACTTTTCATGAAAAGCTTCTACAAGGGATTGTGATAATGTTGGCTGAAAACTTTCAGAGGTCATTGTGAGAAATATCATGAGATACATAGTTCATTAAGGAATGCATTGCTATAAACACCATTGTATTACAGAGTTCTTTCTAGTATAAGAACCTACTCATGTAGAAATGTAGGTATTGTGTGCAGCATGCACCATAGAGGTGCAATATTCATAATGTTGCCATGTTGGATAGCAATATGATGAATGCTTTCATTTCAGAGTTGTGTGTATTGTGAAACATGTAATAAGTAGCTGTTAATGCCTCACTTACTACATAATTGTACTACTACACACAAAACATAAAGAGACCACAACGCACCCAAAAATGCCCATATACAGGGAAAGTGAAGTAAGCAAAAAAGCAGCAGTATTACCAGAAAGTGTATTTAACCGGACTGATTATCTTCATGCACAGAAATGATTGCTGTGTTTTAGGCTTTCTTCTTCTCCTATGTATATGTATCATATTCAGTAAAAAAAAGTTGTTAAAGGGACTTTATGGTAAGTTGCGCTACTAAAAAACTATCAAATTCAGTAAAAAAAACTTTGTTAAAGGGACATTATGGTTCAAAGTAAAACCGAAAACCCCCTGAAATTCGCCAGTTATGGTAAGCTAAGCAACCATAACTCGCGCCACCATGTACTGCAAACATTAACACCCAAGATGACATCACAAATGTCATTGATGACATCACTGATGACTTCACATGCGCTTTTAGTTTTCATGAAAACTCTGTACAAGGGATTCTTATAATGTTGACCAAGAAGTGTCAAGGAGCATTGGAATAAATATCATGAGCTAATCAGTGCACTAAGCAATTCATTGATATCAATAGCATTCTATTCTGAAGTTCAATCCAGTATACTAAACTACTCATGTAGAAACATAAGTAGTGTGTGCAGCACACATGATGAAGGTGCAATATTCATAATCCTGCCATGTTGAATAGTGAAATTAATATCTGCTTTTTTATTAGAGTTTTGTGTAGTGTGAAACATGTAATAAGTAGCTAATAAAACTCACTAAATACATAATTGTATTATTACAGACAAAACACAAAGAGACAACACATACAAATATGAATATATGCAGAGCAATGATTGTTCTGTTTCAACGCTGCTACTTACTGTATGTATGTTTATCACATGATGTGACTAGACTCTAAGGAAAGAAGTGTGAGTGCAATGTATAGAAATATGGTTATATACAGGAAAGTACAGTACGAGAAAGTGCTGATAATCCTAATGAGTATCTTCATGCTCAGAAACAATTACTTTCTTTCAAGCCTGTGTCTTCCGCTATGTATATGTTTCATATGATGTGACTTGAACCTAAGGGAATTATTGTAAGAACTTAATTGAAGGATAAGTCTACAAATATAGTATATTTTCAATGTTTAGTTTTTCACTGTTACTGAACAGAACCATGTGGCCTAGATATGTCAGTAAAGGAAAAAAAGGGGGAGCCAGACATGTGATGTCCTCAGTAATGTCATCAATGAATTTGTGATGTCATCTTTGATGTCATGGGTGCTAATGTTAGCAGTACACATTGGCGCGATTTATGGTTGCTTAGCTTAACATAAATGGCGAATTTCAGGGGGTTTTCGATTTTACTTTGAACCAGAACGTCCCTTTAACAAAGTTTTTTTACTGAATTTGATACGTTTTTAGTAGCGCAACTTAACCATAACGTCCCTTTATCAAAGTTCTTTTACTGAATTTCATAGGTTTTTAGTAGGACAAGTTGCCATAAAATCCCTAACTCTATATAGATGTAACATACAACATACTGAACGCCACCTAGTGATTTTGATGTCCGCGGACTGTGTGCATGTTCGCGGACGGACGCGGACAACACCAATACTACCCAAAAACTCAGGGGTATCTTAAATTGTTATATCATGCCACATGAACACTATACAAGTTGAAAAACCAACACACAAACACATTATATATAGTAATAAATAAGAAGAACTTATATATCTAACACATCAACATCCATTTAAATACCATATACAGTAAAATGGAATATGCCAAAACAAAAAAGGTATGCTTCTAACATAATTACTTCACAGAAGCTGCACAACTAGGAGCAGCAGCACATCTACAGAACAGTGAGAAGACAATTTACCACAATCTAGTAAGTAAACTTTTTTTTGTTATATATTTCTAAAATGTCTATATTATATACAATAAAAGTAATGCATATTTTATTTTACCTCACAGAAATGTCAAATACTTTAGAATGGCTTGAGGAGAATTTCCCACATGGTGAAATATCTGAAGATAGTGAAACTAATGGTAGACACTTCTCTTTATAACCAAATTAATAAGCATTACTTTATGTGCACTTTACATATATATATAAATATTTTTTGAACACACCATACAAACAATGAAAACAATACTCAACAAGATACTTTAGAACAAACTCTCCAGCGCATAGAAGAAAAAATGAACAAGCTAATGACACATTTCCACCTTTTGAAAGATTTTGTGGAGGACCATATAAAAGAAAAAATTAGATACCATTGTGCAACATGTACCTGTCTCCCCTCTCCATATCCCAATATCGCATATCAATTATCCCCAAACCCTCTCCACGAACAAAAACATTTTGATGAGACTTTCATTCCTTCATCTTCTCCTGTCCATCCTATTGAAAACCCCATTTCCCCTGTGTTTGTGTCAGTTTCTGCTACCCTTTCTCTATCATAAATTGTACATATGTATAATATAATGAAAAATAAATGTTATGTATGTGTTAATTTAGTCCTTTGTGTTTTTTTTTTTTAGTCAGTTTTGGTGTCCGCGGACAACACAGGTGTTCTGAATTGTCCCTAAATAAACAAAATGGGGGTGTCCTGTGGACACTATACCTGTCCGTATTGGCATAGGCAGGTTGAAACTGTTCTAAGAACGCCGGCCAGGTCCTGAAATGTTCGTAAATGAACAAAATGGGGGTGTCCTGAAGACGCTATGCCTGTCTGTATTGTTCGTAGGCAAGTTGAAATTGTATTAAGAACACATCAAGTGTCCTGGGATGTTTGAAAATAAACAAAATTGGGGTGTTCTCAGGACGCTAGGACTGTCCGTATTGTTCGTAGGCAGGTTGAAACTGTTCTAAGAACAAACGCCTGTCCATAACTGTTTGTTTGACGTGTGTCGCACTTTTCATTCGTTTCAGGACCCGAACACTGTCTGTAGAACACCAGCGCGCATGCGCGAAATAGTTTCAGTGCATTTGGTGTCCTGCGGACACCCGTTCCCTTCGCGGACATGTTCGCGACACCATCATGTGACCGTGACCACGCTGAGCGTGTGTTCTGACTAAGGACACTGTTCTTGTCCGCGAACTATTTAAAACTACTTTTTCAGGCAATCCACATTTTTTTATAATAATAAATCACCATAGCACAAGTCCCAGACAATAATCCAGATTGTGTACATATTTTTAGGACTTTTTGAGCCTTTTTTTGGTGTTCGATATGTCCGCGGATGGAGCGGGTGTCCGCGGACCAGCATCAGCACCCCTATAAAGGGCCACACCCCAGAACTCATCCTCATTGTGTTTCTGGCTACATTACAGACACAGTGCATTTTGCTGCCAACTTTCCAGATTTTCATCTGAAACCTGATGGCATCCATGGCTCCTCCACCGCCACCTGGTGCTACATCTGCTTCAGCACCCCCCTCAACTCCTCCACCACCACCACCACCACCTCCCCAAGGGCCTGAAGAGGGGAACAGGAGTGAGGAAGTAGAGGAGGATGAAGAGGATGAGGTAGTGGAAGGCCCTACTATCAGCACACGCCGTGACTCTTGGGTGTGGCGGTTATTTACCATTCATGGTAACGAACAAAGTCACCTGCAACGAGTGCAAAATGGTGCTCAGTCGCGGGAGACCTGGTTCGTACAGCTTTGGTACGACAACTATGAAGCGACACCTAAAGTCTTTCCACGGTGTGGCCATTCGCAAGGTTGTACCTTGCAAGTGTGTAGTAGGTTGAGTTCCTCTACTACATCCTCTGTTTCCACTCCTCTCACCACAAGGGACACTCCTGTGGGAGAGCGCATCCCTCCAGCTACCTCACAGGCCATTCATAATGCTGATGAACCTTACCTTTCGAGGGTCACAGTTGTGTGTATGTACTATGACACAGTACTCTGCAGGGGGGAGAGACTTCGTAGTGCTTTCGAGACTACGGTCTCACAGCACGAGAAGACCTGCCCACTACCTAAGTAAGGCCCACTCTACATCTTCCTCTCTCCACCCGCCCTGTCTTATCCCTGTGGTAGGTGTGTCCCCCTTACCCTCCTTTTCCCTCCTCTCCTGGTGTGTTGTGTGTAAAAAACCAAAAAAATACAAAACAACAACAATTTTTAAAAAAGGCTCTTTTCAGAGCCACCTTTCACAGTTTAAAAATTGAAGTGGAAAAGACATGGAGCAGGACCCTGTGTATTTTTTAGAAGTCTGCGGACAGTTTGCGGACATCCACAATTTTGGGGTGCTTCCCTATCATAACCATTGCACTTTTCTCTGGGAGGAAGTGGTGTCTCTGAAAAGAGCCTTTAGGTGGTGTTTGTTTGTGTTTGAAAAACTTGAAATGGTCAACACCTACTGCAAAATGGATGGCTGTAATTCCAAATAAGGTCGCAATGCATTTAGTACATTTCTCAGAAAATCTAATTGCCAGCATAAGTAAGATGGACTCCATCTCTGCGAAAAATGTATGTGCTACGAAACATAATATTTTCATTGTGAAAAGAGGACATGCCAACATCTCTTAGAAAGGCACAAACAGCCTTATTGACATTGCACCTCGCTTTCTCCATTTGTGGACAAAATAAAGAAGAACGCAGCCACATTTGTCTCTGCACAATCCGAGAAAATATGATTTGAGAATTTGGAAACATGTCCATGACCTTCCCAAGTCCTTCTTTCATTGCAAATTGCAAAGAAATTCCAGACACATGTCCTAAACTATTCCCTCCACAATGAATTATCATTATGTCTGGATGATGCTCTGTCTCCAAAGTAGCCCAGAGAGGTAGCAGGTCCAACCACTTCATTCCACATACTCCATGCCAGTGCATTTCCACATGTGCAAATCCAAGATCTACAGCTACTCCACAGCTTTCTGCATGCACCTTCAACCAATGTATCCACGAGTCTCCCAAAATCCAAATAATCTGTTTTCTGAAACACACAGCCATAGCTATCTGTTCTTCTCTCAGGAAAAAGACTATCTGACAAACTCTCTCCTGGCACAACACACCGACTAAACTTTACTGACCAATCCCTTGCTCTGCTCATTCTCATTTGCATGCCTTCCCACCCCAAAATCCCTGTATGTAACATGCGATGTCCACAGACTACCGCCATGTCCACGGACATATCGTAACATGGACAGCCCTTCAACTATTTCCACTTCACTCTCTGTGTCATTCCCTCATTGGATATAGCTAAGCAGTCACACCACCATCCACCAATCACATCCAAGACCTCTACATCTAACTCCATCATCATAGATCAGCACTTCAAATGTACTGTTAATCACTCTGAGTACAAGTGTCATATCATTGGAAAGCACCTACTACAAGAAATACTGTACAAGTCTCCAAGATTTCTACTTGCAGCTGCATGCATATCCATATGCATGAACACAAACTACAGGTATGCATGTTTTCTGTATAGTACATGTACAATTCTTATAAATTCATATAAACAGATGAACTGACTTTTAACTTGCATAACCTTTAAAACGAATTTACTGTCATTTTTCCCATCTGCTATAATCAACTGTCACTTCCAAACCTATCTGCTATTTAATTTCTTTTTACACACACATTTCAAAGCATGTTGAACTAACATATTTAAAGTAAAATATAAAGACTGCACATAGTCAAACAAAAGTGCATGCACACACTGTGTTCAGATATCAAACAAGAATACTTGTACAAAAACATAAAAATCAATGTCTAAATTAACATCAGTTCTATAAACACACAAAATTACTAATTTGCTGCCTTTACAATTGCAGTGAAGACCACTCTCCTGAAAAGCAGCAGCAGAATTTTAAGTACAAACAACTCAGAAGAAACATGCTCATTCCACAAAAAAAGTAAGTTAAATACCACCATAATATTTGTACTATTACTCAAACACACTGCAGTGAAGACCACTCTCCTGAAAAGCAGCAGCAGAATTTAAAGTACAAACAACAACTCAGAAGAAACATGCTCATTCCACAAAACAAAATAAGTTAAATACCACCATAATATTTTTACTATTACACAAACACACTGTGGGGTTCATTCATGCTATTCTGTGCCTAAAAACAGAGATTGTGCAACATCCTGTCCACAAATCCCCATTTGTTAAACAGGGATTTACAAGCAGAATGGCGCACAAATACCCATTTCTCGGGCGCACAAATGACATAACTCAGCCCCTAGAATGTTTAATATTATAGAACAAACAACTGTTTTAATTCTATACCATTAGATTTACTATTTGTGCTTCTCTTCACTACTAGCTTACTTTCTACTGTCATCTGAACCCCAGTTTAGTAGCACATAAATTCAAGAATACCCATCCCAACTAGTTGTAGTTGCCCAATGCACAATCACACACCATCACATACATCTTTATCATCATACGCAGCCACTCATACACACAGCACACATATATTGCAGAACACCCTAACCCATACCTTCTTTATTTTTTTCAACAGACCCTAAAGAATGCCTACCAAAAATCAAGTCCGTAGAAAGCAACGCAGAAGTAGAGCAACTGAAAATAGAAGTGTCCAAAATAAGTATCCATCTCTAGCATAATTTGTACAAAAAGTTAAAACAGAACAGGTAATACAGTCATTTAGCGAAACAAAACAAGCGTCAAGTACAGAAACTTCGCCTCCTCTATCAAAATGTAAAACGAAACAGAAAGCGATTAACAAGAATTCAGCTAACACTACTTTTAAAACTGTTCCTATAAATCTTGATGTTCCGCCACAGAGTCCATCAAAATCTTATAAAAACAGGAGAGAAATCGTGCACAACCCTTAAAACGTACCGTAGGAAATTAATCTTGGAAGCTTTGATAGACAGTGCAATCCTTCTCAAAAGAAAGTTATTTATTTTAGTGTTAAACAAAAATGAAACCACTAACAAAACTAATGACTAAATTACAAAAAAGATTTCTCAATAAACGAAATGTCAACAAAAATAACTTCTTAAATATCTGTGGAGTTGAGTGGAGTCACACCACAAGCACAGAACCATATTGTAATGAAGAAGCATACAAAAAAAAGCAAACAAATACAATTGCCATACATAGCAGTGGACAAGGTTATGAAAAAGTTAATACCATAATGGTATTAAAAATATCCCCAGAAAACTTAGAATTACCTCTCAATTCAACTGAACCAGAACGTCTAGTATACAAATGGCCATGCACGTCAATGTGTAACATTCCCAAAAAATCTTTCAAGTCTTTACGCCAATTCCTCAATCAGTATGTGAACGGCAAAGACAAAATCAAAATTAAACTACTGCAAAATATGGATACCTATCTGGTGCGCAAGTATACAGGACTACAAGGACATTCATTGGCATGCATTTCAGGACCTATTTGCAAAACCACCTTCCATCATTTCAAAATGATATCAACACATCATTCAACTATAAGAAATCTAGTCTAAACTGTACTATGCTAAAAGTCCTGCTTTAGCACTAGCCAATTTAAATAACATTCTTCTACATGGTAAATCAAAAGACCTACTTGAAGAAATCGACTATATCCACAAAAAATATTTTGGAAGTGAAAGCCACATACAAAATGCAATAGCATTACAACAAATTAGCAACAATTCTACGCATGGCAACCTTCTACTAGACACATACAAAAAAGAAATACTGAAATTTAAAAGTACATCTGCTGAAGTACCAAACCATGTGTGTGTGTATGTTGCCGCAGACGTTTTTATAAAAGTAACACACAAACTGTAGACCTAACATACAAAATAGAAGACAATGAAGATTCTAAATGGTTTGAATTAGCTCTTTACCTTATAGCAGAAAACAAATACGAAATAACTGACCCCTTAATACTTTGCAGTTACTGCACTATAAAACTTGACAACAATCAAACTCCTTCACGTGCTATCACAAATAATTTGGAATTATTCCCACTACCAAAACTCCCACAACAACTCAATTTATATGAGAGCATCATAATTCAAACAGTTCACCCCTTTCAAGCAATAATACGCCTTCAACGAAAAACAGCAAAATTACCTCGCTCTGAATTGGTGAAAGGCATTCGTGGCAAGGTAGTGTATTTACCATTAGCTCTAAAACAAAATGTGCACACTCTGGGAGTGCAACGTCCAATAGAGCAATCTTTAATTATCTAAGTAAATGGTGTACCTACAAAAGACAAAAGAATTTGGCAACAACTGGTAGACTTACATAAAGTTAGACAAGCCTTGCAATATCTAAAAGACAATAATGAATACTATAAAGAAATTAATATTGAAGAAAACTTGAAGGAAACCACTGAAATAATTCAAGATTCACCGGCAACTGGTCAATTTGAGCTTCTAGATCCTGCTACAGTATCCAATACTTTAGACCATTATACAATTCATCCATTGCACTCTAATGACACCGTAGAAGATGCACTAGAAACGTACCAAATGCGACAAACAAAAGGATTACGAATCAGCATATGGGAAAAAAGTATAGAAGCACGTGTTTTTCCTCTACTCTTTCCTACTGGCAAAGGAGGAAGGTACGATGACAGACCTATTCAAATAACAGCATCAGAATACCACTCATTACGGATGTATTCTGAAGATCCCAGATTTAGACAAAATGTGGAATACATATTCCACCTAGTCTTTGAAAGTGAACTAGCAACTCTATGTTACGGAGTTGCAAACACATTAAAATCAGGAACCCACTTTCAAAATATATCAGCTACACAATTATTACAAAAAGTGCAAGAAAAGGATGAAGTTGTACAATCAAGTATTACAAATCTATTAGCAAACATGGGTGCTACTAAAGAGTACTGGTTCCGACGTCATGGAGATGTACGTTGTATGATAAGAAACCTTGGCCCACCCACTTGGTTTGTTACATTAAGTTGTGTAGAATATGCATGGGAAGATTTACATGATTTCCTACGGATATGAAACAAAAACAAAACAAAAATATATATACTAACACCTGGAGAACTTTGTTCTAGATCCTGTTAATGTTTCAAGATATTTTCATCATCTCTTCATTGCTATGCTACACTTTATTTGTAATAAAACTGTTCCTCCCCTGGGAGAAGTGCAACCGTTCTTTTGGAGAAAAGAATACCAAGCTAGAGGGGCACCACATATCCACATGCTTTTATGGATTAAAGATGCTCCTAAATTTGGTCAAGACAATGATGCCACTGTGTTACAGTTTATCGAAACATATGTCACTTGTGAAATTCCATCGGAAGCAACAAATAGTGATCTTCAGGCACAAATTTTACAATTTCAAAGACACAAATGTGGCAAATATTGTCGTCGCAAATACAAAAACAAAGGGAAATACTACACCAAATGCCGCTTTGGTTTCCCTAGACCAGTTACAAAAACAGGTCAAGTGAACATCTTCATGTCTTCAGTTAGACATAGGGCCTCATTACACGGTAGGCGGTAAGGGTTAACCGGTACCGGTATTTTACCGGTACCGGTAAACCCTTACCGCCTTACTACGAGGTCCCTTTGCGGGTTGGAGAATTTAATGCCTGCTTTTTGCAAGCATTAAAAACCAACCCGCAAACGGACCAGGGAGCTAATTATGGTACCGCAATTTGCAGTGCCGTAATTAGCACCTTCCCCATTCCCATTATGCCCTATGGGGCAAAAATGGGAATGGGGAAGGGTAATGGGGAAGGGGGAATTACCGCCCCACCAACCTTGGAATAGGGCGGTAATTCCCCTTTCGACCAAGTCGGTGCCGGTATTTTACCGGCATGGACAAAGGTGCTAATAGCTAATAGCACCTTGGTCCACCGCCGTCCGTGTAATGAGGCCAATAGTGTTAAAGGTAAATCACCTAAAAATACATATGACATAAAAAGAACAGAAGAAGAAAAATATATCAATGATTACAATGCAATCATTGCCCTCTAATGGAATGCAAACATAGATGTGCAGTACATTGCAGACAATTCCACTGCATTTGCACGATAATTTACAGCATACTTAACCAAAGCAGAAAAAAACAGAGCTTCAAGACCACTGGAATGACCTGTCATCAGATAAAACACTGTCTCAGAAATTATACAGCTAGGGCATAAAAATGCTCTCCCATAGAAAATGTGGCTCCTATGAAGCAGCAGATCGGTTAACCGGTACTGCTTTGTATGGAAAATCTGAAAATACAGTATGGCTAAGTCTTGGTCCATATAAATCTAGAAAAAGAGTTCTGAAATCATACGACGACATAGAAACAATAGCCAAAAATGATCCCAACAGCCAAGACATTTTGAAATGCAATTTGCTGGACACATACTACCCAAACAGAAGTACCACTTTGTAAACCATGTGTCTATACCACATAGCCCAAAACTTCACATACAAAAATAATATAAAACCTGATGAAAAAAAAGGTAGATACAGAGTGACAAATTGTGAAGGGAGCTTAGTAAAACTCACCAAACCAAATGTAATTAATCATATCAAATTGTCATTATAGACTCCTCAACATAAAGAACTATATTACATGTCCCTGCTACAACTCTTTAAACCATGGCGAAACGAAGAAGAAATACTAGATAACTATGACTCCTACGAAGATGCTTTCAAAGCAAATGAACGCACTATAACTGATGTAAACTTTACACACTACAAAACGCTGTTGCACGGTGAACAGCAACATGAAGAAGAACACCAGGCCCAACTAGATAAGGACACTCCTGACAGTAGTCAACCTTCTTTAACAGGAAGCCAAGAACCACTGGGACAGCCACTAATAGCAAAGGAGGCAGAATTAGCTATCACAAAAGTAGAAAACAACATTGTGTCAGTATTAAGATAAAGAAGACTTAACTATACTACAATCACAACTAAACAATGAGCAACGTAGCATTTTTCAAGAAGTAACAAAAGAAATTGCACATGGTGTACAACATGAAAATAAAGAATGCACCTGCCAAAATTACAAACCTATACTACTGGTTCTGCTGGCTGGTTCTGGCAAAACATTCTTAATCAAAATCATCAGCAAATTCCTTCAACAATTGACAAACAACAATCTTCAATTGACACCAGTGAAAGGTGAGCCTATTTTTAAAACCTTAGGAGACAAACTCTGCCGTAAAAGTTTTTGCAGCATAGGAAATGTCAACCTTTGGCAACATTTCCAATACAGAGAATTAACAGAAAACATGCAGCAATTTGCAGATCTCACTTATGCCAACATCTTAAAAAGTATTAGAGTTTGTATACTATCTCAAGAAGCACAAGCAATATTGAAAACCCGGCATATTCATGTACTTCATGGCGATAATTCATATGCTACGGATGTTATGGAACAATTAGCGCACAAACATGTCAATTGAATGGCCTTAATTCCAACTCTTGCAAGCTGTTTCAAATTCAATGAAACAATGTTAAAAAAAGAAATGCAACCAATAACTGAAATTAGCGCCACAGACAAACTAGACGTACATGGTATGACACTACCCATGTGTGATTAAGCCACAACATGACTAAATAGTTTAGAAAATTCAATCTCCAACACAGCTGGATCAGAAAAGAATATTAAAATGATGCTTACATTGTAGAGTAATGCTTAAACGTAACCTTGACGTGGATCAAGGACTAGTTAATGGAGCACTGGGTTCAGTTGTTGGCTTTGAAACATACCCACGTGACAACAACATTCAGTTTTTCAATATTCTCTTTGACAAACTTTCAGAAGTGAAAAGGATAGGACGCTCAACAGCTCGATTCCTTCTCTTCAAAGACATGTATGTACGCAGAGAACAATTTTCTCTAACTCTTGCATACGCAGTCACCATTCATAAATCACATGGCTTTACTCTAGACAAAGCATTGATAGATATTGGTAACACAGTCTTTAAAGAAGGCATGAGCTACGTAGCAATATCACGCTTACGTACACTTGACGGTCAATTTCTAATCAACTTTGATACAAGTAAAGTAAATGCTGATCTTCCTTGCATTTTAGAATACAATAGACTTCGTTCACTATACACCCCCATCTAAAAACATATCCTGTTCCACAAAAAGTAAAACATTGTAAAAGAAAACTAAATCAAACAGAAATGCAACAAGATGTCATGGCAAATCCTCCAAAGAGAGTAAAAGAAACGAATACTTCATCAAGTACCAAAATCAAAAAATAACCTATTAGGGAAAGTAAACCAGGTACTTCTTCAAAGAAGGAAGACAAACTCCAACTGGTCCATTTAAACTTTCAAACATAACTGGTGTAAGTTGCTACGCAAATGTAGCAATGAATATTCTATTTCAATTACCACCAACATTTACTTACACAATACAGACCAATTGTGTTTGCAATTGTTAGTACTTCATAGAAATGCAACAAACAACCCTGACAACACGTATAGTGTTCATGGAATAAGACAACAATTGGACTACTGTGCTGGAATGGTGAAATTCACTATAAACTCACAGGAAGATCCACACACATTTTTTAATGTACCTACTAGAAGCACTGGAAAACAAAAACATACCTATGAATGAAATCTTCCAGATTTCATACATGTGGAAACATACATGCACTCTCTGCAACAATGTGATACATTAACAACTCCCTAATGAGTGCTTTGTCTCTGTATCCATACCTAATTGTGAATCCGTTCCATTTCAGCAATTTGTACAAAATGCAAACTACGGTAGATTACTTACTACCTGCAATTTGGATATATGCTCCACCTTACTAATACAAACACATAGTAAATACGTAATACTAATGCTTCTACGTTACAATGCAGATGGTACCAAAAACAACTGCAAGCTGACTGGATTCACACATGGTCAAGTATCACTTGGTAAGAAAACCTTCACAACAATAGGTATAATCTACCACGCAGGAGCCACAACCAATGCAGGTCACTATACTGCATGTATATAAAAAAAAAATGTGGATGGTTCAAATGTAATGATAGTGCCATTACTCTAAAGCAGAGATTACCAGCAAATCTTACAAACGCTTATTTAATCTTCTTAAAACCAAAATGTATTAACTAATCTGTACTTAAACATTAACAAAACTTCTATCAAAAAACTATAAACTGTTAGCATATGCCAACAGCTATCTAACTGCCCCAAGACTCTACAACAATAAACAGATAAATGAATACCACTAAATTATATCAAACAATAAACAGTTAGAATACGTCAACTGGTATCTAACTGCCCCAAGATTTTCAATAACCAAACAGATAAATCAATACCACTTCATTATAACAAAAAATAGACAGTTAGAATACACTAACTGGTATCTAACTGCCCCAAGATTTTACAATATCCAAATAGATAAATCAATACCACTATATTATAACAAAAAATAGACAGAATATGCCAACAGGTATCTAACTGTCCAAAAATCTGCAACAAGCCAACATATAGAACATTAGCCGGAAACAACAAGTGAACACTGAAAACAAAAAACAAATAAACTGTAGCATAACAAAAAAGTTTTTTTTTAATCCAACATGGATTTTTTTTTCCCACAGACCCAATGATTTTAGCAACAAACACAGAAACTGAGCAAATTGCACAGTACACTGGTTTGTAATCTACTCAATATGAGGGTAAAATGTTGATTATTTAATGTTATAAGTTGTTACAAAATACCAATACTAACAGAATCTTTTCTTTTATCACAGAAATTAACAAGGAATATATGTACTCCAGTTACTAAACCAAACAGTAAGTATATTATAATAAGTACAACCATCGCAGCAAATTACACCCATAGTGACTTATAACTTCAGTGCTTATAAATTTGGTCTTAGCCATGCACCCAAGACTCTAGGCCACAACCAGCGCAGCATATCACACCCATAGTAGCTTATAACTTCGGTGCGTATAAATTTGGTCTTGTCCATGAACCCAAGACTCTAGGCCCTGCCCACAACCACCACAGCATATCACACTCATACTGGCTTATAACTTTGTTGCTTATAAATTTGTTCTTGGGTCCCAAAGTTATAAGCCACTATGGGTGTGATATGCTGCAGTGGTTGTGGCCAGGGCATAGAGTCTTGGGTGCGTAGCCATATGGCCATACAGCCATGCACCCAAGACTCTATGCCCTGGCCACAACCACTGCAGCCTATCACACTCATAGAGTCAAACATTTTAACTATGCCATATGGGCACTTTTAATGTCCGCGAACATTATGAGTGTTCTTAGAACAGTTTCAACTTGCCTACGAACAGTACGGAGAGGTATAGCGTCCTCAGGACACCCCTATTTTGTTTATTTACAAACATTTCAGAACACTGCGTGTGTTCTTAGAACAGTTTCAACTTGCCTGCGAACAATACGACAGGCATAGCGTCCTCAGGACACACCCATTTTGTTTACTTATGAACATTTTGGGACACCGCGTTTGTTCTTAGGACAGTTTCAGCTTGCTTGCGAACAATACGGACAGGTCTAGCATCCTCAGAACACCCCCATTTTATTTATTCACGAACATCCCAGGACACTTGATGTGTTCTTAGAACAATTTCAACTTGCCTACGAACAGTACGGACTGGTATAGCGTCCTCAGGACACCCCCATTTTGTTTATTTACAAACACCCCAGGACACTTGATGTGTTCTTAGAATAGCTTCAACTTGCCTACGAACCATACGTACAGGCGTAGTGTCCTCAGAACACCCCCATTTCGTTTATTTACGAACATTTCAGGACACCCGTGTTGTCCGCGGTCAGAACGAACACAACAGGGGTGCCTGCCACCTAAATAAATAGAACATTTAACCCATCTCTTACTCCCCCACCCTCCACAAACAGTCTTACACACCAACACAGTTTACTAAATAGTATTTTTCCATCAAGTTTCAGCGTGCTGTCAGCGAATGTCCACAAATCCAAGATGACGGGCATTTCCAAAGATTTGATGCACTTCACGCTCTTCACCATCCAATCACCGAACACATTGCATGTCCCCGGACATGACGTAAGCCGATTAGCCAATCAGGACACTGTCCGCGGAGCGAACAGGGAAGTGTGTCCGCAGACTGAACATAGATATCACTCATTTTTTGTGACCTACTTTTTGGTCATTTAAAAAAAAAACTACTGAATGGATTTTCACCAAATTTGCAAAAGCTAGCTTTCGGGACCAAGCCGCTGCTCCTGGTCCAGATTTGGTGAAAATCCGTCCAGCGGTTTGGGCTGTAGGCGTGAGCAAAGTATCTTCCCCATTCAGTCTATGGGAAAAAAAATATGTTTTGGGACCCCCCTTATAATTTTGCCCCCCCTGGACCAAACCTCACCAACTTTGCAAAAAGATTCAGAGTGACCCATACACTTTTTTTTTGCAAAGTTTGGTGAGGATTCGTCCAGGGAGAGCGAAGTTATAAGCCACCCAAAAAGGGCTCTTCCTATAGAAACAGCAACTTAACCATAGCTACACAGCCTCTACCGTAGCTGTGTAATAATGTGACTGAACCCTAAGGAAAGTAGTGTAAGAACATATAAGAAGGGTACGGTCTACAAATAGAGTACCTTTTGAATGTTTAGACCCTGACTGTCAGTGAAGAAAACCACCTGTCGTAGATATTTCAGTAAACAACAAAAGAGGGAGCCAGACATGTGATGTCATCAGTGATGTCATCACTGACATTTGTGATGTCATCTTTGATGTCATGGGTGTTAGTCTTAGCAGTGCACGGTGGTGGTGTGAGTTATGGTTGCTTAGCTTACCATAACTGGCACATTTCTGGAGGTTTTCGGTTTTACTTGTAACCATGATTTGGATAGGTTTTTATTAGTGCAAAGGAACTATAACGTCTCTTTAACAAAGTTTTTGCACTGAATTTGATAGATTTGATAGGTTTTTATTAGAGCAACTTAACCATAACATCCATTTAACAAAGTGTTTTCACTGAATATTTATATACATATTGTAAAGAGAGTTCTATTTTTTTTCTCCTTTTATATCTACTTTCACGGGGAATGTTTGGTTGTAAAACTTAGCATACAAAAAAAATGAATTATTTACAAGAAATAAACATTTTCGTAAATAGAATAGGCATTAGGACAAATCAGTCACTGACACCATATAGTCTTATTTATTTTGTAATTAGATTGTTAATGATAAACAGTACTATATTGAATGTATCCTCTATTGGAAACATTGCTTTATGCCCCAAACTTAAAATTCAATACCAAAAAGGATATCAACCCTTTGTTCAATGTATATCAGAGGTTAGCGAAGACCGATTTTGGAGCACATTGACAGGGACTACCTACCTCACTGGTGATGACCAGTGCTGCATATGACATCTGGAAAGAAGCATGGGAACTGGTAGAGGGTCGGCTTAATGTATAGCCCGAATTGGCTGAAGAACTGAATTCATTGGGCCTCATTACGACCCTGGTGGTAGAGTGATAGCAGTGCCGGTAGTGCTGCCGGCGCTATTATCACTCTACGCCACATTACGAGTTCTGCTCACGGGGCCATCTGCACGCCAAATAAGACCAGACGTCCAGAGCAATACCCGCTAGCAGAACAGAATGGTAGCAAAGGTCCCTTTAAGAACGGGACCGTTGTTACCATCGTCCACATTCCAATTGAGCCCTATGGAGGCTCAAATGGGAATGGGGACGTAGCGGGTCCGAGTCCGGCGAAGGGGAATTACCGGGCCCGCAAAGGTCGGAATGGCTGGGTTATTCCCATTTTGCGGGACCCGGACCCAAGTTTGGAGGTAGCCATGCCAGTAAAAACAGCATGGCTACATCCAAACTCGTATTGAGGCCCATTGACTTTGTCCACTCCTCCTACCCCTCGAGTATAGTGCAACATAATAGGCCTTTCAGTACAGACAGGCTTTTTATTTAATCTCATGGTCATTCTGTGGTCAATAACAGCGCCACAATGCCTCTGGGCTGCTGCAGGCTTTATAAATGTTAATAAATAAATAAATAAAATATGTTTTGCAGAGTGTATATTATGAACTTGTATAGTGACTCTCCAATTTGACTATGGTGTGCAGTGATTGTTTTATTCTGGAAAAGATTGATAAATTGTTGATGTAATATGTATTTTAATGTTTTATTCTATGTATGAAAGGTTACAGCAATGAATTTAAAATATGTACGTACTTTTCTTTAAGGGTTTTTGTTAAACAAATGCACAATATGAAACAGTAAAAAAATGTGTGCCCCAAATTGTTTAACTTCTGAGATTGCACAAACTAGATCCCCCAAGTACCAAACACGTAAAATTGTTCATGTAGCTGTGAATCAGTCATATGGGATGAACTCTTCTTCAGTTATGTGTATTCAGTGCTTTCCTCCACAAAAAGAATTGGGAGAAGAGCAGTTTTTAAACACGGGAATGCAGCAGTAACATAATCCAGTTTATATGGTGCTGCTAGCAGACGGAGGCTCCATCCCAAATCACTTCACACTTGTATTCATAGGCGACGCACTAAATTCTGATGACTGAGATATCCCACTGTTACCGAGATTGCGCCACCGCATAATGCTTCCCTCCTACCATCCTTATCAGTCACTTGATGACACTCGCATCCATCTGACAGGATGTGATGTCCATAGGTCACTTGACTGCCGTGGGGCCTGCGCGAGAGTGGTTTGTTGATATTTATTTAGTAGCACGTGGAGTCGCAGCTGGAGGCCAGAACCAGAGGATGAAAACTGGAAAGATTTGCTTCCAGGACGTCACGTTCTCAAGCGGCGCAGATAGCAGGGGCTTCAAGGGGAGTCCTCGTGGGGAGGTGTGAGGCCTGTTTTAAAGCGATCTTGCTCCAGATACTTCAAATCAACTTCAGGCAGTGTGTTCGCATCATAGATAGCATATGCCGTGAACTAGCTGCTCATGCAAGAAGGACAGAATGCGAATATGGGGAAGCATAATTTACAAGTTCAGCGTCTCTTTTCCTGTATCACCTAGACACCACACGCTGTTAATGCATTCAGATGTGCCCTCATATTCTTACAACTGACAATCCCGAGCTGCAGTTCATCATCTCCCTTTTCAAAAACAAAAGGAATGAACAAATAGTCATATAGCAATGGACTAAGAACCTGTTCATAAATGCGTCATGAATTAGGCATGTTTTAGAACCCTCAATCAGCAGCGATTTATGTGAATGCAATAAAATAAGTTTGTTTTGTTTGTTTGTTTTATTATTTGTAAGGCGCAGCAGTTACAAGAAAATGTGAAGCTTAGTTACAGAGAGTCATAAAGTGAAATACATTACTTATAAAGCAGGGTATACAGATTCACAGATATTACAAGGCAGTGTATATAAAAATTATGATTACCGTCATGGGGTTAGCCGGTAGTGAGTCATAGAGTGAAAATACATTTCTTACAAAAGCAGGGTATACAGATATTTACAGATATTGTGGGCATAGTACACAACATTGCGGTTACTGCCATGGGATGGCCAATGGCATTACTAGTTGCATTTCAGTTACACAGGCAAAGGATTATGCATTGTGCGAATTAGTGGTCAGTGGATTTCAGCCACAAGATAGTATTGGTTCTAAAGTTTTGGTAAGACTGGTCTATTCTCAGTGAAGGAGGCAGGGAGTTCCATAGTTTTGCCGCTTTAACGGGGAAACGACCACCTCCAATCGTGGATAGTTTGCATCTAGAGATGGACAAGAGATCCCTGTTAGCTGATCTGGTTGGTTTTAGGGATGTCTGTTTATGGAATCTCTCAGAGAGGTAGATAGGGGCGGCCTTGTTAAGAGATTTATGGGTAAACAACAGAGTTTTAAGGAGGATTTTGTCATTGGTCCGGAGCCAGTGATTCTGTCGTCTGCTCTCTGAAATGTGTTCTCTTCTGGAGATACCTAGTGCCGCTCTTAGGGCATTGTTTTGTACGGTTTGGATGCTTCTGATGATGGATTTGTTAGAGCCTATGTAAAGAGCGTTGCAATAATTGAAACGGGACAGGATGAGGGCTCTGGCCAGGATAGTCCAGCTATTGTTGGAGAGAAATGGCTTACTGGTTCTAATGAGTTTACACATGTAGGCCGTAGAGGACGCTAGCATGTTGATCTGTTTGGAAAAGGACAGAGTAGAATCGAGATAAAAACCTAGTGTTTTTAGCTCCTGTGCTACCTTAATGAGGTTACCGTCAATAATGAAGGAGGAATAATCAGGTCCTAGTATTTTTTTAGGTTAGCAGGGGTACCCAGGATAATTATTTCTGTTTTATCATCATTCAGGCATAGACTGTGCATGGCCATCCATGCCTGGATGATGATGTACACTCTGGACACCAAGGCCAAATCCTTGTCATAATCCCCTGAAAGTAGGAGAAGGATCTGAGTATCATCTGCATAGTTAGTGTAGGTGATACCGAGATGTCCAGATCATCGAAAATGGGGCTTGGTAAAAATATTGTACAGTGTGTGCGAGACACAGGACACCTGTGGCACGCCGCAGGTGATGGGTATGGGGTCTGCCGCTGCTGAGGGTGAGAAGACCCTCATTGTTCTGCCACTTAGGAAAGATCTAATCCAAGTTATGGCATCCTTGGAGAAGTGTGCTGCTGTGTCGAGATGGTTACATAGAATAGTATGATCCACCAAATCGAATGCAGCTGAAAGGTCCAGGAGGAGCAAAGCTGATTTACCACTGTCTCTAAGCTCATCGACTTGGGTCTTGAGACTGATGTGGGCGGTCTCCGTTCCATGTTGTGGACGGAAGCCTGATTGTTTAGCTCCTAGCAGGTGGTGTAATTGAAAATATTTTTGTGTTTGCATGTAAGCCACCTTGTCTAGTAATTTTAGCAGAAAAGGGACTGTTGTAATTGGCCTATAGTTAGTGGGTGCTAGGGGATCAAGAGTCGGTTTTTTCAAGAGTGGGAGTACCCACGATTGTTTGAGGTTAGTGGGGGGTGCCAGTGGAAAGGAAGCATTGGTAAGCTTGGATATCAAAGGTGATAGGTCTCGAGCTGCGTCCTTGATGAGCTGTGCCGGGCAGAGATCACCCTGACAATTGGATGGTTTGAGGGACAGAATAATTCTTTCCACCTCGATGATAGATACTTTGGAGAAGTTGAATTGGGTGGGCTGGGCTTCAGCGGTGTTCCCAGCTATATTAGGTGCTGGAGGCTCCTTTAAGGAAACTTTTTTTGGGGATATTTTATTTTGTAATGTTGGATATCTGAGCACCATTTTTTATCTTTGTTACATGTGTCTGGTATTGCGATGGGAGTCTCTAATTCTTTAAGAATAGTAAATAATTCTTTCATATTGGAATTAGCTTGGGAGATACAAGTGACGTAGGATGCCCGTTTAGCCAGGCACATTTCTTTTTGTAGAGGGCTGAGAGTTTGGTAAGTTTTCGTTTGTTGGCTTCCGATGGTAGAAGTTTCCATGCAGCCTCGCAATTTCTTTTTTGCTGTCTTAGATTTTTTAAGAGTGCTGTAAACCATTTGTTCAGGTGGTTTTTCAGCTTTTCAACATACCTGGATTAAGTTTAAGGGGGGCGATCTGATCCAGGGAGGAGCCCATCATTTTGTTATAGTCCTCGACCAAGCTGTCTGGGTCAGTGCTGTCAGGAAGTGAGTTAAGGGTGGGGAGTAAAGCAGGGATAAGCCTATCCGCTGTGATGCTCTTTTTATTTCTAGTTAGTGTAAGTGGAGCCATGGGGCGGGTATGGGCGGGGGTCTGTTGGTAGAGAGCGCAAATGAGAGTAGGTAGTGGTCAGTCCAGGCTAGCTGTGAAATGGAGAGGATGTTGGAGAGGCAGTTGTAGTCTGCCACCCAATCTAGTATTCTACCTTTGTTATGGGTACGGGTGTTGCTTCTTTGGGTAAAGCCAAGTTCTGATAATATATTCGCTGTTGCCAGAGCAGGCTGATCCGAGGGGTCAATGAAACTCAAGTTGAGGTCGCCTAATAGTAATACTTGCATTGAACTTTTGAGGTTACTAGATAGAATAGTATTAATATCTTCCTCAAATGACCCAGTTGGGCCTGGGGCGATATATTAGATGTATATTAAGGGTTTGGAAGTTAATTAGAGGTACTTTGACTGACAGTATTTCACACGATTGAATGTCGTACGGGTGGGCTAGTCTCATAGAGAGGCTGCATTTGCAGATAATGGCAATATCTCCACCTCTAGTCCCTTGTCTGTCTTGTCTCAAGATTGTATAACTATCAGACACTGCTAGCATAAGCATGGGGCCTGCTGCAGTGTGTAGCCATGTCTCGGTGATGGTGAGGAAGTCTAAGTTATCACTCAGAATCAAGTCAGCAATTTCTGTGGCATGTGCTACTAGAGCTCTAGAGTTGATTAGAGCTCCTTTAATAGGTGGGCTCATGAGAGTTGTGGTTGCTGGGTGGGAGGCTAGATAGTCTTTTGAGGTGATGGACTATGCAGGTTTTTGTCTTAGGAGGGCAGTTGTGTGCTAGCTTGGTGCTTATGGCGTTGGGCAAGGAAAGGTTTTTGGGGTCCTTTTTCCTATAGGGGTGGGTAGCGGGCTGATAGGAGGCTCACATATTTTGGCTAGTTGAGCGTCGTTCATAACTAAGGGCTGTTTAGTTATGGTGTTGTTTGACAATTCGGGGAGTGTCCTGGTAGATGGGTCCCCAAGGGCATGTGTGACATCTAGCAAAGCAGAGTATAAAACTCAGTGTGAGTAATGAGATGCAGACAGTCTGGATGGTGGCTGTAGTGAGCATGCTAGGGCTTAGTAAGAGTGTCTGCTTTCTAAAGGCACTGGACCAGGAAGAGCAGTGGTGACCTAATATAAATGTGAATTAGGTAATTGTGACTATATATATAGGAACAAACTGGTGGTCACATTCGACTGTACATAAGGTGATAAGCATAGAAAAACAGACAGGCAATTTTACGCGCAGATAACAGTTGCTCTAACAAGGCTGATTAGAGACAGTAATTTCAAATGGTTAAGCTGTTACAAGTCCTTCATAATTGGGTGCGGTTCTAAGCAGACCATTCAAAGTTAGGTAGACATATAGCAATAGCAACAGTATGATCAAGTAAGCATATTGCAATAGTAGCAGTATGATCAAGTAGGCATATAGCAATAGCAGCAATATGATCGAGATTCATAGGAACTAGTAGTATTAGAGCATTGAGTATGTTCACGAGCAGTATACTAAAGGCAACATACAGATGCAATAATGTATTTCAGGGCACCATTAGGGAATGTGCACAGTTGAGTAATATCACGGGGGCTCAATAGCGAAGATTTGTGTGTGTAATGTGATAGACAAAGGCAATCTGCTTGAGAGGCATGCGCAGCTCACACTATTAATTAAAGTGTAATCTTATTTCAGCAGGAGCTGATGTTTATACAGAGCACGGAAGCAGGTTGAGACAGGGAGGACAGGGTGGGGGGAGGTAACGTAGTGATGGTAGATGTAAGAGTAGTACAAAGACAAAATAACATATCTGACATAGCTGCAGATGAAATGCAGGTAAACAGGCGACGGATGTACAACAGTTAATTTCGCCTTTTGCGACTCTTACAGTGATGGTAACAGCACAGTGGGGATATTGATTACAGGGCAGCGATAGTACATGTTAGCAGCCATCCGTGGTACTGTGGCTTGGGTAGCGGTGAAGTCTTTTAACATAGGACAGTATCCTTGTGATTGAACGGTAACCAGCAGAGCGTCTGGTGGCAGGCTGAGTGCCGGTTGTGAGGCTGGTGAGAGTAAATGGGTGGGCCGATTTGGACTAGCTGGGAGCAGAGAGTACTCAGAGTAGGTGGTGTTAGGAGGAGAAAGAGACAAGTAACAGCTATGGTAGGGGGCTAAGCCTTGATCAAATAGGGTGGGCTATGAGGGACAGTGCGGTTGCACGGCGGAGTGTTTGATGAAATCTCACCTTATTTGGGGAAGTTGGTAGAGCGCAGAACAGGGGTTCAAGAGCGTAGGAGCTCGGTAATGCTCGGTCATGCTCAATCAGGTGGCGCCTTTCTCGGAAGTACATTCCAGTACATTTTTGTCACGTTGTTTAGTGTGACAAGTCACTTGTTCAGTTTCAGAGCATATTGAAAGAAGAGAAGGCAAGAAAAAGAGGCTGAAGTTTGTTCAAGGAAATATACATACTCACAAAAAGAGGCTAGAGCAGTGGTCTGCAATCTCGGGCTCTCTAAGGGCCTGAAATCACACAGCAATTTCCCATGGAATTGCCCCATTATACAACTCTTTTGTGAATCAGGCCCTAAGTGTTTGAGACTGTATCGCCCATCACCCATAGCCAGCATAGAAAAGGTTAATTGTTCATGGGAATCATAGCCTAACATATCTGTAGAGGCAAAGGATGCAGACCACTTGAACTAAACAGATAACAAAGGCTCAAATCCTGACCCAGCATCACACCTGATTTTGATAAGTTATACAGTATGAGGTGCTAGGACAGTTTTTCTGAAGTCCAACTAAGGGCGTTATAAAGCCATACAACTGAGACAGTACAAAACTCTGATATTAGTATGAGGCTGTACAACCTGATTATAAGGTAGCATAGACAGAGCAGCCAGGCTTATCTTAGGAGGGAGTTTGGGATGCAGAAAGGTACAAAGAACTTGTAGTATACCAAGGGTTAAACAGAAACACAACCAGAAGTATTATACAAAAAAAAAAGGTTTATTATAATTACAGTTAGGCCAAGTACAGTCTTGAGGTAAGTATTTTCTCATAGAGTTGTACACACATTATACAAAACACAACACAGTGCTTGAAGGTACACAGCCAAAGCATAATTCTCGTTCAGAAAACTAACAGTATTTCTAGGCAAGTCAGACCTTATCAAACATATTTAGTATAGGACACACCTATTCATGAGGAGTACAACCTTAAGTTACTTTTTAATTATTTTCATCAATACAAGGGTAGGAGGCCATCACAGTGTGCAGTAACACTCAGTTAAGAAGTCACTTACTAAACCAACCTGCAAGTATACTTTTCTGAATAGTGAAACACTTATTCAAGAAACAGCAGAAACCTATAACCATATTCAGGCTAACACACAGTTATACTAGGTGAGTAAAACCTTGCTTTTCAGCTCAGTGCAACACAGACTCTGGGAAGCAAGAACTCTTTACACTAATTTAAGATTGAACCAGGCACCTACAGAACACTGTTTAAGAATGGCTCACAATTACTTTAAGCAGGTAAGACCTCGGCCAGTAATGTACTATTAGAGTTGTGTTTCAGGTGAGTGGAACACAGACTAACGTAATCAATAACTCTTTAACTTATTTTAGGATGGCATGCAGTTATTCAAGGTAAGTAAAACCCATATACTTTTTAAAGGAGCTACCAGCAACCTAAGGGTAGGTATACACCTAAGACTGTTTTAGAATCTGTATAAAATAGATGAGGGAAGGCAAAACCCAGTAGTGAACTTGCACGCTAATATTCTGAAAGAAATAGTTAAGTGAAGCCAACAGCATTACGTTTGGGGAAGAGGCACAACTAATTCACAGGTGAGTACAATAACCTTACATGTATTTCTCAAAATGGCAGAACACATTCAAGGTAAGTAAGAATGTTTGAAACTACTCACTCTCAGAGTCATTCCCTATTCTTGGAGTATGAGTGCTCTCAGTGGCAGACGGGGGGGTCAACAGGTCTCCAGAGTACAACAGGCAGTTCAGGATAGGCACAGAAGTAGCATGTCAGAGTTCCTAAGGAAGACTGTTGAACAGGTATGTATTACACTTTAGAGAGTGTGGAAGGGTCCAGGGACATCTGAGAAAATACCCTAGGAGGTTTCCAGCAATGGGCCTGGATAAACTGGATAAGAGGACTCCCAATCACAAGAAACACCCCAAATCTACACAGAAATCACAAAGGCTTGCGGTAAGCAAATACCCCAGCCAACACAGTACCTCAACACAGAAGAAGAGTTTCTGCAGGGGAGACTTCAGGATCTGCAGCCAAAAACCTGATTGATGGATTCCTTTAGACTGAATATCGCTGATGGGATTCTCGTCACTTGCGATGTCCAGCACTCTGATGAGGAGACTTTTAGATCTTGATTCACATCTCTCGAGGTCCAGCAGGATGCCATCAAAGTTTCAGCTCATTCAGAATTCAGAAGACCGTGCTCCACACAATGGCTGCAGATCCCAGGGTATTGCGTATTGCAGACCTGAAAGGTTGCGGCATGTCGTGGGATGGCACAAAGTGCGGGTCTCCTTGATTTTCATGGATCTCATCAGGCTCTGAGTCAGGGTCTTGGAAGGAAGACCCTGACTCAGGTCGCTTGGAAGGAAGACCCTGACTCAGGTTGCTTGGAAGGAATGGTTACAGCAGGCTCCGGTTACACAGTAGGGTCTCTGGTCACTGGAAATCATCTCAGCCGTGTTTTCATCATATTCCTCTTCAGATTCAGGTCCAGTGGTTAACTAGCTCTTCAGATCAAGGCCCCACCTGTCTGTGCCTCATTTCACAGACACCCCCGCCAAGGCAGGAGCCCCACTGCATCTCCCACAGCTGCAGGAGCAGCTTACCCCAAAAGCAGCATTCCGAGCTGCAGGGACAGCGCTACGCGTGCGCCTACTACAACCTCCTCCTACAGCGATAAACTGACACGCGCGCCTCCTTTGATGCCAGTATCTATATGATAACACTGCATTGTGCTTTTATTTACTGGGCTGCTGTGATATTTGCAGCACCTTTCCCCCACATGGAGCCCAAACTCCATATTCCCGAATCTTAAGATGGCTACCACCCGATCACTGTTCTTTTTGTTTATGCTGGTTGCCTAGCAACCGCTGTTGGAGACGCTACTTAGCCAATCATGTGTGAAGCCAATCAGGCGGAAGTCGGCCCCACACGACTAAGGCCTTCAGATCAAGGCCCCATCTGTCTGTGCCTCATTCCACAGACACCTCTGCCAGGGCAGGAGTCCCACCGCACCTCCCACAGCTGCAGGAGCAGTTTACGGCAAAAGCAGCATCCGAGCTGCAGGGACAGTGCTACACGTGCTACTCCTACACCCTCCTCCTTCAGCGACGAGCTGACACAAGCGCTGCATTTGATGCCAGTATGTAGATGATAACGCTGCAATCTGCTCTTATTTACTTGGCTACTGTGAGATTTGCAGCACCGTTCCCCAACATGGAGCCCGCACTCTATGGCCCCAAATCTTAAGATGGCTGCCGCCTGATCACCTTTCTTTTTGGTAATGCTGGTTGTCTAGCAACATTTGTTGGAGAGGCTACTTAGCCAATCATGTGTGACCAGATTGGGAGCCTGCCCCACACGACTAATGCCCTCAGATCAAGGCCCCACCTGTCTGTGCCTCATTCCACAGACACCCCGCCTGGGCAGGAGCCCCATTGCACCTCCCACAGCTGCCGGAGCAGCTTAACACAAAAGCAGCGTCCGAGCTGCAGGGGCAGCACTATGCATACTCCTCCTACACCCTCCTCCTACAGCGATGAGCTGACACCAGCGCCGCCTTTGATGCCAGTCTCAGATGATAACGCTGCATTCTGCTCTTATTTACTTGGCTGCTGTGAGATTTGCAGGACCTTTTCCCCACGTGGAGCCTGCACTCTGTGGCCCTTATCTTAAGATGGCTGCCGCCTGATCACCGTTCTTTTTTGTTTATGCTGGTTGCCTAGCAACCTTTGTTGGAGAGGCTTCTTAGCCAATCGTGTGTGACCAGAGGCAGAAGCCGGCCCCACACGACTAGGGCCCTCAGATCAAGGCACCACCTGTCTGTGCCTGTCCGTGATGGCCACACGCCCATGCCAGGACCCCTGCCCAAAATAACTCCCCCACCCTTCTGTGCCACACTTCCGAATCATCCGCCATACCGAGGTACTATTTACAACCGAGGCTCAACTTCAGGATGCTGAACTTCGCTGATCCTACACACACAATGTGGTAAGACCAGCACTGCCCTGTTGCTCTTTACACCATACTGACTTTTATCTTTACGAGGCAACAGAAATGGCTTGATTATGTACTGCTCACCTTTGTATGAGTTGCACACAAGCCTGCCTTAGGCACATAACAATCCTGGAAAAGACTCCCGATTATTCAGTGTCATTATTTGCCTCGCTTATATTTTAAACCATCCACATATTATACAGGCAAGCAGAGGAAGTTCCTTATAGAGTCTTGCCTGTACTACTGAGCGCTTGGAGTGGGTCATTATGGCAAAAAACATGATCATGATTGACGGCTGTTGGTGATTGTATCTTTTCGCTGCCTTTATTGAGGCAGAGGGGGATGACTCCTGCAACTATTACTTCCAGATTACTGTACAACTTGCTGGTTCTGGTTACATACGGCCAGTTCCTGTTTGGTTACTTCTCTGTTTCACCAATGTAATCTCATGTGCTCGTATGCTTTTCATCTTCCAGACTGTAGGTTGATTTGTATTACTGCCGTGAGTTGGGCCTCATTGATCTTATTTGATCTGTAATAGCAACTTGGAGCACTAATATTAATTCCTTAAGGAAGTGACAGCGTTGGGTGGATTGATGTAACCATGTCTCCAATCATAGTATCTAATGCATCATGGTTTCTTGGGGGAGTGTCCTAACAGCTCATTTCCGTGCCCCATAGCCTGACATGTTGATGCACCTAAAGGCTCTGCAATTATTGGACTGTAGTGGTTTTTGTTGTTCTGTGGAATATTTGTCCCCCAACTACCTGTGCAATTGGGTGATTGAAGCTTTGACATTGAGGTGGTCTATGTTATTGGATGTTGCACCTGTGTTTTCTTATCCATATGTTGTACATCGACATGTTACGGGGGGTAATGGCTGTGTTACATCTTACTGAATTAAGTGTAGGAGGGTGGTGTAGACTCATTGATGCAATTTTGGGCTATGGGCGGTGGGCTGTGTTTCTAGATATATGTTTGGTGGTTTTCTGTGCGAATACTTGATATGTTTAGATACTTGCAGTTTGGTTGTTATCTTGTGCAATGGTCTGGAAATGGCTTTCGCGTTTGGAATGGGTGTGAGTGATGTTTGTGGGCCTGATCATGACTTGGCCATTACCGCCGGCGGTAATAGCCCTACCGCCGAACTCCCCGGCACTAATAGCGCCGGATCACGAGCTCGGCAGTAAAGTAATTCCCCACTCCCCATTGAGCCCATTCGGGAATGCCCCATTCCCCATTGGGCTCAATGGGGAATTTTTGCGCTCTTACTGCCAGCGGATTTCCCGCCGGCGGTAATAGCACAAATTTTCAGCGGATT
This sequence comes from Ambystoma mexicanum, assembly GCF_040938575.1. NCBI lineage: Eukaryota > Metazoa > Chordata > Amphibia > Caudata > Ambystomatidae > Ambystoma > Ambystoma mexicanum. Next base: position 143,935,055 of record NC_090924.1, read on the forward strand.
TCCCCCCAGCTCAGAGCTGGGGCGAAATCCGCCAAAGCCCTGATTCGGCGGACCCTTAAATCCGGCGGTATTAGCGCTACCGCCAGATTTAAGGGTTACCGCCGAAGTTGTGATCAGGCCCTATGTGTTTTGGATTTGAATGAAATTGTTTTGGCATATGATTAGGAATTGGCATTTGTTATGATATTGACTTGGTTTCTGTCTAACTTGATGTGGTGGGGAAATGTATTTGCTCTAGTGTGTAGTACTGCAATTAACTGTCCTTTTCGATGCTGCATATTAAATGTGGTACTTCAATCCCTATATAGATACACTGTATTGGAAGGATGTGGAGGGATTGCTGGGAGGGTTCCATGTGTTAACTGGTTAGAGGATTTGTTTGGAGAGAAGGAATTTAGTGTTGCTGCTGATTTTCTGGGCTGGGATCCTGGAGGAGATGGGTTGGAATGCGCTATATGCGGGTGGGATGTGCACTCATGTGGAATCTGGAGGTTACATCCAGATACTAAAAAGGTTTTGTTCTTCGATGGTCTGTGTTTATGTGTTTGTTTTGTTTTGTCTTTATGGTTTGTTTGTTACTGGGGATCCTCATTTAGATGCCTTGGTGGATTGGGTTCTTGTATTTTTAGATGTATATATCATTACTAGGTTCAGTACTGTCTTATTCAACCTATGATGGAGACCTGTGCAAGGCTATTTTTGATTAGTTTACTGTAGGAGGATGGGTTCACTATCGGCGTTGACTTGGAATGTTAAGGGTTTGAAGGCCCACGCAAGCGTAAGAAAGTTATGGCGAGATTGTGGAGAGCAAAAGCAGATGTTGTGTTCTTACAGGAGACTCATCTGGTTAATGAGGATATTCACCTATTACTTAATTTGAGGTTTCGTAGGCAGTTTTCTAATTGTTATTTGGCTAAATCGAGAGGGTTCAGCATCCTATTTAGAAGAGGATTACAATTCAATGTTGATAAAGTGGTGATGGACGGAGAGAGTCAGATGATTTTGAGTGTTGTGGTAAGAGAATCACATTGGGGTGTATATATGGACCATGTTTACCGAGTAAGTGCTTCTTTGAGGATATTTCACGTTTACTCAGTGAAATGCATGGAGAAACAATTATTTTAGGGGGTGACTTTAATTGCGTTAGAGATTATAAAATTTACCGGACTAGTCAGTGTAGGTACGCAACTTTGGTATTTGTAAGGAGTTTGATTTCTTTTTGCAGAAGTTTGGTTTAGTGGTGTCTGGAGGGAAGTGCATCCTTCTCCAAAGGAATATACATTTTATTCTCCAGTAGATGATACATTTTCAAGGATAGATTATATTTTGGTGTCTGACACATTGTTGGATAAAACAATTGGTGTAAATATTAGGGAAAGGGGGATCTCGGATCACGCTTTTATGGACTTACAGGTGATTATGGATCGAGAAGTTCCAACATTTATTCGGTGGCGTCTTAAAGTAGGGGTCTTGAATGATGAAGAGATTTGTGAGACCATCCAGACGTTAATGGAGAGGTATTTTGATGAGAATGAGGAGTCGACAGACTTCAGGGTGGTGTGGGATGGTTTTAAGGCTGTATTGAGGGGGGAACATATAAGTAGAACTGCACACTTGAAAAATAAACATTTGAGTGAATTGAAATATTTGGAGAGTAGGCTGTTTGATTTGCAACGGGTATATGCACAGTCAGGTAAGGTTGAGGATAAAATGGAAGTGTTACGTGCTCGGAAGTTGTTGGCCAGTAAGACTGACCTTTTGACTGAGATGGGTATTTTTTATATGAAACAGACATTTTGGGAATGTGGGGATAAGAGTGCGAGGCTTCTTGCTAGTAGATTAAAGGGTATGACAGAAAAAACATTTATTCAGAGTCTAGTTAATGAGCATGGTGATGTGATGGTAAGGAATCTAGATATTTGTAAGTGTTTTAAGGAATTTTATGAGAAACGGTACTCAGAGGATGTGTCCCCGTCTCAAGTGGAATTAGAGGATTTCTTTGCAAATTTGGATCTTTCTAGGTTAACGTTGGAGGAAAGTGGAGAACTAGAATTGGATGTTGAGGTGGATGAGGTTTTGATGATTAATGGACATTTGGGAGTAGGTAAATCTCTGGGTATGGATGGTATTCCAGTGGAGTTTTACAGGGAATTTGGATCTTATTTGGCTCCAATTTTATGTAGGTTGTTTAATATGTTTATACATGAAGGTGATTTATGTCAATCGATGTGTGAGGCAATGATTACCTTGCTTCCAAAAGAGGGGAAAGATCGGAAAAATGGTGGCAATTATCGGCCAATTTCATGGCTGAATGTGGATGTGAAGGTGTTTGCTAAAGTTATGGCTAATAGATTGGAAAAATATATGGGGAAATTGATTCATACATCTCAGGTGGGGTTCTTGCGGAACAGATTTGGATATGATAATATTAGAACTTTGATTGATATAATGAGTTTAAAACAGGAGGATTTGTTAGACGCAGCATTGATTTTTATGGATGCGGAGAAGGCGTTTGATAGGGTGAGTTGGAGATTTTTGTAATTTACAATGAGGAGGATGGGATTTGGGGATGGGTTTCTGGGGATAATAAGTTGTCTTCAGAGTGGGTCCATTCGAGGAGCTACAGAGGACATTTCATTTGGTAAGGAGGGAACTGAATAGGTTTATGAAGTTGAAAACGCTATTGAGTGAAAGATTGACTTTGTTGGTGGGACCATTGGAAGAGATATCAGCGGATGGTCAGATTCTTATGTCATCCCCACGGATGGTATGCACTTATACTAGCTTGATGCCGGTATGTTCTAAGGATGTTGATGCTGGGAAAAAAGCTTTGGAGAAGTGGAGACAGGAGTTAGGTTGTGATATTACAGAAAATAAGTCGGAATCCATGTGGGGTGTAGGGTATAGAAGCAGGTTGGATCTGAGGTTGATATTGATTCATCTGAAAGTGTTAGGGTATCTATATTGGACTCCGTTGCGTATGTATAAGCTAGGACTGGCTGGTGATTACTTGTGTTGGGGGTGTGGGAAGGAGAAGGGAACGTTGATTCATATGTTGTGGTATTGTTCTCGGGTGTTAGAATTTGGGTGGGTATGCTAGATAGACTGGAGACGATCTTGTCTATACGTTTTCCTAGGATGCCGATGTAGGTGTTGCTTTTATCAGGTAAAGGGCGTTGTGTGGTTGCCCATCGGTATGGACAATGGGTTGATAAAGCTTTTGTTGTTGCAGTGAAGCAAGTACTGATGGTGTGGAAGACGAGGAAGAAACCTAGAGTAGAGAATTGGATTAATGATTTGTTGGTGTTATCGAACTTTGAACGGATGATGTTTGTGAGACAAGGGAAGGAGGATAAGTATCAAGCCCTTTGGAAGCCATTTACAGACTTATATGGTTACTGTGTATCTGAGGATTAGCAACTCCTATTGGACCCGACCACCTGATTCTATATGTACGTATTAATTGAGAGTTCCCCAGTCTTGTTTTTGTTCTGTTTTGTGTAGTCTATGTGTTGTCTTTCTGTTTTTGGATTGTTCTGTGTCTTCATTTTCGATATGTGAGAATGTGAATAGGTGTTTTATTTTGGTTGTGGTTTCAAATTTGATTTACATTATCTGAAATGTTTCTGTGTTTATGCATACTTCGAAATGCTTTCATTTACTTGCCTATGTATTATTGAGTGTTGAGTTCAAAACTTTGTTAAACTTTTGGCGATATGTATTCTGATTGTTTGAAAATCTAATAAATAAATAAATAAATAAATACATTACTAAACCATCCACTAATTATTGCCCCCTTACCATGTGTTGCATGCTACTTTTAGATTACTATATGCTCTGCCTTGGGTAACTCTCGATAAGCATCGCTCAGCCAGTCAAACGTTTCCACCTTATATGTTGTCCCTAGGATTACACTGTGTATTTGCTCCTCAGCTAGCAAAACATATTACTCTTATGGTGCTATATTATGATTTTACTGTGTATTCCACTAAATGTGACTGCCTATCTGCCACAGACCTTAGAGCTCATCCTAGGCCACCCCATTATAATAAGTGGAAACACCTGCCAAATGCATTATAGACTTGCCAAACCATTAGGCGCTACACTATGTGTATTACTATATTTTTCATTATGATTGCCAATTGACAAGTAACAAACCCAGTTCACCAGCATAACTGTAGCCACAGTTACAGCAACACACTACCACCAACTCACTATGCTCAATAAACTGAACACCAATAGCATAGACACCACACCATGCTCCAATGGTGTATTTGTTCAGCTAGGTACAGGCTTAGCGTGCATACACTGCCCCAGCCACCACCCCCTACCATGTCCCACCCATGTCTGCCTAGCATTACAGCTTTCACAACCACACCACACACTGCCCCCATACCACACCCCACCACGCCTCTCCTAGGTATAGCTCGCTGCTCCAGACTCTCCTCTAGAACATACACTTCCTTTGCACTCACAAGACTTATTCTAGGTACCATAAGAAAAATAAGACTCTCCTCCTGAGCCACTAAGGACTGTCCTATCCCACAGACCATTAGCAACACAGCCAGCTACCAAGTGGCCGGCACCCAGAACACCACCAACCTCAGCATACCAACACACCCCAAACCCAAGAACAAACATTAAAAAAAATCAATGTACCACCTCACCTCCCCCACCAGCTTTCATAACCCAAACACTGCTCCCCACAGCAACAGAAACTTTAAAGGGTGCTCTACTCAATGTAGGATCTCTAGGCACACACAAGATTGATGTACACAACCTTATTCGTGAACACAAACTCGACTTTCTTGTAATAACTGAAACCTGGCTCTACTCAGCATCAGGCCCATTGCTCACACTAGCCATACCATCCGACTATGCATTACTTAGAGCAGATTGCCATAAGGCCACCAGAGGAGAAGTTGCTATCATCTCCAAAACTAGTCTCCAGTTCAGAGAATGTAAAACGGAAACCCTACTAGTCTACAAACTCCTAGCCCTGAAGCTAGCCGTAGACCCCAAAACCACCATCAATTTTCTAAAAGTCTACAGAGCCCATAGCTCTGCAAACAATCCTGACATTGAACTACCCCTGCTCATTTCCCCACTTCTCAAACCTAACACCAAATGTATCCTCCTAGGAGACATCAATATGGGGTTCAATGACCAATCGGACTACAATGCTACTGCCTTCCAAAATGCATTCCTAGAAATGCAATTAAACAAAATGGTTAACGCCCAAATTCACTCAAAAGGATAAATCCTGGACTGGATCCTAACATTGAACACCACACTCCTCCTAGAAGACATTACAGAAATGTCTGGGACCAATCACCTCCTCATCAGGTTCAACATTATCACAATTGGGGACCCCACCCCAACTGCCACCGCTTCTATACCTATCCTTATGAGAAACTCAAGGAAACTCAGCCCAGAAAACCTAACACCTTTGCTGAATAAGCTAACTAATACACAACCACCAGCTGATTCCAACCCTGACACCATCTCACAGCACTACAATACCTGTTTGAAAATAACCCATCGATGAAATAGCCCCTCTCAGACCTAAACTTCCCAAACATAAGCACAGCAACATATAGTTCAATGACGACCTCGTCGGACTTAGAAGGAAAAAAAGGGGACTAGAACACCTCCGTAGGAAAAATCCCACCAGTGAATCCAAAAAAGAACTCCAACTAATATCCAAATCCTATAAATCGAAAGTATACACCCAGAAAGCAAGCTCCCTTAACCGACACATCACCAATGCCACTTTGAATAGTAAAGAGCTGTTCGCTATCATCAGAGAACTAGAACAACCCATCCCTCCTCCCAGCATAGTCAAAGTAGGTAAAGCATGGTGTGCCAACATCCAGGACGCACTAGCCTCCAAAATTAATACTCTTCAAAACAAAATCAGTTCACAAAGAAAACCTCTAACAGCCACTATAGAGCCAACCACCCTGCCATCGGCAGATATTACAGCTAATATACCTGAATTCCATTTTACCCCAGTGACCACCGATCAGGTACTAAAAACTATTGCCTCATTTAAACCCTCCAATTGCAAAGGAGACAACTTTCTTGCCAGATTATTTAAGGACTGTGCCCCCACACTAGCACCCCTCATCACTAATTTCATCAATGCCTCATTCAACACTAATACCATCCCAATGATTATCAAAGAAGCCTGAGTTACCCCCCCTAAAAAAACACCTTAGACCCCACCACCCCCACCAATTATAGACACATCACCACAGTCCCATTCCTCCTCAAAATTATAGACAAAATTGCCTACACCCAAGTCCAAGCCCACCTCGAAAATAATCAACTACTAGGGGAAAGACAATCAGGATTCCGCCCTAGACACAGTACGGAGACAGCCCTACTGGATCTTAAAAACCAGATGGACTCCATCAGGGATTCAGGGAAACTATGCATCCTGTTATTACTCGATTTGTCCATGACATTTGATTTAGTAGACCACAACAAACTATGCCTAACACCAGCAAATAACTTTCACTTTTCAAAGGAAGCCACCACCTGGATTAATTCATTCCTCGCAGATCTTGCATCCAGAGTAGCCATGGGCGATGTAGCAGCAGATCCCATTTAAGTTCCACTGGGAGTTCCTCAAGGACCCTGTCTCTCCCCAACGCTCTATAACGTGTACACCAAATTACTCTTTGCAGCACTAGATGCAATGAGAGTAATATATATTCACTTTACAGACTACACACAAATACTTAACCCAATATCAGGCAACCTTGAACAGGACACCATCCGTGTAAACAAAATCTATCTATCATCCAGAACTGGATGGCGGCAAATAGCCTCTGTTTCAATGAAGAAAATACAGAGATCCTTACAGTAGGTTCCCCTGCCCGACGAGGCAAGCTTCACCCACAATATACATCTATAGTCATTGACGGCACCCCTATCACCATCTCCAACCAAGTAAAAACCTTAGGGGTCTACCTGGACTCTAGCCTTACCATGGGAAAATACATCAGTGCACTCGCCTCATCCACAGCCTATACTGCCAAATATATTGCACTGCCGACATTTCCTCACACCCCAAAACTACATCACTCTGCTAGAGCTCTCATCTTGGCCAAGATTGACTACTGAACTATACTATTATTAGGAACTTCAAAAAAAATATGAACAAAATGCAACTACTGCAGAATAAGGCACTTAGAGCAGGGCTATGCATAAAAAAGAGGGATCACATATTGGAACACAGGAGAGAGGCCCATTGGCTACCCATTCAAGCCAGGATACTCAATAAAGCCCTTACCCTTACACATAAATGTGTCTCGGGTAATGCCCCCAGTTATCTCAACCAAAGCCTAATCTGGAAAGCCACAAACAGAACACTCAGATCCAATGCAGGCATGCACCTACTTATCCCCTGCTTCAAGAACGAGAGAACAGGCAGACCTAGCTACCCCTTAGCAGCCCCCAGAATTTGGAATTCACTCCCAGCCAATATCTGCAATGAGCCTTCCCTTATAAAATGTAAGAAAGTCCTCAAAACCTGGCTTTTTAACAAATTCTAATCTCACGTCAGCATTGAAACTCGCTTGCCCATCATACTAATTTGAGTCAACCACTGTAAACACTAAAGATTCCCACCATGTAAACAACCATAGTGTGTAACTTTGAAGACTGTAGGCGGTAACCATGGCACTATTAGCGTCATGGTTGCCGCCGGTATTTTACCTTTTTCCGCCTTGGTGGATGGCGGAATTACCACCCTACTCCGAGGTGGATGGGGGCGGTAATTTAACATTCACCAAGGCACTTCCCCATTCCCATTTTTGCCCCCATAGGGCTCAATGGGAATGGGGAAGGCGCTAATTACGGTACCGCAAATTGCGGTAGCGTAATTAGCACCAAGGTCCCTTTGCAGGCCCGTTCCTTTACGGCTGGTAAAACCAGCCATTAAGGTCGGGTCCCACAAAGGGACCTCGTAGTAAGGCGGTAAGGGTTTACCGGTACTGGTGCCCTTACCAGTACCGGAAAACCCTTACCGCCTACCGTGTAATGAGGCCCAAAGACTGTAAACTTGATTTTACCATGTAATTTATAAGATTGTAAGTTTGCTTGAAATGATATTCTGTACTATTGTGAAGCTACTCTACCATGTAACAAAGCTAACCTGCTTAAGTAAAAAGACTGTACCACTGTAAAAATGTTTAAGATGCAACAACTAAGACCAAGTATACATGTAAATGTATGCTGTGATATCCCAGGGTTTGGGCGTACAACAAATGCACTAAATAAAATAAATGTAAATAGATGCATTTAAAGCAGTGTTAAAGGTGCACCAAATTTGTCAAAAGTTCACTGCCACCAGCCATTTACGGTACGGTTGTCCCTGTAACAGAATTGTAACACTACTAGTGAGAAAGGGGATACATTGTATCTCCCCAGCACTCCACATAAGGTGAGGTCTGCTGGTTTCACCGAACAAAATGTAGAAAGGATAGAAATATCCTTCCTACCCTTGGGAACTGTAGTTCTCACAAGTTTAACGAGACTGATACATGATCACCACTTAAGCCACTCACACAGTCAACACTGCATCCACCCAAGCCTCCATCACCAACCATGTAGCATTCATCAACGCTGGTGTCCAGAGGGTAAGATACCGTTGCGTACCCTTAAGGAAACCGCCTGCCTGAAGGTCCTGCCCACTTCCACCGAACTGCCTGAAGCTTCTTTATGGTGATCTGCATTGTCAATGTCCTCAACCTCCTGAAGCCTAGGAGTTCACAAGTAGGGGGATTTATGGAGTAGTCAGCAGGAACAGGCACCCAATGCATTGTAGGGGGCAGAATCATTTTTAGCCTGATCCTCAGTGTGATACTTAGTAAACCACTGTTGATCATTATGTCTCTACACCAGAAGATGCAGGAGCAGTATGCATGGGCCCAAGAACTGCTAGAGGTATCACATCTCATTTCCAACATCAGGCATTTTTGGACCTGCTGTGGGAAATAGGACAGAGGCATGATGCCAAGAAGCAGCTTCCTACACACACTGTTGCAGATCACTATAGCATGCAGAAATTGATCAGGAGACTAGAGTGTAATATGGAGAAATGCATCTCTAAACAGTGCATGGTGAAAGAGTCTTGCTAGCAGTGCAACTCTCCAGATGCAGCAGATGTGGGAGGGATTGAAAGGAATGCTGTCAGGGTTCACCCTGCATGCTGACTTCCCGGAGAGGATAGCATTGACTGTGGCACAGGTGGCTTGGCACGACAGGTCCACCCCTGCCCCCTTGATCTACCCATGCTTATAGGACCCCCCCACATCTCCACCTGTCCAATGAAAAGAGAGAACATGTGTTAGGTGAGTTAGAGGACTTTGTGCAGGGCTCTTGTTCAGCATAGCAGAGACAGTGGGTGTGGTTGGGTAGGTCATTTTGGCCCTGTGTAGGGAGGGTGTTGTTGAACTTAGGGTATGGGAGGCGTGATGTTTGTCTTAGGAAAGGGTGTGTGCACTGTTGGGCATTGGGAAAGGAGTGTGTGTTTTTGATTTGGGCTCACCATGAGTGATGAGTGTAGTTCGGCTGGGGTCATGGCGAAGGTTTAGACAATTGTTAGATACAATTACAAAATCTGAATGCTGATGTCCCTCAGCATGATAACAGAACAAAATAGTGGTAGAAGCAAAGTAAGACAGAAATGTCTATTCTTCTTGTCAATATTGGGCACAGTCATTGTAGTTCTAACAATTCATCCACTGTGTGCATCATGGTAACCCCGGGACCCATGCAGTACCCACTCCAGGTTTCTGACTGGATTCTGCTGCCACAGACCAGGCATGGCCACTTTATCTTTATGTTTTGAAGCATGCCACACTGGCTGACAATTTTGACATCTTGGGACTGTATATCACTGCATGATATACACTAGCGACAGTCTCCAAGAGCTAAAAGCCTGTTCTTTGGAAGGAGAGATCTGAATATGTGCCAGCTATATTTATCCTCATATTGCTTCTTAGTTCATGGATGGCTGTAAGGATCCAAGGCAGTTGTGGGTATCCAGTCTCGGGTGTAGGACTCAATTAAATGTAATCCTAGTAATTCAATGCACATCAATTTGATCTTAATCACGTGCATTGCACGTTCAGTGATTTTGAATGCATCTATGTCATTATTTTACACCATGGCCTGTCAGTTAGGGCGTGATGAAAAGGTTATGGTTGTGTGAATGGTATGGTGGAGGGAGTAAGGATCAAAGTGTAGAGAAGCATGTGGATGCCTCTCCTCTGGTCCCAGCCACCTCACCTCACCACCATCTTATTGGAGTAGCAGCGGAAGAGCTACAATTGGGAACACATGCACTAGTTTATGCAGCATGTCCATACCAAGCCGATTGTATGAAAGACGATATGCACTCAGACAACCTTTCAAAAGATACCCTCATGTTGAGACAGTGGAAGGATGCTACCAGAATGGGGCCCACTACCAAGATGTCAGGATGTGATTATGAGTAATATAGATAAACTCTAAAACGAAGTCTTAAGATGGCAGAATGATGTCATAAAGGAGATGTATGAACATTTGCTGAAACAATATGAAAATACTTCAAAAGGACAATGTAACTGAAGCACAAAGCGAAACATGTGCCGAAAGACAAAGTAATCATGAGTGAAAGAAGATGAAGGAACGTGCTGACCAATAACTGTAAATACGATGTAACGAAAGGTAGATAAGATACATAGAAGCTTGCTAAAAAGAGGTATATATATGGCCATTGGAAGAAAAAGGACGACGGCCTGTGTTAAGAATCAACCTTGTTACCTCAAAAAGATGAGCTTAGGATTGCAAATTAAAAAAACTGATAAAGAAGCTGCTTTCGCATGCAGAATAAGGGAGTACCTTGGCCAAGGATCAAGAAGGCTATTTCGAGAGATGGGAAGGGAGTCGAAGGAACGGACCACATGCGTAAGACATATTTCTGCTAAGATTAGGAGAGACAAGGACATTTGCAAGTGCCAAATATTGTATAATCATGAGGGAAATGCCTATGTGAGGTTGAGTGAGCAAGTCTCTAAAGGCCGGTGAGGTTAATGGCACCATGTTTAATAAAATCAAATAGTCCTAAATAAGAAACTGAAATTGACAAAATCGTGATCTTCTAACAAGTGACTCTGAAGTCGAAAACAACGGCTATTCATTAAAACCCAGATGGAGATAGTGATCTGTTCATACCCCCTCAGTGTTCCAGAAGAGTGTGCAGACTACAAGGTCAACTACAAACAGAAGGCCTTGGCTAAGGATCAGGCCGATGACATACGATGGACTAGTTGGCAAAACAAGAAATTAATTGACTCATCTCAAACACCTAGGTTTCGTTTCTACTCACGTGCTGCTAAACAAGCTGAAAATCCAAGATTGGATGGGGTTGCCAATCAATCATAAGGCCTGCCACTCATTTTTCACATGCAGTGTTGCAGTTACCAATCCACTGCCATATTCTCTGCTATGATCAGTATATTACGTATGAAGAAGTAGCTCAGGGCGCGTCCTACAGACGAGGGGCAGTCATTGAGATGTTAACACTTATAGGATTCTATAAGTAGACATGCTCCCCTTAGCCAATCCCTGCCGGTAATAGGTTTTGTAAAATACCATGTAGGATGATGTAGATGACCTACAAAAATATATATAAACTCTGTATACACAAGAGGAAGTGTGATTCTGCAAGCATCTATTTTGAGTACAATTCCCTGCTTTCTTTCATTGAGATTAATTCAGTATTTCACCATCTTTCTTGGGTCTGTCCGGTTATTTGGTCTACAATGTTTATTGGTAATTCAATCTAGCGCATAGAGGACATTACAGAGTGCTACAGCACAAACGTGTGTTACTCCTTTCATATACCGATCATGTCCTGGTTTGGCTATTTAACTCCTCGAACCTGAGAAGGGTGTTGTTTCTACAAAATCATGAAGGACTATGTTGATCCACAAAGGTGGGTACAGCACTTCGTAATGGACCAGGTTGTGTTGCATTACATCTGCTCATTAAGGGTCACCTTCGGCCCCTAAAAACAGACTCACTTGACTGTGGGGGAGGGGCACTGTCTGTGCTCAGCATATCCACGAAACTAGCAAAAGAAAAATGTGCTCTTGGCGTTGTTGTTACATTCTGCCTCTGTTGTTGGAATGGAGGAAATTCGATGTGCTTTTCAAACAAAGTGCAGATATGTGTGGAATAAACAATTATATCGATAACACAAAATAACTCATCTATACACACAATTATTATTACTTGTAGAAAACAGAAAAATAAAGCCCACTTGTCTAACTTAGAACAAAAGGCACGTTTATAACTAACAGTAAAAATCTCTAATTTACTCTTGGAAACAAAATGATTTTACATATATATTTGCATTTAATATATGAACACAAAAGTTGTCAGGATTATCAAGTCAAATCACCTCTCTATGTATTTTGACTTGCAATTAATCGTTCTTCAGAAGTTTACTACATTGACGTCCTTGAGATACAAAATAGTGCAATATTTAAGTTTGTAATGTTTCAATGAATTTCTAATTTTAACCACGGTAACATATTCCAAAACTTTTATTACGTTTGACTGTCCCCTTAATGTTTGGTGATTGCAAAAAGATGTGAGTCTTAATTACAGGACAATGGGTTTTACTCCAGTTCTTTCTTAGTTGGTAATTGGACCTGATGCTTGTTTCTGTGTGCACGTTACCTTGCACAGTGGCGTGTGTGGAAGATGCTGGCTCGCTTATCTAGTGTTTGTGTGGGGGATGGGTTTCAGTTTTAGTGAAGGTAGGATAGGGTTTTGAGACGTATGGCTTTGAATTAAATGCAGAATCCTTTGAAATCAATTGTCTGTGACATGTGGAGCCAGTGTAGCTGGGCGAAAGCTGAGGTGGTGTTTTAGGCTTTGAGTAGGTGGAGGATGAGTCTCGCTGCTGCGCTTTGTATGAATTGTCAGAGGGTGTGGAGGCAAGGTTACCGTTGGGGATTCCAGCAAGTGGAGCATTACCGTAACCCAGCTTGGGTAGAACCATACTTGGCCCGTGGTGTGGAAGTTATCAGCTTGAAGGATGTGTCTTATCATGCACATGAGGTGTAGTTGTTGGTTTCATGTTTTGGTGGCATCAGCTGTGTGGTGTGCAAAGAGAAGTTGGGGGTCGATGGTGTTCATTTCAAATGTGCATCATTTTGTCTGTAATTTCACCTTTGGCATGTATCCTAATCACCCTACACTTAGCATTTAACCTTTTGTAGTTGTAACCAGTTAGAAACATCTCTCTTCATGTCAAAGATAACTGCTGACCAGTAAAGTGCAACGTAGATGTACAAATGCATTATTTAAGTAAAGTGTTACGGTAATTTAGCTTATGTTTAAGAACTTTTGATTGTGGTCAGATGACATGGAAACAGTAGCAAAAGGAGATACACATAATGACACTGATGTTACACATTGCAGTGAAGGTTGAATTTCAGAGCTACTGTCAGATCAAATGTGTGGATATACAGTGCTAACACGTCAATGCAGGATGTTCAACTAGGTTTACTTAATTGAAACCAAGCATGCTTTCCTCTATGTCAATTAAAGTTTGGGGTCTATGGAGCTCTCATTTCATCCCATCTTCAGCAACTATGTCTTCCTTACAAGTCATATACTACGTCCAGTTGATCATCAATTTGATACCCTCACTGACACACAGATAGGTACAGAGAATCACATATTTGTAAAAAGTTCTAGCTAATTGGAATGTATAATTGTTACTTTACTCTGCTCCCCATTTGACATCTTTGCAATTGTTTAACACTTTTGTGTCTATTCCACCATTGAATTGGAATGATTCCCATCTCGGTCCCGTTCAGACATTCCCAAGCAGCCTTTTTTTTCTATTAACACCAGAACTACTTCCTCATACAGCCCAAATGATGTGTCCAGGTGTGCATTTTCAGATTGGAAACTCCCTGCAGGTCCACCAGCATTGCACTAAAGGCAAATGCATTTGAGCTTGCACGGGCCAATCCAGACCCAGCCCAAGGTCATAATGTGCTGTAACCTGGTAACAGACATTTATTTGAAGGTATGTTACTGTATTTTTCAGAAATATTGTGTTGCCTCCACCAACCTAATGTAACACCTAACTCTGTCTTAGATCTCTTAGCAGACCCTTGTATACAGTCACAGCCCACCTTACTTGTATCACCTGCATCTGTGATGGTTATCGCTTGAGGATCTAGGATGATCTCTCAAAAGTGCAAGGTTGTACTGTTTTAGGCCCCACCTGCTACTTAATATAGCACAGAAATACATCTTTTCCTACCAACTGGTTCCCATGACCCTCTGTTACTCACTGAAATGGAGGATGCCAATCCTGTTATTCGTGACATGATACTATGAATAGAATCCTAGGGGCAAACCACCAACAAAAAAGAATATGTAGCCATCATGTATAATGAAACCCTAAGATGGAAATTGGTCTTCACTCCATCTTTTGAAGCACTCCCGTTCCTGTGTTCCTCATGGCCTAATAGTTTTCACACCTTTTTACATATATATCTCCCCCTGTGTATATACCTTTAGCTGGTACTTCTTGCTGATTATATAGGAGACAAGGTCCTGAGAGATTTACATTTTTGACTGGATGATAACATCAGCAGTGTCAATATAGAAGCTATGAATCTCTCCTATGCATTTGCACACTCCCCCATCATGCTGCTCTTTTCCAATGAATCATCTGCTTATGCCATAGTCTCTAACCCCCTCCCCTAGAATGATTATTCTGCCTTATTCTTTTCTATCCCTCCATTAATTCCACAGAAAGTCATCCAAAATGGACTGCTGGAGAAATGTGTGCATGGAGGAACATTAAAAATATCCTTTGTTACTAAATGAAAGTGAACTTTTCACATCCGCACAAACTCATTTTCATCTACAGACCATGTAACTGAAACAATCGCATGCAGGTGTAGCATATTGTCTTATGAATTCAATCGCTACACAAGAGTTGTTCATTTTTTATAAAAATCATGCAAACTCCTGAACTAAAATAAATCCAGATCACATTGTTGGGAAATAAATGTTTTTGGCACGTATATTATTTCCCTGAAGTAAACACATCTAATTTAGAACAATTGAAAGACTGCAAAAAACCTTTCACGAAAGTTAAGTAGATTGCATTCCAAGGTCCCCCAAACCACCACAATAAAGATGTAATGCTTATTTGACTTCTGTCATCTGCCCATGGGTAGTTATTAACTTTTTTATATCGATGCCAACAACTTAGGTGATCCGTTTTGACCTTATGTTCCCTTGTTTTTTTGTATTTCTAGTTATATGTATTAATATTATTTTTGTTATTAGTATGAGTATTTATTATTATTATTATTATTATTATTATTATTATTATTATTATTGTTAATATTATTGAGCGCTTTACAGAGGTATACAACAATACAAATACACAATGGAGCACTTTACAGAGGTATACAACGATACAGATGCATAAAGAATTGCTTTTTAGAGGTAACAACAGAACAGATATCCAGTGGGGGTAGAATACAGAGGGGCACAGAGGAGGGGTACAGCTGAACATGTTGGTGGGGAGGAGAGGGGCAGATGTCATCTAGTGAGTCAGGTGTTGCGGGGGGCAACGTGATGGCCAAGGTGTTGAGGAGGAGAGACTCCTTGAAGAGGTGGTCTTGAGTTCTTTTCTGAATTGTAGGAGTGTGGGGGCAAGTCTGATGCTCATGGTGTGGAGGTTCCTTAGTCTTGGGGCGTAGGAAGGGGAGCCTTGTTTTCTGGTCCTTTGCTTTTTGCAATGGCAGATTTCTAATCTGCTTGTGTCCTGGCTTGTGGTGGTGCACTGTCCACCAGAGATGCTGAGTTTCTCCACGAGGTAGCTGGGTAACTTGGGGGTGACTGCCTTATAGATGATGCAGCAAGACTTGAAGGTGATTTGTGCTGCAGTGGGAGCCAGTGAAGGTCGATGAGGGCCAGGGTGATGTGATTGTATCTGCGTTGAGCCAGGGGAGGACTGGCAACTTTTGCCTTGGGGGACAAGTGCAATGCAGTGGCTAATGGTGCAGCGCACCTCAACCATATTAGAGTGGCCACAAACCACCACTCAAATTTTATATTTGACATACAAGGTACTTGTGAACTAAATCACATTAAAAAAATATTTACTGAGGTTCAATGTAGCAATTTGTTTTTATGGTAAACACCATTAACAGAGAAGACAAAACGGAACATCTTCTGCAGCATGAAGGGGAATCTATCAGTGGTTCACCTGAGCAGTATCACATGACATATGCACGCCTACATTAATGCACCACCCTGTCACCCCTTCTACTTGGAGCTCTTTCAGCAATATTTCACCCATCACCTTTCCCCAGGACTGTGTTGTGCATAGCGGGGCTAAGACTGTGGGGCTCTTTACATGTTTGCCGGTATTCTGGCAGTAAATCCACCAGAATACTGGTAAACAGATTTACCGATACTGCCACTCGGTCCAATAGAATGTCCACCTTATTATGAGTGGCTGTAGCCGGGGCACCTCCCAATTTCATGGAGTCCCATTGGACTGCATGGGGGATTTTGGTACTAGGTCAAAAGACCTTTTTTCTTTTTTTCGAAAGGAAAAATTACTAATTTAGAAAGACCGCTCCGTGACTGCAGAGAGCGGTCATTCTAAGTCGAACTGTCACACCACTTTCGCACACGAGGACTGTATGTGTGTGTGCATGCATGTGTCTGTGTGCGTATGTTTGGGGAGGATGCATGTTTAGAGGAGGGACGGGGGTGGTGGGTGGTGAAATGAGGGTTCAGGGGGTTTGAAACCCCCAATAAAAAAGAGAAAGAGCAGGGGAGGGTGAGGGTGGGGAACGAGGGGGGGCAGTATGTAATATTACTGCATTTTAAAGCCAACACCAAAATGGCAAAAACAAATCGGTCTTTTTGTGTTTGGGCTTTAAAATGCAGAAATGTGACATTAAATCCAGGATTTATCTGGTATTACTGGCATTGGTTTAACCAGCGCCTGTAATACTGCCGAATTCTGCCAGTACGGTGGCGGGATGACCTCCAATCTTAGCTGGAGGTCATTCTGCCACCTCACCGGCAAACTCTTTGTTGGCTGGAGCAGTAACGTGCTGGTGTACGTTAATAGGTGGACATTATTACTGCACCAGCCACCATGTAATGAGCCCCTGTGTATGGTAATTCAGCTAAGCCACGCAAAATGCTCTTCAGAGTCGTTGTCCTATTAAAACATAGACTAGTCCGCAATGCTGTACATAGACTAAATGGCACCCCAGGAAAGAATTTGCATGTACCTCCTCCAATGTAGCCCACTATTTGTTTTGAATATCTTTTCATGGTGCATGCTACCCTACAAAGATCCAAAGCATAATTCATAGTTTATGCAGGTAATGGTTCGGGGACTATTAAAGAGTCACCTTAGGGCCACTGAACAGCAGCACTGCAAGCTGAACCACCCCCAAAAGACGAGGCAAAACAGAAAGGGGCAGTTGTTTTAGTTTTTAAAAGGCACTTCGTTTTTAGAGTGGTTTCTTTTTCATGCACACCCCATATTGCACTGAGGTACAGGTGGATTAGGTAGATTTTCCCAGGAACACAAAACATTGGTCATATAGAGAAAGTGGGATTCTGATTCAGGTTCCCTGTTTCCACCTAGAATAGTTTGACTCAAAAATACTTCTGGAGCAAGTAAACGGAATACTAACTCTTGTACCCCCCAGACTCCCACATTATGGTGCTTTGAGTAGAAATGATTGACATGTTGCATATTTAATCGAAGCACAGCATGCAATGTATCTTGCTCTTTATGTTATCTCTTGGAGACGCCCACCACAGGGAAGCTCCACAACACCAAACCATTTCAGGAGTACCTCTGGAATAGGGTCTCTCATAGACTTGTTTTTATCCTTAATCATTGTATTTGAAAATGTGCTTAAAAATGCATACTTTAGACCCATTTTGACATAACCATTAGAAAAAGCTGATTAAGAATAAAAACAAGTCTATGAGAGACAGTATTCCAGAGGACACTGAGTGAGCTTAGTCCAAAGTGAAATTACTTAACTGCGGCACAATTATTCTCTAAGAAATTGAGATTTCTGTGTCCACCATTTCCAATATTAACCCAGACGTTTGCACACATATGTACACACACACACACACAGGCACAGACACAGACAGGCACAGACACGGCCGGATGCACACAGGCAGACACATACGAACTCACATACTGCACAACACATATTACATTTATTTAATTGGAAGTTTAACAATAGCCGTGAAAATTCCAGTAACAATCTGAAATCATGACAGAATCCTCCCACATCTCGATGTAAAACATTCAGCATGGGACCAATCTTTGCTGTGAAAATGTTGGGGGAAAGCTAAATTACTCAATGTTTAAATGTATAACGGCATTTTACAAGTGTCCCCTTCACACGTGGAATGGGCCTACTCATGACCACCTTATTAAATTGACCTATGCATCCACAGTATTGGAGATTGACATTCTATACCACTACATGTGCATGCATAATGTGCATTAGCACCCAATTCAGAAATAATGTTCCAATTCTGAAAGCCAATCAAAATCCAGGGCTTCCTGTCAATATGTTCTGGTGCCACCTTGGATTCAGAGAGGTGTGAGCATTCCAACATTGGTCCTGGCGCTCTATACATCCAATGGTATGCTCCACACCACTCACCTTTGCCCTGCGCCATCTACGATGGTCGGTCACTCATTCTTTCCTTTGCCGATTCAGTGAGATCGCCCTCTCCCTGAATCCCCCCACAGCTCCACCTCCATGCCACGGAAGCTAAGAACAGACATCAATCCCTTGGCAGCCGAGGGAGTGAACACAGTTCTTCATTTCCATGAGACTCAGTCACAGGGAGCCAATGAGAAGGTGGATGCACCAGGGCTTCGTCACAACTGTCTCGCTGCCACCCCACATGGGCAGCATAGTCTCCTAAGTGTCTGTGTGCCCTTGTAAAGTCAGATTTGCGGGCTCATAGCAGGACATAATGTCCACAGCCAAAGGCAATAATGCCTAATTAATAGACATGGCTCCACTATCGGTGGACATCTATGGCCATCTCCCATGCACTTCTAATCATGCATGAATGCACAGTGGAGTAACTTTGCTGCAAATGTTGGGGATGGACATGACAAACGAGGGGGACACAATTGTGTGCCACAAAGGTTTGGGGGTGGGGTGAAATGCCCTTGCCTCCCAAGCTCCTAATGTTACATGCATGGCAATGCAGATCAGCCTAAAGTGCTCCAAAGCTGAAACAATGATAGATGAGGGCTAACCAAATACCAGGTTAATATTTCTGAAAATAAATCTTTTCATGAAAAGAGAAGCATCAACCAAATGCAGTTTCAACACATCCTCACAAAGCTGTCGGATACATAGCTTAGTGTGTTCAGTGTCTGCTGCAGACATCTGAGTGCAATCTTCAGGTCACAGTTTGTAATTCTTGCTCCCATCCATCCTTTCTTCTGCCTGAGTTTGATAACAGGAGTACCACTTCATTGGTGAGCATGATTCCGTCTTGGAAGTATACACGCTTTGGTTTATATTGGGTGGTACAAAGTGGTCATTGTTGTGAAACCGCTCATATGGCGTCAGCTCAAATAATGTGAGAGGAAGATGAGCATCCAGGTATTTTGATATTGTTCACACTTATCCTGCCATTGCACGCGCATGTCACAGTGCATGCATCACACCTTCATAGACAGTGATATCAGACTCTGCTGCTTAAATATTGCTTTCGTGCTTGTTTTCCTTACAGCACATGTGTTTAATAAGTGATAGATAGTCCTGGACTCTGAGGTGCTCTGATTGACATACTGCATTTGCCTGTGGTCAATGAGTGAAAAGTATTTAGCAAAGCACTTAACAGAAATCAGGTCATGTCTTGTCTTGCTATCATATCTTGCTATCAGAAGGCAAAAAGGTCTAACATGCCTCACAGATTCTGTTGTTTCATCCGCAAAAAAGTGGTTAGCTGTTAAGAAGAAATGAAGAGACACACATTCTCAAGTAACTACCAGGACACCACTTCAATTGTGCAGTACTACAGGAATTCAGGACAGAGAAGATCTGCTCTGCCTGTTTCTCAATAGAACCCGCAGGGGATTCTTGGCATTTACAGTGTTTGATGCAGAGGGGCATCAGTATTGCAGACTAGGGCTTACTCCAAAGTTTCCCGCGCAGGGGAGCTAACTTTAAAAAAGAACGTACAGAGAGGCCTGACCATCTCACTGCATGCCCCTCGTTTCAGTTGGCGGAAGCAGGATTTGGTGCCAAAGTGTGGTTTAAGGGGGAAGGGCTCCATAGGGGGCAATGGTCTTTACTGCTACAACCATTTTACAAAATGTCAGTTACATAGGAACTGTATCACTGTCTTCAAAGCACCTGCCTGTTGCTTGTATTTATTTGTATTTTGTTTATTTATAACGCGCTGCATCCCGAGGGCATCAAGGATTTACCTGTCTCTTTTGTCATCTGATCCCATCTCCCTCCCCTCCCACTTGCTTTGCAGTAACATAGCTCCGAACACTCTCCTCTGACATCTGTGTTCTGCCTAAAAGATACAGACATTAAAAAGCGACAGGGCAGACTGAGCCCATGCTTGCGAGGAAAAGAAATAGAGTACAATTAAATTGGGTGATAACACCCAGCGTTACATTGTGGGAGGATTCTGGCATGAAGCAATATATGAAAAGTGACGTTCATATATTTAAGGCCTCTTTATTCTGCGAGTGAGAGAGTATCTCGGATTGTTAGGTACAGAGTGTCTGAAGATGCCTGCTTCCTGCACACTTTCTCTCTCTCTCGGCTGCTATAGACCTGTACCTCCCTGTAGTCCCCTCTCCCTACCTCCCACGGCACACCTCCAACCTTTGAAATCTCAACTCCTGATCCTTCCTCATGTCCTTCATTGCTCTCTCACCACACACCCCGGTGAACTCCCTGATGTCCAGTTCACTTCCTTGATTCTCGATTGTTATTTAGGGTGCCTCTTTAGACCATTTAGCTTACTTGTTACTCAATGGCTACCAGTTGGGCTCCCAGGCCACCAGTTAAGACCCTTGGAAAACGTATGCTATAATGCATCAATGAACCAGAGTGACTGCACACTTTAAGCCCTCTGCTCATATTAATTTGCTGAACATATAGATGTATTTGTCTAGCAAACACTTGATGTGCGATGCAGAATTGCAACCATACATCACTTATGTTTATAACATTTTTATTGTTTACAATGACATTCTCCCATACTCTTTCTTTTAAATTCCACGACTAGGAATGAATGTGCTAGATTTTGTCAACGGTTCTGTATTATAATAATAATGACAACACTTGCACAATCATACAAAAATAAAGCACCACTTTTAAAGGCAATGGTTCAAATAATTAAAGTGTTGATTGTTTAATGAGAAAACTAGAGTTATAATCCTGTCTTTCCTGCCACACTGTGTGATCCTTGGCATATCACTTATTATCATTTTGCTCTAGTTACCTTAACTGTCAACATTGTGATAGCTTCAATACTGGCTAAATTCTGCAATTAGTAGATACAGAAATGACTGGATTTTTACTGCTCTAAAATTATTTAAAACTATTTAACAGAACTGTAGTTTCCGGTTCCTTCCTATCTTCACTCATCAAAACAATAGCAAACCTGATCCTACGAACCTGATGCATTCTGCCGAAGGTCCCAAGCAAAAGGACTCAAATAACAGCAGCTCACTATATGAAACCCAAAAACATAACGTAAGCTTAAAGGTGGGAGAATAGTGCAAAAGCTTGCATCAAAATATTGCACTGGTTCTTCAAAGTTTATCAAAATAATTTGAATATGTTGTGCATTGTACACTGAACATTCTGGACCAAATGCATCACTGCAGACCCTGTAGGCAGAGAGGAGTGCGGACTTCAACTAGGACTCCGAATTTTAGCTAAGGCTCCACATTTCAATAGAAATGAAAACTATTCCTATTAGTGACATAGGGTGTGAGACTCGAGAGCGCAAGGCCCTGGACTGAATTTGATGTGAGTCAGTATTGCGGGTGCATTAAAAACATACATTATATGTGAGATAAATGGGGTGTTGAATTCGCTAACATAAAAGCTGGTATTTTCATTTGAACACTACACTATGGTTCACAAAGAACTAAGATGCAATGAAATATAAACGGGTTCCATGTAATAATGTCGCCGCAAAAATCTCGCCATGCAAAAATATCGCCGAAAAATTGCCGATTTTTGTGGAGACATTGTTTTCCCCTGTCCCCATATATGTGGTCACCCATATAATATCACCGCGACCTTTTCCCGGCGATATTATTTACGGCGACCATATATATGGGGATAATATTACCTGATACCTATAAACTAACAATGTAGTTACTCAGTAACATATCCACATTACTAATATATATATATATCCCCACGCTAAAGTTAAAGGCAACTCAGTTTGTAGCACTGTGATGCAAAATATTGATGACAAGCTGGCCTATTTTAAAAGAGAACTAAATTTGCAAAATAAAACATGCAGAATGATAGTTGCTTTGCAGTGAGGCATGCGAGCTGGACAATGTAAAACCTGTTTCACTCAAAGTGAGCTTATTGTCTAAATGATTCAGGACAGAAAAATAGCACAGATAAATGTAACAATCTGCATCTGTTGCCTGCTTGAATCTCTGTGCAAAGGTGACAAGATAATCACATGCTCTGGACATTTCTGGAGGGTGGTTGATTGAAAGTGAGGTGGTTCTGATGGAGAATGACATCAAAGAGAAAGGAAGGCACTTTTACATTTCATGTCAGTAAAATCTATATTAGTAAGGGGGGGTCCTGAGAGTTTCTCTCTACTGGCATATATCCCAGGTTTGGGTCTCAACCAGAGTCTTTAGCTCACCATCCTTTCACAGAAGATACAGGTCCACTAAATATCAGTCTTTTTCCTCTATATCCATGGGCATTGTCGGGATTAGGACTTAAAGAGGCTTGTAGGAGGCTGGCTCAGTCTCTTGGGCTGGTGCATGTGTCTCAGAAGAGTCCGGCAGTCTCGGACACTCATAATCTCTGGCTGACCATGGGGGCGTGCAGCAGTCACTGACAGCAGAAAAGCTGGGGAAGGACTTTGTGGACTGCTTCCAGGCTGAAGTGGTGTGTGAACAAGATCAAGAATCCTCCTGTCCTGGCAGGAGGTTGTTTGCAGTTCGGAACACACACATTTAAACATAATTTTCTTGGGTAAGATCCAGTTAATTGAGGACAGTGTACTTGTGTGAATGCACATAATATAATTGTATTGAGGGCAGCTGCAGGCTTGCAATACTTTACACTTACAAATGGAGACAGCAATTTTCCACGTGTTTTATTCATCGTCCAAATAGCAATTTTCAGTTTTAGTGGGAGCGTTAGGCTGCCAAGACAACAGATAGGTCTCAAGGGTAGAAATCACAATGTCCTGGCCAACTAATGCAAGAGGCTATTTGAAGTTGCATGTGAAAAAGCTCATTTATCGTGGGGAAAGAGTTACTAGGAAATATGTACATGGTCATGTTTTATCCTGAAAAATAGAATTTGCTATCATTGCAAAAGAAAAACAAGGGTTGGAAATGTGCGCTTTCAGTTTTATATCACCAAGAATGTCATAACAGTCACATTTCATATTTTGATGTATGTCTGTAATGAATCTCAATTGCCTAAAAAGTACAAGGAGGTTCTCAACAAGAGGTCTGTTCTACTTATTGTGTACCCCAATTACTGGTGTTGGCTTGTAAAAGGGCACAGGACTAAGGAGGCATTTTTAATACTGCTTAGGGTAAAAAAGAGATATCATAAAATGCTGTGATCTGGATCCAGAAACAAGTGGGCCTTGGTACTGATTATGTCTCCTAGTTCCTTGTGTTATCACGAGAATTCCAAAATTGGTGCACTCTTATTTTAAAGTGCTGTTTTGAAGAAGTCAACAATCAACTCAATTGAGTATAAGGTGCGGGGGAGGAACTGAGATCCTGGCACAAGACCTCCAATATTAACAAAAAAGAAAGGAGAAGATTCAAGCTCCCGTCCCCTGCACACTATATAGTGTTGGATAAACAAACTACTGTAATCTGAGGATAGAGAATTAAATATAGAAAATAATTTTCAACAACAGTAATTTTTGTAAAACACATTTTTCTTTATTTTCTATATTTGAAAATTATTTTCTACTGTTGTTGAAAATTATTTTCTATATTTAAATCTCTATCCTCAGATTACAGTAGTTGGTTTATCCAACACTATATAGTGTGCAGGGGACGGGAGGATTCAAAGCTTGAATCTTCTCCTTTCTTTTTTGTTAATTGTGGAGGTCTTGTGCCAGGATCTCAGTTCCTTCCCCGCACCTTATAGTGTGCAGGGGACGGGAGGATTCAAAGCTTGAATCTTCTCCTTTCTTTTTTGTTCCTTGTATTATCATACAGACTAATAAAGCAAATGGTGTACTCATTTTACCAAAGAAAGTATTTCACTTGATCAAATGTGGTAAAATACAAATCCACCCGGTCACTGTGAAGTGGGTTCTTCTCAGAGGCTCTGTTTGACTGACAGTATTGTGTTTACATGGTAAATGTATTCTGAGATACTGCCAAAAGGGTGTAACATGGTATTGTATATAAAATACTGCAGGGACATGTTGTCCGGTACTAAAGATTGACCAAAACCAGTCCCAGGAACTAATACTAGAACACGCTTATCCTAGCAACAATGTGGCTTACAAACGCCTTTGGAAGTTAGCAAGCTGGTGGTCTGTGCAGGTTCATACTGAGACATCAGGTTAGTTTACAAAGGGTTTTCGTTATTCAGACAAGGGAATGTTAATTGGTGTTTTACACTCACGGTGTGCACTTTCTCATAACATTCTAAAACTGTTAGTGTACAAAAATCTCTCCACCATTGGGGACCGAGTGCAGTTGCTTCTTGGCACGATAAAGGATAAATGATATATAAGTGGAAACTAATTACCCCTGCCTATAAATCCCACACATTTGTATTTGCACTACCTTATGATTTATTCTCTTTCGGCATCTGGAGAAACAGAAGATTTTCTTATTCCAACATATACATGTATTCATTATTTTCCTTAAAAATGTGTGTCATTTAAAATAACATGGGCGGTTCACAACCATTATACAGGATAAAAATAGACATTACAACTTCATGTAGATGGACACCAACGTTCTAAAAGATATTTTGTGCATGGGAGTTAGTAAAGTGTGACTCAACACTTATGACACACCATATCACCAAAATAGTTTTGACATATTTCATCAATGCCAAAAACAACAATAACGTTTTTGGAGAAAATAGGACATGGCTGGTTACTCCAGCCGTAATCTTGTCTAAACATGTTTTGTCCCCTATGCCATGATATGTTTTCATAAAAGTTCTTTATCACTTATTTAATGGGCCTTCATCACGACAGAATTCTTATTTGATGTGTGGATTAATCAGATGTACCCCCACTTTTGTAGGAATATACAATACAAAACATCAGAGACCACATAGGACTACAGAACTCTTCTGTTTGACAACTGTTTACTCATTTTGTACATGTAGTGCACACTGAGGTCTGTTGCGCACCTTTTTTCTTTGGACCTTCATAGGTGTGAACCAGGACATCGTTCAGATTTTGTTGTCTTTTAAAAACCAAACCTTAGGTTTGTAATGTATATATTTGTCCTGTGTAATGGTTTTGAAGCACGCATATTATTTTAAATAGGAAAACGTTTTAAGGAAAATAATGAATACGTTTATATTTTGAAATAAGAATATCTTCTGTTTGACCAGATGCTGAAAGAGACTGCAGCATATGGTAGTGCAGCCACAAATGTGTGTGATTTACAGGGAGGGGTAACTCATTTCCACTTATATATTAGTATTCTTAGTATCTTAGTATCTTCTCTTTTCAAAACTGGTCTCCTGATAACAATACATTGGGGTAGCACCCTTTTGTGACATATACTATAAAGGATAAGCAGTAGTTCAGCTATAAATTTGCTCCACAAATTGATACATATAGGTGTACTCGACTACATGATGTACTGTGTGCAGCAATCCCACTGCATCATGAAGGACTGTGCACAATCACGCATGGCAGTATGAATAACTGCATATAGTCAGATGTGAAGCGAATAAAGCACTAGTAATGTGATTTGGGGAGGCCGGGGGCATAGGGCAGTTGCTTAAATTAAGATTAAGCACAAATGAATCTAGAGAAGTAATTTAAGTATATCCCAGGCAGGTTACATCAAGCTGCCTGGATAGCCAGAAAACATGACACAAAATCTCACTATAAAGTAGATTTCATACAACAAAAAAAGCAATTGTTGACTGGCTGTTCATTTCTCAGAGTGTTAAATGACAGGCTTAGTATAAGCAGGGCTGCAGCTTTACATAAGGCAGGAGGGATGAGAAAGAGAGGAAGCCTTTATAAGCTTTAACCCCACATGAATGAAACCCAATTTTTATAAATAATTGAAACCAGCGTACAGTAAAGCAATCATACATATAACAATTCCATATTTATGAAAATACCAAGGAAATAGCAAAATTACTAACTTGTAAAAAGCAACAGGTCATCGGGGTCTGCATTTTACCAGCCATACTCCGACTTCAAGCATCCTCTCCAGAAAGGCGAAGCACACGTGGCCTCAGAAATGGATACATTTTAGCTTGTTTGCCAGCAACTCAAGATGCTATACCAGATCGTTGCTGTTCATTCCCAGGCCTTGGTTCAGCTGGTACTTTGAGCTGAAGCAGGCCCCGGTCAGCTAACTCACAACAAAATGCAGAGCATGTGGGGTACCCACGGTATTTGAAGGAAGCCTGATAGGGTGCAGAGAAACAGTTGGGGGGTGGAGGCGTTACCATCCAGTTTGCACCACCCTTGCTCTGCCACTGCTTGTTTCCTTTCAGGCTGGCAGGTTGAGGAAGAATTATTTTTCTTTCTTTCCTTTTTTTCTTTTCTTTTATGTTTTGTTTTTACATATTTCAGTCCTGCCAGCCCCTGGAGACCAGGCCTAAAGGCTTGGGTCTGTGGATGCAGAGCTGCCATCTATCTGTTGATGAATCTTGCTGATTTTGTCAATGAAGAAGGTCTTGATGGTGGAGAAATTTGTTATGGAGTATGGTATGGCAGGGTCGGGTAGTGGGCTGATGCAATGCTTGACCACTTTGAAGAGAGCTCTGCTTTTGTTGTCGGCTTATGATATGGTTTTCTGATAGTAGGAGGCCTTGGCTGTGCTAATTAGTTGTCATTGGGTTGCTCAGAATTCCTTGAGCAGCGCCAGCTCGGATGTTGTCCTGGAGCTGTGCCAGGTTTTCTCATGTTTCATGATGACTCTTTTTCTTGAGTTCTTACGTGTACGAGGGTGCTGACTGTTTCGGTTTGCAGTTGTGTTGTTTCAGAGATGCGTGTCAGTAAATGGAGGTTTAGTAGGTGGCGTTAAGTGCTTCCAGTAGGGAGTCGCAGTTCAGTTGGGGATGTTCAGTCCATATGAGCAGTAGGTTGGTGAGGTCATCCACTGGGAAGTTATTGAAGGACCTAAAGGTTTGTTTGATGGGTTTCTGCTGAGAGGGCTTTACTGGGTTGTATGCAGGATGTTGAAAGGCACAACCATGTGGTCAGACCAATCAACTGTGAGACAAGAGCTGTAGTGGAGATAAGGCAGTGCAGTGATGATTAGGTCTAGGATGTTATATTTCTTGTGCGTTGGGTTTTTCATATGCTGTGTGAGGCTGAAGGTGTCGAGAAGGTAGAGGAGAGCTTCCTTCATCGGTTTGGTGGCCTTCTTATGTGAGAAACCAGAAGGTGTCCCACCCACTAGTCCCTAGGGTTCTGTCACCCAGGTGGCCAGGACACAGCCATCGCATTTGAATCCAATTCCTGGGGGTGGACTAGTGTGGGAGGACCACCTGGGTGAGGGGTCTTTGGGGAGTGGGACACTGGATGGCGAGACATGGTATCCCTCCCCCTGTAACATCTTTACTCCATCCTACCAGGTAGCATATGTGGGAACTTTACCTCCTTTCCCCTTCATAAACACTTCCACACAGATAGCCTGCTCTGGGAGAAAATTAACTCACACCTGAGCAGTGCACCTGATTTGTCCCGCTACAATGGTCAGGTGAAGTCAGGCAATTACTGACAATCACTCACACCTGACTTCTATTAAACTTCCCAACACTGATAAAAGGCAGAGCACGAGAGCACACTCTTAGTGAGGCAAAGCACACGAAGGAAGAGCAGTTTTGAGTTGGGAGCTGAAGGACGGGAGAAAGATGGCAAACCAAGAAGGGTTTGCAAAGAAGGAAATACCCTTGACCTTTTTGGGAAGAAACAATTACTTTCAAGAAACCTTTGAGTCAGAAAGTGTAAGGCCAGGAAACCAGACAGAATAATCATGCATTGTTTGTTGGAGTTACCGAAGGACCTCCCATATAACTGACCAAAGCAGCGAGGAGCAGCAGCCACCATGGTATCGTCCTTGACTTCAAGAACAAAGAAGCACCAGAGAAATCAACACAGCCAGTGAGTGGGGGACAGCGATTCAAGACCGGTCTGTGTTGAAGTCAAGGTTGCAAGTGGCAACATTGTATAATGAGCACTGAAACGAACATTGTTAAAGGTGTGTGATGAAAGACATGATTAAAGCTAAACGGCTGAAGAATGTTTGAACTTGAGAAGGAAAGATGCAATACCGTTGACAGAATGGTCCGGCACCGTGAATGTGCTCAATCAAAGGTCTATGAAAGGTATCCCACCAAGAAGTGGTAGAAAATTCATCAAAACGTTGTGCTAAGTGAATCGAAGTGGTCTTGTGACGGTTCAAGAAAAACCCATTGCACATTCAAAAGTCTTCGATGTTGATATCTAGAGGAAACTGTAGAAGGTGAGTTACACGGCCCGAGCCCGAACAAGGGAGACCAAATGTGAATACTGCACAAAAAGGATCCAAGCCCGAATGAGGGAGATCCATTGCCCGAGCCTGAATGAGGGAGACCAAATGTGAATACCGCGCAAAAGGGATCTGAGCCTGAATGAGGGAGATCCATGGTGTGAGCCCGAATGAGGGAGAGCAAGTGTAAACATTGTGGCAAAAAGGGGGTGCAAGCCTGAAGGAGGGAGCCCATTGATGAACACTGGAAGTGAGAACTTGTTTATGTGAAGATCCTGATAAGAGTGGAACTTTGATATTTGTTTGTTACAACAGGCCCTCTGCATTAAGAGAATGTTATTGGAAAAGACACTTTGTCAAAAGGCCTTGAGATCTATGCTTTGAACTGTATCCTCATGGCAGAGAAGCCAGAAAGTGTGCGAAGCTCGAACCTGCTGCCTTGCCCCATGCTGAAAAAGTGGGGAAGGGAAGCCAGCTGCTCAGCCATCCTGACATATTATTTCTTGAACACTTTTCTTTTTGCATACACAATTGTCCCACACCCCTTTGTATTTAGAAGTAAGGATTGGCAATGGGTTTATTAGTATAGACCCTTTTGTTTTGCCAGAGGCTCGACTAGGACTGCGTTATTAATATTTGATGGTTGTAGCATGCTCCCATCCTTAGATTTAGGTTAGATAGGCATTTAACCAACCCATTGAAGTTCAATAAACACCCCTGAACTGTGATCACTTGTGTCTGTCTTCACTGTTTAATACCATGCCTTCCTTAGAGTTGCCAGGGAGATTGAAGTCACTCAGGAAGATGTTGCTGGCATGCGTGAGGGATATGGTGGTGACCAGGTTGATTAAGGGCCTCATTACGACTCAGGCGGTAAGGGGTTTACGGCGGCGTAAACAGCGCCGACCCTTACCGCCTGATTCCGAGGTCCCTTAGCGACATGGAGGTTTTAACACCTGCTTTTAGCAGGTGTTAAAATCCATGGCGCTAAGGGACCTTGATGTTAATTACGCCACCGTAATTTACGGTGGCGTAATTAACGCCTTCCCCACTCCCATTATGCCCTATGGGGCAAAAATGGGAATGGGGAAGGGTAAATGGGGATTGGGGACTTACCGCCCCGCCAACCTCGGAATGGGGCGGTAAGTCCGCCAACCACCATGGCATAAACGTAGTTTACGCCATGGTGGTAAAGGTACGACCCAGGCGGTAACTTACCGCCTGGGTCGTAATGAGGCCCTAAGTCTCAGATGAAGGCTTTGTTGGGTTTGGATGGTCTGTAGATAATATGGAAGGTGACTGTGTCTGCCGAGGAGTGCGGGAAGTGGTGGGAGAGAACTTTGAAGGATCCTTTGTTGTCGACGTCAAGACTGGTGCAGGGCCACAATGTCTTGTGGATGACAGCAAGGCCTTTGCCTGTTTTGTTCGGCCACTCTCTGTGTTGGATGCTGTAGACATCAGGGACAAGGACGTCTAAAATGTGGGTGGAGGCATGGTCTCAGTGATGAAGATTGCATCAAGATTATAGGTAGTGATAAGGTCAGCATTGTCTGCTGCATGGGTGATACCTGTGCAGACATTGTCAAGCATCATCTTCCATGTTGTGGGTTATGAGGGGGCACTGATGGGCTTGAGGCTGATGTGGGTAAGGTTGCTGCTTTATGGAGTCCATCACTTATAGGAGGGCTGATGTCGTTGGTGTTACCTGGTGATGGTGGGGATGGCCTGTGTGGTCAGAGGGAGAAAACACATGTCAGTGCATGTTTACCTGTTGTCTGAGCAGAGGTTTGGGTGTGGGTCCTCATGGTCCAAAGAAGACCAAATAGGAATTGCATATTTCTTTCTCTGCCTATCACCCCTATCACTTCGGACGCCCGAGTGAGAGGCGCCCTTGAAGGTGGGTGGGGCTGAGGCTATGTGACCTAGATCCACTTGCACTTGCTCACCAACTGCAAAGGAAAAGAGGCTGGAGGGCTCCTTATGCAGGGAAAACAGGCAGCAAAACAGGAAGGCACCAAGAGTTTAGCAGTGATTGACAGGTGTGCAAGGCTTAGGACACGTGACCTAGGTCCACTTTCACCTGCTCACCAACTGTATCTAGAGTTAGACACAGTGCTGACAGTCATGTCTTTCCTCACTGAAACCTCTGTGTAGCAGGATCAGATTTATTCATAGTATGTATGCCCAAATATATATTGGCTACAGGACTGGAGCCTGATTGATTACATCTTGCTTAGCAAAAACAAAGAGGTGATGGCTGGAAGGTTTAGACTTACTCTTAACCACTGGCAATGCTCTGGGCAACCCTCCAAACCACCATTCCTCGCCTGCCAAGCCATTACAGAAGGGAAAGACCATCTTCAAATCAGGCTTGGCCCCACCCCAAAAGGGGCAGTCCAGCCCGAACTGCTAGGCCACATCCCTTCTGCACGAGACCACAAGCATCCCCAAACATGTTTCGCCCTTGTTGGGGCTCATCAATGAGGAGTAGCTTGGGTCTCTAGGCCCAGCAGGCACGGGACCCACGTCTGGGCATACCCGTCCCACTCGGGGTGACATAGCAAAAACAAAGAGGTGATGGCTGGAAGGTTTAGACTTAATCTTAACCACTGGCAATGCTCTGGGCAACCCTCCAAACCACCGTTCTTCGCCTGCCAAGCCATTACAGAAGGGAAAGACCATATGCAAATCAGGCTTGGCCCCACCCCAAAAGGGGCAGTCCAGCCCGAACTCCCACTCGGGGTGACATCTTGCTTAGGCAGCATGCAATAAGTACCCTTGAATTGTTTCTACCAGAATGAGACTACAACCCTACCTAAACTCCTGGGCTGCAATGTTGGTTGGGGCACTCCTACTGTCATTTATAGTTTCATAATTGTAATGGATGGTTTGTCGAGACTAATTTATCCCTAGATTTCTAAAATATACCATAACTACTGTTAGCAGTATCAATGCCAGTGTCACATGCCTGATTAGACCCTAAGGACCTACTGCAACATAAACTAGGACCATTTTACATATTAATCTCTGTTACCCCCAAGCCACATTCTTTATGTTCTCATCAATATTCAGGAAGGGAGTAAACAAAGGTGGTACTTAGTTTATCTTTCTTCTAAATCCAGTGTGGCTTTAAAGCCAATAGATTCAAAACCACACTCCCTGTCATAACTGTGTTCTCTCTCTCCTACAGTCCACTAACTGCTCCTTTATGACACATTCCCACGTCCTTCCCACGCCCCCATAGCTGATTCCTCCCATGACTCCCCCTTTCATCAGTTTCATAGGCAGATATGCTGTTGGACCCTCTTGCTTCCATCAGTGCATCTAGTCCCCATCAGCGCAATGACTGCTTTTTAACAGTGCCATCTTGTTGCTATCCCGCTCTCCATATGAAAAGATGGATGGGAGGTTTGGAGAAAGAAGCAACAACAAGGGAGAGCACAAATCAAGTTTGCACCTCAACCAGCAGAGGAAACAGCAACATTATTCCATACCACTCTCACAAACACAAAACCAGTCATTGACAAGGAAGCACACCAGGATGTTGGCAGAATCATGCATTGGCCTGCCTGCATGGCACTATGAATGTCATCCCCCAATCTTTCTTCTAGCCTCAAATAACAATAACCAATAACATTCAGTACCTTCAGCACATCCTAGAAAAAGGAATGCCCTTTGAAGGGGTACATTTAATCTAACGTCATTCCACTGGGCAATTTGGATCAAGCTGAATAGAGCTCGTGGATTGCATTTTCTTCTGACCATAATTGTGCCTCCCCCGAGCCAAGTTCAGTAAAATATTGATAAAGAGAGTAGACTACAGAGCACAGAGAATATGAATTTCTGACAAGAGAAACAAGTGACTCAAAAATGAACAGTCTTACACAGCTTTAATTAAGACTGTTGTATGGCAAAGCATATTCAATGGAGCAGGAGGTAGCTTCAGATAGTACCTTGAATGATTTGAAAGATGTAAATATTCTGGTGGTCCCTGAATAAAACACACTTCAAAAGACAGCCAATATAGTTAACATGGATTTAGCACCTGATGAAAACATTCAGTGGAACAAACAATACAAAACAATCCTATTCGAAGTCCTGTATTCTCCTGTTATTATGGCTTCCCTTTTAAGAGCAAAAATATAACAGGATACATTTGCCAGCATTGCTGATGCCTCTATCGCACCTAAAAAAAAGGTGATATCAGATTCATAGTCTGGTGTAAGACCTAAAACTAAACATGGTTTGAAAATGTTTAAAACCCCTTTGACTAATACATAATGTATTCCAACCTTGACAGCCATCTCCGACATGGAAACTACTTCGGCCACTAAGGCCACTTTAGTATGTAGGGCCAAAAGGAAAGGAAAGGAGAGCGAGGAATGTCCAGTCTCCTTGCTTGAATACCCCAACTCAAATCCGAAAAAACAGTCTCCCATTAAAAAGACTAAGAGAAATAGTTACAGAAGGCCCACCAAACATAACATGAGTTCTCAAACACATGTGTGAGCACCCGTAGAAGTACCCGCTTTGCCGCAAGTCTCCCTGCCGATTTCCTGTTGTGTGCTGCTCGCACGAATCCCTGGATTTGTGGCTTATTGGACTTTGGTGCTAAGGTGATTTTGGAAAGCTCTTTGTGCCTAGTGTTCTATGTGCCTAAGTAGCTTGTTGCTATGTTTGCTACATGTGGAGGCACTTTCACGAGCTGATTGTGTGTTTTTTATTGCAGTTGCTGTTTGGCCCGCCCACTGCCCGCCCATTGCAGAGCCATACTTGCATAAATAGTAAACGCCCGCCCACAGCGCATGTGCACACGTGTAAGCACCTCTCTAGAAGTACCCGCTTTGTCGGTTAGCCGCGAAGCAGTGAGGTAGTGGTACGGCAGATTCTGCTTTCTAGTACCTGCACTAGTTGTATCTGCTTCACAACTGAGGGCGTTGTTGCCACAGTTTCACCTAGGCTTGACATGGTCTTCACAATGTACTCTTTAAAATCAAATATGCAGGGCCCTCCTTTGAATAGGCCGTTGCATATATCGGATGTCAATGTCGTAGCCATCCCACTGATTACTCCTCAATTGTTTCAATCTGCTCTTACAATCACCCCGATAAGGGCACCCTTGTGTGCCCCAACACCGTGTGTGCCTCTGCATGTGTCTGCTTTTCGTTTTGAAGCATCCACCAAACCTGATGTGCCCTCTATAGCTAATGTCTCATGTAGGTCAACAAGAATGCTTGGTGAGAGGCCAAATTCACATCCACTATCTGATCATACGATTCTGGTTTCAGTAAAGGGTAATGACCCAGAGGTAGAGCCTTTCTGTTCTCTCTCTTCAACTGCATTTCCTATGCTCACGCATGACACGCCTGGCATTTCTATATATACTAGCCAGTGCGAATCACCTATTTCGATTGTTGAGTAGGGCCGTTCATGTAGTTCTGAGGTTGTTACTCCGAATTAATAATAATAATAATAATAATAATAATAATAATAATAATAATAATAATAATAATAATAATATAGAATTAATCTATGGCAAAATCCAATCATTGGTGCACTCATTTATCCATCCAACACCAAGACTGCCACGACCTCCTCTTAGAGACCCCATTCCACACCATTTATCTATGCTTCAAACAGCATTAATGGCTATCAATACCACCCTCGTTAGCCTTGTGAAATTATATAAAACCTTAGATAGCAAACGTTCCTACTCAGATGGAGGAGTTGGCTACATGATTAAAGGGTAACCGATCCCTGTGCTATATTAACACGACTCAAGTGCCCACAATGTCTAAATTGCTGATCACTGATTCTACTGAACTAGAGGTACCTACTCATCAGCCTCTGGCTTCTGTAGCAGGAGCCTCTCAAGACTCACTAGCTATGCCCATCCCTCACCTACCAGTCACCCCGGGCATAATTCGCCCCATTGAGCAAAATCCAATGTCAACAGACCCCACTAGGGGAGACCAGTCATGGATTTCTGTTCCATCATCAACATTCTTGCCTAGGATGGCTACCGATCCTTCCTTGTGGAGAGGGGGGGTGAGCTCTCTGCAACAGCAACCCAGAGGTGTTGTAGGGGCCCAAAACAAAAACCTCAACATACTAAGCGTGCAGCAAAAGGCCAGCGCACATTTATAAAGAAAACTAAAAAGATGGCTGCCCCAAAACCTCTAAGAGGCACGATGAATGCATTTTTTCAAGCACTCGACCAATCATCCAAGCCCCAAAAAATGACATTTGGCCAAAACATCATGGGTCTCTCTGTGCCGAATGTGCCCAATGACCTTCAACATCAGGCCATGGTGGTAGCACCTCAATCAGAGAGGGACAAATCCCCCATTTCTTATTCAATGTTGAACAATTTATACATTCCATCCAGGAGGGGGATAAGGTAGAGAAACAGGCTGCCCCTATAAACTTTTCTAAGAAAGCAGTCTCCTTTGCCTTACCTGTGGCCCACTGAACCCCGATTGGTGAAGTTGAAACTCAAATGACAATCAAAGATCTACATCATATGGTAGATCTTTACCTTGCAGCACAACCTGCCAATTCTGAGGTTCAAAATCTGGACCCTCAAATTGGAAATTCAGCTCAAATACCATTGGGCCAACTTGCAGCTACTGCTGTGTTTCCCACCCTCGTTTCCTCTGCCCCCTCATTTGTTCCAGCAAGGGCCACAGAATGCCCCATGATACAGGGGGAGGGTGTCAACAAAGATTGTCTAATAGGTTTGTGTGCAATAATTCATCCAGCCATGCACACCTTGTGAATTCGCCATGCCATACGCTCATAATGAAGTGTAGAGATGGCCAGTTTCCATCGTATGACCTTAATAGCCGCAGCGTTCTGAATATTTTCAGTGATGTGGTGGAATTAGAGGATATTGCTTCGAGTGACATTGACCAAATTGAATTTATCTCTGAGTCATTGTGCTCAGTGGTGCGGCTATGAGTAACATCTGGCGTGGTCATGCACACCATTTGGCAAGCTAAAATGTGTTTGTTTAAGATGGGTTTCTTAATTGCACAAGACCCTGATTGTATAGCAGCCAGACCACAACACATTCCCTCTAAACCCAACATTTATTTAAGCACACAGGCTGAAGCAGAGTGTTCATCGTCTACCCCAGATTACACGTACAATTAACCACCACCCCGACATTCCCTTGTTGTGTTGAATATTGCATGTTGGAATACAAGAGGTCATTCCCACTTGCAATGTTCCATCAAAACATTTTCTGGCTTCTATCACATCATCACAATGCAAGAGACATGGCTATCAGTCATGCCAGTGTGGGACAATTATGATGCTGTTCTATTGCCAGCTGTGCTTGGCAGAACATCATCTGGTTTAGTGGTGGCAGTTAATATGGCCTCAGGCCTGACAATATCACCATGGGGCTCTGAGAGTGCTTACATCCAGTTGGTTAAAATATCATGTTCAAACAATGCCATTGCGCTACTGAACATATATCGTAATCCAGTAGCAATGGCTGATTTTACATTCTATCATGGTTTAGCCCGACTTCTTGACAAGATTCTTAAATGGACACTCATCACACATACCATCATTATGGGTGACCTCATTTTTGATTGCTGGCACACAGAGCGACTAAAGAGGTGCATACATGGATTTCCTTTATGCAAGATCAAAACTTTTACATGGTCAATGGGGCGGTTCCTGGTGATCTACCCCGCAACACACCTGGCACAGAGGCAAGAGCAGAAGGACCATTAATTATATCTATGTAGAAGCCCCACTACTACAGAGCATACAAACACTGCTCGTTTCCGATCAGAAGGAAAGTGATCATAGACTTCTATCACTAGCCATTCTTTGGAATTTTGCAATCCAAAGACCGAATGTAGGCCATAAGGCCATGGTCACTAATACCTTGAGATCCAGGATACGATGGAATTCATGTAATTTGGCCACACTTCAGTCAGATATATAGCATTATATCTCAGGGCACTTCACAATTGAATACCCAGACTTACTATCAGCATTCTCTAATACCATCACTATCCCTCGGAATAATGCTATTTGCCATGCACACACTTTTGATCCAGCACTTCATGCAAGACGTGCTGAATATAGACAGCTACGAAAAAATCTTATGCGGTCTAATTCTTTAACGCATTGGCAAGAACTTAAAACAGCTAAATGCCGGTGCAAAAATTGGCTTAGAAGTCGAAAAGCCCTCATTTTCCAAAAAGACAGTGAACATATGGCGCAAGCAATGTTAAACAAAAATACGGCAGGCATGTGGCAATTATTAAAAAATCATTCTGCCAACATGCAAGCAGATGCTCAGATTAATGGGGTGCAAGAACATCAATGGGTCGCATTCTACTCTAACTTGTATACTGATGATCATTACACCAGAATGTCCCATGTCCCTCGCTCAATGGCTGCCTGGCAAGTAGTATTCACACGACAAACTATTCATGATTTCACACTACAGGCCAGCAAATCCCGATCGCATAGGCCTGATGGGCTCAATAATCTAATGTTCAAAACATATCCGACAGCATGGGCTCGGATCCTAGACAAATTATTCCGGGAAATCTTAACTGCAAGAAGGGTACCTTCATCGTGTCAAACGTCTATAAATTATCCCAATTTTAAAAAATGGAGATTTTAGTTTGCCCAGTAATTATCGTCCAATTGAACTGGTGGCTCACAAAGTCGGTTCTGGTTCAACGTAAGCTCTTGCCAGTCTCAGACAATTGTTGTCGGTTTTGCCTTAGTTCAGGGGCTTATGAAACATTAGAGCACTTAATCATGGCATGTGTGGCTTTACGTTCGGCAAGGGAGATTCATTTTGCCCGCCATTGTAAATACTTGGGAGAGTTAGACCCTGATCAATGCTTCGCGTTGATACTTTCGTCTGCCCACATGCCGTTGCAAATTGCCACTATTCATTTTTTAAGAAGCCTAGATTTAGACACTGGAACAAAGGACTAAAAAATATATGTTACATTGTGTGTCATTTGACTTCTGTTTATTTAGTCTTTAAGTATTAATACCAATTGTTTCAATGTCAATATCGCTAGGCAAATCGACATGAATATTATCATATTTGTATTTACATGTATTTATTTATTTATCTATCTTGATGTTTCTTTTTATGTATAAAAGTTTTGAAAGGTTGATTGATTTCAGCTAAATCAAATACATTTTTTTTTAAAAAAAACATTCATTGTTGTCCTTGTGGATACACCCTCAGTTGTTAGAGAGTGACCAGGAGGAACAGTGTGAGAAGAATGAGAAGACAAACATAAATAAAGTCCGGGTAGACAATAATGTGGCAATAAGACCCGAGGCGGCGGGCCAATACCGCCCCAGGTAATGCCCGGGGCCGTAGTTATAGGCCCGAGCGCCGAGGGTCTTATTGCCATTAGTACCCCGGCCCTTTGGATCGGGGTGCTAATGGCATTTTGTTCTGTTCCGAAACACGTTTCGGAACAAAAAAGAAACACGTTTCGGAAAAAAAAAAAAAAATGGCAACAAAAAATGGCCGCCGCCATGGAAAGGGAAAACGTAGTGCGTTTTCCCTTTCCATGGCGGCCATCGGGAGCGGACGCGCTGGGAACAGAAGTGTTCCCAGCGCGTTCGCTTCCAAGACCAGAAGAAAAAAGAAGGTAAGTGGGTTCGGGAGGGCGGAAGGGAGGGGATGGGGAGGAAGAAAAAAAAAATTGGAAATAGGAACACACAGAACCTACAGTTAATCGAAAACATTGTCCCTCATTCCGAGCCTGGAGGTAACTATCGTCCCTTACCGGCACGGCAGCATGTCCG
The DNA here is from genome assembly GCF_040938575.1 of Ambystoma mexicanum. Lineage (NCBI taxonomy): Eukaryota > Metazoa > Chordata > Amphibia > Caudata > Ambystomatidae > Ambystoma > Ambystoma mexicanum. The sequence goes on from NC_090924.1 coordinate 143,973,891, forward strand.
TGCTGGCACCAGCCCGCTAATAAAGGGACTATTACGACTTTGCAGGCACGAGCTTTGTGCCATGCCAGTAAGGGACGTAACGCCATGCTGCAAAAGGGCCCCAAAAGGCCCCCACCGGCATGAAGCTAGGCGCAGATTACACCTCCGACATAGTCCAATGCGACAATAGCGGTGACCGCAAATAGCGGTGACTGTAATTAGCGGTCACCGCTATTTACGGTAACCGCAAAAATAGCAGAACCGGAAATAGCGTCATCGCACAGGATCGGGAAGGAGCACGGCGGCCATCTTTAAAAACACAATCCATTGCCATCCTCAGCACACAGGACCCCTGGGACACTGCAAATCGACCGAAAAGTTCATCCTACGACCCAAGAATGCCTAAAGCACCCAAGAAGGGATCTGCCCGCCTCCGAAAGGAGAGATTCAGCCAGGATGAACTGCAGATGCTCGTCGACACCTTGCATGAGCATGCAGGGACAGTATTCAGCAGCAACCTGAGGAGGGAGGCCGTGTTGCGCAAAAAGGAGATTTGGGCACTAGTAGGCCATAAGGTCAGTGCAGTGGGCAACACACCCCGCACGGTGAAGGATTGCCGTAAGCGGTGGGATGATCTGCGCCTGAGGGTGTGCAACATTCTATCTGTAAGTCGTACCCAAGCAATGGAAACCGGAGGAAGACCAAGCTCTCCCATTAAGCTCACCCCGTGGGAGGAAACATGTGCAAGCATGATTGGGCCAGAATCAATAGAAGGTGTAGGAGAGATGGAGTATGGCGCCACAACATCTGCTGATGGAGGTGAGTGTCCATACTAAAAACTGCTAAGCCAAATCTGATGATAGTCAATGCCAATGTCTGTCCAAAGAGTGACACCATGGTTGGCCAAACACACACTCCCTGTAAAGTATGCCAAAGCAAATGAGACACATGCCGATGCCTGGTGCAAAGCCGTAACGTACATGAGACATACCACAAAAGTAGGAAATTCCATGAGGCACACAGCGTGCACGACCTAAATTTTGAGCATGTCAGACAGCACAGTACTTGGCCAACATGAGTGACACCGACATATGGCTGCATTTACCACCCATGCATGAAATGACGTGCCCTTCCCAACACAAATGCCTATTACCCACAATTGTGTGGATGTGCAATCGTACCATTGTATGAATGATGCCTATCCGAACATCACTCATGCCGTCCCTCTCTTTCACCCCCACAGGCAGTGAGCATGACAGTGAAGAGCAAGCAGGACACCACCCCTGCACAGGACAGCAACCGTCCGTCTACATCCAGGGGACAAGCCTGGGGGCGCCGTTTCCCAGCAAGGAATCCACCACAGGGACACATACCACCTGCAACATCATGGCCTGCGGAGGGCATACCACCCCCTTCTCCATCCCCCACTGTTCTGCCTGCAGACACCTGCCCGACAACCCCGTTCAGAGGAGTCCAGTGTGGCTGGGAGGTGGCAGCCACGGCACCTCTCACAGTTGAAGACAGCCCTGATGACATCTAGGGCACCATTGAGGATGATTCAGTGGATGTTGTCCACACCCCAACACAATTTGCATCTCCCCAGGTATCCATGAGTGATACCGTTGATACCAACACCCCGGAGCAGTCTGGGCAAGACCACACCCAGGGACATATCAGTCCGGTATTTAGTCGCAGGGAGGATGAGCAGGCTGGTCATGCCAGCCAGATTCCCAGCACAGCCTCAGGTGCAGCTGCAGGAGCACAGCGGGCTGACCTGCTGACTGCACTCATCCGCAAATTCGTGCAGGATAACCGTCAGGCCAGGGAGGAGTGGCGCATGGAGCTGTTCACACTTGGCTGGTCCTTCACGGAGAACATCAACCGCCTCTGCGAGGTACTGGGGCGCATCGCTGATGCTTTGGAGGCAGGTCTTCCCGTCCTACAGCCTCAGCATTAGGCCACACCATCCACCAGCAGTTCGACACAAACCAGCCCGCTCCACCAGTTGGTCCATGCGCTGCGTCGACGGGACATGCCACCCCCTGGCCCTGGGAGTGCTGGGTGACTGTTCTGGCAGCCTCATGTAGGCTTTGTGGACTCTATGGGTCTTGTGTTGGGGAGTTGTGGGGGGACGGTGAGGGGGGTGAGGGTGTGTGGGGGAGTTGTGTGGGGGATGTTTGGGGGAGTTGTTGGGGGGTGAGGGTGGTGGAGGGTTTTGTCATTCACTTTAATAATGTTACTTTCAATACACCGGTTGTGTAAAAAAAAAAAACAGAGTGGACATTCATCATTGCCCATGTGTCATTTAATCTTGCACAGTGCATACTGTACATGTACCCCCACACCCAGTGCCCTATGTCCAACCATTATGTCACCCTCTGCTGACATATATGTCAGAAATATTGTGCGATCACTGACTGGCGCACAGCACGTCCCTCCTGTGCATCGCCACCGTGATGATGTCCTGCCACATCTTCATCATCCCCTTCATCATCATCAGGTGGTAGCAGTTCCATGTCAGGGGGCAGGGGCATGTTCCGACAGATGCACATATTGGGCAGCATTACACATGCCATAGTGATCGTGGCCACCTTCTCATGTCTGTAGAGGAGTGCCCCTCCTGACCGGCTGTGGCAGCAAAATCGTGGCTTCAACAGGCCAAAGGTCTGCTCGATTACCACACGTGTACGGGTATGGGAACGATTGTAGTCCTCCTCGTGCCTGTTCTGTGGGTTTCGGATAGGGGTCAGGAGCTACGGCTTCAAGGGATAGCCACCATCACCTGCATGAGAGGAGAATGAAGGTAAATGTTTGCCATTTCATGTTGGACAACTGTACTAGTCTCACATGCCTGCAGGTAATCGGTGCCCACATGCACATGTCCCTGGATGCATGAACCCCATTTCAGGTCCCTCTATGCGTCCTGTGCTATGGACTAATTGTGTGGCTTGCATCTTCAAGATGATACATGGTGTGCACTGACATCTTGTTGCAGGTGCATCGTATATGCAGACAGCAGTGCTGGAGTCAAATTAGTGATGTGTTGTGTTCTGTGAGATTTACTAGTAGGGAGCGTTGACAGTAGTCTGTACAATATTGGGCATTCTGCGCTGATCATTCCCATGGTGACATGCAGCACTCCTATGGGTGTGCCGACCTGGTGACACACTGTGGAATCTCTAGTTGGTTGAGTTCAATGCACTCCCAGGGATGATTGTCCTGTGTGGTGATATGCTGGAGACAGCAGCATAGTGCATATGTACTGCATGGTGCAGGATGCCATTACAGTGGGTGAGGGCCACTGATGAGTGGTGCATGTGTGTGGGATGTGGGCTGGTTACCTGTTAGTCATGTAGTGATAGGTGTCAACCTTACTTCATCACTATGGGAATTGGGTGTCATGTACCGTTTATGATGCTTTGGGGCACAGTGTTCGGGGATGTGCACATCGTGCAGTCACATCAACATTCCCACCCAGGTGGAGTATGCATCCCCCGCATTCCCACCCAGGTGGAGTATGCACCCCCCCATTCCCACCCAGGTGGAGTATGCATCCACCCACCTCACAACCCGATGCACTATCATGGCCCAGACAGGGAACTCACCAAGCAGCTAGGCACGTCGTCCAGCATGTCGCTCCATGAAGTGTGGTAGCGTGGAGTTCCGCAGGACCAAATAGTCATGAGTTGATCCGGGATATCGGCAACAGCAATGTGTGATGATCTTGCTGGCGTCACATACCATCTACACATTGATGGAGTGGTATTGCTTGCGGTTGCGATACACCACCTCCATGGCATGCAGGACCACCAACTCCACGTGGACGCAGTCGAGGGCACCTTCACAATTTGGAATGCCTGCCAGTGCATGGAAGGCAACTTTTGTATCGAATAATCCTTGGGAGTCCGTGGTAGGGATATGTAGTCCCTTGTGTGCTTGAGTAGGGCATCCTTGGTTCAGAATCCGGGAAAATAAGGGTTGTGATATGCCATGCATGTGCCCCACTGTGTGCTGGTAGGTGCCTGTGGCAAGGAAGTGGAGCACAGACACTACCTTCAGTACAGAGGGGATGGCAGTGCGTATTTCTATGAGGCTCACTATGTCGTTGTGTATCAGGTCCACTATGGTGGTGATGGTATGCTGATCAAGCCGGTACAGGGTGCGGATCTGCTCAGGGGTTAGATTGAATGGACTGGCTCTGATGCAAGGGATTGTGGGCTGCCGGGGTGGTAATGGTGGCTGCAATGGTGGAGCATTTTGGGCCTGTCTCACCCTCCTTCTCCTCCTGCGTCTCCTCTGTGGTGGCGGCTGTTGTTCTTGTTCTTGTTATGGTTGATGTTGTGGCAATGCAAGCAAGTCCTCCAGCTCCAGTAATGCTACTACTATTGGAATCATCTTGGTGTGGGAGGGGGTGTGGTGTGTGGGTGTGCTACTTTTGTACTGGGCCTGACTCCATTGCTTTCACCTCTACTGATTGTGTGCACCTGTGGCAGTTTGGGACACTGCTCAGGGATTTTTACAGCATGTCGGCATTGCCAGTATTTACGGTGTGCCGGTAAGCACTTTTTTTGTCTTCATGAGGCCGTTATTTGCATGTCCGCCTCATATGTGATCTAGTCTGGTTTACGGCATGCCACTAATGCCGGCATGGTGGGTCGCGTGTGCGTGACCAGACTGCTATTAACTACATGGTACTTTACAATGCCGTTAATAGCGGTCTGGTTGGTCAGAATATGCAGTAGCGGTAATCGATGCCGGTATTCCTTTACCGGCATCGTTTTTCCCTTTGCATCAACATCAAAATGAGGGCCATTGACTCCATTCAGGTGTGTGAGGACAGTGAAAGACAAAGGTAAAATGCAAATCATTTCAACAGTTTGAGTGGTGAATCCAATGAACAGCATGGAAAGAAAGCAACATAGAAAGAAGTATATTGCAAATAGTGAGGATAGAGTGAAATACAGGAAAAAGTAATGGGGTTCCATTACCCGATGAATCCAATACTCTTAATATCGCCACAGAGGTCAAACCTCCTCAAAGAACACATGCAGGTGAGTTCCCACAGGAATACTTTATGCCACAGATGTTCAATGAGGGTTCAATGTGGCGTAAAGTTAACAGATAAAGTACAAGTGCAAGATAAGTTCCAAACACAAAATGTTCCTTTGTTATCAAATGAAAAAGTAGTTCATGAAAACACAGAGAAATCATATACCATAGAAAAGGTAGGTGATGATACTGAAAACAATGTGTAAAAAGCAGATAAGTAATTGGGTGAGAACTGAAGCATGCCCATTATGCAAGGAGGCCTGTCAATAGCAAAGCATCATAGGGAATCAAGGGACGGAAGAATAAACAAAGACAACAGGAACGTTGAAAATAATACAGTAAAAAAGGGGGTAAGGTATCATTCCACATGCCCCTTTGTTTAGCAAGAAGTCAGGTGGTTTAAGAAAAAATGAGCCCAGAGATCATTAAGAACTCGCATTTCCTGTGAATAATAAACAGAATGTGAGGGTCGATATTATGCCCCTATCGCAGTAGAAGAACAATGCTATATGTTTCCAATGGCGGATAAAGAAGCACAGACTATTGTAAAGTCTAGGGAAATTGATAGATAGCATAAATGAAGGAAAACAACAACAAAACCCTTTAGAATTAATACAAATAGAGGGCCCTGTGTATAATTTTAGTGGTGAGGAAAAACCTGTGGAAGATGCTACTGAGATTAACATTAAGATAGGGAACCATAAATTAAGACAAGACGTGGCGGTCACTCCAATTGAGGCAATGACCTTACCTTTGGGTATAAATTATCTGGAATGCCTGTCACCACTGATTTCTGGGGTAAATTGTGTCCTGTGGTTATTGGGGGAAAAGCCTCTGATGATGACGTCATCTCGTTGCGCGCCGGCGCCATTTTCTGCACTATAAAAGCAGCCCGAGCAACAAGCAACGCGTTTTCACGCGAGCAAGGTGCCCGGCTGCTTCTACATCTGTTTACTACAGGTAAGACTCTTTTTGAGAACAAGTGAAACTCTGGTTGATAGAACCATTTGTGACCAGATATTTGCTAAAATTTAAAGTATACATTGGTTATCATTTAGATTATCAAGAACAGAAGCAAGCTGCACAAAGGGCATATAACAAAATATAAACAAGCATGTTTGAGTGAAGCAGAGTTGGATAATTCTCCAATAAGGAATTGAATACAAACAGGCCTAAGATTAGAAGCATCGTTTAATACAGGTACATTTTGGAGCAAACTTTAAGTACAATGTAAAATGTTGTATTAGATTAAATGAAAATGTATACTGTTATTAACATATTAGATAACATGATCTTTATTTTTTATTCTTTATCTTTTGATCACTAATAGTCCCTGAAGAAGGTCTAGCACAGACCGAAATGCATTGGACAATATAATGCTTGATAAAGGCCTCAGACAAATGCAGATTTCTAAATAAAAGATTTTTTGGTTACAACTAATTGAACTTATTATTATTTTTGAAGAATTCTTGGAAAATTTTGAACATTTACTTAAAGCAAATTAGTGAGATATTCACAAAGGTCCTTCCAGCAGACTGGTGCAATTTAACCAGTCGACAGCGTAACATTATTTCATACCTCCCTTTGCAACGGGGAGGAATCTGGCGACAGGACCAAATACTTTACTAAGTTTAAATTACTGAATTAACTTACAACGTAGTGCCCACTCTATTCTTTCTTTGGAAAAGCCTCTGATGCCTCAAAAACTGGCAAGCCAGGTTAGCAATTCAAAATAATGCCACATCATTGCCAGGTCAGAAAGATTGGTTGAGCTATACATTTAAAAATGACTGTGTACCTAGTGTTACTGTCATTCTCATGTGCCAGAATGAAATGTAGGGGTGAAAGGGAAAACATTAGATATTCACTTAGATCCCAGGCAGAACTAGCAAACACAAGTGGATGAAGACACATTAAGGTTCTAGTTATGTGAGGAAGACACAAAGGGGCTGATTTATGGAACAAATGTGCGCCGAAAATCCCAGCGCAAGCTGGCACAAGCGTGAGAAAGCAAGCGCACGCGCATGCGTGCGATTCAAGGAAGGCGCTGCGCGTGTTTTCCACTGATGTGCGCCAAATCCGTGCATGGCACACGCGGGCGCACACGTCATCAAACGGCGTGCTCTAGGCGCACAGGGAAAGCGCACATAGCACGGCGCACACAACAAAAGTGGGTGGAATAGTGGGCGTAACACGTGGAATGAGGAATAACGCGTGAAAAAGAAGGCGTAACTGGGGAAGTACTGCAGGGAACTACACGGAACGCCCACACGCACGCGAACAACCCGTATTCATGGATTCGAATACGGGAAACCTGTGCACGTCAAAAGACGCGCACAGGCATCAACACGTCCGCCACACGAAGGCAGGTGGAAGCGTCCCGCGAACAGTATAAAAGTGCGCACAAACAACAAACACGTATATACAGCTACAGTGAATGCACCATTTGTCGCAGCACTGATCGTGGGACACCGCAGGAGGAGGAGAATAGACAGGGCCCGCATTTTTCACCCCGGACAAGCCTTTTTGGGATGCCTGGCGACCAGGTCAACGGCAGGTATAGGTTTCCACCTCGTACCATCCTTGACCTGGTCAGGGAGTGGGAAGATGACCTTACATCCCCCACCCTCTGCTCCCAAGCATTGAGCCCCTTGGAGAAGGTGCTCAATGTCCTGCATTTTTTGGCCACTGGGTCATTTCAGCGGACTACTGCCATAGTGGGGGGGATCTCACAGGCCACGCAGTCACGCTGCCTACACCAGGTGTTGGCAATCATCACTGCACGCCCCTCAGTCCGCAGGCACATATACATGGCCAGAACACCCGCAGAAAGGCAGGCCGTTTTTCAGGACTTTTACAGGGTGGCACACTTCCCCAAAGTGCTCGGTGCCATAGATTGCACCCATGTGGCCCTACGTCCACCTCGGGCCACTGAGCACATCTACTGAAACTGCAAGCACTGGCATTCTATCAACGTGCAGGTGGTATGCGATGCAAAGGGAATCATCACCTCTGTCTATGCAAACTACCCTGGCTCCACCCATGACAGTTTCATATACAGAATGTCCGCCCTGAGACGGGCCCTGGAAGCTGGGCAGCATGGCGACACATGGCTACTAGGTGAGTACAAATGCCCGTGCACATGCATGCATGTCACACACACACAAATACACAAACCCCAATAATCACAACCATCATCACCTCTCCAGGGGACAGTGCCTACCCTTTGAGCAACCACATGATGACACCAATCCGGAACCCCACCACACCACCCCAGGTAAGATACAATGCGGCCCATATTGCAACCAGGTCCATAGTGGAGCGCACATTCGGAGTGCTCAAGTCACGCTTCCGCTCCCTTGACCGCTCTGGCGGGCAGCTACTCTATGCACCCCCAGTAGTGTGCAGGATCATTGTGGCAGCATGTGTCCTGCACAATGTTGCAACACGGCAGGGCGTACCGGTGGACATGGTGGTGCCCCCACATCCCCAACCACAGGCACAGGCGCTGCCCATGGGAGGGGATGGGGCACATGGCGAGGAAGCCCGGACCCAGCTTGTGGCCACATTTTTCACCTAAACTCCCACCCCTGTGGAGTGCACACAGGCCTGGCACATACCAGGTGACAATCGATGATGACAAAGAGACAGTCAACTGTCACAACCTTACCACCCTGAGAATGTTGCCATGGAAGTGCCACATTGTGTGCATCCCTAGCTACTTAAACATAAGCAATCCTGTGTGACCACAAGGCACACATGCACGTTGTGAATCACACAGACCTGCAAAACAAGCCATGACTATCGCTGTTATGTCACCCAAACCCTCCCAAACCACAACAGGACATGGCGAGCAATAGCTATACACCTGCACAGTACCAATAAGGTACACATTGACATGTGAAAAATGTAAAGTGGCATCAGACAATGATGCCTGACAAGGAATCAGATGAAATGACAGACCAACAACCTCCCACACAAAATAACTCATACCCAAATGCATTCCAACAGTTGTAGTTGTAACATAACAATGAATGCCTGCCTACATGCACATTGTGCATAGCAAAATCAACACTGCACCTTCTGTGTGCCGTGTCCACCTCATGCAACACACTGCTCAGCATAGTGAACAGCCACTGGGTGTGATGCACACCCTAAGCATCACATCTAAGCGACAAACTACATCAAAAAGCAAAATACGCATGTGCAGGATCTACAATTGGTCATTGATCATGTGCTGCAGGGACACAGTGGGCACCAGAAGGCAAACAGAGTGTACATGTGGACATGGAAGGGTGGTTGTACATGTAGTGGATCATAGTGCGAGTGTGTGGGTCAGTAGGGACATGCACTCAATATATGCATGTGTAATCAAGTGATTATCAGTGTCCTCTAAACATCACATGTGAACATTCACCATGTGTACACCCCAGCATGTCAAGCCACAACTATTCCCTCACACCTGAAAGCTAAACACAACACATGAACAGGCATTGGTCAGCAGAATACATCATGTACATAATGTACATAAGATACCGCAATTACAATGTCAGGGTGAGCATCACACTGTAGGGCAAGGCAACTGTCAACAACAAAACACCCCCCCTCCCTCACAGATCACCATGACCCACTGAACAACAGTACCTGGGTTATGTAGCCTTCATCCTTGAAGTTCACCATACCACAGGATCACCCTTCCCCTTTGTCAACATCTCCCACCTTGTGTGCAAAAAGTGTCCAGCACCCTCAGAGGCCACCTTGACTTGCAAAAACACCAAATCAAAGAGAACTGAAAGCAGGCCAACACAGAAGCCAAGCAAAAAGCCTGCAGGCAGCAAAACAAACCAGAAGAGCCTCCAGTAGATGACTTGAAGTAGCAGTACGTCACAACGCCCAAGTACTACCACAATGACGTAATAACCAAGGTAGCACAGTAAAACAATGTCTCAACAGGACGTGTACCATGTGTGGTACATAACACAGAATAATGCACCACAAACTGATGTGTACTGTCACAGCTCCTGTGTACAGGTGCAGGAGTGGCATGAACCAACCACCCCCACTGTGGTCGGGGTGCCTGCAAGGTCAAACTCACACAGGCCTCTGAGACCCTGGTGGGGAAGGAGGGTCAGGGATATGCAGTCGGGACAGGCATTGCTATACTGGATAACCGGAATGAGGGGCAGGAGAGGGGAGTAGGATTCACACGGGAAAGTAGGAAATGCACAAAACTGTACTCCTCACATTTACACATACACAAGTACACCAAACCTGATCATCATGCACATAGTAACAAATTACTCAAATGGAAGACAAAGAGAAACTTATCTCTGGGGTGAGTGCTGGCCTCCTGCCTGTGCACTCTCAGGTCCGTTAACAGGAGCAGTTTAATGCTGCAAAGAGAGCCACAGTTACTAATCTGTGCGTGCCCATAACACACAAACACACCACCATATATGCCCCAAAGTAACAAAATATTCTACAAACAAACAATCTGGTGTGGATGCTTCGTACCCATACGTAACATCACCCCTGTGATGGTTCATACACAGTCAATGCAGTAAGTCATGCGCCGCTGGGTGCTTTGCAAATGGAAAACCAATGTGTCATGAATCACACAACATGCAATGTTCCCTGGGTAAGCAGCCAGACGCAAATAGCAAGGTATGACTTCAGAACAAGTTGTGTTCCACCATGACCCAAATAAAGTAGGTAGTGCATGTGTCAAATTCTACATGGTAATGAAATGCACTGCACACGAGTCTGTCCCTTGCTGTCTGTCCGTGTGAGCTGCTTCTTTCCATGTCTTGCAATGCTACATGGCTAATACAAGTACCTCAATGGACCATGGTGGACCGGAGGTTATGTGCCACTGGCCCTGCAGGTGCCCCAGACAATTTACCCATCAACTAGCCATTGGTCCACCAACGCATCTCAGCTGTATTGTGCGCTTCAACATCAATATTTGTCCAAGCCCACCGTCAGTGCTGCTACTAAGCATGCATGTGCAACTGCTGCGTTGTGGCCCCCCTGTGATGCTCACCTTGCCTGGAGTCCCTTAAAACATGTCAGCTGTTTTCAGATTTATGAGTGCAATCCCTGTGCCTCTGCTTCCGCACACATGCGCATGTCGGCACCACCAAACGTGTCCAGCTTCCAGACGTCCAATGGCCCATGTCTGCTGGCAAAGGTGGTCTGGAGGCTCATCCCCCTGCAGAAAGTGCATGAAACACATGATTAATGCTTTAAAATCATCTGTGTGTGTCTCTTCAGGCATTACATGACTGGACCATGTCAGAGACGTCCATCACAAATCACACCATCAGTCTGTCTTTCACAGGCAAACTGTTGAACACACCATCTACGCCATGAATTGCAACATCAATCAATATTATCTATATACAGTATAGATAATAAACATACTACACAATGAATAGCAATGAATGTACACATCAATCATGAACCCCCCCATCTAGTGAATGAAGAACAGTGGTCAATAACACCCCTATCATCCCCACTAGGGGTGTTAACACAAGTTTCACAGCAGCAGACATGCCACAGATATGACAGTCCAGAGCCCTTGTGTAATAGGCTGTTACACCGAACCATCCTTGCGAGCCCATGGATAAGGGAAGCAGGAGTGGCATATGTGAGTCAAGGACCCCAAGCTGCAAACACATACACAAGACACGCTTGAAGGGCCCAGCTGGAACAGACAGTGGATGCTCTCAAAAGCCACAAAGTACCACACCCTCACATAAAAGCACAATAGACAAACAATTTTAAACTATATTAACTAATTACACTAACTATGAAAAACCTACATTACCTATTTAAACAAACTATCAAATTGAAACTAAACTACCTAAACTAAAAGAAAAATCAAAAATGGCTACATACGACCCGGGGGAGGGGGGACACCCAGGAGGGGGTAGGTACAGGGTGCTGCTCAACACCCATGTGATGATGTTGAGGAAAAGAAACACCTCCATGGGCTCAATGCCTGCACAGCCCGACCTATGTGGGAGATAGACTGTCGTCCGAGTCTGGCTCTTCCTGGAAAGGAGGACGTGGCACGGGTGAGCCTGGTTCTGTGTGGCGATCACATGTAGGTCTGCATGCAGAACCTCCCGTGATACACGTGCTTCCTCTTGCAAGGTAGAACGTGTAACACAGAGTTCCTCCTGCAAGCCCTGGCTGGACAACTGCTGCACCTTCCGGCAAGCATGTTGCTCAGCCGAGATGGTACGCTCAAGCTGCGCAAACCTCTCCTCTGCCCGCTCCCTCTGGGACATCTTAAGGACACCCAGAGTGGATCTGAGGGAAGCATACTCTTGCCTCAGGGCCTCCATGTGTGCCTCTGCGTGAGCAGCAATTGCTTTACACAGAGACAACATTTCAGCCTGGCGTGCCCTGTCTGAGGCCGCCATGCCCAGCCTGAGCGAACGGGCCGCGGACCATGCCGCCTGCTGCTGGAGAAGCACCTGCCTAGCAGGGGGGAGCACAGATTGGGCCACACGTTCCATGCTCTCAGCGATGTTCTCCATTGCTGCCCCCTGCCGTTCAGAATTGGAAGTCATGTCTTGCTCCCACTCAGTATACTGTGGTTGAGTGCTGCGACCGCGTTGCTGGGCTTGACCCCTGCGGAACCCAAGGACTGGGTGTCCTCGTTGTGTTGGCCGCGCCCGCGGGTGCATGACTACGTGCCCCCGTCGACATGATGGCCCAGGCACATCAGTGACTGATGTGGAGGGTGACCCTGCGTCCCGATCCACCACAGGCGGAGGTTCCAAGACTGCCTGACCCCTCAGTGCAGGTGTCGCGGACAGAGGAGTGCCCACATCAGAATCACTCACCCCTGAAATATGGACCTGATGCTCGTCCAACTCGACTTGGACGTCAGAGTGGTCATCAGGGCTGGACTCATTGCCAGACAGAGACAAGATGGACTGTAGCACATGTGGGTTTTCGTGGCCTACCACCCCACGACCCCCACTTGTGCCGGGTTGCTGTAGTGATAACAACCCTGTGCCTAGCATGACAACACCATCCTCTGGCTCCATTACGTCATCATCTGAAAAGTAGAGAGAAATAAGGTCACTGCACATGTTAGAAGCACACAACACACACACACAGACACCAAACACATCAAGCAGACATGTCACACACAAAATTGAACCTGCCATGCATGCTGCGTTAACTTGAAATTGCTTCGGTGATTAGGCATGTCAAAAGGTGTCAGTTTGCACTGAAGTGGGTCAATGCAGTGCAGCAAATATGTACTTTACTCACTATCTGCATGTACAAGAATTTCATGATGTGTGTCATAAAATGTGAAGGCAGTGCAAGGTCAACTTCAGGCATCACGTGCAATGTGCATTCAATGGGTAGCATGTCTATAAGCAAACCACCCCTCCCCCCAAGTGCAAATGCAGGGATGCCTAGCATGGTATCAAAAGGCCGAACATAGAACTGTGTATTGACAGACAGTGTTGACTAGCATCAACAGCATCATGTGAATCAAGTGACAACACAGCAAATGATGATGGGGCAGTAAGCAGGACACATGATGAAACCTCTGGAGTACACCCACGTGTGAAGAAGACACTACACCAGTTGGACAGAGTATTTGGCCATTAAACAGGCTGAGGTCTGTGACCCACACAGACTGTCAGGCCCTAAACATGTGTGCAACGCAGTACTGAGCCACAGTGGACATGTGAAGGCTGATGAAATGCCATGCAATGTATGTCACCCAGGACTTGTATTACAGTGATCATCCAGTCAAGAACACATAGGGGCATGCGTGGAATGCACATTGAGCATGAATGGGCACTCATGTCCCTGCGGGGCATCTGACCTCTGCACAGTACAAGTGAGATACCCTGCATCAATTACTAAGGATGTACCACACAGCATATGTCTGGCAGATTGGCTGCTGGAAGTTAGCATGTACACAGGACGCATGAACAGGGAAGTACCCAACGGCAATATTGAAGCAGACCAGTGCAAAGGTGGAATTGGGGTGCAGAGCGGGGGGTGGAGGGGCATGGGAGCATGCCTACATGGAGTACCCGCATGCAGGCAGAGGACACATGCACGTCAGTCATGCTATGCCATTGTCCCTGGGCTGAGAGGAAGGTCACCCCACGCTACATGCAGAAGGGCCAGTGTGCTGGAACATGGACCGGAGGGGCGTACTTCCAGTGGGTATCACGGTGGACATCCGTAGTCTGACAATTAGCACCCACTAGCATGTCACGGCTGTGGTCCCGCACGTAGTCCATGAGGAAGTCCAGTTCCTGGTTGCAGAAAGGCTTCTTCCTCAACGTGCAGGAGGTCATGGCTGTGTGTGGGGTCCCAGCCTGTGCTGCAGGTGCAACCTTCCTCCTCTTCGATTGTGGCGCAGACCCTGACTAGCTAATGCCGCTGCCGCCCTGATCAGTATGGCCAGTGGGTTCAGTGGATTGAGCCAAGGGAGTGGCAGGTGGAGGGACGACCAAAGGCCTGACTTGTGTCAGTGGCAGCTGGGTGCCCTCTAATGGACCCTGCGCAGCAACATCCGCTGTGGCAGGGTCATTGACCGCAACTGTCCTGGTTGGCAGACTCACAACCGGGATGTTGTTGGGTGCATCTGCCCCTCGGATTACACGCATTCACACGCAGACATGCAGTTTTTACACGCGCACTGAACCACTATGCCCACGTCACGAGGGAAACGCCCACGCGTGTAACGTCACAGAAGTGCTTACGCGCTAAGGGCCTTTGGTTCAATGAAAACGAGTATGTGTGCTGACGTGCTTACGCGCTAAGGGCCTTTCTTCCAATTACACGCTGACGTGCAATTTTTTCACATGCCAAATCACTCCATATCAAGCTGGCCACGCAACAACACACGGAAGACCACACTCCTCCCAGAAGGCCGAATTACTGCCCCCCAGAGCTCCGATCATGCTCCCACCTGCCATCTGCTGCTGCCTGACTGCCTGCTGTCCACGTGCCCGGCTATTTGCTGCCTGCACGTCAGCCAGGGGTGCAGTTGCTGTGACCACCCCTGCTGGAACCGAAGACTCCCGACTGGGATACCATCGCTCCACAGCCCAGCCCCAGGACCCAGTTGACCACCCACTCCTGCCTCTGGGGTTGCCATGAAGGGCACAACACCATCTGGCACCACTGGCAAACCCCAGCCAGAGAGGCAGAGGGCCACCAGCTTCACTGCCAGGGAAGTTGGTGTCCTGGTGGAGCAAGTCCTGGGGCAGTATGATGCCCTCTTTGGAAGTTTGCGCGCCGACTATGAAGGATGGACCAGGATCTGGATGGACATCGTGACTGCCATCAACGCGGAGGGGGTGGCAGTCCGTGACTTACAACATGTCAAGAAGCGTTGGGAGGGCTTCAGGTCCAGGACCCTCAACAAGGCCTGGCACCTCTTGAAAGCAGCGGATGCCAAGGGGCGCCGGGGCCACCTGTCCGATCAACAAATGAGGGTCCTGGAGCGCATACGCCCAGCGCTCCACGTCCAGGTCCTTGAGAGGCAGACCCATATGCTGTCGAGTGGTAAGTGTACATGCATACTGATTGGACGCTG
Source organism: Ambystoma mexicanum (assembly GCF_040938575.1). Lineage (NCBI taxonomy): Eukaryota > Metazoa > Chordata > Amphibia > Caudata > Ambystomatidae > Ambystoma > Ambystoma mexicanum. The sequence goes on from NC_090924.1 coordinate 143,989,510, forward strand.
TGCGTGTCATGGTGTGCCAGTAGTGTGCAGGTTGCACATGTGTTTTTGTAGGGCCATGTAGGGATGTGTATGAACAGGGGCATGTGGCTGCCACATGTGAGTCCTCTCAGATGTGAGACACATCGATGGTGTATGTGTTGGTAAGCATGCTGGGCAAATGCAGGTGTGGGAGCACACATGTTTGAATTTCTGTGTATGTACGTTGGCATGATTGTGGTGTCACGCATAGATGGTGTTTCCTGCTGCATGTATCTGCACTGTGTACATGTGCATGTGTGTGTATTTGACAAGTGTGCAACTGTGATGCAACATGGATGCATGTGACACTGACATGTAGAAGGCTGAATGCCAGATGTGACATGGATGGCGATCTCATCACTGCGACAGGTGGTGGAGATGTACAAATGCATGTTAGTCTGGTGGCGTGTGTGCATGTGTTGTGCACTCCCCGTGTTTCATGTGATATCAGGCTCACCTTTGGCTGCTGGTGCTGTTGTTTGTGTATGGATGGTGCTGCCTGGTGCAATATTGCTGTTGAATTGCTCATGTGTGTGAGTTGAAATGACATGTGTGTTGGGGAGTGTGATGCCATGTCGAAGTCTGACACTGCCACTCATGTACAACTGTCATGTGTGTATCAGTCCATTGTACAGTGCCCTGATGCCTGTGTTAAATCTCTCCCTGTCTGCAGCGTCAACTGATGAAGAGGGCGGAGAGGGTGTTGTGGAGCAAAGCGGCAGGGATCGCACCACCAGCCGGAGACGCAAGGCCCGGCTCCCCTCCCAGATTGTCATCTCTTCGGGGAGTGAGGAGTCTGGTGCTGCGTCCCAGGCCGCAGCTGCCGAGGGTAGGCCAAAAGGCAGAGGATGGAGATGGACACCTCGGGTCCGACGGAGGAAGATGGCATGGAGTATTCCAGGTTGGTGGGGAGTTTGGAGGAGGAGGAGGCCGTGGAAGGGACACACATGGGGTCTGGAGGTGGGGATTCCACTGGTGCCAGTGGTGCACTGCAGGGGCAGGGACAGGAGGCAGCACAGGCCGCCGCGGAGGTGCCTGTGTGTAATGCTGTCCCTGATCCTGTGACTGCATCATCCGGCACCAGCAGGGATGCCTACGTCCAGACCCGTTTTCAGGGAGGGGATGGGCGCACAACAACTGGCCTTCCTCTCCCTGCGGACGTGGCTATCAGGGACCCTGTTTAACCTGTCCTGGCTGGGATAGCATTGCGTCAATGGGGCATGCGAGATGACCTGCGGTGTTTTTGTGAAGACACTGCATGTCATCTCGGATGCCTCTTTGACCGCGTTGACCTACTGGGACGGGTCAACAGTGCTGGATTCCTCTGTGTGCTGGACCTTCTTGCGACCCCCCCTCACCTGAACCCCCTACACGCCAGTCGTCCTCCATGCCATCTTCCCACCCATGTATCACCTGGGTGCCCTGTGGAGCTGCCCTTGACCCAGCGGCCAGGCTGGTGGAGGACACATCCCTGCCACAGTCGGGAGTCGGACGTCCAGCAGGGGTGGCCACCACGACAACTGCACCCCAGCCAGAGTAGGATGTGCAGGCAGCAAGAGCCAGGGCGCGGGCACAGGCACAGCCGCAGCAGCAACATGGTGGGAGCAATGATGGCTTGGGGCCTTCAACATCGGAGGGGCAGGCATCAGCCAGAGGCAGGAGGACCCAGGATTGGAAGTGTCTTCCGTGTGGCAGCGGTTGGGCCACGCCATAGATGCGGAGCGGCAGCGGGCGGTAGAGACACGGCTCACGATGGTCAGGGCGGAGAACTCCATGCGGAGGGCACTGAGGCGGGCCGAGTGCCTCGAGGCAATTCGCAGGGAGTTGGAGGCCAACATGTCAACGTCCCTGCGAACCCTCGGGGCCATGGAAGAGGACCGCCTCCAGGACATTGAGCGGGAGTTTGATGATGCCCTGGCCCGGGACATCCAAAAGTGAGCCGTCGGACTAGCCCGCTGCCATTGTAAATAGTTAGTTAGTTAGTTAGTGTTAGGTTTCATTTTGGTTTTCATTTTTTTTGGTGCGCTTGGACAATACCCCACATTTTTGTATATAGTTCTTCATTAGTTAGTGTATTTTTGTAGGTTTCATTTGGACAGTTAGGCTCATGGACCCAGGATTTCATCCTTGTAAATAGTTGGAGTGTGGATTTGTCAGCATTTTCTTTTTTGATTTTTCCATGGAGCAATGGATTTTACTTTTTCATTTCTGTTTGGATTTGCTTTGTTGGAAGGAGACTTTGGAGACATTTTTGATTTCATATATTTTGGATTATGATTTCCTTTTTTCATCATTATGTGACATTCTGCATTGTTTTCCTTATGTCCATTGTTTGGTATTTGATTTTCTTTCACCACATTTTTTGTTCAATACATTTGTTCCCGTACTTCAATGTGTGGTATTCTCTCATTGGTTTCATGCATGTCACGATGTGGGTTTTCACATTCACTGGCACTCATTGTGTGTGTGTGTGTGTGACGGACATGTGTTAATGTACATACATGCCATTTGGGTTGTTTCATGTAATGGGCATTTGAATGTGGGGTGTATGTTATGCTTGGTTGGTTATTTGGGCTGGGGTGGCGTGCCGTGGGATTTTGGTGGCCATGAGGGCCATGATTGTGGATCATGTTGACCTGTTGGGGGGGAAATGAGTGGGGCCTGCTGGCAGGTGCCCCTCACTGCTGGGGGGTGGGGGTGCTGGGGGACATGAGTGGGACATGAGTGGGGGCCTGCTGGCAGATGCCCCTCACTGATGGGGGAGGGGGTCCTGGGGGACATGAGTGGGGGCCTGCTGGCAGGTGCCCCTCACTGATGGGGGTGGGGGTGCTGGGGGACATGAGTGGGACATGAGTGGGGGCCTGCTGGCAGGTGCCCCTCACTGATGGGGGGTGGAGGTGCTGGGGGACATGAGTGGGACATGAGTGGGGGCCTGCAAGCAGGTGCCCCTCACTGATGGGGGGTGGGGGTAATGGAGGACATGAGTGGGGGCCTGCTGGCAGGTGCCCCTCACTGATGGGGGGTGGGGGTGCTGGGGGACATGAGTGGGACATGAATGGGGGCCTGCTGGCAGGCGCCCCTCACTGACGGGGGGTGGGGGTGCTGGGGGACATGAGTGGAACATGAGTGGGGGCCCTCACTGACGGGGGTGGGGGTGCAGGGGGACATGAGTTGGTGATCACTAGTGCAACATGACACGTGGCCTGGCTGGGGGGAATGGCCATGGTGGACGGGCTGCCTGCGGGACATGTCCAGGGGTGCAGGGTAGTCCCCTGTGGTGTGGGCTACCTGCAGGGGCCGTGGAGGGGTAGAGGGGACACCTGGGAGGACCCACACTGCCAATTCACGTGTAGGACTCCCTGTGCACCACACTGGATACACCTAACCCGCTCTGACAGCAAAATCGCGTGTGAAACCTCCTGTGCACCCCAGTAATACATGTACCCCGCTCGCACAGGGCCAATCGCGTGTGAAACCTCCTGCGCACCCCAGTAATATACGTACCCCGCTCGCACAGGGCCAATCGCGTGTGAAACCTCCCGCGCAGCCCAGTAATACACGTACCCCGCTCGCACAGGGCCAATCGCGTGTGAAACCTCCCGCGCACCCCAGTAATACACGTACCCCGCTCGCACAGGGCTAATCGCGTGTGAAAGTTCCCGCTCACCCAGTAACACACGTACCCCGCTCGCACAGGGCCAATCGCGTGTGAGACCTCCCGAGCACCCCAGTAATACACGTACCCCGCTCGCACAGGGCCAATCACCTATGAAACCTCCCATGCACCCCAGTAATACACGTACCCCACTCTCACAGAGCCAATTTCGTGTGAAACCTCCCGCGCACCCCAGTAACACACGTACCCCGCTCGCACAAGGCCAATTGCGTGTGAAAGTTCCCACGCACCCCAGTAACACACGTACCCCGCTCGCACAGGGCCAATCACGTGTGAAAGTTCCCGCGCACCCCAGTAATACACGTACCACGCTCGCACAGGACCAATCGCGTGTGAAAGTTCCCACGCACCCCAGTAACACACGTACCCCGCTCGCACAGGGCCAATCACGTGTGAAAGTTCCCGCGCACCCCAGTAATACACGTACCCTGCTCGCATACCCCAGTAATACACGTACCCCGCTCGCACAGGGCCAACCGCATGTGAAAGTTCCTGCGCACCCCAGTAACACATGTACCCCACTTGCACAGGGCCAATCGCGTGTGAAAGTTCCCACGCACCCAGTAATACACATACCCCGCTCGCACAGGGCCAATCGCATGGGAAACTCCCCGCGCCGGGGTGTACATGTATTCAGAGGAGTGCGCCATGTACGGGATTTGTGTGCTGTGCATGGTGCCTGGGGAAGGGTTGGGGCATAACTGGCGCTGCTGCAGGATCGATGCGCCACTCTGCGCCACGGCTGGTTTTGGATGCTAAAATCCATGAATACGCTGTGCGTGGAAATGGATTTTAGCGCACGCGGCTGGCGCAGAAAGTAGCACGCGCACACTGTGCGCCAGCCGCGTGCGCCACTTGTGTGCTGAATTCTATGAATTACCCTGTAAATAATCCATGTGATCACTGTGCTGCCCATAACTGCGCCAAAGAAAATGTTGAAACCAGTTACGGTGCATCACACTGATCAAAAAGATCACTTTACCAATGTCCCCAGGCATGCATTTCCTTAAAGGAAACCCAAACTCCACTTACCTTTACAATGGCACACTTCTGTCTGTGCTGCCGACTCCCCGCTATACCTGCAGCATTGGTTCCTCCCACTTACGTGTGTCGGAGCTGACGCTGCAGGGTGCTTTTTTTTAACTTTCTTGTCCCCCTGATTACCACAATGGTAAGCGGGGGACATCCCTGCAACTTCTGACTTCATTACTGCACCCAAGGAGAGCAGGGGACACCCCTGCAACCTCCGCTCTGTTTGGGTGCATTAATGGGAGTCAGTATTTTGTGCACCCCCAAAGTCGCAGTAACTGTGGGGACGCACTACTGAGGGCAACATTTTTGTATATTTCCAACACAAAACAATGTGATGCTTCAGTGTCAGCTCAGGAAAAATATATTTCAGCTGTTGCCAAGATCCGCGTGAATGAAGGTCAGGAATGGGTAAAAGTGCACATGGATAGGTATCTGGAAATGATTGAGGCACTACTGGCCCTAGAGCAAGAGAGCAGTTTCAACAATGAAAAAGTGTTTAAACAAATGCATGACAGAAAAGAAATACCACATTTTTCTATAAGAAGTCAACAAATATTCAGATTAGACTTAGACAGTCCTTATTTGGGACATAGAATTGTGGGGAGATGCATGTTGAAAATAAAAATAGGATCCAAAAGCACCCATCACAATGTATGGATCGTAACGCCAATTTCTATCTGGGAAATGATATCATGTACAGAATGAGTGTAGTTCTAGATTTTTAAAATCAAAATGTTTGGTCCAGAATAGGTGGAGCACCACAGGAATTTGAGAATAAAACGGAAGCATGCTGTTGTGCACAAAAAATGCCCTATGCAGTTGAACTCCAAGTGAAAAAGGATGTTACCATTCCTGCATTCACAAGGCAGTTTACTGTATCACTGAAATCCAGAAAGGAATACAAATTATGGAGTCTGACCCATTTGTTTGTATCAATGAAACCATGAGACAGGAGGGGTAGAATGTGTATATACATCACTGGTAGAAGTTGGGGAAAGGCCCATTCAAATACTGGTGAATAACAAATGATGTCAGTAGATTCATTTGGAGGAAGGTACAAAATTACAAATGGCAATTCAAAAATCATATTACAGACATAGCATCCAAGTCTTGGAATGCATTACCCCCAACATCAGGCTCGAACATTCCTTCCATAAGATGGTAAAATCCTGGCTTTGTCTGAACGAAAGCTAAACTGCCTCCTTGCCAACATACAAACACTACTTTGCTTTAAAGAGTCTTGCAGATAGTTATCTATCCTTACTGTATATACTTACTGCTATGTATTCTCTATGCATGTATATGCCTATCCAGGATTTTATTGTTGCTTTTTTTACCATGACTGTACTTGTAAATGTTGTGACTTACTATGCCTGTATCTGTAATTACAATTATGTCCTATGTACCCAAGAAAAGAGCCCAGTTGCCTCACGGCTTGGCGCGCTATATAAATAAAATACAACATAATACACTGTAGATTTGAACCACACAGTTATTGAAAATATTCCTGAAAGGTATGCCACTTTCTTATATGAACTGCCTCAATCTTTAGACTTCATACCAAAGGGTTTTCAGAATGCACTCAGTGTATCCTTATGAACCAAGAGATGTGATTTGTCATCATCAGGATGACTGAATTCTATTTTGGTTGCATGGCATTGAGTCAGAAGGAGAACAGCAAATTGAGATGTAGGCTAAGGTACCAAGATGCTTAAGATTGGTGTCTATCCAAAAAGATACTTCCACACAATTAGAGGAAAGCACAGGAATTCCTCCTCTGCAGGATTTTCCAGATTTTTCTAAAATGGTAGAGAAACAAATCCAAGCTGCGGATGCATGTACAAATGAGCTGGAGAGAGAACAGTTGAGGAAAATATTTTTAGAATTCAAGAATGTGTTGGCCAGAGATGAATATGATTCTGCGTGTACTTATCTATATGCTGCTACATCGCCAGAAGGCAATGGTAGGGATCCTTTCTTTGTGTGATAGTGTAGGCTGGCTTTGGCCAGTTTGGAGTCATTGGCAGAAATAATTTAAAAAAAACGTATCCAGAGGGATCATTAGACCTTTTAAGAGTGCCTCAAATATGCCTTTATCAGGTGCATTGAAGCCCAATCGTCAGTGGCAGTTGTGTGCAGATTTGAGAGAACTTAACAAGAGGGTACTGGTGTCAATGTGGCCCCTTCCATTCATTGACGAAGACCTTGCAGAGATTCATGGGTCAAAGGTTTTTACCACTTTGGATTTGACAGCTCGTTGTTTGTGTGTGTCATTAGCAAAGGACATTCAAAATCTATTTGATGTTACCTTTAAAGGAAAACAATATGTGTGGGAAAGAGTTCCCTTTGACTATATCAACAGTGCGAACATGTTTGGAATCTTTCTGAATAAGGCACTTCTGGATGCAGCAGAGAGAAGAACTGTGGTTTATGTGGATGATATCCTTATTAAGAATTGGTTCATAAAAAGCCATTTCAGTGAAATAAGACATGCACTTAGCCAATTACAAAAGGCTGGGGCAGAGGTATCATTGCAGAAGGTGCAATGGTGTAGACAAAGGATACATTTCTTGGGACATGAAGTCAAGGACCAGGGATTGAATCAACAGAAGAAAAAGCTAGAAGCCACACAAAAGTTGAATGTTCCCACACATTTGAAGGGGTTGAAGAGCTTGCTAAAAATGACAAGTTACAATACAAAATTCATTGAAGATTGTGCAAAATTCAACAACTATTGACTAAGCTACTGAAACAGGGTGTGCCCTGGAAATGGCAACAGGAACAGCGTGAGGCGGTAGCTAAGTTAAATGATTGTTTCGTGAGGGCCCCATTTTTGACTTATCCACAAAAGAATCTGGATTCCTTCATAGAAATAGCATTCATGTAAATGTGCATGTCAAAGGCCTTGTCTCAGAAGCATGACTCGAGTAAGAAGACCACTGCATATGCCAGCAAAGATTTCTCACAAGTAGAAACCAAATGTAATGAATGTGAAAAAGCACTTGTGACAACTGTTTGGAAATTGCAGCATTTCCACCCCATTATTCAAGGAGAGTGTGTAATTGTTGAAACTTCACATCAACCCCTACAATTCTTACAATGTAAAAGAATTAGGGCAGGAAATTTAGCCTAACCAAGAATTACATCATGGACATTGGAATTACAGGCATTCCCTGTAAAAGAGGGATACAGGCAGAATCAAAGAAGTCCATTGGCCCAGGGGCTTGCAGAATTACCTGAGTGTGCATTTGTAGGAACCACAGACAGTACAGACTTGGAAATGGATTTGGTTGAATTCTAACTGTCACAGCTCTGGTCTCCAGGCGCAGGAGTGGCACGAACCAAACACCTCCTCCACGGAATGGGCGCCTGCAAGGCAATGCTTACACAGGCCTCTGAGACCCTGGTGGGGAAAGAAGGTTAGGGAACTGTTGGTTGGACAGGAACTGGTGTTTAGGGTAACCGGAAAGAGGGTCAGGAGAGGGGAGGTGGACAGGCAGGGGAACATAGGATAAATACAACAATAACAATTAAACACAGTCAATCAGCAATAACACGTACTGCATGCACATAAAACCCAGCTCAAAATCGAGCAAAAGAGAGACTTATCTCTGGGGTGAGTGCTGGCCTCCTGCCTACGCACTCTCAGGTGCGGTATCAGGAGCAGTTCAATGCTGCAAAGAGAGTGTGAGTTATAATCCTGTGGGTGTTTCCTCACACAAGCACAACACTGTTCATGCAGTGAATTAGTGACACCTCCCCATGCAAGCCCACTCGTCTCAGGCTTGGTCTGAAAATCCATTTCAGGTCACATTCAGTGGCTGATCCCTATTTTGTTTTGAGGGATAATGTTTCATCATGCCCAGGATGCAAGAACAGTTTGAAATATTATAGGAATATACGTATTGGTTGCATATTTTCCAAGATATGAAATTATACATGCAGGGGTATTTGGTGTGTGCACAGTTCTAGCCTTCTTCCCCAACACATAGAACACTATTAATGAAGAGAGGATTGACACTTCCATGGTCCAATTTGCAAATGGATTTCATTAGCCTGGTCCAAAGATCATTGCATGGAAACAAGTTAATGTCAAAATGGCTGGAATGCATACCTGCTCTTGATTGCAGCGCATAGACCATGGCTACCTTGTTGGTGAATCACATATTTTCCATATTTGGGTTGCCCCAGATAACAGTCCGACTGTGGAAGTCATTTTACCAGTGCAGTAATGACCAATATGTGGCAAATTTCAAGGGTGAAAAGGAAGTTGCATGTTTCATATCGGCTATCCTCCAGTGGAAGAGCAGAGAGATGCAGAAGATCAATAATCAACATACTAAAAACAAATATATGGCTGAAGGGTCTCATTGGGATTTTTGACTACCTTTAATGCTCATGGCCATTAGTGTGACACCATCAAAATCTACAAATCTCAGTACATATGAGATAATCACAGGCAGGAGGATAGCACTTCCACTACATTGGTGTACTGGACCAATGTGCACGTCTTGGTAAATGCATCCACAATTCAATTCATAAGGGTCGAGAAAGCATTTGCAACACACATTTACATTTGCAGAGCGAAATCTAGAAAAAGCAGCTTAGTGTGCCAAATCATACTATGAGAGAAAGCCAACTGTTTAGAGAGTATGCAATAGGTCACCAGGTATATAAATTCAATTTTGTGAAAAGAAAGCAACTGTGGACAACATTTTGCCTCTGGTGTATAGAATACTGATGAAGGAAGGTGATCTGGCTCTAGAACAGTTTGTCCACGTGAATCAAATAAAACTGTTCCACCCAAAACATGAAATACGAACAATGGAACAACCAGATGAAATCAACAAGGATTGAAAGACATAAGGGTTATATCAGAAATAAGGAGACACCATGATCTAAGTGAGTAATTCAATTTTCAAGGGTCCATAAGGGGCGGGACACAAGGTTAAGCAGTAAAGGATTCATTGTACCAGGTAATTATGTTTGTATAGGGTACTTGAAGCATTCAATGCAAGGTTAAAGAAGGAAAAACCTTGGATAGGAGTGCTCATGTTTGTTTCGCTCTAAAAAGATTTGCTGGTGCCCGATGCCCAAGGAGGAGGCCACAGGATGAGGAAAGGAGGAGCACCTGGGACAAAAAAAGAAGAAGGCCTTAAGGCAGAAGAAGACCGGTGGGCGCAGAGGAGAAGACCAGATGACAACACGGCAGTCCACGCTATGTGAGAAAATGAAGAACGCCAAGAACTATATTGATTTATTTAAATGTGTTTTAGTTATAACGCGCCTAGTAACATGGACAAAGGCTGCACCAGCAAATGGACAAGTTTTACTCGAGCCAGAGCCACCATCAGGCATTGCTGTAGAAGATGCCATTGGATTGATTTTAGGGAATAGGTGTCTATTGAATCAGAACCTTTATACTAGTGTGGATCCAGATAGGAATTTGGAAAAGAGTGTTAATTTTACGCAAGTTAAATCCAATCAAGTAAATCAATGGATTCAAATGTGTAGGGAAGGAGCTCAAAGAGTGGTAAAAGAAATTTGATGCAGCTGGAGAAAACCTTTATGAGCACATCAAGTGTTAAGAAAAAAAAGGAACGTTGAATGGCAGGTTTTCTGATTATGGCAATTGTGGTCACGATATTCGGGGCAATTGTTGAGACAGCTTTGTCAATAGCAAACACAGTATCAGTGAGCACTCTGGTTGACAATGCTTGAGAGTTACGGCAAGATTTGAAGATTATACAACAAAGACTAGACAAGTTAGAGTGGAACAGAAGGAACTGGTACAGTATGTGAATCAGCTATTGTAACCCTGAATGATAAGTCGATGGAAATGCTATCAACAAAATGTTTGTGGGACGTTCAAGACAGAGTATCTCAGGCGATACAGGGTCACATCCCATTGTAGTTTGTGTCGTCTGATATCATCAGAAAATTATGGCATGGATAACCTGAAGAGAAACAGAAATCAAGAAAAAAAGGCCTTTTTGTTGGGAAGTCCTATTTCCCCTATAAATATATATATATATATAGCGGATGGAGGTTGTGTTTCTTTTGAGTTTGCCAAATGTCACCCCAGATTTGATATATCACAACAAAAATGTATATAATGTAAGCTCTTGGCAAAATGAGAAATGCAAATTGTGACTCCTGAAATTGAGACCTTTCAGTCATGGGAGACATGTTTCTACCTAATTCCAAAATTAGAAACTTGTGTAAATGTCAAGGAGCAGAATTACATATGTCCAGTGAAACCATTCTTATCTGATACAATACATGCGCTATGTCGGCTGCAGGCAGATCAAAGTGTTACAGGGGCGTGTGAGTTATCAATAAGTAATGCAAAACCTGAAGAGTAAGCACATGCCAGATGTATTAAACACAGGTGGTTGGTCAGTACAGGTGTAGTGAACTAGACAGTTACACACCTCAGTCATGGGTTATTTGTTGTCAGGCCATTCGGTGCAATATGTTCTTTATAACAGTACCTAATTATACTGTGGTAACAGTTGGTCTAACATTGTTTCATGTAGATGGAGATTTATGGGAGGGGAGAGGAGAAAACATTGAGCTATTCCAAAGAAAGACATTTCCTGTGGATCCTAATATAGAGTATCTCCTGAAAGATAAGGAAGCATAAACAATCAAGTTGAATAGTGAAAAGGATAATATCCCAGTGAGAGATATGGGTTTGACAGATGGAGAGGCACACACTTGGACAGAGAGGGGATTGATAATTGGAGGTGTGTCTATAGCTGCCATCATAATATGGTTAGATAACAATTCACCTGGGTTGACAGATATGTAAAAGAAGAGAGTGTGGGTGAATGGAGAGCATAATTTCTAGCCTTGGAGGTTAGTGGTTCTGCAGAGCCCCATTTTTGATCAGTGTCCTCTGCAGAAAAGGGGGGAAATGTTAGTAAATTCATGAGCTGAAAAATATGTGAAGTATTTTCAGTGTGTAGTTGAACATTTGACACAAATACTTAGAATTGGGAGATAGAGTGGGTTGGATTTGCTAAGGCCAAGAAAATAGTAGCATTTCTTAGGAACAGTGCGTTGTATCCGTCACTTCCTATGGTTCTACGCTGCTGTGTCCCTGCACAGTTCCTTCTGCAGTTCTTGTTCCTGTACTACACGTTTGAGTTGTACTTTCCTTCTTGTGTTGGTGTTGGTGCTGGTGCTCGATATCCTGTATATCTCTGTACTTTCCCTCGTAGGTACTTTACTTCTATTTACTGATTACTGTTCAGTAGTGTTTATGCGCTTAGATCCCAGTAATTCCTGCTAGCTTTCTCTCCTTTCATTTTCAGGTTCTGCTTCTGCGGTTTTCTATATCTCTCAGAGCTTACGCTGGTGCTGTCAGACACTTTCTTCTTTCCGACGTTTCCCTTTCATTCCTTTCCTTTCCGCGTTCCGCGGATTCCTTTTGGTAACTGCACTCGTGCAGCATTTGATCATGCTCACGGGGCGTGCAATTATATTTCTGTATTTTAGATGCCTGTGTTTCACAGGTATCTCTGGATCTTTACTCTCTTTTGTTAGCTTTCCATCTTACCTTTCTATCGGGAGTCTTCATTCCCATCCTTTCATTCCGCTACCCAGCTGATCCTTCATCTTCCTTCTGGTTTCCTCTGTTCTACCGCTCTGGGCATTCACAGACCTTATTTCTCTTAGTGCTACACTTCTATTCTGGGTTTCTACATTTCTGTTATTAGCCTCTTCCCTGAAAGCTGTTATTTTCAGCTGCTCATTGCCAGCAGCTTTTGCTGGTCATTGGATTACCACTGTGACAACAACTTGGAACCGGGTTGCGCACTGCTTGATGTGCCCACATAATATTATACCATTTACAGCTAGACATTAGATTACTCCTCTGGCAACTACTAGGATCCAGAAAACTCACTCCCTAGCGAGTCCCTTTTTGCAAAGACACTTCAAGTAGCTTGCCACCACCCATGGCATCCATCCTCTCCACTACTGCTGAGAAGTTTGAAGATTCGAGAGATTCCAACTTTTGGAATTACCATCATACAAGGACCTACCAGGGTTTCTTGTTGCCACTAGCTTTTTCCCTGGAATTTAAGGCTGGTTCCTCTGGGTCCCCCGCAACTTGGTGGCTATACTGGTCAAGGTGGCCTCTGAGGGAGCTCAACCCTACTTACACAATAAAAAGGAAAAGAAGCCTAAGGAAAAGAAGACCCCAGAATCTCTGCGAATCCGAAGGAAGAAACGGGCTGAGATTAAAGACAGCTCGTCTGAAGAATAAGGTGAGGAGGAGGTTCGGAAGGGTACCCCACTGCATGACAGGGGGCCATAATTAGATGAGTCATTTTATGTATTTATATTATTTATTGGGTATTTATAATGGCCAATTCACAATGTGTTTCATAAAATGATAAGTACGAATGGGAGAATATCACTGCACTGGAACCTAAATGATTTTATATCACTTTAGTAAACTTGAGGTTAAAAAGAAAAACATGTACATTTGATGTGTCTTGCTAATATAAAATGAGTTTCTGTGCACGTGAATGCTTCATTGTGTTTTGTATATGTACTCAATTAGTGACATAATAGAATTGACTGTCTCTTGCTGATGAGATAAAGTGACTAATTGTGAAAGGGTTTGTTTGTCTCTATTGCGTTCAGTCAGTAAATGAGTGATTAGCAAAAGGGTACAGTGTGAAGCCTGGCAATGATTAGCTAAGATAAGGTATAATAAGAGTGGAAGAGAGGAAGAATCAGGCTATTTCTTCCAACAATGCCTAGGTTTCTGATATATGAACTTCTACCGCTCACACCTAATTGCCACAGTATGAATTGCCATTTTTATGTATTGATTCCTTTGCTGCTATGACTTGATATTGCTGATATTCCTAAGATCTCTGCTTTTTTATTGATGGGCTCATTCAAAAACTGTAATTTATTATGTTAAATGGTGCTTTTATGATATATTTATTTCGAAATAGAGCTGAACGAACAAATGAATTTCCATTTGGAAATAGTTTAGATACCCTTTTTTTGTTTTTCTTGAATACTAAAATGGTATGGGTAATTCCATCTCAGAAAGGGTGGTCTGCTAACCAGACCCCCTTTCATTAAACTCCAAGACAAATGCATATTGTTCACATGTGTCCTGCTGCATCAGCATCCTGATCTGCAGCTCCTGCTCTCCTGTAGAGCAGAGTAGGTTTAGATTTCACAAGTGCCCTGTTTGACAGATGCTGTGACAGCCAAGTCCTTGCCGTGCTGAGGTTGAATTTAAGTCTACAATTACGTTCCAAAACTATCACAATTATGTAAGAATCCCCACCTGGTTTCTCCTCTCCTCCGACCTCACCCTCCCTACCCCACATGCAAAGCCACCCTCACCACTGCCACCTTCCTTCTCGGTCATCCAACCCATGAAGCGCGTGTCAGTTGAGGCTTTCGCTGCCACCTTCTCGCCCCCTCCTCCCCCTTCAGCTGACTCCCACCCTGACACAGCCCTTTCCACTCTGCTATATCTGATACTCTTGATATCCTTGCCCCTGTCATGAGAATCCGCCTGAAGCCTAAAGTCAAATGTAACTCCTGGTATGACTCGGATCTCGTCACCCTTAAACGCAAGTGCAGGGCGGCAGAGAGGAAATGGCGTGCTTCATGTTCATCCTCTGACAAACTGGCCTGTCGCCTGCTCCAAAGGCAATACTGGCTCTCCGTTCTCGCCAAGAAGAGAGCCCTTATCCAAGCCCGCATCTCTGCGGCATCTAACAATTCGGCCGAACTCTTTAAAATCTGCAAGGAGCTGGCCAACCCTGCTGCAGTCTCTACCTCTCCTGTCCCCTCCCAGGCCCTCTGCACGGCATTGGCCTCTCACTTCATTTCAAAAACTCAGGACATCCTGTCCTCACTCTCCTCCTATCACCTCCCCCCTCTATTCCCTGCCCTTCCTCTGGCCCTTCTGCAGCCACCCCTCCTCTCTCCTTCTCTGCCTTTCCCCTTTTTTCTGCTGACAAGGTTTCGAGACAAGTCCGATCTATGAAAGTCTCGTCAAAACAGGTCCACCCCTGTTCCTCCAAAACTATCAAGGACCACATTGACTCCTTGGCTCCTGCCCTTGCTGACTTCTGCAATCACTCCTTCGCCTCTGGAGTCTTCTCATCCCCTCTCAAGCACTCCCTTGTGCACCCCTTCTTAAGAAACCCTCTTCCGACCCTTCCTGCCAAGCTAACTATCGCCCAATCTCGATCACTCCCTTCCTAGGCAGGCTCCTGGAGAAACTGGCCATCTCCCAGCTTAATCCCCATGCTGAATCTGTTGGTAGTCTTCATGACCATCAGTCTGGCCTCAGAGCTGCCAGAAGCACGGAAACTGCTCTCCTGAACATCCGTGAGGACCTGCTCTCGAACCTCGACTCTAACATTCCATGTGTTCTCATTTTGCTTGATCTCTCTTCTGCCTTTGATACTGTCAACCATACCATCCTGCTCAACCGTCTCCGTGATAAACTGGGTATCACTGGTCAGGCTCTGGCGTGGCTGACCTCTTCCCTCTCCAATTGACCCTCCCAGGTCCAACTGGGGTCCTTCCTCTCTGACATCTTTTTCTCTACCTGTGGTGTCCCCCAGGGATCTAACCTCTCTCCCTGGCTGTTCAACCAGTATCTGGCACTTCTCACCCACTGAATCGCCGCTCTCTGCGCCAACTTTCAGTGCTATGCGGATGATACCCAGCTCATTTTCAGTTTACCCTCGGCCTCCTCTTCTCCTTCCCTCATCTCTGACTGTCTTTCTGCTATCCAGGAATGGTGTGCCGCCAACGACCAATGCCTTAATGCCAGTAAGACTGAGATTCTACTCATCGGCACACCTACTCCCTCCTTCCCTGCAGCTCTCTGGCCGGCCTCTCTAGGCCCTCTTCCTGCTCCTACCTGCAAGGCAAAAAACCTTGGGGTCATCTTCGACTCTTTCTCTCCCCACATATCCGACGTCTCTAAGAAGTCACACTACCAGCTACACCTCCTCAGAGGTATCCTTCCTTTCCTCTCCTTCCCCCAGAAGCTCACTATCTCTAGAGCCCTGGTTCTCTCGAAGCTGGACTATTGTAACAGCCTCTATCTAAATCTGCCCGCCGCTACTCTCCGTCCTTTTCAACTGATCCAGAACAGGACTGCGAGACTTGTCCTTGGCCTCAAGCCCAGGGACCGTATCTCTCCGGGACTGAAATCACTACGTTGGCTCCCAGTGACTGCGAGGATCAAGTTCAAAACCATCTGCATTGTCCACAAGGCCGTCTATGGCCTTGGGCCAAAATACCTTAAATTCTCTCTTCCTAAATATCTTCCTTCTCGAGCTCTTCGCTCATCCGCCTCCAACTCCCTCAGGGTCAGCCGCTTCTACAAACAACGAGTTGGGGGCAGATCTCTCTCCACTGCAGGGTCCTCCCTCTGGAACAGCCTTCCTGCCTCCCTGAAACTTGAGGAGAACCATCTCCGGTTCCGGAAGCACCTCAAAACCTTCCTCTTTGCCTCCGCTTTCTCTCCCCCTATCCCTTGCTAAAATTACTGAAACTGCACTGAATCTGCAACTGGGCCACTCACCGTTCTTGGTCCCTGGCCCAGCCACTCTCCCCTGCACTGCCTCCCTGGCTACCCCTGCACTGCGGGACTGTGTCTATATCCCTACAGCCCCCCTTCCTAGCACTTTTCTGCACTTACCTCGCACTTGCCACCAACTGGCCCTTGTTATTTATCTTGTATGATAATACCCCTGTACTGCACTTTCCCCTCTCCCTTTCCCCCTTGCACTTTTCCCTTCCCCTCTACCCTTGCACTTGCGCGATCTGAATGACACCTGGCCTAGTAGGATCGCTGTCTGTCTCCCCTTGTTCCGCCCCCCCTGCCTCATCGCGCCTTGAAACACTTGTGTATAGGCGCGTTACAAATGCCATATCATATCATAGGATAATCTTAAAATATAACCATTGCTAAATGGGTATGGTGATTAGTAGTACACATACATATTAAAGCCACAACAATGTATAACTTACCAGTGTCAACACTATGATCTGAGACAACTATGGTAGGCTATGTGAATTTCTTGTCTGCATTCCAGTGCATTACACAAAAGGGCAGGGTAACACCTCCTTGCCGGGCCTGAAATCTCCCAGTTGGAGTTGCTGCTACTGCTACCGGCCCCCTTATTTCCAGACCGCCAGGCTTGTAATGAGGCCCAACATCTTTCAACCAACATTGTTGCATTTCATGCCTTCTTTCCAACCTGACAAACTATCCAGAGTACTAATGCATTTCTGTTCTGCATCTTCTGTTTTCTTTTACGGAATGGGATTATGATTGTGCTTTTAATAGTTGTATAATTGATTTGTTTAATCGAACAATACATTTTCATTTTAAGACCCTCGGTTGCACATTCTTTTATTGTGCAACGGTCGTGCAATTGTTTTTTGGGTTGCTACAGGCTCAAATTCACACCGTACGAAGGGTATAGACTTCCCTGCATCCACATTACCACTAACGGAGAAGGAGGCATGTCTTGTGACAGTGCCTGTTTTACCTGTATGACTGGGATCACTGTTGGTTTGTAGACGTGTGGGGGCTAACTAAGGGACTTAGCCACTACACATCCTTGTGTTCCTGCACAGCAGAAGTCATTTCGTCAAGATATTATATCAATTTCAACATGAAAAGTTCTATTGTCTTACCTAGTGATATACACCATTTACAGATGAAGCCATTTAAGCAAAACTCAAGTAAATAGAAGTCTCAAATATATTTTCTCAACTTCACAGTGCATAAGATTATCTGTTAATGGCTCATAAAGTGAAATATGTTCAGGTTGAGATGTTAAAATTATGGTTTTATCAGATGCATGCAAAATTGCAGGTGATGGACATTTGGAAATGGGTCACTTACTTCAGCCCTTTGCAGGGGCAGACACACCAGCTTTGCTGATATTACCAGGCCAGCTAAATGTGACACATTTCATGCGGACAGGCACCATTCACACAGTAAAGAAATCACACCATTATTTAGACGAGATATCCAGTAAGGATGATTCAAGATTATTATTAAGGGAAGGAAGTAATTAGGACAGATACATAATGATGAGTTAGGCAGCAGAAAATAGATAATGGAGATTAGACTTTGGTAGGCCCCTTTGCTATAGCGTTTGCGGCGTCCCTCATGATGGGGAGGGAGGGACAAAGACGTTTGGGGCTTCTAGGTTTGAAGAGGTGGAAGAATATTTGACCCTCACAGGAAGCAGCAATCATCATATCCAGTAAGTAGTAAAAGAAAGAATGTTAATTGACTTATTTAAGGTTATGTTGCATGAGCAGAAAGAAGTTAGTACAAAATGTGAACATTCAATGTGAACTGGCTTAGGGTAATTAATTTCATTCAATCGCTCTTCAAGAAATTAATCTCATTAAGGAAGAAGTTATAGAATTATTGAATTCTACATTGATATTTGCATATGTATGTCAAAACACACAGGTCACATAAGGGGTGTGGTTATTCTTTTTAAAAGGAATATGGGCTGGAAGACTGAACTTACCACAGCAGATATCAAAGGTAGATGTGCAATCACAGTTTTTAAGGAGGGCACCCTTAAATTAAAGTTGGTTCATTTTTATTGGCCAACATCGATGAAAGTGACTCAGTCAAAGTGGTTACACAATCCTTGAGAGAAATGCATGCCCAACTGTAGTAATGTGGAATTGAATGGTGTAGACAATCCTGGCCTCTATCAGACCCACCAGGATTTAAAAAGCTGACATCCAAATTAAGATGTGAGTTAATATCTGCCATTAATGTATTGAAAGAGACATTTAATCTGATAGATTATTGGCACCTTTTATCCTTTCAATAAAGAATTACATTTTTACTCTGTATGCTATTAAGCAGCATCACTGATAAATTAAATGCTCTGGGATGGGAAATATGTTGTGATGGTAAAAGCAGTTTACTGGTTGGGAACCCACCTATCGGATCACTGCCCTAAAGAGGTATCTGCATGGTTTGATGACAAAATCCCCATTAATCCACCTTGTTCTTTTAATTAAATATCCTGAAAGAAGCCTTTTTATCCCAAACAGAATTAAACAGTAGGACATACTCAATAATAATGTACATGTATGTATGGGGAGAATGTAAGCTCTCTTAGGTGAACAGCTTCCTTTACAGCCATGAGGAAGATAAAAGGTACTGGGGGAATCCATGAAGACATTGAAGTCAAGTTTCAAAACATTTAGAATTAAAATAGCTTATAGTAGCAGAAAACAAAAAAAGGTTTTATCATAATTGCAATTAGTACTCCAATGTAAGAGAAAGGAGATGACATCTATATTGCTTGTGAAGGTTGAAACTCAATGCCTGCATGATTAAATTACCTTGTTTGAACCTGAGTAAATGTTGCTAGTTTAGTCTATTTCCCATCTCCCTATAGGTGTATTGAGTAATGTAACTACACTTGTAGAATTTTTTGGGACATTTTATTTAACATTGTATAAGTAAGGTGAGGGTGAAAGTTCATGCCTGACAGAATATCTTCATGTGGGAGAATGATGCACCGTAATTGTGGGAGCAAGGGAGTTGCTTGATGCCCCATCACTTCTACAAGTTCTAGAGACATTAGCTGACTCCAGTAATGGTAGCCCTGCAGGTCCTGAATACCTGGCAGTTGAAGCATGCAAGGCTTTAGCTACATCTGTTCCTCCAGTTTTGCTTGAGCTATTTAATCATGTGCACCAGATTTACTGAAATTCCCTTGTCACTGAAAAAAGCACACATCTCTTTAATCTTGAAACAGCAAAACACCCAAGGTATTTCAGCTGTTATTGGTCTTTCTCTTTATTACATGATGATTTAAAGTTCTGCACAAGAATGTTAACCATCAGATTAAGCAGACTGGTGCTACTGGTGCAACATGTACAGTGGCCACAGCTGAAGGCCATGGCTAGTGGCCCTTGAATAAACTATGGTATAACAAAACCCTTGACATTCATTGAAAAATCTTCAGTTGAAGGACAGTTAAGGTGATCAAATGTAACACAACAAAGCCATCGAAATTTCACAGATGTGGGAAGTGATGATCAGCTTAACTCACCGTCCCCCCTGTTGTAATGTCTATCAGCACATACATAACAGATGGGATTCACAAAGAAAAACTAAATTAGAAGACAGGAAAATAATTCAGTGGTTTCAGAGCTCACTGCATGGATCTGTGTGTGATCTGCAGGTTGCAGGTTCGATCCCAGCAAATCCAACTCCACCTTTCATCCTTCCAAGGTTAATAAATGTGTACCAACTCTGTTGGGATGATATTCTATGCATATGTGTTCTATGTAAAGCACTTAGGTGTATGCACTATATACATAACACATCATTAAATCCTAGCGGTTATTAACTAGGGGATGCTGAGTTAAGATAAAATAAACTCAAACTTCCCACATGCACTGAATTTTAAGGATTGAGTTGCGTAAAATGTTATCACCATATCTGTCCCTAAACTAGCATGTTATCAATGAATATACATGTATAAGACCCCAGGGTTTCCATTCTCTGCTATACATATGATCCAGCCACCCGGTAAAACAATATATCTTACAAACTGGCTGTAAGGAATACTGTTTAATGTTCTCTTTGGGTGAAAACCGCTTGCCAACAATAGGTTATTGCGGTCTATGGGCTTGGAATATACAGTGATTTCTAGTTATCCTGACCCCAGTATATTTTTAAGTCCAAAAATTGATTTTTTCTTCTGTTATACTGACACGTAAAACATATTCATAGATGTGTAACATTCACAAATTGAAAACAAATTCATCAGTTCATCTTATGGATCATTCCATAGCCCAAAAATATTGTCACTGTATTCTCCAATAACATTTCAAATGGCTTTTTCATTGGATATTAGACAGAATGTGTTCCAACTCCAAATGTAGCATAAATGTGGTTGCATATGTGGGTGCCATGCAGGACTACATGGAGATACCTGATATTTGCAATAAAAAAGGTTCCTCATACCTAATAAAAAATAAATTTTAACAACATCATTATACATTTCCTAAATAGTTTTTAAGCTCTTAACAAAAGCCGTTCTATGGCCTTCAACCTTCCCTCATGAGGAATGCTAGTTTTCAAGTTGAGAACATCCATAGTAAACAGTATTTTATTCTCTACTCAAGTTCATAAACCACATTCATTGTTTTATTCAGAAAATCAGTTGTGTCTTTTACATAAGTTTCACTCGACTGAATTAGTGGTTGTGTAACTTTGTCTACGTTTTGTGATAAAGCTTCTGCTACATAACCACAATTAATTTATATAAAGAATTTGGGATTTATTCAGATTATAAAGTCAACATAGTTAAAGACAGATCTAATGCCGTGGGCACTCTCTGCTAATGCAAAAGTAGACATTGCCCCCAAAACTGAGTTCAGATATCTACGGGTGAAGGGCACACAAAAAGGAAAAACTATTTCAAGTAAACTACACTGTCAGTTTGAAAGACTTTGAAAAAAACATGAGAATGCTTAGTGATCCTACCGATAACCCTACTTGGCTGAATTAATTTGATGCCCTGCTAAAGTATATCACCCCGAAATTGTTAAAGGATTTTGTGGCAAAACAAACGTCATAAGTAAACAAGGAATAAACTAATTCTGGGTAGTTCAAATGAATAAAAATGATTTAACAATCAGCCCTGTAGGTTTAAAAAGCAAATATTAATACATCCCTACACAGCTTCTTCAATGATTTTGCTTGTGGTTTAAAAAATAATCTATCACTAAAGTTGTTAACAAATATAATGCACAAATGTACTATATTAGAATAACAAATCAAATCCCAGAGTTATTACTTGCCTTTTGACAATGCTGTGATATTCACATCGCAGGGCAAGGAAGGAACCAATTTGCTGATTATCAATTTGGAATGGAGAATTTGGGTCGACCTATTTTGTGAATAAGTTTTCAAAACCTACCAACCACTGAGAGAGGTATGCAGGAACCAATGTGCTATTTGGGCTAGATGAGGATCACAAGGTTCATGGCTGAAAACAAAATACAGAATTTAACAAAGAATTACAACAGCATAGTGTGTTTTCTTTGTTATTCAAATTACTTGAAGAAAGAAACATCTTCATGGACCATTTTGACAAATACGAATTATCCCCAGGCCCACAACCTTAACAACGATGACCTATGTTAGTATGTTTGAAAGATGCGGTTACTCCTCCCTTCAATCGACTGCATCATTTACTCGCACTACGTGGCTCTGCAACTATTTCAGAGTTATTTCAGCTCTAACTCTTCCATTTTTCCACAGCCTCATAAAACAAATACTACAACCATAACACTAAAAACAACCTGCCGCTAGTCACAAAACATGTGCACGCATGTCCCTCAAAAGAATTCTTCCCCAAATAAAATAAAATAACAACTATACCTATTGCCTGCACTACACACAGCACTGGTCTAACAAGGTCCGCCTCTAATGCAGATGTGACAGTGTACCTGTTCCCTATCAGAACAGCATGCTTAACTTCTAAGACTCCTATGGTCAATCGCCCTCCACTATTCTGAGTGTGCTTCACTATACACCAAAAAATAGCTCCTCCAACTCCTTGCGCTTTTCATGCACGAGTACACTCATGTATCCTTTTAGGAGATTCTTCACTTCTCTCGACCTCAGAATCTCCCTTTAAAGGCCTGCACTTCAGTCAGAGTACAGGCAATGCTGGACCAGGTGGACCTTCGGGAACTCGGCACCCCTGGATATCTTCATACTAGAGCTCTTTGTACTGACCAATTGACACTGTCCCGCACTCCTCTGGGAGCACGGCTGGCCTTCCCGCGGCTCAGTCAAAAGGCTGAAATATCTTGCTGGGGTCTCCAAAAATGTGTCAGGGGCACCTCGAAACTCACCAAAAATTACAAATGTAATAAAAAGGAGTGT
This sequence comes from Ambystoma mexicanum, assembly GCF_040938575.1. Classification (NCBI taxonomy): domain Eukaryota; kingdom Metazoa; phylum Chordata; class Amphibia; order Caudata; family Ambystomatidae; genus Ambystoma; species Ambystoma mexicanum. The sequence goes on from NC_090924.1 coordinate 144,012,204, forward strand.
ACGCCAGTGCAAGATGTAACGTAGTTTTTTTCAGGGCCCAGACCCAACTAGGACAGCTATATTCAAAAAGATGGCAGAACAGAACTGCATGAAAAGGCACTGACAAAGAAACACCCTTAAATCTAGAACTTCTATACAATTCAAAGTAATTAGCATTCATGATTATGCAACATGAACAAAATCTCCCCACTCAAGGCTGATTGGTGTTTGCACTTTGAGCCCTTATAGAAAAGCATACATCATGTTCAATAATTGGGTCGATGAACTTTCCCACACCAACCTCAATTACAACATGTGATGTCAATATACACCCTCAATTACCACAGCACACAGTTGGGTCATTGAAACATTTGAGATGACCAACAGATCTTTAATCATCTGCCCTGGTCACCTCATCTCCGATCACATGAGAAGCGCTTACCACCATGTCACCATCAGAGCCTTGAACCACAGATTTACTGCTACACAAATGTTGCATATCGGGGATACTGTAACCTTTTTCTCAGAGAAAATGTACTATGGGGCAATTTGAAACAACTGTGGTTCTTTTCAGCTCCATTAGAAAATCGTATTTTACAAGTGATTTTTGAGTTATAAAATGATCATCCATTCATTACTTGCTGGTGGAACCTGCAAGCTATAATCTATGACCTCGAAAAATAACAACCATTTTATACAGCTGATATTATTACAGTTGATCGCCAAACTTCTGTGCAGGACTCTGGCTTTGCAGTATTTGAGGATAAAAGTAGTCAAACTGAGCCTGATGCCTCAAATGTCCTGAAGTCTTTGCCCTCTGAAAATGAATTACAACATTATTCTATTGCATCACCATCGTTGTCTGCTACACCCACTGATGAACATGGTCAGGGAAGGCTTTATGGTAAGGTTGTGGACTTGGGCCCATTCTTATCCCCTGCTGACCTCAAAGCTTGCATTAAAACTAAAACTAGCCCCTTTGGCACTTTCACCTTTGTAAATCCAATATGCCATATATTGCAGACAAGCCGCTGAGAGAATTGGTCATGGACTCAAGGAATCTTATTATTACCAACGTCACACCATCCTCAAGGTTGGAACCCAGAGAGGCTCTAAGAAATAAGGTGATGGCCTGGCTTCGTGATAGAACGGGACAGGGATTGTCATGAGTGTGGACCTGAAATGTGTGCATAGGATTAAGTTAGAAAAGTGGTGTACACAAACTAACAGAGACTGTGTAGTTATCGGCTATGGCCATAGCAACCTTCCTTTTTTTCTGCCAAATTGTAAAAATGTTTTTAATATGCAGTCTCATTTGAAATTGATTGTGGATTGTATCTTCTCCCTCCATGTGTTGTGTCACTCTTGTTGTCCTATATATGCATTTGTGTGTGCTGAGACCTATAGCTTGTTGCGTGATATTATCAAATAAATAAATAAAAATAAAATACTTCTTTCAGTAGAGGTCTGGGATCACAGACTCTGCACTAAGTCACTAGCCACAGCAGTTTCTCCTCACATAAAAGGCTAACACACGTTTTCTCCAAAAGCAATCTTTTAAGGCCGATTTACCGCATTCTTTACTACCACTAAGTTTGATTATACTTACCTGTGCCCTTGTATTCATGAGTTTTATTATGGATTTTATTTCACAAGTATCAGGATGAGCCCCTTCCCCTTTTTGTCTTGTTACAATTATTTTAATTGCTCACATTATTTGTGCTAGTCACTCGTTCTTAATCCTTCTAAATCTTTTAAACTTATTTTTAGAAAATCTTGCTGATAGCCTAATATCCACCTTTTATTTTATGATAGGTTTCTGCTATTAACTTGTCTGTTACTCTCTCTGCGTATGCAATTTGAATAGGAGTACTTTCTGTACGCTGCATGCACCACAAGCCACACAGAACTACATTTCCCATAAAAATCTGTAGTTCTGTGCTGCACTCTTAACCCCGATCCTGGCAACAGAAGTGCTTGATGCCCTAGAAACTGCCAGAAGTACGTTGATGAAACATCATGATATAAGTACTCAAATGCGTACCAAAATAATTGTGCTAAAGAACTAAATAAATTATATTAATAAGCTGCACGTACCGGAGGAAATTGGCAATAACTCATGTGTTGTGCATAAATCTGAACCATCCCATATGATTCTGCCTGCTCCCACCTCTCTACTGCAATTAAGCCTGCTATTAACCCAAACGCTAGTTTTAAACATGCCATTCTATCTGCCAAGGATGCTCTATACAGCGCTGATCCCCACATAATTAGCCATGATATGGTTATAAGGATGGAAGAACTTTCTGATAAATCTGAACCCAAAGGGTTGTTCACCCCCCACTCGAATATCAAGTTCCTTCTTCTAAATACCAGATCCCTAGTGAAACATGCCATAGAGATCGCTAGACACCTGGAAGAACATAATATTGATATATGTGCTATCTCGGAGACCTGGGCACATGCAGCTGCAGGGCCCTCACTCAATTTAGCCACCCCCCTCCCCCAGGTTATAGAATGGTTAGAGGTGATAGGAAGGAGGGGAGGGGTAAGGGGGTTGCCCGTATATATAAATGAACCTTTAATATATGGGAAAGTAGGGAATTTGTCATGGAAGGAGTCGACTCCATTTGAAGTAAAAATTGCTTGAATGCTGAGAGCAGATTGAATATACTCCTAATCTATAAACCCCCTACCATACTCATAGACTTTGTCAAGAACATTTCCGCATTTCTAGTCTCTTCTCTTAAGGCCAATGTAAAATACCTTCTTATGGGAGACATTCATTTATCATAAGGAGGACAAGATTGCGCTTGAACTCAAAGACACACTAGACGAATTGGGATTCACACAACTTAATCAAGAGCCAACACAAATCTTCGGCCACACCCTGGATTGGGTGTCTGGCCATGCTGTTAATTCTATAGATATATCAGTCCTACCTTGCCCCTGGTCTGACCATTTCTTTGTCAATTTCTCTATCACAGTGTACCTTCCTATAAAAGCTAAACATCAAAATAACACTGCAGCATCTTATCGCAATCTGAAAAATATTACCCTTGAAATAATTTAACCAATCTAAAGCAGATACCCCTGAAGAATTATCTAATTTGATTTCTCTGAACTTGGAAAGAGGTGCCAACATTCTAGCTCCTATTATAAAGAAAATAGCAAAGCCTGAAACTAAACGTAATGCCTTGTTCACACCGGAATTACAACTACTGAAATCTCTAACCCTAAAACCTACCAGGCGTGGATGGCCAATGGCACACCTATGCACCTTAGCAAATATAAACCTGCAGCTACTTCCTGTAAAAGGGCTATTATAGAGGCTAAACAAAATGTCTTCAATAAAAGAATACAAAGTGCCCAACATAACACTAAGGGGGTAATTCATAGAATTTGGCGCACAAGTGGTGCAGGCGGCTGGCGCACAGTGTGTGCGTGCGGCAGTCTGCGCCAGCCGCGTGTGCCAATGTGATGCTGGAAATGCATCTGAGGGACAGGGCCTCTGAATCCTTGTCCTTTACTGCTTTTTATCGTGTGTTCTGTCATGTTTTCTGCCCAGGGGTCCATGTGGGACTCCTGGCAGTGCAGCTCTCTCTTTTGGTTTGGTGAACAGACCCATGGGAAACCCTTATGGCACCCATGGGTAGGGGTACAACCCTGTGCCCCTAGTGTATGTTTTTGGGCACCTGTGGGTGGCCCACAGAGCAGGGTATGGGCTGGTGGCAGCTCCAGGCTGAAGTTGACAGGTGCTCTGGGTGTCCTCCATTTTGGGATACCCAGGCCCTGCCATTGAGATCAGTTGATTCCTGATAGGAAACAAGATGGCCCCTGTGGCCTCTTGCTTTCTATTGCCTGTTACCTTGTTTTCCCAAAGTCCTGGGAAGCCCTGACTCTGACCCTTCCCCCTGACTGGCTGTTGGGTGGAAGTTCCATATATGGTGTTGTTGTGAAGGCCCAGCTGGACTGACTGGAGCCTTCCCAGTGACTGTATGTTGTGGGTTCCTCCTGTGGGTGGGACCTGGGTGAATGGAGTGTGTGACCAATATGCACTCCTTGTTGTGGTTGTCTGGTTTCTGGCATGAGAGACAAAGACTGAGACAGCCCTGCCCGAAACTGGCCTGAATGCAGTGTGTAGTGTTGAATGGCTGGGTACTTGTCCCAATCCACATTCCTTGTTGTGAGTGTCTGAAAGGGAGGAGTGTGGCCTGAATGCACTATGTGCCTGATTGGCTGACTGACTGCATGAATGCCCCTCTGTATGATTGGCTGCTGAGTGTGTGCCAGCAGTGTGGATGAGAGACAGAATAGTATATCTGGGGACCTCTCACCACTGTTCAGGGGGTTCAGGAACGTTCAGAAGCGACGTCCAGCTGGAGGAAGAAGACTTGCTGTGGCATTTGCTTCGACCGATCCGAAGGCTGCCGAAATCATCGAAGACTGACCCGAGAGAGGACCTGGTAAGGTGCCCTCTTCCCGTGCTCCGAGGGACCATCGAGCACCGCTCCATCTTCGCCGAAGCGCCCTGGAAGACAGACCCTCGAAAGGCTGCCGACCCGAGACGGGATCGCCGAGGAGATCGAAGTGAAGCACCCGGACATCGACGCCGTCGAAGTCCATTGCCGTCGACCAGGGTTCGCAGGGTTGTGTAACCGCTGGAGGCCCGTCGAAGTTGTGTTGCCCAGCCGTGGGACCCACTTGACGCCGTGCCGCCGACGACCGGAGCCGTCCGCTCCTTTGCCTAAGAACATTCGAATCGAAGGACTACCTCGTCCGCACCGTCGACCGCTTTGTCCTGCCGGAGAAAGTCGAGGACGACCAACGCGCCGAAGAGAAACCTGCCGGTGGGTTTCCCACCACCCGAAGACCACAAAGACTCGAACGACTCGACGCCCTTGCTGGGCCTCCGTCTCCACAATCTTTGCGGTCCAGAACTATTGTCACTGAGGTGCCCCGCACGCCTCTGCCTTGCAGGACGCCGACGCTCCGACGCCGACGAGCACCGCTCAGACGAAGCTGCCGCCTCATCGACGCCGTTCTACCTTGTTTGTCGACGGACGTTCGACGCCCCGTGCCTCCCGCTTTGAAGGGAAGGCATTCAAGAAGGGCTGTCGATTCCCCGTCGCCGAACACCGAGTTCTTCGACATTTCTCGACGCCTCTCGACGATCCGTGACTCCCGCTTGAAAGGGGGTCGCTCAAGAAGGATCTGTCGACGCCTCTTCGAAGAACTTGTCTCCACCAGGTACATTGGGGGGGTAAAAACATTATAGGAGGGAATAAGAACAATATATGGACTGGGCTTGTGCTATATCTTTATTTTACAGGTTGCCCAGGTGGGGGGATCTCCACACAGAACTGTGCCTAGTAGGGGCCAGTATTCTGCCTATTGCTCAACCATCTTATTTCCTCTCCTCTCTCTATTGCTGGTTTCACTCTGTTGATCTGTGTGACATTGCTACAGTATTGTTGATGCACTTTAATAAGATCTAGTACAAAGGGTGGTACCACTTTAGAATTGTATATATTTGCCATTGTTGATTTTCCGGAGTACAAAGTGAGTTATTGTGATAAGTGTACATAACCTTGACTATTGATTATATAAAGACTGTGTTCTAACCAATACAGTGTGTGGACATTCCTTTGTGGGGGCTTGGGGTACACTGTACTTAAGAACCAGCCTGCATCACCTCCTGAGAAGCTAGGCCTTGATTGCTCGTCCATTGCTACCGTATTAGAGAATCTTGGCCGGGGTCCTCTGTGCCTCTCCTCTACCATATAGAGAGCAGAAGTACAGACACCCCCCACCGGTCGTTCTTTTCTCTTCACAGCCAAAACCCATTTCAGCGCACAGCGTATTCATGGATTTCAACATCTATAACCAGCCATGGCGCAGAGTGGCGCAGCGACTCTGCAGCAGCGCCAGTCGTGTCCCCAACCCCCCCCCCCGTGTGCCATGAAGAGCGCACAGGCCTGTGGACCAGCATACAGCCCCCCAACCATGAAAATGCGTGTAAAACTCCCCATGCACCCCTCAGAATACACGTACCCCTCTCATGCTAGCGAAATTGTGTGTAAAACCCCCTGCACACCCCTCAGAATACTCATACCCCTCTCACGCTAGCGAAATTGCGTGTAAAACTCCCCGCGCACCCCTCAGAATACACGTACCCCTCTCACCATGGCAAAATCACATGTAAAACTCCCCGCACACGCGATTCGCTAGCGCAAGAGGGGTACGTTTATTCTGAGGGTTGCGCAGGGAGTTTTACACGTGATTTCGCTAACACGAGGGCATCATCGAACTCCTGTTCAGTGCCCTGGAGGCGGGACTGTTCCCTGGCCCTGAGGTCTAGCAGGGATAATGCCATGTCCACCTCCAAGTCCCTGCGAATTCCCTCGAGGCACTCAGCCCGCCTCAGCGCCCTGCGCATGAAGTTCTCCGCCCTGACCATAGTGAGCCATGCCTCCTCCGCCCGCTGCCGCTCCGCATCTTTCCGCTGGCCCAACCGCTGCCACATGGAAGACACTCCCATTCAAGGGTCCTCCTGCCCTCCGGCCGATGCCTTCCCCTCTGATGTTGATGGCCCTGAGCCATGATGCCTCCCACGTTGAGCCTGCCGGTGCCTCCGACGCAACTTCCTCTGCGAGCACGATGGCATCCAGGCTGATGGAATCCACCGGCGCCGTCGTGCACGTGCCCTGCCCGATGATGCTGGCACATCCTCCATCTGCTGGGGTCCAGTTGCTGGGGTGTCCACCCCTGCTGGACCTCCGACTCTCGACTGTGGCAGAGATGGGATCTCCACCGAGCTGGCTGCGTTGGTCGGGGCAGGTCGAAAGGGGGCCCTGGTGGCATCTGGGCCGGAAGACTGCAAAGAGAACAACTGGCGCATAGTCTCCACAGAGGAGGAGAGGGCCGCCAGAGTGCCCGACACATGTCTCCATACGGTCACCAGTCCCCTCGTCTGCAGATAGAGGAGTGTCAGATGACGTGGACCTCCCCCCTACCTGCGGACGGGCATGGGATGGGGCATCCCTGTTGGTGGATGATGTTGCAGTCACAGTGTCAGGCACAGTGACATGCACAGGCACCTCCACAGTGACCTGTGCTGCCTCCTGCCCCTGGACTGCACCACTTGCACCAGTGGTACCACCATCACCACAGGCCCCATGTGCGGCTCAGTAGCGGCCTCCTCCTCCTCTGTGCAAACCACCAACCTGGATGGCTCCACACCGTCTTCCGCTGTTGCAAGCCCTGTGGCGGCTCACCCACATCTTCCGCTTCAGCCATAGTGGCAGATGCGGCACCAGTACCCTTGCTCCCGGATGATGGTAATTCCTGGGAGGGTGACTGGGCCTTGCGTCGCCGGCCAGTGGAGGCATCCACGCCGCTTTGCTCCACAGCGCTGTCTCCGCCCTCTTCTTCATTCGCCGCTGTGTAGAGGGAGACATAGAACACAAGCATCAGGGTACTGTACAATAGTCTCCTAGACAGAAAGCAATAGCACATGAGTGGCACTGTCAAACGTCACTTCCATCATGTCCCTCCACAACACATGGGTCAATGCAGGCAACACACATGCAGAAACAGGCATGGCGCATGTGAAGAACATTTGTATACATGTCCAAGGAACTGTTGAAACATACGTTGGTGGTTTGAAACTCACATGCATCATGGGTCATACTGATCACATGCACGCACATCACCGTAGTTTCATCCATCTGGCCTCGTACACCCCAGACACATTGGAGACAAGGATGACTAGGCTGCATCAGTGAAACAGAACATTGTCACAGACATGTGCCATGCATCCATGGCATTTACAAGTCACACACACGCTACTCAGACACATAGACATTTACACCATACATTCCTTGACAGCAGCACCGATCTCTCACACCCCATCCATGTCCAACAGCAGAGACAGGCATGCATTCATGTGTGTGTTCCGCATGTTCCTCCGCATGTTACATTGTAACACATGCATCCATGTGGTTCACGCATGACTGGTCTCACATGCAGCACCATGATGTCCCTGCACACACACATCCATAAATGGCCTATGTCACACATACAGGCAAGTAGCTGACTACCAGCACACTGCAACATGCCCTGTTTCACACAGCAATGCATGGCCACTTACTGCTCGACTCCACACGGGCCTGCATCCTGAGGATCTGGTGGTGAAGCACTGGGCGAATGCGCTTCAGGACCCTCATCTGCTGGTTGGTAAGCCGGCCCCCCTTCTTGAGGGTCCTGGACTTGTAGTCCTCCCAGAGCTTCTGGACGTGTTTCATGTCGCGGGGTGCCACCCCCTCCGCGTTGATGGCACCCACTATGTCCGTCCAGATCCTCCTCCGTCCTTCCTTGTCGGCGCACAATGGTGTGAAGAGGGCATCATACTGCCCCAGGACTTGCTCCACCAGGATGCCAACTTCATCGGAAGTGAAGCTGTCAGCCCTCTGCCTCTCTGGCTGGGGGTTGCCACTGGTGCCGGAAGGTGTTGTGTCGGACATGGCAACCCCTGAGGCAGGTATGAGTGGGCAACTGGGTCTTGGGGCTGGGCTGTGGAGTGATGGAACACCAGTCGGGACTCTTCTGTTCCAGCAGGGGTGGTCACTGCAACTGGACCCCTGCAGATGGCAGATGTGCAGGCACCAAATGGCATGGCACGGTGGCAGGAGGCAGGCAGCAGCAGATGGCTCGTGGGAGGCTGCTCGGGACTCTTGGGGACAGGAAAATGTCCTTCTGGGCAGGAGCGTGGTCTTCCGTGTGTTGTTGCGTGGCCAGCTTTATACGCAGTGATTTGGCACATGAAAAAACAACACATCAGCGTGTAATTCGAGGAAAGGCCCTTAGCGCGCAAGCGCATCTGTGATGTGACATGCGCGGGTGTTCCCCTGGCACGTGTTGAGAGAGATCCATAAAAGACAATGCCACTTTGTGTAATGTAATGCAACAAGCCATGCATTACAAATTACACACTATTAAAGAAAACATTATGGAAAAAAGTAACAAATTACAATGCAATGAACACAAGTGAGCTGAGTGGACTTATGAAAGATCCCCTCTTATTCCAGTTTTTAATTTCTTACCTATTACGGAAGAAGAATTAGAAACTATCATCAAACAACTTAAAGTCACAAAATGTAAAGATGATATTCATAACACTATGATGATTAAAATTTGCTCTCCCACTGTAATCACGTCAAACTGAACACTTATTAACGCTTCTCTATCATCAGGCACAGTGCCTCAAGATCTCAAGAAAGCCTTAAGAAGCCAGGCCTATCAGTGGATTTCGCCAATAACTACAGGCCCATACCAATACTGCCTTTCTACTTAAGATCCTTGATCGCATGGCCTATATACAGATATCAGATCATCTAAAAAAGGCCTTTGCGGAAAGCTGCGAGGGAGGTCTCTGCTGTGATTGCATTGGGTGTGGCGTTCCACAGTTGAGGTGCTAAGTGAGGAAAGCCGATCCTCCCTGCTTTAGCACTTTTGATCGGTAGGATGCTCAATTGGTTGGCGTAGTGGGTTCTCTTGGGGCAAGAGGAAGTGTCTCTGGTGATTGTTTCTGATAGGTAGGACGGGGCAGCGATCCAGCTAAAGGAAATAAAGAGTGAGGAAGTACTGGCAAATAGAGAAAGCAGCCAGCATGAAGCCAGCCGGCCCAGGAAGTTCAAACCTGGCAACACAAAGATGCAGATACATTGATCCCCGGTGGTGGGGAAATCCAGGAACGGGGGAGCTCTGCATTCAAGGGCAAGCTCCTGACCAGTGGAAGAAGGGAAAAAAAGCCAACAGCAGTGTGACCTCGTGCAGGTGGACCATGTGGTCCTGCAACTACTCCAGAGCCAGGTGACGCAAGTCTCTGTGGAGCCATAAGGAGAGAGCAGATTGAAGAAAGCACAAAGCAGTGAAGCAACGTAGGGAGCCCATCACCCAATAAAGAACCAGTGATGCATTCCAGACAAACGAAAGGTAACAGGAGTAGCAGGAGACTCGGTAGGGGCATGATATGATATGATATGGCATTTATTTGGCATTTATAACGCGCCTATACACAAGTGTTTCAAGGCGTGAAAGGTCAAGGCATGGGTCAGTTCCAGAGTCAAACGACCCTCAGCAGTGATCTCTGTGGTCATAGTACTAATATTCAGAGAACCAAGAGTCAGGAAAGCCTTTGAAGTAATCTCCATTGTCACAATAGTGATGCCCGGAGAACCAAGAGTCAGGAAAGCCTCTGGATCAATCTCCCCATCACAGTAGTGGCATTCAGAAATCCAAGAGCCAAGAAAGTCTCAGGAGTAATCTCCCTCATAACAGTAGTGATATCCAGAGAATTAGGAGTCAAGAGTACATCAGGAGGAATCTCATTCATCACAGTGCTAATCTAGTCAAGTTTAAAGAGGACACTAGAGAACAAGAGCTCTCTTCATAATTTCAGAGGACAGGGCAGATTTGCAGGAATTGTAAAGCAAGCTTTCAGAAGCCCTTGGGAAGAAGTGAAGAGACTTTTGAGGACCATCGCTAAAAACTATCCCAGGGCAGCCGACAAGACTGTGCAAGGTGGGTCAGGAGCAGTGAGTCACTCTCCTGAGCAAACTCTCTTTGTTGAATCATAAGCTAGTCTAAACGATTGTTGGATTGTTGGAGATAAAGACTGAGCCAGTTCACCAGGAGAAGGGAGTAATTCCCCTGGTAATGCTTCCATTTGAATGTTGAACCCTTTTGCAGACTAGTGGTTGAGTTAGAGTCACGTTTTCATTTAGAAAAACATTCAGATGACGAGCACCTGAGTTGATATTTGTTTAGGTGGGGATAGCCCTTTTAGAAATAGGAAGAGGTAGGACCTTTTATTTATCTTTACAAACAGAACCTGTTGAAATATGCCACCCCTTTGTCCGAATCCTTACTAAACCTTACCACAAGCACCAATTGCTTAAAAGGCACCATTCACCATACATTTGAAGGACTTTCCTTAGTGGGCGTTTGTTTTCAATCCAGTGGTACCATCATTGCATTAGAAATAGAATTCTGAAAGTTTAGAAGCTACCTATAATTATTTTGATTAAGCATAAATGCTAAAATATGTAAACATTTTATGGGTCCAATAAAAGTGCTGGTCCCTCTGACTTCTGCACTTGGTACCATAACAAATCCAAGCAATGCTGATATGAATTTAGGTCATGAAAGAAGGCTATCACAGTCTCCCAATTACTTTTCGAGTGTTCATTGCAGTTGACTTCATTTAAGGACCTTTCAGATGATTATTTAAAAGACAAACATCTGGCAATGTGCCACTCAGTGGACAGGAGTGATTAGAATCAGTGTTCCTCTATTTTGTATTATTAAGTGTTACTGTTCCTATACATTTATGTTAAAAAGAAACCGTTTCGGAATGGTTTTCTTTCAAAATAGTTGAAACTTGTAATTCAGTGCACTGCACTGAAGGTTCCTTAAACAGCAAGCACATTAGTTTAGGGGTTTGTATACCGATTCGGAAGGGGGTGTGGCAATTTTGTGGAGAGCGAGAATCGGCCAGCAGGGAATATAGTTCCACTACTTCTTTTTGTACACTTCGACCACTGGTGCCACTATTACCCAGACACTGGCGACCTCATGTCTTGACAATGCAAAAGAAGCTATCAGGTACTCTGGAAGTATGTGTTGAATTGTCTCAAGCGACTACAAACAGGAGCAGTATACCATGTCATTATTCAACCAATAGAGCTTTGGCATCCTTCCATTTGCTACCAATCACCCAGAGGATTGTATCTAAGGATCTATGAGTGATCTATGTACAATACACAGAATACACAGTGGGCCAAATCACCTCTAATATAGAACACCAACTTTTATACTTTTAATAAAAACTGCATATTTTTACACACAGCAATATCAAATCCTGTCAATAACACTTTACTGTTCACTAACTGCTCCTACAAGAAAGAGATGGTTGAAGACTGTGGTCCCCGAAGAAGTGGAAAACAAAGGAAAAAAACTATCACTTGTTACTTTGGCTCAAATCTAACTAATCTTTGTTTTAGAAATGCCTCATTTAGTTCCCCAAAAAGCAACACATCCACTAGTTGTTAAACCTACCCCGAACAATTTTATTAACAAACAATACAAATAACTAAGAAAACTCTGGTTTCAAGTCAACTTTTGATCATTACATATGTTATCAGAGTGGAATCACAGACTTTAAGACAGTAGGATCTAATCTGGCATCCAAACTTCTTGAGAGAGTACAGAAGAATTGATTAGGTTCTCCTTCCTTTGTATGTATCACTTCAAAGGAAAATGTACAGTTGATAGGCAGAAGATGAGTTCACAGGCTGGGCTTTCCAGCTCACCTAAGTGGCCATGTCCTCCCACAGGCCTCTTGCCAAAATTGCCTCTGTCCCTGTCACTGTGGAGTATGTTTTCACGTTAAGCACTGCCAAAAACCTAGAAGTCAACATATCCAACCCAGCAAAGATGTAGCTATCTGCAAATTAGACAACAGTGGAACTGCATCCTCAGTAGGGAGAATTGCACCTCTCAGGCATCAGACCATCCTTTCCCAATAGCCAGAAAGTCAAGATACTCCCCATACCCCTAAAGCAGACCATTGAGACTTTCTTGTAATGAATGAATGAATATAGCTTTATTTTCGGTATGAGGACCATAAAAGCAACAACACATAAAATCACTCAATACAATATACAATTCCTATATGCAAATTACAGCATATTACATGTAGAAGAGTGGCAAGAGAAAGCAATTAATCTAATCTAATAGATCTTGTGTCCAAATTACATTTGATAACCAATACAATTGCTAAAACCTTATAAAAACAACACGTAACAATTTGATATTTAAAACGTTTAAAATGTGTCAATCAGGACTGTCCTAAAATGTAGTCACTAAAAACCAAAACCTTATAACAATAATACCAATCATAAAACATTATTTCAGAAGGTTACCTGGCGGGATACCCAATGCTGAGCAAGACAACACTCGTTCTGGGCCATGCTCTGTGAACATACATGGCAATTTGCTGCAACCTATTAGGGTCATCACATCTTCTGCATAATTCCAGACCCTCTGTCACCCTCTTAAGACCTTGTAATCTACATAGTGGCAATAACTAATTTTCCATAATGTCTCTATACCTAGGACAAAACAAAAAAGGTGAATGACAGATTCACTCAGACCACCACAGCACTGGCAGTCAGAGCGACATCCATCTTTCCAACTTTTCGTGAAAAAAGCCACACGGAATGTGCCTGCTCTCAAGTCAAACAATAATAAGTGTGCCAAGATTAACGATGTCCAAATATCGCTCCGGGCCAAATATGTTATTTACCTGTAGATAAAGCTGGTCACTAGAAAGTATTGCACAAGAAGAAACATGAACCTTCCTGTAATGATCTATGCAGGCAGCCTTAGTACTTTTCTTGCTATCAGGACTGATGCTTGACAGCCTCTCCCAGTATGATTCAAAGCCCAACATTGTATAATGCTTTTAATATGTTTGTGCCTGTGGACTCAGACGACTACCTTCTGAAGTGAAATGCTTAACTAACATTTCCTTAAACATATGCGACCCAGGTGATGAGACTTTCAAGACCACTGAGGGAACCATTTCTTTGGGGGGAATCTTACTCATCTGTTTACCCAATTCCAGGTGGAAACTGTGCATGTGAATGGCATAAAATCTAGGCCTAGACAAGACCTGAGATTGCCTTGGATGGACTTTCTGGTATCGGGCAAACTAACAGTGATTGGTGATCTGAATTCTGTGGTGTCCAGTCCTACAATGGTGCCATAACCTTCCTCAGCTGTCTTGAACAAGTATTCTGAAGGACAACATAAAGGAACTTTCCTCACCAATTTTAGGTGAGTGTCTGAGACTGCACAATGTGAGATGATAAATTAGGGAAGACATTTGCTGGTGGTTTATCAAATCTTCACCATGACAGAGATAATCCCTATGATGAGCTAAAGCAAGGGATTTTAGGAAGGCTTGACCATAATCCATTAAACCACCAGCATACTCTGTGCAATTTAGAACTGCAGCCCCAACTCACAAGTAAAATACCAATCTTCTCAGAAAGCAGAGAGAAGTGCTGACCCTTGAGAAACTGAAAAAGGCCATGTCCACTATTTCCAGATGCCTTATTTGGTGCAATAAGGCCCAGTGCGCTCTAGCACATTCCAATACGTGTGGCAAAAAAAGCTTTGTGATTGTTCACGTTTTGGTCAGAAGAATCCAACACATGTCAGCTGAAAACATAGTAAATAAATAGCTCACTAGACTATATTTGCTCCCATGAGGTAGGGATTTGACATCCTCTTCTAAAAGAAATAGTTCTCCAACTGGTAGGTACCACTGAAAGACTTGCAGGACCGGGACAGAACCAGTTACACATGCCTAATGGACATGTGGCTGACTGCGATATTGCCCTACCAGCCTCTCCATATGTTCTACTCAGCTTCGGCCCAATGGAGTGTAAGCCAATCAGTTATGAGTAGTGCAATACTTCCGAGTCTATACGTTACTTTGAAAGTTGTATCTATTACCTGTTGCAGTATGAAAAAAAACGCTGTTATGAATACAACATTCAGACAATGGATAATTGTGTTCCTAGAGTCTGGTCTCGCTGTATCAGATATTAGCAAACAAACAGGAAGCTCTGGTGATCCCCAGGGCTTGCCTACAGTGTACATTAATCGTCCAAATAATGGCTGTGCTGTAATGTTGCCCGTTTGTTGATTTGACACCTAGGTTCGGATCCAGCACCAAGCTACAACCTTTCTTACCTGGCCACAAATCCCAGGACCTTCGACTGCCCCCCCAGTGTGGATGTATACAACTTTGCGCCCTTTTAGAATCTCTTAGGGGTCTACAACCTTTGACCCTGTAGATGTTTTGGACTATAATACCCATCAGCCCCAGCTATCAAAGTCAATGGTGAGGGATCATGGTATCCAACACATCTGAACAGCCACAGGTTGCAGACCCCTGATAGACCCCTGTTTTAGATGCATTAATTGCTTTTGAAGACCAGATCAGTGCTGTTGCAAACTGTTTCCCATCACCAGCTTCACATTAGTGCACATTTAAGCTCACTGATCAGGCGCATCCATCCCCTCATACATCACGCAACCCTGTCCCAGGTTTCGAGGAGCTACTCTGATAGTTGTTTTTTATGGGCATGCCAAAGAAAGATTTACTTAAACTGCAATAGAGCTATCTTGCACATGTATGGTTTAAATATATATCACCTTGTTATTCTTCCTGGAAAGAAACTGGGTCGTCTCCCCATCCAGAAATAATTTCAGGTTGTTTCATTAGCCATCCCATGGAACGCGAGCATGGACATTGGGCCATGGCACCTGGCAGCACGAGCAGTGCCTTATTACCCGATCGGAATGTTATATTCTGAATATGAAAAAAAGCTGGTGCCCAGGAGGTTTAACAAACAAATATGGGAGACCAGTAATTCCAAGCATGAAGTGTTTGTGTCTAACATCCTTTGATGTTCAGCGGTTTATAGCTTAACATCAGAGACTGTCATGTCGGTCAAGTGGCACAGCGAGTAGAGCGCTCGCTTTGACACCCGTGCAGAGCCTGCTACGGTTCGAATCCCGGCAGAGACAAACCTCCCCCTTTCATCCTTCCGAGGTCGATAAATGAGCACCATAGCACTATATAAGTGCCAAATTATTATTATAATAGCCATTGCATCGAAGTAAAAAGCATTGAATGCCTTCCCATCGAAAAAAATTGCATCTAAAAAAGAAGCATCTAATGCATTTTGTTTTCTTTTTTTAATGGGGGGTCCCACCTAACCTCCCTTTTTAACCTTTGAAACCCGTTATCATTAAAGTAAACCCTTTACCTTAAAATAAATGCATTTGATCCTTTTTTTCGATGCATTTTTTTCCATGGCAAGGCATTCGATGCGTTTTAATTCGATGAAATGACAAGATACCATGCTAAGCTTATGCCTATGGCTTCTTATGAATCAGTCAGAACCATGGGCAACGTTAATGGTCACACATTTCTGACATGTTCAACTGAGGGCTGACCTCGGACATTTCCGAGGGGTGGATCTGTTTCATGTTTATTATCATTCCTTTATTTTTGAGTGCCGAGAAGTTAAGTTCTGCTGTTCTAGGCCCTAAGAAATCAAATAAATAGAAAGTAAGGACATTGCCATGGCTATTTTGCATATCCATTAAATTAGAAAAACTAAAACAATACAACAAAATGTGTTTGATGTATTTAAGCAAAACGTTTAGAACAAACAAAACGATGTGCAAAATCAAAGGAATTCTGTGAAACGGTGCCTCCAGCCAGAAAGTTAGTTTCTGATATATTTTTGTTCACCCGGGACTTCAAGATACCATGAACATGCTTAACTGCCAAAAGAAAATAGCCATACGTTTGCAACCTAAATTAATTAAGTGTTTAATGTCGCCATCTGGAAGATTGGATAATCCTTAAAATGTAAATGCCGTGTCAGAAGATTTCCAGGCATGTTGTTCAAGTAATTAGTTTTGATCGTTAAGTTGCAATTAAAATAGACTTTGCTTTTTCTTCTGCTAAATTGGTGTAGTAAAAGCAACGAGTATATGTATGTACAGTCTTTAACGATGTTAAGCAAAAAACCTGAGCTAAAATATAACATTCTACTCGGTAAAGCGGCTACTGCTTTCTCTTGAGGTTTTATAGTGCTATGAATCATGTTTTATTAATTTGGGAGGTTTTTCCGGATATCTCCAAATAAGCTTATATGTCTAACCGACATATATGTCAAGACTAGCATAGTATGCGATTATTTTTATTTTTTAAATAGCTACAAAATAATGTTACAAAAGTAGTCTTGCTCGTTTCCAAAGCAGCAACTTAATATTCTACGTAGACTGATAAGTCGCTCACTTAAGTGATTCCTTCTCCTCTGACCCTGTTGTGGAGGTATGAGTGTGTGTGCTCACAATCTTGAATCATGCATGATATTGTGTTCTGTGCCAAGACACGTCTGCGAATATCTAATTCGTGGACATTTTAGCGCGGTTACAAAGTCACTTTGCACTGACAACAAACACCCTGATCCACAGAGCGGTGCAAAGTTTGCAGTGCACTTCAAAAATACGCTTTGCACCGCTCTGTGAATGAGGATGTGGCAGGGCAAAGTCGTTTTGCACCAGTGCAAAGTCACTTTGCTCTGTGGTAAACTATTCTGTGAATTAGGCCCATAGTACGTTCGTATTGTATGTTTGGGGTACTCGCAAGTGTAAGGGAACGCATGTGCTGTGTTGGCCGCAAACGTTCTGTATCAGCGAGCGAGCAACGAGTGAGTATCAGCAAAATATTCAACAGCAACACATGCATAAGGCCGCAGGGCATGTTGCTGTGAATGCCATTCAAAACATTTCTGTACATGTCATAGAACACTCATAAACTCCTGCACTTTGTTGCCCTATCGACGTATCAGTCCCATGTTTGCGCTTGTGTGAAACTGCAGGCAATGTTAGATTTGCACAGGACGGAAATATTACCAAACACAACATAATGACAGAACCCAAAACATATGCGATCAATCGATTTCGTATGACCTTGTGTGCCAAATTGATCTTACCCTGTTTCTGTTTAGTGTTCTTTGGTGTTTCACAGAACAATTATGCATGTTTGAGAATGCATCTCCTTTGGGGCTCCTAGACGTCTGTTAGGACCTTACCAGACAGAAGAAAAAATAAAAAATAAACAGTAAAAACTGTAAAAACAGTCTGGACTACTTAGCGCTAGCAAAGACCATTTCACCAGCCATACACGCCTTCAGGGACATGGTAGAAACATGTGAAATCAATAAGAGACAACGAGGACCAATGGGAGGGATTTACGTTGTGCCCCATTATAAACCGCTGTCTCCTATGTCAACTCTTTGGGGTTGGTTTTTGCACACCTGATTGATACGTAGTGAAAGCAATTAACGGTTGAAATTCGCATATCCCTAATTTGTAGGGATGCCATTTTCCAAACAACTGATTGGTTTTCTAGAGGGTCCAATAAACACTTGGGGCCCGATTACTGGAAAAGTAAGCATAAATACTGCAATTCCTACGTACCGAGAATGGCCCTGCGCGAACCGGCACGCAAAAGTTACACTGTGCGCTTTGTTTATTCTTGCAATCCCTCACGCAAATGAACCATATTGCAAGTCGCGGCCAGAACACTCCTAACATGCCCCCACGCAAAGTAAAAACAGCCAGCAACAGCTACATTTACGTGCTCCCCAAACGTTCATACATCCTGCAAGCAGGCCTGCACCTAGGGGACCATGTGCATGGTCCCCCGCAACTGTCACCAGCATCCCAACAAAATGCGTGAGATTTATCGTAACTCGGTTACAACTCAGGAAAATCTCTGTGTGAACCCATGTAAACTGTTCCTGCACCCTGCTCCGCTGTGTACGCGCACCCCTAAATACGATCAGAATCCCCTCTGTGTGCACGCACCCCTAAATCCAACATTCAAACTCAGCTCCAAAGTTGCAAATCCCCAGCGCAAGTCTGTACGCCTACTTTTGGGTGACCCAGAGATTGAGGGTTTTGCATGGGCATTAAGAAGGTGAGAGCTTGCACGGTCACATCTATGAATATGCTTTGTCATGCTCAATTGCGGGCGTGTCATGGACTGCCTGGTGCCATCACTCGTAACGCCCACTTTTTGGCATGTTGCTCCCCATTTACCATGTTCTGCCTACAATTCCACCCTCTGCATTGGTGTCGCCCATGCCCTGCATGGTCTCTCATGCAAGGCACGCAGCCACTCGCAGAGATGCGCAGAGCATGCTGGTAAACCATGTAAGTCAGCAAAATATCCTGCTCAGTCGATTCCATGAATCGATGGACGTGATTTTGCATGCATTTTGTCGCACAAATCCAGTATGTTACAAGCAAATAATTCCATGAATCAGGCTCTTGCTGTTTTCCTCAATGGCTGTCAAGTTTTATATAAGCAAGGATTATGCACAGCTTAAGTACTCGGATAGTCTACTTGCTTGTTCGTACCTGCTGCAACTCCTGGGATCAATCTCGGACCATGGTATAATTTTTTTTTTTTTTTTGTGTTTAATTGTATTAACAATTTTTACAAATTCTGTCCAGATTTTCTTGCGTTTTTCACTGTTTCCCATTGTGGATATCGTGCAGTTTTCTGTTTGCTTGGACTACCAATGAAATTTTCTTTTATATATTAATTTCCTCCAGCTTCAGTTTTTCCAAAAGATTTGCTGTAGCCACTGTCAAAGATGTGGAATTGCCACACATTAGCATATTCCACCAAGTTTCTTCATTTGTGGTTAGGTGCCGAGCTCTGTGTGGATTGAGATAGGTGGTTCGCAGGTTTTCCGTTCCTGAGCAATGAAGGAGGAGATGGCGTAGTGTTTTGGTTTCCATCTTCTTACAATAGCGACAGTTTTTGGTAGTTGACAGTTTTCTACGAAAGAGAATCTCATTGGTTTTCAATAAGTTTAACCTTGCTCTTAAAAAGGTTGTTCCTAGTTGTTTATCTGGAAACTTTTTTAGATAGTTTCTGACTTCGTCTATTTTTTGCGTGTTCGTTGTATGGTGTGTGGAGACTGTGAGATCTTCTGCTTTGTCTAGAGTCTCAATCCAATCTTGTATTTTAAGTTTTTTCTTTATTTTTTCCGGGATCCGTTCTATGTCCCATTCTGAACATCCGATTTTGTCCGCTTGTTCCCGTAGTCTACTGTACCAGCTTGTCATCGTTGGTTTTTTTTCACTCTTCAACTCTTGAAGTATGATGTCCAGGATTTTTGGTCGTGGGTTCCTTATGATTTTACCCAGGAATAATAGGCTGTTTCTCGTGACCACAGATTCCAATGATTGTAGACTCAGTTCGCGTCGAACGATTGCAATGGGAGTGGAGTTTGGAAGTCGTAGTACTCTGCGCCAAAATATACCTTCAAGTTTAGCCCACAGTGTCTTCAGCAGATGTGGCATGGCTTCGGCTCCGTACGTCAGAGTTGGACAGACCTTTGCTCTATAAAAGTTTATGAGTGGAAGAATTGAGAATTTCCCGAATTTCCTATCCAAAGACACTGCCTGTGCTGCTAAAGTTTTTGTTTTGTAAAACAGATGTACTTGCATTGTTTTATCAATTTTACTGGACGAGAGTTTCACCCCTAGGTAAGTACAGCTTTTGACTATTTCTAGTTTCTTCGAATTTGCGAACCATTGAGATCTTGTGTTCGGTCTCGTCGGTTTTTCTAAGACCAAAATGTTTGTTTTTGATGTATTAAGCTCCAGGTCATTTTTCTTCAGATAGGCTGTGAGACTGTCTATTTGTCTCTGGAGTCCAATTGCTGTTTGATCTATTAGTAGAATGTCATCTGCATACAGCAATCTTGTCACTTTTGAATTGCCTATTTGCGGAGGAAATGATCGAGTGTCGTTTTTGGAATCTGCTATGTCGGCCATATAAGCCTTATACAGCGCTGGCGCCAGAGGGCAGCCTTGTTTCACACCTCTGGCTGTTTTTATGCTTTCAGACATCAAGCCAGCTTCGTTGAGCCGATTTTGATGGACTTTTCGCTATATAGGGCTTTCACTGGATCAAGAATGGATGGTGGACATTTTTGTTTCTCCAGTTTTCTCCACAGTTTTTCCCTATTCACGTGGTCAAAAGCTTGGACCAGATCAATTGAGGCAATGAATATTGATGGTTGCCCCTCATACACTTTTGATTTTAGGATGCTAATCAGCATAATGTTGACTGACGTTCCCAAATTCTTTTCGAACACTGATTGGAAGTGGTCCGTTGTTTTTGCCTCGTTCTGCCATATCTGGAGTTCGTCCAACAGCAGTGATCCGAAAAGTTTGCCGAGAACATCTAATAGTGCGATCTGCCTATATTTTCTCGGGTCATCCCTCGGGCCCTTCTTATAAATTGGGACGATGTTTGCTGCCTTCCACGTATCAGGGATGGATCTCGAAATCCTCGATCTTCTGAAGATTTCTGATATTAGCAGAGCCCAAATTTCTGCATCCTGTTTCAAGTGGGCATTCGAGATGCCATCTGGACCTGGGGCACGGGAGTTGTTCAGATTCTTGATCTTTATCAGAATATTCTCCTCTCAGCATACTATCCATTTGGAGTGGTCTTGAGTGGTTGATGTTGTTTCCCCTGGAGTAGGATTTTTGTATAAATCAGTGTAGTGCTCACTCCATTTTTCTTCTGGGACACTGTTTATGGTTCTTATGTCCGTGGGTGCGATTTTGTGCTTTATGATTGTCCAGAACGTGAGTTTTTTTTGCAGACTGCTCTTAGCATGTTCTCTGCATCCACTTGATATAGTTTCCATCGTATCGATTGTATCCACGATTTGTACAGTCTTTTGTTTTTGGTTGCCAAATCTATATTTCTTTTTGTTGGATTTGTTTGTGCAAGCCGAGTAGCCTTTCTTAGGTTTGATTTCTTTATCCTCAGTTCTTCGTTATGAGTATGTAAATGAGTTTTGTCATAAGTTCTATTGCGTCGTGGATGTAGGTAAGGGATCAAAAGAGGACGGTAATCCAGTTTTTCTTTCGAAGTGTTTCGTTTTTTTTTGTCCTTTGTAAGCTGCCGTGATACAGACTATGCCTTCTGTCGTAATTTTCAATCGGTTTCCTTGTTGGTTTATTTCCAGATTTTTCGGCATTATCACTGGCGTCTTTTTTTTTGCTGGCCATTTTGCAGTTAGTAAATTGTGATCGCTGGCCGTGGTCTTCACTACCTTGAAACTTTTGGTTTGGAGATATAGCTCTTTTGAGGCAAAGATGTAATCAATTGTGCGTCTTCTGCCAGCACTTTCCCATGTTGGAATTCTGGATTTGGCTGATTCGAGGGAATTTAAGTTGTACAGATCCTGGGATTCCATCAGTTTTGCCCATGCTGTACCTCTCGCTATTGATTGTGCACTACCCATGTAATGAGGAGTCGTTTCCATCTCGAGTGCAGGACAGGTGACATTTAAGTCACTGCATATCAAGATGTGATCCATGTCATACATTTCTGTTGCGTCTGTTAGAATTTTTTCCACGTTATTTAGGAATCCCTTGGTCTTTGTTATCAGTGGATTCTAGTAGATGTTTAATAATAGGATAAGATCCTGCCTGGATTTTTTTTTGCCTAGAGTCCTCTTTCTTCCATTCTAGCAATGTTGCCTGAATTGCCAGAGATGATATCGGATTGTGGACTATACTGAGAGCTCTGCCAGTTCTTACGGCTGTCAGCAGGCCTGAAGTAGGACGTCCTCTATCTCCTTTTTGGGCCGGTGCGAGTGCTACTTCAAAGCCGTCCAGGCTCGGCGGAAATAGCAGCCAGGTCTCTTGCAAACTTATTAGGTCGAATAGGCCAAGATTCACCTCTCCTGGTTGCGTCAGGTGAATGTGGCCTCTTGTGTTCCAAGAGCCAAGGATGATGTTTCGCTCTGGTTCTTGGGCTGCGTGTTGCTCCTTTAACGTCTCTCCTTCTAGGTTGTCAGAGGGACGATTTGGTTGCTATTTCCTAACATATCTTGTCAACGCCGAAGGAATCCATGACCATTTGTTAGGGTTCTTTTCTGTCTCTTTCGTCTGATTCTGCGTCGAGGTGTTTTCAAGAATGGTACGTTTTTCTTTTTCTCTGGTGATCTGGGAAAGAAAAGGACCTTTAGGCTTTCTCGGAGATGTTCTTTGTGATTTCTTGTTGTTGTGTGTCCAGCTATCTTGGGAGAAGAGCTTTTCTCTGGTCTTTACTCTTTCCTTGTCACTTTTCATCTTTGAATCACTTTGATCCAATAATTCTCGTGATTTTCGACGTTTATCTTCTTCTTTTCGGTCATCTATCTCTGATATTGAATTGAATTTCCTCTTTGTTTTAGTTAGTCTTTCAGTTACAGGTGTTATCTGTGTGGTTTTCCTTATTTCTTTTTCGTTTGTTTCATAATTACGTTTTTCTCTTGTTTTGTGTGAATCATCTCTTCTGTACCCTCTTTCCTCTGCTGTAGTTTCTCTGAAGGTATATCCTCTTTTGGCTAGGTCTCCTGCCACTGATAACAGGAGTTTTTTCACTGTTTGAGATGTAATATGCAGGAAGATACTATACGTCCGAGCTTTGTGTGGAAACTCGACTATGTTTAAGTCCATACTTCTAATTTGGTCTTCTTTATGAACTTTTTGTAGAAGTCTCATGGTTGCTCTTCTGTTTAGTAAGATCTTTTCTCCCTTTTTGTCACTTTTTTCTAATTTCAAGGTGCGTGATGAGTTACTCTTGTGAGTAAAAATTGCTGATGTCCAAGTGGGGTTTGGCTGTATGGAATAGTCCGAGTGTCTTCTGTTTGATCTAGTTCTTCTTTCTGAGTGTCTGTAACTTGGACTAGTTTTTTCTCTTCTTTGGTTATTATTTCGCTTATCTGCTATGTCTGACTTTTTTCTATATGGAGATGTTTGTGGTTTGTTTTGTCGTGCTCTTTGGTAATGTTGATGATATTGTTTGTGACGGGTTCCACTATTCGGTGTGTTATCAAGCCTTTCGCCCTCATGTTTTTCCTTTGAACTCTGTGCGGGGCGGTCTTTGGGGCTTTCATGTTTGGTTTTATTTATCTTTATGTTAGCCAATCGAAACAACGTTTTCCTTTCTGGAGTTATCCGACTTATTCTGTAGTTTAAATCGTCTATTTTATTTTTCTCTTTTCCTGCGCCTTTGTTTGTTTCTGCTTGTATTTGTCCCCGTGCTCTGTTCTTGAGGAGTTATCCTCCGCAAAGGACACCTTTCTTTTCTTTCCACTCGGTCGAGGTATTTCAGACTCTGAGTTTTCAATAGAGTATGTACTTAGGTCTGATAAATCAAGCGAGCTCTCCTCCACAAGTTTATGTGTTGCTTTCATTTTTGTCTATTGTAATTCACTTTCTACGACTTTTATTTTTTGGTCCATTCCAGATCTCCACTTAGACATGAACAAGTTTGCATTTTTTTCCATACGTTGTTTATCCTGTGCAGTGGATCCCTTTGTGCTCAATTGTTCTTTCTGAGTTGAGCTATGTTTTGCGATCTTTTTTCTCTGAAGTTGGTGATTATTCTTGGGTTGGACCCTCGTCGACTGGCTTTCTTTTTGATCCTCTTTCAAGCCTTTTTTAGTTTCACCTAGGTTCGTATCTATTTTATCTTTAATTGATGACGGTCTCCAGTTAATTTTTGCTGTGGTAGCTATTTGTTCATCTCCGTGTCTGGTTTCCTTGTACTCAATCTGTTCGGTTTGAGAACTGTTGGATACTGATTTTTATTTAAACTGGAACACCTCCATTTTATCCGTCATAGTACCTTGTTCCTTTGTGGATGCCTTCCATGCCTCTAAAGCTGTTATATACCCTTCCAAGTCGGTTAGTTTCATGTTGCAAGCTGCTAATAGTGAAGTATGGTCTTTTAATGTTTTGTTTATTGTTTCATATAATTTCCCGAAAGGTGCCAGTGCGATGGTCACATCTGACATGACGGGTAGTATGTCCATGTTTTTAACAGGTGAGTTTTTTTTCCTTTTTCTTTGGGGATTCACTTTCTATTTTTGCTTTGTGTGGCATGGAGAACAATAGTTGTAAGGCATCCGTCGAGACATCTGGCTTTTTATGTTGCGGCAAATGTTTCCAAGCCGGGGTGTTCTCTCTGTGTTTTAGCATTTTTTTATAGTTCAATATTGCCTCTGCCAGTTTTATTTCTTCTTGGTTCCACTGGTAGCTTGCTTTAAGTTGTGCCAAGCTGTCTCTTTTTTTTCCCTCCTTCTCGGCTTTACTTTCGTTGAGTGAAGTCTCGCTATTATTTTTCCCTAATATATCTGGTTGTATAAGCAATGGTTTTTGATTTGCGTTGTCTATTGCCTTTGTTGTTTCTTTGTTTTTGTTTTTTCCCCCCATCTGGTCAGAGTTTAGTTTACTTTCTTGTTGTTTTCCTTTGTTCTCTCCTAATATTACTGTTTTCAATATTGAATTATTCTTCCCATCCTCATAGCACTGAGATCTGTTTTCTGTGATTTCGTTGTCTGTACCAGTTTTGGTTATTTCTGACTTTTGGCGTGAGGAAGGTTGTCTTGGGTGCCAGCGTATTTGCGGTTGTAGGCCTCCCCCCTCAAAAGTCTTTTCTGGCTTTGGTGACATTTTTAGGTTTCTTTGAGGGGATGGTGGGATTCGTGCCAGAATTTCTAAGTCGGAAAGTTCAAAACGATTCACTGTGGGAGTCTCCCTAGTTTTTCAAAAAATCTTCCAATCGGGTTGTTAGATGGGAGTGTCAATTTACCCGTTTTTTCATTTGTAGTTTTGGTGGTGCTCTGTTATTGGGGGTCGATGAATCAGTTGGGTTGTGTTTTTTAATTCCTTGGGCCTCATTCCGAGGCTGGCGCTATCCATGGAGTAAAGAGCACCATGGTAAGCAACCATGGAGCTATTTACTCCATGGAAATCCGGCATGGTGAATGGAGTAATTACCGGTCCATTCCAAGGTTGGAGGGACCGGTAATTCCCCATTCACCATACCGGTTCCCCATCCCCATTCCTGCCCCCATAGGGCTCAATGGGAATGGGGAAGGAGTAAATTACGGCACGGTAAATTACGGTGCCGTAATTTACTCCAAGGTCCCTTTGCGGGTTGGATTTTTAACGCCTGCTAAAAGCAGGCGTTAAATGCCAACCCGCAAAAGGGAACTCGGAATATGGTGATAAGTGTTAACGGTCACCGTTGCCATTAACGGTCACCGTTAACCCTTACCTCCAGCCTCGGAATGAGGCCCCTTGTCTTTTTGGTTGTTGATCCAGCATAGATTCATTTACTTTATATCCAGGCATTGTTTGTCCTCCTTCTTCAATTTTTTGGTCCTCAAATAGGTGTTTTAATTCTGTTTGGTGAGGCTCCTCTTCTTGGTTTACTGATTGTGAGTAGGTGTGTATTTTAGCCCAATTGTGTTCTCTCAGAATGTTTAATTCCTCTAGTTCTCCCATTTCCTGGTCATCCGAGTATGATAGGGTAATGTTCTGACAACTAGTGTCTTTAAACTCTGTTTGGTTCCATTCCGGGCTGGGTAAGTCAGATCGCACTGTCACTGGATGAGAATCACATTCACATTTTTGTGTGTCGTTTAGAGCAAGCCTCTTGTTTATTTTTGTCAAATTTTTGTCCGAGAGCTCTATTGAGCCCTTTATAGAACTTTGTATGTAGTCTTTTTCATTGGTTTTCTCCGTGACTTTGTACTTTTTCGTTGGACCACCAGGTGGCGTCTCCTCTGCCTGCACGGCGGTGGGCCCGCGGGCTCCGTTCCCCAAGAGCTCCACTCTCAGCCCGAAACCGCTCGCGCAGGATCTGTGACTGGGTCCGTGTCCTTGTTCGCTTTCGTTGTGCCATCGTGGGTCGGCTCCTCAGCCTGCATGTTGTCAGGCCCGCAGGCTCTGTTCCCCAAGAGCTCCGCACTCAGCCCAGAAGCCACTCGTGCAGGGTCCGCCCCTCTTCCTCTCACCTCCTCCATCTCCCTACAGAGATCGCTCGTTCGGTCGCCGCTGGCCCTACCGACCGAGCCCGGCCCCTCAGGAGCAGGAGGCAGCAGAGCCGGCCTCGATCTCTCCGGGAGATCCCCCCTCCATCGTCGCCGACCCCACTCCGCAGAGACCGAGGCGGGGCATACCCATCTAGGGATACACACGCTCCCATGCTCCGCGGTCGCACACAGCCGACGGACTCAGGCTCCGGGTCCATTTCCTCTCTCCAAGGTGAGTCGTACTGGTGGGGGGACCTAAGGGGGAGTATTGGAGGAGAGAGCGTACCCTTTTCCAGGTTCAGGGTCTCTGTTGCTTTATTTGTTGGTTTCTTTCGTGCTTCACTCAACAGTGGTACTTTCATAGTTTGTACGCCGCTCCTTAGCACGCGGCCCATGTCTTCATAGTCGTTTGGCTGAAGTTTACTGGCCCCCGTAGCGTCCTCCATTATGCCGAAATCACCGGCACTTTAGGTGTTTTTTTTTGTTGTTTTTTTTAGACGGTGAATCAGTTGTGATGAGTTATGGTTGGTAGAATAGTGCACAGTGCGCCAGCAGCCAGACTGCCAGACTGCACCTCCTCGCAGCTCTCCGCGGCCGCTCCGCGGCCAAAATGGGTTTTTAAACCCTGTGTAGCAATGGACACTGTAGACAGACTTCTCGATCTTTTGGGGGAATACCGTGGCAGCAGGGTGTTGATGGTATAATATGCAGGTCATTCCATGTTGATTCCAAGAACACTGGAGAACATCAGGAGCCCATCTAACTATGAAGGGACTTCAAAGGAGCCCCAGTGACAGCTACTGGAAGTCAAAGAGTCTGTGGGACAAGCCAGGTAACCCTGTACTCCAATAATTGGTCTTGACATCCTGGACATGCCGGAAACCAGACGAGCAGCTCAGAGGAACATAAGAGAGGCAAACTGGATCTCTTCAAATTCAGATGCTCCCCTTTCCACAATGTAAGGAAACACATCATGTTCTCTTGGCTCTTAATGTGGGTAGAAAATGCCATGCTACAGGAAGAACACATCGAATATTTCTCCCACGTTGCAGTATAAACCCCCCTGCACTCTCCTCCACATAATAACACTCATCAAGTTGACTTTGACCAAAAATGCCATAAAAAAATGCCATTCCACTGTAAGAAAATGACTGTGCTCCAAAGCGCGCGCGCGCACCCACCCACACGCACACACACACACACACACACACACACACACACACACACAACACGAATCATTCACATAGCAATACAGCTGCAATCTCAATCGTCCAAATAAGCACCCCGAATATTTACAGTGCATTCTGATACACATGTAGTCTCATTCATAGAGGCACTTACACAGACACACCCTTGCATACATGCATACATAGGAAGATCCACAAGCAAAATCTTTACATGCACTCACACCCACATAAACAGGTGCACAAGCGCTGAATTTTTTTCATCTGTTTCCTGACCAGCTCCAGGCTTCATAATGCTCTCTAGCAGGGGTATTCCTAGGTCCGGAATAGGTCAGGGGCTACGCTAATGTTGACACTGTCGGCACTCGGGGATAGCTAGCCTTTTGGACCTAGCTCCTGGGATTCTATCAGGGGCTACAACCAAAAGACCCGGGGCTATAGCCCCTCAGCCCCCTCCACCCCCCAGCAAAGCATCTACTCTCTAGACCTCTGACACATGCACTCAACACAGACAGGAACCAAGAAGCAGGGAGAGCTTCCTGGTTCATGCCATGCGCTGTGGATTCAGTTGCCACCACTGCTGCCCAAATCCTGAGTGGGCATTTAAAGATTGTGGGTGCCCCTTGCTTGCTCAGGCTCTACCCAGTGTATGCCCCTGCTGACAACGTGTACCTAAATTGTCAACTGCGTTATCAAACTCAGAACTCTGCATTCAAGGCCCATTTTGCAGTGCCCTGAAAACACTTCCAAAACCCTTCTCAATGGCTTCGACGCTGTACCCCCTTCTGACGGCATGCCATCACACCTGTTAAAATACTGCAGCACAATTCATTAAGCACTTGCTGCGACCGACTATCCCTCCATCCCACCAAAGACCCTAGATAGAAAAAGCAGGATTGAATACTCTTCTCATTCTTTCAATATCGCAGTCAACAAACTATATTTCGCTAACTAGACCATAACAGTATACAGCGAAAAATAAATACATTAGCCATTGTACATTTGAAACATTTTTAAAGAGAAAAAGCGCAGGTAATTACAATATAAAATACAATAGTTCCGGTCACGTTTGTAAAGTGCAAATTAATCAATTGGCAAATGCTGATCGGAGACAGTGGTTGAACGTATTCACCCAGTGCCTTGGAGCTGCAGCGCCAGGCTTTTGTTCTGAAACTTGACACTGCAAAAACAACTTCGGGTGCACTCGTCAATTTTCAAATAAGGAAAGCATCAAAGAGCGAGCTCGCCAGATATTTGCGAAATATTGGTAGCAGCCATATTTGCCTCAAGGCGGTTTATTTAGAGTCAAACATGCATGCTTTTTTCCTTGATATGATGGCGAAAGGGGCAGTACTCAGATGCGGACGGCCATCTGCAGGCAAGCTCAGCTAATGGGAGAACGTTCAATTCGGACTTTGTATAAAGTACTCGATTAAAGTTTGGTTCTATATCCTTCAAATATCTCTCTGGGTCTAGATTGGGTTGAAATAACAACATAGTTGATTAATTCTATCCAGTTGTTCTGCTTTTCATCTTTGCTCGGCTTTCCTCTGACTTTCTTCGCTCTGAGGCATTCGGGCATGTAGCGCCTTAGCTAAAAACTTAAATAAATAAATATCCAGAAAAATCTAGCTGGATGTGTTGAGTTAAACATCAGAGTACAACGTGCGTAGCCTACTCTTCACTTCCTTATTTGCCTCAGATGCTATCGTTATGTCACTGCAGAATAGCTATGACATGCCAACGCTGCATAAGTGGGTTTTAATGTGTTTATGCCAGGGCCACTGTTTGCCTTGCCTGGGGGGGGGAATCAATCACGTGCCATGGCTCATCTTTATAAGGAGCCATATGTTCCGATTTATGCAGCTGCAGCCAGTAAAGCAGTGGTGTGTCAGTAAATGCTATTGGTTGAAGACCTGCTTCCATAAAGAGCGGTATTGCGGGGGTGCTTTGTGGTAAGCCAAGCTTTTGTTTGATGAATTTTTTGTCTATAATGGATACGTTTCTCAGATTTTTGGTCCCTCATGCTTTCGCTCCTGTAAAGGGTCACAAGTAAGGCTTGTGCTTTATCAATAGCTGTCTTGAAGAGATATTGTGTAACGAAGAGGACTGGTGGAACCGCTTAATAGAGGGGGATAATACCTCCTACGTGATAGCGTTCTCACAGTTCTTCTTGAACTTGAAGCTTTAAGATCTCAATGTGCAATCAGGCCGGGGCCTGGAAGACTGGAAAAAATCGTAAGATCTGCATGTGTGCTACCTTGGACTTCAGATGTAATTGCTGGATGAAGATCCTGGAGGGAGGGAGTTGAGAACAGTATTCTCTTCTCTTCTTTGCTTTTCTTTTACTTGTAACATTTTTTTGTAAATTGCAACAAGTAAAATAAAAATAATAAAAAATAACTGTCTTGAAGGCGGTTGGCTTGCCAAGAACTCTGGCCTGACTCTTTTAAGACCAGTTAGCTTTTAGTGCACTGAAAGCCCCATTTGGCATTTTGTTGGAATGTATGTCATTCCTAAGTAGTCAAAAGAACTGACTTCTTTTAACAGTTTGCCCTCAATTTTGATATTTGCCTTCATTTTGTGTGAGTAGTGACAGACCATTGGCAGTCTTTTGACGGTTGACTGACAGCTTTCTGCCGCTGCAGAAATGTTAAAGTATGGCTAGTTGCTTTTGCAGTCCACTTCTTGTTTTCGAAATCAAAACAGCATTGTTGGCATTTAGCAATATGCCGACTTGGCGGCCTGCGATCTGTGGGGTCTCCACTTCTGTGGCAGACATTCTGAGGTCCAGTTCGTTAATGTACAACAGGACCAGCAGGGAGGTGGCACACACCGGAAAGTCCTTAGTTCTTGTTCCGTACTGGCCAAATCTAATGGTTGCGCTATTGTTCTCATATAATCTCTTAATGATGTGGGGTGCAATTAAAGGCCCTAAACAGTAGTCCCTTTCACAGGAATGGCAGGCATTTAAACACTGAAACAAAAACAGCATGGCTTTTTCTTTTGCTTTTCAAGTAAAGTTAAAGAGCCATGTGGAAAAGGGCCTATCTGTCCTTAACAATGAAAAAACTGCAGATTAATTTAAAAAAGAAGGTGGAATCAAAGATCCCTGTGACATGGAAAACAGGATATTTAAACATTGAAAGTAAAACTGCATGCACATATGTGTGAAAATCAAAACGGCTTTAAAATGTCAAAGTGGAAAAAATATCACTGCTCTCAGAAAAATGTCAGGAAAACAAAACATAATGTGTGGGTTGACAAAAGCAATGTTTATTATGTTTCACCTACCAAACTCCAGTGACATTTGAA
Source organism: Ambystoma mexicanum (assembly GCF_040938575.1). Classification (NCBI taxonomy): domain Eukaryota; kingdom Metazoa; phylum Chordata; class Amphibia; order Caudata; family Ambystomatidae; genus Ambystoma; species Ambystoma mexicanum. Next base: position 144,043,252 of record NC_090924.1, read on the forward strand.
GAGCCACTTTTTCTTCATTTTTTTTTTATTAGCATTTATATAGCGCACAGCAGCCCTCAGGCTTCATGGAAAGCCTGTTTATGGTTGTGGTAAAAACTTCACAAAGGAAAACTCCCACTTCTAGCCTGGATGTCACATCTCCCATTTAATGCCCCCCCACAATAAAATGTGCTGCTGACGTTGTTGAAAGCCCAGTGTCCTCAAGACTTGCTGGTACCGGAAGCAAGGGCTTCAATGAAATTCATCCTTGACTGGTGCACGACTAATGTGTGTGAAAATGGGGGCACCCCCTTCAAAAAGCAAGCTACCAACTTAAAAGAGACTCATAAAAAAACTCTGGTCACAGGCTGGCCCAGAGAGACAGATGGCTCTGCTGGATGAAGCAGACCTCCCATTTGCTGAATGTGAACATTCACAATTAATTTAAAAGGACTATTATCATTTAGGCCTTTTTCGCTGCAACCATACTGTGGATTGATTTCATTTTGGTACAATTTTTTATGTAATTTCCAGGTGATTTTGGGGATATAAAATACATCTATCTGTGACTCTGGGAACTGTAATGGACAGTTAGATTAGGGTCTGGCTATCTGAACATGTTTAAAATGTGAGAGTTGGTGAAAGGTGGAAAATGAATTAGGGATATGCTTAATAACTTCCATCTTCATAACTGTTGTGGTTTCTATGGAAACAATGGAAATGTGCCACATGGCCATGCTATATCGTAAAGATTTGGTGGTCGACTTATCTAATTCTCCATAATCAGATAAAACAGAAAATATGTTTGGTATGGCAGTTGTGATAGAAAAGTTGAAAGGAGAACAACAGGGTGATTACAAATATCATGTTGTCATATGTTGCTCCAAACCCCTAAACCAATCCTGACTTGGAGGCAGGGTTGGGAGGAGATAGAGGTGTAACTTTCCAATCCTAGTGACAGGGATTATTGCAGGGTACTTTCCCAAGATTGTACAATTGGTGATGTCATTTCTGCTATATAAGGGGGACTGCAGTATGACAGGGGTCAGACACAAAAACTGGTGAGACAGAAAAAGGAGAAAGACAGGAAGGCTGCTGAAACTTACCATCCGACTGCTGTAAGGAGACACAAGAGGAGATTGCTGAGAGTACATCTGGGTGGAGCTATCAATTTCTAGGAAGGCCTCAAAGCTGACTGGGTCCAGAGGTGGAGAGCAGGAGGCCATCTTTGAGCTTGGAGTGACCAGCCTGCTGCCCTATCTTTCCAGAGTGTCCTGAGATGCAGCTGGCTTTCTTGAACCTTAAACAGAGGCTTGCTATGTAAGTAGAACTAAGCTCTGTAAAACCAAAAGGTGGGAGGGTATCTGCTTGCCCTGAATCATTTCCCTTTATAGTGGGTGGGGTGGGGGGAGCAAAACTGTGTAGATCCTTGGCCGATATAACCAAAAATCTTAATTTATTTAATTCCCCATTTGGCACTACGGGGTGAATTTTGTTAAAATTCAAAATTAGCGAAGCTCACTTCCCAGTGTGGGCTGAAAAATATAGCCTATAATTTAATTGAGTAATCATTGTTGTCCAGCTGACCCTGAATTCTATAAGGAAGAGGTGTGTATTTGTTCTTAAATCAGTTCAACCTTTTTATCCAGCTTCCCCAACACCGTCCTTTCAGTAAGGGGGGTCTGAAATCCAAATTTCCCCAAAGCATTCACATTTTTCTGTCTGACTTCCCAACATAGACCAAAGCAAGGGGATCGGGTGTCTGAAAACCAAAGCGATAAATCACCCTGTGAAATTATATTATTGGTCAGTGTAATTATTTTGTGAAGTGAGATTTACAGAAAGGGAAGAATTGTGTCGGTGTTCTTTTTAACTCACTTGTGTGACTTATTTATGCTGAGCGATGTTGATTATGTTGTGCCATGGATAAAGTGGTGTTTTTTTTCGATATTTTTGTTCTAATTTCCATTACTGTTAATTAAATAAATACCAATATATTTCCAGTACAGCGGCCTGGTTCTTGGCTCATTGTTAGCTCAGGGGAGAGGGATCTAAGGGGCATGATATGTGTCTGAGATAGGGCTAAAAAAAATCTGTTAAACAGTTTGTTGAATAACCCCTTAAGTGGGGAGGGAAGGGACTCCCTGTGGTGAGGATGGCTTCTCAATAAACAGTTACAATGAGGTGTAGGCCCTCAAAGGGAGTTTTGAGCTTGATTAAAATGTTCCTAGGAGTATTACAGTCCACCGAGTCGAATGGTTTTGGAGGTCGACAAAAATTAAAAACCATGCCAATTTCTTTAAGGAAACATATTTGTTCAGGATTAAATGGAGACAAAAGGCCTGGTCCACTGTGCCCTTATCGTGTCTGAAACCGTCTTGCGGCTCACAGATAGTACTTTCGCTATAAATCCAGTTTTGTAGCCTGTTAAGGAACATTATCCCATGAACCTTCAAAAGGCAATGAATTATGCTTATTGCCCTGTAATTCCCAGGGTAGTTGCAATCACCTTTCTTCATCAACAACAACAATAGCAACAAGGGTTATAGCTCCCACAGAGATTTTATGGAGTGTTGTGTAACACGTATTGGGAACGGCTTCAATAAAGTGCATCATGTTCATAGTGACTGCATCAGAATCACTGGTAGACATGTGATTGAACGCTGAATGATGACGTACATTTTTGCCTCTGGTGGGATTCCACTCTCTAATCTGCAAGATACACAACACATCGCTGGTCTGGGGGCTCATCCCACTGATCTCTTGCATTAATTATTGTCTCATGTACCCATCGCTAGATTGTCTGGATACTGCATTCAGAAGTAGGCTCATGGGACATTGCAGAAAACCTCAGTGGCCCGAGTACATACCTTGCAGAGTCACAACACGATTTTGAACCAGTTCAAGGATTCTTTGCAAACACATTTGCAATAGGCACCTGGCAAAGAAATTACATATGTAGTGATACGTGCAAAAACGACATGTTGGCGCTGTCAGTCATTGCAAAGTCGAGCTCCAAATTGTTCTGAACTGATGCAGCATTTCCAATCAACGGTACTCTTTGACCCACATGTTGGGAGTTTGAGTAGAATTGTGTTTACGCAAGATTTATCCGAGATTCGGGCAGGGTGGTTCGGGTCATCAGAATTAAAAGAGTATACATAGATTGTGCATGACTTCATTTGAGGATCAGTCTTGTAAAAAGGGTCAGCGCAAGGAGGCTGCACGGCCAACTGAGTAAAAAGACTTCAATTGTGAAGGAGGTAGAACATTAAAATGTTTCAGTTGAGAATGGTTGAAAATGAAGCAGGATTGGTTTGAGGCAGGGGTACAAAATGAGAACCAATGTAATTGTAGGAGAGGTAGGAAATTGAATGAGCATAGGTGTATTTGTATTTCTTGGTGCTGTTGACAGATGGCAGATCTTTACAGTTATCCAACTTAAAAGTACTCATTTTATAAACCTTTGAATGATGAAGGGCTGAGTGGACGCGCTGGGATTGGATCCTGTGACCATGAGGTCAAACACAGGCCCCTGTAGTGGGTGCATTAGTCCACTGACCCAGAGACCTAACTAGTTAGATCTTCTTTGTGTAACTACTATTGTCTACAACTAGTAGAGAAGAGGAAATCATTGCACAACTTGCATGAAAATCATACAGGACATTTATTGACAGTAACTAGGGAGTGAGGCCATAATCTCAGAGATGCTTAGAGATAGGAGATTACATTAATCAGCTGTAACTCTGTGTCACCTTTTTGTGATATGCAAAGAAAGATTTAACACTGTGTTAGTCTGTGTTTAAAATCACTCAGTATTTAAGTCAGTCCATGTTTAAAATAACTCACAATTTAAGTTGTACTCCTTGTTTTAGACTAAATGAAACTATTATACTGAGAAGGTAAAATGCACTGCAGTCCAGCACTGAAATGCTAAGCAATTCTCCTCTGAAGAAGAGTATCATCAGCAACTCCAGACACCTCACCCTAATTTACCAGGGGAATCCATACGTGGACCCCTTGTTCACTATTCTTGGAGAGGAACAGCTCCACCCTACTGATGAGGTCCAACCAGACCGAAACATGTGTTTGGGGTTGCTATTGGTACTCTTGTTCAGAGGAGAATTGCTTAGCATTTCGGTGCTGGACTGCCCTAGGGCAGGACAAAGACTGATATGTTTTAGATATTTCTCCTCTGTGAAAGATAGTGAGCTAAAGACTCTGGTTAAGTATCTCATAACTGAGACTAATGTCTGGCAGAGGGACTCCAGGACCCCCTTGTTTTTTGATTGATCGGCATACAGGAATATGGCACATGGGAGCAGCCGCAGTAAGCCTTGAATCAGGTGAGTGCCATGTGTTAGCAAAGGTGCCACTGCCATCGCTCTACTTGGCACAAGCAGCAGAGCTTGTGGCCCTAAGAACTGCATTGCAATTGTCACAAGAGTGCTCCACAACCATTATTCAGACACCACCTATTTCAGATCTACCGTAGATTCAGCCCTATCCAGATGGCACAGGAGATGGATGAAATAATCAGACGACACACCTGTGTAGCATGCCGCATTATTTTTTCAGGCCAATGCTTGCATTATCGCTCCCACAGCAGTCACAGTAGTGAAAAATGCATATCTCACACAAACAATACAGACCCCATTTCTTATGGTAACAGCATGGCCAATTCAACAGCGAAGGAGGCAGCTTATTTAGAAAGCCCCGAAGACATAGAGGACACAAAGTCCCTGAACCTGCCCTACAACAAGCAGAAATAACGTTCCATCACAATGCACTTCCCCCCACCCAAATCTTTGAACTACATGTACAAGCTCCCCTGCTGAAAAAATAATTATGGACAGAAAGGGGATGGTCTGTATTTGCTACAAACCTCATATGGCAGAAAAACATTTCATGAAAGACAGTTATGCCCCCAAGAGCTGCTCACCATTGCCCCCAAACATTTGAATTATCCCACACACTCATCCAAGGAATATATTGCAACCATTTTGCAGCAGGAATGGTTCATTCCGAACCTCCTGGTGCTCATTAGTGATTTCATAGCTAACTGCATTACCTGCTGCAGGTACACGACTGGTCGCACCCTTAGAACACTGAAAGTGACATTTCCCCACCCGTTGGGCCGTTCAGATATTTGCACATTCACTAGTTTGACATGGTTAATAGGTGCAGTAACTTTAGTTACATGATTGTTGTGGTTTTCTCAGTCTCCTGATGGCTTGAAGCTGGTGCCTGTGTCCATCCTGATGTTAAATTAACAGCCACATTTCTAGTCCATGAAGTATTTCCCCCATGAAGAATCTGTGACATCATCAGATCTGACAAAGTGACTCATTTTTTCAATGAGATGTTTAAAGAAATCTGATCCCTCAGGGATGTCATTTGGAGGTTGCAGCTGCGACCCTTGTGGGCTCCCTTGTTACCACTAAAAAACAACAAAAAAATACTTTTTTTTTTAAAACATGTAAGCTCCTGGGCTAGGGCCAGTGCCATGTGGCTTTTTGTTTCTGGAGTGGCTGACCTTCTTGCTCAGGCCTCTTAAAAAAACAGGGGGGTGCACAAGTGTAACACTTTCAGCAGTGACCCCCAAATAGGAAAGAATAGGAATAACAAATAATTTGTCTTTCTGGAATTCTATACAATAATTGCTAGACTCATTAAATGTCCATTTCAGGCACACTTCATGGGGCGAGTCACTGATTTAGTCTGTTCTTAAATACCTTAACTCAGCTTTTCATCCTTCTGAGGTCTATAAATGAGTACCACCACACATTGGGTGATATTGTATGCATATTTGTTCTATATGAAGCGCTTATGCGTAAGTGCTATATAATAACACATCATTATCATTTGGCCTTGGATTTCTGCTTACATTCACAGTAATTATGGGCCTATGTGCACTTATATTAATGATAGTTATGGTGATCCATTCTTGACTGAAATGTATATCACATTATAGTGGTTTCATAACCATATTTTTCGTAGTGTACTTAGTAACAATGCTATGTGATGCCACTTCCTGTTTTATCAAGGGGTGAAAGGTTGTGTTCCATAGCTTCCCATGATTTACTTCGGGGTGGGGTCAAATGACATCACTTCCTGTGATTTCATCAGAGATCAAAGGTCACGCTACGTCACTACCGCTGCCGCTGGCATTTTGATGAAATGACGTCCATGTTATAAAACACAACTTGTGTTTCATTTACCACCCCAAGCCAATGGGATAGTAGAGCGTTCCCGAAGGATTGTTGAAACAAATGCTTACTAAATTGTGCAATACACCAAAGAAGAATTGGCTTCATCATTTGCTGCTTGCTTTGTTTGCTCTCCGCAATCAGCCAGGGCCTGGTCATCATCTCATGGAGATAGATAAATAGTCCTTGGTTTCGCTTTTCTTGAAAGATGCAAAGAACTGCATTGTGTATACAACATCAAATTATTTATTGAAATTTAAGGAACTCATGAATGTGCATCATAGCCAAAGAAAGAATGTGAAATAGTCAAAGTTCAGTTGAGATTCACTAGCCAGTAGTTTTATGACCTCAAATACAGTTGAAATTCACTGGATTTCTAAGGTTATTACGTGTACCCTTGACACGTGTCTCCCAGCCTTATGTGGAAAGCGGTTCTTCAGGAGGTATAACTACAGTGGTGCTTTAATTTTGTTAGAATGATGTGGTCCTTGTGATTTTTTAATTGCATACAAACTGTTTCATATCACAAATGATCTCTATTAAAGTCCTTTATATGGGGATTCCACGAATTCAATAGCTGTGTATATGTCCCCTTATGATAGTATTGTGTGAATTACACCCTGCAAAACAAGGGCAGAACAGGATTGTAGGCTGTATACATATTCAATTGCTTGAAATTACAAGTACTTACTATTTGTTGCTTTTAAGAGTGAACATTTTGTTGATTAGGTTCAATCAGAATAATGGATAGTCTGAATGGTAATTTCCATGCTGTATTCTTAAAGGTGGAGCAGAAGTATATGCCTGTAAATGGCTATTTACCTTAGGCAATCCTTGGGATACATTTATCAATATTGGTAAAATACCAATGAATGAATTGGGTTTTTCAAAAGAAAAAATAGAATGAAAGCCAATTTTTTTGAAAGAGCTCACCTGGTTCAAAGTCACTCTGCGCTTGAGAATGAGTGTTTGCCGGTCCGATTGCCATGAAATCAGAGTCAAGATGGCCGCCTCATGTAATGCACAATGACGTCACCATGTAAAGCGACGCAATTACATCATACGCACACGTACAGCAGCCATCTTGGGTCTGGTAGCAAGATTATCGCAATAATGTTAACATTGATCGTGAAATCAATTGTTTTTGAAAGTGCATTGCTGCAAATTGATATTTATAATTTATGTCCATTGAATTTATGAATAAGACAGCCCAAAACATGCTCTGTCCACGTTGTGGCCGAATAAACAGCAATCTACCACAATAAAGCTATAACTAAATTCCACAGTTTACCTGTTTACTGAGATAGAGTACCTAGATCGTTGAACTTCTTGGGAACATGGAAAAGTGTTAATCAAATAGGATCAAGACAAGGTCAATTCGAAATAACAGTCAATAGAATATGCATATGCTTAAAAGCAAATTAAGCAGATTGACATGTTTTACATGTACGAATGATAAATGTTATCTTCATGTGGTGTTCTGTTACAAAAAGTGTGATAACTTCTGGTCAGAATTGAGGCCCGAATTGCAAGTATACATATTGCAGATCCATTTTGCTTCACGCTTCCTTAAGAGTTGTTTTGTATTGCCCCCTCGGGGGGTGGAAATATCTTTTCGATGGCAAAAAAATATCCATTCATTAATTTGCTCTTGGTTGTGCATTTGTTGGAAATGCACTGCTATCGGTGATCTTGGATCTTGGTTTTGAATAGCTCTAATATGTTCACCAATTCTGATTTTGAGAGGTCGAATTGTGCTGCCTATTCATAAAAGGTTGCATGGACATCTTATGCCATAAACTACATTTCTACTGTTGCAATTAAAGAATTGCTGAATGTTTTCTGATGTGCCATTAGTCAGGTTTATATCTCGTCAGGCTGGGCCACATCACTCCAGTAATGACACAATGGTAGAATATTTACCGCAATCACCACAAGAGTCATCACAGTGTCACACACTACAGCTCTTGCTAGGAGACAAGATTTTCATCCACAATTTCCTCGCAAGTGGAAAGATCTGAAGTTTCTTGGACCTTACAATGGCATCTACACTACTCCCACAGCCATTAAAGTTACCAGATGTGTCTATACTTCCATTTGGACGACTTCACATGTCACCAAAAGATCAGGGCAGCATGGGTGGCCGTAGGCAGTATTTGCCATATTTTGTTCTCATATTCTGTTTTCTTAGGCTATATTTCACTTGCTTTGTTCCACAAAAGAATGGGTCCTATAACAGTACTAACAGTGCTAACAATGAAAATGCATCAGCAAAATTGAATGGTTTTATGATGAGAATTAACATAAGTGTTATCCGAGACATATCTTATGATGTGCATCACCATGCAAAAGAAAACATGTGGTTACACCACATGCAGGCAATGGGGAGAGATAAAACGAAAAGCCCCTGTTTTGATTGTTCATTGATCCCCCATGAAACAGCCACAGCTAGGTTGTTTTTACCCCAAGAGTGGCAGTCAGATGTGGCACAATATTTAGTTCACTTGGCTTTATGTAGAATGTGAGGCACTTTCCATGGCTAATAAGGTCTACATTCAGTGGCACACACAATACAAAAGGATATGATAACAATGATGTAAAACAGGAAATGATCACAGAAGGAAATGGGTTGAGTGCCTATATACACAGCTAGCAAAGGAGAGGGAGGGTGCAGATAACTGACGAATGGGAAAGGTTAGTCAAGAAGAGTGTGTTGAGCTAGGAGCGCGTCCTAAACAGATCCAAAATCAGGAAAAGAAATTTACAGAACTCAAAATGAAGTGCACCACTTGCAAGAAAAAAACATGTTTATTCGTATATCATGGCCAGGATGATGAACTGAACATAGCCAACTTCAACACAGCCATTGTGGGGTCAACATTTTATAGCCACAGGCAAAACATTAGCATATTACAGAAGAAATGCAACAAAAATATCATCCCAACATTATCATTGGCTGGTTATCACAGGTCCCCTAGACAACTCTATACATTGTTCAAAAACAATTGACAGTTTCCATCTCATCACGAAAATAAACACCAGCCACCTAATATGATCTCACCCCCCCCCGCCCCCCGATGGGCTGCAAAAAATATACCAATCCCATCTCTGGGAATCAGGTTGACAGAGGACCTCCTTCTAATTGGACCATGGCCCTTTGAACAATTGGGGATGCAAAGTCCCATGGGATGGACCAATGGGCAATTAACCAACATGGCACACAGTTCCTATATTAATTCCTCATTCCCACCTTGCACACCTGTTCACTATGTATCTCCCTATCTTGATAAATGTTGCCAATCCCTGTACACCACCTTCTTCTAGTAATCTCTCTGCAATGGATGTTCTTCTAAAAAGAATGACTGGTCCACTGCTGAACACTGCTCCTAGACCATCATTTCCATTATATTATTCAGCCAATGTTACAGTGTGGCTGCCTGAGAACTCATTCCATCCATCGCTGTGGCCTTCACAAACATTATGTATTCATTCCCAATCTCATGAGACAAGCATTCGGCCCTTGAGAAATGCTTCCCTTGCCATAGTAAACTGGCAACAATCTCATACCCTTCCACGCCTGCCCATGAGTGCTCACCCTGTTTGCAAGACAGGACACAATTCAATAAAGTTCTACCAACTATCACTATGGCCCAATACACTATAATAGCAGCTCAATACCTCTACCTGATGCCTGCACAAAAATGGCGATGCTCTTGCTGATTATACCTAATATCCCTACAGGCACACAACACAATAATGCAGTGCCATGTGTTTTATACTAGGTTTTCTAAAACTGCCATAACCAAAAGGTGCACATTTTTGCCATGAGAGTGAATATAATGTGATGGGTTGTGTATGCATGCTGTACCAGATGGTGAAAGCATGATTGTGCGTGCTATGCACCTGCTATCCAGCTGCCATGTAACACAAAAATGTGGTGCCATGAACTTCATTGTAGGTGGGTGTGCTACACTAAATGATGTGTGTTTTCTATGAATTGTGATGCATGTGGTAATGTGGTGCCATGCACCATGTGTTCTCTGCAATCATTTCATGCAGGCAATGTGTAGTGAGTATTGTGCCATGTTGTGTGCTGTGTGTCATTCACAGATGTGAGACAATGTGATGCATGAAAAATAATATACTACATCCTCTTCTGTGAGGTGCAGTGCCTGCAAGTAATACAATGTTATGTGCTGTAGTGCTAACAAAAAGTAAAACTACAATGCAACAATTGCCTGTGTTATGAAAAATCTAAATATACTACGGTGTGCTAATGCTGCTTTGGGCCACCTCTCAGCTTCTAACCTAAAGTTGTCAGCCCTGCCACTATTCATGTGGCATGTGACCGTTCCATAACATTCCCTGATGCCCTGTTAAATCAACTTTCTCAGATGATACGTGAACACACATTATGGGCGGTGCACCTGCATCTGAACAAGTGGGTTCTATTGAACAACATCCCCGGAATCCAAATGTTTTAATGACACTGGGCTGAACCAGCCTCATTGCAGAAGCAAGCCCGGCTTGCAGGTGCAGGGAGCCGTCTATTATGAAGGCAGATGGGTCTCAGGGATAGCTGGTTGCAGGGCAGCAGGATTTTTTGGGCGAAGAAATTATATGCTGTAAAATATAAATACAACTTGTTTTTTCTCTCTGGGCAGTTATGCAAAAAGTCTAACATGGATACATCAGTGTGAACTTTCCGATACGAATGATGAAACTTATATGGTTTTCCTTGTGTTTCAGAAGCAATGGCAACATTTTTGTTGAAGCCAATATTAATTGCAACAGAACTATCCACCTCCCCATCATTCGAGGTGGCACCGCAAAACTCATGGATATTTACTGGGTTTGTGGAGGACTTGCCTACATCCAACTGCCACCGTCCTGTGGAGGGGGTGTGCTCCATGGCTACATTGCAAGCACCTGTGTTGGTTGTACCGGGTGCCAACATCACCGCCATGTGCAAGCAACCCATGGCCATACCTATGTACCTACTGCACCAGCAGGTCTGCAGATCCCTGGGCCTGCATTGTCAACGTTGCAACAATTATATTTCTTGAGAATCGTGTCACAAGCTGAATGCAACACTGCAGCAATACTGGCTGTTTAATAAAGCTGAAATGTGTTTTGCCTCCCTTTTCACTCCTGGGGTGCAAGCAGCAGTGAACGCCAAATGGCTACAAATTACTAGGTGGGAATTGATACAATTAGCCAATGATACAGAGAACATGGTGAATGCTGTCAAAGAGGAACTTAGAGCTAAACGGATCGAACATTGCAGAATCGGTATCTCTTAGACCTCATGACTGCCATGGCGGGTGGGGTCTGTACAAAGATAGGTATTTATAGACTTTCAAACGATGCAGAAAATTGAAGCATTACTCAAGCAATAAACACTGCATACTCTGTGCACCACTATGGAGAAAGAAGGTGGGGTGCAGAATGACCAATCAGTTACTGCAATTTTCTCATGGGTGGCTTCCTGGATGAGTAACCTTCTCAAAGTATTACTTTCTTTTATTACTGTGCTGTTGGTTCTTTTTTGTACCTGCCAATTAGTTCTAGGATGCTGCAAGAAAAGGATGGCTAAGACACTTTCTATGATGTCCCTCAAGATGAGACCTGTTATTTTTTATTTATTTAATACATTTTTTACATTTTTGTAATGCCCAGACCTAAGGGTATCACAGCGCTGACTACAAGAGCAGAAACAATACATAACATATAATCAGTGAAGGCATGGAATGACAGAATGTGTTACTCGTATTTGTCAAAGAACCAGGTCTTGACAAGTTTCTTGACAGTAGTAAGATGGTGCTCATTAAGATGTGAGCGGGTAGGAGTTCCAGAATGTGAGGGCTGTGATGCATAAACTAATGCCGCCAGATCATTTGCTCTTGAAGCGATGGGTGGTCAGGATCGTTCTGGCACATGACCTGAGTGTTCATACTGGAACAAGTTTGGTGATGCAGCTGTTTAGGTAAGCAGGGGCTTCTCAGTGGATGCACCGGTGTGAGATGGCCAGTGTTTTGATGGGGAGCCAGTGGGATTCTTGTCTGATGTCTGAGAGGGGGTCAGAGTGTTTTAATCCAAGGGTGGCACAAGGTGCTTTATATGTGTTATAGAGCATAGGAGAGAAGCCCAATCCTTGCTGGACACCCAGGGGAGTAGGGATGGGATCAGTATTGATGACATTCCTCTTTTGAACAATGCTCTAACTAACCCAGAGGCTCATGAGGACAAGCCTTGCATAGTTAAAATATGTCACCCAATTGGTCCCCCAGGAACATTGTTTGATTGCCATGATAACCCTGAGTACTATTTTGAAACAAATGTAAATTCTACTGGGGACAGGGACTGTTTTTTTGTTTTTGTTTTTTTACCCTGCAGCCCGCAAGAATACAAAAGGGATTTCAAGAATGTAATAAAAGTTTGGGTACCGAAGACTCCATGTGACACAATAAAAGATCAAGATAGGATAGTGACTTAATTAACTAGAGGGGGACATGTTAATATGGTGGTGCAATGTCCTCAACATAACAGAGGATACCATCTGTGAGATTACTATTGTCAAGAGAGTCTTTCCATTTCTTTCAATCAGGCCTCGTTTCTGCATCACTCTAAATGGCTTTCAAGCTGCCAAGTACACGGCAGAGTGAGATTGCAGCACACATATTAGCCATTGTATCAGGAAGTAGGGGTCTGACTGTTCAGCCATTTTATTTTAGAGTCAGAGAATTAGGTTTTGTTTCTATAGCATCCAAGAGAGGCTCTGCATTGCAAAGTGGCCGTCTGGATGAGATGGCAACGAAATTATTAGCTATTTTCCCAAGGGAGTGAAACACAATTTGCAATTACGGGTTTCATCCTTGGCACAGCCAGGCAAGTTTGATAGTAACAAGGCCATACTTTCATGTGGGAGAAGTTGCAGTTGCAGGGAGTTGCAAGAGATTCTGCAGTTATCTGGTTTCACGGAGGAGAATGGCCTTGTATTTACTTAATTTCTGGGGGTGGCAGATGTTGCTCTCCTCGCTGACTGCGCATCATTAGGTCACCTGTGGGGGGAAGCACATCCAAATGTAACATGTTTTTGCACTAACCAATTCAGATACGGAATGTCACTAACCAACCAGAGTAGGGAAATGTACTAACGTATTAGAAACAGGGCAATTTCAGCTGACTTATGTAGTAACACATAATGTCTATAGTATATGCACATTGTATGTATTCAAATATGTATTCTAATTTTGTGGTTTTTGTCTTTAAATATTACTGTGTGATGTGAGCGCGGCGAGTTCTCAACTATCTGGTCTTGGGAGACTGACTGGCTCTCACAGCCGTTACTTATGCATTTGCAATAAAGTTGTGTTTTTTTACAATTCTGGCCCTCTCATCATTGTTAGGATTTTCTTGAGGTTCGACACTATATGTTGGAAAGTGTATCTGTACCTTAAAGTGTTCTTGACATATGATAGGGCTGCATGGGCATATATAGCTGAACTTTATCAAATAAACATGTTTCTGGCATGTAATACAGAACCAGGGCCCCTTTCCCTGCAAAATATACTGGAACATAGGTCCTTGGGGCTTTATTAGAAAGTGCTAAAAAAAAAGTCATAACAAGTGCTTCCAGACACGCAAAAATAGCAATGGGCAATACTATGTTACCCCATTTATGTTGTCCTGCTTGATTTCAGTACCCCAAAATTGGAGGCTGATTGTATCACTGCCCCCGCACTCGCCCACCCTCACACACAGAGCCCTGTGGGGACCTTTTCTACTCCCCTAATTGTCTTTGCACGTGTCCTGCCATGCTTACCGCACAGCAACTATGTAGTTCCTGATCGACCTCTGCTAATGAGGTGTCTTCCTGAGTACATAAACCAAATTCAGCTAATCTACATTGGCTTCCAGCATTGCAAAGCATCAGCCACACACTCGTTGCTATGGAAAACGCACACACTTCTTAAATAAAATAAAAAATGTGACCTCTGAACTAGGATTTCCAATCGCAAGCACTCAACCCGTTAGCCTCCCACTAGCATCTCGCCAATCCCACGCTCTCCTTACATGGAGTCAAGCTGCGCAACTTCTTTTCACTTAGTATTATTCTTGTCCAACTACCCCTCTTGGAATTTATTTTTCATAACTGCCTTTGCTTGGCTTGTGTCAATTTCAAGAAGATTCTGCCATTAACCTCGTTTCTATTTTTGTCATGGACAGCGCTCGTTAGACAAAACCATCTGTCATGGCTTTAAAATCATTGCTGTGATAGTTCTGCATTATTTGCATAACATACCCTCCTCACATGTGTATGGGAAGGATACCTGGCTGCGGACTGATGTATTTACTGAACTGACCATCCATTGAATTGTAATGTCCCCAATAAACAGCATTGCTAGACTCAAAAATATACTTCCACAATGTCTTTCTTTCTTTCTTTCTTTCTTTCTTTCTTTCTTTCTTTCTTTCTTTCTTTCTTTCTTTCTTTCTTTCTTTCTTTCTTTCTCTCTTTCTTTCTTTCTTCCTTCCTTCACAGTGGTCCTCATTACAAGTACAGTGGTATGTCTAAAAAGTGGTGCTACCGTAAATGACTGGCCCTTTTACCACTCCGCCAAAATAAGCATTCCCGAAAATGGGTGCTAATTGCGCTGAAGGGATTAGCACCAATGGATTTACTGCTGAAACCTGGAGGATTTAGCCCCTGGCACTAATCCCACGGGCGGAATTAGCACCAGGAATAAAAATGTAATTCTGCCATATTGCAAGTTGAAATACCACTAGAATACCACCAAACAATGTTGGTAATTCCGCCAAAAACATAGTGCAGGTACCTCCACCTAAAAGATTGTGGAAAATGCATGCAGGTGATGGAAATCAAGCCACAGGTGCACCCAATTAACTCACAAAGGTTACATAAGGCCCACACATTCCCCAAACACACTCCTGCTATCATCAGCAGTTGATAACCTGGAAATCCAGCACCTCCTGCTGTACAATTAGGTACATAGCCAGGAACAGCACCACAGACCACATGGAGCAGAGAGGTGGAGGAGATGCCATGTAAGGCGAGCGCCCATTTCCCGGGTGAGGCCATCACCTTGGACATTAACAGATGGGCAGCTCATAACTCTACTGGCTCAACAGGGAGGCCATTGCTGAGCTACACTTCCTGATCGAGGATGACATCCATAGCAGGATCAACATCCAAACCGTCTTATTACTGCTGCTCAAGCTCATGTTGGTGCTAAATTTCCTAGCCACTGGCACCTACTAGCATACTATAAGCATGCTGCATGGCATGTCGCAGCCCACATTTTCATTCATGCTTGAGCAGGCAATAACTGGATTCACCCTAGCACATCTCCCTGCCTACCACCTCGGCACAGATAAATGCCACAATGGCACAATTTTACTCAGCAGCCCACCTTCTCAAAGATATTGCAGCCGTGGACTTCACCCATGTGGCATTCCCTTGTCCCTGATCTAATTCCTAGGTGGACCAAAAGAGGGGTAATTGAGCTTTCCTGTGCGTGTTTTTTGACACTTTACAACTAGTCCCTACTTTAGCTCAGTCCCCCTTTAACAAAAAATTGGGACTCACCCTTTCTTTACGCCTGGAGACAACAAAGACACAGAATGTAATTAAGTATTGATATACATATTTTAAAGTGTGTTTTGAATGTACAAAGTGTTTTTCTTCTCTTCATAACTGTATTTATTTAAAAGGCAACTATTTGACTCCATATTCGGCTGCAGACAAATACTTGTCCCACTATTTGGTATTCATCCGAATACTAAAATCTACTATTCGGTACACTCCTAGTATTGGGGCAGTCAATGTTTTTGGTGTTTCCTATGTGTGGTGAATACTCCTGGGTGTCTCAGGGATGTATGTGAGTGCAGGGGGTTCACTTTGGCACTTGGCCATGGCCTGCCCTCATGGGTGCCTGGTCACATGCACATTTACATAATGGTGGCTATATATTTGCACAGCATCCCACCTTGCCTTTCACATGCAAGTTGCTGCAGTGTCAGTTTCCTCATTGCCAATTGGTAGGGCATTCCCCTGTACATTGTGGCTGTCTGGGAGACACATGCATGGGATAGAGATGATGGCAGTGCATTGTCATGGCACCCTTCACATTCATAATTACTAGCCTCAGGTTGATTTGCTTGGAATTCAGCCCCTCCTACATCCTTAATGCCTTCCAGGTGGAGGACACTTGTTGCTGTTTCCTTACCATGGCATGATGGCAAGTGGTTCTACAGTGTCAGCTTCTATGGCAGCTGGCTCCCACCCCTAGACTGACAGGAGGCTGCAGACCGTGGGCTTGAAGTTATTCCATCTCTTCCGGTAGTCCTCACTGTCACATGGTACTGTGCCCACTGACACCACCTTGTCTTGTATTGCGGCCCAAATGGTAGTCGTCCTCCGGGCAGATGTACTTCACTGCCTTCACCCAAAATGCTCCTCTGTGTTGCCATTACCTGATCTGCGAGGACCTGCAGCTCTGCTTCGCTGAATTTTGCTTCCACAGTCTCATTTTTGGCATTTTGGATTTGGCTTGCTTCTGGAATTTTTTTCCAACAGTTGTGTGTTTGGATCCCTACAGTCAATAAGAGATTCAGTACGGATTGTGTTTTTAAAGATGGCAACCACTAAACTTCCCATTTGCTGCTTCGAAAGATTTCTAACAAACACTGATTCCGCCATTCTGTAATTCTGCTGGAGGAATTTCCAACGATTTGCCCAGCAGTAACAATAATTTCATCGAAACTTGGCGGAATTACCATCTGAACTTGCTTTTTTGCTTTTATGCCACTGGATGGAATTACTGTTACCTATGATTGTTTATGCATTCACCCATCAGATTTTAATGTAGAGGCAATTCTGCTGGACACCGCAGTGGGTTACAATAATTCCATCCGGCAGAATTTCTGCCATAGTCACCGCCCAACTCGTGATTCGGGCCAGTGTTTCCCAAAATTGCTATGATTAGCTCTGCTTATTTCACTCTCTACTAAAACACTCTCTATGGATAACGTACAAGTTAAGCACTCTGGAACCAAGCCTGACTTGTACAAGCCGTTCCCTTTTGTAATTGCATGTTGCATTGAAAGGTGGCAGAGTTGGCTTATGATGACGCTGCTAATTTACTTAATTGTAATAACAGAGTCCAGAGCAGTCACTAGCAAGGCTTCCATGAACACCTCAGCCTCTCAACTCCCACCATCAACTTGGCATTAGATTCCCAGGTTAGAAGTCAACACAAAAAGAGGTTCCACAACTCATCCTGGGAAATCCAAGTAGAATGTTGTTCATGTGATGATTCAGCAGTACTGATCTGGAAACAAGAGAGCTGATATTTAACAGACCTCCATTCTCACAATAATGGAATAGCAGAAATAAAGATTGATATATAATCACAGTTATCCATGATGTTCCAACCAACTCCTTTTGCTTTTCCCTCAAACCCCTTCCCTTAGGCAAGCTTACTTTTATTCCACATCCTCCCATCATCCATGACCACAGCATCATCACATTCTTGTATCTTTTGTGGCCGCCAAAACCTACTGGGTCCTTTACTGACTATCCCATCTTTTTTTCACTCTTACCTTCTCGCCTTCCCAAAAATCACACCTTTCAACATTCCTCTGAAGATCATACCACGTCTCAACCACAGGGGCACACTAAACTATGTGGGTTCCTCCTCCTTGGCACCTCGAAGGGTACCACTCACATTGTCCCATATGGTGCAAAACTGTATGTACACACCCACTCTTCCACAGTGTTCTCCCAACTTCCCACCATGACGCATCAATTGCCTGCATGAGTGTGCAATTAAACCTCTCAACCACACCATTTGTTTCTGGATGGTACAAGAGGTATATTGATGCACCACTCCCCCATCATCTAGAAAACACTTTGTAACCTTTCAGGTTAATTGAACCCCATATTCCATCAGTAACTTACTGAGGAAACACTCTCTGGAAAACCATATCCAAGAATTCAACCACAGCCTACCTCACCACCTGAGTCTCTAACTACTTTGAGTAGAGATCTGTTGGAACCAAAATATACTTCTTGTACACCCCTGTCAACTTTAAGTCGAACCTAGTATATCCAAAGCCACAAAATACCAAGGTAAGGTTGGAAATTCCAGTTGCTTTAATGGCTAGATCCTGTTCCTCAATATCTTATCAGCATACAGCGCACACTGCATTCATTGACCATGTTTTCAGCATCCAAATCCATTCCAGCCCATCACTAGTCACACAACAGCATACCTTTGGGCTTGGTCATTCATAGATGTCCCTCATGACCGGCTTCCAGTATTTTTGTCCTTACAAGCAAAAGAGGTACTATTCTAACTCCCTTGCAAAGAAAACCATCCTTGTGGCCCAATTCACCCTTTACTTTACTGAATTGCATAAGTTCGAGATAAACCAATGTTTTTTTCATCCTGACTCCACTCTGCTGACAACGTCCCCAAGCTCCTGTTTGAGTGCCTCGCCCCACTCTTGCATGTTTACCACTCCCCTACAAACGACATAGACTTGTTCTTCCACCACCTTCACCTCATCATCACCTGCTACCTCTTTTCTATCTCGCCTTGCTCGGGACAAGCAATCTGCCACTATGTTCTTTTTACCCACGACATGTTGAATGGAAAACATGTGTCGTTATCTTGAGGTGACCCACGTCATGATCCTCCGCGATATCCATTGCAGACAATGAGATGAGAAAACTCCCACTAAAGGTTTGCGATCAGTAAAAGTGTGGAATTTACATCCTGAAAGAAAAATGTTGAATTTGTTGATTGCCCACACTACACTGAAGGCTTCCTTGTCGATAACTGTGCACCACAATTCAGCTGCTCTCAAAGTTCTCAAAGCAAGTGCCACCACTATGTCCACACCGCCCTGCCTTTGTAAGATCACAGCTCTGAGACCAACCTCACTGGTATATACAGGTGTTACAGTGTGTATAGAAATAAACTGATGAAGGTGCTGGAGCAATGGCCCCTTTGTTTTCATTGAATTCAGACTCACACATCTCTGTCCAGTTAAATTGCACATTCTACTTACTTAACTCTCTGATGTGTTTGCACCTGTCTGCAAAATGTCTCACAAACATAGAATAATGTTCCACTAACCGCAAAAACAACAGTACTTCCTGTCAACCCTTTGGACTTCTCAAATATGTTATGGGGGATACCACTTCCCTTCCAGGGCCCCACCTCATTCACACTCAAGGGTTGAAAAAGATACTCTGAGTACTTCATCCTTATCTTACACTTCTCCCCACTTAGCATCAATCAGGCCTTCAATATTGCATGCAGTACTCTGCCCAGTCTCAAATCATGTTCTTGTTCAGTTCTCCCCATGCCTAGGATAGTGGGCCTCATTACGAGTTTGGAGGTAGTCATGGTGCTATTAGCACCATGGCTACCTCCAAACCGAGCTCCATTACAGTGTTCCTTCAATGAGGAATAACCAGTGGAGGACCCAGTAATTCCTACATGAAGGAACCATTCCCCATTCCCCTTTGAGCCCCCATAGGGCTCAATGGGAATGGGGAGGGAGTTAATAACAGGCACATTACGAATGGCCCGTTATTACCTCCCTCTTCCCCTCACGGGACCCGAAAAAGACGCCTGGTTTTACCAGACATCTGATCCGGGTCCCGCAAAGGGAACCTCGTAATCGGTGCTCCCGTAATGAAGGGGGCTGGTCCCGTACCGGCCCCGTTCATTACGGGAGCGCCAGGGTTATAATGAAGCCCAGTGTCTTGAAAACACCTCTTCAACATCCCAAAACATGTGCATGACTCTCTGGAAGAAAGAAACAGCTGACACCAACCCAAACTGCATCCTCTTGAATCGATAAGTACCACCTTGAGTCACAAATGTCTTGTGATCTCACAGGCTAAGGTTTAGACTAATCTAATTTTATGCAGAAGCAAGGTCCAGGGTACTAAAAACTTTAGATCCAACACCCAACTGGCCATCTCTCTCATGTTAGGTAATGGGTACCTGTCCACCACAACATTACCATTTAGTCCTCTCAAATCCACACACACATGGATCTGTCCGTTGGATTTCCATGTCACCAGACTGGGTAAATCCTACTCGGAAGCCTAGACCTGCTCAATATTTCCATCTTGTTTGCCCAACTCGGCTGTTACCTCCTTTCTTCATTTTATTTAATTTATTTTAATTGGTTATTTATAACACGCTTAATACCCAGAGGTTTCTAAGCGCAGACCTGGGAACCAAACCTGTGTTGCCCCTTGTTGTCTTGCTTCCAAGGCAAGCATGTTGCCCCTGAGCTATCCCTCAAGACATTAATTGGGTATTTATAATGCGCCTATACACAATGTGTTTCCAGGCACAACAATATCTCACAAAATATTGGGAAACACTCCTTACCTTTGTCACCAATGGCTCAGACCCCTCTTTCTGTAGGATCTGATGATAAAAGTCTTTAAGGCATACCAACTTCTCTTTAAAAACATTTGTAAACTTCTCTTCTGACATAACTGGCACAGTGGGGACCAGTGATATCCCGTATCACTCTGTTGGTACCACTCCAGAAGACTGCCACCCCTCTATGCAAAATAAATATCAGCCACAGTTGTGTGTTCTTTGCACTCTAGCCAGGATTGAAACACCCCAACAATGTCTATCTTCACTCCACCATATGCATTCGCTCTTGCTGTGGGTTGTCTCAGCTTGATCTGCTTTGTATCAAACTTCCCTTCCCAGTCCTTCTAGTTCAAATAAATAACCATTGGAACTTTTACACCATTTACACTCACTTCTGCATGGGTTTCCTGATTTTCTGCACTGCCTACTTGGCTTACAGAGAAACTGACTCCTCCAGAACTTTCATCACCACTCTCATCCACCAATCCTGTGACTTCCCTCAAACATCGTTTTGAAAAATAATCCCAGGACCTGACAAAATGCCACTTCTAACCACACTTTCTGTATCCTGCTCTAAACCACAGACAAGCCTGAGAGTTAGCTAAATGTTATGTACTCCCACACCTAAAACATTTTTTCACTTGATTGGACTTCCCCCAGTCCAAGTTTCCCTAGGCAGCCTACCCCTCTCCCCTCTTGGAGCTCTGACTCTTCCCCATATCAATATAAAATGGTTTGTCCTTCCCCCCCATTCACTAAGGCACATTCTTTGCTCCTCTCTCCCTTTTTCTCACACACAACATTCACGTGTTCCATCCTTTTAGCGATGTTCAACACTTCCTCAAGAGTAGGCTCCCTCTTGCTCCAAATCTCCTCTTGGATCTTGTGTTCCTCATCCTTAACATGAACTGATAATTCACATGGTGATTGTAGGCATTCTTAAAATTGCACTTGATTGCCAATTCCCTCAGTCTGGCGATGAAGTCCTCAACAGTTTCAATGTCTTCTTGCTCCCTCCTTCCAAAGTATTACCTCTTCAGAATTGGACTTTCCTTTTTCTTGAGGTGTTCATCCATTTTCTTTGGTATGGTCTCTGAGAGGTTAAGAACCTGCCCCTCTCCAGCTTCCCGTCCCTCCTCCTTGAAGTGATGTCTGGAAGGGTCTTTAGTTTTCACCATCCTTCAAATCTTAAACTGTGTATCAATAATGCCCTCTTCCTTTGAATCATGTAGGGAGGTCCATGAATTGCCTTTACATAATCTAAGAAATCTTCCCTCCACATCTCCTATTTTATTATTGATTCCCCTGGGGATGGTAAAAATTGTGGTGGTAAGTTGCTCGTATTTGTATCCTTGCCCCCACTTTTATTATGACATTGCTTCTGGTACTGCCTTGGTACCCTTCACTTCATTCTAATTATTTGCCAAGTATTATATTGAAATCTGCTATTTATTATCTCATTCCTAGATGGCCATTGCCTTACCCACTTGTCCTTGTGGTTGGTTTCAGCTTGTAGACATCCTTGTTCACTTTTTCTGCCTATCAAACAGCTTCCTTCAGCAGACAAGCTCTCCACAGTAACACTGGCTGATGAAGGCTGTTCCCTTCAACTCTGGCTTCACTCATTCCTTCTTTGAGCTGTTAGAGCACTTGGTTCACAAATACAGTGGCAGCCGGTAAGCCTCTTAACAATCATCTTGCTTCCTGAGGTCCATGCTTCTCATTGACACTGTAATGAAAGGTAACAGATTCTGCAAAAGATCCAACTGCTGGTTTGTTTCATCATAAACAACATAGTCCAGAGCAGATGTTAGCAAGGTCCTCAAAAACACCTCAACTTTCTCAACTCCTAGCATCAACTCACCAGTAGAAACTGAGGTCAGAAGTAAACACAACAAGAGGTTCCACAGTCAATGCTGGGAACTCTCTGTAGAAGGTTTCTCACAGAGTTTCACAGGCAATGCTGTGAACTCCATGTAGAATGTTGCTCATGGAATGATTTATCAGTACTGATCTGGAAACAACAGAGCTAATATTCAAAACAAAGCAGGCTTAACAGCAATGTTCAAGAGGGTAGTACAGAGCATTGATATTGGTTATGATTCATTCAAAACCTTTCAGCCTCTGCCTTTCAGTTTTACTATAGTCTTCAGGATCGGAACAGGTATGTCCTGGCTTGGGCTCTAAACCTGCTGTGCCCAAAGACGCAAACTACAACTCACTCATGATGCATAATAAAGATCAAATAACTGGGGATGCACTTTTCAATTAAGACCTTACAGTCGTTACTCTGCTGTTTTGCTTGCAGCGGGGCTGAGGCCAGCATGCACTTGGCAAATTTGAATTCTATTGCAGGGATTACTTGGCCCTTCATGCTTCCACAGTCAATACATTGAGTGCCCTTAAATTGGTAATAATTACACCTGCTATTTAGCACTTACAAATGAGAGGAATTTAACAAGACATACATATTGTATTAACATCATCAGTTCAGTTATCTCCCTCCACTGCTTTGGAGATATGATCTGTGTGCCCCTCTGCCTTGCCCTCATGTGCTTGTTTAGCCCTCTTAAGCCATAATCTCAAATTGCCACAGATTGCTATCATGTGTCCCTGTAGCCCATCCTCCACACCACACTATTAATGTGGGAATTGTGGGTTGGACTGTGATGTCTCAGAGGTGGTCGAGGATTGTGTGGTGAGACTTGCAGGACGCAATCACGGCAGGGTAATGTATGCCTTTCCATAAGGGAATGACGTAGCTCTACCAATCAGCTGCACATGAAGGACTTTCTCAATGTTGCGATATGCTTTAATGCTAATTAATTTGTATGGTAATACAAACCTTTGTTTTAGGTGAGGTGTGTATTTCAACAGCATCTTTCATGCATCACTGTTATGCCGTCTGTGTGAATTTTGCTTTCCCAGCTGTGCCTGGGCGCAGAACAAATAGCATAACTTCTTGCCTGGTGTACACTAATGTTTTTAATTGCTTTTGGAATTTTAATTGGTGAGTTCTGAGGCTACCCATGGTACATTTTGGTGGCTCGTACAGGGACTCAGCTTTCCCGACCAGATGTGGAAATTCCAGCTGTGCTCCCGGAGGAGTGTGGGAGAGCGTATGCAGACCAGCACTAGAGCTTTACACTGAGGAGGCCCTGCAGATGCCGAGTTCACAAAGGTCTGACTGGTCGAAACATACCCTGCGCTCGGAAGGGAGTGCTGGCCTTTAAAGGAAGACTCAGGGTCGGGAAGACTTAAGAATCTCTGAAGAAAGATATGTGAGTGTACCCATGCATGAACACGCCAGGGGGAGGGATTATTTTATGGTATATAGCACACACCCTCAAAAGGTGGTGGGCTATTGACCATAGTATTCGTAGTTATTAGGTCCACTTACCATATAGGGAGTGAGTGGTCATTGGCCAGTCTGCATTAGAGCAGAGGGTTGCATATTAAGTGGCAGACCCTGTTAGACGAGAGGTGCACGTAGTGCAAGCAATTGGTATAGTTGTGTAATTTTTTTATTTACAGGATTAGAAGTATTGAAGTTGTGAAGAGAAAGAGAAAGGGCATTTGCATTGGTGTTTTATTGTAATGGTAGTATTTTGTTGGCATAACATGAAGCTATTGGGCCTCATTAGGACTAAACCATGGTTGGTTGGGGAGGTTGGTGGGGCGGTAATTCCCCATGCCGCCATGGCCCTTTCCCATTCCCATTTTTGCCCCATAGGGCTCAATGGAAATGGGGAAGGCGCTAAGTACGGTACCGCAAATTGCGGTACCGTACTTAGCACCAAGGTACCTTTGCAGGTCCCTACTTTAACGGTTGGTGTAGACCAGCCGATAAGGTCGGGCCCCGCAATGGGACCTCGTAATTAGGCGCTAGGTGTTTAACGGCGCCGCAGCCTTTTACAGCACTGCTAAACACTTAGCGCCTGGGTCATAATGAGGCCCATTGTGTTTTATGTTTATTGTGGTTTTTGAAGTTGCAGAAGGGCCAGAGCCAAACTAATATGTATATATTGGAGGAGCTGTGTAGCATGTGCAAGGGGCGCAGTTGAATGGAGGGAGGAGCAACCAAACCCCAGGCACACTAATATAGGGCATCATTGTTAAGGCGGTGGGCCTGTGAGATGGTCATTTGGGAATTAACTAAAATGAACAGGAAAGGCCTGTGGAGATTACCATTTATTGAGTATAAGTGGTGTGAAAGCGCGGGCCTGAGGAGAAGGCCAGTGTGAACGAAATAGAGTGAACAAGTAAAATGGTAAGTATAACAGTGAGTGAATGATTATGTGTTCATGAGTAAGTGTGGGTAGGTAAGGGGGAAAAGGTGGTCTGAGATATAAGTAATAGGTGCCGAGAGAAAGAGTACTCTAAAAGGGCACAATAATGTCAGCCTGTTATGCTGACTCACCCCTTGACCATACGTTCAAAACATTGCCCCAATAGCATGATAAAATATTGAAATCACTTTCAGTGGATTAAAGACACAGAGTGAAAGTGTTATCAGGAATGGCCCAGGGAGGGAAAACTTCAAAAGGATATAATTGACAGTATGTATCCATATATATTAGCAACATATAAAGCTTAAAAAGACACAGGACATCTTGGGTCTCTGGAATCTTTACAAAGAAAATAAAGTGGAGAAAAAGAAGGGAGAAGGGGAAGAGGAGAAAGCTTGCACTCCACCGTCTCCTTATGGATCATTTCCATTATTTAAGCCAGCTGCAGGATATAAAAATCCTAGGCGGGCATCTCCAGATAAGGAGAAGACAAAGAAAATAGGGCATAGCCAGAACCTAATTTGAAGGATAAGAAAGAAAAAGGGGAAACAAAATATTTAGCATACATTAAGGAGAGCACACAACAGCAACTGGACTCGATGTTTAGAGAAGCGGAACATATAGTGGAGAGGAAGATCAGGAAAAAATAGAAGAAACTAGAAAAGGGAGAGGGAGAGGACCAGCAGGCATGGACCACAGGAGGTATAACATTTACAATTGATAACTGGGGACAAAACATGGATGAGGACGAGCAAGATATGACAGAGGAGACAATACTGCATCCGACTGGGAGGACAGCACTTAAATGACAGTTGGGACAATGACTTCAACCCTTGTGATATATCAAGTGTGGGCAGAGGAAGGAGGAGGAAAGAAGGCGAAGAAGAAGAAGAAAGAGAGGAGCAAACAGGGAATTGGGGAAATAGGCTTTCAAACAGGATAGCAAGGATGGCAGAAGCAACAAGACTGCGACAGGGGTTAAGTACGGAACACAAACTCTATTCTCTCACATTCTAGTAAGGGGGCTACCCGCAGATGTGCTGTCTCCCTGAGAAAAAAAGTAGTAGGGGATAATAGCAAAAGGATGGTTTAGGATACAGGTAACAATTGTACATTATTGTAAAAGAAATCAGGAAATAGACAAGGAGACAGTAGAGAACGCAGTAAAAGCAAAAAACACATTAGTTCAGAAATATCTGGCCAAAATAAAGCATGCAAGGGTCAGTGCTCACAGGACCAGTTATCGTTCCACTCGCCCAACAGAGGGGCTTCCAGTAGCTGTTATAACGCAGCAAGGGGGATATACAGAAGCACCATATAACCCAAAATGGGGATCACAACAGATGCAACAGCAGCCAGGATCTACACATGCAGGAGCAGTAAATACATACATGGGGAAATATCAAACAGGGAGAGGATATTATCCAAGGAGAAAGGGATTTGGATATAGGGGTATGGCACGCTGTTTAGGAGGACTGTGTTTTGTTTGCAGCAATTTTGGTCATTATGCCTGAACATGCACACTCATTTAGCAAACAGGACAACAAGGAGGAGTGCAGAAACAGCAGCCATATATGCAGACATCCACACAGCTTCATCTGATGTAAATGATACCGCAGCAACAGATGCAATTGTAACCTAGACAGACACAGGTTGTATCAACACTGGGACACGTTTCAACACAAGGAGGAATGATAGCTGAAACGCAGGGTAGAGTAAGCCTACTGCACGCACCAGCACAGACACACTCTCAAGAGAAGGTGACAATATTGGGACAAAATGAGGTAAACCATTACACTGGGGTCACAGTGGTGGGTGGAAATCCATTCACATCTCCGCTCAGCACATTTTGCCAATAGGGACACCCAGGGAAAGTGTGAGTTTGTCCAGTCCCAGCAGTAACTGAAGTCCCTGAAGAGGAGCATGATGTATCAGTTCAAATAGAACAGAGGGACTTTTCCATTCTGATAGATACTGGAGCGACTGGATCCTGTATAAAATAAAGGGGATTCCCACTATCGAACAAAGAATGTGACACGCAAGGGTTTCTGGGAACAATTCAATCAGTTCCTGTAACGAAAGATAGGGAGGCACTAAGAAGAGATTTGTTAAGCAAATTGAATGCCACCATTTCATTTTCAGAGAAAGGGATGGTGTGCACTACAACTGGTATGTACCCAGCTAGGGTGACAGTACTGATACAAGCATACTATGCACACAGCACACTGAGAGGGATACCCGCACCCACAGAAATGTGTCTATATGGAGTGTAAGTACTGCTAGGATCGGTCCCAGGGATACAAGGAAAGGTTTTCCAACTGCCAAATTAATTTGTATTTGGACAACAGTGCCCCTCAGAAATCACACCAGGCACAGCCCCACTGCTATACCTAGAGGAGGTAGTAGTGGGAAACAATATGATTATACTGTGTGCTACAGATGACGATAACAGGGAGTGGTGATCAATACTGTTCATAGATCCCACATTAAAAATGACAGAAGTGACAGACACAGACTTGTTTGTTACAAAATAAGAGGGGGACACAGTGTTTCAGTTGAGCATAACTTTCCTAGTAGAGATAAAGGAACGATCAGTGCCCCAGATGATACAACTGCTGAAAAGAGAGACAGAATACACACAGGAGGATTTAGAAAAGGTTGCAGAGAATGTATGGACGAAAGGGCCCCATAATGTAAGAATACTGAAAGGGGTGAGTGCAAATTAAGATCAAGGAAGGAGCAATGCTGCCGAGGCTGAAGCAATATCCTCTTTCATGAGAAGCAGCCAAAGGTATATATGAGACACTGCATCCTTATGGCAGCAAAGGTATAATACAGAAATATACATAACCATGTAAAACAGCGATCTATCAGATTAAAAAGGCAAAAGGTGGGGCTTGGAGATTCATACAGCATCTCTGCCCCCTTAACCACGTCATTGAAGTAGAATTTCTGCTAGTTCCAAATCCAGTGAAAATTTTCTGCAGCATCCCAGCAGAGGCACGCTACTACACTGTAGTGGATTTGAAGAATGCATTCTTCTCCCTTGTCCGCAAAAGGTATATATAAAAGGGGTACCTGGTGAGCCTTGATCGTCCAAGTGAATACTAGTAATGCAAAACATAAACAGTGTCCAAGGCTATTTATATCACACCTGAATCATACAATTATTCAATTGGTATTATAGACATTTCTATTTATCTAAAAAAAACGTAAGTGTTTTATTTATACCAAAGAACACATATTTTTCTACCAACATTTATACACATTCAATGGCCTTTATTATGGCCTTTGTACAATATTCTAAATATTCGCTAAACATATCTATATCAGACACAAGTGGAACAATTGTACACAGGTGAGACCTATAAGACATGTAATAGTGTTCTCCTATCACTGTAGTTCTTCAAACAACCCTGGCAACGTCCAGTGCCTTTTCTAGATTATTTTGTCTTTATATTGCACCTGCCCTATCTTTGCAGTGTTAGCGCTTGCTGTATATGTAGTTGGCATGGTGTGTTTCAGCCGTCTCTTCAACCAACTGTGGTTCCTCAATTTTGCGGCCTACATCAGGACGGATTCAATTTGTTTTCACATAAAATGTGTTATGTGTCTACAAAAAACAACACATATTTGTGTGTGTTAGGTAGTGGGTGTGACATGTCAATTCTAACAGGATGACTGTTTACCCCCATAAAGGGTCACCACAAATGTGGTGGCTGCGTAGCCTGTAATTTCACTCACCCAAAAAAAAAATTGAACATGGTACACTCAAATGGGAACTGAGGGCCCATACTAATTGTACGAGCAAATGTGTCATCTATGAATGCCCCTGTGAACTGTTATATGTGGGTAAGACCATCCGGCAGGTGAAACAAAGAATCTCTGAGCATCACTCCTGTATAAGAAATCAGGTGCCAGATAATCCCCTTGTTGAACACTATGTGTGCCTGGGGCACTCAGACTTAGATCTTAGATGGATTGTTGTACACATACTAAAACCACATCCCATAGGAGGCGACCTGGCAGCCCAATTGTACAAGCTTGAGCAACGCTGGATATACAAACTAAACAGTGTGAAAGACGACCTTAATATCTCAGTCAAATGGAATAACTTAATTTTATAACATAGATGTTCATAATACTGCATAAGATGTAGTGAATTGTTTACCCAAAAGAAGAAAAAAGAAAAAAGCGCTGAAATGGGTCTTGAATTCTGTAATCTTGAGAAATGAAATGTTACCATATGACTGCGTATGATGTAGTAAATTGTCTATCCAAAAGAAAAAAAAAGAAAATGGTTTTTGAATACGGTAATCATGAGTATTGATATGTTACCATATGAAGGAAAATTTCATCATTCGGTCTAGAAAGGAATAACAATGGTTGTACACTAAACCCAACATTAAGTAGGTATACAAAATAAGAACTGTATTGGGTGTACTGCTGGGGATATTCATGTCTCGAGGAAGATAGAGTGATCTTGAAATGACTGGAATTTGCATATAGAAATTATGAATCTCTCTTACCCATTTTGAGGAGAGCCTGGATTGGAGACAGCAGAGAGTGGAAGGAAGAATTCCCCTAAAAACCCTATGCCCCTGCAGTGGTACAGGATTCCCAGGGAAACCCTCTGGGAAAAACAAAACCTGGGCACGATCTCTGGAAGTACTGGTTTGCTAGAAGATGGATGTTCCTTCCTACAGATGAGAGTAGTCGGTCTCACTGGGGTTCAGGAAGTTGCTGTAGCCGGTAAGAAAGAGAAGGATAGAATTAGTTTTGAGGAAAAAGAGGGGGAGAAAGGTAGAAGTTAGTCCGGATAAATCCCTCACAGGGCAAAATTACCTCTGTATGTAATTAAAGAGCGGGGAGTGAGTATACAGCCCAGAATGGAATGGACTGAAGTCCTGCCAGTCCAGTGTGTTGAGGTAAGGAGTGAGAATGAGACCCTTGATAGTAAGAGAGAGAGAGAGAGATTTGAATAGGGATAGGCAACCTACCCTGTGTCGGTGTGCTGCAATGCTTCGTGGTAAACGTTCCAGCAGGGAAGATCGCCTGTATCGTGTGCTCTCCGTCTCACCATGGAGAGAGAAGCCGGTTTGTGTGATATAAATCTTTCCCCCAAAGAAGATGAGGTCTGTGGCAGAATTAAGTTGTCTTGAGGACAGCGAAATGGGGTTTCTGTTGTTTCCGGGTTAAATTGCTGCGGAACAGAAGATAGTCTCAATGTACGTAAGATTACTAAATGTTGCCTAGGCAACCGAACATGGGCTCCCTACCTGAAGCAGGGAGTGCAGTGGAGTTTGTAAGCTTGCAAACGACCATCAGCCTTGTGAACAGTATGAATCTACAGAAAGGGAAGAGAGAGGTACAACAAGCACTCAAGATAGAGGAATAGGAAGGACAGGAAGGCTTCGAACTTACGGAGCGTTCACTATAGGCAGTAGCAACGCAGTGATTTCCGAGTTCAATAGACTGAAAAGCCTAGCCGAGCCAGGCAACCACACGGCTCCAGAGAGACTGCAATGCTGAATTCAGCAGAAGACACCATCTTGGGCGGCAGTAACCAGTTAGAAGCTATGCATCTCCAACAACGCCATAATGACCATCAGATCCGTCTCCGCATGACAGATTGATACAATAGTGTAGAACCACTCCTCCCGCATTTGGTTGGCTGGATATACACACTAAGGTTATTATGTCCTTCATACGCATGCATTGGACATATTTTACACTTATGTGAGTCCACGCATTTAATAGCACACTGCACTGACACTTCTACACTTCGCATGGGGATGCGGCACTTTGTTCGAGTAAATTGTGCCAAGTCACTTACATACAGGTTGCGAGTGTGGGAGAAAAAATTATGGTTTTTCTTTGCCCTTTTAGGGCAGTAAATACTAGTCATAGGAGTTCTGCCACTACGGGGGCCACAAGACACCGATTAGTGACAATCACTGAGACTAGGATAGTTGTGCGGTCTGCCTCAGCACCTTCCAAGATGGCCTTCACCGATCTCAGGGTGTATATAGTCTCTTCCTGTGTGTGGGTCTAGTCGCTAAACAATCACATCTATCGGCTCTCCTTTGTGCACCCTGCATACCTCGCAGCAGCAATGCAGTGGTCCGTGAATTAAGTCTGTGCTAATATATGCAGCAATGAGAGTGGTTTACCCCGCTGGCAGCACACATTTTTTGTGCCTGCTACTGGTGTAATGCCGCGTTTTTGACTAATGCTGGTTAATGATGTTACTTAACATATTCTGCTAAATTTATGAATGTTTTGTTTGACCAATGCTGCTCTTGCTTGCCGGTATTTAAAAATAAAAATATCCTCCTAAGCTGATGCTTGTTAGGGATGGGTGGCATAGCAACTGCCACATACCGTCTACCTTCTGGAGCACCCTGCACACCACACAGCAGCACCACTGTGGTCCCTGCAGCTATTCTGTCCTCATTCAAGCAGCTTTTAAATCATGCTGGCTACACGATTTGTCCATTTTTTAAAATGTTGCGTCTCCATGAAAGAAGGTCTTTCCCATTTATCCAGTTTATGGTGGTTGACCAGGCTACCCTTTATGTCCGCCTTTATGGATGCATGCATCCATCATATAGACACTTGGGGAACATGATTTACTTCATGCCTTACCCGTTTCCCATTTTTCTACAGGCGTTTTCTGGCATTCATTGTTCAAAATTGATTCCAGTCCTTCCTAGCGAAGTACGGGTAAGCCTCGGAATAGTTGTTTATATATCCACATTTGTGTTGTATTTTTGGTCCACACTGATGTACTATCTCTCCTCAATACAGTTTTTGGGCTAGTCCACTACAGCATTGGACCACCGTTACATATGAAGGTCATTGACACCTCGTTTTGATGTCGGGCTACTAGTAAAAGGTAGGATGCCTTCCATTGGTTGTTTTATCAAATAACTTTTGATGCATTAATTCCTCCTGTTGGAATCGACATGTCACATCCGCTACCTAATACAAAAATACATTTGTTGTTTTTTGTATACACAAAACACATTTCATGTGAAATCAAATTGAATCCATCCTGATGAAGGTTGCATAATTGAGGAACCACAGTTGGTTCAAGAGATGGCCGAAACACTGTGGCCCTGATTCACAGAGCATTTTCCAATGGGGTTTTGCCATTATAAAACGCTTCTGCGAATTAGGCCCAACGTCAACTAGAGGTACAGCAACCACTAACCCAGCAAAGATAGGGCAGGTCCAATATAAAGAAAACAATATCTAGAAATGGTTCCTCGACGTTTCCAGGGTTGTATGAAGAGCTACAGTGATAGGAGAGATCTATGTGTCTTATAGATCTCAAATGAATACAATTGTTCCACTGATGCCTGATATTGATATGTTGAGCAATTGTTTATAATATTGTACGAAGGCCATACTAAAGACCATTGAATGTGTATAGATGTTTGTAGAAAAATATGTGTTCTTTGGTATAAATCAAACACTTATGTCTTTTTTTAGAATGAGTAGACGTTTCAATAATACCAATTGAATCATTTTATGATTTGGGTGTGATATAAATAGCCTTGGTCACTTTTTATGTTTTGTATCCTCGATTGTCCTGCATCCAGACTCCAGGTCTCACCACGTTCACGTAAAGCAGGACCAGATTCGAACATACATGAATGCTCCAAGGGTACTCTGAGGGACCCAGCATATTTAACAGACTGATACAAATGGATATGAGCAATTTACAACTAGCAAGTAAATTGATACAATTTGTGGATGACCTTTTAGTGTGTAGCACATCAGAAGATGTGTGAAGTGAGGACTGTAACACTACTAACATTGATGGCTGACAAGGGGTACAAGTGGACAAATAAAAATTGCAGTATTGTCAAACCAAAGTAGTTTACTTTTGGGCAGATGGTATCAGCAGATGCGATAAGAATAATACCAGAAAGGGTTGAAGCAATACATAAAACAACCCAACCGAAGACAGTTCTTAGGTTTATGCAATGATTGCAGGGCATGAGTTTTTGCTTACTCCACATAGAGCAGGCCATTCCTCCAGGCACTTAAGGAAGCATAGAAAGAAAAATGGAACATAAAGTGGACAGCTGAGATGAATGAACATTTTGACAAACTCAAAAACGAGCTGGCACATGCAGCAGTATTGGCTATACACAATTACAAGGAAAATGTGTTTTCCCACGCATACGGTAAAGTAATGACAGCCGTACTGACACAAAAGAAGGGACAAGGACAGACGTCACTCACATAATACTAGACCCAATGATGCAGGGTCACTTCCCTTGTAAACAGGCACTAGCTGCCACTGCATTCACAATTGAGAAGGTGTCAAGATTAACAATGGGATGTCCACTGATTTTGTTTGTAGAACATGCATTGTTTGGATACTAGAAAGGTCCAAATCGACTCTGACCAGAGAGCATAAGGTTATAAAATGATATTGACAAACATTGCAATAGAAACTGCAAGGTGCAAGACAGTAAACTCACTAGAATTCATTGCAGAACCAATAGAGAAAGGAGATTGTGTACATGATTGTTTGGCATGCATGGATAAGAGTGAAGGGAACCCTATGGTAAAAGAAGAAGCAATAGAAAGGGGGGAAATGATCTTTATTGATGGGTCTTTAAGTATCGATCCACATTCAGGGCAAAGGCATTATGCTGCAGCAGTGGTAGGACACAAAAATGGAATACACAAGGAAGGGGAATTTACATTTTTTTCCCCAAACATGACTGCCAGCACACTATTCTGCACAAGCGGCAGAATTGGTGGCATTAATTGAGGCATAAACATGTCAGTAGTAAATATATTTCTGGTTCTGCATACCTAACATTTACAGTACATAGAAGACTAACAAGATGGGAAAGGAAGGGATTCAGGAGAGGTGTTGGCTCACAAGTACAACATGCAGCACTTTTGAGTAAATTATTGCAAATGCTACCACTCCCAGCAGAATTGGCAATAATTAAGTGCAAAGCACATACTGGGAGATAAGATTTTATTTCATTAGGTAACGAAAGAGCAGACAGAGCAGCAAAAGAAGCAGCATATTTGCCAGAAGGGCCACATGCGCTGTTCCCTGGCGAAAAGGAGAAAACACCACTTATAGCGTTGATGAAAACAACTAAAGAACAAAATGCACTCCCAGAGGGATTTAATTTAATACTGCAGATGATAGAATTATAGGGAGAAGCCCCAAATTATGAAAAGGAATTTTGGAAGAAAAGGGGGTGATCTCTGTCTCCAACTGACTTTATTTGGTGACAAGACAGGACCAGCAAGGTGGTAATGCCAAAAGAGTTGTTGAATGTGGCTGTGGAACAGCTTCACTACCCTGCCTATGTATCGAAAGAACATGTGGCTGCAGAGATAAGTGAGGATTGGTTTGTGGCAAATTCACATGAATATGTGTCTGAATTTGTGAGCAACTGCATGACATGTCAAAAAAAAAATTCATGTGGTCAAACTTTGAAAGTGATACAAGGAAATTTGCCCTGACCGGAAGGGCACTTCCGGCACTTACACATAGGCTATGTTGACAAGCAAGATAGATGTAACTCTTAGACATACATGCTTACTGTGCTATGTCAGTTTTCACATTGGCTTGAGGGTGGTCCCTGAGCCTGTAATGATGCCTGTTCAGTGGCAACATTCTTGGTGTTGGAGGTATTCCTGAGGTGGGGGATCCCAGACGAAATTCGCTCTGCCAATGGTCAACATTTTGCAAATGATTTGATTGGGGAAACAACTGCCCTTCTATGAATATGGCACAAACTATGTACCATTTACTGCCCACATGCCAACGGTGTGCCCGAGAGAATGAATGGCTTACTAAAAGAGAGCTTGGCTAAGCTAACACTGATGCTTTGTAAGACATAGTTGTACTGCTTACCCCTTGCTCTCTTTGCTTTGCAAAACTCGCCTGGAGGAGATCTTCATTTGACTCCTCGTGAAATTGTTACTGCCAGGAGAATGCATGCACCTATCTCTCCAGAACGTAGCATTCTGATGCTAACTCTTTTTCTTACATTCTGGGGGAGTAATTCCATAAGAACCTCACAGAATTTACAAGATCGCTTGCCAATATATCCCAACAGACAAGCCCAAGGACATAGACAGATCAAGCACGTGAAATACGCAATGGTAAGAATGGAAAAGAAATCATGTTAGGAAGTGAAAAGAAGATATTTTACTGGTCAACATACAGTGACATACTCCACACTAACTGCTGTCAAGGTCGAGGGTCATCGTGGATGGGTCCACTTCACTGACGTGCACAGGGACAAGAGCACCAGCTCCCCCGGAGAAGAGGAGCAGAACGTAATGCATAAAACAACTCTCATTAACACTTTTTTCAGCAACACGATTTCATAGAAGACCAATGAGGGAAGAAGGAGATGATGCATTTCAGGACAATGCTAAATAAAGAGACAGCAGCACATTTCTATTTGATGGTGTGTAGTAATATTGACATGCATTAGTATAGGATTAATATTGATATTATGTTTCTTCCTTAATGAAAAGACTGTTACACGGTCAAATAATAGTGTGAACAGAGCAATAAGAAATGTGTTAACTGAAGAAGGATTCCATCATGACACTGAAAAGGGCAGTATATAAGTTCTGGTATGATGAAATGGTACGTGTGGGAAGAGAACGGGCAAACGGCACATGTTACACCTGCTCACTCAGCCCACACATAATAGGGGTACCCAAGATTTTCCTACCTCAGCCTGTATTATATAAGGAAGCAGGATACATAATGCACCAATCCATCTGCAACAGTAGGGGTTTATTTCAAGGAACAAGTGTTTCTGAAAAAAGAGAAACCAAAAAGATGGTAGTAGAATACATAACAGAAGGCTCTAAAAGGGGGGAGCAGGTGATCAATGAACACAAACAACTGCATTGTATAGATAAAGAAGGGCATTACTTTACCTGGTGTCACACAAGACCATTAATGAGAATAAAAGGTGATGTATGGTATGACAGCAAATGGGAGGTGAAATAATGCAATGTTGTGCAGAAGGATTGGTAGGATTCAAGCAAAATGTGGTGTCCAAAGTAAACAATAGCTGCAAGGCAGTTTGGGAAAAAAATGTGCATGCATTGACATGGATAAGAGAAACTAATCAACCAGATTAAATAAAGAACCTTACTTGATTCCCTCTATGTTTCAGATCCAGTGATTCCATATATCTGGGGACTAACACCGGCTGTGCGAAGGTGATCAGCAGTGCCGAACTGACGCAGGGGACAACTGTCATCATGGATCTGTGGTGGGCATGCAAATCGAAGGCCTACGCTCAGTTTCCTCTGGATTGGAATGGTGTATGTGCTATTGTAGTGAATCAATAAAGGACAAAACAGAATTGACCCCTAACATTCACTATCTCTACCTTTAGGGTATGAAGATATGCTTAAACAAAGAGATAGGACAAAGAACTAATAAAATCCAACTGTAGAAATGAGACCTATACGTATTCCTAACTAGAAATCGCGTACTTGTATCTTGAAAGAATAGATTAAGTACAAAAAATACAAAAATATTAGTTTATTATACATCAAAATTATAAAATTAGAAAAATTTGAAAAAAAAGACCCATATTTAAGCACAATAACTGATCATCGTTTCAATTTATGAACACCTTGTGTTCACAGTTTCAGTGAACTTACTTTGTATTGACATCCTTCGGGACCTGGAACTACAGTCCGTCTTTTACGTGACCTTCTTGTTGGATTGTGAACATTGAAATGGGCCATTACACTTTCAGGTATTGTGCAGTTTTGTCTTGCAAAACTTGTATCTCTGGTAGTTTCTCTCCTTGTCGTACACTTTTGGTGATGGTGCGGTTTCTCTACTTATCTAAGGTGATTTGTCCACCTTCTATAATAATTTGACCACACTCTTAGTGGTCAGGTGAACAAATATAATGTTTTGTCGCCTCGGAAGTGATTATTGATAGACCTCTGTTCTAGGATTGTGAATTTTTCCTTTTTTCACGTCGAGGGTGACTGCTTAGACTCTCGATAAATGTGGTCATGGTGACTGGTTTACTCACCCTCTTTTTTCACGTTAGAGGCGATGCACCTCTGCATAGGTAAAGATGGTGAATGTTGTTGAGTTAACTTTTTGTGATTACTGAATACTTAAGGTTTTTTTGCCCCTTGTATCTTGCAGCTGGTGTTGACTACATCTGCTGGTAGATGTGCTTAGCACCCCCTACTGCACAATATTGAAAGAATTTTAATACTACAGAAAATAAGTGTTTGTTTTCCCCTGAAGAGAGTTCAGCCATTGCATGGCAACAAGAAGTGAAACATGTTACATGTCGGGATTATATGCATTGTTTGGAACACATTTGTTTTATGATATTGTGATTTGATGCTAATGTTGTGTTTATGTACGTGGTATAAATGTTTTAGGTAAAATGGTTTTTATGTGAATGGGGTAAAATCTTTCAATTTTGATTTATAATAAACTTATATTTTTGTATTTTTTTTACTTTATCTATTCTTTCAAGATACAAGTACGAGATTTCTAGTTAGGAATACGTGTAGGGTTTCAGTTCTACACTTGTATGTGCTATTGTTACACTGCACAGCCCTGCCCTAGTAGTGCCCCAAAGCATCAACATGAGCTCTTTTTAAAGGAGCAAAGTGGTTGAAAGAAAAAGTGGTGCAGCAAGGGAAGGAGCAGAAAATATGAAGAGTACAACACAGAAAGATGAGAGCAAATGACTATTGGTCCTAGAAGAGCGCAGAAAGTTTGTCAGCAATTCTTGCTGAATTCCGACTGTTTTCCAAGGCAACCACTTATACTGCATCTAATGCCAAATGGCTTCATCTGACCAGGTACAAGTTGCTGCAACTGGCTGTCATCCGCCACCACAGCCGCAATTGGCGGCTTCTTCCACGTTGAAGACTGCAACCCGGACAAAAGGGTTTTTAGTCCTTTCTTTGTTTCTGGTCCGGGCCCATTGGCCGGACGCAGGGCTGCCGGGTGTTTTCTTCTCCCTCAACCCGGAAGTCACTGCGTTTCAACCCCTCGATGATTTCGCTCCAGCGCTACTGGTTCTTTCGCTCTGCTTGGGCTCCTCTTTATCCCTTCGCTTGCCTCGGCTTACGAAGTGGATCTTGGTGCCTGCTAGTGTCGCTCCCCTAGCGATACTTTTGTCCTGCCTTTTCTCCCTCCTCTGCTGCTTCTTTCGCGGTACCCTTTCTCCCTCCGCATCCCTCGCTGTCGCTGCCTCTGCGGCGTGTGTTTTTTCTCCCTTCTCCTCTCTGGCCGCTCTCTCTCTCTCTCTGCGGCAGTAAGGTTCTCTTTCATTCTTTTCCCGCTGCCTTCCTCCTTTTCTGGGAACTGTTTGCTTCCTTTCTCTGGGCCGTGTTCCTCAGTCCACTCAGTACCTACTAGCCTTTTCACAGCTGCCTGCTCCTACTTCATTAGGATTGTCCCGCCTTCCTACGGAGTTCTTCTCGACCCTTCAGCTACGGGTCTCATCTTCGTTGGAATTTCTCTGTACTCCACCGCACCTGCATTTTGGACTGCGTCTTCTCCAGCCTTACCTGCGTGGATCTTCCAGACTACAACGGTCACTCTGCATCCTCAAGGGTTTTTTCCCCCGTGTGGGTTTTTCCCTTCTTTCGGCTTGGTTCCGGAAAAGGAGTCCCGGAACTGCTGTCCATTCAGCGGTCACTGTGGCTTTTTTCCGTGACAGGCAAGTGCCCCTTAAAAAGGAAAGAGCCTACCTGAGTCGGCGGAACCTACAAGACACAGACAACTCGGGAAGTTCAGGTGAGGAGAGTGTGGAGGTACAGGGGAGAGACGTGGTTCGACAGCACAAACAGTCACAGATTGAAACGCCAAAGATTATCAGAATGTCTGCTGAGGAACAAGTCCAGGAACTATGGAAGGCTTTCTAAGCAATGTCTCTGGAGTTACAGGGTGTTAAGACGGAGAACGCCCTCCTCAAACAGATGGTAGCAGCCAGGGAAGCTTCCCATCCTCCAGACTACCCCCCATGGCTCTTTCATCTGGAAAGTTTGATGGTTCACCCAAGAGAGTAAGAGAGTTCTTAGAGGCCTGTGCCATCTACTTTACCTTCAGACCCCACATGTTTTCAACGGATCAGGCCAAGGTGGGGTTTCTGATCTCCAATATGACAGGGAACACATTAACCTGGGCCACTCCCTTGGTGACAAGTGGAAATGCCATCCTGCAAGATTTCTCTGGATTTCAGAGCCTACTGAAGCAGACCTTTGAACGTCCCGAATTATTTTTCACTGCCTGCGAAGATTTGCTTGACGTAAGACAAGGCTCCCTAGATGTACTGTCTTACATCTCCTCCTTCAAGGCGCTGGCGGCAGGTACCGGGTGGCCCGAACAGGCGCAGTATGCTGTTTTCAGGGGGGTTTGAGAGAAGAGATCAAGGATGAGTTGGCCAGATCTCCCAGCTCTCCCCCATTTTCAGATCTACTGGCAGCTGCTCTCCACATCGAGTACTGTCTCCAAGAAAGAAGGACTGAACGCCGAAAACAACGAGGATCGGGAATTCCAGTGGATCCCCCTTCACACTCATCCTCTGGGCACTCCTCTTCTAACCCTGTCGACGAACCGATGCAGATCGGCACCACAAGAGCACCCCTGTCATCTGCAGAAAGAAGACGAAGAAGAGAGAAGGGACTGTGTGCATACTGCGGTTCCGATCAACACGTCCTAAAAAACTGCCCGGAATTACCAGAGAAGAAGGCAGGAAACGATTACCCTCGGCGCCAATATGGACCAGTGTCCGGGGGAATTCAGAATTTTTTCATCGTCCCTACATTACTATATCTGTGTCAGCATCAGATTCCCAAGATGATTCCAGACTGATGGTAATATCGGTTAGCCTTAACATCAAGGGTAAATCTGTAGAGACCATGGCCTTACTGGATTGCGGAGCGGCCGGAAACTTTGTGGACACTCTATGGGCAGATAAGATGAAACTGACCCGGATAGCCCGGAAGGAGGGTCAGAAAGTGGAAGGAGTTGACGGTACCCCCTTGTCCTCCGGGCTCATTACTCATACCACAGAGCAACTGTCTTTAGTCATCAACAGACACACGGAGGTCCTTCAATTCGACATCATCCGGGCCGCTCATTTTCCCATAATCTTAGGAATCCTGTGGCTTTGCAGGCACAATCCTCACATCACTGGACCGAGAACCAACTGAGTTTCGGTTCCCCATATTGTGCTGCCAACTGTCTTCCGTCAGAAGCTAGGAAAGATCCACAGTCCGTCAGGATTCTCTCGAACGATCATGTGGGGATTCACACTCTCCCTAATTTTTGTGCAGACTTTACTCAAGTATTCCAAGAGAGCCTTCACGCTCGACTACCACCTCACCGGCCAGAAGACTGCTCAATTGATCTCAAACCCAATGCTCTGGTTCCATTTGGGTGAATGTTCTCCGTTACTCAGTCAGAAAAGAGGGTACTAAGGGACTATCTGGATATAATATGGAGAATGGGCTGATCCAACCTTCGAAGTCTCCCGCCGGAGCCTCCTTATTCTTCATCAAAAAGAAGGACAGCACCGAACTCAGACCCTGCATAGACTACAGGGGTCTTAATAAGGTGACCGTCAGAGATCTTTATCCTATGCCGCTCATAACCGACATCATCGAGGCGGTGCAAGGAGCTTGGTTATTCACCAAGTTGGATCTCAGGAACGCATATCATTTACTCTGCATCGCCGAAGGGGACGAATGGAAAACAGCTTTTCGCACCCCTTACGGTCTCTATGAGTATAGGGTTATGCCATTCGGATTGGTGAATGCTCCAGCGGCTTTTCAGAGATTCATGGATAGGATGTTCTCAGATCTGCTGTCAGTCTCAGTCATAATCTACCTTGACGACATCCTCATATTCTCCCCTACCATGAAGGAACACGTGAATCATGTTACTCAGGTATTGTCTCGTCTCCAGGAGAATCAGTTGCTTGTCAAAGCTGAAAAATGCAGTTTCGCGGTTTCTTCGGTGCACTATCTAGGCTTCATCCTTTCCGAAGAAGGGGTTGCCATGGATCAGACCAAGGTTGAAGCTATCCTCGACTGGCCGGCACCTACCTCCATACGAGAGGTACAAAGATTCCTTGGCCTAGCTAACTACTACCGAAGGTTCATCTCTAACTTTTCTGAAGTGGTGTATCCCATTACGCGACTGCTCAAGAAGCAGGCATTCCCGTTTGCCTGGTCTGACGAGGCCGGAAAGAGTTTCAGTCATCTTAAAAGTCTTTTCTGCTCTGCTCCAATTCTGCAACATCCAGATCAGACACGACCATTTATTCTGGAAACGGACGCTTCAGCAGTCGCGGTAGGAGCCGTTCTTCTTCAGGCCATGTAGGGGGTGGAACATCCGGTGGCCTATCTGTCAAAAACTCTTTCTCCCAGCCAACTCAATTACTCTGTGCTGGAAAAGGAACTGCTGGCCATGAAACTTGCCTGTGAAGAGTGGCGTCATCTGCTATTGGTGGCCAGAAATCAATTCCTGATCAGAACTGATCACAAGAATCTCAAGGTTCTTCAAGAGATGGAGTGTTCAAATTCCAGACAGGCCAGGTGGGCTCATCTTTTTGCACAGTTCGAATTCCAGGTCACATATATCCCTGGATCCCAGAATAGTTTGGCAGATGCTTTGTCCCACAAAGACTCCATTAAAGAGCACACAGCGATCAGGACGGAGTCCATGTTTAACCGCAATCAGATTCTGGCTTGCATCGGATCTTTCCTTCAAGAGGTTAAGACGGCCCTAGTTCAGGAAGGACCTCGATTGTCCTTATGCTCCACTCCCCCCTTTCAACAAAAAGGGGACTGGCTTTTCTACAAGAGAAGATTGTACATCCCTAAGGGTCCTCTACGCACTAAAATCTTAAAGTGGAGCCATGTTTCTCGCTCGGCCGGTCATAGAGGAGCCGATAACACTCTTGAGCTCCTTTCCAGAACTTTTCTGTGGCCCAACGTCAAGAAGGAGATCTATGAATATGTTAAAGCCTGCCCGATTTGTGCCAAAGCCAAATATTGCCTCGGTAAACCTTTAGGTCTGTTGACTCAAGTCGAACTGCCTGCTCGTCCTTGGGGGTTAATCTCCACCGATTTCATAGTAGATCTGCCAGCCTCTGAGTCCTGCACTTGTATCATGGTTACGGTGGATGCTTTCTCCAAACTGGCTCATTTCTCCCCTCTTCCAGGTCTACCTACTGCGGCCAAAATGGCAGAAGTTTTTTCTCGAGACATCTTTAAGCTGCATGATCTAAACGATAAGATAATTTCTGATCGGGGAAGCCAGTATATCTCAAAGTTTTGAACGGCCTTGTGCAACCGGTTGGGCATTGAGAGGGCTTTGTCTTCGGGTTTTCACCCAGAATCCAATGGTCAGACGGAACAACTCAACGCTACACTAGAACAATACTTACGGTGCTACATCACCCAACACCAGGACAACTGGGTATCTTTGCTTCCCACTGCTGAGTTCTCGTATAACAACACCAGGCACTCTGCCACTGGACTCTCTCCTTTTTTCTGTACTTATGGTGTCCATCCCCGTTCAGTGTTTCCAGAGGTTCCCGGGTACACCAATTCCCCGGCTGCGGAGGAAGTCCTAGGAAACATCAAGGAAGCTCAAGCTTCTGCTATTCGGAGTTTGGAGGCTAGCAGAAAACGGTCCAAATCCAGCGCAGATCTACACCGCAAGGATTGTCCAGCTTGGGAACCTGGTGATCAGGTGTGGCTATCTACCCGGTTTCTGTCCAGATGGACAGGGCCTTCTAAACTATCCCCTCGATTTCTAGGTCCTTTCCTCATTCTTTCCAAGGTTAATCCGGTTGCGTATCGCCTCCGGCTTCCTTTCTCTCTTTGCCGTATTCACCCTGTTTTTCATGCTTCTCTTCTCAAACCTTACTATCCTGATCTACACCTTCGGCCCATCCCAAAGTCTGCTCCAACTCAGTCTCCGGAGTCAGAGGAGTATGAGGTATCTCGCATCCGCGATTCAAGGTTTTATTGCGGACGTCTGGAATACCTTTTGTCCTGGAAGGGATACCCTGAGTCGGAGGACTCATGGGAACCGGCTTCACAGGTTCATGCTCCGAGATTGTTAGCCCTGTTTCACCGCCGTCACCCAGGGAAACCTGGGGCGGTTAGGTGGAGAGGGGGGCATATTGTCATCCGCCACCACAGCCGCAATTGGTGGCTTCTTCCACGTTGGAGACTGCAACCCGGAAGAAAGGGTTTTTAGTCCTTTCTTTGTTTTTGGTCCGGGCCCATTGGCCGGACGCAGGGCTGCCGGGTGTTATCTTCTCCCTCAACCCAGAAGTCGCTGCGTTTCAACCCCTCGCTGATTTCGCTCCAGCGCTACTGGTTCTTTCGCTCTGCTTGGGCTCCTCTTTATCCCTCCGCTTGCCTCGGTTTACGAAGTGGATCTTGGTGCCTGCTGGTTTCGCTCCCCTAGCGATACTTTTGTCCTGCCTTTTCTCCCTCCTCTGCCGCTTCTTTCGCAGTACCCTTTCTCCCTCCGCTTCCCTCGCTGTCGCTGCCTTTGCGGCGTGCGTTTTTTCTCCCTTCTCCTCTCTGGCCGCTCTCTCTCTCTCCGCGGCGGTAAGGTTCTCTTTCATTGTTTTCACGCTGCCTTCCTCCTTTTCTGGGAACTGTTTGCTTCCTTTCTCTGGGCCGTGTTCCTCGGTCCACTCAGTACCTACTAGCCTTTTCACAGCTGCCTGCTCCTACTTCATTAGGATTGTCCCGCCTTCCTACTGAGTTCTTCTCGACCCTTCGCTACGGGTCTCATCTTCGTTGGAATTTCTCTGTACTCCACCGCACCTGCATTTTGGACTGCATCTTCTCCAGCCTTACCTGCGTGGATCTTCCAGACTGCAACGGTCACTCTGCATCCTCAAGTGTTTTTTCCCCCGTGTGGGTTTTTCCCTTCTTTCGGCTTGGTTCCGGAAAAGGAGTCACGGAACTGCTGTCCATTCAGCGGACACTGTGGCTTTTTTCCGTGATAGGCAAGTGCCCCTAAAAAAGGAAAGAGACTACCTGAGTCGGCGGAACCTACAAGACACAGACAACTCGGGAAGTTCAGGTGAGGAGAGTGTGGAGGTACAGGTGAGAGACGTGGTTCGACAGCACGAACAGTCACACTGGCCAATTCAACAGCAATTGTCCGAAACAGAGTAAAAGAAGAGCTGAGGGTACTGTGTTTAGTGGCACTTCAAAATAGGTATGTCTTGGACTTCCTCACTGCCATAGAGGGAAGTGTTTGCACAAAAATAGGGAGCAGCTGCTGTTCCAAGTGCCCGATCGAGAAGCATCTAATGGAACACTGAATGAAGCCATTCATGAAATAAAGACACTCAATGAGAAGATGACAAACAAAGTTAGTCGAGTGCACTCAAACAATTGGTTGGACACCCTTTTTTCTTGGGTGCTTGCTTGGCCCTCAGGAGTAT
The DNA here is from genome assembly GCF_040938575.1 of Ambystoma mexicanum. Lineage (NCBI taxonomy): Eukaryota > Metazoa > Chordata > Amphibia > Caudata > Ambystomatidae > Ambystoma > Ambystoma mexicanum. Next base: position 144,087,666 of record NC_090924.1, read on the forward strand.
TTAAAGTGACTGTCCTGTGCTGGTCCTCATGCTCTTCACCTTCTGCACTGGGTAAACTGTTTTGAGACTCTATGCTAACAGAAGGAGAGGAAAATGTATGTTGCCCCTGAAAGTTGATGGGGTAAATGATACAATTAATCCCATTAACAAACTGAAAAAGTTGATGATGAAATTGACTGCGTTACAATACCACCAGGAGATATAGCGGACTATGCTGCTTATTGATTTCATGTAACAAGGATGGGCAGAGGTGTGTGCTGATTGAGAATCATTGGAAGGCTGGGAAGAAGATAGAGGTGACATGAACAGACTAAAAAGAGTATGGATCCCTAAAAACAGAGCAGCAGAGTGGGGACTGGTAGAAGGGAAAGAGTTTGTTATTGGTGGATCAATACAAGGGGAATTGATGTGGTAGGAATGTAAGTTCGGCACAGTAAAACGGTGTGAACTTACCAGCTGCGGGAGTAGCCTGCTGATATGGGAGGGGGCTTCATTGAAAGCCACTCAATTTTATTCTATGCATTAGGCTGGAGAAGGCCCTAAATGACTGTGTTTTGAGGCAAGTAACATATAGGCAATAAAAATAGTCTGCAGGTAAATATATGTGGCTTAACAATAGACCGAGGCACTTTAAACAGGCCTCAGATCAGGCTTTTTGTTAGAAAAAAAATCACATTTTGCTAACATATTTAGTGGCAGCAGAGGCTGACAGCACATTGCAAATGACATGTTCCCAGCATCATACAGTATGACATGAATAGCTCGTGATACTTTCGAGGTCAGGGAGCTAAGTGCCTGGGTGCCGAAGAAAGGCAGTGGGCACACAATCACTTTATAATTCAGCAAATTATTTTATGAAACTGGTCTACTGGCTGTTCCGAAGTGTCCCATAACAGTTTTAAATTGCCCTTGGCACATGAAAGCCTGAGAAAAGGTTTGAAAAGTTCTTAAGATGCAACATTAAAATGGTAATTTGTCAGTGGTTCAAGGCTCCTCCACTGTCATGATCGACTATATTCCCATGAGAAATCGATGGAGATGACTGGTGGCAGATGAATAAAGATCTGCTGGTCATCTCAAATGTCTCAATGTTTTGGCACTATTAATGTGGGAATTGTGGTTTGGACTGTGATGTCACAGAGGTTGTTGAGGGTGGTGTGGTGAGATTTGCAGGACTCAACCACGGCAGGGTATTGTATGCCTTTCCATAAGGGAAGGACATAGCTTGACCAATCAGCTCCTCATGGAGGACTATCTCAATGTTGCAATATGCTTTAATGCTAATTATTTTGTATGGTTATAAAAAATGTTGTCTTAGGGGTGTATTTCAAAAGCGTCTTTCATGCAGCATATTTCTGCCGTTTGAGTGAATTTTATCTTTCCCAGCAGATTCTGGGCACAGAAAAAATGGTGTTATTTCTTGCCTGGTGTACACTCATTTTTTGGATTACTTTTGTAATTTTATTGGTGAGTTCTGATGCAACCCGCAGTACACTGGCATGACAGACAAGCCACATGGAAGTACACATCCCCCTACTCTGATGTGGTCTCAGCTAGCCAATCACTGTACACCAGAGGGCAACACTGCTGGCTGCACAGCAGTGCCACATAGAGCCATGGAAGTTCCATAGAATAAGCCACCACACCCACTCCATCAAGGTGAGTGCCACACACAGAGGGGATGTGGGGGCATGAGAAACCACAAGCACACAGGCCCACAAGCACACATGCAGTACTTCAGCTGTCCCAGCATGGTCACCCTGACCTCCCCACACACAGGCCAAAGACCAATTGGCCATGTGTCACACACACATTGCTGCAACCTTCCCCACAATGCTGTGCCCATATGCAATCCCCCCTGACTAACCATGCCCATCTGCCTGAATGTTTGTGGTCCTACTTTGTACCATAGCAAATGTGTCTTGCATGCCAACACATGTGGTAGAACCATACCTGGCAAAATGTCCTATGTCCCCTACAGGCACTCAAACATCGTCAGAAGCATCGGAGGAGGAGGATGAGGGTCAGGTTCATCTTGGAGTGGCACATCCAGGCCCTCAAGGTCAGCCACCACACCACCACCTCACAAAGGTGCAGACAGGCTATGTTGAGACGGATATCCCACTGTGAGACACTACAACCCAGCAAGTCCAAGTACACTGCAATACCACAGCCCACCAGGACCACCTCAAGGTCCACTGGACCAACTCACGCAGCTGAAGGGTCTTAAACTGAGCGAACACCTACAGTCAGGGTGTCTGTGGAGACAAAGGGGGGCATCAGCCCAGTGTCACCGCCTACAGAAGGGACACAAACCCCGGAGAGCCCTCACTCCTGCAGTGAGCCCAGACACCTGAGCCTGACACTGACACACCCTCCTCTGGCTCCCCTGCCAACAGCCCAAAGCCAGTGCACAGCCCCCCCCCCATACAGCACATACCACCAGCCACACTGTGCTGCAGAGGCTGTAGGAGATGGAGAAGCGACAGAGGGAGATGGGGGCAATTGGGCATACCCACTCTGAACACCTGCAGACGATCCATTACTGCCTACAAGGGGCCACCCTCATGATTGTGATAGCCATGACGAGGAACTGGGCAGAGGCAGCTGCCAGTATGGCTGCCCTGACAGTGTATGGTCAGAGGGTCAGGCAGATGACCAAAGGGGTCTCAGCATTTGCAGAGGCCATCCGCCAGAGCACACTTCAGTATATCTTGGGTCAGGCCTGATAGCTTCAAGTTGGATGACACCCACTGAGGAGTCGCAGCAGAGCACACCAAGGCACCGGTCCCAGCGCCATTTTGACTCACTGTGGGCTGGCATGGGGGAAAAGAGTCCAAAGTTATAGTTAACATTGAGACACTTATTGCCCTGAGTGGCCTGGCTGTGGAGTTGATGGTGGGAGGAGGAGGATAGTGTGCTGGGGAGTTGGTGGTGGGAGGGGTATAGTGTGCTGAGGTGTTGGTGGTTGGAGGGGGGATTGCTGGGAGTAGGTGGTGGGAGGAGGGTGGGCGATAGTTGGGGCACATCATATCATTAAAACTACTAAACTTCATCAATGCGAGGAGAGTCCTGATTGTGTCATTGTCCTGTTTATTGATAGAGGTGAGTGTCACACAGTCATTGATGGTTTGTGCCATGTGAATATGTTAGAAGAAATTGTCCATCAGTCGTTGGCGAGCCAGTCTCCCATCTCTCACATCATTTCTGCCAATGCGTGCATTTGCCTCTGCCACAGAAACTGGATCCTCATCCTCTGTGGGTGGCATGTCCATGTCAGGGGGTAGCAGGACATTTCTCTTCAGGCAGATATTCTGCAGCTTGTCACTCACAAGCACAATTGTACCCACTTTCTCTGGAGAGTACATCAACACTCCACCAGTACGGTTGAGGAAGCGGAAACATGCCTTCAGGAGGCCGATGTCACACTCAATGCACACACAAGTCCTGCTGTGAGTGTGGTTGCAGGCAATATCATGAAGTGTTGTGGATCATGCACAGGGGCCATTAGCCAGGACAGGGCAATGGACATCTTGTGCATGCATATGGCCCTTCATTTTTCAGTATATGTCTGTACTATGTCTGTGCATGCTGTGTCACTCATATCATGCATTGTTTCTGCTTCACATGCACCCTGTTCCCTTGCAGCATTTGCTACATAAGGTGTCTGTCAGAGACATGTGTAGTTGACATGGTGGCTGTCTTGTGGCAGTGTATTTCCCCCATGCATTTGGCATTCTGGATTCCTCATCGGCCCTCTCTAAGCTTCTTTGGCCACCGGGTCGGCATTGTGGACTGGGTGCACATGGGTACATGCCTGTGGTAGTGGCAGGCTCGTTGTGTGATGCAATGTGGCCATTTGTCAGCATTGCTTTGGTTTGTGCATGTTGCATTGTGGTTCCTGTAGTCATGTTTGTGTTTGTAGTTGCTACTGTATGTGTAATTCAGCTTCTCCATCCAGGTAAATCCGACATATGTACGCTTCCTGGCCTGTACTGTGACATTTTTGCGGGAGGTGGTCAGGTATGGATTTTGCATTTGCTTGTCATGCCATGCTTTATGTAGTTATTCGCACCACCCTCCCCCATTTGGTCAGGTGCTTCACAGTGCATGCGTGTAGACACATTTTCTCACCCCATATCCAGGTCTGTTGTCCTCTCTGCCTCTCCATGTATCCTGGCATTGTGCTTTTCCGTAGGACCATGGAATCGTGGGTAGAACCATGGTAGCGACCCATGGAAGAGTGAAGTCTGTGTATCAATGATCATTTCAAAATGTATTTTCATTCCTACAGAGTCCTTGATCAACCCTATGAAAGTCACAGCCTAATCAAATTAAAAAGCAGTGCCAGCTATGTCAGTTTGAATGGCACCTGTCACTTGACTGAAAATCATCCAGACGGAATGGAGATTTATTTTCAGAACACTGAAGTCCCAGACATCACCATCATATCTGTGAAGTTCTCTACACAGTTTGTTTAACTCAAGAGTGAAGTTTCATCAGTAAAAGATTGCTTGAAAATTACAGAAGGAACAGAGAATTCCCACTTTTAATTTGATTGATTCATGGGAATCTGGTCTTGATGCAAGGGATTTTTTAGCAGTTGTATGCTGGAGATCCTCGCAGGTAGGCAAACCTTTCTTTTGGTAAATCATCTACCTATGTGTAGGTAAATTACTTTGGTGACCTCCCCAGCATAAATTTAGAGGACCACCGTTAAATTGATTTTACTTTAATAAAGCAAAATATTGATCCGTAATACCGACGGTTTGTGGTGTGAGATTGTATACCAATGGGTGTTAAATTAGAGGTTGCCACATAGTAAAGAACAAGTAGAACACATCAAGATTCCGTAACAATATATCGGTATCCATACAATATATAGTAGAACATAGGAAAGTAGTGCATATGGACACTGGCCAATCATTTGGAACCCTTTATGTTTTCCTCCTTGCTCTCCCCACCTTAAAATTGGAGGGTGGCTGTAGCACACCCACCCCTCCCCTGCACATACTGGGACCTGTGGAGCCTTTAGGGCTTGCCAATGTTGTATCTACTTGCCCTGTCATGCTTACACCTCAGCAATCATGTACCCCTCATTTGAGTTTTGATAGTGCTTGGCCATTCACAAGCTGTTCAGAACTTGGGCAACCTGTGATGCTTTACTCAGCTAATATTCTTTGGCTTTCTGTTCATCAGAATATCAACCTTTAAGCTATTACTATGTAAAATAAAAATGCTTCTAAAGCCTCCATTATTGTAGACAAATTATTTGAACTCTGCACTAGGATTTCCAATCTGAAGCTTCTCACCAGCATCTCACTAATCCCACGCTTTCCTTACTTGGAGACAAGATTTGTGACTTATGTCCACTCTGTATTATTCTTGTCCACCTGTCCTTTTAGGAATTTATTTTGCATAGCCTCCTTTCCACGGCTGGTGGCAACTTCAAGAAGGCACGTCCGATAACCTTGTTTGTAACACTTTTTTATGAACATAGCTTTTTCTTAGAAGGATACTCGGATGGGCTGGGTTGTGGAAAGGAAAGGAGCATCCTCACCATCATCCACAACTAAACCATGCAACCCTTACATAACCTAACTGATTGACATGTTGCAGGGGTTCCTTTGATCAGCGCATCTTGATGCATATAAAAGGAATGAAGGCTGTTTCAAGAGTTTCAAAGTATCGTACTTTCTGTTTTCATGAGAGATACTTTAGAGTTAAATGTGTAATGTAAGGCTTGTAATGAGGGCAAGTAGTCACGGTATAAGAATACACATTTGGCCCCATGATGGAACTCTCCTCGTTCCCCAGCAAGCTTCAATATTAGATCACAGTCTCTGAAGTGTAGTAGTCAAGCCGCAATAGGGTGAGCCAGGCATCTCATTTTGCTATTGCTATTACAAGCAAGGTTATCGAGCTTGGTGTTAGCATCTGAGAATCCATCCTGCATATCCTTCATTATTTCAGCTAGCTGTGAGCTAGATGTTTGCTGGGAGGGAGGCTGCCATTCTACTTTCTGCAGTGCCTATCTGACCTTTTAGAGTTTTTGCCCGTTCATTGGTGAATTAATCCATTGGGCCATGTTTTTCTGTTAGCTCCTCCAGTCATATATATGTGTACACCTTATTGAATCAATTGGTTCAACTCAAGGTCCACCAATGGTTATTTACCCCCCAACACAACCAATGGCTTCCGTTGAGTGTGGAGTGTTTATTAGCAAAATTCGTCTTGAGTCACCTAGCCATATGTTGGTTTCAGGTCAGCACCTTTGTTTGTGCACTACATTAGGTTTACCAAATATAAGTTATGTGGGTCTCATGCAATTAATATCATCCCATGTTGAACAATATGTGTGGAGTCCCATCATGTGTCAGAGTGTCTTTCTCTAGTAAAGATACCAACATGGAGCATAGAGAGTTGAGCAGCCTCACATGGGCAGGAGCACAAGAGGGAGAGTGGTTCACTGGTCATATATTAGCAACCCTGCTAGTGCAACACCTAAGCAGTGCACAGGGTATAATAGGAGCAGGGTATGGACTGCAACATCACTCTTACAAACCAGCGTACCTCACAGTCATGGCACAGATCCCATAGCTCCCTTGGTGTGATTCTGCATGGCTCAGACAACAGCAGTGAGGATATCAGAAAGACTAAATAAGTTATGCCACACCCTGGACCTTCAGTGGCCATCTAGCATGGGTCCACTCCTCAGTGTCAAGTTGCAGGCTGACAGGCCACATGCCCTGATAGATCTGGCAATGTGGTTTCCACCCATCAGACAACCCAATGTTGTCTCTGTGTGGTTGCAGGCTTTGCAGACCATTGTGTGGCACCATATCTGGTTACACTCCCAAAATGGCACAACATCTCATGGTTGGTAATGTGTAGTGTTGTTAAGGAGAATGATCTGTATGTATGTATGTATGTATGTATGTATGTATGTATGTATCTATGTATGTATGTATGTATGTATGTATGTATAAAATGTATAAAGTACAAGCCCAGCTGGGAAGCATGGAACATTGGGGTGTTCAAGCAAGGGTGTGTGGTTGGCAGATGACTTGTAACTCATAGAATGAGTAGGGGAAGGGGGAAGCTCTAGACAGTGTGAATTAGAATTACAGAGAACAATCAGTGATTGACAAGATGTTCTTTTAAGACTAGGGTGTTCAGGTAATTTTCGAAGTGTAATAAGGTGAGGACATGTTTAATCGGAATAGATAGCTTGTTTCAACAGAGGGTGTATGGCAGGAAAGGGAATGTAAGGATGTGTGCACTGGCTTGTTGTATCCGTATGGGTAAGGTCCAATGCCTGGGGTGTTTTGTGTGTGGTTGTTTGTTGTGTTGGGGTGTGTCTGTGTGTTTTATGGGTAGAATACTGCTATTAGGGTTGTACGCACTGGCTTGTTGTATCCATATGGGTACGGTCCAATGCCTGGGATGTGACTGTATGTATGTTGGGATGTGCATGTGTGTTTTTTTGTGTAGATTCACCAGTGTTTAAGGTTCTGTGCACTGGCTTGTTGTGTCCATACGGGTAAGGTCCAGTGTCTGGGATTGTGTGTTGTACGTGTCTGTTGCCTGTGTTTGGTGTGTGCTAGGGTATAGGTTGACTAGCCCATTGGGCATGTATGGTGTTTGGGTGGTGTGTTTGAGGAAGTAGAAGTGGGGTGGTTAGTGCTTTAGCTACTTGCTAAGTTCTTCTATGTGGCTAATCTACACAGTTCTATCTGTTGTGACAAATGACTAATCGCCATAATTCTAAGAATGATGCATGGTTTATCTTCTCAATTCATATCTAAGTGTTACCCATGACTAAACTTCACAATACTATCTAAGTCTGATTCATGGTTAATCTTCTCAATTCTATCTGAATGGAACGCATGGCTAATCTTCACAATTCTATCTAAATCTGACACATGACTAAACGTCACAATTCTCTCTGAGTGTGATGCATGGTAATCCTTACAGTTCTATCTAAAAGTGATGCATGGCTAATCTTCACATTTCTATCAAATTCTGACAACTAAGTGTGGTGCATAATCTTCATAATTCACCCTAAGATTGATGCATGGCTATACTTCAACATTCTGAATGTGATGTATAGTTAATCTTCCCATTTCCCTCTAAGTGTGTTGCATGGCTAAACTTCACAATTCTACCTCGATGTGACACCTGGCTAAACCTCACAACTCTTTCCAAGTGTAATGCATGGCTAAACATTACAATTCTATTTGAATGGACACATGGCTAAACTTCACAATTCTATCTGGATGTGACGCATGATTAAACTTCACCTGGACTGAGGATGATCTCCTATATTGGAGGCACAACAGCAAATGCAAAACACCTCGATTTGAAATATATGAATACAGGGAGAATGCCAAGTATGGGACACAAAGTAAAATGATACCACCTAAAAGTTGGCACACAGCAGTGATAATAATACTATTTACTAGCTGGCTAATTGGGGTATGCTATGTTATGTAGGTAAAAAGGATGGCAGGGATTTTTGGAATACAGTGATTGCTGTACTCTCTACCTAGACCACACTTACCTTGTCAGTCGCTGCTGGTTTACGGCAAGCAACTAGTTTCATAGGTGAAGACATACTGGAGCTGCTCTTTGCCTTGGCACCCTTAGCCGAAGGGGCTGCATGCAGTGTTCTTAAAAGGGTTACTTAGGCCAATTTGGGCTCGGGGTGGGGAGCTATTGGAACAGGAAGTTGGTCAGGGTGCCACCTGGGATGGGGCTAGTTCACAAAGGGACACCTCATTGCCTCAGCTAGTCGCAAAGGGTTGGGTGGGGGGAGTAAAAAAGCCAAACACAAACAAAGGACAACAGCACCAAGCCAGGCAACTCTACAGGCAAAACAGGTTGGGAGTGAAAGGGAAACAATCAATAAATCCCTCTAAAAATCAGCAACAAGCCTGAAAAAAAAATTGTAAAATACTCACAAATTCCTCCAAGTCTCACACATATGCTACCAAAATCGGACTGAAATCAAAGGAAAGCCCTTACAAGGCACCTAGCAGGCCCTAGGACTGATGACCAAGTGGTCTATGTACAGGAAGGCTGCACATTATATTCAGGAAGGCATAGGGAAGTAGGGAAAGATGGACCTTAGGACCATGGCAAAGTGCTGGGTGGGGAGAGTAAAAAGGTCAGAAACAAACAAGGACTATAGAACCAAGCCAGGCCACTCCATAGGCACAACAGCACAGAAAACAGGTTGGGAGTCGAAGGGAAACAACTAATGAATTCCTCTAAAAATTAGCAACCAGCCTGAAAAAAAGATTGCAATATACTCACAAATGCCTCCAAAAGGCGCACATATTCTAGTCACAATCAGGCAGCACTGGATGGATCATGACCTAGCTGCTTAGGTGCTCTTAAAAGTAACATGGGTTGTTTTCACAGGCTACATGAGACAGGAAAAATCCATCACCGGTCCTTACACAATAGTGTGCTTTTGAAATTAAAATCTGCATTCCCATCACTAAAGTTGTGAAATATTCAAATGAATGAGAATTTTTAAAAGACAATAGTGGAGATAACCCTAGTCTCAAAGTTGTGGTGGTCTGTATGCACATATGATCTCCAATGGGAGTGCGTATAAGTGTTTGGGAAACTGACCAGATAGGATCCAATTGCTCGAATTTTCAAACCTACGTGCTCAAGGAAGTCTTTCTTTGTTGTATGTCCCTACACATCATAATCCCCTGCAGGAGCGGAGTGTTTGGGAAACTGACTAGATAGTATCACGTTATTACATTGTGATTCTCGAATTTGTGAATCTATCTATCTATCTATCTATCTATCTATCTATCTATCTATCTATCTATCTATCTATCTATCTATCTATCTATCTATCTATCTGTTGTGGTTTTTGTATAGCGCAAAATCGCCCATAGGCCTCAGAGCGCTCACAAACCCAAACAACAAAGAACATTTAGGCTGGTATTACAGCAGGAATGTGGGATGCAGAAAATGTTCACAAGTTTCTAGTTTTCTCCCTCATCAAACAAGTGTGTCTTAAATTGTTTCTTGAAAACAGTAAGGGACACACTATTCTTTACCAAAGGGAGCACCAGACCATGGGTGTTCAAAAGGCAAAGTTTGTGCCACCCACTCTTTTAAGGTTTTGTCGTGGTTGATATAAGTCATGGTTGTGGTTTGAACAGAGGTCTCTTCTAAAAGGTGCGTTCATTATTTTTTTTGCGAGATAGTTGGGGGCGGTACCAGATAGGCATTTATAGACTACGATGGTACAGTTGATTACCATTCTTTGTTGGACTGGAAGCCAATGAAGTTTTCTCCTGGCTGCTGAGATTTTTTTCACGTTGGCTCAGTCCATAAACTGCCCTGACCGCTCCATTTTGTATAGTTTGCATTTTTATAATATTGCTCTTGGCCTTGCCCATCAAGAGACTATTACAATAGTCTAGTTTTGAATTAATTATGGCCCCTGCAATCAAAGCAGCTTTTGCTCAGTTAGGTAGGGTCGAATTTGGCATATCAGATTTGAGTAAAACGCACAGGTTGACTTCAAGTATGACACTTGTCTCTTGAAGGAGAGGTGAGAGTCCATAAAGATTACCAGCATTTTAACATGATCCGAGACTTCGATGTAGTTGTATCCTACCTGCTCAAGGAAGTCTGTCTTTGCTCTCTGTCCCTACACGCCATAATCCCCTGTAGGAGCAGAGTGACGCAGAGTGCGCCTGAGTGTTTGATGTTTGTGTTTGGCATTTGGCGGCCGTTATCCCCCACTTGTTCTCAGCCTGGTTGCTTGGGAGACAGTGGCTGCTTACAAAGTTGGACTTTGCAAACATCTCTACTCAGTTCCCGGGTAAGGTGGAGTTTCGTACTGTGTACTTCATTCTAGCAGGTGTGAGGGACTCTCTGCTGCACATCTTTGCAATACAACTGTGTACCAACAGTCTTTCTTAATAGCAGACACTGACACTGACTCTTAGTAACATTGCTCTTGTGCCACCACAAGACTGAGTCTGATACTTAATGTTAGGAGAGTGACTGCAGGCCTGGGTACCTCCAACAGGATTTGGTGTCTACGACTCACTTCTGCCCAAATAAGTCTATTACTTAATCAAGGAGTAAAAACTGTCTATTATTTTTGCCTGCAGCGGAGTGTTAAACGGGCAACTATCAAGGACTTTTTTTTCTTCTTTTTGCTCCTTCTTGTTATTAGTTTGCCTGTTACACACTTATGCTGGGAATACACAGTGGAAAATATACGGGCTGTAGCCTGAATACTATTGATGACTGTCGGGGACCAGGGCTTACCACCCTGGAGCAGTTGAATGCCCCATTGGCAACAAAGCCTACTGATGCGCTAATAAGCACAGATTGTTCTGTTTCCTTAACCTACGCAGATCCAGAGGACCTGACGGATCGCGTGGGTGCTAATCTTATTTCAGGCATTTCCTTTCTTGCCCCTGTTGCGTCTTCAGAATTTGCAAAAAGAGTTTGTTTAGCGCTGGGTGGTCCAATTGTTCAATCTATTCAGGGATCTTCTTTTGGCCCACGTGGCCTGGAGGAGTTTAAACTTTTAGGTGTCTCTTTTTATCGATCCATACCCCCTGTGCCAGAGGGGTAAAAGTTGTCCACTGTCTGCCACGGATCTCCGCTCTTATTGGAGGCTCACAATGTTTTTAATCAACCAGTCTAGCTGGGACGTATTATACTTCTCCAACTTCTGAAACAAGGCCATTATGCAACTCCTATGAGCATTCATCTCTGGGTTGCAATTTACAGGCCCAGGAAGATCCTATAGTGGACGCCTTTTTTCCCAGTTTTGTTGAGGATACTGGACACTATGGACCGGGGCACAACATGAACATGTACAAACAAAGAGAAGTTTGATCGTCATTAAAAGACTTACTTGCAAAAGTGAATTTCAGTGAGGGTTTCATCATGGCACTCAGTGCCCCAGGGGCAATCTGCAAAAATAGATTGCTTCAGGGTGGGGGGTTACCAGTAAACTAAGTGTTGGTTGCAATTCAAACCTCTGGGGTTGATTCCATTTTGTATCCAGAAAAAAAAATAAGTCAGGAGGTTTAGAAGAGAGATTGGGGACCTTTGATCCACACTCTCCTAATAACATCACTTCCCCTTTTGCCATAGTACTGTCTGAAACTATTTCCCCCACAAGAAATTTCACTTGAAAGGTGCAGGATGGTTCCCCCCACTGGGGCGCCATCTATGGACATTTCAGACATTGCTGTGGTGGTTGGGCGCACAGGGAGGAAGAAAGTTAAGAATACAACTAAACTTAATTGGGCAGCCTCTAACAATTACAAAAGTTCTCTGAATTTTTTAAGATCCCGGAAGGCCCAGACAGAAATATTCACTGACAAATGTGAGGATCAGGATGATCTGGCACATGTGAAAACAGCTGAGGTGGGGGTGGCTAGGGAGAAGGGTAAAACCCGGTGGTTGAGGCCGACATAGTCTGATGGTCCTCTCCTGTCGGTTACACAGGATGTTAACAAAAAATTCCTTATAACATCATATCTTCACCCTAAGGAGGTAGAAGGACCATAGGTGGACCTGAATCTCTCTTCTTTCTTCACCTACTCTGTTGAATCTGATGAGGGGGCTCTTCAGGTTGTTCAGTGGAGAAGACTGATTTTTCTTTGCAACATAGGGCAACAGCTGAAATTGGTTCGGTAGTCATGGGCTCTGGTGCACCTTCTCTCCCTGCCCCTTATATACTTCATGCTAGAACTCACCCTTTTGAGCCAGTTGGAGATTCAAGAATTTCTTCTTAGACTTTTGTTGTGTTGACATTGTGAACATTGGCTTCTATTCGAAACTCATCTATAATACAGTCATGGCGGAGGCCGAATGTTTGTGTCCGGACTAGCAGAATCTTTTACCGGATTGATCTCAGAATCTGCTATATCCTCTTCACTGCTAGAATTACTGCACAGCCCCAAAAACCCTTCCTCCTCCTCACCTGATGAGGTAGAATAGTTTAGCTTCTTTCTTCAGGATTGCCGTGCTGAAGTCTTCTTCTTTGTGAGCAGATACGGTCTGCCTCGAAAGGAAGCCACCGTGACTCTATATAGAGAAATTCACAGTAACTCCTCTCCGCAACAGCCAGATATATTCCCGGGGAAAAAGCCATGAAGGCATAAAAAAACCCATGATGATTTGAAGAAGGCTGTTGAATAGGCGGATCCGATGAGAGGTATTCTTCTCCGGAAGGGTACTCCAAGACGGAAGTGATGATGGTAATCAATACACAAGTAAGCAAAACAAAAAAGAAGGAGAGGATCCAGGAGGAAGCGGCAAGAACAACTGACAGGCTAGAGCAAGGAAAGGGAAGAGGGAGGAAAAAGGGAGGAAGGTGAAACAAGGACTACTGATTTACAAGAGAATAGAGCGCACGCAACATGGGAAAGCACAGTTGCAACGCGCTGATCCGTTGAGTGAATGAAGGTATATACCTGACGGCAGCCATGTTGGAAAAAGACTAGACCGCAGTGTAGCATTTCAGGGAAAACGTGGCGGAACCTTCTAATGGCGTCGGAGTTTCCACCTCTGCCAGACTCGCCAGCTGCCAGCATTCATGACAGTATGCCCCCTTCGAAGACCCCTTCCTCCCGGTTTACCAGGATGAAGTCTGTGAAACTGGAGAAGAAGTCGGGGGGCATGAACTTGAGTCTCTGGTTCCCAAGAATCCTCCGAAGAAGGATAGCCTTTCCAGTGTATGAGGTATTCTTGGCGCCCTCGATGGTACCGAGAGTCACAGATTTGTGAGACTTCGTATTCATCCAAAGCTGAAGTGGGCTGAATCATTAATTTGGGTGAAATTTGCTTCCTAGTATCAGGTACAAAGGAGTGTAAGAGAGAGGTATGAAATACCGGATGGATCCGTCTGAGGGTCTTTGGCAACTTTAATCGGTAGGCAACTTGATTGATTCTGGACTCTATTTCAAATGGTCCAATATACCTGGGGGATAATTTAGAAGGGCGAACCCAACGAGGCAAGAACCTTGTCGACAGCATAACCTTTGTGCTGGTATCCCAAGTAGGTACTTGACTCCGATGTTTGTCTGATTGTTTCTTATACCGTATGCTGGCCTCCTGTAGACTTTGTTTAGCCGTGTCGTGAGCTTCTTTAAGCTGCTTGAGTGTAGTCTCCAAGGACAGAATATTGATCTCTTCCCAGATGGTTGGTATGATGGATTGAGGATGGAAACCATATGTACAATAAAAGGGGCTTAGACACGTAGTGGAATGTACCGCGTTATTGTACGCAAACTCAGCGGTAGGAAGTAGGGCTACCCAATTGTCTTGTTGTTGATTGACAAAGCACCTCAAGTACTGTTCCAAAGTTCCGTTAAGCCTTTCGGTCTGACCGTTAGTTTGGGGATAAAACCCTGATGATAGAGCTCTCTCCATGCCCAAAATTTCAGGTGTATTGAGCGCCTCGATCCAATACTATCTTTTGGGGCAAACCTTGTAGCCGAAATATATCTTTAAGAAAGACTTCCGCCATGACAGAGGCTGCCGGTAATTTGGACAGAGGAGAAAAATGAGCTAGTTTGGAATATGAGTCCACTGTAACCATATGCACGTACAGCCCTGGGAACTAGGCAATTCAATGATGAAGTCGGTAGAGATGGACTTCCAAGGACCCAAAAGGATAGGATCTTGGTATAACAATCCCAATGGTCTTTGGGTGGAATGTTTGTTCTGTTGACACACCAGACATGATTTTACATAGTTCTGTGTATCATTCTTCATGTTCGACAAATGAAAAGAACGTTTAAGCAATTCCAGCGTTCCTCGTATCCCTCGATGTCCAGCGGTCTTAGAGTCATGACACCATCGAAGAGCCTGCTGGCGGAGTCTTTGAGTGGGTAAGAAGAGCCTACCTTGGACAAAGCATAGCCCATCTTTACAGCTGACGGGCAGACTACCAGTATCCAGAGTTGACCCATTCTGAGAGGCTTTTCTCACTTCCTGCATAAAGGAGGACACCAAAGATATAATCTGGGTGTGTGGGAACATCATTTCTTTCCTGAAGGTCGAGTTAGTGTCATCACGGCGGGACAATGCATCCGCAATATGGTTATGGTTACCAGGTATGTAGGTTATGGTAAATTCGAATTGAGCAAAGAAGTGAGCCCATCTGGCCTGTCTGGTGTTGTAACATTCTTGTTGTTTGAGGATTTGTAGATTCTTATGATCCGTACGTATTTGAAAAGGATGAAGACTCCCCTGGAGTAGATGCCTCCACTCAAGGCAAGCCAGTTTCATGGCAAGGAGTTCATTTTCAATAACAGAATAGTTCTGTTGACTCTGGTTCAAAGTCTTTGAATAGTAAGCTACAGGATGTCCCGGCCTTGGTCGGATTGAAGGAGAACGGCACCTATGGCCCCTGCTCAAGCATCGGTCTCCAGGATAAAAGGTCTTAATTGATCTGGCTGCTTGAGAATGGGTGCTGAACAGAAACTCCGTTTCAAGCTGAGAAAACTGTTTTCAGCTTCTGCTGACCATATAAAAGGTCTGGAAGATTTCTTTAATAAGGAAGTAATGGGAAGAGTAAGTTGTGAAAACTCTGGACTTAACTTCGTATAGAAATTTGCAAGTCCCAAGAATCGCTGGATTTCTTTGATGGAGGTGGGTGATGGCCAGTCTAATATGGCTTCAACTTTTTTGGGATCATGGTGATTCCTTGCTCAGATAGAATAAATCCCAGATAAGACAATGAGGACTGGGCAAAGGTACATTTCTCTGGTTTAACCAAAAGCTGGTGTTGTTGTAATCTGTGTAGAACCTCTTTAATGTGGGGAATATGGTCTTCCAGATTTTGGGAATATACAAGGATATCATCCAAGTAGACCACAGTGTTTTGCCCCAGTAGATCCGAAAACAAACGGTCCATGAATCTTTGAAATATCGAGGGTGCATTAACCAGGCCAAACGGCATCACCTGATATTCAAACAGGCCATAAGGAGTGCGAAATGCCCTCTTCCATTCATCTCCTGCTCTGATCCGAAGTAAATGGTAGGCATTCCGTAAATCGAGCTTAGTGAAGACTACTGAGCCTTGGACTGCTTCCAAAATTTCAGATATGATGGGCATCGGGTATCGGTCCTTGATGGTGACTTTGTTAAGACCTCTGTAGTCGATGCATGGCCTCAACTCCTTGCTGTCTCGCTTAGGGATAAAAAACAACAAGGCTCCTACAGGTGATTTAGAAGAACGGATAAGTCCATTTGCTAAATTGTCAATCAGGTAACGCCTGAGTACTGCCTTTTCTGATAAAGATAGAGGATCAGGATACATCCGTCCGAAAGGAACCAAGGCCTGAGGGACCAGGTCAATACCACAGTCTTCAGGTCTATGCGGAGGAAGTGCAATGGGTACCTGTTCCTGAAATACTTCTCAATATTCAGAAAAACATCCTGGAATACAATGAATGGAACTCTTCTCTGTAGCGCTCACCGTTTTAACTGTTTCATGTGATGGTTCCGGTAAACACTCCCTTTGACAGTACTCGGAGTGAAAGCTCAATAGATTGTTAGTCCAATCCACAGTAGGATTGTGTTTCTGAAGCCAACCGATACCCAAGATGACAGGAAAATGCCCAACGCGGATAATGTCAAACCGTAACTGCTCCTTGTGTTGCTGAATAGAGACTTGGACCATCTCGGTGGTGTGGGTTATGAGCTCTGAACATAAGGGAGAACCATCCACACCTTCCACCTTCTGATCTTCTTTCTTGGCAATTCCCAATAGTGCCTGAGTATCGATTTCCTTATCTCTGAAACGAAGTTTGATTCCTAATACCATCAGTCGCTGATCTTCGGATGACTTTGCTGAGGTTACTGAAAGAGTAGTGCAGGAACAAGGGAGAGCCCCTCGTTAGTCTGTCCCACCAACTACCGAGGGCGTTCGTTTCCCGACCTTCTTGGAGGCACATCCGGGCAATCTCTCAAAAGATGATTCGCCGAACCGCAATACGAACAAAGATTTTCATCTTGGCTCCTCTTCTTCTCTTCTGCAGTCAAAGGAGATCTGGTAGGACCAATTTGCATTGGTTCCTCTCGGGCATTCCTAGTAGCAGGTGAGGAGGCAGGAGTGTGGGTGTCTGAGAATGAGGTTGAACTACGACTCTTCTTCCTTTCGTTCTTTCGTTCAGTTAAACGAAAATCGATTCGTAGAACTGCCGCTAGTAGATCTGAGAAGGTATCAGGGCGAGGAATCCTGGCAAGTTCGTCTTTAAGCTCTTCTCGCAATCCCCTGCGGAAAATCGTATACTGGGCTTGTTCTTGACAGCCCACCTCAGTAGCCAATTTTTTTAAGGTGGAAATGTAGGTGAGTAAATCGGAGTTACCTTGACGAACATCCAGTAAATCCTCACTGGCTATGTGGGCACATTCCGTCCGAAAGAAGGTCTGTTTCAGAAGGACTTTAAAGGCAGTGTAATCTTGTAGGACTGGATCGGGTTGGGATACCAACAGGGTTGCCCATGCCAAGGCGTTTCCGGTTAAGTGTGTAATCATAAAACCCACCTTAGCATGGTCCGTGGAGAAGGCATTTTGTCTGAACGTAAAATGTATATTGCAGGCTTCAAGAAATTCCATTACCTTCCTTTCGGAGCCATCAAACTTCCCTGACAACAGGGGTAAAGGGGGTAGATCTGTAGACTGTTGTTCTCTAGCGGCTACTCTCTGCTGGAGAGCCGCGTTATCGGTCTTGAGTGTCTGGACCTCAACCTGGAGGGTCTGAACTGCTGCCACCAGCTCTTGTAATTGTTGAGGTGTGGCCATGTCTTCACTTGGGCGTTGCAAGCTGTCAGGACTAGCAGAATCTTTTACCGGATTGATCTCAGAATCGGCTATATCCTCTTCACTGCTAGAATTACTGCACAGCCCCAAAAACCCTTCCTCCTCCTCACCTGATGAGGTAGAATAGTTTAGCTTCTTTCTTCGGGATTGCCGTGCTGAAGTCTTCTTCTTTGTGAGCAGATACGGTCTGCCTCGAAAGGAAGCCACCGTGACTCTATATAGAGAAATTCACAGTGACTCCTCTCCGCGGCAGCCAGATATATTCCCGGGGAAAAAGCCACGAAGACATAAAAAATCCCATGATGATTTGAAGAAGGCTGTCGAATAGGCGGATCCGATGAGAGGTATTCTTCTCCGGAAGGGTACTCCAAGACGGAAGTGATGATGGTAATCAATACACAAGTAAGCAAAACAAAAAAGAAGGAGAGGATCCAGGAGGAAGCGGCAAGAACAACTGATAGGCTAGAGCAAGGAAATGGAAGAGGGAGGAAAAAGGGAGGAAGGTGAAACAAGGAATACTGATTTACAAGAGAATAGAGTGCATGCAACGCGGGAAAGCACAGTTGCAACGCGCTGATCCGTTGAGTGAATGTAGGTTATACACCTGATGGCGGCCATGTTGGAAAAAGACTAGACCGCAGTGTAGCATTTCAGGGAAAACGTGGCGGAACATTCTAATGGCGTTGAAGTTTCCACCTCCGCCAGACTCGCCAGCTGCCAGCATTCGTGACAGTTTGTCTAACATGGGGTATGTATTGTTAAATCATTGGCCTTAAGAAACCCCAGTAGCACTCACTCACGGTGGAGAATAATCCACATGAACCCATGACGATTAATGTACAATCAGTTGCCTTGAATTCAACTAATAATGCATTGCCAATGTCAATAAATCATCGTGTGACTTATGATTGGTCCCATATTATTAATTCACTGCATCAATATAATCCACCACAAAAGGGCCCTTGTTGAATTACACCGGTTAGGTTTGTATCTTGGAACACACGTGCGGTCAACCATCTCTGCCACAGCGACAAACTTTGGTCGGAGGCGGACTTAATTTGTATTCAAGAATCTCTCATGTTGGACATTCCTTTACTTGACAGGTTTATGGTTATTAACAAGCCTGCGAGTAAGGGTCTTAGAGGTCGGCCTTAAGGTGGATTGATATGCGCTTGGCATATCTTGTCTGGTTCAAATATTGAGAACATATGTACAGGTCGCCTTGTTTTGCTGGGATGTAAAATTACATGGTTTAACTATTCACATTTTCAGAGTTCTGATTGTCTTAAATGTTTATTTTTCTTCTGATAACATCTATTTTAACTGATTGCTTAGCAGCCATTTTTAATGTTTATGGTCACCATGTCCTCATACCTAATGTGTGATTTTTAATTGTGGGTGATTTTTAATTCTGAGTGCGTTGACCCAAGTTGTATCTCTTGGGGCCTGCTAGGGGTTTCACTCAATCCGCTAGAGCCCGAGGGAAATTATTTTGTGCTTCTTTAGATGCCTTGGACTTGTTTTCTTTAAACAACAATTGTGGTGATGACGCCCCTCCCAGATATACCTGGTTGAATGGCATGCAGAATTCAACCTTGGATATTGTATTTGTGTCTTCAAAGATTTTTCCGTGTATTCAACATTTTTGTGTGGAATCTGATTTAGCAAGTGACCACTCACATCTTGGAGGCAGCTTTGGTGGAATCAATTATACTGATGGGGCCGATCCGCTCCGGGATGCTGTGTCAATCAATCCCCAGACCCATGCAGTTCTATATAAAGCAAAGTATGCTTATCAGTTTAATGTTAGTATTAACCAGGATTTTGTGGGGGGATGTTTTTTAGATATGCCCACGCTCTTTTTCATCTCATTGTCAGACCATGCTTTCTGTGTTGATCTCAGGTTCTCAGATTACAGCTGACTCTTATCCACTGGTATCTAAACATAGATACAATATGAAAGTCTGTGATAAGAAGAGGAAGCTGAGAAGGGACATTAGGAAAACCATTAAAACAGGTACAAAAGTAGTACAAACTCAAGTTATCATACAGGAATTGGGTAAAGGGCCACAGTGGCTTTCTTTTACAAAGTGATTCTGAGAATATGCTTATGGCTGTGTCATCGCGACAAACAGTTAATTTCTGGGGACGGAGTTCAACGTTCGCTTCAACATCATTCAATCTTGGACAAAGAATGGGAGAATGTTTTCACCAATCTCTATGCTTCTGTAGGCTGTCAAAGGGAACAGTTAACTTTCAAACAGGGCTTCCCCTTCCGAGTGGAAACCTGGGACTCGCTAGACATTGACCGGGTAAGTATTGAAACCTCAATTAAGAGGGACAAATCTTCATATGCCCCTTGTCCCGATGGCCTATTTAAACTCAAACTTAAATTGGACCAGTTTTTATTGGTGGGGGTTTTGTTCCACTCTACTGTAGGTGGCTAGACTAGGGGCCTCATCACGAGTTGTACAGTATTACCGGCGGGGCTATTAGCGTTACCGCCAAACCCCCCAGTGCTATTAGCACCGGATCACGGGTTTGGCGGAACAGTAAGTTCCCATTTCCCATTGGGCCCATTGAGGAATTCTCCATTCCCCATTAGGCCCAACGGGAAATTCTCAGCACTATTACTACCGGCGGTATTACCGCTGATGGTATTAGCACTGAAAATCAGCAAAATCGCTGCAGATTTGCCCCCAGCTCAGAGCTGGGGGCAAATCCGCCAAACCTGTGATCTGGCAGACCCTTAAATGCAGTGGTAATAGCGTTACCACCACATTTAAGGGTTACCGCCATACTCATGATGAGGCAGTAGGTGTCTGGATACCTAGAGTGAGGCTATTGTGGTGGTGAGGGAATTATTGGCCCATCTCCCTTGTGGATGCCTCATATAAAATCTTTTCTGGATTCTGGATTCTTATTTCCTGCCCTGCAAAGATGGACTATCACTGCACATCAGCTGGATTGTAATCAATCCCGTTTTCAGAAGGGCACAAGTACAGCCCTCAACTGCATCTTTTGAAAAACCAGGCGTTTTTAACAAAATGTTCAATCAATCTTTCATTTCTTGATATTTCTAAAGTGTTTGATTCTGTTGATTGCAATAAGTTATGGGGGATGCTTAGGCAGTGGGGGTGACCTGAGGCTCTGGTTTTACTTTTTGGAATTTCTTCATAACGATCTGAAGATCAAGGTTAGGCTGGACAGGAGGGGTGGGTACTTGTGATGGATAGCCATGAATCAAGCCCACGACAGGGCTGTGTTCTTGCCCTGTTCCTTTTTAATTTATATATTTTGGGAATTAGGGCTGCATTGAAGGGGCCAGGAGTGAATCCTCAGAGATTGGGAACTTAATGTATCCAGTACCTTCTTTATGCAGACAGTCTCTTTTTATTACATTACACAGCAGTGGGCCTACAAACGTCTCTCCTGCAGGCTCAGAGTTTCTTTAAAGAACTAGGCCTGGAGATCAGGGTCACAAAATCAAAGGTTTTTATCTTCAACTGGAGAAAGATTCAATTGGAGAGATCTGACTTTGGACGGCACATTGACGGAAACATTTTAGAGATGGTGACTGAGTTCAAATACCTTGCTGTGACCATTCATTCTAAACGGTCCTTGTCAGCGGTAAGTGAGGAATTGAGACTAGGAGCCACTGCTGTGGTAGTACAACTCTGGGCACTTGACAGTAATTGTGGTCGTTTTTCCATGATACCATCTCTTAAGCTGTATAACCAGGTGATTGTACCGAAACTGATCTATGGGGCAGAGGTTAGGGAGGTAAACCTGGATTGGGCTAAAGAGGAGTCGTTTGTATGGAAACGATTTTTGAATCTTCCAGGTGGTACTCCCTTTCCTCCGGTAAAACACATTGTGGGTATCACTTCAAACGATGTTGGACTGGAGAAGAATACTTATTCTGTGCTCCATACTGTTTCCGCCAGCATTTACCCTTTTTACGGAACTTAACTCATTGCTTAAGAAAGATAATTGTGTGGTTCTCAGGTCTGGGGTGAACACAGTTTTGATTGTGTTGGCTGACAAGTCTTTTATTTGGAAGACCTTGACCATAAGCATGTGAAGGTCAAGAAGCTTTTATTTTAAGATGATTGGACTAGAAACAGAGACAGCCTTAGCTCATACTAAGTGTTTGAACATTATTCCATGTATAGAAACCTTTTAATATCCAGCAGAACTACCTAACTAAACATATTTCACAATTCCTCTGAAACTTTTGGCTGCATGTTAAACAGAACCTTTTGCCTACTAAAGATATTCTAGGTGGCCGGGCAGGGTTCCCCCTGACCAACCGTCTGAGCCGTTGTTGCAAACTAAGCGGTGACACTCTGATGCATCTTATTGTTGATAGTTCAGTTTTATTTGCCCTCCGGGAAGAGACTTTTAAATCATATTTTAGTTTTCGCCCACATTAGGAGGATTTGTGGTGGAATTTATTAAATAACCAAATGATAGGCAGCTAATTAATGTGTGTAATGAATTTAATTAAATCACTGTTGCCATTGTATGAAATTTCTTTGTTTTAATACTGCTTGTTTTTTATATGGATTGTTTGCTAATGTGTGTGTTTATATTGTTTGATGTACATTTGTGCAAAGTTGTATGTTTAAACTAAATCACACAATACATAAATTCAAAAATAAATAATCCCCAATCAGAGACTCTGCACTTAAGGCCCACGGTAAAGAAGAATTTCTTTTTGCAACTTTCCCTGCATAGTTTACCATGAAACACCATTCAATTTGCTCCATTGTTGATCCCTTCCGGAATTTTTGAATGGAAGTTTAGCCTTCAGCTTCACTGCACTTGCCTGTTTCTCACTTGTTATGGTAAAACTGATCAGTACTTCAAGACTATCAGTACTGGAAAACATGTTCCTTTTTGAATTCTTGTATTTATTATATTGCACACAGCATTTTACCATGCATTGCAATGAGGATACATTAGTTTCACCCTATCTTTTTGCAAGGAGAATTTTAGGTTACTTTATTTGGCTAAAGACAATCTTGTTGCAGCAGTTCCATGTTTTACTGTTTTTGAAGTATTTGTCGTGTGCACATTTACCACATATGGCTACAAAATGTGGCTAGGGAACTAAATTTGCATACCCCAAGATTTTTGTTTGTACTTTGGCCATTTTGTAATTCGGTATTTTCAGCGACTTCTCAGGTCAGGCATTCCCATATAAGGTTGTGTGTTTGCCTGGGAAAGCTGCTGCTTTCACGGGCAGGTAAGCCTTTGTCCAAGTCCACATCACTTGTGCCAGAAACTCTGCTACTTAGGTGCATGTGAAACCAGTACTGGTCCTTGTTTGGACAACTACTGTCTGTTTGAATGGTGCAGATCCTTACCATTGGTGGGCTCAAACTTGCATCTGTTGCTTGCTTTGTAGGTGATGCACAGGCGTTCATGAACATGATGCATCCTTGAAGGGGTAGCCATTGCAATGCCTTCAGGATGGGTATGAAATAAAAGAGGATGTTTTTGCGTCTATATTGTATACTCCTCATTCAAGTTTTTAAAAGAATTGTTGTTACAACATATTCTGATTCTCTAGCACAGTTGAAACTGGATTCATTGAATATTGCAGATTTGGTAGGTAACATTTGGGAAACTGATTGGATAGAATTCACAAGTAAATACAACATTACTTGTTTACAGGAAACCTGGGCTCATTTTCTCATGATAAGCCTGAAAGGTTGAAGTCAGACATTGTACTTGTGACCCAGGTTTATGGTGGCCTATAATAAAACATGTGCTTAATGCAACCATTCATTCAACATCATGCCTGTATCCTGGAGAAAATGCCTTATGGTGCCAGTGATTCAAAATCAATATGTCTGCTCCATTTTGTTATGTGACAATTTTGTTTCTGGGATTTTTTGGTACATTGTCGTGAAATTAATTGCATTGAGGGTACAGGCTTGGTATGATGAGTATGACATTGTTTCACCTGCCCAGGCAGCTTTCTGGGCTGGATTCTCTGCAGTTTAAGATTGCATAGCATTTGTCTACCTAATAGAAATATATGTTCAGGTTAAGGGAACCTAGCTGATTTGTTGTGTTCCTGGATTTGAGTCAGTCTTTTGATTCTATGAATAGAAACATGGAACCAGATGAATTAAATTAAATGGGGATGCCAGGCAGCAACTTGAGGCTAATACAATTGGCATGAGGTGATTCAACCGCCGTAATATGATGTGGCGGAGGGACCGCAGAGTAGTCCAAAGCTGACAAAGGAGTACGTTGGTAATGCTCATGGCCCCCTTCATTTTTTCTATATCTGTCAAACATAGATGTTGAAATGGCCAAAGGTTGTGTTACCCCCATATAAGTTGAATGACACTAGCTGTAGGTCTCTAATGTATGCTGATGACACATGATGTGATGATACAGGATTGCAATCGTGTTAGGTTAATGACGTGGATTAATTACTTCTGAGCACATCATTTAGCTTGGTACAAAACGTTATTATTTAGGTATTAAATATTCCAGAAAAAAAAAATATGCCAAAACTGAGCTTTGGAATTTGCACAAAGATACAATCACAACATCTAAATAACCATGTATGAGTGGTCTACCATGATTTTATGTTAAATATAGTGCTGTCAGCCCCATGAGGTGCATCAAGGTGTGTTACATAAGAGTGACCACTGATTTACCCTACGGCACAGACCGTATTTAGGGATTCCTAAGGGTACAGCTGTTTGTGGCTTATGTTTGAAAGAGATGTGTGCAGGGTTGCCTCTCAGTGGAAAATGAAAATGATAGATTATGCTTAGAAGAATTTTTCAGGAGACATTTTTTTTTAATGAAATTGAGATTCAATGGCTTCCGCCTTAACATGGTAGGTGTGTTTGGGAAGAATGAAAGCAGTAGATGCATACAATGGATGGACCAAAGTGGCAGTCACAGATTTGGATAGATCCCCCAATATGAGCTCTCTTAGTGTGCATACTCAGTTTAAAAAGGAGTTTGTCAGGATGGAATATTCAAATAACATGAGTGTTGTGGTATTAAGCAAGATAGCCACAACGATTTGCGGGAATATTTTAAAACTAGGTGTAAAAAATAGAAGTTAGATGCATAAGTATTGTAATAACTTAATTGGGGTATATGAGGTAGCTCACATAGTCGGCTTGATTACAGTAAATATGCATATCGGTGGAGGTTGTGAGCACACTGTTGTTGAAATATAATATAAAATCACAGTCATCACACCTGAAGCTGCATTTGCAAGATCACTGCATGGAGATAAACTATGCATTTGCCACTTTTTAGAGACAGGCACTGTTATTGTGGAGCTAGTGTACTGCTGTTATATGAGAAGGGGTGGGGTAACTAGTTGAAGTGTGCGCCGAGACTCCAAGTTACTAATTTGATAAATTGTTAAGCGTGACTCGATTATGTAGCTACGAATTTTATGTGGAACTGAAGGGCTACCAGCTGGAAAATTACCAAAATACCAGTAATTCCACTGATACGTGGTTGACCCTTCTATATTTTCAGCAACTATTTGACTTAGAAATGAGAGGCCTCTTAAAGGAATTGTGCCTGAGAACTTGTGCTGATTTATTGTGCATTTGATGCATGTGCGCAACAAATGAATATCAATGATCTGATGGCATTCCACTACAGAAAATATCAAACAATATTGGTGAGTGCTGTGCCACTCAGTACCAAAAGATTGTCTGTACAACTCTGGTGCCAAAGGTTGTCAATTATGTGTGCATTACTGCATGTGCGCAAATAAATGAGTGTCGATGATACTAATAGTATTTAATATCAAGCAGTACTGTACCACTAAGGTACCAAAAGGTTGCCTGTATCACTAGGGTGACAATGGTTGCCAACACGTGTTTTATCTAGCTTTAATTGATCAACATATCCCTACTACCTTTATGTCCTCTGCGCTTCCCTCAAACTTGTGTTCCTTGCATTTGTAGCTGTATGTGTGTTTGTATGTGATAATAACACTTGGCATATCGTTAGCATTTTAAAAACTGAGCACACGTGCAATCTTGCTGCATGATTGCTAACCCTATGAAACATGTTTAGTTGCCTTGTGGACATTGACTTGGTATTGAGTGGGATACATGCATTATTGCAGACATATACACAAGATTTCTGCAAATTGTTGGTTATGTTTCAAAAAAGGTAGCAGGCACCCCTTTCCAGAAAGAACATGGCATGATAACCTTTTCTGTGTTTTTTTCTCCACTTTGAGAGTTCGCAGCCATCGCTTTTTGCTCACTGTACCTTTCACAGATGGGAATATCCATTTGCACATCAGTCTTTGTCCCACCCAGATGGGCAGTCCAGCGCCGAAATGCTATGGCAATTCCCTTCTGAACAAGAGTACCAACAGCAACCCCATACACGTGTTTCAGCCTTGTTGGGCCTCATCAGTGAGGTGGAGCTGTGCTTCTGTGAGCACAGGGAGCTAGGAGTCCACAGTCTGGGTTCCCCTAGGTAACTCAGGGTGACCAAACCAAAGTTCCTTGCAAAACATTGCTAGTTATGACAGAAATGTGATCCTTGATCAGAATATGTGTAGTGATGGGATTGCTCAAGATATGTGCCTTACTACAGCGTTTTGATATTGGCCATTCCTATGCTGTAATGTGCACAATGTGTCTCACTGCAGAGTTTTGCAAAAAACAGCATGGGCTAAATATGTAGACTACAGAAGAATTCCTGCCAATGGGCAACATATTGGGCCTCATAACAACCCTGGCGGTACGGGGTAAACGGTGTTGTAAAAGGTGCCGGCGCCGTTTTCCCTGTACCGCCTCATTACGAGGTCCCCTCGCGGGTCCCAGGAAGCAACGCCTGGTCAAACCACCCATTTCAGCACTATGGGGGCTGAAATGGGAATGGGGAAGGACCGGGTCTGGGTCCTTGGAGGGAGAAATTACCAGGCCTTCTGAACTCGGAATGGCCCGGTTATTCCTCAATCTGAGGACCCGGACCTGGACGCGATTTCGGCGGCAGCCATGCCGCCAATAGTGGCTTGGCTACCGCCGAACTCGTAATGAGGGCCATTGTGTATTAGATAATGTGGTCACTGGCCACATATATGTGCTAAAGGAGCATTATCCTGTCATCTTCATCTTGTTCCTTTTGTAGTGTTTTTGCACCCTCACGCTTGTCATGCCACCGTATATCTCTTAAGGTTGCTTTCACCTCCATCCTCCCACTGACCAACAGGTTCCTTGCTCAGCAGCTCTGAACAGACCTGGATCACTTCTGCCTGCAGCCAATTTGTCACTGTGTTGCTGTTCCCCATTAGTGGTGACCTTAATGTTGGTTCCCTTGTCTTCTTTCCATGTGACCCTGAAGAGCCACTGATGCCTTGGCGGTTTTGCAGGCGCTCCCTCTATCTGTTGTAGGGGCCATTCTCTGGCAATAACATGGCCTGCTGGGCACACAGGATGGATGCACCGCTTCCATAGGAGAGGTCTTTTTGCTCGTGGCCGCAGTGCCCCCTTCATTACAATGCCCATCTGGGATCCCAATACCCTCTGCCATATGATGAGATTAGATTCTTCTGAGTGTGGCTACCTAACTTCAGTGACCCTAACCTCTGCCAAAGACCACTGGTATCACCTCTACTCTAGAGCACAACCTCGAATTGGCAGTGCAGTAAACGTGGTAGTAATTCAATTGCTACTAAAGAAAATTGTGGCAACCGAAGTACTAAACATGTTTACTGCACCGTCAAACCCATAATGAGCCCCATTAAGTCATGGTGCTTAAAAGATATTGGGCCTCATTCTATGTTTGCCTGTCCGGAAACAAGGGTGATGGTAACCTCACTGGCACCCTTGTTTCTGGATCGCAAACTCCGAGTCTGTCTGCCATGTCAGCTGCACCCCATCAGGTCTGGCCCTGCTGGGTGCAGCGGCCACGGTAGGCAGACTGGTCATGGAAGCATCGGCACCGTTGATACCGGTGCTGGTGCTTCCGTATCCCCACTGTCACTCTATGGGAATGGGGACTTACAATTTGCCGGTGCCTGACTTACCGGGCCACCGGACTCGTTATAAGCCGATGGCACTGGGAGGTCAGGCGCTGGTAAAATATCACGGGTTCGGCGGCAACCTGCCGGTAGCACCGGCAGTGTTACCCCAGGACCCGTAATGAGGCCCATTGTTTCTACTTTCAATTACTTTTACTAGGTGCAGCCAACTGGACATCATTTGAACCAATAGTTCCTACGGTTCCAAAAAGAATGCGCCGATTTGAAGCAATATGTATCAACTGCCCAAAATTGCTTCAAACCAATTCAAAACAAAGTGACCTACTGGCTCAAATTAGATTGAGCCAATTTGAGTGATATACGCATCAAATCAAACATGTACAGCCTCAGCTTGAGTCCACTCTCGAGCCATCTTCAAACGAGGCTCAAATGGCTGAACGCAACTCGAAACATTATTTTAATTATTCAAATCAGAATTCACCCACCCCCTACTCTAGGCACAATTCCGAATTTGAATGCTCGTGCATGAAGAGTGCACTTGAAATTAACCATTTACCAAAGCCTTTTCAGTTCTTGTAAACATGTTTTTATTGAGATTTTGTATGTATGAAATGTGATGTGATAACACGCACACACATTGACCGGAAATAAAGGAATGATGCAATGCCCCTTCTCAATATCATTGAAGCAGTGGAATCAATAGACAAGAAAATTATAAAAACAGACCTCCAAACCCACTGTGAAATTGTCTGTATAATGATTCCAGATTACACAGTTTTAATTAAAGTTCAGTGACACTATTAGCAATCAATTGATAAATGTACCCTTCGCTGCTGCATAATTAATTTTGCAAAATTTGGGATTGTGGGCCAATTTTATTTTGATGCACTACCACCTCGACTGTACCCAAAGCTGACCTTGAACTAATGGTTTTCTCAAACAAAGCTTATTTTATGTTCCTTCACAATGTACAGCCCACCACTAGTAGACATTTCTCTTATTAATCCTGCACTGCAGTGAATGGTAATTGAGCATAACACTGGCCTGCTGATTGGTTATTTAAATCACGTCATATTTTATCCATACATACGTTTCTGCTCCTCTTGCTGAGAGAATGTAATTTCGGATTGTATTACTATATTCTGCAATAAACGTTGTTCTTAACACATGCCAGATCATTTCATGAAATTGAATGTGAACCATAACTTGTGCAAGCACATCGCTATCTCATATCCATGAGCAATAAGCAGGATGTTAAGGAGGATGGCAGGGTTTCCCTCCCAAATGTGCAACACTAAAGAGTGCGATTCCGAATTTTCCCTTACAGTATCAGTTTGCAAATTACGCTGATAAATTGCATCGAAGTAGCACACTACAGAGGCCTTCTTCACTAAATCAGAAAACCGCTACAGTGTGGCAATAAAAAGACAGAAAAAACAGGTGATGCTGCCGTGTAGGCCATCAGTCTCTTAGTTATTAAGCCTCGAAATCTGCATTCCATCTGCCGTCTACACAACAATAAAGAGAAGCACGCCATGGCAGGATAAACCTACAGATTTAGCGTGCCTGTCATCAAGCGTCGCCGTCCCGAAATGATGAATACAACTCAGAGTACTAATGACGGCTCACAGGCTTAGTAGAATCATTGTGCGCGAGGAGGAAGGATGTGCGAGCAGGCTGCAATAAAACGCTGCAGGTCGCTATCACTGTTCTGGCAGCCAAGCAGTATTTGGAGCCATTTTGTCTTGAAAAAAGTAATTTTTGATTTCTTCAGTATTTGGGGGAAGGGGGAATGTGGACAGAGGGGCGCTGACCGATAGTTTTCCAATCGCAAAGAAGTAATTGACGCAGAGATGTACTGCTCTCCAATTTCAGCAAAGCATTTCCTAAGAACGTTTTGATTATTCTGGGAAGTGCATATTGCATTGAATTGCATATTTAAGTGAAGTTTGGACGAGGCGGAGAGATATGGTGGAATGGCAGTAAGCAGTGGAGTTGAGAGACACAACTTCTCTCGGTAACCAGTGGAACTTCAGTCTGGTATTACATACTTCCATCAATTGGTGTCGAGCAGGATGGTATTTCAGTGCTAAGGGGCAGTAAGGTCAATGAGCGACAGCAGGATGCATCACAGGTGTGACGTGGAAAAGAGAATGGGCCTCATTATGAGTTTACCGGTCCGAAAACCACGTTACCAGTAAGCTTGCCGGTACCATTGTAACCGAACTGGTAAACTACGAGTTCTGCGAGCGGGTGCCTTTCAGCCCGCCAGGTCTGACCTGGGGGGCAGAACGGCACCCACTCCCAGACCGCCTGAGTCATAATGAGGCCCAATGTGTTGAGGGCTAGAGTGTAGAGAGCCTCAGCCAGAAAACAGAGATTGTTTCAGCCAGGTAGCTGGGCGGGAATGCCGGGGATAGATTTGACAAAAAGGAGCAGACACTTGAAGAAGGGATGATTCTGCTTAACAAAACACCTGACCTGCTCATATTAAGCCAAAAGGGTGCTTGTAGCGAAGGTATGTAGTTTATTGCGGAGATCAAAAGAATAGAGAGGGGGAACCATGAGTAAGTTAGTTCAGTACTCCAGTCTCCTAAGATCCTGGGCGCAGATGAGAGTTTTAGAGTAGCCGTGAGGTGCCGACAGATCTCTTTGATATTTTGGAAGTTGATCTGCCCACAATGCTGGTTCCCGTGGTAAAGAGATTAGGTTTGAAGCAGACCCTAAGATTGCACACCATGGGCGATGATGTGAGAAGGTCAAGATAAAAGGAGGAACAGGATATATGAGTCCGGTTGGGACTGGGGGCCAAGAGAAAGTTGTCTTTGCCTTTTGAGAGGTTAAGCATCACACACTGCAGTGCCATCCAATGCCAGGTATCATTGGCAAAGAGGTTGTGTGAGAAAGTGAATATTGAAATACCTTTGACAAGAACGGAGGTGTTTCGAGTAAAGAGGAGTGGGTCAAGGCAGATGCTTATTTGATGCCTCCAGGAGGGGAGTGGGGTAAGAGGTGTTAGTGTTCCAGACATTTAGAGAAGGGCAGATAAAGTAATATGCAGTGATCGAAGTGAGCGGGAACGACCGGGAGCGGTGTTCCACTACTTTTATTATTTTCTGATTACCATTCCACTACTTTTTGCAACCATATTCACCAGTCTATATAGAGGATGTGTCCATTCATCTCTGTGCAAGTGTAAAGTTGTAATAGGAGCCTCATTTACTAGTCACTTAGACTATTGCATGCCCCTGCCGCAACACCTTGTTACATGTTGCACTAAGCTTCCGCCTATCATCTCACTTGCAGAAACCATAGTTCCACTACTTTTTTTGGTACACTTCTCCGCTGGTAATATGATGCCACACATTACAGTATGAGGCCCTTGAAGCCAATGGAGGAAAGAGTTTTTAGAAGGGAAGGATGCTATACAAAGGAAGAATATGCATTGCGCATAATGAGTATAGAGGAGGTTTGAGTAGCGAGCAGCAGTGAGAAAGTTTGAGACATCAGTGACACCTGTCTAAGTGGGGTGTTTGCTAAACCCTGACTGGATGGGGGTGCACAGAACATTGGTTTTCAAGTAGGTGATGATGCAGGTAAAGATGATGCTGTTAAAGATATTGTGGGTCATTACAAGTTTGCCGGTCTGGGAACTACAGTACCGTTAAACTTGCTGGTACTGTACTTCGCGGACTGGCAAACTAGAGTTCTGCTCGTGGGTGCCATTACGGCCATCAGGTCTGTCCTGGCAGCCATCCCGGCACCCGCGAGCACAGCATGTCAGATGCACCGGCACCATTCTGAATGCTTCCGGTGCATCCGACATCCCCATTCCCATTGAGCCCTATGGGGCTCAATGGGAATGGGGAGTAATGCATGCCGGTGCCCGTGAATGGGCAATTACCGGGTCCGGCTGGGATGTAATGACCCGGTAATTGCCCATTCGCGGGTGCCGGAAGAAATTGTGAGTTTGTCGGCAGCCTGCCCCTTGTACCGTCAAACTTGTAATGAGGCCATTGTAATTGTGGATTCTAGAGTGGTAAAACAAAAGGGAGATATATTGGTAGAAAGAGTAATTGTTCTGATAGGTTTGTTCAGGGTGGGTATGGCTGTAGCTATTCTGTAGCATGCTGGGAAGATGCCAGTTGATAAAGAGAAGTTAAAAGTAATGAGAGGTGAGAGGTGAGAGTAGGTACCTGATGCAAGCTATTTGGCTCTTTGGTTTGTAAAAGGGCCAATGATTTATAGGATAGGCCAGCTGAGGGGAGAATGACTGCCAGCTCAACAGAGCAGGTTGGAAATGAGTGTGATAGGGAGGAGAGGGTGGGGCTTCAGTGTGGTGGAGAGCAGAGGGTGGGGTGACAGAGGGGCGTATGAGGTTCCCTGCATGTTTATGATTTTAAAACATAAGTAGGAGGAAACGTCATCAGCGGGGAGAGCTGAGAATATGGACCAAGCATGGTCTGAGGCTCATTTATAGCTTGTGAGGGTGAACACATAGAGGGGATATGAGAGAAGCTAATAGTTGGAGTACATAATGTGTATTGTGGGTAAACCTATAAAAGGTATTTTAACACAATAGTTCATAATCTACGACAATTAGAAAACATAAGAAACAAGACAAAACTTAAAACCGCTTTGACATGTCTGTCCTTCAAGACTTTTAATTCATATTAAGGGAGGAGATTCACAAATACGATTCAAATCAACATACAGTACTTGTTTAACAGTTAAAACACTAACATTGTACACATTTGTTCACCCTTTTAAGTATGGCTGATGGCAAAAGCCATCCCAGACACCAAAATACGATTGGATCATGATGTGAGGAATTGCCATCTGACAGATGTGTAGAAGTCATGGCTTTTTTAATTTGTATTACTTCATAATATTATGAAGGTAATTTAATCTCTAAAAGGGAAATAAGCTGTTCAGATCCCCTTTAATAAGCTCCATGTCAAAAGTATAGTGTGTACCTGTGCTCTGCTGCATCAGTGATCTGATCTGCAGCACGCACGTGCTGTACCAGTGGTACAGAGCAGGTTCAAAGGCCCCACGTACCCATATGACAGCTGTAGTGACAGCAAAGTCTCTGCAGCACATGGGCTGTATTTAAGACAGGCACCCCTGTACCAATACCCTATCATTATGAGTGTGCTGCCCTGGTGGCAGAAACATCTTTAAATATCAGCCATGCCTGAGTTATGCTATTTCTCATAATTATTACAGCCATAGCAGTTTCACTCGTGACTCCAGATCAGCTGTGAGAGGATTGTGTGTATTCCACAAGACAGGCTGCCTTGGCTAATGCTAGCAGACAGTAGCTTTGAGGATTGTCCCTTTTTGTGCCTTTCTGAGGGTAGGTAAAACCCTCCCCAGAGAGACATCTGTGCCACATGAAGCAGGAACAGGAATCAAAAGGCACACTGATTCACAGCAGGAGTAGCCTCACACCAGGCTGATGCATATCTAAAGGCCTTCAATTCTATTGAGAAAGGAAGGATATGGGGTTAGTGTAGACATAGAGAGGTCTTTATAGCTGGGGGACTGTAACAATATCTTGTTTCACTCTGCCTCCATATTTCCTTTGTGTCCCCTCCACTTCCTTTATCACAAAGTACTTTTGTTTGTGATGACAGAAGGTAAAGTCCACTTATTTCATGAACAGAGATTGGACCCCTAAAGCAGGCTAGTTTTAGTCCAATCACCTGGGGGATGGTGTCTTAAAAAGAAGGGATCTACCACTCTTTCTTATATTCACTTTGGAACAAACACTTGAGGAAGAACGTTATTGTACCTCTGTTGGGAGAGTTGACTTTCCAAAGCCCTCCCCCAGTGATGTGACAACTTAGTGTCCAAGGCAGAGTTGAGCTTTGTTCCCTACACATACCCAGGGCACATTAGGGGTGTCCTGCTGCTGGAAGAAGGCCTGCATCTCTGCAAGTCACACTGTTGCCCAGACCCACAACATGGTGAAGGACCCCAATAAGTGTGAACCAGCCTTCCTTGCATTGGGAGCCAGGGACTAAATGTGTCGCAGAGACCGCTGAAAGGGACTCACAGCAAGTGAGAAGCCAATTTAGCCAGGGTCCCAGTTTTTCAATGTATCAAATCAGTCAAATGATCATCGAACCAGATTTGCCACATTTCATCCCATCAGGATCTTCCTTAGCTGCCTTTTGCACTCTCCAGTTAATTGTATCATTGACCTACCTGTTCAAAACTGTTCACTGCTGCACCATGCTAGCTGTGCTTGTCATTGCCTAAGCTTGAACTGCAAGCTCTTTTTACATCTGTCATCTTCGAACCGCCAATCCCCTGCTAACTTCTTTGCTGCCAATTTTACTCGCCTTTTAAACTGACCATGGTGGACCAGTGACACCCGACCATCAGATGTAGCACCTGTTCCTCAACACATATCCTTTAAAAAGATTTGTCAATTGCATATGCTCCGTTCTTTCCACATGGATGGGTTTTGTACATTATTTCTATTTAGGTTTCTTGCAGTTGAGTGAATGAAGGAGTGCTCAGCATTTGAGAGGAGAACAAATAGAGCCGCGGAGATGAAGTGAGGAGGATCAGCACATTCAAAGCCGAGTGCTGCTGTAATTTAAGATAGAAAGGTTCCATATATTTGCAAAATAGTGGTCCGAGATAGTGAAAATAGTGAACTTTTGTCATGTGAATGAGGTTGAGGTCCCCCATAATGAGGACGAAGACATCATTTGGAAGGGTTTCAAGCAGCAGTTTGAGGTAGAGAAAACATGATTGAGTATTAAAGGGAGGGGGGTAGATGAGAGGAATAATGTGAAAGACGGGGAGAAGATGGACAGAGATTTGTTCAAAAGGAAACAAAGTAAAGTAAGTCAGAACAGGGAGAAAGTGGCTGAGAGCATGTCCTTGAAAGTTATCATACGAACACCACTACCTTTCTTGGCTAGTCAGGGGGAGTGGAGAATGTAGTGTGGCAAGCAGGGGAAATCCGCATTTCAGTGTCAGATATCACAGAGTTTGAGATGATGGGAGTGTAAGTGGTCAGCGAGAAAGTATACTGCTCACTAGGATTCACGAATGGGTAGCGGACAATAAAGTCCTTTCACGTTTCCAATATGGTTGTTGCAAAGGGAGGGGGACCGCGGACCAAGTACTTGTTCGCAGACTGATGCTAGATAAGTATGTAAATGGATATCAGTCAGGCAGATACTTAGGTTTCATGTGCCACTCCTCCACATTTGATTGTGTCAATCGTAATAAACGCTGGGTTTTTTAATGTGATGCTGTAATGCTTTCTTCACCTTTATTTCCTTTGATTGAATTACAGAGAGTCTTATCAGCTAGAGTTTACTATGGAAATTTCGGAGAGCTATTGTTTAAATTTACTTTACTCATCGGGGTATGACAGGATTGTGTGTTGGCCCCATTGCTTTTTCATTTATAGGTTAAATGCTTATTAATGAAAAGGAAGCAACTTGCCAGCAGATATCCCTAAAATGGGAGGAAAAGATATGCGCCCTGGCTTAAGCCAATGATGACCTCATTGATAGAACCCATAACACATTACAAACATTGGTGAACGGTGTGAATCTCATATGGATAAAGGGGATGCTAGTTTGAATGTATCTAAATCAAAAGTTATGTGTGTGTGTAACCTGAAATCTGCACTGCACCCATATGAGTCAATGATGGTCAATTAGTGTGGGTACATTATTTTAGTTACCTGGGTGTAACCATTGCACAGTACCTAAATGTGTCCATACATATTGCACATCACGCTACAAAAATGCCCAGGATAAATGAGACTGTTTATTGGGGCCGTTCCTTACAGAAGAAAAATTGGTGGATTCTTACACTAGTAGGAATTAAACCTCATTTATATCACAGATGCGACTGCGCTTAGCCTACTTTTATACTGTATTCGATTATGGGGAAATAAACCTTTAAAACTGACACAACAGCTTCTGTGGTATCTTCTGAAATGTGCTCAAGCTGTTCTTGACTGGTCTATATTAAGAGGCAACTCTTAAAACTGGGCCTTCCATCACTTAATGGGTTTGCTGGGGCGTGTGCTAATCTATAACCTGGTGAGATATTAAACCAATTCGTACTGGCCAGGTACAAGCAGAAAGACGAGGTGCATTCTGGACAATCTACAGTGAAACCAGGCTGCCTAAATTAAGGCACAAGTCACTCCATTTGGAATTGAAACACACACCCTTTGGTCGTATATGATAGCTGGTGGGGCTAACGGTTTGGGAGTAACTGCAAATGCTTCTGTGATACTTTTTCTTTTTTGTTATGCAAACTTTTCAGAAATAGTCCCATAGACACCACAAACAACAGATAAAACATGGACATGGGGAGTTTTTTCCCAAAATGTAATGGTATGCCCTATCCCAGATAGAGCCCAGATAGAGCCCGTCCCACGTTACATGTGAAGGTTTCTTCAATTGAAGGGTTACCTGGATTCCCAAGTAGCAAAAGGAGTCTCCTTCCCACCTTATATGTAGAGCTGGTAATGTAGATCTGGGCTTTTACTTTCATAAATATTATAATGTGCACCACAAGACCCAGAGGCTTACGGGCACGACAAAAACATAGAACAGAAATCAGGAGGAGCATACAGACTATAGAAAAAAACATGCTCACCAAACAGGCAAACAGAAACGGAAGAGAGTAAATGCTCTAAACGGCCATGGCAAGAGGCATTATTTAAACAGCAGAGTTTTCAGCTTTTTTTTAGTGGAACGGATTTCCCTTAGATCTGGAGGCATAGCATTCCATGCCCTTGGGCAGCCACCAAGAAGGTGCATTTCTTCACCTGAGTCAGTTTACAGGTTGGTATTTTCAGTTGATTGATAAAATCTGATTTAAGAGTTCTGGTACTGGGATTTGTTTATCAGTACTTCGCTCAAATATAAATTGCTAGGCCCTGTCAAACACCTGTGTGTAATCAGAAGTAGGTGGAACCTAATTCTCGCATCTAGTTGTAGCCAGTATAAATTATGTCTGGCATCAGATAAATGATCTCTCTTATTGAGACCACTAACCACTTTCACCACATTATTTTGTAGTAATTTGAGTCGTGCACACTCTGACGTGGCTATACCCACTAGCAATCTCCCACAATAATCAATTTTAGATCCTTCAATGGCTCTTGCCACAGTCTCGCAATTGGCTCTAGAGATGTATTGGCGGAGCTGTGCTAGCAGCTTAATATAATATGCTGTGGAGGATACTAGGTTACTCAAATTCTGATGCAGGTGTACCCCCAGACTTTTAACTTTTTCTTTTGTTTTAATATCCCATCCAGCCACTTGAAAGTGAGTGCCGTCTGTTCCTAGCTTACATATTTTTGTCTTGGTGCCAATCACCATCAGTTCTGTCTTTTCTTTATTAAGTGCAAGACTATTGGTTACTATCCAGGATTGGATAAATCCGTATATTTTATTGATACTTTTTCGTCATCCAGATAGTTATGTTATGTTACTATGCTTATACCGCGCCAAAGCCCGGGTGCAAACCCAGCGCAGAGAGACAGATGGATGACAGAAAGATTGCTTACTGTATTCATACTAAGCAAAAAGGTTTTCAGCTGCTTCCGGAAGGCAAAATGGTCCTCTATTTTCTAAGCGGAACAGGTAGGGCATTCCATGCCTTAGCTTCCTGAATATGAAAAGCCCGACCAAAACCACAGGCTCGTTTCACCTGATGCACAACCATTTGAAGCCCTCTGCTGATCTTAGATTTCCCCTATGCTGATAAATGTTAACTTTGTCTTTCAAGTAAGTTTGTGCATTACCATAAATGCATTTATGACATGTGGTTAACAATTTAAATTGGATTCTTGCTCTTACTGGGAGCCAGTGTCGTTTTTTTTGTGCTGCAGTGGTTGGCTCTGAACGCTTCATCTGAAAGATGATGCGTATGGCTGCATTTTCTGCAGCTGTTGAACATCGGCCTTGTTTGCACCTCCTAGGAGTGCGTTATAATAATCCACACAAGGAAGGATCACTGCTCTCACGAGTGTTGTGCGGTTTTCTATTGAGACAGATGGTGCCACTTGCCTGAGTACTTTGAGATGGTAGTTAGTACTGGTGGTGATGGCTGTTCCATGAGCATCACAGTCCAGGCTATTGTCCATATATGTGACTAGGGTCTTTACCTTCTGCACTACACTTCTTTGGCTACCGTCTATAATAAAATGGGCTTACTCTTGACCTAGCTTGACTTGAGCCTGCCGAGGACCAGATAACATAAGCTCGGTCTTAGTTGCATTTAGACAGAGCCAATTTGTGGACATCCAGCATTTTATAATATAATACACTGCTTCCAACATACATTGATCTTTCTCATGATCTCCAGTAATATCACGGACCAACTGGAAATCATCAGTATAGTTACAAAAGTACAGCTATAGTAGTTCTAGGTCACTACAGAGAGGAAAAATATAAGCATTAAACAACAGGGGGGAGAGACATGCCCCCTGAGACACTCAACATGTTATAGTTTGTTACACAGAAGCACTGTCGCCCAAGTGCACTCGTGACTAGCGGCCTTCCAGGAAAGATCTCAGCCAACTTATGGCATCCATGGAGAGCCCTCCTACAGTTTTCATACGATCAAGTAATATTTTATGATCTAGCAAGTCAAAGGCTGCTGATAAGTCTAACAGCATCAGCAGCCCTAACTTGCTGTGCTCTAATTTGGAGAGCATGTGTGTGTGGAGGTCCAGGAGAGCACTCTCTGTACCATGGTGACTCCTGAATCCTGACTGTTTTGCATGTAAAATACCAGCAGTCTGTACATGGGACTGTAACTGAGTGGTGGCAATTTTATCAATGAACTTAAGAAAAAATAAGTATTAGTTATTGGTCTTAAGTTAGCTGTGTCCGTGGGTTCTAATCCTGCTTTTAGCAATGGGGTAATTGCCACATTTTTTATTGAATGGGGAATAACACCAGTCTGAAAGGAGGAATTTGCGAACCTACAACGGAAGGGTGCCAACAGTTCCTTATGTTGTAATATGTATTTTGCTGGGAGCAATTCTCCCGGGCAGTTGGTGGGATGCATCGTTTTAAGTATGCTTAATATTTCAGCTATGGTGGTTTTCTTAAAACTAAAGCCTCAGAGTGATTCTGATGGAATTACAGTTTCAGTTGTCTGATTTGTCAAGATTTTTGATGGATTAGCATGTGGTTCATGTGTCTCGATAGGACTTTGATTAGGTATAGGGGTTTGTGATAAGGATGCCAAGGTTTCCTTCTTAATTTTATCTTGTGCTTTTGATAATTTGTCTGCAAAAGCCTTCTGTACTCGATCACAGTCATTAGCTGTAGGTTTAATTGACAGACTAGATACAATGGGTTCTTCCCATGATCTATAGAGATGAAAGAGTTCTTTCGCCTGGTCTCCAGCTATGCTAATTTGGTCGTTATAAAAGGTTTTCTTTGCCTCAATGATTTTGGTCTTATATTGCTTTTCTTTAGACTTCCAGGCCAACAAATTTATTTCAGAGTTATCCTTATGCCAGGTATGTTCAGACTGTCTTTTAATGGTCCTGAGTTCTGCCAAGGCTGAAGAAAACCATTTGTGGCGATTAGGAAGATCTCTGACAGTTTTATCTTTCATCGGGGCATGTTTAGCAAGCATTTCTGAGATCTCCTCATTATAACTGCTTATGAGTGTCTCAGGGCCATCATGATCATTGGTTTTAGTCATCAATGATTGTATAAAGTCAGTCAAGGGGCAGTAATGCAATGCCCTTGAAAATTTGAGTTTTGATGGTATATGTGGTTTCATGTACTCTCCGTGCTATAGCTGGAAGCTTTAGAGTGCATGCAACAAAAAAGTGGTCAGACCAGATACACGGCGTGGTTGTAATATTTCTGACCTGTATGTTTCCACTGCCAATCCAATCTAGTATATGGCCTTTGTTGTGTGTAGGTTCGATGTTGTGAACTATAACATGATGGTTATTTAACCTTTTTTCCAAATCCAGTGCTTTTTTGTCCCGTTTATTGCCTTTCCATCGGTTAAAATCACCTAGGATGACCAGACCCGTGTTAGTGGTCATCATGGGTGTGACAGTGTTAATGATATCTTCATTAAAACTGTCCAAATCCCCAGTAAGCCGGTAGAGAAGCGCTAGGTTTAGACTGTAATTAGGGTTTGATGTCAGTTTAACGTGAATAAAGTCACTTCCTGTGCATTCAATTTTGGCCTCGTAAAATCCTAGGTGTTTTTTGCATATAATGGCTACTTCACCTCCAACAGTGCCCCCACGATGTTTCCCAAAGAATACATAGCCCGGGGGGGTCAGCTGTTCTATAGTGGGTCCATGGGCATCCGTAAACCATGTCTCAGTAAGGCACATGATGTCTATTTCTTGTTCCTGAATATAATCATGTATGTCTAAGGTGTGTTTTACAAGGGAACGAGTGTTCAGTAAGACTAAGGTAAGTTCAGTAAGCAGAAGATCAGTCCCTTGTAAAGTCTATTTTACGTAGTTTAAAAGCTTTGTTGCCGTTATTACTGCTTGAGACTAGTGGCCTGCTAAGAGTTTCACACATAGCAGCAGAAGGAAGGGCATTTTTATTAATTTAATCTATATGATCCTGTGAATCAATGTTAGCCTTACCTGTGGCTTTCATGTTATCAGTAATACAAAATGCCGAGTGTATGTGCACGCCAGCACATCCGCGCACAGACCCACACAGAATTGCAATTCCATTCGCGCAGGCGCATACGCGCCGGAAGACGTATAAAATAGGACGCGAGAACTACAATCTTGCTGGTGATTGTAGTTTAACTCGCTTAGGTCGTGTGTGACTCACATTCTACTCCTACGAGACAGCGCAAATTGAACACGACTTCAATTTAAATTAAGTTCAAATTTAGCAGCAGTTTCAACAGTTCCTAAGTTACTAGAATGCTAATTTAAAATCTCATAAAAAATACACAACAGTTCACTTAAAATCTATATTCTTAAATCTATATTTCTGACAAATGAATCCGAGCAATGTCACCTACTGACTATCTCTAAGGTAATCTAAGATAGTTACCAGAAGGTGGGCTGACACACTGTGTGTCATCAGCATAATTAGTAAAAATCAATGTTTTTTCCTTTAAAAAGATTGAAGAACGGCACAGTTAAATTGTTTTGAAGAAAGGGTGATTTACAAGCCCCCAGTTGGACAACATAGGCCAGAAGCCCCGGTTGAACTTCAGCATCCTTGCTGCTAACTCTGAACCATCAGTATCCTGAATATCTTCTATCGTTATAGGGGCAGCCAGACCCTGCTGTGTTTCCCTATCTAGACTGGGCAGCATTGCCTGTTCTAGGACCTCTAGGGCTGTCTGGTCATCATACATTCTGCTGCTAGAGTATATCTGTGCGTAGTACCAATGAACGGTTAAATTGATCTCAGTTTGCATGGTCACTCAAGACCCATACTCCATGGGAATTTGTGTGATAGTTGATTGGGAAAACTCATGTTTAATATGCCATGGCAATAACCAGCCAGTCTTGTCCCCTCCCCATGTATCCCACTGTAGTAATACTTGAATTTGAACTTCCCTAACATTTCTTGTATCTCACACTGTCTGTTCAATTTGCTTGTGAGTTCCACTCCCAGGTAATTCCCCAGCTCCATGTCCTCCTCAATTGTCCAAATGATTTAGTCAGAGCCTTCGGTGACTTTCATAGTGTGGATCTCAACCAAAAAGTAGTTGGTGTACAGGTTCCCCTGATAGTCACTACAAAGGCCTCCCAAATCTCACCCAGATTATCTATGGATCCCTCATTGTGTTCAAAGCAAGCTAAAATTGCCTCTTAAATGGAGGCTCTGCATGCAGTTTCCTGAAGAGATTCCGTTTGGAGTCTCCAGGTAGGAATCCGTGGCTTGACCGGTCCCACGCAAATGTTGCGATTAGGGGTTTGTGATCATACAACACTTTCCCCAAGTACTTTATGTCTCTGAATGGGTGAAATTGTTCCCTCAAAGTTAAATTATTGTCTAGCCTCGAGTGAGAGTCATGAGGGTGGGAGTGGAAATAAAATCCCGCACAGTCCCCTGCACTTTCTCTTCAAATCTCCAGCAAGTTCAGGTCCAGTACAGCTCTAGGGATGCCGTGGCCTGATGTTTAAGGAGCCCCTTTGCACTTGAGGAATCAATATGTTCCCCCTGTGTTCACCGATCAGCTTGGGCACCTGTGGAAAGTAAGTGTTA
This sequence comes from Ambystoma mexicanum, assembly GCF_040938575.1. Classification (NCBI taxonomy): domain Eukaryota; kingdom Metazoa; phylum Chordata; class Amphibia; order Caudata; family Ambystomatidae; genus Ambystoma; species Ambystoma mexicanum. The sequence continues at coordinate 144,129,735 of NC_090924.1, forward strand.
TCAATGTTTGGTGCATAGGAGTTGGCCAGAATGTCAGATCTACCATTAAATGACTACACCAAGGCTATCAATATGTGCTCTTTGTCTCTGACTTGTTCTGAGACATGAGGTGGGGCATCTTTAGCTATCCATATTTGCATCCCCCATGGACAAACATGGAATAGCTGGTCCCATAAAGCTCCCTGCCCCATTGCAACTGCAGTTTGATCGGATCCTGTTGTACCATATAGGTTTCTTGCAGGAACGCTACGCCCTCTACGGAATGCCGCCATCTTCCTGCTCTTGGTCCATTTACCAAGACCTCTCACATTCCAAGTTAGTATTCTAATGTCTCCCATCCATTGTCCATTCCCTCATCCTCAAGTAACTGTCCACGGCCACCAGGTGCGATCGGGACATCATCATGGAATTCCATCGACAACATTTTATGAGCTTCCACCACTGCTTCACCAATATTACACTCACTTACTAAACCTTCCTAACTGTCCATTTCCTCCTCCCACCCTCTTCTAACCCTTTTCTTTTCCATCCACACAACCATTACAAAAATAACCCCAAACACATCCCACGTTCTAACCTGGGAGTGTGTAACCAATACCTTCAGTTCATGCAGCAGACAAACTTGGATCGACCTTTTCAACCACATTGTAGGGTAACTGAAGTTCGCTGCAGCTGGGGAGTAGCGCCCCAATCTGAGTCTCTGACTCCACACGCCATACCTCTGACCATCCCAATCAATGCTCAATATTGCAGCATCTAGATTTGTCACACTAATCCTTTAACACATCCCAAACTCATACTGCTTGTGTTCATGATACCCTATTCATATAACCAAAGAAGGCTCTGAGATGTGAGAGTAACTCGGTGCAGTGCAGTAACTTGGTCCACCTTTTCACATTTAAACAAAAACTCCACCATAGGGGATAGGGGATAAATTAAGATCACATAATGGGCATCTCTATTTTCTCATATCTTGTACACAGATCACTCTGCATATATTTATATCACCTCTATTGTAGAGAAAGTCTATTTTTCAACAGCAAAACATTGAATTAATGTGATTCCTTATTTCTAACAGATTCATTCAAATATTTACCAAGCAACAGTTAAACATATATCCTATTAAGCAATACTGTTAAACCTCGTCTGTTAATTCATAAAACATAACATACTTCCAATGTAGCTTAATCCTGACATATACTTCATATATGCCATCAAATACTCTATATTTAAGTTAATTATCATAGTAAACGTTGAACGTTCATCAGGAGTGAATTACTAGCTGTTTCAAAGGTGTTAACAAAACAAATGAGTCATGCAGATGAAGGTATAGTACACTTATAAGATACATCTTATTTTCTTTAAACACATTAAATTTTTCTTATTATTCTTTGGAATTGAGAGCCCAGATCTTCTTCAAGAAACTTGCAGATAACATATTTCAGAATTATTATCAATTTACATTAATTAGGACCACTACCCTACATATTGTGGGGACCTATGAAAGGTTATCAATGCCTTATCCTAAGTAATTAATTCCTTTCAGCGCGCCTCTTGCTTTAAAGAAGCTGCAACTGCACTGTTCTAAAATAAAGGTCCAGTTAAAGTCCAATTAGTAACAAGATAAGTTTACAAACAGTAGTATAACTGCATACACACAGATACATGTCCATAATCCATTAGTTACCTGTGCCATAACATTTCATCTCACAGAGGCTTGTTCAGATGAGATGGTACTCCACAATAGTGTTTCTTTAGTATTAACCCAGATGAGAGTACTGATCTATATGGATGAAAACACACAGGAATAGTTGATATAATGTATTTGTACTAAATACTTCATTAGCATCACAACCATTATTTGCAGAAAGATAAATTAAGTTTCTCTCACCAATCATGGCAGGGAGCACTAATCAATTCAGCTGTTATGGGCCATCATCATAGATGGTCCTTTTGGCATCACTGGTGACAAGTTCTATCCTTACAACAGCGTTCTAGCAAGATGGCTCAGTTTCCTGAGAGCTGCAGTTCAGGCTTTCCAAAGACAGCAGCAGGTGTGACTCCGCCCTTCAGGAAGTGGCAGTATTTCAGCAAGCCAGTCCTCTGCAGCAGCGCGTTGCTACTCCTATAGTTTCCACGCTAAGTGAGTTTGTGTATAGCTGTAGAATTCTACCTTTCCTGAGATCCATACTCTCGCTATTATTCTATAATCCATCCACTGTCTCTGTCTTTCTACCTCTCAGATTCAAAGTCTTCCCTCGGGTCACTCTGTGAATTTCAGTTCTACAAATCTCTCCCCACTTTGACTCGAGCCTTCACAAAGCACTACATTCTCAGCTTTCAACCCTTACACCTCGGAAATCTTTCCCGGGCAAAATAATTCTATTCCATTGTTTATCCATTTCGCAGAATTCCATGTATACGGACTACCGTTCCCATCACGCTTTGCAGTTGAACGTATATTACTTTCTTTCTGTCTTACTTCGGAGACAAATTGCATCCAAAAAGCGGGTAGGCACATACACCTATTTTTCATACAGTTTCATCTGTCCCTCAACCTCTCTCTCATTAATCTTTAGCATTTCATCTTTCAGTTTTAGAGCAAGTAACAATACCAATACAGTCAAAACTCCTCCCACTGGGATCCCGCTCTAAACAAACTTCAGCTAAAGGGTAATCACACTTATCTGGTAATAGAGAGATCCAGATTGTCGGAATTCCTCTCACCATCTTCATTTCTTTTCAGTTTAATTACAGCGGGGTGAGACTTCACCTTTCGGAAAGAAGATCGAGACGAATTCCGAGGCGCTCCTGGTGACAACACTCAGCGTACACAAGCCACCCCGGGTTTTCTTCCCCAAGAGGGTTTCCCTGGCCGCCTCTCACTCCTCGGACTTTGCTCCGGGTGGTAAGGGTCCTGCAAGAGAGGAAGAAATAGAATCCCAATCATTGAGAATACACAGTAGATGAATAGAATTAAATATTGATCTAAGAGGAACAATACGAGTATTATAGAGCCCAAACAGAACAGTATAACAGAAGAAACGTTGAGAAAAGATTCAAGAGGAGATTAAGAAATTAGTTGCTTGAAATGTGAGAAACAGGTGAGCCTTACAGATGTTGTGAAGATGAAAATGACAGATTTAATAGCAATTAAGCAAGCTGAAAGAGTGTGATGAATTTCAGAAGAAAACGAAGAAAAAGAGAGAAACAGTTGAGTGTCATTGGCGTAAAAGTGATGAGATAAGCCAAAAGAGGAAATAATAGCTGAGAGATACGATACATACAATGAGAAGAGAACAGGGCATAAGGCAGACCCTTGAGGTACCAAATGGGAAAGTGAGAAAGACATAGAGGACATGCCCCCCAGGTGACAGAAAACATTTGATTAGACAAATTGGAGTGAAACCAAGACAAAACAGAACCTGTAAAACCAAAAGAAGAAAGTGACACAAGAAGTAAAGAGTGATCAACAGTGTCTAAGGAAGATCTTGAAGAATAAGAAAAGATGAGTGCTTAGAATAGCGAGCCGAGAGAAGAGAATTTAGTACGGAAACAAGAGCAGTTTCTTTAGAATTAAAGCGACAAGAACAGATTGAAATTGAGGAAGAAGAGAAAAATTAGAAGCACATGAAGACATCTGGGAGTAGACAATCCATTCTAACAGTTTATAGAGCTATGGTAAGAGAGAAATAGGACAAAAATTATAAACAGTCAAAGGATCGGCAGTGGGTTTCTTTAGGATGGTGATAATAGATGCATGTTTAAATGAAGTAGGAAAAATAGAGGTAGAAAGACTGATGTTAAAAAAGGAAACAAGGTAGTGTACAAGAAGAGGATAGACCTTAGGGATTAATGCAGAAGGGATTGGGTCAGTAGGAGAAACAGAAGGGTGTGCTTTAGCTAGTAAAAGAAGAACATCGGTATTGGAAACTGGAGAAAAATGAGCACTGAAAGCATGAGGAATGGACATGGGAGGGGGAAACGCATCAGGTGGAGGAGAAGCCTCGATGTCATGACAAAAAGAGAGAACTTTCAAAGAGAAGAAATGAGCAAAGTCAGAAGCAGATAGAGTGGAATTAACAGAATGATCTAGCGTAGGAGGAGAAAGAAGTTGTGCAAAGGTTTGGAAGAGACGTCTAGGGTGAGTAGATTGAGTGTGCAAGAGATCAGAAAAATAGAGACGCTTTGTGGAAAATAGACTTTTATCATAAAGAGCATGATAAGAAAAGTAAGAAGAATTATCAGGCATTGATTTAGACTTAAGCCAACGCCTTTCAAGACAGAAAAGAAAACAACGCATAGAATGCAGATGAGGGAATAAGCAAGGTTGGGATGGTTTTCGGGTGTGGTGAAAGTTTTGTCTAGAGAGATAGAGAGAGATGAGGAAATAACAGACACAGCCTCATCAGCATTAAGAGCATAGAAGGAAAGCAGAGACGAGAGAGCAGAGGTGCAAGCTGTGCTAAAAAACATGTGGTTGAAATTACGTAGATCATGTCAAAGGAATGTACAACCGAACCACTTGGCTCGTACCTGGCTGCTCTTAGTCTGACAGTTGGTTTCATGCCCTCTTGCAGTGTGCTTTCTTATGACATTTCCAGTCTACTAAAACTTCTAGACTGTTACTTTGGAACTACTATGAACAAGTACAATTCATGGCCATATTGGAATCAGAAAATATATCGGATGACATTTTCCTGCCATTAGAATCCTGTGTTTGCATTATTCCATAAATACAGCCCAAAGAAAGGAGGCTCACACATAGATTGTTCTTAGCTCTTCTCTGTTGATGCTCAAATCATCTATCACATATATAAATAGTTATATACTGTCTTGTAAAAGGTGGACATATTTGCGAGGACATTTTGTCTTATAATCATGTGTCAAATACCTCCTTGTATCTCATCCCTTCTATAAACAATTGTTTCATGGAGACGGTTACCACCATACTATTTAAGTTATATTCTTGACATATTCGTTGGAGGGTGCCCATCCTTTGACTTTTCTGAATTATTGTCTGTCTTGTAGTGTTATGATGTAGTTAACCAAAGCATATCAAGTCTAACTAGTGTTCAAGAAACCTTATGCCATTTAGCACACGCATTAAAACCTGTCTTCCAACTCTTAGTTAAGAAAATGAGTTGTTGTATTTGTTTAAGCAGTTTTTTATCTGCACCCCCATCATACAAACTTTTGAACTGCTGGACAATTCTTTTGGGTTGTATTTATGGAATAATCTGTGCTGTAGGGTAAGACCCAAACTAAAAGTTATCAGAATGAGTCAATGTAGTGCACCCGTGCAAGAAAAAAAAAGTTTATCACATGCAACTGCGGTTAGGAACAATTTTTTAAAATCATCCAGCAATCAAAACAAAATGGTGGAGTTTTATAGTGGAGAGTGGAGTGTCATGCAACATAAGCTTCCTTGGTCCCTATGGCAACAATGGAAGCATGTCAATTGTATACGATGTTCCTCCAACTTGGCTTTGCGCTTCCTTTGCAGCTTTGCAGTCTTTCCATTCAACAAAAGCTTCCAGGCTCTGCCCCCTCCCAGGAACACAGCATTTCTGCCTTCACTGACCGTGGCTCACTGCATTACGACTCTTTCCACACAACGCTCCATAAGTTCGCCCAATCTTCCTGTCCTTTTCTATTGACTATCTCTTGCTACAGATGTAACCCTTGCCTACCTTTCCCGTATATAGAATTCCCTGCCTAGATCGAGGATTCTCCGATTCTCCTGTGCGACTCTGAAACCGCTGCTTTCTTCCGGGTACATTTAGCTGTGCGGTTACCTATGTAGCGTGCCTTCTCTCTGTCCGACAAATACCGTTTAAACCGTTTTTCTTTCAGTATCGAACATTCGATGCTTGACGGCTCTATTCTGCAGTATCTGAGCCCCGCTTGTCTCTGCTCGCAGAAGATTCACAGAGACCCCTTCCCTTGGATTGCACAGAGGTGCAAATCTGATCCAGTCTGTGTGATAAAACAGTTGCTCCAACTTCAGCAGACTGCGCTAAAGTTCACTTCGACAAACAGAGTAGTTAGTAGGAAGCTTTCTACAGAATACATTCTGATCCCAGCCAACCCCCATTGTCCTGTTTATGTTATTCTTCTTCTTTTCAGAATCAACACCATTTTCCTCAATTGAAGTTAGACGAGTTATTATCAGAAGTGGTTTCAACTCCATACTCTGGGTACGGGTAAACTATGTCACTGTCAACTTTATTCTACCCATTTCCCGCTTTTCTTAGGCGGTTCATCAACATAGTCTAACATATTCTTCTACAGAGATGTGAGATCTTCTAACTTCCTCCTCGCCGTTTCCTCAAGCAACCTACAAGACCAAAGCTGACCACGACCCTCACTCAGAGGGATTTAAGAAGCAGGAGACCAGGTGCAGGTTTTTATTCCCCAGAGGGTTTCCCTGAGCACCCTGCTACTGTGGCCTGTTATTCCTACACGGTCGAGGGAATGCAGGGTGTTTAGGGGGTTCTTTTCACTTCTGACTGCTGCATCGGATCCAGGTTAGTCTTCTTTCTAGTCATTGTTGCCAATCCCTACACATTGTTATAACAAGTGTCTTCATAAACAATGTTACAGAATGCTATGACAAAGTTGTTCACTGATTGGTCGATCATGGTTGCTCTATAAAGGAATCTATACAATGCCTAGACCTATTGGCCTATCTTATCCCTTGTGACCATTCTGTTATTTACCTCATAATATTGACTTCACAGTGGTTCTACCTGCTTTCTCAGGCTTATTATTGGACAGTCAATGTTTAATAGTGTTGCTTTAAATCCTTGACATTAAATTGGTGGAGTTCCTGTGTCCATCCTGGGGTGGACCACTTCGATCATCATTCACCAATGAAATTGTGAGGTGTGAACAATGTGGCACCAATTGTTTTTTTCACATCCTTTTCTCATGGGATTTAAACATTGGCACCATCTTACCATTCTCACCCTTCAAGCTGCATCAACCGGCAGCATATTATTGCGACTTATGATTGCAAACATGAAACATCTCTCCTTCCTTTCTCATGGTTCACGTGCATGAACTAATGCACTGTGCTCCAAGGCCTGTTGCTCTGGACCGAACACTTGTCGAGACTGTGTGTGTTTTACTTCTATATGAACGTGGGATTTGGCAACTAAAATCAGTCCTGTAATTCGTTGATGGGTCCTAATCGATGCACAATCTTTATTGCATCCATGGTATTAAGCTAGGGCCTTTGAACCTTTATATATTGAGTTCTACCTGGGCTGTAAAATGACGTCCCATTGTACATGTCTCTAGTAATGGGCGTAGATTTTTCTATGGGGGCGATGTGTCTCTTATGTCTAAATGACTTTGTCCTGTGCATGTCTCTGCACGTAGTCTTGTTCTCACTAGGGATGTGACCTTGTAGTTATTAGTTTTGAGAACATGGGCAGAACATCTGTTAGTTATATGTTTCACTTGATGGATGTGTGGGACCGGATAATTGAGCTTTCTCCTTCGCATCCAATCCCTGTGTGGCATTCTATCCCTTCCCCTCACAGACCCTGCTTCCTTTAGCAACATCTGATTAGGTCATGTTTCCTTGAACTTCGTCTGGGAAAGGGCTTCACCTGATACTGCTAACCAACCACTATGCGACTTTACATCGAAAGTTTGCCAAGACTGTTCATCAGCTTGCAGCAGGTAACGACAGCCTGACAAAGTTGCAATACAACAAGAGCGTGTCTGATCAGAAACTCTTCTTCCACACAGATGTACTAAATATCCACCACACACCTTGAAAACTAGCCATGAGGGTTGAAACACATGTTGGTTAAACTCACCCCATGATACACCACTGCTGACTATTCTGAGGTCTTGAGAAATGATAATACCATCTTAAATCAGAACTGCAGACCCGTGCTTGTGTGATCAGTGTTCTAAACAGATTTTGTCTGAGAAAGGGCTTCACCTCAGATGTCTAACCAATTGCTGCATGAGTTTACATCATGCTCAAGGCTGCTGACCTTGCCTATGCATTCCTCTTGCAATGTATTGAACTGGCTAATTTCTGTTGTTTAAAACTATCTATAATATTCTGAGGCCTGTCATTGTAATGGCCTATGCATTGCCTTCAGTCTTCAGGCCTACTAAGTATTAGGTACCTACAATGTGTTAATGTGTCGATATATATGTGAATAAATATGTATTGTGTGTTAAATTATCTATTGATTTGTGTTGCTACCACACACTCCTAACTACCTGGTGTGTTTCTCAGTTCCTTTAGTTTGTGCTGACGTGTGCACCCTGATGTGTCCCGATGTTAATCTGTCATCACCACTCCTTTCATGGCTTAGCCTACTTATAAATGCATGGATCTGTAAATATCTGTTTTGCTAGCCACTATCCCTCTCGTGTGCCAATGAGAACTACCCCTACTAATGATGTGTCATGTTCATAGCCTAAATATATATTACTGCTTGCATTATCTAATGAATGTTTACTCTAGTTCCCATCATGCTTCTTGCTTTTTGGGCCTACTTACTTGCAGCAATCTCTATGTGCATGCCAAATTGACTCTTGGCACATAATTGTTGGTTAATTGTGTCTGTCGTCTTTCAGCGTATCCACACCTAGAATGCATGTGTGTGTTGCTGTTCTTCATTTTATCTCTTGGTGAAGGGATATGGTGGGAATGACAGGGTAATTTGCTTGTGGCCTGGACCTTTGGCCGTTGATATGTGTTCTGACTCGTGCTTCATGTTTTATGTTAGTTTGTATTTCCTCTAACGTGTGGATGTTTGACGTTCAACCCAACATTCCCCCCTTTCGTTCCTTCCGGAATGAATTACTTCATGAACTCTTGTCTCTTAGTTCTTGTTCATGTGCCCAATCATATATATCTTTTGGGATCCATATACGTTTCTCAGATCTCCTCCCCCTTTGCAAAATCCCAGTGGCTGCATCATAAAAAACAACAGTCCCCATCTCCTGTGGAATATACATAGCATTTGGGGTAATTTTTGGAATCTCGAGGTGGTGTCCAAAGGATTCATGGTGGGCCTATGGGATGGTCTATGGTTACCATGTTGGGTATGGGCTGTATTTCTACCTCGTCTGTTTGTGTCATCTCATGTTTCCAAGGAGAAGTGGCATCTACCTTACCTGCAAGCACTTTTATACCATCAACACAGGGCACACAACAGGCTCTTATAACTTGCAAAATTGTCCAAATCAGGATTTAGAGGATCAAAATTGGCAAAATTAATCAATAAATGTTTGTCTACCAGTTCGGCATCCATGTGAAGATTTGTGTCAGCCAATCACTGTATCTTTTAATTCCCCCTTCCTTTACCATTTCCACTTTTAGTTAATGTAAGGCTTTTATTGCCACTGTCAGAGACCCATTATCGTTATCATTTGGGGGAATATACGTACAACAGGAGATGCCAATTTTCTTGCAGACTCCTCCTTCCATGGCTGTAAAAATATAGAGGACCTTACAGTTTTAAATGCCCATAATGCGGATTGCCCTTAATTATTTCTTTATGGCATTGAGTCCGTGATCTGTTGCATTCGCAAGCTGGGTCAGGTCCCAGTGCGTGATATGCAACCACTTTGCATTAGTGGCTACCTGGATTCCAGGAGATAAGAGTGAGGTGAAGAATGTCTCAGTCCGGGTAAACAATCTATATTCAGTTGGAACATCTTCCCAGGCTCTATCTGCTTGCTTGCTAAGGTAGTTTGTCCATTTCTTGCAAACCAGTGCCTGTAACTCATTTTATTTTTGCACTGTTGGGGGCACAGTATGGGACTGGGATTTCATCTTGGGGATCAACAGATGTTCCTCAGGAATCAAGATCAGTGGGGTATGCAAGTTCACGAGGGAGACCACCCCATTCAAATCTGATGGAAGATAGTAGTAAGTATTGGGTCTACACTGCCAGAATAGATCCATGATTGTGGCTGTACCATCTTGCAGTGCTAGGATCGTGATGGTTCGATTCATATATGATGCCCACACTCCTCAACACTTTCCATCTATACTTGTTATGACATCTTCTTCCTGCCCCACCAGTCCCTCTGTCGTTCCTTCTATGTACACCTGGGGTTGATTGCACATGTGTTGTAGTCTTGTCATTTTTGTCCTTCACACTTGCTTCTATCTTTCTATTCGAGCCTTATTCAAACGGTGTGTCCCTTAATTGCCCTTTTAACTTGTAGAGTCTAAATGTGCTAAGCACTATCATTCTAACACTGAATGAACTGTCTGGAGGGGGCAACTGCATGTGGATTGAGCCCACATGCACAACATCAATCATTGTATTGAGCTCTGTTTATTGCTTTCATGATACTGTACCACATGTTATTGGCTTCTGAATGGTGCTCATCTATTATTCTAGCATTCATATTTTCTTCTTTCGGTATACTATTTTCATGCCTGGTCACAAAGTTACCTCTAATTTCCATTAGATGTCTTACTTCACTATCATTCCTATTTCTACTTCTAGCTTCTACAGTTATTAGTTTCATCATAGAATATGAAAGAAGAAGAGAGAAAAACGAACAACAAATTCCTTTAAACAGTTGTTTTATCTTGATCACTTCTGTAATTTGAGTCTCCAAAGTCAGAGTTCTCTTGTCATTTTGTATCTGTCCAAATAGTCATACTATCCGAAAAAAATGTACTTATAGTGACTTTTGTACTCAACTTTGGCTGAGGGTGCTGGTCCCAGCGTCTGCTTCTCCTTGGTGCTCTGATACTTTGCTGGTGTCTTTTCTGACATCTGAAATGTTGATCCACGACTTGGGATTCCTTAGTTTAACTGCGGTGGGAGTTGCTTGGACAACTCCATAGGGACCCAGAAACTTGGAGTGATGCCATTTTTGATTGTGCTGTTGTGTGTAGATGTGTTCTCCCTGGACATAATTGAGCTGATGGTGTTGTTTCTGTGTTACTTGAATCCATTGAGGCCATTGTTGTGTCTTGATAATTACCCAATATGAAAAAACGTTAGCACATGTTGCCAAAGATATACATTGAACTCTGGTCCAAGAATATCATCAGTGATCCTGTGAGAATCTGTCAGTGTTTGAGTTGGAGCAACTGACATGTGCACCCACCTTTCCATCACCACCTCATGTGGTGACAAGTGGTGGTCTTTGCTTAGCTGGTTGCGTAAACTGAACAAGGCCAGTGGCAAGCATTAGAGCCATCTCTTTTTGAGAGTGGTGCACATCTTGGCCAACTTATTTTTAAGGAGGCCATTCAGCCTGTTAACAAACCCGTTGACTAGTGGGTGGTATGCTGTTCATAGCTTGTATTTTATCCCCAGTAATTTTGTAATGTCATTTGTTGAAAAATGAGGACTGTTGTTGGACCTCAGGACACTGCATATTCCCCACCTTGGAAATACCTCCGTCAACATAAATGTTGCTGCAGATTTTGCATCAGCATTCACACAGGAACCAGCCTCAATCCAACAAGAAAATGGGCGTGCAATAATGATCATCTACCTATACATACTGTACCTATTCACCATGTCGATAAAGTGAACATGGAGTTTGTTGAAAGGTCCTGATGGGTGTAGCAGTGTTCCACATAGGGTTTTCATGGTGTAACCTGGGTGAAACATGTGGCACATTGTACCATTGGACACAAACGTATTCACTTGTTCGGAATTGTTCGGAATGAACCAATCCTCACTGATGTCAGCAGCAATGTGCTGTTTGGGTAAATGGGTTAGGTAATGGAGCTGGTACAAGGCAATATTCAGTAGCTCTAGTGGCATTCCTAATTTAGTGGTGTGGTTTTTCTCCATAACCTATCTGTGGAAGATAATATGCGTCCTCTCTTCATCCATAGTTCTTTCTCCTGTGCGGGTGCTTTCTCCTGTTGGTCTACAATTTGTGCCATTGACACTGAACTGTATGCTTCTCGTAACTGTTCCTGCTGAAGTGCTATAACAGGCACATCACTTTTTATTGGAAAAGGGCATATAAACTGCCTGTTTGGATGCTGCTTACGCAGCCACGTTTCCAAACAAAATTGTGTCTTTCCCTTGAGTATGTGTTGCACACTTCATGATGGATACGTGGAGGGGACATTTAAATGCATCTATTAGTCTGGCTAACAGTCCAGCATGCTGGACTGGTCATCCATCAGACCTCCTGTATCCACCCCTTTTCCATCTTGAAAAATACAAATGAACTCTCAATGCTACATTAGCTCAATCTGTCCGTATGGTGATATCATCATTCAATGGCCCTTCGAATGCTTCTATGAGTGCTACAAGTTCTGCTGCTTATGCTGACATGTGTGAGGGTAACTTGTTTCCATCATTATTTGAAATTCTTCTTCCTAATTCTATGCATATCTCACCACTGCTGCACCTGTATGTCTCTTACCAGCCTCCTGATTTATTATTGAGGACGCATCTACATAAAGTGTTTCTCCTGTCTCAAGCGCATCTTCACTTACTCTTTTTCTATCTTCCGACTCCCCTTCTGACTCCCCGTCACACACTGCACAATCATGTACCTGACCTTGTGGCTCTACAGGCTGGGCTACAAATGTTGCTGAGTTTACAATATGACATCTTACTATATTAATGGCTGGGTTGGACAATATCATCTTATATCCTGATGATCTCTGTCTTGTAAGGGTTGATTTGCTTCTCTCTAATATGGAAACAACTGCATGTTCAACATACAAGGTTACTGAGCAGCCCATTGTGATGATATCAGAATTCTGGATTACAAATGTGGTGGCTGCCTGAGCCTGCTCACAAGGGAAATGTCCCTGCATGACTGAATCCAAGAGCATACTGTAGTAGGGTAAGGGTTGCTGTTTCTGAGATGATCTCTGTGTGAGTACTGCTGTCATTACCTGTCCATTTGCATGTGAAAACAAGTACAACTGGTTGTTGTAGTGTGGTGTTGCTAGTACTGGGGTATAGCTGATGGCCTACGTTAGTTCATCAAAGAATTCTGTCATCCCTTTTGTCCATTGAAGTGGTTGTTTTTCTGGGCTTCTTTGAGTGCTTGTAGTAAGGGCCTGACACATGTGGAGTAAATGAAAATCCATGTTCAGCAATAATTGCTTAGCCTACGAATTACTGCATTTCTTTCATTGTGTTGGGTTGTGTTGTGTTTCTGATGGCTGTTGCTTTTTCTGTGGTTACTCTCCTCCCTGCTGTTGAAAGTATCTTTCCTAGGTACACCACTTCCTTTTGGCAGCATTCCTATTTCTCTACTTTGTATCCTTTGTCTGCGAGGAGTTGCAGAAGACTGGTGGTGTCCTCTCTGCACTGTTCTTCGGTGGTGCTGCATACTAGCACGTCATCTACATACTGTAGTACTGTGTTTGGCATTTGTATGATTCCTAGGTCCATCTGAAGGACCCTCTTAAAGACACTCTGGGACTCACAATGCCAATGTGGTAAATGAGTGTGCTGATATCTCTGATGGCAGTAGGCAAACTTGTTAAGCTACTGGGAATCTGGATGTAAGGGCACTGTGAAAAATACATTTTTGAGGATGATCACTGTGAAGTATATGGCATCTGGAGGGATTTTGCAGAGTATTGAAGCTGGGTTGGGCACTAGTGGATACGCTGCTTCCACTACACTGTTAAAAGGCCTACGGTCTTGTATGAATCTGCTAGATGAGCCGGTTGCTTTTTCACTGGATAAATCAAAGTGTTGCATGGTGATGTGGATGGTACTATGATGCCCTGCTCAATCTGTGCTGCATGTGTGTCACACATTCCCTCATCTGCTTCTCTGGAAAGTGATATTGTTTTCCACGGGGAAGTATTGCTCCTGGTTTGAGTCTGATTTTCACAGCTCCTATGCGGTTTATAGTCAAAAAGTTGAATTACATATTTTCGAAAGTCATAATCTCGAAAACAAAAAGTCAAAGAAAAAAATTCGAATGTATATTTTTCTATGTTTTTTGTATTGTTTTTATTTTACCCTTTTTTTACTTACGAAACCCCAAAAAAAACATAAAAATAAAAAAAAAAATATTTGATTGTTTTATTTTCGACATTTCTTTTCGACATTTTTGTTATTTGACGTTAAGAATTTGACTTTTTGACTGCACACCAGCCTATGCTGTTCAATAACCCTATGTCATGAGGGTTGTCTGGCCACATTCTGCTAGGCACTGCTGTCAAGTCTTCCTCTAGTTGTGTAGGTGGAGCTGGTGCTACTAATACTGTCTGTGTTGTATTACCATGTGGCATGGGACACACGTTTCGAACAATATTTCACCTTCAGATTTTGTGTCTGCAAATAAATGTTTGTCGGTGATTTCTCTCAGTGGCAGTGTGGGATCTATGCATACACCTGTTATCACTGCTAGAGGGAGCTGTTGCCTTATGCATACAATAATAAGACTTCAAGTTGAGGAGTAGAGACTGCCTGCTTCACCTGTTATTACCGCTAGATGGAGCTGTTGCCTTGCGCATACAATAATAAGATGTCAAGTTCATCTCGCAGGCAAACAAAATGTATTTTTCATTAATGATCACATGCAATTAGCTGCAGAAAAGCCCAAGACAGGGATACCACTTTAACAGTATACTTCAAGTTGTATGAAGAGAATCATGCTGCACGTGAATTGTATCACTCTGATATCCCTCAACATCAGATATGTGATTCCAAAACCCATAAGTGGAATGCAAGATAAAGAGAAGCAGATACAACAACAATTGTTGATCTATCATCGGATTCGGATAGATAATGTTTGAGGTTACTATTCCTCCACGTAAGAGGAGCAAGATCCTTTAAAAAATTATTTTTCTATTAACATAAATTATGTTGAAATATAACACATAATCTATTAACTCTCTGAAAATGTATTCCTTTACGCAATTTCACCCATGTACACAGGCTTTTACAGTAGTAGAATATGAGTAGAAATTAGATGATATGATATGGCATTTTTAACGCACCTATACACAGGTGTTTCAAGGCACGACCTTGAAAAGACAACTAGGGGGGCCTAGCAGCAATATTTCTACCCCTGGGGTTCTTGGCAACAGCATTTTGACTCAGGGGGGGCTCTACCACTGGTCTAGTGGATTTGGTGAGGGAGTGCTGACATTTCGACCTGGACAGTAATTTAACTTCCAGGTCAACAAGGTTGCAGACTGGACAAGCCGTTCCAGCCATCTACAGGACAGAAACTATTGAATGCTGTATCCAAGACTGTTTGCTTCCCTCCAGGCCCTTTGCTGGAGATTGCGTAAAGTCTGGCAAGACAGAGTCAAAGCCAAGCCAGGGAGCCTCAAGCTCAGCTATCCATCAAGTATGCCTGTCTCAGTAGCGCACCAAGTGCTACTTGTGATCCTGACAGTTTCTATTTTCATATTTTCTGAGAAGATAAGTATTCTTACAACTTTAGAGTGCAATGAAATTGTAGCCATTTTTGTGTCTATGTGGTTTGATCATCTTAACTGTTTTCAATGTAACTGTGATTTATTTCAATGTGCTCTATTAGGCAATCCACTGTCAGGTCCTCATACTGTCACAACACTGCTAGATCCTCATATTGTCCACAAGTGCAGGTGCAGCATGCTGTCCACCAGTGACAACTCCTTACATTATCTTGCAGTGCACCAGTACCAACACCTCAAATTGTCCTCCACTGCCACGCCCCCTCTCATTTGGGGGTGTAAGGCCATTACTGTCCTTGCATGCTAATCGCATGTACTGTACCTACTGAACTATTTTATAATGCCAAAGATCATTGAGGGTCTAATACAACAACTGGCACCAGAAAGATCTTGACTAAAAACACACAACCTTAAATACTTTATTCCAAAATTGCAAGCAGGATGTCCCCCTCTTCTGCCCCACACACTTCCTCCTGCACTCTGCCCCTTTTTAACTGTCTCACTTTCCATCTGCTATTATGTCCCCCCCCAACCTTTTCAGCAAAATTATTCCTCTGCTATCGACAGCCTGGCTGTTTAACAACACCTTAGGTCTCCCTGCCTCTCCTTATGCCGGCTAGGTCAACATCTTGCAAAGTTCATACAAATTAAAGAGGTGTTACATAAAGAGGAAAATGCTGTCATAAAGACTATTGGATGAGGCTGTAAAACAGAAATAAAAGAGTCATTAATTCTCCAATCCAGATCTACCATGACATAAATTGCCATATCCTGTTTTAAATGGTTGTCCATGATTTGTTCGAATCAGAAATGCCAGAGGGAGAAAAAAACCAAAGTCATTTAAATGAAAATGACTTTCGTTTTTTTTCCCCACTGACATTTCTGATAACCCACACCCCTCACCCCCTTACCTTTTGGCGGCACACTTCACTGTGTGTCGCTGACTCCTCCATTCCTTTCCATTTCACTTATGTGCATGGTATCCGGAGCTGCAGGGTCCTTTTAAAAAAAAGAAATAGTGTTTAGGCTGTTGTGGATACCCTTGCAATCCCTGATGTGATTGTAGTGAACAACGGTGCGGGTAACACCCACACAACCCTCACTCCCTATGTTCACTGTAATGGCACTGAATGTGCTGTTAACTAGGAATTTTCGGCTGTTTGTAATTTTTAAACAGCTGAAATTGGAATAAATATTCCATTTGATTTTTTTAATTGGGTCATTTTTATAGATTCCATTTTGAATATTTCCATCCATCCATATTACATTCAAACGCTAATAACTTACTGTTCTGAACAACATGACTCAGCTCTAGCTTGAGTGCCACAAGAACAGCAGATGCAGATGATGATTAACAAATCAAACACAGTGTCATCAGTTGAAGTTGTGCATGGGGACATTTGTTTCCTGAAGGAATATGAAGATGAGAGAAAAAGAGTCTTGTGACGTCACAAGAAGTGAGCGTGACGCACTGAGAAGAATTGTCAAAGAAGAAGATGAATAGACCTTATAGAATCTGATGACTAAGTAAAGAATTGAGTAAACTTTCATATGCAGAATAAAGATTGGACGTGTGAAGAGCACTGCAGAAAATGCAAGCCATTTTATAACTTTACAGATGCAGCAACACCTCAACAACCTCATTACAAAAGGAGTTAATGGAGCCAAGTCCATCAATACAAGGCAGTAGTATAGAGGAGTTCCTCCCATCACAGGGAGCAATTTCAGGACCATCTAGAGTAGCCTTAGAAGAGAACTTTGACATAGGAAGTATCAGAGACAGGATCGAACAGGCTTATCAGGAATTAAGGGGAGATAGCAAATTGGGAAGCTGAGAGAAGAGAGATGAAACCCAACTCTTCCAACCAGGTAGCGAAGAAGAAAATCCATTCAGTCTTGAGCATAGGGCCTTATCCGTAAGCAGGCTGACTTTAGACAAGGGTGAAGGGGATGGGAGTCACACTAGTTGGGCACTAGATATATCAGATGTAGGAAGAGAATCCTTCCGTGGGGAGGAGGGAGGAGGTGCGTGTACCCCCGAGAGATGCCTGCAGGTGGACAAGGAAGTAAGATGGTCGGATCTAGAGCAAAGGATAGAACACCAGATTCCATAGCATATCGTGAGTGTCCCCACGAGAAGCACTGCCATATGTGAGCAAGTTAAGATCGTTGCCAGGAAGTAGGTGGTCAGGAACCATTGATAGGCAAACAATTGGAGCCAATTGCTGCTTAGGGTTTACGCAATTCCCCTTATTGGAAAAAGGGGAGCAAGACCACAGTATATTCCATGGCTGCAGATGGGTAAGGATAATTTAAGATGCAAACTTCCGAGTTTGACATCGGGGTGCAGGTAAATGGATTTATGAAATGGAAAAAATTACAGGAGGAAACATGCTAGCCCTAGGGGACATTAAGGGTCTTTTAGCAACCATTCTTGGGGAAAGAGCTGATGACATATGGAAGAGAGCAGGCTATTTGAGTGTGACAGCACAGAACACAGATAACAATGGAGCACCATTTAATAATTGTAGAGCAGATGTCTGGAGGGCTCTCGAGGTACAGTATCCTGACATGTCAGACATGGGTGCAATCATGACACTTAAGATGAAAGAAGATGAAGATCCTCTTGCTTACATTCAGGACATTCAAGAGCGCTGGACTCTGAAAACGAGGGAGCCGTGAGAAAAATGGTGACATTATTTGACCACATTCTATGTCAAGGGTTGCCTGACCAAGTAGAGAGGCAAATGAAAAAGCAAGTGGGAATGGAAGCAAAGCCATGGGCAGAAATACAGTTAACAATAGTGCATCACTGTCGGCTGTTGCAGGAAAAAACAAGAAGAGAGAAGAGGCCAGGAAACCTGAGGAAGCTAAACTTGTTCAGAAGAAATTGTCAAATTATGCCATAGAAGGGGCTGTATTGACAAGTGGAGTAGGACTAGGAGTACAGCAAGCAACGGGTACATCACAGGCGAATAATCAGCGCCCGATGGACCAAGGAGGGAATAGGTCTGTACCACGAGATAGAGGCATGGGATACAGAGGAAGGGGTGGATTCCCAAACTATTAAGGTGGGTTTCAAAATGCATAGAATGAGAATCAGAATGCGCAAGGAGGGTATAACCAAGGGGGACCTATTAGAAGGGCTCCCCTTGCATGTTGGACTTGTGCAATGACAGGGCACATTGCACGCATATTCGGGAGCCAATGGTGTGTACAGAATGGTCAAATCTCAAGAGGGGTGACAGCTTATCCTCCAGCATATAGCTCACAAGCTAGTGAAGGCTTTACCGAAGATCAGACAGTGTATCAGACACAGACGCCGCAAATGCAACAGGCACAGCAACAACAGCAATTACAGCAAGCACAAATGAATTCACCACAAGGGCAGTCGCAACACGCCCCTATGCAGATACAGCACAATGCAAACGCAGGACAGTTATTGACACCTAGAATAGGAATTGTCACTGTGGTGGGAGGAAATCCTTTCACTGGTACAGGGGTATGCATGTATCCACAATAGGACAGCTCACAGGGAGACTTGATGTGTTCAGTACTATCAGTGACACCCGACCCCCAAGAGGAATCAAGGGTCGATGTGACTATAGGAGGCAAATCTTTTTAATTTTTAGTAGACACTGGGGCTACTCGTTCATGTATGCGAGAGGGAAAATATCCAATGTCATGAAATGCCATGAATGCTCAAGGGTTCTCTGGAGCTACGAGTCAAATTCCTTTTACTGATAAATTACCAGTCCCTATAGGAGAGTGTGACCTGTCTGTTTCGTGATTGTATTTTTGACAGACGCCAGTTAAGATTTTGGGAAGAGATTTGATGACAAAACTCAACTTAACGATTTCTTTGACTGACAAAGGGTTAATGTGTTCCACTCCTGGAATACACCACATGAATGTGGGCGAATTTATATTGGCATTTACAGGGCAAATGCCTCTGTTAGGTGTTCCAATAGAGCCAGTGGTATTTCTTTATGGGGTGAGCATTCTGTGAACATGGCTACCTGGCTTAGTGGGGAATAGTATGAGAATACCTGATTCATTCTTGTTTAGACCACAGATATACATGGATGAAGAGGGGGGAGAGAACATCCCAATAGAATTAGATGCAGCCATAGTACGAGGGAAAATGGCGATGCTCGAAGGAACGGATGATGAGGGTAGACCATGGAGAATAGTGATAGCTATTGACGAAGCGTGTAGGTTGACTGACGTCACTGACAATGAGATGTTTAGAGATGAACCAGCAGATGATGAAGTAGTGTTCTTTATGGGCCTTACATATTGGATAAGAACAGAGAAAAGGGAGTTCTCACAGCGCATGGTGATAATGCGGCAGCGCCCAGCAGCTTTTGACATAGACTTGGCGAAAGTGCCAAGCACCTTATGACCTAGAGGCCCTTATGATGTAGGCCAATTGAAGGGGATAGGGGAAGTTAAAATAAAGCTGAAACCAGGAGCAATTTTACCTCAAGCAAAACAGTACCCAATGTCTCAAGAGGCGGATGAGGGTAATTTTAAGACTATCTCAGCACTGATGGAACAAGGTATACTGGTACCGTCAGAATCAACGTGCAACACTGCGGTGTGCTCTGTGAAAAAAATCAAAGGGAGGGTTGTGGAGATTCATACAGAACATGAGACCAATTAACCAGATTGTGAGGCAGAGTTTCCTTCAGTTCCTAATCTGGTGACGATACTATGTAGTATCCCAGTAGAAGATTGATATTTCATGGTGATTGATTTGAAAAATGCATTTTTTTCAATCCCGTTGCACAAAGACTCACAAGACTTGACTTAATTTATGTTTCACCAGACTTGACTGAAACACACTTGTTTGCCCTGTACAGGAGGGTGGAGCGACCTCTGATGGGCCCATGGGATCAGAGTTCACCCTGAAGTACTTTTAAGATGAGATAGCTGCACCTTAAGGAGGATGGGGTGCAGGATTCTCTTACTCCAACACCAATCAGTAAGGACAACTCAGTAGTTTGGCAAAGGGAAGTCCGTTTAATGACAAGTACAAAAAACGGGGAAACAAATAGAAATCAACAGTGATGTGATCGCCTGTCTTGCTTCAACTCCCAAATTCTTCATTCAGAAAGCAAGAGTTATAGTACATTCTCATCAACATTGACGTTTAACACTCAAAGTTTGTCATGCAATTCTATTGGTCGGGAAAGGTAACTTAAGTATAGGTGCTATATCTGTATAGGTTAACAGAGTGTGAGGATTGGCTAACTCTTATTGGGAGGGCGTCTACGCCCATCCCTCTACATCACTTGTGATAGACGTCACTACAACTACGACGTCTTATTGGTTCTACTAGCTATAGGACCCTAGGTTATTTGGTCCATTGTGATTGGGTAGGTTACACCCCTAGACATAAATCTCCACTTTATTTAGCAGCATGCAGAATGGACACCCAGGTACCTTGTGCCACAAGATTCACCCTACCTCCCTTCCATCAATCATTACTTTAGGGCTATGTGTCAATTAGTTGGCTGAGGATGGCCTCAAAACTGTAGCTTCTTATCAGGAAAAGTTATGGCATCCTCGGGTTCTGGGTGACATCAGACGTTGGTACCTCTTAGCGCTTGGCTGGTCACGTGTCTGTTCACCGTGAATCTGCTTCATTTTCCTTCTTTTCGTGTATTTGATTCTTTCTTAGTCTCGCCACCTGCTTGGGGCCTCCTTATCTCGACCTTCACTGGCTGGCTGCTATGCTCTGAAGTTTCGATTCTTCGAAGTTGCCGCTCTCCTCCCTTCTTGGAGTTGACCTCGAATTCTCAGGCATGAGCAGCTTTGTGCTCAGTTTTGATTCCGCTCCTTCCTTCTGGCTTTAGCTGGAATATGAATCTCGGCCTGGTTGGCCCCTTGCAGCCTGGGCTTAATTCTGCTTTTACAAAATGGAGTCGCACTTGTATAATGTGCTTCATTGAGGTAGATATATAATTGGCACTTGCTGCTCTATTATTCTACTAAGCATTGCAAGCAGTATCGTTTCCTTAGCTTCTTGCGTTCCAAGCTTATTTACAGGCATTTGTTAGTTGCATATTTTCATCTCACTTCATGGTTATGTTTCTTTATATATCAACATCGTTTCGTCTTACAAGTCCATTACATCATTATTCTTTACATTTCGTCCTTGTGTGTCAATTTTTCGTTTATGTTCATTTGTACGTCTTTTTGGGCTTTTATGTCGTCACCATTTGCCTTCCATTAAGGCTCTTTGGGTCTCTTCGGGGAGAGTCTGTAAGTAGTCTTCATTTCGTATCAGCTGCTGGTACGGTTGTCTCAGCGGGTACCGTGCTGCCCAAGGTTGTCTGTTGATAGGCACTTCAACAGGTATTGCTCTTCTGATGGGCACTGGGCAGAGTCCTGGTGCCGCTCTCCGTTGGTTCATTTGTTCCTCATACGTCACATATCTTGGCGAGTACGTTCCTGGTAGCTCGAAATGGGGGGCTGGGGTGCAGGCCATGTCTGGGACCTCCACTAAACACTCCCCTCTCTGGTCGGTTCATCGACCACTTCTGCTTCCTCCTTTGGATTTGTCTTACTTGGTTCTTCTGCATCTTGTTCATCGTCTTCTGGGTTTGTACATGATGTTGGGAACGTGTGTTTCTTTGGAGTCCATATTTTTATTACTCCCTTCAAACTTCCTGCTGTTCTTACATGTATGTCTTTGTTCCAGGTCATTAGCTGGCATTGTCCATTTGGGCTGCAGTAGATCCACTTTCCTTCAGATTTTCTTCGTTTTCTGGGATACACAAACTTTGCTCCTTCTGACGCAAATTTGCTGGCCTTCACAAAGTCTCTTATTTCTTCATCAGTCAGGTCTCTGGGCTTCCATCCTGGTTCGACATCAATCATGATCTTCATCCCTATGGCTTTCTTCGCACTTTTCTGGCATTGTGTGATGATTACCTTGATAACACAAAATCCTAGTAGTATCATTAGTAGCAGGGCTCCCAGAAACTTGAATATGTCCGCCATCCATTGTGGGACCCATGAGAATAGAGTTCTGAACCAGCTGTCATCATCTCCTTCGTCAGTTTCATCAATCATCTGGTTCTGTAGGTTTGTCAGCATACTTATGGCTTATGTTAAGGTTCCATTTTCTTCATCATGCAAATGTATAAATGTGCAACATGATTCTCCGATCTTTGCGCAAACACCTCCATCCATTGCAGTGTTCATGTCAAGTACATATCTGTTCTGGAGGGTCATCAATTGGATTGCTCTTAGTGCTTCCTTAATCGCATTGAATCCTTTTGTGGTAGTGTTGATGGTCTGCAATAACTCCCATCTGGTTATCTGCAACCATTTGGTATTTACTCCAACTTGGATTCTTGGCATGAAGATTGTTGTGAACACTGATGAAGTGAGGCTGAAAAGCCTGTGTTCATATGGGAATGCATGAAATGCTTCTTCTAAATTTGGCAGAAAAGTAATTCTCTCTCTTCATTCGGGATACCAGTTCCACTGATCTCCTTTTCCTCAGGTGAGAATCTGCTTTCGGAAAACTGTCAATGTTCAGGTCACTTTTCGGGATCACTACTGCAGAAACGTGGACGTTCACTATTGTGCATATGCCTCCCCAGTTTTTCGGCAGTCTTATGTATGCTTTGGATCCAAATGCCCGGTAATGATCCATAATTACTGCGGTTCCGTGAGTCATTCCGGGAGCTTCAAAGATTCGTCCACAGTTTTGATTCTCTCCCATCTTCCTTGTGCCATTGTTCCTGAAGCACAATTTCGGGCTTTCCAGTGGCACTATCTGCAAGGGTCTCCTCTGTCTTCGACCCAGGTTAGTAACTTTACCAACTTCGGCCATATACGTTTGCACAGTCGTTGTGAGTTCTCTATCACTTCTTTGCAGGCTCCAAGGACCATCCAAGCTCGGCAGATCACCACTCCTTCCTCCCATCCGTTTGGGGAAACCACTGTCCCCCAGATTTGCATTTGGCCTCTGTTCTTCCAAATTTGAGCCTCTTCTGGAGTATTTCCTTGGACGTTCAGCCTTGGGTGTATCTCCCATCTTGTTCCTGATCCTTTAACTTCAGGCTTCTCATACCTGATCATGTGATTCCTAGTATGAGCTCTATTTCTTGTCTTGATGTCCTGAACGTAGCCGTCTTCATCTGGGTAGTCTGTTTCAGTTGCCCATATCAAGGAGGCGTCTCTCCCCACAAACTATCCTCTGGTGTTGCACATTGCTACGTGTGACATACAGTGTGCTGTAGGGACATCAATTTCTACAGCCACAAAGATCTTGGATTTTCCCATGCTGTATGGTAAAAGTGCACAGACGAAGCATTCTCCTTCTGATTAACTTCTTCCGACCTCCTTCATGTGCTGGTACCAAATGTTGTTTCCTAGATGTGCTGTGCTATCCAGGTAATCATTTAGTTCATTGTTATCTTCATGTGGGCTTCTCTTGATTCTGTCTTTCTCTAGTTAGCTATAACTACATCTCTAAATGCATCTGTGTGACTTTTCCTTGCTGGAGGTCTCTCGGGCATTCTGGTTGGTGAAGTGGGTTTCTTCATCTGCATCGATGTGCTAAGAGGCGGTTTTGCGTTTCTCTTCCTCTCCTCTTGTATTCTTTCGTAGAGTGCTTTTACCCACCATCCGTCTGACATCAGCCCAACGTAAGGCCGCATCATGGGCCTGGTGCTTGTTATTTGTGTTGGAACTGGTGTGCTTATGACTACAGTCTCTGCGGTTCTATTTTTCAGTTCCTCATGTAGTTTCCTTGCTCTAGCTATGAACGGGAATTCATTATCTATCAGCATTTGCATCCTTGCAGTGAATTCTTCCTTAGCCACTTCTGTCTTCTTGAGGGCTTTTGCTATATCTTCTTTAGTCAGCATTTCATTTGATTCTTTTCGGTCACCTTTACTATTTTCTGGGACTGGTTGTTCGGTAGGCAGTCTCGTACCTTCTGTTGTCTTCGTTCGAGGTTCTGTAGCCATTGACACTTGCCCTTTTTCGTGTGCATTCAGCATGTGTGTGCGTGTAGTGGTCAGTGGTACGTTTTCATTCATTCCGCGCTGACCCTGTCTCCAGATTTTCTCTTCATTCGTTACCTCAAGTGTGTATGAATCACTACTAATTACATTAAATTTTAGTTTGTTTACCTTACCATCAGATTTTCCTGGAATCAGAATAACTATATAGGGTCTGGGTGCTTTCGTGGGACATATGCGTACATTATCTGGTGGGTGCACTGAAATTGGAACGCTTTGTGCGCCAATAAAGAATGGAGTTCGGATTGTTAATGACAGAAAAACAATGATAATCACTCTGCATATACACATAATCGAGCGGTATGAAAGTTGCCAGCATTTCCTTCCAGGGAAGCGGGGGCGCCCCTCTGTTTGTGGGAGGACCAGGTTACTGTTCTGAGCCCCCATTTCAATCATATCAACTGTTAAAGTTCTATTCTTTTCACTTACTCCCTTATTGGCTCTCAGAAGGTTTGCATCATAAAGTGGCTTCTGCTTCGTAAGTGTCCCCCCTCTTGCGGGTGATGATTGTCTCTGTTTATGGGATACAGTTCCCTTGCTAGACTATGGAAAAACGTTAGACTAACACCTTTGGTGAGGCATATTTGTTATGCATATTCAAAATAGGTATATTCCCAGTCCACCCCCCTAATCTGCTTCAGTCCTGAGGACATGCTGGACACTGTTCAATGCGCAGAAATGGAAAAATGGTAGCCAATCAAAATTAATACAGAAAAAATAAAATAAAAATAAGAAAAAACAAGACGGTGAAGTTTTCGTCTCTGCTCTCATGATCTGTCCCTTGGCGGAAAGATGAAGTGCTGTGTCTCTGTCTCCTGGATCTGTCCCTCAGCGGAAGGTTTCACTGAAATCTCCTCAGGTACTCTCTTTGGAAGTTGTATAGTTCCACTTGGAGCATAATTCTGTGTAGGAGCGTTCCCATATGCGTGATATTAGCTGGATCTCTCATGAAGGTGATGACGTCAACCTCGGCAGGTCTCCCCACCATTTCTGGAAAGTCAATAACTAGACGAAACAGGATGTTGTGCGCCAGTCGGCTGTCCTCGGGAGACAGGGACATTTGTCTGCCTTTCTTTTGACGTGAACAGTCTCTACACTTTCTTGCTGCGTGGATTGCAACTACGTAGTTCAGTTTGACCCACAGCTAGTTCAAATGTTCAGTGTTTGTTGGATCTTGTATAAATGTAAGCATGTCAGTGGTTCTCCCGATGAGTGCTGGGCATTCCTCTATTATGCGAAAGAAAAGTGTACTTGTGAGTTCATCTATTATCTCCTGTGGTGGAAGCATTTGTGTCCTTATCACTGTATTCGGGTAACACAGCGAAGGCTTCCGCGAGGACAGTCAGCAGTTGCCGGATTACTTTCTTGTTGGCAGGATCTTGAACAAAGTCTGTGACACTGGTGACTCTCCCTGCAAGTGACGGATATGTCTCTAGTACTAACTGGAAACAGGACAGTACATCCCTTCTGATATTTCTGCTGGGGGATACCATAAGTTCTGCAGAACAAAGTCTTGGTGTTGGTCGCTTCAGGACACTGTGTTAAGCTCTTAAAAGAAAAATCCTTGCTCACAGTCTGTCAGAGTCTTGTTTTCCAACAATGCTTAGGTGTGGCTGTGTTCAAAAGTTCGTATCATCAATGTGTTGTGGCTTAGATGCGCAATTCTCTTCTTCACCCTGCAACTATGATGCTCAGAGTGACCGTATTATGTTGTTATTCCCCTTTTATTTGGCGGAAATGTCCAATTTTTAAGCCACAACTTACATAGGAGTTCTTTTGTATTGGCTTTTGCTGCTCATGCGTCCTTCTTCCTTGTCATGGATCTTGTCTGCACGTGCTGAGGTTCTTCCCCGTTGTCTGTGATTTCTTCGCGGTGGGGTGTATCTGAAGGGATATCTCTGATATAGGGTTTAATGTCATTCAGAAAGATCTATGCTCTCCTTCCTTGCAGTTTGACAGCTGAAGAAGTGCAGTCCTCTACGATAAAAGGGCCGTTGAATCTTGGCTCGTCCCACCTTTTCCTCGTGTGTTTTTTTTACCAACACAGCGTTTCCAGGGAAGATGAGACGTACACGTAGGCCTTGAGCTGCATATACCTCAGCATCTCCTGCTGTTTTTTGTGCTGCGCTGCACCCTTTTCGTTGTTGCTGTAGTTGGTCTGAAATGATAGTAAGGCTGGATGCCATGCAGTTCAGATATTCCTGCAGCTCGGTTCCCAAGACCTCTCGGGTTGACTGGGCATCACATCTAGCTCTATCTTGAGGGGTAAGGTGGGTGTTCATTCTCCTTCCTGTGACTATCTTGTGCGGCGTAAGATGATGGTCTGAGCCTGGTTGGTTCCGAAGAGCATACAATGCCAGTGGTAGACAGTGCAACCATCCCCTCTTTAGAGTAAGCTTCAACTTGGCTATACTTTCCTTTAATAAGCCGTTGAGCCTCACACAAATACTATTACCTTCCGGATAATACGCCAACGAGAATTTGTGCTTTATACCAAGCAGCAAGCTGATCTGCTCAAAGACTGCGTTAAAAAAATGAGCCCGGTTATCTGATCTCATCACCTCACACACCCCCCATCTGGGGAACACTTCCCTCAACAGGAATTTGACAGCACAGGTTGAGTCTGGGTGTGTAAAGGGACCTGCTTCTATCCATTTAGAGAATGGACACACCACCACAATTAAGAACCTGTACCCGTTACACACTTGAATCATGTCGATGTAGTCAATATGTAAGTGCTGAAAAGGCCCATTTGGCCTGGGGATGACTCCTCTCACTACTTTTAATGTGTGCCCAGTGGTGAATTGCTCGCAGATTATGCAATTCACCATAAAGAATGCAACATGCTCCGCTAAATTCGGTATAAACCAATTTTCTGTGAGCGTTGCAGCTAGATTTTCTTTTGACATGTGAAATGGGTAATGCAACTGTTCCAATGCTATTTTTAGTAGGGGTACAGGCATTACTGGTTTACCAGTGCTGTCTTGCCGCCACAAGCCATCAGAGGGGTTTAAAGAACACCCTCAATGTTTCCATAGGTTCTTTTCTTCCTGAAGTGCCTCCCCTTGAAGCTCCATAAATTGAGTCTGCCCCATATTACCGTAGGCTTCTGGTGTGGCTTGTGCTACCATCATTCGTTCATTGGTGCACGCCACTTCTACTTCCATGATCATCTCACTTTTGGATGCCAAACGCTTGGCTTCCGTGTCTGCTGCATGGTTTCCGCGTGACATGAAATCTGTCCCTTTGGTGTGGGTGGCGCGTTTCATGACTGCTATACCCACTGGGAGCTGTAGTACCTTTATCAACCTCTCCAATAAGGCTGCATGCTGCACTGGCGTGCCGTCCGCTCGGAGGTAGCCGCTCCTTTAACAGCGTGCTAGTCCTGCGTGCACTATGGACGTCACATAGGCGGAGTCACTGTATACCGTTACTTCCTGGTCTGCATGTTTCTCAATGGCGAGTATCAACGCCAATAGTTCTGCAGCCTGTCCTGAATAATGGGATGGTATTCGTGCACTGACAAGTACTTGAAATTCTCTGTTTGCTATGTGTTTCATTACGGCAACGCCTGTATATCTTTGACCGTCTTCTTGGTCGCTTCTTGACGAACCGTCAATGAACACAATCTCACCACCTGCCATGGCATTTTCTTTTACCCTGGGGATTTCATCATAGAATTCACCGTAGTTTGCGTAGTCATGTATCGGCTCTCCTTCAGTAACTGGCTCAGCTATGAACGTGGCTGGGTTTACTGTTTTACATCGAACAATTTTGATCGATGGATTAGATATGATCACTTCATAGGCAGAAGCTCTCTGAGATTTCAATGTGCCTTTTGGTTTCTCTAAGATGGCAAATAATGAGTGCTCGACGTATAACGTCATGGAGTATCCCATTACAACGGTTGTCGCCTTCTCTAGGGAGAACGCTGCGGCAGCTAAGCTTTGTTCGCATGGGAACTGGCCTCTCATTACTGGGTCCAGATTCCCACTGTAATACGCCAGGGGCTTGTACCCCAATGAGGTTCTTTGAGCGAGCACTGCCATCATAACGCTGCCATTTGTATGCGAGAATAGGTAGAATTCCTCTGCACAATTAGGAATCCGAGAACTGGAGCCATACAAATCGCTCTCTTGAGTTCTGTAAGCCCCTTTTCCATTGCCTCAGTCCATTCAATTTTTTCCTTTGTCACCTGGGCCTTCTTTAGAGCCTGGAGCGAGGGCTTGGTATAAGTGCTGTAATCGAAAACCCATGCTCTAACATAGTTGCACAGGCCTAAGAAGCTCTGCATTTGCTTTATCGTGAGCGGCTTAGCCGTGTTCATGATAGCTTCAGCTCTTTCTGGGGTTACCTGTTTCCCTTCATGTGAGATTAGCTGGCCTATGTACAGCACCTCTTGGTGACAGTATTGTAACTTTTCCTTGTCAACCTTATATCCTTTCTCAGCCAGTATAGTCAGTAGCTGGACAGAATCGTGCCTGCATTGCTCTTCAATGGTGCTGCAGATCAGAATGTCATCCACATACTGCAAAACAACACTGTCTACTGCAATATTGCTTAGGTCCATTTGCAGTACTCTGTTGAAGATGACGGGGACTCACAATACCCCTGTGGCAACCTTGTACTTTTCAGACGCATTTGTCTGAAAGTAAATGACGTCAGATCTTGCGAGTCACGGTGTAACGGGATTGAGAAAAAAGCATTTTTCAAGTCAATCACAGTGAAATATTTTGCCTCGATCGGTATGTTACAGAGAATTGTAGATGGATTAAGGACTAGAGGGAACTCGGCCTCAACAATATCGTTTAATGCTCTTAAATCTTGGATTAAACGCCAAGACCCTCCCTTTGATTTCTTGATGGGGTAAATCACTGTATTACAGGGTGATTCTGACATCACTAGAATGCCCTGATCCATCATGGTGGAAATTGTCTTTGCGCTCCCTTCATCTGCTTCTCTGGACATGGGATACTGTCGCGCTCTTGGTAAAATTGCTCCCATTTTCAGTTTAATTTTCACTTCTCCCACCCCCTTCAGGAGGCCTACATCATAAGGTCCTGTAGTCCATGCTGAGACAGGCACCTGGCCCATGTCATCATTAAAATATGCTGGACGGACCAGCGCCAACATCATTCTCTGTGGCACTTCTCGTTTGATCATTTTGACCCAAAATATGAGACTCACTTCCACTCTCGTCTCGCCTGAGTCAGGATGTTCTTCAAACAGATCGTCATCGGTGACGTCAGTCACTCGATACCCTTCTTCAATGGCGATAATCGCACACCATTGTCTGCCTTCGTCATCGTACCCTTCGACCAATGCTACTTTCCCTCGCACTGCTGCGGTTAGTATTGTTAAGGGAAATACTTGTCCCTCCTCTTCATGCATAGGTATTCTTGGTCTGAATAGAAACTCATCAGGGGTTCTCATAGGTTTATCTGCGAGGCCTTGCAATCCTGCCATAAGCACACGCATGCCATATGCAAAGACTTCTGGTTCTAATGGCATAACTCTCATGGATATGCGTCCGGAGTATGCTCTGATTATTTTGCACACGTTTGAATAATGCATTCCTGGAGTGGAGCATACTATGCCCTCCTCCATGAACAAGATTGTCATATTCAACTTTGTCATTAAGTCTCGACTCAAAATGTTTACTGGGGTCTGACGCGAATACAATAAAGGTACATTCATTTCGCACTCTCCTAAGGAGACTGGGAGTGCATCTGAAAAGGGAACTCAACTGTGAGCTCCTGTAAAACTCTGTGTGTCTGTGGCCTCGCCAGACAAGGAAAACCTGCCCTCCAGTATGCACGAGCGTGTTGCACCCGTGTCAACTAGGAAGGAATATTCTTTACCCCCTATGACGACATTCACCCTTGATTCCCTTTTAGGGTCTGTTGTCACTGATAGGATAGAGCACATCAGGGTTCCCAGTGAGCTGTCCTAGTTCATATATTAGTTCGGTCCACTGTATACTTGTGGATTTTCTCCATTCCCAGGGTTGCCTCCCCTCCTGGAGTTTGTGCCCTGAGACATTTGCGGTGGTGCCTGTTGGGATTGTCCTTGTGGCTGGTTCCCCATATTCGGGGGTTGAACCCCTTGCTGTGCACCTTGCAGCATGCCTGGTGCTTTCTGCTGCACTGTGTGATTCTGTCCACCGCCCTGTTGGGAGATTGCAGGTGGATTCACTGTGCCTGCTCCCATTCCTTGACCATTTTGCCACACGCCTTCGCTTCTGCACAAGCGTGCCACATGCCCTGTCATTCCACACAGCCAACACACTGGCGGTGGTCGGGCTATTTGTCCATTTTACATATCTGGATTGCCCATCTGCATGTTTTGAAAGCCTCCTTGGTTACTCTGGAAACCTCCCTGATTACTTTGAAACCCTCCCTGATTACTCTGCCATCCTCTTCCTCTAAATCCCCTTCCCCTCGGGTAAAATCCTGCATTTCCCTAGTTGTTCTGTGGCGGGTTAGTCACCTGTTGTACCTTCGGTTCAGCTGGACTTTTCAGTATTGCTCCTTCGAGAGCATACTTTGATAGTTTCTTTTGCACCAGCTTCGCTTCCTCACCCTTACGAGTTGCCTCCTTTTTTTCGATTCTTTTCTAGCAACAATCTACAGTAATGTGCAATGGTCAACTGTATTTCAGCCCAAGGTTTAGCCTCTACTCCTACCAATTTCTTGAGCTGTTTCTGTGCCAGTTCTGGGAACCCTTGGCACAATATATGGTAGAATACAGGGATAGATTGTGTCCAAGATTCATGCGTTTCGAGCACCCACACGTCTTGGAAATTCTGGATATAAATCAACGGATCCTCTGACTCCTTCATTTTTTGAGTCATTATAGCTCCCATATAGGAAGTGGCTAGGTACAGCACTTGTAGTGCTTTCCACACTGCTGCTCTACAGTTATTAAATGGTGCTCCATCATGGGTAGTGTTAATTATGGTTACACCAGGGTACCCTGCCCGTTTCCACACATCGTCTGCTCTCTCACCAAGTATGGCGATTAGGAGGCCTTTAATGTCCCCTATAACTAACCTGACACCCCCTGTCATTTTTTCTAACTCATGTATCAACTTCCCGGCTCCCGATGTCAGCATTGGAAGCTTGTTTTTAGGTTCTCTTGATCCATGTGTGGCCATGGAATATATTGTGGTCTTACTCCCCCCTTTTCTGGCAGCGGGAATTGGAATGCTCTGTCTTCCTTCTCTTTCCCCATAGCTCTCCTGTCTATCGCCGGGGTAACATTCCCGCATCACACTCAACCTGGCAATGTCCTCAATCTGTCTACATAGGCGGGTGCTGACACCCCTCTCTGACCATGGGGTGTTCCACCATGCTGGTCAGGCCGCGCGGCAGACTGTGATTTCCTCGGTGCGGACTCGCTAGCGTCTGACCATCGTGCCCCTTTGTCCCTTGGGAGCCGCTTTTCACGCCATCTCCCTTCTTCATTTGTCTCGTCCTCCATCTCCTCTCCGGAGTCGGACACTGATTGTTCCCAATTCACGCAACTCCTTGTGTCTTCGTCGTCTTACTAATTTCTAGCCTGTCCTAGCCTGTCCAGGGACAGTCTCCTGCTGCCACTACTTTGGGTGACATCCTCTGTGTCATATAGCTGAGTGCTTTCCAAGCACTCATCTTCACTTCCACCGTGGGAATTTGGTTCCAGCCCCATTTCATCATATATTTTATCGAGCGTTTTCCCGATGCTTCTGGTGTCGAAGTCATCTTCAACATTTGTCCCACTCGTGCCTGGCACTGAGTCATACGCAGGAAATAATTCTTCAATGTCTTCCCATTCTACAACAGGATTGTGTTTTTTAACTTCCCGGTCCAAATATTCGAGATCCCGTGCCCTCTGTCTATGCTTATGTTCACTATCTTCATCGGCTTCCTTGCGCTTCCTCGCTTCTTCTCTAGTCTTATCTTCTTCACTTCTCCTTTCATTTCTACGTTCATTTGCCCTTCTAACTTCCTCATCTTCCTGTCTCTTTATTCTCTTTTCACGTACTCTTTGCTCTTCTTCCAACCTTTCCAGGTTCTGTCTGTCCTGCTCATAGGCTGCGCATTGTTTGCCACTGAGCGGTTTTCCTTGCTCTTTGCGATATAGCTGTTTTCGCCTCAGACCATCTTTCTTTTTTATTCTCTCATCCCTTATTTCCTTATCCTTTTCTTTCTCCCTTCTTTGTGACTCATCAGACTTCTCTCTCGGTATCACATTATCACTACCTTTTCCATCGAGTTTCAACAATATCTGTCCTCCCTTCCATTCGTCTTTCGCGAATGCTATCTCATCAGTTCTGTCTTCACTTCCGTTCCATTTTTTCCCTCTCTCTCTTTATCGAGAGGTGCACTAATATGTACCTGGTCCTTCCTTTCATCATAGCGTCTCTCCTTGTCCCTCGGGATTGCGGAGGCAAGATTTTTATCCGGATCCTTCCCCTTAATTTCGTCACTATTGTACGTAGGTGACTCATATGCGGGGTTGCTATACGCCGTGGCTGCCTTGAGCTCTCTTAGCGGGTAGAGTCCCTCTGACTTACTTCCCTCAATCTCTGGCTTAGGCGGGGCTGGTGGCGCGGTAGGTGTCTCACCCCCCTCCGTGCATACGTTTAATATCCATTTTGCAGGTGGCTCTTCCTCCTTCGGCTGTTCAAACATCTTCCAAAGTTATAGAACAGCAAGACGTTTTTCTAATTTCTTGCCCGTATATGTGGCATGCAAGTAAGTCATCATATGTTGTAGGATGGCTTTGGATAAGGACCCGTTCTGTGGCCACGGCATAAACATCTTGTGGGCGGTACCCTTAACCCACTCAGTGCTATATTTCTTAAGGTTGGGTGCATGTTTAGGCAATTGTTTAGTTGGGTGAGCAAGTTGGGTAATCTCTTCCATGCTTGAACTCTGTTTCTAACAATACTTTAACGCCATTTCACCACTCCCAACAATATGAGCGAGCACCAAATACCACAAGCTCCAATCCAATCTTTTTCCCGCCAAAATTTTATATTACCAATTTACTCAAGAACATCAATTCAGGGGCGATTCCCTCTCAACTATAGAATCGCGTAAAACCCAGACTTCGTTTCAAACAATCAATGATACAAAATTCTTTACATGTGACATACAACAGAACACGAACAACAGGCACTTGACAGACTAGACAGACACCAGCTGGACACAAATATCTCTGCCTTCTAATCAATATGCTGACATGGGGTGTAAACAAACTCCCTTGACAACGTCTTTAAACGTGGTCGTATCCTAATCATTCCCTATTATGTGGGACTATGAGTTCATGTTTCTTCTGACCACTATATTAAAGCGCAGGAACAAGGCGAATCCTCTCACTTTTATCTCAGGTGTCCTCCCTGGTATCCTCTGTTTTCTCTCGGGTGTCTATCCCGGTACCCTCTGTTTTCTCTCGGATGTCTATCTCGGTAACCTCTGTTTTCTCTCGGTTGTGTCTATCCCGGTAACCTCTGTTTTCTCTTGGGTGTCTATCCCGTTAACCTCTGTTTTCTCAATTATACTCGAGTCATATGCCCTTATATATACAGTCTTCTCTACTTCTAATTATTTTGTTTTCTCCGCGACCCTCCGTTACCTTTTCCCCCACTTGTTCTAATGCCTATAAGACATTTGCCAAAGTATTGAATTTTTTGGTTCACTCACCGCTCGCATGGTTCCTCTCTGGATCCTCAGGATCACCGCCCCTCCTTTACTGCCTCCTTCGGTATTTTCGTCTGATCGGCTGCCCGTCGGAATGAGAAGGGTTATGCTTTGTAAGGCAGGTTCCATCAGACCCACTGCAGTTTTTGATGGACTTACACTATCATTGGCCACGAAAAACTTCTCAGTCTACTCAGCCGAATGGCGAAGGACTCGTGATATTGGCGAAGACCTAGAGTTACTTCGTGCCGACGGTCAGTAGGTGTCTTATCAGTAATCAATGTTCAATAGTTGATGGTCAAAACCATCCTCACCGCTACCAAGTGTACAGGAGGGCGGAGCGACCTCTGATGGGCCCATGGGATCAGAGTTCACCCTGAAGTACTTTTAAGATGAGATAGCTGCACCTTAAGGAGGATGGGGTGCAGGATTCTCTTACTCCAGCACCAATCAATAAGGACAACTCAGTAGTTTGGCAAAGGGAAGTCCATTTAATGACAAGTACAAAAAACAGGGAAACAAATGGAAATCAACAGTGATGCGATCGCCTGTCTCGCTTCAACTCCCAAATTCTTCATTCAGACAGCAATAGTTATAGTACATTCTAGTCATCATTGACGTTTAACACTCAAAGTTTGTCATGCAATTCTATTGGTTGGGAATGGTAACTTAAGTATAGGTGCTATATCTGTATATGGTAACAGAGTGTGAGGATTGGATAACTCTTTTCGGGTGGGCGTCTACGTCCATCCCTCTACATCACTTGTGATAGACGTCACTACAACTACGACGTCTTATTGGTTCTACTAGCTATAGGACTCTAGATTATTTGGTCCATTGTGATTGGGTAGGTTACACCCGTAGACATAAATCTCCACTTTAATTAGCAGCATGCAGAATGGACAACCAGGTGCCTTGTGCCCCAAGATTCATCCAGCCTCCCTTCCATCAATCAGTCCTTTAGGGCTAAGTGTCAATTAGTTGGCTGAGGATGACCTCGAAACTGTAGCTTCTTAAAAGTTATGGCATCCTTGGGTTCTGGGTGACATCAGACGTTGGTACCTCTTCGCGATTGGCTAGTCACGTGTCTGTTCACTGTGAATCTGCTTAATTTTCCTTCTTTTAGTGTATTTGATTCTTTCTTAGCCTTGCCACCTGCCTGGGACCTCCTTATCTCGACCTTCACTGGCTGGCTGCTATGCTCTGAAGTTTTGATTCTTTGAAGTTGCCGCTCTCCTCCCTTCTTGGAGTTGACCTCGAATTCTCAGGCATGAGCAGCTTTGCGCACAGTTTCGATTCCGCTCCTTCCTTCTGGCTTTAGCTGGAATATGAATCTCGGCCTGGTTGGCCCCTTGCAGCCTGGGCTTAATTCTGCTTTTAGAAAATGGAGTCGCACTTGTATAATGTGCTTCATTGAGGTAGATATATAATTGGCGCTTGCCGCTCTTTTCTTCTACTAAGCATTGCAAGCCGTATTGTTTCCTTAGCTTCTTGAATTCCAAGCCTATTTACAGGCATTTGTTAGTTGCATATTTTCATCTCACTTCATGGTTATGTTTCTTTATATATCAACATTGTTTCGTCTTACAAGTCCATTCCATCATTATTCTTTACATTTCGTCCTCATGTGTCATCTTTCAATTTTCGTTTATGTTCATTTGTACGTCTGTTTGGGCTTTTATGTCGTCACCATTTGCCTTCCATTAAGGCTCTTTGGGTCTCTTTGGTGACAGTCTGTAAGTAGACTTCATTTCGTGTCAGCTGCTGGTACGGTTGTCTCAGCGGGTACCGTGCTGCCCAAGGTTGTCTGGTTATAGGAACTTCAACAGGTATTGCTCTTCTGATGGGTACTGGGCAGAGTCCTAGTGCCGCTCTCTGTTGGTTCATTTGTTCCTCATATGTCACATATCTTGGAGAGTACGTTCCTGGTACCTCAAAATGGGGGGCTGAGGTGCATGCCATGTCTGGGACCTCCTCTACAGCCCATGGGTACTGTGAGTCCCCATCGATCTTTAATAGGATCCTTCAGATGGACGTAGCAAATATTGATTTGAAGAGTGCTGTGATACTGTACGTCGATGACATTTTAATTTGTAGCACCACATAAGATGTGTGCAGACAGGACTCGATTCAGTTGATGACTATCCTAGCAGACAAGGGATACAAAGTAGACAAAGAGAAGCTACAGCATTGTCAAGAAGAGGTGATATACATAGGTCAGTTAATTTTACATGAGGGAAAGAGAGTGACACCTGAAAGAGCTGAGGCTATCATGAAAACTGTAAAACCGCACACGGAATAGCAGATGCAGCAGTTTTTGGGGCTATGTAACTATGTAAGACCCCTTTTGCAGGCTTTAAAGAAAGCATGGGCAAACAAGGACAAAATAGAATGGACTGAGGAAATGGAGGGAGGGTTTGAAGAGCTGAGGGGAGCAATGTGTACAGCCCCTGTTTTTGGAATTCCCAATTATGCTGCAGATTTTTATTTTTATTTTCGCACACTAATGGGACAGTTACGACTGCAGTGCTCACATAGAAGACCACTTTGGGGTATAAGCTTCAGCATATTATAGTCGGATTCTAGACCCAGTTATTAAGGGACACTTTCCATACAAACAGTCATTGGCAGCTTCAGCGTTCGCAATTGAGGTATCTACAAGCATTGTAATGGGCTGCTGTATGACTCTTTTTGTGGAACATGCTTTGTTTGCCATATTAGAGAAACCCAAAGGTACATTGACATCCCAGAGACCTTTGCTTATGAAGTGATAATCTCAAACCCAGCTATTAAAATTGTTATATGTAAAATACTGAACCTTGCCACCTTAAGTGGCTGAGCCAGTGACAGAGGGCGAGCATGTGCCTGAATGTGCAAATTATGTAGAGTTCCATGATTATATACCGCACGCAAAGGAAAATGCGTTGTCAGGAGGGGTAAATTCTCTTTATTGATAGTTCTTCAAAAATTGATCAAACAAGTGTAGAAAGGCATTCTGGTGCAGCTGTAGTGAAGCACAGAGGACATGGTTGTGTTTGAAGCTGTAACAAGTGCAAGACTACTGGCTCACTTTTCAGCACAAGCATCAGAATTGGTAGCGCTTATTGTCACGCTAAAAAATCATGAAGGGCAGGAAGTAACAGTGTACAGTGACTCCTTCTACGTGACGTCAACCATTCACACAGGGTTAGCATGTTGGAAAAGGAGGGGTTTCCTCCGAGCGGACGGCACTAAAGTGCAACACACATCTTTATTGGACAGGCTTATTACGGCATTACAACTCCCAGTAGCCATAACAATAGTTAAATGCGCAGCGCATAATAAGCTAACTGATTTTTTTTTCTTGTGGAAACGAAGCCGCAGATGCAGACGCCAAAAGGGTTGCATATCTACCAGATATTTCAGGTTTTAATGCTCCAGATCTTAAGGAGAAAGTAGTCATGATTATGGTAGTAAAAGGAGGATTCAATCATTTACTGAGAATGCAATTAATGGAGATTCAAGGAAGCGCACCACAAGAAGAGCAGGAAATTTGGGAAAATGAAGGGGGTGTACTTTATCCTCCAGTGAAGCATTATGGCGACATGAGAGCACTGGAAAGCTGGTGATGCCAGTAGCCTTGTAAGAGTAGCACTTGAATAGGTGCACTACCCTGCACATATAACTAGGGAAAGTCTTGCTGCAACAATTGCGGAAGACTGCTTTGTTCCAAACCTGTTAGAACACTTCACATTTTATGTAGTAAACAACATTGAATGTCAAGCGTTTACCACTGGGTATACACTGCAAACGATTAGAGGAGTAATTCCTTGACCGAATGGTCCTTTTAAGCATTTACATATCGACTATGTTGATATGCTGCAAGTATGTAGTGGATTCAGGTATTTTATAGTGGTGGTGTGTCCCTTCTCTAGGTGGATTGAAGCAGGTCCATGTACACACCCCGATGCCACTTGTGCAGCTACATTTTTAGTATGGGAAATCTTTCCAAGTTGGGGGGTGTGTGAAGTGCTGAGATCCGATAATGGGCCACATTTTGTCAATGATGTATTCAAACATATAGGATTATTGTTGAATATAAAGCACACATTTTCTTCTGCTTATCACCCGCAAGCAAACGGCTTATGTTAGAGACTCAATGGCTTCCCTAAAGAAAGGATTGCCAAGCTCAAGTTGACACTGAAAAAAGGGATGGCTATATTGCCTGCCCTTAGTTTTATATGCCCTACGGAATCAGCCTGGTTCAGACAATCACCTCACACCCGATGAACTAGTGACAGGAAGGCGAATGAGAACGCCTTTAACTCCTCCATCGAGAAGAGGAAGTGATGCCCAGAGTACAGCAAAAATGTTAGAAAATGAGTTACATCATTATTTGACATGTATGACCGCTAGTATCTCTTTCATTTCAGATCAATTCAAGCTCCAGGAGGGGTCGGTCTCAGAACACAGATGAAAACCATTCAGCAACCGGGTCTGCTGAACTTTTATGAGCACTGAGCTATTTGCTGGTGATACCGTGTTGATAAAAAACTTCACTAGGAAGTGGCACGAGCCAAGGTTTGATGGCCTGCATTTAGTAGAGAACATTATTCCTTCAGCAGTAAAGGTGCAAGGCATATGAGCGTGGATGTACCTGAACAACGTCAAGCTATACAACAGCAATGCTGTTTCACCCCAACAATCGATCCAGAAGCAAGGCAAGAAGAAAAATATCAGTGTGTGCAGACTCAATGAATGACATAGAAGAAGGACGATAAGACTACAAACTGACTAATAAATGCAGATTTGCATTTGGACTGTGGCTACCCTTGAACACTCCTTATAGATATTATAGCAGGCGTGCAACTCTATTGCTTGAGCCACAAGGATCTTTGAAAATGAACTTTAGAACATTTTTGATATATCACGATTATGCCTAAACGGAACCATTTGGTTAAGAATTGGAACAGTACCCCGATTTGTTTCTTACTGTATATCTGTTTGGCTGATTTATGGTCTTCCCGGAAAGTGATGTGCATCACCTTGTGCTTACTGTGTTTGTGTTTAATCTTCGAGCTTATCCAGCCCTTGTTATAAGAGACGTGGACATCCATACTTTTTACAGGATCCTAAGAATGGCCCTGTAATCAGAAGGCTGCTTCTAGCAATAGTAGAAGAACTACTGAAAACACCTAATCTATTACAGTTACCTGAGTAAAGTGTTTTCCTTCCTTAAAGTGCAGTAAAAATTAGAAATTTTGAAGATAACACAATTTCAGAGAATGAGCAAGGTCAAGAAGTTCCAGAGTGGCATAGATGGTGGGGATTATTATGTTGGTTCACGATAAACATATGCACAGTTATGCTTTGTATCTTTTTGCTTCTCATGATTCACATTTTTTATACTTTTGATTTCCCCACTCCAGGAACTCTTGTAGGTTTGCCCATTATCAATGAGCTGAGGTCTTGCGTGTTTTCTCCCCAGCATAGAGCTGCTTTACAATTGTTTCCATGGAATGAAAATATTTTACTAAAGAGACACAGGAGAAATGCAGAGGAAAATGATAATGGGATAAACACTCAACTAGATAGAACAGCACACTTGGGTAATGACATGTGGTATCAGCGCATGAAAAAGGTTGGAGAGAGAATGTCTAAGGAGAGCTGCTATGTCTGTGCACTTATACCTTATGCCATGGGAACCTCTAAGATATTCATACCTTCTCATAATGACGAGAATGGGACCTTGATAGAGGCCATAGCGTTGTTGATGAATTTACACAATAAAATGGAAGATGAGACAGAAGATATTGCAGATGACAGCTGGTTTGCGTCTATCTTCTCATGGGTTCCGCAATGGATAGCGCATATCTTCAAGCTTCTTGGAGAAGTATTGGTGATGATTATGTTTGGATTCTGTGTGATCAGGATAATTATTGCACAGTGCAAGAACACAGCAAAGAAAGAAGTAGGAATGAAGATCATGATTGATGTTGAGTCAGGGTTTGGGCCCAAGGAACCGGCAGATGAAGAGATCAGAAAATATATAGAGGCGATCATTGTAGCACCTGAGGAAACAAAGTTCCAGCATCCAAGATATCAAAAGAAGTATGTGGGACAATGGATCTTCTGTAATCCAAATGGACAATGCAGCTATATGACCTGGAGTGTGTGTTTGTTTGTTTATTTTATTTATTTATATAGCATGCCTGACCCAGGGGTATCTGGATGCTAGTGGATAAGAAGACGGTTACATGTTACAGTTCATACAGAATAGTACATACGACACATGATGCAAGGCAGGAAATTCCGTTAATACAATAGTCTAAGCATAAGTACAGTCATGAGTGGGAAGTGGGAACATATGGACAATTCGGGTGTATGGCTGAGAGAGAAGATAGGGTTATTCTTATTGAGTAGCTGGTGATAATACTGCTTCTGAATTTTTCGAATGGTTGGATGGATTTGATGTCCAGTGGGAGTGTGTTCCATATTTGGGAGGCCAGGACCGTGAAGCTGGAGTGGCCAGCTCTTTCGTGGTTGTATGTAGGTGCCACTAGGCAGGAGGTGTTGGTGGATCTCGTAGTGCGGATGGAGGATCTCAGAGTGGATTTGTCAGTGATTTAGGGTGGGGCTCGGTGGTTCAGCGCTTTGTGGGTAAGGCAGAGAGTTTTCAGGTCAATTATTTCTTGTATGGAGAGCAATTTGCAGAGTTTTCTGGTTGCTGAGATGTGCTCTCTGCTAGGTATGCTTAAGGCAGTTCTGAGCGCATTCTTCTGCAATGTATCTGCAGTTTGTTAAGTATGGACTTATTGGCACCGAATTAGAGACTGTTATATTAGTCCAATTTGGACTGTATGAGCACTCTGGCTAATATAAGACAACTGTTAGGTGACAGTAGGGGTCTACACGCCCTGATCAGCTTGCCTGTGTAGGCGGTGGCTGAGGCGGTCATGTTCAAGTGTTTGGTTAGTTTAGAGTTAGCATCAGGTAAAAACCTAGAGTTTTTACAACTTTGGCAATGGGTATGTTGTTCCCATCTATGCTTATGCTGGTGTAGTTTGGGCTGAGTTTCTCTAGGTTGGTAAGTGAGCCGACCAAGAGAATCTCAGTCTTATCATCATTCAGGCAGAGGCAGGGGAGGTCGATGCCTGAATGATGATGTAGATTTCATTAATCTGCGATACATCTGTGTCATAGATGCCTGATAGGGGTAGGATTATCTGGGTGTCATCTGCGTAATTGGTGTAGGTGACACCCAGAAGGTCCAGTTTATCGAATAGTGGCTTTGTAAAGATATTATACAAAGTAGGCAAGGCACATGAGCCTTGTGGCACGCTGCAGGTAATAGGTATGGGGTTGGCCGCTGCCGAGGGGGAGAATACACGCATGGTCCTGTTTTTAAGGAATGACTGAATCCACGTGATGGGGGAGCTCGAAAAGTGAGCTACCGATGCAAGGTGATCACAAAGTACCTTGTGGTTGACCAGGTCAAAGGCCACCGACAGGTCTAGGAGGAGTAGGATGGCCACTCTACCTTTGTCTTTTAGTTCATCAATCTGGCTTTTGAGGTCAACAAGGACAGTTTCCGTTCCATGTTGGGGTCTGAAGCCAGATTGTCGTATTCCTCGTAGTTTGTTTGTCTCAAGATAGTCTTGAATTTGCAAATATGCAACTCTATCTAAACATTTTAATAGAAAAGGGACGGTTGTGATCGGTCTGTAGTTTTTGGGTATAGATGGGTCTAGCGTTTGTTTCTTAAGGAATGGGAGCACCCATGATTCCTTCAGGTTGCATGGTACGGAGTTACTAGAGAATGATTAGTTGATTAATTTGGTAATAAAAGGGGCCACGTCTCTGGCCGCATCTTTTATGATCTGTGCTGGGCAACTCTCCCCCTGGCAATTAGAGGGTTTTAGTGAGGCTATGATTTTTTGTACCTCTTCTACTGATACATTGGTGAATTTAAAGCCTGACGTTTGGTGCAAAGAGATGGAAGTAGTTGGGCTAATTGGATTGCGGGTGGTTAGTTGGTGCCGTGTGTCAGCTATTTTGGTCTGGAGACCAGTGATTTTATTAGTGAGTGCATTTTGGATGCTGGTGCACCAGGGTTTATCCTTAGGGCAAGTGTCTACGGGTGGGTTAGTATTTTCCAGCTCTCTTAAGATGTTGAACAGTTGTTTGGTGCTGGAGCCTGCTTGGTTTATTCTATCATTGAAGGTTTCTTTTTTGGTACAGATAATCCTTCTTGTGTATGTGGCAGTGATATTTGCTAGGTTTGTTTTGTTCTCTGAAGAGGGGGTGTTTTTCCAAAGTGTTTCAAGTTTACTCTTTTCTGTGCGTTGATGAACATGTACAGTCAACAGGATCCCTGAAGGGAGTAGTGAAAATCTGGACTCCAAAGAAGCACTTCTTCAAGAGAGGACACCAAGATGTGAAGACTGATGAAGGAGTGGTCGATGAATCAACCAGAGGGGGGAGTATAGAGGAGCAGCTGAATCCCTCTGCAAGAAGTCCTGCCCCCATTTTGCCTATATGCTGGAAGCCGGAAATCACAACATGCACGGCACCACTGATTGTGCCAATTTCACGGAGAGCCTTCGAGAAAAGGTATCCATTGAGAACACCCTTTATAATGTACCCCGAAGAGATGACTATCTCTCGGAGGAGATCCCCAAAGGAATATGAAGATGACAGAATAAGAGGC
Source organism: Ambystoma mexicanum (assembly GCF_040938575.1). Taxonomy (NCBI): domain Eukaryota; kingdom Metazoa; phylum Chordata; class Amphibia; order Caudata; family Ambystomatidae; genus Ambystoma; species Ambystoma mexicanum. The sequence continues at coordinate 144,172,548 of NC_090924.1, forward strand.
TGGTGACGTCACAAGAAATGAGCGTGATACACTGTGAAGAATGGTCAAAGAAGAAGATACATAGACATTATAGAATCAGATGATGAAGTAAAACATTGAGTAAACTTTCTTACGCGAAATAAAGATTGCACATGTGAAGAGCACTGCAGAAAATGCAAGCTGTTTCATAACTGTACAGATGCAGCAATGCAAGTAGGCTAAGTGATCTTAAAGGCTAGCTATATGTAGTGAATAGACTGCAGGCGGTGCTGCCATTATATAGAATTCTGGACATCAGTGTCACATATTTAGTAAGCTCAGACCTGTGAAGAAAGAAGGATATGAGAGCTGTGTCGGAGTAAGAAAGAAGCTGAAGATCGAGGATAGGGCTGGAATAGCTATCTTACCTGGTGTCAAAGGATGAAGCAGCCAAGAACCAGTTATCTATCCTTGAAGAACAGTGAACATGAGAAACTGAATCAGCCCTTGTTAAGGTGCAAAAAAGAACATCATGAGTGCCAGGTTTATAAATTCAAGACAATTAAATGCTGCAAAACAAGCCAAAATACAGTCTCCTGTCAGGTGAGTCAAGGATGGAAACAGGAGTTGGGCGTACACACCTGAACTGCGATAAGAGTGTGCCTATACTCCCTTTTATTCTCAGGAGCAGTGATACTTTGCAAGGACAAGTTCAAAGACAATCTGAATGGCAGACGGCAAGAGCGATGAGAGATGTTGGGCTAATTGGGTGGGAAGACACAGTCAAGTCCACCCGCTGGCACATGGGGTACCACCTTGTGTGCTGCTAGTGAGACGAATGTTCCAGAAGGGCACAAGCATGCAAACCAATCGTAGAAGGGCCTTATAGTTTGATAGCCAATGGTGTACCATGTATCTAGTAACTGATGAAGGTGACTTGCACTAAGGATGGGCATAAATTGTCCACCTGACTGTAGAGACCCAATCACAACCCAATACCTTAAAGAAAGTATACTTAGGTGTTCCCATTAGTCCTATCACAATCTCCTGAAGGTTATTCTTAGTTTGCCATGTAGTATGACATCATGTATGAAAAATGTTTGCTATATAAATGTGTTTTTATGCAAAATGACTGAGAGCGCGATCAAACGTCTGCTGATGTCCGTTGTAACTCCCTGTTTTAGACAATTGAAAATACAGTCGAGAGAGACATTTTGCCAACTTTCTGAGTCAGTCTTATTATTTGGTGTAACAGTTATTCTGCATCCCCATCCTTCTGTGACATGTTACTGATTTAAAAGCCCCCCCCCATGGGTTCAGTACACTCTCACATTTTGGTGCCTTGCTACACATGGCTCTACAAGAAAAGAGGAAGGGTGGGGTTGTTTGGAACAGGTGGAAAGGCATATGTTAATCCTGTATTGTTGAAGCTTGCAGGCTGAAAGTACTCAAATCTCGAGTGTCAAAGTGATTCTACGTAGGTAGTGGACAGTTGGAGGAACCTTGGTCTGTTTTATGAAAAATGATATGCTGAGATTGATTGTGTAGACCTGTATAACAGAGTGGTGTGATAGAACTAGAGAGCTGATGTTGCTCCAATAATGTACTATATAAGTGTAAAGGTTGTCTGTGTGTGTAGGGTAAGGTACATGGATAGTTTACAAGAGGGATCAGTGGTTGGTCAAAAGGGAACCATTATGTTCTGGATGGTTCTTTCTGACTTTATGCATTTGGATTTGTCCTTATTTTGTTAGATGTAGAAGATGGGTGGGGAGATGAATGCAAACAAGTACAACCTCACATACTGCTGGGCTGACACCTCTTCTGCTGGACTATTGAATGTTCTTTACAGTCATTTTACATTTCTGCTTGAAGGTTGCTTGGAGCCCAACCCAAATTAGTCTGATCTCTAATCCATTTGCTGGTGAGTTGTGTGGTGGTTAATGGTACCTTTGTAAAAGCTAGTGTAAAGAAGTCCAGTATGGTAAGCATTCATGTTCATGAGAGTCTGTTGGTTCAGGTTTTGTCAGGGGGTTTTGCTGATACCAGTTGAGGGAGCTATTCTGATTCTATTTCATTATTTAGTTGTTGGTGATGGTCAATGATGCTCTAATTGAGCTAGACTTGAGTGAGGAGATATGACTAAAACTGCATCTCATACTCTCCTTGGCTGGCATGTTTTGTATTAGTCTATTACATGTTCATGGCAATGTTGACTCTATTTTGTTTAAGGTCTCATAAGCCCCACCCAAATTAGTATTTTCCCCCGTAGTCCTTTCATTGTAGAACTTGAGAGAGGAGAATGTTTCTAATAAATGTTCACCCAAGTACGTGGTTGTTGGTTGAGGTCTTAGTAATGATCTCATGTGTTAGTTGAATAGCTCTGTTTTCATCTCTCTACTGAAAATCAGGAGGCCTCCACCTGTGTGCATATGTTTGGGCAGAGATTTCCAGAGTTTGGCTAACATGAAGAAGGAGATGTTTCTATGCAATTTCCAGTTGAAGGGTGACACTGTTACACAGGCACAGTTTCTAGATAGAAGCATTCTCAATGGTTGGTAGTAGATTCATTTACATGCGATGGATTCTGGCCCCCTGTCATGGAAGGAAATAAACAGAGTTTTGATGTGAATCTTCTGTTATGGTTTTGCCATTGCAGTGTTTAGATGGAAGAGGTGATGTGTTTATATATACAAAGTCTCAAAGGAAGTCCTTCTGCTTAATTTGCAGTCTGTTTTATAGTAAAGGCTGTTGGTATAATCAAGTCTTGAGAGTACTTATGTGATCCCTGGCATGCTTCTGTGCATGCGGTCAAATAGGGCATAATGTGTCATGTGGTTTGCATGTGGGAATGATGTCCATCACAAGTCGGAAATGTGTGACCATGGTTGTAGTCAGAGGGCAATGTCCCATTTGCTCAGGCCATGGGATTTTTGTGGGATTTGCTGGCGTGGTGCTGCACAGTATAACTTCTGTTTTGATTGGCTTAAATTTCAGCCTGTTTGTCATCATTCAGGAGTACAATTGTGCCAGGCATATCCTGAGATCAAATGCAATTGGTGTACAGTAGAGTTTTTTTTCATGTTTGAAGATAATTTTGGTAGAATCTGCGAAAATCGTAGCACATGAGGTTCTCGTTGTGAAGAGATTCCAGGGGCCGAGCCCCGTGGAGGTTGAAAAGGAGAGGGTGCGAGGCTGAATGCTTGGGTGAGACTGGATACATGGGACATTGTAGGTGTAGGATTGGTGGATGTGACCTATTTGGGTCAGTGTGTTATTGCAATCTTCTCCATCAGAAATGAGGTTATATAGCATAGAGAACTTTCTATAAATCTGATGTGCACTAAACCTTTTAGTCAGACCTTCTGTCTGACAGGAGAGAAAAGTGGCAGAGATATATAGCAGGATGGCGGCACCACATTATTTTGTGTCTATGTAGTAGTTTATGGTGCTCCATATCGAACATAGTGGGATTTCTGTTCTTCGTACAGATCTGAAAACCATGTTGTGACATAGGAAGGAGGCAATGGCTTTAAACGTATTTCTTTAGTTGCTAAATTTGGGTGGTCAACTGTGCGTTAGGGACTGGTTTGTAGTTTAACGGGTCATTAGGTGCCTTGACAAATGCATTTCTAGAGGCATGAGGGTTCACCTCTTGTTCGATGGAGTCATTGTGGAGGGCTATTAGGATGGGTGCTTGTTCAGGTTTGCCTTGGTATTGCTTTGCAGATAATGCTTGATTACTAGTATTGACCAAGATAAGGACGTGCTGGGTTGAGAAGACATACACGATTTCACTGCTCTGATATGTGGTTGCCTTGGTACTGTTTGCATTGCAAGGACTTGGTTAATCAGACCTTGTGGTGGTGCTTTGGCCACAATGTTGAAAGGGATAGAGAGGTGATCTCCCAGTGTAATAAAACTGGGGAGGAATACATGGGGATGTTCGTGTTGCGGAAAATGCCATTCAGTGTGTGAACAGCTGCACTGATGTATTCTTTAGCTAGTTGATTGATGTGTACAGTATCCAATTTTGCAGAGCTTGATTTGGTAACTGTATTCACCTCCTTTCACAGCCAGAGATTGACATTTCTCAATATGGAGTGAAGTTGGTGGTCTCTCACTGATTGGGCTACCACATCAACCATCAATCTGCAAAAGACAGTTCGTGTGAAGATGGTATTAGATGAGAAGAAAGCACAATGTGGACAGTGTAAGGTTGAGCAAATTGTTAGAAGAGATGATGTGTAGTCTGGAATGTTGTCAGATGATGAGCATGTAATGTTGATAGATTCTTTGTGAACAAGTGCAACTGGTCCTCCTCTCGTGGTATTTCTGTTGGTGTGTTTCATTAAGTAGCCTGTGGGACTGGCCTCTTGTTGCAATCAAAGAACAGTCCACTGTGAGCTCCATCACTGTAATGAGTAGTGGGTCTGTTATGTCCGCGCAGAGAACACTGTAGATGTCCGAAAAGTGTTTAGACATACATCAGGCGTTTTGGGTAAGCAATGTGGTTCCAAGCTTGTCTTTGCAACACAATTGTGTTGCCATACTTCTATGCATTTCCTTGCTTTGTGGATTGGGCGTCTGGGTTATGTAGGGCGTTGCACCCAACTTCCGAAAGACTGGGCAGGTTTTTCTTGGCGTCAGGTTTGTGTCTTGATTCCATGGACAGTATGTTGTAGGGAGCTGGTTTGTGATGAAGGAGAGTGAAGTATCTGATTAATTGCCTGTTTGTGTTACGTGGCCACTGATCATTGATTGTGCCTTATATGGTCAGTGTGTTGCTTCTCTTGTTTAATAGCAGTCCTCTGTGTGTTGTCTTGATGGCTTGTGGTGACAGGGGTTCTGCGTTTCTGTTGCGAGAGGTTTTCTGCTGATGCATCAAGAGATGAAGGATTTAGGCAGACGTTTCAGTGGTTTGATAGAGCTGTGCTACAGTTTCTTGTTAATTGATTTACTGCTGCCTTAAATGACTGGATAAAATTCCTGTCTCTCTCCTTTGATCATGCTATGCTATTATTCTCACACTTGGAAATTATGTTATAGTGTTATTTAGTAGTTCAGGAAGCTTTCAGGAAGTCTCTAAAGTAAGCGAGTTTGATGTCCCAGGGGTGACACACTTGTTTACTCACCTTTGAGAAATCACTCTTGTGCTAGGGGCTGTTAGTTTACACTGCGAGGTCGGTTTCATACAAAGGGGATATGGTCATTGTAGGCTTACAGAGAGAACATGTAACTTTTGCTGGGTCTCTCTTGTGCTGAGGGATGGTTTTTTACTTTGAGGGGTCGGCCTTGTGTATTATGGTTAAATTTAAGATATGCTGACATTGGGGTAATTAAAGGTGATGCCCTTGCATGTGGGCAAGATAACAGAGATCAACAGTTCATCTGGCACACAAAGGGAGTATTACAGTATGGAACCCATTATACTCAATCCCTACGGTGCAGCAATGCACAGGAACAAAGGAGGAATTCATGATACTCGGAGACATCCATATCACTGGGAAACAGTTCATCTGGAACGCCAGGAAGCAGAATATAGTGGGTAAACAATTAATCTAAGGGGACCAGGGAGCAAAATACAGTGGGGGGACAATTCAATGTGCAACAATGGATCTAGGACACTAGGGGCGTAAAATACAGTGAGCAACAATACATGCAGAAAAACAGAGCAACAATACAGCGCAGCAACTACAGTATTAATACAGTAGCATCACATTTACTGTAGAGCAATAATAAATATTATTAGGCGAACAATTAATTCATGTCAAACAAGGAGCAAAGTCAGTGGGGGAACCATTAACATAGGACAACCAGGAAGGAAAGAATAGTGGTACAACACTTAATAGAGTGGGGGAAACAGTCAATCTAGGGCAGCCAGCAAACACACTACAGTGAAGTAATACAATATGCAACAAATAAACTAAGACCAGAAGGTGCACAAAATAGTATGTCAACAACTTAACATGTTTGCAGAGTTGATCAAGAAGAATCAGAGAGCAACATGCAATTAATCTAGAGCACGCAAGGAGCCAAATACAGTTGTTGAACAAATGAAAACAATGCAGAGGCATACAATCTAGATCAAACAGGTTGCCAAATAAAGTTGGCCAATTAGCGCAGTGGGCAAAGTAACTTGTCTAAGGTAACCAAGGAATAATTAGACTAGTGCCAGAAATTGACAAGAAACAATGTGATAATAATAAATCTAGCATAACAAATGAGTAAAATGAAAACTGGTGACCAATAAATCAGGAACAATTTAGACAGTGTAGACATTAATCTAAAACTCCCTAGGAACATATAGAGCCGGGAAACAATTAATAGAGGATACCCAGGTTTTAATGTGTTGCAATGCAACTAGTCGTTGGCAATCTGGAAGGAAAATAAAGCAGGTTCTAGTAGTTGCTTAAGTGAATGTGACACTGTTTTATGGACTAGCGGTGACTGCGTCTGGACTTGTAGGACTGCAGAAAAGTGTAAAGAAGACGTATCCGGGAACACCAAGGTAAGTTACACTGTTCTTTATTGTCCTGGTCCTGTACTCTTTCGAGATGCAAACCGGGATGATAGGGGACACAAATGACAAGACATGATGGGAAGATACACCGGGCTTGCCCCCACACCCATACACAACCGATCTCTCACTCCAATCACAAACGGTCACTGCGGAACACTATGACTCTCACATTCCACACCAACTCACGACATCACAACACTCCAAGCTTACATTACAACATCTCTCCCTCCCTAGGGAAAACACAACAGAATGAAAAAGGAACCATGACCAGCACCAAACCACAATCATCCAAAGCACACTGTTAGGGAGAATCCTCCAGAATGGCTAATTTCCCTTACCTACTGAGTCCCTCAGCAGCTTTGCTGGATTTCCAGGATTTATTTTTTTACCTGGTCAGAGTGTGAGCCTTTTTTTCCCCACTCTTACATGTGTTTTAGGCTATCTGTTGTACATTTGTATGTTTTCATGGACTGTGGAGCCTCACCTACTCCACAGGCATCATCGTGTTACTGTGTGTCACAAAGCACCTTTAGTGCAGTGACACAGGGTTGTCTTTTTCAGACTTCCCACTCTGAACTCCATTTCCTGGGACTGACTACTGTCTCCCAGAACATTTAAATTGCCAGTGACTTTTAGTCTTTTTAAAGTCACAGACCCATACAAACTATCTTCCATAGAGTACTGGAAAGGGTTATTAGTTATCCCTTTTTGTCTGTCTCTCATGGAACATTATTTAGTTCCCCTTTCTTTAAGATTTGTCTGGTGGCAGTGGTATTTATCATTTTTTTCCTACCGCGGAATATGAAAATAGCCCTGGTACTGTTTTAGGCTAAGTTAGTAGCCTCGAACTTTAAACCCGCTGGACCTCTTTTATTTTATTTCGTTTCCAGCTGGGTTTATTCACCATTTTTTTTGTAAAGGTTTTTCTCATATTTAATTCTGTGCGCCAAACCAGTTTTGGTTCCTTTGTTCGCCGTCCTTTGGCAGGCTTCTGCTCAGAAGCCCTCCTTAGGCGTCTGAATGTCTGAGGGGGACAGGATGTGAAGGAGGGGTTTGAGACTCCCTGCACAGGGTCTCCCTGGAGACCCATGTCACACTCTGTCTGATTGGCTGTGGTGACTGTCCTGCCAGGACAGCCACCCTGCCGTGTGATTGACAGCCAGGCTGTGTGAATGGGGGAAAACTGCATAAAAGGTCTGTGGGACTTGGAAGGCAGAGTTGCCACTGGATCGAGAGAACCGAAGAGAAGCTGACAGAAGAGGACCTCTACCACGACTGAACCTCCCGGTGAAGCCATGCTGTGGGTCTGAATCTCCAAACTTCGACGACAGGGAAGATCTGCAAGGAACCTTCTCACCTTGAGCTTGTGGGACCAACCAGTTTGCCAAACTGCAAGCCAGGCCTCCTCCTTGGTCAAATTTGCTGTACAAAGCTACAGTGAACCGGATAGCCAGGAGGCCCGGACCCTGATTGGTTTTTAAGGAGCGTACCTTTTATTCATCACTTTGCTCCACTGCTGGTTTCTTCCCTGAGTAGTGCAGGACCCTCCAGTCTTCCCCCTTCTTGTCAGTCCCTCAGTTTCTTCAGGAACCGTGAGCCTGCAGGACCCGCCAAGAATATCTGCCTCAGCTACAGCATTCTTCAGCTCTAAAGGTACTGTGCTAACCCGGTTGTTCGTTTCGTCCAACCGCAGTGAAAGTGTTTGAAGTCTTTCGCCAATCCGAGGGCTTGTCCTTCTCTATTCTTTAAAGTAACTTTTCTTCCGACCAACTTCATTTTGAAATCTTGGCAAAGACTTAACCGCAAACTACTCTGAACTGTGTGGTCCTCTGGTCCATTGACTTTGGCTCAGGCCCCTTGATTTGATTTCCTCACCGTAGTTGCCTTTTCTAGATTTCCCTACTTACTTACTTACTTGTTGGTGTTGCTTAATTTTTGTCTAACTGTGTCTTTCCCTCCCTTTTAAATTGCTGGAATGCCATTTTGCTCACACTTCATTTCATTCAGCTTAACTTGTCCAGAATCTATTGGGTGGGGTGTATTATATTAAGAGTGTGATTTTCTGCTGCTTTACTTTAGTGAATAGTTTTCCAAATGATGTATAAATAAATGTATATTCTTTTACTCAGAAACCTTGAGTCAGTGTTTGCTTGAACCATAGTAAATTGCTGTCCTTTGTGTAACTTCTGATACTGCTCACTTTACTCTTGAGATAAGTCTGGCTGCTCAGCCATCGCTACCACTTTACTGTGTAGTACAGGCTTGTACCAAAGGTGAATTTGTACTGTCGCTTGTTGTCTTAATTGTGTGTGATGTTCCCAAAGTGTACTGCATACGAATCTGCCTAACACTGGTGTACAGCGGTGAGGATCAAGTATAGTGATTACACTTAGAGTGCTGCTATTACCTTGGATCAAATAACCCCAAGGCTAACCATCACTAAAAAGCAATTTTAATCATGTCTGATATGGAAAGCTACAGTCAGGAGACCCTCCTTAGTTACACTGTGGATTATCTGAAACATCTGTGTAGAGATAGGAATCTCTCTGTTATAGGCAAAAAGTCAGAATTAATGGAAAGGTTGTTAGAGAAACAAAGTCTGGAGAGTGGGTCTGAAATACCTAAACCTCCAGCAAATGTGCAACATGATGAGGATGATAATGTGTCTATTATACATGAGTTAGATGAGGCAGATGTGTCTCACAATGTAGGCCTCACTGCTCCTCTGCCTGCTCAGCAACCTCAACCTTTGTCCAACGGGACCCCACCAGGTCCTACACTCAGTCCTGAATTCATTGCTCCAGAAAAGATGAGGCTTGAATTGGAATTTAAACGTATAAATGCTCAAACTGAACAAAAGCATCAAGAACTTAAGCTTAGAGAAATGGAGTTGAATCATGCCTTAGAAATGAAAAAGTTGTCTATTGAGAATGCTTCTCTCCCAGAGTCTTCTAGGTCTTCCAGTACTAAGAGACCTGTATGCCTAAATAAATTGTTGGTATGTATGAGACTAAGCTTGATTTTTGGATTGGTTGGCAATGTTTGAATATCACCATGGGATTGAAGACATTACAGGGAATCAGTTGCTTCCTTGGCTCTTCTCTAGGCTACTCACTGTTGCATCTGATGTTGTGATGGAGTTGGGGGAGGTGGATAGGATGGATTATGAGTGTTTGAAGCTAGCTTTAATTGCTAGATTTGGGAATACCCCTTCCCATTACCTTAAGAGGTTTAGGACCCTCAAAAAGCATGATGGTACCCTTTGGGCTACCTGGGTATATGAGGGTTTGAAAAACTTAGATGGTTGGGTTAAGAATTATAGAGTAAACACTTATGAAGGTATGAGAAATCTTGTTATGTTGGAGTCAATTTATGATGCCTGCTCTCCTGAGCTCAGACAGCTCTTGGCTGATTCTAAGGAGATTGATCCGAAGAAGTTAGCTAAGGCTGCTGACTTGTGGGTTGACAACAGGACTACTCACAAGGATTCTGGGGCAACTCAGAAGAAGGATGAGGGAAAGCAGCCAACGAAAGATAACAAGGAGAATTCTAATACCTCAAATCGAAGAGAGGGACCCAAACAGCAACATAAGGGTAAGCCACAAGGGAAACTGAATCGGGCTAGTGTACCATCTGGACCCAAACCAGATGGAGGTCAGAACAAGCCCCCATTCATCAAGACAGTTGGGAAATGTTATGTTTATGGGTCAACTGACCACGTGAAAGGGGATCCCAGATGTAAGGGTAAACCTTCAGGGGTCCACACTGTCTCCTTAGCCTTCTCCCCAGAAGCAGAAGTGCCTATGGCAAGTGGAAACTTTCACCTACTGGCTGATGAACCCATGAGAGTCTCAGCTAGTGTTTCTTTAGTGTTCCTGGGCTTGTGGGAACAACAGAATTTAGATGTCTATAATTCCATCCCAGATAATACTAAAGAGTATTATAAAGATAGTGTTCTTGTGAATTGCAAGGAGACCCCTGCCATCAGAGACACTGGAGCCAGCATAACTGTGGTTGATGACATTTATTTCAAGGTGGAGGATGTTTTTAAGGCACCCAAATGCCTAAACAAGTTAGCTGGAGGCCCTGTGCAAATGCTTCCCCAGTTACCAGCTCTCATCCAGTGTAATGATATGACTGTCAAAATACCTGTTAGTGTGCAGAGTGAAGTGCCTGGGAAAGTCGTGTTGGGTAATGACCTGAAAACTCTTGGAGTTGTGTCCAGCACCCCCAGGCCTCCCAGTAAAAGGAAATAGGAGCTCACTAGGCCTGCACGGGAGAGGACCTTGAGGGGCTCTCCAGGGGAAGAGATAGACAAAACTATCGCCCCCAGTCCACAGGAGATGCTCACTGCTATTTCTGGAAAGAAAGAGGCAAGGGGGAAACCAAAGACCTCCAAGAAAAAGACAAATAGCACCCCTGTGCTACCAACAAGGACATCCCAAGATTGTCCAAAGTCACACCTGTGACTCTTCCACCTGCTGAGGCTGAGTGTGAGGTACAGCCCTGTGTGGTTGATCCAGTTTCTGAAGAGTCAGATCTAGAAGAAGACATTGTTTTAGTTTGAGATCTGGACCCTGTTGACCATCCTGAGCTGCAGTCTTTACTGGCAGAAGGTGTACTCAACAGGGAAGACTTCAGAAGAGGACAAAGAGAGTGTCCTACTCTCGAAGGTCTTCACCTACTTGCAGCTTCTCAGCTTGATGGACAAGAGCCTGGATAGCCTAGGTTGCACTGGGAAGATGGCCTCTTCTACAGTGTACCGACTGAGTCTATCCCTGGGGACAGCAAAAGACTTGTAGTGCCCCTAGAAAACAGACTCCAGTTCCTACAGCTGGCCCATGACATACCTTTGGCTGGTCATTTGAGTTTCAAAAATACCAAGGAAAGGCTCTCCTTATACTTCTACTGGCCTAAAATGGGTTCAGAAGTTGACAAATTCTGTAGGAGCTGTCACACTTGCCAAACCTCTGGCAAGAGTGGAGTCAAGAATGTGGCACCCTTGGTACCTCTCCCAGTGGTGGGAGTTCCTTTGGAGAGGGTGGGCATCGACATTGTTGGTCCCCTTGACCATCCCACATCTTCACGAAACAGGTTTATCCCGGTTGTAGTAGAGCATGCTACTAGGTATCCTGAAGCAATACCTATGAGGACTGTTATGGCTCAGGCTGTGGCTAAGGCTCTACTTGGTATTTTTACCAGAGATGGGTTTCCTAAGGAAGTTATATCCGACAGGGGATCCAATTTTATGTCCCACTACATGCAAGCCATGTGGAAAAAACTGTGGTGTCACTTACAAGTTCTCTACAGTCTACCATCCACAGACAAATGGACTGGTAGAGAGGTTTAATCATACTATGAAGAGCATGATAGGTGCTTTAGAGGAACCCCTTAAAAGAAAGTGGGACCTTCTACTGCCATGTATTCTCTTTGCTTAAAGAGAAGTCCCTCAGGAGGGAGTTGGATACAGTCCCTTTGAACTTCTCTATGGCCATCCCGTCAGAGGTCCATCGGCCCTGGTTAAGTAGGGGTTGGAGAGTGCTCCTTCCCCCAAGCCAGTCAGAGTGACTGACTATGTGATAGATCTCCGCAGGAGGATGTCACACATGATGGCAGAAGCTAGTGATAACTTAAAAGCAGGTTAGGCTCTGGTCAAACATTGGCATGACTAGAAGGCCAGCATGGTTTAGTTTACTCAAGACCAGCTTGTATTAGTTATGGTGCCAACAAGGCAGAGGGACTTGCAGGACCAATGGATAGGACCCTTCAAGGTTGTGGGCAAACGTGGAGAGGTGAACTATCTGGTGGACTGAGGCAGACCTAAGGAGGCTCCCGGAGTCTTTCACACCAACCTTTAAAAGGCATATGTCTCGAGACCAGAAGTGGAAGCTTTGCTTCTAGCTTCAGCTCAAGAGGAGGAGGAGAGTGAACCTCTACCTGACCTACTCAGAGGCCAACCTTTGGATGAGAACATAGAAGGAGTTAATCTCTCTTCTAACTGACATCTGAATTACAGGATGAGTGCAAGTTTCTGTTGAATCAGTTTGCCTCCCTGTTTTCACTTTCACCAGGCTTGACCCCTTGGGACCAGCATGATATTCTCACTGGTGATTATTTACCTGTGAAAATCAGAGGTTACAGAATGTCAGAACATGTAAGATCCCACATAAAGGAAGAGGTCAACAAGATGCTTGATCTCAGGGTTATAGAGCCATCTACAAGTCCATGGTCTGGTCCAGTTGTTCTAGTACCAAAAGCAGGATCCAAGGAGTTGAGATTCTGTGTGGACTATAGAGCTCTAAATGCAGTCACTAAGACTGATGCCCATCCTTTACCAAGGACAGATGAACTGGTGGATAAACTTGGTGCAGCCAGGTACCTCAGTACATTTGACCTAATGTCAGGCTATTAGCAAATATCCCTGATAGAGCATGTCAAAGAGAAAACTGCTTTTTCAACCCCAGCAGGCCTCTACCAGTTGAAGGTTATGCCCTTTGGAATAAAGAATGCACCTGCTACATTCCAAAGGATGGTCAATCAAGTTCTGAATGGAATGGAGGAGAGTCTGCATTGCATGCTTGGATGACATTCTGTTAAGAAAGGAAGAAGGCAATGAATATGGCAAGGGAAATGTGCACGGAATCACACAGTGAACAACTTTGAATCTAACAACGTGCATACAATACCCAAGGCTCGTGTATACTAAAACCCAGGAGTGCAAATAGAGTGAAACAATAATAGCAATATATGAAAAGGGATGTGGGGTAAGCACTTAGTACCTCGTTATGACTGAAAGGAAAGTCGGCAAACTCCTTACCCACTATGCTATTACATATACTGACAGCGCTAAGCCCACGTAGAGGGCAAGCAAGGACAGGATCTGTGAGCTGACACTCTGGATGATACTGAATAAGGAACTTAGAAACAGTACTCACGAGGACCGGAAAGACCACTTGAATGTCAGTAAACCCACAAACCCAGTTGATCAAACTGGGACCCTGAAGGCTATAACAGCAATGGGTGGAGGAAACTAAATACATAAGACCCTAGTCAAGGGGCAAGTAGGAATAGTGAGGAAAACAAAGGGCATTCACACTGGGACTAGTTACAACAGCACCCCACACCTAACAATCAATGGGAAATAAATGCAGAAGTGCAATGGAAAACATGGAATGGATCCCAATAGAAAGTAAGGATCAGGAGCAGGGAAAATGATATCACAAAAGGAAACCTTTCCCACCTATCCAAGGAGAAAAGGCAGGAAGCTAAATCTATCAAGGGAAAGACTAATGCATCAAGTTTTTCATTAGCAAAGGACAGCTTCAAAGAAACAGAGAACACAGGCAAATTGGGCAGCATCAAAGGGTAAAGCACAGAGAAAGGCTGCCTGCAGACAGAGGAAGACAGAAAGGGAAATCCAGAAAGCAGAAATCAATTAAGCACATAAATTCGAAATCCAGGGCAGAGGAACAAGAAACATGAACTAGGAACCAGGCACAAAAACTAGGAACCAAGAACAAGGAACCAGTCACAACAGGAATACTGCAACAATGACCAGCGCTGGACTGAAGTAAACTGAGGCTTTTAAAGCTCCTTAACGAGCACACCCCTCAGGTGTGCCACCTGCTGCACCTGCAGCCACAGGTGTTGCCTATCCTCCACCCAACCTTGTCCTGCAAGGGAGGAGGTGAGGCAGTGAGCCAGGCATTCTGGGAAGCGTAGTCATTAGATTAACGTAGCATGCTGGCTGCCAAAAACCTGGACTGGATCCTGAAGGGAAGGAACTTGGAAAATAAGGTTTTAGCGCTCCTAATTCATCACAGCACTGTAGCATAAGGTTCGCAGGAAATGTCCAGTAGGGAAAAAACCCCAAAACATGCCCCCAAGTGATGGGAACGGGAGCGAAGGGAGCGAGCCGTGACACATTCAGCCCTACTTGGAAAGAACATGTTGATCACTTAGGATATGTTTTGCAGGCTCTTGAGCAGGCCCATCTGACCATAAAGGCAAGAAAATGTCAAATTGGTCAGAGCAAAGTGGTCTACCTTGGTCATGAGGTAGGAGGGGGTGAAATAAGGCCATTGGCTAGCAAAGTACAAGCTGTACAAAACTGGGCCACCCCTACTACTCAAACCCAAGTGAGAGCCTTCCTAGGTCTCACTGGGTATTACAGGAATTTAACTGAGAACTATGGGACCATAGCTTCTCCTTTGAATGTAGTCTCCTCTCCAAAATTCCCTAAAAAAGTTAAATGGAATGAGGAGTGCACTCAAGCCCTTGAAAACCTGAAGAAAGCCCTTTGTCAAGCTCCATTCCTGAGAGCTCCTGATTATCACCAAACCTTCATTGTGCAGACAGATGCATCCAATACAGGTATAGGTGCAGTCCTTAGTCAACTGGATGAGAAAGGTAGGGAGCATCCCATTTGCTTCATCAGTAGGAAACTAAAGGAACCAGAAACAAGGTGGGCAACCATAGAATGTGAATGTTTTGCCATTGTGTGGTCTCTGAAGAAGTTTAGACCATACTTGTATGGATCTACTTTTGTGATTCTGACAGAACACCAACCCTTGAGATGGTTAATGCAACTGAAAGGGGAAAACCCAAAACTACTAAGATGGTCAATCTGCCTGCAAGGGTTTGATTTCACCATTGAGCACAGGTCAGGAGGTCACCACCAAAATGCTGATGGTCTCTTTAGGATGTTTATAACTGATATTTCACAAAAGGTAGCAGGCGCTCCTCTCCAGAGAGAACATGGCATGATAACCTGTTCTGAGGTGAGAGTTTGCAGCACACGCTTTTTGCTCACTGTACTTTTCACACATGGGAAATATCCATTTGCATATCAGTCTTTGTCCCGCCCACATGGGCAGTCCAGCACCAAAATGCTATGGCAATTCCTCTCTGAACAAGAGTACCGACAGCAACCCCATACACGTGTTTCAGCCTTGTTGGGCCTCATCAGTGAGATGAAGCTGTGCCTCTCAGAGCATAGTGAGCAGGGAGACCACGTCTGGTTGCCCCCAGGTAACTTAGGGTGACCAACCCCAAGTTCCTTACACATATTTCACAAAAGGTAGCAGGCGCTCCTCTCCAGAGAGAACATGGCATGATAACCTGTTCTGAGGTGAGAGTTTGCAGCACACGCTTTTTGCTCACTGTACCTTTCACAGATGGGAAATATTCATTTGCATATCAGTCTTTGTCCCGCCCACATGGGCAGTCCAGCACCAAAATGCTATGGCAATTCCTCTCTGAACAAGAGTACCGAAAGCAACCCCTTACACGTGTTTCAGCCTTGATGGGCCTCATCAGTGAGGTGAAGCTGTGCCTCTCTGAAAACAGTGAGCAGGGAGAACACGTCTGGTTGCCCCAAGGTAACTTAGGGTGACCAACCCCAAGTTCCTTACACATATTTCACAAAAGGTAGCAGGCGCTCACCTTTTGTGAAATATGTTTATAACTGACTAGAGTGAAGAGATTCATCCAGGAGTGGATTAAATCCTCCTGTCCCTTAGCCTGGGGGGAGGGAGGGGCACATGTTAGAGGGAATTCTCCTGAATGGCTAATTTCCCTTACCTACTGAGTCCCTCAGCAGCTGTGCTGGTTTTGTAGGATTTAGTTTTTACCTGGTCAGAGTGTGAGCCTTTCTTTCCCACTCGTACATGTTTTTTTGGCTATGTGTTGTACATTTTTATGTGATCATGGACTGTGGAGCCTCACCTACTCCATAGGCATCATCTTGTTACTGTGTGTCACACAGCACCTTTTGTGCAGTGACACAGGGTTGTCTTTTTCAGACTTCCCACTCTGAACTTCATTTTCTGGGACTGACTACTGTCTCCCAGAACATGTAAAGTTTCCATTGACTTTATTAGTCTTTTTAAAGTCACAGACCCAGTACAAACTATCTTCCATAGAGTACTGGAAAGGGTTAATACTTATCCCTTTTTTTGTCTCTCATGGAACATTATTTCGTTCCCCTTTCTTTAAGATTTGGCTGGTGGCAGTGGTATCTATCATTTTCTTCCTACTGCAGACTATGAAAATAGCCCTGGTACTCTTTTAGGCTAAGTTAGTAGCCTCAAACTTTAAACACGCTGGACCCCTTTTATTTTATTTTGGTTTCGGCTGGGTTTATTCGCCATTTCTTTTTGTAAAGCTCTTTCTCGTGTTTTACTCTGCGCGCCAAACCAGGTTTGGTTCCTTTGTTCGCCGTCCTTTGGCGGGCTTCTGCTCAGAAGCCCTCTTTAGGCACCTGAATGTCTGAAGGGGACAAGATGTGAGGGAGGAGTTTGAGACTCCCTGCACAAGGTGTCCTTGGAGACCCATGTCGTACTCTGTATGATTGGCTGTGGTGAATGTCCCGCTAGGACAGCCACTCTGCTGTGTGATTGACAGCCAGGCTGTGTGAATGGCGGAAAACTGAATAAAAAAGCAGTTCTGTGGACTTGGAAGGCAGAGTCGCCGCTGGATCGAGAGAACCGAAGAGAAGCTGACAGAAGAGGACCTTTACCATGACTGAACCTCCCGGTGAAGCATTGCTGCGGGTTCGAATCTCCAAACTTCGACGACTGGGAAGATCTGCAAAGAATCTTCTCCCCTTGAGCTGGTGGGACCAACCAGTTTACCAAATTGCAAGCCAGGCCTCCCTCCTCTGGTTGAATTTGCTGTGCACAGCTACAGTGGACCAGATAGACAGGAGGACCAGACCCTGCTTGGGTTTTAAGGAGTGCACCTTTTATTTGTCGCTTTGCTCCTCTGCTGGTTTCCTCCCTGAGCAGTGCAGGACCCTCCAGTCTTCCTCCTTCTTGTCAGTCCGACAGTCACTTCAGGAACCGTGAGCCTGCAGAACCTGCCAGGAATGTCTGCCTCAGCTACTGCATTCTTCAGCTCTAAAGGTACTGTGTTAACCCTGTTGTTCGTTCCGTCCGACCGCGGTGAAAGTATTTGAAATCTGTCGCCAATCCGAGGGCTTGTCCTTCTCTACTCTTTAAAGTAACGTTTCTTCCGACCAACTTCGTTTCAAACTCTTGGTAAGGACTTAAACGTGAACTACTCTGAACTGTGTGATCCTCTGCAAAGACCCTGTTCCATTGACTTTGGCTCAGACCCCTTGATTTGATTTCCTCACCATAGTTGCCTTTACTAGATTGCCCTGCTTACTTACTTGTTGGTGCTGCTTAATTTTTGTCTAACCTTGTCCTTCCCTCCCTTTTAAATATCTGGAGTGCCATTTTACTCACAATTAATTTTGAGCTTAACTTGTCCATACTCTATTGGGTGGGATGTAGTATATTAAAAATGTGATTTTCTGCAGCTTTACTTTAGTGAATTGTTTTACAAATGATGTTTAAATAAATGTATATTCTCTTACTCAGAAACCTTGAGTCAGTGTTTGCTAGAACCATCGTAAATTGCTGTCCTTTGTGTAACTTCTGATACTGGTCACTTTACTCTTGAGATAAGTCTGGCTGCACAGCCGTCGCTACCACTTTACTGTTTAGTACAGGCTTGTACCAAAGGTGAATTTGTACTGTCACTTGTAGTCTTAATTTTGTGTGGTGTTCCCAAAGGGTACTGCATATGATTCTGCCTAACACACACACAACACCAGAATTCCTGCACACAGTGGCCACCTATGCCGAGAAACTCCAGCATCCAGAAACACACAAGGAACCGCTCACAGGCCAACCGGACCATTGAAAAATGCCAAAGGCCCAACGACACACACATCACCTCACTCACTCGAATCACTCCAAGAATCAAATGAACCCAGCTGCGCCTACCTACAATGTCCACCAACTTGGAACAACACTGCTGTGCCTACCTACAAAGTCCACCAACTTGGAACAACATTTATTCACTTGCCCCTCGACAGACACCCTCGAGGACTAAAAACAAAAACAATGCACCACCGCCTGTCCCAAGCTGCCCCTCAGGACCTAGGACTACCACTCCTAGACATGCTATTGTTCAGAGAACACTCCAACCTAACCAACCTCGCCACCTGCGCCATACACCTCCCACTCTGGTCTGCCCCCCCAGAGTCTCAGAACTGCCCCTCTAGCACAAACCAAAACTCCAAAAAGAAGCAACAACAAATGGCCGACTCACCATCGAAGGACCCAACTAGTAAAAAACATTCTGACAGTGCAAAACACTCAACAACTGACAATTACTTCTGTACTTCGACAACTGACAATTACTTGCGTACTACAACACCTGCACCACTACACACCTACCAATTGGCAATTTTCCCTTTCTCCTAATATACCACCTCTAGACAAAACCATTTAACACAACCTGCTTGCAATACCAAGAAGACAGGCAAAAATGAACTTTCCATTACACATAGCGAATTAACCAGGCACCATGGCCAGGCGCTATAGACACAATACCTTCTAGACAGGCACAACTGGACTTTTCATTATGCTTAGTGAACTTCCCAGGCACTATGGACCAAACAGAGCACACCTTGCTCTCAACTTACCCTAACGCAGGCCACCAGTTATCACAACCTGCTTACAATACGGAGAAGACAGGCAAAATTTAATTTTTAATTACTCATAGTGAACTACCCGGGCACTATGACCAGGCACTACGAACTCCCCACACACTCCTCCACAGGGCACCCCTCGACCCTGTACTAAACACCTCGTTCAACATGAACGGCAAAACATCTGGCAAGCACTATAAACTTGAATTTTTCAGAAACAACCAGAAGAACCAATGCAAAACTCATTGCCAGCACCTAACTACCTCGCAAAACACAAGGAACAACCAACGGAACAACCCTTTCTCTCAACATACTCTCAACGCACGCTCTGCTCCTGTACAAAACACACCTGCTAACTTTCTATGAGTAACTCAAATGGGAAAACCGACTCACGCCCCTTGACACGTACTCTTTCAACAAGCATGAACCCCACTGAGTACATGTACCCCATGTATGCCCACGAAGGTACAACACACCAAGCATACATCCAAACGTTTTTGACTTTCAACTGATACATACTCTCTCACACACATTACACGCCCCCATGACATTGAACCCCAAATGCTGTGCACACAACTGCTGTTCTTTAACACAACAATGACTTGCTTAGGTGCAGCAACAGTCTGAACTGACACCAGGTTCAGACAAAACGCCAGACCCCTCAAACATGTCCATGGAAGATAACGGATAATACTATTACTGTTCCATATAGAGCTAAACCCAGGGAACTAAACTACCAAGAAAAGACCATAACAAAACACGCCATGGGCGACAGACAAACGACCTTGAACAACATCATCCTCTAATACACCACCTGGGGATATAATACGAAAAACATTTTTAAAACTCCCCCTGTTATGTGGGCCACAACATTTACACAACAAAACACATACAGGCCCGGGACACTAACCTGATAGAAATGTCCCCGTAACCAGGCTCACGACCAACCGGGTCTTGAAAACTTCCCAACACCTGGTCCAAATATCCGTACGTACTTGCATAACTAAGTCTCTCACTCGACAGGGATCCGACTGTCCTCTGATGAACCATTCTGTCATGCCCAGGACACCGCACGACCCCCGACAAAGTCTCTAAATGCTCCTCCTTACGCTCCACGCCGCGACCTGTCACCATAATGTTCTTGTTTACTTCCAATACGCTGTGAGCGGGACACGACCCGCAGGACCACCAAAGGCCGCAGCTCACGTGACTGGCAGGCAACACCTCACATTGCTGTGACATCACCATTATGACTTGGGACGCCATCTTGGCAACTTCCACCCGGGCTCCATGTAAACTCCATTCAAAGCCCCTTCCAATAGGCATTGGGCAGGCGTTGCTGATTGCTGCGCAACGCCATGGAAGGACCCTGGACACCCACAGCTGCTGACCCGTTATTCTATGACTTGCCACGGCTGCCTGTTCAAACAACATGAGCCGCTCCTCCATGCTCTCTGTCACCTCTTGCTCACAGACACGCAGGAGAGAGACGACTCCACTACGCTGCTTGCTCTGACACCAGGCACCAGTATAGGCCTCCTAGTCAAGCCTACACCGCTGTCACTGTCACTGCCGGCTACACTGGAGCCCGATACTCCACTGGCTATTCCGGGCCCCAAAACCAATCATGAGAACCACCGTAACTGGGAACCGCCACTGCAAGAAACCAACTCCAGTTCTCGCAGCGGCTCGGGCAGGCCAACTCAACACTGAGCCCGCCTGGGCATGCGGGACGTCCAATGGGGGTGCTGTTCTTCAACTGCTGCACCCCCCCCCCAGCAGTGCCAATGGTGAAGGCACGGTCCATCTACCATCCCATCCTCGTCGGCAGTGTAAAAAAGACGGAACCCGGGACCACCAAGGTAAGTTACACAATGCTTTATTGTCCTGGTCCTGTACTCCTTTGGGATGCACACCGGGATGGTAGGGGACACGAAGGACAAGACATGAAGGGAAGATATACTGGGCTTGCCCCCTCACCCATACACAACGGCTCTCTCACTCCAAACACAAACGGTCACTGCGCAACACTCCGACTCTCACATTCCACACCAGCCCATGACATCACAACACTCCCAGCTTACATTACAACAAAAAACGTTGTTATTAATGTTTGGCTTTGATGGCCGCACAGATGTTTGTACTGAGTGTTCTGGTGGGTCAGGAGGGGGTCATGTGACCCAAGTGACCAATCAGCTGAGGGATGTTGGGCAACAATTGGGATAGAATGGAGGACACAGGCAACCAGAGTGGGAAGTGCAGGACAATAAAATTTGACATATGCAAATTAACGTCAAAAAGCAATCTAGAGCATAAAGGAAGCTCCTGTACCTGGCTCTTTCTGTCGCAAAGTGAAAGCTGGGGCAAGTGCAGTGTTCAGAGAGGCATGTAGCAGGACCCATGACCCCAGTGGCCAATCATTGGGCCTCAGGGAGGGCAGCGCGATGCTGGATGCGGAAAGATCCACATGTAATATGCAATTGAACCAGGAGGAATCACAGGTCGCCAAAAGGCTGCAAACATACATTAAACAACCGAAGTGTTTGTTGCAATATTCTGAGTAATCCTAACTGACCAAGAAATCGGGACGGAAAGAAGGCATTGCTTATTTTATATTTGTGATCTGTGATTATTAGTAGGAACCTTTGTCTTCTGACTAACATCTTTGATCAAAATGTTCCATTCTGGGCTGTAGGGCTAATTTGGACACCTGCAGTGGGGAAGAGGAAGATCTGGACCAGCCTGGCAACACGCAGCCTCTTATAAGGCCATTTTCATCTAGCTTTCTAAGTTCCTGCCCATAAAGCTCTTCACTGGCTTCCCCCGCTAAAGCCAGCATTCCCTTCAAAGTACTCACTATTACTCAGAAAACTTAGCATGCTAATCTTCTATTTTATCTCAAGAAACATTGAAAACGCTAGACTTCCAGTTCTCCCTTAAGGATTCCTTAAAAGTGCTCGGTGTCTGTTCCACGCGTCCCCAGGACCAGAGGATATGGCAGGTCAAGCAGAGTTCCGCTGCCGAACGCCGGAAAGGTTTACCATCTGACCTGAGCCACATTGAAGAGCTTCTTTCCACAAAGACATCAACACTTTTCTGTCTGAAGTCCACTTCTCCAGGTAGCTCCTTGCCCGTCCTTTGGACCTAATACATATGCTTAGATATTTGGAAGTTGAAGCGCCACAGCTTCTCTGCAGGTATAACAATGAGATACAATGGGAAGTCAGGAGTTACTGTGGCCCCCTGATGCCTCAAAGAAAACCTGCGCTGGCCACACTTGCACACTTTGGGGAGGGACAATTGAGGCATTCATTGTTGCGATGACCACCAATATTGTGAAACCCAGCGCAATGCATTTTCCAACCTTACTCCAGCATTGCTGGGTATAGACAATCTTCGAAAAAAACAATCCGAGTCTTTGGGGCTGGGAAAACCCACTCCTAGCTGCATGTAGTACTACCACACGTGTTGAAGGTTAAACACTGGGTGCATTTTCCCTCTATATAGTAAGTCATGGAACAGGGGATTGATTGCAGGAATATTTTTTTTAAAAATAGCTATTTTGTGTGAAACGTTTAGGGAAGCCCCAGGCACCTAGTGAGCATGGATGTTGCAAGCGACATATGTTTTGCACCAGGTATGTGCCTTGGAATGTTGTCATTTTAATATAATACATGTAAACCTATGATTATTATTACAGCATGTACCATTGTTGTTTATGCTCCAACTGCCTTTTTGCAGTGCTGAGTTTCCGCCAAAAAGCGCGAACAAGCTATATTCCCATATAGTTTCATCAATACGTGTACCGATAACATCGAATGATTACATTCTAATGAAGTCAGCACGCAGCACTGTTTGCCAGCAAAACCAGCATGCCCAATAATCCGTTTCATTCGTTTTGATTTTCTGTTTCAGACTCTCCTCGTTGCCTCCTACCTCCGGCTGTGCCTTTCAACCCATATTTGTCATCCTGTCATCTTTATTTCCTCGGCATCTGAGCTGCAAATCTAATAGGCATAGAGTATTCCAGAACTGTGTAGGACAGCAAAACCTGTATAGTACCCGCGAGTAATGCGCTGTTTATGTTTGTCATCAAGCTCTTTGAATGCACGAGCCTTTTTAATATGCGATGGAACATTGACTGTCAAGGAGACATTGACTTGGGGCAGACCTCCACTCTGCACCAGAGCCTTTGAACCATAAACACAGCATGCTGTGACTGGAATGGGACATTGTCCTCCAAACAAGCATCTCTACTCTCCCTGGCAGATGCAGTTTGCCTCGCTTGGCTGCCTTTGTTAATAATATGGAAGAAAGATGTACTTTATCAACGGATGTGACGCACTGCACCGTTTCAGCAGAATCCATAATGGTTGAACCGCCAATTTAAGCCCGTGCATGCTTTTGCATTCGTATCAGATTTATTTGAGTCCACAAAAATCCCAATGCAGTTCACTATTAAAAAGCAAAGAAACAGCTTTTTGGGCAATTTGGTGCAAAAACATGCTCTTACGTAAAGTACATAAGAGCAGCGATTTGGCTACAGTAATGATACTGTAAATCAATTGGCAATGACACAATAACATTACCTTCGGCAAACTCTGGTGGCCGCTCAGGCAGCCAGGAACAGTCACGCCAAGGCTCAGTTGCCGATGGCAGTTCTCCAAAATGATACACACAGCACTGCGGGTATTGTAAAATACCGTAACCTGTGAATGACCCGCCATTGCATAAAAGCGACCAACTGCTGAGCAGTCAGAAAACAACACGTCAAAGTATAAACTTTAAGTACACTTAAGCCGCTCAGGTTATGGAAGGAGTGCTTCATTAGGTAGAAGTAGCTCTTTATTTGTGATGATCCGTCTGAATGTCTCACAACAGTTGCTTCTTTCCTAATGTGCCGTAAATTTGCTGTGAAATAAAACGTATTGATGTCACCTGATGTAGCTTGCCAGTAAAAGTTGAACTGCTCCATAACTAGTAACAGGGTAGTAGAGAGTTTGGTATACATACTGTTCAGAGATAAGACGCGTAGGCACTACATAGTGCAAACTATAGTTAAGGTGTGTTCCTATGTTATATGGTATGATATATTTCTTATAGAGCACCAAAGCCTGTGGGCATCGGGGCGCTTACAGAAACACAAACATGCAGAAAGGAGAGGAGACAAGATCTAAAAAGCAATCTAACTCATTGGACTCGAACAAGAGGGTTTCAAAGCATTTCCTGAAGGTGAGATGGCATTTCTCCTTTCGTAGCTTGATGGGGAGTTCATTCCAATTCCACTCTTGTGCAACCAGTGAAAGATCTGCCATTCCCTCTAGCTCTTTTAAACCGCGAGATGGTGAGCTGTTGTACGTCACAAGACCGCTGTGAGCGGCAAGGCTTACCAATTTTTCTTTCAAATACACAGGAGCATTTCCAAACAGGCATTTATGTCCCAAAGTAAGAATTTTGAATCGGGCTCTTGCCTCCACAGGGAGTCAGTGAAGCTCTTTCTGAGCCTTAGAAACTGGTTCTCTCTTGGGGATATTGCAGACTATGCAAACTGCCTCATTTTGAATTTTCTGCAACTTTCCCAAGCACTCTTTACTCGCTCCTCCTAAGAAGGAGTCATGATAATCAAGTCATGGTAGTACTATAGCCAGGACCAGCTTTTCACAGTTAGATTTTGTGACTAATGGGCTGATCTGCCATAGGATTTTCAAATAGTAGTAGGAGGCCGTAACCACTTAATTCACGTGGACATCAGCATTTAAGGATGCTTCCATGTAAATGCCAAGGATTTCTACCTTGTCAACAGCAAGGATTTGGCAACCCTCAATTTCAAATCCTTTGTAGGCATCATTCAAGTTTGCCCTGCCTTGTTTGGACCTGTAAACTATCATCTGTGTGTTGGCGCTATTGGAACAGAGCCAATTAGTTGTCACCAGTCTTTGGGCCTCATTACGAGTATGGCGGTAACAAGCTGGTGTTGCCAGCAGGTTGCCGTTGTCCTCGTAACACCGAATCCACCACCTGACTTTCCGCTGCCACCAGGACATTAAAAGTCCCGGTGGAGCAGGAAGTCAGGCAGCAGATTTGACAAGTCCCCATTCCCATGGAGCCTGATAGGACTCCATGGGAATGGGTTCACAGAACCACCAGCACCATTGTTAATGGTGCTGGGGCTTCCGTGATAACTCTACCTTCCACAGCCGCTGCGCTAGGCAGGTCAGACCTGCTGGGCACAATGGCCGCAGAAGGCAGAGCTGTCGTGTGGCGGGTGCCAGTACAATGGGACCGGCACCCTTATTTCCAGACCACCACGCTTAGAATGAGGCCCTTTAATAATCCTTTATACTTGATTCAATACTTCCTGACCTAGGGCATGATCGCAACTAAGCTCCACAGTCAGCTGAATGTCATTGACATAACTGGTGAACTGTAGACCAAGTTCTTCCATTTTAGCACATAATGGTTTAATATACATATTAAACAATGACAGTGACAGGCAAGTGCCTGGTGGCCCCCCATAAAAGATCTGAGATGGTTCCAATGATGCATCCCCCAGCAAATTCGGAATTTCCTACCACTAAGGACGGCGTCCATACACTTGATCACATTCTGTGAGCAGGTGCCGGTATCTACCAGTGTGTCAAGTAACCGTTTGTGATCAAGCAGATCGAAGGCTGCTGATAGGTTGAGAAGAATAAGCAGCCCTGTACTACTCTTTTCCAAAACGGTCAACATCTGGGTACGTAGACCTAAGAGTGCACTCTCTGTTCCATGGTTACTACAAAACCCAAATTATTTCACATGCAGATGTTCAGAAGCTTCAATAAATTGTTGGTACTGAAAAGGGACCGTTTTATCCGTTATTATTTTAAGCAGGAAAATGGTGTTAGTGATTGGCCTAAGGTTGGATGGTTACTTAGGATCCAATCCTGTTTTTTTTTTTTCTCACAAGAGTTACCACCACTTATTGGTCATAGATGCAAGAGATCCATGCAGAAACAACACATTAACACATCTCCTGAGCAAAGGTGCAAACATTTCCCCATTTTGTAAGATAATTTTGGAGGACAACTAGTGGGATGCATGTGCTTCAAATGTTTTTCATTTCAATAACTTAAAAAGGACTAAAATCAAACAGCACTTGGGGATCATGATGGTCCTGCGTCCCTTCTATATTTAGCTGTACTAAACAGTTCTGTGTCTTGAGGTCTGGCTGAATTGATTCCATGCTAGAATATTTTTTTTCAGGGAAGGCCTTCTGGATTTAAGCACAATCATCTTTGTCTGTATCAAATCGTCTTTCCTGGGCATCAGGTTTATCCCATTTCTTTAAAGATTTCAACATAATTCTATGTTTTGTTTTCTTCCCTACTCATTTGCTAATTTTAATAGTTTTTCTTTGTTTCTATAATTTCAAGTTTAGTACCCCATGTCAAGTTCGAGAGGAAACCCGAAAGTAGAATAGGCCAATGACTTTTTACTTGCAGGACGGATTTGGCTGATATCTTGAAAATAAAAAGTTTGTCACAGGGCACCTAGACAAGAAATTGTAGTAAAGATTTGTAAAAAAAATGAGAAAGTTATTAAGAAAGCAAATAAACGCAGTTTTCAACCTACTCCCATTCATTTTTCCATGTGTAAAAAGTCGACATTTCCGCCCAGCACAAGGCAAAAACAGCAGGATGGAATTGGATGTTATAAGAGAATGCTTGTGCACATAGAGTTGACTCGATTTCCAGAATGGGTGTAGGGTTATTGCGTCCAGTAGTTTTTAAAATATTTGACTGTGTCCTTCTCCCAAAATTATAGCTACATCTTCCATAGCGCATTGCAGCAGAGAAGCTTTCGAGAAATAAAAAATCCACCATTTGTGTGTGCTCGATGAAAGTTATTACCACAGTAATATTGTGGGAATGCGAAAAAGAAAAGTACAAAAGACCTATTTGTAGGAGGAAAAAGATTGAAATAACATAAGGCCAGAGGTGGGGAGGGGGAAAAGAGCATTATATGAAGTTGGGGAGTAGAGGGTTGTCTGGGGAGCCAGTTACAGTTTGGAAGATTTTGCATTATCCAGAGAATTTCGGGGGAATCTGGCGAGATTACCGCAGTAATAATAGAAGGCGCGCACCAAAAAATAAAACTACATCACAGGAGCCTTATTGCGGTGATTGGCACATTATTGCCACTGTAATTATCAAGGAAAGGAAAGTGAGGAAAAATAGGGGGAATCTGATGTGATCACATCTACTAGGCAGGAGGAAATGGGTCTTTGTGACAGCAGCCCTGGCTGGAATATGTAAAGTGGCCACAGCTGAAGGCGATGACTAGTGGGCTTGAAAGAAATCTAGTGCTTTAAAATATACAGTAGGCACGGCCAAAGGCTGTGCTCACTTGCCAGGACCGAAGGACGCGGCTAGTGGGCCCCAAGGAAAGGCCATGGCTAGTGGGTTCTAATGAAACCTATTCGCCCAACATGTACAGCGGCCACTGGCCATGGCAGTGGCCCTTGAAGAAATGATGGTATAACAAAACCCTTCACATTCACTGAAAAATCTTTAGTTAAGGGACAGTTAAGGTGATCAGATTCAACACCACAAAACCCCTTGACATTCAGCGGATGTGGGAAGTGATGATCATTTTAACACAGCACCCCCCCCTGTTGCAAAGCCCATGTGCACCTACATAAGAGATGGGGTTCACAATACCATACACAAATAGATGGCTGCAATATAGCTCAGTGAGTTGCTCTGTCGCTGCTGCTACCTGTGTTTGATTTGCAAGTTGCAGGTTTGAATCCCAGCAAGGCCAACTCATCCTTCTGAGGTTGATAAATGAGTAGCAACTTCGATTGGGTGATATTATATGTATATGTATTCTATGTAAAGCGCTTACGCATTCAAACAACTCAACATTGCATCCTAGCTGTCATCAACTTGGGGAAGCCGAGTTAAGTTGATCATCACTTCCCACATCGGCTGAATTTCAAGAGTTTTGTTGCATTACATCTCATCACATGAACTATCCCTTAACTAAAGTTTTTCAGTGAATAGAATTTTAGACGGGTCGCTATCAGCTACAAGATCTTGTCCACAGGCCAGCCAACGCAAAGCTCCACTTGCCTAAGGTGTCCCCTGAAACTAGGGTAATAACCCCTATAGTTAACGATGCTCATCTTTAATGTAATGCTGGACATGGCCTCCCCTGCTCCCTATTCTGTGCTTTGCCCATGGACCAACAGTGCAGTGGGGGGATAGGGAAGGTGCAAGGGGACCATATAAAACATAAAGTATGCCAGGTGTCTTGCCCACTATCCACACAGCAACCCAAAAAGGGAAAGAATGCATGCCAGGCTGGGAAAATTCTGCATCCCCTGGCTATGCTTCCCTCCTATGATATCACAGCAGGTGGATGTGGCATTAAGGAAGGGAAATAGTGGCTAACCGCTTTCAATCAAAGCCACACACACCCGTCCACCTGTTGTGCTCAGCCTCTTATTGCCAATTATTTCTAATGCCACAAACATTGCTTCTAATAGACTAAGGGAATGGCAGAGGCGCCGACGCTGCAGAGCTGGCCGGAAACTCTGGGATCCACCCTTTTAAGCCCCTTTACTCTATCTGCAATTGACTCCTTCTGTACCTCTTTTGGCAGAAGAAATGAAGAGCAAATCGTGTGTTCCCACCAGTTTCCGTACTTCAAAGAAGTAGATAGGTCAATGATATGATATTCATAGGACACGGCAATCGAACCTGAGTTGCTCCGTGTGGTCTTGCTTCCAAGGCAAGCATGTTGCCCCTGAGCTATCCTCCCATTGACTAAGTATGGTATGTTATGGGCTCAGTAAAGACATAACACTTGTGTTCTTCCTGCATGAGCTAGATGTAAGGAACGCCATCTGCCAACCTCGCAAAACACGTACAATCACACCATGTTTACCTGTGCTGCTAATATGATTTATGTCCAAACTCCTTCCTTCACCCATATCAGAATACACCTATGAGAATGTCATTACCTGGTACTGAAATACATAAAACAAAAAAATGGCTAATGCTCCGAAAATAATATATCCTTTGAAAAAAGGCCTTATACTGGAATGACAACCGTTCAGTGTGATTTCCTTGGTAGCACTACCATGTAGACGCTTACTACACTCAACTGTCTAGCCAGAATATGTGGGTAAAAGCTTCATGCATTAGACCTAAGCTTCAACAACAACTTCATTCTAAATAAAAGCAATAACTAGATTAGTAAATCATACTCTTAATTTATCTGTGCCCTACTCTTCCTGGACACAATCATATATACTATTCATGGTGAATCGCCCGGAAGAGACAGCCCACGCAAGTGAATATGATTTTCTTAAAAACCTTTTGGTATTTACTACAGCCTCTCTACTTTAAGGCACTGGGGTATAAGGCCCTTTTTTACCCTGATGTGGTCATTTATTTAACGATCATACTTCAAGGTTAAGATCTGGGAGTAGGACTGGGGGGGGAATGAAAATTACCTGCAAGTCACCCCACCATTCATGATGCTTTAGCATTCCTCCAGCCTTTGCCAAGCTTGAAGCCAAAGCACATTGTGTTATTGATGGTCACGTATTATTGTGTATATGTAAGACACATTAAATGATTCAGGAACTGTCTGCCTTAAGTACTGAAGGTACAAATTATGTCAATTAAGAACTATATTCAATTAACAAAGAATAATAAAGGTAGAAAGGATCATCCATGCAGCTGTCCCGCAAATCTCATGAAACCCCTTACGCTTCAGCACAGGAGCTAGCCCTGCCTCGGGTAGATATTCCCTGGAAGGGAAAAGCAAGAGGCTCACTTGCTGTTCACTTGTTACCAGTACTGTGTCCCTTACACACCTATTAATGGTAATGGTGGAAGGTATGGAACGCTTGTAGACACGGCTTGAGATCATAAAACAGAGAGATTAATTTAAAAAAAGAGTTGCTGCTATCTAGATAGGAGTCATGCCACCTTACCAAGATCTAACAGAGGACGGAAGTCATCTTGGGAAATAGAAGCCAAGATAAGTAGCTGTTGTGCATTTAACTGGGAAATATGTGTTGGTAGGAAGTGAAGAGGATTGTTTGAGTAGGACCAGATTCTCTAGTAAAAAATTGAGGCATGGGGTAGTTGAGAGAAAGGTATCTAATTCCACCAATTGTGTAGAGAATGTGATGGCCACCAAAATCAAAAATGTAATTGAGAGATATTTAAGTGAGCTCTACCTGTTCTTTCCTGGAAAACTACCCCCTTCATGTGGCTGGTCTATCTTTTCCTTTTATTTTATGTTGTGTTATTGCATAATTGGTTGCCTACGGCCTTGCTTTTTTTACATTTCCTTTTCAGTCAAATAGCAAGCACCCTGTGTATTAATCCTGCAATGTTTGATCCATTAGGGTCTTATGTTTAAAACAAAATCTTAGCACCCTGTGTTTTCTTATTGCATTTTTGGTCACCACAAACCCTAAGTTTTCAGCTTGCATTATTTGGTTACATAGGGTCCTATGTTTTTTTTTATTTTTATTGTGCTTTTGGTCACCTAGAACCTGTGGCCACTGCAATTTCGTCAATCACTCCCTGCCTACCATGATTCTGCTAATCCATCTCCTCCTCCTTACTCTCTCTCTCTCTCTCTTTTCTCACCTCTCTCTCCTTTCTCTCTCTTTCTCTCCAAAGGCCCCTGCTCATTTAATCTCTCCGCTCCCCTTCCACTAATGCCATCCCTTTCATCTCCACATCCTACACTCTCCTCCCAAACATCACTGAAGCTGCTCCTCTTTCCCACATCCCTCCCACTTAATCCTCATCTATCATAGCAGCTTCCCTCCATCTACTACAGGAACTTCCTCCTCTGCCTGGGCCTCCTATACTGATCTTCCATTGGTTCACTGGAATGGCCACTCTTTCTGAAAAAGAGCATCCTTTCGCATTCATCATTTTGATTCCGATCATCCCAAACTCTAGGTGTAGGCTATCACTAAAACCTGAATGCCACCACCATAGCAGCCCCTCACAGAGACATTTCACTTTTTTCTCACTTCCCTCATCTCTTTAAAAAAGGCGGTGGTGTTGGTCTTCCCTTCCTATATTGAGCACATCTTGGTCCAATTCTTAGCTCCCACAACTTTTACTATCCTCCTCATTTGCTGCTCACTGGGATCCCTCAACCTCTTGTTGTCTGGTCTTGATATTTTACTATAAAGAGGAGTGGAGCAGGCAGTGGTTTTGCTGTTCCCTTCTGATGATAGCAGAGTCAGAGCAGAGAAAAGGAGAAGTGAGGAGCCCCCAACAACTGTGAACCCAAGTAATTCATTATCATTCAAACGCTGTGGGACCACGGAGCAGAGCCGAGCAGGCAGTGGGCAGGCAGTTCCCTGATGATCCTATGCGGGCCCTGGAGGGGCCTCAATGGTGACTCCAATGTCTTGACCTGCTGGAAAGGGAGGTTCTGCTGCATCACCATTTTTCGATCAAGATGTGAGCAAAATTCATGATCACGGCCACGGTGCAACAGGTCAAACAATCCCCGGTCTTTGCTCCACTTGCGGAACAGAAACAAGCTAACAACCTAATAAGGTACATGGTACACACAGTGCTGCACATTGCTAACCCATATTAATCACCAGCCCCTAGTTTCAGGTTCTTCTTACTGTGATTGTTTGCTCTCTCGAGCGCCATGGCACGTCTGAGCATTATTGGCCACTAAATATCTGAGCTCTCCACAAGCTTCAAGCCCAACAAAATGATCTGGTATCATTATTCCCAACAGATCAGCCATTAATACATCTCTTCTAGGACATAGCAGCGTAGCGTGTGCATCCTCTCGGAATACACCTCCTGAAATGATGGAGAGCACCACACACTCTAATGTTCAAGACTATCCCACAGAGATCACTACCCAGCACACAGGGTAGAGGAAGCTGGTAGCATCACATTCACCAGCAGCCCACAAGACTTTGACATAGATCACTTACTGCGTCCAGTTATCAAGGAGATAACAACAAGTAACACTACACTTTGTGCCACACACAGAACCTGTATGACTTTTTAACACATTTTAAGAACAATATTGTTAACACACTGGGAATTATGGATGACTGCCTCAAAGGAGACATGACTAATCGTCTTACTAATAATGAGAAGAAGGGGAATGATTTTGCCAGAGAGCCAAATATTGTAGAACCCCCCCCTAATGTATGGAAAACCGGGCCCTCCAACCTACCAAGATCAAGGAGGTGACAGAAATTGAGATACAGGCCTCACCTACATTCTCAATCGGTCAAGCCCAGCCTTTGAAAGCTGAGCATCACAGTAGAGATAAGTCGGGCAATACAAAAAAGACATCTGCTTCGGCTGCGTTACCCTTGGTGAATGTTATTGTGGGAGTTGCCCCATTACTGATCGGTAAAGTAGAATATCCCAGATCCTTAAGTAACAAAACATCTCTCTAGATAAACACCAAAATCAATGTACAACAAATTAACCCTCAACACATTTGTATGGCTAGAAGGGTGAAGTGGGTGGGATACAATGAGAAAAACATTAAGGGTAATTGTATAGTGGTATCCTTTTCCAACCCAAGCATAATTAACCCTATATTCAACTCGAACGTGAGCCATTCTGTAAAAAATACCAACCCAAGAATTCTCGCCCTACCTTCCTTCTACATGAGGGCAGGATCTACTTTCTTTTCATCAAAATACACCTCTTATCAGGGTGTAGTGGCAATTTGCAATATCCATTATGGTCTAATATTTCATCAAAGCAGTTCTAACACTATAGCCAATCTAACACATGCGGGAAGGCCAGAGCTTGCTTATCCAATTGCAGGCTTTATTCCCATTTTTAGCGGAGCCCTGAGTATAAGTCCAACATCGATTTGACTGCCTCACTGATCTGGATGCAATTGACTGACTACCCTTTTCACTAATTAACACCAGCAAAATCTCCTTAGCTCCTGGGGTTGTTATAGCCCCTACACCCATCAGGCAGCTGATAGATCATTTAACAGGCCCTTCATTGTCATAAAACTTCACTTGATCAAGTTGTAACTATGTTATCATGGAATATACCAGGCATTAAGTGTAAACTACAATATCCAGTTGTCCTTGTTTTTCTCAAACAAGTAGTCATTGGGCTTCATTACGGGTCCTGTGGTAGCTGTGGCGGTAAAACCAGCAGGTAGCCTCTAGACCTGTAATTAATTACTGGCACCTGACTTCCCGGTGCCACTGGGCTATTCCAAGTCCGGTGGCCTGGAAGTCAGGCGCCGGTAATTTTGTTAGTCCCCATCTCTACAGCTAGAGGAGGTTGTGGTAAGCAAGGACATGGTTATTCTACGTGGGACAGACGATGACATCATGGAATGGCACACAATGTTATGTATCGACCCAACACTAACAACAACATTAGTATCGGATGAATAACTGTTCTCCACTGAGGAGAAGGAGGGAGAGGGTGATGGTA
Source organism: Ambystoma mexicanum (assembly GCF_040938575.1). Classification (NCBI taxonomy): domain Eukaryota; kingdom Metazoa; phylum Chordata; class Amphibia; order Caudata; family Ambystomatidae; genus Ambystoma; species Ambystoma mexicanum. The sequence goes on from NC_090924.1 coordinate 144,206,011, forward strand.
TTCCAGCTAGAGATACCTTGTCCAGTTCGAGTAATGGAAAAAACTGGTATACATTCTAATGCAGTTAGCGAAAAAAGGGAATAAACACACAGAGGAAGATCTATGAAAGGTGCCAGAGAAGTTATGGACCAAGGGACGCCAGGATTTAGGGGTACTGAAAGGAGTGGGGGCGGTGAAAATACAACCAAAAGAAGGGGCACTATTGCCCTGTGCGAAACAATACCCTTTGTCCAGAGTAGAAGATTAGAGGATATACTTGATTCTACATCCACTATGGCAGCAGGGTATCATACAGACATTCACATTGTCATGCAGTATGGCTATATACCCGATAAAGACATGAAATGGTGGGTCATGAAGATTCATACAGGTTTTACACCCTCTAAACAATGTGGTTGAGGCAGAGGTTACCCCGCTACAATATTGTGCAACATTGCGAAAAAGGCAAAGTTCTTTGCAGTCCTTGACTTGAAGAATGCCTCTTTTCCATTACATTACACCCAGATTTGAGATACATGACCAGGTTTACGTATCGCGGAATGTAGGGTATTTTGTATAGATCTGGGGCCTAGCGGTATTTTCTTACCGCCAAAATGAAAATAATTCAGTAATAATCACTCTTTGCATTCAGATTAGATTTGGTATATAGTACTATAGTATACATACATTATTTCAGCACACTGATACATTTAGTGGTATACATTATGTTGGTATGCGTTATTGGTGGTATTTATGGGTGAGCATAAATCCTTTGTTTTATATATGTGGCCACAATATCCAGAACCCCTTATTTTTGTTTAGTTTGTTCGTGTGATCACTAGAGAGACCTCAGGCTTGCATTTCAGAAACACCACATTTCCAATTGGAGTGCCACCATGGGCTGTTCTCACTGACTTATCTACGACAGCAAGCTATATGTGGTATTTATCACCAACTTATTTACGTTTGGTGAGCTATGTCCAGGGCCTCTCTTCCTGCCGACTCATTGACCTTCGGCAGCCGGCTATTTCATCTTGTTATTATTATGTTCCATTCAGAAAACACACACACACTCATACACTGAATGGATTCATGCACACAGCTACTGCCATGTCTTATCTTTTAGCAACTTTTAAAAATGACAATTGCACTGTGCAAAGATCTTCCCATATTACCAGTGTTATAATGATAGATGAACAAAGGACAAGATAAAATGAAACACACTTCCCGCCTGCTTTCAGATAATTTTTTTGTATTATAAAACTTGCATTTCAACACGGGCTTACTCTTTTTTTTACAGAAATAAATGGAACGCTCACAGTTATTACATTATCTGTAACACAATGAAAGGAGAGTGGCGAGGAACAAGAATTCAATTTGCAACATTAACATGTGGTTAAAACACAGGAATCTCCTCTCCTACTCTGACTGAATATTTTCGCACACACACAAACAGCTCCCACACTTCAGCGAGATAATTACCAGGCTTATTCAGCATGTAACTTCTTTGGCTGGTCGCCTTCTGGAGGGGTTCACCCAGCAAGGACAAGCATTTGCTGTCACTCAAACTGGGGCTTGTTGACTGGAAATCCCAGTCTCTGTAGCAGTATTGAATCTGCTTTAGGAATCAGGCATCCCCAGCTATCAACCCAGTCCTTCTCCGAGCTGTGTCAAGATGTCGTCTGCCTAGCTTCTTCCCCGAGATTATACAAGAAAACTCTGGTTACCTCCTACCAAAGGATCCTAACCAATAAAATTCTATCATGTCCTATCCACCCTCTGCACACAATAGAAATCTTTTACAGTAAGCAACTGTAACAAAACTGATTTCCTGCTATTCAAATCCTTGCTTCCTGCAAATACTATGGACAAAGCAGCACAGAAAAACCAGAAAAAAAAAATTCTGCACACAGTCTGAAATGAGTTTCAGCCTGCCTCATTTTGCAGTGTAGAACACATTATATTATTAAGAAGTTAGAATCATGTTAGTACGGTTAATTATATTAGTTCATTAATCTTGCAACATAGGCATTTCAGATGAAAAGAAAAAAAAATTGTGTGCATTTTGAATATTAAAAATAAAATGTGCTTTTAAATGAGAAAATGGTTTGTTTTTAACCTGTGTAGCCTGTCTTCATTTACATATCCATATGTTGCACTGGCAACACATAGCTTGAAGCAATTGCATTAAACCCATGCAGTGGCGCTGCATAAAAAAAAAAAAGCTCAATAACACATGTCTTGCTGTACCACATTATATCAATGCATCAAACCCATGCAGTGGCACTGCACTTCAAAAAACATGCTATACATTGATCCTATGCAGTGGTGCTGTGCTCTGTGCTCCCAAAACACGCTAAACAATCCTACAGGGACCAGATTCAAGCAGACTGTGAGTCTCCTGGCATCTTTGACAGGGTGATCCAAACGGACCTAAGCAATTTACAAATGCCATAGATAGTGATCCAGTGTGTAGATGATTTGCTGATATGTAGTGAGAGAGAGGAAGAATGTAGCACAGATTCAGTGCACCTCCTGACACTACTAGCAGAGAAGGGGAACATGGTGGACAAAGCAACATTGAGCTATTTCCAGGAAGAGAGGTTGTGTACCTGGAACAAATAATATGTATTGAAGGGCACGGGATAACACCAGAAACGGTACGGGCACTTCATGCCACAGCATACACATGCACAGTGAAAGAAATGCAGAAGTTCCTGGGACTATGCAACAACTGCAGGGCATGGGCCTGGGATTACTCCACATCACAAAACCCTTATTGCAGGCCCTTAAGGAAGCACGGAAAGAGAAGAGGGACATAAAATGGGCATATGAAATGAATGAGAGTTTCACAGAACAAAAAGAAGCCCTGGCCCACGCGCCCGTGCTGGCCACCCCTAACTACCGAGAGATATTCTATTTGTTCTCTCACTCAGATTGCTCAGTGATGACAGCGGTGCCACAGGGGCAGAAGCCATTGGCATATTACAGTGGTATTTTGGACCCAGTGATGTAAGGACACTTCCCTTGGAACAAGAGCTTGCGGCTGCAGCATTTGCCATGGAGAAGGAAGCAGCAATCCCTATAGGGTGTCCCTGTACATGGAGCACTCGCTATTTGCCATTTTGGAAAAATCTTAAAGCACACTAACAACACAAAGGGCATCAGGATACAAGGTCATACTGACAAACCTGGCCATTGACGTGGTTAGATGCTGAGTAGTAAATCCAGCTACCTACATAGCTGAACCTCCAGAGGAAAGGGATTACATGCACAATTGGACAGCACACAAGTATATAACAGAAGGGAACATACAGGTAGGTAAACGAAGAAGAAATGGAAGAGGCAGACATGGTTTATATTGATGTGATCTCATGTATAGACCCTGATACTGGGAGGAGGTACACTGGAGCAGTAGTCGTGTATTACAGAAATGGGTAATATATAGTAGCAAGTCAACAGCGGATAAATCATACTATTCGGCACAGGCAGCAGAGCGGGTAGCTATGACTAGTCCACTCAATATGATGGAAGGGCATGCAGCTAACATATTTTCTGATTCAGCCTATGTAACCTCAACAAGACATTTGGAACTTGTGTGGTGGGAAAGAAGGGAGTTCAGGAGAAGTGACGGTTCCCCAGTGCAACATGCTAGGACAATTGATTGAGGCACTGAAAGTGCCAATGGAGGTGGCCATAATAAAATGTGCTGCCCATCAAACAGGATACCCAAGGAACTGTGTTGTGAAATTATGGGAAAGGAGGCATCGATCAAAAGATTGATCGAAGTGGGGAATGTAATGAGCATGCTGATTTAGCGCTAGACAGGGGGACGCACCTACCAACTGAGGGAATAACTGTGGTGGGCAGAGACACCTCCTAGAGAGGAGAAAATGAGGGAACTCTAGAAGCTGTAGTTATCTTTCTCCCTCTGTCTCTCTCTCTCTCCCTGTACGTCTCTCTCTCTCTCAGTCTCCCTCTCTCTCTCCCTCTCTCTCTCTCTCTCACTCTCTATTTAACCTAGTGAGGGATACTTTGTGTACAACAACGGCATTAGAGCATCCGTAGGTACAGTCATAAGGGCAGGGAAACCACAGGTAAACACTTATTATGGAGGACTCCAGGTTGGGCTTCATCCTGAAGGCCTACACTATACATATGTCCAGTGCACTAGAGCCAAGGGAAGGGGAAGTTACTCATCTACAGCAGACCAGAGTTGCTGAGACAGCATAAGGGGACAGGATCAAGGCTGGCAAACCAGTCTCACGGTTGCTAATGCAAGTTGGGGAAGTGAACCCAATTCATACACACAACACCACGATTGTTTCGCATTGCACATTGACTAGCGGGCATGGAAACGGGGAGGTGGACTGGAGTCGCATGCCTCAGACGGTAAGTTCCAACGTCCCTGGAAAGTAACTAGCCCTCACAGAGTACATCACAATGCTTATGAAAGTCACTATCTTGCAGGTGCCCTGTGAATGTCTCCCTTCCCAATAGTTCAGGGTGTCTCATGTTCCATCTGCTGTGATGCTCACCAATGGCAGGCTAATAAAGAACCGGAAGTCAGCACAAATATTTTTACTAATTGCAAACTGTTTGCCGGAGGAGTGGGAAAGCAATGTGGTGCCACATGGGGAGGAAATGAACTAAGAGCGGCCAGATCTGTTTTCTGCAATCACATTTGACTAACATATGTTTAGCTACAAGGTAATGACATATCATAACCAGTAGTGTTCATGAGAACTGCAAAAACACAAAACTTGAAGTGCAACAGTTTCTAACATTGTAAACATTGTAATACAGGTATAAAAGTGATGTTCACTTTATGCCAGTTTGTCAGCCCTCATCAATCAGTCCGATACACTGTTCTGCTTGATTTGTGCTTGCCCAACTGCAATAAACAGTGTTATTTCTTGCCCAGTGTGCACTTGTCTTTGGATTACCTGTGATAATTATGTATTACAAGATTGGAAGGACCCCTGGTACACTAGCATTCGGTCTCATTGACACATAAATATGGCACACTCAGTTACATTCACTGGCAGTAGTATCCTGTAACCAAACAATCATATTATTTTCTCCTTGCAACTAGAATTATTTTTTGAGTCATCACAAAAAGTCGTAAACTCAGTAAGAGTCACTGAGTATAAAATATTGCCTCAATGATGTCTCGTTGTCACTGAGATTATGTCATTGCCACATAAAACAAGTCACGTTCCGTTGCAGCCAAATGAACTTCATTACCGGCCCCCAAAGAATGCTTCAATGTGTTTCTCTTTGTTACCAGTAGTCTCCCTCATCATTTCAAAACGATGTCACAATAAGACAGCAACACATTGTAAGCGCCTGCTTCCAAACAATGGCCTGAGTTTCACTTTGCTATTAGCATTCTGCGTCGAGCAATTACAAAAGGATGGCACGCTTAGTTACAGATGCTGAATGTAATCTCTTGCCTTCAAAATATTGAATGATGTTGTCTTTGCAGATAGTTTTTTATTTGTCTCAAGGCATCACAAAAGATGGCACACAGAGTTACAACCACTGATTGTAAACTCCTACCTTTAAACAATAGGATGCTTTTTCCTTTGCTATTTTTACTCTTGTTTTGTTCCCACAAAAATATGGCCACACACAGTAGTTTCAGCCATCAAAGGTATTATCCTCCCTGCCCATAATCAATTCTGTCATTTTCTCCTTATTCCCCACTAGCAGTAAGTGGCAAAAAATATCTTAAGTGTGTATGTCATGCAAAGGGTGTACTGGGGTTTTCTCCTCCCCTTATTGTCACAAAATATGCCCAATCGCCTTTCAATGATCTTTCTCTTCCTTGTGCTAAATACGTTCTTTAATTTACAACCTCTCCCTTAATTGAATTATATTGATATCTCTTCCTTAAGTCCATCTGTTTATAATTGTATGACTCTTTCCCAACTTCTCCAGCAGCTTATTGAATCTGCCACTGCTTACAAAAGTGATCACAAACTCCAACTCCGACCTTACATCCCTCACATGGGCTTTTCTGACTGTATCAAGGTTTTTGCCGGAATTGTCCATTATATCAGAGAACTGCCTTTCCTAAGTATGCGAGCAACAGAGCATATGATAGTAAGAATTGACAAAGGATGATTACTGCCTGGGCGCACACAGCAACGGCGGCCCACTGGTGAATTCCTGCTAAATGTCTATACACATCTCAAAAATGTCGGTTTTAGCAATGTATGTTAATTTTGTACTCTTCGTAGCTACTCTGTGTTGTTTTGTGCTGTTAGATGAAGATTAAAAAAAACAGTAATTGCATGCAGAGCACCAACTACATGTCCACTTACATGCCGTGCGGTCTCCTTAGGGACGTCATTTAGGGGTCACCAGGGGTCACAACTGCGACCCCTGAGATCTCCCTTGCTACCCCTGTGGTCTCCATTGCTACCTCTAAATAACGTATTTTTAAAAAAGTGTCTTGTTTTTGTAAACTTTTTTTTAATGCAGGCTACTAGCCTGTGGCCAGCACCATGTGGCTCTTTGCTTCTGGAGTGGGCTGGCTTTCTTGTTCAGGCCTCTTAAAAAAAACAGGGGTTCCACAAGTCTAACACTTTCAGCAGTGACCCTAAGTAATAAAGAATAGGAAGACCAAAAAATGTGTTTTTCTGGAATTCTATACAATAATTACTAGACTCACTAATGTTTATTTCAGGCACACTTCAGGGGGTGAGTCACTGATTTAATCTGTTCTTAAACACCTCAACTCAGCCTTTCATCTTTCTGAGGTCGATAAATGAGTACCAACACAGGTTGGGTGATATTGGGTGTATATTTTTTCTATATAAAGCGCTTAAGCGTAAGTGCTATATAATAACACATAATTATCCTTTGGCCATGGACGTTTGCTTGCATTCACAGTAATTTGGTAATATGGGCCTATATACACTGATCTTAACGATACAAATGGTGATCCATTCTTGTATGAAATATACATCACATTATAGTGACATCGTACCATCTTGTTCGTAGTATATTTAGGAACAATGCTATGTGATGCCACTTCCTGTTTTGTCAAGGGGTGAAAGGTTGTGTTCCATCACTTCCCGCGATATCACTTCAGGTTGTGGTCAAATGACATAAATTCTTGTGATATCATCAGAGGTTAAGGCTCCTGTGATGTCACTTCTGCTACCCCTGGCATTTTGGTGAAATGACGTCTCTGGGTCACCTGCATGTAATTTAGGTCACTCTGAAAGCGCAGTGTAAAACTAAACAGTAAAACAAGGAAAAATCACCATTCCTCTACAGTTTTACTCTCCACTTTTAGAGATATAAACAGAATCTGCAAATATGCTTTGCAGCCAGTGTTTTATAATAGATTCCGATGGAATCCGCCTGATCTTTAGCAGGTGGCAATGTGAGGCTTCTTCAATTGGAACCCAGTCATTTTACACCTGTCAGCTGTCCTGGGATGCAATAGGACAGCAAAGCGGAGATGCTATTTCCCCTATCCTGCCCTTCCATGCCTCCGGATGGCAGGAAAACGAGCTGGGGCAGAAAAAGAAAGAAAGAAAGCGATTTAACCAATTTAGTTTCTGCTCCCCTAAGTGTACTCCTCTCTCCAGAGCTGCACCTCTTTAGGACAAGCCTGGCAACCTGGTGCAGATTTGCTCGCCCAGGACCTGTGCCTGGGGTGGCCACCATGAGAAATATGCTATTGTGCAGCTTCTTCTCACCATGGCAGGGAGTGGAAGTCTTCCTTTGACCTTTCCTTCCCACTTTCCATTGCTTTCTGCCCTCTCTAAATTCCCCCACCCCTCCCTCTATCTGATACCTGACAGCTTACCTTTGCGTTTCAAGTCATAAAACAACACATTGGGCCTCATTACGAGTAGCCCGGTAAAAACGGGTTCATTACCGGCATGCCGGTAAGAGCGGGTCTGTGCTCGTATGAACCCGCTAATAGTGGGTGATTACGAGTGCGTGAGCACGCGCGAACCCCCATGCCGGTAAGGGTAAAACCGGCATGCTGCTAAAGGCCCTCCAACCCCCTGATAGCGGCATCACGGGACCCACCGATACAGGCAGCGGCACAGAGCAACCCCTAAATACAGGCCCGGTAATACCACCATGCTAATACCGGGTTCGCAAAACCGGACCTGGAAATTACGTCATCACGCAGGAACGGGAAATGGGCCAGCGGCCATCTTTAAAAACACAATCCATTGCCATCCTCCCTAACCACTAGTCTTTTCGTGTCGTGCTGTGTTGGAAAACCCTGAGGATGTCCAAAGCCACCCGGAAGACGACCACCCGGCAGGGGAAGAAGCGTTTTTCAGACGCTGAGCTCAATATGCTTGCTGACACTCTGGCTGCACATGCAGCCATAATGAAAGGCAATGATATGAAGCGAGAAGCCCAGATGAGGAGAAAGGAAATCTGGCAGGAGGGTGCCCGCAAGGTGCCGGCCATGGGGCCCACCCCACGCACTGTGCGTGAAAGCCGCAAGAGGTGGGACGAACTCCGCTTCAGGGTGCGAAACATGCTATCGAGCAGCAGGTGGGCGGCCATGCAGACAGGTGGGGGTCCACATTCACCTGCTAAGCTGATGCCCTGGGAGGAGACTGCCAGCACTTTTATTGATCCTGAGTCAATAGAGGGATTCGGAGAGATGGAGATGGGTGCAACATCATCCACAGAAAGAGGTGAGTGACCCTGCACATCCCTGTAGGGGAAAACATGACTTAGCACAAGTGACGTGGATGTGAGACTAGGCAAGGCAATGCATGTCCCTACACCCACATCAACATATGCAAGTCAAGATTGCGGCCCAAACCCTGCCACACAGAAATGCATGCTGAGTGCCAATCCCATAACCTACACACGGGAAACATACCAGGACCGTGCCCATGTAACCCAACACACATACCCCATATCAACGGCATGCCACCTGCCATGCAGTGAATGCTAACATGCCCCCTCTGAATACCCTGCGTGACACACCTGTAAGACATGAATGCATGATCAAATGAATAATGAACAGCACCATTGTATGCCTCTGCAATGTCACACCATCACTGGTGCCCTGCATCTCTTCTATCCCCCAGGACCACCAGGCACCGATGAGGAAGAAGCAACCCAGGAGACCACTGCGAGGGCATCCACCTCACACCCTAAGAAGAGGGCTACCACCACCACCACCTCCACTGGAGGCAAGCAGGCCACAGCCACTGCCAGTGTGCCTGTGCGAGCTGGGACACAGCCAGCATCACCTGCTGCCAGTGTGCCTGACACACTACTGACCCAGCAGGCCACACCCACACCTGTCGAAGGGGAGTCCCTGGAAGCACCCGTCTCCACTGGGGAAGAACTTGATGCCAGTGTGGAGCCTGAGGGAGACACCGAGGTGACATGCGCGGCCACCCCGAGCCCTGTGCCCACCCCTTCCCCCCAACACCTGCAGTCACCCACCGGCAGTGAAGCTGATCCTTGCCTCCGTGACTGTGACCTACCCACCTCTGAGGAGTACAGCCCCGAAAATGCCGTCCACGTGACTGCACAACCCACCACTCCAGCCCCCTCCAAAAACCTGGAGACAGAATTGTCGACGGTGGAGGCCTGACAGAAGGCCATGTTAGACCTACTCCGCCAGTACATAGCGGACGGGGAGGAAACCAGGCGGGGTATTGCCACAGCAATTGCGGGGACCACAGCGGCCATCGCAGCCAACACAGCCGCTGTTAATGCATCAGCTCGGCTAATGAGGGACTGCCTGGGGGCGGTGACACAAGTGCTGACTTCAATGCTGCTCCATATGCAGTGGCCACGGCTTGCAGGAGGTGTGGAACCTGCCAGCGACTCACCTACTACCTCCACACCAGCTTCATCTGTCCCCACCAGCCCGGTGCGCCAGACACGTAGGAGTGCAAGGCACACTGAAATGCTGCCTCCGGACAGGAAGAAGTCCCGGAAGTAGTGTGGGCGGACAATGGGAATGGGATACAAGGTTGGGGGTGAAGGGGTGCATCTTGTGGAGTCTATTGGGGTATTGGTGTTGGTTGGGGGGTATTGGTGTTGGTTGGGGGGATATTGGTGTTGGTTGGAGGGTCTGGGAGTTTGTTGGGGGGGGTCTGGGAGTTTGTTGGGGGGTTAGGGCGGGGGGAGTTGGCACATTTTTGCTGTTGTAAATAATACACACGTTGTGATAAGAAAAATCCATGGCTGGACATTGTCATTTTCGTGTGCATCCATTTAATGTGTTACGGTGTTCAGTGCCCAACTCCCAACATTCCCTGTGTGCATGTCCACATTGGCCCAGTGTCTGGCTGACACATGTCTTTCATAGTCCCTGTGGGTCAGGAGTATTCTTGAATCTGTGCTTGGCATACTGCATGGCCATCCTCATGTACTAGCAGGGGGGCTACTTCACCTCCGTCTCCATCCTCATCATCCTCACCCGGGGCATGCATGTCAATGTCAGGTGGCAGTGGTACATTTCTCCGGACGCACATGTTGTGCAGCATGACACAGGCCATGGTGATCTTTGCCACCTTCTCAGGCCTATATAGGAGTGCCCCACCAGACCTGCTTAGGCAGCGGAAACGCGCCTTCAACAGGCCAAAGGTCTGATCTATCACAACACGGGTGCGGGTGTGCACACAAATGTACTCCTTTTCATGGCTGCTCTGCGGGTTCCGCACAGGGGTAAGTTGCCAGGGCCTCAAGGGATATCCTCCGTCACCTGCAAGCAAATACAAATAGGTGTGTGTCACTCTGAGCTGGCACCTTCAGGAAGCACAGTCATGGCGGCAGCTATATGGTGTGGACATGCACATGTCCCTGTACGTATGCAAAATTGTCATCTAGATGCATTCTAAACTGTTATGAGGTGTGGTAGTCTGCATGGCATTCAATAGACGATGCAGGGTGTAATCATGCATGCTGAGGCAGATGTACTGTGGTAGTACGACAATGTTTAGCCTCCCATTCAAGCAGTTAGTTCTATGCATGGTCACACTAGCCACATTGGCCCAGTTGCCATCCTGTACAGTCATGCATTGCTTGCCATCACCATGGTGGCCTGGTTGTGCCTCTTACTTGTTGTCATCGATATGAATTATTTGTTTAATTTGTGCCAGTGATGTGTCATGTTGCGTTTGTGAGGTTCAGGTCTGGAGTGTTTAGCTCTGCATGCATTCTCCAATCACCGACAATTGCCACCCAGGTGGGGTATGCATCCCCCACCCCTTTCCCAACAAGGTGGAGTATGCATCCCTACACATCAGTACCCCAGAGCACTGCCTTGGCCCAGTTGTGCAACTCACCAAGCAGCCAGGCACGTGGTCCAGCATGTAGCTCCATGTGACGGGGTAGGGTGGAGTTGCGCAGTACCATGGCATCATGTGTTGATCCGGGATATCGGGCGCAGCAATGTGTGATGATTTTGCTGGAGTCACATGCCATCTGCACATTGATGGAGTGGTATTGCTTGCGATTGCGGTACACCGCCTCTATGGCATGGGGACTACCAATTCAACATGGGTGCAGTCCTGGGCACCAACACAATTGGGCATGCCTGCCAGTGCATGGAAGCTTACTTTGGTGTCGGCTATCTCCTGGCCAGTCCGTGGTAGGGATATGTGGGTGCTTGCATGCTTCAGGAGGGCATCCAGCACTTGGTTCGACATGCGTGAAAAAAGTGGTTGTGAAATGCCATGCAGCTGCCCCACTGTGTGTTGATAAGTGGCTGTGGCCAGGAAGTGGAGCATGGACACCACCTTTAGTAGCGGGGGGATGGCAGTGCGCATTTCTATGAGGCTGCCTATGTCGTTGTGTATCATGTCCACTATGGTGTGGATGGTGTCCCGGTCCAACCAGTACAGGGTGTGGATCTGCTCAGGGGTTAGATTGAATGGGCTGGGTCTGGTGCGAGGGATTGGTGGCTGCCTACGAGGCACTGCTGGCTGTGCTGGTGGTATTTGCTAGGCCTGTCTCACCCTCCTTCTCTTCCTGGATCTCCTCTGTGCTGCCTGTTGTTGATGCTGTACTTGTTTTTGTAGTTGGTGTTGTTGCTGTAGTTGTAGCAGTATTGGCATGTCCTCCAGCACCATGATTGCAACAGCTAGTGGTGGAATTTTGGTGTTGGAAGGGGTGTGGTGTGTGGGTGTGCTCATTTTATACTGGCCCAGCCTCCATTGCCTCCACCTGTGGGGATTGTGTGCACCTGTGGCAGTTGGCTTGTTTCCTGATTGCTGTTTGCGGGTGGTCCGTGAAGTCTGTATGGCCGGCATCGTGCAGCCCGTGATTACTAGCTTAGTGATGCCGATATTTGCATGTCCGCGTGGGTTGGGATGTCCCCTATTACCGGCATGACGGTATTTGCTCACCGAAGGGGCGCATGTACATTCCACTATTAGCGGCACCGTTATTTAGGGTGCCGCTAATACCGGGTTGCCGGGTCAGAATACACCGGAGCGGTAAACGATGCCGGTATTAGCATACCGGCATCGTTTTTGCCTTACCACCAACCTTGTAATGAGGCCCATTGTATTAGATGCATCTTTAGTTGATCAATGCATAACAGGAAGCAAACGGTAATGTGATATCACCAACATTTGGAGATGGCAGCCCAACAGATGAATTTCCTCACTTTGATATTTATTAACATGACTTTAACTAATGTGTTTAATTAACATCCAATAGTGTCCTTAAAAATGCATTCAAAATAACCAGAAGAGAAGTGAACCACACAATGCGATTCATCATCTAGCAAAGCATAATACAAATGCTGCTTGCAAATTAATAATGGGCTCCTGGTGAAGAGGCTGCACAGCCTAAAACCTAATTTATATAAACACATGATTGCACTCTACCATTGTTGGGGGAATAAATTACAGGCTCACGTTATCAAGTCCTGGTATAAGCCCCGAAACAAAACACAAATCCAACTACCTTGTCAAATGTTGTTTTTATCATGTGCATAATCTGATAAATTAATTGGCGGTAAACATTGTTCATGCTTGAGCTGCACGGGCCTTGTTTGTTCTGTTTTAATGAAAATATGTTATCAAGGGAATGTTTTGCAGCATTTTTTCCCTTATAAAAAAGGAACAAAATGTAGGGCGGGCTAGACAGGCTGAGATAAATGCAGTTCATTTCCATTTCTTTTTGGAGAGGGATATAAATGTACATCAGTACCAAGTGCACTGTTTTTCACAATAACTTGTCTCCCATGCTTTAGTTTGTATTCATAACTAAGTTGGTGGTTTTTGGAAAAGTAGTGACAAACTAAACCAGAGCTGAGAGAACCAGGCCTAGCCAGGTGGCTAGCTCAGTGACTACATGCTAGTTTTGGAAGCAGGGCGATCCTATGCAAAGTGGGTTCGTTATGCAGACTTCGTAGGAAACTTGAATGCAGCACTACATAAATCACGAATACTAATATAGTCATATCTCAATACATGTTTTAGAGTTTAGGTAATGATGTAAACACGTTACTAAAATAGTGAGTAAAATAAATAGACACACTCATTTAGTAAATTAAATGTGTTTTTACTTGGTAATGTTAAAATAGCATGGTATTCTTCACAAGTGAAGTATTTTAATTGCAAACATAGTTAAGACAGAGAGGGTTTAACAAGGGCATGCATTGGTCTAATGTAAAACATAAATGGAATATCTCCAAGAAAGTGAAAGCATATCCCCATGTTTCAGATTCCTCTCTGATTTGGTAAATAGGATGTGGAATAGAAAAAAGATGCACCATGAAAGGAAGTGTCTCGTTGCAAGAAGACTTTCCCCTTTCTGCTTTTGAAGATAGGATATTCAGAATGCAGGCAATATTATTATTTGTTACATTCTGATTGGCTCAGAAGAGGTCAGTGGCGATCAGTGGCTAATAATGAAGATGAGAACAACAACGGTGGGTTTGCTTTGTTACACCCTTGCTGTCAGGCGGGCATATGTTAAGTCGGTGGTGAGCATACCGTGGGAGCAGCATATGTTAAATTGGTGGAGAACGTGCAAATAAGTTGTCACTTAATTTCAATCACTATTGCAGAGGAGAATGCAAGCAATAGAGATCATTAAACTGGTATGTTTAACTACAGAAGTGCCAGGTGTTGGTCTTCCATGACGCACCAGCTTTGAAACACTGCATGGGTCGAGCCCTGGGTTTTGCTATGGAGCCAATCCTGAAATTATGCTGGAAGCGGGTATGTCATCAATCGAGCTCACGCAAGTAAAGTGATTTCTGCAGTGCCCATTGGTTATTTATTTACTTTTTTATTGGGGGGCAGCGGTCAAAGTTTCCGAAGAACAAACGGGAACGGCCGAGAGTACTGAGGGAGCTTGGAACAACCAAAGGGGTTAGGGGGGGAGTCCTCCACGCAAACATGTGTCCAAGTTTACGTTAATGTGCATTTTTAGCACACTTTCTGTGAAAAAATGGTTTTAAAGCCACACAGTCTGCAATCGTTTTTTTTATAGGGTAACACATGAACAATCCAATAAATGAAAGGAACATTTTCCAAACCATTTTCATGATGCCTTTGCTCCCAATATGTTCCAGTATAAAAATGTTTTATGCTGGCTGTACCCATGAATGCCCATTCAAGCTGCACCAATGTGCAGTTATTGCTATATAGGAAAATACCGCAATTGGCTCTGCCAGAACAAAATTATGCCTGAGTAGGAAAATATGTCCAAGTTGGCTGCACTAATTTAGGCCTGTATGGCCATGTAAGAACACTCATTGTGTTGGCTTTGACCTTTATGGCAGTAAAACAATGCCATGCGGCAGTAAGAAAAAACATCCAGACAGGCTGCACCAATATAGGCTAGTTTAGCCATGTAGTAACACTCATGTTTGTTTTACCCTTGATGCCCAGTAAAACAAATGCCATACCACAATGAGACAATATATCCAGACTGGCTGCACCAAGGTAGTCTAGTCTAGCACCAAAAACGACATGCCATTGTAAGAAAATCATTCAGATTGACTGCACTCATGTTGGTCAGTCTAGCCACATAATACCACTTATAATATTTGCTTTACCCATGATGCCCATAAAAAATTCCAGGCCAGAGTAAGAATATGTAACCAGAATGGTGGCACCTGCACCAATGTTGGACAGTCTAGCCACATTATAACACTTATCACATTTGCTTTAGACTGGATTCTCAGCAAAAATGCTATGCCAATGTAGGAAAACATGTTCAGACTGGCTGCACATAGCCAGACCAGTCTAGCCATCCAAAACCAGTTATTATGTTTGTTATAATCTTGATGCCCAGTATAAAATGCCATGTCACAGTAAAATGATATAACCATTATGGCTGCACCAATGTAGGACGGCCTAGTCACATAATAACAATTATCATGTTTGCTTCACCCTTTATGTCCAGTAAATGCAGGTCAGTCTAGCCACAGGAATGCTGGCTATGGCTAGTCTAGGCAAGTCATAACTCTTATCATATATACTTTACCCTAGGTGCTTATCGAAAAATGCCATGCCACAGTAATGTATGAAGCTTATGTAGGCCAGTCTATCCATATAATAATACACATTATGTTTGTTTCACCCTTGATGCCCAGTAAAAATGCAATGTTACAGTAAGAAAATATGTTCAGACTGGCTGTACATATGTAGGCCAGTACCACATTAGAAAACACTCCTCATGTTGTTAATATTGATGTCCGGTATAAAAAGAAAATGCTATGCCACAGTAAACATAAATATGTCTACAGTGGCCCTAACAATAACAGCCACTACACAGAAGACTACTCATCATGCTGTAGATTTGCCCCACCAATGTAAGCCAGTACCATGAAAGAACAATCATCAATCTTTCTTTACCCTTGATTCCCGGTAACAACCACAGTAAAAGTAAATATGCCCAGACTGTCCCCTGCAATGAAGTCAGGTACCACATACGAATAATCACCACATTGCCTTTACCCTTGCAATGGGCAGTAAAAAATTCCATGCTGCGGTAAAATAAATATGACCAGACTTGACCCCATCAATGTAGGCCAGTACCACATAATAATAATCATCAAAATGTGATTATGATAGATGGCAGGCTACAGTAAAACGCTGTGTATTCTGTCCCCAGAAATGTAGGTCAGTATGATGTAAGTACACTCACCATGCTACCTTCACACTTGATGGCCAATAAAAATGCCATGCTACACCAAACATATATATGTCCAGACTGGCACATTCAATGTAGGCCAGTACCATATAAGGACACTCATCATGATCCTTTCACCCTTGATGCCAAGTAAATATTCCATGACACAGAAGGAAAATATGTCCTCCTGGCAGCCAGAAAGTAGAGAACATTTCCTGGCTCCTCCATGTACACAATGGAGCCAGAGCTTGCCCGTTACTCCTCCCCTCAGGTGAAGCATGTGCAGGGAAGCACAAGAGACCACATGGCACATTCATCCATGCAATACCCTGCCTGCATCCTCAATGGGCCAAGCAAGGCTGTGGAAACAAAATACCTCTGGCTTTGCATGGCCTGCTCTGAATGTTCTACAGCTGTGGGAGTGCTCAGTACTGTTACTGGGCTGGGCAAGCCATGGATTCCTAATCCAACTGGAATCACGTCAGGACACTGCATGCAAAACCTCCATTTCAGAGGCCATTTTAGCTTTCTTCAAACACACTGAGGGCTGCGTGTGGCCTTGTTTATTTATGATGAATGATGTTTCACACTCCTGGTGTTTGGTAATTGCCTTAAGATCACACCATAAGAATGATATTGCAGTAAAATTGCTATTTTTCTGGCACCTTGAGATACAAGAGGGAAGGCCAGACTGAGTGATATAGCGTGGGTTTTGTGTGTAAGGAGACAACTTTGCAATGGAGTATCTAGCAGGGGTGGAGCTGGAGATGAACTATGCCAAAAGTCCTCTTTTTATGGGGAATATGGTTCTGACAATGTATGGTCAAAGCAAAGAGCAACACCCAACCGGTCGACTTCATGGACTTCCATGCCCCAATCCTAGAGTACCACTTGTTCAGAGTGGCTGTAGCTAGTGAATTTGTAAATTGAGCGGGTGGAAAGACTTTCCAGAATTGATCCAAGCAAGTGCACTTGAACTAATCCAGTAAGGTTTTGGACAGTGCTTCCTGTTACAATTTTATTTTAAATAATCAAATAAAATTGGGCATTTTGTAGGACATATTTCACAATAATTGTGTAATGATGTAGAATCTACACTCCATTGTATGCCAATACACAAACCAGTCCTCTAGATGGCAGCTCATCAACAATTCACAGGAGTATTTTGCAACACATTTTGGTGCTGGTTGTCCCCTGCTTTCAAGAAGGTTTTGTCCAAATCTGATTAGGACGGGTGTTATTTTTCAGGAATTTTGTGTCCAAAGATAGAAATTAGGTTAGTCTGAACAATGCATGCTAATATTGCCACTTAAACAACATGTTAATGATGCTAGTGCACAAAGAAAACATGTGGCCTGTCACACCAGAATAAGCCAGTGCTGAAAACCTTTCATGCTGCATGTGCCCAGATGAAATCCTAAAGTCTGTGTCAATACATGCCTGCTCTGCCTTTAATTCTGCATCATGTAACTCTCAGTGCCCACAAACAGTGCCTTTGACCCAGTCATGCATTGACACACCTACATACACATATGTACTGTGTTGAATCGGGACAGTTTAATTTGTCCCTTCTACCCAAAGGGGAGTCACCCCCTGTGAAGATAGGGAGGTAAGCCACTCCACAAGACCCTCCCTAGGGTTCTGGGCAAGTGGGATCTCATTGGGAGTGACTACCTTTGTGTCGTAGGACTCTCAGTCCAATGAGGACCTCCCTAAAAGATCTACATTATCCACATACATGGGATTGGAAAACACTGAGTGTTCTCAGTGTGTTACTACAAGTACCAACAATCCTTTATTCTCCCTATTGACTTCAGGTTATGCTGAAAGTTATCTGATGGACGCTGTAAATGAAGAAGGACACCCCTTTTCTCATCGTGATGACATACATGCACAGAAATAGAACTGTGAATGGAGAGCGGCTGTGGAAGCTGTGCTTGATTTCTTTGCAGGGAGGAGAATCCACAGTACGCAGGAGTGAGCCTGTGGAGACACATCCTGGAGGGGTGACACAGCCGCAGAGCCAGCAGAAGCTTAGCAGGAGCAAAGCCTGCTAGCTGGAGGCTACAAAGCAGCTTGACAGGAAGCAATCCGTTCTTTCAGGTGGTGCGACCATTAGAAGTCGGTGGTAAGCCGGGCACCCAGCAAAAGACACTGAAACCAGAAACAAGTGGAGAGGTGAGTGCTCCCGCCATGAAGACACCAGTGAAGGCAATACGCTGTGGGTTCAGAATCTGCCTAAACTATTCCTGATACGAGACATGGTGAAATCGAAACGAGCACAAGACCCAGGTATCCTGGGATAAGAGTGTTGCTAATATCACTTGTCAAGGCTGAAGAAGCCACTGCGAGAGAGAAAGCCTGACATCTATGAACGGGCGTTAATCCCCATGTAAAGAGATTGAAAGAAAACTCACTACTATCTATGAAGGCTGGGGATGCCATGTTCAGTATCAGAAAGTGATAGATTCATATGAACACACATCTTGTGGACCAGGTTGTCATAGGAATATGTGTAATTTGTATCCTGGCTGGGAAAGCCAACAAATGTGTCAAAGTGTTTGAATGGAGAGATAACATATCTGCCACAGAGTCAGATGACTTTTTGGGAGACCCAGTGCCACAAGTGGTGGGATAAAAGAGAATACCTGCAAAAGTAATCCTGGAGTGATTTTTACCACTGGTAACAGCTAAATGGATCCTGAAGGAATTTAGCCAGTGTTAATCCACGACTGAGATAAAGCAAGAGAAATTGTCTTTTGTTCCATGGAGAAGGGGAAAGCAAGAACTGTATAAAAATACTCACATGTTAACTGCCAAACTAAATATACGGACTGGATATCATGAGGGGTATCCTAATTGAACTTTGAGGCTGAGAGAAGTATTCCAAGAGCAGAGCCAAGCAGAAGAGCATGCCAAGGTGGATCTACAAGCCTTCTTTTATTTGTTTAGATTTTTTTTTTCTTAAGTGGTAAGGCCAGGTGAAAGGTTAGGAATTTGAACCCTGGACTTTCATTTTGGACTACAAAGAGCAAACTTAGTTTTTGTTTTACAAGGCAGGGAATTTCCTACATAGTGATAGGGCCATTTAGGCATTTTCCTTTTATTTTCAATAAACATGAAAATACCATGGCCCATTGTTGTCCGAGTCCTTCTTCTGGATCCCCACAATACACAGGATACTGGAAACCGGTGTCCACAAGCCATGGAATACTCGCATCCTCTGCACTCCTAATTTGATTGTAAACCAATTGTAAACCGATCACTGATCAATAATTATTTATTTTTTGGTAAAACAAACATTTCTTTAGGACTAAACAAGCTATATATATATTCATCACAATATGATTACAAACAATGTGTAGAATCCCATGGATCTATGCTCTATGCATTTTGGGACCAATGTCCCTTCCTCAGCGGCTCAAAATTCTAATATGTAGTGTCCATCAACTTTTACGATATTCAACCGAGTCTAGTAAAAAGTGATAAAGAGTACAACATCTTTAGTATGATCTATTCAACTAGTCATCCAGACTTACACTTAACACAACATTTTATCTTTGCTGACCTGTTAATCATCATTCAGCTGGTGTGAACCGAAGAAGAGTTGGATTTGTATCGAAGGCTCTGTCACATGTTAAAGGTGGGAGTGAGACTCACACACACTTTTTTGTAAAACAATTTCTTATTATGACATTTTATTTTTTAGGAATAAACAAGCAATATATATATTCATCACAACGTGATTACAAACAATTTGTAGAATCCAGTGGATCTATGCTCTAAACTTTTTAGGACCAATGTCCCTTCCTCAGGGGCTCAAAATTCCAATATTTAGTGTCCATGAACTTTTGCAATATTTAACTGAGTCTAGTAAAAAGTGACAAAGAGTAGAACATTTTTAGTATGGTCTATACAACTAGTCATCCAGACTAACATTTAACACAGCATTTTATCTGTCATGACCTGTCAATCATCATTCACCTGGTGTAAACCGAAGAAGAGTTGGACTTGTTTCGAAGGCTCTGTCAAGTGTTAAAGGTGGGAGTGAGATAAGGGCCTGGGGTGAAGGAAGTGACATTGCCAGAGAGGTGGATAGAAATAGTGTTGGGCTGGGCTCTGAGAAATGCCTATAATGGCTTGCAAGCTGGAATGTCACTGCTTTTTGTGTGGAATCTCTGCATGGGGGTTTTAGCCTGTGATTTTTGGCAGAGCTTTTTACTGCATGATGGAGCCTGCTTTGGGCTTTGTCTACATGAGGCTTTAAAATGGCCTGAGAATTAACAAGCGCTGATTTTGAGCAAGGGCTGGGGCTGTGTTTTTCTCATTTTACAAAGATATCCTTGAGTGAGAAACCCGCTCTGTCTTTTGTAGCTGTGCTGTTCGAGCATAAAGGCATCTTCCCAATTCTTGCTTGGGCCTTTAACAAGGACTGTGAGCAAGCAATGTCTAGCTGGCTGGCTGCGCGACAGAATTCCAAGCCCATGCCCCGAAGAGGACCGGGCTGAACAATGGGGGCTGTCAACTGGTGCTGAGAGAGGCACTAAAACTGCAAGCAGGCCAGAAGAGCTGGTAGTACAAGGGTCTCAAGAGAGAATTAATAGGGTCCAAAGAAACTGGAATTTCTTTCAAGGAGTGATTTGGCCAAGTCAAACTGAATCTGAAGGCTAAGCTCCCTCTATTTCCATGGCACCCGGAAATCAAGGAAGTTGCCTAAATAAAAATTGGTTGTGGGAATAACTCTGCTATGCAAGAGGGTTCATTATCTCTAAACTCAGAGTAACCCAATGTCTTGCCTGCACATTGGGCGCATACATTGGCGATCATTATGGACCTTATTTCCCATTTTCGAGACTTTGGTACTTTTCTATTTCTGCCAAGAAACTTCAATAACCACAATGCACTTGGCTATAACCATCTATTCCTGGCTATTCCTATTGGTCATCATCGGAACTACAATCCCCAGAAGCCCTAGGGATTTGCTCTGCTTCCTCCAGCTCAGGAACAGAGAGGGAGGTGGCCGATTGTCTGCAGGTATGCTTAGCCAGGTGCGACCAATTAGCCTGCCTCTGTGCTGGGCTGGGCAGTATAAAAGCTGCTGCCTGCAGGGGCTCAGTCTCTTGCATTAAGAGTCCTTCCAGCACCTTTTTGCTTCGAGCTTCGTATCTTTGTATGCGGTTCCTCTGCATAGCAGCCAATCACGCTCCGCTGCTACCTTCCGTCCTTGTCTTCCAGGCTCCAGCCAAGCAGCCGATCACGCTCCGCTGCTACCTTCCGCCATTGCCTTCCAGGCTCCTGCCTTGCAGCCGATCACGCTCCGCTGCTACCTTCCTCCCTTGCCTTCCAGGCTCCTGCCTTGCTGCCGATCACGCTCCGCTGCTACCTTCCGCCATTGCCACCCAGGCTCCTGCCTTACAGCAGATCACGCTCCACTGCCTTCAACCTACAGTCTTCGTCCGCTGGGCTTCCAGTCTAGCAGCCTTCTACAGTCCTCCTGCAGCCTTCTACAGTCAGCGGCCCTACTCCTCTGGGCTCTCTCCTTGCTGCCCGACCTTTCTATTCTCCTTGCCGTGCAGCTTGCTTCACTCCGCTGCCCTAAGCCCTTTCCCTCGGGGCTTCCTTCCTTACAGCCCTGCTCCTTTTGGGCTTACCCATTGCTTCCCTGCTTTTCTGAGCTTTCTACCTTGTACCCTACCATCCTCTGCTATCCACATCAGTTTATCTTCATTATTTACTTTCAGTTATTGCAGTTCCCCTGTTTCCTGATTGCTGCTCCCTTGCTTTCTTCCTTGTTTTCTACCCTCAGTTCTTCCTCCCTATCCAATCCTGTTATACGGCTTTCCTTTTATTTCCTTCTGCTAGTTTGCTATTTCGACTTCCTTTTCCCTGGATGTATCTGTTAGTGTCTTCTCTTGTACTGTTTGTAGACCCCTTGTACAAAGCTTGTCTGTTGGTTTCCGTCAGGCAACCTCTGCCCCTTCCCTTGTCTAGTTTCTATGTTACAGACACCCATAGCTGTTGTTCCAAGCCATGAGCAAACAGCGTGGGCCTCTGTTATAGCAAACTGTGCAGAAGGTTAGAGTTTTCCTAAGGTTCGTGGAATACTCTTTTCCTATATCTGCATACACCCCAAGAGGGAATTCATTCTGTACCTTTTTCCTTACTACACTTGCCTACTCTTCGTTCTCCTTTCTTTCAGCTGTGTGTGCACTTATCTGTCCACTTTACTTTTGCATAACCACCCAAACCCTTCCTGGGTGTCCTGTGCCACTCTTAATAGAGTGCCATCCATGATACCCGATCTTAGTTAAGGGGCAAAGGGTAAATAAGAGTTGAGGCTGCTTTTGAAGTGCATTTGCTTTCATTTATCAACTAAAGGGCTTACCAGGGCGTGTCTTAATTTCATTCCCATTGCAAACCAATGAAAACTGTCAGTGTAAAATTGCATATTCTGTTTTCTTCTTTTTTTTTCTTCTCAACATTCACGGTTGCATTTATGTTTTGCTGGTTAATTGTGGAATGTGTTTCATTTAGCATTTTGGACATGTTTTGTTTATTTACCTATAACAATGCAAATAGAACCATTATCACCTTGTTAACATATCTAAAATTTGTATATAAAAGTATATATTGTGAGCCTGCGTGATGATATGTTATTGTGTGTCCTGTTCAATTTAGGGTATACAGTGTTAAAATATGGTATGTGCCTAGTACAGTACTAAGTCTTTTGATCTCTACCCAAGGAACCCACAATCCAATAAAGCTGTCTTAACATAAACATTTTTTAACAAGAAAGAGGTAGTCCCCAAATGAACCAATTAGCAATCTAATTTATTGGAACACACAATCAATAAAAAGAGTGGCTGTAGTGGACTGGATCAGAATTAACCTAATAGGATGTACACACACATGCACAAATTGTAAAATATTTATTTTGTAGACCTATAGGTCTTACATAAAATAGGAATATTTCAAATACACAAAATAAAATTCAATATCAAGATGACCAATAACCAACAAAAAGTGTACATCACATGTGTTTTCAAGAAAGGGCTGACCAAAACATATAAATGTGGCAATGTACAAGGAATTGTGTTCTATATTTGGCAATTAATGATGCAATGAGTCTTAACATATAGATCACACATCAACATTTACCAAAGATAATGTCCGCAGAACAAATTGGTACTGGTCAACGAAACAGAAAGAGAATAATTAGTACGTGCCCATTATCCTGTTGTCAAGAAACTAAATCATAACAGAAAAGATTGATAAACCTTATATCAATGGTCCCTGTCTGTCTCGGTCTAACAAGGGATGGGGTGAAAAAGATGTTATTGTAAAAGGACCAAGACTTTGCCGACCATACAAATTCAATTGTAATCTGGCCTAAAGACACATCCCAGGTCTACATCCCAGTGATACAACAGCCCCAATCTTATGGGGACAGGGTGTAAATACTGTATAAAATAGTTTGTTTTGGTGGAAAGTTGAAATGGCCGCCTTCTTCAGGACCCCAGGGGAATGTTGGAGCATTGTGGATGTGAAAAATCAACATTTAGAGCACTTTAAAAAGTTCTACACTGTACAGTAAGTTACACTTACTATAGTTGAGACCAGGGGCTTGGGCAGAGAGCGGAGGTGGGATGGAGGGTTCACACTTCATTGCACAGAAGGTGACAAGGTTGTAAACGTGGACAACCATTTTTCTTGGGTTTTTCTTGTGCAGGTCATGGCACACGTAGTGGGTGTTGCACACTCAATGTTTTAATTGTTTGCAGAATTCACCTACTTTATAGGATGTTCCATGTTAGTTTTTAAATTGCTCTAATTTTTGGCTTTTCACATCCACAGCACTCCAACCTTCCCTTGGGGTCCTGAAGAAGGAGGCCATTTCAACTTTCCTCCAGAATTTCCTATTTCGAACAGTATTTACACCCTGTCCCCATAAGATTTGGGCTGTTACTGGGATGTGACTTTAGGCCAGATTACAATTGAATTTTAATGGTGGGCAAAGTCTTGGTCCTTTTACAATAACATCTCACCTCCTCCCCTTTTAGACTGAGCCAGACAAGGGCAGTTGATATAAGATTTATCAAACCTTTCTGTTAGGATGCAGCCTTTTCACAACTGGATAAATGGCAAGTATTAATTCTTCTCTTTTTCATTGACCAGTAAAAATGTGTTCTGCGAACATTATCTTTTGTATATGTTGATGTGTGATTTATATGTTAAAACTCATTGTAACATTAATTGCCTAGTATAGACCACAATTCCTTGTACATTGGATATATATATATATATAATCCAGTGAAAAAACTTTGTTAAAGGGACGTCATGGTTAAGTTGCGCTACTAAAAACCTATGAAATTCAGTGAAAAAACTTTGTTAAAGGGACGTTATGGTTCAAAGTAAAACCGAAAAACCCCTGAAATTCGGCAGTTATGGTAAGATAAGCAACCATAACTCGCGCCACCGTGCACTGCTAACACTAACACCCAGGACATCAAAGATGACATCACAAATGTCATTGATGACATCACTGATGACATCACGTCTGGCTCTCCCTTTTTTCCCTTTACTGACATATCTAGGCCACATAGTTTTCTTCCGTAACAGCCAGGAAGTAAAAATTGAAAAGGTACTATATTTGTAGACTTAGGGTCAAGTCACATCATATGAAACATATACATAGCGGAAGACACAGGCTTGAAAGAGAGCAATCCTTTCTGTGCATGAAGATAATCATTAGGGTTATCAGCACTTTCTCATAGTTTTATTTGTATTGCTCTACCTTCCCTGTATATGCTCATATTTGTATACATTATACTCACTCTCCTTTCCTTTGGGTGCAGTCACATCATGTGATACACATACATATGGTAAGAAGCAGCTTTGAAACAGAGCAAAAGTTTCTCTGCATAAAGACAATCAGTTAGGTTAAGAACTCTTTCTGCTACTACTTCTGCTTTTTTGTTTACTTCACTGTCCCTGTATATAGTCATATTTGTTTGTCTTGTTGTCTTTGTGTTTTGTCTGTAATAATTATGTATTAAGTGGGTTTTATTATCTACTTATTACATGTTTCACAGTACGCAAAACTCTAATAAGAAAGCAGTTATCATTTCACTATTCAACAGGGCAAGATTATGAATATGGCACCTTCATCATGTATGCTGCACACACTGCCTATGTTTTTGCATGAGTAGCTTAGTATACTGGATAGAACTTCATAATAGAATGCTATTTATATCAATGCATTGCTTAATGCACTAATTAGGTCATGATATTTATCCCAATGATCCTTGACAGTTTTTGGTCAGCATTATAAGAATCCCTCGTACAGAGTTTTTATGAAAAGTAAATGCACATGTGATGTCATCAGTGATGTCATCAATGACTTTTGTGATGTCATCTTTGATGTCCTGGGTGTTAGTGTTAGCAGTGCACGGTGGCACGAGTTATGGTTGCTTATCTTACCATAACTGCCGAATTTAAGGGGTTTTTCGGTTTTACTTTGAACCATAACGTCCCTTTAACAAAGTTTTTTCACTGAATTTCATAGGTTTTTAGTAGCGCAACTTAACCATAATGTCCCTTTAACAAAGTTTTTTCACTGAATTTCATAGGTTTTTAGTAGCGCAACTTAACGATAACGTCCCTTTAACAAAGTTTTTTCTCTGAATTTCATAGGTTTTTAGTAGCACAACTTAACCATAATATCCCTGACTTTAAATATATGTAACATAGAACATACTGAACCCCTAGCTAGTGATTTTGATGTCCGCAGACTACCGCCATGTCCGCGGACATATCGAAAATCTGAGCGTGTTGAATGTAAATTTAAATAGTGTGCCCCATTTCCCCTTTGAGGTTGGCTCTGAAAAGAGCCGTTTATTTTGTTTTTTTGCAGATGCTTGACAGACACCTGTTATTTTGTATTTTTTTTCTTCTTTTTTTCTTACTTTACTCCTAAAATCTCCACATAACCTTCTCCAAAGCAACCCTTACATTCCAAAACAGCATGGCATTTCCCATAAAAGATAAGGAAATGCCATCTTCTTTAAAATAAACAGCATTACTGGAATCAATATTCTCATTATTACAGAAGAACATACCAGCTCTAAGCATGAAGGCACACATGCCTCGGTTGATTACACACCTAGTATTGTTTTGCTGAGGACAAAAAACTGAACTATTGTCCCATATTGCCCTAGGTAGTAATCCAGAAAAAATTACTTTGGCATTTGGAAGGATGTTCATTACTGCTTGAACCAAGTGTTCCAAATCTGCCAACAAAGTAGGGGCACTGACATAGCCCGAACGGAAAGCACCATAGTGCAAAATTACCACATGGGGACTGTTGATCCTGCCCATATCTTCACAAACTTGTACAATTCCCTGTACATTGCAATCAGGCACAGTGCTCCACACGACCTCCACTCCTTTAACATCAAAATTCTTTGCAACATGCCTGCATTGAGCACACTGTTGTAAACCATGCACAAACATATCTCCGAGCACCAACACCCTGACTTTCTCCACTTCTGCCATCTTAACTACGCACAGTCTCTTTGAACACAAATCCACAACCTCAACATCTGATTGGCTGATCCCTACAGTCTCCTTTCCATGCTGGATTTGCTGGAAAACCCCAGATGTAGCACGCCCTGTCGGCAGACCGCATAACTCTTAGACAGCCCTTCTACCATTTCCACTTCATTCTCTGCGCCATTCCCTCATTGGATACAGCTAAGCAGGCACACAATACGGAGAACATCGTCAGAACACCCCCATTTTGTTTATTTTCGAACATTTCAGGACATCGCGAGTGTTCTTAGAACACATTCAACTTGCCAGCGAACAATACGTACTACTTCCTCAGAACACCCCCATTTTCTTTATGTACGAACATTTGAGGACACCGCGAGTGTTCTTAGAACACTTTCAGCTTGACAACGAACAATACAGACAACGTCTTCAGGACACCCCCTGCGAACATTCCAGGACCCCACGCGTCTTCTTAGAACACTTTCAACTTGACACCGATTGCATTCTGTTTATTTACGAACATTTCAGAACAGCCGTGTTGTCCGCAGACAAATCAAACACAACAAAAGTGTCTAGCACATAAAAAAAACAGAACATTGAACCTATCTCATACTCCCCCACCCTCCCCAAACACTCTTACACACCAACACACTCCACTAAATACAATTTTGAATCCAAGTTTCACCGCGCTGTCCGTGGTCATCCGCGAATGCAAGATGGCGGGCACCACAGAAAATCTGATGCGCTCCACGCACCACGCTGTCCAATCAGCGAACACGTCAGGTGTCCGCGGACATCGCGCAAGCCGCTCGGCCAATCAGGGCACTGTCCGCGGAGCGAACAGGGAAGTCCGTCCGCGAAGCGAACAGAGATATCACTCATTTTTTTGCATTACATTTTGGTCATTTTAAAAAAAAACTACTGGACGGATTTACACCAAATTTGCAAAAGCACGCTTTCGGGACCGAGCCCCCGCTCCTGCCCCAAATTTGGTGTAAATCCGTCCAGCGGTTTGGGCTGTAGGCGTGCGCAAAGTTTTTTCCCATTATGTCTATGGGAAAAAACAAAAGTTTTGGGACCCCCCCTATAACTTTGCCCCCCCTGGACCAAACCTCTCCAAACTTTGGGGCCATATACTTTTTTTGCTAAGTTTGGTGAGGATTCGTCCAGAAGGAGCGAAGTTATAAGCCACCCAAAAAATGCTCTTCCTATGGAAACACCAACTTAACCATAACTACATGGACGCTACCGCGTCCATATAATGTATATATATATATATATATATATATATATATATATATCACTAAAAGATCTTTGTTAAGGGGACGTTATGGTTAAGCTGGCCTATTAAAAACCTGTGCAAATCACTAAAAAAACTTTACAAATGTGACATTATGGTTCAAAGTAAAACCAAAAAATCCCTGAAATTCGCCAGTTATGGTAGGCTGAGCAACCATACCTGCCGGCACCACTGTGCTCTGCTAACACTAACACCCAGGACATGAAAGATGGCATCACAAATGTCATTGAGGACATCACTGATGATACCACATGTGCAGCCCCTTTGTTTTTGTTCACTGCCATATATATATATGTATATGCAGTAAAAAAAACTTTGTTAAAGGGACGTTATGGTTCACAGTAAAACCGAAAAACACTTGACATTTGCTAACTCTGTTGGTGCTGAGTCGCGGGAGACCTGGTACAAAACCATTATATTAAAAAAAGACAGTCACAAGGGGGACAACCATGAAGCGACACCTAACTTCGTTCCACAGTGCGGACATTCACAAGGTAGTGCCATGTGAAGAACATAGTAGATTGAGTTCCTCCACAGCATCCTTGGTGTTCGATCCTCTCACCACAAGAGACACTCCTGTGGGGGAGCGCATCCCTCAGCTGCCTCACAAGCCATTCGCAATGCTGTTGACCCTTACCTTTCGAAGGTCACAATATTGTGTATGTACTGCAACGCAGTACTCTGCAGGGGGGAGAGTCTTCGAAGTGCTTTTGAGGCTATGGTCACGGAGCACCAGAAGAACTGTCCCCTACCTAAGTAAAGCCCACCCTACATCTTTCTCTCTCCACCTGCCCTTTCTTATCCCCGTGGTTGGTGTCCCTTTCTTACCCTCCTTTGCCCTCCTCTCCTAGTGTGTCGTGTGCTCAAAAGCAATACAATGGAAAACAACAAAAATTTTAAAAAAGTCTCTTTTCAGAGTCACCTTTCTCAGTTTAACAATAGAACTATCAAGTGACCGTTGTAGGCTCATGCGCATTTTTGAAAAAGTCAGCGGACAGTTGTAGAACGCACAAAAATGGAGGGTGCAAGCAGAGCAAAACCAATGCGCTTTTTGCTGCGAGTAAGTGGTGGCTCTGAAAAGAGCCTTTCAGTGCTATTTTGTGTGTTTCAAAAACTGTAGATTGGAAAAAACGGATTACCGAAATGGTGACTATGAATCCAAAAAAGGTTGCAATGCATTTTGTACATTGTGAAGAAAAATCTGATTGCCAGCATATGTGAGATGGTCTCTATCTCTGCGAAAAATGAAAGTGCTGCGAAACAAAATGTTTTCATTGTGGAATGAGGACATGCCAACATCTCTTAGAAAGGCATAAATAGCCTTATTGACATTGCGCCTCACTTTCTCCATTTGTGGACCAAATGCAGAAGAATGCAGCCATATTTGTCTTTGTGCAACACGGGAAAAAACTATTTGGCAATATGGAAACATGTCCATGACCTTCTCAATTCCTTCCTTCATTGCAATTGCAAAGAAATTCCAGAGACATGACCTAAACTGTTTCCTCTGCAATGAATGATAAGTATATCAGGATGACGCTCTGCCTGTAAAGTAGAACAGAGAGGTACCAAGTCCAGCCACCTCATTCCACGCACGCCATGCCAGTGCACTTTTACATGAGGAAATCCAAGATTTGCAGATAGACCGCAACTTTATGCATGCACCTTCAACCAATGTATCCATGAGTCTCCCAAAATCCATATTATCTGTCTTCGAGCACACAGAGCCATGGCTGTCTCGTCTCCTGTCAGGGAAACGACCTTCTCACTAAATTTCTCTGTTCAGAACACACCCATTGAACTTTACTGACCAATCCCTACCTTCGCACATTCTCAGTTGTATGCGTCTCCAACCCAGAATCCCTGTTGGTAATACGCGCTGCCTGCAAACTATCACCATTTCCGCGGACACATAGAGGATCAGAGCGTGACAACTGTACATTTAAATATTATTCCCCGTTTCCCCTTTAAGCTGGGCTCTGAAAAGAGGCATTTTTTTTTTTTGGTGCAGCTGCCTTACAGATACCTGTTATTTTGTTTTTTTTAATATATTTTTTCTTCTTACTTTACTCCTACAACCATTACAGAACCTTCTCCAAAGCAAGCCTTACATTCCAAAAGAACATGTCATTTCCCAAAGAAGATAACGCAACACCATCTAATTCAAAATAAGCCCCATTACTGGGAACAATGTTCTCGTGGCTGCAGAAAAACATACCAGCTCGTAACATGAAAGCACGCATGCCGCGATTGATGTTACACCTCCCAATACTTTGATCAGGACAGAAAACAGAACTGTTGTCCCATTTTCCTCTAGGGAGTAACCCAGAGCAAATTACTTTTGCAGTTGTAAAGATGTTCATGACTGCTTGAACCAACTGTTCCAAATCTTCCAACAAAGTACGTGAACTCACGTAGCCCAAATGGCAAGCACTGTAGTGCAAAAGTACCACATGGGGAGTGGTCATCCTACGCATGTCTCTGCAAACTTGGAGAATCGCTGCAACATTGCCATCAGTCTCAGAGCTCCACACCACCTCCACTCCTCTCACATCGAAATTGTGTGCCACATGCCTATTTTCAGCATAGTGCTGTAAACCATGGACAAAAATATCTCCAAGCACCAAAACCCTGACCCTCTCCACCTCTGCCATCTTCAGTATACGCACCGTCTTTCGACACAAAAGAGCAATGTGAACATCTGATTGGCTGATGCCTACAGTCCCCTTTCCATGCTGGATTTGCTGTAGAACCCTGTATGTGACACGCTCTACCCACGGACAAGCGTTGTCTACGTGCGGCACGTAACTCTTAGCCAGAACTTTTACCCTTTCCACATCACTCGCAAATCCATTCCCTCATTGGACACAGCTAAGCAGTCACACAACCATCTACCAATCAAATTCAACATATCTACATCTAATTCCGTCATCAAAATTTTGCACTTCAAATGTACTATTGATCACTCTGAATGCAAGTCGCATATCATTGCAAAGCACCTACTTCAAAAACTACTGTGCAAGTGTTGTGGATTTCTACATACAGCTCCATGCATGTGCACTTGCATGAGTATAAAGTACAGGTATGCATATTTTAATCAGAGAACATGTGCATTCGTTATGATTTCATTTAAACAAATTAATGCCACTAAATCTGCATAGCTAATACATACCACGCTCCCCCTTTAAGAGCAAGCTGTCCAATTTTTCATTGACAAACCGCACTACTTCTTACTGTCTCCTGTATAACCTATACATAAGTTACAACCCTTCCTATTAAGCACGAAACTCGATTTTCCATTAGAAAATGTCACAATGTTTTACTATGTACCGCCTACATTAATGCTACTTCCAATGCGATCGTATGAGAAAAATAAACGCTCCCGATTGCTGTGGTGACCTCTCCCTCTGAGGGTCTCCGGATTTTTCAGATTCATACTTATAATATGAAAGTAGAGACCTTTTTCCCATCTACTATAATGACCTATCACTTACAAACCTCCATGCTATTGATAACACAGCTTAAAAAAACCAAGGCATTTTCATAACCTAAAAATTGTACTCATTTCTGAATCACGTGCAACTAACATACTGCAAATAACACACAAAGGCAGCACATAGTGAAGTGAAATGCACACATGCACTGTATGAGATATCAAAGGAGATGCAAAATTAACGTGTACAGTAACATCACTGCTTTAAACACACAAACTTACTAACTTCTTCTTTTTACAATCACAGTGAAGACTGCTCTCCTGAAAATCAACGGCATCTACACTGCAAACGACATATCCGAAGAAACCTGGTCATTTCGCTAAAAAAAGTAAGTACAGTACTATCTTTATATTCTTACTGTTCCTCAAAGAGACTGTGTGGGTTATTTATTTAATTTGCGCACCAAAACAAACATTGATTTCTGAACCATTCTACAAACAAATCCCCATTTATTAAACAAAGAATAACAGGCAGAATGGCTCACAAATCGCTGTGTCTTTGGAACTCATATAACATACAGAAGCCTTAGAATGTTAGTACTAGAAAACAAATAGCTGTTTCAATTTTATACCACTATGTTTACTATTAATAC
Organism: Ambystoma mexicanum; assembly: GCF_040938575.1. Classification (NCBI taxonomy): domain Eukaryota; kingdom Metazoa; phylum Chordata; class Amphibia; order Caudata; family Ambystomatidae; genus Ambystoma; species Ambystoma mexicanum. The sequence continues at coordinate 144,238,043 of NC_090924.1, forward strand.
TTCTCCTCACCACTAGCTCACCTGGTACTCTCATCTGAATCACATTGTAGTAGTATACAAACACAAAAATAGCCTTCCCAAATCACTGTAACTGCCCAATGCACATTCACACACCACCACAAAGAGCTTCCCTATCAAACTCATGCACGCACACACACAGCACACATACATTGTACAACAGACCAAACCATGCCTTCTTTTTTTCAACAGACCCCAAATAATGCCTACCAAAAAGTAGAAAGGAACGCAGAAATAGAGCAAATAAAAATAAAAGTGTCCAAAGTAAGCAACCATCTGTAGCAAAGTTTGTAGAGAACGTTGGAACAAAACAGCTAATACAGTTGTTTTGCAAAACAAAGGAAGCTTCACTACCAAAACTTTACCACCTCCATCAAAATGTGGCATGAAACACAAAACGCTTCACAAAAAATCGGCTACCAGTACTGCTAACAATGCTCCTATTAATCCTGATATAGTAACAAGAACCCATAGTAAAAAAGTACTTTAGCAAAAATGTTTCGCCACAGAGTCCTTCAGAATCTAATAAGAAGAGGACCGAAATCATCCTCAACCCTTAAAACCTACCGTAGAAAATAAATCCTACAAGCTCTCGTGGACAGTGCAATCCTTCTCAAAAGGAAGTTGTTTACATTAGTGTTAAATAGGATGAAACCACTAACAAAACTAGGTACTAAACTACAAAAGAAACTTATCAATAAGCAGAATGTCAACAAAAATAACTTCTTACATATTTGTGGAGGTGGTTGGAGTAACACAACAACCACAGAACCATATTTTAATGAAGAAGCATACAAATAAAATCAAACAAACACAATTGCCATCCATAGTAGTGGACGAGGGTATGAAAAAATCAATTATACCATCATGGAACAAGAAACACTGCTTAGAAAAGTATCCCCTGAAAACTCAGAATTACCTCTCGATTCGACTGAACCAAACTGTCCAGTATACAAATGGCCGTGCACGTCAATGTGTGCCATTTCTAACAAATCTTTCCAATCTTTTTCGTCAGTTCCTCAATAAGTATGTGAAAGGTAAAGACAAAATTAAAATGAAAGTGCTGCTAAATATGGATATCTGTCCAGTGCGCAAATACACAAGACTACAAGGACATTCATTAGCCTGCATTTCAGGACCTATTTGCAAAAACACCTTCCATAATATCAAAAGGATATCAATACATCATACATCATTCAAATGTAAGAAATCTAGTGTATAAAATATACTATGCTAAAAGTCCAGCTTTAGAATTAGCCAATTTAAATAACACTCTTTTGCATTGTACACCCAAATACCTACAATAAGAAATCGACCGTATCCAGAGAAAATATTTTGGAAGTGAAAGCCAATTACAAAATGCAATAGTTTTAGAACAGACTAGCAACAATTCTGCACATAGGAACCTTCTATTACACACATACAAAAAAGAAATACTAAAATTTAAAAGTGCATCGGCTGAAGTACCAAACCATGTGTGTGTGTGTTGCCGCAGAACGTTTTACAAAAGGTACACAAAAAATATAGACATAGCATACAAAATAGAAGACAACGAAGATTCCAAATGTTTTGAATTTGCTCTCTACCTTTTAGCAGAAAACAAATACCAAATAAGTGAACCCCTAATATGTTGCAGTTACTGCACTACAAAACTGGACAACAACCAAACTCCTTCACGTGCTATCACAAATAATTTGGAATGGTCCCAGTACTAAAACCCCTGCAACAACTTAAATTATATGAGAGCATCAACATCCAAACAGTGCACCCATTTCAAGCAATAATACGCCTTGAACCAAAAACAGCAAAATTATCTCCCTCTGAATTGGTGAAAGGCATTTGTGTCAAAGTAGTGTATTTGCCATTAACTCTAACAGTAAATGTACACACTCTAGGAGTGCAACGTTCAATAGAGCATTCTTTAATTGTCTTGGTAAATGGTGTACCAACAAAAGCCAAAAACATTTGGCAACAACTGGTGGACTTACATAAAGTTAGACAAGCCTTGCAATATCTAAAAGACAATAACGAATACTACAAGGAAATAAATATTGAAGAAAGCTTAAGGGAAACAACTGAAATAATTCAAGAGTCATCAGAAACTGGACAATTTGAACTTCTGGATCCTGCTACAGTATCCACTCTTTTGGGCCATTTTACAATTCATCCATTGCACTCTAATGAAAGCAAAGATGATGTACTAGAAACTTACCAAATGCGACAAACCAATAGGTCACCAATGAGTATATGGGAACAAAGTATAGAAGCACATGCTTTTCCACTGCTATTTCCTACTGGCAAAGGCGGAAGATACGATGATAGACCCACTCAGATTACGGCATCAGAATACCGCTCATAACGAATGTATTCGCAAGATCCCAGATTTAGACAAAATGTGGAATGCATATGCCCCCTACTCTTTGAAAGTGAACTAACAACCCTATGTTACAGAGTTGCACACATTTTGAAATCTGGAACCCACTTTCAAAATATGTCAGCTAGGCAATTAATACAAAAAGTACAAGAAAAAGATGAGGTTTTACAATCAAGTATAACAAATCTGTTTGCAAACATGTGTGGTACAAAAGAATACTGGTTCCGATGGCACGGAGACGTACGTTGTATGATCAGAAACCTTGGACCACCGACTTGGCTTGTTACACTAAGTTGTGCAGAATATGAATGGGAAGATTTACATGAGTTCCTACGTGTATCAAACAACAACAAAACCAACATAGATATATTAATACCTGGAGAACTTTGCTCTCTAGACCCAGTTAATATGTCAAGATATTTCCATCATCGTTTCATTGCTATGCTTCACTTTATTTGCAATAAAACTGTTCCTCCCCTCGGAGAAGTGCAACACTTCTGTTGGAGAAAAGAATACCAAGCGAGAGGAGCACCACATATTCACATGCTTTTATGGATCAAAGGTGCACCTAAATTTGGTCACGACAGTGATGCCACTGTTTTGCAGTTCATCCAAAAATATGTCACTTGTGAAATCCCTTCACAACGGACACATAGTGACCTGCATGGGCAGATTTTACAATTTCAAAGACACAAATGTGGCAAATATTGTCATCGCAAATACAAAAGCAAAGGGAAATACTACACCAAATGCTGCTTTCGTTTCCCTAGACCAGTTACAGAAACAGGTGAAGTGAACAACATCATGTCTTCAGTTCGATATAGTGTTAAAGGTAAATCATCTAAGAACACGTATTACATAAAAAGAACAGAAGAATCAAAATATATCAATGATTACAATGCAATCATTGCCCTCTTATGGAATGCAAAGATAAATGTGCAGTACATTGCAGACAATTCCACTGCTGTTGCACGATATGTTACAGCCTACTTAACAAAAGCAGAAAAAACAGAGCTTCAAGACCTCTGGGATGACCAATCATCAGACAAAACACTATCTCAGAAATAGTACAACCTAGGCATGAAAATGCTCTCTCATAGAGAATGTGGTGCCTATGAAGCGGCAGATCGTTTAACCGGTACTGCTTTGTATGGAAAACAGACAACATAATATGGCTAAGGGCCTCATTACACGGAAGGCGGTGAGCCATGGCGCTATTAGCGCCATGGCTCATGCCGGTAAAATACCGGCACCGCCTTGGTGGAAAGGGGATTTACCGCCCCATTCCAAGGTTGGTGGGGCGGTAAATCCCCCTTCCGCCATTGCCCTTCCCCATTCCCATTTCTGCCCCATAGGGCTCTATGGGAATGGGGAAGGCGCTAATTACGGCACCGCAATTTTGCGGTGCCGTAATTAGCTCCGAGGTTCCTTAGCGGGTTGGTTTTTAACGCCTGCTTTTTGCACCAACCCGCTAAGGGACCTCGTAGTAAGGCGGTAATGGTTAACGGTCACCGTTGTCATTAACGGTGGCCGTTAACCATTACCGCCTTCCGTGTAATGAGGCCCTAAGTCTTGTTCTTGCTAAATCTAGAAAAAGAGTTCTGAAATCATATGAGGACCTAGAAACAATTCCCAGAAATGATCCCAACAGCCAAGACATTTTAAAAAACAATTTACTGGACACATACTATCCGAACAGGAGTAGCACTTTGGAAACCATGGGCCTCATTACATGGACGGCGGTAAGGGTTAACGGTCACCATTAATGGCAACGGTGGCTGTTAACCCTTACCGCCGTACTACGAGGTCCCTTTGCAAGAAGCAGGCGTTAAATCCTCCAACCCGCTAAGGGACCTCGGAGCTAATTACGGCACCGCAAAATTGCGGTGGCGTAATTAGCGCCTTCCCCATTTCCATAGAGCCCTATGGGGCAGAAATGGGAATGGGGAAGGGCAATGGCGGAAAGGGGATTTACCGCCCCTCCAACCTTGGAATGGGGCGGTAAATCCCCTTTCCGCCAAGGCGGTGCCGGTATTTTACCGGCATGAGCCATGGCGCTAATAGCACCATGGCTCACCGCCTACCGTGTAATGAGGCCCCATGTGTCTATACCACACAGCTCAAAACTTTGCATACAAAAATAATATAAAATGCGATGAAAGCAAAGGTAGATATAGAGTGACAGATTGTGAAGGCACCTTAGTGAAATTTACCAAACGAAGCTTAATTAATCATGTCAAATTGTCAATAAAAACTCCTCAACAGAAAGAACTATATTACATGTCTCTGCTACAACTTTTTAAACCATGGAGAAAAGAGGTAGAGATACTAGATAACTATGACTGCTATGAAGATGCTTTCAAAGCAAATGAAAGTGCTATCACTGATGTGAACTTTACGCAGTACAAAACAATGTTGCACAATGAACAGCAACACGAAGAAGAACTTCAGGCCCAACTAGATAAGGACACTTCCGACAGTAGCCTTCTGTAACAGGAAGCCAAGAACCACTAGGACAGCCACTAATAGCAAATGAGGCTGAATTAGCTATGACAGAAGTGGAAAACACCATGTGTCACTATCAAGAAGATATAGAAGACTTAACTGTACAACAAGCAAAACTTAACAAAGATCAGTGCACCATTTTTGAAGACGTAACAAATCAAATTGCACATGGTGTACAACAGGAAAATAAAGAATGTACCTGCCAAAATTACAAACATATACTGCTGTACGTCAGTGGTGAAGCGGGGTCACGAAAACCATTCTTAATCAAAATCATCAGCAAGTTCCTTCAACAATTGACAAACAACAAACTGTCAGCTGTTGTAACTATCCCCACAGGTTTAGCTGCCTACAACATAGGCGGTGTCACTTTACACTGATTACTTCTCCCTCCAGTAGAACACCAAAACAAATTTGACTATTACAAACTTCTGCAGAAGCTGCAATGGAACTACGCAGAGTATTAAAACAAATTAAAATGCTACTAATAGATGTAGTGAGCATTGTCTCCAACCTAATGTTGGCTTTGATTCACCTCAGATTGCAAGAAGTACTTAAAACAAACTACGAAGAACTCTTTGCCGGGAAACACATTATCGTTTTTGGAGATCTTCTAAAATTGACACCGTGAAAGGTGAACCTATTTTTAAAACCTTAGGACACAAACTCTGCTGTAAAACTGATGGCAGCATAGGAAATGTCAACCTTTGGCAACATTTCCAATACAGAGAATTAACAGAAAACATGCAGCAATCTGCAGATCTCACTTATGCCAACATTTTAAAAAGTATTAGAATTGGTGTACTATCTCAAGAACCACAAGCAATATTGAAAAACCGGCACATTCATACACTTTATGGCGATAATGCATGTGCTACTGATGTTATGGAACAATTAGAGCACACAAATGTTAATTGTATGGCCTTAATGCCAACTCTTGCAAGCTGTTTCAAATTCAATGAAACAATGTTAGAAAAATAAATGCAACCAATAATGGAAATTTGCACCACAGACAAACTAGACGTACATTGTATGACACTACCCATGTGTGAGCAAGCCACAACAAGACTAAGGCCCTCATTACGACCCTGGCGGTAAGTGAAAAACGATGCCGCTAAAGGATTACCGGCATGGCTTACCGCTAGGTCCTACTATGATCCGAGGAAGTGTAATTAGCGGAACCATAGTTAACGGTGTCGCTAACAGCACCAAGGGCGCGGGCACACGACCCCCATGCCGGAAATAGCGGCATGGCGCAAATTGGGGAACATCACAATTCGAGCGGACATGCACTTAACGCCCTTGCGAAGGTTGTAAAGTACCTTACCGCCTTGGTGCTAATACCGCCATCGCGGACCACCCGTAAATGGCCATGTGCAGTGTTCCCAGCTGTCACAGGTGCACACAATCAGCACAGGTGGAGGCAATACAGACTGGCCAAGTACAAAAGGAGCACACCTCAGCCCTTCCCACACTCCACAATGATTCCAATACGACTAGCAATGTTGGGGCTGGAGGACCTGATTGCAATGGAAGCGCTACAGCAACAACAACTACTACAACAACAGGCAGCACACAGGAGACGCAGGAGGAGAAGGAGGGCAAGGCAGGGCCAGCAAGCCCCACCAGCACAGCCAGTGCTACCACACAGGCAGCCCCCAATCCCACGCATCAGAGCCAGTCCATTCAACCTCACTGCTGAGTAGATCCACACCCTGTACCGTTTGGACTGGGACACCATCACCACCATCGTGGACATGATACACAACAACATCGTCAGCATGATTGAAACACCCACCGCCACCCCCCCCTACTGAAGGTAGTGTCCATGCTCCACTTCCTGGCCACAGGCACCTACCAGCACACAGTGGGGTACTTGCATGGCATTCACAACCATTATTCTCACGTACGCTGAACCAAGTGCTCAATGCCCTCCTCAAGAGCACACAGACGACTACATTACCTTACCACGGACTGCCCAGGAGATGGCAAACACCAAAGTGGGTTTCCATGCACTGGCCAGCATACCTGGTTGCATTGGTGCCATCGACTGCACCCATGTGGAATTGGTGGTCTCACATGCCATGGAGGTAGCGTACTGCAACCGTAAGCAATACCACTCAATCAACGTACAAATGGTATGTGACTCAAACAGGATCATCACACATTGTTGTGCCCGATACCCCGGAACAACCCATGATTCAATGGTCCTGCGGAACTCCACAATACCACGCTACATAGAGCGACATGCAGGGCCGAGATCCTGGCTACTTGGTGAGTCTCATGTCTTGGCCAATGAATTGTGAAGTGGATAGGTGATTGACGTACCAATGCATGCTTTACCTGGCTGACAGGGGGGGGGGATGCATACTTCATCTGGCTGACAGGGGGGGAGGATGCATACTTCATCTGGCTCACAGGGTGGGGAGGATGCATGCTTCATCTGGCTGAGAGGGGGGGAGGATGCATACTTCATCTGGCTGACAGGGGGGGGAAGGATGCATACTTCATCTGGCTGACAGGGGGGGGATGCATACTTCAAGTGGCTGCGAGTAGCAGAGGTAATGGAGCCAGCTCATACCCTAAAGCAGTCCAGACTTTAGCTGACACCTGACCACATAATGCCAGATGTAGGCAGCCCTACCATGTGAATGAAGATGTGTCCCAACCATGACCCAACCAAATGCATGTGCACTGTACTAAATCAGACCGCATCCTCCTCAAAGAACTGCATACAGTGGTTGAAGGCATGCAAAACAGTCCATAAGAGGAATACACATATAGCGGTCACATTGTGTGACTCCATTTGTGCATGGAAATGGGGTTCAAAGTAAGAGATGAATGCATGCCATGGTGTCACGTCATGCCGTGGTGTCACGTCATGATTTGAAATCTGATGTCATGACTGACACATACATTGTTGCCCACATACAGGTGATGCAGGCTATCCCTTGAAGAGGTGGCTCCTTACCCCAGTCCGTAACCCACAGAACCGGCACGAGGAGGATTTTAATTGTGCACATACACGAACCCGTGTGGTGATTGAGCAGACATTTGGCCTCTTGAAGGCATGGTTTTGCTGCCTCAGCAGGTCTGGTGGGGCACTCCTGTACTGCTATGAGAAGGTGGCAAAGATCGTCATGGCATGTGTAATGCTACACAATATGTGCATCAGACGGAATGTGCCCCTGCCCCCTGACGCTGAACTGCAACCACCTGACGATGAGGATGAGGAGGGTGGGGATGATGCAGCACCTCAGGGAGGAAGCGATGCACAGGAGGGACGTGCCATGCGTCAGACTCTCATTAACCAATGCTCTAGCACACATGAACGGTGGGTGTCACATGGAGATGGCACTTGGTGCACTGTGTGTGTCTGGGACATGCACACTGTGGACTGTTCGCCAATAAAGCACACGTACACAATGAGCAATGTCCACACATGTGATTTGTGCATAACCAAAAAGTGTATTGAAATTGTGATTTGAATGAACACACCCCATCCCCTCTCCCCCCTCAACTCCCCAACACACCCCATGCCCCACCCCCCCTCAACTCCCCAACACACCCCATCCCCCTCCCCCCTCAACTCCCCAACACACCCCATCCCACCTCCCCCCTCAACTCCCCAACACACCCCATCCCCCCTCCCCCCTCAACTTCCCACAAAAGTGTGTGGATGCATCATGTGGGATTGTCCCACTGGGAAGACTTTATTGCCCCCCCCTCTCCCTGCTCCCGGGCCACCCCTGCCTGTACTCCGCAGGTTCCTGGCAGATCTGCGGACGGGGCTGGATGGGGCAGGACTGGCAGCCGTGGAGGTACTTGGCCCCTCACAAGGACGCATGTCCCTCAAAACCTGAACAAGGTTTGTGAGCACGTGCCGCACCGCGGCTAATTCCGTACATATGTCCTTGGTTGAGGATTCTATTGCCGCCTTCACTGTATCAGCACATTTTTGCATTTCGGCCCTAGCACTCCCACATTCGGCCACATGCTGGTTCATCAGTGAGGACAGTTGTTGTTGCCGCTGGATTGTCTCTTCCATTGATTCCTGGTTTCTCGGGACCGACGAGGATGCCAGTGGCGTGTCGAATTTGCTGCTCCCCTCCTGCACAATTTCAACTGGGGATGGAGTGGCTGGCCAAGAGTTATCAGGGGATTGACCCTGTATGCCTTCATCGTGCAGGCTGCATAGGGACAGGTAGGGGGAATGAAGGTGGCCAGTGGGGGGACCTACAAATACATGTGCATTCCCTGCATCTCGCCCATTGTGCTGCTTTCGGCAGAACCAGTGCCTTCGGTGGGTAACACTTGCTGGGTGTCTGATGATGGTGCAACCATGGTGCTTGGCCTGGTGACATATGTGCCCCGGTCTGTGTTGTCACCGATGATTTTGGCTGCTGAGGGATTTTGTGTTTTACAGCAGAGGTGGAGGGTTGTTGTGTGGGGACATCGGGCATGGCTTTCTTTGCAGGTGTGGTGGCAGTGTCTTCCTCGTCACTGTCCGAATGAGAGCCTGTGGTGGAACAAAGGGGGGAAAGGGTTAGTGATGCCTCTGTGGACTTTGAGCAGGCATTGTGATGGCTGCATTCAATTTGATTTCTACATGTTGCACGTTGGAGACAGTGACATACTTGTAGGTGGTATAAGCATGGAAGCATGTGTGTGGCTACGGGAAGGGTGTGCCTACTGCATGTGTACAAGGTGGAGGTCAGAACTGCCTGTTGGCAGTATTGTGCAGATGTGTTGTGTTAACCCTGTCAGGCTTCATTGCAATTCCCATCAAAGTGGACTTCAGTGACTTTGGCATGGCTGGATTTGAGGTACCTACCTGCGTCACATGAGGTTGGGGCTCCTCTCTCCATGTCTCCGACCCCCTCGATGCATTCGGTGCCAATAAGTGCGGCACATGTCTCCTCCCATGGCTGCATTTTTATTGGGGACTGTGCTCCTCCACCAGTTTCCATGGCAAGGTTCCTGTTGGCAGAAAGAATGCTCCTTACGCAGAGCCGTAGGTCATCCCACCTCTTCCTGCACTGTCGTGCATTGCGGGGTGTAGTGCCAACTGCACTTACCCTCTGTGCAACCATGGCCCATATGGCCTTCTTACGGGCTATTGCTGGCCTTGTCATCTCAGTGGAGAACACCACATCTGCGTGTTCCTGAAGAGTGTAGGCCAACATGTTCAGCTCCTCCTTAGAGAAGCGCTCCTGCCGCAGCCGCTCTCCACTTTTTTTAACAACTTTTGGCATTGTGGTGAAGGATTGAGGTAGAGGAAGGTTTGCCAAGGTTGTGGGGGTCAGGTGTCCACTGGGTGCGGCGGATGGCAATGGATTGTGTTTTTGAAGATGGCCGCCGTGCTCTTTCCCGTTCCTGTGCGTTGACGCAACTTCCAGATCCGCTCATTTGCGGTCACCGCTAATAGCGGTACCCGCTATTTGCGGTCACCGCTAATGGAGGTGTTCGTTGATATTGATGGCTGAGGTGGCAGACGCGCTATTTGCACGGCATAAGATGCCGGTAAGTGGCATTTTTAGTGCTTTACCACCATGGCGGTTGTTACATTACCGGCATGGCACAAAGCTTGTGCCCGAGAGGTCGTAATGTGCCGCTTTTAGCGCTATATGGCCAGCACGGACACGTTGATTGTGCCATGCGGGTAATGTCCGCAAATTGCCGCCAGGGTCGTAATGAGGGCCTAAATACCTTAGAAAATTCAATCTCCAACACAGCTCGGTTAGAAAAAATATAAAAATTATCCTTAAATTGTAGAGTAATGCTTAAACGTAAGCTTGACGTGGAGCAAGGGCTAGTTAATGGGGCACTAGGTACAGTTGTTGGCTTTCAAGCATACCCACGTGACAACAACATTCAGTTTGTCAATATTCGCTTTGACAAACTTTCAGAAGTGAAAAGGATAGGGTGTTCAACTGCTTGATTCCTTCTCTTCAAAGACAGGTATGTACGTAGAGAACAATTTTCTCTAACTCTTGCATATGCAGTCACCATTCATAAATTCCAAGGTCTTACCCTAGACAAAGTATTGATAGATATAGGAAACACAGTCTTTAAAAAAGGCATGAGCTACGTAGCACAATGACGCTTACGTACACTTGACGGTCTATTTCTAATCAACTTTGATGCAAGTAAACTGAACGCTGATATTCCTTGCATTTTATAATACAATAGACTTTGTTCACTATACACTCGCCATCTGAAACAATATCCTGTTCCAGAAAAAGTAAAACGTGGTAAATATTCTTAAAGCCAAAATTTACTGACTAAAGTGTACTTCAACATTATCAAAAAATCAAGTAAAAGACTATAAACAGTTGGAATACGCCAACAGGTATCTAACTTCCCAAGAGTGTATAACAACCACACAGATAAATGAATACCACAGATCCGTAACAACAAATGCACAGTTAGAATACGCCAACAGGTATCTAACTGTTGTTAAAAATCTGCAACAAGGCAACAGACATAACAATAATCAGAAAGAACAAGGAAACAATCAAAGAAAACAAAGAAATAGTTTGCAGCATAGCAAATAAAGTTTTTTTTTAATCTGACAAGGATTTTTTTTCACCCAGACCCAAGGATTTGAAAAACAAACACAGAAACTGAGCAAAATACACAGTACATTGGTTTGTAAACTAAATATGAGGGTAAAAAAAAAAACCTAAACTGTCTATTATACAATGTCTTCATAAAATACAAACACTAACATGCTTTTTTCTTTTATCACAGAAATTAAAAAAGGATATTTCCGCCAAGTACTAAAGTCAAGTAAGAAATGTATGGATTCTGAACAAAGTAAACAGTAAGTATAATTACAGTCATGTCATATATAATCAAATCTATACGTCTAATCTATGGCAGTAATATGGTGCAGTGGCTGTAGGCTGGGCCTAGCGTCTTGGATGTATAACCTACCACCTACAGCCTAAGGCTAAGCAACCAAGACTATAGGTCCTACCCACAACCATCACAGCATATCAAAACCATGGTGCTTGTAATTTCACTACTTATAAGTTTACTCTTGGATGCATGGTCTGCAGCCATGCACCTAAGACGCTAGGTTGTGCACACAACCACCGCACCACAGCACACCCATGTTCACTTATAACCTCACTGCTTATGACTTCAGTGTTGGGTGCATGGCTGTCGGCCATGCACCTAAAACGCTACGCCCTCCCCACAACCACCTGAATGATGTTTGATAGTACGAGTGTACCTATACCTGTAGTATGCTGCAGTAGTTCTGGCCACAGGCTACAGTCTTAGGTGTAAGGCCATAGATTTTTCAATGTATGGGTATGCAGTACATAAAATCCATAGTGGCTTATAACTGTAGTGCTTATAACTTTGTTCTAGAGTGCATGGCCTTCGGCCTTCGGCCATGTACCAAAGAGTCTACGTCCTGGCCAAAACTATCACACCATATCACACCCATTGTGGTTTGTAACTAAACTACGTATAAATGTGGCCAGGGCCTACAGTCTTGGAAGTATGGCCTACGGCCATGCACCCAAGACTCTAGGCCCTGGCCACAACCACCGCAGCATATTACACCCATGGTCACTTATAAATCAGAAGCACACCCATAGAATGAAACATTATAACTGTAGCATGTACTCAATTTGTACCCAGGACTCTAGGCCCTGCCCCCACCTACCAGATACAAAAACGGTTGTATGGGTGTGATGTATGAATGTGATATGCTGCAGTGGTTGTGGGCACAATCTACACGCTTCTGTGTATGGCATACAGCCTGCAGCCATGCACCCAAAAGTCTACATCCTGCCCACAACCACCGCACTATATAAAACCCATGTTGGCTTATAACTTCAGAGGTTATAACTTTATTCTTGGGTGCATGGCCTTCGCACTGCAGGCCCTCCCCACAACAACCTGAGTGATGTGCGATACTATGGGTGTATCTATAGGTGTGGTATGCTGCAGTGGATGTGGCCACAGGCTAGACTCTTAGCTGTATGTCCATAGATATTGCAATGTATGGGTGTGCAGTGGCTTATAACTCCAGTGCTTATAACTTTGTTCTTGGGTGCATGGCCTTTGGCCATGCACCCAAGACTCTACACACTGTCCACAACCATCTGATCGTTAAGCAATACTACAGGTGTATCCATTGCTGTGACATGCTGCGGTGGTTGTGGCCAGGGCCTAGAGTCTTGGAAGTATGGCCTACGGCCTATGGCCATGCACCCAAGACGCTAGGCCCTGGCCACAACCACTGCAGCATATTACACCCATGGTCGCTTATAAATCATTAGCACACCCATAGAATGAAACATTATAACTGTAGCATGTACTCAATTTGTACCCAGGACTCTAGGCCCTGCCCACACCTACCAGATACATAATCAAATGTATGGGTGTGATGTATGAATGTGATATGCTGCAGTGGTTGTGGGCAGGGTCTACACTCTTGGGTGTATGGCCTACATCCATGCACCCAAAAGTCTATGTCCTGCCCACAACCACTGCACTATATAAAACCCATGTTGGCTTATAACTTTAGAGCTTATAAGTTTGTTGTTGGGTGCATGGTTTTTGGCCATGCACCCAAGACTGCAGTCCCTCCCCACAACCACCTGATTGATGTGAGGTACTATGGGTGTATCTATATCTGTGGTATGCTGCAGTGGTTGTGGCCAGAGACTAGACTCCTAGCTGTATGTCCACAGATATTTCAATGTATGTGTGTGCAGTGGCTTATACCTCCAGTGCTTATAGATTTGTTCTTCGGTGCATGGCCTTTGACCATGCACCCAAGACTCTACACACTCCCCACAACCATCTGATTGATAAGCAATACTACAGGTGTATCTTTGCTGTGACACGCTGCAGTGGTTGTGGCCAGGGCCTACAGTCTTGGAAGTCTGGCCTTAGGCCTACGGCCTATGGCCATGCATCCAAGACTCTAGCCCCTGGCCACAACCACCGCAGCATGTAACACCCATGGCGGCATACACAACAATAGCACACCCATAGAATTAAATAATTTAATTATGGCATGTACTCAATTTCAAAGTTCGCTAATACCACGCGTGTCCTTAGACCATTTTCAAGTTGCCTGCGCACAGCACAGACTGAAATACTACCCTTATGATACCCCTCATTTTCTGCACTTACAAACATCCTGAATAAGGCTGGCATAGGGAATACATCATTAACACCTACCACCAAAGAAATACAGTTTTTCACCCATCTCTTACTGTCTGAACCTCCTCAAGCACTCTGACACAGCAAAACAGTTTTCGAAATAGCATTTTGCTGCTGGTCGCCGCTGCGCTGTCGGCGGATCCAAGATGTTGGGCGCATCCAAACAATCTGACGCAGAACATGGCTCACTGCAGCCAATCTAAAGAGACGTTGTGTGTCCGCGGTCATGACGCCAGCCCCTTAGCCAATCGGTATCTTGTCTGCAGAGTGAACAGGGAAGTGTGATCGCGGAGCGGACATAGATAACACTCATTTGTTGAGACCTACTTTTTGGTCATTTTAAAGAAACGTACTGCATGGATTGTTACCAGATTTGCAAAAGCACGCTTTCGGGACCAATCCCCTGCCACAGATTTGGTGAAAATCCGTCCAGCAGTTTGGCCTGTAGCCATGCTCAAAGTTTTTCCCCCATTCAGTCTATGGGAAAAAAAGATGTTTTGGGACCCCCCCTATAACTTTGCCCCACTGGACCAAACCTCACCAAACTTTGGGAAAAAATTCAGAGTGGCCCGTATACTTTTTTTGCAAAGTTTGGTGAGGATTCGTCCAGGGGGAGTGAAGTTATAAGCCGCCCAAAAAGTGCTCTTTCTATGGAAACAGCAACTTAACCGGTAGTGGCCGTGTAGTTATGGTTAAGTTGATGTCCTAAGGACACTATACCTGTCCGTACTGTTCGCAGGCAAGTTGAAACTGTTCTAAGAACACAATTGTTGTCCGGGATGTCCGTAAAACCCAAAATGGAGGTGTCCTAAGGACACTATACCTGTCCGTACTGTTCGCAGGCAAGTTGAAACTGTTCTAAGAACACAATCGGTGTCTGGGATGTCTGTAAAAACCAAAATGGAAGTGTCCTAAGGACACTATACCTGTCCGTACTGTTCGCAGGCATGTTGAAACTGTTCTAAGAACACAATTGTTGTCCGGGATGTCCGTAAAACCCAAAATGGAGGTGTCCTAAGGACACTATACCTGTCCGTACTGTTGGCAGGCAAGTTGAAACTGTTCTAAGAACACAATCGGTATCCGGGATGACCGTAAAAAATAAAATGGAGGTGTCCTGCGGACACTATACCTGTCTATACTGTTCGCAGCAATTTGAAACTGTTCGAAGAACACGATCGGTGTCTGGGATGTCTGTAATTAAATGAAAATGGATGTGTCCTAAGGACACTATATCTGTCCGTACTGTTCGCATGGAAGTTGAAACTGTTCTAAGAACACACATGGTGTCCGGGATGTCCATAAAAAAACAAATATGGGGATGTCCTAAGGACACTGTACCTGTCCGAACTGTTCGTAGGCAAGTTGAAACTGTTCTAAGAACACAAATGGTGTCCGCAGACATTAAAACGACTATATGGCATGTTTTAAATGTTTGATTCTATGGGTGTGATCTATGGGTGTGATATGCTGCGGTGGTTGTGGCCAGGGCCTAGAGTCTTGGGTGCATGGCCGAAGCATGCACTTTCGGCCATGCACCCAAGACTCTAGGCCCTGGCCACAACCAACGCAGCATATCACACCCATAGATCATACCCATAGAATCAAACATGGGTGTGATCTATGGGTGTGATATGCTGGGGTGGTTGTGGGAAGGCCTAGAGTCTTGGGTGCATTTGGTGGTTGTGGTGAGGGCCCAGAGTCTTGGGTGCATATGGTGGTTGTGGTGAGGGCCTAGAGTCTTGGGTGCATGTGGTGGCTGTGGCCAGGGCCTAGAGTCTTGGGTGTATGTGGTAGTTGTGGCCCGGGCTTACGCAAGACCAAAGTTATAAGTACCGAAGTTATAAGCTTTCATGGGTGTGATATGCTGCAGTGGTTGTGGCCAGTTCTAGAGTCTTCGGTGCATGGTCCATGAATTCAAGACTGAAGTTATATGCACTGTTTGTTTTAGTTGTTGTGTTATGGAGCAGTATTTATGAGTTGTACTTATTGTAATATACTTACTGTTTGGTTTGGTAACTGCAGTACATATATTCTTTGTCAATTTCTGTGATAAAAGAAAAGATCATGTTAGTATTGGTAGTTTGTAAGGACTTATAGCTTTGAATAATTGACATTGTTTATTTATTTTGACCCTCATATTTAGTAGATTACAAACCAGTGTACTGTGCTATTTGCTCAGTTTCTGTGTTTGTTTTTCTAATAATTGGGTCTGTGGGAAAGAAATCAATGTCGGAATAAAAAAAACTTTTTTTGTTATGCTACAGTCTATTTGTTTGTTTTCAGAGTTCACTTGTTGTTTCTGGCTAATGTTCTATCTGTTGGTTTGTTACATATTTTTGGAGCAGTTAGATACCTGTTGGCGTATTCAACTGTCTATTTTCTGTTATAATTTAGTGGTATTGATTTATTTGTTTGGTTGTTGCAAAATATTGGGGCAGTTAGATACCTGTTGGCGTATTCTAACTGTCGATTTTTTTTTGTTATAATTTAGTGGTATTAGTTTATCTGTTTGGTTGTTGTAGAATCTTGGGGCAGTTAGATACCTTTTGGCGTATTGAAACAGTTTATAGTTATTTAATTGAAGTTTTGTTAATGTTTAAGTACAGATTAGTTATTAAATTTTGGTTTTAAGAATATTAAATAAGCGTTTGTAAGATTTGCTCGTAATCTTTGCTTTAGAGTAATGGTAGTGTCATTACATTCGAACCAACCACATTTCTTTTTAATATATGCAGTGTAGTGACCTGCATTGGTTGTGGCTCCTGTGTGGTAGATTATACCTATTGTTGTGAAGGTTTGCTTACCAAGTGATACTTGACCATGTGTGAATCCAGTCAGTTTGCAGTTGTTTTTGGTACCATCTGCATTGTAACGTAGAAGCATTAGTATTATGTATTTACTATGTGTTTGTATTAGTCTGGTGGAGCGATTATCTGAATTACAGGTAGTACATAATATACCATGGTTTGCATTTGTACAAGTTGCTGAAATGCAAAGGATTCACAATTAGGTATGGATACATACACGAAGCGCTCATTAGGGATTTGTTCCTTTGTCACATTGTTGCAGATAGTGCATCTGGAAGATTTCATTTATTAGTATGTTTTTGTTTTCCAGTACTTGTAGTAAGTACATTAGAAATTCTTATGGATCTTCTTGTGAGTTTATAGTGAATTTCACCATTCCAGCACAGTAGTCCAATTCTTGTCTTATTCCATGCGTGTTGTCAGGATTGTTTGTTGCGTTTCTGTGAAGCACTAACATTTGCAAATACAATTGGTCTGTACTGTGTAAGTAAATGTTCTCAACAATTGGTTGTAACTGAAATAGAATATGCATTGCTACATTTGCGTAGCAACTTAAACCAGTTATATTTGAAAATTTGAATGGACCAGATAGGTCTGTGTCCAAGTCATTTTTTCGTAGTGTTTGTTGCTTCTTTGAAGAACTACCTGAGTTACTTTGAGTAATATGTTCTTCTTTGGTTGTGGTAATTGATGAAGTATTTGTTTCTTTTTGTCTCTTTGGAGGATTTGCAGTGAGATCCCGTTGCATTTTTGTTTGAATTATTTTTCTGTTACAGCGTTTTTTTTTTTGTGGAAAATGATATGTTTTTAGATGGGGGTGTATAGAGAATGTAGTCTATTGCATTCTAAAATGTAAGGAAAATCAGTGTTTACTTTATTTGCATCAAAGTTGATTAGAAATAGACCGTCAAGTGTAGGTAAGCATGATAGTGCTACGTATCTTATGCCTTCTTTAAAGACTGTGTTACCAATATCTATCAATGCTTTGTCTAGGTTAAGACCTTGTGATTTATGAATGGTGACTGTGTATGCTAGAGTTAGCATACGCCGCAGCCGCTCTCCACTTTTTTTTAACAACTTTTGGCATTGTGGTGAAGGATTGAGGTAGAGGAAGGTTTGCCAAGGTTGTGGGGGTCAGGTGTCCACTGGGTGCGGCGGATGGCAATGGATTGTGTTTTTGAAGATGGCCGCCGTGCTCTTTCCCGTTCCTGTGCGTTGACGCAACTTCCAGATCCGCTCATTTGCGGTACCCGCTATTTGCGGTCACCGCTAATGGAGGTGATCGTTGATATTGATGGCTGAGGTGGCAGACGCGCTATTTGCATGGCATAAGATGCTGGTAAGTGGCATTTTTAGTGCTTTACCACCATGGCGGTTGTTACATTACCGGCATGGCACAAAGCTTGTGCCCAAGAGGTCGTAATGTGCCGCTTTTAGCGCTATATGGCCAGCACGGACACGTTGATTGTGCCATGCGGGTAATGTCCGCAAATTGCCGCCATGGTCGTAATGAGGGCCTAAATACCTTAGAAAATTCAATCTCCAACACAGCTTGGTTAGAAAAAATATAAAAATTATCCTTAAATTGTAGAGTAATGCTTAAACGTAAGCTTGACGTGGAGCAAGGGCTAGTTAATGGGGCACTGGGTACAGTTGTTGGCTTTCAAGCATACCCACGTGACAACAACATTCAGTTTGTAAATATTCGCTTTGACAAACTTTCAGAAGTGAAAAGGATAGGGTGTTCAACTGCTTGATTCCTTCTCTTCAAAGACATGTATGTACGTAGAGAACAATTTTCTCTAACTCTTGCATATGCAGTCACCATTCATAAATTCCAAGGTCTTACCCTAGACAAAGCATTGATAGATATAGGAAACACAGTCTTTAAAAAAGGCATGAGCTACGTAGCACTATCACGCTTACGTACACTTGACGGTCTATTTCTAATCAACTTTGATGCAAGTAAACTGAACGCTGATATTCCTTGCATTTTATAATACAATAGACTGTGTTCACTATACACTCGCCATCTGAAACAATATCCTGTTCCAGAAAAAGTAAAACGTGGTAAATCTTCTTAAAGCCAAAATTTACTGACTAAAGTGTACTTCAACATTATCAAAAAATCAAGTAAAAGACTATAAACAGTTGTAATACGCTAACAGGTATCTAACTTCCCAAGAGTGTATAACAACCACACAGATAAATGAATACCACAGATCCGTAACAACAAATGCACAGTTAGAATACGCCAACAGGTATCTAACTGTTGTTAAAAATCTGCAACAAGGCAACAGACATAACAATAATCAGAAAGAACAAGGAAACAATCAAAGAAAACAAAGAAATAGTTTGCAGCATAGCAAATAAAGTTTTTTTTTAATCTGACAAGGATTTTTTTTCACCCAGACCCAAGGATTTGAAAAACAAACACAGAAACTGAGCAAAATACACAGTACATTGGTTTGTAAACTAAATATGAGGGTAAAAAAAAAAACCTAAACTGTCTATTATACAATGTCTTCATAAAATACAAACACTAACATGCTTTTTTCTTTTATCACAGAAATTAAAAAAGGATATTTCCGCCAAGTACTAAAGTCATGTAAGAAATGTATGGATTCTGAACAAAGTAAACAGTAAGTATAATTACAGTCATGTCATATATAATCAAATCTATACGCCTAATCTATGGCAGTAATATGGTGCAGTGGCTGTAGGCTGGGCCTAGCGTCTTGGATGTATAACCTACCACCTACAGCCTAAGGCTAAGCAACCAAGACTATAGGTCCTACCCACAACCATCGCAGCATATCAAAACCATGGTGCTTGTAATTTCACTACTTATAAGTTTACTCTTGGATGCATGGTCTGCAGCCATGCACCTAAGACGCTAGGTTGTGCACACAACCACCGCACCACAGCACACCCATGTTCACTTATAACCTCACTGCTTATGACTTCAGTGTTGGGTGCATGGCTGTCGGCCATGCACCTAAAACGCTACGCCCTCCCCACAACCACCTGAATGATGTTTGATAGTACGAGTGTACCTATACCTGTAATATGCTGCAGTTGTTCTGGCCACAGGCTACAGTCTTGGGTGTAAGGCCATAGATTTTTCAATGTATGGGTATGCAGTACATAAAATCCATAGTGGCTTATAACTGTAGTGCTTATAACTTTGTTCTAGGGTGCATGGCCTTCGGCCTTCGGCCATGTACCAAAGAGTCTACGTCCTGGCCAAAACTATCACATCATATCACACCCATTGTGGTTTGTAACTACACTACGTATAAATGTGGCCAGGGCCTACAGTCTTGGAAGTATGGCCTACGGCCATGCACCCAAGACTCTAGGCCCTGGCCACAACCACCGCAGCATATTACACCCATGGTCACTTATAAATCAGAAGCACACCAATAGAATGAAACATTATAACTGTAGCATGTACTCAATTTGTACCCAGGACTCTAGGCCCTGCCCCCACCTACCAGATACAAAAACGGTTGTATGGGTGTGATGTATGAATGTGATATGCTGCAGTGGTTGTGGGCACAATCTACACCCTTGGGTGTATGGCATACAGCCTGCAGCCATGCACCCAAAAGTCTACATCCTGCCCACAACCACCGCACTATATAAAACCCATGTTGGCTTATAACTTCAGAGGTTATAACTTTATTCTTGGGTGCATGGCCTTCGCACTGCAGGCCCTCCCCACAACCACCTGAGTGATGTGCGATACTATGGGTGTATCTATAGGTGTGGTATGCTGCAGTGGATGTGGCCACAGGCTAGACTTTTAGCTGTATGTCCATAGATATTGCAATGTATGGGTGTGCAGTGGCTTATAACTCCAGTGCTTATAACTTTGTTCTTGGGTGCATGGCCTTTGGCCATGCACCCAAGACTCTACACACTGTCCACAACCATCTGATCGTTAAGCAATACTACAGGTGTATCCATTGCTGTGACATGCTGCGGTGGTTGTGGCCAGGGCCTAGAGTCTTGGAAGTATGGCCTACGGCCTATGGCCATGCACCCAAGACGCTAGGCCCTGGCCACAACCACTGCAGCATATTACACCCATGGTCGCTTATAAATCATTAGCACACCCATAGAATGAAACATTATAACTGTAGCATGTACTCAATTTGTACCCAGGACTCTAGGCCCTGCCCACACCTACCAGATACATAATCAAATGTATGGGTGTGAAGTATGAATGTGATATGCTGCAGTGGTTGTGGGCAGGGTCTACACTCTTGGGTGTATGGCCTACATCCATGCACCCAAAAGTCTATGTCCTGCCCACAACCACTGCACTATATAAAACCCATGTTGGCTTATAACTTTAGAGCTTATAAGTTTGTTGTTGGGTGCATGGTTTTTGGCCATGCACCCAAGACTGCAGTCCCTCCCCACAACCACCTGATTGATGTGAGGTACTACGGGTGTATCTATATCTGTGGTATGCTGCAGTGGTTGTGGCCAGAGACTAGACTCCTAGCTGTATGTCCACAGATATTTCAATGTATGTGTGTGCAGTGGCTTATACCTCCAGTGCTTATAAATGTGTTCTTCGGTGCATGGCCTTTGACCATGCACCCAAGACTCTACACACTCCCCACAACCATCTGATTGATAAGCAATACTACAGGTGTATCTTTGCTGTGACACGCTGCAGTGGTTGTGGCCAGGGCCTACAGTCTTGGAAGTCTGGCCTTAGGCCTACGGCCTATGGCCATGCATCCAAGACTCTAGCCCCTGGCCACAACCACCGCAGCATGTAACACCCATGGCGGCATACACAACAATAGCACACCCATAGAATTAAATAATTTAATTATGGCATGTACTCAATTTCAAAGTTCGCTAATACCACGCGTGTCCTTAGAACATTTTCAAGTTGCCTGCGCACAGCACGGACTGAAATACTACCCTTATGATACCCCTCATTTTCTGCACTTACAAACATCCTGAATAAGGCTGGCATAGGGAATACATCATTAACACCTACCACCAAAGAAATACAGTTTTTCACCCATCTCTTACTGTCTGAACCTCCCCAAGCACTCTGACACAGCAAAACAGTTTTCGAAATAGCATTTTGCTGCTGGTCGCCGCTGCGCTGTCGGCGGATCCAAGATGTTGGGCGCATCCAAACAATCTGACGCAGAACACGGCTCACTGCAGCCAATCTAAAGAGACGTTGTGTGTCCGCGGTCATGACGCCAGCCCCTTAGCCAATCGGTATCTTGTCTGCAGAGTGAACAGGGAAGTGTGATCGCGGAGTGGACATAGATAACACTCATTTGTTGAGACCTACTTTTTGGTCATTTTAAAGAAACGTACTGCATGGATTGTTACCAGATTTGCAAAAGCACGCTTTCGGGACCAATCCCCTGCCACAAATTTGGTGAAAATCCGTCCAGCAGTTTGGCCTGTAGCCATGCTCAAAGTTATTCCCCCATTCAGTCTATGGGAAAAAAATATGTTTTGGGACCCCCCCTATAACTTTGCCCCACTGGACCAAACCTCACCAAACTTTGGGAAAAAATTCAGAGTGGCCCGTATACTTTTTTTTGCAAAGTTTGGTGAGGATTCGTCCAGGGGGAGCGAAGTTATAAGCCGCCCAAAAAGTGTTCTTTCTATGGAAACAGCAACTTAACCGGTAGTGGCCGTGTAGTTATGGTTAAGTTGATGTCCTAAGGACACTATACCTGTCCGTACTGTTCGCAGGCAAGTTGAAACTGTTCTAAGAACACAATCGGTGTCCGGGATGTCTGTAAAACCCAAACTGGCGGTGTCCTGAGGACACTATACCTGTCCGTACTGTTCGCAGGCAAGTTGAAACTGTTCTAAGAACACAATTGTTGTCCGGGATGTCCGTAAAACCCAAAATGAAGGTGTCCTAAGGACACTATACCTGTCTGTACTGTTCGCAGGCAAGTTGAAACTGTTCTAAGAACACAATCGGTGTCTGGGATGTCTGTAAAAACCAAAATGGAAGTGTCCTAAGGACACTATACCTGTCCGTACTGTTCGCAGTCAAGTTGAAACTGTTCTAAGAACACAATTGTTGTCCGGGATGTCCGTAAAACCCAAAATGGAGGTGTCCTAAGGACACTATACCTGTCCGTACTGTTGGCAGGCAAGTTGAAACTGTTCTAAGAACACAATCGGTATCCGGGATGACCGTAAAAAATAAAATGGAGGTGTCCTGCGGACACTATACCTGTCTATACTGTTCGCAGCAATTTGAAACTGTTCGAAGAACACGATCGGTGTCTGGGATGTCTGTAATTAAATGAAAATGGATGTGTCCTAAGGACACTATATCTGTCCGTACTGTTCGCATGGAAGTTGAAACTGTTCTAAGAACACACATGGTGTCCGGGATGTCCATAAAAAAACAAATATGGGGATGTCCTAAGGACACTGTACCTGTCCGTACTGTTCGTAGGCAAGTTGAAACTGTTCTTAGAACACAAATGGTGTCCGCAGACATTAAAACGACTATATGGCATGTTTTAAATGTTTGATTCTATGGGTGTGATCTATGGGTGTGATAATCTGCGGTGGTTGTGGCCAGGGCCTAGAGTCTTGGGTGCATGGCCGAAGCATGCACTTTCGGCCATGCACCCAAGACTCTAGGCCCTGGCCACAACCAACGCAGCATATCACACCCATAGATCATACCCATAGAATCAAACATGGGTGTGATCTATGGGTGTGATATGCTGGGGTGGTTGTGGGAAGGCCTAGAGTCTTGGGTGCATTTGGTGGTTGTGGTGAGGGCCCAGAGTCTTGGGTGCATATGGTGGTTGTGGTGAGGGCCTAGAGTCTTGGGTGCATGTGGTGGCTGTGGCCAGGGCCTAGAGTCTTGGGTGTATGTGGTAGTTGTGGCCCGGGCTTACGCAAGACCAAAGTTATAAGTACCGAAGTTATAAGCTTTCATGGGTGTGATATGCTGCAGTGGTTGTGGCCAGTTCTAGAGTCTTCGGTGCATGGTCCATGAATTCAAGACTGAAGTTATATGCACTGTTTGTTTTAGTTGTTGTGTTATGGAGCAGTATTTATGAGTTGTACTTATTGTAATATACTTACTGTTTGGTTTGGTAACTGCAGTACATATATTCTTTGTCAATTTCTGTGATAAAAGAAAAGATCATGTTAGTATTGGTAGTTTGTAAGGACTTATAGCTTTGAATAATTGACATTGTTTATTTATTTTGACCCTCATATTTAGTAGATTACAAACCAGTGTACTGTGCTATTTGCTCAGTTTCTGTGTTTGTTTTTCTAATAATTGGGTCTGTGGGAAAGAAATCAATGTCGGAATAAAAAAAACTTTTTTTGTTATGCTACAGTCTATTTGTTTGTTTTCAGAGTTCACTTGTTGTTTCTGGCTAATGTTCTATCTGTTGGTTTGTTACATATTTTTGGAGCAGTTAGATACCTGTTGGCGTATTCAACTGTCTATTTTCTGTTATAATTTAGTGGTATTGATTTATTTGTTTGGTTGTTGCAAAATATTGGGGCAGTTAGATACCTGTTGGCGTATTCTAACTGTCGATTTTTTTTTGTTATAATTTAGTGGTATTAGTTTATCTGTTTGGTTGTTGTAGAATCTTGGGGCAGTTAGATACCTTTTGGCGTATTGAAACAGTTTATAGTTATTTAATTGAAGTTTTGTTAATGTTTAAGTACAGATTAGTTATTAAATTTTGGTTTTAAGAATATTAAATAAGCGTTTGTAAGATTTGCTCGTAATCTTTGCTTTAGAGTAATGGTAGTGTCATTACATTCGAACCAACCACATTTCTTTTTAATATATGCAGTGTAGTGACCTGCATTGGTTGTGGCTCCTGTGTGGTAGATTATACCTATTGTTGTGAAGGTTTGCTTACCAAGTGATACTTGACCATGTGTGAATCCAGTCAGTTTGCAGTTGTTTTTGGTACCATCTGCATTGTAACGTAGAAGCATTAGTATTATGTATTTACTATGTGTTTGTATTAGTCTGGTGGAGCGATTATCTGAATTACAGGTAGTACATAATATACCATGGTTTGCATTTGTACAAGTTGCTGAAATGCAAAGGATTCACAATTAGGTATGGATACATACACGAAGCGCTCATTAGGGATTTGTTCCTTTGTCACATTGTTGCAGATAGTGCATCTGGAAGATTTCATTTATTAGTATGTTTTTGTTTTCCAGTACTTGTAGTAAGTACATTAGAAATTCTTATGGATCTTCTTGTGAGTTTATAGTGAATTTCACCATTCCAGCACAGTAGTCCAATTCTTGTCTTATTCCATGCGTGTTGTCAGGATTGTTTGTTGCGTTTCTGTGAAGCACTAACATTTGCAAATACAATTGGTCTGTACTGTGTAAGTAAATGTTCTCAACAATTGGTTGTAACTGAAATAGAATATGCATTGCTACATTTGCGTAGCAACTTAAACCAGTTATATTTGAAAATTTGAATGGACCAGATAGGTCTGTGTCCAAGTCATTTTTTCGTAGTGTTTGTTGCTTCTTTGAAGAACTACCTGAGTTACTTTGAGTAATATGTTCTTCTTTGGTTGTGGTAATTGATGAAGTATTTGTTTCTTTTTGTCTCTTTGGAGGATTTGCAGTGAGATCCCGTTGCATTTTTGTTTGAATTATTTTTCTGTTACAGCGTTTTTTTTTTTGTGGAAAATGATATGTTTTTAGATGGGGGTGTATAGAGAATGTAGTCTATTGCATTCTAAAATGTAAGGAAAATCAGTGTTTACTTTATTTGCATCAAAGTTGATTAGAAATAGACCGTCAAGTGTAGGTAAGCATGATAGTGCTACGTATCTTATGCCTTCTTTAAAGACTGTGTTACCAATATCTATCAATGCTTTGTCTAGGTTAAGACCTTGTGATTTATGAATGGTGACTGTGTATGCTAGAGTTAGCATACGCCGCAGCCGCTCTCCACTTTTTTTAACAACTTTTGGCATTGTGGTGAAGGATTGAGGTAGAGGAAGGTTTGCCAAGGTTGTGGGGGTCAGGTGTCCACTGGGTGCGGCGGATGGCAATGGATTGTGTTTTTGAAGATGGCCGCCGTGCTCTTTCCCGTTCCTGTGCGTTGACGCAACTTCCAGATCCGCTCATTTGCGGTACCCGCTATTTGCGGTCACCGCTAATGGAGGTGATCGTTGATATTGATGGCTGAGGTGGCAGACGCGCTATTTGCATGGCATAAGATGCTGGTAAGTGGCATTTTTAGTGCTTTACCACCATGGCGGTTGTTACATTACCGGCATGGCACAAAGCTTGTGCCCAAGAGGTCGTAATGTGCCGCTTTTAGCGCTATATGGCCAGCACGGACACGTTGATTGTGCCATGCGGGTAATGTCCGCAAATTGCCGCCATGGTCGTAATGAGGGCCTAAATACCTTAGAAAATTCAATCTCCAACACAGCTTGGTTAGAAAAAATATAAAAATTATCCTTAAATTGTAGAGTAATGCTTAAACGTAAGCTTGACGTGGAGCAAGGGCTAGTTAATGGGGCACTGGGTACAGTTGTTGGCTTTCAAGCATACCCACGTGACAACAACATTCAGTTTGTAAATATTCGCTTTGACAAACTTTCAGAAGTGAAAAGGATAGGGTGTTCAACTGCTTGATTCCTTCTCTTCAAAGACATGTATGTACGTAGA
This sequence comes from Ambystoma mexicanum, assembly GCF_040938575.1. Classification (NCBI taxonomy): domain Eukaryota; kingdom Metazoa; phylum Chordata; class Amphibia; order Caudata; family Ambystomatidae; genus Ambystoma; species Ambystoma mexicanum. The sequence goes on from NC_090924.1 coordinate 144,264,653, forward strand.
GAACAATTTTCTCTAACTCTTGCATATGCAGTCACCATTCATAAATTCCAAGGTCTTACCCTAGACAAAGCATTGATAGATATAGGAAACACAGTCTTTAAAAAAGGCATGAGCTACGTAGCACTATCACGCTTACGTACACTTGACGGTCTATTTCTAATCAACTTTGATGCAAGTAAACTGAACGCTGATATTCCTTGCATTTTATAATACAATAGACTGTGTTCACTATACACTCGCCATCTGAAACAATATCCTGTTCCAGAAAAAGTAAAACGTGGTAAATCTTCTTAAAGCCAAAATTTACTGACTAAAGTGTACTTCAACATTATCAAAAAATCAAGTAAAAGACTATAAACAGTTGTAATACGCTAACAGGTATCTAACTTCCCAAGAGTGTATAACAACCACACAGATAAATGAATACCACAGATCCGTAACAACAAATGCACAGTTAGAATACGCCAACAGGTATCTAACTGTTGTTAAAAATCTGCAACAAGGCAACAGACATAACAATAATCAGAAAGAACAAGGAAACAATCAAAGAAAACAAAGAAATAGTTTGCAGCATAGCAAATAAAGTTTTTTTTTAATCTGACAAGGATTTTTTTTCACCCAGACCCAAGGATTTGAAAAACAAACACAGAAACTGAGCAAAATACACAGTACATTGGTTTGTAAACTAAATATGAGGGTAAAAAAAAAAACCTAAACTGTCTATTATACAATGTCTTCATAAAATACAAACACTAACATGCTTTTTTCTTTTATCACAGAAATTAAAAAAGGATATTTCCGCCAAGTACTAAAGTCATGTAAGAAATGTATGGATTCTGAACAAAGTAAACAGTAAGTATAATTACAGTCATGTCATATATAATCAAATCTATACGCCTAATCTATGGCAGTAATATGGTGCAGTGGCTGTAGGCTGGGCCTAGCGTCTTGGATGTATAACCTACCACCTACAGCCTAAGGCTAAGCAACCAAGACTATAGGTCCTACCCACAACCATCGCAGCATATCAAAACCATGGTGCTTGTAATTTCACTACTTATAAGTTTACTCTTGGATGCATGGTCTGCAGCCATGCACCTAAGACGCTAGGTTGTGCACACAACCACCGCACCACAGCACACCCATGTTCACTTATAACCTCACTGCTTATGACTTCAGTGTTGGGTGCATGGCTGTCGGCCATGCACCTAAAACGCTACGCCCTCCCCACAACCACCTGAATGATGTTTGATAGTACGAGTGTACCTATACCTGTAATATGCTGCAGTTGTTCTGGCCACAGGCTACAGTCTTGGGTGTAAGGCCATAGATTTTTCAATGTATGGGTATGCAGTACATAAAATCCATAGTGGCTTATAACTGTAGTGCTTATAACTTTGTTCTAGGGTGCATGGCCTTCGGCCTTCGGCCATGTACCAAAGAGTCTACGTCCTGGCCAAAACTATCACATCATATCACACCCATTGTGGTTTGTAACTACACTACGTATAAATGTGGCCAGGGCCTACAGTCTTGGAAGTATGGCCTACGGCCATGCACCCAAGACTCTAGGCCCTGGCCACAACCACCGCAGCATATTACACCCATGGTCACTTATAAATCAGAAGCACACCAATAGAATGAAACATTATAACTGTAGCATGTACTCAATTTGTACCCAGGACTCTAGGCCCTGCCCCCACCTACCAGATACAAAAACGGTTGTATGGGTGTGATGTATGAATGTGATATGCTGCAGTGGTTGTGGGCACAATCTACACCCTTGGGTGTATGGCATACAGCCTGCAGCCATGCACCCAAAAGTCTACATCCTGCCCACAACCACCGCACTATATAAAACCCATGTTGGCTTATAACTTCAGAGGTTATAACTTTATTCTTGGGTGCATGGCCTTCGCACTGCAGGCCCTCCCCACAACCACCTGAGTGATGTGCGATACTATGGGTGTATCTATAGGTGTGGTATGCTGCAGTGGATGTGGCCACAGGCTAGACTTTTAGCTGTATGTCCATAGATATTGCAATGTATGGGTGTGCAGTGGCTTATAACTCCAGTGCTTATAACTTTGTTCTTGGGTGCATGGCCTTTGGCCATGCACCCAAGACTCTACACACTGTCCACAACCATCTGATCGTTAAGCAATACTACAGGTGTATCCATTGCTGTGACATGCTGCGGTGGTTGTGGCCAGGGCCTAGAGTCTTGGAAGTATGGCCTACGGCCTATGGCCATGCACCCAAGACGCTAGGCCCTGGCCACAACCACTGCAGCATATTACACCCATGGTCGCTTATAAATCATTAGCACACCCATAGAATGAAACATTATAACTGTAGCATGTACTCAATTTGTACCCAGGACTCTAGGCCCTGCCCACACCTACCAGATACATAATCAAATGTATGGGTGTGATGTATGAATGTGATATGCTGCAGTGGTTGTGGGCAGGGTCTACACTCTTGGGTGTATGGCCTACATCCATGCACCCAAAAGTCTATGTCCTGCCCACAACCACTGCACTATATAAAACCCATGTTGGCTTATAACTTTAGAGCTTATAAGTTTGTTGTTGGGTGCATGGTTTTTGGCCATGCACCCAAGACTGCAGTCCCTCCCCACAACCACCTGATTGATGTGAGGTACTACGGGTGTATCTATATCTGTGGTATGCTGCAGTGGTTGTGGCCAGAGACTAGACTCCTAGCTGTATGTCCACAGATATTTCAATGTATGTGTGTGCAGTGGCTTATACCTCCAGTGCTTATAAATGTGTTCTTCGGTGCATGGCCTTTGACCATGCACCCAAGACTCTACACACTCCCCACAACCATCTGATTGATAAGCAATACTACAGGTGTATCTTTGCTGTGACACGCTGCAGTGGTTGTGGCCAGGGCCTACAGTCTTGGAAGTCTGGCCTTAGGCCTACGGCCTATGGCCATGCATCCAAGACTCTAGCCCCTGGCCACAACCACCGCAGCATGTAACACCCATGGCGGCATACACAACAATAGCACACCCATAGAATTAAATAATTTAATTATGGCATGTACTCAATTTCAAAGTTCGCTAATACCACGCGTGTCCTTAGAACATTTTCAAGTTGCCTGCGCACAGCACGGACTGAAATACTACCCTTATGATACCCCTCATTTTCTGCACTTACAAACATCCTGAATAAGGCTGGCATAGGGAATACATCATTAACACCTACCACCAAAGAAATACAGTTTTTCACCCATCTCTTACTGTCTGAACCTCCCCAAGCACTCTGACACAGCAAAACAGTTTTCGAAATAGCATTTTGCTGCTGGTCGCCGCTGCGCTGTCGGCGGATCCAAGATGTTGGGCGCATCCAAACAATCTGACGCAGAACACGGCTCACTGCAGCCAATCTAAAGAGACGTTGTGTGTCCGCGGTCATGACGCCAGCCCCTTAGCCAATCGGTATCTTGTCTGCAGAGTGAACAGGGAAGTGTGATCGCGGAGTGGACATAGATAACACTCATTTGTTGAGACCTACTTTTTGGTCATTTTAAAGAAACGTACTGCATGGATTGTTACCAGATTTGCAAAAGCACGCTTTCGGGACCAATCCCCTGCCACAAATTTGGTGAAAATCCGTCCAGCAGTTTGGCCTGTAGCCATGCTCAAAGTTATTCCCCCATTCAGTCTATGGGAAAAAAATATGTTTTGGGACCCCCCCTATAACTTTGCCCCACTGGACCAAACCTCACCAAACTTTGGGAAAAAATTCAGAGTGGCCCGTATACTTTTTTTTGCAAAGTTTGGTGAGGATTCGTCCAGGGGGAGCGAAGTTATAAGCCGCCCAAAAAGTGTTCTTTCTATGGAAACAGCAACTTAACCGGTAGTGGCCGTGTAGTTATGGTTAAGTTGATGTCCTAAGGACACTATACCTGTCCGTACTGTTCGCAGGCAAGTTGAAACTGTTCTAAGAACACAATCGGTGTCCGGGATGTCTGTAAAACCCAAACTGGCGGTGTCCTGAGGACACTATACCTGTCCGTACTGTTCGCAGGCAAGTTGAAACTGTTCTAAGAACACAATTGTTGTCCGGGATGTCCGTAAAACCCAAAATGAAGGTGTCCTAAGGACACTATACCTGTCTGTACTGTTCGCAGGCAAGTTGAAACTGTTCTAAGAACACAATCGGTGTCTGGGATGTCTGTAAAAACCAAAATGGAAGTGTCCTAAGGACACTATACCTGTCCGTACTGTTCGCAGTCAAGTTGAAACTGTTCTAAGAACACAATTGTTGTCCGGGATGTCCGTAAAACCCAAAATGGAGGTGTCCTAAGGACACTATACCTGTCCGTACTGTTGGCAGGCAAGTTGAAACTGTTCTAAGAACACAATCGGTATCCGGGATGACCGTAAAAAATAAAATGGAGGTGTCCTGCGGACACTATACCTGTCTATACTGTTCGCAGCAATTTGAAACTGTTCGAAGAACACGATCGGTGTCTGGGATGTCTGTAATTAAATGAAAATGGATGTGTCCTAAGGACACTATATCTGTCCGTACTGTTCGCATGGAAGTTGAAACTGTTCTAAGAACACACATGGTGTCCGGGATGTCCATAAAAAAACAAATATGGGGATGTCCTAAGGACACTGTACCTGTCCGTACTGTTCGTAGGCAAGTTGAAACTGTTCTTAGAACACAAATGGTGTCCGCAGACATTAAAACGACTATATGGCATGTTTTAAATGTTTGATTCTATGGGTGTGATCTATGGGTGTGATAATCTGCGGTGGTTGTGGCCAGGGCCTAGAGTCTTGGGTGCATGGCCGAAGCATGCACTTTCGGCCATGCACCCAAGACTCTAGGCCCTGGCCACAACCAACGCAGCATATCACACCCATAGATCATACCCATAGAATCAAACATGGGTGTGATCTATGGGTGTGATATGCTGGGGTGGTTGTGGGAAGGCCTAGAGTCTTGGGTGCATTTGGTGGTTGTGGTGAGGGCCCAGAGTCTTGGGTGCATATGGTGGTTGTGGTGAGGGCCTAGAGTCTTGGGTGTATGTGGTAGTTGTGGCCCGGGCTTACGCAAGACCAAAGTTATAAGTACCGAAGTTATAAGCTTTCATGGGTGTGATATGCTGCAGTGGTTGTGGCCAGTTCTAGAGTCTTCGGTGCATGGTCCATGAATTCAAGACTGAAGTTATATGCACTGTTTGTTTTAGTTGTTGTGTTATGGAGCAGTATTTATGAGTTGTACTTATTGTAATATACTTACTGTTTGGTTTGGTAACTGCAGTACATATATGCTTTGTCAATTTCTGTGATAAAAGAAAAGATCATGTTAGTATTGGTAGTTTGTAAGGACTTATAGCTTTGAATAATTGACATTGTTTATTTATTTTGACCCTCATATTTAGTAGATTACAAACCAGTGTACTGTGCTATTTGCTCAGTTTCTGTGTTTGTTTTTCTAATCATTGGGTCTGTGGGAAAGAAATCAATGTCGGAATAAAAAAAACTTTTTTTGTTATGCTACAGTCTATTTGTTTGTTTTCAGAGTTCACTTGTTGTTTCTGGCTAATGTTCTATCTGTTGGTTTGTTACATATTTTTGGAGCAGTTAGATACCTGTTGGCGTATTCAACTGTCTATTTTCTGTTATAATTTAGTGGTATTGATTTATTTGTTTGGTTGTTGCAAAATATTGGGGCAGTTAGATACCTGTTGGCGTATTCTAACTATCGATTTTTTTTTGTTATAATTTAGTGGTATTAGTTTATCTGTTTGGTTGTTGTAGAATCTTGGGGCAGTTAGATACCTTTTGGCGTATTGAAACAGTTTATAGTTATTTAATTGAAGTTTTGTTAATGTTTAAGTACAGATTAGTTATTAAATTTTGGTTTTAAGAATATTAAATAAGCGTTTATAAGATTTGCTCGTAATCTTTGCTTTAGAGTAATGGTAGTGTCATTACATTCGAACCAACCACATTTCTTTTTAATATATGCAGTGTAGTGACCTGCATTGGTTGTGGCTCCTGTGTGGTAGATTATACCTATTGTTGTGAAGGTTTGCTTACCAAGTGATACTTGACCATGTGTGAATCCAGTCAGTTTGCAGTTGTTTTTGGTACCATCTGCATTGTAACGTAGAAGCATTAGTATTATGTATTTACTATGTGTTTGTATTAGTCTGGTGGAGCGATTATCTGAATTACAGGTAGTACATAATATACCATGGTTTGCATTTGTACAAGTTGCTGAAATGCAAAGGATTCACAATTAGGTATGGATACATACACGAAGCGCTCATTAGGGATTTGTTCCTTTGTCACATTGTGGCAGATAGTGCATCTGGAAGATTTCATTTATTAGTATGTTTTTGTTTTCCAGTACTTGTAGTAAGTACATTAGAAATTCTTATGGATCTTCTTGTGAGTTTATAGTGAATTTCACCATTCCAGCACAGTAGTCCAATTCTTGTCTTATTCCATGCGTGTTGTCAGGATTGTTTGTTGCGTTTCTGTGAAGCACTAACATTTGCAAATACAATTGGTCTGTACTGTGTAAGTAAATGTTCTCAACAATTGGTTGTAACTGAAATAGAATATGCATTGCTACATTTGCGTAGCAACTTAAACCAGTTATATTTGAAAATTTGAATGGACCAGATAGGTCTGTGTCCAAGTCATTTTTTCGTAGTGTTTGTTGCTTCTTTGAAGAAGTACCTGAGTTACTTTGAGTAATATGTTCTTCTTTGGTTGTGGTAATTGATGAAGTATTTGTTTCTTTTTGTCTCTTTGGAGGATTTGCAGTGAGATCCCGTTGCATTTTTGTTTGAATTATTTTTCTGTTACAGCGTTTTCTTTTTTGTGGAAAAGGATATGTTTTTAGATGGGGGTGTATAGAGAATGTAGTCTATTGCATTCTAAAATGTAAGGAAAATCAGTGTTTACTTTATTTGCATCAAAGTTGATTAGAAATAGACCGTCAAGTGTAGGTAAGCATGATAGTGCTACGTATCTTATGCCTTCTTTAAAGACTGTGTTACCAATATCTATCAATGCTTTGTCTAGGTTAAGACCTTGTGATTTATGAATGGTGACTGCGTATGCTAGAGTTAGCATACGCCGCAGCCGCTCTCCACTTTTTTTAACAACTTTTGGCATTGTGGTGAAGGATTGAGGTAGAGGAAGGTTTGCCAAGGTTGTGGGGGTCAGGTGTCCACTGGGTGCGGCGGATGGCAATGGATTGTGTTTTTGAAGATGGCCGCCGTGCTCTTTCCCGTTCCTGTGCGTTGACGCAACTTCCAGATCGGCTCATTTGCGGTACCCGCTATTTGCGGTCACCGCTAATGGAGGTGATCGTTGATATTGATGGCTGAGGTGGCAGACGCGCTATTTGCACGGCATAAGATGCCGGTAAGTGGCATTTTTAGTGCTTTACCACCATGGCGGTTGTTACATTACCAGCATGGCACAAAGCTTGTGCCCGAGAGGTCGTAATGTGCCGCTTTTAGCGCTATATGGCCAGCACGGACACGTTGATTGTGCCATGCGGGTAATGTCCGCAAATTGCCGCCATGGTCGTAATGAGGGCCTAAATACCTTAGAAAATTCAATCTCCAACACAGCTGGGTTAGAAAAAATATAAAAATTATCCTTAAATTGTAGAGTAATGCTTAAACGTAAGCTTGACGTGGAGCAAGGGCTAGTTAATGGGCCACTGGGTACAGTTGTTGGCTTTCAAGCATACCCACGTGACAACAACATTCAGTTTGTCAATATTCGCTTTGACAAACTTTCAGAATTGAAAAGGATAGGCTGTTCAACTGCTTGATTCCTTCTCTTCAAAGACATGTATGTACGTAGAGAACAATTTTCTCTAACTCTTGCATATGCAGTCACCATTCATAAATTCCAAGGTCTTACCCTAGACAAAGCATTGATAGATATAGGAAACACAGTCTTTAAAAAAGGCATGAGCTACGTAGCACTATCACGCTTACGTACACTTGACGGTCTATTTCTAATCAACTTTGATGCAAGTAAACTGAACGCTGATATTCCTTGCATTTTATAATACAATAGACTGTGTTCACTATACACTCGCCATCTGAAACAATATCCTGTTCCAGAAAAAGTAAAACGTGGTAAATCTTCTTAAAGCCAAAATTTACTGACTAAAGTGTACTTCAACATTATCAAAAAATCAAGTAAAAGACTATAAACAGTTGGAATACGCCAACAGGTATCTAACTTCCCAAGAGTGTATAACAACCACACAGATAAATGAATACCACAGATCCGTAACAACAAATGCACAGTTAGAATACGCCAACAGGTATCTAACTGTTGTTAAAAATCTGCAACAAGGCAACAGACATAACAATAATCAGAAAGAACAAGGAAACAATCAAAGAAAACAAAGAAATAGTTTGCAGCATAGCAAATAAAGTTTTTTTTTAATCTGACAAGGATTTTTTTTCACCCAGACCCAAGGATTTGAAAAACAAACACAGAAACTGAGCAAAATACACAGTACATTGGTTTGTAAACTAAATATGAGGGTAAAAAAAAAAACCTAAACTGTCTATTATACAATGTCTTCATAAAATACAAACACTAACATGCTTTTTTCTTTTATCACAGAAATTAAAAAAGGATATTTCCGCCAAGTACTAAAGTCATGTAAGAAATGTATGGATTCTGAACAAAGTAAACAGTAAGTATAATTACAGTCATGTCATATATAATCAAATCTATACGCCTAATCTATGGCAGTAATATGGTGCAGTGGCTGTAGGCTGGGCCTAGCGTCTTGGATGTATAACCTACCACCTACAGCCTAAGGCTAAGCAACCAAGACTATAGGTCCTACCCACAACCATCGCAGCATATCAAAACCATGGTGCTTGTAATTTCACTACTTATAAGTTTACTCTTGGATGCATGGTCTGCAGCCATGCACCTAAGACGCTAGGTTGTGCACACAACCACCGCACCACAGCACACCCATGTTCACTTATAACCTCACTGCTTATGACTTCAGTGTTGGGTGCATGGCTGTCGGCCATGCACCTAAAACGCTACGCCCTCCCCACAACCACCTGAATGATGTTTGATAGTACGAGTGTACCTATACCTGTAATATGCTGCAGTAGTTCTGGCCACAGGCTACAGTCTTGGGTGTAAGGACATAGATTTTTCAATGTATGGGTATGCAGTACATAAAATCCATAGTGGCTTATAACTGTAGTGCTTATAACTTTGTTCTAGGGTGCATGGCCTTCGGCCTTCGGCCATGTATCAAAGAGTCTACGCCCTGGCCAAAACTATCACACCATATCACACCCATTGTGGTTTGTAACTACACTACGTATAAATGTGGCCAGGGCCTACAGTCTAGGAAGTATGGCCTACGGCCATGCACCCAAGACTCTAGGCCCTGGCCACAACCACCGCAGCATATTACACCCATGGTCACTTATAAATCAGAAGCACACCCATAGAATGAAACATTATAACTGTAGCATGTACTCAATTTGTACCCAGGACTCTAGGCCCTGCCCCCACCTACCAGATACAAAAACGGTTGTATGGGTGTGATGTATGAATGTGATATGCTGCAGTGGTTGTGGGCACAATCTACACGCTTGGGTGCATGGCATATAGCCTGCAGCCATGCACCCAAAAGTCTACATCCTGCCCACAACCACCGCACTATATAAAACCCATGTTGGCTTATAACTTCAGAGGTTATAACTTTATTCTTGGGTGCATGGCCTTCGCACTGCAGGCCCTCCCCACAACCACCTGAGTGATGTGCGATACTATGGGTGTATCTATAGGTGTGGTATGCTGCAGTGGATGTGGCCACAGGCTAGACTCTTAGCTGTATGTCCATAGATATTGCAATGTATGGGTGTGCAGTGGCTTATAACTCCAGTGCTTATAACTTTGTTCTTGGGTGCATGGCCTTCAACCATCTGATCGTTAAGCAATACTACAGGTGTATCCATTGCTGTGACATGCTGCGGTGGTTGTGGCCAGGGCCTAGAGTCTTGGAAGTATGGCCTACGGCCTATGGCCATGCACCCAAGACGCTAGGCCCTGGCCACAACCACTGCAGCATATTACACCCATGGTCGCTTATAAATCATTAGCACACCCATAGAATGAAACATTATAACTGTAGCATGTACTCAATTTGTACCCAGGACTCTAGGCCCTGCCCACACCTACCAGATACATAATCAAATGTATGGGTGTGATGTATGAATGTGATATGCTGCAGTGGTTGTGGGCAGGGTCTACACTCTTGGGTGTATGGCCTACATCCATGCACCCAAAAGTCTATGTCCTGCCCACAACCACTGCACTATATAAAACCCATGTTGGCTTATAACTTTAGAGCTTATAAGTTTGTTGTTGGGTGCATGGTTTTTGGCCATGCACCCAAGACTGCAGTCCCTCCCCACAACCACCTGATTGATGTGAGGTACTACGGGTGTATCTATATCTGTGGTATGCTGCAGTGGTTGTGGCCAGAGACTAGACTCCTAGCTGTATGTCCACAGATATTTCAATGTATGTGTGTGCAGTGGCTTATACCTCCAGTGCTTATAAATTTGTTCTTCGGTGCATGGCCTTTGACCATGCACCCAAGACTCTACACACTCCCCACAACCATCTGATTGATAAGCAATACTACAGGTGTATCTTTGCTGTGACACGCTGCAGTGGTTGTGGCCAGGGCCTACAGTCTTGGAAGTCTGGCCTTAGGCCTACGGCCTATGGCCATGCATCCAAGACTCTAGCCCCTGGCCACAACCACCGCAGCATGTAACACCCATGGCGGCATACACAACAATAGCACACCCATAGAATTAAATAATTTAATTATGGCATGTACTCAATTTCAAAGTTCGCTAATACCACGCGTGTCCTTAGAACATTTTCAAGTTGCCTGCACACAGCACGGACTGAAATACTACCCTTATGATACCCCTCATTTTCTGCACTTACAAACATCCTGAATAAGGCTGGCATAGGGAATACATCATTAACACCTACCACCAAAGAAATACCGTTTTTCACCCATCTCTTACTGTCTGAACCTCCCCAAGCACTCTGACACAGCAAAACAGTTTTCGAAATAGCATTTTGCTGCTGGTCGCCGCTGCGCTGTCGGCGGATCCAAGATGTTGGGCGCATCCAAACAATCTGACGCAGAACACGGCTCACTGCAGCCAATCTAAAGAGACGTTGTGTGTCCGCGGTCATGACGCCAGCCCCTTAGCCAATCGGTATCTTGTCTGCAGAGTGAACAGGGAAGTGTGATCGCGGAGCGGACATAGATAACACTCATTTGTTGAGACCTACTTTTTGGTCATTTTAAAGAAACGTACTGCATGGATTGTTACCAGATTTGCAAAAGCACGCTTTCGGGACCAATCCCCTGCCACAAATTTGGTGAAAATCCGTCCAGCAGTTTGGCCTGTAGCCATGCTCAAAGTTTTTCCCCCATTCAGTCTATGGGAAAAAAAGATGTTTTGGGACCCCCCCTATAACTTTGCCCCACTGGACCAAACCTCACCAAACTTTGGGAAAAAATTCAGAGTGGCCCGTATAATTTTTTTGCAAAGTTTGGTGAGGATTCGTCCAGGGGGAGCGAAGTTATAAGCCGCCCAAAAAGTGCTCTTTCTATGGAAACAGCAACTTAACCGGTAGTGGCCGTGTAGTTATGGTTAAGTTGATGTCCTAAGGACACTATACCTGTCCGTACTGTTCGCAGGCAAGTTGAAACTGTTCTAAGAACACAATCGGTGTCTGGGATGTCTGTAAAACCCAAACTGGCGGTGTCCTGAGGACACTATACCTGTCCGTACTGTTCGCGGGTAAGTTGAAACTGTTCTAAGAACACAATCGGTGTCTGGGATGTCTGTAAAAACCAAAATGGAAGTGTCCTAAGGACACTATACCTGTCCGTACTGTTCGCAGGCAAGTTGAAACTGTTCTAAGAACACAATTGTTGTCCGCGATGTCCGTAAAACCCAAAATGGAGGTGTCCTAAGGACACTATACCTGTCCGTACTGTTCGCAGGCAAGTTAAAACTGTTCTAAGAACACAATCGGTGTCTGGGATGTCTGTAAAAACCAAAATGGAAGTGTCCTAAGGACACTATACCTGTCCGTACTGTTCGCAGGCAAGTTGAAACTGTTCTAAGAACACAATTGTTGTCCGGGATGTCCGTAAAACCCAAAATGGAGGTGTCCTAAGGACACTATACCAGTCCGTACTGTTCGCAGGCAAGTTGAAACTGTTCTAAGAACACAATCGGTGTCCGGGATGACCGTAAAAAATAAAATGGAGATGTCCTGCGGACACTATACCTGTCTATACTGTTTGCAGCAATTTGAAACTGTTCGAAGAACACGATCGGTGTCTGGGATGTCTCTAATTAAATGAAAATGGATGTGTCCTAAGGACACTATACCTGTCCGTACTGTTCGCATGGAAGTTGAAACTGTTCTAAGAACACACATGGTGTCCGGGATGTCCATAAAAAAACAAATATGGGGATGTCCTAAGGACACTGTACCTGTCCGTACTGTTCGTAGGCAAGTTGAAACTGTTCTAAGAACACAAATGGTGTCCGCAGACATTAACACGACTATATGGCATGTTTTAAATGTTTGATTCTATGGGTGTGATCTATGGGTGTGATATGCTGCGGTGGTTGTGGCCAGGGCCTAGAGTCTTGGGTGCATGGCCGAAGCATGCACTTTCGGCCATGCACCCAAGACTCTAGGCCCTGGCCACAACCAACGCAGCATATCACACCCATAGATCATACCCATAGAATCAAACATGGGTGTGATCTATGGGTGTGATATGCTGGGGTGGTTGTGGGAAGGCCTAGAGCCTTGGGTGCATTTGGTGGTTGTGGTGAGGGCCCAGAGTCTTGGGTGCATATGGTGGTTGTGGTGAGGGCCTAGAGTCTTGGGAGCATGTGGTGGCTGTGGCCAGGGCCTAGAGTCTTGGGTGTATGTGGTAGTTGTGGCCCGGGCTTACGCAAGACCAAAGTTATAAGTACCGAAGTTATAAGCTTTCATAGGTGTGATATGCTGCAGTGGTTGTGGCCAGTTCTAGAGTCTTCGGTGCATGGTCCATGAATTCAAGACTGAAGTTATATGCACTGTTTGTTTTAGTTGTTGTGTTATGGAGCAGTATTTGTGAGTTGTACTTATTGTAATATACTTACTGTTTGGTTTGGTAACTGCAGTACATATATTCTTTGTCAATTTCTGTGATAAAAGAAAAGATCATGTTAGTATTGGTAGTTTGTAAGGACTTATAGCTTTGAATAATTGACATTGTTTATTTATTTTGACCCTCATATTTAGTAGATTACAAACCAGTGTACTGTGCTATTTGCTCAGTTTCTGTGTTTGTTTTTCTAATCATTGGGTCTGTGGGAAAGAAATCAATGTCGGAATAAAAAAAACTTTTTTTGTTATGCTACAGTCTATTTGTTTGTTTTCAGAGTTCACTTGTTGTTTCTGGCTAATGTTCTATCTGTTGGTTTGTTACATATTTTTGGAGCAGTTAGATACCTGTTGGCGTATTCAACTGTCTATTTTCTGTTATAATTTAGTGGTATTGATTTATTTGTTTGGTTGTTGCAAAATATTGGGGCAGTTAGATACCTGTTGGCGTATTCTAACTGTCGATTTTTTTTTGTTATAATTTAGTGGTATTAGTTTATCTGTTTGGTTGTTGTAGAATCTTGGGGCAGTTAGATACCTTTTGGCGTATTGAAACAGTTTATAGTTATTTAATTGAAGTTTTGTTAATGTTTAAGTACAGATTAGTTATTAAATTTTGGTTTTAAGAATATTAAATAAGCGTTTGTAAGATTTGCTCGTAATCTTTGCTTTAGAGTAATGGTAGTGTCATTACATTCGAACCAACCACATTTCTTTTTAATATATGCAGTGTAGTGACCTGCATTGGTTGCGGCTCCTGTGTGGTAGATTATACCTATTGTTGTGAAGGTTTGCTTACCAAGTGATACTTGACCATGTGTGAATCCAGTCAGTTTGCAGTTGTTTTTGGTACCATCTGCATTGTAACGTAGAAGCATTAGTATTATGTATTTACTATGTGTTTGTATTAGTATGGTGGAGCGATTATCTGAATTACAGGTAGTACATAATATACCATGGTTTGCATTTGTACAAGTTGCTGAAATGCAAAGGATTCACAATTAGGTATGGATACATACACGAAGCGCTCATTAGGGATTTGTTCCTTTGTCACATTGTTGCAGATAGTGCATCTGGAAGATTTCATTTATTAGTATGTTTTTGTTTTCCAGTACTTGTAGTAAGTACATTAGAAATTCTTACGGATCTTCTTGTGAGTTTATAGTGAATTTCACCATTCCAGCACAGTAGTCCAATTCTTGTCTTATTCCATGCGTGTTGTCAGGATTGTTTGTTGCGTTTCTGTGAAGCACTAACATTTGCAAATACAATTGGTCTGTACTGTGTAAGTAAATGTTCTCAACAATTGGTTGTAACTGAAATAGAATATGCATTGCTACATTTGCGTAGCAACTTACACCAGTTATATTTGAAAATTTGAATGGACCAGATAGGTCTGTGTCCAAGTCATTTTTTCGTAGTGTTTGTTGCTTCTTTGAAGAAGTACCTGAGTTACTTTGAGTAATATGTTCTTCTTTGGTTGTGGTAATTGATGAAGTATTTGTTTCTTTTTGTCTCTTTGGAGGATTTGCAGTGAGATCCCGTTGCATTTTTGTTTGAATTATTTTTCTGTTACAGCGTTTTCTTTTTTGTGGAACAGGATATGTTTTTAGATGGGGGTGTATAGAGAATGTAGTCTATTGCATTCTAAAATGTAAGGAACATCAGTGTTTACTTTATTTGCATCAAAGTTGATTAGAAATAGACCGTCCAGTGTAGGTAAGCGTGATAGTGCTACGTATCTTATGCCTTCTTTAAAGACTGTGTTACCAATATCTATCAATGCTTTGTCTAGGTTAAGACCTTGTGATTTATGAATGGTGACTGCGTATGCTAGAGTTAGAGAAAATTGTTCTCTGCGTACATACATGTCTTTGAAGAGAATGAATTGAGCTGTTGAACGGCCTATCCTTTTTATTTAAGAAAGTTTGTCAAAGAGAATATTGACAAACTGAATGTTATTGTGACGTGGGTATGTTTGAAAGCGAACAACTGCACCCAGTGCTCCATTAACTAGTCCTTGCTCCACCTCAAGGTTACGTTTCAGCATTACTCTACAGTTTAAGGACAATTTTAATATTTTTTCCAAACCAGCTGTGTTGGAGATAGAATTTTCTATGGTATGTATTCTTGTTGTGGCTTGTTCACACATGGGTAGTGTCATACCATGTATGTCCAGTTTGTTTGTTGCGGAAATTTCAATTATTGGTTGCATTTCCTTTTTCAACAGTGTTTCACTGAATTTGGAGCAGCTCACAAGAGTTGGCATTAAGGCCATACGATTGATATTATTATGTGCTAATTGTTCCATTACATCAGTAGCACATGAGTTATGCCCATAAAGTGCATGGATGTGCCGGGTTTTTAATATTGCTTGTGCTTCTTGAGATAGTACACCAACTCTTATACTTTTTAAAATGTTGGCGTAGGTGAGGTCTGTAGACTGTCGCATGTTTTCTGTTAATTGTCTGTATTAGATGTGTTGCCAAAGGTTGACATTTCCTATGCTACCAATAGATTTCCGGCAGAGTTTGTGTCCTAAGGTTTTAAAATTTGGTTCACCTTTCACTGGTGTCAATTGAAGAAGATCTCCGAAAACAATAATGTGTTTTCCTCCAAAGAGCTCTTTATAGTTTGTTTTAAGTACTTCTTGTAATCTGAGGTGAATCAAAGCCAACATTAGGTTGGAGACCATGCTCACTTCATCTACTAGTAGCATTTTCATGTGTTTTAACACTGTGCGTAGTTCCATGGCAGCTTCTGTAGAAAGTTTGTAATATTCTAATTTGCTTTGGTGTTCTACTGGTAGGAGTAGTAATCTATGTAAAGTTACACCTCCTATGTTGTAGGTAGCTAAACCTGTGAGCGCAGTTACAACAGCTGACAGTTTGTTGTTTCTCAATTGTTGAAGGAACTTGCTGATGATTTTGATTAAGAATGTTTTGCCTGAACCAGCTTCACCACTGACGTATAATAGTATAGGTTTGTAATTTTGGCAGGTACATTCTTTATTTTCATGTTGTACACCATGTGCACTTTCTTTTGTTACTTCTTGAAAAATGCTACACTGCTCATTGTTTAGTTTTGATTGTAGTGTACTTAAGTCTTCTGTATCTTCATACTGACACATGGCGTTTTCTACTTCTGTCATAGCTAATTCTGCCTCATTTGCTATTAGTGGATGTCCCAGTGCTTCTTGGCTTCCTGTTACAGAAGGTTGACAACTGTCAGGAGTGTCCTCATTTAGTTGAGCCTGGAGTTCTTCTTCTTGTTGCTGTTCATTGTGCAACATTGTTTTGTACTGTGTAAAGTTTACATCAGTGATAGTGCTTTCATTTGCTTTGAAAGCGTCTTCATGGGAGTCATAGTTATCTAGTATTTCTTCTTCTTTTCTCCATGGTTTAAAGAGTTGTAGCAGTGACATGTTATATAGTTCTGTCATGATGCATACTCCTGGAGAGCCAGTCCAAGACCGGCAGCCCCGGAAGCCCACATCAGGTACCCAAGGGAAGGTCCAGCAACCCCAAATAGGGGCCCTTTGGACACAGTGCTGGTGCCGTAGGCACCAGGCTCATAAAGGGAGTGCTTTTGGTGGACTTACCTGATGCAGACCATGCTGCCAGATCCAGACCTCTTTGAGGCCTGAAAGGAACTACTTTACCTGTGGGACTATTTTGCCACTCGGGCGTGGTCAGGGAAGGATAAATACCTGGTTGGGGAAGGATACATACCTGGGACTTCTTTGGAGGCTATTTAAGCCATGCCCAGACAGCAGCTCACGCTTCGCGTTGCTCTGCTCCTAGCAGCTGGACGCTCACTGTGTCTGCTCCTGCATCCTGACTCCAACCACGCCCGCTTCAGTCCTGGAACACCTAAAAGGAAGAAGAGAGGAAGAGAAGGTGAATAAAGGACATTACCTGATATTGCATGGGATCCGGAGCCAACACGCTGACGATCCTAAAGGAAAATACATTATTTTTGGATTCCTCGCGTTGCTCGTTGCAGCGCTGCGCTCAGCTCACCTGTCCACAAGGAATTCCGAACTCCTACGACCATCCGCACGTTCTGCTGCATTCCAGCACCTAGGAAGGAAAATAGAAGAATAAAAGGTGAGCCAGAGAAAACATTGGGAAAAAACTGATTTGCCGGAAGGCTTACCTGGCGATTGGTGGGGGAGAATCCTTCCTCATCTCGGGTCGGCACGCATTTTGGGCAGTACCGCGCCCCGGCCCCTATGGGGAAAAAGGAACACGCGCATTAGTGGGTGAACATACAGACATTAGAAAAACCACCCCAACATAAGCTCACCTGAATTATCCACAACGAATTGTCTTCTCTACGTGGAATCTTCGCTCTGCACCTGCGCTAAAAGACTAAAAGCAGTCCATTGAAAATAAAGGCCAAACAGGAAGGGAGAACAACCCTTGCACTTGATAAGTCATATACTTACGAAAGCGCCTTATTCATCCAAAAAACCAGTGAAGCAACTGGACCTGAATGCCCGTCCGATAACCAGTGAAGTAACTGGATTCTACCGCACCCCTGCACCAGAAGCAGGATGGAGAGCTCGTCATTTCAAATCTTAAGGTGAGAATTAATGGGAAGGTTCAGAAATGGTTTGAAGAGAGAGTAAAAGGGGAAAGGAGGGGTTCGACTCGTCACTCAGCAGGAGATTAAAATCCTTTTCCCCATCTACAGAAAGATCTTCCTACGCATCAGACAGGCGAGGTTTGGGGGTCCGGCCCAGTCGGTGTTCCGAGTCTTGCGCATCACCTTAGAAGAGGCCGCAGCAGCCCAGACCTGGTCAGCGTCTACCTGGGAGTCAGGTGAGCGTTACAGAACGCGAAGCCCTCCTACAATTTCCCACCCGGACGCTATGGAGACTTCCGAAACCGATCAGCTGGCCCACCTATTGGGGGAATTACGGGCCGAAGTGCATTCCGCACGTCAGGAGACAAACGCTCTCAGGAGAGAACTAATTGTATCTAAGGAACGAACTGATGACCTTGCCAGGCAGTTGTTGCAAGGTCAAGCTGGACAAACTCCTCTACCAGGTTCGGGGGGTATTCCCGCCCCAATGGTTTCAAGCAACCCTGTGCAAATTAATCTACCGGGAAATATGCCATTGGCCCCACCTGAACGTTTTGCGGGGGACCCCAGAAGATTTGCTGTATTCATGAATCAATGCCGATTACACTTCCTTTGCAGACCAGGGGCCTTTCCTAACGACCAAACCAAAGTAGCCTTCGTATTATCATATCTCAGCGGCTGCGCTGCAGATTGGTCAGTTCCACTGGTCACTCAAGACGACCCGATACTCCGAGACTTTCAAGGTTTTCAGACACGCATCGAAAGATTATTTGCTCGGCACTCTCAGGGACTGGCCCTGGACAACAAACTTCTGTCCTTACGACAAGGTAACCAGGATCTATTAGCCTATATCGCAACCTTCAATAGGTTGATATTGGAGACTGGGTGGCCAGAGGATAAGAGAATCATGTTATTTCATCGAGGTCTACGTGGGGAACTTAAAGATGTTCTAGCCCAAGTTGTAAATCCACCCCAAGACTGTATGGAATATATAGACTTAGTGGTCCAATTAGACCATAGGCTTCAAAATAGAAAAGCAGATCAGTCCAAGTTTGAGACTCGCGTGTTAGTCAAGACCCACGTTAACCCCAAGAATGCCGATGTTACCGAACCTATGCAAATTGGAGGGGTTAAAGGACCGTTATCTCAAAAGGAACGTGAAAGAAGACAACAGATGCAATTGTGTCTTTATTGTGGGGCTTCTGGACACTTTTTACGAGATTGCCCGGTGAAGCCCCCAAGAAAACGGTAGGAGCCGCGGATAAGAATCATAAGGAACCGGATTCCGGAAAAGACCACGCCCGACAAGCGTAGAGGTCCACTTGTCGAGCCTGAAAACTGACTCTCAGACCTCGCACTTCATCATGCCAATGATCCTTGTGAATCCGGAACAGCCTGGACAGTTGCATGCTATAAAGGCATACATCGACAGTGGAGCTATTGGGAACTTTGTGGATCATGAATTGGCTTCTAGGATCAACCTCCCTCTTCGTCCAAAAATCACTAAAGAAGTCATCACCACAGTCGATGGATCCGAAATTGCCTCTGGGCCAGTAACACATTCCACTGCAGAGGTGACACTAGTAGGTCAGGACGGGCATCGGGAGGCTGTTGTGTTTGACGTAATCAAGGCCCCGCAGTTTCAAGTAATTCTAGGAATCCCTTGGTTAGAAACACACAATCCTTGAATTGATTGGCGAGCGAAGAGGATATCCTTTCCTGATTGCGCACAAACCTGTTATCCAAAGATAGGCCTGGCTACAGTAACCCTTGTCACTTTACAGCTACCGCCAGAGTACATGGAGTTTCAAGACGTCTTCCAGAAGGAACAGGCCAACACGCTACCCCCTCACATGTCATACGATTGCCAAATCGATCTGATGCCGGGAGCGCAACCCCCGTGTAGCAGAATTTATGCTCTTACGGAACCTGAAAATCTTCATTTGCGACAATATTTAGATCAGTACCTAGCCAATGGTTTCATTCGCCCGTCAAAGTCTCCTGCATCCTCGGCCCTGTTCTTCGTGCCAAAAAAAGAAGGCGACCTTAGAACTTGTATCGACTATCGCGCATTGAACCAGATAACTGTTAAAAAACGTTACCCTCTGCCCCTGATCCCCGAACTTCTTGACCAAGTAAAGGAGGCCTGCATATATACCAAGTTAGATCTCCGGGGGGCTTACCATCTGGTGCGAATAAAAGAAGGCGACGAATGGAAGACCGCCTTCCGTACCAAATATGGACAATTCGAGTTCCAAGTAATGCCTTTCGGATTGTGCAACGCCCCTGCTGCCTTCCAAAACTTCATGAACGATGTCCTTCGAGAACTCCTAGATGTTTGTGTCGTCGTATATATCGATGACATTCTGATATACTCCTCTTCGGAATCTGAACATATAAGGCATGTTAAAGCAGTTCTCGAGAAACTGCGCCAACACAAACTATTTGCGAAAATTGAAAAGTGTGTTTTCCATACCACAGAAGTCGAGTTTCTTGGTTTCATCCTGACACCTAAAGGAGTCTGAATGGATTCACGAAAAGTGGATGCCACCCTCCAATGGCCATCGCCTAGCTCTGTGAAAGGCGTACAAAGCATGCTTGGCTTTGCCAACTTTTACTGCAGATTTATCCTGGAATTTTCGTGGATCGTTCAACCCATCACTGCACTCTTGAAGAAAAATAAACGCTTCGAATGGTCTGGGGAAGCCGAACAGGCTTTTCAGGAGCTGAAAGCCAAATCTACCTCCGCACCAGTACTGAAACACCCGCGCCCAGATCTTCCATACATACTTGAGACCGACGCATCCAGTTTAGCCATGGGAGCTGTTCTGTCTCAAAGAGATCCCGAATCTAATCAACTACACCCCGTAGCCTTTTGGTCCAGAAAATTCTCAGCATCTGAAGTTAACTATGCAATCACCGATAAGGAGTTATTGGCCATTAAATCCGCTTTTAAGGCTTGGAGGCACTATCTTCTTGGCGCTAGACATACCATCACGGTGATCACAGACCACCGGAACTTGCTATATTTGAAAAGTGCCAAAGCTCAGTCATCACGTCAGCTCCGATGGGCTTTGTTCTTTGCTGAATTCGATTTTGTAATCAGCTATCGTCCTGGCAGCAAGAATGGTAAAGCTGATGCCCTTTCCCGAATAGGAATGGGTAAAATAGATACAAGCGCAGAACCAGTACCAATAATTCCCGAACAGAAAATTCTGGGTATGATTACCTTACAAACTCTGGAGGACATTAAATCCAGAGTTAAGCAACTCCTGGACCCTACAGCCTTGCAAGATTGGATTTTAAAGGGATCTAATTTTACTGTTAAGGATGACCTACCTTACTTCCAAGGGCGCCTATTTTTGCCACACAAAGAACTACAAGAACTAGTTATTTCTCGTTATCATGATACCCTGATAGAAGGACACCCAGGGATTGCCAAAACGGAAGAAAAGGTAAAACGACAATTCTGGTGGCCCTCTTGGCGAAAGGACATTAAATCTTTTGCGATGTCATGTGGTATTTGCGCCCAAAACAAAGGACAAAAGAGGAGACCAGCTGGTCTTCTTCAAACTTTAGACATTCCACCAGCACCTTGGCACACCTTGTCACTGGATTTTATTACGGACCTGCCTCCTTGCTGTGGATATAACTCTATCCTTGTTATAGTGGATTTATTTTCTAAAATGGCCCACTTCATTCCATTAAAAGGCTTGCCTTCAGCTTCAGTCCTAGCTAAGGAATTTCTGGAAAACATTGTTTGTTTACATGGATTCCCATCCATACTAGTCTCTGACCGAGGAAGCCAATTCATTTCCCATTTTTGGAGAAAGTGCTGTCAGCTGGCGCAGATTGACGTAAGATTGTCGACCAGTCACCATCCTCAGACTGATGGTCAAACTGAGAGAACAAATCAGACCCTTGAACAATATCTATGGTGTATGTTGCATCAATCCGAAAGTAATTGGAAGGATATCCTTTGGATTGCTGAATACGCATACAATAATTCGATACACTCGGGAACTGGATAAAGCCCTTTTTATACCATATATGGACATCATCCTCGGACCTCAGACCTTGATTCACCTCAAAGCCTCGAAATGCCCGCCGTAAACCATCTACATTCTACAATAACTCAAGCCTTCAAGGAAGCAACTGCGCATTTACTGCAAGCCAAGAGAAAGTACAAGCAGAATGCTGATCTACATCGAAGTGAAGCACCTCAATACCAAGTAGGAGACCAAGTATGGTTAGCTACCAGACACTTATCGCTCAAGGGACCTCGAACTTTTAACCCAAGATATGTGGGGCCCTACTCAGTTACGGCCATCATCAACCCGGTGGCCGTCAAACTCGAGCTACCAGCTAATATGCGTATTCATCCTGTTTTTCATGTATCACTTTTGAAACCTGTGCAACCTGGAACCCGACTAATCAAGCCACCAGAACCTATCCGAATAAATGGAGAACCCGAGTTTGAGGTGAAGAACATTTTGGATTCCAAGGTGTCAAAGTCCAAATTGTACTATTTAATAGATTGGAAAGGATACAGGCCTCCAGAAAGATCCTGGGAGCCTAGTGACCATGTACACGCACCTCGGTTAGTCAAAAGGTTCCACCGGAATTTCCCAAACAAACCGAGACCCCCGGAGAGAACGATCTTGGGAGGGGCCTTGGTGGGGAGTGCTGTCATGATGCATACTCCTGGAGAGCCAGTACAAGACCGGCAGCCGAGGGAGCACACATCAGGTACCCAAGGGAAGGTCCAGCAACCCCAAATAGGGGCCCTTTGGACACAGTCCTGGCGCCTTTGGCGCCAGGCTCATTTTGGACATCAGTCCTAGATCCGTAGGCGCCAGGCTCATAAAGGGAGTGCTTTTGGTGGACTTACCTGATGCAGACCATGCTGCCAGATCCAGACCACTTTGAGGCCTGAAAAGAACTACTTTACCTGTGGGACTATTTTGCCACTCGGGCGTAGTCAGGGAAGGATACATACCTGGTTGGGGAAGGATACATACCTGGGACTTCTTTGGAGGCTATTTAAGCCACGCCCAGACAGCAGCTCACGCTTCACGTTGCTCTGCTCCTAGCAGCTGGACGCTCACCGTGTCTGCTCCTGCATCCTGACTCCAGCCACGCCCGCTTCAGTCCTGGAACACCTAAAAGGAAGAATAGAGGTAGAGAAGGTGAATAAAGGACATTACCTGATATTGCATGGGATCCGGAGCCAACACGCCGACGATCCTAAAGGAAAAGACATTATTTTTGGATTCCTCGCGTTGCTCGTTGCAGCGCTGCGCTCAACTCACCTGTCCACAAGGTATTCCGAACTCCTACGACCATCCGCACGTTCCGCTGCATTCCAGCACCTAGGAAGGAAAAGAGAAGGACAAAAGGTGAGCCAGAGAAAACATTGGGAAAAAACTGATTTGCCGGAAAGGCTTACCTGGCGATTGGTGGGGGAGAATCCTTCCTCATCTCGGGTCGGCACGCCTTTTGGGCAGTACCGCGCCCCGGCCCCTATGGGGAAAAAGGAACACGCGCATTAGTGGGTACATACAGACATTAGAAAAACCACCCCAACATAAGCTCACCTGAATTATCCACAGCGAATTGTCTTTTCTACATGGAATCTTCGCTCTGCACCTGCGCTAAAAGACTAAAAGCAGTCCATTGAAAATAAAGGCCAAACAGGAAGGGAGAGCAACCCTTGAACTTGATAAGTCATATACTTACGAAAGCGCCTTATTCATCCAAAAAACAGTGAAGCAACTGGACCTGAATGCCCGTCCGATAACCAGTGAAGTAACTGGATTCTACCGCACCCCTGCACCAGAAGCAGGATGGAGAGCGCGTCATTTCAAATCTCAAGGTGAGAATTAATGGGAAGGTTCAGATGTGGTTTGAAGAGAGAGTAAAAGGGGAAAGGAGGAGTTCGAATCATCACTCCGCAGGAGATTAAAATCCTTTTCCCCATCTACAGAAAGATCTTCCTACGCATCAGACAGGCGAGGTTTGGGGGTCCGGCCCAGTCTGTGTTCCGAGTCCTGCGCATCACCTTAGAAGAGGCCGCAGCAGCCCACACCTGGTCAGCGTCTCCGTGGGAGTCAGGTGAGCGTTACAGTTCTTTATGTTGAGGAGTTTTTAATGACAATTTGATATGATTAATTAAACTTGGTTTGGTAAGTTTTACTAAGCTGCCTTCACAATTTGTTACTCTGTAACTACCTTTTTTTCATTGGGGTTTATGTTATTTTTGTATGTGAAGTTTTGGGCTATGTGGTATAGACACATGGGGCCTCATTCCGAGATTGGAGGCTGCCTCCAAAACCCTATTGACTCCGCCCTGGTGAATGGAGCAATTACCGGTCCATTCCAAGGTTGGCGGGACCGGTAATTCCCCATTCACCAGAGCCCTTCGCCATTCCCATTTGAGCCCCCATGGAAAAACCAGGCGTTAAGGGAGGACCCGCAAAGGGAACTCGTAGTTGGGCGGTAAGGGATTACCGGCACCGGTGCCCTTACAGGTGCCGGTATTCCCTTACCGCCCACCTCATAATGAGGCCCATGCTTTCCAAAGTGGTTTTGGTAGTATGTGTCTATTAAATTGTTTTTTAAAATGTCTTGGCTGTTGGGATCATTTTTGGCTATTGTTTCTATGTCGTCGTATGATTTGAGAACTCTTTTTCTAGATTTAGCAGGACCAAGACTTAGCCATACTATATTTTCAGATTTTCCATACAAAGCAGTACTGGTTAAATGACCTGCAGCTTCATAGCAGCCACATTCTCTATGGGAGAGCATTCTTATGCCCAAGCTGTACAATTACTGAGACAGTGTTTGTCTGATGACAGGTCATTGCAGAGGTCTTGAAGCTCTGTTTTTCTGCTTTTGTTAAGTAGGCTGTAACATATCGTGCAACTGCAGTGGAATTGTCTGCAATGTACTGCACATCTATGTTTGCATTCCACAGTAGGGCAATGATTGCATTGTAATCAATGATATATTTTGCTTCTTCTGTTCTTTTTATGTAATATGTATTTTTAGGTGATTTACCTTTAACACTATGTCTAACTGAAGACATGAAGTTGTTCACTTCACCTGTTTCTGTAACCGGTCTAGGGAAACCAACACAGCATTTGGTGTAGTATTTCCCTTTGTTTTTGTATTTGCGACGACAATATTTGCCACATTTGTGTTTTTGGAATTGTGTAATTTGTGCATGAAGATCACTATTTGTTGTTTCTGATGGAATTTCACAAGTGACATATCACCGTATTGACTAACTTTAGGAGCATCTTTAGTCCATAAAAGCATGTGGATATGTGGTGCTCCTCTGGCTTTCTCCAAAAGAAGTGTTGAACTTCTCCGAGGGGAGAAAGAGATTTATTACAAATAAAGTGTAGCATAGCAATGAGGCGGTGATGGAAATATCTTGAAACATTAACAGGATCTAGAGAGCAAAGTTCTCCAGGTGTTAGTATATATATGTTTGTTTTGTTTTTGTTTGATATGCGTAGGAAATCATGTAGATCTTCCCATGCATATTCTGCACAACTTAATGTAACAAACCAAGTGGGTGGGCCAAGGTTTCTTATCATGCAACGTACATCTCCGTGACGTCGGAACCAGTACTCTTTCGTACCACTCATGTTTGTTAACAGATTTGTAATGCTTGATTGTAAAACTTCATCTTCTTCTTGCACTTTTTTTAGTAATTGCATAGCTGACATATTTTGAAAGTGGGTTCCTGATTTTAATATGTGTGCAACTCCGTAAAATAGAGTTTCTAGTTCACTTTCAAAGAGTAGGTGGAATATATATTCCACATTTTGTCTAAATCTGGGATCTTCAGAATACATTCGTAATGAGTGGTATTCAGATGCTGTTATCTGAGTGGGTCTATCATCGTACCTTCCTCCTTTGCCAGCAGGAAAGAGTAAAGGAAAAGCATGTGCTTCTATTCTTTTTTCCCATATGCTGATTGGTGATCCTTTTGTTTGTCGCATTTGGTTTGTTTCTAGTACATCATCTATGGTGTCTTTATTGGATATTGTAGCAGGATCTAGAAGTTCAAAATGATCAGTTTCTGGTGACTCTTGTATTATTTAGTTGTTTCTCTTATGTTTTCTTCAATGTTTATTTCTTTGTAGAGGAAATCTGGGTTGGCTCTAGATATGGAAAGAGCCTGTGCTGAGCATCTGTATTGTCCGATACTAGTAGGTCATTTTGGTGTTTGCAAGATCACAGGAGGTTTTGGGGTTAAGCCAGTACCCCAATTTGTTGAGTAGAAAGAAGGAGGTTGTTCTCCTGGCTATCTTGCCTCAGTAGTTGCAATAATTTTTCTAACACTTTAGATCAGATAAGCGTTAGGTCCACTTAAGGGCAGTAGTGTGCCTTGTTTGTTAGCTTAGGCTGACAAACAACTAAAGTGTTAGAAAAATTATTGCAACTACTGAAGCAAGATAGCCAGGAGAAAAACCTCCTTCTTTATTTCTTTGTAGTATTCATTATTGTCTTTTAGATATTGCAAAGCTTGTCTAACTTTATGTAAATCTACCAGTTGTTGCCATTTTCTTTTGCCTTTTGTAGGTACACCATTTACTAAGGCAATTAAACATTGTTCTATTGGACGTTGCTCTCCCAGAGTATGTACATTTACTTTTAGATCTAATGGTAAATATACTACTTTGCCGCAAGTGCCTTTCACCAATTCAGAGGGAGGTAATTTTGCTGTTTTTGCGCATTATTGCTTGGAATGGGTGTACTGTTTGAATTATGATGCTTTCATATAAATTGACTTGTTGCAGGGGTTTTGGTAGAGGGAATAATTCCAAATTATTTGTGATAGCACATGAAGGAGTTTGATTGTTGTCAAGTTTTGTAGTGCAGTAACTGCAAACTGTTAAGGGGTCAGTTATGTTGTATTTGTTTTATGCTATAAGGTAGAGAGCTCATTCAAACCATTTGGAATCTTCATTGTCTTCTATTTTGTATGTTATGTCTATAGTTTTTGTGTTACTTTTATAAAAAGTTCTTGCGGCGACACACACACACACATGGTTTGGTATTTCAGCGGATGTACTTTTGAATTTTAGTATTTCTTTTGTGTATATGTGTAGTAGAACATTGCCATGTGCAGAATAGTTGCTAGTCTGTTGTAAAGCTATTGCATTTTGAAAGTGTTTTTCACTTCCAAAATATTTACTTTGGATATGGTTGATTTCTTTGAGTAAGTCTTTGGCTGTACCATGTAGAAGATTGTTTTTTAAATTGGCTAGTGCTAAAGCAGGACTTTTAGCATAGTAGATTTCTTATAGTTGAATGATGTGTTGATATCATTTTGATATGATGGAAGCTGCTTTTGCAAATAGGTCCTGAAATGCAGGCCAAAGAATGTCTTTGCAGTCCTGTGTATTTGTGCACTGGACAAGTATCCATATTTTGCAGCAGTTTTAATTTGATTTTGTCTTTGCTTTCAGATACTGATTGAGGAACTGGCGTAAAGATTTGAAAGATTTTTTGGGAATGTTACACATTGACGTGCATGGCCATTTGTATACTGACATTCTGGTTCAGTCAAATAGAGAATTGATTCTGAGTTCTTTGGAGATATTTTTGTAAGCAGTATTTCTTGTTCCATTATGGTGTTATTACATTTTTCATAACCTCGTCCACTGCTATGGATGGAAATTGTGTTTGTTTGATTTTGTTTGTATGCTTCTTCATTGAATAATGGTTCTGTGCGTGTGGTGTGACTCCATTCACCTCCACAGATATTTAAGAAGTTATTTTTGTTGGCATTCCGTTTATTGAGAAGCTTGTTTTGTAATTTAGTACTTAGTTTTGTTAGTGGTTTCATTCTGTTTTACACTAAAATAAATAACTTTCTTTTGAGAAGGATTGCACTGTCTATCAAAGCTTCTAAGATTAATTTTCTATGGTAGTTTTTAAGGGTTGTGCATGATTTGTCTCCTGATTTCAGAAGATTCTGAAGGACTCTGTGGCGGAATATGTTTGTTAATATACTTTTTTGGTATGGTTACTTCCTGCTATATCAAGATTTATAGGAGCATTTCTAGAAGTAGTGGTACCTGTATTTCTTTTAATCATTTTCTGTTTTCTTTTACATTTTGATAGAGGAGGCAAGGTTTCTGTACTGGAAGATTGTTTAGTTTTGCTAAATGACTGTATTAGCTGTTTTATTTGAACTTTGTATACAAACTCTGCTAGAGATGGATGCATATTTTGGACATTTTTATTTTCATTTGCTCTGTTTCTGCGTTGCTTTCTACAGACTTGCTTTCTGGTAGGCATTCTGTGGGGTCTGTTGAAACAAAAAAACAGAAGGCATGGGTTGGGCTGTTGTGCAATGTATGTGTGCTTTATGCATGAGTGTTTGAGTATGATTGTAAAGATGTATCCGGTGGTGTGTGATTGTGCATTGGGCAGCTACAATTAGTTGGAAAGGCTACTCTTCTATTTGTGTGTTATTATACTGCGGTTCAGATGACAGTAAAAAGTGAGCTAGTGGTGAGGATAAGCACTAATAGTAAATCAAATGGTATAAAATTAAAACTATTCTTTGTTTTGTAATATTAATATCCTAGGGGCTGAGTTATGTTATTTGTGCTCTGAAAAACGGGGATTTGGAATCCCTGTTTAATAAATGGTGATTTGGGGGTAGAATGGTACACAAATGTTCATTTTTTGGTGCACAAATTACATGAATCACTCTCACTGTGTGTTAGAGTAATATATTTTAAAAACAAGATGATAAATATAACAAGTTAAATTATAACAGTATCAGTGGAAACAATTTAAAATTGAGAATCAGACCAAGAAAACAGTAAGTAGACCAATTAAAGTGAAGGGAAGAAGGTGAGGAGTGCAGTAGATGGAGAGGGAAGGGTGGGGAAGTGGAGGAAGAGGGAAACAGATGGGGTTAAAGGTGAGAATGGGGGAGAGGGAAGGGGAGGGAGATGATTAAGGAGATAGGGCAAGGGGGAGGGTGAAGAAGGTGGGAGGGGTTTCATGTTGGGGAATGGAGAAGGAGAGATTTGAGAAAAGTGTAGAATGAGGAAAAGGTTGAAATAGAGCAGAGTGAGAGAGGTAAGGAGTTCCAGTGCAGGGGGGCTAGGAGATGAAAGGAGCAGAAATGGGGTGTGGTATACGGAAGGAGGAACAGTGAGAAGAAAGTGGCCAGCAGAGTGAATGGAGTGGGAGGGAGTGTAGAAAGAGAGGAGAGAGGAGAGAGGAGAGATAAGTGAGAGCAAGATTGTGGAGAGATTTAAAGGCTAAGCAGAGAAAGTATGGTAGTATTGTACTTACTCTTTTTTGTGGAATGAGCAGGTTTCTTTGTAGTTGGTGTTTGTAGTTCAGATGTTGCTGTTTTCCAGGAGAGTGGTCCTCACTGTAATTGTAAAAGAAAGAAGTTATTAATTTTGCGAAGTTTATAGCAGTGATGTTAATTGAGAGATTCATTTTTATGTTTTTGTAGTAGTATTCTTGTTTGATATCTGAACATTGTGTATGCATGCAGTTTCATTTGACTATGTGCAGCCTTCATATTTCATTTACAATATGTTAGTTCAACATGCTTTGCAAATTAGTAGAATATTAAGTGTATGAAATTCACTTGGTTTTTTAAAGCTGTGTTATAGGATGTTAGAAGAAATATTGATATATTTATTTTGGAATTTTTATAGGGTAAATGGCAGAAACTGTATAGAAAAGTATGGAATGTATGCATTTGTGAAGGTGTGGGTAATAAAGTAGAAGGATGTGATTTACAGGTATTGGTGTTATTGCAGCTGGGAGATTTTCAATTATAGTATCTATGTGCGTGAGTGTATGAAGATGCATAACCTTTTACTGGCTGTGTATAATTTTATAATACACTACTAAGTGTTTGTCCACTGTTATATTGTTATTTCTCCCATCTTCAAATATTATCATTTTTTTAGATAGGTGTGTGTGTAAAAAATAGATAGCAGACAGGTTTGGAAGTGACAGTAGGTTATATCAGATGGGAAAAATGACAGTAAGTTCATTTTAGAAGTTATACAGTTTAAGTGGCAGTTACTCTGTTTATATGCATTTATAAGAGTTGTACATGTACTGTGCAGAAAATATGCATACCTGTAGTTTGTATTCATGCATGTGGATATGCATGCAGCTGCAAGTAGAAATCTTGGTGACTTGTAGAGCAGTGGTTTTAGTAGGTGCTTTCCAATGATATGAGACTTGTACTCAGAGTGATCAACAGTACATTTGAAGTGCTGAACTCTGATGATGGAGTTAGATGTAGAGGTTGTGGATGTGATTGGTGGATGGTTGTGTGACTGGTTAGCCTTATCCAATGAGGGAATGAACAGAGAGTGAAGTGGAAATGGTAGAAGGACTGTGCAAGTTACGATATGTCTGCGGACATGTCGGTAGTCCGCGGACATCGCGTATTACATACAGGGATTTTGGGTTGGAGAGGCATGTAAATGAGAGTAAGCAGAGCAATTGATTGGTTAGTAAAGTTTAGTGGGTGTGTTGTGTAAGGAGTTTGTCAGAAAGTCTTTTTCCTGAGAGAAGAACAGTTAGCTATGGCTGTGTGTTTCAGAAAACAGATTGTGTGGATTTTGGGAGACTCATGGATACATTGGTTGGAGGTGCATGCAGAACACTGTGGCGTAGCTGCAGATCTTGTATTCCCTCATGTGGAAGTGCACTGGCATGGAGTGCGTGGAATGAAGTGGCTAGACTTGCTCATTCTCTGTGCTAGTTTGGAGACACAGCATCATCCAGACAAAATTATAATTCATTGTGGAGGGAACAGTTTGGGAAATGTGTCAGGAATTTATTTGCAATTTGCGATGAAAGAAGGACTTGAGAAGGTCATGGACGTGTTTCCAAATTGCCAAGTAATATTTTCTCGTATTGTGCAGAGACAAATGTGGCTGCGTTCTTCTTCATTTGGACCACAAATGGAGAAAGCGAGGCACAATGTCAATAAGGCTGTTTGTGCCTTTCTAAGAGATGTTGGCATGTCCTCTTTTCACAATGAAAATATTATGTTTCGTAGCACATACATTTTTCGCAGAGATGGAGTCCATCTTACTTATGCTGGTAATCAGATTTTTCTGAGAAATGTAGAAAATGCATTGCGTCCTTTTGTGTAATTACAGCCATCTTTTTTTGCAGTAGATGTTGACTATGTCAAGTTTTTCAAATACAAAAAACACCACCAAAAGGCTCTTTTCAGAGCCACCACTTCCTCCCAGAAAAAAGTGCAATGATTTTGATAGGGCAGCACCCCAACATTTTTAATGTTCGCGAATTGTCCGTGGACTTAAAAAGAAATGCAAGGGCCCTGCTCCAATTATTAGTCACTTCTATTTTTAGACTGTGAAGAGCGGATCTCTTTTGATTTTTATTGTTTTATATTTTTTGGTTTTTTTTACACACGACACACAAGGAGAGGAGGGGAAAGGAGGGTAAGAGGAGGACATCAACTACAGGGATAAGAAAGGTTGGGTGGAGAGAGGAAGATGTAGGGTGGGCCTTACTTAGGTAGTGGGCAGGTCTTCTCATGCTCCAAGACCATAGTCTCAAAAGCAATTCGAAGTCTCTCACCCCTGCAGAGTACTGCGTCGCAGTACATACACAAAACTGTGACCCTCGAAAGGTAAGGGTCATCAGTATTGTGAATGGCCTGTGAGGCAACTGGAGGGATGCGCTCTCCCACAGGAGTGTCTCTTGTGGTGAGAGGAGAGGAGCGGAAATGGAGGATGAAGTAGAGGAACTCAACCTACTACGCTCCTCGCAAGGTACAACCTTGCGAACGGCCCCACCGTGGAACGAACTTAGGTGTCGCTTCATAGCAGTCGTACCAAAGCTGTATGAACCAGGCCTCCCGCGACTCAGCACCATTTTCCACTGGTTGCAGGTGACTTAGTTTGCACGCGCCTTGGGTACGTTACCATGAATGGTAAATAACCGCCACACCCAAGACTAACTGCGAGTGAAAGTAGTAGGGACTTCCACTACCTCATCCTCGTCATCCTCTTCATCCTCCTCTGCATCCTCACGCCTGTTCCCCTCTTCAGGCCCTTGGGGAAGTGGTGGTGGAGGGGGTGGCGGTGGTGCTAAGGCAGATATAGCACCAGGTGGCAGTAGAGGAGCCATGGATGCCATCAGGTTTTAGAAAAATCTGGAAGATTGGCAGCAAAATACCAGCCAAAGTAGACAATGCTTTGTCAAATAGCCAAAAGCACAATGAGGATGAGCTCTGGGGTGTGGCCTTTTATAGGGGAGCATGCGTGCGCTCCACGGACACCAGCGCTGTCCGCAGGCAGACAGATCCCAAAAAGGCTCAAAAAGTTCCAAAAAGTATCTAGAGAGTCAGGGTGATTGTCTGGGACATGTGCTATGGTGAATGTTTACTATAAAATACTGTGGATAGCCTGAAAATGCACTTTAAATATGTTCAGGGACCCAGACAGTGTCCGCAATTTAGAACACATGATCAGCGTGGGTGAGGTCACATGATGGCGTCGCGAACATGTCCGCAAAGGGAATTGGTGTCCGCAGGACATCAAATACACGGGAACGGTTGTGTGCATGTGCGCGGCTATTATACGGACAGTGTTCGGGTCCTGAAATTAATTAAAATTGCAACACAAGTAATGCAAACAGTTACGGACAGGCACGATGTTCGGAAAAGTTACGGGTGTGGTTCGCATGTGCGTAGATGTTCTTTAGGCAGTACGGAGAGGTAAAGTGTCCTTAGAACACCCCCTTTTTACATTATATGCGGACAACCCGGACATCGATTGTGTTCTTATTACATTTCCCATTTGTCTACGAACAATACGGACAGGTATAGTGTCCTTAGGACACCTCCATTTTGGTTAATTGCGGACATCGCTGACACCGACTGTGTTCTAAGAACGTTTCTATTTACTTGCGAACATTAAGGACAGGTATAGTGTCCTTAGGACACCTCCATTTTGGGATTTACAGACATCCCAGACACCGATTGTGTTCTTAGAACAGTTTCAACTTGCCTGCGAACAGTACGGACAGGTATAGTGTCCTTAGGTCACCTCCATTTTGGGATTTACAGACATCCCAGACACCAATCGTGTTCTTAGAACAGTTTCAACTTGCCTGCGAAGAGTACGGACAGGTATAGTGTCCTTAGGACACCTCCATTTTGGTTTTTACGGACATCCCAGGCACCGATTGTGTTCTTAGAACAGTTTCAACTTGCCTGCGAACAGTACGGACAGGTGTAGTGTCCTTAGTACACCTCCATTTTGGGTTTTGCGGACATCTCGCTCACTGATTGTGTTCTTAGAACAGTTTCAACTTGCCTGCGAACAGTACAGACAAATATAGTGTCCTTAGGACACCTCCATTTTGGGTGTTATGGACATCCCTGACACCGAGTGTGTTCTTAGAACAGTTTCAACTTGCCTGTGAACTGTACAGACAGGTATAGTGTCCTTAGGAAACCTCCATTTTGGGTTTTACGGACATCCCGGACACCGAGTGTGTTCTTAGAACAGTTTCAACTTGCCTGCGAACAATACGGACAGGTTTAGTGTCCTTAGGACACCCCCATTTTGATTGATTGCAGACATTCTGGACACTCGCACTGTCCGCAGACATCCTAACTGCCTTAAAAAAAAAAAAGAACTGAATTAAGACACATAATATTTTTGTTTTATTATATATAGATGTACAATTTATGAAAGAGAAGGGGAAGCAGAAACTGATACAAACAAAGGGGAATTGGGGGTTTCAAGAGGATGGGTAGGAGGAGATGAAGGGATGGAAGTCTCATTAAAACGTTTTTGTTCGTGGAGAGGGTTTGGGGATAATTGACTGGGATATGGAAGGGGGGGACAGGTACATGTGGGATAATGGTATTTAATGTTTCCTTTTATGTGGTACTCCACAAGGTTCTTCAAATGGTTGAAATTTGCCATGAGCATGTCCATTTTTTCTTCCATGCACTGGAGATTCTTATCCAATGTATCTTTTTTTGTACTATTTTCAATGTTTGTATGGTCTGTTAAAATATATATATATATATATATATATGTTAAGTGTACATAAAGTAATGCTTATTAATTTGGTTATATGGAGAAGTGTCTTCCATTAGTATCACTATCTTCAGACATTTCCTCACGTGGGAAATTCTCCTCAAGCCACTCCAAAGTACTGGACATTTCAGTGAAAAACAATTATATTACTTTTATTGTATCTAACACAGAAATGTTAGAAATATATAAGAAAAATGAAGTACACTTACTAGCTTCTGGTAAGTTGTGTTCTTACTGGTCTGTAGATCTGCTATTGCTCCTAGTTGTGCAGTTTCTGTGAGGTAATTATGTTGAAGGCTATCTTTTTTTATGTTGGTATATTCCATTTAGTACATATGGTATTTAAATGGATGGTTGATGTGTTAGATATATAGGTTCTATTTCCTATTTATTACTACATATAATGTGTTTGTGTGCTGGTTTTTGAACTTGTGCACTGTTCATATGGCACTATATAACAATTTAAGATACCCCCTGAGTTTTTGGGTAGTGTTGCTGTTGTCCGCGCCTGTCCGCGGACATACGCACAGTCCGCAGACATCAAAAACAGTAGCTGGGGGTTCAATATGTTCTACGTTGAATGTATATAAAGTCAGGGATGTTATGGTTAAGTTGTGCTACTAAAAACCTATGAAATTCAGTAAAAAGACTTTTATTTAACAATTTAAGATACCCCCTGAGTTTTTGGGTAGTGTTGCTGTTGTCGGCGTCTGTCCGCGGACATACGCACTGTCCGCAGACATCAAAAACATTAGCTGGGGGTTCAATATGTTCTACGTTGCATGTATATAAAGTCAGGGATGTTATGGTTAAGTTGTGCTACTAAAAACCTATGAAATTCAGTAAAAAGACTTTGTTAAAGGGACGTTATGGTTAAGTTGCGCTACTAAAAACCTATGAAATTCAGTAAAAAAACTTTGTTAAAAGGACGTTATGGTTCCAAGTAAAACGGAAAAAACCCTGAAATTCGTAAGTTATGGTAAGCTAAGCAACCATAACTCGCACCACCACCGTGCACTGCTAAGACTAACACCCAGGACATCAAAGATGACATCACAAATGTCATTGATGACATCACTGATGACATCACATGTCTGGCTCCCTCTTTTTTCCTTTACTGATATATCTAGGGCAGTAACAGTCAGGAACTAAAAATGCACTATACTATAGTACAAAGTACTATATTTGTAGACTTATACTTCAAATATGTTCTTAAAGTAAATCATTTAGGGTCCACTCAAAACATATGAAACATATGCAAAAGGGAAAAAACAGACTTGGAAGACAGCAATACTTTCTTTGTATGAAGATGATTAGTACGGTTATCAAACTGTCTTATAGTTCTGTTGGTTTTTTATTACTGTACTTTCCCTGGATATGCTCATATTTGTACACATTGCACATACACTACTTTCATTACGGTCTAGTCACAATATGTGATAGTTATACATAGGAAAGTAGTAGCTTTGAAGCAAAGCAATCATTTCTGTGCATGAAGATACTCAGTTAGGTTATGAAGATTGTCGGGTAATACTGCTGTTTCTTTTGTTTACTTCACTTTCCCTGTATATGCTCTATTTGTATGTGTTGTTGTCTGTTTGTGTTTTGTGTGCAATAATGTAGTAAGTGGGTTTTATTAGCTACCTATTACATGTTTCACAGTATGCAAAACTCTAATAAGAAAGAAGTTTTCATTTCACTATTCAACATGGCAAGATTATGAATATTGCACCTTCATCATGTATTCTGCCCACACAGCCTATGTTTCTGCATGAGTAGCTTAGTATACCGGATAGAACTTCATAATAGGATGCTATTTATATCAATGCATTGCTTAATACACTAATTAGCTCATAATATTTATTCCAATGATCCTTGACACTTTTTTGTCAACATTACAATAAGAATCCCATAAAAATGCTACTTGACTAAACATTCACACATAGTAAAGACGCTGCTGATTACAAGTTTCTTTTTGTTTTAAAGGCCATTGTTAAAGTGCTAGAACACTGGTTATCATTTGTATTTTTTCTTGGTCATGACAGCTCTAAAGGTGAGCAGGTCCCATCAGCAACAGCCTAGAATTGTGTGGGTGAGAAGCATGTTGCTGCAGCCAGTAATTAAACTGCTGCCCATTATAATGGCATTACTTGAAACTAGGACAAGTGTGAAAAGGTTGCCCCCTATGAGGCTAGCAGGAAAACCAACTGGGATGCTTTCTACCTCCCTTCTGTGAGATATGAGCTTCAAAAAAGTAACAGACTGCGCCAGAGGCTGGGAGATTCCCTTTTGGTCTATTTAATCACTGTTTCCGAGGCTGCACCATCCTCTTCGGTAAGTCGTCCTCATCTATTTTGGGGCCTTTGTGAATTTTTCCTTTTTTAACCTGAGATTGGCTCCCTTTTTGTGCTGCTCCCTGCACCTTCCCCCAGACCTGATGTGCTTTATTTTCCTGTGCTGAATGTAGCTGTGTCTCAGAAATTAGCCACTTTGTTAATCTTAGCTGCTTTGAGTTCAATGTCCATGTTGACTTTGGACGGGCTTTAAAGTTTGCCTCTGGGTTACGTTCAGCAACTTTTTGAATTTAACCACTGTGTTGAATTTAGCAGTATTTCTGAATTTTGCAAATATGTTACAGTCAGCTGCCCTTTGAGCATGGCCACTATGCTTAGTTGAACAGCAATTTGAATACATCCCCTGTGTTAAGACTTAGCGGCTTGAGTATAGATATAATGCTGGAGTCAGCTACCGTTTGTGTATAGCCACTGTGGTAAATATAGCCTTGCCTAGAACTTGCCCCTTACATAATGCTGCCATTGAGTACTTCTGTTCTGTTATATTTCACTGAATTTTGAGTATAGCCACTGTTACATTTTGCTGCATTTTGAGTATAGCTACTGCTATATTTAGCTTATTTGTTTAGAATAGCAACTGTTATACCAAGCTGCATTTTTTTAGTAAAGCCACTGTTACATTTAGTTGCATGTTTAATACATCCACTGTGTCAGATCTAGCCAGCTGCTTTTTGAGTATATCCACTATGTTATATTTAGATGCATTTTTTTAGTATAGCCACTGTTATATTTGGCAGCATTTTTAGTATATCCCCTGTGCCATATTTAAGTATATCCACTGTTATGATTAGATGCATTTTTGAGGAACATCCACTGTTATATATGGCTACATTGTCGGGTATAGTCACTGTGTCATATCTAGCTGTTTTTCTTAGTATAGCAACTTTTATACTTAGCTGCATTTTTAGTGCATCCACTGTGATATTGAGCTGCATTTTGAGCATAGTCACTGTTAAAGTGAGCTGCATTTTTGAGTTTAGCCACTTCTATGTTTAGCTACATTCTTGAGTACATCCACTGTGTCATATTTAGCTGCATTTTTAGTACATGCACTGTCTCATATTTAGCAACATTTTGAGTGCATCCACAATGTCATATTTAGCTGCATTTTGAGTACATCCAATGTGCCATATTAGCTGCACTTTGAGTATGGCCACTGTATTATATTTAGTGGCCTTTTAATTGTAGCCACTGTTATATTTAGCTCATCCTTATGTATATATAGTCACTGCTATATTTAGCTGAATTATCTTTGAGTATATACACAGTGCTGTATTTAGCTGCCTTCTTTTTGAGTTTAGCCACTGTTTATATGTAGTTGCATTTTATTAACACAGTTACTGTAATAGATTTAGATGCTTTTGAATATAGCCACTGTGTAGAATCTATCCGCGCTTTGAATCCACACTTTTATATATTTTGCTGCATCTACAAAACCAAGAAACCCGCAAGGACACATGAGTACATATCACACTCAATGATTATGGAATATAGCTGAAGGTATGGCCACCCACTGGCACGCATCTACTATCATACACTACTAAAAGGCACATTGCACAACACCTCTGCCATAACAATGCAGCAATATATCACAGCAAAAATGTTGTCTAGCTGCACACATAATGAGTCTCCTGCTCTCTCATACTCTCCAGACTACCTTACAGCAGCACCCATCCACTTACCGGCTTGACATGGGTAGCTAAGAAGGACTCAATCACCCCTACCTACCTTCATATTGGCTAAAATACATGCATGCATTCTAAACTCCTCCGATGAAATTCCCATACCTGGACTTCAGTCACCCAAGGGCATTCACCTGCAGTGCTTTGATATCATACCAATGGGAAAAGGAGCAATACAAATGATAATTACATTACATTTCATTACATAATAGTAATACAACTACTGAACTGCACCTACTTGTCCAAAGAAAGGTTCCCTGTGGAAACATTATTTTTGGCGTTATGGGGCAAAAAGCAGCCCTGTGACCAAATAAGTGGCCCTAAATCATGAATCATAATTTGTGAAGGTTCACAACAAACTTTTCAAGTTGAATCTGGGGCACAATTCTAGGGAAATTATGCAGTTTGAAACACATTGGGCTCGTAAAGTTATTTAAATCTAGGCTGCTGCACCGTGCACTTAAGTATGTAAAGTGGCTTACATTGGCACAGAAAAGTTTCCCAAAATGGTTTGTTAGGTTGGCCCCATGGTCATTGCTCTAAGGGCCCGCCTGAACATGTGAACATGGACAACAGTTGATGATATAATGCATGTGTCATGCCTCTCTTCCCTGTTAAGAGTCCCCGGAAGCATGTATTTGTTTTGGAAAATGTAGGCATTATTTTGTTAAGTATTTACACATCCCAAACTTCCATCTGCATTGCTATTAAGGGTGGAGGATATAAAATTAAGGGCCTCATTACGACCCTGGCGGTCCCGTAATGAATGGTTCTGGTACAGGACCGGCACCGTTCATTACGGGATGCCTGAGTACGAGGTCCCCTAGCGGGACCCGGAACAGACTCTGGTAAAACCAGTCCTCCTTTCGGGGTCCCGCGAAGGGACCAAGGAGCTAATTATTAACCGGCCCGTTATTAGCTCCATCCCCATTGCCCATGAGCCCTATGGGGGCTCAAATGGGAATGGGGAATGGTTCTGTGCATGAGGAATTACCGGGTCCTCCAAGGTCGGAATGACCCGATAATTCCTCATTCACAGAATCCGGTATTGGAGCCCGGTATGGAGGCAGCCATGCCCTTTATTAGTGAAAAAGTCATACTCGAAGAATTTCAATGGCTTAAACCAGGTAAAACCTTCAGGTTTTCCCTGAGGTTGGGGATAAAAGGTTCCACTGGGTTTCACTATATTTCTATATAAGGGCAGGTCAGTGTAAACTCAAAAAAATTAAGTGTGTATTGTTTGAAGCGGAAGGAGTGAAACTGGCTAGTTAGGGGAGGTAGTCGCTGCTAAGGTTAGTTAAGGATTGCTAAGAGAGTGTAGAGTAGAATTCAATTGATCATATAGGGACAGTACACCAACCCAGTGAGAGAAAAGCAGTTTTAAACACACATGCTTTCCGTCGGCATAAGAGAAGGCCAAAGCACTGAGAACCCAGGCATATTTTGTAGGTAGAGCAGAAGCCCAAGACAGTATTAGGTACCTTTGCATTTTCGGAGCCAGAAGACAGGACCAAAGCACTAAGAAACTCATGTGGATTTTATAGGCAAACAAGAAGGCCAAAGCACTGAAAACCCAACATTCATTTGGTAGGGAGAGGAGAAGGCCAACGCTGTCTTTGACACACTGGGCCTCATTATAAGTTTGCCGGTCCGGAAACTACTGCACCAATATGCATGCTGGTACAGTAGTTCCCAGACTGGCAAACTATGAGTTGGGCTCGCGTGTGCCATTGCGGCTGCTAGGTCTGACCTGGCGGCCGTACCGGCACCCACGAGCAGAGCATGTCAGATGCACCGGCACCATTGATAAGGGTGCCGGTGCATCCGGCTTCCCAATTCCCATTGAGCCCTTTGGGGCTCAAATGGGAATGGGGAAGAATTTTTTCCAGCGCCCAGGAATGGCCAAGTACTGGGTCCGGCAAGGCCGTAATGACCCAGTAATTGCCCATTCCTGGGCGGCGGAAAAAAAAAAATTATACTGGTGGTGGCCCTGCCTGTAATGAGGCCCTGAAAAGTTACAAAAAGAACCTGTTTGAATCTACTGCAGGACTCAAATCTCAAATATCGTAGTGAAGTGACAGGAGTCGGAGAAGGAATGTGTCTGTTGGGTTTTTCATCCGGTATGTTTACCTGAAAGCATGCAGTATTTGCTTTTGGCAGTATTCCCTAAGCCTGTGGAGAGTAATGCAGCTTGTTACAAATAAGGCTGTAATGAGGGACAAAGATGTTATGTCCTGGTCTGAAGGCACCCAGACCAAGCAGACCAAGGCTGGGGGCACCCAGCCGACATGCTGGGAGCACCCAGCAGACCTCGGGCTGCGGTCACGCAGCACAGTTGCAGGCAGGGGTCACCCTGCATTCGTTGGGAGCACCTGATGTGACTTCTAGGCTGTGGAGACCCATCGCACAGCTCCAGACTGGTGGCACCCATGCAGCCCGTGAGCACACAGGCTCCGCCTAGGCCTGTGGGCATCCAGGCCTGCAACAGCGGACGGCGCTGGCATTGCCCAGCAAAGGCACCGGCTTCCTGATGTAGCGTTGCCCAGCAGGGGGTCTACTGTCATGGTAGGCAGCCACGAGGGACAGTGATGCCCGGCAGGGACACTGTCATGGTGGAGGGCCTGGCTCTCAATCAGCTACGCAACACCAGCATGGTGCTGCGCAATAAACACACAGCACATCATGGTTACATACTCCAAGACTGAATGCGCGGGAGACCACCCATTCCTTGTATTGATTGTATCATGATGTGGCTACTGCCACAAGCTACTGGGAGATACCATGCTCCCAGGAGGGGTGACCCATTACACTCCTCCTTTTCCATAGGGAAAAAACAAATGACAAACATGTGGGACATCAATGCCACTTACGTTGATGTGTTGACAGGTACATACTTACTGGGGTGACAGGGTTAGTGGTACGTTTGGGGGCTTCAACACATTCTCAAAGGACCCTTTATTAACCTGGGTGTGTGGGGTATAGCGCCACCAAAAAAACACTGATGAGAGCCCTGGCACCACATAAAGCAACCCACCCATACAGATGTTCACATGTTTACATTGCCCACTGACTGGGCCATTTTAAGGAAGTGCAGGTTTGCAGGCTCCCATCCTTCATGGGGATGTCTATGGTGTCCATCTTACACACTTGTGGAGTTGCGGGAGACCAGTATATGCTTTTCACCAATTACAGTTCAGGACAGTCACACCACAGTTCAAGGGCCGGCAAAGCCACACCTGGAGAGGCCGAGGGGCCACAAATACCGAGTTCACATACCTTGGAGGCCACCAGTGGTGGGGTACTGGTGACAAAGTGGCAGGCGACTCACTGCACTTCTCTTTCCACCTGGGGGTGGCTGGCGGGGGGACACTGGTAGCAGGATGTCTGGGCTACAGGCCTAGGAGGGCACACCAGCACTCATGAGAGCTGCAACCCTTCCTTTTCATTCTTCTCATTCTATATCACTGCCATTGGCCTGGGTATGGTGGAAGAGTCCACTGACAGTGTGCGCAACCTGGGCCCAGGACGTGGTGGTTGATGTTTCCTGGAGCTTGTACACGTTGTCATGGCCATGGGGCTGCACACCCCCAGTCACCTGTGGTGCAAGTTGGCTCCAGTTGGGGTGTCATTGTCAGAACTGCTTCTGCGCCACTTGATGGTCTGCAGCCAATGGAGCTCTGTGGCTCCTCCTCACCCAACCACTGGACTCTCTGGGGGATGATGACTGGGGCACACACACCAGCGGCATCAGAGCCAGGACTGTCTTGCTGGCGCTGAAACCTCCCCACGTGCTGCACCTTGATGATGGGCCTGGGGATCCTGTCAGGGCCTGGGGGTCCTTTCAGGGCTTGTCCTGGGGACATGCGGGCATAAAGCGCACATTCTTTTTTTTTTGTTCAGCTCCCACTGGAGCAGAGCAGCACTCACCGCCAGTGGCCCGGGTCTCAGGAGGGCCGGAGGGCAGCTCATACTTTCCTTTCACCATCCGGCGGCCTGGGATCTTACTTCCTTTGATCCTTTTGGAGCATTTCCTCTTTTTTTTTTCTCTTCCCATTTCAGGGTGGGAGCGTTGCGGGGCAGTTCTCCTAACAGGGCTCGTGTCGCACTCCTACCTCCTTCTCCTTGGGGCAGAGGCTGCTGGGCAGCTGCAATATCACAGTTGGGCCTTCTTGGAGGTGGGCAGGTGGATTCCTCTTCTTGCGGCGGCAGCCACTGGGCTCATCCTTGTCACGGTGACGGGGGCATCTCGCCAACTCCATCCGGATGCAGCAGCCCCAATTCACAAGGGCTGGGGGCAACCAAACTTTCCCCTATGCGGTGGATGCCGCCACTCTCAACAGTTTGCGGCCGATGCCACTCTCTTTCACAACGGGGCGGCCACCCAGCAGCCAACACCATACGCTATACGGGGGCCCAGACCGCCTCCATCTTCGTGCGGCCGACGCTGCACTTCTTCCCTGATGGTGGCCACTACGCCACAAAACACTGCGGGGCACGGCGGCCCTCACTCCCTTGTCGCCAATGTTATGTCCTGGTCTGGGGGGACCCAGACCAGGTGGACCAAGGCTGGGGGCACCCAACTGACATGCTGGGGGCACCCAGCAGACCTCGGGCTGCGGTCACGCA
The DNA here is from genome assembly GCF_040938575.1 of Ambystoma mexicanum. NCBI lineage: Eukaryota > Metazoa > Chordata > Amphibia > Caudata > Ambystomatidae > Ambystoma > Ambystoma mexicanum. The sequence continues at coordinate 144,307,293 of NC_090924.1, forward strand.
GCACAGTTGCAGGCAGGCGTCACCCTGCATACGTCGGGAGCGGCCAACGTGACATCTAGGCTGGGGGCACAGCTCTCTATTGAGGGCACCCAGTCAACCCATTAGCACACAGGCTCCTCCTAAGCCCAGCAGGGGCACTGGCTTCCTGATGTAGAGTTGCCCAGCAGGGGCTCCATCATCGTGGTAGGCAGCCATGAGGGACAGTGTTGCCCGGCAGGGGCACTGTCATAGTAGAAGGCCTGGCCCTCAATCAGCTACGCAACACCAGCATGGTGCTGCGCAATAAACACACAGCACATCATGGTTACATGCTCCAAGACTGAATGCGCGGGAGACCGCCCATTCCTTTTGTTGAGTATCGTGACGTGGCTACTGCCATGAGCTCCTGGGAGATACCATGCTCCCAAGAGGCGTGACCCACTATCAAATTCAAAGCCTAATGTGTTGGGAAATAAAATAATACCATCACAAATGGCAGTATTGCACTCAATTCTGCTTGTGTAATCGCAATTTACACATGCAGAAATGCAGATTGCAGCACCAATGCCAATATGGTGAAGACGTATTTGAGTTGACTGAGCAATCTACAAGAGCGCAAACACATACTGCACATACCGCGATTACGCATTGGAAATGTACCATAATACGCCCAAAGATCCCAACTTGATATTGAAAAATGATCCATGCTGGGAAACCAAGTTTTATCAAACACGTAGTCAAATAGAAGAAACCGATTGTGTCGAGCAACACAGACATCTACCTGAGATTAAGGTTTAGTCAGCACACAATTGCAGGCACAAGGGCAAGCGACTACCAAATTATAAACATACCCATGCCCATAGCTCAAAATAATTACGCCAGTCGAGCAAATGGAACAGGCCCCAAAGATGAAAAACACTGAGTGCTGCCCCCTACACTAAGTGCAAACAGAATCGAGCTCAAACCTAATGAAAACCCTCAGAAACAAACACGCAATATGAGTACAAAAACCCATGTACACAGTCAAGAAAGAGAACAAGTAGAAATGAAGATTTCAAAAGCTTTAGTGCAAAACAAATGTATGCCACCCCCAATGTGACAGTGCAAGGTAACACACTGATAGAAAAATGGCCATCGTTGAAAAAGACAAGAAAAGTGAGAGAACACACCAGAAAGCATTAATCAAAAATGAGAATCATGATGCACACGAAACAGTAATTGGCAATGCCTGAATCAAAAGTCAAGAACAAACATGTTTTTACCCTAATTACATCAGGACTCTACTTACTTGACGAATATCACAAGGAAACAGCTGCAGGAATAAGTAGTGCCTCTGACAGAGATATTTTCGCCATTGCATGCAAGAAGCTATCCAATAAGCTAATAAGCAACAGGCTTGCTGTAACACGTCATAGGAGGCACGTTTGGTATCCCAACCATCCCTCAGCAAAGCAGTTTGAGAAGACACAACATTCTTCAAGCTACATGTGGCAGACATGTTTACCTTTCTCTACTCGCTGGAGAGCATCAGAGCCACCAAGGACAACTTCAGTGAGATGTACAAGCTCCAAGTCGTCATAGATGCCAATAACTGCATGCGTCTGGGCAGAGGCATTGCTAGGGGGGGCAGAAGGTGTCTTTTGCTTGTAGCCCCAGATAGAAGCTCAGATGCTACAACTGAAATGCTAGCTAGCCCCGAGTCCTGCCAGGCCCGACATTAGCTTAGCCCCGGATCTTTTCCAGACCTAGCAACACCCCTGAGTCTGGCCATCAGAAAACCTCACACTGGGGTATTTGCTTACTACAAAGGAAGCCAGTACACCAGTCCCAATGTACAGTTGTTGTGTGATGCAACACTTGGGGTCTGATTCATGGAATTATTTACACAGTTTAAAGTGGCTTTGCACTGCTGAAAAGTGACTTTGCACCGCTGACACAAACCCCGATTCATGGAACTGTGCGATGTGCATTTTTGCAGTGCAAAGTCATTTTTGAAATACAAAATGAACTTTGCAGCGACTTTGCACTGCAAAAATAGACTTTTCACAGTTCCATGAATCAGGGTTTGTGTCAGCAGTGCAAAAACACTTTTCAGCAGTGCAAAGTCACTTTGAACCGTGCAAAAGAATCCATGAATCAGGGCCCTTACAGTTCACCCAACTTCAGTTATAACCATATCAAACTGGTGATGGACAGAGTAGCACATCGACTATCAAACCAGAACTAATTAAATTATCCTGATTTTTAGACAACTATATGTTAACTAGAGGGAGTATTTGAAAATAATGAATCACCTTGGTAAGTACCTAGCAGCATGAATCACATTTTGGCAGAATTTCTTACAAAAGTGAGAAAAAAAAATAATCATACTTGACACGGAACACTATGCAAGCAAAAATTAGAGTGAATTGTTGCCTTTTTGAATGACACAAAAAATGGAAAGTCATAGGCCCTCATTACGACCCTGGCGGAGTGGGTCTACGCCAGCGGTATTCGCGGCGGACCCTTCCGCCCTACTACGAGTTCCCGTAGCGCCATGGAGCGGTTTCCGCCTGGTTTTTCCGGGCAGAGAAATCCATGGCGCTACGGGACCTTGTTGTTAATTACGCCACCGTATTTTACGGTGGCGTAATTAACGCCTTCCCCACTCCCATTATACCCTATGGGGCAAAAATGGGAATGGGGAAGGGTAAAATGGGGAATGGGGATTTACCGCCCCGCCAAGGTCGGAATGGGGCGGTAAATCCGCCAACCCCCATGGCGGTATCGGCAGCTTTCCGCCGTGCTCCATGGTGCATATTGCACCACGATCTCCGCCAGGGTCGTATTGAGGGCCATAGATATTAATGGGACTCATTACCAGGTTGGTGTTAACACGCTGGTGCTAAAGGCGGGTTGCTCCTAACCTCGTAACACGGTTTCTGCCACCTGATATCCCAGTGCAACTGGGAAATTACACATCCTGGTGACCCGGAATGTCAGGCAACGGGAACTGTCCCACAGGAATGGGGACAAGGAAGCTTTGTCACCGTTGCTAACGGTGCAGGTGTTTCTGTGAAAACCATTTTGCAACAAGGGGGGCTTCCAGCCACATATATTTATGTACTCGCATTCATTCATGCACATATACAGATTTTGACAATAATCTTGACAAGGATATCTCTGTGTCAACTGTTAACATCATTGAGGTACTTAATTCTCCATTGGATTGAAATTTCTGTCCATAATTTTGCTCGAGAAATGCATCAAGCAGGAAATGAAGAATATTCAGGAGACACCCCAAAATCTAAGACACAAACTAACCACAGAAGAACGGAGAGCACTGAAAAATCTAGCAGAAAACAAACAGTTAGTAATAAAAACTAAATATAAAGGTGGGGAAATCATTATTCAATATGTCATCCAGTATAAAGAGATGGTAATGGACCTTCTCAACGAGGAATCAACTACAAAAAACTGAATAAAGACCCCACACCCAGAATCAAAATGAAAATTCAAGAAATAACAATGTTCACCCTTGAACATAACTGGATCTCGGAGAAAGAAGAAACCTTCCTCAACACCTTGGAAGACAGAATCCTGGACTTCTATGCCCTCCCGAAGATGCATAAAGACAGGACTAAACCACCTGGTAGACCTACAGCCTCTGGCTGTGGAACAATTTTAGAACCGGCATGTCAAATTGAGGACCACCTCTTGAAACCCCTCAGTCAACAGACATCTACATACCTACGTGATACCATTGCCACCATTGCAGTATTTGAAAATCAACCATTCACTCCTACTGTGGAGCTGTTATTAAACATGGACATTAAGAGTCGGTATACCAGCATACCCCAAGATGCATCAGTGCAATGCATACGTCTTTACTTAACACACCATATGACTCAGAGACGGGTTCTTACCAACTTTATAGTTGAACTTTTAGAACTAGCTCTGACACAAAACGTATTTAATTTCGATGAAATATTCTTCCAACAAATCTGCGGTACTGCCATGGGGGCAGCCTTTGCGCCTAGTATGGCCATCATTTACATGTCAGAATACAAACCCAACTATGTTCTGAACACCATCAACCCCTTTATGGACAAGATCTCGCAGTGGTATTGTTACAATGACGATATAATTTTTATTTGGAAAGGTGAAAGTGGTTCTCTGGACAACTTCCTCAACTGGATCAACTCACAGACCGAGGAAATCAAATTCACCCTTAACTGGAGCAACCTGGAGATCAATTTTCTGGACCTTACCATCCAGCCCAGAAACAAGAAACTCACATGTACCCTCTTCAAGAAATAAACAGACGCAACACCTTCCTTCATTACAGAAGCCACCACCCCAAAAACCTAAGGGATAACTTATCCAATGTGCAGTTCTTGAGGGTGCGCAAAAACTGCACAGATATTGACCAATACAAACAACATGCCACAGACCTAGAAATGAGATTGCAGGCAAGAGTATATCCCAAAAAACTCCTCGAGAACACCAAAAAAAGAGCCTGTTACATACCAAGGGAGTCCCTACTTCTACCTAAAGTGCACAACATAGAGGAAAATACAATGGGCCTCATTACACGGTAGGCGGTAAACCATGGCGCTATTAGCGCCATGGTTCATGCCGGTAATTTACCGGTACCGCCTTGGAGGAAAGGGGAATTACTGCCCTATTCCAAGGTTGGAAAGGCGGTAATTCCTCCTTCCTCCATTGCCCTTCCCCATTCCCATTTTTGCCCCATAGTGCATAATGGGAATGGGGAAGGCGCTAATTACGGTACCGCAAATTGCCGTACCGTAATTAGCACCCTGGTCCCTTTGTGGGTTGGATTTTTAACGCCTGCAAAAAGCAGGCGTTAAATTCCCCAACCCGCAAAGGGACCTCGTAGTAAGGCGGTAAGGATTTACCGGTACCGGTAAAATACCGGTACCGATAAATCCTTACCGCCTACCGGGTAATGAGGCCCACTGACATGTGTTACAACTTTTGGACCGACCACCACAAAACTCAAAGGACTCATTAAAAATGTTGGCCATTGATACATCTCAGCCTTGAAGAAGAACTGCTACCTAGGATGGCACTAAAACGTGCACAAAATTTGAAGGAGCTCCTAACCCATGCCAGACTTAACAAGAAAACCATGAGGACTGATTTATGGAATAAGAGGGAAATAGAGGACACCACCCATGCGTAACCTGTTCCGTATGTAGACTCATGAAAACAATGACTTTGTTCAGGTTGGAAGACAAGGGGCCTCATTCCGCGTTTGGAGGTAGCCATGGCGCTATTTGCGACATGGCTGCCTCCAAACCCGGGTCTGTGTCCGGTCTGGGTGAATGGGGACTTATCGGGTCATTCCGACCTGTGCAGAGGCGGTAAGTCCCCATTCAACCAACCATTCCCCATTCCCATTTGAGCCACCATAGGGCTCAATGGGAATGGGGAAGGCGCTAATTACGTGCCCGTAAATTACGGGAACGTTATTAGCACCCTGGTCCCTTAGCGGGACCCGCAAAGGACGTGTGGTCAGACCAGACGGCCTTTGCGGGTCCCGCTAAGGGACCTCAGAATTGGGTGTTAAGGGTTTAACTGCACCGGTCTCCTTACTGGTGACCGTTAACCCTTACCGCCCAACTCGGAATGAGGCCCAAGGAGTGGGAACTGAAGCAATTCCCCAACTGCAAGACATCCAACATAGCCTATGTGATACAATGCCCCTGTGGACTATGTTATGTAGGGCAAACCCGGAGACAAGTAAACAAGAGAATGGGGAGCAGAGATCCTGTATTCGCTGCAAAGCACACACCGCACCATTGGTTTCCCACTATATTGAGTACCAACATGGGCCTGACAACATATTGTGGTGGGTAATTGATAGAGTTCTGAACAGCACCAGTGTGGCAAGTGCCCTGAACCACAAAGAAGCATGGTGGATTTTCAGGCTCCAATCTACTACCAGGGGACTGAAAAAAGCACAACCCACAGGCCCTTAATAACCAGACTTATCACTACCCCCTTGGTCCAATTAAATGCCCACCTAATTACCTTAAGGCCCACCACTCATTTTCTCAACCTCCAACAGCCATGCGTGCCTACACAGGTACAAATATATCACATCAACACATGGGTGTACCCCCCTTAAATCATGCACCAATGCCAGCACCTTGCCACAAACAGAGGCTGACCATCACCCTCCTGGATCCCCCCACCCAGCCTGCACCTGCAGGCTCCTCCTGCCATAAACTTGGCACCTGCAACTCACTTCCATACCAGTCTCACCCAATGCCTACCGGCTTTTTGACTTCCAGCCCCCATCAAGCAGACGTCATATATCAAGGGCATTCAGCCTTTTAACCTCCTTATTCTCATTACTGATGGCCTCAGGCATAACCTTGAGAATGAGTTCCTCTTACGCCACCTTGTATTGTATAGATATAGTCCCACAAGCAACAGCCCCACCTCCAGCATCTCCTGCATCACCGTTTTGTCACCAGCATCCTGGTTGCGAACAGCAACGGGACGCACAATCCGGGCCGCATGCGCAGAACCAAGCAATACTTACTTCTCCTGCATTAAGCCTTCCTCTACATTTCGAGCAACACTCGATTACCCAGAGCGCCCGCAGACTGACCTACTGCAAATGCATCCATCGTGCACACGGCTATACAAAGCCCACGTCCCACGACCAGACCTACGGTCCAACCACTTCCCAGGTATTAATAGGTACGTGATAATTAATTTCACTTCAACTTCCAAAATGAAGGGCCCAACACTGTGAACCTAACGAGATAGACACAGCAACTATCAACCTAATACGGTTACCTTGCATTCACAGGGAACCTCTGGGTCGAAAGCAGACAATAGCACTCCCGATTGCCACCCAATGAATACAAGTGCTACACAAGCGAGAACAAGATAACCCCATGTTTTTCTACTGCACATTAGAACCAGAAACAGGCTTCCATTTTGGACCTGATAGCGAGGAGAGCACACAACCACCAATAAATAGCTAAAAAACACTACATGTGTGCCTCTGCTATCTTCCCATTCAGATTACCACTGGAGTACTCCATTACAGAGGCCTCATTGGATCCACATAAGAAACTCAATGAGCCACAGACTACCATTTCTCCAGTGAGCCCCCCAGAGAAACATGGATACGGTCAGTGAAATACTGCCATACCACCATAAAAGTCACCCTCTCAGTCTACGGTTTTGAACTTTGGTTTGTTCTCATTACGAGGCTGGCGGTAGCCGTGCCTGTACTCGATCCCGTGATTAAAGGCTGGACTCCAGCAGTAGGCACAATTTAAAATGACTGTGTTCTCTGCTAGGTAAGTCAGCATCCAAAGGCATATGTGCAGCTGTCGATATCATCCACTCATCAAAACCCAAGCTCTTTTTACATGTGGCAAACTATGGTCAGACAATGGCTGTGCTGTGGACTAACACCACTGCCATCTTCTAGTAGGTGGCAGAGGATGCCCACTGAAAACATAGCTCATGCCACCATACAACAATTCCACGGTGTGCAACAACACAATGGGTTACATCGTCATGAGATCCACTGGCATTTTAAAGCCACTCCTCATGTGTCCGCACCAAGGAACATGCTAAAGCCAAGTAACTCCATTGAGGTCTCCCTCATGCTACACAACATGACCAACTAAGCTTGCCGACCCATACTCTATCAGCACATAACACCAATGCTGGAAATGCCGCTGGATCAACGAAACCAAGCCATTCACAGGCAACAACGAAAGAAGCATCATTCATGTACAGAAAGCATACATAGCCTGGAGAATAAGATATGGACACACTATGCACATCCTTTGCACGTGATTTTGCAAAGTTTTCACGCTGATAATTATTCATCCTGACATGACCACATAGAATAACGGATGACCTGACTATTCCATTAGCCACTCCCCTCGCTATTGTGGGCAAATGCTCTCACCACTCTTATGTAGGTATCATGAAATAATGTCCCCATACATAATGTCCCTGTACATAATGTAACCCGGAAAAGCCATTGGCAACATTATATATGTCCTCTGCAACTAGACATCACCTGCTCAACAACTGTGTTTGCCTTCTCTTCCATATGTACGGTTAGGGGGCTCTGGGCAGCATATTGGAGTGATTTATTGGGCACACAGAGTGCTGAACTCCTCTAATGCAGCTATCATCCTCGCTGCTAGTTTTCTAAATAGTGCCTATGCGTCTGATTCTCCCTCCGCTCAAGTATTAGTTGGTGACCTTATACATTTTGCGGACTGCAGACATTCCTTCTCCATAGACACCTCTTGGCACGTGACCAGCTTGTTGGTTACCATTGTTTGTCTTGCCTGGGCCATTTAGCTACTGATTTCTCAACTGATCGTTCATTGTTCAGCCCTGCCCAGCTCTGCTGCTTTCTTAGTAAGTGTGACATGTCTCTCAAACTCAACCTAACCTGTTTCTCATTATTGCACTCAGGAGACACACCTATTATTTCTCCACTGACATCATCAATGCCTTGTCCCTTCCTCAGTTCCTCTCACCCTGTTTGTCCCCATCTCCAGTGGCTATGATGTCTGCATCTGTGGCCCATTTACATCTTTGGCCAAAATGATACCCTGCCTATTTAGGGGAGAATATACATAATTGTTGACAGCATAACCATGGATGTGTCTGGGCCTGGTGGTTCAGGTAATGCCATAACAATGTGATAAACTCCTCTTTTAGTCTCAGATGAACATGTCCCCCTAGGAGCATCCGTCGCAGTGTCTTGGTGACTTTGGCTCTGCTACTCAGGATGCTAGATGCTGAGGCTTTAGTAAAATTGGTAGATTCCCCAGTGCTGCTTGGATGATCTTGCCTTTGAGTCATAGATTCTTCATCATCCACCAAGCCTGGAACGATTAGGGCGTGACGAGCGTTGGGCTCTGAATATGTGCCTTTGAGGAATTAGGGACATTCTACAAACACCATGCGCATTTTCAAATGAAATTATTCACTTATCAAACATTGACTTCATCAGAAACTCTGGGTACTGGATGGGTGGTCAAAGGGTTCGGGTGCATCCACATCCGCCCATGGCCATGAAACCACCTCGTTTTCCCAAGGACCATGGCATGGGATTGTAACCTGTCCCATGCTTCCCAGATGATTGTCACTTTAGGAAATATACAGGTCTGTAATGTAAAACAAAGCCCTTTACTAATTTGGTTAATGAAGCCCAATCGAGGCATCCTGGGCTGAGGGTAAGTAGGCTAGATTGTAATTCAATTCTTAATGTCAGGTGGACCCGGCTGGAAGTGGTCTGCATAATTCATAGCTATGGAATCAATATGGTGACTGTGCCAAAAGAGGGCTTGGGATGTGTCTGGATGCATACCTCAGTGTTTCATAACTATTGCCAGGTTACTTAAATCTCCATTACATGCTTTACAAAACTGTATGGGGGTCATTACGACCCAGGCGGTAATTACGCCAACTTTACCACCATGGTGTAAACTACATTTACACCATGGTGGATGGCGGATTTACCGCCCCATTCCAAGGTGAGTGGGGCGGTAAATCCCCATTTTCTATTTTCCCTTCCCCATTCCCATTTTTGCCCATGGGGCATAATGGGAGTGGGGAAGGCGCTAATTACGCCACCGTAAATTACGGTGGCGTAATTATCATCATGGCGGGTTAGCGCCATGGATTTTAACGGCTGCTAAAAGCAGCCGTTAAAATCGGAATCAGGCGTTAAGGGTTAACGACGGCGTTAACCCTTAACGCCTGAGTTGTAATGAGGCCCATGAAGAATCCTACCCAGGTGTAGACATTCCAAAATAGAATGGCCCAGAGGTGGGAGCTAGCACCCAATGAAAACTGTGGGCAGGCTAAGAGATGTGTGGCACAAAGAATTGGTGAGTGAGAAACAGAGATTGTGTGATCTTAGAGAGGTGGTGGAAGTGTGGAGGCGAAATGAATCGGGGGAAGAGGAAGAGAAGTAGTTGTAGAAAACATTAAGGATAGAGCTAGAGAGAACAACGGTGATGAGGGTAAAGGAAGTACCCCGGAGGAGGTTGGAGAGATGCATAAGAAGGGGGGCGGTAGTAGTAAAGCAAAGGCAAAGGATGAAAGAGCTCTAAGGAGGAGGTTACTAAGAACAGCAGATAGAAGGTTGGAGGACTTGTTAAGGCACTAGCCAAAAGAAGCATCAAGCATGAAGTGAAAGTGAGCATTAAGGAGGTTGTTGTCAAGAATAGGAGAGCAGATATTGGGAGTAATTTTAAGGTGGAATATCAAGTAAACATCCAAGAGGTGGTTGGCTGGAATGAGAATTAAGAAGAAGGTTGGAGGTTGAGGCAAGGAGTGGGTATACAATAGCATGCAGATAGAAGTTAAGAGAATTCCACTGAAGACAATCCCAAAAACATAATGGGTTGAGCAAGGGAGGGGCAGTATAATAAGGATAAGAAGGAAACCTAAGATAATCCTTAAGGGGAGAGGAAAGGAAACCTAATGCAGGTCCCCCTAGGTACATGGCCCTTGAAGAACGTCAAGGATGTAGATGAGTTTGGATACTTGGAAAGCAGATGTAGGAGACTGAGACAAGGAGCTAGTGAAATATTTGAAGGAGAACAACTAAACGGGTCCAACCTTTCACTGAGTCAAAGTCCCTCCAGTTGTTGGAAGGGCCTAGCGTGCAAGGACGAGAAGGCGAAAAACAGATTCTTCAGATCCAGTGGAAAAGAAAGAAATGTGGATGCCACTTAAATACCCCAGGACACCACATTCTTCACCTGGAAGGCAACCCGGATTGAGGTTTCAATGCTATTGAATCTTTCATGTTGTTCGGTTAAACCTTTTAAGTTGTTTTGACCATTCTTTGCCCCAACTGTAATTATTCAAATAAAACCCTACATATCTAGGTCTGCCTCATTTTAATCCCATTTTTATTTATTGGGTATTTATTATGCACCGATACACAATGTTTTCAAGTTGCAACAAGACAAGAGGGGGGGTGCAGGGATGACAACAAAACGGTCCTAGTAGGTCTTGTGACATTTGGATCATGCAAGTGCAGTAAAGGGAGAGGGGTGGGAAGGGCAGGATGGTAAGGGAGTTCCAGGGAGGCCATGTGGATGGAGCCCGGGGAGAAGAGAGTGCAGAGCAGAAGGTCTATGTGCTAAGTGCGAGAAGAGGGGCTAAACAGGCTCATGAGGGGGGCAGGTCCAACTAGGCTAGTGCAGGGTGAGGGAGTGCAGAGGTGCAAGTGCAGGTGGGGGGCAGAGGATACCAAGTGCACGTTAGACTGGTCAGGGAGGGCCAGGTCCCTTCAAGAATCTGAAGGAACCAGGCAGCCAGTCATGAGGCAGAGGGGCGCATTAGCAGGGGAGGGGGAGAGGGATGGAAGAAGAGAAAAAGAGGGTCTTGAGAAGCTTCCAAAACATAATGAGATCTGGCTCAAGTCTGAGAGGGGCAGGGAGGCCATTCCAGAGGATGCACCCGAAGAGGAGAGGAGATAGATCTACCCCGCACTCTCTGCTTGGAGAAGCATCTGGTCTGCAGAGAGTTGGAGCTAGAAGACTGAAGGGCTCTAGCAGAGATGTATTTAGTGAGAGAAAGTTGGATGTAGTGAGGTCTCAGGCCCCAGTTAGCCTTGTGGATGATGCAGGGGGTTTTGAACTGGATCATTGCAGTAACCGGGAGCCAGTGGAGAGATTTTAGGGCTGGAGAGATGTGGTCTCTGGGCTTGAGGCTAGGGATGTGTCTTGCTGTACTATTCTGGATTAGTTGAAAGGGGCAAAGGGAGGAGTTAGGCAGGACGAGGAAGAGACTGTTGCAGTTGTCCAGTCTGGAGAGGACCAGAGCTCTGGAGACATTGAGTTTCTGGGGAAAGGTGAGGAAAGGGAGAATACCTCTGAGGAGGTGCAGCTGAAAGTGAGCCTTCTTGGCAAGGTCCATGATGTGGGGAGAGAAAGGGAGACAGGAGTTGATGATGGCACCAAGATGTTTTGCCTCACAGTATGGTTTGGGGAGAAGGCCCATGGAGGGTGACCAGAGAGTAGGAGGGAAGGAAGGAACTGGGGTCCCAAAGAGAAGGATCTCACTCTTACTGGAATTAAGGCAGAGATAATTTTCAGCGCACCATGCCTGAATAGCAGGCAGAAGGTCAGGGATGAAAGAGGAAGAGGAGGAGGCAGCAGAGGGAAGCTTGAAGGAGAGTTGTGTTTTGTCTGCATAAGACTGATAAGTTAGGAGAGAAGGCGGAGACCAAATGGGCTAGGAGGGCAAGATAGATGTTGACAAGCAAAGGCAAGAGAATAGAGCCATGGGGGACACCACAGGTGGAGAGTGAGATGGAGGAGAGAAAGGGCCCAGTTGAACCTTGCAAAGTCACACATAGCGGAAGGAGGGCAGCCAGTCCAGAGCCAGGTCTGTGATGCCAAGGGTATCATGGAGCCAATTTATAAGGGTGGCATGATTGACTGTGTCTAAGGCAGAAGAAATGTTTAGAAGGATGAGATCAGAAGGAGAGTTGTAATCGAGATTAAAGAGCAAGTCTTCACGGGTGTTGAGAAGTGCAGTTTCTGAGCCTCTGGCAGCTCTGAAGCCAGACTGGTGGTCGTGGAGACAACCAGCAGATTCGGTTTGGTGGATATGCAAGAGTTTCCCCAGGAAGGGGGTAATGGAGATAGGGTTATAATTAGCTGGAAAGGAAGGTTTGGCGGAAGGCTTTTTGAGAAGAGGTTGCACAAGAGAGTGCTTGGGGAGTGACGGTAAGGATCCACTGGCAAAGGAGTGATTGCAGAAGTCAATCATGGCTGGAGCAAGGGATACAATGTTGTCCTTGATAGTTCTGGAGGAGCAGGGCAGCACCTGTTTGGAAGAGACTTTCACGGAGCAGACTTGTCTAGAAACCTCTTCAGGTGTTATGGGAGAGAAAGAGCAGAGTTGAAGGGAATGGGAGAGGGGTCCCAAGGGAGGACTGAAAGCGGGTGAGGGAGAAGGGTATGGTGTAGAGGAGAGTGAGGACAAGATGTCTTGAGTTTTAGTAATTAAGTGAGAGGCGAAAGAAGTGCAGAGGGCCATGGAAGGCAGATGAGAAGTGGGGACTGTAGTAGGGTTCGCAAGTTCCTTGCAGATTTTGAAAAGTTCAGCTGTTTTTTTTTGTGGCCGCAGAGATGCAGGCTTTGATTTAGGCCCTCTTCTTCGAGCAGATTGAACGTCTGTATTGCCTTTGGAGCAGGCGGCAGGCCAATTTGTCAGAGGATGTGCTCGAAGGCTGCCACTTCAGCTCAGATCCTTTGCACTTACGTTTCAGAGAGGCCAGGTCAGAGTCATTCCAGGAGTTCCGCTTAGAAGCAGGCATCAAGTGGATCCTCGTGACTGGGACAAGGATGTCCAGTGTGTTGGAGATGTTGAGTGGAAGGAGGGCTGTGTTAGAGTGAGACTCAGTGGCATGAGTAGGAGGGAGAGTAAAGGTGGCGGCAAAAGAAAATGGACATTTGCTTCATAGGTCAAATGATGGAGAAGGAGGCTGGCAGTGCGGGTGGTGGAGACTGCAGTGTATGACACCAAACTACATGACACAGCAATGCAACAATCTAGAATCAAGTGTCCAGGAAGTTAAAAAGACCTAGGTCACATCACACAGCAGAAGGCAGGACACCTAGAAGTGAGTTGTCTGGACTGAGAGAAAAACCTAGATAGAGGGATCGAGGGAAAATCCTAAGCCTAATTTTTAAACACAGCATCAAATGCAAAAACAAACAGAATCGACTTTCCTAGAAAGAGGGAAAAAGACTCATTTAAAAAAAGGCAGCCAATGCAAAAACAAGCAGAATTAACTTTCCTAGAAAGAGGGGAAAAGCCTAATTTTTAAACACAGCAACAAATGCAAAAACAGACAGAATCGACTTTTCTAGAAAGAGGGAAAAAGCCTACTTTAAAAAAAAAACACAGCATCAAATGCAAAAACACAAGATTCGACATTACTAGTAAGGGGAAAAAAGCCCCACAGGCTAATTATGCCAGTTCAAAAGGCCAGATAGGGATAGCATACAGCTGACATGTGCATCAGCCTGCAAAATTAGATAATACAAGTAATAATAATGGAGGGACAGTCAAGGAGGGAGCAGTAATGGCTGTTCCCCCGCCGCACCTTTTTTAACTTGAAAGTTGCTGCTGGTTGACTGTTGCGCTGCATGCTCTCACGGCGAATACCGGCAGACACCATCTGGGGTTGCAATGATGCGACTGAGGCTAAACTGAGGATCACAAGCTTATAATCAATATTGTACCAATTTAAAAATGGAGCAGGAGCACAACAAAGGAAAGAAGACAGAAATGTTATATGTACGTCAGAGATATATAGAGTGGTGAGCTGTGGTATATTCTGGTTTGTACCTATGAATGCTGCTAACCTGCCGATCAATTGATAATTAGTTAATTATTTGTTTTCAATAGTGTTCTCTTAAAGTTAGAACTTCTGATGCGTACAGTGAGTCACATTTTCCCTATTTAAGGAGAGTAGGATTCATATTTTATTTTTAGTATGTCATATTGGGATAGATCAGTATGATAATGATTATGAAGATACTGTTAGAAGATTGATTATTTTTTGATCATTTGTAGATTATAAAATTGCTTCAAGACCCCTGATGAAGAGAAGATTTCTCAAAACGTGTTGGGTCACTATATGAATAAAGATCTATGTTTTATTAAAAGTATTGAGATACATTGTGATATTTATATTAACATCATATACTTAGGTAAGGAACTTTCACTAAATATTGAATCCATACCTAGGGTAAACCAAAGCGATTCAACATAAACATAAAGCTTCTGAATTGACTTCTAAGTTCTTGGCTTTTGATAGGCCTGTGACACTGTGCAGGTGACGGGAGTTCCCTAATTTTGGGAACTGCATGTTTAAGCTTCAAAGCAAACAAGGGCCACCCCCCTAAGGGCATGTTGACTAATAAATTAGCCCACTGTACACGACCACTTAGAGCAACATGTCCAAAGGGGGCTGGATCCTTCCTCGCTTTGGAACTAAATAGGGTAGGTCCTGGTTACTGCACAGCTGGGAGACAGTCCATAGTCCTGAATGCTGTGTGTTTTCTCAGTTTAAAATATGTCATAACACATGTCATCCGCATTCTTATTTTTTAAACCGTGCTACTGTCAGTCCTTTAAAGTTGTGCAAATATATTTTTTTGCCTTTCGTTGAATTGCATTCTGTTATTTTTAGTCTCACAGTCAAGATGGGGTGAATAATTAAAACATGTGGCATTTTTTGCCTAAAATAGTTCTATAAGGATTTATATATTTTAGTGACACTATGGTATGTGTGCTTTTCAAGTGATATGTATAAAGCATAGTATGGTTAAAAGCCAGGCATGGGGTGTGCAGGGGAAAGTACGACAGGGCAAGTAAGTCATGAATATTTGCTCGCGATGTGCCAAGATAGTTTGCAATCCTGGACACTGGTGCTGTTATTTTCCCCTGATTGTGGCTGTTTTTCATGGTACAAGTAAAGACACATGTGGGTGGAAAGCGTTACTTTTTTTCAGAGGGCGGATGCAACTGGCAAGCTTGCTCAAGTATTTGGCTACCAGGAATTAACCCAGGTTGTAATGTTCCCTGTGCAAACGCTTACCCACAAGACCATAATCACTTGTTTCGTATTGGGATTTTGTTTTCCAGGGAATATTTCTCAACAGATTCCTGGGTTTAAAAGGTGAGCACCTTTAAAACTTCATCAGCATATTTTTATTGGAAGATTTTCTCTGCACAATTTCTTCTGAGGAGAAGGTCAATTGAAACTATATATATATTTCTCTTTAAAATATATGTTCACTTATTGTGCGTATATTCATGACTGCCAGCCTTTGATTTTCGCTATGGGGGAAAAAGTACCTGGGCATATGCTTTTCTTGCAGCTGGTTATACTTTCCACTTTTTCGTGCTGCTCAAATGTGGTTAGTTGGGGTAATACGATGTATTACAATAGTCACCAAGAGACCAGCCATAAAACAAGGGGCTCGTAGCACACTGCTTAACCAAAGTGTGTGATCCTCAGCAAATAATGTAATCGCATTGACGAAAAACATTGTGAGTTCTCAAAGCTTGTAATCCTTTATACATAATAAGTAATAAATAGATATTGTTACAGCTACAGTGAGTTTCCCATCCATGCAGTAACCAGGACTGACCCTGCTGAGCTTCAAAGCAAGGAAGGGGCCAGCCCCCTCAGGCCATGTTGCCTAAACAATGAGCCCAACTTACATGGCTACTTAGAGCAACATGGGTAGAGGAGGCTCGAGCCTTCATTGCTTTAAAGCTAAGCAGTGTCAGTCTGGGTTTCTGCGTGGATGGGAGAGTGCACAGTCCCGAATGCTGTATGTTTTAATAGTTTTAAATATATCATAACACACAGCATCCACATTATTATTGTCTGTCCATGCTACTGTTAGTCCTTGAAAGTTTTGCACTCAGAGACAATGTATTTGCCTTTTGCTAAATTGCATTCTGGTATTTGTAGTCTCCCAATCAAGATGCAGGGAATAATGCTGCAATTGAACACTGTTTGCCTAACATTGTTCTATAAGGTTTTATATATTTGAATGACACTATGTAATGACACTATGATATGTGTACTTTTCATGTTAACTTTATGAAGCAAAGTATTGTTGAAAGCCAGACATGGGGGTGAGAAGGGGAAATGATGAGAGGGCAAGTAAGTCATGAGTATTTGGCCACAATGTGGCAAGAGAGCCTGCAGTTCTGGACACTGGTGCAGTTATTTTCCCTGATTGTGGCTGCTTTTCAAGCCACAAGTAAAGGACACCTTTGGGTGGACAGTGTGCCTTTTTTCAGAGGGCAACGCAACCCCTTGGGTTTTTCTGAGTTTGGCAAGCTTGCTCAAGTATTTGGCTACCAGGATTTTACTCAGGTTGTCATGTTACTCACAAGACCATAAGCACTCGTTTCGTATATTGGGATTTAGATCTCCAGGGAGTATTTCACGACAGAGTGCTGGGTTTAAAAGGTGAGTACCTTTTATACTTTGCCAGCTTATTTATTGGAAGATGTCCTCTCTCATTTTTCTTTTTTAAAAGTCCAATGCTATTTTGTCTTGCGCACTTTTGTCTAAGGAGTAGGCTATTGAACTACATTTGTATATTTCACTTTAAGATATATGTTCACTTACTGTGTAGATATTCATGTTAATGTTAATGTTAAAGGACATTTGTACCGCGCACTATCACCACCGAAGTGGTCCCCTGGCGCTCTGGCGACTCTGAAAAAGGGGAGGAGATGGAGTGGGTTAGTGGGAATAAGCTGGAAAAGTGCAAGAGAGCAGTGATGTGCTGTTGGCAGCCTCATCAATGTCCGCTTTTGATTTTCGCTTTGGGGGCAAATGTATCTGAACATATGTTATTCTTGGAGGTGGCAATTTGTGTCACTTTTCCATTCTGCTTAACTGTGGTTATTTGGGGCTGTGTGATGTATCACAACAGTCACCAAGAGACTGGCCATGAAACAAGGACTTGTAGCATGTTGCTTATTCAAAGTGTTTGATCCTCGGTAAACATTGTGAACTCTCAAAGCCTGCAATATTATAACAATACCACTGTCAAAACAGGTCAGAAACAGTTTGGAATTGATCAACATCTTTGAGTGATGTGTTGCAAGTGTTTTAAAATAAAGAGTGGCTGTGCCTAAAGGCCATGGCAACTGGTCTGCTAGTGTTCTAAAATGGACAGCGGGCATGGCTGTAGGCCGTAGCTACTGGCCATGTGTGGAAAGCATCTATGGAATAACAAAATACTTGAAATTTGAAAAAATCTTAGTTGCAGGGACATTAAGGTGAGCAATACATTGTAAAAAAAACCTTGGAATTCAAGGAAAACACTTCAGTTGATGTCTCGGGAGGATAGCTCAGGGGCAACGTGCTCGACTTGGAAGCAAGACAACGCGAAGCAAACAGGTTTGATCCCCGGGTCTGCGCTTAGAAACCTCTGGGTATTAAGCAAGCTATAAAAAACCTATCATATTATAAATCATATCATGGATGTTAAGGTGAGAACCTAACGCAACAAAACCTCTTAAATTCAGCTAAAGCAACCTTAACTTTGTGCCCCCTGTTGCTTAGCCTATGACCACAATCATAACAGCCCAGATCAGATCACTGATGACATTATTTATATGTTGTAGTAGAACACTGATAACATCACAAATTGCATCACTGATGACATAACTAGTGACAATACTAATTACATTGTATATAATAGATTACATCAGTAATGGCATTAGACATAACATGATTCATATGTTAGCTCATGAAAGCTTTGATTTTCTTAATAGAAATGTAGGCCATGGACTTGTCTATGACGAAGGCTGTGGTCACTGGTCATCACCAAGCACCATTGCTAGTGGTCAGTTAGTGTTGCTAAATACTAATGTGCTTGTAAAAGAAGCCATGCCTATTGGCCCATCACTGTTTTAAATTATACAGTGGGCAACATTGAAAGCTGTAGTCAGTGGCTATAGCTAAAGGCCATAGCTAGTGCCCATTAATATGTTACAATATACAGTCGGCACAGCCAAAGGCCGTAGCCAATGCTTGTATTGTGTTGACAGCCATGACTAGTGGCTGGTTAGTGTTGTATAATAAACAGTGGGCACGTCCAAAGTCCATCGCCTATGACATGTTAGTATTTTAAAATATAAAGTGGAGTTGGCCAAAAGATGTACACACTGCTCAAGGTCAAAGGCCATGGCTAGTGAGGCCCATTTATATATTCCAATATATAGTGGGCACAGCCAAAGATTGTGGCCACTGGCCAGTATTCTACTGAAGCCCATGGCTAGTGACTGATTAGGGTATATACTATACAGTAGAGAGAACTGAAAGCTGGAGCTACTGTTGACAGTCACACTGGTTGGTAGCCTGTTAGTGTTTTAAAATATACAGTGCACATGGGTAAACACTGTGGCCAGGGTCCATGACTGAAGGACATGATTAGTACCCATTAATGTGTTAAAATATATTTGGCCATGAACACTGACCATGGCTGAAAGCCATCCTTAATGCCAGTTACTGTTGTAATGTAATTAGTGATGTCATCAGTGATGTGATCTGTGATGTCATCATTGTGGTCATAGGCTGTGCAACATGGGGTGGGAAGTTAAGTTGGCTTCAGCTGATTTTCAGGTGTTTCGTTTTGTTCTCACCTTAACGTCCACGCAACAAACTTTTTTCCCTAAATTTCAAGGCTTGTTTTACAATGTATTGCTTACCTTAACGTCCCTGCAACTAAAGTGTTTTCCTTGAATTTCAAGGGTTTTGTTATTCCATACATAATTGATGTTATTAATATTGACAACTGAGATAATGAAAACGATGCATCGTGTGCAGAAAGTGTAGGATGTATTTAGGCTGTATTTTTGGTTGGTGGTATTCTTGGTTGGTGGCATTTTTGATATTTCATGGAATATTGGTGAGCCTAACTTTAGAGTAGTGCCTGATAATTATATCGGGATCACTAACGGTAAGTAAATACTGGACTTTGTACATTCTAGACAATGAATTTATCCCTTCGCTGTATTTTATTTACAATAGCAGAATATGTCCTTTTGGCTTGCATCTCAGAATACATCTACCATGTAAATGAAACATGAACATTCACACACACATAGCCCTTGTGAAACCCACTTTACAACAACCAGTGCCCCGTGTTACCATCACAAATCAAAAGTGTAATAAATATTCTGAGATGATTCAACTTTTGAATTGTTATTCTTTATCAGAAGTTAGAAGTATGCAATTTACATAGACTTACTGTACAATTCAAAATGTTCACTTGTCCCTTGCATGAGGGAATCATGAATCAACAATAAGCATTTCTAAGTGCAATTTGCTTCTGGTTATTTTTCTCTACAATTTAAGGACCTTGCTATGCTAGATTTCAAAGTGTTCTTCCTTTTGTGTGATAAATGAATTTCCAAAACCATGTATTTTGTTAACTAGCCAGTGCCCTTTGGAAACTGACCTTGAGCTTGCAACACATCTTGGCAGAAGCTAAACTTCCATTACATTGGAATTCTGTTGCATGATAAAAAATAACATAAGCGCAGTTATTAATGTTTAAGCTTTTCACTGTACAGCACCTAAAAATTAATCATCCCCATCTGACAAGTTTATAATGACATTCTCCACCCACAATATCCAATACTAATCATTCACACATTATCACACTCTTCAGTTAACTGAACTCACCTAGGATAATCTTTAAGTGTATGTGTCCTTCATTGCCAGCACCCTTATCTAGCTGCCAGACAATCTCTTCTTAGTTTGGAAACAGCACATGGGATGCTCTGTCAGCGCCTACTTGCACACCTCCCCTGGATCAGCAAAACTCTTCTGAGATGGCTTCAAGCCAGGAACCTGAAGCTAGAGCGAGAGTCGTCCTCCCTCCTGCCAGCATTTTTAAACCCTCTAAGCTAAGCCTGCCCACCATGTAGGTCCTACTTATACAAAATATAGAATGTTCCTGCCTTTCTCTATGACATCATGTGTCATTCAAAACCACCTCCCTGTTTGTCAATCAGTCAGCCATCCAGATAGTTCTGAAGCACATGACTAATCTGCTGGTTTATAGCAGAACCAAATTGGATGGAAAATTTAAATTTGCCCTGTTCCATCCTCTAACAGTTTTTTAAACAATAAACAAAATGGACTTCACATTCTATGTTTCTGATTTGTCAGGTCTTCATTCAAGCACAGTGCAGCTTTGATTCTGCACGTTTTTTATTATATTTCCAAACTAACCCTGCACAGCCCAAATGCTCTGCACCAAGCTTATAACACCGGCATGAACTGATTTGCACTGATTGTTAATATGTGGATATGTTATATGTTAGATGGATAAGGTCAATTAATATATGTTAGTTTCATGTTTTTATTTTAGTGCAATTCAGCCCACAACTGTGGTATTGTGGTGCTAAGTGATAATACCCTGTTATGCAATGCCCTATTCAAACCTTTATTTTTCTAGTATGTGTTCTGTGCATTCCCAATATTGGCATCTATTAGATACAGCCTGAGTCTCATGCATGAATCTCACACTTCAGTCTCACACACTTAGCCCTAGTTGAAATTCAAACCTTTCCTGAAATGTGTATGTTGAAATGTAGAGCAACCCTTGTTGAAATTCAGAATACATTTCCTTACACACCCTCCTGTTTTTCTGCTGGGACAAAACCAAAATCACTGCAGGAAAGAATATATATCCTAAAATGCGTCTCCCAATAGGATCCTCTCTTTCCCATTGCCATTAAAACACACATCATCATCTTCATCTTTATTGTAAGTGCAATCAACCATATCAAAATCATCACCATTGGAATCACCAAAATCTCTAAACCTCTTTTCATCCAGGTCCCCCAAGTGAATCTGTCTGTTTCTGTCAGGCATAAGCTACTCACAGTAATGTTATCTTTTTTTTTTTTTTATTATTTTGGTTGGTTAAAATTAAATTAACCTTTCAAAACAAACATTTACAGATCAATAAAATATACAACTATATAATTTCTTTCTCATTATACATTAATTTGATTAATCAAAGGCAATAAAAAATGAAACAGATTTACGGAATTCTCCACAGGAAGAGACATACTTGCATAGATGTAAGTCAATATTACCTGCAATAAGATTCAATTGATTAGTTTGCAAAATCTCGAAAAAGCCATAAATAAAGCAATCCACAATAAGTAGCTGTTAGTTCTCATTATTATATTGAGTCATCATACAAGAACGGTCAACTGATTGCATTGCCGATTCTAAGAACTGCATCGTGGCTATTCTTATTGAGATTTTAGATGTTGCAAATAATTCACGCCACAATCCATTATCAGAGCGAGCTATGTAATGCAAGTGTGTTAGTTTTTGTAAAATTGTTTCTCTTTGTTTCTTTAATGAAACACAGACAATCAATAAATGTTTAAGAGTCTCTTCCATTCCGACAATTTTGCAGAATCGACAATGCGCGACTTCTGCTTTTATTATACCTCTCCTTAATAAAATCTGATTCGTTGGCCAGAGATTCATACGAAATCTTAAAATTTGAGTTCGAAGTTTAAATGAAGGACATTTCAAAAGATAATCGGCTGCCTGTCGAAATTTTTTATGACCAAATAGAGTTCTGTCGAAGTCTTTTAATCCCAGGCATTTTTGTTGTGTGTATTGCCAATCATATTGATGCAGCTTTAGTTTGGCCCTGTTCGGATTATTTAGCAATAAGTCTATTGAAATGTTTGCCACATTTAGATCATCAAAAACTGCGGTTCTCCACTTTTTCGGAAACAGATGTTCAGAGCGAAGTAAATAATCCGCCAATGTCGCCAGCACATTCTTTGCCGACAGACCCAAAAGACATTTCCGAAAAAGACTGCACCTTTTCCATACTACTTGTATGTGTAGCGAAAGATTACCCAATTCAAACCGTAACAGGGCATTAGGAGTGGAGTTAGGGAGATTAAGTACTTTCTTCCAGAATTGAGCTTCAATTCTGTCCCAGTATAGTCGGATTTGGGGAATCCAAGTTTCAGCCCCATAGGCAATTACAGGAATTACCTTCTGTAAATAAAATGTTATAACATGGCTACACGAGAATTTGCCAAACTTGGCTAGAAGTATTTTGGCCTGCGAAGTCAGTGATAGAAGCTTCCCAGATATACTGTTTTGCTGGGGCTTATTCAAGACTGAATTGCTAAACATAATGCCAAGATATTTATATTCATTTGTTAGAGTTAATTTCTGCTCTTGTAATAACCATTCATTATGTTTCCAATGTTTCAAGTTGGTGTTTTTCAATTCCATTACTTGGGTTTTTTCCAAATTAAGTATTAGGTTGTTTTTGGTAACATAAGATCCCAGCTGATTGAGCAACAACTGCAATCCGCTGGGCGTTTGCGAAATTAGAACCAAATCGTCGGCATATAAGAGCCAGGCAATAACCTGATTACCAAGCTTGGGTGCATCGTTAATTACTTTTAAGAATTCGACACCCAAATCAAGAATAAACAAATTGAATAATGTTGACGCTAAAATGCAGCCTTGTTTAAGGCCGCGTCTTGTATGAATAGTTTCTGATAATAGCCCATTTAAGTTAAGTTTGACCTGCATTGAAGTATTAGTGTGTAGTAGCCTTATTAGCGAGATGAGAGAAAACGGACAGCCATAATTCATTAGTTTGTTGAGTAATAGTTGTCGATCAACAGAGTCAAATGCGACTCGGAAATCAACAAAGGCAAGGTAAAGAGGTTGTTGTTTGACTGCATAAGCTGTTTTAATAGCATTGAGTATAGTTATGTTAATAGCAGTACCTAAGCCCGCAACAAATCCTGTCTGAAAAGGATCACGACAATTTTCTTTGGAGGACCAAATATTTAGGTCTCTCAGAATAATTCTGGCAAAGATTTTCCCAGGAGCATCGAGAAGTGCTATAGGACGATAGCTCGCTGAGTCCGTGCGGTTCCCCTTTTTGTAAATAGGGACTACCACAGCTCTACACCAAGAAGGAGGAATACATTGCTTTGCTTGGATAGAGAAAAATAAAGAGTATAAAATACTGGCCCACAGTTCCGGATTTGATTTCAGAGTATAATTCGACAGGCTATCTGGCCCTGGGGCTCTAGATGAACTTGCTCTATTGATATAGAGCAATATGTCATCTCGGTCGAATTTAAGAAAGAACCTAAGGTTAGCCGATCTCAGTGTTGTATCATGACAATTATTTTGTGGTAGAGCATACATGTTTGTGAAATATTCGACCCAACACTTTTCAGGTACATCATTGCTTTGAGATGCAAGTTGAGATGACACTGTACCTGCATTGATTAACTTCCAGATCTGAGAGGTATTTTTCGTTTGTACTACCTGAAGCCATTGCTCACCGTCTTTTTGATACATCTTAGCTTTATACGCCCGAATCCAATTTTTATAGTCAGTCTTTATCTTTCTTAAAGCTAGGTCACGATATTTTGTCAACAGAAGCAATGACTGTCTTTTCTGTTTCCTAAATAGGGACTTTCTATTTCTGACCAATTGATCGAATACATGAGTAGGGCAAACATATGTATTTTATCGTGATATTCTAATAAATCATGTGCTGCATCTAAAGGAAAACACTGTTCTCTCATAAGATCTTTGTCTAACGCTTCCAAGGCAGAATGCGTCCAGCGTAATCTAGTGAGCTGTGAATTGACATTCAAATTTTTTATCTGATGTTGACATTGCTGTTTCCTGCTGTGACCATGGAGCCTAATTTCAAACGTCAGCATCAGATGATCACTATCTACAGTAGGCATAATGTCAAATTTTGGGATCTGATCAAATAACAATCTGTCTACATAAACATAATCAATAGTTGCTTTGTGTGATCCGCTTAACCAGGTATGGGAGGCTGGAATATCAGTTTTATAAGCACCATTTAACATTAGCAAATCCCAGGTTTTAACAAAGCAAGACCACTGAGTGACCCGTTCCGAATTTCCTTTTTTATTTGGAGAGAGGAGATGAATATTTAAATCTCCAGCAAGAATAACATGTGCAATATTAGAAGAGCCTACAATGTTCTCCATAATTGTATTAAGATCCTTTATAAAAGTAGAGGTTAGTATAGCTACGGGATTCCAATAGAGATTGATGATTGCTATTTTTACATTCCCGATTGAGATTATAGACCATTGCATAAAGGAATTCGGAGAGGGACAGTCAGCTTCATTGATTATAGTAGTGAGGTCAGATATTATTGCCAAACCAGACATTGGTCTACCTTTCTGACCTTTAAACGCAGGGACTAAATGAATATGATGGTTGTCCCAAGACGGTGAAGTCATTAACCAGGTCTCTTGTAGAAGCACTACATCAAATTCTTTCAATTTACAATTTTAATTCGTTCAATAAGTGCTTGTAACCTCTAGTGTTCCAGCTTAAGATTCTAATTTTCTGTGTCAAGGGACACAGTTCGTCATAGGCTAGTTATGCATCCTTGCAACAACAACAACTACTAGCCTTAGCTACAGAAGCCGTACTTTCTTTATGAGTGGTGGCGGGAATTTGTCCCCCAGCCACCGCTCTTCCTGGGTGTTGCGTGTCTTCTATTGAAGGACTTTCACCCTGGGTAGGAATTAATTTAAATCCTAGCTCAAAAAGCTCCAATCTTGCGGACCATATAATATTAAAAATTGCACGCGATTTGATCCAAAGACAGGAGACAGTTAAGTCATTTTCATCAGGAAATTCTATCCAATCAATATCTCCTGAGGCCAGACACTCCAACATTGGGATATCCGAGAATATTTCCATAATACTTCGCCTGTTCATAATACATTTTGCAAAGGATCCTCCTCGACAACTAAGGAATACTGAATATAGTTGGGGCAATTTCTTCTGGTTACCAGTCCCCAAGGACATTGGGGTCACTTTCCCTGTGTGTAATGTTTCTAAGATAGTATTTGGTTTATCATTTGCTTCTGGCAGTTTGAATGTAACATTCCTAGAGTTCGCTCTCTGATCTGCAATTTTTGAGGAATCGTAACTAAGGTTACAATTAGATAATTTCATAGCAGATTTAACTGTCTTTTGCTCTAAGGTTAGGGCCACCAAACAGTCCTTAATCGAAGATAGAATATCAGTTTGGATGTTTGTCTGTACTACCGGTATAACTGGTGTGACAGGCACGCTTTTTGTAATGTTCGCATATACTTCATCTTGAGGCAACAGACTGATTGGATTCGTAATATGTTCAGCACTTTTAATCAAAGTTTTAGGCATAACGGAGGACAGTGGATGAGATACAACTGGACTTGATTGAAATTGATTCATATAGTCTGCTACTGCTTTCTTAATTTCTGCATGATTAGATGGGTGAACACATTGGTCAAAGTTATTTTCAGAGACCAGCTTGGATGGTGCTGTCACCCGCACTTCAACAGGCGAGGTCTCGCACTCACTTTCACAAGTCTCTACCACCTGCAGTAACTCATCTAATGGTGAGTGGTTTAAGTTTATCTGCGGGTGATTCCCCCCATCTTTTATATTTTTTTTCTTTTCTTGTACTAGACTGGTGTATTTTTTAGTTATAGCATTAGAAACCAATCTCAAACCACTAACTGGTTTTGGAAACGATTTTATAAACTGTTTAGTGTGAGCAGTAGATGGAACTCTCTTAGTTTTTTTATTTTTTGTTTTCTTAATAGATCTAATAAATTCAGATCCATGTTTCTTATTATTTCTATCAAAAATCATATATGCTTCTTTCTGTACCGGCGCATTTTCTACTATACAAGATGTCTTTAGCGGAAAAACCGTGGGTAGTTCAACTATTGGTTCCAATGGTATTGAGGGTACTGTGATAGGGACTTCAACAGAAATTTCACGAATTATTCCCTCTATTAAGGGGACAACAACCTTAGAGCACGATTTGGACTTATTAGTTGTGCAACGAGTGCATTGTGACCCAATCTGATCAATAGTCACTTTCAATAGGGTTACAGTTTCCAGTATTTGATTTAAAGATGTCAGAGCAACTTTATCATCAAGCACTTGCCTTTGGGCCAGGGAATCAGCAATCGTTTTTTGCCATATAACGGTATTTTTAAGGTTATCAGTAATAAAGTTTACCTTTGAGTCAAGCACTTCGAACAGTTTAGCAAGAGATGTAATTGCAATATTCATCACCTCCAGCCTTATAATTGGGGATTTTTCCAAAGGTGACTCTCTAGTTATAATAGGATTCACTCGATCAGGTCTTCGTGGTGTTGGGGGAATAAATGAAATGGAGGTTTCAGAATCAGAAGTACTTTCATTCTGAAATAATACAGGAGATTTGGAGAGATCATGATTATTATCCCCAGCCGAGAAGCAAGAAGCCGATGAATGAAGATCAATAATGGCATCATCCACAACATCAACAACAACTTTAGACTTTTTTACTAAGCTCATAGCATTGCCTGTACGGGCATTCTGTAATATCATAGTGTCTGACAGTGAAATATTACAGGGCTGTTCACAGCCTTTGTTAATAGCATTTGTATCCAATATGGTTGGCGAGCTCATTAACGGTTGTTTTTTAGCTAAAGAATCTTGACTAACAGAAATCGGATGGGCCTCCACATTTGATACACTTAAGTTTGTTAATTCTGGCATCTTTGCCAACAAACGACTAGCATGCAGTACTCCAAACCCAAAGTCTCGGATATCGCCAGCCGGTGTAGTAGAGCGAGTACGCTTTCTTCCAGCTCGTTTGTCCGACTGAAGGCCCTTTAAAAAAGGGCGAGTTAATTTTGAGGATGTCACAGGACTAGTTCTCTTTGAACAATCTGAATACACACGTAATCGTGAGGGGCATGGCATATCCGTACGCAAGTTATAGATTGTACTTCTTTTGTCCACCATAATAAAATATAAAAAAGAAATATACTGACCATGTATACCTGATAAATTATTAAAAAAAGAGAGGATGTGGTTTGAAAATAGAAGTTAAATTACACCTGAGAAAGTCCAATGCTAATGATTTCACGATTAGAAAATACTTTGTTTGTCAATAGAGCCCCCCCACTCGGCTTTCACGGGTGCGCGCACTATTTAAAGTCAATTTCTAAGCTTCTTCTGAGTGTCTAAACCCCAAGAATCCACATGCCACACGCCGCGACGAACGCGCCTAAAATGAGCTTGAAAGGGTGATCCTGCCGGTACTTTGATTTCAATATGATTTCCCAGGCAGAATGCTCCTAAAACTGTAAAGCGACGGTGGGTAGAAACTCACAGCCCTCTTGCAATATCCTACTAAGTATATAGTATTGTGATTTGTCTCTTTACCTCTTCACCGCCCAACAGCCCAACAGAAATACAGCGCCCTTTTCGCTGCCGGGCTTCTCGCCGCAAGGGTGCTTCACAGGTGTTTAAATCGTCCGTGTGGGTCACGTGATTCGTCACGTGTTGTCCTCGAGCCCAGCCTCCTCCAGGAAGCAACACGGAATGATTAAAATCCAGCAAGAGCAGAATCCAAGCTTGTAATGCTGAATAAGAAAGTAAGCGTTTGTACTCACAGTAATGTTATCTTTGTTTAGATTCATTCTAATCATGTGTGCGCATTTATGTTTTAATAAAAATTGAATATCTGGATCAATGGTAAATGTATTTTTCACAAAAAAATCAATATTCTACAATTTCCCTCCCCACAAATTGCCATCCCCGTGAAAAAGGGTCTGTCCGCCCACTGACACCACTGTATCTTTAGGGACAGATATGTAAACCACGCTATGCTATTATTGCTTGACAAATAAAATAACTACGATTAAGGTGAGTAATTGTGTGATTTATCACTGAAGTATTCACTAACCACCTGTGCTTAATCAATCTGGCATGGGCCAACTCCTCAATCTTAGTTTTACTTATAACTACATCACATCCTTTAGAGAACCCATGGTCTGCCCTGATCCCGCAAATAGCACCCGCAGCATCAGGTATAAATGACTTGCCTGGACATCTATAATTCTGCTCATTGATTTTTACACAGGTGTCTAATTTTGGGATCAGATACAACTGAGATTTCCAAGCTTGAAATGCTACCCTCTTTGGAGTCATAATCTTGACATATTTGTCATCTTGCCAAAAGCCTACATTATGAACCAGCTTAGTTTGAAAAAATCAATTTTGGAGTGACAAACGGAATGCACAGTAGAAAACCTATTTCCATTCTTGCAATATTAACATATAATGGTATCGCACTTCCCATCTCAAATGCATTTTTTCTTGGATTATCTCCATGTCTCAGTGTAATTTGTGCCATCATTTCATGAATGATATCAGATGACACAAAATACAGAGGTAAATGACCTTCAATCAATTGAGGCACTAAGTTTTGAATTTCTCGTAAATACTTTGTCATAATGCTTTCTAATGGAGTTATAACATTTAAAATGTCATGCAGCAATTTATCATGTTTGACAATGATATTGGTACTATGCTTTAGGATTGCGGCTTGCTTATTAAGAGCCAACATTTTTGAGTCACATAACCACCTGTGAATCTGTTGGTTGTCTCCATGACCACCAGTCTGGCTTCAGAGCAGCCAGAAGCACATAAATTGCTCTCCTGAACATCTGAGAAGACCTGCTCTCCAACCTTGATTCCAACACCCTGTGTGTCCTTATCCTACTTGATTTCTCTTCTGCCTTTGAGACGGTCAACCATGCCATCATGCTCAACTGTCTCTGTGACCGCCTCGGTATCACCAATAAGGCCCTGGTGTGGTGGACCTCTTTCCTCTCGGATTGACCCTCCCAGGTCCAACTTGGGTCCTTCCTCTCCTTTATCTCTATCTATACCTGTGGTGTTCCCCAGGGGTCTAACCTCTCTTCCTGGCAGTTCAACCAATACCTGGCACTTCTTGCCCATCCCATTGCCGCTCTCTACCCCAACTTTCAGTGCTATGCGGATGACACCCAGCTCATTTTCAAGCTCCCTTCTGCCACCTCTTCTCCTTCTCTCATCTCTGACTGTCTGTCTGCTATCCAGGAGTGGTGTGCTGCCAATAATCTCTACCTTAATGCCAGTAAGACCGAGATTATATTCATGGGTACAACTGATCTCTCCTTTCCTGTCACTCTCTGGCCAGCCTCTCTTGGCCCACTTCCTGCTTCCACCTGTGAGGCTAAAAACCTTGGGGTCACCTTCAATTCCACACTCTCCTTCTCTCCTCACATCTCTGATGTCTCTAGGAAGTTACACTACCAGCTGCACCTCCTCAGAGGTATTCTTCCTTTCCTCTCCTTCCCCCAGAGGTTTACTGTCTCCAGAGTACTGGCTCTCTCTGAGATGGACAACTGCAACAGCCTCTTTCTAAATCTGCCTTCTTCTACTCTCTGCCCTCTGCAACTCATCCAGAACAGGACTGCAAGACTTGTCTTTGGCATCAATCCCAGGGATCGTATCTCTCCAGGACTGAAATCTCTGCACTGTCTCCCAGTGGCTGCAAGGATTATATTAAAAAACCTCTGCATTGTTTAAAAGGACGTTTGGGTCCTGGGGCCTCAATACCATCATCTCTCTCTTCCTAAATATCTTCCTTCTCGAGCTCTTTGCTCATTCACCTCCTATTCCCTCAGGGTCAGTCGCTTCACTAAGCAAAATGTTGGTGGTAGATGTCTTTCTTCAGCTGGGGCCTCCCTCTGGGACAGCCTCCCTGTCTCCCTGAAACTTGAGGAGAACCATCTCCGGTTCTGGAAGCACCTCAAAACCTTCCTCTTAGCTTCTGCTTTTTCTCCTCCTCTTCCCTGCTAAATTCCTGGATGAATCTGAACCTGCACTGGTCACCTGGCTACCCTCTGATCTCGGGCCCAGGGCCCCTCTCCTGCCAGTTGCACCCCTGCACTGCCTCCCTGGCATACCCTGCACCTGGGGACTGTTTTCTGTATCCCTAGAGCCCCTACCAGCACTTGACACCTGAGGTCTGCACTTAACCTTGCACTTGCCAACAGCTGGCTGCACTTTTACTTATATATTTTTTTAATGTATTCAATTTATTTTTACTGTCGTTCACATGTAGTGCACTGCCCCCTCCCTCTTCCACCACACTTTCCCCTTTTTCCCCTTCCCCAGCACTTGTGCAATCTCATTGTTACCTGGTCTAGTAAGATTGTTGTCTCTGTCTTCCTTCTGTTCCTCTTCCCTTGCCTTGAAACACTTGTGTATAGGCGCATTATAAATGCCATATCATATCATATCATATCATAACGGATAATTTCACTCTGTCCAACCCTGAGTCCATCTAAAGTTTGTTGCAATTCTTTCAAATCATAATTCACTTGATGCGCCTTGTTAACCAATGTGTTTACAGATACAGCATTGGCTGTAGATATCAAGGTGCCCACCACAGCTCCAATTATAGTCATCACTATGGTCGCCTCCAAAAGAACAGCCACCCTTTTCCCCCTCCTTTTCTTGATGCTAGATGAACTCATAAAAGTATTTTCTAACTGCAACATTAATTTCCTGGTTGCCCACTTAGATTCTTCTTTATGGGACAGCACTCATTCCTCCACTTGCTCTGATTTCATTTTCAATCCATTAAGAAATCCTTCAATCGCCAAATCAGGACTTAGGCTAATATACATATTCTGGTACAAAAACCTCCTATTCGCTAATATGAAACCCAGTGCTTCTCCTACTCCACTTCCTGAGACCGGTCCTGGTTCTGTCAGAACTTGTCTCTCTTTCCATAAAAATGACAGATGGAGTGTTCACATCTGCTAACACCAAAAAGGACAAAACTATTTGTTCTGCCACACAGGAAACTCAGCCAGTGCATCTTTCCTCTGTAATCAGGATTTCCATCTGGGTCTTCATCTTCAACCCCTTTTTTGGTCCAGTGTTTTTTCCATGGATCTGGGGCTTCCAGGGATCCGGCGCACATCAACTCTCAGAGCGCTGGCAGGATAATCAGTTAATGTATAAGGCAAAGAGCAGTTAATGTCTAAGGCAAAGAAAAAAAGACACATTAAGAATCAAGTACATCAACACTTTCACATTTCCCTTTTCATTTGGATATCTGAAATGAAAATAAATTATACACAAATGCACATCATATACAACATACAATATTTTGTAGCAAGGACATCTCTTCAGGACCATCTGCAAATAACATAAATAAAGCACACAAATATAACACAGCACTCTTCCAGGCATATATTTGTTTACTTCCTGAACACTCTGGGCTCATAGTCCCTCCTTTTCTCACATATCATTATAAAGATATATCTCGCCCCTTCTACCCCTTTAAACCCCAATTTGATATTTTTTAAAATATCTACACCATCGTATGTTTCACTCCCTGCTAGTCTCAATTTGCATATGTTTGATTATATTTTGTGAGGTAAACCAAACCTTAAACAGATATGATTCAGGAGTAGAGTGGCCGCCATGTATATGGCACTATCTACATCAGAAGAAAATAGACTTAAAGAAACAGGGTTAGAAACTGATTCTGATAATGCACGAAATAGTTTTGTGGAGTATTTACCTGGCTGAAAGGTGAAAGGTATACTCACCTATAGCAAGAAGCCACTTAAACATGGCAAGATGAATCAATCTATAGACTAACTTGTTTCAGAAAATGACCTAATAATCCACTGTAGGAAAATACATGGTCATTTGTGAGATGCATGCGTGAGACTCAGGCTGTATCTAATAGATGCCAATATTGGGAATGCACCAAAAACATACTAGAAAAATAAAGGTTTTGAATTGGGCATTGCATAACAGGGTGTTTTCACTTTGCACCATGATACCACAGTTGGAGGATGAATTGCCCTAAAATAAAAACATGAAACTACCATATACTAATTTACCTTATACATGTAACATATAACATATCCCCATACTAACAATCATTGCAAATCAGTTCATGCTGGTTTTATAAGCTTGGTGCAGAGCATTTGGGCTGAGCAGGGTTAGTGTGGAAATGAAAATGAAAATATGCAGAATCAAAGCTGTGCTGTGTTTAAATTAAGATGTGACAAGTCAGAAATGTGGAATGTGAAGTCTGTTTTGCTTATTGTTTATTGTTTAAAAGGCTTTCAGAGGAGAAAATGGGACAACTGTAACTTTTCCATCTGATTTGGTTCTGCTCTAAGCCGGCAGATTGTTCATGTGCTTCAGAACTATCTGGCGGGCTGGCTGATTGACAAACAGGGAGGTGGTTTTGAATGACACAGTATGTAATAGAGAAAAGCAGGAACATTTTATATGTTATGTATGTAGGACATACATGATGGGCAGGCTTAGCTCAGAGGGTTCAGGAGGTTCAGGAGGCTGGCAGGAGGGAGCCATCTCAGTAGAGTTTTGCTGATCCTGGGGCAGGTATGCAGGCTGGCGCTGACAGAGGATCCCATGTGCTGTTTCCACACTAAGAAGTGAGTGTCCGGCAGCTAGATAGGACACTTGCAGTGCGTGACACACACACTTGAAGATTATCCTTTTCAGTTAACTGAGGAGTGTGATGATGTGTGAATGATTAGTATTGGATAGTGTGGGTGGTGAAAGTCATTATAAACTTGTGAGATAGGGATAATTAATTTTAGGTGCCATACAGTGAAAATCCTAAACATGCATAACTGTGTTTATGTTATTTGTTTATTCAATGTAACAGAAGTTTAGCTTCTGCCAAAATTTGTTAGAAACTCAAGGTAATTTTCAACAGGGCACTGGCTAGTTACCAAAATACACTGTTTTGAAGAATCCTTTATCGCACAAAAGGAAGAACACTTGGAATTCTAGCATAGCAAGGCTTTTTAGTTAATTACACTTAGAAATGCTTATTGCCGATTCCTGATTCCCTGATGCAAGGGACAAGTGAACATTTTGCATTGTATTTTAAGTATGTTTATCTCGCATACTTCTAACTTCTGATAAAGAATAACAATTCAAAAGTTGAATCAGCTCCGAATATTTATTACATGTTTGATCTGTGATGGTAACACAGGGCACTAGTTATTGTACACTGGGTTTCAGAAAGGCTATTTGTGTGTGTGAATGTTCATGTTTCACTTACATGGTAAATGTCTTCTGAGATGCAAGCCAAAGGGGCATATTGTGGTATTGTTTATAAAATACTGAGAAGGCAGAAATTCATGGTCCAGAGTGTACTACATGCAGTATTTACCTACAGTTAGTGATCCCGGTATAAGAACAATTATCAAGTGGTACTCTAAAGTTAGGCTCACAACTATACCAGGAAATAACAAAAATACCACCAACCAAGAATACCACCAACACAAAATACTGCTTAAATACCTCCTACAAAAGAAAAAAGAAAAAGAAATTGTGTAACCACATTTGCCCCAAATACACCTGTACTCAAAAAACTTTCCATATTTACTATACTTTTTAAAATGTTTACATGTATATGTACTGTTGATGAATATAAAGTTATTAAAGTGCCACAGTAACTGTGTATAAAGACTTAATGTATCCTAAGATAAATCTTCACAAGACTACTGCCCACATGTATATGTAGATATGTTTTTACTTTTTAAAACGGTTTCATAGAATGCATGTGCAGCAAAATGTGGCAATTACGGGGGGCTTTACCCACGGCTCCCACAGGGGATAATAGTGGCTATAATGAAATACATAAGGATATGTTGTTTTTTTGAAAACTCACTGTATTGAAAGGATCAATTAAAGGTCTTTGATCCATATATACAGTATGTGTTTATATTGTCTATTTTTACAACTGAAAGGTTGCACCTAAAAAGGACAGTTTTGGTGGATAAGGAAAAAAGAGGCAGGAACTGGGGATGGAAAAACACTAGGAATCAGACATATAAGTCTTTTAGTACATTTGTTTGTGTTTATTTTTCTTCTAAAGAATAGGGTACTAAACAATTGACACTTAAAAATATGTCATGGGATGGCAATTGAATGTATGTTCTGAAAAAGCCTTGCCCAAAGCATGTAGGGTGACACTTCTCACCCCGATCAAGCTCTGAAAGGTTATGAACATCACAATAAAATTAGAAAGATCAGGTGCAGGCATGATAGAGTCAGGTTTGGTGTTATTTGGGCAAAAACATCTAGTAATCAAGTTGGAAGGCTGTGGCACAGATTATTAATACTCCTGTGCTGATCTTGCTCCATGTGCTTTGACCTTTTGTTTCACATGAGCCTTCCTATATGAATCATCCACTTCATCCCAATGAATGCAGACAAGATGTTGAATTAATGTGGATGTTTCCAAGCTTTGCAATGCTTGTGTGAAGGTCCACTCCACAAAACCTTACCACAGAAATTGCACATGACCTCCTCGATCTCCTTTTTGCTGTGTTGATCCTTTACGTGGAAATATTGTCAACTGTCAGAAATGTTTTTTGTGCACATTGCTTCTTCCGTAGTGGTAAAGCTGAATCCATAGTGGTACAGCTGAAGCAACCCACACCCTCTCATCATCACTGCTGGTCATATTAATTTTGAAATGCAGGACTGTGGAGGAAATATAAATACTGTAAAAAACACAACACAAAAAGGACAATTTAAAATAACAATAAATGACAAACTACAAAGCACAAGACACAGCACAAAGGTATATGAAAAAGAAAGGTAAATAGTGAATGGATAAATCAAGGTACTGCTTTTAAATGTTCCTTAAGGCTTACAAAAAAGTTCACCCACCAAGCGACAAAAATCAATGACAGAAAACAGGAATGAGGTGCTTGGGAGAGGGGTATAACTGCAGTTATGAAATAGCAAACCAGAATGTGTTTTCCATACGTGCAGGCACACCCAGGCACAATGACGTGTGTGAGCCTAAATAATTGACCAATCACCTAAATCTATGAGAAGACACACCTGCACATGGCCATAACCATGTCGAGGAAAGGCCCAATCACTTTGAAAGCTGCATTGACACAGCTAGGTGGGTTTGCAACTGTTTTTAACAAGTAATCAGATCATGTCACTGTTTTGCTTTTCCACTATATCTTAAGTGTGTAAATTATTTGAATGTTATCCAAGTATACAGTTTAAAGTACAATTAGTACCCAACAAGGGATAATCGGATTGTTGCAAACAAGCTGATTGGCCCTCACTGGGTCCTTAGCAGCCTGACAAGGCACTGGTCACCACTATGCCCCTCTGTGTTTGTTCTGCGAGTGACAGCAATCTTCTTTGTTTTGCTTCTTCTATCTTTTGATTGGCTGCCATTGAAAGGGAGAAGATACTATATATGGTCCCTTCCCTGTTCCATGGCAGCCATCTTCTTTGTTTAGCTTTAACTGTTTTAAATGACCTCCATCGAAAGGGTGAATGGACTTCATATTCCTTTCCATGTCGGATATCTTTCTTATTTGTTTTCTTTTTTCAGCTGTGAAATGCCCGAGTGTCTTGCAACCAAATAAAGACACTGTTAGTACCCCGGGATGGAGTGGATGAAGACTTCTGGCAGATGCATTGCATCAGAAAGAAAAGATCCTCGGAAGGCCTCTTGCTCATCCAAGTAGTACTGCTGGAGATAGGAGCAGCACATTTGCAGATACTTTATCAAAATCCTTCTCTCTGAACCTCTCTAGCATTTCTGATGACTCTTTGAATTGAGTGCTCCTGCGCTGCAGGTGTTTCAACACTCTGGCTGTTGCTGGCAGGACCTTTAATGTGCGGAGGTTGTTTTTACATTGCCACTTCTCACAGCTCCAGTGAAGAGGTAAGACCATATGTAAGCCAAAAACCGCTGAAGCCCACTATGGGGCAGACCTTCCAGAAAGCATTAGGTGCTACTGTGAGACATAGTTCACAGCATCTATCCCTCATGTAAAATTTGTTAAAGTTCTCCCAAGGCATGGACGAGATTGGGAAAGTACAGGCGAGTATGGAAGAGAAAAAGGGAGAAGAAAGAAAGCCTGGCGGGCAAATGATGGCCACACACGTCTGGGTACGCCACCAAAGGAGCAAGGTAGCAAGCGAAAAGCAATGAGGTTAAGGTTGAATGAAAGCAGATGACAGAAAATATCCTCAACCAGCTTGGTCGAGGAAAACAACAGCTGGCAGGAGCAGCCCAGTGAAGAGGAGGCAGAGACGCTATCATCTTCCAGTCAAGATAAAGACAAAAGAGCTCTAAAGAAAATAAAGACTGAGTAAAATCAGAAGGAAAATGGAGACAACTTTGACCCGGACACTCTCATTTATCCCTGGTCATTAGAATGGGAGCCGCCAATGAAAATACCCGGCGTACCTGATATGGAGGTTCAGAACACGACTTGCCAAAAAAGCCAGAAACAAACTATGGACTGAGTGTCCCAGACCACATCTGCCGGAAGGAATAGTTGAAACAACTGAAATAGACAAAATAATGCTCACCTACATGGGCAAGTATACTAAACACATCAAGAAACGGCTTGATGCATCTTTGAAATCATGCCATGACACATTACTGGATGTGTTGGGACCAATTACAAAGATAATCCAACTGGCTGATAAAGTGAAGAGAAAAGGGGAGAGCATAGACCAAACGGTTCCGACAAGATGGGCCCTGAAAGCCATATGCCTACTGCATAATGTGAACAGTATAATCAGAACGGAAAAGAAAAGTTCCATCATAGTATAAATTGATACTAAATTGTGCGAGCTAGTAACATCGAAGGCAGCAGCAGCCAAGGGCAAATTATTTGGCAAATCCTTCATCAAGGAAAACCCTAAAAAATAATTATTTTTTGTTCATTCCTTCAGACTTTGTCCATCCCCTATTTAAGCAACACCAGTTTGGTGAAAAATAAACATTTGTTACCTGTTCTGTTTTGTTTCTTTTTTTATATAAATCACAAGCTTAACATTATTTGACTGCATATCCTGCTGACATATTTCAACATATTGAATAAAATAAACACCAAAGCTGTGTCTAAGTTGCACTGCACATTGTCACTTTCTTGGGGAATTTGCATTCATTTGGCCAAAGCTTACAGGAAAATTGCTCAGCAAAGAGAGGAAAAGTCATTGAAAGAAAGTTAACAAGATGTGCATGAGTAAGCTACAGTTTCCCCTCAACTCCATGGAAGAACCAGTGTGCCCAGAACACTGTCACTAACATCTGGAAGTATTTCTGTGTCAAGAAGCATTGGAGTGAGAAGGATATTAAAGATGTTCCGGGTGTTTCTATTATAAGTTTTTTGCAGATGGAATCTACCAATAAACCATCCTACACATTTGCAACCTCTAATTTTATTTAGCACCTCATCCAATTCCGTTACAACAATGTGGAGGAACCCTATAGGAATGCTAATTTGCATCAAAATGTACAAACTCATGGCCAATAACCTACACACAGGTATCTACCGTAGAAAAGAATCTCAACATCACACTCTTCCACTTCTATTACTTCCTCTGTTTGGCCACCTCCACCCAACCTCCTCCCATCCTACCTTTGTCCAATCTGCACGACTGCAAGCTAATGTGTTTGAAAAATGATAACTGCATCATGGTGTGAGATCTCAACCTACATGATTACAGAAGAGCTATTTTAGAACACAAAAGCAATTGCTGCCACCAGAAAAAAAGAATATATATATATATATATATATATATATATATATATATATATATTTTTGTTTTGTGCCAATTTTTTTACCCCTTATTTTACAAAAATAAAAACAAAAACAAAACAAATGAAAAGAGTAACCACAACAAACCCATACTTCAAATATGAATTCTTGATTGAAATTGCATTGTTGAAACCCATATTGTGCCTGTATTTATTGGGGCAATTTGCACTGGGAAAAACATTCTATTTCTTTTTTTTTTACATAATAGGAGTTTGCACAATTAATACCATACCTATCTATCTAAGTTATTCTATTGCACCACTAACCCAAAGGCCTCAGAAAACCTATATTCTTTATGAGTGCAACTTTAAAAAAGGAACTAATCAAACTTGTTTTCATGTTTTCATGAAATTAAACACTTGCTTTCACTTGGTTTCACCAAACAATAAACAACAAACAACAAATGAAAACAATATATGTTCTCTTATGAATAACCAGACAGTAACACACTGCTAGCTGTTTAGCCACTGTACCTAATATGGCATGTAATGTACCTTGTGTCAATCCCCAATTGTAAGTAATGTTTTTACTTACCGGCACCCTTGTTTCCAGACCAGCAAATTACAAGTATGCCTGCCAGGGCTGCTGCACCCAACAGGTCTGACCCTGCTGCGTGCAGCGGTCTCGGTAGGCAGACTGAACACGGAAGCACCGGCACCATTAGCAACAGTGCCCGTGCTTCTGTGAACCCATTCCCTTGAATGGGGAACAACATGTACAGGCACCTAGCTTGCCGGTCCAATGGGACTTGTAATGTCCCAGTGGCACCAGCAAGCTAGGTGCCAATAAAATTTCACGAGTACCACAGCAACCCACCGGTAGCACCAGCAGGGTTACCACCACACTCATAATGAGGCCCATTGTCATATCACCCTAAACAACTCTTAAATAAACACCATAAGAGATTATAAAAGCATTGTAAATAAAATCACATTTCTACTGCTCTGTGATCATTCTTTTATTTTGAGTGCAGGAAGTATACTTAGTCATTGTATTTCATGTTCCTCACTAAAATACATTTTCTTTCTTAATAAACAACTTCCAACAATTGGTCCCACCCCTTTTCTACATATACAGCAGTATCACTTCATTGTAAACAAATACAGTAAGATACAAAAAAAAATCACAAATCCCCATTATCAGCATATTATCAAATACAGCTTTCAACAAAACTATGACAAACAACTGATAAACGGCAATAATATTTTGTCACAGGTAACATGAACTGCACCATGGGCGCAATGTGAGTTCTGCAGTCAAAAGGAGAAAAGTAAACACGATGGTGGGTTTTATACTTTCCAAAATCAAAAGCAGTAAAAGAGGACTATATTGTAACAAAACTAATAAAATGGCTGACACATATTCACTGCAACCTATCACCAAAAATACATATTTACAACATTAACATCAGCCAATTACAAACACCGAAACATATACAAAACCCTGCCCAGCATCTATAGTAGCTGCAGCTATTCAACGCAGCTACAAATCATGCCTTGTTGCCGCGGCTACACTTACATTTTCTACAAACTGAAAATCAAACTAAGCCAACCTTCAAAACATCAAATAAGGCAAGAGAAACCCTAAGCAAATGAAATAACAAACACACATATAATTCTGACCTGTATCATCCATATAAAATGATGCTTATTGCAGAGAAAATGTATGGTCCAATAGACGCGGCTATAACAATAGCTGCGTCCACCACAACAAACAATGAAAAGGCGAAAAGCTGTGACGTGCCCATGCACGTGCTCACTGCAGCCGCAATTATAGAGAAGCCTTGCCGGTTTGGCAGTTATTACATGCGGCTAAGCCAATTCCACAAACACTCTACATGCCATCTGCTGGTGGGTAGCCGCAACTGCACAGGGAGCCACTTTTAGCCAGGGGTAGCAACACTGTGCATCAGGCGAGTGCAGGTAGCCACGAGTAAACACGGCAGCCATTCCTATGGATAGGCTCGATCCTCAAAACACCAATCACTCAATTTTTTGTCAAGGTCATAAGATTCTTTTATATAAAATCCCTTTCGTAGCATGGCTCTCACGCATCCATGAACACTCGACTTACCATTTGCTGGTAAATAGCAGTGGCTGTACAGGGTACCACTTTTAGCTCCGGTAAGCAACGCCACACAACGGGTGGGTGCTGGGTAGCCAGGGTTATTAGATGCTCTTTAAAAAAAAAATCTGAGCATGAAATAGAAATGACGAAAGAGTCAGTAGTGATACAATGGTACTTAAAATTTGTCACTACAGTATATGACTGCTCTTGGATTTATGTAAAGTGGATGATTGAAAGAAAAGCACAGTATACATATTAGTTAGGATACAGAACATGGGGTCAACTTGGCTGCATGCAAACAAGTTAATATACATTACTACCTTCTATCTAAAAAATAAATAAAAGCGCAATTGGTTGAAGAACACACTACATGAAAAACAATTCAGTAAATGTTTTCACCATCATATATGGTGAAATAAATACAGAATGTAAGATATGACATTGGTGCACAGTACAATGTTGTTCTCTTTGCACATACTCATTAGTGGGAAATAAATCCAACTTGGATTAAACAAAAACATACTTCTGGATGGTCTACCCCATACTGGTCTGCAGCCTTTTTTTGACTTACATGTAGTCTTCCCTCTTGACTGGAGCTGTGAGCGGTGGTTGGGCAGAATCAACCTCAACACATTGAAGGTGCTGCCACCAACAGCAAAAGTCTTGAAACACCTCCAGCATTGTAGCACTCCATTTGAAGTGTCATCAGAAATGCTAGCGAGGTTCAGAAAGGAGGCTTTACGTGAATTGTCTACAGATGTGCTGCTCCTATCTCCAGCAGTATCACTTGGATGAGCGAGAAGCTTTCCCAGGATCTTTTCTTTCTAATGCCAATTCTTCTGCCAGAAGTCTTCACCCACTTCATCCCAATTTTGTGTACCAAAGTTTGTTTTGAATTACAACAAGAGAGAATATGGTAGAATAAATACACTTGGAGAACAAGGGATATAAAACAATCACACAGGAAGAAACACTAGTACTTAAAAAAATGTTTTGCCAATGTTTCAATTATGAGAATAATGTGCTGCCTATGCGAGGAGATGCCACACTAACCCATTGAGAGATTACACTCTCAAAACATAATTTACATTGCCATCACTATTTCAATAACACACTAGGGGTACAATACAAGTATAAGTATAAAACTGTTACTAATATCAATAAACATGCATTTAAACTGAGTGAGAACAACCAAGGAACATTATGCTAAAGAATTACAGTAGAGTGAATGGGGTAGGTTAAGTAAACGTGGGAAACAAGAGAGAATGAGATACGTTAAGTAAACCTGGAGGACATGGGAAACAAAACAGTTACATAAATAGAAACAATACACATGACCGATCAGGACACATGAGAGTCTACCACACCAACAAAAAAAAAACTTTATATTCATCATTGCAAACAGTCCTTTTTAGTGAACAATGTTCCACCCCAAAGCATAGGAACATCAGTACTGATAGATCACCTGTTGCAGGTGCACTAGGACAATGAATATAGACAAGCAATACCTCCTTTTGAACCACCTCCATCCACTGTTATGTTTTGACTATGGGTAGGCCTTTCACAGGAGTTAACTGCACAATATCTGATGTGAGCGATGCAGCTAGAGAAAAATAAAACAATTAAAAAATGACTACGTACTGCATAGGGAAAGTGCTTTAAAATTACAACAACTACAATCAAACAAACCTTCAACGTCACTAACATGAATAGAAAAACGAAATGCCCGCATATGCATGCAATTGATTGACAAATCTAATTCTGTAGGTCCATTTTAGTGAAAGTTAAACAATACATTAAAAAATACTTTACACACAATCAGAGCAGATGAGAAAAAATGATAATGAACACCACCTGAAAGCAGAGGTTAATATAACTAACACACACAACACTGCAAATAAACCTCAAATATGTAAATATTTATTAACATTTACTTTCACATCAGCCACTCTCCTGCCTCCTGCCATTGCACAGTGAGAGTTCTGGAATCAAAATGATAAACTGCAGAAAACAGTGCCTTTTATACTTTCCAAAATGAATACCAAAAAAAAGAGGACTATATACTAATAAAAATGGATGACATATTTTCACTACAACCTATCACAGAGAGCTACACAAATAGAACCAACCAATAACAAATAATCAAACTCACACACTGCTCATGTACTTATGTAAGGTAGATGATGATAAAGAAAGCAGAGTATACATGACAGTAAACTAGTTGGGGATAAATTAAATGGGTACAATTACACAAAATATAATAGCATGGGTGAGAATACAAAAGCTAAAATATAATGCCTGGGGCATCTAAATCTATAGTAGAGTGGCTCCTTTTTGTATTGATTTTTGTAAACAAGTTTCTTCTTTTTTCGCCACAGTGTCACATGTAAGAAAATCTGAAAACACACAGCCAAAATAGATAAGACTCCAAAATACCTACTGCGTCACTTCACCCCCAATGTCACATTACCTATGAAAATATTGTTAAAAAAATAAATAAATCAAACACAGACACTAAAATGTATAGCCGCGGGCACAGAACTAATCTTACCCGCCGCTATCCATAGTCTTTTGTAGCCTCAAATATCAGAAAAACAAGCAAACAAAAATGTTTCCTGTCCCCCAGGCCCTCACCGAGTGCCCCCCTCATCAATGCCAGCTACCCCACTACCCAGATGCCCGCCTCACCTCCCCTGCCCACCCTTTTTT
Source organism: Ambystoma mexicanum (assembly GCF_040938575.1). Classification (NCBI taxonomy): domain Eukaryota; kingdom Metazoa; phylum Chordata; class Amphibia; order Caudata; family Ambystomatidae; genus Ambystoma; species Ambystoma mexicanum. Next base: position 144,350,190 of record NC_090924.1, read on the forward strand.
CCCCCACAACAAACACTGTTTCTGTGGTGCAGATTTCGCACCTTGAAGCACTTGTGTATAGGTGTGTTATAAATGCCATATCATATCATATCATATCATTGCTTTGAGATGTTGGCTATTCGCGGCCATAGCCGAGGCTACAGAAAACTTTAAGTTGCAAACTCAGTGCCAAGACCCCCTCCAAATCCCAAATTCCACTTGGTGCCCTCTAGCCTACCCCACCTCTAGCCTGATGGCATTTGCATGTTTTTTAAACTGCAAATAGCTTTTTTCCTATGTTTAATTTTCCCATATCTTCGGCTGTAACCTCTAATATCTCTCGCATCTAGGGAAAAACCAGATTGATGGTGTTTCATTTCTAAAAACACCCAGTTTTTGGTAAATCCCTGAGATATAGCTATCTATTTTTAACAAGGGGACATCCCCTTCTCTTTAGTTTATTTAATAACTAAAGCACGGAATAACCCCAAACCTAACAAGGATTGCGAGTCACCGCTTTGTGCCCAATTTGTTTTGGACCTGGTCCAAATCCGTCCAGCTGTTTGGGCTGTGTGCTTTGGCAAAATTTACCTAGTCTGTCTATGGAGAAAAGAATGGAAAGTAGGATGCAACTTAAAAAAAAACAGTTTTGTCTTCTTAATAACTTTCTTATTTTTTAACGTATCCTTACGAAGCTTTGCTGTCTGGTGGGCCCGCGAGTCCCTAATCACTTTCGAAATTTCGGTCAAATCCATTACTCAAATCAAACATTATTAACAATAAAATTTTAAGGGGTTCCTATGGGAGTCTGACTCAGCTCAATTATACGACGGCTATCACTGCGCTATATTATTACAGGGCCTGCGCTAGCAGCCCTGTAGTTATGGTTAAGTTGCTCAACCCATAGGAAGAGTACTTTTTGGGTGGGTTATACCATGGACCCCCTCGACCAATCCTCACAAATCTTTGAAAACAAAATATATGGCCCGTCAGATTGATTCTGCAAACTTTGGTGATATTTTGTTAATGGAGGTAAAATTATAGGGGGCATCCCAAAATGTGTGGTTTTTCCCATAGATGCAATGGAAATTAAATGTTGCTCATGCCTACAGCCCTAACCGCAGGACGGATTTTTACCAAATTTGTGGCAGGAGTGGTGGCTTGGGCACGAACATGTGCTTTTATAAATTTGGTGTCAATACAACCAGTAGATTTTTTTTAAAAGTAGATCAAAATATCTGCAAGTGCCCTGCAAGTGCTGTTGTGCTGTACCTGCTGTCCCCGCTGTTTGCGGTGCCTTCAGTGTCTTTTTCTGCCTGCTGGAAAACTGCGTGGACTTTCGCCTCTTCTACACTTACCTGGGGAGCTTTTGGAAGGCTCCTATGCGCGAGAGGAAACCCTACTGCCTTACTCTGAGGCCAAACAGCTAGTTGGACTCCCACTACCAGAGTAAATATCAGTGGATGTTATTGACTTTACCTTGACTTTACTTTGACTTCACATTTTGCGCTACGCTTATGTCTGTGTCTGCTTTGTCTGAGCATTGAGCTCAGATGCTATTCTCTGTGTTTACAAATATTGGCTGGGAATCTCACGCTGTCCTGTTTCTCTTTCTGCAGCATCTCTGCTTGTGTGCCACGCCCCCTGCCTACCGTGACCTGACGTCCAACATAATTTACGGGTGCATGCACATCCGCACACGCATCCGCAAGTGCCCTGCAAGTGCTCTTGGGTTGTTCGGCATGGTCGCGGGGTATGGGCCGGAGCACTATGAAGGTTATGTGGTCATTTATTATTATCTTTTCTGCCTTTTTTATGTGGCACATGGCTTCCTATCCAGTATATTGTGTAAATACTGTGGCCTGATTTAAACCACCGGTGCACCTTAAAAGGTTTGCTCATTTGGAGTTTTGTTCTGACTATTTTTGTGTTTGGTCACTTATACTAATGCGAGCGGCATGAGGAAGAATAAGCGAGAAATTTACACTTATAAGAGGACCGTACCTCTGACAAGGAGAGAATCTAGGGCAGTGATCGGCCCATTTGATGACATTTTATCTGCACCTTTGGTATTTACCCCTGTTTAAGGTACTATGAGCAAGGCCTGTAAACTCCCTCTACCTCTATCGCCTCCTTCCCCTGTGGAAAAAGCGGCCTTGAATCTGGGGGAGGCTGGGGGGGTTGCGGATGAGTCTATCCTGCTTATTGACTCAGGGGAACCAAATAAGACCCAAGAAGGTGTTAATCTCTTTCACCGGAAAAAAAATGAAAGTGAACATAGTCCAGAAATGATTAACAGCTCACTGCTGGCTCTATCCCAGTACCCATTGGGGAAAGAGTCATAATGGGAGCTCTCTTCTGAACAACCGATGGGTAGGAAGTCCTCAGGGGGGCCAGTACAAGAGGACTCAATAAATGGTTTGATATTAAGGGGTCGATTCATGGAATTAATGTGCGCCGAAAATTCTCGCGCAGAGGTGCCAAAACGTGCGAATCGCAGTGCAAGTGCGAAAATCGCAGGAAAACCAGCGCACAGCGATTCATGGAAGTCCGTGCGCGAGAAAAACATTGGATGTGTGCTAAAAATGTGCGCGGCGCACGCCGGCGCACAGGTCATCCAACAGCGTGCGCCACGGCCACTGCGAAATCACACATAGCGCGGCGCACATCACAAAAGTAGGCGGAACACGGGGCGTAACACTCGGAATGGGGAACAACGCGTGAAAATATAGGCGTCACGGGACAGTACAGGAGGCAAGTGCGCGGAACGCCCACACGCTCGCCTACAACCCGTATTCATGGAATCGAATAGGGCAAACCAGCGCACGGTCATAGATGCGCACAGGGCCAAACAAGTACGCCACAAGAAAGCAGGCGGTAGCGCCCCTGCGACTGAAAAAAATGTTCGCCAAAATGTGCACTAACAAAAAGCACCCATATACAGCCATGATGAATGGCCCATACAGTGGCCATCTAGGACAAATGAGGTGCAAAGGGGCACCGACAAACACGGACACCCGCTCTAAAATAGCGTGTGCGCATGTTCCTGGGTGCGCGGGAAGTTCCACACGCGATTAGCCTGGGTACGTGTACTTCGGGGTGCGCGTGAAGTTCCACACGCGATTGGCCTGGGTAGGTGGGGGTGCGTGGGAAGTTCCACACGCGATTGGCCTGGGTACGTGTACTACGGGGTGCGCGGGAAGTTCCACACGCGATTGGCCTGGCTAGGTGGGGGTGCGCGGGAAGTTCCACACGTGATTGGCCTGGGTACATGTATTCCGATGTGCGCGGAAGATTCACACGCGATTTCTGCAGGGTACGTGTATTTCGGTGGTGTCGGGGAATGCTACACGTGATTTGGCCATGTGGGTCCCCCCAGGTGTTCCCTCTACACCCTCCACGCCCCCTGCAGGCAGCGCACACCACAGGGTACCACCCTGCACCCCTGCTCATGTCCCACAGGCAACCCATCCACCATGGCCATGCCCACCAGCCAACCCACATGTCACCTTGCACTACTGATCACCAACACATGTCTCCCACCCCCAGCCACCAGGGGCATCCTCCACCAGGCCCCCACTCATGTCCGCTATTACCCCCAGCCACCAGGGCAGCCTCCACCAGGCCCACACTCATGTCCCCTATTACCCCCACCCCCCAGCAGTGCAGGGGCATCCTCCACCAGGCCCCCACTCATGTCTTCCACCACCCCCACTCCCCAGCCACCAGGGGCAGCCTCCACCAGGCCCCCACTCATGTCCCCCATTACCCCCACCCCCCAGCAGTGCAGGGGCAGCCTCCACCAGGCCCCCACTCATGTCTGCCACCACCCCCACACCCCAGCAGTGCAGGGGCAGCTTCCACCAGGCCCCCACTCATGTCTACCACCACCCCCACCCCCCAGCAGTGCAGGGGCAGCCTCCACCAGGCCCCCACTCATGTCTCCCACCACCCCCACCCCCCAGCCACCAGGGGCACCCTCCACCAGGACCCCACGCATGTCTACCACCACCCCCAGCCACAAGGGGCAGCCACCACCAGGCCCCCACTCATGTCCCCTATTACCCCCACCCCCCAGCCACCAGGGGCACCCTCCACCAGGCCCCCACTCATGTCCACCTGCACCCCCACCCCCCAGCAGTGCAGGGGCAGCCTCCACCAGGCCCCCACTCATGTCCCCCTGCACCCCACCCCCCAGCCACCAGGGTCAGCCTCCACCAGGCCCCCACTCATGTCTCCCACCACCCCCACCCCCCAGCCACCAGGGGCAGCCTCCACCAGGCCCCCACTCATGTCTTCCACCACCCCCACCCCCCAGCCACCAGGGGCAGCCTCCACCAAGCCCCCACTCATGTCCCCTATTACCCCCACCCCCAGCCACCAGGGGCAGCCTCCACCAGGCCCCCACTTATGTCCCCCATTACCCCCACCCCCCAGCCACCAGGGGCAGCCTCCACCAGGTCCCCACCCATGTCCCCCACCATCCCCACCCCCCAGCAGTGCAGGGGCAGCCTCCACCAGGCCCCCACTCATGTCCCCCTGCACCCCCACCCCCCAGCCACCAGGGGCAGCCTCAACCAGGCCCCCACTCATGTCTCCCACCACCCCCACCCCCCAGCCACCAGGGGCAGCCTCCACCAGGCCCCCACTCATGTCTCCCACCACCCCCACCCCCCAGCCACCAGGGGCAGCCTCCACCAGGCCCCCACTCATGTCCCCTATTACCCCCACCGCCCAGCCACCAGGGGCAGCCTCCACCAGGCCCCCACTCATGTCCCCCACCACCGCCACCCCCCAGCAGTGCAGGGGCAGCCTCCACCAGGCCCCCACTCATGTCCCCCTGCACCCCCACCCCCAGCCACCAGGGGCAGCCTCCACCAGGCCCCCACTCATGTCTCCCACCACCCCCACCCCCCAGCCACCAGGGGCAGCCTCCTCCAGGCCCCCACTCATGTCCCCCACCACCCCCACCCCCCAGCAGTGCAGGGGCAGCCTCCACCAGGCCCCCACTCATGTCCCCCTGCACCTCCACCCCCCAGCCACCAGGGGCAGCCTCCACCAGGCCCCCACTCATGTCTCCCACCACCCCCACCCCCCAGCCACCAGGGGCAGCCTCCACCAGGCCCCCACTCATGTCTCCCACCACCCCACCCCCCAGCCACCAGGGGCAGCCTCCACCAAGCCCCCACTCATGTCCCCTATTACCCCCACCCCCCAGCCACCAGGGGCAGCCTCCACCAGGCCCCCACTCATGTCCCCCACCAACGCCACCCCCAAGCAGTGCAGGGGCAGCCTCCACCAGGCCCCTACTCATGTCCCCCTGCACCCCCACCCCCCAGCCACCAGGGGCAGCCTCCACCAGGCCCCCACTCATGTCTTCCACCACCCCCACCCCCCAGCCACCAGGGGCAGCCTCCACCAGGCCCCCACTCATGTATCCCACCACCCCCACACCCCAGCCACCAGGGGCAGCCTCCACCAGGCCCCCACTCATATCCCCTATTACCCCCACCCCCCAGCCACCAGGGGCAGCCTCCACCAGGCCCCCACTCATGTCCCCTATTACCCCCACCCCCCAGCCACCAGGGGCAGCCTCCACCAGGCCCCCACTCATGTCCCCTATTACCCCCACCCCCCAGCAGTGCAGGGGCAGCCTCCACCAGGCCCCCACTCATGTCCCCTATTGCCCCCACCCCCCAGCAGTGCAGGGGCAGCCTCCACCAGGCCCCCACTCATGTCTCCCACCACCCCCAGCCACCAGGGGCAGCCTCCACCAGGCCCCCGCTCATGTCCCCTATTAGCCCCACCCCCCAGCCACCAGGGGCAGCCTCCACCAGGCCCCCACTCATGTCTACCACCACCCTCACCCCCCAGCAGTGCAGGGGCAGCCTCCACCAGGCCCCTACTCATGTCTCCTACCACCCCCACCCCCCAGCAGTGCAGGGGCAGCCTCCACCAGGCCCCCACTCAAGTCTACCACCACCCCCGCCCCCCAGCCACCAGGGGCACCCTCCACCAGGCCCCCACTCATGTCCACCTGCACCCCCACCCCCCAGCAGTGCAGGGGCAGCCTCCACCAGGCCCCCACCCATGTCTACCACCACCCCCACCCCCCAGCCACCAGGGGCAGCCTCCACCAGGCCCCCACTCATGTCCCCTATTACCCCCACCCCCCAGCCACCAGGGGCAGCCTCCACCAGGCCTCCACTCATGTCCCCTATTACCCCCACCCCCCAGCAGTGCAGGGGCAGCCTCCACCAGGCCCCCACTCATGTCTACCACCACCCCCACACCCCAGCAGTGCAGGGGCATCCTTCACCTGGCCCCCACTCATGTCTCCCACCACCCCCACCCCCCAGCAGTGCAGGGGCAGCCTGCACCATGCCCCCATGTCTCCCACCACCCCCACCCCACAGCCACCAGTGGCACCCTCAACCAGGCCCCCACTCATTTCTACCACCACCCCCACCCCCCAGCCACCAGGGGCAGCCACCACCAGGCCCCCACTCATGTCCCCTATTACCCCCACCCCCCAGCCACCAGGGGCAGCCTCCACCAGGCCTCCACTCATGTCCCTATTACCCCCACTCCCCAGCCACCAGGGGCAGCCTCCACCAGGCCCCCACTCATGTCCCCCACCACCCCACCCCCCAGCAGTGCAGGGGCAGCCTCCACCAGGCCCGCACTCATGTCCCCCTGCACCCTCACCCCCCAGTCACCAGGGGCAGATTCCACCAGGCAACAAAAATGTTTCCTGTCCCCCAGGCCCTCACCGAGTGCCCCCCTCATCAATGCCAGCTACCCCACTACCCAGATGCCCGCCTCACCTCCCCTGCCCACCCTTTTTTCCCCCACAACAAACACTGTTTCTGTGGTGCAGATTTCGCACCTTGAAACACTTGTGTATAGGTGTGTTATAAATGCCATATCATATCATATCATATCATTGCTTTGAGATGTTGGCTATTCGCGGCCATAGCCGAGGCTACAGAAAACTTTAAGTTGCAAACTCAGTGCCAAGACCCCCTCCAAATCCCAAATTCCACTTGGTGCCCTCTAGCCTACCCCACCTCTAGCCTGATGGCATTTGCATGTTTTTTAAACTGCAAATAGCTTTTTTCCTATGTTTAATTTTCCCATATCTTCGGCTGTAACCTCTAATATCTCTCGCATCTAGGGAAAAACCAGATTGATGGTGTTTCATTTCTAAAAACACCCAGTTTTTGGTAAATCCCTGAGATATAGCTATCTATTTTTAACAAGGGGACATCCCCTTCTCTTTAGTTTATTTAATAACTAAAGCACGGAATAACCCCAAACCTAACAAGGATTGCGAGTCACCGCTTTGTGCCCAATTTGTTTTGGACCTGGTCCAAATCCGTCCAGCTGTTTGGGCTGTGTGCTTTGGCAAAATTTACCTAGTCTGTCTATGGAGAAAAGAATGGAAAGTAGGATGCAACTTAAAAAAAAACAGTTTTGTCTTCTTAATAACTTTCTTATTTTTTAACGTATCCTTACGAAGCTTTGCTGTCTGGTGGGCCCGCGAGTCCCTAATCACTTTCGAAATTTCGGTCAAATCCATTACTCGAATCAAACATTATTAACAATAAAATTTTAAGGGGTTCCTATGGGAGTCTGACTCAGCTCAATTATACGACGGCTATCACTGCGCTATATTATTACAGGGCCTGCGCTAGCAGCCCTGTAGTTATGGTTAAGTTGCTCAACCCATAGGAAGAGTACTTTTTGGGTGGGTTATACCATGGACCCCCTCGACCAATCCTCACAAATCTTTGAAAACAAAATATATGGCCCGTCAGATTGATTCTGCAAACTTTGGTGATATTTTGTTAATGGAGGTAAAATTATAGGGGGCATCCCAAAATGTGTGGTTTTTCCCATAGATGCAATGGAAATTAAATGTTGCTCATGCCTACAGCCCTAACCGCAGGACGGATTTTTACCAAATTTGTGGCAGGAGTGGTGGCTTGGGCACGAACATGTGCTTTTATAAATTTGGTGTCAATACAACCAGTAGATTTTTTTTAAAAGTAGATCAAAATATCTGCAAGTGCCCTGCAAGTGCTGTTGTGCTGTACCTGCTGTCCCCGCTGTTTGCGGTGCCTTCAGTGTCTTTTTCTGCCTGCTGGAAAACTGCGTGGACTTTCGCCTCTTCTACACTTACCTGGGGAGCTTTTGGAAGGCTCCTATGCGCGAGAGGAAACCCTACTGCCTTACTCTGAGGCCAAACAGCTAGTTGGACTCCCACTACCAGAGTAAATATCAGTGGATGTTATCGACTTTACCTTGACTTTACTTTGACTTCACATTTTGCGCTACGCTTATGTCTGTGTCTGCTTTGTCTGAGCATTGAGCTCAGATGCTATTCTCTGTGTTTACAAATATTGGCTGGGAATCTCACGCTGTCCTGTTTCTCTTTCTGCAGCATCTCTGCTTGTGTGCCACGCCCCCTGCCTACCGTGACCTGACGTCCAACATAATTTACGGGTGCATGCACATCCGCACACGCATCCGCAAGTGCCCTGCAAGTGCTCTTGGGTTGTTCGGCATGGTCGCGGGGTATGGGCCGGAGCACTATGAAGGTTATGTGGTCATTTATTATTATCTTTTCTGCCTTTTTTATGTGGCACATGGCTTCCTATCCAGTATATTGTGTAAATACTGTGGCCTGATTTAAACCACCGGTGCACCTTAAAAGGTTTGCTCATTTGGAGTTTTGTTCTGACTATTTTTGTGTTTGGTCACTTATACTAATGCGAGCGGCATGAGGAAGAATAAGCGAGAAATTTACACTTATAAGAGGACCGTACCTCTGACAAGGAGAGAATCTAGGGCAGTGATCGGCCCATTTGATGACATTTTATCTGCACCTTTGGTATTTACCCCTGTTTAAGGTACTATGAGCAAGGCCTGTAAACTCCCCCTACCTCTATCGCCTCCTTCCCCTGTGGAAAAAGCGGCCTTGAATCTGGGGGAGGCTGGGGGGGTTGCGGATGAGTCTATCCTGCTTATTGACTCAGGGGAACCAAATAAGACCCAAGAAGGTGTTAATCTCTTTCACCGGAAAAAAAATGAAAGTGAACATAGTCCAGAAATGATTAACAGCTCACTGCTGGCTCTATCCCAGTACCCATTGGGGAAAGAGGCATAATGGGAGCTCTCTTCTGAACAACCGATGGGTAGGAAGTCCTCAGGGGGGCCAGTACAAGAGGACTCAATAAATGGTTTGATATTAAGGGGTCGATTCATGGAATTAATGTGCGCCGAAAATTCTCGCGCAGAGGTGCCAAAACGTGCGAATCGCAGTGCAAGTGCGAAAATCGCAGGAAAACCAGCGCACAGCGATTCATGGAAGTCCGTGCGCGAGAAAAACATTGGATGTGTGCTAAAAATGTGCGCGGCGCACGCCGGCGCACAGGTCATCCAACAGCGTGCGCCACGGCCACTGCGAAATCACACATAGCGCGGCGCACATCACAAAAGTAGGCGGAACACGGGGCGTAACACTCGGAATGGGGAACAACGCGTGAAAATATGGGCGTCACGGGACAGTACAGGAGGCAAGTGCGCGGAACGCCCACACGCTCGCCTACAACCCGTATTCATGGAATCGAATAGGGCAAACCAGCGCACGGTCAAAGATGCGCACAGGGCCAAACAAGTACGCCACAAGAAAGCAGGCGGTAGCGCCCCTGCGACTGAAAAAAATGTTCGCCAAAATGTGCACTAACAAAAAGCACCCATATACAGCCATGATGAATGGCCCATACAGTGGCCATCTAGGACAAATGAGGTGCAAAGGGGCACCGACAAACACGGACACCCGCTCTAAAATAGCGTGTGCGCGTGTTCCTGGGTGCGCGGGAAGTTCCACACGCGATTAGCCTGGGTACGTGTACTTCGGGGTGCGCGTGAAGTTCCACACGCGATTGGCCTGGGTAGGTGGGGGTGCGTGGGAAGTTCCACACGCGATTGGCCTGGGTACGTGTACTACGGGGTGCGCGGGAAGTTCCACACGCGATTGGCCTGGCTAGGTGGGGGTGCGCGGGAAGTTCCACACGTGATTGGCCTGGGTACGTGTATTCCGATGTGCGCGGAAGATTCACACGCGATTTCTGCAGGGTACGTGTATTTCGGTGGTGTCGGGGAATGCTACACGTGATTTGGCCATGTGGGTCCCCCCAGGTGTTCCCTCTACACCCTCCACGCCCCCTGCAGGCAGCGCACACCACAGGGTACCACTCTGCACCCCTGCTCATGTCCCACAGGCAACCCATCCACCATGGCCATGCCCACCAGCCAACCCACATGTCACCTTGCACTACTGATCACCAACACATGTCTCCCACCCCCAGCCACCAGGGGCATCCTCCACCAGGCCCCCACTCATGTCCGCTATTACCCCCAGCCACCAGGGCAGCCTCCACCAGGCCCACACTCATGTCCCCTATTACCCCCACCCCCCAGCAGTGCAGGGGCATCCTCCACCAGGCCCCCACTCATGTCTTCCACCACCCCCACTCCCCAGCCACCAGGGGCAGCCTCCACCAGGCCCCCACTCATGTCCCCCATTACCCCCACCCCCCAGCAGTGCAGGGGCAGCCTCCACCAGGCCCCCACTCATGTCTGCCACCACCCCCACACCCCAGCAGTGCAGGGGCAGCTTCCACCAGGCCCCCACTCATGTCTACCACCACCCCCACCCCCCAGCAGTGCAGGGGCAGCCTCCACCAGGCCCCCACTCATGTCTCCCACCACCCCCACCCCCCAGCCACCAGGGGCACCCTCCACCAGGACCCCACGCATGTCTACCACCACCCCCAGCCACAAGGGGCAGCCACCACCAGGCCCCCACTCATGTCCCCTATTACCCCCACCCCCCAGCCACCAGGGGCACCCTCCACCAGGCCCCCACTCATGTCCAACTGCACCCCCACCCCCCAGCAGTGCAGGGGCAGCCTCCACCAGGCCCCCACTCATGTCCCCCTGCACCCCACCCCCCAGCCACCAGGGTCAGCCTCCACCAGGCCCCCACTCATGTCTCCCACCACCCCCACCCCCCAGCCACCAGGGGCAGCCTCCACCAGGCCCCCACTCATGTCTTCCACCACCCCCACCCCCCAGCCACCAGGGGCAGCCTCCACCAAGCCCCCACTCATGTCCCCTATTACCCCCACCCCCAGCCACCAGGGGCAGCCTCCACCAGGCCCCCACTTATGTCCCCCATTACCCCCACCCCCCAGCCACCAGGGGCAGCCTCCACCAGGTCCCCACCCATGTCCCCCACCACCCCCACCCCCCAGCAGTGCAGGGGCAGCCTCCACCAGGCCCCCACTCATGTCCCCCTGCACCCCCACCCCCCAGCCACCAGGGGCAGCCTCAACCAGGCCCCCACTCATGTCTCCCACCACCCCCACCCCCCAGCCACCAGGGGCAGCCTCCACCAGGCCCCCACTCATGTCTCCCACCACCCCCACCCCCCAGCCACCAGGGGCAGCCTCCACCAGGCCCCCACTCATGTCCCCTATTACCCCCACCGCCCAGCCACCAGGGGCAGCCTCCACCAGGCCCCCACTCATGTCCCCCACCACCGCCACCCCCCAGCAGTGCAGGGGCAGCCTCCACCAGGCCCCCACTCATGTCCCCCTGCACCCCCACCCCCAGCCACCAGGGGCAGCCTCCACCAGGCCCCCACTCATGTCTCCCACCACCCCCACCCCCCAGCCACCAGGGGCAGCCTCCTCCAGGCCCCCACTCATGTCCCCCACCACCCCCACCCCCCAGCAGTGCAGGGGCAGCCTCCACCAGGCCCCCACTCATGTCCCCCTGCACCTCCACCCCCCAGCCACCAGGGGCAGCCTCCACCAGGCCCCCACTCATGTCTCCCACCACCCCCACCCCCCAGCCACCAGGGGCAGCCTCCACCAGGCCCCCACTCATGTCTCCCACCACCCCACCCCCCAGCCACCAGGGGCAGCCTCCACCAAGCCCCCACTCATGTCCCCTATTACCCCCACCCCCCAGCCACCAGGGGCAGCCTCCACCAGGCCCCCACTCATGTCCCCCACCAACGCCACCCCCAAGCAGTGCAGGGGCAGCCTCCACCAGGCCCCTACTCATGTCCCCCTGCACCCCCACCCCCCAGCCACCAGGGGCAGCCTCCACCAGGCCCCCACTCATGTCTTCCACCACCCCCACCCCCCAGCCACCAGGGGCAGCCTCCACCAGGCCCCCACTCATGTATCCCACCACCCCCACACCCCAGCCACCAGGGGCAGCCTCCACCAGGCCCCCACTCATATCCCCTATTACCCCCACCCCCCAGCCACCAGGGGCAGCCTCCACCAGGCCCCCACTCATGTCCCCTATTACCCCCACCCCCCAGCCACCAGGGGCAGCCTCCACCAGGCCCCCACTCATGTCCCCTATTACCCCCACCCCCCAGCAGTGCAGGGGCAGCCTCCACCAGGCCCCCACTCATGTCCCCTATTGCCCCCACCCCCCAGCAGTGCAGGGGCAGCCTCCACCAGGCCCCCACTCATGTCTCCCACCACCCCCAGCCACCAGGGGCAGCCTCCACCAGGCCCCCGCTCATGTCCCCTATTAGCCCCACCCCCCAGCCACCAGGGGCAGCCTCCACCAGGCCCCCACTCATGTCTACCACCACCCTCACCCCCCAGCAGTGCAGGGGCAGCCTCCACCAGGCCCCTACTCATGTCTCCTACCACCCCCACCCCCCAGCAGTGCAGGGGCAGCCTCCACCAGGCCCCCACTCAAGTCTACCACCACCCCCGCCCCCCAGCCACCAGGGGCACCCTCCACCAGGCCCCCACTCATGTCCACCTGCACCCCCACCCCCCAGCAGTGCAGGGGCAGCCTCCACCAGGCCCCCACCCATGTCTACCACCACCCCCACCCCCCAGCCACCAGGGGCAGCCTCCACCAGGCCCCCACTCATGTCCCCTATTACCCCCACCCCCCAGCCACCAGGGGCAGCCTCCACCAGGCCCCCACTCATGTCCCCTATTACCCCCACCCCCCAGCAGTGCAGGGGCAGCCTCCACCAGGCCCCCACTCATGTCTACCACCACCCCCACACCCCAGCAGTGCAGGGGCAGCCTTCACCTGGCCCCCACTCATGTCTCCCACCACCCCCACCCCCCAGCAGTGCAGGGGCAGCCTGCACCATGCCCCCATGTCTCCCACCACCCCCACCCCACAGCCACCAGTGGCACCCTCAACCAGGCCCCCACTCATTTCTACCACCACCCCCACCCCCCAGCCACCAGGGGCAGCCACCACCAGGCCCCCACTCATGTCCCCTATTACCCCCACCCCCCAGCCACCAGGGGCAGCCTCCACCAGGCCTCCACTCATGTCCCTATTACCCCCACTCCCCAGCCACCAGGGGCAGCCTCCACCAGGCCCCCACTCATGTCCCCCACCACCCCCACCCCCCAGCAGTGCAGGGGCAGCCTCCACCAGGCCCGCACTCATGTCCCCCTGCACCCTCACCCCCCAGTCACCAGGGGCAGATTCCACCAGGCAACAAAAATGTTTCCTGTCCCCCAGGCCCTCACCGAGTGCCCCCCTCATCAATGCCAGCTACCCCACTACCCAGATGCCCGCCTCACCTCCCCTGCCCACCCTTTTTTCCCCCACAACAAACACTGTTTCTGTGGTGCAGATTTCGCACCTTGAAACACTTGTGTATAGGTGTGTTATAAATGCCATATCATATCATATCATATCATTGCTTTGAGATGTTGGCTATTCGCGGCCATAGCCGAGGCTACAGAAAACTTTAAGTTGCAAACTCAGTGCCAAGACCCCCTCCAAATCCCAAATTCCACTTGGTGCCCTCTAGCCTACCCCACCTCTAGCCTGATGGCATTTGCATGTTTTTTAAACTGCAAATAGCTTTTTTCCTATGTTTAATTTTCCCATATCTTCGGCTGTAACCTCTAATATCTCTCGCATCTAGGGAAAAACCAGATTGATGGTGTTTCATTTCTAAAAACACCCAGTTTTTGGTAAATCCCTGAGATATAGCTATCTATTTTTAACAAGGGGACATCCCCTTCTCTTTAGTTTATTTAATAACTAAAGCACGGAATAACCCCAAACCTAACAAGGATTGCGAGTCACCGCTTTGTGCCCAATTTGTTTTGGACCTGGTCCAAATCCGTCCAGCTGTTTGGGCTGTGTGCTTTGGCAAAATTTACCTAGTCTGTCTATGGAGAAAAGAATGGAAAGTAGGATGCAACTTAAAAAAAACAGTTTTGTCTTCTTAATAACTTTCTTATTTTTTAACGTATCCTTACGAAGCTTTGCTGTCTGGTGGGCCCGCGAGTCCCTAATCACTTTCGAAATTTCGGTCAAATCCATTACTCGAATCAAACATTATTAACAATAAAATTTTAAGGGGTTCCTATGGGAGTCTGACTCAGCTCAATTATACGACGGCTATCACTGCGCTATATTATTACAGGGCCTGCGCTAGCAGCCCTGTAGTTATGGTTAAGTTGCTCAACCCATAGGAAGAGTACTTTTTGGGTGGGTTATACCATGGACCCCCTCGACCAATCCTCACAAATCTTTGAAAACAAAATATATGGCCCGTCAGATTGATTCTGCAAACTTTGGTGATATTTTGTTAATGGAGGTAAAATTATAGGGGGCATCCCAAAATGTGTGGTTTTTCCCATAGATGCAATGGAAATTAAATGTTGCTCATGCCTACAGCCCTAACCGCAGGACGGATTTTTACCAAATTTGTGGCAGGAGTGGTGGCTTGGGCACGAACATGTGCTTTTATAAATTTGGTGTCAATACAACCAGTAGATTTTTTTTAAAAGTAGATCAAAATATCTGCAAGTGCCCTGCAAGTGCTGTTGTGCTGTACCTGCTGTCCCCGCTGTTTGCGGTGCCTTCAGTGTCTTTTTCTGCCTGCTGGAAAACTGCGTGGACTTTCGCCTCTTCTACACTTACCTGGGGAGCTTTTGGAAGGCTCCTATGCGCGAGAGGAAACCCTACTGCCTTACTCTGAGGCCAAACAGCTAGTTGGACTCCCACTACCAGAGTAAATATCAGTGGATGTTATTGACTTTACCTTGACTTTACTTTGACTTCACATTTTGCGCTACGCTTATGTCTGTGTCTGCTTTGTCTGAGCATTGAGCTCAGATGCTATTCTCTGTGTTTACAAATATTGGCTGGGAATCTCACGCTGTCCTGTTTCTCTTTCTGCAGCATCTCTGCTTGTGTGCCACGCCCCCTGCCTACCGTGACCTGACGTCCAACATAATTTACGGGTGCATGCACATCCGCACACGCATCCGCAAGTGCCCTGCAAGTGCTCTTGGGTTGTTCGGCATGGTCGCGGGGTATGGGCCGGAGCACTATGAAGGTTATGTGGTCATTTATTATTATCTTTTCTGCCTTTTTTATGTGGCACATGGCTTCCTATCCAGTATATTGTGTAAATACTGTGGCCTGATTTAAACCACCGGTGCACCTTAAAAGGTTTGCTCATTTGGAGTTTTGTTCTGACTATTTTTGTGTTTGGTCACTTATACTAATGCGAGCGGCATGAGGAAGAATAAGCGAGAAATTTACACTTATAAGAGGACCGTACCTCTGACAAGGAGAGAATCTAGGGCAGTGATCGGCCCATTTGATGACATTTTATCTGCACCTTTGGTATTTACCCCTGTTTAAGGTACTATGAGCAAGGCCTGTAAACTCCCCCTACCTCTATCGCCTCCTTCCCCTGTGGAAAAAGCGGCCTTGAATCTGGGGGAGGCTGGGGGGGTTGCGGATGAGTCTATCCTGCTTATTGACTCAGGGGAACCAAATAAGACCCAAGAAGGTGTTAATCTCTTTCACCGGAAAAAAAATGAAAGTGAACATAGTCCAGAAATGATTAACAGCTCACTGCTGGCTCTATCCCAGTACCCATTGGGGAAAGAGGCATAATGGGAGCTCTCTTCTGAACAACCGATGGGTAGGAAGTCCTCAGGGGGGCCAGTACAAGAGGACTCAATAAATGGTTTGATATTAAGGGGTCGATTCATGGAATTAATGTGCGCCGAAAATTCTCGCGCAGAGGTGCCAAAACGTGCGAATCGCAGTGCAAGTGCGAAAATCGCAGGAAAACCAGCGCACAGCGATTCATGGAAGTCCGTGCGCGAGAAAAACATTGGATGTGTGCTAAAAATGTGCGCGGCGCACGCCGGCGCACAGGTCATCCAACAGCGTGCGCCACGGCCACTGCGAAATCACACATAGCGCGGCGCACATCACAAAAGTAGGCGGAACACGGGGCGTAACACTCGGAATGGGGAACAACGCGTGAAAATATGGGCGTTTCGGGACAGTACAGGAGGCAAGTGCGCGGAACGCCCACACGCTCGCCTACAACCCGTATTCATGGAATCGAATAGGGCAAACCAGCGCACGGTCAAAGATGCGCACAGGGCCAAACAAGTACGCCACAAGAAAGCAGGCGGTAGCGCCCCTGCGACTGAAAAAAATGTTCGCCAAAATGTGCACTAACAAAAAGCACCCATATACAGCCATGATGAATGGCCCATACAGTGGCCATCTAGGACAAATGAGGTGCAAAGTGGCACCGACAAACACGGACACCCGCTGTAAAATAGCGTGTGCGCGTGTTCCTGGGTGCACGGGAAGTTCCACACGCGATTAGCCTGGGTACGTGTACTTCGGGGTGCGCGTGAAGTTCCACACGCGATTGGCCTGGGTAGGTGGGGGTGCGTGGGAAGTTCCACACGCGATTGGCCTGGGTACGTGTACTACGGGGTGCGCGGGAAGTTCCACACGCGATTGGCCTGGCTAGGTGGGGGTGCGCGGGAAGTTCCACACGTGATTGGCCTGGGTACGTGTATTCCGATGTGCGCGGAAGATTCACACGCGATTTCTGCAGGGTACGTGTATTTCGGTGGTGTCGGGGAATGCTACACGTGATTTGGCCATGTGGGTCCCCCCAGGTGTTCCCTCTACACCCTCCACGCCCCCTGCAGGCAACGCACACCACAGGGTACCACCCTGCACCCCTGCTCATGTCCCACAGGCAACCCATCCACCATGGCCATGCCCACCAGCCAACCCACATGTCACCTTGCACTACTGATCACCAACACATGTCTCCCACCCCCAGCCACCAGGGGCATCCTCCACCAGGCCCACACTCATGTCCCCTATTACCCCCACCCCCCAGCAGTGCAGGGGCATCCTCCACCAGGCCCCCACTCATGTCTTCCACCACCCCCACTCCCCAGCCACCAGGGGCAGCCTCCACCAGGCCCCCACTCATGTCCCCCATTACCCCCACCCCCCAGCAGTGCAGGGGCAGCCTCCACCAGGCCCCCACTCATGTCTGCCACCACCCCCACACCCCAGCAGTGCAGGGGCAGCTTCCACCAGGCCCCCACTCATGTCTACCACCACCCCCACCCCCCAGCAGTGCAGGGGCAGCCTCCACCAGGCCCCCACTCATGTCTCCCACCACCCCCACCCCCCAGCCACCAGGGGCACCATCCACCAGGACCCCACTCATGTCTACCACCACCCCCAGCCACAAGGGGCAGCCACCACCAGGCCCCCACTCATGTCCCCTATTACCCCCACCCCATAGCCACCAGGGGCACCCTCCACCAGGCCCCCACTCATGTCCACCTGCACCCCCACCCCCCAGCAGTGCAGGGGCAGCCTCCACCAGGCCCCCACTCATGTCCCCCTGCACCCCACCCCCCAGCCACCAGGGTCAGCCTCCACCAGGCCCCCACTCATGTCTCCCACCACCCCCACCCCCCAGCCACCAGGGGCAGCCTCCACCAGGCCCCCACTCATGTCTTCCACCACCCCCACCCCCCAGCCACCAGGGGCAGCCTCCACCAAGCCCCCACTCATGTCCCCTATTACCCCCAGCCACCAGGGGCAGCCTCCACCAGGCCCCCACTTATGTCCCCCATTACCCCCACCCCCCAGCCACCAGGGGCAGCCTCCACCAGGTCCCCACCCATGTCCCCCACCACCCCCACCCCCCAGCAGTGCAGGGGCAGCCTCCACCAGGCCCCCACTCATGTCCCCCTGCACCCCCACCCCCCAGCCACCAGGGGCAGCCTCAACCATGCCCCCACTCATGTCTCCCACCACCCCCACCCCCCAGCCACCAGGGGCAGCCTCCACCAGGCCCCCACTCATGTCTCCCACCACCCCCACCCCCCAGCCACCAGGGGCAGCCTCCACCAGGCCCCCACTCATGTCCCCTATTACCCCCACCGCCCAGCCACCAGGGGCAGCCTCCACCAGGCCCCCACTCATGTCCCCCACCACCGCCACCCCCCAGCAGTGCAGGGGCAGCCTCCACCAGGCCCCCAGTCATTTCCCCCTGCACCCCCACCCCCAGCCACCAGGGGCAGCCTCCACCAGGCCCCCACTCATGTCTCCCACCACCCCCACCCCCCAGCCACCAGGGGCAGCCTCCTCCAGGCCCCCACTCATGTCCCCCACCACCCCCACCCCCCAGCAGTGCAGGGGCAGCCTCCACCAGGCCCCCACTCATGTCCCCCCTGCACCTCCACCCCCCAGCCACCAGGGGCAGCCTCCACCAGGCCCCCACTCATGTCTCCCACCACCCCCACCCCCCAGCCACCAGGGGCAGCCTCCACCAGGCCCCCACTCATGTCTCCCACCACCCCACCCCCCAGCCACCAGGGGCAGTCTCCACCAAGCCCCCACTCATGTCCCCTATTACCCCCACCCCCCAGCCACCAGGGGCAGCCTCCACCAGGCCCCCACTCATGTCCCCCACCAACGCCACCCCCAAGCAGTGCAGGGGCAGCCTCCACCAGGCCCCTACTCATGTCCCCCTGCACCCCCACCCCCCAGCCACCAGGGGCAGCCTCCACCAGGCCCCCACTCATGTCTTCCACCACCCCCACCCCCCAGCCACCAGGGGCAGTGAAGGGAAGCGCCCCCAATTCAGCACGATCCTCCCCGCAATGAGAGACAATAAGGGACTCTCCCGTAGTGGGAATAAGACCAAGACAGAGTGCGGGTGAGCGTAAGTGGGAGTTTATCCAAGGATAAGGCATGCAAAGAACTCTGCAACCTACGAGAGCGCTCTGTCTGACAATAGCAAAGACAGGCGTATTTCTAATACAAAAAACGTCATCAACACCTAAACACTATAGGGGGCACAAGTCGATTGGGATTGGGTGGCGTCGACTAACTATAGGTGTTGCTGCCGCGGGGTTGGTCCTGGCGTGACGACGTCACTGGTCAGCCTCGTGGGTTGGGTTGGGCCTGGCAGGCCGGCTTGAGGTCATCTGTACGGTGTTGATGTGCTGGGGCAGCCTGTGACAATGACGAATACCTTTCCTGTCTTATTTGCCCTAGGCCATGCACACTGCAGTTATTCAGAAAATGACATTTAAGTTCATTAATAAATCGCTTCAACAGCTTATCTTATAAAATAAACACAACACATGAGGAATGCACCTCGTGAGAGGTCTGGTGGTTGTCGGTTGGGGTGAGATTTACCTGTGTCTTATTGACCGGTATTTTAGGTCACGGGACGGGGCTCTGGGGCCTGGGCCGAGTGATACATGCGTGTCTGCTGCGTTAGAAGTTATTATATAGATGGGTCTCTGTGTCCTGTCCCAATGATGGGGGTCGTCCTTACACGGGGTCAGGATTCTTGGGGGGTTCGTGGGATTTATGAGAGGGTGCTGGTAGATCAGTGGGTTCAACCGTGGGTTTATTACCGTGCTGTAAATAACACAGGTGGCGGGCTGTGGCCTTGGTTGCGGTGCCGGGGCCTCTGACTCTCTGAAGTAACGCCAGCTTGGTTGGGGGAGGTGAGGGAGCGCGGCACAAGTCTTAGCTTTTTTATCTGGCAGGCTTGGTGGGGTGGGAGAGGGAATGGCCTTGCATATATCCACAAAGGTATTTTCCTCGTGCGTTGCTGATCAGTGAATGCAGAAGTTCTATACTGTTCTGCCTTATTTTGACGTTATTTAGACACACATATATATTTCAATTTCGTTACACATTTCTTTAATACAGTCGGTTCCAGTACCTTTTCATTACCTAACATTATATTCACTACATTGTGTGCGTATTGTATGTACATTAGACGTTATACGAGGGATATCTAGGTTATGGCCTACAGAGATTGATGCTCGCCGCTTTGGGTGATTCAAAAACATATATGAGTTCAAGTTTCTACATACTATTGAAAAACACTTTTACAAAATAGAGGTTACACGTTTAGTCAACATCTTTCTCCGTGGTTATAGCAGCATTAGTCCAGACCTGGAGGGATATCATATAACGTTACATTTTTATGGTTTATTCACATTTTAAACAGAGGTAGTTCATTAATACCAATACTTGAATTATTTTCCACCTTCTTCAGATAGTGATGCTTCAGCTTTTTCCCCGTTACCCCGGCCTTGCGGTCCGGGTCATACGGGGTGCAATATCACATTGTTACTAATATAATGTTGCCGTGTTGGCATCTCGGGTTTAGCTCATCTCCGACTTTCTCATGGGAACGCGCTTGCAACGGATCTGCCAGGGCTGCTGAGGCGGCAGAGATGCATGAAAGGCCCTCCAAAGGTGGGGGCCTCGTTACAGTGTGCTGAACTCACACCATGTTTGCTATGCAAGATGGCGTCTAGGCCTAACTTAATTTTTGGTAACTGCAAAGACAGGGTGCGTGTGGGCAATGTCGTCGGCGGGTGAACCCTCCTCCACCTGGGCCCGGGTGGCATGAGGGTGCGCCCACCGAGCCATGGTCCTTACCTGGGGAGGGAGCTGTAGGTGAGGAGGGCCTCGTGGCCATTCCTCCCCTACATTTCCCCCCTTTCGTTACTTAAAGTAACGAATTTCTTTAGCTCTTCTAATCTTCTACATTCTTGTTCCTCTAACACTGCACCATCCCATGCAGGGGTTCCTTTTATAGGCATCCATGCTCTGCACACCCCCCTTAAGCTCTCACCTCTCCTAGCATACTCGTCTGGTGTACATGTTAAATATATACAGTCGCCAGTTTCTTCCAGATCTACCCAGACCTCCTCATACCATTCCAGTTCTACGTCTCGTGGTTCTTTGATAGTGGTGTGCCATAGTTTATCTACTATGTACTTATCACGGCACATAGGCACTAACTGGTACCTGGGGGTGTTATCTGCTCCTGTCTGCACATGTACTTCTTGTGTTGCTTTAATTGTACCACCGGAGTTGCCCATTGTCACCATCATCATTGCACCGTTAGGAACCGCGTTAGCACAACATCGGAGGCCCACCTGGCACAAGCAGAACATCACAAGGATGATCACCACTATTGGTATCAGGAACTTCATTGTCACTCCAAGCCATGAGGGAACCCAAGAGAAGATATTGTCGAACCACGAGCTATCCTCAGCTCCACCTTCAATTTTCATCTTCTCGCCCAGGTTATGTACTGCTTCAATAACGTGGGACAGGGACCCATTTTCTGCGTCTTCAGAAGGTACGAACGTGCAGCACGCACTTCCTATTTTTCGGCAAACACCTCCATCGATAGCTGTTAACAGGTCTAGAACATACCTGTTCTGCATGGTCATTAATCGCAGAGCTCGTAGTTCCACCTTTATTATGTTAAACCCTTCTTCAGTGTCATTGGCCAACTGGATCAGTTCCCACCGTGTGATCTGGAGCCATTTTGCATTTGCTCTTGCTTGGACACTTGATACTAGCGAAGCAAAGAATGTTTCCACGGAGCTGAACAGGCGATACTTGTCTGGGATCTGTGCCAATAAATCAGATGATGCTTGTGATATATAATTCGAGGCTCGCTTGTTCCTTGAGAGCTCTTCTCCTTTCCCTCCGGAGGACAGGACATAAAGGTGCGCTTGTGTAGTTGGAGACGCTGCATTCTGGTTCAAGCCTCCGTTCATCATGTTACTTATGTCAATATGGCTTTCGGGAATCACCATTAGTGTTGAATGCAAAGTGGCCATTGAGCAGCTACCACTCCATGATTGGGGAAGGTGCAGGTACGCCTTGTTTCCGCATACCCAGTAGGTGTCCATTAGTGCTGCTGTTCCTTTTTTCATATCTGGGATGGTGAGAGTTTTGTTACAGTTCTTGTTCGTTCCTATTGCCATTTTTCCTTCTCCCTTGAAACATAGTTCGTTTTGTATTTCACTTTGTAGCTTGAAGGGTTTCTCCATCGCTGTTACCCATGTTAATTTAGGGATGTGTTCTTTCCATATTGGCAAGCACGTTCTTTCCATCCACCGCAGCTTTTCCGGTTGGACACCCTTCAGTGCTTCTGCCTTGCACAGCACTTCTTCGTCTTTCCATTTGTTTTCGGAAAACAGTGTCCCTTGTATTGCAAAGAAAGGTTCTTTAAGGCAGACTACTCCAGACGCTTGCGAATAGCACGTTTTGTTGTTCTGTAACATTCTGAAAGAGACATCGTGTGCTTGGAAAGTGTTCTTTATTCTACACAGCGTGAGATGAAGGAGACATTGGGCATCCACAATGGGCAATTCTCGTGGCAACAATACTTTAGGTGTGCCTGATGCATGGGGGATAAGTGAGCAGACATAACAGCTCTCATTGGTTGTTTGCTTGGCTGTTGTGCTCATGTCTGCATACCATTTATTTGCTTGGTGAGGGTGTCGTGGGTCTTCCATTTTGTCTAACCCTAGCCCATAATACTCATCATACCCTTTTCCACCAGTCTCTCTCCTCCGCCTACTTTTCTCCCTTCTTCTGTACCTTCTCGTTATAGGAGGTGAAGAGCCAGGCCCCCCTTCCTCCCTCCCACCCCCCTTTTCTAATTCTTCATATAGGGACTTGTGTTCTGTCATCATAATCACTTTTCCATCCTCCTTAATAAACAAGAGATCGTTGTTTGGAATTGGGGCGGGAGGGATCGTGTGGTTGTTGTATGTTCCAGGTTGGGACATTGTGTCATTATCTACATTTTTGGTTCTCCATTGTGAGAGGACAGCAGTGGGTGGTGTAGTATAGTATCCCCACACAAAGTGTGATCCATCCCAGATCAAGAAATCACCTTCTTTGATACCTACAGTCGGAATTGTTTTCGCTCCAGAAGCAAGGGTGGTGTTGTTCCCCCCTCCCCCCTCGTTCATCTCGGTAGAGATGAACGCTATAATCCAGTGTAACACCAGACAAAACATTGAGATGAAGAACACGATAGCACATATTGATAAACCACATTCAAATGAATATGTTAACCTAGCCACTAACATTTCTCTAAATCTAACATATCTATTAGTTGCAGGCTGCCCATTCGATGCCATGATAAATCCTGTTTGAGACACAAAAGTTCATTAAATACAAACATGTAAGCATTTCCACGTTGTAACGTTTCGGTGATAAAATATAGGGTTGGGTGAGGGAGGGGGTTTGTTGACAGACAAGGTAGCTTTCAGTCATCATTATTCGTACCTTACTATATATATATATAAATAATAATAATAAAAAAAAAACATCACATTTTAAAAACTACAATAATAATAAAAAACATCTTAAAGAGCACAGGAGGGGAAAAAAAAAGAACCCCACGCAAAACTTTCAAAAATTGTAAAAAAAAGAAAATTTACATATACATGTGTACGTGTTTTAGTCCAGGACATTTGTTGCGCGCTGATTGTGTTCACCGTTCATTTCATGAAGCACACAAAATTCCAATCATTCATTCCGCACAACTTCATCGTCCGCTGTTGCCTGTGCCTCATCCTGCACCTCACTCTCCGCAGCGCTGTAAGCTTTACGTACATCTGTCAAATGCACCCAATATCGCAGGCCCTTAACTTTTACTGCTGTAGGCGTGCAAAACACTACCTCATAGGGGCCATGGAAGCGTGGTGCGTTCCACCTCCGCACAAAACTTCTAACATATATAAGGTCACCAGGCATTAGCTGTAGTGGTTTTTCAGGCAAACCGGTTTGTTCAGTCGCGTTCCCCTCCTCTCTTGTCGAGGGGGGGGCTAGTTGCTTTGCAATTACGCGCGCTGCCCGTGTCAATTTTCGCAGGTATTCTGTGAACTCCTCCCCCAATATAGCTGCGCTTCTGTGTGCATCAGAACGTTCACGGAGAGGCGAATGCGCTGTGTGCATTCTTCTTCCCGTGACGATCTCGTGCGGGGACAAATGGTGATCCTTACTGGGCTGGTTTCGTAGTTCAAACAAGGCCAAAGGCAGGCAGTACATCCAAGTCTTTTTAAGGGAAAAACAAAGTTTTGATAATCTGCTTTTTAACAGGCCATTTATCTTTTCCACGACGCCATTACTTTGAGGATGATAAATCGAACATAATTTGTGCTTTATTCCCAATAATGTAGTCACTTCTTTAAATAATTCATTAACAAAATGCGTCCCGTTATCTGAGCGAATAACGTCGCAAATTCCCCAGCGCGGAAACACTTCCCGCACTAGGAACTTCGCGGCGCCCTTCGCGTCAGGGCGGGCACATGGGCCTGCCTCCACCCACCTCGAAAATGGACATACAACCACAATCATGTATCGAGCCCCGTTACACCTTTCTCCCATATCTACATAATCAATGTGGAGCTCTCTGAATGGGCCACTTGGTTTTGGTATCGTACCCCTTAGTGTACGCAATGTCATACCTGAGTTGTAAATTTGACATGTCGTGCATTCTAGAGCTAACCTTGTGACGTGTTCCTGGAGGCAAGGTGCAAACCAATCTTCTTGTATCTCTGCCATTATGTGTTTCTTTGTGTTGTGTGCGGGAAAGTGTAGTTGTTGAAATGCTATTTCTAGCAGCGTAATTGGCATTACCACTTTTCCTGAACTCTCTTGTCGCCACAATAAATCAGTCGGTGATTTGCTGCATCCTCTCTTAGTCCACAGCAATTTTTCCTCTGCACTAGCTCCCTCTTGCAGCTCTATTATCTCCTGTGTGGACATCATGTTGTATCCTGTGGGGACCTCTTGGCTTGCTGTGTGGTGCAACATGTACTCTCCTATTTCACCTTTCTGTAAATATGAAGCTGCTTTGGCAGCGGCGTCTGCTGCCGCGTTCCCCAAAGATATAAAATCTGTATTTGCGGTATGAGCTTGACATTTTACGATGGCCACTGCCGTGGGGTCTTGCAGGGCCTCAATCAGTTCTTTCAATAATTCTGCATGCTGGACTGGCGTTCCGTCTGCTCGCCGAAACCCCCTTCGCCCCCACCGGGCCAACCCACCGTGAACTGTTGTTGTCATGTATGCTGAGTCTGTATATATGGTCACTGCGCACCCCTTGGCGGCATGCAATGCTTCTATTAGCGCTATTAGTTCTGCTGCTTGCGCTGAATAGTGTGATGGGAGGCGGTGTTGTACTAGTATCTCATATTCATCTTCCTCTAATCGTACCACTGCCATACCCACATGCTTTTCTCCTGTCTCCATGTCTATTGATGCTGACCCGTCCACAAAATACACCTCACCCTCGGTCAGGGCATTTTCAAAAATCACTGGATCCTTACTTTCGTCACCTGTGTACGTGGCGCAGTTGTGGTTTTGCATGTCCTCTACGGTGCATGCCTCTGTGATGAATGTGGCTGGGTTCACTGTTTTACATCTTACTATATGGATATTAGCGCTGGACAGTATTATCTCATATGCTGTGGCGCGTTGTGTTGTCAATGTGCTCTTTGTTCGCTCTAATATTGCAAAAAGTGAGTGTTCCACAAACAGTGTCACCGGGCAGCCCATCACTATCGTGGCACTTTTTTCAATTGCGAACGCGGCTGCAGCTAGGGATTGCTCGCACGCGAAATGACCTTGCATTACTGCGTCTAGGGTGCCGCTATAGTAAGCAAGTGGTTTGTGCCCTAAAGATGTTTTCTGCGTCAATACTGCTGTCATCAGTGTTCCTTTGCAATGTGAAAATAAGAAAAATTCGCGCCCATAATCTGGATTTGCTAGTACTGGAGCGCTTGATATCAGCTCTTTTAGTGAGTTAAATGCTGTGTTCATCTCCTCTGTCCATTCTATGTGTTTGTGTTCTTGTTGTGCTTCTTTCAGTGCCTGTAACAAGGGCCTTGTGTACGCCGCATAGTCCAATATCCATGCTCAGCAATAGTTACACATACCCAGAAATTTCTGCATCTCTTTTACTGTTTTGGGCTCTCCAATTGTTCTAATCGCCTGTGCCCTGTCTGGTATAATTCGCTTGCCATCCTTCGATATCAGCTGACCCAAGTATAGGACCTCTGTCAGACAGTACTGTAACTTCCCCTTGTCCACCTTGTATCCTTTATTGGCCAATAAAGTCAAAAGTGTTATTGAGTCCTGTCGGCACTTTTCCTCCGCCTGTGCACAAACCAATAAATCATCAACATACTGAATCACTGTGCTTTCTACAGACAAATTCCCCAGATCTTCATGTAGTACCCTGTTAAATATGCTTGGGCTCTCGCAATATCCTTGTGGTAGTCTGCAATGTTCGAACCTCCTTCCTCCCAATGTAAATGCTGTCAAGTACCTGCTCTCTTCCGCTAAGGGAATCGAGAAAAATGCATTTTTTAAGTCAATTACTGTGAAGTGTGATGCTACTTTTGGAATGTTGCACAGTATTGTCGCCGGGTTCGGGACTAAAGGGAACTCCTTCATTACCACGTCGTTCAGTGGGCGTAAATCTTGTATCATCCTCCACGAACCCCCCTTCGCCTTTTTGATTGGGTAAATGCATGTGTTGCATGGGGAGTTTGAGGGCACTATTATACCCTGTGCTAGCAGTGCATCGATTGTCTCTCTGATCCCTTCTTCTGCTTCTCGCGACAGTGGATATTGTTTCACCCGGGGTAGTATTGCTCCCTGTTTTACTTTTATCACCACAGGCTGAACTTCATGCAGCAACCCTACATCGTGGGGGCCATTAGTCCATAAGTTAGTGGGTACTGAACTCATGTCCTCATCAAAAAATGTGTGCGGTGCTCCTACTACCGCCATTAGTTCAACCTTAGTTTGTCTGGCTGTAACTACAATGTCGCAGGGCATTGCCAGTTCCATCACTATTTCACCATCTCCCTCAGTGTCAGAAAATAGCTCCTCGTCCGAGAGCTCTCTCAGCGGGATATTTACATTTGTACACAATACTGTCCGCCACTCACATCCTTCCATGTCAATACCAATCACACATATTCTGTTTGTTGATACATGTATTGCATGCAAATCCAACGATAGTACTGCCCCAAGAGCAGTGTCAGGGCTTGCTATGGGACGAAAAAGGAATTCTGCTGGGATCCTCCACTCCACCCTTTTTAGTTCTGGTACTATGAGAGCCAATGTTCTCATTCCTTCGACAAACATCTCCTCATTTCTTGGTACCCCTCTGATCTCTTTTATTATTGTGTGGCCGTGTATTACTGCTAATATACGGAGGGGGCATATGCCTGGCGTTGAACATACGATGCCGCTCCCTGTGAATGATATGGTCATGTTTAGTTTGCTCAAGAGATCTCTCCCCAGTAAGTTGATGGGAGAGTTTTCATAGTACAGTAAGGGTGCTTTCACTGTTTTACCCCCCACTGTCACATCCAATACCTCTGTGTAAGGAACTTCAATTACAGCCCCAGAGAACCCCTGCGTCTCTAACGTTCTATTAGATAACGGGAACCGGCCCTCTCTAATGCATGATTTCTCCGCTCCCGAATCCACCATGAATATGAATTGCTTGTCTCCTATCTGCGCTCCTATCAATGGTTCCTCTGATGCATTGTGGGTCGTAGACAGTACTGGACACGCAAGTGCTCTCTGTGGGCTGTCCTATGCGGGGTGTCTCATTGCCCCCCCTTGATCGAAAATGTTCCCCGAAACTACTGACACTCCACTGTAAGGTGCGGGGGCGGGTGCTCCATTAGCTACTGTGGCGAAAGTGTTACCAGGCGTGTAGTGCACATTGTCATTATTCTGTGGGTTGGTTTGTGTTCGGTACTGATGTCCGTGTAGTTGTGCGTTACTCCTTTGTACTACATTGTCTGGTTGCTGGTATTGTCCCATAGGGAGGCCGTAGGGGCTTCCTGGATGGGGGTGTCCATACTGTTCTATCTCTTGGAAACCGTTGTTTTGTCTGCTCCTGCATTCTCTTGAGTAATGCCCCCATCTCCCACAATTCCAACAGCTCCCCTGTGGACCTCTGGGACCCTGCCACCCATTTCCTCCCATTCCTCCATACCCTTGTCCTCCTCTTCGACCCCTGTACCCACCTCTTCCTCCTCTTGGGGCCCACTCTTGCCACGTTGGACCTCCGTTCTGCTCCTGCTCTGTCCACTGTCGTTGCCCTTGTCCTGCCCAATTCGCGGCTATTCTTCCTTGTATAGCTATTTGCCCCTCCTCTCCTTCCTCTCCCTCCCGTATGAGTGGGAGTCCCGCTACCGCGGCTGCGACCTTCACCAATTTTGATTGCACCAACTTCGCCTCGTCCGCCAACCTTTTCTGTGCTACTTCCCTCTCTCTTTCTTTGATCCGTTTACAATGGTGTACTATTATGCTTTGGATCTCCGGCCAGCCTTTTGCCTCGACACCTGCTATTTTATCTAGTGCCTTTTGCACTTCCTTTGGGAGCCCTCTCTTAATAATGAAGTAAAATAGAGACGTGGATTGGTGCCAGGGCGTACCCGTTTCCGCTCTCCACATCTCCTGCACCCGGAGAATGTAATCCATAGCGTCCTCCCCGTCATTCATGGTACATTGCATTACTGACTGCAAATCAGGGGTATCTGGGAAGGTTTCCCGCAGTGCGTCCCACACCCTTGCTCGCACGGTGTTAAAAGAAGCCCCATCATGGCGATCACACTCTAAAGTTACAGCTGGAAAACCCGCTTTAGCCCATACTCTGTCTGCCTGATCCCCTACTGCGGACACTAGTAGGCTTTTCACATCGCCTACTGCCAGCGGTATACCAGCGGTATGTTTCTCAAATGCATATATCCACTTGCTTGCCCCTCCCGACAGCTGTGGTAGTAATTTCATTAAATTAGCCTTGTCCATCTGAGCCCACGGTATATAGTTTGGCCTCCCGCCCCCCCTGTGGAGTAATGGGAGTTGTAATTTCCCTTTTGCCGTTGCAGCTTCCTTTTCCTTAGTCACTGCTGACTCTAATGACGCCATCTTCCCCACCCTATTTCTTAGTCGTCCCATCCATTCATCTTCTATAGTCCCCAGTGAACATGCACCATCTAGTTCCTCGCCTTCTCCTCCTATTGCCATGCTCAATCTATCACTCTCATCCCCCCCTCCTCTGACATCACATAACAAATCCTCTCTGATCCCTCTCTCTCGCGAGACGTCACCAATGCTTCCTTCTGCTGCCCCCACTTCTATTATCCTGGTCGGTTCTTCCTCAATTCTGAACAGTATTTCCCCCTTTTTCCATCCCTCCTCAATTTGTCTACTTTCGCTCGACGCTCTAGACGTGCGTCCAGATTGTGTGGGGGCGCATGCTGTGCGTTCACATATGTCTTTTATTCTTGAGAGTTCATCTCTTGCCACTGTAAGCCTCGACTCTAAGTCACTCGTTAACTTCTCTATGTCCACCCTCTGTGTGCCTCCCTGGGCGCGCTCTCTGGTGTTTTCGTATGGTGGGGGTGCAGTTGGTCTTTGTGGTGTGCTGGTCGAAGGGGGAGGCACATAAATCGGGTCGCTATATCCTGCTGCAGGGGCTGGTTTAGGTAATATTGGGTACAACTTAATCACCTCCACCGGTTGTTCTGTACTTAGCTGTTCCTTTTCCTCCCGCGGGATCATCAGTGGATTATCTGTGGTGGAAGGTAAATCAATATTTGGTGTTGGAGCTTTGGGTGGGGGTACTTCCTCAAACAATCTCCAGAGATCTAATATCTCCTTCCTATTCTGCCATTGTTTCCCCTTATACTTGAGGCGAATACATGTACATACCATATCAAGAACGCTTTTGTCAAAAGACCCTCCTTCTGGCCAAATCTGGGGCAACCCCTCCCCTTTCAATTCTGTTAACCATTGATCATGATATTTATTTATGCGTTCAGCATATCCCGGCAAGCTCTTACAAATGTGTGACAAGGGAGTTTCAGCCCCCATCCTCTAAATCGCTAGCGCTACCGCGTTCGCCTTCGTTACTTTTGATTAGGTGTAGATATGCGTATGTATACCTTTACGGCACAGACAAGAGCGGACCTCTCAAAATTATCACCCACTGTTATTCACTGTGCAAATCTTTTCTCACTCACCATATCTCATCTCCTTCCCATTCCCAGGCACTCTTATGTAATCTCACTTGCAATTGATCAAGTAATGGTTATGGCCACACTCTCTGGCACCACCTCGCGGCCACCCGTTCGTCTCCAACACTCGTACGGTGCGCGCACCCTTCACAATACTTTCCACTCACACTTTTGTCTTTTTCCTCCCTTTCCTCCCTGGCCAGCTGTCCCTGTTTCCCTGCTAAGGTTACTGTGTTCACGTCTGTACGTGCCACTACTGAGTCCCCACTTTTTAAGATGTTCTAACTACTTTATACCCTTCTCATTTTCCCCCCCCTGCCCCGTGGAAATGGAAAAAAAAGAAATAGAGAGAGAGAGCACAATCACTAAAAATATTCCCGGTGTCTCCTTTTGCTAGACACCAATAACTTATTTCTCACTTCTTCATATATTCCCAGTACTAGTTTAGATAGCACTATGCGGCGCCGCCTTCCACCCCCTTTCGGAGCTAGGTTTCCGTCACTTCTACCACGTCACTTATTTCTTACTCCTAATGGCCATATGCAAAGAAATAATAAAGAAAGTTTCAAGACCCGTCTCTAGTAGACCCCCGATATTCTTCTCCTCTACCTGTCCCCGTTCTTTTATTCCCAATTCCCCTTCTTCTCCCCTTGACGATCACTCGCACTCGGTACTCACGTGCCCGTCTTGAACCGATACTCTCCGAAACTGGGTCCGTCCAGGCGGCGTTACCGGTAACTCAACGGTCAGCCCCTGGCTCCGGCGAGCGGCACTCAAAGGGGATTTTTTTCCAATCGGGATCCCGTACCCTTTCTCATTGAGTGCGCACTTCTTATTGTGCCGGTCGCCGTTGGCGGGCGGCCTCCCGGAGACGGCTCACCGTGCGTATCCCTTCTCAACCGGAGATTCTCGTGCCACAAGGGGGTCGTTTAAGAAGGAGTTAGGAAAAATAGTTTGGAGATATCACGCTATCGGGGTCACCACTGAAGGGAAGCGCCCCCAATTCAGCACGATCCTCCCCGCAATGAGAGACAATAAGGGACTCTCCCGTAGTGGGAATAAGACCAAGACAGAGTGCGGGTGAGCGTAAGTGGGAGTTTATCCAAGGATAAGGCATGCAAAGAACTCTGCAACCTACGAGAGCGCTCTGTCTGACAATAGCAAAGACAGGCGTATTTCTAATACAAAAAACGTCATCAACACCTAAACACTATAGGGGGCACAAGTCGATTGGGATTGGGTGGCGTCGACTAACTATAGGTGTTGCTGCCGCGGGGTTGGTCCTGGCGTGACGACGTCACTGGTCAGCCTCGTGGGTTGGGTTGGGCCTGGCAGGCCGGCTTGAGGTCATCTGTACGGTGTTGATGTGCTGGGGCAGCCTGTGACAATGACGAATACCTTTCCTGTCTTATTTGCCCTAGGCCATGCACACTGCAGTTATTCAGAAAATGACATTTAAGTTCATTAATAAATCGCTTCAACAGCTTATCTTATAAAATAAACACAACACATGAGGAATGCACCTCGTGAGAGGTCTGGTGGTTGTCGGTTGGGGTGAGATTTACCTGTGTCTTATTGACCGGTATTTTAGGTCACGGGACGGGGCTCTGGGGCCTGGGCCGAGTGATACATGCGTGTCTGCTGCGTTAGAAGTTATTATATAGATGGGTCTCTGTGTCCTGTCCCAATGATGGGGGTCGTCCTTACACGGGGTCAGGATTCTTGGGGGGTTCGTGGGATTTATGAGAGGGTGCTGGTAGATCAGTGGGTTCAACCGTGGGTTTATTACCGTGCTGTAAATAACACAGGTGGCGGGCTGTGGCCTTGGTTGCGGTGCCGGGGCCTCTGACTCTCTGAAGTAACGCCAGCTTGGTTGGGGGAGGTGAGGGAGCGCGGCACAAGTCTTAGCTTTTTTATCTGGCAGGCTTGGTGGGGTGGGAGAGGGAATGGCCTTGCATATATCCACAAAGGTATTTTCCTCGTGCGTTGCTGATCAGTGAATGCAGAAGTTCTATACTGTTCTGCCTTATTTTGACGTTATTTAGACACACATATATATTTCAATTTCGTTACACATTTCTTTAATACAGTCGGTTCCAGTACCTTTTCATTACCTAACATTATATTCACTACATTGTGTGCGTATTGTATGTACATTAGACGTTATACGAGGGATATCTAGGTTATGGCCTACAGAGATTGATGCTCGCCGCTTTGGGTGATTCAAAAACATATATGAGTTCAAGTTTCTACATACTATTGAAAAACACTTTTACAAAATAGAGGTTACACGTTTAGTCAACATCTTTCTCCGTGGTTATAGCAGCATTAGTCCAGACCTGGAGGGATATCATATAACGTTACATTTTTATGGTTTATTCACATTTTAAACAGAGGTAGTTCATTAATACCAATACTTGAATTATTTTCCACCTTCTTCAGATAGTGATGCTTCAGCTTTTTCCCCGTTACCCCGGCCTTGCGGTCCGGGTCATACGGGGTGCAATATCACATTGTTACTAATATAATGTTGCCGTGTTGGCATCTCGGGTTTAGCTCATCTCCGACTTTCTCATGGGAACGCGCTTGCAACGGATCTGCCAGGGCTGCTGAGGCGGCAGAGATGCATGAAAGGCCCTCCAAAGGTGGGGGCCTCGTTACAGTGTGCTGAACTCACACCATGTTTGCTATGCAAGATGGCGTCTAGGCCTAACTTAATTTTTGGTAACTGCAAAGACAGGGTGCGTGTGGGCAATGTCGTCGGCGGGTGAACCCTCCTCCACCTGGGCCCGGGTGGCATGAGGGTGCGCCCACCGAGCCATGGTCCTTACCTGGGGAGGGAGCTGTAGGTGAGGAGGGCCTCGTGGCCATTCCTCCCCTACAGCAGCCTCCACCAGGCCCCCACTCATGTATCCCACCACCCCCACACCCCAGCCACCAGGGGCAGCCTCCACCAGGCCCCCACTCATATCCCCTATTACCCCCACCCCCCAGCCACCAGGGGCAGCCTCCACCAGGCCCCCACTCATGTCCCCTATTACCCCCACCCCCCAGCCACCAGGGGCAGCCTCCACCAGGCCCCCACTCATGTCCCCTATTACCCCCACCCCCCAGCAGTGCAGGGGCAGCCTCCACCAGGCCCCCACTCATGTCCCCTATTACCCCCACCCCCCAGCAGTGCAGGGGCAGCCTCCACCAGGCCCCCACTCATGTCTCCCACCACCCCCAGCCACCAGGGGCAGCCTCCACCAGGCCCCCGCTCATGTCCCCTATTAGCCCCACCCCCCAGCCACCAGGGGCAGCCTCCACCAGGCCCCCACTCATGTCTACCACCACCCTCACCCCCCAGCAGTGCAGGGGCAGCCTCCACCAGGCCCCTACTCATGTCTCCTACCACCCCCACCCCCCAGCAGTGCAGGGGCAGCCTCCACCAGGCCCCTACTCATGTCTCCTACCACCCCCACCCCCCAGCAGTGCAGGGGCAGCCTCCACCAGGCCCCCACTCATGTCCCCCTGCACCCCCACCCCCCAGCCACCAGGGGCAGCCTCAACCAGGCCCCCACTCATGTCTCCCACCACCCCCACCCCCCAGCCACCAGGGGCAGCCTCCACCAGGCCCCCACTCATGTCTCCCACCACCCCCACCCCCCAGCCACCAGGGGCAGCCTCCACCAGGCCCCCACTCATGTCCCCTATTACCCCCACCGCCCAGCCACCAGGGGCAGCCTCCACCAGGCCCCCACTCATGTCCTCCACCACCGCCACCCCCCAGCAGTGCAGGGGCAGCCTCCACCAGGCCCCCAGTCATGTCCCTCTGCACCCCCACCCCCAGCCACCAGGGGCAGCCTCCACCAGGCCCCCACTCATGTCTCCCACCACCCCCACCCCCCAGCCACCAGGGGCAGCCTCCTCCAGGCCCCCACTCATGTCCCCCACCACCCCCACCCCCCAGCAGTGCAGGGGCAGCCTCCACCAGGCCCCCACTCATGTCCCCCCTGCACCTCCACCCCCCAGCCACCAGGGGCAGCCTCCACCAGGCCCCCACTCATGTCTCCCACCACCCCCACCCCCCAGCCACCAGGGGCAGCCTCCACCAGGCCCCCACTCATGTCTCCCACCACCCCACCCCCCAGCCACCAGGGGCAGCCTCCACCAAGCCCCCACTCATGTCCCCTATTACCCCCACCCCCCAGCCACCAGGGGCAGCCTCCACCAGGCCCCCACTCATGTCCCCCACCAACGCCACCCCCAAGCACTGCAGGGGCAGCCTCCACCAGGCCCCTACTCATGTCCCCCTGCACCCCCACCCCCCAGCCACCAGGGGCAGCCTCCACCAGGCCCCCACTCATGTCTTCCACCACCCCCACCCCCCAGCCACCAGGGGCAGCCTCCACCAGGCCCCCACTCATGTATCCCACCACCCCCACACCCCAGCCACCAGGGGCAGCCTCCACCAGGCCCCCACTCATATCCCCTATTACCCCCACCCCCCAGCCACCAGGGGCAGCCTCCACCAGGCCCCCACTCATGTCCCCTATTACCCCCACCCCCCAGCCACCAGGGGCAGCCTCCACCAGGCCCCCACTCATGTCCCCTATTACCCCCACCCCCCAGCAGTGCAGGGGCAGCCTCCACCAGGCCCCCACTCATGTCCCCTATTACCCCCACCCCCCAGCAGTGCAGGGGCAGCCTCCACCAGGCCCACACTCATGTCTCCCACCACCCCCAGCCACCAGGGGCAGCCTCCAACAGGCCCCCGCTCATGTCCCCTATTAGCCCCACCCCCCAGCCACCAGGGGCAGCCTCCACCAGGCCCCCACTCATGTCTACCACCACCCTCACCCCCCAGCAGTGCAGGGGCAGCCTCCACCAGGCCCCTACTCATGTCTCTAACCACCCCCACCCCCCAGCAGTGCAGGGGCAGCCTCCACCAGGCCCCCACTCAAGTCTACCACCACCCCCGCCCCCCAGCCACCAGGGGCACCCTCCACCAGGCCCCCACTCATGTCCACCTGCACCCCCACCCCCCAGCAGTGCAGGGGCAGCCTCCACCAGGCCCCCACCCATGTCTACCACCACCCCCACCCCCCAGCCACCAGGGGCAGCCTCCACCAGGCCCCCACTCATGTCCCCTATTACCCCCACCCCCCAGCCACCAGGGGCAGCCTCCACCAGGCCCCCACTCATGTCCCCTATTACCCCCACCCCCCAGCAGTGCAGGGGCAGCCTCCACCAGGCCCCCACTCATGTCTACCATCACCCCCACACCCCAGCAGTGCAGGGGCAGCCTTCACCTGGCCCCCACTCATGTCTCCCACCACCCCCACCCCCCAGCAGTGCAGGGGCAGCCTGCACCATGCCCCCATGTCTCCCACCACCCCCACCCCACAGCCACCAGTGGCACCCTCAACCAGGCCCCCACTCATTTCTTCCACCACCACCACCCCCCAGCCACCAGGGGCAGCCACCACCAGGCCCCCACTCATGTCCCCTATTACCCCCACCCCCCAGCCACCAGGGGCAGCCTCCACCAGGCCTCCACTCATGTCCCTATTACCCCCACTCCCCAGCCACCAGGGGCAGCCTCCACCAGGCCCCCACTCATGTCCCCCACCACCCCCACCCCCCAGCAGTGCAGGGGCAGCCTCCACCAGGCCCGCACTCATGTCCCCCTGCACCCTCACCCCCCAGTCACCAGGGGCAGATTCCACCAGGCCCCCACTCATGTCCCCTATTACCCCCACCCCCCAGCCACCAGGGGCAGCCTCCACCAGGCCCCCACTCATGTCCCCTATTACCCCCACCACCCAGCAGTGCAGGGGCAGCCTCCACCAGGCCCCCACTCATGTCCCCTATTACCCCCACCCCCCAGCAGTGCAGGGGCAGCCTCCACCAGGCCCCCACTCATGTCTCCCACCACCCCCACCCCCCAGCCACCAGGGGCAGCCTCCACCAGGTCCCCACTCATGTCCCCTATTACCCCCACCCCCCAGCCACCAGGGGCAGCCTCCACCAGGCCCCCACTCATGTCCCCTATTACCCCCATCCCCCAGCAGTGCAGGGGCAGCCTCCACCAGGCCCCTACTCATGTCTACCACCACCCCCACCCCCAGCAGTGCAGGGGCAGCCTCCACCAGGCCCCCACTCATGTCTCCCACCACCCCCACCCCCCAGCAGTGCAGGGGCAGCCTCCACCAGGCCCCCATTCATGTCTCCCACCACCCCCAACCCCCAGCCACCAGGGGCACCCTCCACCAGGCCCCCACTCATGTCCACCTGCACCCCCACCCCCCAGCAGTGCAGGGGCAGCCACCACCAGGCCCCCACTCATGTCCCCTATTACCCCCACCCCCCAGCCACCAGGGGCACCCTCCACCAGGCCCCCACTCATGTCCACCTGCACCCCCACCCCCCAGCAGTGCAGGGGCAGCCTCCACCAGGCCCCCACTCAAGTCCCCCACCACCCCCAACCCCCAGCAGTGCAGGGGCAGCCTCCACCAGGCCCCAACCATTTCCCCCTGCACCCCACCCCCCAGCCACCAGGGGCAGCCTCCACCAGGCCCCCACTCATGTCTCCCACCACCCCCACCCCCCAGCCACCAGGGGCAGCCTCCACCAGGCCCCCACTCATGTCTCCCACCACCCCCACCCCCCAGCCACCAGGGGCAGCCTCCACCAGTCCCCCACTCATGTCTCCCACCACCCCCACCCCCCAGCAGTGCAGGGGCAGCCTCCAACAGGCCCCCACTCATGTCTACCACCACCCCCACCCCCCAGCCACCTGGGGCACCCTCCACCAGGCCCCCACTCATGTCCACCTGCACCCCCACCCCCCAGCAGTGCAGGGGCAGCCTCCACCAGGCCCCCACCCATGTCTACCACCACCCCCACCCCCCAGCCACCAGGGGCAGCCTCCACCAGGCCCCCACTCATGTCCCCTATTACCCCCACCCCCCAGCCACCAGGGGCGGCCTCCACCAGGCCCCCATTCATGTCCCCTATTACCCCCACCCCCCATCAGTGCAGGGGTAGCCTCCACCAGGCCCCCACTCATGTCTCCCACCACCCCCACCTCCAGCAGTGCAGGGGCAGCCTCCACCATGCCCCCACTCATGTCTCCCACCACCCCCACCCCCCAGCCACCAGGGGCAACCTCCACCAGGCCCCCACTCATTTCTACCACCACCCCCACCCCCCAGCCACCAGGGGCAGCCACCACCAGGCCCCCACTCATATCCCCTATTACCCCCCACCCCCAGCCACCAGGGGCAGCCTCCACCAGGCCCCCGCTCATGTCCCCCACGACCCCCACCCTCCAGCAGTGCAGGGGCAGCCTCCACCAGACCCCCACTCATGTCCCCGGCACCCCCACCCCCCAGCCACCAGGGGCAGCCTCCACCAGGCCCCCACTCATGACCCTATTACCCCCACCGCCCAGCCACCAGGGGCAGCCTCCACCAGGCCCCCACTCATGTCTCCTATTACCCCCACCCCCCAGCAGTGCAGGGGCAGCCTCCACCATGCCCCCACTCATGTCCCCTATTACCCCCACCCCCCAGCAGTACAGGGGCAGCCTCCACCAGGCCCCCACTCATGTTTCCCACCACCCCCACCCCTCAGCCACCAGGGGCAGCCTCCACCAGGCCCCCACTCATGTCCCCTTTTACCCCCACCCCCCAGCCACCAGGGGCAGCCTCCACCAGGCCCCCACTCATGTCCCCTATTACCCCCACCCCCAGTAGTGCAGGGGCAGCCTCCACCAGGCCCCCATCATGTCTACCACCACCCCACCCCCCAGCAGTGCAGGGGCAGCCTCCACCAGGCCCCCACTCATGTCTCCCACCACCCCCACCCCCCAGCAGTGCAGGGGCACCCTCCACCAGGCCCCCACTCATGTCTACCACCACCCCCACCCCCCAGCCACCAGGGGCACCCTCCACCAGGCCCCCACTCATGTCCACCTGCACCCCCACCCCGCCAGCAGTGCAGGGGCAGCCTCCACCAGGCCCCCACCCATGTCTACCACCACCCCCACCCCCCAGCCACCAGGGGCAGCCTCCACCAGGCCCCCACTCATGTCCCCTATTACCCCCACCCCCCAGCCACTAGGGGCAGCCTCCACTTGGCCCCCACTCATGTCCCCTATTACCCCCACCCCCCAGCAGTGCAGGGGCAGCCTCCACCAGGCAACCACTCATGTCTACCACCACCCCCACCCCCAGCAGTGCAGGGGCAGCCTCCACCAGGCCCCCACTCATGTCCCCTATTACCCCCACCCCCCAGCCACCAGGGGCAGCCTCCACCAGGCCCCCACTCATGTCCCCTATTACCCCCACCCCCCAGCAGTGCAGGGACAGCCTCCACCAGTCCCCCATCATGTCTACCACCACCCCACCCCCCAGCAGTGCAGGGGCAGCCTCCACCAGGCCCCCACCCATGTCTACCACCCCCCCACCCCCCAGCCACCAGGGGCAGCCTCCACCAGGCCCCCACTCATGTCCCCTATTACCCCCACCCCCTAGCCACCAGGGGCAGCCTCCACCAGGCCCCCACTCATGTCCCCTATTACCCCCACCCCCCAGCAGTACAGGGGCAGCCTCCACCAGTCCCCCACTCATGTCTCCCACCACCACCACCCCCCAGCCACCAGGGGCAGACTCCACCAGGCCCCCACTCATGTCCCCTATTACCCCCACCCCCCAGCCACAGGGGCAGCCTCCACCAGGCCCCCACCCATGTCCCCTATTACCCCCACCCCCCAGCAGTGCAGGGACAGCCTCCACCAGTCCCCCATCATGTCTACCACCACCCCACCCCCCAGCAGTGCAGGGGCAGCCTCCACCAGGCCCCCACTCATGTCTCCCACCACCCCCACCCCCCAGCAGTGCAGGGGCAGCCCCCACCAGGCCCACACTCATGTCTACCACCACCCCCACCCCCCAGCCACCAGGGGCACCCTCCACCAGGCCCCCACTCATGTCCACTTGCACCCCCACACTCCCAGCAGTGCAGGGGCAGCCTCCACCAGGCCCCCACCCATGTCAACCACCACCCCACCCCCCAGCCACCAGGGGCAGCCTCCACCTGGCCCCCACTCATGTCCCCTATTACCCCCACCCCCCAGCCACCAGGGGCAGCCTCCACCAGGCCCCCACTCATGTCCCCTATTACCCCCACCCCCCAGCAGTGCAGGGGCAGCCTCCACCAGGCCCCCACTCATGTCTACCACCACCCCCACCCCCCAGCAGTGCAGGGGCAGCCTCCACCAGGCCCCCACTCATGTCCCCCTGCACCCCCACCCCCCAGCCACGAGGGGCAGCCTCCACCAGGCCCCCACTCATGTCTCCCACCACCCCCACCCCCCAGCCACCAGGGGCAGCCTCCACCAGGCCCCCACTCATTTCTCCCACCACCCCCACACCCCCAGCAGTGCAGGGGCAGCCTCCACCAGGCCCCCACTCATGTCTCCCACCACCCCCACCCCCCAGCCACCAGGGGCACCCTCCACCAGGCCCCCACTCATGTCTACCACCACCCCCACCCCCACCCCCAGCCGTGCGATTTGCCTGGGTACGTGTACTTCAGGGTGCGCAGGAAGTTCCACACGTGATTAGCCTGGGCACGTGTACTTCGGGGTGCGGGTGAACTTCCACACGCGATTAGCCTGGGTACGTGTACTACGGGGTGCACGGTAAGTTCCACACGCGATTAGCCTGGGTACGTTCACTTCGGGGTGCGCGTGAACTTCCAAACGCGATTTGCCTGGGTACGTGTACTACGGGGTGCGCGGGAAGTTCCACACGCGATTGGGCCTGTGAGAGTGGGTTACATGTATTCCAGGGGTGGGCGGGAATATTTACCCGCGACTGTGTCTGTGAGAGCGTGCTACGTGTATTCCTGGGGTGGGTGGGAAGATTCACACGTTCGCCTACGACGTGCCGAAAAATGGTCCAATCCTGAGACATGTATGCCAGCATGTAGCAGGTGTACGTCGACCCGCGCAGCATAAAAGTGCGCGCAAACAAACAAGCTCATACGCCAGGATGAATATACCATTCCTAGCAGCAGTGGCCGTGGGTTACCAAAGGGGGAGGAGGAGGATAGTGAGGGCCCGAATTTTCACTCCCAGAACCAGCCTTTTTGGGATGCCTGATGACCAGGTGTATGGGAGGTACAGGTTTCCCCCACACATAATACTGGACCTGGTCAGTGAGTGGGAGGATGACCTCACATAACCCACCCTGTGCTCCCAAGCACTCAGCCCCCTGGAGAAGGTCCTCAATGTACTGCACTTCTTGGCCACAGGATCATTTCAGCGGACAAGTGCCATAGTGGGTGGGGTGTCACAGGCCACGCAGTCACGCTGCCTACACCAGGTCTTGAACATCATCACTGCACGCCCATCAGTCCGTAGGCACATATACCTGCCCAGGACACCTGCAGAACGGCAGGCTGCCACCCTCGATTTCTACGGTGTGGCACAATTCCCAAAAGTGCTAGGTGCCATTGACTGCACCCATGTGGCACTACGTCCCCCCAGGGCATCTGAGCACATCTATAGGAACCGCAAGCACTGGCATTCCATCAACGTGCAGGTAGTA
This sequence comes from Ambystoma mexicanum, assembly GCF_040938575.1. NCBI lineage: Eukaryota > Metazoa > Chordata > Amphibia > Caudata > Ambystomatidae > Ambystoma > Ambystoma mexicanum. The sequence continues at coordinate 144,391,054 of NC_090924.1, forward strand.
TGTAATGCTAAGGGAATCATCACCTCAGTATATGCCAACTATCCAGGGTCCACCCACGACAGCTTCATTTACCGAATGTCTACCCTAAGCCGGGACCTAGAAGCTGGGCGGCATGGCGATACATGGCTGCTTGGTGAGTATGAATGCCACTGCACATGCATGCATGTCAGATGCAGAATTATGTCACTACCCCACTAATGATACCCATCACCTCCTCACCAGGGGACAGTGCCTACCCTCTGAGCACCCACATGATGACGCCAATTTGGAAACCCATCACGCCTCCAGAGGTAAGAAACAACACAGCCCATATTGCAAACCGGGGCATAGTGGAGCGCACATTCGGAGTGATCAAGTCACGCTTTCGCTCCCTTGACCGTTCTGGTGGGCAGCTGTTATATGCGCCCCCAGTAGTGTGCAGGATCATAGTGGCAGCATGTGTCCTGCACAATGTTGCAACACGCTGGGGCCTGGCTGTGGACATGGTGGTGCCCCCACATCCCCAACCACATGCACGGCCGCTGCGCATGGGAGGGGAGAGGGCACGGGGTGAGGCAGCCCAAACGCAGCTGGTGGCTAATTACTTCACATAGAAATCACACCCCAGTGGAGTGCACACAGGCCTGGCACATAGCATCTGATAAGCAATGATGACTCGACCTGACAATTAAGACGAACAAAGGGACTGTCAACTGTCAGAAGCATAGCAGCCTGAGATTGTTCATGCAGAAGTGTCACAATGTGTGCATCCCTACCTACACAAACACCACCAATGCAGTGTCGTGAAAAGACACTTCCATGCTGCATAAATGAATACCCACTTGCAAACTACTACATGAAAACAGTGCCATGTTACCCACCCCCTCCCCGGCACGGCCACACAACACACCATGGCATGTCATGCAAAGTGAGAGGTAAGAAATTAATCCCCACAACATGCCCCAAGTCTCAGCAGCTACAGTGTCCCTAATGGAAACATGTCCACACATGAAATGCTCACAGTAATGCAGGACCTACAACCCACATTACCAAATACTTACCAAGAATGCCAATCACCTACACAACCTCCAACCTACCTTAAACATGACATTACAGACTTAAAAATTAGCTAGCCTCACCACCTGATGATGACAGCCCTCCGAACACTTCCAAGTATACACTGTTAGCGCCACGCAAGAGTGTAGGTGCACTGCTTACAACATGGACTCCAGTTCCAAGGTGGACCGCATTGTGAAGTCATGAGGAATGGACCTGCAAATATGGAGGATGAGATGGATGCAGAGGCACATATCAATACACCACGCAGTGTACAATACAACAACAATATGCACTATGAATGTATACACAGTATTGACTACAGACTGCCGTCACAGCTCATGGGAGTCCAATGTCACCATATACGTCAATGTCACTTGGGCACACCCTTTGCAAGCCCATGGAAACGGGAAGCAGGAGGGGTGTGTGTGACAAAAACCCAAGCATCTGAACCAAATCCATGACAAGCCTGCATGTGCCCAGCCACAATGCAGCAGATGCCCACGGGAGCCCCACAAGGCAACACACTGGCCCTCATTACAACTCAGGCGGTAAGGGGTTTACGGCGCCGTAAACAGCACCGACCCTTACCACCTGAGTACGAGGTCCCTTAGCGCCATGGCGGATTTAACCCCTGCTTTTAGCCTGGGTCGTAATGAGGCCAACTGTCCCACAAAAAAAAAAAAAAAAGAAAAATCAAAAATCAAAAATGGCCATTAATGGGCCCAGGGGGTTGGTGAGGCCACCCAGGAGGTCCGAGGACAGGGTGCACATCAAAACCCACCTGTGTGGATCTTGCGAAAAAAAAACACCTCCATGGGCTCATGGCCTACACAGCTACCCTATTGTGGGAGTATCACTGCTGTCGCTATCCTTACCCTCTGCAGCTGCTTCCGGAGGTCGTGGCACTATGGGAGCCAGCCCACGCAAAGCCCTATTCTGTTCCTCCATGGCTGCAAGCATGCGGGTGTGGTAGGTCTCGTTCTGGAGGATAAGTGTGCGGAGGTCCCCATGCAACAACTCACGGGATGCCCGGACCTCCGCCCTAGTTGCCTGCATCTCAGCTGAGAGCGTACGGGTGAGCCGCTCCAGCTGCTGTTCTGTCCTTCGGTTCGTTGAAGCATCAAGCTCAACAAGAGTCGTCCTGAGGTGAAGGAGTTCCTGCCTCAGGGCTTCCCTGTGGCCCTGGGACTCTATGGAGATGGCTTCCTGCAGAGTCGCCAGTGCCGCCCGCCTGTCCCTGTCGGACGCCAACATGTCCTCCCTGTGTGACTGGCAGATGGAGTCAGTTGCCTGCTGTAGTCACTCCATCAGCCTTTCGGGGGGGACAATGGAAGTGGCCACCCTATCCATGGCCTGAGCCATCATCTCTGATGATGCTGCCTGTTGGGTTGCCATACCGTAAATGGATTGCTCCCATGCGGTATTGCCAGGTGGCGTACGGCCACCACGTCGGCGGGCACCACACCTGTCTGGGGCAAGGCGAACTGCGCCTTGCTGTGCCGGCACTGCCTGAGGCTGCAGGACTGCATTCCCCCTCTGATCTGCTGGCCCAGGAACAGGATCAGATGTCGCGGAGTGTGACCCTGCATCCGTAACCACCAAAGGCGTACTTGCCAACACTGACATCCCCATTGAGGGTTCTAACCCTGGTGCAGGTGGGTCGGACAGAACAGAATCCCTCCCAGGAACACTCACCTGCGACGGCACGTAGGTCTCATCATCCGAATCGACACCTGAGTACAGCTCGGGGGAGGTGCAGCCAGAGACACCCCTTGAGAGCACGACCTGCAGCAGTTGTGGGTTCTCACCCACCACCACACCACGTCCCTCACTGGTGGTCGGTCGGCCCTCAGACCTCTCCTGTGTCTGCACCATCTCCACAACCCCAGCAGTATCAGGTGCGTGTCCCCTGCAAAGACATAAAAGAAAACAAATGGAAACAGGCATTAGCACTATGGCACACAATGAGGGCTGAGAGGCTACAGAAACAGTACTTGATTGAAACATGTCCCACATGACTAAAACACTCCCAATTATGCACCGTCACTGCGTGTGATGGGGAGGCAGATGGCACACATTGATGACACCAAGATGGAACATGAACACAATTGCTGCATGCTGCCTAGCAGTGGCATCACACATTGGCCAGTGATTGCCAGGTCAAATACACATGCCATCACACAGATGGCATGTACCCTAGCCATGAAGTGAAGAGGGAGAGGAGGTCACCAATTGTTCATTCAGTCCAGTTTGTTCATATGATTGATTATTTCCATTGTAATGGGTCAAATGTTTAACCTGCAGCTGGCAGTCAAAAATGGTCCTATGGCACAGGGACATGTCCAAACTAATCATGTTCCCGAAACTAAGCCAGTACACTGTACCATGGCCATGTCAGACATGTGACAATAGGACTGAGAAATCCCGAGTAAAAGTGGTGGTATGCAAACAATCTGCCTGAATGAACAGAGGTAAATAAGCAACAGTGTAGTGGCAAGATGACACTCCAAGGGCAACTGGCGTGCTGTTGGGCTGGATGTCTAATGTTGGCCGAAGGGATGCTGCTATACCCAAATGCTGTTGCCAAGAATGTTTAGGAAGAGGCACATGGGTGAGCCAAACCACTCAGGCACACACACCCTCCCCTGGCACCCAAACAGAAGCCCTCACACACACACCATGCACATGGATGACACACACATGCATGTGCACTCACCGGACAATGCCTCGTAATCTGCCACTTCTCCCACTCCTTGGATCTGTTCCTCCGTGACGTAGGTCCCAGCAACCTGCTCATGTGGAGTGAGCTCTATGTCGTCTGCTGGAGACCCACCTCCAGTCACTAGAGTTGCGGCATGACTTGAGGCCAGCTTATTCTTTGCCCTGCGCTTCAGGTCATTCCAGCGCTTGTAGCATTCATTAGCTGTGCGCCTCACGATTCCAAGGGCACTTATGATGTCCGCAATGGTCTGCCAGTGTGCCTGACGTTGTGCAGGTGTGGTCTTGGATCCTGCAACAACCACCATTTCGCGGTCATGTGCGGACACATACTCTACAAGTGCATTCAGTTCGGCCTCATTGAAGCTGGGCTTCCTTGACGTGCCGGACTGTGTAGCCGTGTCTGGGGCATCAGCCTCTACTGGACGAGCACTCTTCCTCTTCCGCTTGGAAGGTGGTGGGGATCCGGAGTGTCCTGCGCCGCTCTGGACACTAGGGGCAGGAGCATGGGATTGCACACTCAGCATGGGAGTTGGTGCAGGCATTATCTCAAGTGTGATGGTGTCAGGGGGAATGTCAGCATGATGGACTTGGACCGACACTGTCCTGGATGGGTGTGTGAGAGCTGGGGTGGATGGAGCCGCAGCTGCCCCTGCAGCCTCCCCAGCCTGCCTACGCAGGGCAGCAGATGACCTAGCTGCCCCTGATCCACGTGGCCTGATGACACCAACGTTCACCGGCGCACGTGGCCTAGACCTGCTGACCTGGAAGTCAGCCATGGAGTCACCCTGTGCCAGGTCTGGTTCCACAGTGGGCTGGTCCAACAAAGGCTGAGCATGGATGGTGTCAGCCACAGTAACCTCAACCGGGGGGTGTGGGCATGGGTGTCCCTGACTGCTCCTCCACACATGGGGGGCTAGGGGCACCCTGCAAGTCATGGCCACGTCCCCTACCGGATCCACCACGGCCACCACTTGGGGCTCGGCCACCTTTGCCACCCTTACGGCTTGCTCGCCTCCCAGCCATGGCACTGATGTTATTGTGCTTATGGGAGTCGATGTAAACTATTGTCCTGGGCAATTGGGGGTCAAAGGGGTTGGGTACCAGATGGTAATCATACCCTAGTGCTCTAGCAAGGCTGTATGTCACCCCTGGGGAAAGATGACGGGTCACGCAACGCACAGGCACCCCAAAAAAGCGAAGTAAGCTACACGCAACCCCTCCTAGACCACGTGCGTGGAAAAATAAACCTGCACTACGTTGTGCCACCCAGGAACACAAGAATGAACGTATGCATGTCACACGCAGCCTAGAATGACCTCTGAAGGGGTACGCGACACACGGGGCAGCACAGATGTTAAATACGTGCGCAACTCACCATCCGCCAGGAACAAAACCGTGAAAAATATGTGCGTGTGCGCGTTGGCAACACCCCCGCCAAAAGAAGAATTGTACGCTGTCTGAGGAGACAGGACAACAGTAGTAGGGAACGCTGTTTGAGGAAACAGGCCAAGGAAAAAGAGGAAAAGAGAAAAAGCAGTCAGAGGTAACAGGGAGTACGAACTGGAAACGCCGTGAAGTAAATCGCGTGTGAACCGACAAGAAGTACAGATTTCACCCACTCGCTCTCCATGAAAAGCACGTACAAGGAAATGGCGTTCTACACGTACCTTTTATACACACGTCACAGACGCGCATTCGCAATGAGGCCATTTCCACCAATTACGCGCTTTGACACTCGGACGTGTATCTCTTCTTTTTTGCACGCGCCATTCTCTACGGCTTTGCGTGTGACATCACAGCTGCGCATGGTGGCCTTTGGGCCAATGAAATAAAACTGCACGTCCGAGTGTCATCGCGGGTAATCGGAGGGAAGTGAGCGTTCACGCGATTGGCCTGGGTACGTGCATTTCTGGGGTGCGCAGGAAGTTCCACACGCGATTGGTGGAAATCCACGTGTGCTCTGTCATCACGTGTAATGAGGGAAACACCTGCGTGCCTCACGTCACAGACGCGCTCACGCGCTAAGGGCCTTTGGTCCAATGAAATCGCATATGCGTGCTGACGTGCATATGCGCTAAGGGCCTTTCCTCGATTTACACGCAGAGGTGCAGGATTTTCACGTGCCAAATCACTCCGTATCAAGCTGGCCACGCGTAAGCACATGGAAGACCACGCTCCTGCCCAAAAGGCCGAATTACTGTCCCCCAGAGCCCCGAGCAGCCTCCCACGAGCCATCTGCTGCTGCCTGCCTGCCTGCCTGCCTGCTGCCACCGTGCCCTGCCATTTGGTGCCTGCACATCAGCCATCTGCAGGGGTCCATTTGCTGTGTCCACCCCTGCTGGAACAGAAAACTCCTGACTGGGATACCATCGCTCCACAGCCCAGCCCCAGGACCCAGTTGCCCACCCACTCCTGCCTCTGGGGTTGCCATGTCGGGCACTACAACATCTGGCACCACTGGCAACCCCCGGCCAGAGAGGCAGAGGGGCACCAGCTTCAGTGCCACCGAAGTTGGTGTCCTGGTGGAGCAAGTCCTGGGGCAGTATGATGCCCTCTTCGGAAGTAGGTGCGCCAACAAGGAAGGACGGACTCGGATCTGGACGGACATCGTGACTGCCATCAACGCTGAGGGGGTGGCAGTCCGCGACTACCAACATGTCAAGAAGCGCTGGGATGAGTGCAGGTCCAGGACCCTCTTGAAGGCCCGGCACCTCGTGGAGGGGGGCCGGGGCCGCATGAGTACCATCCAGATGAGGGTCCTGGAACGCGTAGGCCCAGCGCTCCACGGCAGATCCTTGAGAGGCAGACCCGCCTGGAGTTGAGCAGTAAGTGGCCAAGCATTGCTGTGTGAGACAGGGCATGTCGCAGTGTGCTGGTTGTCTGATACTTGCCTGTATGTGTGACATAGCCCATGTATGCATGTGTGTGTGCAGGGACGTCATGCATGTGAGACCAGTAATGTGTAAACCACACGGTTGGTGCATGTGTTCAAATGCAACATGGGTTGCCCTATGCGGAATGGCCATATGAAAGCATGCCAGTCTCTGTTCCTGGACATGGGTGAGGGATGGGTGCTGATGCCATGTACATGTATGCTGTCCATGTCTGTGTGCCTGACCAGCGTGTCTGTGACTTGTGAATGCCAGGGATGCATGACACATGTCTGTCGCAATGTTCCGGTTCACTGATGCAGCCTAGTCATCCTTGTATCCACTGTGTCTGTGGTGTACGAGGCAAGATGGATGAAACTAGGGTGAAGTGTGTGCATGTGAATGGCATGGCACATGATGCATGTGAGTTCCAAAACATCAGTGTATGTTTCAAGAATCACTTGGACATGTATGCTAATGTCCATAGCATGCGCCATGCCTGTTACCGCATGTGTTTTACCTGCACTGAGCCATGTGTTGTGGAGGGACATGATGGAAGTGATCTTTGACAGTGCCACTCATCTGCTATTGCTTCCTGTCTAGGGGACCATTGTACAGTACCCTGATGCTTGTGTTCTATGTCTCCCTCTACACAGCGCCACGTGAAGAAGAGGGCGGAGACGGCTCTGTGGAGCAAAGCGGCACGGATGCCCTCACGGCTGCAGCGGAAGGGGTGGGTGAGCCCCCACAGGGGCTTGCAATGGCGGAAGACGGGGTGGAGCCATCCAGGTTGGTGGTTTCCACAGAGGAGGAGGATGCCGCTACTGAGGCGCACATGGGGCCTGGTGGGGGCATCCCCGCTGGTGCAAGTGTTGCAGTCCAGGGGCAGGAGGCAGCACAGGTCGCCGTGGAGGGGCCTGTGCATGTCACTGTCCCTGACACTGTGACTGCACCACCATGCACCAGCAGGGATGCCCCATCCCAGGCCCGTCCGCAGGTAGGGGGGATGTCCATGTCATCTGACTCCCCTCCACCTGCGTACAAGGGGACCCCTGGCCATATGGAGAAGGTCCTGATTGGTGTCGCGTTGCGCACAGGAGCAATTCGTGATGAGGTGCGTGCTTCCTGGGAGGAGCATGCACGTCATCACGGAGAGCACCGTGCCGACGTGGCCCAGTTGGGAACGTCCATGGTCAGGGGTTTCCTACATGTGTCGGCCAATCTGGCGACCCTCTCCTCCACTGTGGAGACTATGCACCAGTCGTTCTCCATGCCGTCTTCCGGCCCAGATGCCACCAGGGCCCCCTGTGGACCTGCCCCGACCAATGCAGCCGGCTCGGTGGGGATCCCATCCCTGCCACAGTCGGGAGTCGGAGGTCCAGCAGGGGTGGACACCCCAGCAACTGGACCCCAGCAGATGGAGGATGTGACGGCATCATCGGGTAGGGCACGTGCACGACGGCGTCGGTGGATACCATCAGCCTGGATGCCGTCGTGCTGGCACAGGCAGTTGCATCGGAGGCAGCGGAAGGCTCGACGTGGGAGGCATCATGGCTCGGGGCCATCAACATCAGGGGTGCAGGCATCGGCCGGAGGGCAGGAGAACCCTGGAATGGGAGTGGCTTCCGTGTGGGAGCGGTTGGGCCAGCGGATAGGTGCGGAGCGGCAGCGGGCAGAGGAGGAACGGCTCACAATGGTCAGGGTGGAGAACTCCATGCGGAGGGCGCTGAGGCGGGCTGAGTGCCTCGAGGGTCTTCGCAGGGAGATGGATCTGGACACAGCTTTATCCCTGCGAGACCTCGGGCCAGGGAACATGCCCGCCTCCAAGCCATTGAACAGGAGTTCGATGATGCCCTGGCCCATGACAACATCCAGTGAGCCGTTGGACTAGCCCGCTGCCCATGTAAATAGTTATGTAGTTAGTGTTAGGTTTCCTTTGATTTTGCTTTTTCTTTGGACCTTTTGGACAATGGGCCACATTTTTGTATATAGATATTTTTTATTAGGTAGTGTTGTTAGATAGGTTTCATTTCTTTTGTTGGGATCATGGACCCTGGCTTGTTCACCTGTACATAGTTCACTGTTGGATTTTCTTTTCTTTTTACTATTTACCCATGGAGCAATGGCTTTCAATTATAATTTCACATTGGATTTTCTTTTCTGGACTGTGACTTTGGACACCATTCCTTTGGATTCTGATTTTTGGTTTTGCATTTTTTCATGGACATGCTTCTTTTTACTTTTTTTACATTCCCATTTCTGTTAGTTTATTTTTGATTCAATTCTTGTTTTCTTTAATACATATTTTTAGTTCAAACTTCAATGTGTAGTATCATCTCATTGGTTTCATGCATATCATGATACGGGTTTGGAGATTCACTGACACCCATTGGGTGTATGTGAGGGACATGTGTTCGTTTCCAAACTTGCAATTGCAGTTCTATCATGTTATTTCCATTTCTGAGTGGGTGGATGCAATACTCGGGTGGGTGTTTTGCATTTGGAGGCTGACCATAGGGACCGGGGATCTAGATTGTGATGACATGTTGGCTGGGGAACATGAGTTGGACATGAGTGGGGGCCTGCTGGCAGGTGCCCCACAGTGCTGGGGGGTGGGGGTGCAGGGGGACATGAGTTGGACATGAGTGGGGGCCTGCTGGCAGGTGCCACACGGTGCTGGGGGGTGGGGGTGCAGGGGAACATGAGTTGGACATGAGTGGGGGCCTGCTGGCAGGTGCCCCACGGTGCTGGGGGTGGGGGTGCAGGGGGACATGAGTTGGACATGAGTGGGGGCCTGCTGGCAGGTGCCCCACGGTGCTGGGGGGTGGGGGTGCAGGGGAACATGAGTTGGACATGAGTGGGGGCCTGCTGGCTTGTGCCCCACAGTGCTGGGGGGTGGTGGTGCAGGGGAACATGAGTTGGACATGAGTGGGGGCCTGCTGGCAGGTGCCCCACAGTGCTGGGGGGTGGGGGTGCAGGAGAACATGAGTTGGACATGAGTGGGGGCCTGCTGGCAGGTGCCCCACAGTGCTGGGGGGTGGGGGTGGTGGTAGACATGAGTGGGGGCCTGGTGGAGGCTGCCCCTGCACTGCTGGGGGGTGGGGGTGGTGGTAGACATGAGTGGGGGCCTGGTGGAGGCTGCCCCTGCACTGCTGGGGGGTGGGGGTGGGGGTAGACATGAGTGGGGGCCTGGTGGAATCTGCCCCTGGTGGCTGGGGGTGGGGGTGGTGGTAGACATGGGTGGGGGCCTGGTGGAGGCTGCCCCTGCACTGCTGGGGGGTGGGGTGGTGGGAGACATGAGTGGGGGCCTGGTTGAGGCTGCCCCTGCACTGCTGGGGGGTGGGGTGCAGGGGGACATGAGTGGGGGCCTGGTGGAGGCTGCCCCTGCACTGCTGGGGTGTGGGGGTGCAGGGGGACATGAGTGGGGGCCTGGTGGAATCTGCCCCTGGTGGCTGGGGGGTGGGGGTGGTGGTAGACATGGGTGGGGGCCTGGTGGAGGCTGCCCCTGCACTGCTGGGGGGTGGGGGTGGTGGGAGACATGAGTGGGGGCCTGGTGGAGGCTGCCCCTGGTGGCTGGGGGGTGGGGGTGGTGGTAGACATGAGTGGGGGCCTGGTGGAGGCTGCCCCTGCACTGCTGGGAGGTGGGGGTGGTGGGAGACATGAGTGGGGGCCTGGTGGTATCTGCCCCTGGTGCCTGGGGGGGGTGGTGGGAGACATGAGTGGGGGCCTGGTGGAGGCTGCCCCTGCACTGCTGGGGGGTGGGGGTAATAGGGGACATGAGTGGGGGCCTGGTGGAATCTGCCCCTGGTGACTGGGGGTGGGGGTGGTGGTAGACATGGGTGGGGGCCTGGTGGAGGCTGCCCCTGCACTGCTGGGGGGTGGGGGTGGTGGGAGACATGAGTGTGGGCCTGGTGGAGGCTGCCCCTGGTGGCTGGGGGGTGGGGGTGCAGGAGGACATGAGTGGGGGCCTGGTGGAGGCTGCCCCTGCACTGCTGGGGGCGTGGGGGTGCAGGGGGACATGAGTGGGGGCCTGGTGGAATCTGCCCCTGGTGGCTGGGGGGTGGGGGTGGTGGTAGACATGGGTGGGGGCCTGGTGGAGGCTGCCCCTGCACTGCTGGGGGGTGGGGGTGGTGGGAGACATGAGTGGGGGTCTGGTGGAGGCTGCCACTGGTGGCTGGGGGGTGGGGGTGCAGGGGGACATGAGTGGGGGCCTGGTGGAGGCTGCCCCTGCACTGCTGGGGGGTGAGGGTGGTGGGAGACATGCATTGTTGATCAGTAGTGCAAGGTGATATGTGGGTTGGCTGGGGGCATGCCCATGGTGGATGGGCTGCGTGCGGGACATGAGCAGGGGTGCAGGGTAGTCCCCCGTGGTGTGGGCTGCCTGCAGGGGCCGTGGAGGTTGTAGAGCGAACACCTGGGAGGACCCACACGGCCAATTCACGTGTAGTACTCCCCAGAACCCCTGAAATACACGTACCCTGCTGAAATCGCGTGTGGAACTTCCCACGCACCCCTGGAATACACGTACCCTGCTCGCACGGGGCCAATCACGTGTGGAACTTCCCGCGCACTCCTGAAATACACGTACCCTGCTGAAATCGCGTGTGGAACTTCCCGCGCACCCCTGAAATACACGTACCCTGCTGATATCGCGTGTGGAACTTCCCGCGCACCCCTGGAATACACGTACCCTGCTTGCACGGGGCCAATCGCGTGTGGAACTTCCCGCGCACCCCTGAAATACACGTACCCTGCTGAAATCGCGTGTGGAACTTCCCGCGCACCCCTGAAATACACGTATCCCGCTGAAATCGCGTGTGGAACTTCCCGGGCACCCCTGGAATACACGTACCCTGATGGAATCGTATGTGGAACTTCCCGCACACCCCTGAGATACACGTACCCTGCTGAAATCGCGTGTGGAACTTCCCGCGCACCCCTGAAATACACGTACCCTGCTGAAATCGCGTGTGGAACTTCCCGCGCACCCCTGAAATACACGTACCCTGCTGAAATCGCGTGTGGAACTTCCCGCGCACCCCTGAAATACACGTACCCTGATGGAATCGCATGTGGAACTTCCCGCGCACCCCTGAGATACACGTACCCTGATGGAATCGTATGTGGAACTTCCCACGCACCCCTGAGATACACGTACCCTGCTGAAATCGCGTGTGGAACTTCCCGCGCACCCCTGAAATACACGTACCCTGCTGAAATCGCGTGTGGAACTTCCCGCGCACCCCTGAAATACACGTACCCTGCTGAAATCGCGTGTGGAACTTCCCACGCACCCCTGGAATACACGTACCCTGCTGGAATCGCATGTGGAACTTCCCGCGCACCCTTGAAATACACGTACCCTGCTCGCACGGGGCCAATCGCGTGTGGAACTTCCCACGCACCCCTGAAATACACGTACCCTGATGGAATCGTATGTGGAACTTCCCGCGCACCCCTGAGATACACGTACCCTCCTGAAATTGCGTGTGGAACTTCCCACGCACCCCTGAAATACACGTACCCTGCTGAAATTGCGTGTGGAACTTCCCGCGCACCCCTGAAATACACATACCCTGCTGAAATCACGTGTGGAACTTCCCGCGCACCCCTGGAATACACGTACCCTGCTGGAATCACATGTGGAACTTCCCGCGCACCCTTGAAATACACGTACCCTGCTCGCACGGGGCCAATCGCGTGTGGAACTTCCCGCGCACCCCTGAAATACATGTACCCTGCTCGCACGGGGCCAATCGCGTGTGGAACTTCCCTCGCACCCCTGAAATACACGTACCCTGCTGGAATCGCGTGTGATACTTCCTGCGAACCCCTGTAATACACATTCCCCGCTTGGCGTTTGCTGTTTGCCAGCCCTGTGAACTGGTCCAGGGTTAGCGCAGCCCTTTGCGATTATTTGGGGATTTTGAAGGCTTTTCCTTGCGCGAGGGCGTTCTTGGGGGCGTAACTGGCGCTGCTGCAGGGTCGCTGCGCCACGCTGCGCCACGGCTGGTTTTGGATGCAAGAATCCATGAATACGCTGTGCGCGGAAATCAATTTTAGCGCACGCGGCTGGCGCAGACATTCACACGGGCATGCTGTGCACCAGTCGCGTGCGCCACTTTTGTGCGAATTTCTATGAATTACCATGTAAATGAACTATCATTGCATACTATCTTATTAAAGCAGCTTATAGCTGCAGTAGAGAGACACAACTGCTCTAGTGGCAGCTGCGGACATACTGGTTATATTATTTAATTGTATTGTGGTGGTTGTAGCCATTGGCCAGATTTAGGGGGTATGGACATAGGCTGTGCCCCCAAGAATCTGACCACATGCACCATAGTAATATGTGCATAGTTATTATAGGTAGTATGAGGGGAGTATACCATATCAATTGAGATAGTGCTCATTGACCTGCCATCTGCCTTTAACACAGAGAACCATTCTAGGTTTATTGAATGCCTCCATGGTACCTTTGTGATCACAGAATGGCCTCTGGACTAGCTGACCTCTTTCCTGACTAACTGCCCTTTCCAGCTGCAACTGGGCCATTTGTCATGCACCACCTCACTCATTGCCTGCAGCGTTTATCCTATTGGTGTGGCTCTTTAATATGTATGTCGTCCCTCTGCTTCACCTCATCTGCTCCTTCTCTCATAATTTGCAGTTTTATGGTGATGATACACAACTTTGCTTGACACTTTCCTCTACTACTTTCTTATGTGCCTCTCTGATCCCTGACTGTCTATCCTTAAGCAGGCATGGTGTGCGGCTAACCACCTCTGTGTGAATGCCAGTAAGATGGAGATTTTAGTTATGGGATACCTGTGCCCTGTTTACTTCCTTCTTTCATCCTTGGGCTGTATATGCTCACCATTCTGTGAGGCCAAACAAATTGGGGTTATCTTTAGCTGCTCTCTTTCCTTGACTCCTCACATGTTGGACCTTTTCAAGAAGGCCCATTTTGAGCTTCATCACTTTGCAGGAATTCTACATTTCTTTACATTCCCTTACAAGGTGAATGTTTTGGGAGCATTGTTCTTATGGAGGCTGCACTACTATAACAGCCTCTTCGTCAACCTCCCCCGTTCTTCTCTATGGACCCTTTAGCTAATCTAGAATATGGCTGCAAAATGTATGCTTGGCATGAAGGCTAGTGATTGTATCTCAGAAGCCCTTCAATTTCTACACTGGCTTTTGGTGGCTGTAAGGATACACTCAAAGAGCCTCTGCATCATCCACAAGGCTTTCTGGGGTCTGGGACAATGTTATTTCCAATGTGTTGTCCCTAAATACTCTCCTGCTACATGATTGTTTAAGTCCAATTGTCGGTTTGTGAAACGCTTCTCCGGACAGAGAAGGGAGCTAGATCTTTCTTTTTAGCTGGTTCCTTTATTTGGAACAGTGTTCCTTGCCATTTTACACTTTGAGCCTTTCTTAAGTTCTAGAAATTTTTCAAACACTTCTGCTATCTGCATCTTTCCATTTCCCATTTCTCTGCTAACATATCCCACTGCCACTAATACTGGTGGTCTGGTGCCTCATTAAGTTTATAGGTTCAAGGCTCTGTACCTCATTGAGACCAGTAACTACCACCCTTTAACTCCACCATTCAGCGTTGTCCTTGCAAGTGAACTGTCTGGAGGTTGTGCAGACCACCCTTCGGACTCTTCTGGCCACGCAGTTAGGTAGTGGCCTCCCACATTGGCACCCATTGGCTCTTCCTTCCTGGTTCCATGAGTACTTGCTTATCCCTGCTCCTCCTTTCATTAATACACTTCTCTTACTGCACAATGCATATGTGCATTTATAGCAGCGCTGTGCAGAATAGTTTTCTATAAGTAAAGGAAATGCAGATGGAAAATATTTGTAGAAAATTGTTAAGTTACAGTTTGTGTGGACGTTTCATATATTCATAGGATTACATGTAGAGTTTTTGGAAGTTTTTGGTCGATGGATTTCTGACTGTTCGAAAGCAGACAATGAGGGATTGTTGCAAACCTAAAAGTGAAAAGGGTAGAAGGGCTGTTTTGTGAGATGATGTAGACATGCTATCCAGGTGTTTCTAGGATGCCTGGTCTGGAAAGGGGACTGTGGAGACTGTGTATAGTTATGAAGGTCAATTGATTATAGTCGTTGTTGTACACTAGAGAAAAGTATTTGGGAAAGAAAATTGTTTCTGTGCTTTTTTCTTTTTCTGTAGTATACCATTGTCCATTACTTCCATTAGCTTAGTACAACATGCAAATGGAATGTTAAAAAATCTTATTGAGTCACACTACTTTATTGAAAAATATAAAGTAGATGGACTCTATACGCTTATTTTTTTTTACTTCTATTTGTGAACTGTGAAAGGTGGTTCCCAAAGGAATCTTTTTTGTGTTTTTTCATTTTGTGTTTTTTTAGGAAGAAAGGTGGGGGAGGGGAATAAGGGAAGGGACACCAACCACAGATAAAAAGAGGAAGATGGACAGGGGAAGATGTTGGGTCTGAGTTAATTTTAAGGTAGGGGTCAGTGTTTCTCATGCTCCTTGAGAACAGCCTTGAAAGCACTTTGAAATTGCTCCCCTCTGAATGGTGTGATGCAGTATATACACAGTACTTTTGTGTCAGCAATATATGGATCAACAGCTTCTTTTATGTATTGCAAGGTAGCTGATGAGATTTTCATCTTCACAGGAGTATCCTGTGTGGTGGTAGTATTGTTGAGGAAGATGAGGTGGAGGAAGACAGCCTTGCTGAGAAAAGAACAGCCTTTCCCACAGCATCCTAGTGGTTGGATTTAGTGTGGCGGCGCATGTAGATGGTCCCGTATGAGTACTGGCCAGGTTGTCCACGACTGAGTATAAAGTTGCACTCAGTGCATTTCCTCTTGGCAGCCTTAGCCTTTGGTACTCACCCAATGGTGGTAAGAGAGAGATTCCCAGACCTCCCCTTGTTTTGCATAAATTAACTTTGGGTCTCACCCTAAGCTAAAAGGGCAATCCAGACGTGGACCCCTTGCTCACTGTTCTTAGAGAGGTGCAGCTTCACCTCACTGATGATGCCCAACAAGGCTGAAACATGTGTATGGGGTTGCTGTTGGTACTCTTGTTCAGAGGAGAATTGCCTAGTATTTCAATGCTGGACTGCCCCCGGGCAGGACAAACACTGATATGCAGGGAAATGTCTTCTCTGTGAAAGGGACAGTGAGCTAAACACTTGGAAGAGTCTCTCCCAGGGGTTACTGACCCAAGAACAGGTCATTGGGATGTGTTCGTGCTGGTAGAGAGATTCCCAGAATCCCCCTTGTTTTGCATAAAGTTCAAAACTGTTTGTGAAGCACAGATCCATTCGCGAACTGCAAACGCATTTGCGGACACATCATTATGCTGAGTGTGTGTTGTAATGTGACCCTGTCCAGAAAATCAGCAGTGACCTCAGACGTTTGAGAACCTCAGCAAACAAAATAACAGTAGGAAAATTGGAAAAACTGTAAAGAAGTGTTATAAATGTAGCTAGGAGGTGGGGATTGCCAAAGCTTTAAGTTAACACTCTGTACATTGGTTGAAACTGCAGCTATACTTACCCCCAGTAAGTATTATTATTAAGAAGTTGTCGCAAATTAGGAAGCATTGTTAAAAAAACATGAAATTCATTGAAATTAAGTTGCACTAATAAAAACCTATGCAATTCACTGAACAACGTTTTTTCATTGAATTTCATGGGTTTATGGTTAGTGCAACTTAACCATAATGTCTCTTTAACAATGTTTTTTTTAGTTTGCACTGTTAAAAGCTCTACTAATACAAAATCCATGAAATTCAGAGAAAAAAATGTGCTAAAGAGATGTTATGGTTACAAAGTAAAATCGAAAAAAACAAGAAATACACCATTTATGGTTTGCTTTATCACTCTAATGTCCCCGAACATCTCAGGTATTCTCAGACATCAGAGAGGGAAAAACAAGTTGGCATTTTATGGCCATATCCCATCCCATCTTCATTACCCCTTAATTACTCAGAGATTGCTTAATTTTTTACTATGAGCATTGTCACACATCCAACATGGCGTCAGTTTGAAACGTTTTGTTGCAACTCACATTCTTAAATGACATTTACCAGACTCGTACAATGTCTCTGAATGTTACACAGCTCTCTGAATGGGCCACAGGTGTCCGTGGACACCGAATCAGGAAGTAAGTCTGCGGACCAGACACAGACATCACTAATTCTTTTGACATACATTTTGGGCATTTTAAAAAAAAGTCTACTTGATGGATTACCATCGAATTAGCCAAAGCACGCTTTCGAGACCACTGTGCCACTTAACGCGCAAGTTTGGTGGTGCAAATCTGTCCAGTGGTTTGGGCTATAGGCACTAGCAAACATTTTTTTCCAATTCATGTTTTTCATATTTCAAAGGTTTTGCGACCCCTCCATAACTTTGTCCCCCCTTGACGAAACCACACGAAAATGTGCAAAGTAAATCAGACTTCTGTGCAAATTCTGAATGAAATCAAAGGTATCATCTTGTTTCTCTGTGCAATTGAACAGGGTACAGGTCTTAGTTAGGAGTCCACTGTTTCAAAGACACAGAATTACTGTTTTATAACTGTACTATGGGGATCATTATGAGTTTGGTGGTAAGGGATTACCGGCACCGGTAAGGAGAACGGTGCTGGTAATCCCTTACCGCCCAATTCTGACGTCCCTTAGCGGGAACCGTAAGGAACGTGTGGTCTAACCACACGTCCCTTACGGGTCCCGCTAAGCGACCAGGGCACTAATAACGGCCTTGCTAGTCGCGAGCCCGTTATTAGTCGTGAGCCCGTTATTAGTCGTGAGCCCGTTATTAGCGCCCTCCCCATTCTCATTGAGCCCTATGGGGGCTCAAATGGGAATGGGGAATGGTTTGTACAATGGGGACTTACCGGTCCCTCCAGGGTCGGAATGCAGCGGTAAATCCCCATTGAGCAAGACCGGTGCCGGACCTGGTATTGGAGGCAGCCATGGCGCAAATAGTGCCATGGCTACCTCCAATCTCGGTATGAAGCCCTATGTGTTTGACTCGCAAGGCTGAAGAGAATGTATTTGTTTAAGATCCCAATGAATTAATATAGTTACTTTTATCACAGCTTGGATGTCACTGCCCTCTAAAATTGCAGACTTTTCCATTTGAGCACATAGCCCACTTTTGAGTCGATGCTACATAAACATATTTATTCCCAAGGCATGCGAAAAGAAAAAATATACACCACTTGATGTATATCAACATTTGCATTTGCACAGCCCGCGGAATATCACGCGCCACCCTATTTGGCATGCAGCATTCCTGGAAGTACTTCAGGAACTGTAGTATTATATTATTTACAGTTGCAGTATCAGCAAATGGCATCCTCTGGCAAAACAATCTCAAAAGAGACCAATGTCTTATTTATCTGCCTGCTGGCAAGTGTGTGTGTGCAATACTGTTGCTTGGGAAAGGAAGCAGGCACTGACTCATCGTTGCTTTGGTTACTGTATGGAAGAAGTTCTTATGAATGTTGAATATGAAGATGGTATGTGTGGTGTTTATATCTGTGTGTGTGGTTGTGTGTTGTGTCCGCACACACATGTGTCCACAGGAGTGTGTACAGTCTAAGAAGAGGAGGCAACGGTTGGATAGCCACTGAATCACAGACCCACCCTACCCACTCGAGTGAGTACAATGCACGAAAGATGAGGATTTTGAAAATCTATTAACCCCTGAGCAGGGCATGAATTATGTATGTTCAACAGATGGAACGGTACCAGCACTTCTCAGCAAAATGCAATAGTACTGTAATGCCAGTAATTGGCCCTCATTACGAGTTTGGCGGTAACCATGCCGCTATTGGAGGCATGGCTGCCGCCACTTCGGGGTCCGGCTCCTCAGAATGGGGACTTACCGGGCCATTCCCAGTTCGGAAGGCCCGGTAATTACTCCCTCCAAGGACCCGGACACGGTCCTTCCCCATTCCCATTTCAGCCCCCATAGGGCTGAATGGGAATGGGAGAGGGAGCAAACAACGGGCCATTATGAGATGGCCTGTTGTTTGCTCCCTTTTCTCCTCGCGGGACCCGGTAAGCAAGCCTGGTTTTCCCAGGCGTGCTTACCGTGTCCTGAGAGGAGAACTCGTAATGCGGCAGTATGGGAAGAACGGCGCCAGCACCTTTTACGGCGGCGTTCACTCCGTACCGCCAGGGTCATAATGAGGCCCATTGTCTTTGTCAACGAAGTGGCCAAGACAGTCACATGACCCGCTGACCTTGGACTCTTGTGAGATTCTGCACAGTCTATCCAGCCTGTGTGTCAACTGCCCAGGGAGTTACCTGTTATTTCCAAACAACTGTAACCAAAATCGGTACTGTAGATAGCAATGGTTCAAGTTAATGTATGACTCTGATACCACTTTATACAGTTGATGATTCTGATAGACTTGGAATTATCAATCTACTATGGAAACATGCCAGGTTAAACATACTCTACTTCTATTGTCCATGCTAGAGCTATATGCTATGTGTATATATTATTAGTTTGATGTCGTAACAATGACATTTTAGTATATTTGTGTTTTACTAATTATATTTTGTGGTACATGGATTACTTGATAAGAGGTTCTTCGATCGCCCTTCATGTGTTCCTAACAACACTCTGAATAGTTGACCGTATCTCTCCAGGACTGAAATCTCTTCACTGGCTCCCAGTGGCTGCGAGGATTAAGTTGAAAACCCTCTGCATTGTCCACAAGGCCTTCTGGGGCCTGGGGCCTAAATACCTTCAACTCTCTCTTCCTAAATATCTTCCTTCACGAGCCCTTCGCTCATCCGTCTCCAACTCCCTCATGGTCAGCCGCTTCTCGAAGCAACGAGCTGGGGGTAGATCTCTCTCCGCAGCAGGGGCCTCCCTCTGGAACAGCCTTCCTGCCTCCCTGAAACTTGAGGAGAACCATCTCCGGTTCCGGAAGTACCTCAAAACCTTCCTCTTCGCTTCTGCCTTCTCTCTCCCTCTCCCCTGCTAAACCTGCTTAACTCCCCACTGAATTCTGCACTAAACCTGCATCTGGGCCACTCTCAGCGACCTCGGTCCAGGGCCCAGCCACTCTCCACTTGCACTGCCTCCCTGGCTCCCCCTGCACTGTGGGACTGTCACTGTATCCCTACAGCCCCCCTTCCCAGCACTTGCTCTGCACTTACCTCGCACTTGCCACCAGCTGGCCCTTTTTATTTATTATTTATTATTTATTATTTTATTACGCTACTTACCTTGTACTGCACTTCCCCCCCACCTCCTCCCCTTGCACTTTCTCCTTTTCCCCTTACCTCTGCACTTGCGCGATCTGAATGACACCTGGCCTAGTAGGATCGTTTGTCTGTCTTCCCCTTGTTTCCCTCCCTCCCTGCCTCGTCGCGCCTTGAAACACTTGTGTATAGGCGCGTTACAAATACCATATCATATCATATCATATCATATCATATCATATCATATCATATCATATCATATACAATCCTTTGTAGGGACTTTCCATAAAAATGTGTGTGATATGTGATGTCATCAGTGATGTAATCGATGATGCTATCTGTGAAGTCATCGTTGATGTCCTGGGTGGTAGTGTTAGCAGTGCATGGCGGTGGCGCTAGTTATGATTGCATAGCAAACCATAATTGGCTTATTTATTGTTTTTTTTTTACCATTTAAATTTATAACGAAAACACCCCTTAAAAACGTTTTGTTCATTGAATTTCATAGGTTTGTATTAGTGCAATTTAAACATATAGTTCCTTTAACAAAGTTTTTTCACTGAATTTCAATGGTTTTTAACAATCATAATGTTTCATGATGTTACAGCACTGTGTATAAGTTATTAATAATTCTTCTTTTCACATATCTGAAAGAACTGTAACACCCTTAAAACTAAAACATTATTCTACCCACTATGCAGCAGTTTCAAAGTCCATGCACTGTATCATGTGTCCGCAGATGTACCTGGAAGCAGGTGGCATCAACCCAACCCAAAACCCAAGGGACAGCACAATTTGATCTTTCCTTTTAAACGAAACAATATACATACATCAACATTACAAACAATAAATACAATCCAAATGAACATTTATGCTCAATTGTGTGACTCCAAAATTAAAAAAACTTTTTCTTACACATAACAAAATCTTATGGATTATACTGAACACTAAACATAACTGTACACCTGATGTAAACAATGCACTTGAGCACCTCTAGGAACTGAAGCACACGAACACAGCACATAAAATCAGACGCTCTAAACTTAGTAAGTAAACAGTACCTTCCTTTTTATTCGAAATGTTTTCCATAGGAAGTAAATACATTTTTAATAATTGCTTAATTACTGAAAATAGTCATTATATATTTCTACAGAAACAGCCAGCACACTTCAATGGCTGGAGGAGTACTTCCCAAAAGACGAGATGAGCGATGAACAATGAACTTGGGGAGAAAGTGTAGCTTAGGAGCAATGCGTTTGTCTTGGAAGCAAGACAATGCAGCATACCACAGATTTGTATCCTGATCCCGTGCTTAGAAACCACTTGCTGGTATTAATCGTGTTATAAAAGAAAATTAATATAATTATTATATTAATGGTAAAAACAGACATATATATTAAAATTCACTGAAATAATCCAAGCTGACCATCAGTTATCAAATCACATCTTTTTTTCACATATGTTATTCTCCACAAAGTTCAAGAAGGAAAAATCCAGGACAATAATCACGAGGAAGCAATTATAATGCCCAATGAGGGACAAATGGTCAGTGTTGAAACTAAAATTAATAAATTATGTACTCAAATATCTAAATTAAAAAATCAAGTTGCTGAACTATCTAATTTATGTAAAGAATCATGTAATCCGTAACATTGATTTCCATTACCTGTGACAGTTTTCTTGAACAATCACCCCAATCCTTGCCAGAATGTATTATAATACGCGTGTTGATGACATTTCTGTCCCCAATACTCCAAATAATGAAAACTTACAACCTCCAAATTCCCCTGTTTTTGTTTCACACTCGCATTCCACCTCCCTGTCTTAAAATAAAGAAGTATAAATACAAACTGTAAATATATAAGTCCCACAAATGTTTTGTTTTGCAAGTATTTAATGTCAATAAACTAGTATAATTCAGCAACATATGTGAAAATGTATGTTATTTAAATGTCATTTGGATGTCCGCGGACTATGATTATTTCCGGGTCCACATATTTACACACCAATGATGCATCACAGATGTTTGGTGTTCGCGAATGTACCACCTAGTCTGCAGAGCGATTTACAAACTTTTTGGACATCACACTGTATATACGCTACGGCATAGGTCATGCAGTAGTTCGCGTACATCATGCCATGGCAATGTCTGTCCCCAGATGTTATCATGTGACCGCGTCCATGTGGCATCATGACATATCTGCGATATGTGTCTGTGCATCACAGACATATTTAAATCAAATGTTCACCCACTGTTGTGACTTTGAAGTTGAAAATGTGCCCTTCCACACCTCCCAGTACCATTCTTAGTGCTTCTATAAACTCTCTACAACTTTTTGTGCACTTTCTACATACCGTAAAAATATTTAAATCCAATAAATTGGAGGAAAATATTTTACGAACCATTTTGAATGTTCCACAGACGGTTCTGGTGGCTGCTCTCCACATGGAACTTGGCATTACATCTATTAGAATTACACAACTGATACAAAAATGTGCTCTTTGCTTTACCGTTGTAATTGACATCTATGGAAATAAATTCTATATGTGGTCATTTGGGGGAACAATATTGCAAAAATAGTAATAATCTCTTTCTAATCAATCTGAAAGAAAGGGTCATGTTATTTTTGGACAAAATTAATATGGATTTCGAAGATACATTATCTAATCCTAATAGAATGATTCATATAAAGAGGAAAGCTAAGCAATACGACTAATGTATTAATATAGACTATTTATCTATTGTGTCATGTATAAGGAGTATAGTACACAAGCCTTAAGATTGGCGGCTCCTTGCACTTATTTGTCAAAAATGTTCTCCCAAGAAATTAGAAGATTTAGTATTTATCTTCGTTATAACATCTTACCTTCTTTTGAGCATAGAGGACGTTGAACACATATCCCTAGAATGGACAGGTTATGTTGATTATGCAGTGATAATGTTGAAACCTCAAGACATCTTATCCATTGTAATTAATTATTAAAGGAGTATTCATTAGGCTATATTAATTTAGTCACTAATATTATTCATAAACAGGAAAATCAATTTTGGGCTGCAATTACTTTGACAGATTTGATTGTTGTAACTGGTGCTGCCTACTAGGTCTGGAAGCAGGCCACCGCCCGAATAATTTCCCATTAATTGAAACATCCTTGGATTTTAATTAGTTACGCGACTCCCAGTATTTTATAATTTGCTTATTTGGATTTTATAATTATGTTCTCGGATGAAATGCAGTGATAACCATAGTTTACATTTGTTGCTCTACTTTGATTTAATTTTTAAGATACCATTCTTATTCCTTTTTAAATGTATTGATTTGTATTTTGTTTTTTTTGTATTTTTAAATTCGACTTTTTATTAGTTTTTTAAATAAAAGTTTGACAATCATATACAGGCATTTGCAACCGAACGGTCAGGTACAAAAAAAAAATAATATCACATAAATAGCAAAATAGTGTATAGAACGTTTGGGATCTGATGCACGTCGCATAAACTTTGAGTAGGTTCATCAAACCCAACTACCCCTACCCTTCCCCCTCACCCCCTTGCACATAGTACCGTCTGAAGGGCTGGAAGAAACCAGTATCTATTTCCGAACCAATATTAACTACCTAACATCAGGTACATAGACATATTAGAACTTGCAAGTTTAGCCTAGCAGCGAGATTCAGCCATCAACAACATTGTAACGCTTTGCACACATTTTTTATATCACATATTTAGCCCGAAATTCCGACCATGCATTCTCCACTGAGGTACGATCTCCATGTAGGACCGCCGTGAGGTTGTCCATTCTATATATATTCAAGGCAACACTCAGCCATTCGGTCTTATTAGGGAGCCTCGCTCTTTTCCACACCATGGTGAGGCACGCTCGAGCGGCCAGCAGTAAATCCATAATCATTTTAGGTGCTTTCTTAATTGTGTCTTCTGTTTCAACCAAGCCAAACAAGATCAGAAGTGGGTGTACCTCTCTGTCATCATCATCCAGCTCCTTGATCCAGCTCAGGACCTCTGTCCAGTAGGCTTGGACCACCTCACACCCCCACCACATATGCCAGTAATCGGCCTGTTTTCCACAGCCCCTCCAGCAATGTGGGCTTATTCCTTGGTACATTTTGGCCAACCGGACCGGGTCATATTGCCATCTGTATAACAATTTAACCGCATGCAATTTATACTGGCAGGATATGGAAGATTTTGCTGTCCTTCTACAAATTTGGAGCCATAGCTTTTGCGAAATCTTCCTTCCAATGTCTGATTCCCACCTGTTCCTTAGTGTGTGTGTTGGTGTGATATCAACCTCAATCAGCGCTGAGTACATTGCACTTATCAAGCCCTTTGAACTCGTACATGTGTTGAGAATGCTTTCAAACGGGGTGAGATCCCTTTCTAGTTGTTCCTTCCATACCGCCCTTGTCATCACCCCTAGAGTCTGAGATATAGGAAAACCGAGAGTGGGCCTATGTTGAGCGCCTCCTGTAAATCCTGAATTGTAATAAAGGCACCGTCTCTCCAGAGTTGACCAGCCCTCTCTAATCCCGCATCGTAACATGTCTCGAAGCTCCCTGGGTCTGGGATAGCGTCCCGAATCCCCGGTGACCATAGGTGTCTAAGGGGAGATGGCCAAGTTGTTACTCCCAAAATGTTCTTGCCTGGTGTCCAGATTGCCCATATTGTTCCAATAGTAGGATGGTTTTTTACACTATTTCGCAATTGTGGCCCCCCCGGGACCCATAGCCATTCGCTTAGAATGAATGGCCGGAGATGGTAGTTGTCTAGGGCTATCCACTGTGGCTCTGACTTTTGCCTGATGTGCGGGAGAAGGACACGTAGTTGGGCTGCCCTGTAATATGCTTCTATATCCGGGAGGCCCACTCCCGCGTTGTCCTTCCGGAGCTGTAGCAAGGATCTTGGGACTCTCGGCTTCTGGCCCTGCCACAGGAAGGCTGAGAGGGTTTTTCTCATGCTCGTAAAGTATTCTTTGGGCATTTTAATGGGTAGCATTTGGAACAGATAAAGTATTTTAGGGAGAATCACCATTTTTATTGCATTTAATCGGCCCAGCCAGGAGATGGTGAGTCTGGACCACCTTTGGATGTCCTTTTGGAGGGAGAGCGATAGTGGGGGAAAGTTAGCCTCAAAAAGGGAGTCAAGGTCTCGGGTCACATTAATACCCAGATATCGAAGCGTGGTGAGGCTGACCTTTACTCCTAAGGGAGCGAATCGGTCTGCCTCAGAGTCTCCACTTTTGTCAAGTGGAATGAGGATCGACTTTCTGATGTTGATTTTAAGGCCAGCTAGTTCCCCATATTCTTCGATGATGCTGATCGCGGCCGGGACAGTACTTAGGGGTCAGTTAGGTGCAGTAGTATATCATCCGCATAGAGGCTTAGTTTGTATTCACAATCTCCTACCATAATGCCTTTTACTTTAGCATCCTGCCTCAATCTCTGTGCCAACGGCTCAAGACAGAGCACGAATGGTATTGCTGACAGTGGACAACCCTGCCTCGTTCCCCTTTCCAAAGGGAACCATCGCGAATAGCCCCCGTTTACTGTCATTGACGTTGTGGGAGATGTGTACAGGACCATAATGGCATGGTGTAACTTCGGCCCCAACCCGTTTCAGACCAGTACTCTTTCTAAGAAGCCCCAGGCAACCCTGGCGAAGGCATTCTCAGCATCTAGTGAAAGAAGAGATGGGTCCCCTCCCATTCCCTGTGCCTCGTAAATAAGATGTAAAGTTTTCCTCATGGTGTCTGCACCCTGTCTCCCGATGACAAAGCCAACCTGATCGGAGTGAATTAATCGTGGTAAGTATGTTTCGAGTCGGGCTGCAATGACTCTCGCGTATATTTTAGCATCTATATTCAGAAGAGAGATGGGGCGGTAGGAACTACAACACGTGGGATCTCTCCCTTCCTTCGGAATGACAGCGAAAAGGGCTTGTGAGAAGGACAGGGGCGCCTGTCCTGTTTCAGAAATGTGATTAAATAAGGATGCAAGGAAGGGGGCGATGAGTGTAGAGATAGCCTTGTAGAATCCTGGTGTGAAACCATTGTCTCCCGGGGCCTTCCCAGTCTTTAGTCATTTTATGGCCTCTGTGACTACTTCTTCAGTGACTGGCATGTCTAAGGATTCGGCTTCTGTGGGTGTGAATGTGGGGATCTTAACTTCTCTAAGATAAGTGTCAATGCTTCCTAGGGGAGCGGGGGGGGGGCGCATGTGTATAAATCCTCATAAAAGTAGGCAAATGGCTCCTGTATCTCCTCAGGAGACGTGACGATCGTGTCTATGAGGGTGCCATCAGCCCTTTCAATACGATCTACCCATCTTTCAGCTTTCTGTGCCCGAAGACGAGCCGCCAGAAGAGCATCTGCTTTATCGCCCTTTTCATAGTATTTTTGTTTTAAATATTGTAGGGTTCGGGCTGTCTTACCAACGATGAGTAGTCGGAGCTCTTCCCTGAGCCGGGCTTCGGCCATGTGTTTGGGTCTGTCACACAGGGAAGATTGTACTAATTTCTGGGCTATGTGGAGCTTTTCCCTGATGTTTTTTTCTATCAGTGCATGTTCTCTCTTTTTTTGGGCCCCTGAGAATACATTTTCCACTTCTTGTTCGAAAGCTACCCAACTCATCAAAAGATAAAAGACAAAGGCTGTTTTGCACAAGAATACTGGTTCAGATGTCAGGCTGATGTACGTTATATGCTAAGGAATCTTGGCCTGCCCAGTTTGTTACTTTAAGTTGTGCAGAATATGCATTGGGTGACTTGCACGACTTCCTATGCACTGAAAACTAAAATAAATAAGGAATAAAATCAAAATGTCCATGAGAACTCTGTTTTCTTGATCCTGGCAATGCTTCAAGATACTTTCACCATCGCTTCATTGCCATGCTGGCTTTCATCTGCAATAAAACTACCCCTCCACTCAGAGAAGTAGAACACTTCCTTTGGAGGAGACACTATCAATCCAGAGGAGAACCACATCCACATGCATTTGTGCATATAAGATGCCCCCAAATGATGCCATGACAGTGATGCCACTGTTTTACAACTTCTTCAGCAACAAAAAAAGATACCTGTTATATCCCTTCAGAAACCACACATAGTGACCTATGTACATAAATCTTACGCTTCCAAAGACATAAAGATGGCAAATACAGCCATGGCTGATATAAAAGCACAGGTAAATACTACACCAAATGTCACTTTGGCTTCCCTAGACCAGTTTCCACCAAAGGATAAGTAAATAGCTTCATGTCTTCTCTTAGGCAGTGTATAAAAGGGAAATCCCCAAAAATCACATGCAATACATGCAAACATTATTTCTCTACATTGGACCACCTGAGCTCTCTGTCCTTAAGCTGGTGACTAATAAATCCAATTGGGTGTTCCTTGCATTTCTCATCTATCTGTGATAGTAAAGCACCAATCGCAGTGTCAAAGGCATCTGTCTCACAATAAAAGCACATTTGTAATATGGGGCCCTGAGGACAGTGGCCTGGCACAGGGAGTCTTTTAAGCCAAGAGATTTGGCATCCAAGTACATCAATGATATGAAATATATGTTATGGCATTTATAATGCTCCTGTACACAAGAGTTTCTAGGCACGACAAGACAAGGAGAGGGAAACAAAAAGGAGGACACAAACAACAATCTTACCAAGCTTTTTGTCATTCAGATCGCATAAGAGCAGGGAAGGGGGTATGGAGGAAGTGCTGAGGGTAGGGGGAGGATGGAGCAGTGTGGGACAAAGGAAAAAACAAGTATGCAGCCAGCGGGCGGCAAGGGCGGGTACTCATAAGTGCAGCCAACAGGTGGAAAATAAGTGCAAGAGAGAGTACTGTGGGGTTACAGATACAGACCACAAGTGCAGGGGAGCCAGGAGGTGGTCTAGGATTGCAGCTGGACAGGCAGGGACCTGGGCCCAAATTCAGAGGGTGACCAGGTGGCCACTGCATGGAACAGACAGGTGATTAGCAAGGGAGAGGAAGAGAGAAGGCACAAGCAAAGAGGTCTTGAGTTGCATCCGATACCAGAGATGGGTCTGCTCAAGTTTCAGAGAAGCAGGGAGACTGTTTTAGAGGGAGACCTTAGCTGAAGAAAGAGATCTGCCCCAAACTCTTTGCTTGGAAAAGCGACTGACCCTCAGAGAGTTGGAGGTGGAAGAGCAGAGAGCTTGAGAAGGCAGATATTTAGGAAGAGAGAGTTGGAGGTAGTGTGTTGGAGGTAGTGTGATAACAATGCAATCATTGCCCTCTTGTGCAATGCATATAAAGACATAAAATACATTGTAGACAATTCCACTGCAGTTGCAAGATATGCCACAGCCTATGTCAACAAAGCTGAGAAAACGGAGCTAAAAGTACTTTGGTATGACATTTCATCATTCAAAACCCTGTCACAAAAACTGTGCAGCTTTGGTATCAACATGCTGTCACATAGAGAATGCAGGTCTTATGAAACTGCAGATCGTTTAACAGGTACAGTCTTATATGGGAAATCTGAAAACATTCTCTGGCTAAACCTTGGTCCAGCTTCATCTCGAAAAAAAGGGTACTAAAGTCCTACCAAGAGATAGAAACAATAACCCCAAATTATACCAACTTCCAGGATATCTAAAAATAGAATTGAATTGACACATACTATCCAAACAGAAATACTGCTTTGCAAAACATGTGTCTGTATGACGTAGCCCAAAACCACTCCAACAAAAATAAAGTTATGTCAGATGAGACAACTGCCAAATATTCAGTTTCAGATTATGAAGGCAACCTAGAAAAACTTAGTCCAGCCTAATTAATCATGCAAAGTTATCCTTTAGATCTGCACAGCATAGAGAACGTTATTACATGACCCTACTGCAACTATTCAATCCTTGGACAAAAGTGGAACAATTTTTAGGTGACCATGAAACATTTGAAGCTGCATTCAAGGCAAATAAAAGCAGTATAACACATGTTAAATTTTAAAAGAATACAAAAAAAATGTTCAATGAACACCAACAAGAAAAAGAAATTGAAAATCTACTTGATAAAGCCACTCCTGAAGGCAGTCAACATTCTCTTACCGGAAGCCAGGAACCATTTGGAGAAACATGTATTCAAAAATTAAACAGAAATAGCCATGACTGAGGTAGAAAACACCATGTAGCAATCCAAACAATCTGAAGATTTGTCAGTGCTCAAATCACCTAGAAGTCACTGAAGAAATTGAACAGGTCCTAAAATATGAAAGTAAAACGTGTGGCTGTAAAAATGACACACCTCTTTTCTTGTATGTAAGTGGTGAAGCTGGTTCTGGCAAAACCTTAGTAATTAAAATAATCAGGAAATGTGCAGAAGAGTAAACAAATAACAACCTTTCAGCTGTTGTAACAGCCCCCACGAGTCTAGTTGCCAACAACATAGGCAGTGTAACTTTACACTGAATACTTCTCATCCCAATAGAATATCAAAACAAATTGGAATACTACAAATTGTCAGCAAAAGCTGCAAATTCTGTGATAAATGAAAGTCATCCTAGTTGATGAAATGAAGATGTTTTCTGTGGGGGAAGAAAGTGTACACTAATATCAGCAGTGCACATTGTGCGCCAGTTACAAATGTTGCTAACATTGCAGCACATGCTCTGTGTGTGTTTTAGTATGTTAAGCACACATGTGCAGCATTGAGGGTAAAAGAACATGAGCTATTTTGATAAAAAATGATTCTGCAGGCAGCAACAATAACATTACAACATGTGCATGGACAGCTTTTCTTGTTTAAAACAGCTTTGTTTGCACGAGTAAGATTCAGAAAATAAAAACAGAGATTTAAAGATTGAACAGCCTGCTTTACTTGATGTGGTCAAATGAGAGGGCCTTGAAATTAAAGGTCCATTGTTCCTTCATAACAAGCGTAGGAAAACAAGGATGGCATGTTACATTTTCTTCCAAGCGCAAGAAAGAATGGGGGAAGTGACAGTCAAAGAGGTGTGCAGTTAGCCAAAAGCCAAAGAGGGTGAGATGGGTCCTAGAATATTCAGAATCATTCCCAAAGGCTCTGTCACATGTTTGGTGACACAAGGGGCTGAGGAAGGAAATCACATTGCCTGGCAGGTGAATAGAAATGTACAGGATCTAGAGGTCCTGGTCTAGGTTTTGTGTTAGACTACATAAGGAACTGCAAGCTAGGGGCTAAGGGGTTCTGACTGTTGCTGATTCCATGAGGCTTTTGCATGGTGTGCTTTTGATCCCAGCTTTCCGCATAAATCTGTTGTCTGGATGTTGACAGAGCCTGCTCTGGTGCTGGCATTGCTGAGGTTTTTAAAAGAAAAGGGTTTAAATATCACAAGCACTGAATGCAAGCAAACAGACCGGTGGCTGTGCTTTTTGAGTTTTGGAAGGCTATCCTCTAGTGTGAGAGCCTGGCTGTCATTGCATCTGTGCAGTCCAGACATAGACGCATTGTGCCAATTCTTACTGGGACTAAGAAGCTCCTGGTAGCAGAGTTGTTATCTGTGTGCTGAGCTCTGAGCTGTAGACAGGACAGAGCGAGCTGGGATCCCGAGCCAGAAGGTGGAGCAACTACCGACTTGTGCTGAGATGGGAGCTGACATTGCAAACAAGTCAGAAGAGCTGGTTGTACAAGAGTCTCAAGTGAGTATACATAGGGATCAAAAGAATTGGGTTTTCCTGCAAGGGATGATTTCAGCCAGGTCAGACTGACCTAAAAGGCAATTCCTGCTTTGTTTATATAGCACCATTTCTCCATTTATATGGCCTCAATGTGCTTTTGGTTGGAACGCCTTCAGGGACCGAAGTTCATGTATGGGTATATTTCAAGAGTTTACTCTAAGATATGTCAGGTCCGTAGGTGGGTGCTGTTGGTGGCTTAAGTTAGAGTGCCAGTGCACAAGACTCAATATGTGCAAAACTATACTGAATTTGCATGTAGGTTGTCTCTATATATTATTGGCAGAGGTGTTGAGGCACGTCAGGGGTTTCAGTGTGGTTGGGTATGTGAGCTGCTGGACTGTATTTGACAGAGACGTAGCTGCCTTCTAGAGTGCATGGATGGGGAGCCATGCCTGCGTATGTGTCCAGAGATGGGGTGTGATTTATGCATATCTTAGACTCAGACAGAGTTTATCTTTGGTGTGGTTAGTGTTAGGAAAGATCTCTCTATACTGCACCTTTCCTCCATCTTTTGTAACCGCCAAACTTTTTGCTTTTATTTTTTAATCTGACCTGTACTTTTTGCAATGCAGTGAAGCCTTAAGTTTCAATGAACTGGCATTTGCTCATATCTTATGGGGAAACTGATATGTCCTTCAGGCTGTCAGTACTAGAAAACCTTGTTTCCCTTAGTCGTGTTACTATGTTACTACTTTTGGTTACTTTTGAATCACTTGTGGTAACTTCTTATCATTGTACAATGCAGCTTACAATGTAGTACAATGGGGTGCTTTTTTGTTTTGCACTAGACTAACAATCAGAGGAGTTTTGGTTAATCTAGGTGTGCTAAAAGGATAGGCTGGAGGCAGCAGTGACTTTTCCCCATTTCTGTTCTACCTTTACCACGTTTACCATGTTTGGCTACTAACTGTGGCTGCTGGTCAAACATGGCTGTGCCACGAAATTGTTCACCTTTTTTGCCATCTTGTTTTTTAGCCTTTTTCCTTGCCTGAGAGGCCATAAAAATCTTTACAAGGACTTCCAATGCCCGAAAAAGCAGGTGCTTTTGGGGGGATACTAGAGGGCTGTGTGTGTTTGTTGACAGTATGTGGGCTGGGTCTGTCTGACTCAAATCCACAAACTGGTTCCAGTGTGTATGAGTGGTTTGCATGAATGTTCCCGCCAGTGGTACTGATTGGACCACTGCTGAAGTGTGTCTATGGGCTAGACCTGCTATTGTCTAGTGGGAGTTTCAGCTCTTATCTGGCTTTTAGGAAAAGAAGAGGACCCACGCACCCATTCTTCAGAGATCCTGGAGAAACCTGAAGGAGCGAAGTAACCCATCTAGCATTGAGACCTGCTCATGATCTTTAGTAGTCCTGCGAAGGAGCTATGACCCTTGGAGTGGAGGAAACATCCTAGCATCGAGGGGACCCGAGATAGGAGGGGAAGTCCGACAGCGGGTGCTGAGTCCTTTTGCATCACCTTGCACGGTGACCACCATCCGAGAATTGCTTACCTGACCTGAGTCCAGTCCTGAGAGGCATGCTACTTTTTAATGCATTCTTTGTCCTAGAGTCCTTGCAATAGTAAAATATACCAACCAGAAATCAGCTCAAACCTCGAAACCTTGGGAATTGAAGACTGCAGCTTTCAGTCAGACACTCTTCTTTTGTTCTGTCAAGTCTGGGGAAGATTTGGAGTACGGGGGGTTAGTTACAGAGTTTCTAAACTACCCCTATGCTCCAATTATAAGCCAATGGGCTTATAATACAGCGTGTTTCTAACACTTTTGGCTTTGCCATTGCTTGCTTGCTTGTGCAAGACATCTGACTGTTGGGGCTACTTTTGGGCATTAGTCTAACTTGGACCTTAACCCTAAGAACACTTCTCTGTACCCCAGAGGCCCTACCTGCTTTTTTTCCTGCATCCGAAGTTCTGTGGACCTGTAACCTGAACTATTGGGCAAAAGGCCTGAGACAATTTACGGCTGGAGAATTTTAGTTAGGGATCATCTCTGTGGACCTTTTTGTGCATAATACGTGTTTACCCTCCCCTTTGGAAGAATTTCTGATTTGTATTATGCCCTATAACAAAGTGAATGTATATATGGATTTAGTTTAATAATGTTGTGTGTTAAGACTAACTGCTTGTAGCCACTTTTCTATAGTGTTATTTCGCCATAAATAAATAACTGTATTTTTTTTACATCCCATCTAAGTGTAATCTGTGATTCCCATTGTGTGACCTCATTGTGGACCCTTTACAAGCTCACCCCCTCTGAAGAACTTAGCCTAGACAGCCTGTCACTGCTACCTAAACTGGTTTGGCTACAGCTTCCCAGAGTTGTTCCTCTCACAATATAGGTTGGCCTTCTATACATCTGTCCACCATGCCAGAGTACAGAAAATCAGTCCTCACAGTTAGGATACTACCTTGGATGAATGACCTGGCTGGTGGCATTCTTTTAGTGCAATAGTTAAAACAATGAAATGTCCTAAAACCAATGGTATAATTTCCCATCCCCAGCAGGAAAGAAACATCTAATTGGGTCTAAGTATCTCATACCTAAGAATAACCTGACATTTGGCTAAAGGGTCAAGGGGAAATAGGAGGTGGGGCTGATTTCTAAAGTGCAACTACTCTCATAACCAACTGAAGTGCTTGCCAAGCTGTGTTTTAATTTCATCCCCAATATAATAGTATACAAGGGGAAATAGTAAAGGATGTTGCTCAATGGTACATACATTATCGATGAATGCTAGTTAGTTTTTAGAAGTCAAATAAAACTGTCAGTGTGTAATTGCAAGTTCTGTTTTCTTTTTATAACAAAATACACAGTTGAATTGATGTTTTGCTGATGGTTTTTGAAATATGCGGTTTATGTAAATGTATCTCATTGTGTTGATGTATTTTTAAAATGTGCATATAAGGATGTGGAATTGTAAGTCTGTGAAGTAGTCTGTTATTGTGTGGCCTGGTCATTTTTATAATATGCAGTGTGAACGTTTGGTATGTCTAGTGTAGTACAAAGTATTCTTATGCATAGCCAAAGAACCAGCAATTTTAGATGCCTGTATTAAAAGAATGTGATCAAGGAAAATATCTTACATTATGTTGGTGAAGATGCATGGAATTGCTTTGGCCAAGTGCATTTCTTAGGTGTGAAACATTACAGCTGGCATACTGTGCTGTGCCCGGCAAGCTTCAAATAGTTGTGGTGAATTGTCTTAGTGGTAATGTGTGTTAAATAATATTGGTGTGCTGTTGGTACTGTATGTTAAATAATATTGGCACACTGCAGGCATGGCAGAGGTTACAGTTACAGACCACTGTGATTATTCTGAAACTAAATTCTACGATCTGGCAACATAGACCTCAGAAACTATCATGAGTTGGCAAGAACGATTGTCATCAGAAATTGAAAGGAAGCTCCTGAGAAACTGCTTGCGTAGGGAACTTGTTTACTCTTGTTTTACATTCTTGTTTACTCATACTTTTTAACTGCGATGACTGTAAGGGTCAGCAAGATTGTTTAGTTTGGGGGCTAAGACATGGTTCATTTTACACAGGGTAATCGATCTCAGGAGAAAGAAGGGTGAGGTTGTTGCAGGCTTGCAAAATGAGTTAGCAGCTATGCGTGAAAAAGTGCTTCAGCTAGAAGCAACCCCATAAAGGAGGCCGGGGGTCAGTGTACAATTGCAGGACAAATATGAAGCTTTACATGTGGATTTTGCGCAGAAAGTGAAGCAATTGGGGGAAAGTGTGGGGGAGATGGACCACCTAAAAACCATTTTAGAAGACATTGAGCTGACAGAGATCTTGTTTTGCTAGAGGTGCAAACACAATGTGAACTTGACAACAAATTAGCTGGGGAATTACAATCATTACACAGTGAAGTGTTTAGGGTGATGTCTGAGGATGATAGAAATATGGAGGCAATTCATTATTACAAAGTACTGGTTATAGAAATTAATGATTTAATAGTCAAACTGCATTTCATAAAGAGATACAAGAGTTATATACAGAACTTGGACAAATAAAACAGCAGCATTTGCAGTTTAGAAATCCAGAGCTATGCTCAATGTCCTGTGAACAGCACAGCATGACTTTCACTGAGGCTATGCCAAATCACATTCTGGGAAATCTGCCAGTTGATGCACGAATATCAGAGGCTAGCCATGTTTCTGCAGAGTAGAGAGAGAGAGAGAGATGGGTCAAAATGAAGCACATTTGAATCCAATTAAGATCATGAAAAATCTTAAGATTTCTAATTAAACCTTTCAGAAAAGATTTGGATGTGACTATAGAAGAGGAAGAGCATCTGGAAAATGTTCTCGAATTATATCATACTCCTGACATCCCGAAAACACAGTATGTGAGTTTTTCCATCTGATGATGGATGCAGGTTTCTGCTAGTTTTATTGGTAGAACAGGATAATTTACCATTGGATGATTTTGAGAGAGAAAACAGAAACACTTTACCCCATTTTAGTCTATTCAAGATGCGAAAAAAGAGGCATATACTTTTTCAGCACAACCATATGAATCCCTGAGACAATTATTGCTAAAACTTGAAACAAGCTTTTTTAAGATTTGATGTGGACTGTGGCATACAAACAATAGATTTCAAGACAACTTACTTCTTCAGCCTCCAGAAAGAATTGGTATCTCAGCTCAGCCATGAATTTAATAGACATAGGACCTTGCAATGGATTCTAGATCAAGCAACAACACTTTTTGAGGTAATGTCACATAAAGAGAGTACAAACAAGGAATCAAAGCAGAAGTTAAAAGAGACTGCCCCTGCAGTGTTAGAAATTATATCAAGGAAATTGTCATTAGAGACTGCTCGAACAAAGAATGAAACATTGCATAGCCAGAAGGATGTGGCCATGCAGGGAAAAGGCAGCACCCCAAGCAGCTGTATTTCAACCCACAGACGCCAGTCAGAGGAATACTTACATTAGTCACAGGTTTCTTGGTAATTTGCCATAAGTGGGGTTTTGGTATGATATGGTAGTGCCTAATAACACACAAAGTCAACTGCATGACCAACCCTACCAGGTGTTAGGGGCACATAGTAGATTTAAACCTGCTACAATGATATACAGCAATGAAACCGGGCCAAGATATGTAGCTAGTTTAATTGAAAATGGAAGTCTGCAAAGGTAGAAGTATCAATCAAATGGGAGACAAAATGTGATCCATAGCCTTTGCTCTTATGGTCAGGCCTCCCCACAAGGAGAGCATGTACAGAGGACAGCCATCCCACGTTCCCCACCTCCTCTGCCCGGAAGTTCAGAGGAAACACAAACAGGAATCAGTCTCATGAAAGGAGCCAAAACAGGACTGACCAATATAAATCCAACCAGTACCGGCCTAGAACTCAGAAAGATGATTTTAGAGATCTTGATAGATTATAGTGCTTAGGCGAATAAGTGAAATTGTTAGCTGAGCAGATAGGAAGGCTGTGAGCAGGGTAAAAACAGCAGCTGAGTGAGAATGCAGAACATAAGATTGACATTGCACAGGGCATTAACAAATGTCTGATCAGCAAGACATCCCACACTGAAGGCACACATGATACACCATTGACTGAACAAACTGAATTGCTTACTGATAAACAGTTAAGAAAACAACCAAATGATGATGACAGAGGGAATTTTAAAATAACGCAAGAAAGGAGTGTGGTTTAATCTAGAGTTAAACCAAACTATTCACTAAGATGAGAAAAAAGGAAGGAGAAATGCACTGGAGGAACCAAACAGCAAAGGGTCACAAGAAAATCTGAAAAGAACATGGCACATGAAAAAGAAGAGGCACACACATTTGAACAATTGATAGCCAGTGAGTAAGTGGACCATTACAGGGTTAATGGTGCACTGAATGCCTCGGCAATAAATTAAACAAAAGTGTAGAAAATGCTAGATGATAACAGAAAATGTACAAAGACAGGTGATAGGTTTTCATTGCCCGATAATTCTAATAATACTCATATTTCCACGAGATGAAAGTTCCCCAAAGGACATTTGCAGGTGAATTCCCAGATGAGTATTTCGAGCCACATATGTTCCAAGAGGCAAAATTGACAGGTATCGTACATGAGCCAGGTGTGTTTCAAACACAAAGTGCTTATATTCTGCCACGTGATGCTAATGAAAACACAAAACAGTCATGTGCCAGAGGGGAGGTAAGTGAAGAAAATCAAAATGATGCAGAGAAAGAAGAAAAGTGTGGCGCTGAGAACTCAAAAGACCCTGCTATACAAATGGGGCAATCAGTAGCAAAACTTCAAATACATTCTCAGGACAGAACAATAAACAGAGAAATATTGAAAAAGAGATGGGAAAAAATGGGGGTAAATTGTCATTGCATATGCCTCTTTGTTTAGCAAGAAGCCAGGCATGCCTAAAGTAGCTAAGCCCTGAGATTAGCAACAATTCACATTTCCTGAAGAATGTGAAGACGGTTATTATGCCCCTATTATAATTGAAGGACAATGAAATGTATTTGCAATGGTGGATATAGGTGCACAAGCGACTGTTATGTCAAGGAAATTGTTGGAAAGTATACATAAAGGAGGCTCCCAAAAGACACGTTGAAATTGAAACAGATTGAAGGCACTGTGCATAATCTGAATAGGGAAGAAGCACTGCTAGAAGGTGCCACTGAAGTTGACATCAAGGTTGTGAAACAGACTGAGGAAAGAAGTGGTTATCAAACCCGTTGAAGAGACCCCATTCCTATTAGGAACACATTGTCCAGAGAGATTGTGACCCCTCATTGATGGGGTAAATGGAGCACTGTGGACTTTGGCCAAAAGCCCCTGAAACCTCAAAACCTGGTGAGCCAGGTTAGCAATGTGAAATAATGTCACACCATTGCTAGGTCAGAGAGAGCAATGGAAGTGTATCTTCAAAATGGCTGTATAGCCAGTGTCACCATCATTCTGATGTGCGAGGGTGAACTTCAGAGATTGACTTGGATCCCAGGAAGAAATGGCAAACAATACATAAAGACACATGGGCGTTCTATCTAAGTGACAGACACTGTGAGCAAAGTGATGTTTCAGAGTCAGATCAGTAGAAGTACATTTCAACCATTACAGAAATACACATGAAAGACGGCCAGGCCTGGATACCTGTGCATGTGAATGGGCATCCGGAAATGATTGAGTCAGTGTTTGCCCTGGAACTAGAAAGAAGTTTAATTCATGAGGATGATTTTTAAAAAAATGCTTGCGAGTGAAGAAATAGATTTTTTTAAAATAAAAAATAAACATATTTTTGGATTAGATGGTCCTAAATTAGACAGACAATTGTGGGGAGATGCATGTTGAAAATAACAATAGGGTCCAAAAGCATTCATCACAACATAAGGATTGAGAGTGGAACCAAAGCCAAATTCAATTTGGGAAATGACATGCACAGAATGAGTATGGTGTTAGATTTCTTGAATCAAAAGGTTTGGTCCAGACTGGGTGGGGCAGCACCTGAATTTAAGGATAGAAGGCAAGTATACCATTGTATGCAAATAATGCCATATGCAGTTTAGCTTCAAGTAGAGAAGGATGTTAACATTCCTGCGTTTGCAAAGCAACTGACAATGGCATTGAAGGACAGAAAGGGACAGAAAATGAAGGAGCCTGATGCATGTGTGTGTGTCTCAATCAGACCATGAAACAGCACAGACTAGATTGTTAATACACACCGTTAGTGTAAGTTGGGAGGGTCCCATCCGAATACTTGTGGATAACAAAGGATGTCAGGATATTTACTTGGAAGAAGGTACACCATTAGGGATGGTATTACAAGAATCATACTACACAGCAGATTTAAATAGTCCAGTCAATGGGAAAATTCCTGAAAACTATGTTACCTCACAGTGTGAGTTGCCTGTGTCTCTAGATTGTTAACTAAAGGTGATTTTCAGAATTCTGTCAGTGTATCCTTATGATCCAAAGGTTGTGATTTATTGTCATAAGGACGACTGCATCTTATTTCAGGTGGATGAAAATGAAAGAGGTAAAACAGCAAGTTGAGGTGGAGGCTGAAGTGGTAAGGCACTTGAGAGTGTCATCTCTCGAAAAAGATACTGCAACGAAGAAAGTACAGAAGATTCCCCTTTGGAGGATTTTCAAGAATTGTCAAAAATGGTAGAGGACCAAATCCAGTCTTTAGATGCATGCACAAATGAAGAAGAGAAAGATCAAAGATTAATCCTAGGCACTGGCCTGGCAGACCTCCTTCCTTAGTGACTGGCGGTCCCAGGTTATTCTGGACTCTTACTCCTCCCCTACCTCCATTTCCACCTGCATTATCCCCCAGGGCTCCAACCTTTCTCCCTGGCTCTTTTCTTTAACAACTACCTTGCTCCACTTCCACACCCCATTTCCACCTTCTCCCCAAACTTCCAGTGTTATGCAGGTGATACACAGCTTTTCTTCAAACTTCCCTCTCATCCTTGTCTTACTTCCCCCATCATTCATGATAGCCTATCTGCCATCCAGTTCTGATGTACTTCCAATGATCTGT
This sequence comes from Ambystoma mexicanum, assembly GCF_040938575.1. NCBI lineage: Eukaryota > Metazoa > Chordata > Amphibia > Caudata > Ambystomatidae > Ambystoma > Ambystoma mexicanum. The sequence goes on from NC_090924.1 coordinate 144,430,132, forward strand.
GCCTCAAAGCCAGCAAGACTGATATGCTTCCTATTGGGACTCCTGCTCCCTCTTTCTGTCCCTCACTCTGGCCATCTTCTATGGGCTTTCCCCCTTCTGCTTCATCTGAAGACAGAAACCTTGGAGTCATCTTCGACTCCTCTCTTTCCTTCATCCCTTACATTAGAACCTTGCTAAGAAGTCCCACTTTCAACTCCACCTCCTCAAAGAAAGTCTTCCTTTCCTCTCTTCCCCCAGAAGCTCAATGTCTCTAGAGCTCTGGTTCTCTCTAGGTTTGACTACTGCAATAGACTGTTCCTTAATCTAGCCTGTTCTTCTCATTGTTTAATAAAAGCCCCATGTTTTGCTTATCCAAAGACAAACCAAGATTTATTTCTCGAGTCAACGGTCTTATATCAAAAACATGATTCAAATAAAAAAAGATTGCCTATGCTAGCAAAGCATTGTCACAGGTGGAAACACGATTTAATGAATGTGAGAAAACACTTTTGACAACACTTATGCCCCATTATTCAATCACCAACCCATGCAATACTTGCAGAGTAAAATAATTAGAGCAGGGAACTTAGCTCAGTCAAGGATTACATCATGGTGTTACAGGGATTCCCTGTGGAAGTGAGATATGGGCAGAACAGAGTTGAGTAATTCATGGGCAGGCAGACTTGCATGACTGTGAAGCTTTAGATGCTATAGATGCTGCCGAATGCTCTAGAACCCTCTGCTCACGCTCTTCCAACTCTCTGTGGGTGAGTCATTTTTCCGAACAAAGATTTGGAGGGGGATATTTATCCTCTGCCGGTGCTTCCTTCTGGAACAACCTTCCTGCCCCTCTCCATCTTGAGCCTTATCTCCTTAAGTTCCAGAAACTCCTGAAGACCTTCCTCTTCTCTTCCTCTTTCTCTCTCCCTCTCCCTTGCTAATCTCTTCCCTGTTTCCTCCTCCTTCACTTCCCTAACTCCGCTCTGTTTTTGCTGACTGGTCACCTGGTGCACCTACAGAGCCTCACAGGAACCATGCTTCCGCCAGTCTTTGGACGTGCCCCCATGCCGCTGCACTTTGCTGACCACTATTGCACTTCTGGAATTCGTTCCATGAGCAGGGTAACTGCTCTGCACTTATCCCAGTGCACTGCTTGACTCTGTGCACTTGTTCCCCTCCCTCTCACTTTCACTTCCTGTCTTTGCACTTACATTACATTGAATGCACTAGGCCTTTGTTCCCTTCCCGCCTTGAAGCACTTTAAAGCACTTCACTTGTGTATAAGCACTTTATAAATAAACAATTACTATTACAATTACAATTACATTTAGAAACAAAGTTGACTGAATTTTAACAATCACCACATAAGGCTTTTGATGAAGAAGGGTGCAGAAATCTCCCAACTGTATATGTGGATGGATGTGCATACCACATGGGGGGTGACCCTGAACAATAACTAGTGCCAGGAATTGGGAATGTGTGGGTCAAATGTGAAGGTATCCTATGAGTGAGCATGACGATACATCCCAAGAGTAGTCAGGCGGCAGATTTACACTGTGCTGATATGGACCGCAACAAAGCACACCATGGATATTAGCTACAAGAAATCTGTTTTGGTGGGACCACGAAGACACAGACTAAGTGCATGAGAAAAGAAACATTGAAAGTTTCCACTGCTACAAGAACTACTGAGGCTAGAGTCTTGCCTGGCATCAGACATCTATTGCAAGTCACACTTGGTCAAGAACGAGACTAATGAATGGCGATATGCTAAATAGTCTTCTTCCGTAGAATTGTATTTTGAATCACTGGGCCTCATTACGACCCAGGCTGTAACCATGGCGCTATTTGCGCCATGGTTGCCTCCAAAACCTTACTGATTCTGCCATGGTGAATGGAGCAATTACCGCCCCATTCCAAGGTTGGCGGGGGCAGTAATTCCCCATTCACCATGGCCCTTCCCCATTCCCATTTGAGCCCCCATAGCTCACTGAGAATGGGGAGGCCGCTAATAACGGTACCGCTAAAAGGGACCTCGGAGTAGGGCGGTAGGGGCTTATCGGCACCAGTGCCCTTACCGGTATTCCCTTACCGCCTGGGTCGTAATGTGGCCCACTGTGTACCAACTATTGTGATTAATGATGTTCATTTGATGACTCAAGGTGGTTTCTATGAAATTATCCCAGGATTATGAGGAAAAGCACATTCCGACTATTCCACCCTGAATGACCAGTGAATTCCCTATAGGGTAAAATTCAAGGTACATGACTTTGGCACACATTATTTGTTAAAGAACTGACTTACCTTCAAGACCTCTTTGCTACCCAACCCTTGAAGAATTTCAACATAACAGAAGATTACGGCTTATATGGAAAGAAACATGTTGGGTTATTCAGCTTGGTCTTATTAATTATGACCTAATAATTTGAACTAACTAGATTTATCTAGTTAAGGAATCATTGTTTCTCACTGTGTTTCATTTCTTCCAGATTATTATATTTACCCTATGTTAATAGGTGAACTTGGGTATAATTTTTCATGTTTGATTGATTTTTTCACTTCTGATGCTTTTTGCCTAAATTTTGTTGAGGTCATTATTTGGTATGAATATGCTGTGTGACTGATTAGTGTGTGAGAGTTTGTGAGGTATATGCAATCTTTTCTGACTTATGTTGCATTCATTGCATTAAGCACTTTTTGTTTATAATTAGAATGTGACATATTACATTTGTATTATGCATTTTTATGCTCCATTAATGGATTATTTTTAAGATTAATACATGTATTATATAAATTGAAATACAGGATATGAATAGAATGTTTTCATGTTCCAATACAGAACCGTTTTGTTTGAATTTAACACATGACTACTTGCCAGTATTAGACAGTCTTGTGACCTTGCATTTCCTACTGTAAATGCATAAAAACCCTGGTCCATTTTCGTGTCCCTATATATATTAAGTACTGACCAGGTATGACCAGAGTTTTAAATACCTGGTGTCCCTGTTCTTGTGTTTTTTGATGGCAGATTTGCAAAGCAATATCTACAGCAGTAAAGAGCAAATTGAAAGAAACAGTTTTGGTTACCAATTCTGACTATGCCGGCAATAGTTTTGTAGAATACTTTCCAGGGTGGAAACAGAGAGGAATGATCATGTGTAAGAAAAAAAACTCAAACATGGAAAACTGATTCATGCAATTGACACTAAATAAAATAACATTTAAATCCTTCAAAATAATGCCCTCAGAAGAGCTCTGGGTATACCAAGGAGAGAATACATCTCGGAAACGAGGAGGAAGAGTAAATGGCTTTCCATAAAGGACAAAATTCTGTTAAAAACAGTTTCCTTGACACATAACTGTCTCAATCAAGTCGCCCCCCTCTACCTATCAGAGAGAACTGTCAATAAATCCTTATCATGTCCCACATGGATGGCCAACTCAGACTGTCTGGTAGCACCCAGATACAAAAAGAAAAAAGCCAGATGGAGCAGCTTCCTCGTTATGGCGGTGCAGCATTGGAACGCCATCACACATTCTCTGAGAGCGGATCAGTTCTTCCCCAAGTTCAGGCGAAATACTATAAATTGGCTTTCAGCCAATGACTTGACTATGACTGCTTTGGATAGCTTGAGCCATTCTAAAACGTGGTTACATGATACTTTTGTGTTCCAACGAATGTTACCGCCTGTATAAATGTGTTTTGCTCTATCTCACTGTATTTTATTTTATATCATTCTGTATATATTGACTGTATTCACTATAACTCATGATATTGCATATTATTTTATATGTTTTATTGGTTAAAAGTCAAATATGTATAAAACAATCATTAACTTAAAATAAACCTTTAACATTTCTGTTCCAAAAAGAACATCCACAAACTACAGCAAAATCCACTCCACCAAAAAATAAACCTTTAGCCTATCGATTCCAAAAATCATCCTTGAGCTAAAGCAAAATCCAAATCCTTAATTCCCCCCAAAAAGGACCATTAGACAGTTAAAATTAAAAACATCCGTCCAAAATTCCATTAACACCCTCTCTCCCTCCCTTTTCCCCCTGATCAGATAGCACAGTATCAAGCATTTTCATTGCAGCAATAACCAAGCGGGGCTGATCACCAATTAACATCCAGTTCCACCATTCCCCACTTGTAAGAGTTGATTTTGTCCATAAGAGTTCATCTAGAATGAATGCTTGGGTCTCAATCAGAGCTTCACAGTTCATTACCAGATGCTCTGAGGTTTCCACCTGGCAGATATTCTTATAATACCGACAGTTTGCATTTTCCACCCCCTCCATTTTCCTCTTAAACAAGATCTCTCATGTGTGTAAGATGTTTAGTCGACATCTGAGAAGAAGGTCACAATATTTTGACGAAAGGAATTTGATCATGAACTTCAGAAGTTTATTAACTCTCCCTTACTCAACGGACAGAGATTGTCTGAACCCCCGACCACCACAATGATCTAAAGTGGTAATCCAATCTCTGAGCAACAACTTCTTTCTCACACTCATTGGAGCACGCAGTAACATATTTACGGACACATCCTTATCCCACAGAAGGGCTTCCTCCTTGTTACACCATTCTTCAAATGTCCTTTTACCACCCTATTATCCAATGCCAAGATCTTAAATGGTTTTTCAACACTCTCCAAGGCACATTTCCTGTATAGTGATACTGTCTTCCACACTACCAATGATTCCAAAGACTAGAGTCTCAATTCAAACCTAATTGTACACATTGGGAGATCATTTGGCAGATGTAATATCTTGCACCAAAAATATTGCATATTAGCATGTTCCTCAGTATACTGCAACAGTTGAATGCGTTTTGTCTCTGTATCATTCTGTATATATTGACTGTAACTACTGTAATTCATGACAAGGTATATTTGTAACTTTTGCCTATGCGCCCAGATACCGCCGGGTGTGGTGGGCTCTATAAATCAGTAAACAAGCAAACAAACAAACCGACAACCTTGTTTCAGTGAATAAGATGTAAATTCACTAGAAGAAGATGTGAGGGCACTCCAGAATACCAGGGATGACAAGGAAATAACAAGGCTGATCAATTAGTCAAAATTGTAGCAGTGATGGGGGACTTGTTACCTATAAGAAAATTGCTGTGTGAGATCCAAGTGGATGTGACACATTCCAAATCTCAATTACCAAGTGATCAACCAGTGGTACAGAGAAGCTTTGATGCATCCTATCAGGATTTGATCAAGGCATAGAAAGAAGACCAATTCATAAGTATGTTGTCTGTGTAGCTGGAGGCGGACATTACAAATTACTGTCTATTCCGCGACGTCCACATGGCCATTTTTCACATATAACAACTGCTCCATCTTAACTCCACTCCACCCAGACACTCTTTCATCCACAAAATAACCCTAAATGTATTTTCCAGAGTTATTTGTCACTGCACTGTCTGTGGACAAAGCCTGTGGTCTGATGATCCAATATGTCGAATGTTTCCCGTTTCCAAAAGTTTGATGCAGCTTATGTTTTAAAACAGCCAATCAGAGTGCATGTTTGACGTCCGCAAACATCATGCGGGTCCCTGATTCAGTCAGAGGCATCTGCGGACACTGAGCCAGGAAGTGAGTCCACGGACCGGATGCAGATATCTGCAATTTTGACCTACTTTTTGACTATTTTGAACAAATCTAGTGGATGGATTTATACCAGATTTACAAAAGTGTGCTTTCGAGACCAAGCCGCTGGTCCTCACGCAACTTTGGTGCAAATCTGTCCAGCGATTTGTGCTGTAGGCATCAGCGAAATCCTTTCATTGTATGTGTCTCCAGATTTCAAATGTTTTGGGACCCCGCCTATAACTTAACCCCTTCCCAAAACCGCACTTAACATTGCGAAACCATTCAGAGGTGGCCATATACTTTATTTGCAAAGTGTCATGGAAATTCATTAAATTACATCAACGTTATAAGCCACCCAAAAACTCCTCTTCCAATGAGTTGTGCAACGTAACCATAACTACAGGGTCCCTACAACATGCCCTGTAAAATTGCATACTTTATTTGTCACAATTGGATATTACATAATAAATATATCGGTGTAGGATTCCGGAGTTCTGTCAGTTTGAACAATGCAAAAAATAATGGTGGCATATTCAAAAGTCCATCTGTGCATCAACTGAATAACAAAACAAATTGGCACATTAAGAATTTAGATTTATTTTGCATTCAAATTAAATATGAGAAAAACAAAATACTCATTACACCTTTAAAAATACACTTGTGTTGCTCTTACATTAAAATATTACCAACATGATTTTCTAATTGAAATATTAAACATTAAACTTGTGTTGAAGAAGAAAAGTGAAGTTCTCATTGCATGTTTAAAATTGCATAAATAAACAGTGGCAGGCCCTCCAATATTGAGGCCGTGTCACAATGGGCGTTAATACATAATTAAGCAAATGTAAACAAGTCCAAAAAGCAATGCTCTCAATAGCTGGTGGACATCAGGTGAAAATGACAAAACTAATTTTAATTATAAAAATATATGAATGCCATTTTATTCACAATGTATCAACACAATAATCACAATCAAAACAATTATACGATCACACCAATACACATTTTCCTTTTGTATTATATTTCGTGATGTTAGTATGTGCATATAACAGCACTAAATATCAAATCCCCACTTCATTCAAAAAAGGGGAAGGCACTCCCTATTCTATCACAATGTTTTCATGAATCACAGAAAGAGATTGCACATGTGTATAAACACCATTGATTATAGACTGTTCTCTAATGTGCCTAAACTGTCACGGGAGTATCGCATACCGTGACCGGAATAGTGTCTCTTCCTGAAGTCATTCAAACATCAAACATTTATTTCAGAGTATAAGTCTGTCGACACTACGTGGCTGATTCACAGAAAAGTCTGCATTGATCCTGACAAGTCCCTGCACCGCTTTCGACTCTGCGCAGCCCCACATGCAATGTTTTCAATGCACGGTTCATGGATTCATGGTATCCAAATCGCAAACCGACCTATAAAGAAAACTGAGCTGTGCGAGGAATGCCCACATTCCCCCATGCAAAAACATAGCCATAGACCAACCTTTACGCACACATCCGTATCCATACCTGACCCACAATCCAGCAACCATGCGAAACTGCACAAGCCCGTTCGTAAGTCAAGGCTCCAACCCTGCGAAAACTCGCAAGCTCCCATATAATTCGAGGCTACACCACTGCGAAACTGTGTGAGCACCCTTGTAAGTTAAGGCAGCAACCCTACGAAAACGTGCAAGCTCCTTCATAAATCAAGGCTCCACCCCAGTGAAAACGTGCACTCACCCTCGTAACTCAAAGCTGCACTCCTGCGAAAATGCTCAACCTCCCTCGTAAATCAAGGTAGCACCCCTGCAAAACCACAAAAGCCCCTTTGTAAGTTAAGGCTGCACCGCTGCAAAACCAAAAGAGCATCCTCCTAAGTCAAGGCTGCACCCTGCAAAAACATTTCCTGTCACTCCCTGGCAGACCTGAATCTGCAGCACCTCAACTGGACAGCACAATATTGCACCGAAAACACGGTGGCCACCCCATTCACATGTGACATGTGAATGGAATGCAAAGTGACATGTGCATATTGGCCATGGTTCATTGCAAATGCACTAAAGCACAGCTAGTGAATGTGTGTTGAGGACAGACACCCACAGAATCAAACATTACAGCCTGAGCATAAGTAGCCCCGATCATAGGGGTGGCAAAGTCACTGTCAGGGACAACATGACAGGCCTCTGTATGGGTGATGGGAGGTCAGTCAGAGAGTGCATGACTCAGTGAGACAAGAAATGTGTGCTGCCAGAAGGACACAGCAAACATGGGACACAACTGCATTCTAGTGGCAGAGGTGGAGCATGACATTAGAGCAGGCAGTGTGTGACTGCACATGCCAGTGGTCATGTGAGAATGAGATGGGAGTGACACAGCAATGAAATAATAAATGGCCAAGTGATGTGTCCAGGTCATCCATCCACTGCAGTACCCACAATGCAAAATACACACTGTTGTGAATAGTGAGTGGGCACATACACAATTGAAACAATGCAAAAGTATGCAAATACACATGAATAGTTGGCAAACCATCCACAATGAAAGCCAACCATAAAATACATAACACATCCACACATCACTGCAACCATACCTGCATGTACATCATGACACACACAACAGACGGCTCCATGCCAACCACACTGACACACTGATTCCAAAATCACAGTGATGCTGCACACGTAATGGAAAAAAATAATCATTCAGTGTAGCCTCCAGTCATCTGATGGCCTCAGGCACATGTGCATCCCTCCACACACAAACATCACAGCATCAACCTGACACACACGGGCATGCCACAATGCACATGACCTGCAATGAAGAGATGCACTGGGTGAAATTTAAACAATCAAATGCACAGACAGTCAAATGGAGTGCATGAAACATGTAATGTACTCATAGAAAACCGGTATTGAAAACAAAATATATACAAGCAAAACAGGGAAGGAATGTTCCAGAAGTCTGGGGTAAAAGAAGAAAACAGAAATTAACCCTATTCCTAAACAACTATATACATGAAAAACCGGGAAGGAATGTCACTGAAGTCCGGGGAAAAGAAAAAAACTGAAATGAAACCTATACCTAAAGAACAATATACAAAGGCAGTGGGCTAGTCCTGCTCACCAATTTCTGGCAACCTGTCAACGAGGGCTGATTCACAGGCCTTGTCCTCCTTCCTCAGGCGGGCCTGTGTTGTTGCCTAGAGGGCTTGCAGGGTGCACAACAACTGATGTCCGTGTCTCGTGCCGAACTGCAAGTCACCTCCAGGATGACAGCCCACCTCCACGCCTGACATAGCACCACGTCTGCCCTGGCCACCAACACCTGCGCATCCTGTGCCCATTGCCTCTCTGCAAGCAGATGCCTCTCATATTGCCAGAACACAGAAGAAATGGCTGTCAAGGTTCCCCTATGGTGCTCCTGCCTTATTGTTGCCACCTGCCTCCTTGATGTGGTTTGCCCTGTGGCAGTCTGCCTCCTCATATTTGCCACCTGCAGATGCCATGCTGATGTGAGGACATTTTTCAGGGGCATACGGCAACTGCACTGCTCCAAGGTGCCTGCTGACGCTCCATTGCGGTGACTGGTACGCACGGTGACCACCTCAGCTGATATTGATGGGATTCCCACCTCGGGCGAGCACGTTAGCTCAACCAGACGGGAAGTTGGTGGTGGGACTGGTGCACAGGGAGCAATGCTCATATGTGGCCCAGGAGGCACCCTGGAGGATGACTCATGCACACAGGAGGAAGCAAGGAGGAGGTTGTGGCAGTGAACAGCCCATGGCACCCACCAGAGTACAGGGCTGTTGCCAGCAAGGCCATGAGGTGGCACAGCTCATTGTGATGATGAACAAGCATACCACGTGTCCATCATCAGGAATGACTGTGGTCTGCCTCGTGAATTTTTACTGCCATAGATATGTCATCTGTCTATCAGAATTTTGGTATATGTTTCCTAGAACTTCCACTGCAATAGAGACTTGCCATCTGTTTATCAGAATTTCGACATCTGTTTATTAGAATTTTCATGGCAATAGATACATTGGGTGCGATTTACGTGGCACTACTTTCTCAAAATATAGGTTTTTAAATTACCAGGAATATATTTGTATATCCAATGTTCTTGTTTTCTGCCCCTCTTTTGTTTCCATTTGGTTACCCTAGAGAACTAAATCAGTTTAGGGACGTGTGTATTTTCTCTGTTTCTGTTTATGCAATAATATATTCTCCTGTTTCAAGCAAAACTTTGTGGTATGGGCAAGTGTATGTAAAAGAACCCCTCTCTTCTTTTTTTCATTACAATTAATTATATTCACTATGCAGCCCCTCTATGTGTGTTTTCTTTCTGGACAGTACTATTGGCTATATACTGTAATTAAAAAGGGTTTCCCAAATTATAACACTCCCACTGAACATTATGTGTATGGGAAGAACCCCTGTGTAGCAGTACTTCCTCTCTTTGTTTTATGGATATGATTGCCCGAGTCTGCTACTAGTCACTATGGGCAAACCAAACTTTTGTTGTTGATTATATACAAGAAAACTAGATGTTGTCCACCCGGGAAGGTGACATTGAGGCCTGAGGCTAACAGGACCCAGCATATTGGGTCAAGTCCCAGCCCACTTACGCACATAGTTTGTTGTGCGAGAATTTGGGCTAAGTTAAATCATAATATTTGCTCTCCGACAGGCACGCTCTTCAGCATGGCTGCACATCAGGACTACCTGCTCACTTGCTATGGCAGAAAGTGCCACATTAAGTTATACCGAGGAGGAAACCTCGGAACTATTATGAGGACCTTCATTCTTTGAACCAACAGGGCCAAACACGCCTGCGCCCCCAAACAGCACAGGCGAAGAGCTTTTGAAACTAAAGAAAAAGGTTTTCCAGACGGAACTGCACAGGCATTTTCTCCAAGAATACTTCAGATCTAGTATTATCCCTACCAGTTTAGTTGTCCGCAATGAACCCTGCTTGTTTCTGGAAGATAAGGAGTACACCATCAATTTTAGCTATATCGCTACAAAGTGCAGTAGGGACCTAATGGTCCTGACTATTGCAACTGCACAAAGGATATGTTTGGATCTACAAAAGACATTGGATGCTGAAGAGACCAAGTTTTCAAATAGTACTCTCATCGCCGATGCTAAAAATCAAATAGAAGCAATCAATAAACAATTTGCCACCTTTAAAACTAATACCATGGCAAGGAAAACTAACAAATTACAGAAGGATATCAAGGAATTTAAAATAGAATTTATTTATCCATATACAGCTAAGGAATATTCTAAATCCATCAAACAGCCAGGAAATACTCCAACCGGTCAGCAAGGACCAAGGAGGAGAGGGGTGACTTTCTCAGGGTCAAGCAGCAGCTCCTCGAGGGGCAGCTCTAATTACAACTACAATCCCTTTCAATATAACCAATTCGGCCAACTCCAATCACAAATCTACCCACCACCTCCCCCCCTCCCTTTTTAGGGCAAGGTGGGGCAGGAGCGGAATGGGGCGCCCCACTATGGAACCCCCCATTTCAGGGCCAACAGAGGCGAACAAGACGACAGAGGAAATAACCTTAGAGGCCATCAATGATTTACCAATTTTCAATTTGGGTCAGGTTCAACTAACAGCAACACAAATGTCAGTCCTATCTAAGGGTCTACCAGATTACGCACGTTTTTTCAGGAACCCGAAGAAATTGAAGCTCCTAACGATACAGGACTTCATCCAAAATCCACTTTCACAGCTACTGACAACCAAGTCCCTGATGATTTATTGACCTTTGAACGATGTGTATTGAGTGATCTTAAAGAAATGAGTAGGAAGAACAGTCCTAGAAGACATCAGAACCTGACACGACCTGGAAGAGAGGCCCTCACGGAATTATCTAACAGGCCTGAGTCGGTTATTAAACCTGCAGACAAGGGAGGCTGAATTGTTATTATGAAATCCGATCAATACCACCAAATGGTCATGAAAGCTTCAAACCATTAAAGAAAGATCCAACAAAAGATTTAAAATTAGAAATCTCTGCAATGATCTCTTTTGCGATGGAAAGGGACTGGATAACAGAAAAAGAGTCTGACTTTCTTTCGACATCACAGGGCAGAACTCCATGTCTATATGCCCTACCCAAGATACACAAAGACTCCACAAACCCCCCAGGGAGACCAATTGTCTCCATGTGTGGATCTATATTAGAACCTTTGTGTAAATGTGTTAACTATTTTTTTAAACCAATCAGTGTGACTACGGAATCCTACATTTGGGACACATTGCATAGTATCCAGCTCTTTGAAAATCTGGACTTTGACCTGCTGAAACCATTTCTGGTGACTTTGGACATCAAGTCACTATACACCAGTATCCCACTACAGGCTGCCATTGACTGTGTATATGAACATCTTATCGCAGCCAATATGCAGACACAAGTTCCACTGGAATTCATCACTGAGGTTATGACTTTGGCTTTATGTAAAAATGTTGTTGTGTTCAACAAACAGTTTTATTTACAAACAAAGGGAACTGCCATTGGAGCAACATTTGCCCCTAGATTGGCAATCCTGTTCATGGCAACTTTTGAGCACAAATTTGTGTTCAATCAAACTAACAGATGGCGGGGCAATATTAAGCAATGGCGTCATTACATAGACGATGTGATCTGTCTGTGGGAAGGATCAGAGGAATCACTGAAAGATTTCTTTTCATGGCTGAACACGTGTTGCCCCGACCTTCAATTCCCAATCGAAAATAGCAATTCCACAATTCATTTTCTGGATCTGACAATTGGACATAACCAAGGGAAACTAGTCAGTAACATATTTTGCAAACCAACAGATCGGAACACCCTATTGCATTTTGACAGTGACCATCCACAACACTTAAAAGAGAACCTACCGTACGGACAATTTCTGAGGATCTGCAGAAATTGCACCTCACTGGATGATTTTTACCATGATGCTACCCTTCTGAGCAGCAGGTTACGTCAAAGGGGATAACTGAAGAAACTGGTCTCTCGAGCTTGGAAAAGAGCCAGTTTTACCTGCCGGGACTAACTTCTTACCCCAAAAACATCAAACATAGGGGAAGACCAAGTAACATGCGTGGTAACCCATGGATAACATGTCTTCGACATCAAAAGGATTATCTACAAATACTGGCCCATAGTTAGACTCTGTTTATCTGATCAACAGAAACCCAGATTTGCATTCAAAAGGGCCCTTAACCTAAGAGAACACTTGGTTCACTCAATGTATACTAAAGAGACAACCCGGGGAAACCTTTGGAACCTTCGTCCCTTGACAGGACACTACCCTTGTGGGTCTTGTTCGGTTTGTCAATTTACTCAGAAAATACAACAATTCCAATTGGGAGAGAAAACATGGACCCTGAAAGATGTCTCAAATTGCAAAACAAACCAAGTTGTATACTGCATTGAGTGTCCATGCCACTTACGGTATGTGGGCCAAACGGTGCCTGGTGTAGGCACGCGGATTTCAGAACATTGCTCAAGGATCCGATGCAAGATGCTCACCTCCCCTCTAGTACAACATTACATCGAAAATAAGCACAGCCCACAAGACCTTAAATAGTGGGTCCTCGAACATTTTCGAAGTGGACCCAATATTCAAGGCCGACTACTAGACCTGGAGTGTAAGTGGATACACAGGATGGATTTGGTGGCCCAGGGATTGAATGAAAAAAATGTTCCCCACCGATGATCACATGAGGTTTTCATACCCAAATGGTCAACACCTGGAAGAAAGTGCCCCACACATGAGGCTCCCACGGGTTTGTGCCTTCTCACCTCTCCATGAGAAGCAGCATGGTAGCCAGGGGCACATACCATCCCCGTTTAGTCCACACTCTGCCCGCTGGCCAGCTGGACCTTAACACAAGTGGTTTTTCACTTAACAGCTGAACCTTAACACAAGCGGTTTTTCACTCAACAGTTTAAACACGTACAAGATATAAACAGCCACTAAACCAGCCGGGCTACACTAAACATGCACTGACCAGGTGCACATAGGACTTTTTTGCAGTCCCACATGTGTACACAGAATACTAACATCAACTCTGTGTGGATCGGGAGGAGCTAGTACGTAATCCAAGCAGGAGATATCCCAACACAGAACATCTATTTACTCAAATTAAAGCCCATGCGGATCGGAAACTAGGATCCCACTTTCACTTTAACAAGACTTTGATTTAAGTGTAAAATCCTGGCATTACTGACTTGGGGACCCAGGTGACATCAAGCAGACACAGGAAATTAGAAAAACTAGACATTAATTCTCCATCTCAACGCAGTGCAAATCCCTTCTGTGTCTATTATGTCACAGCCAATCAGGGCACCAGTAACCCGGTACCTTGATTGGATGACAGAGACACACCTATGGAACTTGCGCAGACTCGACCAGCACACGAGCTGTAATCGACTTCGATGTACAGTACGCAGATTCTCTTCAACACGCCTCTCCACACACGAATTACCGTGGAGAACTTTGAGGCAGCCTGACGTTTTGGGAACAGCATGAATGACTGGTTCCCGCAGACACCCAACGTAACAGCACCCACTTCCGTGTCTACTACGGCAAATCCAATCCGGGCACGGGCATTCTGAACCCTAATTGGCTCAAGGATACACACCCACAGCCCTTTGGAGGCCCGATCACTGCACGCTCAGTATCCGGCTTTGCCGCACTGAACGCGGACCCTTCCTTCACAGTGCTCCAGCCAGCAAGGATACTGCTGAGCTCCACGAGGTACCCTGCAGACACAGGATCTCAGGTAAACATGGTGGATGCATCTGTCCGCAGACAATATAATATCTTTCTTGCCATATGGGTGGTAGGTCTCACAGCTGGTTTCGTTAATATTTTGTATAGAGCCTGAGGGCCCAATATGTCTCCAGACAAAAGGACCTCACAAGACACTACCATGTAGATGCAAGGGACCACGCGCTACGCCCCTGAAGATTGAATTACTCCAAGGGATACAACACTTGTGCCTGATTTTTCAAGGTACTCCTCCATGATTATATGTAAGAAGTCAACCCAGAATAGTTTAAGATAGGAGGTTGTTAATCATTTGTGGGCTTCCTCAACATATGGGCGAAATGCAGAGAAAGGAGCAAGAGATTACATGCATCCCCCTTTCACTCACTACAGGGGAAGTGTGGATGATTCAGAAATCTTTGTCCTCCGCCCTTTCTTCTACGTATGCTTACCCGACAACTGTGGTGTTAAGCAGTTCTGTGGTGCCCACATCAATTGGGTGTCCAGAGTTGGATGCAGCCTTCCTACTGAAGTGCGGGCCTCAAAGAGATAACCTTTAGGACATCCGGTGTGAGTCAACATACTTAGGATGTACGGCAACCACGCAGATCCAGTGGTAGCAACTTTAACCCGGACCTACTTCAAGTCCATTCAAACAATGATTTCCCACATTTTTTCTCTTGTGCATTAAATCTTACGGAAACGATTTCCCCGCTGAACTTTTTAAAGGAGGCATTCAAACTGATCAACTGATCCCTTGGAACAAAGTCTTATAAACACATCTCTCCACAAGGGGGAAAGAGAAATCTGTTTTCTTTAATATAGATCTATGCTCGCTTGGACCTTACTATTTGATTCCCAAATCTTAATCTTATTTTTTCCACTTCTTTTCTTTTAAATGGAGAAGTTTGGATACATGATAAAGGTTTAAATTAAATGGTAAATCATTTAATACATTTTTATTTTTAAATGATGAGATGTAGGGATTAGGGGGAGGGGCAAAGCACTATAATACATGCAGGGATATTGGGCAGAGTGTGGTTATTTGGAGGCAAAGAGTAGATGTGGATAGTTCTGAAAGCAGCAGAAGGTGGCTGAGTTGAAGCAAAAGAGAAGAGGCTATTCTAGAAGGATAGGAAGAGGAGGAGTTTGAAAGTAGCATGCAGTAAGAAGGAGGTGATAAAGATCAAAAAGAAGGTGGATTTTAGGGAGGACGTGGATATCCAGGAATAAGCATATACTAAGGAGTTGTTGAGGATTGGTGACGGGAGAACGAGGAACTGCAAAAGGAATGAGGTGACTGGAGGTGGAGTAATTTGAAGAAAGGGAAGAAGAAGAACAATAGAGATGGGGTAGATGTTACAGCAGTAGAGAAATAGTTAATAGGTTGGAGGAGGTTGTGAGAGACCGCATGAGATGAGGGGGGAGTCATAGAAAAGAGGTTGGAGAAGGAGAGCACGTGAAGGAGAAAGGCCTGACAGCAGTGAGTTAAGGTGAGGGCTGAATCTACGAGCACAAGTCAGAGCATTGAGGAAGTGCTGGAGGATTTAGAATGGGTGTGTGTTGGACAGGGGAAAAGGGGAAGAGAAAGACTGGCCCCTTACGTAAGAGAGCATTCTGTAGAGGAGTCAGGATCCCAAGACAGGAAGGCGGAGTGCACAGTCTGAATCAATATGTAGACAAGTACATATGGCCAGTCTCCTGATGGAAGCATCATGGCTAAGCTTGATTTTACACAGCCCTACCTTCTGCTGCCATAAAGGCCTAACATGGAAGTGCATGTAATGCCCTAAGTTGACCCAGGCAAAGTGGGTCTACCCATAGTCCATGAATTGAACTAGAGGTCTGAACCAGTATAAACAGGAGCCAAGAAAGAAGTGTGGGGACACTTAAACCTGCAAGACCAGGCTTCACTCGGAAGTGAAGATGTGTCCTCGGAAGTGGCTGCCAGAACAAGGATCATTCATCTCAGGGAAATTGTGTTTGCAATCTTTCCAAGAAGAAGCTACCCTGTTACTGAGTTATCTTTTTGTAGTATCACTCACATGTGTAGAGAAATCTGTTTCTTTGAGGCCATTCATTTGTGTGACCCTTTGTATTGATCCTGCTCATCTTCTCAAATGCTGTGATAACTTGGTGTAACATTAATTCAGTCTGCCAGTATTACCACAGCTCTTACTACTAAACCTTTAATGAGGCCCAAAAAGTATAATGTGATATTTAGGATTGATTTCATGTAGGAGACAAAGTCTTATCAAAGACCAAAATGTTAAAGTGATGTTGAGAAACAATGCCTCTCACACAGTAAGTTGTGGTATTCAAAAGTGATGCAAAAGTGAGCAATGCATGTAAAAATCCAAGCCCTATCCAAATCCAAAAATCAAAGGTGATTCTCAAGATTGATTCTTATTTGTATCTAAAACTAAATTAAATTAGAGAATGCCCAGTGCTATGCAGCCAATCAGGTCACTTGAAATGCAGGCTCTAAGCACCTGTTAAAGCCTTCTTTCCGAGCATCCATTTAGGCTGTGTTTCATCTTGAATAGTCACAGCTGATCTGTCACTGCCATAAATGGGAACCCACACTTTTCATATTTATAGGGGATTTGTGTTCATTTGTCCACACTAAATACTGTTTTCCATAAGCTTAACTCTAAAATGGCATCTATTTGTCCTCACATTTTCCCACTCCCACTCCCCATATTACTGCACTCCTCCGGTACACCCAACGTAAGTGCCAAGTTGTAATGCAGTCTAGTTTCCTAATCTGGCAGTGACATTGAATCCTGCTTAGCAAACTGCCATCAGGAACGGGGCAAAGTCACGGGAGCGGAAGCCCTGCTCACACAGCCACAGCCCCCTCCCAGTGCAATCTGTAAAAAGGGGGGTTGTCAGACCCTACGAAAAGGTTGAAAGAAGGGGTAGTCTCTCTAACATTCTGCCCATGTATTGATGAGGAAACTTTGCCTGGTGGGCCAATCTGCCTTTCTGCATTCATTGCCCAAAGTGAATCTTCCTAAACACTCCTGCGTCTGACCAGCTCTAATACAGGGTCGGACTGGGCCAATAAATAGGCCTATGCACTTTATAAATGTGGACCGCGCCTCACCTCAAAAAAGTGGCCAGTCCCTCACTTCAACAAAAGTGGCCCTCAAACCTTCATCCATTAATCGTGTGAATTCACGACTTTACAGAATATGCTACTTATGGAGGGTTTATGGTGTTTGTTGCATGTAATGTTTTGTGTAAACGAAGCGAGAAAAGCTGTCTGTCTGAGAAAAACATAAAA
This sequence comes from Ambystoma mexicanum, assembly GCF_040938575.1. Taxonomy (NCBI): domain Eukaryota; kingdom Metazoa; phylum Chordata; class Amphibia; order Caudata; family Ambystomatidae; genus Ambystoma; species Ambystoma mexicanum. The sequence goes on from NC_090924.1 coordinate 144,447,777, forward strand.
AAGAATTTTAAAAAAAATTGTAATACTCACAATATATATATTGTATACAAACGTATACATTTAGCTCAGGGATGAATGTAACATAGATATGATAAGCAGGAAGTAAAAGCAGCCTCTGGATATCAGGTATCATACAAAAAACAAGCGATATCCCTGCAGATATCCAGTGAACAACTACTAGTGCTCAACATAACATTCCAGAAATCTACACAACATGTGAACTATAACTATTCCACAATTAAATGAGTCTTGATATGTGTGATAAGGTGGTGGAAAGGAAGGAAGATCAGAGCCAGGACAAGGCCTATAGCAAGAAGCCAATCAGACCTTGGGGGATGAGGTCATAATGGAGGGAGGGAGTTTACAGCCTGGGAGAGAAAGACAACTGGGCCAATGATAATGCTCTAGAACAAAAAGGTTCCAGGAATGTCATCCTGATGCAGGCTTCTGGTGTTTGTTTTTTGAATTAGAGAGAAGAGTTGGAGGAGGGCCCAGGGCCTGAGGAGGAGGTGACCTATGAGTGGGCCTATTGACCTGCGGCCATAATGAAGCAGTGGTTCAAGTTGCACCCGTGTGCCCCATTCTGTTGTAACCCGTTTATAGAGACTTGATAAGAAATTTATACAAGAGAAGAAATTAGCCTTGAGAGAGTTGCTGCTGACAGTCCTAATGGCACTAGAGACCCAGCTGGAGGCGTCTGTCATCCAAGAACCTCATCGAAGGAGCCGTCGGGTCCGTGCCTCCCCTTCATAGCCCCCACCTTCCTGGAGGAGGAGCCGCGGCGCAAGCCTCTCCTGCTGACTGACGTGCCGGCAGGTAGAGGGGGCCCGACTCTGCAAGCGAATCGCAAGCGTCAGGCGAAGAAACAGCTGACTGCTTGACAGAGCCCTGAAAACAAAGTCGTCCTCCGAGCGAGCGGAAGAAGGAGGAGCGCCCGCAGCTGCTGTAAGTCACCAAGGAGGGAGCCGGAAGCCAAGGTGAGCGTCGAGTGAATGAAAAGAAGAGTGGATGTACAGAAAGGCAAACGACCGTGCTAACGGTTGTCCGTGAAGCCTTTCCAGGAGGGGCTGAGCCCTAAGAAGGCTGGAACACAACCAGCACCAATCGGGGCGTGAACTGGAGACCTCCTTTCTGGAGAGCAATAGAGAAACGAATAGAGAGGATTGAGAGACAATTTGAGACTTTAAGGAGTTGAAGAGGAGTGATCCCTAGGAAAACAGTTTCCTCAGAGTAAAAGACAATAGAGTCCCATCTCCTGGAGAAAACTCCCAAACACTGTTAGCCTCAACAGAAAGGTTTGTGACTACAAGTAAACAGAATCTTTGCTTTTTTTTAAGTATGGAAAAGGGAACGGCATGTTGTCCCCCTTTTTCCCAGAATTAAAGAAGCCTGTTGTTTCTACAAATAAAAGTCAGTAAGTCTGAAGTGTTGAAGGCTGGTCTTCTCATTTCCTGGTCTCTACAATATGGCACCCAAAAAAAAAACCAACACAGCAAGCAGAGTGCATACAGCTAATCAAACCACACTGCTGCATTCAGCCTCCCACTTCCATCCATCATATATTTTGTATTCTTATATAGTGTGCTTTATAATCACACTTGATTAGTACTGCCTTTAAGTGCTGTAATAGCATTACAGCAGGTGTTATAATTCCAATGAATAGTGGCCAGTGTATGAACCACCTCAGAAAGAAGAAAGGCAAAATGGGCCTGTGCAGGATTCGAACACTGTGATGTGCAGGCTGGCTCCACCGTGAGTGACAACAGGAGGTGAGTACTTAATTTGTCAGCAACCCACCCAGTTACTTGGGGCAGTAGCCATGGCCCTGCCTGACATTTGATAACGATTTGGTATTTATATAGTGCTTTTGCCAAAGCACTGTACATAGAACATCTTAGCACATCCTCTGCTTCACTCATGCATGTTCGGCACACTCTCAACCATGCTATGTGCACGCTCACCCATGTGCATGCCATTTCTTGGGACCCTGAACCAACCGAACACCATTAGCCAGGCTCTGCACTCCTTCATCCAAAGGCACAACACGTGTTTTCCCAGGTATTTTTGCAGTGACTGGATCAGGTCCGCCCTATCTAGCCCCCATTATTGCCCAAAACTCTTACCATCCTATAAACCCGAAACCCTGTGACCCACAAAATAGTAGGGAGAGCACACCCACACTTTGAAGACCACTTCAGTGAAGAACATAGAGTACAGCTTCCTATTGTGTGTGCTTATCTGGAAAATATATGAAACAACTGCTAGATAGTGTGAATACAAATTCAGTTTTTAATTCAATGTCCAGGTATTCTCTTTAAATATTCTCGTTTGCCTTTGCCGACACGTGTTTCGACCTTCAGTCGTTTTCAAGGCGTGGCAAAGTTGTAAAGTAAAGATCAATCTTTGCTGCAGTGAAATAAATAGCGTGGTTGCTATTGATGATTCCTGTAATCAGGTCATCTCAATGACAAAGCGGAAGTATCCAATCTTGGGAATGGTTATGCTAACAGAGTAGTGTTGGCATCCTGTGTTCTTTGTATCAAATTATCAAGGCAATGTTATCTGTTCATGGCATTCATTTGTCTAGTTATATAATATCAGCATCATTGTATGAAGAAAAGTAAAGAGAATAGCTTGTTCGAAGCGACAACATTGTTTGAAGAAATCTAAAGAGAATAGCATGTGAAACATGGTATCCGGTCATATTTTCGAATACATATTTTCAAAACACCATTATGTCGAAAACATTTTGCCGATTTTTTTTAATATGTTTTTTCTTATTTTATATGTTTTTATTTTGTTTGGTAAGTAAAAAAAAATGTGTTAAAAAAACAGGTTTGGGGGGAACCCCCCCATTTTAAACATAAAATTAAAAAAAAATGTTTTAAATGTTAGCCAAAATTGCGTCGACATAATGGCATTCGAAAATATCACTATAAACCGTGAAACATATGTGACGAATGACGATAACATAATTCAAAACCAGAGGAGTGATTGATCTTTGGGAAGCCAAATAAGATACCATAGACAGAGTGGTCCAGCGCCACGTGGGTGCTCACCCGAAGGTCTCTGACAGGTATTCAATTAATTGGCAACTATTGAAAGGGGAAATTTGAAATCGGAGTGGTCCTGCAACGGGTCAAGCTAAATCCTATGTACATTTGAAAGTCTTTGATAGTTGAATTTGTGTTACCTGAGCCCCGCTGAGGGCTTTCCGGGGAGAACTGTGAGTCACACGAGAAAGAGTATTCTCTAAACATTGGAAAAAGGGGCATCAGAGCCCCGAAGAGGGGGATCCACTATAGTGACTGCGATATTAAAAAGGATCTGAGCCTGGCTGAGGGGGATCTACGGTGGGACACCCGAATTGAACACTCGAAAGAAGAGAGGAACTTTTTGTTTACTTTGTTCTTGTACATCAGGCCTTCTGAGTCAAGAGACTTTGGAAAAACAAAGAGACTTGCATCACAGAAGGCACTGATGCTGGTAGTGGAACTGTGTCCTTGTACCAAAGAAGTCAGAGTGTGTGCTTTCCTCGCATGCACCACCTTGTCCCATGCTGAAAACATTGGAAAGGGAGGTCAATGGCCTGAACATCCTGACCTGTCATTTGAACACTTTTTTCTTTTTCATGAACACTACCCCTCACTATGTGTGTTTAGCAGTAAGGATTGGCAATTGTTTTGTGTATGCCTTTTATTTTGATGAGACTCCACTAGGATTGCATTATTATTGTTTGATGGTTGTAGCTTTTGCCCATCTGTAGATTTAGGTTTAGATAGGCGTTTTTCACAACATTGTTAAAGTTCAATAAATACCATTGAACTGTGGTCACTTGTGTGTGTCTTATGGTTGATAGTTTCTGCTTATAGGTGGCACGAATAGCCCAAACTAAAAAAGCCAGCTTTTATAAGCAAAGGACACTGGACCTTGCAGGTTCTGAGTTCCCTCCGCCCTTCATTGATGATTAACAGAGTTGTAAGTGACCGTTTCTTCCAGCCCCAAAGACTTCACCTTTGCCTTCCTTCAAACCTAGGCCTTGGTATTGATTTCACCCATCTACTCATGGTTGGACTATGCAAACACCCTGGGTAGTAGTGCGTTCCCTGTATGCGTTCCCTACATGCCTGATTAACAGATGACATGGAACACAGGATGCTGCTGTGTGCTCCATCTGCTATGTCAACCAAAGCCCCTGTTTACAATTTTCACAGGTCCTTGCCTGCACTCGCTGTGATTTGCCAAGTACTTCTAAGTTAAAATCGGCTGATGGCCCAAAGCAGAAGATGATTAATAGGACAAACTAAACCAGAGTTTGCCTCATCACCAAATTTCCTGAGGACGCATTCATTACTTCCAACATAGGTGAGGAGTTATTGCCAGAATCATGTGGTGAGTCATGCAATTTATGGGCAACCGTGTTATACATTTTTTTTAAAACCTTTATTTTAAGAGCTTGGCATCGATACATACAACCGACTTGTGAGATCCTTACATCATATTATACATTAATCGCGCAAACAAAGTTACTGGGGAGTATGAGCATACATATTCTTCAACTGAGACAGTGTATCCGTAATCCATGTCCTCAGGGTCCTGTAGCACAGATCTCGTCAGACAGGGTGACCAGATTTTCAAAAAGAAAAATCGGGATGATGAACATAAATGAAGGACTACCCCCTTAACAGCCTCCCGCCACATTACACCCCTCAAAACCGCGCACCCAATCCCACTGCCTCCCCCCTCCCATCTCACGGTATTTCCAGCAGTGATCATAATTATAAAAATTGTGGTTTGGAACCAGGATTTATACACGTTAATACAAAAAGGAGCTTTTGCTCTAATCGATATGATGGGCCTTTCTGTTTATCAGCGGTTCTCTGTGGCACAACCAATTAATGCATTTGGGTGGTTAGTGAAAAGTTGAGGGCTGAGTCAAACCTACAACAGCAAAAGTGTGAGTGTGTTATTATATATTTGCTTTATAATTGTTGGCGATTACGATTACGTAAAAGTCCCCAAAACGGGACGGGGTTTTTAGAAAGAAAAATAAAACTCCGGAAATGGGGACAAAGGCTCCAGTCCCCGAACAGTAAAGGCAAACCGGGTCATCTGGTCACCCTACTGTCAGAGTTAATGCCAAATCGACACCAGGTTTGCATTTGGATCGTAAATATGCCCGGATTCCTGCCAAATGTCTCTTAGCTGACTGGTAGTTGGCATAAGTGATAGGTACGTTTCTTCACAGTTATTGCCCCAGGTGGGATCTGATAGCCAGGGCTTTAACGGGGGATCAGGGGTGGGGGTGGCTTATTCTGTTTCCATCTCATCCAGCCCCTTTCACTATCACCAAGGCTAAGTGCAGAAACATGTACTTCATTACAGACAACTTTAAGTAACGGCCCAGCAAGTACCATATAGGATCCCGCGGTCCTCCGCCACCACAGAGATAACTGTGTGCAAACACCCAAACAGAATTCTCTTAATATAAGGCATTGCCATATCATGTGCATTTAGTCAGTGCTGATCACTTTGCATCTATAACAGCTAGTTGCGTTGATTTTCTCTAGTGTGTAATAAATCGCATGAAGACTCTTAAATTGAATGGCCTTAAAGTATGAGTTGAGGGAAGCGTCCTCAATTAACTGACATACTCTGCTCCAGGTGTCATTCTCCAACTGTGTGCCCAGTGCACCCATCTTACTCGAGCTTTCGATGGTGTTGTCACTGTATTGAACTGTGGCATGGAGTAAAACATGGATACAAACTGTCTGCCCGATGGTACCCCTCCCAAAAATTGAGTGCATGCATGTGAAGGATGTACCACAGGGATATACGTCAACTTTAGAGTGAGTGGCCGACCTCAAGTTTTGGTGTTAATGGAGGGCATGCTTGAGATGGCCGAGAGGGCAATGGCCAAAGGACCAACATGGCAGACCAGCGTGGGCCAGTTTTCAAGACCAGTGCTGGCTGCCTTTAATACTGTGGAGCTCTCAGTATTAACCAATGCTACTTTCCTAGTGTGCTTTAAGAAGCACCATTTTAAACACATGTTTCCCAAAATGCTCCTTCCGGTACTTCTCAAACAGTTTGTTGTTGGTCATCCTGAAATACAATTCGTTATTATGGGCCACTTATTTTTAGGCCCAGGGTTATTTTCTTGTGCAGGTCGACTCTGATGGCGATGTACTCTCAATGTGTCAAACCGTGAAATGTGAATTGCTACAACCTTAGCACAAAATGCAAGCTGATGCTTTTCTCCATTACTATTTTTCATGCATCATCCAGAAATATAACATGTAATGTCTACCATATAAAATGGTCTGTCAAAAAAACTGCAAGAAACAATCAATGATAAATAAAAAATGGAATTCTCACTTGCGTCGGAAGGCTTTCAAATAAGGGCTGCAGTAAAAGGCAAGCGAGTGCACTGCCAATAAGGAACATTCAAACAACTGATGGGGGGCGGAGAGTTCCCTGTTGTAAACAGAAGTACTAGTCCCCGGACTGCATTTTCAGAAATGCTAAAATAAGTGCATGTAGTCCTACAAGGGCACTCAAGGTTGACCCGTATTTCTCACAGGATCTCTAATGTTCACACACTGTAGCACATCCTCCCTTAATGTCTTCCAGTAAAAACATGCTGACTGGTTTTATGGTACCTGTAAATAATTCACAATTTAGAAAAAACGATGTCAAGGTTGTTCCTGCTATCTATTTATCAAACTGTACCAAAGGCGTTGTACAGTCTAATATGCTGATAGTGGGTTTTATTGTGTTTTGTGGGTAGTGTATGCTAGGCACTCCTGCAGAGCTCTGCATAAAACAGGCAAGATAAATTATTGTTTTATTTTGCAATAGTAAAACCAGGAACTGATTCCTGGAACAGGATATCAATAACAAGGAATTAAGGAATATATATCACTTGCATTTCTAAATGTAGCGGCCGATTTAAGGCAACACTTTTCTTAAGCATTTGGTAAAGCGGACATCTGTCGGCAATCGGTCACTTTGCAGGAATATTGGTAGTCTAACCTGTTATGTTCAGCCATGGTGATATTGCATTGGGAAGGTATTGATAGGTCCCAATTCATGTGGTCTGAAGGAATGGACAGTTATCTGGAGATGTGGGCTGGTCCCTCATTTTACGGTGGCATAGTCCAGTGAGTTAAGTGTGTGGCAAGGCAGAAGTCTGAGTGTGGGTTTCTTGTTAACTTAAATGCAAACTGCTCTGTCTGCAGGGGTGGATGAGTCACCCATTGCCTCATATGAAGCAGTTGTTATGGGGATGGCGGGGGCAAGTGGTGTTTCAAATTCGGTGGGGTGCATTTAATGTCGGGAAATTACACCTCTGAGCGCAAAACTTGGTTCAGAAGGAGTTGCTATATAACCTAATTTCTGTTTTTACTACACAAATGTAAGGCTGGGCATTCAAATGTTGGGGCACTAGTACTTAAATTAATAACCCTTCAAATGGAAGCTTGGGGCACTGCTGGGATGCATTGAATCCTGAGGTGTGGGCTGGAATATACTATGGGCCAGATTGTGGGGGAATTTCGGGCATTTACTCAAAAAGTCTTAGATCGAAGGTCTTTGGAGGGTTTTGTGGGTCGCATTTAAAGGCCCCAAACTGAAGGTCCCTGTCACATGAAAAGCAGGATTATTAGACACTGACCCAAAAATGGCTTTGTATGTGTATTTTTTAAGTTAAAACTGAAGGGCCATGTGGAAAAGACCTACCAGTCATTACCAAAGGAAAAGCAGCATTTTAAGTCACAAAGCAAGAAGAAAATCAAAGGCCTATTTCACATGAAAAACAGGATTTTTAAACACTGACACAACAACGGCTTTGCATATGTGTTTGCAGTTTAAATGTGAAAAATAAGCCACTGCTAAAAAAAAATGTCAGGGTAAAAGACATGGTGCATGTCGACAAAAAGTAATGTACATTATGATTCACGTGAACAATATCAGCAGACATTTTAAAACAAAAGCCCACTTTGTTTTCCATGGAAAAGTTTCTGTAGGCCAGAGGAAACCCCTTTGATGGCTGTGGGACACATGTCACAAAGAACTCCTCCAAGGGATGACTGGCATCCTAGTGTTTACAAATGCCATAAAAGGTGGCCTTCCTGAAAGGTGTTGTCCCTGAAGGCTGGGCTATATGCAGAGACAACTGGCCTTGGCTGGAGCATGACCAGAATGTAGACACAAGGTGTGAAGACCAGGGGCTACAATTAAGAGAGGCTGAATCTCCAACTTCAAAGAGCAAGCTTCCAACACAAAGAGACTGATGAAAAAAACAACTCTGGCTACAGACTGGCCGAGTGAGAACAAATAGCCTGAAGGCAGGAGAATTGCCATTTGTCCCACATACTGATTTACTATTATTTTAAAAGGACAATTACCATTTAGTTCTTTTTTTCCCAGCAACCATAAATCAGATTTTCTTTGTGTATGTTACTTTTTTTAGGTAATTTCCAGGCGATTCTGAAAATATACAAATCCTCCACCTGCGACTCAGGAACTGTAATGGCTGTCTAAAATGGGTTTCTGGCTGATCTAAACATTTTCCAAATTTAGGAGTTGGTGAATGGGTGGAGAGTAAAATTAGGAATATGGGTAATACATTGCATTTTTCTAACGATTACGCATTTGGAGAAAACAGCAGAAAAGTGCCACATGGGCGTATAAAATGGTGAAGACCTAGCTGTCTTCTTATTTAATTCCCCAGGATTTGCTGAATCAGAAAATATATATATTATGGCAGTTGTGAGTACAATTTTGACGTTTTGCCACATAACTAGATTTTTGCCAAAATTTGACATAAGAAGAAATGGGGATTGCAAATGGGATCTGCCATATGTTGCTCCAGACCCTTAAAGCAATCCTGAGAGGGAGGCCTGATTTGGGAGTGGAGAGCAGGGTAACTGTCCAATCCTAGTTGCGAGAACTGCTGCAGGGCACTTTCTCAAGATTGTGAACTTGAGAGTGTGATTGCTGCTATATAAGGGGGAATGCACCAGGAGGAAGAGGGAAAGCTGTGGACATTTACCATCAAGACGGCTGCTGAAATGTACCATCTGACAGCTGAAGGAAACGCCATAAGAGATTTCTAAGAGTGCATCTGATGGAGCTGTCTATTTCTAGAAAGGCCTAAAAGCTGACTGGGTCCTACATTGGAGAGCGGGAGGCCATCCTTGAGAGTGGAGTGACCATACACCTGCACTATTTTTACAGAGTGTCCTAAAATGCAGAACTGGCTTTCCTGAACTTTAAACAGAGGCTTTCTAAGTGCAGTGGGTGGGAGGAGGGCAAAACTGTGTAGATCCTTAGTATACTTAACTAAAAAGCTTAATTTCATTAATTCCTCATTTGGTGGAACACTACACAGTGAGTTTTGTTAAAATTTGAAATTAACAAAGCTCACTTCCCAAATTAAGCTTTTTTAGATAAGTATGCTAAGGAGCTACACAGTTTTGCCCCCATCCGCCCACTGTAAAGGTAAAGGATTTTAGAAAAAAAAGATTTCTGCACCCTTTGGTTTCCCCGATCTCAGTTCTACTTAGAAAGCCTCTCTTTAAAGTTCAGAAAAGCCAGCTCTGCATTTTAGGACACTCTGGAAACTATCACCTATAATTGAATTGGGTAAACCTTTTTGTCCTGTTCACCCCGACTTCTTTAAAGAAGAGGGGTGTCTTTGTTCTTAAATCAGTACAATCTTTTTGTCCTTTCACCTAACAAAGGCCTTTAAGTGGGGGGAGGTGCTGAAAATCCTAAATTCTCAAATCATTCCCATTTTTACCATCCAGCTTTCCCAACACAGGCCTTTCAGTGGAGGGGGGTCTAAAATCCAAAATTCCCAAATAATTCAAATTTTTCTGTCTGACCTCCCCAACCCAGACCACAGTAAGTGGGGAGTCTGAAAAACAAACCGCTAAATCACCCTGTGTTTATTTTAACGTGAAAGTGTGGTTGAAATAATAATTGCCATACTCATTTGCACACATTTGTAAACATAAACTGCTAGCCTTTTAAGCATGCAGGAAAATCAAAATTGCACAGCATTACAAATATCAATGTGTTCACTGACCAGCGCTAATTATTTCTTGAAGTGTAATTTGCTGAAAGTAAATAATTGTGATTTGCTTTCTTTTCAACTCACTTTTGTGATTTATTTATGTTCAGAGAAGTTTATTGTGTTGTACAATGCATAAAGTGGTGTTTGATGAGTTTCATAACCTTTAATCCAAATAAACCAAAACATATTTCCTGTAGACTGGCTTGGTTCTTAGCTCATTGGTATCTCATAGGGAGGGATCCAAGGGTTATTAGATGAATTGGAGTTAGGGCTGAATAAAATAATCCATTAAACAGTTTGTTGCATGACACCTTGAGTGGGAGGGAAGGAACTCCCCATGTTGAGGGTGGCCTCTCAATAAACCGTTACAAATTGGGGTCTTGTGGCCAGGATTTAGCTGGCTATTTCTGACTCATTCCAAGTGCATTTGCACAGACTGCTCATTTTGATGCAATTGCATTAAGGTGGAGGGAAAGAGACGATGTAGTTCTGGTAGATATTCCCAGTCTGAAAGAGATAGTGAGCGCCTAGAAGACAAGAAAGGGAGTACCAGCTGCAGTTCTGAGTCAGAAGGTTAATGGACGCCTTTGAAGAAGAAAAACAAGACAGGGAAACAGAGCAAGGGATTTGTGAAAGACCCAATAAGGCAAATCAAGGCCATAAAGAGCTTCCTTACCCCATACCATAAAAATGCCAAGTATTCAGTATGGGAACACCTGGAATTTTATGAGCATTTGATGTCATCCTTCCAGATCAGGAACTATGTGAATTGCATAGCATTTGCTAAATGTTCATTCTCACCCGAGTACTCCAGTTTCTTTGCAGGATGGAGGACCAGGATCATTACAAATGGTGCACTTAAAAGGCAGCAATATTAAACATTTTCCACCCAGTAGAACTAACAATAGACCTGTAAGGCTGCATATAAATTTCAATGTGGGGAGGATCAGGCACCTAGGGAGTTTGTGCAGGAGTTAAAGCGGGCATTTGCTCAGACTTCCCGGCGGGTGAACACCAATAGGAGGGAGTTCATAACGACATATTTCCATGCGCTCCCCAGATACGTAATGACACAGTTGGTGTGTGATTTTCATGGACATGGGACCCTGGATTAGTTGATTGTACAGGTCACCAGGTTCTATGAGATCCAGCAGCCTGCTGAGAGCAAACATACTGCCAAAACCAACAAACCATCTAACACTGCTGCTGCTGAGAATGTGGTAGAGGTAAAAACGACCCCTCCATTGGATCTGAAGACCGGGCGGGGACTAAAAGTAACCCTTCTGCCAACAAGCAAAATGGACGGAAGAAGGGACCCCCCCAACCTGACCGAATTGAATGATAGTCAGGCAGAGACCCAGAGCAATGATACTTCTGACCCTGCAACCTATATAAGCCCTAGGTACAAGGGTTACCAAACCAATCCTGGGGTATATATACACTTCCCCGCCCCAAGGGGAGGAACCAATTTGGGAAGTACTGTCCCGGGAAACATACCTACAATCTTCCCTCAGGAGAGAAGTATCAAACCGCCTCCAAATTTTATCTTTTTACCCAGATATCCTCTGAACCAAAACTTCCAAAACAATCCTCTCTATCCCCGGTTCCAGAATAATAGATCCCTGAATCCAGGACAAGGGAGATTCAGGATGGTAAATTATGGGGGGGAATTTCCAGTGCTTGAGCTACTGCGGGAGAAGTGACAGTTACACTTTTTGGGAGCAGCAGAGGTATGACCTGAGCTCTCCCTGCCACCCAGATAAGTTCTCACAACTGGCGCGACAGGTCCAGCAACTGACCGATGATCTGGGGTGCATGCTGAGGGCTCAGTCTAACTCTCAACCTAACCCTACTTCCCGGAATTCTCTAACACCCAGGGCTGATGTCTCAGGGGTAAATGACGGGAGGAAAAGTCTGAAAACCCACAGATACCTGAGGAGGGTGCCCGGGTGGAGGGGAGATCACAAGTCCTAGATGAAGCTTCCTTTCTTGCACAAACAGAACCCCTAAAAGTATCTCAGCCTGAAAGTGTCTCTTCTACCCCTGAAATGTTAGAACCCAAAGAGAAGAGAAAAGGGTAAATAGGAGAGGCCAAAGAAGAAAACACTTTGTGGAGGAACTCTGGATTATCCCCTTTAAAAGAGAAGAATCCCTGTAGGGTTCAGGTAAGCAGACCTGCTCTTTCAAAAATGGGGGGATCCCTCCCAAAGAAAATGGGTCCCAAAACACCCTGAGTGGAACAGTGTTAGTATGGATACTGACTAAGAACCAGGAACTATTCAATCCCAAACATGTGAGCCAGAGAGAATGGAAACGGAGGGATGTCCTTTCTCCAAACGGGTTCTGAGAACTGTCGTCCAGTTAAGGTGGACAGCCAAGGAGCGGGGGAAAAGGAGGGTTCCCCAACAACTCCCATTGCGAGTTGCAGTTTTTTTTAATAGATTTCTGAACTCCAACACAGAACATTGCCCAAGATCACACAGTGTTGTAGTTCAAGATTAAGAAAATGACCACGGGGCTGTCAAATAACTTACACTTTCTTTGCACCTTGGAGAATAAAGAAGGGCAATTTTATGCACTGGTCAAGGTGCATGGTCAGTGTGAATTATAAGCTCTGGTGGATACTGGATCCCAAGCCTCCATTCTATCCAAAAAGGCCTTTGACCAACTAAGCTCAGGACAGGGCAAGGGCCACCAAATTCCACTCACACCACGTCCCGGACAACTCCAAACTTTCAACGCTAATGATATTTCGGTCGAAGGGACTGCAGATCTGGAAATAAAAATTGGACAGCATTGGTTGAAACATCTGGTGATAGTTGTGGTCCAGATCACACACATTCTTTACTGGGGAATGATCTCGTGAGGAGGTTATCACCTCTGATGGACTGTGTAAACAAGGTCCTCTGGATTCAGACAAACCACCCTATAAAATTAGAAATGAGTACCAATTATGTAAGCATGAATGGTACCTGTCACATAATTGATCAATGCTCAGGGAATGTAGAGTTTCATTTCAAGAATAACCAAGTCCCAGACATCACTGCCATCTCTGTAGGAGACCAAACTGGTGATGGAAACCCTTCTACATTCTTGAAAATCAACCTTCCTCACAGTTTTAAGTGACAATCCACACTGGAAGGGAACACCGTAAAATGTTACACCAGTCCAAAATCAGGTGAAACATTGAGTCGCATGAAACGAGACAAGGAAGAACCCACTCAAAGTCTGACAGACATTCAGGAAAAGCATGAGTCGTTGTTTTTCCCCATTCAGTTAAATAAGGGGAGAAGCCGGTGCTTGTCCGAGTATACCTGAATAATGGAAGGAGCTTCATCAGCAAAGAATGATTCAGGAAACTCACAAAAGATCAGATCATTCCCACATTTAAATTAAATTGATTGACAAATGGAAAATAGGTCTGAAAACCCTAAATTCCAAACATCTCCAGCCTAGCAGGTGTATGCTATAAATGTCCATTGGTGACAAAAGCATAGAGCATAATTGTTGGGTCATGAGAGATGTCCCTTCCGCCTTTTGTTTGGGCGCTGACATTCTCAATCGGTTCACAATCAATTTGGACCTAATTAAAAATAAAGCCTGATCCGAACTGGGGGGTACCCCCATGGGCTTTGACAACACAGAAAAAGCATTCCGGTCAGATCAATTTCTGCCTTACGCGGTTGAAGTTCAAGTGTGAGAAGAGGTTACCATCCCAGGGCAGGTGTGACAATTTACTCTCCCCATCAAAATTAAGCGAGGATAGAACCTCAAACATTAGGACGCCTATATAAATATAAATTCCCATCTCCAACAACAAGGTCTGTTTTTAAATCCGACTCCTCTGGTAGACCTAAAACACAACGCAATTTGATTACTGGTGGATAACAGCTAACCTCTAAGTATCACTTTGGGCGCAGATAACTTTATTGGAAAGTTGGTTGATGCCCAACATTATTCTATTGATTTAGGTAATAAAATCATGGGAAATCCCAAACGACTGTTTCCTCATCAGCGACGGTATTCCTCCAGAAAAGATCTTTAGTAGGTATGGGGGGAATTTCTTGGTGTACTCTTCTTGCCCCTACAAGGTGGGAGAGGTGACCTGTGACATTAGGAGGGATGAGGTAGTTTTCAGAGTCAAGGACCACTACCATGAATCCCCTGTCCAGGTGAACACCATCAAAAGAGATCTGTCCACCCAACTGGAGGATACCGCTGAAATTGCCATGCCTGAGGTCTTCCCAGGTTTCAAGCAGATGGTCGAGGAAAGGATCAACCTTGCTGATGCCTGTGAGACAGAGGAGCAAAGACAACAGCTAAAACAGGTCTTCCTGGAATCCCAAGATATCTTCTCAGTGGGCCCATACCACTGTGGATGCAAACCCATTCAGTCAACCACCATTTTACCCAGACCCCGAGATGGATCCAGTATTTGTGAAACAATACCGGTTACCTCTCACATCCATGGAATCACTCACGTAGACCACAAAGAACTTAGAATCCCATGGGATAATTTGGCAAATCCACAGTACATTCAATAACCTGGTACTGGGGATACTCAAGCAAAACATCCAATGCAGACTATGTGTAGACCTTGAGTGAGTTGAACAAACGGTTCCACATGTTAAGGCGGCCCCTTCCCTACATTGATCAGGGACTAACCCAGATCCAAGGGTCAAAGGTGTACACCATCATTGACTTGACCAATGGTTACTGGACAGTACCCGTGAGTAGAGAAGACCAGTACAAGCTTGCCTTTACCTCCAGGGGCAGCCAAACACGTGGACCCAAACCCCGTTTGGATACATAAACTCCAGCAATGAGTTCAACATCTTCCTATATATGGCCATGCCTGACTTGGGCTAAAGGGAAAACCTGACCTATGTGGATGATGTTTTGATCAAGAGCTCAACTGTGGAGAAACATATAGCATAAATCTGCTATGTTCTGACCCAGTTGCAGAAGGCTGCAGCAAAACTGTCCTTTCAGAAGGCACAGTGCTCTAAGACCTGAGTGAACTTCTTAGGGCACAAGATCACCCCTGAGGGTCTTAATCCACAGGTGAAGAATGTGTAAGCCTTATAGAAATTAAAAGACCCTACCTCCCTGCGAGAATTAAGAAGCCTTCTTGGACTCAATAATTATAGTTCGAAGTTTATTGAAGACTACGCAGAGGTCACTCGACCCTTGCTTCATTTATTAAAGGCCGGAGTCAAGTGGGAGTGGGTTCCGGAACAATCTGCGACAGTTAAACAACTGAAAAGAAGCCTTTCCCAGGCTCCTTGTTTTGATTACCCCATAAAGAACAAGGTGTTCTTCTTGGCGACGGGGTTCTCAGATGCTTGCCTGACAGCGGTATTGTAACAAAAGCATGCCAAGGTCAACAAAGTCATTGTATACATGAGCAAGACTTTGATTTTCTCCTCTAGAGGAAACAAGTACATGTTGACTGCGATATGCTTGTTGACAAAGTGGGTAGAATGTCTTCCAGCCCCAAATTGTAAGGCAGAGACAACTGCTGTACTAATGATCAATCACAACTTCTCTCGTTTCAGCCTCCCGCAAAGGATTGAGGAACGAGGAAGCCATTTTACCATGGAGGTTATGGCAAAGATGTGGGAGATTCTAAGGGTGAAAAGCAAACTCCACATTGCCTTGCACCTGACCTCAAGCAGGGGTTTAGAGAGATACAACAAAACAATTGTGAGTAGCTTAAAGATGTTTGTGGCAGACTCTGGACCCAGTTGGGACATCCAATTACTGCTTGTCCTGATGGCTATTAGGTCTACACCATCTTCTGCAACAAAGATGTCTCCATTTGAGCTCATGACCGGATGAAAATTGGTGTTACCCCAGAATCTGCTCTACAGAACTCAAGAGCAGACACTGATAAATGCATCCACTACTCATGAGTACATCAAACATTTAAGGAAGCACCTCCAGCATGCTTTTGGTATGCTCAACAACAATTTAGAAAAGTCAGCTGAAGGAATGAAGACCCCTTATGAGCTAAACACAACCAAGAAAGAGTATGAAGTAGGGGAAACGGTATACTTGTACAAATTTCAAAGGAATCAGGCCAAGGAGCGGAAATTCCTTCCATCATGGCGTGGTGCCTTTGAAATTGTAGATAAAATATCACCTGTTGCCTACAAGATCTGCATCCCTAAAGGAGAACAGACAGAAGAAAAATGGGTCCACATCAATTAATTGAAAAGCTGTCATCCCAGACATGCTTTATGACCGATGGAGGAGCCAAATGAAAGTTGAGCAGAGCAACCATCTGAAGAATGAAAAGGAAGGATGAACAATCAGATGAAAGCACCTAAGCTCCTTAGTGAAAGTTTTTTGAGAATCTAAAGACACAGGTGCAACAACACTCAATATCTAAGACACAAACAGAAAAGATGGTCTCTTTAACAGAACAGTGGATGGGAGCAAAAGAGGAGTTAAATATTTTGAATGCAAACCTAGGTGAAGGTGTGAATGGTATTTTGCAAGGGAGATGTCCCCAATGCTTACAATTGCCACCATTGGATCCGAAGGTCACCAACATGGATGATATTCCCCTATCAGCTTCAGTATTGGAATAGTTTGTTTGGTTGGCACAACTGGCAGATCAGGAAGACCATACTACACCTATGAATGAGAAACTGGGAGAACACTACCAGAACACCAAAGGTAGCAGGGGATAGCCAATGTAAAAACCAAATGGAAGGACGAAGAAGAGAAGGAAAAAAATCAATAGGGAACAAAGGGAAAACTCAATGGTTAACCGGAAGGAGGCTAGAGTGATTGAAGGTCCTAAACAAAAGAAGTACTGATACTAATCGCTTTATTACAAATCTAAAATGACTAAACTTAGTGGAACAACAAAGGAATAAAAAGAAGGCAACTAACCTGAGTTGGGGAAAAAATGAAAAGAAAATGCCCTAGAGAAACCCATTAATTCGGAGACTACAACTACCGAGCCTGAAGTAACAAAGGTTACGGTCGGATTTCAAACAGAGACAAATCAACTTCCTGGAAAGAGCGCTCCAATCTTCTTGATTGCTAAACAAAAAGCAGAAATGAAGAACTCGGGTGAAGTTAGTTCAATAGAATGTCAAAATGAGATAAATCTGCAAGTGGGCTCAAAGGATCTGTCTGGATTGGTACAGAAGTGTTACAATTAGGTACTCACGAATGTCCGGAAACAGCAGAGGAGTAGAATAGCTCTGAGGTATATAGGTAATTCCCCCAAAGTGTTCAGAGGCCAGAGAACTGGACTCAGTGCACTCCGGGGGCAGTACCCTTGGGAAACCCTCGTGGGGAAGAAAACCCAATTGTGTCTCGTAGAGGATGGTGTCTTCTGAGTAGCTGTGGAAGAATGGTATGTACTGCAGGCTGAAGGAGGAACGATTCCAGGAATCCGCTCGGGAAGAAGGGTCGAGCAGCAATGTAGAGGAAGTCGAGTGCAGCAGGCTTGTGGACGGAACGGTTCAGGAATCCGCTCGGCGAAAAGGAACTCGAGCAGCAACGTGGAAGGAAGTCCGGTTGAGCTCTATGTAGTAGGCAAGGAGAAAAGTAAGAAGGAAGCGAGAAAGGAAGTAGAGTAGAAATGAACCGCACATGAGTGTACGGGGAACGAAGGCAAGAGGAGAAACGGGGAAAAAGTAAGGTAAGGAAAAGTAGAATAAGTTGAGACGGAACTCAGACAAAGTGCGCAGAGTGCAAAAGAGAGGATGAGAGGCTTAGAAAACCTCAGCGGTAGTATTGCAGAAAGTTAGAAAAAGCACCAGCGCGAAGCGAACAGAAGCGACGCGTCTGGCCCAACCATAGAGAGGAAGATATAGAATGGGCAGACGCGGTCGCCATGTTGGAAACAACTAGAACGGTAATCGTCGTGTGGTAATAGCGCTGATGAGCCGCCATCTTGAGTTCCATTGTTGGTATCGTGAATGACTCATTCTCCATTTCCGCCATGTGTGTCGAGCTGAATTCCTGACAGTATGCCCTCCCCGTGGGGTGATTGGACCAGGTTTCCAAGGGTGAGATCGATGGAATTTGTTTACCAGTCTGGAGGCATGAACTGACGAAGCGTTTTCCCAAGTTCTGTCTGATGGATTGTAGCCTTTCCAATCGATTAGATATTGCAACTTCCCATGATAGTATCTGGAGTCGCATATTGCTGCTACTTCGTACTCAGGACCATCTTGAGTATCCACTGGAGGGGGAGTATGATTGAAGCCCCTATTGAACCTATCCAGTATCTGTGTCTTGAGTTGAGAGACATGGAAAACATTATGGATCCGGTGCCAGGATACTGGTAGACGGATTCTATATGCTACCTTCCCGATGGCCTCAATAACGGGAAATGGTCCAAAATACTTGGGTGAGAGTTTCGATGGTACCAAATGTTTAGGAAGGTATTTAGAGGAGAGCCATACCAGATCTTTAGGTTTGTACGTGGGTTCCTGTGAGCGTTTCTTGTCAGCTTGTTGTTTTACCCTGTCTCCGGTTTCAGAAAGGGTAGCAAGGGCTGTAGCATGCCCTTTCTGGATGTTGGAGACTAACTCATCCACCGCTGGGATTTTGGTGGGTCGAGGAGCTACGGTAGGGAAGCTGGATGGATGGAACCCATATGTGCATAAAAAAGGTGTCATTTTGATGGCAGTGTGAAAGGAATTATTATATGCGAATTCAGCATATGGTAGAAGAAGACTCCAGTTGTCTTGAGAAGCTGAAACAAAGCAACGCAGATACTGTTCTAAGGATTGATTTAGTCTCTCTGTTTGCCCATTGGATTGCGGGTGATACCCAGAGGTGAGGTTTCTTTGTATACCTAAGGTTTTGCATAGTATCTTCCAGAAGGAGGAAACATATTGTGAACCTCTGTCAGATATGATGGATTTTGGAAGTCCATGGAGGCGGAAGATAGTTTGTAAAAAACAAGATGCCATCTGAGCTGCTGATGGTAATCGGCTCATGGGAATGAAATGTGCTAGTTTGGTCAGAGTATCTATAGATACCATGATGGTTGTATTGTTTGAAGAAGGTGGTAAATCTACAATAAAATCTGTAGATATGCATTCCCATGGTTGAGTGGGAAGTTTAGGTTGTACTAACCGCCCTGTAGGCAGATGTCTAGGAACCTTAGACTGCTGGCAGATAGAGCAAGAGGACACATAATCCTTGATGTCTTGTGTAACTCCAGGCCACCAAAAGTGTCTATTGATGAGTTCCCCGGTGGTTTTGATTCCTCTATGTCCTGCGACTTTATGGTCATGACACATATGTAATACTCTCTTTCTTGATGTACCTTCAGGTATGTATAGTTGGTTAGCTCGAAAGTAAAGTCCATCTTCCATTCTCAGGTCATGATCACTGATTTCTGTCTGATTCAGTCCTTGGCATTGTTTTCGTATAGTTTGTAAGTAAGAGGAAACATAGAATAGAAAAGTGGCGTGTGACCACATCTTTTCCGGGAGGAATGACAAAGTATTGTGTGAACTTCTGGATAGAGCATCAGCGATTTGATTATTGGTTCCAGGTATGTAAGTAAGGATGAAGTCATAGGATGAAAAAAAATATGCCCACCGAGCTTGTCGACTGTTTTGGCACTCCATGTTCTGTAGCACTTTCAAGTTCCTGTGATCTGTGCGAATTTGAACAGGGTGCTGAGCCCCTAAAAGGAGGTGTCTCCATTCCTGGCAACTCCTTTTTATAGCTAAGAGTTCTTTTTCAAGTACGGTATAATTGCGTTCTGATTCTGTAAGGGATTTCGACATGTAGGCAATTGGATGTTCGAGCCCTTCTTTTGAAACTTGTTTGAGTACTCCTCCTATGGCTGAATCCGAGGCATCGGTTTCCAATATAAAAGGTTTTGTCTGATCTGGTAACCGTAATATCGGTGCTGTAGAGAAGGCCATCTTGAGACTTTCAAAGGCTTTCTGAGTGTTTGGATTCCACTCAAAAGATCTTCCTTTTCGAAGAAGAAGAGTGAAGGGTTTGATGATTCTAGAAAAATTTGGAATAAATTTTCGGTAGAAGTTAGTGAACCCTAAGAACCGTTGTACCTCCTTTACGTTCTGAGGAGGTTTCCATTTGTAGATGGCTTCTACCTTCCTTGGATCCATAGCAGCTCCTTCTGCAGATAAAATGAAACCCAAATAAGGGATACTGGGTAGATGAAACGAGCATTTTTCAATTTTGGCAAACAATCTATTTTGACGAAGCCGTTCTAAAACTTCGGAAACATGGATAATATGTTCTTGCAGATTGTTAGAAAAAATGAGGATATCGTCCAAGTATACGATTAGGGTATGAAGGAGTAAATCCGCAAATATGTGATCAACAAAACGTTGAAAGACTGAAGGGGCATTTGCTAGCCCAAAAGGCATCACCCGATACTCATAATGTCCGAAAGGCGTGCGGAAGGCTGTTTTCCACTCATCTCCACTTTTAATTCTGATCAGATGATATGCCCCTCTAAGGTCGAGTTTTGTAAAGATAGTTGCACCTCTGACTGCTTCCAGAATGTCCTGGATAAGGGGCAGTGGGTATCGATCTTTGTATGTAACTTTGTTTAGGCCTCTATAATCGATGCAAGGGCGGAGCTCTTTAAAATCTTTTTTGGGTATAAAGAAGAGTGAAGCACCTGCAGAACTTCTAGACTCTGTGATGAGACCATGACACAAGTTAGTTTGTAGGTATTCCTTTAAGGCAACCTTCTCGGAAATAGAAAGAGTGTACATGCGACCAAAGGGTACTTGCGCATCTGGTAGTAATTCGATAGAACAATCGTCTTTTCTGTGGGGTGGTAATTCCTTGTATTCATCATTTGAGAAAACAGAGCTGTACTTGTGGTAACATTCCGGTAGTAGATTCAGGTGGGATATGGTAGATAATACCGGGCTTTTGTCTGGGGATGCAGTTGTAGTATACAACCCCACCACCCCTTTGGGTAGGCAAGAATGCAAGCAGTGTTCGGAACCCAAAAATATTGTTCCTGCAGTCCAATTAATGAATGGGTTATGTTTAACAAGCCATGGGAGACCCAGTATGATTGGATAGTGAGCGGCTTTTATCAAATCGAATGATAATTCTTCTTCATGAGTAGAAATCTTCATGGTGAGAAAAGTTGTGTTTTCTTTAATGGGTCCTGATGATAAAGGATTTCCATCTACTCCTTCCACTGGCAGACTCAGGGTTTTAGTCACCCGGGGTATGTTGTTTCTGAATGCCCATTCGGAATCCATAAACAATCCCGCTGCTCCACAATCTACTAAGGCAGGTATTTGTTGGATATGATTGTCTAGAAATTGTAGAGACACATTGATTACCACCATCTTATGGTGAGTTAAGGTTGTTTCCTGGGAACTTTGTACCAAAGACCCACTCATGGTTCCCTTCATGGGTGGGAGTTGTCGTTTCCCTGACGTCTAGGAGTAGTCAGGTGACAATCTTTTAGAACATGTTTATCGGAACCACAATACATGCATAAACCTAATGTTCTTCTTCTTTGTCTTTCTTCCGGTGTTAATGGTCCTCGAGCTATTCCCAATTGCATAGGTTCCCCTGATTCTTGGTTTTTACTGGTCCTTGTAATATCCGACTTGTAAGGTCCTAACAGTGGACGTGATTTCCCTTTCTTTCTTTCTAGATTTCTTTCTTGTATCCGGTAATCCATCTGGAGTACTAATGTAACCATTTCTGCAAAGTTATGAGGTCTAGGAACTCTAGAGACTTCATCTTTGAGTTCTTCACATAGGTTCCGACGAAATATGGTCAGGAGAGCATCATCAGCCCATGCCGTCTCATTGGCTAATTGTTTAAACTGTGTGATGAAAGTTAGGATATCAGTATTCCCTTGCTTCAGATCCAAGAGATTTTCTTGTGCTGAGACCACTAATTCTTTTCTCCCAAACATGGCTTGCAGACTATTGGTAAATCCGGCGTAAGAATCCATTAGCTGATTGTTGGTGGTGACTAATGGTGTGGCCCAGGCCAGGGCGCTGCCGGCGAGATTAGATATCAGAAAACTTACTTTAGCTCTATCATTTGGGAAAAACGAGGCTTTCAAAGTTATTTGCACCAAACAAGAATCCAAGAATTCTTTTAGTTTTTTAGGGTTGCCATCGTATTTTCCCATGGGTAATGATCCTGGAGGGATCTCTGCCCTGTTTGCAACCATTTGTCTCAATGTTGCATTTTCGTTTCTTAACATCTGTACTTCAGTACTGAGACTCTGCATGGCTGCCATTACTTGTTGCATCTGCTGTTCCATCTTTTGGGCGTCGCTTTCTGTTACAATTAGGTACTCACGAATGTCCGGAAACAGCAGAGGAGTAGAATAGCTCTGAGGTATATAGGTAATTCCCCCAAAGTGTTCAGAGGCCAGAGAACTGGACTCAGTGCACTCCGGGGGCAGTACCCTTGGGAAACCCTCGTGGGGAAGAAAACCCAATTGTGTCTCGTAGAGGATGGTGTCTTCCGAGTAGCTGTGGAAGAATGGTATGTACTGCAGGCTGAAGGAGGAACGATTCCAGGAATCCGCTCGGGAAGAAGGGTCGAGCAGCAATGTAGAGGAAGTCGAGTGCAGCAGGCTTGTGGACGGAACGGTTCAGGAATCCGCTCGGCGAAAAGGAACTCGAGCAGCAACGTGGAAGGAAGTCCGGTTGAGCTCTATGTAGTAGGCAAGGAGAAAAGTAAGAAGGAAGCGAGAAAGGAAGTAGAGTAGAAATGAACCGCACATGAGTGTACGGGGAACGAAGGCAAGAGGAGAAACGGGGAAAAAGTAAGGTAAGGAAAAGTAGAATAAGTTGAGACGGAACTCAGACAAAGTGCGCAGAGTGCAAAAGAGAGGATGAGAGGCTTAGAAAACCTCAGCGGTAGTATTGCAGAAAGTTAGAAAAAGCACCAGCGCGAAGCGAACAGAAGCGACGCGTCTGGCCCAACCATAGAGAGGAAGATATAGAATGGGCAGACGCGGTCGCCATGTTGGAAACAACTAGAACGGTAATCGTCGTGTGGTAATAGCGCTGATGAGCCGCCATCTTGAGTTCCATTGTTGGTATCGTGAATGACTCATTCTCCATTTCCGCCATGTGTGTCGAGCTGAATTCCTGACAAGAAGATCATAATAGGCTGAGACAGATTACCTTCAGCTAAAGAGAAGCATAAGGGGGAAGACCAAAGACCTCGAAAAAACAAATTAGGAGTTTTGTCAATGTTAACCTCTAAGGAATATACACCAACGCACAGAAGAGGTAAAGTTCAGGATCAAAGTCAGGGATTTAAAGTGTTCCTGTCAAGAGTGACTAAGGCTAACAATACAAAATCACCATTAAATCGACAAGAATACTCTCGGAGATTAAATTTATCTTGGACTTAAAATACTTTTTCATCATCCGACATTGATCGTGTTAGTTTTCCACATATCCCAAACACCAGTATTGTGGAACTTTATCAGGAACTGTGGACGGTCCTATAGGAATGGCCACTGGGTCAGCAATATCCTCCTCGCCACTTGACAAACTGAGCTCCCCAAAAGTACCTTCCTCCTCCTAACCTGAAGAAGACGAATAGTTGAGCTTCTTCTGTCTAGGGTGTCGTACTTGAGCCTTCATTTTGGAGAGGAGATACGGTCTGCCGCGAAAGGAAGCCACCGTGACCCTTTACAGAGAAAATCACAGTAGCCCTCTCTCCGCGACAGCCAAATAGTATGAGGGGAAAAAGCCACCAGGCACAAAAACCCTTGATGTCGATGAACTGGACAGTGGAAGATGGTCCGAAGGTGAAGTCCAAGTCGGGAGTATTGCAGAATTCCAGAGGAGAATACAATGGACGTGAAGGCAAACAGCACCGGAACCGATGCGGAAGGAGCGAAAAACACAGGGAGTACCAAGGAGGAAACCAGCCGAAGGAAGGCAGGTAAGACGGGAAACAAGGGAGGAGAAGGGGGGCTGAGAGGGAACAGAGAGGGGCGAACAGGTCGCAAGGAAGTAGAACTGGAGCGCTATAGCAACACGGGAAAGCACAGTTGCAACGCGCTGAGCTGGTGAGAAGTGCATAGTGATATACTAAGGCGGTGGCCATGATGGAAAAGACTAGACCGCGGATCACGTTTCCGAGAAAACATGGCAGAACAGTGTAATGGCGTCGGAGCCTCCAACGCCGCCAAACTCGCCAGGCGGCTGTGGTTGTGACAGTATGCCCCCCTCGAAGACCCCTTCCTCCCGGTTTGCTTGGGTGAAGGCTGTGATACCGGGATAGCAAACAGGGGGCATGTATTTGTGTAACCGGTTCCCAAGTATCCTCGGAAGAGGGGCAGCCCTTCCAGTGTACGAGATACTCAAGGCGCCCTCGATGATACCGAGAGTCTCGAATCTGGGAGACCTTGTATTCCTCTGAGGTAGAAGTGGGTAGGATCATCAACTTCGGTGATACCTGTTTCCTAGCGTCTGGTACAAAAGGCCTTAGGAGTGAGGAATGGAATACCAGATGAATTTGTTTAAGGGTCTTAGGTAGTCTCAAACGGTAGGCTACTGGATTGATCCTGGACTCAATCTCATAAGGTCTGATGAATCGAGGAGAGAGTTTGGATGGACGGACCCAAAGGGGCAAAAACTTGGTATACAACATAACCCTTGTGCCCTTCTCCCAAGTGGGTACTTGTCTCCGATGTCTATCGGCTTGCTCCTTATTCCGTCGACTGGTTTCCCTTAGACTCCTTTCCGCCGTGTCATGAGCTTCTTTGAGCCGGTTGAGGGTGGACTCCAAAGACGGAACATTAGTCTTGTTCCAGGCTGTAGTTAGAAAGGACTGGGGATGGAATCCGTAAGTACAAAAAAAAGGGCTGATGCCAGTAGCGGAATGTACCGCATTATTGTAGGCAAACTCAGCTATAGGAAGTAGGGCCACCCAGTTGTCTTGTTGCTGATTTTTAAAGCATCTCAGATACTGTTCCAGCGTCCCATTCAGTCTTTCGGTCTGGCTGTTTGTTTGGGGTTGGTAACCGGAATTAAGGGCTCTTTCCATGCCCAAGAGTTTACACAAAGCCGCCCAAAATCTAGAGGTGTACTGGGTCCCTCGATCGGACACGATCTTCTCGGGTAATACGTGCAAACGGAAGATATCTTTGAGAAACACCTCTGCCATCTGAGAAGCCACCGGTAACCTGCACAGGGGAGAAAAATGAGAAAACTTGGAGTAGGAGTCCACAGTAACCATGATGCAAGTGCAACCCTGAGAGTTTGGTAGTTCAACAATAAAATTGGTGGAGATGGACTTCCAGGGCCCTGCTGGTATGGGGTCTTGCTGTAATAACCCCACAGGTCTTTGGGTGGAGTACTTGTTCTGTTGACACACTAGACATATCTCTGTGTATCGGCCTTCATATTTGGCCAATGAAAAGATCGTTTGAGCAGTTCCAGCGTACCCTTTATTCCCCGATGTCCAGCAGTCTTGGAATTGTGACACCACCAGAGAACCTGTTGGCGATGTTTCCGAGTAGGCAGAAACAACCTCCCGTGTACGAAATATAGTCCGTCCTTAATACAGACTGGCAGCCTGTTTGTGTCCAAAGAAGACACATCCTGGGAGGCTTCTCTTACCTCCTGCATAAAGGAGGTCACAGTTGAGATTATATGCGTATGCAGGAACATCAAATCCCTTCTGTAGGTAGGGCTCGAGTCATCCCTGCGGGACAAAGCGTCCGCAATCTGGTTCTGGGTACCCGGTATGTAGGTAATGGAGAAATGGAACTTGGCAAAGACGTGTGCCCATCTGGCTTGTCTGGTGTTGAAGCATTCCTGCTGTTTGAGGACTTGTAGGTTCTTATGGTCGGTGCGTATCTGAAAGGGGTGAAGGATTCCTTGAAGCAGATGTTTCCACTCGAGGCAAGCCAACTTCATGGCCAGGAGCTCCCTCTCGATGACTGAATAATTCTGTTGGCTTGTGGTTAAAGTCTTCGAATAATAAGCCACCGGGTGTTCGTGGCCTCGGTCAGATTAGAGAAGAACGGCTCCTACGGCTGCTGCTGAGGCATCAGTCTCCAGGATGAACGGCTTCAGTTGATCAGGCTGCTTAAGAATGGGTGCTGAACAGAAACGTTGTTTCAGGCAAAGAAAACTGTTTTCTGCGGCACTTGACCAAACAAAGGGTTCAGAAGTCTTTTTCAATAAGGAGGTGATGGGGAGAGTTAGTTGAGAAAACTTTGGTATGAACTTCCTGTAAAAGTTTGCCAGTCCCAAAAACTGTTGGATCTCCTTGACGGAGGTGGGTGATGGCCAACCTAGGATGGCTTCGACTTTTTTGGGATCCATGGTAATCCCCTGTTCAGAAATGATAAATCCCAGGTAGGACAAAGAAGACTGTGAAAAAATACATTTCTCCGGCTTAACAAGAAGACAGTGGTGTTGTAGTCTACGTAGTACCTCTTCAACTTGGGAAACATGTTCCTCCTGCTTGCGGGAGTAGACCAGGATGTCATCTAAGTAGACCACGGTATTCTGACCCAACAGATCTTAAAACAAACGATCCATGAATCTTTGGAAGATCGAAGGCGCGTTCACCAGGCCAAACGGCATTACTTGGTATTCATACAGGCCATAGGGAGTGCGAAAGGCAGTTTTCCATTCATCTCCCGTCCTTTTCCGGAGTAAATGGTAGGCATTGCGGAGATCGAGCTTGGTAAATATTACCGAGCCCTGAACAGCTTCCAGGATCTCGGAAATTATGGGCATGGGGTACCGATCCTTGATGGTAACTTTGTTTAGACCCCGATAGTCGGTGCACGGTCTCAACTCCTTGCTGTCTCGCTTGGGTATGAAAAACAATGAGGCTCCGGCAGGTGACTTGGAACAGCGGATAAGTCCGTTAGCACGATTATCATCGAGGTAGCGCCTGAGTACAGCCTTTTCAGATAGTGAGAGAGGATACATCCTTCCAAAAGGAACCAAGGCCTGGGGAACTATGTCAATACCACAATCTTCTGGTCTATGTGGTGGGAGTTCAAGAGAGACTTGTTCCTGGAATACTTACGAAAAGTTCGAGAAACAACTCGGAATGCAATGAATAGAGCTCTGCTCCGTGGCACTTACCATCTTAACGGTTTCGTGCTGGGGTTCTGGTAGACATTCCTTCTGGCAATGTTTGGAATGAAAACTCAACAGATTGTTAGTCCAATCCACTGTTGGATTGTGCTTCCGAAGCCAACCGATACCCAAGATGACCGGAAAATGTGCAGCACGAATTATATCAAACAGGATCTCCTCCTTGTGTTGTTGTATTGACAGTTTTACTGCTTCCGTGGTATGGGTGATAAGCCTGGAGCATAGAGGTGTCCCATCCACCCCTTCAACCTTTTGATCCTCTTTCTTAGCGATTCTAAGTAGACCCACCTTATCGGCCCATAAGGTGTCCAGAAAGTTACCTGCCACGCCACAATCAAGTAAGGCTTGAGTGTCAACCACTTTGTCTCTGAAACAGAGTTTGACTCCTACAACCATTAGGCGCAGATCTTCAGAAGGAGTTTCGGAGGTGACTGAGAGTGTAGTGTAGGAACAAGGAAGCGCCCCTCGGTAGTCCGTACCAAAAGCTACCGAGCGTCTGGGGGGCACATTAGGACAATCCCTCAGCAGGTGGGCAGCTGAACCACAATACAGACATCGGTTTTCATCCCGTCTCTTCTTCTTTTCTTCCGCGGTTAAGGGGGACCTGGTGGTGCCTATTTGCATGGGTTCATCTCGGGCAGTCCGGGTTGCAGGTGAGGAGGCAGAAGTGTGAGATTACTGGAGTGGGGTTGTGGTACGGCTTTTCTTCCTTTCATTTTTTCTCTCAGTTAAATGGAAATCAATCTGTAATACAGCTGCTAGTAGATCCGAGAAGGTGTCCGGACGAGGAATCCTGGCTAACTCGTCCTTTAATTCCTCCCGCAAACCCCTGCGGAAGATCGTGTACTGTGCTTGTTCTTGCCAACCGGCTTCCGTAGCCAATTTCTTAAATGTGGATATGTAGGAAAGCAGGTCGGAGGTAGCTTGCCCCACATCCAGCAAGTCTTCACTGGCAATATAGGCACACTCGGTCCTTAAGAAGGTTTGCTTCAGGAGGTCTTTGAAGGCGGCATAGTCCCGTAGGACTGGGTCTGACTGGGATACCAAAGGGGTAGCCCATGCCAAGGCATTCCCAGTTAAATGGGTGTTCATGAACCCCACCTTGGCATGATCCGTGGAAAAGGCATTGGGTCTGAAGGTGAAGTGAATATTACAGGCTTCAAGGAATCCCTTTACCTTTCTCTCCATGCCATCGAACTTTCCTGACACCAAAGGTAAGGGGGGTAAATCTGTAGATTGTTGTTCTCTAGCAGCCACTCTCTGCTGCAGTGCTGCATTGTCGGTCTTGAGTGTCTGGACCTCAAGATTGAGGTTTTGGATGGCTGCCACTAACTCCTGCAACTGCTGTGGCGTGGCCATAATCTCTTTCTTTCGGCGTTGCAAGCTATCAGGAACTGTGGACGGTCCTAGAGGAATGGCCACTGGGTCAGCAATATCCTCCTCGCCACTTGACAAACTGAGCTCCCCCAAAGTACCTTCCTCCTACTCACCTGAAGAAGACGAATAGTTGAGCTTCTTCCATCTAGGGTTTCGTACTTGAGCCTTCTTTTTGGAGAGCAGATACAGTCTGCCGCGAAAGGAAGCCACTGTGACCCTTTACAGGGAAAATCACGGTGGCCCTCTCTCCGCGACAGCCAAATAGTATGAGGCGAAAAAGCCACCAGGCACAAAAACCCTCGATGTCGATGAACTGGACAGTGGAAGATGGTCCGAAGGTGAAGTCCAATTCGGGAGTATTGCAGAATTCCAGAGGATAATACAATGGACGTGAAGGCGAACAGCACCGGAACCGATGTGGAAGGAGCGAAAAGACAGGGAGTACCAAGGAGGAAACCAGCCGAAGGAAGGCAGGTAAAACGTGAAACAAGGGAGGAAAAGGGTGGCTGAGAGGGAACAGAGAGGGGCGAACAGGTCGCAAGGAAGTAGAACTGGAGCGCTATAGCAACATGGGAAAGCACAGTTGCAACGCGCTGATCCGGCGAGAAGTGTATAGTGATATACTAAGGCGGCGGCCATGATGGAAAAGACTACACAGCGGATCTCGTTTCTGAGAAAACGTGGCGGAACAGTCTAATGGCGTCGGAATCTCCATCGCCGCCAAACTCACCAGGTGCCTGTGGTCGTGACAAACTTAGCCTAAAGTCAAGACTAGGGTTAGAAACTATTTTAGACACAGAAGGTGAATGGGCAAAGAGGGGTATTTTGATATCAAGAGATCTTCCAGAAATAGCTAAAATGCCACCCTCTAAATGATCACATCATGAAGTAAGAAATGTTCAATGAAATCCTGTGAAGATTGCCCCTCTATCTCCCAATGTTTGGGACATGGTACCGGAGATTGTCTCTCAAATATTTCTTTCGCTTGGCATTCCAGAACAGAAACTCTAGCTAGTGAACTGATCTGCACTCTATCTTGGAATACAAGGGGACATCATTATTTTTGTGCGGATACTATGAAATGTTACATTTTTGAAAAATTCGATCTAATTCTTTTCCAGGTAACATGGCTAAAATATCCCTTGTTAGATGGCTCTTCTGTTTATCACCAATTTGCAGTGCATTCAGGTATGGGTCGTCCTGTGGGGGGATTGTGTATTGCATGTAGGCATGAAGTGTTTGCAGGCTCCAGATCACTTTCGTATGATACCCCTGGTATGTTGGTGGTTAGAGTGGAGAAGCGGGGAAACAAGACCAATTCGAATTGGATGATAATAAACATGTATTGGAATCCTATGCTAATTCCACTACTGAATTTTCTTCATAAACTATCGGATATACTGATTGATTACACCTCCCAATTCCCATCAGATGAAATCCTAATAATGAGGGACTTCAATTCATAGTGTCTTACAACTAGTTCCACAGACTAAAAGAAATGCAAATTGAAAACAAGTAAGGGTTATTTATGGTGTAATTTCATGATGGAATGGAATTTACGGATGCTGAATGGGAATGTGGAGGGAGACAACCCCTACTTGGACCTACTTGGACGAGAGGCTTGTCTCACTCAACGATCAATTTTGTATCCCAAAAGATGTTTGATAGTTGTCTACAGTTTCATTCTGTTGGAAACTTCCTTTGGCCTAGATTGCCAAAGATTGCCAAGAGTTAAAGCCTTGCTATAGTCAAGAATTGTTTGTACATACTGCTGGAAACAGAGTAGGTAGATTTAACAGAGGATGACTTACTCTTACTAATACATTGTTTAGTATTACAGAAGACCTGTCAGACCAGCAACTGTCGAAATTCTGTGATGCCAGCCGTTTTATTGAATTTTTGTTGGATCTTGATCTTGATCCCTCAGATAATAGATCCCAACAACACGAGTTCCCTATAAGAATTCGTTTGACATACACATCCAGGAGAATAAAAGAAATAGAAGACATCAAAAGGCAATACTAAAAAAAACAATAAAAGACCCAAAATAGTATGAGGAAGGAATTACATCAATAAATAGTAGTTAACAAAATTGGATTAGGTCCCATAGGTTAATGAGGTTGCAAAGAGAGGGGGAAGAAATGCTGAAAGCAATTTGCATGGAAAATTCTTGCAGTTCCTGGTCCATCATAGACTCGATGGAAAAACCTATTAATTACTCACAAAATACTATTATACAGGAACAGGCCTGCAGGGATCACTTTTCCAAGGTCTATGGGCCTTCTGACATCCCAGAATCAAAAATCATAATATCTACAGATTGGGCTCTTACGTGCTCAAATGAGGAGATTCTAAGTCTTATAAAAAGAAATCATCAGCATCACGTGCTTCTGGTCCAAATGGACATAGTAATGTGATTCTAAAGATTAATCCAACCCCTTTGGTGAAGGTCATGAAACTCCTGTTTGACAACATAATCGAGACGAATAAAAATCCTGATTCTTGGAGAAACTCCATCATCATCCCAATTTATAAGAAAGGAGACCGATTGGATGCATCAAATTATGGACAATCTCATTCCTACATGCTGATGGAAAAATATTTGCAGGACTAATCTGAAAGGACCTGGAAAATTGGGCAAAAATCAAGGGGATAATACTAAAACAGCAGACAGGATTTATGAGGGGATTATTAACCTCTTTGAATGGCCTTGTTCTTACATGTGTCAGCTCAGGGTTTTTTTATAAAGGGAGGCACACCCCTATTCAGAGTCTGGGTATTTATCCCAGGCTTTCAATACCATTAATAGAGATCGATTATGGAGGAAATTGAGGAAGATGGGGAATACCTGACAACCTATTAGCCATTCCAATAGAACTGCATCATAACTCGACTTTACGAGTGACAATGAACAGCAGGGTAACTTGTCTCGTGTACTTAACATCGAAAGGGGAGTTCGACAAGGTTGCTTGATCGCCCCATCCTCCTCATCTTGTACCTCTCAGATTTGCCCCAATGGTTAGAAGAGATAGGCTTGGTTAATCCAAAGCTTGGCATTGTGAAAATAAATTGGTTAGCATATGCTGACGACATTGTTGTATTAACCCATACACAAATTGGACTACAATGATTACTGAAAGCCATATCTGAATATGCAGTAGAAAAAGAAGGTCAGGCGCACACTCTGGTTCCAAGTCATTTAATCCTGATGTAAGTAATAACAGGGTTGAATCCCAACACAGTTCAAAAAATAATAACAGGGCTGAATCCCAGATGCAAATAGTCCCAACAATGTTAAAAAATTACCAGGGTTAAATCCCAACTGCTACAGTCCCAAAGCACAATAGTTAGTTCTACTCCTCCAAGTACTTTCAAGTCTCAAACTCTCATCAGGGAGGCTGTGTTAGCTGTGTTCCTTTTCAGGTGTTGCTAATTACTTTTTTCAATTTCAGTCTCAAAGGATTCTGGTTATTGTAGTGATGGCTCAAGTGTTTCATTCATGAGACCAGGAACCAACTCCCCTCCAAACACAAATCTTACCCACAATTGGGGGAGGGGGGAAAACCATGAATATGGCTCTCCAAAGTAGGGGCATAATAGCCCCGGTGCTGCTGCCTCTGGAGCCCGGGTCTCCTGTAACATTAAGTAGAAAAAGAAGGTCAGGCGCGCACTCCGGTTCCAAGTCATTTAATCCTGATGTAAGTAATAACAGGGTTGAATCCCAACACAGTTCAAAAAATAATAACAGGGCTGAATCCCAGATGCAAATAGTCCAAACAATGTTCAGAAATTACCAGGGTTAAATCCCAACTGCAACACTTCCAAAGCACAATAGTTAGTTCTACTCCTCCAAGTACTTTCAAGTCTCAAACTCTCATCAGGGAGGCTGTGTTAGCTGTGTTCCTTTTCAGGTGTTGCTAATTACTTTTTTCAATTTCAGTCTCAAAGGATTCTGGTTATTGTAGTGATGGCACAAGTGTTTCATTCAGGAGACCAGGAACCAACTCCCCTCCAAATACAAATCATACCCACAATTGGGGGAGGGAGGAAAACCATGAATATGGCTCTCCAAAGTAGGGGCATAATAGCCCCGGTGCTGCTGCCTTTGGAGCCCGGGTCTCCTGTAACATTAAGTAGAAAAAGAAGGTCAGGCGTGCACTCTGGTTCCAAGTCATTTAATCCTGATGTAAGTAATAACAGGGTTGAATCCCAACACAGTTAAACAAATAATAACAGGGCTGAATCCCAGATGCAAATAGTCCCAACAATGTTCAAAAATTACCAGGGTTAAATCCCAACTGCTACAGTTCCAAAGCACAATAGTTAGTTCTACTCCTCCAAGTACTTTCAAGTCTCAAACTCTCATCAGGGAGGCTGTGTTAGCTGTGTTCCTTTTCAGGTGTTGCTAATTACTTTTTTCAATTTCAGTCTCAAAGGATTCTAGTTATTGTAGTGATGGCACAAGTGTTTCATTCAGGAGACCAGGAACCAATTCCCCTCCAAACACAAATCTTACCCACAATTGGGGGAGGGGGGAAAACCATGAATATGGCTCTCCAAAGTAGGGGCATAATAGCCCCGGTGCTGCTGCCTCTGGAGCCCGGGTCTCCTGTAACATTAAGTAGAAAAAGAAGGTCAGGCGCGCACTCTGGTTCCAAGTCATTTAATCCTGATGTAAGTAATAACAGGGTTGAATCCCAACACAGTTCAAAAAATAATAACAGGGCTGAATCCCAGATGCAAATAGTCCCAACAATGTTCAAAAATTACCAGGGTTAAATCCCAACTGCTACAGTTCCAAAGCACAATAGTTAGTTCTACTCCTCCAAGTACTTTCAAGTCTCAAACTCTCATCAGGGAGGCTGTGTTAGCTGTGTTCCTTTTCAGGTGTTGCTAATTACTTTTTTTAATTTCAGTCTCAAAGGATTCTGGTTATTGTAGTGATGGCACAAGTGTTTCATTCAGGAGACCAGGAACCAACTCCCCTCCAAACACAAATCTTACCCACAATTGGGGGAGGGGGGAAAACCATGAATATGGCTTTCCACAGTAGGGGCATAATAGCCCCGGTGCTGCTGCCTCTGGACCCCGGGTCTCCTGTAACATTAAGTAGAAAAAGAAGGTCAGGCGCGCACTCTGGTTCCAAGTCATTTAATCCTGATGTAAGTAATAACAGGGTTGAATCCCAAAACAGTTCAAAAAATAATAACAGGGCTGAATCCCAGATGCAAATAGTCCCAACAATATTCAAAAATTACCAGGGTTAAATCCCAACTGCTACAGTTCCAAAGCACAATAGTTAGTTCTACTCCTCCAAGTACTTTCAAGTCTCAAACTCTCATCAGAGAAGCTGTGTTAGCTGTGTTCCTTTTCAGGTGTTGCTAATTACTTTTTTCAATTTCAGTCTCAAAGGATTCTGGTTATTGTAGTGATGGCACAAGTGTTTCATTCAGGAGTCCAGGAACCAACTCCCCTCCAAACACAAATCTTACTCACAATTGGGGGAGGGGGGAAAACCATTGAATATGCATTATGTAATGATCTGAAAATAAACCCGAACATATCTAAAATTGTCATATTTAAGCACCCCCTTAGGACCATGAAAGCATTTACTTGGCACATGGATAACCAATTAATTCCAGTCACAAATGAAATAATCTATTTGGGAACACAGATTAGAGCATTTCCAACCAAAACCCATTTACTCTCAGCCCTTGACCTAAAGATCTTAAACACGGGATCATAAATGAAGAAAATCTGTGCTAAATATTGCACATTTTCCATTCTTCCTGTGGTAAAATTATATATTGGAAAAGTTGTGCCTGTGCTCCTATTTGGTTTAGATACAAATTTCCAAGCCTTTGATATGGATTTTGACAACATTGAAGCAAAGTTATGTAAAATAACTCTTGGCCTCTCTATTTCTGTTCCAATTGTTTGTATAAGACACAAAATCGGTCTTACTTCACTCTTGGCTTGGTTAGAATGGAAATAGGTCTCTATATACAGAATGATTCTTGATCGTCCAGTATCCTCTCTTTATGAGGACGTTGCAACATTGAAGGATAAAGCTGAAAATGTATTTCTGAATAAATTAAGGTCAAAGTGTAATGAAATACTAACACATTCAGACAGTACTATAGAAACCTTGATCCAAAACCCTTTAAAAATGAAAGATCTATGAAGAAAATGGATTGGATAAAAACAATACAGAAAATGAGACTAGCAAAAATATCATCTTCCTATACTCCAACAGACAAACCAAGGTCATTTATGCCCTCCTATCTAAAGAAATCGCCAGCACCAGGCGAAAGAACCGACTTTGTTATACTTAGACTTCATATTTTGCCTACCTTGAACATTTTGCATATCAGAGATAAAGTAAACGTCTCTAACGATATATGTGAAAAATGTGAAGATATGGAAAAACATTCTATTCAACATCTTCTATCAAAATGTTCAGGAACATGGGACCTTAGAGTCCAAAGATTAGAAAGATTTGTGCATAATGTTGGGTTATTAGCTACTGTTAAGGTGTACGTCTCGCAACTTGGACGTACCTCTGTTTCCGGATGATGTCTGCGTTGGGGAAGCCAGTCTGAAATTCGGATTAACCAGTAGAGAATATGGTACAAGGAAGCGGCCTCAGCCCCGTCCTGATAGTACAGGACTGGACGGGGACCACCCCCCAGCACCAAAGATCTTCTTCTTGTAGTGACCTTGGTTGCTGCAGCTGGCACAGGCGAGATGGGCAACCAGGAAGTCGAGAAGTCCAGAGAGGAGAGAGCTCCGTAGAATGGCCCAGGGGAGAGAGCTCAAAAGATCGCCAGGAGAGCCAGACACACTCAGTTCAAAGGAGTTCCAAACAACAGTCTATTTGCAGGCTGTGGAAGGATGGGTAGCCAAGTTGACGGAGAGAGTCCAGGCCCAGGCACATCCGGAAGGTGTTGAGGTTAAATTGGAGCAGGCAAGAAGACTGGTACCCCAGCAAGGCAACAAGATAGGGACACCAAGGAGGCGGCAGATTGACCTCAGGAAACCTCAAAGGATTTAACCACGGGAAGGCAGTAAGGGAATAACAGGGAGGCCAGACAAGGAATAGGGAGCCAATCTGGGAAGCGGGGATTCCAGGCAAAAGGAGGGAACCAGGCAGGGAAACCAAGCAACAGAAGGCAGTGGGTCCGGTGGGAAATGCTAGAGAACCAGGCTGAAGGACAGGACGGCCTGGCAGGAAAGCAGGGACCCAGGCGAGCAAAACTGGAAAGTCTGGTAGAGGAACAAGAAGACCAGGCAAAGGAAGGGCAAGGGTCCAGGCAGAGAAGGGAAGCAGGGCTGCAGAGTCCAACAGGAGCCGGCGGCGAAACAACGGTGAGTCAGGAACGAACCGCGTTAAGACACGATTCGTTTCTGCACCTGATCGCTATTTACGGCCGCGGTGCGAAACCGAGGCTTGGAGCGCGAAGAGAACCGCGCATGCGCTGCGGTCCTTCCGAGGCGAGAACGAGGCTTGAAGCGCAAGCCTTCGATCGTCTTGGTCCGCGGCTCACGCGTGCGCCCGTAGCCTGGACCACACAGCTGATTGGGGCATCGGAGAGTCTCCCTCCCACTGATCCGATACCTAGAATAGAGCTGCCAAGGAACGTAGCGACCCGCAGCCTTCCAGGTACGTGTCCTAACAGCTACAAATACATTCTGGTAAAGACTGATTTCGGGTAAAG
Organism: Ambystoma mexicanum; assembly: GCF_040938575.1. NCBI lineage: Eukaryota > Metazoa > Chordata > Amphibia > Caudata > Ambystomatidae > Ambystoma > Ambystoma mexicanum. The sequence continues at coordinate 144,484,052 of NC_090924.1, forward strand.
AACAATTTCTTACGATTGAAGTGTGAAGCTCTTGAAAGATCTAATCTTGGGAAAGAAAGCTATGTCAAAATGTGAAATGTAAAATGCACAAGATAATTATCCTTTTTTTATTTATTTTCGATCTTAAGACTCTTGTTCTCTTGCTCCTTCCTTTCTTTTTTCTTTTTCTTTTTTCCCTTCTCCTTGGTTACTGGTTTTAGATTTATTGAAATTTTACTGTTTTAAGATTTAAGATTATATGAGTTGAATTGTTTTCTCTTTCTTTTGCTTTTTACTTTTTGTATGATGTAATGACACTAAGTATTGTTAGAATATATGTTTTAAAATTTTATATGACGATCTGTGTAAAATGTCAAGATTTTGTTTTGGCTAAGACACAATAAATTATATATATATATATATATAAAACAGAGAGTAATTTACTTGGTGCTCATGGTAAAAAGGAAGAAAATAAATAAAATGTGTTTTGTGAAATGGTGAAAATGTCCTTTTATACTTGTATGCTGTTGTCAATTCTATGTAAATCTTTTGGGGAAATATGTGTGTAAAAAGTACTGAACCTCTTTTTCTTTCTATTATTAGAGAATTAACCACTAGTCTGGTGGCGAGAGGGGAGTCCGGTGAGAACCTTGTGGATCCCAGGAAAGAAGAGAGGAAAGGGGGTGTTGTGCCACACCTTCCAACCCAAATATGGAAGGGGAGGCTGGAGTGCCCACTCCCTAATGAAGGAAGAAGGGGGTTGCCGTGATACACCCCCCAACCCAGAGATTGAAGGGGACACTGAAGTACACTCTCCTTAATGCAGGAAATTGAGCCTGATGGGCTACAATCAAAACAGGAAGATCAGAAATCACACTCTGTCCTGCTCTTCTCCCTAAAAGAGTTTTGGAAGAACAGGAGAGGGGCATGTGGGGTGCATTCCAAGGCCCTAACTGAAGGTCTATATCACATGAAAATCAGGCTTTTTCAACACTGACACAAAAACGGCTTTGCTTGTGTATTTTTCCAAGTTAAAACTGAAAGGCCACGTGGAAAAGGCTTACCAGTCATTTTCAAAGAAAAGCAGCATTTTAAGTCACAAAGCAAGAAGAAAATAAAAGGTCCTTTTCACATGAAAAACAGGATTTTTAAACACTGACACAAAAATGGCTTTGCATATGTGTTTGCAGTTTAAACGTGAAAAATGTGCCACTGATAACAGAACAATATCAGGGAAAAAGACATGGTACATGTCGACAAAAAGTCATGTATATTAGGATTTGCATGAAAAATATCAGCAGACATTTGAAAAGAAAAGTCGACTTTGTTTTCCATGGAAATATTTCTGTATGCCAGAAGCAAACCCTTTTACTGACTGTGGGACACATGTCACAAAGAACTCCCCCACTGGAAGGCTGGCATCCTAGTGTTTTCAACTGCCATAAAATGTGGCCTTCCTGAAACATGTTGTCCCTGAAGGCTGGGGTCTGTGCAGAGACAACTGGCCTTGGCTGGAGCATGACCAAAATTTAAACAGAAAGTGTGCAGATGTAGGGCTACAATTAAGAGTGGGGGTTCTACATTTGGGAGTTGGTGAATGGGTGGAGGGTAAAATTAGGTTAGTTATTAGGTAATAACTAGCATTTTTTTAATGGTCATGCGTTTGATGAAAATGCAAAAAACTGCCACATGCTGTGCAAAAAGGTGCAGACCTTATATATATATTTTTTTTTTTTATTATGGCAGTTGCGAGAAACATTATTAAGTTTTGCCACATGACTAGATGTTTGCCAAAATTTGACAGAAGAACAAATGGGGATTGGATTGCAAATGGAAATTGCCATATGTTGTTCGAGACCCCTAAACCAATCCTCAGAGAAAGGCTAGATGTGTGAGTAGAGAGAAGGGTAACTGCCCAACCCTAGTTGTGAGAACTCCTGCAGTGTACGGCCCCAAAATTGTAAACTTGAGGGTGCAATCGCTGCTATATAAGGGAGGCTGCAATATGAGGAAGAGGGAGAGCTCTGGAAATGTGCCATCAGGAGGGCTGCTGAAACGTACCATCTGACTGCTGCAAGGAAACACCAGAGGAGATTGCCTAGAGTGCATTTGGGTTGAGTTGTCTTTTTCTAAGAAGGCCTAAAAACGGACTGGGTTCTATGGTGGAGAGTGGGAGGCCATCCTTGAGAGTGGAGTGACCAGACCCCTGCCCTGTCTTTCCAGAGTGTCCTGAAATGCAGCTGGCTTTCCTGAACTTTAAACAGAGGCTATCTATACAAGTAGAACTGTGCCCTAGGAAACCAAAAGGTGGGGGAATCTGCTTGCCTTAAACCCTTCCCTTTATAGTGGGCGAGGGGTAGGGGGCAAAACATTGTAGGTCCTTCACCTACTTAACTAAAAGGATTAATTAAATTAATTCTCCATTTGGTGGAACTCTACACAGGGATTTTTGTTAAAATTCAAAATTTTCAAAGCGCACTTCCCAGTGTGCTCTGAAAAACTATAGCCTATGAGTTAATTGGGTACTCCTTTTTGTCCTATTCACCCCGGCTTCTTTTAGGACGAGGGTGGTCTTTGTTCTTAAATTAGTCCAATCTTTTTATCCAATTTTCTACTAACACAGGCCTTTAAATTGGGTGGAGCTCTGAAAATCCTAAATTCTCAAATCATCCCAATTTTTACTATCCAGCTTCCCCAAAACAGGCCTCTTAGTGGGGGTGGGGGTCTAAAATCAGACTTCCCCAACGCAGACCATAGTAGGGGGGGGTCCTGAAAAACAAACCGCGAAATAAAACTGTGTTTATTTTAAAGCGAAAGTGTGGGTGAAATAATATTTGGCATGTGCATTTGCACACATTTGTAAACATAAAGTACTAGCATTTTAAGCATGCAGGAAAATCGAAATTGTACAGCATTACATCTATCAATGTGTTCACAGACCAGCGCTAGTTATTTTTTTAAGTGTAATTTGTAGAAAGTAAAGCCTTGGGATTTGCTTTCTTTTCAACTCACTTTTGTGATTTATTTATGTTGAGAGAAGTTTATTGTGTTGTACAATGGATAAAATGTTGTTTGACATTTCAGTGCGAGGTTCATAACCTTTAATCCAAATAAACCTAAACATATTTCCTGTACACCGGCCTGGTTCTTGGCTCATTGGTAGCTCAACGGATCCAAGGGTTATTTGATGAATTGGAGATAGGGCTGAATAAAATACTCCATTAAACAGTTTGTTGCGTGACAACTTGAGTAGGAGGGTAGGAAATCCTTGTGTTGATGGTGGCCTCTCAATAAACCATATTAGTTTTTAGGATATACATATGTAACCAGCTTCCTGCTTTTTATGCAGTCTGTCGGGCTGTTCGTAATTTTTTGGGACATGCCAAATGCTTTTTTTTAAGGTTGTATGCAAATATGACACTGTGATAGCCCCCCAAAACTGTAAGAAATCCACTTAAGCCTTTCACTGATAGATGATGTTGTTGCTGAAAGTTAGTAATATACCCAATATGTCAATATGCCATTTAGTTGCCTGATAAGATATTTTTTTCAATATAGACCTAGGTCCTAGGGTCTTCACTTGTCTAAGCTGCTGCCTGGTTGTTAGAGGACATTTGTGGGACACTTACAACTTAAAATATACTGGGCCTCATCACGAGGCTGGCGGTAGCCTTGCCTGTAATACAGGCACGGGGGCTGCCGGTATTTCATTTTTTCCGGTGACCAGAAATGGGCAATTACCAGGTCATTACGGCCTTGCCAGACCCTTTATTTGCTCATTCCTGAGCACCAGAATATTTTTTCCCCATTCCAATTTGAGCCCCATAGGGCTCAATGGGAATGGGGAAGCCGGATGCAGTGGCACCGTTATGAACGGTGCCGGTGCATCCAACATGCTGCGCTCGCGGGTGCCGCTCTGCCCGCCATGTCCGACCAGGCGGGCAGAAAGGCACCCCCGAGCACAACTCGTAGTTTGCCAGTTGGGGAACTGCGGTACCGGCAAGCTTACCGTTACCATAGTTCCCGGACCGGAAAACGTTTAATTTTGAAAGAATCACAAAGCGGGAGTTGTATGTTTTTGGATTCGTCCAGACATGAGTAGTCATTGTTCATCGATAAAGCGATATATGTCATGCATTAAGATATTATCATGAAACATGGTGTGTAGCTTACATTGGCAATTTCTGTCTGCCGTGGCAGCAACAGGCATATGGCAGGAGACACAGAAGTGTCTCCTGAGGACATACAAGTTTGGTAGTGGGCATGGGTAAAATCAGAACAAAGTATTTCTGTGGTGGTTGTTTGAGAAGAATGCTTGTGTAGAATGCTTGTGTATCACCGATATCATAATTACTTTTTTTGTTATTGCCAATATCCGCGTTCAATTGTGTGTAATGGAATACCAACTTTGGCTCTGCCATAGAAATGCTAAACTTCGACATAATTTGATGTAACACAATTATATGCTCTAACCCTGATGATATCTGAGCATCGTATGGCATTTTGCAATGTCTCTGTATCTGACCTGGGTTGCATCATCCAACCCTGTATGACTACCATTCCAAATAACTTTGCTTTGTCTCAATGGCTGAAAGCTGAACCCCATGCTGGTGGTGGCAGAGCTAATTGTGAGCACCATGTTTCATTAAATCAGGCCATACCAGATACATCTATCAAACCAAATCTATATGTGTCATATTAACGACATATCTGGACTTGTAATGTGCCCTGTGTTTTGCCAAGCTTTGGCTACATAAAATTGCAATGTGCTTTTACGATTCAAGATCTCCATCACAACAAATCAAACGCCTGAACATTCACACGTGTCTACTTCATCTGGCACTACAACTTTTGTGGTCATTTCTGCTGTTTTTTTAATGTTCAGTGCTTACTGAGCTGAAGAAGATCATGGTAAGGGTGCTTTCTCTTAAACAGATACCAATATTCTTTCTGGCTCCAAAGCAATTACCCTTCTACCTTATTTGCATGTGATTTCAACCGTAACCCCCTTGGGATGTCCAGCAGGATTCTTCTCTTTCTCATTTTCCTTAATAAGTTCTATTTTTGTTCCTTGGGCCACCTACAGAAACTTCAATTTTCTTTCTTTTGCCTTAAATGATGATGCTCAGATGTTTCTTAGAAAACATAAACTTAAATCCAAACTCCATCTTGTTTGAATAATTAATTCTTGATTCATAGCTTTCGGTTGTCCTCCAGTTCGAAGTTATATCCAGTGGTTTGTGGTCACCCCTTCAACCCTTTCTTCCTATGTCAGCTCCCATTTTGTTAAACTAGTATTTGGATTTTGTTATTATCTGAAGAATATAGATATCGATTTCCATCACAATAACACATTTACAGATGGCAGAGGCAATCCCCTGAAGGGTGCCTGTATGATAACACAAAAATGAAAACAGATGGTGTACCGTGTATGAGGCTGTAATGAAAAGTGGTCCATATATCTAGGACAAAAGAAAACAAATAGAAACAAATTAAAAGACACTAAATGCTGACAACAAACTCAACATGATCTTCCATCCAGCTATCTTTTCTGAGTATTCAGAATGGTTCAGTAAGTTGTGAAACTCGAACAATGATAGTTGAGTACAGCTCTAAGATCATTTTGGTTTCACACTGGTGTAAAGGGTGACATTTAAAGTGCTCAGTATTGCCCACCACGTCTTTACTCCCTCTACTCAAGATCTTTGCAAAAGCAACTGATTTTACTGTCAAGGGTATGCTGTGGCACCAGCAACAATGACAAGGATATCACTTTCAAAAAGCACATATGATCTGCCTGTTCCCCAGTAGAACTGTTGCAGAAAATTCAGCTTTTTCCATCATACATTATTTACTATCAAAATAACCGATGGCGTTATCACATCTCATGATATGATATGATGTGACAAGTAATTTATGACGCACTTGTACACACGTTTTTCTAGATTCGACAAGACAAGGAAGGGGAGACAAAGGGCGGACGAAACAAATGATCTTACTAGGCCTTGTGTCATTCAGATTGTGCAAGGGAAGGGAGAGCAGAAGTGCCAGGGGAAGAGAGGGGGGAATTGCAATAGGGCAAAGCTCAAGTAAGTGCTGCCTAGGTGGCCAGCTCTGAGTAAGTGCAAGGATGCAGGGTTGCAGATAGAGTCCCTAAGTTTGCGGTAAACCTGGAGGCAGTGCATGGGGCTACTGGTCATGAGGGAGCCTGGTGCCCCTAAGGTTCAGAGGGTGGCCAGGTAACCAGTTGGTGCACCAGACAAGTATATCAGTAAGGGAAAGAGGGATAGAAAGCAGAAGTGAAAAGGAAGGTCTTGAGTTGCTTCCGGAACCTTAGGTGGTCCTGTTTAGAAGCAGCAAGGCTGTTCCAAATGGAGGCACCAGCCGATGAGAGAGATCTATCCCATTCTCTGCCTGGAGAAGCGCCTGACGCTCAGAGAGTTGGCGGTCGATGAATCAAGGGCTCGAGGAGGAAAGTGCTTAGGAAGAGGTAGTTGGATGTAGTGTAGTCCCCGGCCGCAGAAAGCATTGTGGACAATGCAGAGGGTCTTGAACTTGATCCTTACAGCCACCGGGAGCCAGTGGAGAGATACAGTCCCTGGGCTTGAGGTCAAGGACACTTCTTGCAGTCCTGTTCTGGATTAGTTAGAGAGGGCGAAAGAGTAGGGGCAGGTAGATTTAGAAAAAGGCTTTTGCAGTAGTCCAGCCTAGGTAGAACCAGGGCTCTGGAGACAATGATCTTCTGGGGTAAAGTGAGAAAAGGAAGAATACCTCTGAGGAGGTGCAGCTGGTAGTGGGACCTCTTAGAGAGATCTGTGATGTGAGGAGAGAAGGAGAGAGTGAAGTCGAAAATTACATCAAGGGTTTTTGCCTCACAGGAAGGCACATTGGAGAGGGCCCAAGGAGGGTGGGCGGAGTGAAAGAGGGAAAGCGGGAGCAGGGGTCCCAATGAGAAGGATCTCAGTCTTACTGGCATTAAGACCAAGATCATTGGAGGCGTTTCATTCCTTAATCGCAGATAGACAGTCAGGAATGAGTGGGTGAGGAGAGGAGGCTGAGGGGAGCCTGAAGGAGAGCTGAGTGTCCTCCACATAACACTGAAAGTTGGAAGAGAAGGTAGAGATGATGTGGGCCAGAGGTGCCAGGTAAACCTTGAAAAGCCATGGTGAGAGGTTAGAGCCCAGGGGGCCACCACATGTAGAGAGAGAGTAGAGAGAGAGGTGGTGGAGGCAAAGGACCCAAGTTGGACCTGGGAGAGTCGATCCAGGAGGAAGGAGGTCAACCAGGCTAGGGCCTGATCCATGATGCCCAGGTTTTCACGGAGACGATTGATCAGGATGGCGTGGTTGACTGTGTCGAAAGCAGAGGAAAGATCTTGGAGGATGATGACAGTATCTCACAGCTGTATTGATCCAAAATGGGTGGGTGGATGGAAAGGAGACCTGCAAACCCTTCCTTCCTCCTAAGAAAACTAGCCAACTGACACACCTTTCTTGCATTACGCCCTTGGGACTACTAGTTTGAAGTCAATCAGTTTATTTTGATAGTAAGTCCATAACAGGCCAAAATTAACAACAAGTCAAATACAGATAAAAGAAGAACATCAAAATATCAAATACAACCATTTGTTCAATGGGTATACACTAATGCAATTTAAATCAACCAAAAGTTGTGTTCATACCTCACAAACGCAAGCACAGCAGTCAAATAATTCTAAATGGGTATACTACGAAGGAACCGAACCTATGCATATCAGATAAAATTGTAACATTATAAAGTGATTGCCTTCAAAGATGTGTTCTTTTAGATATTACTCTTTGCATAAAGTGCATGAATGCCCAAGTACTGAGTACATTATTAGCGCTTAAAATACACAATAATGCTGGGCGGCAGTAAGGGGCAGAGTAACAGCTTATATTCTACATTGTATAACCGACACAAAAAATGAAATGCGCAATGGTTTCTGTTGTCTCATTGGAAAAAGTACCAGTTGAACCAGCCTCTAAATTCCGAGACCATGAGTCAGTTATAGAACTCAAGGTTAAACTTTAAAAATATTATCTACTAACGTGACAGCCATCATAAATATAAGCTGCCCACTTTCAATAAAGTTGAGGACAAGGCCAGCACAACATACATTAATAAATTGTATTAGTTCTCTACATCAAGTTCCATCTTTTCTCTGGCATTTACATAACAATTAATTTGTGTGGTCGTCAATTTATAGAAATATAGGGGTGATGGGTGGTCACTGCTCAACCAAGTGTAAGTATTCCTCAAGATATAAAGAAATCTCAAATGCATATAGTTCAAAAGAAAATTCAATATATGGTACATGGATCCCTGTGGCAAAGAAGATCCAAAGCACTAGGCCCAAAATTCAACAACAGAAAATACTTTCAGGGAACCACTGTTAGAACCACAGGCTCGCTTGAATGTCCTTTTCAGGGCTTCTGGCAAATCTTTCCCAATTTACAGCATGGTTAATAGTGTGTAAACTCTATTTTGTGTCTCTACAAGAAAAATTAGACATCAAGAAGTTGACACAGTCGGTTCTTTATGTTGAATAAATATATAAAGCAACAAGGCAGTGCTCTGCTAACATGGGTTTGTTGAATGTCTATGCATTTCCGATTAAATCCCTCCTCAGGGTCAAACCCTATATGCATCATTTACACAATAATACACAAAAGCAAATACATTCATCATCATTAATCACACAACAGTAGTGGATATCACTAACCGTGAAATGCGTCGTTGCCTGCAGTTTTTGCTTTTCCACAGCACATCGAAATAAAGGAAATTTGCTGGTGTGGACACCTAGGTCGTTTGTCTGGCAGTTTTTGGGTACTCATCAATACTGCTGCTCCTGGAGTGCTGTCCACTTTTTGTACTTTGTGCAAGTTTTTCAAATATCAAAATATATATATATATATATATTCAGTGAAAGAACTTTGTTAAAAAGACGTTATGGTTAAGTTGCGCTACTAAAAACCTATGAAATTCAGTGAAAAAAAACTTTGATAAAGGGACGTTATGGTTTCAAGTAAAACCGAAAAACCCCTGAAATTCGCCAGTTATGGTAAGCTAAGCAACCATCCATAAATCGCGCCACCACCGTGCACTGCTAAGACTAACACCCACAACATCAAAGATGACATCACAAATGTCATTGATGACATCAATGATGAAATCACATATGAATTTACTTTTCATGAAATGTCTCTATAAGGGATTCTTTTTATAATGTTGAGAAAAAGTGTCAAGGACCATTGGAATAAATATCATGAGCTAATTAGCGCATTAAGCAATGCATTTATATAAATAGCATTCTATTATGAAGTTCTATCCAGTATACTAAGCTACTCATGCAGAAACCTAGGCATTGTGTGCAGCATACATGAGAAAGGTATAATATTCATAATGTTGATATGTTGAATAATGAACTGATAACTGTTTTCTTATTAGAGTTTTATGTACTGTGAAATATGTAATAAGTAGCTAATAAAACCCACGTATTACATAATTGCATTATTACAGACAAAACACAAAGACACAAGAACGCATACAAATATGTGTATATACAGGGAAAGTGATGTAAGCAAAAAAGCAGAAGTAGTAGCAGAAACAATTCATAACCTAACTGATTATCTTTATGCTAATAAATGATTGTTCTATTGCAAAGCTGCTATTTATCCGATGTATATGTATCACATATCACAAAGCTGGCACACTCCCTCCAAGGCCCACGGGAGGCAAGGCCAGCTCCGGTTTTGAGCCTGTTTTGCCGTGGTTGCCGTATGCCAGCCCCCTGGCTCATGCACTACCTATTATCAAGGTAACACCACTTCCTTTTATGCTAGGCATTCTATGTTTACTTATTATCTAACGCTGCCACCATCCGCACTTAGGCGCCAGCATCTTCGTGAACACTCGTGATTACTACAGTGAGGTTTACTGTCTCTGTCCCATCAACTGCACGTGAGCCCCTGCTACAGTGCACGCCGTGCCTCTGCCTTATCCTGTCGGCACCCGACTTAAAGTACATTACGATGAAATTAGCCGCAGGCACATTGTCCTCCACCCTACAAACTTGACACTAGTTGCCATGACACTAACCAAGGTATGATTAATACATCATAGTACCACTCTGGGCATCACTACCGCCATATGTGGGGAGATAACTTCCTAACTGGTCATGAAGCAACGTTAGTTTATATTGCACTCCTTTCTACTTCGATATGCTCATCATGCCATGCTGTTTTGACTGCACTGTTATTTCTACATTTAAAGTCTGCCACTGAATTGCCTTTATCCAAACTCTAGATTTAAGGCCGCTGTTGCCTTGCCAGCATCTGTTGGTGAGCCTGTAACTGTCAAATCTGCCTATTGCTGCCTTCTACCTAGCTTTAACTACTTAGCTTGTGTTACACTGCCAGCAAAATTCAAATCTGCCTATTGTTGTATTTTACCTAGCCCTGCCTACCTAGTTTGTGTCACACTGCCAGAAAAATTCAAATCTGCCTAATGTTGTATTTTACCTAGCCCTGCCTATCTAGTTTGTGTTATACTGCCAGCAAAACTCAAATCTGCCTATTGTTGTATTTTACCTAGCCCTGCCTACCTAGTTTGTGTCACACTGCCAGCAAAATTCAAATCTGCCTATTGGTGCACTTTACTCAGCCCTGCCTATCTTGCCTGTGCAACACTGCCTTAGCAATCTCGAATCTGCCTTGGCCGTTTCCACAGCATTCCCAGACTATGTGCCCTGTTGTACTTACAGTGCTTAAGTCGCACCCCCTAGAGTGACTTTCTTGCCTCTAAGTGTCGTGTATTCCTAGTCACATTAATCACTATCGCATGTGTGCCATAGCTTCTATTCTAATGCCATCATTGCGCTAACCTTGACCTTAACCTTGACCTGTTAGCCGTGGTGACACATTTCTGCCAGCACTATGCCTATGCCTTCTCACGGCACTGACATCAGTGTGCTTCTTGCTATGCCTTGCCTAATGTTGTTGATCGTATCATACTAGTCACTTCCAAGTTCCACCTACTAATCTGCTCCACTTAGCGGTAACCCGAATACTATCTCGGATACTACACTATCTTTGATACTGGAATTGGAAGCATGTTAAACTTAGCAATACTGCTCTGTACTATGGCTGCTGCTATGCATGTGGACTCTAGAAGCCAAGAATACATTGGTGAGTCACTAGTACCTATCCCATACTCTACCCTGCTAACCCCTACAAATATCGCGCAATCTAATCTATCCATACACTACAGGGCCCAGAGACAACAGCTTACGCCTCTCTAACATGTGCCACGTCCAGTAGAAATGACAGACTCCGCGCTAGACTAGCCAAATTATATGAACCTTTGAGAAGAGCCCTTCCGGCCACTAACCTCAAAACTAACTATAAACTCAACCTTAGACATAGCCACTTAAAGTTGTCTCCACCACTGCCCTTCTTGAACACGAATACCCTTCACCTCAATAACCATAAGCCTAAAGTTTGTAACAACTCTGACAAACCTATCCGAGTCAACAAAGCAGCTGAGGCCCCCTCCCTCAAGGGAGCGCTCCTCAACGCAAGATCACTAGTCGCACATGCTACCGATATTGCCGACTTAAACACTGAAGGGAACTTGGATTTTCTCGCAATTACGGAAACATGGTTCCATAATGCAGCAGGACCTGCTCTTATGCTAGCTATCCCTGATGGCTATACCATAGTCAGACAAGACCGAGATACTGCCCGAGGTGGCGGCATTGCGATTATCTCTAAATCTACTCTTGGCCTTAGACTAGCCCCTACCCATCTATCACAATCATGTGAAGTTCTCACTGCCAAAATCCAGATAAATAACTCGCAATCCCTTACTATGCACCTAATATATAGACCACCTGGCCCTCTTGGTACCTTTGAGGAAGATTTGCATAACATAATTATGAATAACCTTAAATCTACCTCGCAACTACTCCTATTAGGAGACTTTAACCTAGGTTTTAATGACCAAATGGTTAAAAACGCAACCGACATAGCCAACACTATCAATGCATTAGGCCTCACCCAAAAAGTCAATAAACCTACCCACCTTAAAGGGAGAATACTGGACTGTATAGTGGACCTTAACTGTTCAGTCACCATTTGATCAATTTTGCCACTATCGTGGACAGACCACTTTCTGGTCTCCTTCCACCTATCCACTATTCGACCCACTCCCCTGGCTCAACCATTAGCGCCACCATGCTCAACTAGAAGTAAAAAAAGCATCACTGTAGAGAAAGTTATCCCTGCCATTTTGCCGACACTCAACGCACTACCAGAAAATCTTGATCCTAGCATCCTAGTTCAGGAATTTAACAACATTATGCTCACCACACTGGATAAAATTGCCCCTGTCAAACTTAGACCTAGCAAACCAATAGCCCATTTAAACAAATGGTTCACTCCACAACTTAAAGACCTTCGCACCTTAAAGAATAAAAGTGAAACTAATTGGAGACTTTGCCCCTATAGTGAGAACAAAGCTAAATTAACCTCACTTTCCTCACACTACAAGAAGGAAATTTGCCGGTCAAAACGTAATTCCTACAACGAGCGTATTGCTACCTCTAACTCGAGCATGGAAAAACTATTTTCTATACTCAAAGAACTAGAGTCCCCAAATGCTATACCTGTTGGTGTACAGACATCCAACATGCCTTAGCTAATAAAATTAATACACTCCAGAATAAAATTCAACAAAAAAAGAACTGTACAAACTTTTAGGCAATAGACAATCTGGTTTCCGTCCACTACACGGAACAGAGAAAGCCTTAATTGACCTAAGTCCAAATAGACTAGCAGAGAGACAATGGAAGGACAGTACTCCTGCTCCTACTTGATCTTTCTGCCGCATTTGATTTGGTCAATCACAAGGTCTTATGCCGGCACCTAGACTCTGCAGCCCACTTCTCCACGGGTGCCATCAAATTGATTGAGTCCTTCCTGAGTGAGAGAACCATGAGAGTCTTCTCCCCCTCAGCAGCTGCCAACCCAATACCCATCCTATGCGGTGTTCCCCAAGGGTCTTGCGTCTCACCTACTCTCTACAATATCTTCACTAAGCCACTGTTCGACGATCTGGACCAGCTGGGTATCACCTACACTAACTATGCAGATGATACTCAGATTCTCCTCCCACTTTCTGGGGATTACGGTACGGACATGGGTTTAGTGAACAAAGTTTACCTTATCATCCAAGCATGGATGGCCACACATGGCCTGTGTTTGAACGATGATAAGACTGAACTTATAATTCTGGGTTTGCAGGCTAACATTAAAAAACTAGGCCAAGAATTCTCCTCATTTAATATTGACGGGAACACCATCAAAGTCTCCAAGGAAGTAAAAACCCTTGGATTCTACCTGTACTCTACACTGTCCTTCGATAAACAGGTCAAATCCCTCACCTCTGCCACGGCTTACACCTGCAAGCTACTTAGATCTGGTTAGCTGTTCCTCTCTGACAATAGTTGCCTGATCCTGGCTAGAGCTCTAATACTCTAGAAATGACTATTGTAATGCCCTATACAGTGGTGCCAATAAATCTACCATCCAAAAGCTCCAAACACTACAGAATAATGTGCTAAGAGCAGCCCTAGGCATAAACAAGAAATCTCACATCTCTTCCCTGAGACGCCAACATAAATGGTTATCCACAACCAACAAAATACAACTAAAAACGCTTTCCTTGACCTACAAAGCCATTAATAACGCAGCCCCCAGTTACCTTATAGATAAAATCCAGAGAAGAACCTCTCGCAGACCTACCAGAACTGGGAATGCTAACTGTCTGACTACACCCAAATATAAGCTCACCACTATTGGGGGCAATAGCTTTACTGTAAAGGCAACTAAATTCTGGATCTCACTGCCTCAGGAGCTGAGAGCAGACCAACCATACCTACATTTCAGGAAAAATGTAATAAAACACATCATTGCTACTGACCCTTAGTATCCCATTACCTACTGGGGACATGTCCACTTCCAAAGAGACTTGGTCATCCTGTATTAATAGTGTACTACTGGGCTAACTCTGAAGACCTTGCAATCTACTTGGAAGTCTAAGTGCTTTACGAAGGGCCCCACTTTTGCATGCATATCTTTTTGTACAGTGCCTATTGTTTATTTATGTAACTACATTGGCTACTCTTTGTCTTTGCCCTATTTTGTACATTGTATGTATCCTGTATTCATGCAAAACTGTATATTTTGTAACGTTGTAAATCCTGTATCCTGTGTATATTCGTAACTTTTGTAAGCTTTGCATTTCCATATTGTTGCGCCCTTTTACTCACGAGTCTGGTGCGCCTAACAAATGAATAAACAAACAAACAAACAAACAAACAAACAAACAAACATGATGTGACTGGACCCTAAGGAAAGTAGTGTGAGTACAATGTATACAAATATGAACATATACAGGGAAAGTATAGTATAGTAATAAAAAAACAAAAGAACTATCAGAAAGTGCTGATAACTCTACTGATTATTTTCATGCACAGAAAGGATTGCTGTCTTTCAAGCTTGTGTCTTCCCATATGTATATGTTTCAAATGATATGACTGGACCCTAAGAGAATTACTGTAAGAACATACTTGAAGGATAAGTCTACAAATATAGTACGTTTACAATTTTTAGTTCCTGACTGTTACTGAAGAAAACCATGTGGCCTAGATGTGTCAGTAAAGGAAAAAAGAGGGAGACAGACATGTGATGGCATCAGTGATGTCATCAGTGACATTTGTGATATCATCTTTGATGTTGTGGGTGTTAGTCTTAGCAGTGCATGGTGGTGGCGAGTGTTATGGTTGCTTAGCTTACCATAACTGGCGAATTTCAGTGGTTTTTCGGTTTTACTTGGAACCATAACGTCCCTTTAACAAAGTTTTTTCACTGAATTTCATAAGTGTTTAGTAGCGCAACTTAACCATAACGTCCCTTTAACAAAGTTTTTTCACTGAATTTCATAGGTTTTTAGTAGCGCAACTTAACCATAACGTCCCTTTAACATAGTATTTTTACTGAATTTCATAGGTTTTTAGTAGCGAAACTTAACAATAATAACTCTGACTTTATGTACAAGTAACATAGAACATACTGAACCCCCTCTACTGAATTTGATGTCCTCAAACTCTTTTAATGTCTGTGGATATGTGTGGACAACAGCACCACTACCCAAAAAGTCTGGGGGGGATGTTTAATTGTTATATCATAACATATGAACATTTTACAAATTCACAAACCAGCACACATACACATTATATGTAGTAATAAATTAGAATTGTAACCCATATATATAACACACTAACCATTCATTTAAATACAATATGCTCTAAAATGGAATATAACAAAAGAAGAAAGATAGGCTTCCAACATGATTACCTCACACAAACTCCACAACTAAGAGCAACAGCAGATCTACAGACCACTCAGAACACACCTTACCTGAAATAGTAAGTGTACTGCATTTTACTCATATATTTGTAAACTTTCTGTATTAGATACAACAACAATGATATTATGTTTTTTTCTCACATAAATGTCTAGTACTCTGGAGTGGCTAGAGGAGCATTTCCCACGTGAGGAAATGTCAGAAGATAGAGAACCTAATGGTAGACACTTGACTATATAAACCAATTAATAAATAATATTGTATATACATTTAACATATATATATATATTTTTGTACAGACCATACAAAAATTGAAAATACTAAAGAAAAAGCAGTATTGGACAAGACTCTTCAGCACATAGAAGAAAAAATGGACCTACTCTTGGCAAATTTTAATAATTTAAAAAACTTTGTGGAGGATCACTTCAAACAAACAACTACATACCATTGTCCCACATGTACCTATCCCCCCTCACCATATCCCACTCAATTATCCCCAAACCCTCTCGATGAACCAAAACGTTTTGATGAGACTTCCATCCCTTCTTCACCTCATATAAATCCTATTGAAACCCCCAATTCTCCTGTTTTTGTTTCAGTTTCTGCCTCACCTTCTCTGTCATAAATTTAACATACATGTAAAATAAAGTAAAATTATTATATTGTGTCCTAATTCATTTCTTGTCTTTTTTTAAAAAAGCAGTTCAGGTGTCCGCGGACAGCGCGGCTGTCTGGAATGTCCGTGAAGAAACAAAAATGGAGGTGTCCTAAGAACACTATATCTGTCTGTACTGTTCGCTAGCAAGTTGAAACTGTTCTAAGAACACCGGCTGTGTCCTAAAATGTTCGTAAATAAACGAAATGGGGGTGTCCTGAGGACGCTATGCCTGTCCGTACTGTTCGTAGGCAGGTTGAAACTGTTCTAAGAACACATCAAGTGTCCCGGGATGTTCGTAAATGAACAAAATGGGGGTGTCCTGAGGACGCTATGCCTGTCCGTATTGTTCGCAGGCAAGTTGAAACTGTTCTAAGAACAAACGCCTGTCTGTAACTGTTCGTTTCACTTGTAATGCACTTTTAATCACTTCAGGACCCGAACAGTGTCTGTCGAACACCAACGCGCAAGCGCAAAACAGTTTCAGTGCATTTGGTGTCCTGCAGACACCCACTCCCTTCGCAAACATTTTCGCGAATCTATCATGTGACCACGCCCACGATCAGCATATGTTCTGATTGAGAACACTGTTTGTGTGCCCGAAGAATTTAAAACTACATTTCCATGTAATCTATAATATTTTTCAATAAAAACTAACCATAGAACAAGTCCCACATAGTAATCCTGAGTTTCTACATACTTTTTGTGACTTTTTGAACCCTTTTTTCTGTTCGATCTGTCCGTGGACAGTGCGCATGTCCGTGAAAAAGCACCCCCATAAAAGACCACGCCCTAGAGCTCATTCTCATTGTGTTTCTGGATATCCTACAGAACACAGAGAATTTTGCTGCCAATTTGCAGATTTTCAACTCCAAGCTGATGGCTTCCATGGCTCCACTCATGCCACCTGGTGCTGCATCTGCCTCAGCACCGCCCCCACCCCCTCCACCACCACATCCTCCCCAAGGGCCTGAAGAGGGGAACAGGAGTGAGGATGCACAGGAGGATGAAGAGGATGATGATAATGAGGTAGTGGAAGTCTCTACTACCAGCACTCAGTGTGAGTCTTGGGTGTGGCAGTTATTTACCATTTGTGGTAATGGTCCTAAGGTGCGTGCGAACCAAGTCACCTGCAATGAGTGCAAAATGGTACTCAGTCGCGGGAGGCATGGTTCATACAGCTTTGGGACAACTACCATGAAGCGACACCTAAAGTCATTCCACACTGGGGCCATTTGCAAGGTTGTACCTTGCGAGGAGCGTAGAAGGTTGACTTCCTCTCCTTCATCCTCCGTTTCCGATCCTGTCACCACAAGGAACACTCCTGTGGGACAGAGTATTCCTCAAGCTGCCTCACAGGCCATACGCAATACTGATGACCCTTACCTTTCGAAGGTCACAGTTGTGTGTATGTACTGAGACGCAGTACTGTGCTGGGGGGAGAGACTTCGTAGTGCTTTTGAGGCTATCGTCTCAGAGCACGAGAAGGTCTGCTCACTACCCAAGTAAAACCCACTCTACATCTTCCTCTCTCAGCTCGCCCTTTCTTATCGCTGTGGTTGGTGTCCCACCCCTACCCTTCTTTCCCCTCCTCTTCTAGTGTGTCTTGTATAAAAAACAATAAAAATATAAAAAAAACAAAAATAAAAAAAGGCTCTTTTCAGAGCCGCCTTTCACAGTTAAAAAATAGAAATGAAAATAAATGAAGCAGGGCCCTGTGTATTTTTTAGAAGTCCGCGGACATCTAGAATTTTGGGGTGCTACCATATCATAACCATTGCAGTTTTATCTGAGAGGAGTGGTGGCTCTGAAAAGATCCTTTCGGTGGTGTTTGTTTGTGTTTGAAAAATTTGAAATGCTCAACACCTACTACAAAATGGATGCTGTAATTCCAAAAAAGGTTGCAATGTATTTTGTACATTTCTCAGAAAAATCTGATTGCCAGCATAAGTAAGATGGACTCCATCTCTGTGAAAAATGTGTGTACTACGAAACATAATATTTTCATTGTGAAAAGAGGACATGCCAAAATCTCTTAGAAAGGCACAAACTGCCTTATTGACATTGCACCTTGCTTTCTCCATTTGTGGACCAAATGAAGAAGAACAAAGCCCCATTTGTCTCTACGCAATCCGTGAAAAAATTACTTGAGAATTTGGAAACATGTCCATGACCTTCCCAAGTCCTTCTTTCATTGCAAATTGCAAAGAAATTCCAGACACATGTCCTAAACTGTTCCCTCCACAATGAATTACAATTATGTCTGGATGTTGCTCTGTCTCCAAAGTAGCACAGAGAGGTAGCAAGTCCACCCTATTCATTCCACGTACTCCATGCTAGTGCACTTCCACATGTGGGAATCCAAGATCTACAGCTTCTCCACAGCTTTCTGCATGCACCTTCAACCAATGTATCCACGGGTCTCCCAAAATCCAAACAATACGTTTTCTGAAACACACAGCCATAGCTATCTGTTCTTCTCTCAGCAAAAAGAGTATCTGAGAAACTCTCTCCTGGCACAAGACACCCACTAAACTCTCCTGACCAATCCCTTTCTCTGCTCATTCTCATTTGCATAGTTCCCCAACCCGATGTCCGCGGTCTACCGCCATGTCCGCAGACATATTGTAACATGGACAGTCCTTCTACCATTTCCATTTCACTTTTTGTGCCATTCCCTCATTGGATATAGCTAAGAAGTCACATGAACATCTACCAATCACATCCAGACCTCTACATCTAACTGCATCATTATTGATCAGCACTTTAAATGTACTGTTAATCTCTCTGAGTACAAGTGTCATATCATTGGAAAGCACCTTCTACCAGAAATACTGTACAAGTCTCCAAGATTTCTACTTGCAGCTGCTTGCATATCCATATGCATGAACACTACAGGTATGCACATTTTCTGTATAGTACATGTACAATTCTTATAGATTTATATAAACAGATTAACTGACTTTTAACTTGTATAATCTATAAAATGCATTTACTGTCATTTTTTCCACCTCCTAAAATCAACTGTCACCGCCAAACCTATCTGCTATTTAATTTCTTTTTACACACACATTTTCAAAGCATGTTGAATTTAAAGTACAATATGAAGAGTTAACATACTCAAATAAAATTGCATGCACAAAGTATGTTCAAATATCAAACAACAATACTTGTCCAAAAACATAAACATTCAGGGGGTAATTCATAGAATTGAGCGCACAAGTGGTGCACGCGGCTGGCGCACAGTGTGCGCATGCAAATCTCTTTCCGCGCACAGCGTATTCATGGATTTTAGCTACCAGAACCAGCCATGGCGCACAGTGGCGCAGCGACGCTGCAGCAGCGCCAGTTACGCCCCTAAGAACGCCCCTCGCGCAGGGAAAAGCCATCAAAATCGCCAATCCAGCGCAAAGGGCTGCGCTAACCTGGTACCAGCACGGCAAGCAGGGAACATGTATTACTGGAGTTCGCAGGAAGTTTCACATGCGATTGGCCCTGTGCGAGTGGGGTACGTGTATTACTGTGGTTCGCGGGAAGTTTCACATGCAAAAGGGCCTGTGCGAGTGGGGTACGTGTATTACTGGGTTTCGTGGGAAGTTTCACACGAGATTGGCCCTGTGCGAATGGGGTACGTGTATTACTCGGGTTCGCGGGAAGTTTCACATGCGATTGGCCCTGTGCGAGTGGGGTACGTGTATTACTGGGGTTCACGGGAAGTTTCACACGCGATTGGCCCTGTGCGAGTGGGGTACCTGTATCACTGGGGTTCGCGGGAAGTTTCACACGCGATTGGCACTGTGCGAGTGGGGTACGTGTATTACTGGGGTTTGCGGGAAGTTTCACACGCGAAAGGGCCTGTGCGAGTGGGGTACGTGTATTACTGGGGTTTGCGGGAAGTTTCACATGCAAAAGGGCCTGTGCGAGTGGGGTACGTGTATTACTAGGGTTCGCGGGAAATTTCACACGCGATTGGCCGTGTGCGAGTGGGGTACGTGTATTACTGGGGTTCGCGGGAAATTTCACACGCGATTGGCCCTGTGCGAGTGGGGTACGTGTATTACTGGGGTTCGCGGGAAGTTTCACACGCGGTTGGCCCTGTGCGAGTGGGGTATGTGTATTACTGGGGTTCGCGGGAAGTTTCACACGCGAAAGGGCCTGTGCGAGTGGGGTACGTGTATTACTGGGGTTAGCGGGAAGTTTCACACACGAAAGGGCCTCTGCGAGTGGGGTACATGTATTACTGGGGTTCGCGGGAAGTTCACACGTGAAAGGGCCTGTGCGAGTGGGGTACGTGTATTACTGGGGTTCGCGGGAAGTTTCACATGCCAAAGGGCCTGTGCGAGTGGGGTACGTGTATTACCGGGGTTCGCGGGAAGCTTCACACACGATTGGCCCTGTGCGAGTGGGGTACGTGTATTACTGGTGTTCGTGGGAAGTTTCACACGCGATTGGCCCTGTGCGAGTGGGGTACGTGTATTACTGGGGTTCGCGGGAAGTTTCACACGCGGTTGGCGCTGTGCGAGTGAGGTATGTGTATTACTGGGGTTCGCGGGAAGTTTCACATGCGAAAGGGCCTGTGCGAGTGGGGTACGTGTATTACTGGGGTTCGCGGGAAGTTTCACACGCGAAAGGCAATCTGCGAGTGGGGTACATGTATTACTGGGGTTCGCGGGAAGTTTCACACGTGAAAAGGCCTGTGCGAGTGGGGTACGTGTATTAATGGGGTTCGCGGGAAGTTTCACACGCGAAAGGGCCTGTGCGAGTGGGGTACGTGTATTACTGGGGTTCGCAGGAAGCTTCACACGCGATTGGCCCTGTGCGAGTGGGGTACGTGTATTACTGGGGTTCGCGGGAAGTTTCACACGCAATTGGCCCTGTGCGAGTGGGGTACGTGTATTACTGGGTTTCGCGGGAAGTTTCACATGCGATTGGCCCTGTGCGAGTGGGGTACGTGTATTACTGGGATTCGCGGAAAGTTTCACACGCAAAAGGTACTGGGGTTCACGGGAAGTTACACACGTGATTGGCCCTGTGCGAGTGGGGTTCGTGTATTACTGGGGTTCGCGGGAAGTTTCACATGCGATTGGCCCTGTGCGAGTGGGCTACGTGTATTACTGGGGTTCGCGGGAAGTTTCACACGCAAAAGGGCCTGTGCGAGTGGGGTACGTGTATTACTGGGGTTCGTGGGATGTTTCACATGCGAAAGGGCCTTTGCGAGTGGGGTACGTGTATTACTGGGGTTCGCGGGAAGTTTCACACGCGATTGTCCCTGTGCGAGTAGGGTACGTGTATTACTGGGGTTCGCGGGAAGTTTCATACGCGATTGGCCCTGTGCGAGTAGGGAACGTGTATTACTGGGGTTCGCGGGAAGTTACACACGCAGTTGGCCCTGTGCGAGTGGGGTATGTGTATTACAGGGGTTCGCGGGAAGTTTCACACGCGAAAGGGCCTGTGCGAGTGGGGTACGTGTATTACTGGGGTTCGCGGGAAGTTTCACATGCGAAAGGGCCTCTGCGAGTGGGGTACATGTATTACTGGGGTTCGCAGGAAGTTTCACACGTGAAAGGGCCTGTGCGAGTGTGGTATGTGTATTACTGGGGTTCACGGGAAGTTTCGCACACGAAAGGGCCTGTGCGAGTGGGGTATGTGTATTACTGGGGTTCGCGGGAAAATTCACAAGCAATTGGCTCTGTGCAAGTGGGGTACGTGTATTACTGGGGTTCGTGGGAAGTTTCACACGCGAAAGGGCCTGTGCGAGTGAGGAACGTGTATTACTGGGGTTCGCGGGACGTTTCACACACGAAAGGGCCTGTGCGAGTGGGGTATGTGTATTACCGGGTTTGCAGGAAGTTTCACACGCAAAAGGGCCTGTGGAGTGGGGTACGTGTATAACTGGGGTTCACGGGAAGTTTCACATGCGAAAGGGCCTGTGCGAGTGGGGTATGTGCATTACTGGGGTTCGCGGGAAGTTTCACACGCGGTTGGCCCTGTGCAAGTGGGGTATGTGTATTACTGGGGTTCGCGGGAAGTTTCACACGCAAAAGGGCCTGTGTGAGTGGGGTATGTGTATTACTGGGGTTCGCGGGAAGTTCACATGTGAAAGGGCCTGTGCGAGTGGGGTACGTGTATTACTGGGGTTCGAGTGAAGTTTCACACGCGAAAGAGCCTGTGCGAGTGGGGTATGTGTATTACTGGGGTTCGCGGGAAGCTTCACACATGATTGGCCCTGTGCGAGTGGGATACGTGTATTACTGGGGTTCGCGGGATGTTTCACACGCGATTGGCCCTGTGCGAGTGGGGTACGTGTATTACTGGGGTTCGCAGGAAGTTTCACACACGATTGGCACTGTGCGAGTGGGGTACGTGTATTACTGGGGTTAGCGGGAAGTTTCAAACGTGATTGGCCCTGTGCGAGTGGGGTATGTGTATTACTGGGGTTCATGGGAAGTTTCACACGCGGTTGGCCCTGTGCGAGTGGGGTATGTGTATTACTGGGGTTCGCGGGAAGCTTCACACACGATTGGCCCTGTGCGAGTGGAGTACGTGTATTACTGGGGTTCGCGGGAAGTTTCACACGCGATTGGCCCTGTGCGAGTGGGGTACGTGTATTACTGGGGTTCGCAGGCAGTTTCACACACGATTGGCCCTGTGCGAGTGGGGTACGTGTATTACTGGGGTTCACGGGAAGTTTCACACGCGGTTGCCCCTTCGCGAGTGGGGTATGTGTATTGCTGGGGTTCGCGGGAAGTTTCACACGTGAAAGGGCCTGTGCGAGCGGGGTACGTGTATTACTGGGGTTCGCGGGAAGTTTCACACATGAAAGGGCCTCTGCAAGTGGGGTACATGTATTACTGGGGTTCGCTGGAAGTTTGACACGTGAAAGGGCCTGTGCGAGTGGGGTACGTGTATTACTGGGGTTCGCGGAAAGTTTGACACGCGAAAGGGCCTGTGCGAGTGGGGTACATGTATTACTGGGGTTCGCGGGAAGCTTCACACGCGACTGGCCCTGTGCGAGTGGGGTACGTGTATTACTGGGGTTAGAGGGAAGTTTCACACTCGATTGGCCCTGTGCGAGTGGGGTATGTGTATTACTGGGGTTCGCGGGAAGTTTCACACGTGGTTGGCCCTGTGCGAGTGGGGTATGTGTATGACTGGGGTTCGCGGGAAGTTTCACACGCGAAATGGCCTGTGCAAGTGGGGTACGTGTATTACTGGGGTTCGTGGGAAGTTTCACACGCGAAAGGGCCTCTGCGAGTGGGGTACATGTATTACTGGGGTTCGCGGGAAGTTTCACACGTGAAAGGGCCTGTGCGAGTGGGGTACGTGTATCACTGGGGTTCACGGGAAGTTTCACACGTGAAAGGGCCTGTGCGAGTGGGGTACGTGTATTACTGGGGTTCGCAGGAAGCTTCACACGCTATTGGCCCAGTGCAAGTGGGGTACGTGTATTACTAGGGTTTGCGGGAAGTTTCACACGCGATTGGCCCTGTGCGAGTGGGGTTCGTGTATTACTGGGGTTCGCGGGAAGTTTCAAATGCGATTGGCCTGTGCGAGTGGGGTACGTGTATTACTGGGGTTCGCGGGAAGTTTAACACGCGAAAGGGCCTGTGCGAGTGGGGTACGTGTATTACTGGGGTTCGCGGGAAGTGTCACACGCGAAAGGCAATCTGCGAGTGGGGTACATGTATTACTGGGGTTCGCGGGAAGTTTCACACGTGAAAAGGCCTGTGCGAGTGGGGTACGTGTATTAATGGGGTTCGCGGGAAGTTTCACACGCGAAAGGGCCTGTGCGAGTGGGGTACGTGTATTACTGGGGTTTGCAGGAAGCTTCACACGCCATTGGCCCTGTGCGAGTGGGGTACGTGTATTACTGGGGTTCACGGGAAGTTTCACACGCGATTGGCCCTGTGCGAGTGGGGTACGTGTATTACTGGGTTTCGCGGGAAGTTTCACATGCGATTGGCCGTGTGCGAGTGGGGTACGTGTATTACTGGGATTCGCGGAAAGTTTCACACGCAGTTGGCCCTGTGCGAGTGGGGTATGTGTATTACTGGGGTTCGCAGGAAGTTTTACACACGAAACGGCCTGTGCGAGTGGGGTACGTGTATTACTGGGGTTCGCGGGAAGTTTCACACGCGAAAGGGCCTCTGCGAGTGGGGTACGTGTATTACTGGGGTTAGAGGGAAGTTTCACACTCGATTGGCCCTGTGCGAGTGGGGTATGTGTATTACTGGGGTTCGCGGGAAGTTTCACACGCGGTTGGCCCTGTGCGAGTGGGGTATGTGTATGACTGGGGTTCGCGGGAAGTTTCACACGCGAAATGGCCTGTGCAAGTGGGGTACGTGTATTACTGGGGTTCGTGGGAAGTTTCACACGCGAAAGGGCCTCTGCGAGTGGGGTACATGTATTACTGGGGTTCGCGGGAAGTTTCACACGTGAAAGGGCCTGTGCGAGTGGGGTACGTGTATCACTGGGGTTCACGGGAAGTTTCACACGTGAAAGGGCCTGTGCGAGTGGGGTACGTGTATTACTGGGGTTCGCAGGAAGCTTCACACGCTATTGGCCCAGTGCAAGTGGGGTACGTGTATTACTAGGGTTTGCGGGAAGTTTCACACGCGATTGGCCCTGTGCGAGTGGGGTTCGTGTATTACTGGGGTTCGCGGGAAGTTTCAAATGCGATTGGCCTGTGCGAGTGGGGTACGTGTATTACTGGGGTTCGCGGGAAGTTTAACACGCGAAAGGGCCTGTGCGAGTGGGGTACGTGTATTACTGGGGTTCGCGGGAAGTGTCACACGCGAAAGGCAATCTGCGAGTGGGGTACATGTATTACTGGGGTTCGCGGGAAGTTTCACACGTGAAAAGGCCTGTGCGAGTGGGGTACGTGTATTAATGGGGTTTGCGGGAAGTTTCACACGGGAAAGGGCCTGTGCGAGTGGGGTACGTGTATTACTGGGGTTTGCAGGAAGCTTCACACGCGATTGGCCCTGTGCGAGTGGGGTACGTGTATTACTGGGGTTCACGGGAAGTTTCACACGCGATTGGCCCTGTGCGAGTGGGGTACGTGTATTACTGGGTTTCGCGGGAAGTTTCACATGCGATTGGCCGTGTGCGAGTGGGGTACGTGTATTACTGGGATTCGCGGAAAGTTTCACACGCGGTTGGCCCTGTGCGAGTGGGGTATGTGTATTACTGGGGTTCGCAGGAAGTTTTACACACGAAACGGCCTGTGCGAGTGGGGTACGTGTATTACTGGGGTTCGCGGGAAGTTTCACACGCGAAAGGGCCTCTGTGAGTGGGGTACATGTATTACTGGGGTTCGCAGGAAGTTTCACACGTGAAAGGGCCTGTGCGAGTGGGGTACGTGTATTACTGGGGTTCGCGGGAAGTTTCACACGCGAAAGGGCCCTGTGCAAGTGGGGTACGTGTATTACTGGGGTTCGCGGGAAGCTTCACACGCTATTGGCCCTGTGCGAGTGGGGTACGTGTATTACTGGGGTTCACGGGAAGTTACACACGTGATTGGCCCTGTGCGAGTGGGGTTCGTGTATTACTGGGGTTCGCGGGAAGTTTCACATGCGATTGGCCCTGTGCGAATGGGCTACGTGTATTACTGGGGTTCGCGGGAAGTTTCACACGCGAAAGGGCCTGTGCGAGTGGGGTACGTGTATTACTTGGGTTCGTGGGAAGTTTCACATGCGAAAGGGCCTTTGCGAGTGGGGTACGTGTATTACTGGGGTTCGCGGGAAGTTTCACACGCGATTGGCCCTGTGCGAGTGGGGTACGTGTATTACTGGGGTTCGCGGGAAGTTTCATACGCGATTGGCCCTGTGCGAGTCGGGAACGTGTATTACTGGGGTTCGTGGGAAGTTTCACACGCGATTGGCCCTGTGCGAGTGGGGTACGTGTATTACTGGGGTTCGCGGGAAGTTACACACGCGGTTGGCCCTGTGCGAGTGGGGTATGTGTATTACAGGGGTTTGCGGGAAGTTTCACACGCGAAAGGGCCTGTGCGAGTGGGGTACATGTATTACTGGGGTTCGCGGGAAGTTTCACACGCGAAAAGGCCTCTGCGAGTGGGGTACATGTATTACTGGGGTTCGCAGGAAGTTTCACACGTGAAAGGGCCTGTGCGAGTGTGGTACGTGTATTACTGGGGTTCGCGGGAAGTTTCGCACGCGAAAGGGCCTGTGCGAGTGGGGTACGTGTATTACTGGGGTTCGCGGGAAGCTTCACACGCGATTGGCTCTGTGCAAGTGGGGTACGTGTATTACTGGGGATCGCAGGAAATTTCACACGCGATTGGCCCTGTGCGAGTGGGGTACGTGTATTACTGGGGTTCGTGCTAAGTTTCACATGAGATTGGCCCTGTGCGAGTGTGGTATGTGTATTACTGGGGTTCGTGGGAAGTTTCACACGCGAATGGGCCTGTGCGAGTGAGGAACGTGTATTACTGGGGTTCGCGGGACGTTTCACACACGAAAGGGCCTGTGCGAGTGGGGTACGTGTATTACGGGGTTTGCAGGAAGTTTCACACGCAAAAGGGCCTGTGCGAGTGGGGTACGTGTATAACTGGGGTTCGCGGGAAGTTTCACATGCGAAAGGGCCTGTCCGAGTGGGGTACGTGTATTACTGGGGTTCGAGGGAAGTTTCACACGCGATTGGCCCTATGCGAGTGGGGTACGTGCATTACTGGGGTTCGCGGGAAATTTAACACGCGATTGGCCCTGTGCGAGTGGGGTATGTGTATTACTGGGGTTCGCGGGAAGTTTCACACGCAAAAGGGCCGGTGCGAGTGGGGTATGTGTATTACTGGGGTTCGTGCGAAGTTTCACACGCGAAAGGGCCTGTGCGAGTGGGGTATGTGTATTACTGGGGTTCGCGGGAAGCTTCACACATTATTGGCCCTGTGCGAGTGGAGTATGTGTATTACTGGGGTTCGCGGGAAGTTTCACACGCGAAAGGGCCCTGTGCGAGTGGGGTACGTGTATTACTGGGGTTCGCGGGAAGCTTCACACGCTATTGGCCCTGTGCGAGTGGGGTACGTCTATTACTGGGGTTCACGGGAAGTTACACACGTGATTGGCCCTGTGCGAGTGGGGTTCGTGTATTACTGGGGTTCGCGGGAAGTTTCACATGCGATTGGCCCTGTGCGAGTGGGCTACGTGTATTACTGGGGTTCGCGGGAAGTTTCACACGCGAAAGGGCCTGTGCGAGTGGGGTACGTGTATTACTGGGGTTCGTGGGAAGTTTCACATGCGAAAGGGCCTTTGCGAGTGGGGTACGTGTATTACTGGGGTTTGCGTGAAGTTTCACACGCGATTGGCCCTGTGCGGGTGGGGTACGTGTATTACTGGGGTTTGCGGGAAGTTTCATACGCGATTGGCCCTGTGCGAGTAGGGAACGTGTATTACTGGGGTTCGCGGGAAGTTTCACACGCGATTGGCCCTGTGCGAGTGGGGTACGTGTATTACTGGGGTTCGCGGGAAGTTACACACGCGGTTGTCCCTGTGCGAGTGGGGTATGTGTATTACAGGGGTTCACGGGAAGTTTAACACGCGAAAGGGCCTGTGCGAGTGGGGTACATGTATTACTGGGGTTCGCGGGACGTTTCACACACGAAAGGGCCTGTGCGAGTGGGGTACGTGTATTACGGGGTTTGCAGGAAGTTTCACACGCAAAAGGGCCTGTGCGAGTGGGGTACGTGTATAACTGGGGTTCGCGGGAAGTTTCACATGCGAAAGGGCCTGTCCGAGTGGGGTACGTGTATTACTGGGGTTCGAGGGAAGTTTCACACGCGATTGGCCCTATGCGAGTGGGGTACGTGCATTACTGGGGTTCGCGGGAAATTTCACACGCGATTGGCCCTGTGCGAGTGGGGTATGTGTATTACTGGGGTTCGCGGGAAGTTTCACACGCAAAAGGGCCGGTGCGAGTGGGGTATGTGTATTACTGGGGTTCGTGCGAAGTTTCACACGCGAAAGGGCCTGTGCGAGTGGGGTATGTGTATTACTGGGGTTCGCGGGAAGCTTCACACATTATTGGCCCTGTGCGAGTGGAGTATGTGTATTACTGGGGTTCGCGGGAAGTTTCACACGCGAAAGGGCCCTGTGCGAGTGGGGTACGTGTATTACTGGGGTTCGCGGGAAGCTTCACACGCTATTGGCCCTGTGCGAGTGGGGTACGTGTATTACTGGGGTTCACGGGAAGTTACACACGTGATTGGCCCTGTGCGAGTGGGGTTCGTGTATTACTGGGGTTCGCGGGAAGTTTCACATGCGATTGGCCCTGTGCGAGTGGGCTACGTGTATTACTGGGGTTCGCGGGAAGTTTCACACGCGAAAGGGCCTGTGCGAGTGGGGTACGTGTACTACTGGGGTTCGTGGGAAGTTTCACATGCGAAAGGGCCTTTGCGAGTGGGGTACGTGTATTACTGGGGTTTGCGTGAAGTTTCACACGCGATTGGCCCTGTGCGAGTGGGGTACGTGTATTACTGGGGTTTGCGGGAAGTTTCATACGCGATTGGCCCTGTGCGAGTAGGGAACGTGTATTACTGGGGTTCGCGGGAAGTTTCACACGCGATTGGCCCTGTGCGAGTGGGGTACGTGTATTACTGGGGTTCGCGGGAAGTTACACACGCGGTTGTCCCTGTGCGAGTGGGGTATGTGTATTACAGGTGTTCACGGGAAGTTTCACACACGAAAGGGCCTGTGCGAGTGGGGTACATGTATTACTGGGGTTCGCGGGAAGTTTCACACGCGAAAGGGCCTCTGCAAGTGGGGTACATGTATTACTGGGGTTCGCAGGAAGTTTCACACGTGAAAGGGCCTGTGCGAGTGTGGTACGTGTATTACTGGGGTTCGCAGGAAGTTTCGCACGCGAAAGGGCCTGTGCGAGTTGGGTACGTGTATTACTGGGGTTCGCGGGAAGCTTCACACGCGATTGGCTCTGTGCAAGTGGGGTACGTGTATTACTGGGGATCGCAGGAAATTTCACACGCGATTGGCCCTGTGCGAGTGGGGTACGTGTATTATTGGGGTTCGTGCTAAGTTTCACATGAGATTGGCCCTGTGCGAGTGTGGTATGTGTATTACTGGGGTTCGCGGGAAGTTTCACACGCGAAAGGGCCTGTGCGAGTGAGGAACGTGTATTACTGGGGTTCGCGGGACGTTTCACACACGAAAGGGCCTGTGCGAGTGGGGTACGTGTATTACGGGGTTTGCAGGAAGTTTCACACGCAAAAGGGCCTGTGCGAGTGGGGTACGTGTATAACTGGGGTTCGTGGGAAGTTTCACATGCGAAAGGGCCTGTCCGAGTGGGGTACGTGTATTACTGGGGTTCGAGGGAAGTTTAACACGCGATTGGCCCTGTGCGAGTGGGGTACATGCATTACTGGGGTTCGCGGGAAATTTCACACGCGATTGGCCCTGTGCGAGTGGGGTATGTGTATTACTGGGGTTCGCGGGAAGTTTCACACGCAAAAGGGCCGGTGCGAGTGGGGTATGTGTATTACTGGGGTTCGCGGGAAGTTCACATGTGAAAGGGCCTGTGCGAGTGGGGTACGTGTATTACTGGGGTTCGTGGGAAGTTTCACACGCGAAAGGGCCTGTGCGAGTGGGGTATGTGTATTACTGGGGTTCGCGGGAAGCTTCACACATTATTGGCCCTGTGCGAGTGGGGTATGTGTATTACTGGGGTTCGCGGGAAGTTTCACACGCGATTGGCCCTGTGCGAGTGGGGTACGTGTATTACTGGGGTTCGCAGGAAGTTTCACACACGATTGGCCCTGTGCGAGTGGGGTACGTGTATTACTGGGGTTAGCGAGAAGTTTCAAACGTGATTGGCCCTGTGCGAGTGGGGTATGTGTATTACTGGGGTTCACGGGAAGTTTCACACGCGGTTGGCCCTGTGCGAGTGGGGTTTGTGTATTACTGGGGTTCGCGGGAAGTTTCACATGCGATTGGCCCTGTGCGAGTGGGGTACGTGTATTACTGGGGTTCGCGGGAAGTTTCACACGTGAAAAGGCCTGTGCGAGTGGGGTACGTGTATTAATGGGGTTTGCGGGAAGTTTCACACGCGAAAGGGCCTGTGCGAGTGGGGTACGTGTATTACTGGGGTTCGCAGGAAGCTTCACACGCGATTGGCCCTGTGCGAGTGGGGTACGTGTATTACTGGGGTTCACGGGAAGTTTCACACGCGATTGGCCCTGTGCGAGTGGGGTACGTGTATTACTGGGTTTCGCGGGAAGTTTCACATGCGATTGGCCCTGTGCGAGTGGGGTACGTGTATTACTGGGATTCGCGGAAAGTTTCACACGCGGTTGGCCCTGTGCGAGTGGGGTATGTGTATTACTGGGGTTCGCAGGAAGTTTCACACACGAAATGGCAGTGCGAGTGGGGTACGTGTATTACTGGGGTTCGCGGGAAGTTTTACACGCGAAAGGGCCTCTGCGAGTGGGGTACATGTATTACTGGGGTTCGCGGGAAGTTTCACACGTGAAAGGGCCTGTGCGAGTGGGGTACGTGTATTACAGGGGTTCGCGGGAAGTTTCACACGCGAAAGGGCCCTGTGCGAGTGGGGTACGTGTATTACTGGGGTTCGCGGGAAGCTTCACACGCTATTGGCCCTGTGCGAGTGGGGTACGTGTATTACTGGGGTTCGCGGGAAGTTTCACACGCGAAAGGGCCTGTGCGAGTGGGGTACGTGTATTACTGGGGTTCGTGGGAAGTTTCACATGCGAAAGGGCCTTTGCGAGTGGGGTACGTGTATTACTGGGGTTCGCGTGAAGTTTCACACGCGATTGGCCCTGTGCGAGTGGGGTACGTGTATTACTGGGGTTCGCGGGAAGTTTCATACGCGATTGGCCCTGTGCGAGTAGGGAACGTGTATTACTGGGGTTCGCGGGAAGTTTCACACGCGATTGGCCTTGTGCGAGTGGGGTACGTGTATTACTGGGGTTCGCGGGAAGTTACACACGCTGTTGGCCCTGTGCGAGTGGGGTATGTGTATTACAGGGGTTCACGGGAAGTTTCACACGCGAAAGGGCCTGTGCGAGTGGGGTACATGTATTACTGGGGTTCGCGGGAAGTTTCACACGCGAAAGGGCCTGTGCGAGTGGGGTACATGTATTACTGGGGTTCGCAGGAAGTTTCACACGTGAAAGGGCCTGTGCGAGTGTGGTACGTGTATTACTGGGGTTCGCGGGAAGTTTC
The DNA here is from genome assembly GCF_040938575.1 of Ambystoma mexicanum. NCBI lineage: Eukaryota > Metazoa > Chordata > Amphibia > Caudata > Ambystomatidae > Ambystoma > Ambystoma mexicanum. The sequence goes on from NC_090924.1 coordinate 144,515,342, forward strand.
GCACGCGAAAGGGCCTGTGCGAGTGGGGTACGTGTATTACTGGGGTTCGCGGGAAGCTTCACACGCGATTGGCTCTGTGCAAGTGGGGTACGTGTATTACTGGGGATCGCAGGAAATTTCACACGCGATTGGCCATGTGCGAGTGGGGTACGTGTATAACTGGGGTTCGTGCTAAGTTTCACATGAGATTGGCCCTGTGCGAGTGTGGTATGTGTATTACTGGGGTTCGTGGGAAGTTTCACACGCGAAAGGGCCTGTGCGAGTGAGGAACGTGTATTACTGGGGTTCGCGGGACGTTTCACACACGAAAGGGCCTGTGCGAGTGGGGCACGTGTATTACGGGGTTTGCAGGAAGTTTCACACGCAAAAGGGCCTGTGCGAGTGGGGTACGTGTATAACTGGGGTTCGCGGGAAGTTTCACATGCGAAAGGGCCTGTCCGAGTGGGGTACGTGTATTACTGGGGTTCGAGGGAAGTTTCACACGCGATTGGCCCTGTGCGAGTGGGGTACGTGCATTACTGGGGTTCGCGGGAAATTTCACACGCGATTGGCCCTGTGCGAGTGGGGTATGTGTATTACTGGGGTTCGCGGGAAGTTTCACATGCAAAAGGGCCGGTGCGAGTGGGGTATGTGTATTACTGGGGTTCGCGGGAAGTTCACATGTGAAAGGGCCTGTGCGAGTGGGGTACGTGTATTACTGGGGTTCGTGGGAAGTTTCACACGCGAAAGGGCCTGTGCGAGTGGGGTATGTGTATTACTGGGTTCGCGGGAAGCTTCACACATTATTGGCCCTGTGCGAGTGGGGTATGTGTATTACTGGGGTTCGCGGGAAGTTTCACACGCGATTGGCCCTGTGCGAGTGGGGTACGTGTATTACTGGGGTTCGCAGGAAGTTTCACACACGATTGGCCCTGTGCGAGTGGGGTACGTGTATTAATGGGGTTAGCGGGAAGTTTCAAATGTGATTGGCCCTGTGCGAGTGGGGTATGTGTATTACTGGGGTTCACGGGAAGTTTCACACGCGGTTGGCCCTGTGCGAGTGGGGTATGTGTATTACTGGGGTTCGCGGGAAGTTTCACACGTGAAAGGGCCTGTGCGAGTGGGGTACGTGTATTACTGGTTTTCGCGGGAAGTTTCACATGCGATTGGCCCTGTGCGAGTGGGGTACGTGTATTACTGGGATTCGCGGAAAGTTTCACACGCGGTTGGCCCTGTGCGAGTGGGGTATGTGTATTACTGGGGTTCGCAGGAAGTTTCACACACGAAATGGCAGTGCGAGTGGGGTACGTGTATTACTGGGGTTCGCGGGAAGTTTCACACGCGAAAGGGCCTCTGCGAGTGGGGTACATGTATTACTGGGGTTCGCGGGAAGTTTCACACGTGAAAGGGCCTGTGCGAGTAGGGTACGTGTATTACTGGGGTTCGCGGGAAGTTTCACACGCGAAAGGGCCCTGTGCGAGTGGGGTACGTGTATTACTGGGGTTCGCGGGAAGCTTCACACGCTATTGGCCCTGTGCGAGTGGGGTACGTGTATTACTGGGGTTCACGGGAAGTTACACACGTGATTGGCCCTGTGCGAGTGGGGTTCGTGTATTACTGGGGTTCGCGGGAAGTTTCACATGCGATTGGCCCTGTGCGAGTGGGCTACGTGTATTACTGGGGTTCGCGGGAAGTTTCACACGCGAAAGGGCCTGTGCGAGTGGGGTACGTGTATTACTGGGGTTCGTGGGAAGTTTCACATGCGAAAGGGCCTTTGAGAGTGGGGTACGTGTATTACTGGGGTTCGCATGAAGTTTCACACGCGATTGGCCCTGTGCGAGTGGGGTACGTGTATTACTGGGGTTCACGGGAAGTTTCATACGCGATTGGCCCTGTGCGAGTAGGGAACGTGTATTACTGGGGTTCGCGGGAAGTTTCACACGCGATTGGCCCTGTGCGAGTGGGGTACGTGTATTACTGGGGTTCGCGGGAAGTTACACACGCTGTTGGCCCTGTGCGAGTGGGGTATGTGTATTACAGGGGTTCACGGGAAGTTTCACACGCGAAAGGGCCTGTGCGAGTGGGGTACATGTATTACTGGGGTTCGCGGGAAGTTTCACACGCGAAAGGGCCTGTGCGAGTGGGGTACATGTATTACTGGGGTTCGCAGGAAGTTTCACACGTGAAAGGGCCTGTGCGAGTGTGGTACGTGTATTACTGGGGTTCGCGGGAAGTTTCGCACGCGAAAGGGCCTGTGCGAGTGGGGTACGTGTATTACTGGGGTTCGCGGGAAGCTTCACACGCGATTGGCTCTGTGCAAGTGGGGTACGTGTATTACTGGGGATCGCAGGAAATTTCACACGCGATTGGCCCTGTGCGAGTGGGGTACGTGTATTACTGGGGTTCGTGCTAAGTTTCACATGAGATTGGCCCTGTGCGAGTGTGGTATGTGTATTACTGGGGTTTGTGGGAAGTTTCACACGCGAAAGGGCCTGTGCGAGTGAGGAACGTGTATTACTGGGGTTCGCGGGACGTTTCACACACGAAAGGGCCTGTGCGAGTGGGGTACGTGTATTACGGGGTTTGCAGGAAGTTTCACACGCAAAAGGGCCTGTGCGAGTGGGGTACGTGTATAACTGGGGTTCGCGGGAAGTTTCACATGCGAAAGGGCCTGTCCGAGTGGGGTACGTGTATTACTGGGGTTCGAGGGAAGTTTCACACGCGATTGGCCCTGTGCGAGTGGGGTACGTGCATTACTGGGGTTCGCGGGAAATTTCACACGCGATTGGCCCTGTGCGAGTGGGGTATGTGTATTACTGGGGTTCGCGGGAAGTTTCACATGCAAAAGGGCCGGTGCGAGTGGGGTATGTGTATTACTGGGGTTCGCAGGAAGTTCACATGTGAAAGGGCCTGTGCGAGTGGGGTACGTGTATTACTGGGGTTCGTGGGAAGTTTCACACACGAAAGGGCCTGTGCGAGTGGGGTATGTGTATTACTGGGGTTCGCGGGAAGCTTCACACATTATTGGCCTTGTGCGAGTGGGGTATGTGTATTACTGGGGTTCGCGGGAAGTTTCACACGCGATTGGCCCTGTGCGAGTGGGGTACGTGTATTACTGGGGTTCGCAGGAAGTTTCACACACGATTGGCCCTGTGCGAGTGGGGTACGTGTATTACTGGGGTTAGCGGGAAGTTTCAAACGTGATTGGCCCTGTGCGAGTGGGGTATGTGTATTACTGGGGTTCACGGGAAGTTTCACACGCGGTTGGCCCTGTGCGAGTGGGGTATGTGTATTACTGGGGTTCGCGGGAAGTTTCACACGTGAAAGGGCGTGTGCGAGTGGGGTACGTGTATTACTGGGGTTCACGGGAAGTTTCACACGTGAAAGGGCCTCTGCAAGGGGGGTACATGTATTACTGGGGTTCGCGGGAAGTTAGACACGTGAAAGGGCCTGTGCGAGTGGGGTACGTGTATTACTGGGGTTCGCGGGAAGCTTCACACGCTATTGGCCCTGTGCGAGTGGGGTACGTGTATTACTGGGGTTCACGGGAAGTTACACACGTGATTGGCCCTGTGCGAGTGGGGTTCGTGTATTACTGGGGTTCGCGGGAAGTTTCACATGCGATTGGCCCTGTGCGAGTGGGCTACGTGTATTACTGGGGTTCGCGGGAAGTTTCACACGCGAAAGGGCCTGTGCGAGTGGGGTACGTGTATTACTGGGGTTCGTGGGAAGTTTCACATGCGAAAGGGCCTTTGCGAGTGGGGTACGTGTATTACTGGGGTTCGCGTGAAGTTTCACACGCGATTGGCCCTGTGCGAGTGGGGTACGTGTATTACTGGGGTTCGCGGGAAGTTTCATACGCGATTGGCCCTGTGCGAGTAGGGAACGTGTATTACTGGGGTTCGCGGGAAGTTTCACACGCGATTGGCCCTGTGCGAGTGGGGTACGTGTATTACTGGGGTTCGCGGGAAGTTACACACGCTGTTGGCCCTGTGCGAGTGGGGTATGTGTATTACAGGGGTTCACGGGAAGTTTCACACGCGAAAGGGCCTGTGCGAGTGGGGTACATGTATTACTGGGGTTCGCGGGAAGTTTCACACGCGAAAGGGCGTGTGCGAGTGGGGTACATGTATTACTGGGGTTCGCAGGAAGTTTCACACGTGAAAGGGCCTGTGCGAGTGTGGTACGTGTATTACTGGGGTTCGCGGGAAGTTTCGCACGCGAAAGGGCCTGTGCGAGTGGGGTACGTGTATTACTGGGGTTCGCGGGAAGCTTCACACGCGATTGGCTCTGTGCAAGTGGGGTACGTGTATTACTGGGGATCGCAGGAAATTTCACACGCGATTGGCCCTGTGCGAGTGGGGTACGTGTATTACTGGGGTTCGTGCTAAGTTTCACATGAGATTGGCCCTGTGCGAGTGTGGTATGTGTATTACTGGGGTTCGTGGGAAGTTTCACACTCGAAAGGGCCTGTGCGAGTGAGGAACGTGTATTACTGGGGTTCGCGGGACGTTTCACACACGAAAGGGCCTGTGCGAGTGGGGTACGTGTATTACGGGGTTTGCAGGAAGTTTCACACGCAAAAGGGCCTGTGCGAGTGGGGTACGTGTATAACTGGGGTTCGCGGGAAGTTTCACATGCGAAAGGGCCTGTCAGAGTGGGGTACGTGTATTACTGGGGTTCGAGGGAAGTTTCACACGCAATTGGCCCTGTGCGAGTGGGGTACGTGCATTACTGGGGTTCGCGGGAAATTTCACACGTGATTGGCCCTGTGCGAGTGGGGTATGTGTATTACTGGGGTTCGCGGGAAGTTTCACATGCAAAAGGGCCGGTGCGAGTGGGGTATGTGTATTACTGGGGTTCGCGGGAAGTTCACATGTGAAAGGGCCTGTGCGAGTGGGGTACGTGTATTACTGGGGTTCGTGGGAAGTTTCACATGCGAAAGGGCCTGTGCGAGTGGGGTATGTGTATTACTGGGGTTCGCGGGAAGCTTCACACATTATTGGCCCTGTGCGAGTGGGGTATGTGTATTACTGGGGTTCGCGGGAAGTTTCACACGCGATTGGCCCTGTGCGAGTGGGGTACGTGTGTTACTGGGGTTCGCAGGAAGTTTCACACACGATTGGCCCTGTGCGAGTGGGGTACGTGTATTACTGGGGTTAGCGGGAAGTTTCACATGCGATTGGCCCTGTGCGAGTGGGCTACGTGTATTACTGGGGTTCGCGGGAAGTTTCACACGCGAAAGGGCCTGTGCGAGTGGGGTACGTGTATTACTGGGGTTCGTGGGAAGTTTCACATGCGAAAGGGCCTTTGCGAGTGGGGTACGTGTATTACTGGGGTTCGCGTGAAGTTTCACACGCGATTGGCCCTGTGCGAGTGGGGTACGTGTATTACTGGGGTTCGCGGGAAGTTTCATACGCGATTGGCCCTGTGCGAGTAGGGAACATGTATTACTGGGGTTCGCGGGAAGTTTCACACGCGGTTGGCCCTGTGCGAGTGGGGTACGTGTATTACTGGGGTTCGCGGGAAGTTACACACGCTGTTGGCCCTGTGCGAGTGGGGTATGTGTATTACAGGGGTTCACGGGAAGTTTCACACGCGAAAGGGCCTGTGCGAGTGGGGTACATGTATTACTGGGGTTCGCGGGAAGTTTCACAAGCGAAAGGGCCTGTGCGAGTGGGGTACATGTATTACTGGGGTTCGCAGGAAGTTTCACACGTGAAAGGGCCTGTGCGAGTGTGGTACGTGTATTACTGGGGTTCGCGGGAAGTTTCACACTCGAAAGGGCCTGTGCGAGTGAGGAACGTGTATTACTGGGGTTCGCGGGACGTTTCACACACGAAAGGGCCTGTGCGAGTGGGGTACGTGTATTACGGGGTTTGCAGGAAGTTTCACACGCAAAAGGGCCTGTGCGAGTGGGGTACGTGTATAACTGGGGTTCGCGGGAAGTTTCACATGCGAAAGGGCCTGTCAGAGTGGGGTACGTGTATTACTGGGGTTCGAGGGAAGTTTCACACGCAATTGGCCCTGTGCGAGTGGGGTACGTGCATTACTGGGGTTCGCGGGAAATTTCACACGCGATTGGCCCTGTGCGAGTGGGGTATGTGTATTACTGGGGTTCGCGGGAAGTTCACATGTGAAAGGGCCTGTGCGAGTGGGGTACGTGTATTACTGGGATTCGTGGGAAGTTTCACACGCGAAAGGGCCTGTGCGAGTGGGGTATGTGTATTACTGGGGTTCGCGGGAAGCTTCACACATTATTGGCCCTGTGCGAGTGGGGTATGTGTATTACTGGGGTTCGCGGGAAGTTTCACACGCGATTGGCCCTGTGCGAGTGGGGTACGTGTGTTACTGGGGTTCGCAGGAAGTTTCACACACGATTGGCCCTGTGCGAGTGGGGTACGTGTATTACTGGGGTTAGCGGGAAGTTTCACATGCGATTGGCCCTGTGCGAGTGGGCTACGTGTATTACTGGGGTTCGCGGGAAGTTTCACACGCGAAAGGGCCTGTGCGAGTGGGGTACGTGTATTACTGGGGTTCGTGGGAAGTTTCACATGCGAAAGGGCCTTTGCGAGTGGGGTACGTGTATTACTGGGGTTCGTGTGAAGTTTCACACGCGATTGGCCCTGTGCGAGTGGGGTACGTGTATTACTGGGGTTCGCGGGAAGTTTCATACGCGATTGGCCCTGTGCGAGTAGGGAACGTGTATTACTGGGGTTCGCGGGAAGTTTCACACGCGGTTGGCCCTGTGCGAGTGGGGTACGTGTATTACTGGGGTTCGCGGGAAGTTACACACGCTGTTGGCCCTGTGCGAGTGGGGTATGTGTATTACAGGGGTTCACGGGAAGTTTCACACGCGAAAGGGCCTGTGCGAGTGGGGTACATGTATTACTGGGGTTCGCGGGAAGTTTCACACGCGAAAGGGCCTGTGCGAGTGGGGTACATGTATTACTGGGGTTCGCAGGAAGTTTCACACGTGAAAGGGCCTGTGCGAGTGTGGTACGTGTATTACTGGGGTTCGCGGGAAGTTTCGCACGCGAAAGGGCCTGTGCGAGTGGGGTACGTGTATTACTGGGGTTCGCGGGAAGCTTCACACGCGATTGGCTCTGTGCAAGTGGGGTACGTGTATTACTGGGGATCGCAGGAAATTTCACACGCGATTGGCCCTGTGCGAGTGGGGTACGTGTATTACTGGGGTTCGTGCTAAGTTTCACATGAGATTGGCCCTGTGCGAGTGTGGTATGTGTATTACTGGGGTTCGTGGGAAGTTTCACACACGAAAGGGCCTGTGCGAGTGAGGAACGTGTATTACTGGGGTTCGCGGGACGTTTCACACACGAAAGGGCCTGTGCGAGTGGGGTACGTGTATTACGGGGTTTGCAGGAAGTTTCACACGCAAAAGGGCCTGTGCGAGTGGGGTACGTGTATAACTGGGGTTCGCGGGAAGTTTCACATGCGAAAGGGCCTGTCCGAGTGGGGTACGTGTATTACTGGGGTTCGAGGGAAGTTTCACACGCAATTGGCCCTGTGCGAGTGGGGTACGTGCATTACTGGGGTTCGCGGGAAATTTCACACGCGATTGGCCCTGTGCGAGTGGGGTATGTGTATTACTGGGGTTCGCGGGAAGTTTCACATGCAAAAGGGCCGGTGCGAGTGGGGTATGTGAATTACTGGGGTTCGCGGGAAGTTCACATGTGAAAGGGCCTGTGCGAGTGGGGTATGTGTATTACTGGGGTTCGCGGGAAGTTTCACACGCGATTGGCCCTGTGCGAGTGGGGTACGTGTATTACTGGGGTTCGCAGGAAGTTTCACACACGATTGGCCCTGTGCGAGTGGGGTACGTGTATTACTGGGGTTAGCGGGAAGTTTCACATGCGATTGGCCCTGTGCGAGTGGGCTACGTGTATTACTGGGGTTCGCGGGAAGTTTCACACGCGAAAGGGCCTGTGCGAGTGGGGTACGTGTATTACTGGGGTTCGCGGGAAGTTTCACATGCGATTGGCCCTGTGCGAGTGGGGTACGTGTATTACTGGGATTCGCGGAAAGTTTCACACGCAAAAGGTACTGGGGTTCACGGGAAGTTACACACGTGATTGGCCCTGTGCGAGTGGGCTACGTGTATTACTGGGGTTCGCGGGAAGTTTCACACGCGATTGTCCCTGTGCGAGTAGGGTACGTGTATTACTGGGGTTCGCGGGAAGTTTCATACGCGATTGGCCCTGTGCGAGTAGGGAACGTGTATTACTGGGGTTCGCGGGAAGTTACACACGCAGTTGGCCCTGTGCGAGTGGGGTATGTGTATTACAGGGGTTCGCGGGAAGTTTCACACGCAAAAGGGCCTGTGCGAGTGGGGTACGTGTATTACTGGGGTTCGTGGGATGTTTCACATGCGAAAGGGCCTTTGCGAGTGGGGTACGTGTATTACTGGGGTTCGCGGGGAGTTTCACACGCGATTGTCCCTGTGCGAGTGGGGTACGTGTATTACTGGGGTTCGTGGGACGTTTCACACACGAAAGGGCCTGTGCGAGTGGGGTATGTGTATTACCGGGTTTGCAGGAAGTTTCACACGCAAAAGGGCCTGTGGAGTGGGGTACGTGTATAACTGGGGTTCACGGGAAGTTTCACATGCGAAAGGGCCTGTGCGAGTGGGGTATGTGCATTACTGGGGTTCGCGGGAAGTTTCACACGCGGTTGGCCCTGTGCAAGTGGGGTATGTGTATTACTGGGGTTCGCGGGAAGTTTCACACGCAAAAGGGCCTGTGTGAGTGGGGTATGTGTATTACTGGGGTTCGCGGGAAGTTCACATGTGAAAGGGCCTGTGCGAGTGGGGTACGTGTATTACTGGGGTTCGAGTGAAGTTTCACACGCGAAAGAGCCTGTGCGAGTGGGGTATGTGTATTACTGGGGTTCGCGGGAAGCTTCACACATGATTGGCCCTGTGCGAGTGGGGTACGTGTATTACTGGGGTTCGCAGGAAGTTTCACACACGATTGGCACTGTGCGAGTGGGGTACGTGTATTACTGGGGTTAGCGGGAAGTTTCAAACGTGATTGGCCCTGTGCGAGTGGGGTATGTGTATTACTGGGGTTCATGGGAAGTTTCACACGCGGTTGGCCCTGTGCGAGTGGGGTATGTGTATTACTGGGGTTCGCGGGAAGCTTCACACACGATTGGCCCTGTGCGAGTGGAGTACGTGTATTACTGGGGTTCGCGGGAAGTTTCACACGCGATTGGCCCTGTGCGAGTGGGGTACGTGTATTACTGGGGTTCGCAGGCAGTTTCACACACGATTGGCCCTGTGCGAGTGGGGTACGTGTATTACTGGGGTTAGCGGGAAGTTTCAAACGTGATTGGCCCTGTGCGAGTGGGGTATGTGTATTACTGGGGTTCACGGGAAGTTTCACACGCGGTTGCCCCTTCGCGAGTGGGGTATGTGTATTGCTGGGGTTCGCGGGAAGTTTCACACGTGAAAGGGCCTGTGCGAGCGGGGTACGTGTATTACTGGGGTTCGCGGGAAGTTTCACACATGAAAGGGCCTCTGCAAGTGGGGTACATGTATTACTGGGGTTCGCGGGAAGTTTGACACGTGAAAGGGCCTGTGCGAGTGGGGTACGTGTATTACTGGGGTTCGCGGAAAGTTTGACATGCGAAAGGGCATGTGCGAGTGGGGTACATGTATTACTGGGGTTCGCGGGAAGCTTCACACGCGACTGGCCCTGTGCGAGTGGGGTACGTGTATTACTGGGGTTAGAGGGAAGTTTCACACTCGATTGGCCCTGTGCGAGTGGGGTATGTGTATTACTGGGGTTCGCGGGAAGTTTCACACGTGGTTGGCCCTGTGCGAGTGGGGTATGTGTATGACTGGGGTTCGCGGGAAGTTTCACACGCGAAATGGCCTGTGCAAGTGGGGTACGTGTATTACTGGGGTTCGTGGGAAGTTTCACACGCGAAAGGGCCTCTGCGAGTGGGGTACATGTATTACTGGGGTTCGCGGGAAGTTTCACACGTGAAAGGGCCTGTGCGAGTGGGGTACGTGTATCACTGGGGTTCACGGGAAGTTTCACACGTGAAAGGGCCTGTGCGAGTGGGGTACGTGTATTACTGGGGTTCGCAGGAAGCTTCACACGCTATTGGCCCAGTGCAAGTGGGGTACGTGTATTACTAGGGTTTGCGGGAAGTTTCACACGCGATTGGCCCTGTGCGAGTGGGGTTCGTGTATTACTGGGGTTCGCGGGAAGTTTCAAATGCGATTGGCCTGTGCGAGTGGGGTACGTGTATTACTGGGGTTCGCGGGAAGTTTAACACGCGAAAGGGCCTGTGCGAGTGGGGTACGTGTATTACTGGGGTTCGCGGGAAGTGTCACACGCGAAAGGCAATCTGCGAGTGGGGTACATGTATTACTGGGGTTCGCGGGAAGTTTCACACGTGAAAAGGCCTGTGCGAGTGGGGTACGTGTATTAATGGGGTTCGCGGGAAGTTTCACACGCGAAAGGGCCTGTGCGAGTGGGGTACGTGTATTACTGGGGTTTGCAGGAAGCTTCACACGCGATTGGCCCTGTGCGAGTGGGGTACGTGTATTACTGGGGTTCACGGGAAGTTTCACACGCGATTGGCCCTGTGCGAGTGGGGTACGTGTATTACTGGGTTTCGCGGGAAGTTTCACATGCGATTGGCCGTGTGCGAGTGGGGTACGTGTATTACTGGGATTCGCGGAAAGTTTCACACGCAGTTGGCCCTGTGCGAGTGGGGTATGTGTATTACTGGGGTTCGCAGGAAGTTTTACACACGAAACGGCCTGTGCGAGTGGGGTACGTGTATTACTGGGGTTCGCGAGAAGTTTCACACGCGAAAGGGCCTCTGCGAGTGGGGTACGTGTATTACTGGGGTTAGAGGGAAGTTTCACACTCGATTGGCCCTGTGCGAGTGGGGTATGTGTATTACTGGGGTTCGCGGGAAGTTTCACACGTGGTTGGCCCTGTGCGAGTGGGGTATGTGTATGACTGGGGTTCGCGGGAAGTTTCACACGCGAAATGGCCTGTGCAAGTGGGGTACGTGTATTACTGGGGTTCGTGGGAAGTTTCACACGCGAAAGGGCCTCTGCGAGTGGGGTACATGTATTACTGGGGTTCGCGGGAAGTTTCACACGTGAAAGGGCCTGTGCGAGTGGGGTACGTGTATCACTGGGGTTCACGGGAAGTTTCACACGTGAAAGGGCCTGTGCGAGTGGGGTACGTGTATTACTGGGGTTCGCAGGAAGCTTCACACGCTATTGGCCCAGTGCAAGTGGGGTACGTGTATTACTAGGGTTTGCGGGAAGTTTCACACGCGATTGGCCCTGTGCGAGTGGGGTTCGTGTATTACTGGGGTTCGCGGGAAGTTTCAAATGCGATTGGCCTGTGCGAGTGGGGTACGTGTATTACTGGGGTTCGCGGGAAGTTTAACACGCGAAAGGGCCTGTGCGAGTGGGGTACGTGTATTACTGGGGTTCGCGGGAAGTGTCACACGCGAAAGGCAATCTGCGAGTGGGGTACATGTATTACTGGGGTTCGCGGGAAGTTTCACACGTGAAAAGGCCTGTGCGAGTGGGGTACGTGTATTAATGGGGTTCGCGGGAAGTTTCACACGGGAAAGGGCCTGTGCGAGTGGGGTACGTGTATTACTGGGGTTTGCAGGAAGCTTCACACGCGATTGGCCCTGTGCGAGTGGGGTACGTGTATTACTGGGGTTCACGGGAAGTTTCACACGCGATTGGCCCTGTGCGAGTGGGGTACGTGTATTACTGGGTTTCGCGGGAAGTTTCACATGCGATTGGCCGTGTGCGAGTGGGGTACGTGTATTACTGGGATTCGCGGAAAGTTTCACACGCGGTTGGCCCTGTGCGAGTGGGGTATGTGTATTACTGGGGTTCGCAGGAAGTTTTACACACGAAACGGCCTGTGCGAGTGGGGTACGTGTATTACTGGGGTTCGCGGGAAGTTTCACAAGCGAAAGGGCCTCTGTGAGTGGGGTACATGTATTACTGGGGTTCGCGGGAAGTTTCACACGTGAAAGGGCCTGTGCGAGTGGGGTACGTGTATTACTGGGGTTCGCGGGAAGTTTCACACGCGAAAGGGCCCTGTGCGAGTGGGGTACGTGTATTACTGGGGTTCGCGGGAAGCTTCACACGCTATTGGCCCTGTGCGAGTGGGGTACGTGTATTACTGGGGTTCGCGGGAAGTTTAACACGCGAAAGGGCCTGTGCGAGTGGGGTACGTGTATTACTGGGGTTCGCGGGAAGTTTAACACGCGAAAGGGCCTGTGCGAGTGTGGTACGTGTATTACTGGGGTTCGCGGGAAGTGTCACACGCGAAAGGCAATCTGCGAGTGGGGTACATGTATTACTGGGGTTCGCGGGAAGTTTCACACGTGAAAAGGCCTGTGCGAGTGGGGTACGTGTATTAATGGGGTTCGCGGGAAGTTTCACACGGGAAAGGGCCTGTGCGAGTGGGGTACGTGTATTACTGGGGTTTGCAGGAAGCTTCACACGCGATTGGCCCTGTGCGAGTGGGGTACGTGTATTACTGGGGTTCACGGGAAGTTTCACACGCGATTGGCCCTGTGCGAGTGGGGTACGTGTATTACTGGGTTTCGCGGGAAGTTTCACATGCGATTGGCCGTGTGCGAGTGGGGTACGTGTATTACTGGGATTCGCGGAAAGTTTCACACGCGGTTGGCCCTGTGCGAGTGGGGTATGTGTATTACTGGGGTTCGCAGGAAGTTTTACACACGAAACGGCCTGTGCGAGTGGGGTACGTGTATTACTGGGGTTCGCGGGAAGTTTCACACGCGAAAGGGCCTCTGTGAGTGGGGTACATGTATTACTGGGGTTCGCGGGAAGTTTCACACGTGAAAGGGCCTGTGCGAGTGGGGTACGTGTATTACTGGGGTTCGCGGGAAGTTTCACACGCGAAAGGGCCCTGTGCGAGTGGGGTACGTGTATTACTGGGGTTCGCGGGAAGCTTCACACGCTATTGGCCCTGTGCGAGTGGGGTACGTGTATTACTGGGGTTCACTGGAAGTTACACACGTGATTGGCCCTGTGCGAGTGGGGTTCGTGTATTACTGGGGTTCGCGGGAAGTTTCACATGCGATTGGCCCTGTGCGAATGGGCTACGTGTATTACTGGGGTTCGCGGGAAGTTTCACACGCGAAAGGGCCTGTGCGAGTGGGGTACGTGTATTACTTGGGTTCGTGGGAAGTTTCACATGCGAAAGGGCCTTTGCGAGTGGGGTACGTGTATTACTGGGGTTCGCGGGAAGTTTCACACGCGATTGGCCCTGTGCGAGTGGGGTACGTGTATTACTGGGGTTCGCGGGAAGTTTCATACGCGATTGGCCCTGTGCGAGTCGGGAACGTGTATTACTGGGGTTCGTGGGAAGTTTCACATGCGATTGGCCCTGTGCGAGTGGGGTACGTGTATTACTGGGGTTCGCGGGAAGTTACACACGCGGTTGGCCCTGTGCGAGTGGGGTATGTGTATTACAGGGGTTTGCGGGAAGTTTCACACGCGAAAGGGCCTGTGCGAGTGGGGTACATGTATTACTGGGGTTCGCGGGAAGTTTCACACGCTAAAAGGCCTCTGCGAGTGGGGTACATGTATTACTGGGGTTCGCAGGAAGTTTCACACGTGAAAGGGCCTGTGCGAGTGTGGTACGTGTATTACTGGGGTTCGCGGGAAGTTTCGCACGCGAAAGGGCCTGTGCGAGTGGGGTACGTGTATTACTGGGGTTCGCGGGAAGCTTCACACGCGATTGGCTCTGTGCAAGTGGGGTACGTGTATTACTGGGGATCGCAGGAAATTTCACACGCGATTGGCCCTGTGCGAGTGGGGTACGTGTATTACTGGGGTTCGTGCTAAGTTTCACATGAGATTGGCCCTGTGCGAGTGTGGTATGTGTATTACTGGGGTTCGTGGGAAGTTTCACACGCGAAAGGGCCTGTGCGAGTGAGGAACGTGTATTACTGGGGTTCGCGGGACGTTTCACACACGAAAGGGCCTGTGCGAGTGGGGTACGTGTATTACGGGGTTTGCAGGAAGTTTCACACGCAAAAGGGCCTGTGCGAGTGGGGTACGTGTATAACTGGGGTTCGCGGGAAGTTTCACATGCGAAAGGGCCTGTCCGAGTGGGGTACGTGTATTACTGGGGTTCGAGGGAAGTTTCACACGCGATTGGCCCTATGCGAGTGGGGTACGTGCATTACTGGGGTTCGCGGGAAATTTAACACGCGATTGGCCCTGTGCGAGTGGGGTATGTGTATTACTGGGGTTCGCGGGAAGTTTCACACGCAAAAGGGCCGGTGCGAGTGGGGTATGTGTATTACTGGGGTTCGTGCGAAGTTTCACACGCGAAAGGGCCTGTGCGAGTGGGGTATGTGTATTACTGGGGTTCGCGGGAAGCTTCACACATTATTGGCCCTGTGCGAGTGGAGTATGTGTATTACTGGGGTTTGCGGGAAGTTTCACACGCGAAAGGGCCCTGTGCGAGTGGGGTACGTGTATTACTGGGGTTCGCGGGAAGCTTCACACGCTATTGGCCCTGTGCGAGTGGGGTACGTCTATTACTGGGGTTCACGGGAAGTTACACACTTGATTGGCCCTGTGCGAGTGGGGTTCGTGTATTACTGGGGTTCGCGGGAAGTTTCACATGCGATTGGCCCTGTGCGAGTGGGCTACGTGTATTACTGGGGTTCGCGGGAAGTTTCACACGCGAAAGGGCCTGTGCGAGTGGGGTACGTGTATTACTGGGGTTCGTGGGAAGTTTCACATGCGAAAGGGCCTTTGCGAGTGGGGTACGTGTATTACTGGGGTTTGCGTGAAGTTTCACACGCGATTGGCCCTGTGCGAGTGGGGTACGTGTATTACTGGGGTTCGCGGGAAGTTACACACGCGGTTGTCCCTGTGCGAGTGGGGTATGTGTATTACAGGGGTTCACGGGAAGTTTCACACGCGAAAGGGCCTGTGCGAGTGGGGTACATGTATTACTGGGGTTCGCGGGACGTTTCACACACGAAAGGGCCTGTGCGAGTGGGGTACGTGTATTACGGGGTTTGCAGGAAGTTTCACACGCAAAAGGGCCTGTGCGAGTGGTGTATGTGTATAACTGGGGTTCGCGGGAAGTTTCACATGCGAAAGGGCCTGTCCGAGTGGGGTACGTGTATTACTGGGGTTCGAGGGAAGTTTCACACGCGATTGGCCCTATGCGAGTGGGGTACGTGCATTACTGGGGTTCGCGGGAAATTTCACACGCGATTGGCCCTGTGCGAGTGGGGTATGTGTATTACTGGGGTTCGCGGGAAGTTTCACACGCAAAAGGGCCGGTGCGAGTGGGGTATGTGTATTACTGGGGTTCGTGCGAAGTTTCACACGCGAAAGGGCCTGTGCGAGTGGGATATGTGTATTACTGGGGTTCGCGGGAAGCTTCACACATTATTGGCCCTGTGCGAGTGGAGTATGTGTATTACTGGGGTTCGCGGGAAGTTTCACACGCGAAAGGGCCCTGTGCGAGTGGGGTACGTGTATTACTGGGGTTCGCGGGAAGCTTCACACGCTATTGGCCCTGTGCGAGTGGGGTACGTGTATTACTGGGGTTCACGGGAAGTTACACACGTGATTGGCCCTGTGCGAGTGGGGTTCGTGTATTACTGGGGTTCGCGGGAAGTTTCACATGCGATTGGCCCTGTGCGAGTGGGCTACGTGTATTACTGGGGTTCGCGGGAAGTTTCACACGCGAAAGGGCCTGTGCGAGTGGGGTACGTGTACTACTGGGGTTCGTGGGAAGTTTCACATGCGAAAGGGCCTTTGCGAGTGGGGTACGTGTATTACTGGGGTTTGCGTGAAGTTTCACACGCGATTGGCCCTGTGCGAGTGGGGTACGTGTATTACTGGGGTTTGCGGGAAGTTTCATACGCGATTGGCCCTGTGCGAGTAGGGAACGTGTATTACTGGGGTTCGCGGGAAGTTTCACACGCGATTGGCCCTGTGCGAGTGGGGTACGTGTATTACTGGGGTTCGCGGGAAGTTACACACGCGGTTGTCCCTGTGCGAGTGGGGTATGTGTATTACAGGGGTTCACGGGAAGTTTCACACGCGAAAGGGCCTGTGCGAGTGGGGTACATGTATTACTGGGGTTCGCGGGAAGTTTCACACGCGAAAGGGCCTCTGCGAGTGGGGTACATGTATTACTGGGGTTCGCAGGAAGTTTCACACGTGAAAGGGCCTGTGCGAGTGTGGTACGTGTATTACTGGGGTTCGCGGGAAGTTTCGCACGCGAAAGGGCCTGTGCGAGTTGGGTACGTGTATTACTGGGGTTCGCGGGAAGCTTCACACGCGATTGGCTCTGTGCAAGTGGGGTACGTGTATTACTGGGGATCGCAGGAAATTTCACACGCGATTGGCCCTGTGCGAGTGGGGTACGTGTATTATTGGGGTTCGTGCTAAGTTTCACATGAGATTGGCCCTGTGCGAGTGTGGTATGTGTATTACTGGGGTTCGTGGGAAGTTTCACACGCGAAAGGGCCTGTGCGAGTGAGGAACGTGTATTACTGGGGTTTGCGGGACGTTTCACACACGAAAGGGCCTGTGCGAGTGGGGTACGTGTATTACGGGGTTTGCAGGAAGTTTCACACGCAAAAGGGCCTGTGCGAGTGGGGTACGTGTATAACTGGGGTTCGTGGGAAGTTTCACATGCGAAAGGGCCTGTCCGAGTGGGGTACGTGTATTACTGGGTTTCGCGGGAAGTTTCACACGCGATTGGCCCTGTGCGAGTGGGGTACGTGCATTACTGGGGTTCGCGGGAAATTTCACACGCGATTGGCCCTGTGCGAGTGGGGTATGTGTATTACTGGGGTTCGCGGGAAGTTTCACACGCAAAAGGGCCGGTGCGAGTGGGGTATGTGTATTACTGGGGTTCGCGGGAAGTTCACATGTGAAAGGGCCTGTGCGAGTGGGGTACGTGTATTACTGGGGTTCGTGGGAAGTTTCACACGCGAAAGGGCCTGTGCGAGTGGGGTATGTGTATTACTGGGGTTCGCGGGAAGCTTCACACATTATTGGCCCTGTGCGAGTGGGGTATGTGTATTACTGGGGTTCGCGGGAAGTTTCACACGCGATTGGCCCTGTGCGAGTGGGGTACGTGTATTACTGGGGTTCGCAGGAAGTTTCACACACGATTTGCCCTGTGCGAGTGGGGTACGTGTATTACTGGGGTTAGCGAGAAGTTTCAAACGTGATTGGCCCTGTGCGAGTGGGGTATGTGTATTACTGGGGTTCACGGGAAGTTTCACACGCGGTTGGCCCTGTGCGAGTGGGGTTTGTGTATTACTGGGGTTCGCGGGAAGTTTCACATGCGATTGGCCCTGTGCGAGTGGGGTACGTGTATTACTGGGGTTCGCGGGAAGTTTCACACGTGAAAAGGCCTGTGCGAGTGGGGTACGTGTATTAATGGGGTTTGCGGGAAGTTTCACACGCGAAAGGGCCTGTGCGAGTGGGGTACGTGTATTACTGGGGTTCGCAGGAAGCTTCACACGCGATTGGCCCTGTGCGAGTGGGGTACGTGTATTACTGGGGTTCACGGGAAGTTTCACACGCGATTGGCCCTGTGCGAGTGGGGTACGTGTATTACTGGGTTTCGCGGGAAGTTTCACATGCGATTGGCCCTGTGCGAGTGGGGTACGTGTATTACTGGGATTCGCGGAAAGTTTCACACGCGGTTGGCCCTGTGCGAGTGGGGTATGTGTATTACTGGGGTTCGCAGGAAGTTTCACACACGAAATGGCAGTGCGAGTGGGGTACGTGTATTACTGGGGTTCGCGGGAAGTTTTACACGCGAAAGGGCCTCTGCGAGTGGGGTACATGTATTACTGGGGTTCGCGGGAAGTTTCACACGTGAAAGGGCCTGTGCGAGTGGGGTACGTGTATTACTGGGGTTCGCGGGAAGTTTCACACGCGATTGTCCCTGTGCGAGTGGGGTACGTGTATTACTGGGGTTCGTGGGATGTTTCACATGCGAAAGGGCCTTTGCGAGTGGGGTACGTGTATTACTGGGGTTCGCGGGAAGTTTCACACGCGATTGTCCCTGTGCGAGTAGGGTACGTGTATTACTGGGGTTCGCGGGAAGTTTCATACGCGATTGGCCCTGTGCGAGTAGGGAACGTGTATTACTGGGGTTCGCGGGAAGTTACACACGCAGTTGGCCCTGTGCGAGTGGGGTATGTGTATTACAGGGGTTCGCGGGAAGTTTCACACGCGAAAGGGCCTGTGCGAGTGGGGTACGTGTATTACTGGGGTTCGCGGGAAGTTTCACATGCGAAAGGGCCTCTGCGAGTGGGGTACATGTATTACTGGGGTTCGCAGGAAGTTTCACACCTGAAAGGGCCTGTGCGAGTGTGGTATGTGTATTACTGGGGTTCACGGGAAGTTTCGCACGCGAAAGGGCCTGTGCGAGTGGGGTATGTGTATTACTGGGGTTCGCGGGAAAATTCACAAGCAATTGGCTCTGTGCAAGTGGGGTACGTGTATTACTGGGGTTCGCAGGAAATTTCACACGCGATTGGCCCTGTGCGAGTGGGGTACGTGTATTACTGGGGTTCGTGGGAAGTTTCACACGCGAAAGGGCCTGTGCGAGTGAGGAACGTGTATTACTGGGGTTCGCGGGACGTTTCACACACGAAAGGGCCTGTGCGAGTGGGGTATGTGTATTACCGGGTTTGCAGGAAGTTTCACACGCAAAAGGGCCTGTGGAGTGGGGTACGTGTATAACTGGGGTTCACGGGAAGTTTCACATGCGAAAGGGCCTGTGCGAGTGGGGTATGTGCATTACTGGGGTTCGCGGGAAGTTTCACACGCGGTTGGCCCTGTGCAAGTGGGGTATGTGTATTACTGGGGTTCGCGGGAAGTTTCACACGCAAAAGGGCCTGTGTGAGTGGGGTATGTGTATTACTGGGGTTCGCGGGAAGTTCACATGTGAAAGGGCCTGTGCGAGTGGGGTACGTGTATTACTGGGGTTCGAGTGAAGTTTCACACGCGAAAGAGCCTGTGCGAGTGGGGTATGTGTATTACTGGGGTTCGCGGGAAGCTTCACACATGATTGGCCCTGTGCGAGTGGGATACGTGTATTACTGGGGTTCGCGGGATGTTTCACACGCGATTGGCCCTGTGCGAGTGGGGTACGTGTATTACTGGGGTTCGCAGGAAGTTTCACACACGATTGGCACTGTGCGAGTGGGGTACGTGTATTACTGGGGTTAGCGGGAAGTTTCAAACGTGATTGGCCCTGTGCGAGTGGGGTATGTGTATTACTGGGGTTCATGGGAAGTTTCACACGCGGTTGGCCCTGTGCGAGTGGGGTATGTGTATTACTGGGGTTCGCGGGAAGCTTCACACACGATTGGCCCTGTGCGAGTGGAGTACGTGTATTACTGGGGTTCGCGGGAAGTTTCACACGCGATTGGCCCTGTGCGAGTGGGGTACGTGTATTACTGGGGTTCGCAGGCAGTTTCACACACGATTGGCCCTGTGCGAGTGGGGTACGTGTATTACTGGGGTTAGCGGGAAGTTTCAAACGTGATTGGCCCTGTGCGAGTGGGGTATGTGTATTACTGGGGTTCACGGGAAGTTTCACACGCGGTTGCCCCTTCGCGAGTGGGGTATGTGTATTGCTGGGGTTCGCGGGAAGTTTCACACGTGAAAGGGCCTGTGCGAGCGGGGTACGTGTATTACTGGGGTTCGCGGGAAGTTTCACACATGAAAGGGCCTCTGCAAGTGGGGTACATGTATTACTGGGGTTCGCGGGAAGTTTGACACGTGAAAGGGCCTGTGCGAGTGGGGTACGTGTATTACTGGGGTTCGCGGAAAGTTTGACACGCGAAAGGGCATGTGCGAGTGGGGTACATGTATTACTGGGGTTCGCGGGAAGCTTCACACGCGACTGGCCCTGTGCGAGTGGGGTACGTGTATTACTGGGGTTAGAGGGAAGTTTCACACTCGATTGGCCCTGTGCGAGTGGGGTATGTGTATTACTGGGGTTCGCGGGAAGTTTCACACGTGGTTGGCCCTGTGCGAGTGGGGTATGTGTATGACTGGGGTTCGCGGGAAGTTTCACACGCGAAATGGCCTGTGCAAGTGGGGTACGTGTATTACTGGGGTTCGTGGGAAGTTTCACACGCGAAAGGGCCTCTGCGAGTGGGGTACATGTATTACTGGGGTTCGCGGGAAGTTTCACACGTGAAAGGGCCTGTGCGAGTGGGGTACGTGTATCACTGGGGTTCACGGGAAGTTTCACACGTGAAAGGGCCTGTGCGAGTGGGGTACGTGTATTACTGGGGTTCGCAGGAAGCTTCACACGCTATTGGCCCAGTGCAAGTGGGGTACGTGTATTACTAGGGTTTGCGGGAAGTTTCACACGCGATTGGCCCTGTGCGAGTGGGGTTCGTGTATTACTGGGGTTCGCGGGAAATTTCACACGCGATTGGCCCTGTGCGAGTGGGGTATGTGTATTACTGGGGTTCGCGGGAAGTTTCACACGCAAAAGGGCCGGTGCGAGTGGGGTATGTGTATTACTGGGGTTCGTGCGAAGTTTCACACGCGAAAGGGCCTGTGCGAGTGGGATATGTGTATTACTGGGGTTCGCGGGAAGCTTCACACATTATTGGCCCTGTGCGAGTGGAGTATGTGTATTACTGGGGTTCGCGGGAAGTTTCACACGCGAAAGGGCCCTGTGCGAGTGGGGTACGTGTATTACTGGGGTTCGCGGGAAGCTTCACACGCTATTGGCCCTGTGCGAGTGGGGTACGTGTATTACTGGGGTTCACGGGAAGTTACACACGTGATTGGCCCTGTGCGAGTGGGGTTCGTGTATTACTGGGGTTCGCGGGAAGTTTCACATGCGATTGGCCCTGTGCGAGTGGGCTACGTGTATTACTGGGGTTCGCGGGAAGTTTCACACGCGAAAGGGCCTGTGCGAGTGGGGTACGTGTACTACTGGGGTTCGTGGGAAGTTTCACATGCGAAAGGGCCTTTGCGAGTGGGGTACGTGTATTACTGGGGTTTGCGTGAAGTTTCACATGCGATTGGCCCTGTGCGAGTGGGGTACGTGTATTACTGGGGTTTGCGGGAAGTTTCATACGCGATTGGCCCTGTGCGAGTAGGGAACGTGTATTACTGGGGTTCGCGGGAAGTTTCACACGCGATTGGCCCTGTGCGAGTGGGGTACGTGTATTACTGGGGTTCGCGGGAAGTTACACACGCGGTTGTCCCTGTGCGAGTGGGGTATGTGTATTACAGGGGTTCACGGGAAGTTTCACACGCGAAAGGGCCTGTGCGAGTGGGGTACATGTATTACTGGGGTTCGCGGGAAGTTTCACACGCGAAAGGGCCTCTGCGAGTGGGGTACATGTATTACTGGGGTTCGCAGGAAGTTTCACACGTGAAAGGGCCTGTGCGAGTGTGGTACGTGTATTACTGGGGTTCGCGGGAAGTTTCGCACGCGAAAGGGCCTGTGCGAGTTGGGTACGTGTATTACTGGGGTTCGCGGGAAGCTTCACACGCGATTGGCTCTGTGCAAGTGGGGTACGTGTATTACTGGGGATCGCAGGAAATTTCACACGCGATTGGCCCTGTGCGAGTGGGGTACGTGTATTATTGGGGTTCGTGCTAAGTTTCACATGAGATTGGCCCTGTGCGAGTGTGGTATGTGTATTACTGGGGTTCGTGGGAAGTTTCACACGCGAAAGGGCCTGTGCGAGTGAGGAACGTGTATTACTGGGGTTTGCGGGACGTTTCACACACGAAAGGGCCTGTGCGAGTGGGGTACGTGTATTACGGGGTTTGCAGGAAGTTTCACACGCAAAAGGGCCTGTGCGAGTGGGGTACGTGTATAACTGGGGTTCGTGGGAAGTTTCACATGCGAAAGGGCCTGTCCGAGTGGGGTACGTGTATTACTGGGTTTCGCGGGAAGTTTCACACGCGATTGGCCCTGTGCGAGTGGGGTACGTGCATTACTGGGGTTCGCGGGAAATTTCACACGCGATTGGCCCTGTGAGAGTGGGGTATGTGTATTACTGGGGTTCGCGGGAAGTTTCACACGCAAAAGGGCCGGTGCGAGTGGGGTATGTGTATTACTGGGGTTCGCGGGAAGTTCACATGTGAAAGGGCCTGTGCGAGTGGGGTACGTGTATTACTGGGGTTCGTGGGAAGTTTCACACGCGAAAGGGCCTGTGCGAGTGGGGTATGTGTATTACTGGGGTTCGCGGGAAGCTTCACACATTATTGGCCCTGTGCGAGTGGGGTATGTGTATTACTGGGGTTCGCGGGAAGTTTCACACGCGATTGGCCCTGTGCGAGTGGGGTACGTGTATTACTGGGGTTCGCAGGAAGTTTCACACACGATTGGCCCTGTGCGAGTGGGGTACGTGTATTACTGGGGTTAGCGAGAAGTTTCAAACGTGATTGGCCCTGTGCGAGTGGGGTATGTGTATTACTGGGGTTCACGGGAAGTTTCACACGCGGTTGGCCCTGTGCGAGTGGGGTTTGTGTATTACTGGGGTTCGCGGGAAGTTTCACATGCGATTGGCCCTGTGCGAGTGGGGTACGTGTATTACTGGGGTTCGCGGGAAGTTTCACACGTGAAAAGGCCTGTGCGAGTGGGGTACGTGTATTAATGGGGTTTGCGGGAAGTTTCACACGCGAAAGGGCCTGTGCGAGTGGGGTACGTGTATTACTGGGGTTCGCAGGAAGCTTCACACGCGATTGGCCCTGTGCGAGTGGGGTACGTGTATTACTGGGGTTCACGGGAAGTTTCACACGCGATTGGCCCTGTGCAAGTGGGGTACGTGTATTACTGGGTTTCGCGGGAAGTTTCACATGCGATTGGCCCTGTGCGAGTGGGGTACGTGTATTACTGGGATTCGCGGAAAGTTTCACACGCGGTTGGCCCTGTGCGAGTGGGGTATGTGTATTACTGGGGTTCGCAGGAAGTTTCACACACGAAATGGCAGTGCGAGTGGGGTACGTGTATTACTGGGGTTCGCGGGAAGTTTTACACGCGAAAGGGCCTCTGCGAGTGGGGTACATGTATTACTGGGGTTCGCGGGAAGTTTCACACGTGAAAGGGCCTGTGCGAGTGGGGTACGTGTATTACTGGGGTTCGCAGGAAGTTTCACACGCGATTGTCCCTGTGCGAGTGGGGTACGTGTATTACTGGGGTTCGTGGGATGTTTCACATGCGAAAGGGCCTTTGCAAGTGGGGTACGTGTATTACTGGGGTTCGCGGGAAGTTTCACACGCGATTGTCCCTGTGCGAGTAGGGTACGTGTATTACTGGGGTTCGCGGGAAGTTTCATACGCGATTGGCCCTGTGCGAGTAGGGAACGTGTATTACTGGGGTTCGCGGGAAGTTACACACGCAGTTGGCCCTGTGCGAGTGGGGTATGTGTATTACAGGGGTTCGCGGGAAGTTTCACACGCGAAAGGGCCTGTGCGAGTGGGGTACGTGTATTACTGGGGTTCGCGGGAAGTTTCACATGCGAAAGGGCCTCTGCGAGTGGGGTACATGTATTACTGGGGTTCGCAGGAAGTTTCACACGTGAAAGGGCCTGTGCGAGTGTGGTATGTGTATTACTGGGGTTCACGGGAAGTTTCGCACGCGAAAGGGCCTGTGCGAGTGGGGTATGTGTATTACTGGGGTTCGCGGGAAAATTCACAAGCAATTGGCTCTGTGCAAGTGGGGTACGTGTATTACTGGGGTTCGCAGGAAATTTCACACGCGATTGGCCCTGTGCGAGTGGGGTACGTGTATTACTGGGGTTCGTGGGAAGTTTCACACGCGAAAGGGCCTGTGCGAGTGAGGAACGTGTATTACTGGGGTTCGCGGGACGTTTCACACACGAAAGGGCCTGTGCGAGTGGGGTATGTGTATTACCGGGTTTGCAGGAAGTTTCACACGCAAAAGGGCCTGTGGAGTGGGGTACGTGTATAACTGGGGTTCACGGGAAGTTTCACATGCGAAAGGGCCTGTGCGAGTGGGGTATGTGCATTACTGGGGTTCGCGGGAAGTTTCACACGCGGTTGGCCCTGTGCAAGTGGGGTATGTGTATTACTGGGGTTCGCGGGAAGTTTCACACGCAAAAGGGCCTGTGTGAGTGGGGTATGTGTATTACTGGGGTTCGCGGGAAGTTCACATGTGAAAGGGCCTGTGCGAGTGGGGTACGTGTATTACTGGGGTTCGAGTGAAGTTTCACACGCGAAAGAGCCTGTGCGAGTGGGGTATGTGTATTACTGGGGTTCGCGGGAAGCTTCACACATGATTGGCCCTGTGCGAGTGGGATACGTGTATTACTGGGGTTCGCGGGATGTTTCACACGCGATTGGCCCTGTGCGAGTGGGGTACGTGTATTACTGGGGTTCGCAGGAAGTTTCACACACGATTGGCACTGTGCGAGTGGGGTACGTGTATTACTGGGGTTAGCGGGAAGTTTCAAACGTGATTGGCCCTGTGCGAGTGGGGTATGTGTATTACTGGGGTTCGCGGGAAGTTTCACATGCGATTGGCCCTGTGCGAGTGGGGTACGTGTATTACTGGGGTTCGCGGGAAGTTTCACACGTGAAAAGGCCTGTGCGAGTGGGGTACGTGTATTAATGGGGTTTGCGGGAAGTTTCACACGCGAAAGGGCCTGTGCGAGTGGGGTACGTGTATTACTGGGGTTCGCAGGAAGCTTCACACGCGATTGGCCCTGTGCGAGTGGGGTACGTGTATTACTGGGGTTCACGGGAAGTTTCACACGCGATTGGCCCTGTGCGAGTGGGGTACGTGTATTACTGGGTTTCGCGGGAAGTTTCACATGCGATTGGCCCTGTGCGAGTGGGGTACGTGTATTACTGGGATTCGCGGAAAGTTTCACACGCGGTTGGCCCTGTGCGAGTGGGGTATGTGTATTACTGGGGTTCGCAGGAAGTTTCACACACGAAATGGCAGTGCGAGTGGGGTACGTGTATTACTGGGGTTCGCGGGAAGTTTTACACGCGAAAGGGCCTCTGCGAGTGGGGTACATGTATTACTGGGGTTCGCGGGAAGTTTCACACGTGAAAGGGCCTGTGCGAGTGGGGTACGTGTATTACTGGGGTTCGCGGGAAGTTTCACACGCGATTGTCCCTGTGCGAGTGGGGTACGTGTATTACTGGGGTTCGTGGGATGTTTCACATGCGAAAGGGCCTTTGCGAGTGGGGTACGTGTATTACTGGGGTTCGCGGGAAGTTTCACACGCGATTGTCCCTGTGCGAGTAGGGTACGTGTATTACTGGGGTTCGCGGGAAGTTTCATACGCGATTGGCCCTGTGCGAGTAGGGAACGTGTATTACTGGGGTTCGCGGGAAGTTACACACGCAGTTGGCCCTGTGCGAGTGGGGTATGTGTATTACAGGGGTTCGCGGGAAGTTTCACACGCGAAAGGGCCTGTGCGAGTGGGGTACGTGTATTACTGGGGTTCGCGGGAAGTTTCACATGCGAAAGGGCCTCTGCGAGTGGGGTACATGTATTACTGGGGTTCGCAGGAAGTTTCACACGTGAAAGGGCCTGTGCGAGTGTGGTATGTGTATTACTGGGGTTCACGGGAAGTTTCGCACGCGAAAGGGCCTGTGCGAGTGGGGTATGTGTATTACTGGGGTTCGCGGGAAAATTCACAAGCAATTGGCTCTGTGCAAGTGGGGTACGTGTATTACTGGGGTTCGCAGGAAATTTCACACGCGATTGGCCCTGTGCGAGTGGGGTACGTGTATTACTGGGGTTCGTGGGAAGTTTCACACGCGAAAGGGCCTGTGCGAGTGAGGAACGTGTATTACTGGGGTTCGCGGGACGTTTCACACACGAAAGGGCCTGTGCGAGTGGGGTATGTGTATTACCGGGTTTGCAGGAAGTTTCACACGCAAAAGGGCCTGTGGAGTGGGGTACGTGTATAACTGGGGTTCACGGGAAGTTTCACATGCGAAAGGGCCTGTGCGAGTGGGGTATGTGCATTACTGGGGTTCGCGGGAAGTTTCACACGCGGTTGGCCCTGTGCAAGTGGGGTATGTGTATTACTGGGGTTCGCGGGAAGTTTCACACGCAAAAGGGCCTGTGTGAGTGGGGTATGTGTATTACTGGGGTTCGCGGGAAGTTCACATGTGAAAGGGCCTGTGCGAGTGGGGTACGTGTATTACTGGGGTTCGAGTGAAGTTTCACACGCGAAAGAGCCTGTGCGAGTGGGGTATGTGTATTACTGGGGTTCGCGGGAAGCTTCACACATGATTGGCCCTGTGCGAGTGGGATACGTGTATTACTGGGGTTCGCGGGATGTTTCACACGCGATTGGCCCTGTGCGAGTGGGGTACGTGTATTACTGGGGTTCGCAGGAAGTTTCACACACGATTGGCACTGTGCGAGTGGGGTACGTGTATTACTGGGGTTAGCGGGAAGTTTCAAACGTGATTGGCCCTGTGCGAGTGGGGTATGTGTATTACTGGGGTTCATGGGAAGTTTCACACGCGGTTGGCCCTGTGCGAGTGGGGTATGTGTATTACTGGGGTTCGCGGGAAGCTTCACACACGATTGGCCCTGTGCGAGTGGAGTACGTGTATTACTGGGGTTCGCGGGAAGTTTCACACGCGATTGGCCCTGTGCGAGTGGGGTACGTGTATTACTGGGGTTCGCAGGCAGTTTCACACACGATTGGCCCTGTGCGAGTGGGGTACGTGTATTACTGGGGTTAGCGGGAAGTTTCAAACGTGATTGGCCCTGTGCGAGTGGGGTATGTGTATTACTGGGGTTCACGGGAAGTTTCACACGCGGTTGCCCCTTCGCGAGTGGGGTATGTGTATTGCTGGGGTTCGCGGGAAGTTTCACACGTGAAAGGGCCTGTGCGAGCGGGGTACGTGTATTACTGGGGTTCGCGGGAAGTTTCACACATGAAAGGGCCTCTGCAAGTGGGGTACATGTATTACTGGGGTTCGCGGGAAGTTTGACACGTGAAAGGGCCTGTGCGAGTGGGGTACGTGTATTACTGGGGTTCGCGGAAAGTTTGACACGCGAAAGGGCATGTGCGAGTGGGGTACATGTATTACTGGGGTTCGCGGGAAGCTTCACACGCGACTGGCCCTGTGCGAGTGGGGTACGTGTATTACTGGGGTTAGAGGGAAGTTTCACACTCGATTGGCCCTGTGCGAGTGGGGTATGTGTATTACTGGGGTTCGCGGGAAGTTTCACACGTGGTTGGCCCTGTGCGAGTGGGGTATGTGTATGACTGGGGTTCGCGGGAAGTTTCACACGCGAAATGGCCTGTGCAAGTGGGGTACGTGTATTACTGGGGTTCGTGGGAAGTTTCACACGCGAAAGGGCCTCTGCGAGTGGGGTACATGTATTACTGGGGTTCGCGGGAAGTTTCACACGTGAAAGGGCCTGTGCGAGTGGGGTACGTGTATCACTGGGGTTCACGGGAAGTTTCACACGTGAAAGGGCCTGTGCGAGTGGGGTACGTGTATTACTGGGGTTCGCAGGAAGCTTCACACGCTATTGGCCCAGTGCAAGTGGGGTACGTGTATTACTAGGGTTTGCGGGAAGTTTCACACGCGATTGGCCCTGTGCGAGTGGGGTTCGTGTATTACTGGGGTTCGCGGGAAGTTTCAAATGCGATTGGCCTGTGCGAGTGGGGTACGTGTATTACTGGGGTTCGCGGGAAGTTTAACACGCGAAAGGGCCTGTGCGAGTGGGGTACGTGTATTACTGGGGTTCGCGGGAAGTGTCACACGCGAAAGGCAATCTGCGAGTGGGGTACATGTATTACTGGGGTTCGCGGGAAGTTTCACACGTGAAAAGGCCTGTGCGAGTGGGGTACGTGTATTAATGGGGTTCGCGGGAAGTTTCACACGCGAAAGGGCCTGTGCGAGTGGGGTACGTGTATTACTGGGGTTTGCAGGAAGCTTCACACGCGATTGGCCCTGTGCGAGTGGGGTACGTGTATTACTGGGGTTCACGGGAAGTTTCACACGCGATTGGCCCTGTGCGAGTGGGGTACGTGTATTACTGGGTTTCGCGGGAAGTTTCACATGCGATTGGCCGTGTGCGAGTGGGGTACGTGTATTACTGGGATTCGCGGAAAGTTTCACACGCAGTTGGCCCTGTGCGAGTGGGGTATGTGTATTACTGGGGTTCGCAGGAAGTTTTACACACGAAACGGCCTGTGCGAGTGGGGTACGTGTATTACTGGGGTTCGCGAGAAGTTTCACACGCGAAAGGGCCTCTGCGAGTGGGGTACGTGTATTACTGGGGTTAGAGGGAAGTTTCACACTCGATTGGCCCTGTGCGAGTGGGGTATGTGTATTACTGGGGTTCGCGGGAAGTTTCACACGTGGTTGGCCCTGTGCGAGTGGGGTATGTGTATGACTGGGGTTCGCGGGAAGTTTCACACGCGAAATGGCCTGTGCAAGTGGGGTACGTGTATTACTGGGGTTCGTGGGAAGTTTCACACGCGAAAGGGCCTCTGCGAGTGGGGTACATGTATTACTGGGGTTCGCGGGAAGTTTCACACGTGAAAGGGCCTGTGCGAGTGGGGTACGTGTATCACTGGGGTTCACGGGAAGTTTCACACGTGAAAGGGCCTGTGCGAGTGGGGTACGTGTATTACTGGGGTTCGCAGGAAGCTTCACACGCTATTGGCCCAGTGCAAGTGGGGTACGTGTATTACTAGGGTTTGCGGGAAGTTTCACACGCGATTGGCCCTGTGCGAGTGGGGTTCGTGTATTACTGGGGTTCGCGGGAAGTTTCAAATGCGATTGGCCTGTGCGAGTGGGGTACGTGTATTACTGGGGTTCGCGGGAAGTTTAACACGCGAAAGGGCCTGTGCGAGTGGGGTACGTGTATTACTGGGGTTCGCGGGAAGTGTCACACGCGAAAGGCAATCTGCGAGTGGGGTACATGTATTACTGGGGTTCGCGGGAAGTTTCACACGTGAAAAGGCCTGTGCGAGTGGGGTACGTGTATTAATGGGGTTCGCGGGAAGTTTCACACGGGAAAGGGCCTGTGCGAGTGGGGTACGTGTATTACTGGGGTTTGCAGGAAGCTTCACACGCGATTGGCCCTGTGCGAGTGGGGTACGTGTATTACTGGGGTTCACGGGAAGTTTCACACGCGATTGGCCCTGTGCGAGTGGGGTACGTGTATTACTGGGTTTCGCGGGAAGTTTCACATGCGATTGGCCGTGTGCGAGTGGGGTACGTGTATTACTGGGATTCGCGGAAAGTTTCACACGCGGTTGGCCCTGTGCGAGTGGGGTATGTGTATTACTGGGGTTCGCAGGAAGTTTTACACACGAAACGGCCTGTGCGAGTGGGGTACGTGTATTACTGGGGTTCGCCGGAAGTTTCACACGCGAAAGGGCCTCTGTGAGTGGGGTACATGTATTACTGGGGTTCGCGGGAAGTTTCACACGTGAAAGGGCCTGTGCGAGTGGGGTACGTGTATTACTGGGGTTCGCGGGAAGTTTCACACGCGAAAGGGCCCTGTGCGAGTGGGGTACGTGTATTACTGGGGTTCGCGGGAAGCTTCACACGCTATTGGCCCTGTGCGAGTGGGGTACGTGTATTACTGGGGTTCACTGGAAGTTACACACGTGATTGGCCCTGTGCGAGTGGGGTTCGTGTATTACTGGGGTTCGCGGGAAGTTTCACATGCGATTGGCCCTGTGCGAATGGGCTACGTGTATTACTGGGGTTCGCGGGAAGTTTCACACGCGAAAGGGCCTGTGCGAGTGGGGTACGTGTATTACTTGGGTTCGTGGGAAGTTTCACATGCGAAAGGGCCTTTGCGAGTGGGGTACGTGTATTACTGGGGTTCGCGGGAAGTTTCACACGCGATTGGCCCTGTGCGAGTGGGGTACGTGTATTACTGGGGTTCGCGGGAAGTTTCATACGCGATTGGCCCTGTGCGAGTCGGGAACGTGTATTACTGGGGTTCGTGGGAAGTTTCACATGCGATTGGCCCTGTGCGAGTGGGGTACGTGTATTACTGGGGTTCGCGGGAAGTTACACACGCGGTTGGCCCTGTGCGAGTGGGGTATGTGTATTACAGGGGTTTGCGGGAAGTTTCACACGCGAAAGGGCCTGTGCGAGTGGGGTACATGTATTACTGGGGTTCGCGGGAAGTTTCACACGCTAAAAGGCCTCTGCGAGTGGGGTACATGTATTACTGGGGTTCGCAGGAAGTTTCACACGTGAAAGGGCCTGTGCGAGTGTGGTACGTGTATTACTGGGGTTCGCGGGAAGTTTCGCACGCGAAAGGGCCTGTGCGAGTGGGGTACGTGTATTACTGGGGTTCGCGGGAAGCTTCACACGCGATTGGCTCTGTGCAAGTGGGGTACGTGTATTACTGGGGATCGCAGGAAATTTCACACGCGATTGGCCCTGTGCGAGTGGGGTACGTGTATTACTGGGGTTCGTGCTAAGTTTCACATGAGATTGGCCCTGTGCGAGTGTGGTATGTGTATTACTGGGGTTCGTGGGAAGTTTCACACGCGAAAGGGCCTGTGCGAGTGAGGAACGTGTATTACTGGGGTTCGCGGGACGTTTCACACACGAAAGGGCCTGTGCGAGTGGGGTACGTGTATTACGGGGTTTGCAGGAAGTTTCACACGCAAAAGGGCCTGTGCGAGTGGGGTACGTGTATAACTGGGGTTCGCGGGAAGTTTCACATGCGAAAGGGCCTGTCCGAGTGGGGTACGTGTATTACTGGGGTTCGAGGGAAGTTTCACACGCGATTGGCCCTATGCGAGTGGGGTACGTGCATTACTGGGGTTCGCGGGAAATTTAACACGCGATTGGCCCTGTGCGAGTGGGGTATGTGTATTACTGGGGTTCGCGGGAAGTTTCACACGCAAAAGGGCCGGTGCGAGTGGGGTATGTGTATTACTGGGGTTCGTGCGAAGTTTCACACGCGAAAGGGCCTGTGCGAGTGGGGTATGTGTATTACTGGGGTTCGCGGGAAGCTTCACACATTATTGGCCCTGTGCGAGTGGAGTATGTGTATTACTGGGGTTCGCGGGAAGTTTCACACGCGAAAGGGCCCTGTGCGAGTGGGGTACGTGTATTACTGGGGTTCGCGGGAAGCTTCACACGCTATTGGCCCTGTGCGAGTGGGGTACGTCTATTACTGGGGTTCACGGGAAGTTACACACTTGATTGGCCCTGTGCGAGTGGGGTTCGTGTATTACTGGGGTTCGCGGGAAGTTTCACATGCGATTGGCCCTGTGCGAGTGGGCTACGTGTATTACTGGGGTTCGCGGGAAGTTTCACACGCGAAAGGGCCTGTGCGAGTGGGGTACGTGTATTACTGGGGTTCGTGGGAAGTTTCACATGCGAAAGGGCCTTTGCGAGTGGGGTACGTGTATTACTGGGGTTTGCGTGAAGTTTCACACGCGATTGGCCCTGTGCGAGTGGGGTACGTGTATTACTGGGGTTTGCGGGAAGTTTCATACGCGATTGGCCCTGTGCGAGTAGGGAACGTGTATTACTGGGGTTCGCGGGAAGTTTCACACGCGATTGGCCCTGTGCGAGTGGGGTACGTGTATTACTGGGGTTCGCGGGAAGTTACACACGCGGTTGTCCCTGTGCGAGTGGGGTATGTGTATTACAGGGGTTCACGGGAAGTTTCACACGCGAAAGGGCCTGTGCGAGTGGGGTACATGTATTACTGGGGTTCGCGGGACGTTTCACACACGAAAGGGCCTGTGCGAGTGGGGTACGTGTATTACGGGGTTTGCAGGAAGTTTCACACGCAAAAGGGCCTGTGCGAGTGGTGTATGTGTATAACTGGGGTTCGCGGGAAGTTTCACATGCGAAAGGGCCTGTCCGAGTGGGGTACGTGTATTACTGGGGTTCGAGGGAAGTTTCACACGCGATTGGCCCTATGCGAGTGGGGTACGTGCATTACTGGGGTTCGCGGGAAATTTCACACGCGATTGGCCCTGTGCGAGTGGGGTATGTGTATTACTGGGGTTCGCGGGAAGTTTCACACGCAAAAGGGCCGGTGCGAGTGGGGTATGTGTATTACTGGGGTTCGTGCGAAGTTTCACACGCGAAAGGGCCTGTGCGAGTGGGATATGTGTATTACTGGGGTTCGCGGGAAGCTTCACACATTATTGGCCCTGTGCGAGTGGAGTATGTGTATTACTGGGGTTCGCGGGAAGTTTCACACGCGAAAGGGCCCTGTGCGAGTGGGGTACGTGTATTACTGGGGTTCGCGGGAAGCTTCACACGCTATTGGCCCTGTGCGAGTGGGGTACGTGTATTACTGGGGTTCACGGGAAGTTACACACGTGATTGGCCCTGTGCGAGTGGGGTTCGTGTATTACTGGGGTTCGCGGGAAGTTTCACATGCGATTGGCCCTGTGCGAGTGGGCTACGTGTATTACTGGGGTTCGCGGGAAGTTTCACACGCGAAAGGGCCTGTGCGAGTGGGGTACGTGTACTACTGGGGTTCGTGGGAAGTTTCACATGCGAAAGGGCCTTTGCGAGTGGGGTACGTGTATTACTGGGGTTTGCGTGAAGTTTCACACGCGATTGGCCCTGTGCGAGTGGGGTACGTGTATTACTGGGGTTTGCGGGAAGTTTCATACGCGATTGGCCCTGTGCGAGTAGGGAACGTGTATTACTGGGGTTCGCGGGAAGTTTCACACGCGATTGGCCCTGTGCGAGTGGGGTACGTGTATTACTGGGGTTCGCGGGAAGTTACACACGCGGTTGTCCCTGTGCGAGTGGGGTATGTGTATTACAGGGGTTCACGGGAAGTTTCACACGCGAAAGGGCCTGTGCGAGTGGGGTACATGTATTACTGGGGTTCGCGGGAAGTTTCACACGCGAAAGGGCCTCTGCGAGTGGGGTACATGTATTACTGGGGTTCGCAGGAAGTTTCACACGTGAAAGGGCCTGTGCGAGTGTGGTACGTGTATTACTGGGGTTCGCGGGAAGTTTCGCACGCGAAAGGGCCTGTGCGAGTTGGGTACGTGTATTACTGGGGTTCGCGGGAAGCTTCACACGCGATTGGCTCTGTGCAAGTGGGGTACGTGTATTACTGGGGATCGCAGGAAATTTCACACGCGATTGGCCCTGTGCGAGTGGGGTACGTGTATTATTGGGGTTCGTGCTAAGTTTCACATGAGATTGGCCCTGTGCGAGTGTGGTATGTGTATTACTGGGGTTCGTGGGAAGTTTCACACGCGAAAGGGCCTGTGCGAGTGAGGAACGTGTATTACTGGGGTTTGCGGGACGTTTCACACACGAAAGGGCCTGTGCGAGTGGGGTACGTGTATTACGGGGTTTGCAGGAAGTTTCACACGCAAAAGGGCCTGTGCGAGTGGGGTACGTGTATAACTGGGGTTCGTGGGAAGTTTCACATGCGAAAGGGCCTGTCCGAGTGGGGTACGTGTATTACTGGGGTTCGAGGGAAGTTTCACACGCGATTGGCCCTGTGCGAGTGGGGTACGTGCATTACTGGGGTTCGCGGGAAATTTCACACGCGATTGGCCCTGTGCGAGTGGGGTATGTGTATTACTGGGGTTCGCGGGAAGTTTCACACGCAAAAGGGCCGGTGCGAGTGGGGTATGTGTATTACTGGGGTTCGCGGGAAGTTCACATGTGAAAGGGCCTGTGCGAGTGGGGTACGTGTATTACTGGGGTTCGTGGGAAGTTTCACACGCGAAAGGGCCTGTGCGAGTGGGGTATGTGTATTACTGGGGTTCGCGGGAAGCTTCACACATTATTGGCCCTGTGCGAGTGGGGTATGTGTATTACTGGGGTTCGCGGGAAGTTTCACACGCGATTGGCCCTGTGCGAGTGGGGTACGTGTATTACTGGGGTTCGCAGGAAGTTTCACACACGATTGGCCCTGTGCGAGTGGGGTACGTGTATTACTGGGGTTAGCGAGAAGTTTCAAACGTGATTGGCCCTGTGCGAGTGGGGTATGTGTATTACTGGGGTTCACGGGAAGTTTCACACGCGGTTGGCCCTGTGCGAGTGGGGTTTGTGTATTACTGGGGTTCGCGGGAAGTTTCACATGCGATTGGCCCTGTGCGAGTGGGGTACGTGTATTACTGGGGTTCGCGGGAAGTTTCACACGTGAAAAGGCCTGTGCGAGTGGGGTACGTGTATTAATGGGGTTTGCGGGAAGTTTCACACGCGAAAGGGCCTGTGCGAGTGGGGTACGTGTATTACTGGGGTTCGCAGGAAGCTTCACACGCGATTGGCCCTGTGCGAGTGGGGTACGTGTATTACTGGGGTTCACGGGAAGTTTCACACGCGATTGGCCCTGTGCGAGTGGGGTACGTGTATTACTGGGTTTCGCGGGAAGTTTCACATGCGATTGGCCCTGTGCGAGTGGGGTACGTGTATTACTGGGATTCGCGGAAAGTTTCACACGCGGTTGGCCCTGTGCGAGTGGGGTATGTGTATTACTGGGGTTCGCAGGAAGTTTCACACACGAAATGGCAGTGCGAGTGGGGTACGTGTATTACTGGGGTTCGCGGGAAGTTTTACACGCGAAAGGGCCTCTGCGAGTGGGGTACATGTATTACTGGGGTTCGCGGGAAGTTTCACACGTGAAAGGGCCTGTGCGAGTGGGGTACGTGTATTACTGGGGTTCGCGGGAAGTTTCACACGCGAAAGGGCCCTGTGCGAGTGGGGTACGTGTATTACTGGGGTTCGCGGGAAGCTTCACACGCTATTGGCCCTGTGCGAGTGGGGTACGTGTATTACTGGGGTTCGCGGGAAGTTTCACACGCGAAAGGGCCTGTGCGAGTGGGGTACGTGTATTACTGGGGTTCGTGGGAAGTTTCACATGCGAAAGGGCCTTTGCGAGTGGGGTACGTGTATTACTGGGGTTCGCGTGAAGTTTCACACGCGATTGGCCCTGTGCGAGTGGGGTACGTGTATTACTGGGGTTCGCGGGAAGTTTCATACGCGATTGGCCCTGTGCGAGTAGGGAACGTGTATTACTGGGGTTCGCAGGAAGTTTCACACGTGAAAGGGCCTGTGCGAGTGTGGTACGTGTATTACTGGGGTTCGCGGGAAGTTTCGCACGCGAAAGGGCCTGTGCGAGTGGGGTACGTGTATTACTGGGGTTCGCGGGAAGCTTCACACGCGATTGGCTCTGTGCAAGTGGGGTACGTGTATTACTGGGGATCGCAGGAAATTTCACACGCGGTTGGCCCTGTGCGAGTGGGGTACGTGTATTACTGGGGTTCGTGCTAAGTTTCACATGAGATTGGCCCTGTGCGAGTGTGGTATGTGTATTACTGGGGTTCGTGGGAAGTTTCACACGCGAAAGGGCCTGTGCGAGTGGGGTACGTGTATTACGGGGTTTGCAGGAAGTTTCACACGCAAAAGGGCCTGTGCGAGTGGGGTACGTGTATAACTGGGGTTCGCGGGAAGTTTCACATGCGAAAGGGCCTGTCCGAGTGGGGTACGTGTATTACTGGGGTTCGAGGGAAGTTTCACACGCGATTGGCCCTATGCGAGTGGGGTACGTGCATTACTGGGGTTCGCGGGAAATTTAACACGCGATTGGCCCTGTGCGAGTGGGGTATGTGTATTACTGGGGTTCGCGGGAAGTTTCACACGCAAAAGGGCCGGTGCGAGTGGGGTATGTGTATTACTGGGGTTCGTGCGAAGTTTCACACGCGAAAGGGCCTGTGCGAGTGGGGTATGTGTATTACTGGGGTTCGCGGGAAGCTTCACACATTATTGGCCCTGTGCGAGTGGAGTATGTGTATTACTGGGGTTCGCGGGAAGTTTCACACGCGAAAGGGCCCTGTGCGAGTGGGGTACGTGTATTACTGGGGTTCGCGGGAAGCTTCACACGCTATTGGCCCTGTGCGAGTGGGGTACGTCTATTACTGGGGTTCACGGGAAGTTACACACGTGATTGGCCCTGTGCGAGTGGGGTTCGTGTATTACTGGGGTTCGCGGGAAGTTTCACATGCGATTGGCCCTGTGCGAGTGGGCTACGTGTATTACTGGGGTTCGCGGGAAGTTTCACACGCGAAAGGGCCTGTGCGAGTGGGGTACGTGTATTACTGGGGTTCGTGGGAAGTTTCACATGCGAAAGGGCCTTTGCGAGTGGGGTACGTGTATTACTGGGGTTTGCGTGAAGTTTCACACGCGATTGGCCCTGTGCGAGTGGGGTACGTGTATTACTGGGGTTTGCGGGAAGTTTCATACGCGATTGGCCCTGTGCGAGTAGGGAACGTGTATTACTGGGGTTCGCGGGAAGTTTCACACGCGATTGGCCCTGTGCGAGTGGGGTACGTGTATTACTGGGGTTCGCGGGAAGTTACACACGCGGTTGTCCCTGTGCGAGTGGGGTATGTGTATTACAGGGGTTCACGGGAAGTTTCACACGCGAAAGGGCCTGTGCGAGTGGGGTACATGTATTACTGGGGTTCGCGGGACGTTTCACACACGAAAGGGCCTGTGCGAGTGGGGTACGTGTATTACGGGGTTTGCAGGAAGTTTCACACGCAAAAGGGCCTGTGCGAGTGGTGTATGTGTATAACTGGGGTTCGCGGGAAGTTTCACATGCGAAAGGGCCTGTCCGAGTGGGGTACGTGTATTACTGGGGTTCGAGGGAAGTTTCACACGCGATTGGCCCTATGCGAGTGGGGTACGTGCATTACTGGGGTTCGCGGGAAATTTCACACGCGATTGGCCCTGTGCGAGTGGGGTATGTGTATTACTGGGGTTCGCGGGAAGTTTCACACGCAAAAGGGCCGGTGCGAGTGGGGTATGTGTATTACTGGGGTTCGTGCGAAGTTTCACACGCGAAAGGGCCTGTGCGAGTGGGATATGTGTATTACTGGGGTTCGCGGGAAGCTTCACACATTATTGGCCCTGTGCGAGTGGAGTATGTGTATTACTGGGGTTCGCGGGAAGTTTCACACGCGAAAGGGCCCTGTGCGAGTGGGGTACGTGTATTACTGGGGTTCGCGGGAAGCTTCACACGCTATTGGCCCTGTGCGAGTGGGGTACGTGTATTACTGGGGTTCACGGGAAGTTACACACGTGATTGGCCCTGTGCGAGTGGGGTTCGTGTATTACTGGGGTTCGCGGGAAGTTTCACATGCGATTGGCCCTGTGCGAGTGGGCTACGTGTATTACTGGGGTTCGCGGGAAGTTTCACACGCGAAAGGGCCTGTGCGAGTGGGGTACGTGTACTACTGGGGTTCGTGGGAAGTTTCACATGCGAAAGGGCCTTTGCGAGTGGGGTACGTGTATTACTGGGGTTTGCGTGAAGTTTCACACGCGATTGGCCCTGTGCGAGTGGGGTACGTGTATTACTGGGGTTTGCGGGAAGTTTCATACGCGATTGGCCCTGTGCGAGTAGGGAACGTGTATTACTGGGGTTCGCGGGAAGTTTCACACGCGATTGGCCCTGTGCGAGTGGGGTACGTGTATTACTGGGGTTCGCGGGAAGTTACACACGCGGTTGTCCCTGTGCGAGTGGGGTATGTGTATTACAGGGGTTCACGGGAAGTTTCACACGCGAAAGGGCCTGTGCGAGTGGGGTACATGTATTACTGGGGTTCGCGGGAAGTTTCACACGCGAAAGGGCCTCTGCGAGTGGGGTACATGTATTACTGGGGTTCGCAGGAAGTTTCACACGTGAAAGGGCCTGTGCGAGTGTGGTACGTGTATTACTGGGGTTCGCGGGAAGTTTCGCACGCGAAAGGGCCTGTGCGAGTTGGGTACGTGTATTACTGGGGTTCGCGGGAAGCTTCACACGCGATTGGCTCTGTGCAAGTGGGGTACGTGTATTACTGGGGATCGCAGGAAATTTCACACGCGATTGGCCCTGTGCGAGTGGGGTACGTGTATTATTGGGGTTCGTGCTAAGTTTCACATGAGATTGGCCCTGTGCGAGTGTGGTATGTGTATTACTGGGGTTCGTGGGAAGTTTCACACGCGAAAGGGCCTGTGCGAGTGAGGAACGTGTATTACTGGGGTTCGCGGGACGTTTCACACACGAAAGGGCCTGTGCGAGTGGGGTACGTGTATTACGGGGTTTGCAGGAAGTTTCACACGCAAAAGGGCCTGTGCGAGTGGGGTACGTGTATAACTGGGGTTCGTGGGAAGTTTCACATGCGAAAGGGCCTGTCCGAGTGGGGTACGTGTATTACTGGGGTTCGAGGGAAGTTTCACACGCGATTGGCCCTGTGCGAGTGGGGTACGTGCATTACTGGGGTTCGCGGGAAATTTCACACGCGATTGGCCCTGTGCGAGTGGGGTATGTGTATTACTGGGGTTCGCGGGAAGTTTCACACGCAAAAGGGCCGGTGCGAGTGGGGTATGTGTATTACTGGGGTTCGCGGGAAGTTCACATGTGAAAGGGCCTGTGCGAGTGGGGTACGTGTATTACTGGGGTTCGTGGGAAGTTTCACACGCGAAAGGGCCTGTGCGAGTGGGGTATGTGTATTACTGGGGTTCGCGGGAAGCTTCACACATTACTGGCCCTGTGCGAGTGGGGTATGTGTATTACTGGGGTTCGCGGGAAGTTTCACACGCGATTTGCCCTGTGCGAGTGGGGTACGTGTATTACTGGGGTTCGCAGGAAGTTTCACACACGATTGGCCCTGTGCGAGTGGGGTACATGTATTACTGGGGTTAGCGAGAAGTTTCAAACGTGATTGGCCCTGTGCGAGTGGGGTATGTGTATTACTGGGGTTCACGGGAAGTTTCACACGCGGTTGGCCCTGTGCGAGTGGGGTTTGTGTATTACTGGGGTTCGCGGGAAGTTTCACATGCGATTGGCCCTGTGCGAGTGGGGTACGTGTATTACTGGGGTTCGCGGGAAGTTTCACACGTGAAAAGGCCTGTGCGAGTGGGGTACGTGTATTAATGGGGTTTGCGGGAAGTTTCACACGCGAAAGGGCCTGTGCGAGTGGGGTACGTGTATTACTGGGGTTCGCAGGAAGCTTCACACGCGATTGGCCCTGTGCGAGTGGGGTACGTGTATTACTGGGGTTCACGGGAAGTTTCACACGCGATTGGCCCTGTGCGAGTGGGGTACGTGTATTACTGGGTTTCGCGGGAAGTTTCACATGCGATTGGCCCTGTGCGAGTGGGGTACGTGTATTACTGGGATTCGCGGAAAGTTTCACACGCGGTTGGCCCTGTGCGAGTGGGGTATGTGTATTACTGGGGTTCGCAGGAAGTTTCACACACGAAATGGCAGTGCGAGTGGGGTACGTGTATTACTGGGGTTCGCGGGAAGTTTTACACGCGAAAGGGCCTCTGCGAGTGGGGTACATGTATTACTGGGGTTCGCGGGAAGTTTCACACGTGAAAGGGCCTGTGCGAGTGGGGTACGTGTATTACTGGGGTTCGCGGGAAGTTTCACACGCGAAAGGGCCCTGTGCGAGTGGGGTACGTGTATTACTGGGGTTCGCGGGAAGCTTCACACGCTATTGGCCCTGTGCGAGTGGGGTACGTGTATTACTGGGGTTCGCGGGAAGTTTCACACGCGAAAGGGCCTGTGCGAGTGGGGTACGTGTATTACTGGGGTTCGTGGGAAGTTTCACATGCGAAAGGGCCTTTGCGAGTGGGGTACTTGTATTACTGGGGTTCGCGTGAAGTTTCACACGCGATTGGCCCTGTGCGAGTGGGGTACGTGTATTACTGGGGTTCGCGGGAAGTTTCATACGCGATTGGCCCTGTGCGAGTAGGGAACGTGTATTACTGGGGTTCGCGGGAAGTTTCACACGCGATTGGCCTTGTGCGAGTGGGGTACGTGTATTACTGGGGTTCGCGGGAAGTTACACACGCTGTTGGCCCTGTGCGAGTGGGGTATGTGTATTACAGGGGTTCACGGGAAGTTTCACACGCGAAAGGGCCTGTGCGAGTGGGGTACATGTATTACTGGGGTTCGTGGGAAGTTTCACACGCGAAAGGGCCTGTGCGAGTGGGGTACATGTATTACTGGGGTTCGCAGGAAGTTTCACACGTGAAAGGGCCTGTGCGAGTGTGGTACGTGTATTACTGGGGTTCGCGGGAAGTTTCGCACGCGAAAGGGCCTGTGCGAGTGGGGTACGTGTATTACTGGGGTTCGCGGGAAGCTTCACACGCGATTGGCTCTGTGCAAGTGGGGTACGTGTATTACTGGGGATCGCAGGAAATTTCACACGCGATTGGCCATGTGCGAGTGGGGTACGTGTATAACTGGGGTTCGTGCTAAGTTTCACATGAGATTGGCCCTGTGCGAGTGTGGTATGTGTATTACTGGGGTTCGTGGGAAGTTTCACATGCGAAAGGGCCTGTGCGAGTGAGGAACGTGTATTACTGGGGTTCGCGGGACGTTTCACACACGAAAGGGCCTGTGCGAGTGGGGCACGTGTATTACGGGGTTTGCAGGAAGTTTCACACGCAAAAGGGCCTGTGCGAGTGGGGTACGTGTATAACTGGGGTTCGCGGGAAGTTTCACATGCGAAAGGGCCTGTCCGAGTGGGGTACGTGTATTACTGGGGTTCGAGGGAAGTTTCACACGCGATTGGCCCTGTGCGAGTGGGGTACGTGCATTACTGGGGTTCGCGGGAAATTTCACACGTGATTGGCCCTGTGCGAGTGGGGTATGTGTATTACTGGGGTTCGCGGGAAGTTTCACATGCAAAAGGGCCGGTGCGAGTGGGGTATGTGTATTACTGGGGTTCGCGGGAAGTTCACATGTGAAAGGGCCTGTGCGAGTGGGGTACGTGTATTACTGGGGTTCGTGGGAAGTTTCACACGCGAAAGGGCCTGTGCGAGTGGGGTATGTGTATTACTGGGGTTCGCGGGAAGCTTCACACATTATTGGCCCTGTGCGAGTGGGGTATGTGTATTACTGGGGTTCGCGGGAAGTTTCACACGCGATTGGCCCTGTGCGAGTGGGGTACGTGTATTACTGGGGTTCGCAGGAAGTTTCACACACGATTGGCCCTGTGCGAGTGGGGTACGTGTATTAATGGGGTTAGCGGGAAGTTTCAAATGTGATTGGCCCTGTGCGAGTGGGGTATGTGTATTACTGGGGTTCACGGGAAGTTTCACACGCGGTTGGCCCTGTGCGAGTGGGGTATGTGTATTACTGGGGTTTGCGGGAAGTTTCACACGTGAAAGGGCCTGTGCGAGTGGGGTACGTGTATTACTGGGTTTCGCGGGAAGTTTCACATGCGATTGGCCCTGTGCGAGTGGGGTACGTGTATTACTGGGATTCGCGGAAAGTTTCACACGCGGTTGGCCCTGTGCGAGTGGGGTATGTGTATTACTGGGGTTCGCAGGAAGTTTCACACACGAAATGGCAGTGCGAGTGGGGTACGTGTATTACTGGGGTTCGCGGGAAGTTTCACACGCGAAAGGGCCTCTGCGAGTGGGGTACATGTATTACTGGGGTTCGCGGGAAGTTTCACACGTGAAAGGGCCTGTGCGAGTAGGGTACGTGTATTACTGGGGTTCGCGGGAAGTTTCACACGCGAAAGGGCCCTGTGCGAGTGGGGTACGTGTATTACTGGGGTTCGCGGGAAGCTTCACACGCTATTGGCCCTGTGCGAGTGGGGTACGTGTATTACTGGGGTTCACGGGAAGTTACACACGTGATTGGCCCTGTGCGAGTGGGGTTCGTGTATTACTGGGGTTCGCGGGAAGTTTCACATGCGATTGGCCCTGTGCGAGTGGGCTACGTGTATTACTGGGGTTCGCGGGAAGTTTCACACGCGAAAGGGCCTGTGCGAGTGGGGTACGTGTATTACTGGGGTTCGTGGGAAGTTTCACATGCGAAAGGGCCTTTGAGAGTGGGGTACGTGTATTACTGGGGTTCGCGTGAAGTTTCACACGCGATTGGCCCTGTGCGAGTGGGGTACGTGTATTACTGGGGTTCACGGGAAGTTTCATACGCGATTGGCCCTGTGCGAGTAGGGAACGTGTATTACTGGGGTTCGCGGGAAATTTCACACGCGATTGGCCCTGTGCGAGTGGGGTACGTGTATTACTGGGGTTCGCGGGAAGTTACACACGCTGTTGGCCCTGTGCAAGTGGGGTATGTGTATTACAGGGGTTCACGGGAAGTTTCACACGCGAAAGGGCCTGTGCGAGTGGGGTACATGTATTACTGGGGTTCGCGGGAAGTTTCACACGCGAAAGGGCCTGTGCGAGTGGGGTACATGTATTACTGGGGTTCGCAGGAAGTTTCACACGTGAAAGGGCCTGTGCGAGTGTGGTACGTGTATTACTGGGGTTCGCGGGAAGTTTCGCACGCGAAAGGGCCTGTGCGAGTGGGGTACGTGTATTACTGGGGTTCGCGGGAAGCTTCACACGCGATTGGCTCTGTGCAAGTGGGGTACGTGTATTACTGGGGATCGCAGGAAATTTCACACGCGATTGGCCCTGTGCGAGTGGGGTACGTGTATTACTGGGGTTCGTGCTAAGTTTCACATGAGATTGGCCCTGTGCGAGTGTGGTATGTGTATTACTGGGGTTCGTGGGAAGTTTCACACGCGAAAGGGCCTGTGCGAGTGAGGAACGTGTATTACTGGGGTTCGCGGGACGTTTCACACACGAAAGGGCCTGTGCGAGTGGGGTACGTGTATTACGGTGTTTGCAGGAAGTTTCACACGCAAAAGGGCCTGTGCGAGTGGGGTACGTGTATAACTGGGGTTCGCGGGAAGTTTCACATGCGAAAGGGCCTGTCCGAGTGGGGTACGTGTATTACTGGGGTTCGAGGGAAGTTTCACACGCGATTGGCCCTATGCGAGTGGGGTACGTGCATTACTGGGGTTCGCGGGAAATTTAACACGCGATTGGCCCTGTGCGAGTGGGGTATGTGTATTACTGGGGTTCGCGGGAAGTTTCACACGCAAAAGGGCCGGTGCGAGTGGGGTATGTGTATTACTGGGGTTCGTGCGAAGTTTCACACGCGAAAGGGCCTGTGCGAGTGGGGTATGTGTATTACTGGGGTTCGCGGGAAGCTTCACACATTATTGGCCCTGTGCGAGTGGAGTATGTGTATTACTGGGGTTCGCGGGAAGTTTCACACGCGAAAGGGCCCTGTGCGAGTGGGGTACGTGTATTACTGGGGTTCGCGGGAAGCTTCACACGCTATTGGCCCTGTGCGAGTGGGGTACGTC
The DNA here is from genome assembly GCF_040938575.1 of Ambystoma mexicanum. Taxonomy (NCBI): domain Eukaryota; kingdom Metazoa; phylum Chordata; class Amphibia; order Caudata; family Ambystomatidae; genus Ambystoma; species Ambystoma mexicanum. Next base: position 144,558,515 of record NC_090924.1, read on the forward strand.
TATTACTGGGGTTCACGGGAAGTTACACACGTGATTGGCCCTGTGCGAGTGGGGTTCGTGTATTACTGGGGTTCGCGGGAAGTTTCACATGCGATTGGCCCTGTGCGAGTGGGCTACGTGTATTACTGGGGTTCGCGGGAAGTTTCACACGCGAAAGGGCCTGTGCGAGTGGGGTACGTGTATTACTGGGGTTCGTGGGAAGTTTCACATGCGAAAGGGCCTTTGCGAGTGGGGTACGTGTATTACTGGGGTTTGCGTGAAGTTTCACACGCGATTGGCCCTGTGCGAGTGGGGTACGTGTATTACTGGGGTTTGCGGGAAGTTTCATACGCGATTGGCCCTGTGCGAGTAGGGAACGTGTATTACTGGGGTTCGCGGGAAGTTTCACACGCGATTGGCCCCGTGCGAGTGGGGTACGTGTATTACTGGGGTTCGCGGGAATTTACACACGCGGTTGTCCCTGTGCGAGTGGGGTATGTGTATTACAGGGGTTCACGGGAAGTTTCACACGCGAAAGGGCCTGTGCGAGTGGGGTACATGTATTACTGGGGTTCGCGGGACGTTTCACACACGAAAGGGCCTGTGCGAGTGGGGTACGTGTATTACGGGGTTTGCAGGAAGTTTCACACGCAAAAGGGCCTGTGCGAGTGGTGTATGTGTATAACTGGGGTTCGCGGGAAGTTTCACATGCGAAAGGGCCTGTCCGAGTGGGGTACGTGTATTACTGGGGTTCGAGGGAAGTTTCACACGCGATTGGCCCTATGCGAGTGGGGTACGTGCATTACTGGGGTTCGCGGGAAATTTCACACGCGATTGGCCCTGTGCGAGTGGGGTATGTGTATTACTGGGGTTCGCGGGAAGTTTCACACGCAAAAGGGCCGGTGCGAGTGGGGTATGTGTATTACTGGGGTTCGTGCGAAGTTTCACATGCGAAAGGGCCTGTGCGAGTGGGGTATGTGTATTACTGGGGTTCGCGGGAAGCTTCACTCATTATTGGCCCTGTGCGAGTGGAGTATGTGTATTACTGGGGTTCGCGGGAAGTTTCACACGCGAAAGGGCCCTGTGCGAGTGGGGTACGTGTATTACTGGGGTTCGCGGGAAGCTTCACACGCTATTGGCCCTGTGCGAGTGGGGTACGTGTATTACTGGGGTTCACGGGAAGTTACACACGTGATTGGCCCTGTGCGAGTGGGGTTCGTGTATTACTGGGGTTCGCGGGAAGTTTCACATGCGATTGGCCCTGTGCGAGTGGGCTACGTGTATTACTGGGGTTCGCGGGAAGTTTCACACGCGAAAGGGCCTGTGCGAGTGGGGTACGTGTACTACTGGGGTTCGTGGGAAGTTTCACATGCGAAAGGGCCTTTGCGAGTGGGGTACGTGTATTACTGGGGTTTGCGTGAAGTTTCACACGCGATTGGCCCTGTGCGAGTGGGGTACGTGTATTACTGGGGTTTGCGGGAAGTTTCATACGCGATTGGCCCTGTGCGAGTAGGGAACGTGTATTACTGGGGTTCGCGGGAAGTTTCACACGCGATTGGCCCTGTGCGAGTGGGGTACGTGTATTACTGGGGTTCGCGGGAAGTTACACACGCGGTTGTCCCTGTGCGAGTGGGGTATGTGTATTACAGGGGTTCACGGGAAGTTTCACACGCGAAAGGGCCTGTGCGAGTGGGGTACATGTATTACTGGGGTTCGCGGGAAGTTTCACACGCGAAAGGGCCTCTGCGAGTGGGGTACATGTATTACTGGGGTTCGCAGGAAGTTTCACACGTGAAAGGGCCTGTGCGAGTGTGGTACGTGTATTACTGGGGTTCGCGGGAAGTTTCGCACGCGAAAGGGCCTGTGCGAGTTGGGTACGTGTATTACTGGGGTTCGCGGGAAGCTTCACACGCGATTGGCTCTGTGCAAGTGGGGTACGTGTATTACTGGGGATCGCAGGAAATTTCACACGCGATTGGCCCTGTGCGAGTGGGGTACGTGTATTATTGGGGTTCGTGCTAAGTTTCACATGAGATTGGCCCTGTGCGAGTGTGGTATGTGTATTACTGGGGTTCGTGGGAAGTTTCACACGCGAAAGGGCCTGTGCGAGTGAGGAACGTGTATTACTGGGGTTCGCGGGACGTTTCACACACGAAAGGGCCTGTGCGAGTGGGGTACGTGTATTACGGGGTTTGCAGGAAGTTTCACACGCAAAAGGGCCTGTGCGAGTGGGGTACGTGTATAACTGGGGTTCGTGGGAAGTTTCACATGCGAAAGGGCCTGTACGAGTGGGGTACGTGTATTACTGGGGTTCGAGGGAAGTTTCACACGCGATTGGCCCTGTGCGAGTGGGGTACGTGCATTACTGGGGTTCACGGGAAATTTCACACGCGATTGGCCCTGTGCGAGTGGGGTATGTGTATTACTGGGGTTCGCGGGAAGTTTCACACGCAAAAGGGCCGGTGCGAGTGGGGTATGTGTATTACTGGGGTTCGCGGGAAGTTCACATGTGAAAGGGCCTGTGCGAGTGGGGTACGTGTATTACTGGGGTTCGTGGGAAGTTTCACACGCGAAAGGGCCTGTGCGAGTGGGGTATGTGTATTACTGGGGTTCGCGGGAAGCTTCACACATTATTGGCCCTGTGCGAATGGGGTATGTGTATTACTGGGGTTCGCGGGAAGTTTCACACGCGATTGGCCCTGTGCGAGTGGGGTACGTGTATTACTGGGGTTCGCAGGAAGTTTCACACACGATTGGCCCTGTGCGAGTGGGGTACGTGTATTACTGGGGTTAGCGAGAAGTTTCAAACGTGATTGGCCCTGTGCGAGTGGGGTATGTGTATTACTGGGGTTCACGGGAAGTTTCACACGCGGTTGGCCCTGTGCGAGTGGGGTTTGTGTATTACTGGGGTTCGCGGGAAGTTTCACATGCGATTGGCCCTGTGCGAGTGGGGTACGTGTATTACTGGGGTTCGCGGGAAGTTTCACACGTGAAAAGGCCTGTGCGAGTGGGGTACGTGTATTAATGGGGTTTGCGGGAAGTTTCACACGCGAAAGGGCCTGTGCGAGTGGGGTACGTGTATTACTGGGGTTCGCAGGAAGCTTCACACGCGATTGGCCCTGTGCGAGTGGGGTACGTGTATTACTGGGGTTCACGGGAAGTTTCACACGCGATTGGCCCTGTGCGAGTGGGGTACGTGTATTACTGGGTTTCGCGGGAAGTTTCACATGCGATTGGCCCTGTGCGAGTGGGGTACGTGTATTACTGGGATTCGCGGAAAGTTTCACACGCGGTTGGCCCTGTGCGAGTGGGGTATGTGTATTACTGGGGTTCGCAGGAAGTTTCACACACGAAATGGCAGTGCGAGTGGGGTACGTGTATTACTGGGGTTCGCGGGAAGTTTTACACGCGAAAGGGCCTCTGCGAGTGGGGTACATGTATTACTGGGGTTCGCGGGAAGTTTCACACGTGAAAGGGCCTGTGCGAGTGGGGTACGTGTATTACTGGGGTTCGCGGGAAGTTTCACACGCGAAAGGGCCCTGTGCGAGTGGGGTACGTGTATTACTGGGGTTCGCGGGAAGCTTCACACGCTATTGGCCCTGTGCGAGTGGGGTACGTGTATTACTGGGGTTCGCGGGAAGTTTCACACGCGAAAGGGCCTGTGCGAGTGGGGTACGTGTATTACTGGGGTTCGTGGGAAGTTTCACATGCGAAAGGGCCTTTGCGAGTGGGGTACGTGTATTACTGGGGTTCGCGTGAAGTTTCACATGCGATTGGCCCTGTGCGAGTGGGGTACGTGTATTACTGGGGTTCGCGGGAAGTTTCATACGCGATTGGCCCTGTGCGAGTAGGGAACGTGTATTACTGGGGTTCGCGGGAAGTTTCACACGCGATTGGCCTTGTGCGAGTGGGGTACGTGTATTACTGGGGTTCGCGGGAAGTTACACACGCTGTTGGCCCTGTGCGAGTGGGGTATGTGTATTACAGGGGTTCACGGGAAGTTTCACACGCGAAAGGGCCTGTGCGAGTGGGGTACATGTATTACTGGGGTTCGCGGGAAGTTTCACACGCGAAAGGGCCTGTGCGAGTGGGGTACATGTATTACTGGGGTTCGCAGGAAGTTTCACACGTGAAAGGGCCTGTGCGAGTGTGGTACGTGTATTACTGGGGTTCGCGGGAAGTTTCGCACGCGAAAGGGCCTGTGCGAGTGGGGTACGTGTATTACTGGGGTTCGCGGGAAGCTTCACACGCGATTGGCTCTGTGCAAGTGGGGTACGTGTATTACTGGGGATCGCAGGAAATTTCACACGCGATTGGCCATGTGCGAGTGGGGTACGTGTATAACTGGGGTTCGTGCTAAGTTTCACATGAGATTGGCCCTGTGCGAGTGTGGTATGTGTATTACTGGGGTTCGTGGGAAGTTTCACATGCGAAAGGGCCTGTGCGAGTGAGGAACGTGTATTACTGGGGTTCGCGGGACGTTTCACACACGAAAGGGCCTGTGCGAGTGGGGCACGTGTATTACGGGGTTTGCAGGAAGTTTCACACGCAAAAGGGCCTGTGCGAGTGGGGTACGTGTATAACTGGGGTTCGCGGGAAGTTTCACATGCGAAAGGGCCTGTCCGAGTGGGGTACGTGTATTACTGGGGTTCGAGGGAAGTTTCACACGCGATTGGCCCTGTGCGAGTGGGGTACGTGCATTACTGGGGTTCGCGGGAAATTTCACACGCGATTGGCCCTGTGCGAGTGGGGTATGTGTATTACTGGGGTTCGCGGGAAGTTTCACATGCAAAAGGGCCGGTGCGAGTGGGGTATGTGTATTACTGGGGTTCGCGGGAAGTTCACATGTGAAAGGGCCTGTGCGAGTGGGGTACGTGTATTACTGGGGTTCGTGGGAAGTTTCACACGCGAAAGGGCCTGTGCGAGTGGGGTATGTGTATTACTGGGGTTCGCGGGAAGCTTCACACATTATTGGCCCTGTGCGAGTGGGGTATGTGTATTACTGGGGTTCGCGGGAAGTTTCACACGCGATTGGCCCTGTGCGAGTGGGGTACGTGTATTACTGGGGTTCGCAGGAAGTTTCACACACGATTGGCCCTGTGCGAGTGGGGTACGTGTATTAATGGGGTTAGCGGGAAGTTTCAAATGTGATTGGCCCTGTGCGAGTGGGGTATGTGTATTACTGGGGTTCACGGGAAGTTTCACACGCGGTTGGCCCTGTGCGAATGGGGTATGTGTATTACTGGGGTTCGCGGGAAGTTTCACACGTGAAAGGGCCTGTGCGAGTGGGGTACGTGTATTACTGGGTTTCGCGGGAAGTTTCACATGCGATTGGCCCTGTGCGAGTGGGGTACGTGTATTACTGGGATTCGCGGAAAGTTTCACACGCGGTTGGCCCTGTGCGAGTGGGGTATGTGTATTACTGGGGTTCGCAGGAAGTTTCACACACGAAATGGCAGTGCGAGTGGGGTACGTGTATTACTGGGGTTCGCGGGAAGTTTCACACGCGAAAGGGCCTCTGCGAGTGGGGTACATGTATTACTGGGGTTCGCGGGAAGTTTCACACGTGAAAGGGCCTGTGCGAGTAGGGTACGTGTATTACTGGGGTTCGCGGGAAGTTTCACACGCGAAAGGGCCCTGTGCGAGTGGGGTACGTGTATTACTGGGGTTCGCGGGAAGCTTCACACGCTATTGGCCCTGTGCGAGTGGGGTACGTGTATTACTGGGGTTCACGGGAAGTTACACACGTGATTGGCCCTGTGCGAGTGGGGTTCGTGTATTACTGGGGTTCGCGGGAAGTTTCACATGCGATTGGCCCTGTGCGAGTGGGCTATGTGTATTACTGGGGTTCGCGGGAAGTTTCACACGCGAAAGGGCCTGTGCGAGTGGGGTACGTGTATTACTGGGGTTCGTGGGAAGTTTCACATGCGAAAGGGCCTTTGAGAGTGGGGTACGTGTATTACTGGGGTTCGCGTGAAGTTTCACACGCGATTGGCCCTGTGCGAGTGGGGTACGTGTATTACTGGGGTTCACGGGAAGTTTCATACGCGATTGGCCCTGTGCGATTAGGGAACTTGTATTACTGGGGTTCGCGGGAAGTTTCACACGCGATTGGCCCTGTGCGAATGGGGTACGTGTATTACTGGGGTTCGCGGGAAGTTACACACGCTGTTGGCCCTGTGCGAGTGGGGTATGTGTATTACAGGGGTTCACGGGAAGTTTCACACGCGAAAGGGCCTGTGCGAGTGGGGTACATGTATTACTGGGGTTCGCGGGAAGTTTTACACGCGAAAGGGCCTGTGCGAGTGGGGTACATGTATTACTGGGGTTCGCAGGAAGTTTCACACGTGAAAGGGCCTGTGCGAGTGTGGTACGTGTATTACTGGGGTTCGCGGGAAGTTTCGCACGCGAAAGGGCCTGTGCGAGTGGGGTACGTGTATTACTGGGGTTCGCGGGAAGCTTCACACGCGATTGGCTCTGTGCAAGTGGGGTACGTGTATTACTGGGGATCGCAGGAAATTTCACACGCGATTGGCCCTGTGCGAGTGGGGTACGTGTATTACTGGGGTTCGTGCTAAGTTTCACATGAGATTGGCCCTGTGCGAGTGTGGTATGTGTATTACTGGGGTTCGTGGGAAGTTTCACACGCGAAAGGGCCTGTGCGAGTGAGGAACGTGTATTACTGGGGTTCGCGGGACGTTTCACACACGAAAGGGCCTGTGCGAGTGGGGTACGTGTATTACGGGGTTTGCAGGAAGTTTCACACGCAAAAGAGCCTGTGCGAGTGGGGTACGTGTATAACTGGGGTTCGCGGGAAGTTTCACATGCGAAAGGGCCTGTCCGAGTGGGGTACGTGTATTACTGGGGTTCGAGGGAAGTTTCACACGCGATTGGCCCTGTGCGAGTGGGGTACGTGCATTACTGGGGTTCGCGGGAAGTTTCACATGCAAAAGGGCCGGTGCGAGTGGGGTATGTGTATTACTGGGGTTCGCAGGAAGTTCACATGTGAAAGGGCCTGTGCGAGTGGGGTACGTGTATTACTGGGGTTCGTGGGAAGTTTCACACACGAAAGGGCCTGTGCGAGTGGGGTATGTGTATTACTGGGGTTCGCGGGGAGCTTCACACATTATTGGCCCTGTGCGAGTGGGGTATGTGTATTACTGGGGTTCGCGGGAAGTTTCACACGCGATTGGCCCTGTGCGAGTGGGGTACGTGTATTACTGGGGTTCGCAGGAAGTTTCACACACGATTGGCCCTGTGCGAGTGGGGTACGTGTATTACTGGGGTTAGCGGGAAGTTTCAAACGTGATTGGCCCTGTGCGAGTGGGGTATGTGTATTACTGGGGTTCACGGGAAGTTTCACACGCGGTTGGCCCTGTGCGAGTGGGGTATGTGTATTACTGGGGTTCGCGGGAAGTTTCACACGTGAAAGGGCCTGTGCGAGTGGGGTACGTGTATTACTGGGGTTCACGGGAAGTTTCACACGTGAAAGGGCCTCTGCAAGGGGGGTACATGTATTACTGGGGTTCGCGGGAAGTTAGACACGTGAAAGGGCCTGTGCGAGTGGGGTACGTGTATTACTGGGGTTCGCGGGAAGTTTCACACGCGAAAGGGCCTGTGCGAGTGGGGTACATGTATTACTGGGGTTCGCAGGAAGTTTCACACGTGAAAGGGCCTGTGCAAGTGTGGTACGTGTATTACTGGGGTTCGCGGGAAGTTTCGCACGCGAAAGGGCCTGTGCGAGTGGGGTACGTGTATTACTGGGGTTCGCGGGAAGCTTCACACGCGATTGGCTCTGTGCAAGTGGGGTACGTGTATTACTGGGGATCGCAGGAAATTTCACACGCGATTGGCCATGTGCGAGTGGGGTACGTGTATAACTGGGGTTCGTGCTAAGTTTCACATGAGATTGGCCCTGTGCGAGTGTGGTATGTGTATTACTGGGGTTCGTGGGAAGTTTCACATGCGAAAGGGCCTGTGCGAGTGAGGAACGTGTATTACTGGGGTTCGCGGGACGTTTCACACACGAAAGGGCCTGTGCGAGTGGGGCACGTGTATTACGGGGTTTGCAGGAAGTTTCACACGCAAAAGGGCCTGTGCGAGTGGGGTACGTGTATAACTGGGGTTCGCGGGAAGTTTCACATGCGAAAGGGCCTGTCCGAGTGGGGTACGTGTATTACTGGGGTTCGAGGGAAGTTTCACACGCGATTGGCCCTGTGCGAGTGGGGTACGTGCATTACTGGGGTTCGCGGGAAATTTCACACGCGATTGGCCCTGTGCGAGTGGGGTATGTGTATTACTGGGGTTCGCGGGAAGTTTCACATGCAAAAGGGCCGGTGCGAGTGGGGTATGTGTATTACTGGGGTTCGCGGGAAGTTCACATGTGAAAGGGCCTGTGCGAGTGGGGTACGTGTATTACTGGGGTTCGTGGGAAGTTTCACACGCGAAAGGGCCTGTGCGAGTGGGGTATGTGTATTACTGGGGTTCGCGGGAAGCTTCACACATTATTGGCCCTGTGCGAGTGGGGTATGTGTATTACTGGGGTTCGCGGGAAGTTTCACACGCGATTGGCCCTGTGCGAGTGGGGTACGTGTATTACTGGGGTTCGCAGGAAGTTTCACACACGATTGGCCCTGTGCGAGTGGGGTACGTGTATTAATGGGGTTAGCGGGAAGTTTCAAATGTGATTGGCCCTGTGCGAGTGGGGTATGTGTATTACTGGGGTTCACGGGAAGTTTCACACGCGGTTGGCCCTGTGCGAATGGGGTATGTGTATTACTGGGGTTCGCGGGAAGTTTCACACGTGAAAGGGCCTGTGCGAGTGGGGTACGTGTATTACTGGGTTTCGCGGGAAGTTTCACATGCGATTGGCCCTGTGCGAGTGGGGTACGTGTATTACTGGGATTCGCGGAAAGTTTCACACGCGGTTGGCCCTGTGCGAGTGGGGTATGTGTATTACTGGGGTTCGCAGGAAGTTTCACACACGAAATGGCAGTGCGAGTGGGGTACGTGTATTACTGGGGTTCGCGGGAAGTTTCACACGCGAAAGGGCCTCTGCGAGTGGGGTACATGTATTACTGGGGTTCGCGGGAAGTTTCACACGTGAAAGGGCCTGTGCGAGTAGGGTACGTGTATTACTGGGGTTCGCGGGAAGTTTCACACGCGAAAGGGCCCTGTGCGAGTGGGGTACGTGTATTACTGGGGTTCGCGGGAAGCTTCACACGCTATTGGCCCTGTGCGAGTGGGGTACGTGTATTACTGGGGTTCACGGGAAGTTACACACGTGATTGGCCCTGTGCAAGTGGGGTTCGTGTATTACTGGGGTTCGCGGGAAGTTTCACATGCGATTGGCCCTGTGCGAGTGGGCTACGTGTATTACTGGGGTTCGCGGGAAGTTTCACACGCGAAAGGGCCTGTGCGAGTGGGGTACGTGTATTACTGGGGTTCGTGGGAAGTTTCACATGCGAAAGGGCCTTTGAGAGTGGGGTACGTGTATTACTGGGGTTCGCGTGAAGTTTCACACGCGATTGGCCCTGTGCGAGTGGGGTACGTGTATTACTGGGGTTCACGGGAAGTTTCATACGCGATTGGCCCTGTGCGAGTAGGGAACGTGTATTACTGGGGTTCGCGGGAAGTTTCACACGCGATTGGCCCTGTGCGAGTGGGGTACGTGTATTACTGGGGTTCGCGGGAAGTTACACACGCTGTTGGCCCTGTGCGAGTGGGGTATGTGTATTACAGGGGTTCACGGGAAGTTTCACACGCGAAAGGGCCTGTGCGAGTGGGGTACATGTATTACTGGGGTTCGCGGGAAGTTTTACACGCGAAAGGGCCTGTGCGAGTGGGGTACATGTATTACTGGGGTTCGCAGGAAGTTTCACACGTGAAAGGGCCTGTGCGAGTGTGGTACGTGTATTACTGGGGTTCGCGGGAAGTTTCGCACGCGAAAGGGCCTGTGCGAGTGGGGTACGTGTATTACTGGGGTTCGCGGGAAGCTTCACACGCGATTGGCTCTGTGCAAGTGGGGTACGTGTATTACTGGGGATCGCAGGAAATTTCACACGCGATTGGCCCTGTGCGAGTGGGGTACGTGTATTACTGGGGTTCGTGCTAAGTTTCACATGAGATTGGCCCTGTGCGAGTGTGGTATGTGTATTACTGGGGTTCGTGGGAAGTTTCACACGCGAAAGGGCCTGTGCGAGTGAGGAACGTGTATTACTGGGGTTCGCGGGACGTTTCACACACGAAAGGGCCTGTGCGAGTGGGGTACGTGTATTACGGGGTTTGCAGGAAGTTTCACACGCAAAAGAGCCTGTGCGAGTGGGGTACGTGTATAACTGGGGTTCGCGGGAAGTTTCACATGCGAAAGGGCCTGTCCGAGTGGGGTACGTGTATTACTGGGGTTCGAGGGAAGTTTCACACGCGATTGGCCCTGTGCGAGTGGGGTACGTGCATTACTGGGGTTCGCGGGAAGTTTCACATGCAAAAGGGCCGGTGCGAGTGGGGTATGTGTATTACTGGGGTTCGCAGGAAGTTCACATGTGAAAGGGCCTGTGCGAGTGGGGTACGTGTATTACTGGGGTTCGTGGGAAGTTTCACACACGAAAGGGCCTGTGCGAGTGGGGTATGTGTATTACTGGGGTTCGCGGGAAGCTTCACACATTATTGGCCCTGTGCGAGTGGGGTATGTGTATTACTGGGGTTCGCGGGAAGTTTCACACGCGATTGGCCCTGTGCGAGTGGGGTACGTGTATTACTGGGGTTCGCAGGAAGTTTCACACACGATTGGCCCTGTGCGAGTGGGGTACGTGTATTACTGGGGTTAGCGGGAAGTTTCAAACGTGATTGGCCCTGTGCGAGTGGGGTATGTGTATTACTGGGGTTCACGGGAAGTTTCACACGCGGTTGGCCCTGTGCGAGTGGGGTATGTGTATTACTGGGGTTCGCGGGAAGTTTTACACGTGAAAGGGCCTGTGCGAGTGGGGTACGTGTATTACTGGGGTTCACGGGAAGTTTCACACGTGAAAGGGCCTCTGCAAGGGGGGTACATGTATTACTGGGGTTCGCGGGAAGTTAGACACGTGAAAGGGCCTGTGCGAGTGGGGTACGTGTATTACTGGGGTTCGCGGGAAGCTTCACACGCTATTGGCCCTGTGCGAGTGGGGTACGTGTATTACTGGGGTTCACGGGAAGTTACACACGTGATTGGCCCTGTGCGAGTGGGGTTCGTGTATTACTGGGGTTCGCGGGAAGTTTCACATGCGATTGGCCCTGTGCGAGTGGGCTACGTGTATTACTGGGGTTCGCGGGAAGTTTCACACGCGAAAGGGCCTGTGCGAGTGGGGTACGTGTATTACTGGGGTTCGTGGGAAGTTTCACATGCGAAAGGGCCTTTGCGAGTGGGGTACGTGTATTACTGGGGCTCGCGTGAAGTTTCACACGCGATTGGCCCTGTGCGAGTGGGGTACGTGTATTACTGGGGTTCGCGGGAAGTTTCATACGCGATTGGCCCTGTGCGAGTAGGGAACGTGTATTACTGGGGTTCGCGGGAAGTTTCACACGCGATTGGCCCTGTGCGAGTGGGGTACGTGTATTACTGGGGTTCGCGGGAAGTTACACACGCTGTTGGCCCTGTGCGAGTGGGGTATGTGTATTACAGGGGTTCACGGGAAGTTTCACACGCGAAAGGGCCTGTGCGAGTGGGGTACATGTATTACTGGGGTTCGCGGGAAGTTTCACACGCGAAAGGGCGTGTGCGAGTGGGGTACATGTATTACTGGGGTTCGCAGGAAGTTTCACACGTGAAAGGGCCTGTGCGAGTGTGGTACGTGTATTACTGGGGTTCGCGGGAAGTTTCGCACGCGAAAGGGCCTGTGCGAGTGGGGTACGTGTATTACTGGGGTTCGCGGGAAGCTTCACACGCGATTGGCTCTGTGCAAGTGGGGTACGTGTATTACTGGGGATCGCAGGAAATTTCACACGCGATTGGCCCTGTGCGAGTGGGGTACGTGTATTACTGGGGTTCGTGCTAAGTTTCACATGAGATTGGCCCTGTGCGAGTGTGGTATGTGTATTACTGGGGTTCGTGGGAAGTTTCACACTCGAAAGGGCCTGTGCGAGTGAGGAACGTGTATTACTGGGGTTCGCGGGACGTTTCACACATGAAAGGGCCTGTGCGAGTGGGGTACGTGTATTACGGGGTTTGCAGGAAGTTTCACACGCAAAAGGGCCTGTGCGAGTGGGGTACGTGTATAACTGGGGTTCGCGGGAAGTTTCACATGCGAAAGGGCCTGTCAGAGTGGGGTACGTGTATTACTGGGGTTCGAGGGAAGTTTCACACGCAATTGGCCCTGTGCGAGTGGGGTACGTGCATTACTGGGGTTCGCGGGAAATTTCACACGCGATTGGCCCTGTGCGAGTGGGGTATGTGTATTACTGGGGTTCGCGGGAAGTTTCACATGCAAAAGGGCCGGTGCGAGTGGGGTATGTGTATTACTGGGGTTCGCGGGAAGTTCACATGTGAAAGGGCCTGTGCGAGTGGGGTACGTGTATTACTGGGGTTCGTGGGAAGTTTCACACGCGAAAGGGCCTGTGCGAGTGGGGTATGTGTATTACTGGGGTTCGCGGGAAGCTTCACACATTATTGGCCCTGTGCGAGTGGGGTATGTGTATTACTGGGGTTCGCGGGAAGTTTCACACGCGATTGGCCCTGTGCGAGTGGGGTACGTGTGTTACTGGGGTTCGCAGGAAGTTTCACACACGATTGGCCCTGTGCGAGTGGGGTACGTGTATTACTGGGGTTAGCGGGAAGTTTCACATGCGATTGGCCCTGTGCGAGTGGGCTACGTGTATTACTGGGGTTCGCGGGAAGTTTCACACGCGAAAGGGCCTGTGCGAGTGGGGTACGTGTATTACTGGGGTTCGTGGGAAGATTCACATGCGAAAGGGCCTTTGCGAGTGGGGTACGTGTATTACTGGGGTTCGCGTGAAGTTTCACACGCGATTGGCCCTGTGCGAGTGGGGTACGTGTATTACTGGGGTTCGCGGGAAGTTTCATACGCGATTGGCCCTGTGCGAGTAGGGAACGTGTATTACTGGGGTTCGCGGGAAGTTTCACACGCGGTTGGCCCTGTGCGAGTGGGGTACGTGTATTACTGGGGTTCGCGGGAAGTTACACACGCTGTTGGCCCTGTGCGAGTGGGGTATGTGTATTACAGGGGTTCACGGGAAGTTTCACACGCGAAAGGGCCTGTGCGAGTGGGGTACATGTATTACTGGGGTTCGCGGGAAGTTTCACACGCGAAAGGGCCTGTGCGCGTGGGGTACATGTATTACTGGGGTTCGCAGGAAGTTTCACACGTGAAAGGGCCTGTGCGAGTGTGGTACGTGTATTACTGGGGTTCGCGGGAAGTTTCGCACGCGAAAGGGCCTGTGCGAGTGGGGTACGTGTATTACTGGGGTTCGCGGGAAGCTTCACACGCGATTGGCTCTGTGCAAGTGGGGTACGTGTATTACTGGGGATCGCAGGAAATTTCACACGCGATTGGCCCTGTGCGAGTGGGGTACGTGTATTACTGGGGTTCGTGCTAAGTTTCACATGAGATTGGCCCTGTGCGAGTGTGGTATGTGTATTACTGGGGTTCGTGGGAAGTTTCACACACGAAAGGGCCTGTGCGAGTGAGGAACGTGTATTACTGGGGTTCGCGGGACGTTTCACACACGAAAGGGCCTGTGCGAGTGGGGTACGTGTATTACGGGGTTTGCAGGAAGTTTCACACGCAAAAGGGCCTGTGCGAGTGGGGTACGTGTATAACTGGGGTTCGCGGGAAGTTTCACATGCGAAAGGGCCTGTCCGAGTGGGGTACGTGTATTACTGGGGTTCGAGGGAAGTTTCACACGCAATTGGCCCTGTGCGAGTGGGGTACGTGCATTACTGGGGTTCGCGGGAAATTTCACACGCGATTGGCCCTGTGCGAGTGGGGTATGTGTATTACTGGGGTTCGCGGGAAGTTTCACATGCAAAAGGGCCGGTGCGAGTGGGGTATGTGTATTACTGGGGTTCGCGGGAAGTTCACATGTGAAAGGGCCTGTGCGAGTGGGGTATGTGTATTACTGGGGTTCGCGGGAAGTTTCACACGCGATTGGCCCTGTGCGAGTGGGGTACGTGTATTACTGGGGTTCGCAGGAAGTTTCACACACGATTGGCCCTGTGCGAGTGGGGTACGTGTATTACTGGGGTTAGCGGGAAGTTTCACATGCGATTGGCCCTGTGCGAGTGGGCTACGTGTATTACTGGGGTTCGCGGGAAGTTTCACACGCGAAAGGGCCTGTGCGAGTGGGGTACGTGTATTACTGGGGTTCGTGGGAAGTTTCACATGCGAAAGGGCCTTTGCGAGTGGGGTACGTGTATTACTGGGGTTCGCGTGAAGTTTCACACGCGATTGGCCCTGTGCGAGTGGGGTACGTGTATTACTGGGGTTCGCGGGAAGTTTCATACGCGATTGGCCTTGTGCGAGTAGGGAACGTGTATTACTGGGGTTCGCGGGAAGTTTCACACGCGATTGGCCCTGTGCGAGTGGGGTACGTGTATTACTGGGGTTCGCGGGAAGTTACACACGCTGTTGGCCCTGTGCGAGTGGGGTATGTGTATTACAGGGGTTCACGGGAAGTTTCACACGCGAAAGGGCCTGTGCGAGTGGGGTACATGTATTACTGGGGTTCGCGGGAAGTTTCACACGCGAAAGGGCCTGTGCGAGTGGGGTACATGTATTACTGGGGTTCGCAGGAAGTTTCACACGTGAAAGGGCCTGTGCGAGTGTGGTACGTGTATTACTGGGGTTCGCGGGAAGTTTCGCACGCGAAAGGGCCTGTGCGAGTGGGGTACGTGTATTACTGGGGTTCGCGGGAAGCTTCACACGCGATTGGCTCTGTGCAAGTGGGGTACGTGTATTACTGGGGATCGCAGGAAATTTCACACGCGATTGGCCCTGTGCGAGTGGGGTACGTGTATTACTGGGGTTCGTGCTAAGTTTCACATGAGATTGGCCCTGTGCGAGTGTGGTATGTGTATTACTGGGGTTCGTGGGAAGTTTCACACACGAAAGGGCCTGTGCGAGTGAGGAACGTGTATTACTGGGGTTCGCGGGACGTTTCACACACGAAAGGGCCTGCGCGAGTGGGGTACGTGTATTACGGGGTTTGCAGGAAGTTTCACACGCAAAAGGGCCTGTGCGAGTGGGGTACGTGTATAACTGGGGTTCGCGGGAAGTTTCACATGCGAAAGGGCCTGTCCGAGTGGGGTACGTGTATTACTGGGGTTCGAGGGAAGTTTCACACGCAATTGGCCCTGTGCGAGTGGGGTACGTGCATTACTGGGGTTCGTGGGAAATTTCACACACGATTGGCCCTGTGCGAGTGGGGTATGTGTATTACTGGGGTTTGCGGGAAGTTTCACATGCAAAAGGGCCGGTGCGAGTGGGGTATGTGTATTACTGGGGTTCGCGGGAAGTTCACACGCGATTGGCCCTGTGCGAGTGGGGTACGTGTATTACTGGGGTTCGCGGGAAGTTACACACGCTGTTGGCCCTGTGCGAGTGGGGTATGTGTATTACAGGGGTTCACGGGAAGTTTCACACGCGAAAGGGCCTGTGCGAGTGGGGTACATGTATTACTGGGGTTCGCGGGAAGTTTCACACGCGAAAGGGCCTGTGCGAGTGGGGTACATGTATTACTGGGGTTCGCAGGAAGTTTCACACGTGAAAGGGCCTGTGCGAGTGTGGTACGTGTATTACTGGGGTTCGCGGGAAGTTTCGCACGCGAAAGGGCCTGTGCGAGTGGGGTACGTGTATTACTGGGGTTCGCGGGAAGCTTCACACGCGATTGGCTCTGTGCAAGTGGGGTACGTGTATTACTGGGGATCGCAGGAAATTTCACACGCGATTGGCCCTGTGCGAGTGGGGTACGTGTATTACTGGGGTTCGTGCTAAGTTTCACATGAGATTGGCCCTGTGCGAGTGTGGTATGTGTATTACTGGGGTTCGTGGGAAGTTTCACACACGAAAGGGCCTGTGCGAGTGAGGAACGTGTATTACTGGGGTTCGCGGGACGTTTCACACACGAAAGGGCCTGCGCGAGTGGGGTACGTGTATTACGGGGTTTGCAGGAAGTTTCACACGCAAAAGGGCCTGTGCGAGTGGGGTACGTGTATAACTGGGGTTCGCGGGAAGTTTCACATGCGAAAGGGCCTGTCCGAGTGGGGTACGTGTATTACTGGGGTTCGAGGGAAGTTTCACACGCAATTGGCCCTGTGCGAGTGGGGTACGTGCATTACTGGGGTTCGTGGGAAATTTCACACACGATTGGCCCTGTGCGAGTGGGGTATGTGTATTACTGGGGTTTGCGGGAAGTTTCACATGCAAAAGGGCCGGTGCGAGTGGGGTATGTGTATTACTGGGGTTCGCGGGAAGTTCACATGTGAAAGGGCCTGTGCGAGTGGGGTACGTGTATTACTGGGGTTCGTGGGAAGTTTCACACGCGAAAGGGCCTGTGCGAGTGGGGTATGTGTATTACTGGGGTTCGCGGGAAGCTTCACACATTATTGGCCCTGTGCGAGTGGGGTATGTGTATTACTGGGGTTCGCGGGAAGTTTCACACGCGATTGGCCCTGTGCGAGTGGGGTACGTGTGTTACTGGGGTTTGCAGGAAGTTTCACACACGATTGGCCCTGTGCGAGTGGGGTACGTGTATTACTGGGGTTAGCGGGAAGTTTCACATGCGATTGGCCCTGTGCGAGTGGGCTACGTGTATTACTGGGGTTCGCGGGAAGTTTCACACGCGAAAGGGCCTGTGCGAGTGGGGTACGTGTATTACTGGGGTTCGTGGGAAGTTTCACATGCGAAAGGGCCTTTGCGAGTGGGGTACGTGTATTACTGGGGTTCGCGTGAAGTTTCACACGCGATTGGCCCTGTGCGAGTGGGGTACGTGTATTACTGGGGTTCGCGGGAAGTTTCATACGCGATTGGCCCTGTGCGAGTAGGGAACGTGTATTACTGGGGTTCGCGGGAAGTTTCACACGCGGTTGGCCCTGTGCGAGTGGGGTACGTGTATTACTGGGGTTCGCGGGAAGTTACACACGCTGTTGGCCCTGTGCGAGTGGGGTATGTGTATTACAGGGGTTCACGGGAAGTTTCACACGCGAAAGGGCCTGTGCGAGTGGGGTACATGTATTACTGGGGTTCGCGGGAAGTTTCACACGCGAAAGGGCCTGTGCGAGTGGGGTACATGTATTACTGGGGTTCGCAGGAAGTTTCACACGTGAAAGGGCCTGTGCGAGTGTGGTACGTGTATTACTGGGGTTCGCGGGAAGTTTCGCACGCGAAAGGGCCTGTGCGAGTGGGGTACGTGTATTACTGGGGTTCGCGGGAAGCTTCACACGCGATTGGCTCTGTGCAAGTGGGGTACGTGTATTACTGGGGATCGCAGGAAATTTCACACGCTATTGGCCCTGTGCGAGTGGGGTACGTGTATTACTGGGGTTCGTGCTAAGTTTCACATGAGATTGGCCCTGTGCGAGTGTGGTATGTGTATTACTGGGGTTCGTGGGAAGTTTCACACACGAAAGGGCCTGTGCGAGTGAGGAACGTGTATTACTGGGGTTCGCGGGACGTTTCACACACGAAAGGGCCTGTGCGAGTGGGGTACGTGTATTACGGGGTTTGCAGGAAGTTTCACACGCAAAAGGGCCTGTGCGAGTGGGGTACGTGTATAACTGGGGTTCGCGGGAAGTTTCACATGCGAAAGGGCCTGTCCGAGTGGGGTACGTGTATTACTGGGGTTCGAGGGAAGTTTCACACGCAATTGGCCCTGTGCGAGTGGGGTACGTGCATTACTGGGGTTCGCGGGAAATTTCACACGCGATTGGCCCTGTGCGAGTGGGGTATGTGTATTACTGGGGTTCGCGGGAAGTTTCACATGCAAAAGGGCCGGTGCGAGTGGGGTATGTGTATTACTGGGGTTCGCGGGAAGTTCACATGTGAAAGGGCCTGTGCGAGTGGGGTATGTGTATTACTGGGGTTCGCGGGAAGTTTCACACGCGATTGGCCCTGTGCGAGTGGGGTACGTGTATTACTGGGGTTCGCAGGAAGTTTCACACACGATTGGCCCTGTGCGAGTGGGGTACGTGTATTACTGGGGTTAGCGGGAAGTTTCACATGCGATTGGCCCTGTGCGAGTGGGCTACGTGTATTACTGGGGTTCGCGGGAAGTTTCACACGCGAAAGGGCCTGTGCGAGTGGGGTACGTGTATTACTGGGGTTCGTGGGAAGTTTCACATGCGAAAGGGCCTTTGCGAGTGGGGTACGTGTATTACTGGGGTTCGCGTGAAGTTTCACACGCGATTGGCCCTGTGCGAGTGGGGTACGTGTATTACTGGGGTTCGCGGGAAGTTTCATACGCGATTGGCCCTGTGCGAGTAGGGAACGTGTATTACTGGGGTTCGCGGGAAGTTTCACACGCGATTGGCCCTGTGCGAGTGGGGTACGTGTATTACTGGGGTTCGCGGGAAGTTACACACGCTGTTGGCCCTGTGCGAGTGGGGTATGTGTATTACAGGGGTTCACGGGAAGTTTCACACGCGAAAGGGCCTGTGCGAGTGGGGTACATGTATTACTGGGGTTCGCGGGAAGTTTCACACGCGAAAGGACCTGTGCGAGTGTGGTACGTGTATTACTGGGGTTCGCGGGAAGTTTCGCACGCGAAAGGGCCTGTGCGAGTGGGGTACGTGTATTACTGGGGTTCGCGGGAAGCTTCACACGCGATTGGCTCTGTGCAAGTGGGGTACGTGTATTACTGGGGATCGCAGGAAATTTCACACGCGATTGGCCCTGTGCGAGTGGGGTACGTGTATTACTGGGGTTCGTGCTAAGTTTCACATGAGATTGGCCCTGTGCGAGTGTGGTATGTGTATTACTGGGGTTCGTGGGAAGTTTCACACACGAAAGGGCCTGTGCGAGTGAGGAACGTGTATTACTGGGGTTCGCGGGACGTTTCACACACGAAAGGGCCTGCGCGAGTGGGGTACGTGTATTACGGGGTTTGCAGGAAGTTTCACACGCAAAAGGGCCTGTGCGAGTGGGGTACGTGTATAACTGGGGTTCGCGGGAAGTTTCACATGCGAAAGGGCCTGTCCGAGTGGGGTACGTGTATTACTGGGGTTCGAGGGAAGTTTCACACGCAATTGGCCCTGTGCGAGTGGGGTACGTGCATTACTGGGGTTCGTGGGAAATTTCACACGCGATTGGCCCTGTGCGAGTGGGGTATGTGTATTACTGGGGTTTGCGGGAAGTTTCACATGCAAAAGGGCCGGTGCGAGTGGGGTATGTGTATTACTGGGGTTCGCGGGAAGTTCACATGTGAAAGGGCCTGTGCGAGTGGGGTACGTGTATTACTGGGGTTCGTGGGAAGTTTCACACGCGAAAGGGCCTGTGCGAGTGGGGTATGTGTATTATTGGGGTTCGCGGGAAGCTTCACACATTATTGGCCCTGTGCGAGTGGGGTATGTGTATTACTGGGGTTCGCGGGAAGTTTCACACGCGATTGGCCCTGTGCGAGTGGGGTACGTGTATTACTGGGGTTCGCAGGAAGTTTCACACACGATTGGCCCTGTGCGAGTGGGGTACGTGTATTACTGGGGTTAGCGGGAAGTTTCAAACGTGATTGGCCCTGTGCGAGTGGGGTATGTGTATTACTGGGGTTCACGGGAAGTTTCACACGCGGTTGGCCCTGTGCGAGTGGGGTACGTGTATTACTGGGGTTCGCGGGAAGTTTCACACGTGAAAGGGCCTGTGCGAGTGGGGTACGTGTATTACTGGGGTTCACGGGAAGTTTCACACGTGAAAGGGCCTCTGCAAGGGGGGTACATGTATTACTGGGGTTCGCGGGAAGTTAGACACATGAAAGGGCCTGTGCGAGTGGGGTACGTTTATTACTGGGGTTCGCAAGAAGTTTGACACGCGAAAGGGCCTGTGCGAGGGGGTACATGTATTACTGGGGTTCGCGGGAAGCTTCACACGCGATTGGCCCTGTGCGAGTGGGGTACGTGTATTACTGGGGTTAGAGGGAAGTTTCACACGCGATTGGCCCTGTGCGAGTGGGGTACGTGTATTACTGGGGTTCACGGGAAGTTTCACACGCGATTGGCCCTGTGCGAGTGGGGTACGTGTATTACTGGGGTTCGCGGGAAGTTTCACATGCGGTTGGCCCTGTGCGAGTGTGGTACGTGTATTACTGGGGTTCGCGGGAAGTTTCACATGCGAAATGGCCTGTGCGAGTGGGGTACGTGTATTACTGTGGTTCGCGTGAAGCTTCACACGCGAAAGGGCCTCTGCGAGTGGGGTACATGTATTACTGGGGTTCGCGGGAAGTTTCACACGTGAAAGGGCCTGTGCGAGTGGGGTACGTGTATTACTGGGGTTCGCGGGAAGTTTCACACGTGAAAGGGCCTGTGCGAGTGGGGTACGTGTATTACTGGGGTTCGCGGGAAGCTTCACACGCTATTGGCCCTGTGCGAGTGGGGTACGTGTATTACTAGGGTTCGCGGGAAGTTTCACACGCGATTGTCCCTGTGCGAGTGGGGTTCGTGTATTACTGGGGCGCGGGAAGTTTCACATGCGAAATGGCCTGTGCGAGTGAGGTACGTGTATTACTGTGGTTCGCGTGAAGTTTCACACGCGAAAGGGCCTCTGCGAGTGGGGTACATGTATTACTGGGGTTCGCGGGAAGTTTCACACGTGAAAGGGCCTGTGCGAGTGGGGTACGTGTATTACTGGGGTTCGCGGGAAGTTTCACACGTGAAAGGGCCTGTGCGAGTGGGGTACGTGTATTACTGGGGTTCGCGGGAAGCTTCACACGCTATTGGCCCTGTGCGAGTGGGGTACGTGTATTACTAGGGTTCGCGGGAAGTTTCACACGCGATTGTCCCTGTGCGAGTGGGGTTCGTGTATTACTGGGGCGCGGGAAGTTTCACATGCGATTGGCCCTGTGCGAGTGGGGTATGTGTATTACTGGGGTTCGCGGGAAGTTTCACACGCGAAAGGGCCTGTGCGAGTGGGGTACGTGTATTACTGGGGTTCGTGGGAAGTTTCACATGCGAAAGGGCCTTTACGAGTGGGGTACGTGTATTACTGGGGTTCGGGGGAAGTGTCACACGCAATTGGCCCTGTGCGAGTGGGGTACGTGTATTACTGGGGTTCGCGGGAAGTTTCATACGCGATTGGCCCTGTGCGAGTGGGGTATGTTTATTACTGGGGTTCGCGGGAAGTTTCACACGCGATTGGCCCTGTGTGAGTGGGGTTTGTGTATTACTGGGGTTCGCGGGAAGTTTCACATGCGATTGGCCCTGTGCGAGTGGGCTACGTGTATTACTGGGGTTCGCGGGAAGTTTCACACGCAAAAGGGCTTGTGCGAGTGTGGTACGTGTATTACTGGGGTTCGTGGGAAGTTTCACATGCGAAAGGGCCTTTGCGAGTGGGGTACGTGTATTACTGTGGTTCGCGGGAAGTTTCACACGCGATTGGCCCTGTGCGAATGGGGTACGTGTATTACTGGGGTTCGCGGGAAGTTTCATACGCGATTGGCCCTGTGCGAGTGGGGAACGTGTATTACTGGGGTTCGCTGGAAGTTTTACACGCGATTGGCCCTGTGTGAGTGGGGTATGTGTATTACAGGGGTTCGCGGGAATTTTCACACGCGAAAGGGCCTGTGCTAGTGGGGTACGTGTATTACTGGGGTTCACGGGAAGTTTCACACGTGAAAGGGCCTCTGCGAGTGGGGTACATGTATTACTGGGGTTCGCAGGAAGTTTCACACGTGAAAGGGCCTGTGCGAGTGTGGTACGTGTATTACTGGGGTTAGAGGGAAGTTTCACATGTGATTGGCCCTGTGCGAGTGGGGTACGTGTATTACTGGGGTTCGCGGGAAGTTTCACACGCGATTGGCCCTGTGCGAGTGGGGTACGTGTATTACTGGGGTTCGCGGGAAGTTTCACACGCGAAATGGCCTGTGCGAGTGGGGTACGTGTATTACTGGGGTTCGCGGGAAGTTTCACACGCGAAAGGGCCTCTGCGAGTGGGGTACATGTATTCCTGGGGTTCGCGGGAAGTTTCACACGTGAAAGGGCCTGTGCGAGTGGGGTACGTGTATCACTGGGGTTCACGGGAAGTTTCACACGTGAAAGGGCCTGTGCGAGTGGGGTACGTGTATTACTGGGGTTCGCGGGAAGCTTCACACGCTATTGGCTCTGTGCGAGTGGGGTACGTGTATTACTGGGGTTCGTGCTAAGTTTCACATGAGATTGGCCCTGTGCGAGTGTGGTATGTGTATTACTGGGGTTCGTGGGAAGTTTCACACGCGAAAGGGCCTGTGCGAGTGAGGAACGTGTATTTCTGGGGTTCGCGGGACGTTTCACACACGAAAGGGCCTGTGCGAGTGGGGTACATGTATTACGGGGTTTGCAGGAAGTTTCACACGCAAAAGGGCCTGTGCGAGTGGGGTACGTGTATAACTGGGGTTCGCGGGAAGTTTCACATGCGAAAGGGCCTGTCCGAGTGGGGTACGTGTATTACTGGGGTTCGAGGGAAGTTTCACACACGATTGGCCCTGTGCGAGTGGGGTACGTGCATTACTGGAAGTTTCACACGCGATTGGCCCTGTGCGAGTGGGGTACGTGTATTACGGAGGTTCGCGGGAAGTTTCACACGTGAAAGGGCCTCTGCAAGTGGGGTACATGTATTACTGGGGTTCGCGGGAAGTTAGACACGTGAAAGGGCCTGTGCGAGTGGGGTACGTTTATTACTGGGGTTCGCGGGAAGTTTGACACGCGAAAGGGCCTGTGCGAGTGGGGTACATGTATTACTGGGGTTCGCGCTAAGTTTCACACGCGATTGGCCCTGTGCGAGTGGGGTACGTGTATTACTGGGGTTCGCGGGAAGTTTCACATGCGGTTGGCCCTGTGCGAGTGGGGTATGTGTATTACCGGGGTTCGCGGGAAGTTTCACATGCGAAATGGCCTGTGCGAGTGGGGTACGTGTATTACTGGGGTTCGCGGGAAGTTTCACACGCGATTGGCCCTGTGCGAGTGGGGTACGTGTATTACTGGGGTTCGCGGGAAGCTTCACACGCGAAAGGGCCTCTGCGAGTGGGGTACATGTATTACTGGGGTTCGCGGAAAGTTTCACATGTGAAAGGGCCTGTGCGAGTGGGGTACGAGTATTACTGTGGTTCGCGGGAAGTTTCACACGCGAAAGGGCCTCTGCGAGTGGGGTACATGTATTACTGGGGTTCGCGGGAAGTTTCACACGTGAAAGGGCCTGTGCGAGTGGGGTACGTGTATTACTGGGGTTCGCGGGAAGTTTCACACGTGAAAGGGCCTGTGCGAGTGGGGTACGTGTATTACTGGGGTTCGCGGGAAGCTTCACACGCTATTGGCCCTGTGCGAGTGGGGTACGTGTATTACTAGGGTTCGCGGGAAGTTTCACACGCGATTGGCCCTGTGCGAGTGGGGTTCGTGTATTACTGGGGTTCGCGGGAAGTTTCACATGCGATTGGCCCTGTGCGAGTGGGGTACGTGTATTACTGGGGTTCGCGGGAAGTTTCACACGCGAAAGGGCCTGTGCGAGTGGGGTACGTGTATTACTGGGGTTCGTGGGAAGTTTCACATGCGAAAGGGCCTTTACGAGTGGGGTACGTGTATTACTGGGGTTCGCGGGAAGTGTCACACACAATTGGCCCTGTGCGAGTGGGGTAAGTGTATTACTGGGGTTCGCAGGAAGTTTCATACGCGATTGGCCCTGTGCGAGTGGGGTATGTTTATTACTGGGGTTTGCGGGAAGTTTCACACGCGATTGGCCCTGTGTGAGTGGGGTTCGTGTATTACTGGGGTTCGCGGGAAGTTTCACATGCGATTGGCCCTGTGCGAGTGGGCTACGTGTATTACCGGGGTTCGCGGGAAGTTTCACACGCGAAAGGGCCTGTGCGAGTGTGGTACGTGTATTACTGGGGTTCGTGGGAAGTTTCACATGCGAAAGGCCCTGTGCGAGTGGGGAACGTGTATTACTGGGGTTCGCTGGAAGTTTTACACGCGATTGGCCCTGTGCGAGTGGGTTATGTGTATTACAGGGGTTCGCGGGAAGTTTCACAAGCGAAAGGGCCTGTGCTAGTGGGGTACGTGTATTACTGGGGTTCGCGGGAAGTTTCACACGCGAAAGGGCCTCTGCGAGTGGGGTACATGTATTACTGGGGTTCGCAGGAAGTTTCACAGGTGAAAGGGCCTGTGCGAGTGTGGTACGTGTATTACTGGGGTTCGCGGGAAGTTTCACACATGAAAGGGCCTCTGCAAGTGGGGTACATGTATTACTGGGGTTCGCGGGAAGTTTGACACGTGAAAGGGCCTGTGCGAGTGGGGTACGTGTATTACTGGGGTTCGCGGGAAGTTTGATACGCGAAAGGGCCTGTGCGAGTGGGGTACATGTATTACTGGGGTTCGCGGGAAGCTTCACACGCGATTGGCCCTGTGCGAGTGGGGTACGTGTATTACTGGGGTTAGAGGGAAGTTTCACACGCGATTGGCCCTGTGCGAGTGGGGTACGTGTATTACTGGGGTTCGCGGGAAGTTTCACACGCGAAATGGCCTGTGCGAGTGGGGTACGTGTATTACTGGGGTTCGCGGGAAGTTTCACACGCGAAAGGGCCTCTGCGAGTGGGGTACATGTATTACTGGGGTTCGTGGGAAGTTTCACATGCGAAAGGGCCTTTGCGAGTGGGGTACGTGTATTACTGTGATTCGCGGGACGTTTCACACGCGATTGGCCCTGTGCGAATGGGGTAGGGGTTCGCGGGAAGTTTCATACGCGATTGGCCCTGTGCGAGTGGGGAACGTGTATTACTGGGGTTCGCTGGAAGTTTTACACGCGATTGGCCCTGTGCGAGTGGGGTATGTGTATTACAGGGGTTCGCGGGAAGTTTCACAAGCGAAAGGGCCTGTGCTAGTGGGGTACGTGTATTACTGGGGTTCGCGGGAAGTTTCACACGCGAAAGGGCCTCTGCGAGTGGGGTACATGTATTACTGGGGTTCGCAGGAAGTTTCACAGGTGAAAGGGCCTGTGCGAGTGTGGTACGTGTATTACTGGGGTTCGCGGGAAGTTTCACATGCGATTGGCCCTGTGCGAGTGGGGTACGTGTATTACTGGGGTTCGCGGGAAGTTTCACACGCGAAAGGGCCTGTGCGAGTGGGGTACGTGTATTACTGGGGTTCGTGGGAAGTTTCACATGCGAAAGGGCCTTTACGAGTGGGGTACGTGTATTACTGGGGTTCGCGGGAAGTGTCACACACAATTGGCCCTGTGCGAGTGGGGTAAGTGTATTACTGGGGTTCGCAGGAAGTTTCATACGCGATTGGCCCTGTGCGAGTGGGGTATGTTTATTACTGGGGTTTGCGGGAAGTTTCACACGCGATTGGCCCTGTGTGAGTGGGGTTCGTGTATTACTGGGGTTCGCGGGAAGTTTCACATGCGATTGGCCCTGTGCGAGTGGGCTACGTGTATTACCGGGGTTCGCGGGAAGTTTCACACGCGAAAGGGCCTGTGCGAGTGTGGTACGTGTATTACTGGGGTTCGTGGGAAGTTTCACATGCGAAAGGCCCTGTGCGAGTGGGGAACGTGTATTACTGGGGTTCGCTGGAAGTTTTACACGCGATTGGCCCTGTGCGAGTGGGGTATGTGTATTACAGGGGTTCGCGGGAAGTTTCACAAGCGAAAGGGCCTGTGCTAGTGGGGTACGTGTATTACTGGGGTTCGCGGGAAGTTTCACACGCGAAAGGGCCTCTGCGAGTGGGGTACATGTATTACTGGGGTTCGCAGGAAGTTTCACAGGTTAAAGGGCCTGTGCGAGTGTGGTACGTGTATTACTGGGGTTCGCGGGAAGTTTCACACATGAAAGGGCCTCTGCAAGTGGGGTACATGTATTACTGGGGTTCGCGGGAAGTTTGACACGTGAAAGGGCCTGTGCGAGTGGGGTACGTGTATTACTGGGGTTCGCGGGAAGTTTGATACGCGAAAGGGCCTGTGCGAGTGGGGTACATGTATTACTGGGGTTCGCGGGAAGCTTCACACGCGATTGGCCCTGTGCGAGTGGGGTACGTGTATTACTGGGGTTAGAGGGAAGTTTCACACGCGATTGGCCCTGTGCGAGTGGGGTACGTGTATTACTGGGGTTCGCGGGAAGTTTCACACGCGAAATGGCCTGTGCGAGTGGGGTACGTGTATTACTGGGGTTCGCGGGAAGTTTCACACGCGAAAGGGCCTCTGCGAGTGGGGTACATGTATTCCTGGGGTTCGCGGGAAGTTTCACACGTGAAAGGGCCTGTGCGAGTGGGGTACGTGTATTACTGGGGTTCGCGGGAAGTTTCACACGCGAAAGGGCCTCTGCGAGTGGGTTACATGTATTACTGGGGTTTGCGGGAAGTTTGACACGTGAAAGGGCCTGTGCGAGTGGGGTACGTGTATTACTGGGGTTCGCGGGAAGTTTGACACACGAAAGGGCCTGTGCGAGTGGGGTACATGTATTACTGGGGTTCGCGGGAAGCTTCACACGCGATTGGCCCTGTGCGAGTGTGGTACGTGTATTACTGGGGTTAGAGGGAAGTTTCAAACGCGATTGGCCCTGTGCGAGTGGGGTACGTGTATTACTGGGGTTCGCGGGAAGTTTCACACGCGATTGGCCCTGTGCGAGTGTGGTACGTGTATTACTGGGGTTCGCGGGAAGTTCACACGCGGTTGGCCCTGTGCGAGTGGGGTATGTGGATTACTGGGGTTCGCGGGAAGTTTCACACGCGAAATGGCCTGTGCGAGTGGGGTACGTGTATTACTGGGGTTCGCGGGAAGTTTCACACGCGATAGGGCCTCTGCGAGTGGGGTACATGTATTACTGGGGTTCGCGGGAAGTTTCACACGTGAAAGGGCCTTTGCGAGTGGTGTACGTGTATTACTGGGGTTCGCGGGAAGTTTCACACGTGAAAGGGCCTGTGCGAGTGGGGTACGTGTATTACTGGGGTTCATGGGAAGCTTCACACGCTATTGGCCCTGTGCGAGTGGGGTACGTGTATTACTGGGGTTCGCGGGAAGTTTCACACGCGATTGGCCCTGTGCGAGTGGGGTTCGTGTATTACTGGGGTTCACGGGAAGTTTCACATGCGATTGGCCCTGTGCGAGTGGGGTACGTGTATTACTGGGGTTCGCGGGAAGTTTCACATGCGAAAGGGCCTGTGCGAGTGGGGTACGTGTATTACTGGGGTTTGTGGGAAGTTTCACACGCGAAAGGGCCTGTGCGAGTGGGGTACGTGTATTACTGGGGTTCGTGGGAAGTTTCACATGCGAAAGGGCCTTTGTGAGTGGGGTACGTGTATTACTGGGGTTCGCGGGAAGTTTCACACGCAATTGGCCTTTTACGATTGGGTTACGTGTATTACTGGGGTTCGCGGGAAGTTTCATACGCGATTGGCCCTGTGCGAGTGGGGTACGTGTATTACTGGGGTTTGCGGGAAGTTTCACACGCGATTGGCCCTGTGCGAGTGGGGTTCGTGTATTACTGGGTTTCGCGGGAAGTTTCACATGCGATTGGCCCTGTGCGAGTGGGGTACGTGTATTACTGGGGTTCGCGGGAAGTTTCACACGCGAAAGGGCCTGTGCGAGTGGGGTACGTGTATTACTGGGGTTCGTGGGAATTTTCACACGCGATTGGCCCTGTGCGAGTGGGGTACGTGTATTACTGGGGTTCGCGGGAAGTTTCATACGCGATTGGCCCTGTGCGAGTGGGGAACGTGTATTACTGGGGTTCTCAGGAAGTTTCACACGCGATTGGCCCTGTGCGAGTGGGGTATGTGTATTACAGGGGTTCGCGGGAAGTTTCACACGCGAAAGGGCCTGTGCGAGTGGGGTACGTGTATTACTGGGGTTTGTGGGAAGTTTCACATGCGAAATGGCCTGTGCGAGTGGGGTACGTGTATTACTGTGGTTCGCGGGAAGTTTCACACGCGAAAGGGCCTCTGCGAGTGGGGTACATGTATTACTGGGGTTCGTGGGAAATTTCACACGTGAAAGGGCCTGTGCGAGTGGGGTACGTGTATTACTGGGGTTCGCGGGAAGTTTCACACGTGAAAGGGCCTGTGCGAGTGGGGTACGTGTATTACTGGGGTTCGCGGGAAGCTTCACACGCTATTGGCCCTGTGCGAGTGGGGTTTGTGTATTACTGGGGTTCGCGGGAAGTTTCACATGCGATTGGCCCTGTGCGAGTGGGGTATGTGTATTACTGGGGTTCGCGGGAAGTTTCACACGCGAAAGGGCCTGTGCGAGTGGGGTACGTGTATTACTGGGGTTTGTGGGAAGTTTCACACGCGAAAGGGCCTGTGCGAGTGGGGTACGTGTATTACTGGGGTTCGTGGGAAGTTTCACATGCGAAAGGGCCTTTGTGAGTGGGGTACGTGTATTACTGGGGTTCGCGGGAAGTTTCACACACAATTGGCCCTGTGCGAGTGGGGTACGTGTATTACTGGGGTTCGCGGGAAGTTTCATACGCGATTGGCCCTGTGCGAGTGGGGTACGTGTATTACTGGGGTTTGCGGGAAGTTTCACACGCGATTGGCCCTGTGCGAGTGGGGTTCGTGTATTACTGGGTTTCGCGGGAAGTTTCACATGCGATTGGCCCTGTGCGAGTGGGGTACGTGTATTACTGGGGTTCGCGGGAAGTTTCACACGCGAAAGGGCCTGTGCGAGTGGGGTACGTGTATTACTGGGGTTCGTGGGAATTTTCACACGCGATTGGCCCTGTGCGAGTGGGGTACGTGTATTACTGGGGTTCGCGGGAAGTTTCATACGCGATTGGCCCTCTGCGAGTGGGGTATGTGTATTACAGGGGTTCGCGGGAAGTTTCACATGCGAAATGGCCTGTGCGAGTGGGGTACGTGTATTACTGTGGTTCGCGGGAAGTTTCACACGCGAAAGGGCCTGTGCGAGTGGGGTACATGTATTACTGGGGTTCGGAGGAAGTTTCACACGTGAAAGGGCCTGTGCGAGTGGGGTACATGTATTACTGGGGTTCGCGGGAAGTTTCACACGCGAAAGGGCCTGTGCGAGTGGGGTACGTGTATTACTGGGGTTCGCGGGAAGTTTCACATGCGAAATGGCCTGTGCGAGTGGGGTACGTGTATTACTGTGGTTCGCGGGAAGTTTCACACGCGAAAGGGCCTCTGCGAGTGGGGTACATGTATTACTGGGGTTCACCGGAAATTTCACACGTGAAAGGGCCTGTGCGAGTGGGGTACGTGTATTACTGGGGTTCGCGGGAAGTTTCACACGTGAAAGGGCCTGTGCGAGTGGGGTACGTGTATTACTGGGGTTCGCGGGAAGCTTCACACGCTATTGGCCCTGTGCGAGTGGGGTTTGTGTATTACTGGGGTTCGCGGGAAGTTTCACATGCGATTGGCCCTGTGCGAGTGGGGTATGTGTATTACTGGGGTTCGCGGGAAGTTTCACACGCGAAAGGGCCTGTGCGAGTGGGGTACGTGTATTACTGGGGTTTGTGGGAAGTTTCACACGCGAAAGGGCCTGTGCGAGTGGGGTACGTGTATTACTGGGGTTCGTGGGAAGTTTCACATGCGAAAGGGCCTTTGTGAGTGGGGTACGTGTATTACTGGGGTTCGCGGGAAGTTTCACACACAATTGGCCCTGTGCGAGTGGGGTACGTGTATTACTGGGGTTCGCGGGAAGTTTCATACGCGATTGGCCCTGTGCGAGTGGGGTACGTGTATTACTGGGGTTTGCGGGAAGTTTCACACGCGATTGGCCCTGTGCGAGTGGGGTTCGTGTATTACTGGGTTTCGCGGGAAGTTTCACATGCGATTGGCCCTGTGCGAGTGGGGTACGTGTATTACTGGGGTTCGCGGGAAGTTTCACACGCGAAAGGGCCTGTGCGAGTGGGGTACGTGTATTACTGGGGTTCGTGGGAATTTTCACACGCGATTGGCCCTGTGCGAGTGGGGTACGTGTATTACTGGGGTTCGCGGGAAGTTTCATACGCGATTGGCCCTCTGCGAGTGGGGTATGTGTATTACAGGGGTTCGCGGGAAGTTTCACACGCGAAAGGGCCTGTGCGAGTGGGGTACGTGTATTACTGGGGTTCGCGGGAAGTTTCACATGCGAAATGGCCTGTGCGAGTGGGGTACGTGTATTACTGTGGTTCGCGGGAAGTTTCACACGCGAAAGGGCCTGTGCGAGTGGGGTACATGTATTACTGGGGTTCGGAGGAAGTTTCACACGTGAAAGGGCCTGTGCGAGTGGGGTACATGTATTACTGGGGTTCGCGGGAAGTTTCACACGTGAAAGGGCCTGTGCGAGTGGGGTACGTGTATTACTGGGGTTCGCGGGAAGCTTCACACGCTATTGGCCCTGTGCGAGTGGGGTACGTGTATTACTAGGGTTCGCGGGAAGTTTCACACGCGATTGGCCCTGTGCGAGTGGGGTTCGTGTATTACTGGGGTTCGCGGGAAGTTTCACATGCGATTGGCCCTGTGCCAGTGGGGTACGTGTATTACTGGGGTTCGCGGGAAGTTTCACACGCGAAAGGGCCTGTGCGAGTGGGGTACGTGTATTACTGGGGTTCGTGGGAAGTTTCACATGCGAAAGGGCCTTTACGAGTGGGGTACGTGTATTACTGGGGTTCGCGGGAAGTGTCACACGCAAATGGCCCTGTGCGAGTGGGGTACGTGTATTACTGGGGTTCGCGGGAAGTTTCATACGTGATTGGCCCTGTGCGAGTGGGGTATGTTTATTACTGGGGTTCGCGGGAAGTTTCACACGCGATTGGCCCTGTGTGAGTGGGGTTCGTGTATTACTGGGGTTCGCGGGAAGTTTCACATGCGATTGGCCCTGTGCGAGTGGGCTACGTGTATTACTGGGGTTCGCGGGAAGTTTTACACGCGAAAGGGCCTGTGCGAGTGTGGTACGTGTATTACTGGGGTTCGTGGGAAGTTTCACATGCGAAAGGGCCTTTGCGAGTGGGTTACGTGTATTACTGGGGTTCGCGGGAAGTTTCACACGCGATTGGCCCTGTGCGAGTGGGGAACGTGTATTACTGGGGTTCGCTGGAAGTTTTACACGCGATTGGCCCTGTGCGAGTGGGGTATGTGTATTACAGGGGTTCGCAGGAAGTTTCACACGCGAAAGGGCCTGTGCTAGTGGGGTACGTGTATTACTGGGGTTCGCGGGAAGTTTCACACGCGAAAGGGCCTCTGCGAGTGGGGTACATGTATTACTGGGGTTCGCAGGAAGTTTCACACGTGAAAGGGCCTGTGCGAGTGTGGTACGTGTATTACTGGGGTTCGCGGGAAGTTTCACACGTGAAAGGGCCTCTGCAAGTGGGGTACATGTATTACTGGGGTTCGCAGGAAGTTTGACACGTGAAAGGGCCTGTGCGAGTGGGGTACGTGTATTACTGGGGTTCGCGGGAAGTTTGACACGCGAAAGGGCCTGTGCGAGTGGGGTACATGTATTACTGGGGTTCGCGGGAAGCTTCACACGCGATTGGCCCTGTGCGAGTGGGGTACGTGTATTACTGGGGTTAGAGGGAAGTTTCACACGCGATTGGCCCTGTGCGAGTAGGGTACGTGTATTACTGGGGTTCGCGGGAAGTTTCACACGCGATTGGCCCTGTGCGAGTGGGGTACGTGTATTACTGGGGTTCGCGGGAAGTTTCACACGCGAAATGGCCTGTGCGAGTGGGGTACGTGTATTACTGGGGTTCGCGGGAAGTTTCACACGCAAAAGGGCCTCTGCGTGTGGGGTACATGTATTCCTGGGGTTCGCGGGAAGTTTCACACGTGAAAGGGCCTGTGCGAGTGGGGTACGTGTATTACTGGGGTTCGCGGGAAGTTTCACAAGCGAAAGGGCCTCTGCGAGTGGGTTACATGTATTACTGGGGTTCACGGGAAGTTTGACACGTGAAAGGGCCTGTGCGAGTGGGGTACGTGTATTACTGGGGTTCGCGGGAAGTTTGACACACGAAAGGGCCTGTGCGAGTGGGGTACATGTATTACTGGGGTTCGCGGGAAGCTTCACACGCGATTGGCCCTGTGCGAGTGGGGTATGTGTATTACTGGGGTTAGAGGGAAGTTTCACACGCGATTGGCCCTGTGCGAGTGGGGTACGTGTATTACTGGGGTTCGCGGGAAGTTTCACACGCGGTTGGCCCTGTGCGAGTGGGGTTTGTGTATTACTGGGGTTCGCGGGAAGTTTCACACGCGAAATGGCCTGTGCGAGTGGGGTACGTGTATTACTGGGGTTCGTGGGAAGTTTCACACGCGAAAGGGCCTCTGCGAGT
Organism: Ambystoma mexicanum; assembly: GCF_040938575.1. Taxonomy (NCBI): domain Eukaryota; kingdom Metazoa; phylum Chordata; class Amphibia; order Caudata; family Ambystomatidae; genus Ambystoma; species Ambystoma mexicanum. Next base: position 144,590,915 of record NC_090924.1, read on the forward strand.
GGGGTACATGTATTACTGGGGTTCGCGGGAAGTTTCACACGTGAAAGGGCCTGTGCGAGTGGGGTACGTGTATTACTGGGGTTCGCGGGAAGTTTCACACGTGAAAGGGCCTGTGCGAGTGGGGTACGTGTATTACTGGGGTTCACGGGAAGCTTCACACGCTATTGGCCCTGTGCGAGTGGGGTACGTGTATTACTGGGGTTCGCGGGAAGTTTCACACGCGATTGGCCCTGTGCGAGTGGGGTTCGTGTAGTACTGGGGTTCGCGGGAAGTTTCACATGCGATTGGCCCTGTGCGAGTGGGGTACGTGTATTACTGGGGTTCGCGGGAAGTTTCACACGCGAAAGGGCCTGTGCGAGTGTGGTACGTGTATTACTGGGGTTCGTGGGAAGTTTCAAACGCGAAAGGGCCTGTGCGAGTGGGGTACGTGTATTACTGGGGTTCGTGGGAAGTTTCACATGCGAAAGGGCCTTTGCGAGTGGGGTACGTGTATTACTGGGGTTCGCGGGAAGTTTCACACGCGAAAGGGCCTGTGCGAGTGGGGTACGTGTATTACTGGGGTTCGTGGGAATTTTCACACGCGATTGGCTCTGTGCGAGTGGGGTACGTGTATTACTGGGGTTCGCGGGAAGTTTCATACGCGATTGGCCATGTGCGAGTGGGGAACGTGTATTACTGGGGTTCGCAGGAACTTTCACACGCGATTGGCAAAGTGCGAATGGGGTATTTGTATTACTGGGGTTCGCGGGAAGTTTCACACGCGAAAGGGCCTGTGCGAGTGGGGTACGTGTATTACTGGGGTTCGCGGGAAGTTTCACACGCGAAAGGGCCTCTGCGAGTGGGGTACATTTATTACTGGGGTTCGCAGGAAGTTTCACACGTGAAAGGGCCTGTGCGAGTGTGGTACGTGTATTACTGGGGTTCGCGGGAAGTTTCACATGCGAAAGGGCCTGTGCGAGTGGGGTACGTGTATTAATGGGGTTCGCGGGAAGCTTCACACGCGATTGGCCCTGTGCAAGTGGGGTACGTGTATTACTGGGGTTCACAGGAAATTTCACACGCGATTGGCCCTGTGCAAGTGGGGTACGTGTATTACTGGGGTTTGCAGGAAGTTTCACACGCAATTGGCCCTGTGCGAGTGGGGTACGTGTATTACTGGGGTTCGCGGGAAGCTTCATACGCGATTGGCCCTGTGCGAGTGGGGTACGTGTATTACTGGGGTTTGCGGGAAGTTTCACACGCGATTGGCCCTGTGCGAGTGGGCTTCGTGTATTACTGGGTTTTGCGGGAAGTTTCACATGCGATTGGCCCTGTGCGAGTGGGGTACGTGTATTACTGGGGTTCGCGGGAAGTTTCACACGCGAAAGGGCCTGTGCGAGTGGGGTACGTGTATTACTGGGGTTCGTGGGAATTTTCACACGCGATTGGCCCTGTGCGAGTGGGGTACGTGTATTACTGGGGTTCGCGGGAAGTTTCATATGCGATTGGCCCTGTGCGAGTGGGGAACGTGTATTACTGGGGTTCGCAGGAAGTTTCACACGCGATTGGCCCTGTGCGAGTGGGGTATTTGTATTACAGGGGTTCGCGGGAAGTTTCACACGCGAAAGGGCCTGTGCGAGTGGGGTACGTGTATTACTGGGGTTCGCGGGAAGTTTCACTCGCGAAAGGGCCTCTGCGATTGGGGTACATGTATTACTGGGGTTCGCAGGAAGTTTCACACGTGAAAGGGCCTGTGCGAGTGTGGTACGTGTATTACTGGGGTTCGCGGGAAGTTTCACATGCGAAAGGGCCTGTGCGAGTGGGGTACGTGTATTAATGGGGTTCGCGGGAAGCTTCACACACGATTGGCCCTGTGCAAGTGGGGTACGTGTATTACTGGGGTTCACAGGAAATTTCACACGCGATTGGCCCTGTGCAAGTGGGGTACGTGTATTACTGGGGTTCGCAGGAAGTTTCACATGTGATTGGCCCTGTGCGAGTGGGGTACGTGTATTACTGGGGTTTGTGGGAAGTTTCACACGCGAAAGGGCCTGTGCGAGTGGGGAACGTGTATTACTGGGGTTCGCTGGACGTTTCACACACGAAAGGGCCTGTGCGAGTGGGGTACGAGTATTACGGGATTTGCAGGAAGTTTCACACGCGAAAGGGCCTGTCCGAGTGGGGTACGTGTATAACTGGGGTTCCCGGGAAGTTTCACATGCGAAAGGGCCTGTGCGAGTGGGGTATGTGTATTACTGGGGTTCGAGGGAAGTTTCACACGCGATTGGCCCTGTGCGAGTGGGGTACGTGTATTACTGGGGTTCGCGGGAAGTTTCACACGCGATTGGCCCTGTGCGAGTGGGGTACGTGTATTACTGGGGTTTGCGGGAAGTTTCACACGCGGTTGGCCCTGTGCGAGTGGGGTATGTGTATTACTGGGGTTCGCGGGAAGTTTCACACGCGAAAGGGCCTGTGCGAGTGGGGTACGTGTATTACTGGGGTTCGCGGGAAGTTTCACACACGAAAGGGCCTCTGCGAGTGGGGTACATGTATTACTGGGGTTCGCGGGAAGTTCACACGTGAAAGGGCCTGTGCGAGTGGGGTACGTGTATTACTGGGGTTCGCGGGAAGTTTCACACGCGAAAGGGCCTGTGTGAGTGGGGTACATGTATTACTGGGGTTCGCGGGAAGTTTCACATGCGAAAGGGCCTGTGCGAGTGGGGTACGTGTATTAATGGGGTTCGCGGGAAGCTTCACACGCGATTGGCCCTGTGCAAGTGGGGTACGTGTATTACTGGGGTTCACAGGAAATTTCACACGCGATTGGCCCTGTGCAAGTGGGGTACGTGTATTACTGGGGTTCGCAGGAAGTTTCACATGTGATTGGCCCTGTGCGAGTGGGGTACGTGTATTACTGGGGTTTGTGGGAAGTTTCACACGCGAAAGGGCCTGTGCGAGTGGGGAACGTGTATTACTGGGGTTCGCTGGACGTTTCACACACGAAAGGGCCTGTGCGAGTGGGGTACGAGTATTACGGGATTTGCAGGAAGTTTCACACGCGAAAGGGCCTGTCCGAGTGGGGTACGTGTATAACTGGGGTTCCCGGGAAGTTTCACATGCGAAAGGGCCTGTGCGAGTGGGGTATGTGTATTACTGGGGTTCGAGGGAAGTTTCACACGCGATTGGCCCTGTGCAAGTGGGGTACGTGTATTACTGGGGTTCGCGGGAAGTTTCACACGCGATTGGCCCTGTGCGAGTGGGGTACGTGTATTACTGGGGTTCGCGGGAAGTTTCACACGCGAAAGGGCCTGTGCGAGTGGGGTACGTGTATTACTGGGGTTCGCGGGAAGTTTCACACATGAAAGGGCCTCTGCGAGTGGGGTACATGTATTACTGGGGTTCGCGGGAAGTTCACACGTGAAAGGGCCTGTGCGAGTGGGGTACGTGTATTACTGGGGTTCGCGGGAAGTTTCACACGCCAAAGGGCCTGTGTGAGTGGGGTACGTGTATTACTGGGGTTCGCGGGAAGCTTCACACATGATTGGCCTTGTGCGAGTGGGGTAAGTGTATTACTGGGGTTCACAGGAAGTTTCACATGCGATTGGCCCTGTGCGAGTGGGGTACGTGTATTACTGGGGTTTGCGGGAAGTTTCACACGCGATTGGCCCTGTGCGAGTGGGGTACGTGTATTACTGGGGTTAGCGGGAAGTTTCAAACGCGAAAGGGCCTGTGCAAGTGGGGTACGTGTATTACTGGGGTTCGCGGGAAGTTTCACACGCGAAAGGGCCTCTGCGAGTGGGGTACATGTATTACTGGGGTTTGCAGGAAGTTTCACACGTGAAAGGGGCTGTGCGTGTGTGGTACGTGTATTACTGGGGTTCGCGGGAAGTTTCACACGCGAAAGGGCCTGTGCGAGTCGGGTACGTGTATTACTGGGGTTCGCGGGAAGCTTCACACGCGATTGGCCCTGTGCGAGTTGGGTACGTGTATTACTGGGGTTCGCGGGAAGTTTCACACGCGATTGGCCCTGTGCGAGTGGGGTACGTGTATTACTGGGGTTCGCGGGAAGTTTCACACGCGGTTGGCCCTGTGCGAGTGGGGTATGTGTATTACTGGGGTTCGCGGGAAGTTTCACACGCGAAATGGCCTGTGCGAGTGGGGTACGTGTATTACTGTGGTTCGCGGGAAGTTTCACACGCGAAAGGGCCTCTGCGAGTGGGGTACATGTATTACTGGGGTTCGCGGGAAGTTTCACACGTGAAAGGGCCTGTGCGAGTGGGGTACGTGTATTACTGGGGTTTGCGGGAAGTTTCACACGTGAAAGGGCCTGTGCGAGTGGGGTACGTGTATTACTGGGGTTCGCGGGAAGCTTCACACGCGATTGGCCCTGTGCGAGTGGGGTTCGTGTATTACTGGGGTTCGCGGGAAGTTTCACATGCGATTGGCCCTGTGCGAGTGGGGTACGTGTATTACTGGGGTTCGCGGGAAGTTTCACACGCGAAAGGGCCTGTGCGAGTGGGGTACGTGTATTACTTGGGTTCGTGGGAAGTTTCACATGCGAAAGGGCCTTTACGAGTGGGGTACGTGTATTACTGGGGTTTCGGGAAGTGTCACACGCAATTGGCCCTGTGCGAGTGGGGTACGTGTATTACTGGGGTTCGGGGGAAGTTTCATACGCGATTGGCCCTGTGCGAGTGGGGTACGTGTATTACTGGGGTTCGCGGGAAGCTTCTCACGCTATTGGCTCTGTGCGAGTGGGGTACGTGTATTACTAGGGTTCGCGGGAAGTTTCACACGCGATTGGCCCTGTGCGAGTGGGGTTCGTGTATTACTGGGGTTCGCGGGAAGTTTCACATGCGATTGGCCCTGTGCGAGTGGGGTACGTGTATTACTGGGGTTTGCGGGAAGTTTCACACGCGAAAGGGCCTGTGCGAGTGGGGTACGTGTATTACTGGGGTTCGCGGGAAGTTTCACATGCGATTGGCCCTGTGCGAGTGGGCTACGTGTATTACTGGGGTTCGCGGGAAGTTTCACACGCGAAAGGGCCTGTGCGAGTGTGGTACGTGTATTAATGGGGTTCGTGGGAAGTTTCACATGGGAAAGGGCCTTTGCGAGTGGGGTACGTGTATTACTGGGGTTCGCGGGAAGTTTCACACGCGATTGGCCCTGTGCGAATGGGGTACGTGTATTACTGGGGTTCGCGGGAAGTTTCATACGCGATCGGCCCTGTGCGAGTGGGGAACGTGTATTACTGGGGTTCGCTGGAAGTTTTACACGCGATTGTTCCTGTGTGAGTGGGGTATGTGTATTACAGGGGTTCGCGGGAAGTTTCACACGCGAAAGGGCCTGTGCTAGTGGGGTACGTGTATTACTGGGGTTCGCGGGAAGTTTCACACGCGAACGGGCCTCTGCGAGTGGGGTACATGTATTACTGGGGTTCGCGGGAAGTTTGACACGTGAAAGGGCCTGTGCGAGTGGGGTACGTGTATTACTGGGGTTCGCGGGAAGTTTGACACGCGAAAGGGCCTGTGCGAGTGGGGTACATGTATTACTGGGGTTCGCGGGAAGCTTCACACGCGATTGGCCCTGTGCGAGTGGGGTACGTGTATTACTGGGGTTAGAGGGAAGTTTCACATGCGATTGGCCCTGTGCGAGTGGGGTACGTTTATTACTGGGGTTCGCGGGAAGTTTCACACGCGATTGGCCCTGTGCGAGTGGGGTACGTGTATTACTGGGGTTCGCGGGAAGTTTCACACGCGAAAGGGCCTCTGCGAGTGGGGTACATGTATTCCTGGGGTTCGCGGGAAGTTTCACACGTGAAAGGGCCTGTGCGAGTGGGGTACGTGTATTACTGGGGTTCGCGGGAAGTTTCACACGCGAAAGGGCCTCTGCGAGTGGGGTACATGTATTACTGGGGTTCACTGGAAGTTTGACACGTGAAAGGGCCTGTACGAGTGGGGTACGTGTATTACTGGGGTTCGCGGGAAGTTTGACACGCGAAAGGGCCTGTGCGAGTGGGGTACATGTATTACTGGGGTTCGCGGGAAGCTTCACACGCGATTGGCCCTGTGTGAGTGGGGTACGTGTATTACTGGGGTTAGAGGGAAGTTTCACACGTGATTGGCCCTGTGCGAGTGGGGTATGTGTATTACTGGGGTTCGCGGGAAGTTTCACACGCAATTGGCCCTGTGCGAGTGGGGTACGTGTATTACTGGGGTTCGCGGGAAGTTTCACACGCGGTTGGCCCTGTGCAAGTGGGGTATGTGTATTACTGGGGTTCGCGGGAAGTTTCACACGCGAAATGGCCTGTGCGAGTGGGGTACGTGTAATACTGGGGTTCGCGGGAAGTTTCACACGCGATTGGCCCTGTGCGAATGGGGTACGTGTATTACTGGGGTTCGCGGGAAGTTTCATACGCGATTGGCCCTGTGCGAGTGGGGAACATGTATTACTGGGGTTCGCTGGAAGTTTTACACGCGATTGGCCCTGTGCGAGTGGGGTATGTGTATGACAGGGGTTCGCGGGAAGTTTCACACGCGAAAGGGCCTGTGCTAGTGGGGTACGTGTATTACTGGGGTTCGCGGGAAGTTTCACACGCGAAAGGGCCTCTGCGAGTGGGGTACATGTATTACTGGGGTTCGCGGGAAGCTTCACACGTGATTGGCCCTGTGCGAGTGGGGTACGTGTATTACTGGGGTTAGAGGGAAGTTTCACACGCGATTGGCCCTGTGCGAGTGGGGTACGTGTATTACTGGGGTTCGCGGGAAGTTTCACACGCAAAAGGGCCTGTGCGAGTGGGGTACGTGTATTACTGGGGTTCGTGGGAAGTTTCACATGCGAAAGGGCCTTTACGAGTGGGGTACGTGTATTACTGGGGTTCGCGGGAAGTTTGACACACGAAAGGGCCTGTGCGAGTGGGGTACATGTATTACTTGGGTTCGCGGGAAGCTTCACACGCGATTGGCCCTGTGCGAGTGGGGTATGTCTATTACTGGGGTTAGAGGGAAGTTTCACACGCGATTGGCCCTGTGCGAGTGGGGTACGTGTATTACTGGGGTTCGCGGGAAGTTTCACACGCGATTGGCCCTGTGCGAGTGGGGTACGTGTATTACTGGGGTTCGCGGGAAGTTTCACACGCGAAATGGCCTGTGCGAGTGGGGTACGTGTATTACTGGGGTTTGCAGGAAGTTTCACACGCGAAAGGGCCTCTGCGAGTGGGGTACATGTATTCCTGGGGTTCGCGGGAAGTTTCACACGTGAAAGGGCCTGTGCGAGTGGGGTATGTGTATTACTGGGGTTCGCGGGAAGTTTCACACGCGAAAGGGCCTCTGCGAGTGGGGTACATGTATTACTGGGGTTCGCGGGAAGTTTGACACGTGAAAGGGCCTGTGCGAGTGGGGTACGTGTATTACTGGGGTTCGCGGCAAGTTTGACACGCGATTGGCCCTGTGTGAGTGGGGTACGTGTATTACTAGGGTTAGAGGGAAGTTTCACACGCGATTGGCCCTGTGCGAGTGGGGTACGTGTATTACTGGGGTTAGAGGGAAGTTTCACACGCGATTGGCCCTGTGCGAGTGGGGTACGTGTATTACTGGGGTTCGCGGGAAGTTTGACACGTGAAAGAGCCTGTGCGAGTGGGGTACGTGTATTACTGGGGTTCGCGGGAAGCTTCACACGCGATTGGCCCTGTGTGAGTGGGGTACGTGTATTACTGGGGTTAGAGGGAAGTTTCACATGCGATTGGCCCTGTGCGAGTGGGGTACGTGTATTACTGGGGTTCGCAGGAAGTTTCACACGCGGTTGGCCCTGTGCGAGTGGGGTATGTGTATTACTGGGGTTCGCGGGAAGTTTCACACGCGAAATTGCCTGTGCGAGTGGGGTACGTGTATTACTGGGGTTCGCGGGAAGTTTCACACGCGAAAGGGCCTCTGCGAGTGGGGTACATGTATTACTGGGGTTCGCTGGAAGTTTCACACGTGAAAGGGCCTGTGCGAGTGGGGTACGTGTATTACTGGGGTTCTCGGGAAGTTTCACACGTGAAAGGGCCTGTGCGAGTGGGGTACGTGCATTACTGGGGTTCACGGGAAGCTTCACACACTATTGGCCCTGTGCGAGTGGGGTACGTGTATTACTGGGGTTCGCGGGAAGTTTCACACGCGATTGGCCCTGTGCGAGTGGGGTTCGTGTATTACTGGGGTTTGCGGGAAGTTTCACATGCGATTGGCCCTGTGCGAGTGGGGTACGTGTATTACTGGGGTTCGCGGGAAGTTTCACACGCGAAAGGGCCTGTGCGAGTGGGGTACGTGTATTACTGGGGTTCGTGGGAAGTTTCACACGCGAAAGGGCCTGTGCGAGTGGGGTACGTGTATTACTGGGGTTCGTGGGAAGTTTCACATGCGAAAGGGCCTTTGCGAGTGGGGTACGTGTATTACTGGGGTTTGCGGGAAGTTTCACACGCAATTGGCCCTGTGCGAGTGGGGTACGTGTATTACTGGGGTTCGTGGGAAGTTTCATACGCGATTGGCCCTGTGCGAGTGGGGTACGTGTATTACTGGGGTTTGCGGGAAGTTTCACACGCGATTGGCCTTGTGCGAGTGGGGTACGTGTATTACTGGTTTTCGCGGGAAGTTTCACATGCGATTGGCCCTGTGCGAGTGGGGTACATGTATTACTGGGGTTCGTGGGAAGTTTCACATGGGAAAGGGCCTTTGCGAGTGGGGTACGTGTATTACTGGGGTTCGCGGGAAGTTTCACACGCGATTGGCCCTGTGCGAATGGGGTACGTGTATTACTGGGGTTCGCGGGAAGTTTCATACGTGATTGGCCCTGTGCGAGTGGGGAACGTGTATTACTGGGGTTCGCTGGAAGTTTTACACGCGATTGGCCCTGTGCGAGTGGGGTATGTGTATTACAGGGGTTCGCGGGAAGTTTCACACGCGAAAGGGCCTGTGCTAGTGGGGTACGTGTATTACTGGGGTTCGCGGGAAGTTTCACACGCGAAAGGGCCTCTGCGAGTGGGGTACATGTATTACTGGGGTTCGCAGGAAGTTTGACACGTGAAAGGGCCTGTGCGAGTGGGGTACGTGTATTACTGGGTTTCGCGGGAAGTTTGACACGGGAAAGGGCCTGTGCGAGTGGGGTACATGTATTACTGGGGTTCGCGGGAAGCTTCACACGCGATTGGCCCTGTGCTAGTGGGGTACGTGTATTACTGGGGTTAGAGGGAAGTTTCACACGCGATTGGCCCTGTGCGAGTGGGGTACGTGTATTACTGGGGTTCGCGGGAAGTTTCACACGCGATTGGCCCTGTGCGAGTGGGGTACGTGTATTACTGGGGTTCGCGGGAAGTTTCACACGCGAAATGGCCTGTGCGAGTGGGGTACGTGTATTACTGGGGTTCGCAGGAAGTTTCACACGCGAAAGAGCCTCTGCGAGTGGGGTACATGTATTCCTGGGGTTCGCGGGAAGTTTCACACGTGAAAGGGCCTGTGCGAGTGGGGTACGTGTATTACTGGGGTTCGCAGGAAGTTTCACACGCGAAAGGGCCTCTGCGAGTGGGGTACATGTATTACTGGGGTTCGCGGGAAGTTTGACACGTGAAAGGGCCTGTGCGAGTGGGGTACGTGTATTACTGGGGTTCGCGGGAAGTTTGACACGCGATTGGCCCTGTGCGAGTGGGGTACGTGTATTACTGGGGTTCGCGGGAAGTTTCACACGCGATTGGCCCTGTGCGAGTGGGGTACGTGTATTACTGGGGTTCGCGGGAAGTTTCACACGCGGTTGTCCCTGTGCGAGTGGGGTATGTGTATTACTGGGGTTCGCGGGAAGTTTCACACGGGATATGGTCTGTGGGAGTGGGGTACGTGTATTACTGGGGTTCGCGGGAAGTTTCACACGCGAAAGGGCCTCTGCGAGTGGGGTACATGTATTACTGGGGTTCGCGGGAAGTTTCACACGTGAAAGGGCCTGTGCGAGTGGGGTACGTGTATTACTGGGGTTCGCGGGAAGTTTCACACGTGAAAGGGCCTGTGCGAGTGGGGTACGTGTATTACTGGGGTTCACGGGAAGCTTCACACACTATTGGCCCTGTGCGAGTGGGGTACGTGTATTACTGGGGTTCGCGGGAAGTTTCACACGCGAAAGGGCCTGTGCGAGTGGGGTAAGTGTATTACTGGGGTTCGTGGGAAGTTTCACACGCGAAAGGGCCTGTGCGAGCGGGGTACGTGTATTACTGGGGTTCGTGGGAAGTTTCACATGCGAAAGGGCCTTTGCGAGTGGGGTACGTGTATTACTGGGGTTCACGGGAAGTTTCACACGCAATTGGCCCTGTGCGAGTGGGGTACGTGTATTACTGGGGTTCGCGGGAAGTTTCATACGCGATTGGCCCTGTGCGAGTGGGGTACGTGTATTACTGGGGTTTGCGGGTAGTTTCACACGCGATTGGCCCTGTGCGAGTGGGGTTCGTGTATTACTGGGGTTCGCGGGAAGTTTCACATGCGATTGGCCCTGTGCGAGTGGGGTACGTGTATTACTGGGGTTCGCGGGAAGTTTCACACGCGAAAGGGCCTGTGCGAGTGGGGTAAGTGTATTACTGGGGTTCGTGGGAAGTTTCACACGCGAAAGGGCCTGTGCGAGCGGGGTACGTGTATTACTGGGGTTCGTGGGAAGTTTCACATGCGAAAGGGCCTTTGCGAGTGGGGTACGTGTATTACTGGGGTTCACGGGAAGTTTCACACGCAATTGGCCCTGTGCGAGTGGGGTACGTGTATTACTGGGGTTCGCGGGAAGTTTCATACGCGATTGGCCCTGTGCGAGTGGGGTACGTGTATTACTGGGGTTTGCGGGAAGTTTCACACGCGATTGGCCCTGTCCGAGTGGGGTTCGTGTATTACTGGTTTTCGCGGGAAGTTTCACATGCGATTGGCCCTGTTCGAGTGGGGTACGTGTATTACTGGGGTTCGCGGGAAGTTTCACACGCGAAAGGGCCTGTGCGAGTGGGGTACGTGTATTACTGGGGTTCGTGGGAATTTTCATACGCGATTGGCCCTGTGCGAGTGGGGAACGTGTATTACTGGGGTTCGCAGGAAGTTTCACACGCGATTGGCCCTGTGCAAGTGGGGTATGTGTATTACAGGGGTTCGCGGGAAGTTTCACACGCGAAAGGGCCTGTGCGAGTGGGGTACGTGTATTACTGGGGTTCGCGGGAAGTTTCACACGCGAAAGGGCCTCTGCGAGTGGGGTACATGTATTACTGGGGTTCGCAGGAAGTTTCACACGTGAAAGGGCCTGTGCGAGTGTGGTACGTGTATTACTGGGGTTCTCGGGAAGTTTCACACGCGAAAAGGCCTGTGCTAGTGGGGTACGTGTATTACTGGGGTTCGCGGGAAGCTTCACACGCGATTGGCCCTGTGCAAGTGGGGTACGTGTATTACTGGGGTTCACAGGAAATTTCACACGCGATTGGCCCTGTGCAAGTGGGGTACGTGTATTACTGGGGTTCGCCGGAAGATTCACACGCGATTGGCCCTGTGCGAGTGGGGTATGTGTATTACTGGGGTTTGCGGGAAGTTTCACATGCGAAAGGGCCTGTGCGAGTGGGGTACGTGTATTACTGGGGTTTGTGGGAAGTTTCACACGTGAAAGGGCCTGTGCGAGTGGGGAACGTGTATTACTGGGGTTCGCTGGACGTTTCACACACGAAAGGGCCTGTGCGAGTGGGGTACGTGTATTACGCAATTTGCAGGAAGTTTCACACGCGAAAGGGCCTGTCCGAGTGGGGTACGTGTATAACTGGGGTTCGCGGGAAGTTTCACATGCGAAAAGGCCTGTGCGAGTGGGGTACGTGTATTACTGGGGTTCGAGGGAAGTTTCACACGCGATTGGCCCTGTGCGAGTGGGGTACGTGTATTACTGGGGTTTGCGGGAAGTTTCACACACGATTGGCCCTGTGCGAATGGGGTACGTGTATTACTGGGGTTCGCGGGAAGTTTCACACGCGGTTGGCCCTGTGCGAGTGGGGTATGTGTATTACTGGGGTTCGCGGGAAGTTTCACACACGAAAGGGCCTGTGCGAGTGGGGTACATGTATTACTGGGGTTCGCGGGAAGTTCACACGTGAAAGGACCTGTGCGAGTGGGGTACGTGTATTACTGGGGTTCGCGGGAAGTTTCACACGCGAAAGAGCCTGTGTGAGTGGGGTACGTGTATTACTGGGGTTCGCGGGAAGCTTTACACACGATTGGCCTTGTGCGAGTGGGGTACGTGTATTACTGGGTTCACGGGAAGTTTCACATGCGATTGGCCCTGTGCGAGTGGGGTACGTGTATTACTCGGGTTTGCGGGAAGTTTCACACGCGATTGGCCCTGTGCGAGTGGGGTACGTGTATTACTGGGGTTAGCGGGAAGTTTCACACGCGAAAGGGCCTGTGCGAGTGGGGTATGTGTATTACTGGGGTTCGTGGGAAGTTTCTCATGCGAAAGGGCCTTTGCGAGTGGGGTACGTGTATTACTGGGGTTCGCAGGAAGTTTCACACGCGATTGGGCCTGTGCAAGTGGGGTACGTGTATTACTGGGGTTCGCGGGAAGTTTCATACGCGATTGGCCCTGTGCGAGTGGGGAACGTGTATTACTGGGGTTCGCGGGAAGTTTCACACGCGATTGGCCCTGTGCGAGTGGGGTACGTGTATTACTGGGGTTCGCGGGAAGTTTCACACGCGATTGGCCCTGTGCGAGTGGGGTTCGTGTATTACTGGGGTTCGCGGGAAGTTTCACATGCGATTGGCCCTGTGCGAGTGGGGTATGTGTATTACTGGGGTTCGCGGGAAGTTTCACACGCGAAAGGGCCTGTGCGAGTGGGGTACGTGTATTACTGGGGTTCGTGGGAAGTTTCACACGCGAAAGGGCCTGTGCGAGTGGGGTACGTGTATTACTGGGGTTTGTGGGAAGTTTCACATGCGAAAGGGCCTTTGCGAGTGGGGTACGTGTATTACTGGGGTTCGCGGGAAGTTTCACACGCAATTGGCCCTGTGCGAGTGGGTTACGTGTATTACTGGGGTTCGCAGGAAGTTTCACATGTGATTGGCCCTGTGCGAGTGGGGTACGTGTATTACTGGGGTTCGCGGGAAGTTTCACATGCGATTGGCCCTGTGCGAGTGGGGTATGTGTATTACAGAGGTTCGCGGGAAGTTTCACACGCGAAAGGGCCTGTGCGAGTGGGGTACGTGTATTACTGGGGTTCGCGGGAAGTTTCACACGCGAAAGGGCCTCTGCGAGTGGGGTACATGTATTACTGGGGTTCGCAGGAAGTTTCACACGTGAAAGGGCCTGTGCGAGTGTGGTACGTGTATTACTGGGGTTCGCAGGAAGTTTCACACGCGAAAGGGCCTGTGCGAGTGGGGTACGTGTATTACTGGGGTTCGCGGGAAGCTTCACACGCGATTGGCCCTGTGCAAGTGGGGTACGTGTATTACTGGGGTTCACAGGAAATTTCACACGTGATTGACCCTGTGCAAGTGGGGTACGTGTATTACTGGGGTTCGCAGGAAGTTTCACATGTGATTGGCCCTGTGCGAGTGGGGTACGTGTATTACTGGGGTTCGCCGGAAGATTCACACGCGATTGGCCCTGTGCGAGTGGGGTATGTGTATTACTGGGGTTTGCGGGAAGTTTCACATGCGAAAGGGCCTGTGCGAGTGGGGTACGTGTATTACTGGGGTTTGTGGGAAGTTTCACACGCGAAAGGGCCTGTGCGAGTGGGGAACGTGTATTACTGGGGTTTGCGGGAAGTTTCACATGCGAAAGGGCCTGTGCGAGTGGGGTACGTGTATTACTGGGGTTCGCCGGAAGATTCACATGCGATTGGCCCTGTGCGAGTGGGGTATGTGTATTACTGGGGTTTGCGGGAAGTTTCACATGCGAAAGGGCCTGTGCGAGTGGGGTACGTGTATTACTGGGGTTCGCCGGAAGATTCACACGCGATTGGCCCTGTGCGAGTGGGGTATGTGTATTACTGGGGTTTGCGGGAAGTTTCACATGCGAAAGGGCCTGTGCGAGTGGGTTACGTGTATTACTGGGGTTTGTGGGAAGTTTCACACGCGAAAGGGCCTGTGCGAGTGGGGAACGTGTATTACTGGGGTTCGCTGGACGTTTCACACACGAAAGGGCCTGTGTGAGTGGGGTACGTGTATAACTGGGGTTCGCGGGAAGTTTCACATGCGAAAAGGCCTGTGCGAGTGGGGTACGTGTATTACTGGGGTTTGAGGGAAGTTTCACACGCGATTGGCCCTGTGCGAGTGGGGTACGTGTATTACTGGGGTTTGCGGGAAGTTTCACACACGATTGGCCCTGTGCGAGTGGGGTACGTGTATTACTGGGGTTCGCGGGAAGTTTCACACGCGGTTGGCCCTGTGCGAGTGGGGTATGTGTATTACTGGGGTTCGCGGGAAGTTTCACACGCGAAAGGGCCTGTGCGAGTGGGGTACGTGTATTACTGGGGTTCGCGGGAAGTTTCACACACGAAAGGGCCTCTGCGAGTGGGGTACATGTATTACTTGGGTTCGCGGGAAGTTCACACGTGAAAGGGCCTGTGCGAGTGGGGTACGTGTATTACTGGGGTTCGCGGGAAGTTTCACACGCGAAAGAGCCTGTGTGAGTGGGGTACGTGTATTACTGGGGTTCGCGGGAAGATTCACACGCGATTGGCCCTGTGCGAGTGGGGTATGTGTATTACTGGGGTTTGCGGGAAGTTTCACATGCGAAAGGGCCTGTGCGAGTGGGGTACGTGTATTACTGGGGTTTGTGGGAAGTTTCACACGTGAAAGGGCCTGTGCGAGTGGGGAACGTGTATTACTGGGGTTCGCTGGACGTTTCACACACGAAAGGGCCTGTGCGAGTGGGGTACGTGTATTACGCAATTTGCAGGAAGTTTCACACGCGAAAGGGCCTGTCCGAGTGGGGTACGTGTATAACTGGGGTTCGCGGGAAGTTTCACATGCGAAAAGGCCTGTGCGAGTGGGGTACGTGTATTACTGGGGTTCGAGGGAAGTTTCACACGCGATTGGCCCTGTGCGAGTGGGGTACGTGTATTACTGGGGTTTGCGGGAAGTTTCACACACGATTGGCCCTGTGCGAATGGGGTACGTGTATTACTGGGGTTCGCGGGAAGTTTCACACGCGGTTGGCCCTGTGCGAGTGGGGTACGTGTATTACTGGGGTTCGCCGGAAGATTCACACGCGATTGGCCCTGTGCGAGTGGGGTATGTGTATTACTGGGGTTTGCGGGAAGTTTCACATGCGAAAGGGCCTGTGCGAGTGGGGTACGTGTATTACTGGGGTTTGTGGGAAGTTTCACACGCGAAAGGGCCTGTGCGAGTGGGGAACGTGTATTACTGGGGTTTGCGGGAAGTTTCACATGCGAAAGGGCCTGTGCGAGTGGGGTACGTGTATTACTGGGGTTCGCCGGAAGATTCACATGCGATTGGCCCTGTGCGAGTGGGGTATGTGTATTACTGGGGTTTGCGGGAAGTTTCACATGCGAAAGGGCCTGTGCGAGTGGGGTACGTGTATTACTGGGGTTCGCCGGAAGATTCACACGCGATTGGCCCTGTGCGAGTGGGGTATGTGTATTACTGGGGTTTGCGGGAAGTTTCACATGCGAAAGGGCCTGTGCGAGTGGGTTACGTGTATTACTGGGGTTTGTGGGAAGTTTCACACGCGAAAGGGCCTGTGCGAGTGGGGAACGTGTATTACTGGGGTTCGCTGGACGTTTCACACACGAAAGGGCCTGTGTGAGTGGGGTACGTGTATAACTGGGGTTCGCGGGAAGTTTCACATGCGAAAAGGCCTGTGCGAGTGGGGTACGTGTATTACTGGGGTTTGAGGGAAGTTTCACACGCGATTGGCCCTGTGCGAGTGGGGTACGTGTATTACTGGGGTTCGCGGGAAGTTTCACACGCGGTTGGCCCTGTGCGAGTGGGGTATGTGTATTACTGGGGTTCGCGGGAAGTTTCACACGCGAAAGGGCCTGTGCGAGTGGGGTACGTGTATTACTGGGGTTCGCGGGAAGTTTCACACACGAAAGGGCCTCTGCGAGTGGGGTACATGTATTACTTGGGTTCGCGGGAAGTTCACACGTGAAAGGGCCTGTGCGAGTGGGGTACGTGTATTACTGGGGTTCGCGGGAAGTTTCACACGCGAAAGAGCCTGTGTGAGTGGGGTACGTGTATTACTGGGGTTCGCGGGAAGATTCACACGCGATTGGCCCTGTGCGAGTGGGGTATGTGTATTACTGGGGTTTGCGGGAAGTTTCACATGCGAAAGGGCCTGTGCGAGTGGGGTACGTGTATTACTGGGGTTTGTGGGAAGTTTCACACGTGAAAGGGCCTGTGCGAGTGGGGAACGTGTATTACTGGGGTTCGCTGGACGTTTCACACACGAAAGGGCCTGTGCGAGTGGGGTACGTGTATTACGCAATTTGCAGGAAGTTTCACACGCGAAAGGGCCTGTCCGAGTGGGGTACGTGTATAACTGGGGTTCGCGGGAAGTTTCACATGCGAAAAGGCCTGTGCGAGTGGGGTACGTGTATTACTGGGGTTCGAGGGAAGTTTCACACGCGATTGGCCCTGTGCGAGTGGGGTACGTGTATTACTGGGGTTTGCGGGAAGTTTCACACACGATTGGCCCTGTGCGAATGGGGTACGTGTATTACTGGGGTTCGCGGGAAGTTTCACACGCGGTTGGCCCTGTGCGAGTGGGGTATGTGTATTACTGGGGTTCGCGGGAAGTTTCAGACGCGAAAGGGCCTGTGCGAGTGGGGTATGTGTATTACTGGGGTTCACGGGAAGTTTCACACACGAAAGGGCCTCTGCGAGTGGGGTACATGTATTACTGGGGTTCGCGGGAAGTTCACACGTGAAAGGACCTGTGCGAGTGGGGTACGTGTATTACTGGGGTTCGCGGGAAGTTTCACACGCGAAAGAGCCTGTGTGAGTGGGGTACGTGTATTACTGGGGTTCGCGGGAAGCTTTACACACGATTGGCCTTGTGCGAGTGGGGTACGTGTATTACTGGGTTCACGGGAAGTTTCACATGCGATTGGCCCTGTGCGAGTGGGGTACGTGTATTACTCGGGTTTGCGGGAAGTTTCACACGTGATTGGCCCTGTGCGAGTGGGGTACGTGTATTACTGGGGTTAGCGGGAAGTTTCACACGCGAAAGGGCCTGTGCGAGTGGGGTATGTGTATTACTGGGGTTCGTGGGAAGTTTCACATGCGAAAGGGACTTTGCGAGTGGGGTACGTGTATTACTGGGGTTCGCGGGAAGTTTCACACGCGATTGGCCCTGTGCGAGTGGGGTACGTGTATTACTGGGGTTCGCGGGAAGTTTCATACGCGATTGGCCCTGTGCGAGTGGGGTACGTGTATTACTGGGGTTCGCAGGAAGTTTCACATGTGATTGGCCCTGTGCGAGTGGGGTACGTGTATTACTGGGGTTCGCGGGAAGTTTCACATGCGATTGGCCCTGTGCGAGTGGGGTATGTGTATTACAGAGGTTCGCGGGAAGTTTCACACGCGAAAGGGCCTGTGCGAGTGGGGTACGTGTATTACTGGGGTTCGCGGGAAGTTTCACACGCGAAAGGGCCTCTGCGAGTGGGGTACATGTATTACTGGGGTTCGCAGGAAGTTTCACACGTGAAAGGGCCTGTGCGAGTGTGGTACGTGTATTACTGGGGTTCGCAGGAAGTTTCACACGCGAAAGGGCCTGTGCGAGTGGGGTACGTGTATTACTGGGGTTCGCGGGAAGCTTCACACGCGATTGGCCCTGTGCAAGTGGGGTACGTGTATTACTGGGGTTCACAGGAAATTTCACACGTGATTGACCCTGTGCAAGTGGGGTACGTGTATTACTGGGGTTCGCAGGAAGTTTCACATGTGATTGGCCCTGTGCGAGTGGGGTACGTGTATTACTGGGGTTCGCCGGAAGATTCACACGCGATTGGCCCTGTGCGAGTGGGGTATGTGTATTACTGGGGTTTGCGGGAAGTTTCACATGCGAAAGGGCCTGTGCGAGTGGGGTACGTGTATTACTGGGGTTTGTGGGAAGTTTCACACGCGAAAGGGCCTGTGCGAGTGGGGAACGTGTATTACTGGGGTTTGCGGGAAGTTTCACATGCGAAAGGGCCTGTGCGAGTGGGGTACGTGTATTACTGGGGTTCGCCGGAAGATTCACATGCGATTGGCCCTGTGCGAGTGGGGTATGTGTATTACTGGGGTTTGCGGGAAGTTTCACATGCGAAAGGGCCTGTGCGAGTGGGGTACGTGTATTACTGGGGTTCGCCGGAAGATTCACACGCGATTGGCCCTGTGCGAGTGGGGTATGTGTATTACTGGGGTTTGCGGGAAGTTTCACATGCGAAAGGGCCTGTGCGAGTGGGTTACGTGTATTACTGGGGTTTGTGGGAAGTTTCACACGCGAAAGGGCCTGTGCGAGTGGGGAACGTGTATTACTGGGGTTCGCTGGACGTTTCACACACGAAAGGGCCTGTGTGAGTGGGGTACGTGTATAACTGGGGTTCGCGGGAAGTTTCACATGCGAAAAGGCCTGTGCGAGTGGGGTACGTGTATTACTGGGGTTTGAGGGAAGTTTCACACGCGATTGGCCCTGTGCGAGTGGGGTACGTGTATTACTGGGGTTTGCGGGAAGTTTCACACACGATTGGCCCTGTGCGAGTGGGGTACGTGTATTACTGGGGTTCGCGGGAAGTTTCACACGCGGTTGGCCCTGTGCGAGTGGGGTATGTGTATTACTGGGGTTCGCGGGAAGTTTCACACGCGAAAGGGCCTGTGCGAGTGGGGTACGTGTATTACTGGGGTTCGCGGGAAGTTTCACACACGAAAGGGCCTCTGCGAGTGGGGTACATGTATTACTTGGGTTCGCGGGAAGTTCACACGTGAAAGGGCCTGTGCGAGTGGGGTACGTGTATTACTGGGGTTCGCGGGAAGTTTCACACGCGAAAGAGCCTGTGTGAGTGGGGTACGTGTATTACTGGGGTTCGCGGGAAGATTCACACGCGATTGGCCCTGTGCGAGTGGGGTATGTGTATTACTGGGGTTTGCGGGAAGTTTCACATGCGAAAGGGCCTGTGCGAGTGGGGTACGTGTATTACTGGGGTTTGTGGGAAGTTTCACACGTGAAAGGGCCTGTGCGAGTGGGGAACGTGTATTACTGGGGTTCGCTGGACGTTTCACACACGAAAGGGCCTGTGCGAGTGGGGTACGTGTATTACGCAATTTGCAGGAAGTTTCACACGCGAAAGGGCCTGTCCGAGTGGGGTACGTGTATAACTGGGGTTCGCGGGAAGTTTCACATGCGAAAAGGCCTGTGCGAGTGGGGTACGTGTATTACTGGGGTTCGAGGGAAGTTTCACACGCGATTGGCCCTGTGCGAGTGGGGTACGTGTATTACTGGGGTTTGCGGGAAGTTTCACACACGATTGGCCCTGTGCGAATGGGGTACGTGTATTACTGGGGTTCGCGGGAAGTTTCACACGCGGTTGGCCCTGTGCGAGTGGGGTACGTGTATTACTGGGGTTCGCCGGAAGATTCACACGCGATTGGCCCTGTGCGAGTGGGGTATGTGTATTACTGGGGTTTGCGGGAAGTTTCACATGCGAAAGGGCCTGTGCGAGTGGGGTACGTGTATTACTGGGGTTTGTGGGAAGTTTCACACGCGAAAGGGCCTGTGCGAGTGGGGAACGTGTATTACTGGGGTTTGCGGGAAGTTTCACATGCGAAAGGGCCTGTGCGAGTGGGGTACGTGTATTACTGGGGTTCGCCGGAAGATTCACATGCGATTGGCCCTGTGCGAGTGGGGTATGTGTATTACTGGGGTTTGCGGGAAGTTTCACATGCGAAAGGGCCTGTGCGAGTGGGGTACGTGTATTACTGGGGTTCGCCGGAAGATTCACACGCGATTGGCCCTGTGCGAGTGGGGTATGTGTATTACTGGGGTTTGCGGGAAGTTTCACATGCGAAAGGGCCTGTGCGAGTGGGTTACGTGTATTACTGGGGTTTGTGGGAAGTTTCACACGCGAAAGGGCCTGTGCGAGTGGGGAACGTGTATTACTGGGGTTCGCTGGACGTTTCACACACGAAAGGGCCTGTGTGAGTGGGGTACGTGTATAACTGGGGTTCGCGGGAAGTTTCACATGCGAAAAGGCCTGTGCGAGTGGGGTACGTGTATTACTGGGGTTTGAGGGAAGTTTCACACGCGATTGGCCCTGTGCGAGTGGGGTACGTGTATTACTGGGGTTTGCGGGAAGTTTCACACACGATTGGCCCTGTGCGAGTGGGGTACGTGTATTACTGGGGTTCGCGGGAAGTTTCACACGCGGTTGGCCCTGTGCGAGTGGGGTATGTGTATTACTGGGGTTCGCGGGAAGTTTCACACGCGAAAGGGCCTGTGCGAGTGGGGTACGTGTATTACTGGGGTTCGCGGGAAGTTTCACACACGAAAGGGCCTCTGCGAGTGGGGTACATGTATTACTTGGGTTCGCGGGAAGTTCACACGTGAAAGGGCCTGTGCGAGTGGGGTACGTGTATTACTGGGGTTCGCGGGAAGTTTCACACGCGAAAGAGCCTGTGTGAGTGGGGTACGTGTATTACTGGGGTTCGCGGGAAGATTCACACGCGATTGGCCCTGTGCGAGTGGGGTATGTGTATTACTGGGGTTTGCGGGAAGTTTCACATGCGAAAGGGCCTGTGCGAGTGGGGTACGTGTATTACTGGGGTTTGTGGGAAGTTTCACACGTGAAAGGGCCTGTGCGAGTGGGGAACGTGTATTACTGGGGTTCGCTGGACGTTTCACACACGAAAGGGCCTGTGCGAGTGGGGTACGTGTATTACGCAATTTGCAGGAAGTTTCACACGCGAAAGGGCCTGTCCGAGTGGGGTACGTGTATAACTGGGGTTCGCGGGAAGTTTCACATGCGAAAAGGCCTGTGCGAGTGGGGTACGTGTATTACTGGGGTTCGAGGGAAGTTTCACACGCGATTGGCCCTGTGCGAGTGGGGTACGTGTATTACTGGGGTTTGCGGGAAGTTTCACACACGATTGGCCCTGTGCGAATGGGGTACGTGTATTACTGGGGTTCGCGGGAAGTTTCACACGCGGTTGGCCCTGTGCGAGTGGGGTATGTGTATTACTGGGGTTCGCGGGAAGTTTCAGACGCGAAAGGGCCTGTGCGAGTGGGGTATGTGTATTACTGGGGTTCACGGGAAGTTTCACACACGAAAGGGCCTCTGCGAGTGGGGTACATGTATTACTGGGGTTCGCGGGAAGTTCACACGTGAAAGGACCTGTGCGAGTGGGGTACGTGTATTACTGGGGTTCGCGGGAAGTTTCACACGCGAAAGAGCCTGTGTGAGTGGGGTACGTGTATTACTGGGGTTCGCGGGAAGCTTTACACACGATTGGCCTTGTGCGAGTGGGGTACGTGTATTACTGGGTTCACGGGAAGTTTCACATGCGATTGGCCCTGTGCGAGTGGGGTACGTGTATTACTCGGGTTTGCGGGAAGTTTCACACGTGATTGGCCCTGTGCGAGTGGGGTACGTGTATTACTGGGGTTAGCGGGAAGTTTCACACGCGAAAGGGCCTGTGCGAGTGGGGTATGTGTATTACTGGGGTTCGTGGGAAGTTTCACATGCGAAAGGGACTTTGCGAGTGGGGTACGTGTATTACTGGGGTTCGCGGGAAGTTTCACACGCGATTGGCCCTGTGCGAGTGGGGTACGTGTATTACTGGGGTTCGCGGGAAGTTTCATACGCGATTGGCCCTGTGCGAGTGGGGTACGTGTATTACTGGGGTTCGCGGGAAGTTTCACACGCGATTGGCCCTGTGCGAGTGGGGTTCGTGTATTACTGGGGTTCGCGGGAAGTTTCACATGCGATTGGCCCTGTGCGAGTGGGGTATGTGTATTACTGGGGTTCGCGGGAAGTTTCACACGCGAAAGGGCCTGTGCGAGTGGGGTACGTGTATTACTGGGGTTCGTGGGAAGTTTCACACGCGAAAGGGCCTGTGCGAGTGGGGTACGTGTATTACTGGGGTTTGTGGGAAGTTTCACATGCGAAAGGGCCTTTGCGAGTGGGGTACGTGTATTACTGGGGTTCGCGGGAAGTTTCACACGCAATTGGCCCTGTGCGAGTGGGTTACGTGTATTACTGGGGTTCGCAGGAAGTTTCACATGTGATTGGCCCTGTGCGAGTGGGGTACGTGTATTACTGGGGTTCGCGGGAAGTTTCACATGCGATTGGCTCTGTGCGAGTGGGGTATGTGTATTACAGGGGTTCGCGGGAAGTTTCACACGCGAAAGGGCCTGTGCGAGTGGGGTACGTGTATTACTGGGGTTCGCGGGAAGTTTCACACGCGAAAGGGCCTCTGCGAGTGGGGTACATGTATTACTGGGGTTCGCAGGAAGTTTCACACGTGAAAGGGCCTGTGCGAGTGTGGTACGTGTATTACTGGGGTTCGCAGGAAGTTTCACACGCGAAAGGGCCTGTGCGAGTGGGGTACGTGTATTACTGGGGTTCGCGGGAAGCTTCACACGCGATTGGCCCTGTGCAAGTGGGGTACGTGTATTACTGGGGTTCACAGGAAATTTCACACGCGATTGACCCTGTGCAAGTGGGGTACGTGTATTACTGGGGTTCGCAGGAAGTTTCACATGTGATTGGCCCTGTGCGAGTGGGGTACGTGTATTACTGGGGTTCGCCGGAAGATTCACACGCGATTGGCCCTGTGCGAGTGGGGTATGTGTATTACTGGGGTTTGCGGGAAGTTTCACATGCGAAAGGGCCTGTGCGAGTGGGGTACGTGTATTACTGGGGTTTGTGGGAAGTTTCACACGCGAAAGGGCCTGTGCGAGTGGGGAACGTGTATTACTGGGGTTTGCGGGAAGTTTCACATGCGAAAGGGCCTGTGCGAGTGGGGTACGTGTATTACTGGGGTTCGCCGGAAGATTCACATGCGATTGGCCCTGTGCGAGTGGGGTATGTGTATTACTGGGGTTTGCGGGAAGTTTCACATGCGAAAGGGCCTGTGCGAGTGGGGTACGTGTATTACTGGGGTTCGCCGGAAGATTCACACGCGATTGGCCCTGTGCGAGTGGGGTATGTGTATTACTGGGGTTTGCGGGAAGTTTCACATGCGAAAGGGCCTGTGCGAGTGGGTTACATGTATTACTGGGGTTTGTGGGAAGTTTCACACGCGAAAGGGCCTGTGCGAGTGGGGTACGTGTATAACTGGGGTTCGCGGGAAGTTTCACATGCGAAAAGGCCTGTGCGAGTGGGGTACGTGTATTACTGGGGTTTGAGGGAAGTTTCACACGCGATTGGCCCTGTGCGAGTGGGGTACGTGTATTACTGGGGTTTGCGGGAAGTTTCACACACGATTGGCCCTGTGCGAGTGGGGTACGTGTATTACTGGGGTTCGCGGGAAGTTTCACACGCGGTTGGCCCTGTGCGAGTGGGGTATGTGTATTACTGGGGTTCGCGGGAATTTTCACACGCGAAAGGGCCTGTGCGAGTGGGGTACGTGTATTACTGGGGTTCGCGGGAAGTTTCACACACGAAAGGGCCTCTGCGAGTGGGGTACATGTATTACTGGGGTTCGCGGGAAGTTCACACGTGAAAGGGCCTGTGCGAGTGGGGTACGTGTATTACTGGGGTTCGCGGGAAGTTTCACACGCGAAAGAGCCTGTGTGAGTGGGGTACGTGTATTACTGGGGTTCGCGGGAAGCTTTACACACGATTGGCCTTGTGCGAGTGGGGTACGTGTATTACTGGGTTCACGGGAAGTTTCACATGCGATTGGCCCTGTGCGAGTGGGGTACGTGTATTATTCGGGTTTGCGGGAAGTTTCACACGCGATTGGCCCTGTGCGAGTGGGGTACGTGTATCACTGGGGTTAGCGGGAAGTTTCACACGCGAAAGGGCCTGTGCGAGTGGGGTATGTGTATTACTGGGGTTCGTGGGAAGTTTCACAAGCAAAAGGGCCTTTGCGAGTGGGGTACGTGTATTACTGGGGTTCGCGGGAAGTTTCACACGCGATTGGCCCTGTGCGAGTGGGGTACGTGTATTACTGGGGTTCGCGGGAAGTTTCATACGCGATTGGCCCTGTGCGAGTGGGGAACGTGTATTACTGGGGTTCGCGGGAAGTTTCACACGCGATTGGCCCTGTGCGAGTGGGGTACGTGTATTACTGGGGTTCGCGGGAAGTTTCACACGCGATTGGCCCTGTGCGAGTGGGGTTCGTGTATTACTGGGGTTCGCGGGAAGTTTCACATGCGATTGGCCCTGTGCGAGTGGGGTACGTGTATTACTGGGGTTCGCGGGAAGTTTCACACGCGAAAGGGCCTGTGCGAGTGGGGTACGTGTATTACTGGGGTTCGTGGGAAGTTTCACACGCGAAAGGGCCTGTGTGAGTGGGGTACGTGTATTACTGGGGTTCGTGGGAAGTTTCACATGCGAAAGGGCCTTTGCGAGTGGGGTACGTGTATTACTGGGGTTCGCGGGAAGTTTCACACGCAATTGGCCCTGTGCGAGTGGGGTACGTGTATTACTGGGGTTCGCAGGAAGTTTCACATGTGATTGGCCCTGTCCGAGTGGGGTACGTGTATTACTGGGGTTCGCCGGAAGATTCACACGCGATTGGCCCTGTGCGAGTGGGGTATGTGTATTACTGGGGTTTGCGGGGAAGTTTCACATGCGAAAGGGCCTGTGCGAGTGGGGTACGTGTATTACTGGGGTTTGTGGGAAGTTTCACACGTGAAAGGGCCTGTGCGAGTGGGGAACGTGTATTACTGGGGTTCGCTGGACGTTTCACACACGAAAGGGCCTGTGCGAGTGGGGTACGTGTATTACGCAATTTGCAGGAAGTTTCACACGCGAAAGGGCCTGTCCGAGTGGGGTACGTGTATAACTGGGGTTCGCGGGAAGTTTCACATGCGAAAAGGCCTGTGCGAGTGGGGTACGTGTATTACTGGGGTTCGAGGGAAGTTTCACACGCGATTGGCCCTGTGCGAGTGGGGTACGTGTATTACTGGGGTTTGCGGGAAGTTTCACACACGATTGGCCCTGTGCGAGTGGGGTACGTGTATTACTGGGGTTCGCGGGAAGTTTCACACGCGGTTGGCCCTGTGCGAGTGGGGTATGTGTATTACTGGGGTTCGCGGGAAGTTTCACACGCGAAAGGGCCTGTGCGAGTGGGGTACGTGTATTACTGGGGTTCGCGGGAAGTTTCACACACAAAAGGGCCTCTGCGAGTGGGGTACGTGTATTACTGGGGTTCGCGGGAAGTTTCACACGCGAAAGAGCCTGTGTGAGTGGGATACGTGTATTACTGGGGTTCGCGGGAAGCTTTACACACGATTGGCCTTGTGCGAGTGGGGTACGTGTATTACTGGGTTCACGGGAAGTTTCACATGCGATTGGCCCTGTGCGAGTGGGGTACGTGTATTACTCGGGTTTGTGGGAAGTTTCACACGCGATTGGCCCTGTGCGAGTGGGGTACGTGTATTACTGGGGTTAGCGGGAAGTTTCACACGCGAAAGGGCCTGTGCGAGTGGGGTATGTGTATTACTGGGTTCGTGGGAAGTTTCACATGCGAAAGGGCCTTTGCGAGTGGGGTACGTGTATTACTGGGGTTCGCGGGAAGTTTCACACGCGATTGGCCCTGTGCGAGTGGGGTACGTGTATTACTGGGGTTCGCGGGAAGTTTCATACGCGATTGGCCCTGTGCGAGTGGGGAACGTGTATTACTGGGGTTCGCGGGAAGTTTCACACGCGATTGGCCCTGTGCGAGTGGGGTACGTGTATTACTGGGGTTCGCGGGAAGTTTCACACGCGATTGGCCCTGTGCGAGTGGGGTTCGTGTATTACTGGGGTTCGCGGGAAGTTTCACATGCGATTGGCCCTGTGCGAGTGGGGTACGTGTATTACTGGGGTTCGCGGGAAGTTTCACACGCGAAAGGGCCTGTGCGAGTGGGGTACGTGTATTACTGGGGTTCGTGGGAAGTTTCACACGCGAAAGGGCCTGTGCGAGTGGGGTACGTGTATTACTGGGGTTCGTGGGAAGTTTCACATGCGAAAGGGCCTTTGCGAGTGGGGTACGTGTATTACTGGGGTTCGCGGGAAGTTTCACACGCAATTGGCCCTGTGCGAGTGGGGTACGTGTATTACTGGGGTTCGCGGGAAGTTTCATACGCGATTGGCCCTGTGCGAGTGGGGTACGTGTATTACTGGGGTTTGCGGGAAGTTTCACACGCGATTGGCCCTGTTCGAGTGGGGTTCGTGTATTACTGGTTTTCGCGGGAAGTTTCACATGCGATTGGCCCTGTGCGAGTGGGGTACGTGTATTACTGGGGTTCGCGGGAAGTTTCACACGCGAAAGGGCCTGTGCGAGTGGGGTACGTGTATTACTGGGGTTCGTGGGAATTTTCATACGCGATTGGCCCTGTGCGAGTGGGGAACGTGTATTACTGGGGTTCGCAGGAAGTTTCACACGCGATTGGCCCTGTGCAAGTGGGGTATGTGTATTACAGGGGTTCGCGGGAAGTTTCACACGCGAAAGGGCCTGTGCGAGTGGGGTACGTGTATTACTGGGGTTCGCGGGAAGTTTCACACGCGAAAGGGCCTCTGCGAGTGGGGTACATGTATTACTGGGGTTCGCAGGAAGTTTCACACGTGAAAGGGCCTGTGCAAGTGTGGTACGTGTATTACTGGGGTTCGCAGGAAGTTTCACACGCGAAAGGGCCTGTGCGAGTGGGGTACGTGTATTACTGGGGTTCGCGGGAAGCTTCACACGCGATTGGCCCTGTGCAAGTGGGGTACGTGTATTACTGGGGTTCACAGGAAATTTCACACGCGATTGGCCCTGTGCAAGTGGGGTACGTGTATTACTGGGGTTCGCAGGAAGTTTCACATGTGATTGGCCCTGTGCGAGTGGGGTACGTGTATTACTGGGGTTCGCCGGAAGATTCACACGCGATTGGCCCTGTGCGAGTGGGGTATGTGTATTACTGGGGTTTGCGGGAAGTTTCACATGCGAAAGGGCCTGTGCGAGTGGGCTACGTGTATTACTGGGGTTTGTGGGAAGTTTCACACGCGAAAGGGCCTGTGCGAGTGGGGAACGTGTATTACTGGGGTTTGCGGGAAGTTTCACATGCGAAAGGGCCTGTGCGAGTGGGGTACGTGTATTACTGGGGTTCGCCGGAAGATTCACACGCGATTGGCCCTGTGCGAGTGGGGTATGTGTATTACTGGGGTTTGCGGGAAGTTTCACATGCGAAAGGGCCTGTGCGAGTGGGGTACGTGTATTACTGGGGTTCGCCGGAAGATTCACACGCGATTGGCCCTGTGCGAGTGGGGTATGTGTATTACTGGTGTTTGCGGGAAGTTTCACATGCGAAAGGGCCTGTGCGAGTGGGGTACGTGTATTACTGGGGTTTGTGGGAAGTTTCACACGCGAAAGGGCCTGTGCGAGTGGGGAACGTGTATTACTGGGGTTCGCTGGACGTTTCACACACGAAAGGGCCTGTGCGAGTGGGGTACGTGTATAACTGGGGTTCGCGGGAAGTTTCACATGTGAAAAGGCCTGTGCGAGTGGGGTACGTGTATTACTGGGGTTCGAGGGAAGTTTCACACGCGATTGGCCCTGTGCGAGTGGGGTACGTGTATTACTGGGGTTTGCGGGAAGTTTCACACACGATTGGCCCTGTGCGAGTGGGGTACGTGTATTACTGGGGTTCGCGGGAAGTTTCACACGCGGTTGGCCCTGTGCGAGTGGGGTATGTGTATTACTGGGGTTCGCGGGAAGTTTCACACGCGAAAGGGCCTGTGCGAGTGGGGTACGTGTATTACTGGGGTTCGCGGGAAGTTTCACACACGAAAGGGCCTCTGCGAGTGGGGTACATGTATTACTGGGGTTCGCGGGAAGTTCACACGTGAAAGGGCCTGTGCGAGTGGGGTACGTGTATTACTGGGGTTCGCGGGAAGTTTCACACGCGAAAGAGCCTGTGTGAGTGGGGTACGTGTATTACTGGGGTTCGCGGGAAGCTTTACACACGATTGGCCTTGTGCGAGTGGGGTACGTGTATTACTGGGTTCACGGGAAGTTTCACATGCGATTGGCCCTGTGCGAGTGGGGTACGTGTATTACTCGGGTTTGCGGGAAGTTTCACACGCGATTTGCCCTGTGCGAGTGGGGTACGTGTATTACTGGGGTTAGCGGGAAGTTTCACACGCGAAAGAGCCTGTGTGAGTGGGGTACGTGTATTACTGGGGTTCGCGGGAAGCTTTACACACGATTGGCCTTGTGCGAGTGGGGTACGTGTATTACTGGGTTCACGGGAAGTTTCACATGCGATTGGCCCTGTGCGAGTGGGGTACGTGTATTACTCGGGTTTGCGGGAAGTTTCACACGCGATTGGCCCTGTGCGAGTGGGGTACGTGTATTACTGGGGTTAGCGGGAAGTTTCACACGCGAAAGGGCCTGTGCGAGTGGGGTATGTGTATTACTGGGGTTCGTGGGAAGTTTCACAAGCAAAAGGGCCTTTGCGAGTGGGGTACGTGTATTACTGGGGTTCGCGGGAAGTTTCACACGCGATTGGCCCTGTGCGAGTGGGGTACGTGTATTACTGGGGTTCGCGGGAAGTTTCATACGCGATTGGCCCTGTGCGAGTGGGGTACGTGTATTACTGGGGTTCGCGGGAAGTTTCACACGCGATTGGCCCTGTGCGAGTGGGGTTCGTGTATTACTGGGGTTCGCGGGAAGTTTCACATGCGATTGGCCCTGTGCGAGTGGGGTACGTGTATTACTGGGGGTCGCGGGAAGTTTCACACGCGAAAAGGCCTGTGCGAGTGGGGTACGTGTATTACTGGGGTTCGTGGGAAGTTTCACACGCGAAAGGGCCTGTGCGAGTGGGGTACGTGTATTACTGGGGTTCGTGGGAAGTTTCACATGCGAAAGGGCCTTTGCGAGTGGGGTACGTGTATTACTGGGGTTCGCGGGAAGTTTCACACGCAATTGGCCCTGTGCGAGTGGGGTACGTGTATTACTGGGGTTCGCGGGAAGTTTCATACGCGATTGGCCCTGTGCGAGTGGGGTACGTGTATTACTGGGGTTTGCGGGAAGTTTCACACGCGATTGGCCCTGTGCGAGTGGGGTACGTGTATTACTGGGGTTAGCGGGAAGTTTCACACGCGAAAGGGCCTGTGCGAGTGGGGTATGTGTATTACTGGGGTTCGTGGGAAGTTTCACAAGCAAAAGGGCCTTTGCGAGTGGGGTACGTGTATTACTGGGGTTCGCGGGAAGTTTCACACGCGATTAGCCCTGTGCGAGTGGGGTACGTGTATTACTGGGGTTCGCGGGAAGTTTCATACGCGATTGGCCCTGTGCGAGTGGGGTACGTGTATTACTGGGGTTCGCGGGAAGTTTCACACGCGATTGGCCCTGTGCGAGTGGGGTTCGTGTATTACTGGGGTTCGCGGGAAGTTTCACATGCGATTGGCCCTGTGCGAGTGGGGTACGTGTATTACTGGGGGTCGCGGGAAGTTTCACACGCGAAAGGGCCTGTGCGAGTGGGGTACGTGTATTACTGGGGTTCGTGGGAAGTTTCACACGCGAAAGGGCCTGTGCGAGTGGGGTACGTGTATTACTGGGGTTCGTGGGAAGTTTCACATGCGAAAGGGCCTTTGCGAGTGGGGTACGTGTATTACTGGGGTTCGCGGGAAGTTTCACACGCAATTGGCCCTGTGCGAGTGGGGTACGTGTATTACTGGGGTTCGCGGGAAGTTTCATACGCGATTGGCCCTGTGCGAGTGGGGTACGTGTATTACTGGGGTTCGTGGGAATTTTCATACGCGATTGGCCCTGTGCGAGTGGGGAACGTGTATTACTGGGGTTCGCAGGAAGTTTCACACGCGATTGGCCCTGTGCAAGTGGGGTATGTGTATTACAGGGGTTTGCGGTAAGTTTCACACGCGAAAGGGCCTGTGCGAGTGGGGTACGTGTATTACTGGGGTTCGCGGGAAGTTTCACACGCGAAAGGGCCTCTGCGAGTGGGGTACATGTATTACTGGTGTTCGCAGGAAGTTTCACACGTGAAAGGGCCTGTGCGAGTGTGGTACGTGTATTACTGGGGTTCACGGGAAGTTTCACACGCGAAAGGGCCTGTGCGAGTGGGGTACGTGTATTACTGGGGTTCGCGGGAAGCTTCACACGCGATTGGCCCTGTGCAAGTGGGGTACGTGTATTACTGGGGTTCACAGGAAATTTCACACGCGATTGGCCCTGTGCAAGTGGGGTACGTGTATTACTGGGGTTCGCAGGAAGTTTCACATGTGATTGGCCCTGTGCGAGTGGGGTACGTGTATTACTGGGGTTCGCCGGAAGATTCACACGCGATTGGCCCTGTGCGAGTGGGGTATGTGTATTACTGGGGTTTGCGGGAAGTTTCACATGCGAAAGGGCCTGTGCGAGTGGGGTACGTGTATTACTGGGGTTTGCGGGAAGTTTCACACGCGATTGGCCCTGTGCGAGTGGGGTACGTGTATTACTGGGGTTAGCGGGAAGTTTCAAACGCGAAAGGGCCTGTGCAAGTGGGGTACGTGTATTACTGGGGTTCGCGGGAAGTTTCACACGCGAAAGGGCCTCTGCGAGTGGTGTACATGTATTACTGGGGTTTGCAGGAAGTTTCACACGTGAAAGGGGCTGTGCGAGTGTGGTACGTGTATTACTGGGGTTCGCGGGAAGTTTCACACGCGAAAGGGCCTGTGCGAGTCGGGTACGTGTATTACTGGGGTTCGCGGGAAGCTTCACACGCGATTGGCCCTGTGCGAGTTGGGTACGTGTATTACTGGGGTTCGCGGGAAGTTTCACACGCGATTGGCCCTGTGCGAGTGGGGTACGTGTATTACTGGGGTTCGCGGGAAGTTTCACACGCGGTTGGCCCTGTGCGAGTGGGGTATGTGTATTACTGGGGTTCGCGGGAAGTTTCACACGCGAAATGGCCTGTGCGAGTGGGGTACGTGTATTACTGTGGTTCGCGGGAAGTTTCACACGCGAAAGGGCCTCTGCGAGTGGGGTACATGTATTACTGGGGTTCGCGGGAAGTTTCACACGTGAAAGGGCCTGTGCGAGTGGGGTACGTGTATTACTGGGGTTCGCGGGAAGTTTCACACGTGAAAGGGCCTGTGCGAGTGGGGTACGTGTATTACTGGGGTTCGCGGGAAGCTTCACACGCGATTGGCCCTGTGCGAGTGGGGTTCGTGTATTACTGGGGTTCGCGGGAAGTTTCACATGCGATTGGCCCTGTGCGAGTGGGGTACGTGTATTACTGGGGTTCGCGGGAAGTTTCACACGCGAAAGGGCCTGTGCGAGTGGGGTACGTGTATTACTGGGGTTCGTGGGAAGTTTCACATGCGAAAGGGCCTTTACGAGTGGGGTACGTGTATTACTGGGGTTTGCGGGAAGTGTCACACGCAATTGGCCCTGTGCGAGTGGGGTACGTGTATTACTGGGGTTCGGGGGAAGTTTCATACGCGATTGGCCCTGTGCGAGTGGGGTACGTGTATTACTGGGGTTCGCGGGAAGCTTCTCACGCTATTGGCTCTGTGCGAGTGGGGTACGTGTATTACTAGGGTTCGCGGGAAGTTTCACACGCGATTGGCCCTGTGCGAGTGGGGTTCGTGTATTACTGGGGTTCGCGGGAAGTTTCACATGCGATTGGCCCTGTGCGAGTGGGGTACGTGTATTACTGGGGTTCGCGGGAAGTTTCACACGCGAAAGGGCCTGTGCGAGTGGGGTACGTGTATTACTGGGGTTCGCGGGAAGTTTCACATGCGATTGGCCCTGTGCGAGTGGGCTACGTGTATTACTGGGGTTCGCGGGAAGTTTCACACGCGAAAGGGCCTGTGCGAGTGTGGTACGTGTATTAATGGGGTTCGTGGGAAGTTTCACATGGGAAAGGGCCTTTGCGAGTGGGGTACGTGTATTACTGGGGTTCGCGGGAAGTTTCACACGCGATTGGCCCTGTGCGAATGGGGTACGTGTATTACTGGGGTTCGCGGGAAGTTTCATACGCGATCGGCCCTGTGCGAGTGGGGAACGTGTATTACTGGGGTTCGCTGGAAGTTTTACACGCGATTGGTCCTGTGCGAGTGGGGTATGTGTATTACAGGGGTTTGCGGGAAGTTTCACACGCGAAAGGGCCTGTGCTAGTGGGGTACGTGTATTACTGGGGTTCGCGGGAAGTTTCACACGCGAAAGGGCCTCTGCGAGTGGGGTACATGTATTACTGGGGTTCGCGGGAAGTTTGACACGTGAAAGGGCCTGTGCGAGTGGGGTACGTGTATTACTGGGGTTCGCGGGAAGTTTGACACGCGAAAGGGCCTGTGCGAGTGGGGTACATGTATTACTGGGGTTCGCAGGAAGCTTCACACGCGATTGGCCCTGTGCGAGTGGGGTACGTGTATTACTGGGGTTAGAGGGAAGTTTCACACGCGATTGGCCTTGTGCGAGTGGGGTACGTTTATTACTGGGGTTCGCGGGAAGTTTCACACGCGATTGGCCCTGTGCGAGTGGGGTACGTGTATTACTGGGGTTCGCGGGAAGTTTCATACGCGATCGGCCCTGTGCGAGTGGGGAACGTGTATTACTGGGGTTCGCTGGAAGTTTTACACGCGATTGGTCCTGTGCGAGTGGGGTATGTGTATTACAGGGGTTCGCGGGAAGTTTCACACGCGAAAGGGCCTGTGCTAGTGGGGTACGTGTATTACTGGGGTTCGCGGGAAGTTTCACACGCGAAAGGGCCTCTGCGAGTGGGGTACATGTATTACTGGGGTTCGCGGGAAGTTTGACACGTGAAAGGGCCTGTGCGAGTGGGGTACGTGTATTACTGGGGTTCGCGGGAAGTTTGACACGCGAAAGGGCCTGTGCGAGTGGGGTACATGTATTACTGGGGTTCGCGGGAAGCTTCACACGCGATTGGCCCTGTGCGAGTGGGGTACGTGTATTACTGGGGTTAGAGGGAAGTTTCACACGCGATTGGCCTTGTGCGAGTGGGGTACGTTTATTACTGGGGTTCGCGGGAAGTTTCACACGCGATTGGCCCTGTGCGAGTGGGGTACGTGTATTACTGGGGTTCGCGGGAAGTTTCACACGCGAAAGGGCCTCTGCGAGTGGGGTACATGTATTCCTGTGGTTCGCGGGAAGTTTCACACGTGAAAGGGCCTGTGCGAGTGGGGTACGTGTATTACTGGGGTTCGCGGGAAGTTTCACACGCGAAAGGGCCTCTGCGAGTGGGGTACATGTATTAATGGGGTTCACGGGAAGTTTGACACGTGAAAGGGCCTGTGCGAGTGGGGTACGTGTATTACTGGGGTTCGCGGGAAGTTTGACACGCGAAAGGGCCTGTGCGAGTGGGGTACATGTATTACTGCGGTTCGCGGGAAGCTTCACACGCGATTGGCCCTGTGTGAGTGGGGTACGTGTATTACTGGGGTTAGAGGGAAGTTTCACACGCGGTTGGCCCTGTGCGAGTGGGGTATGTGTATTACTGGGGTTCGCGGGAAGTTTCACACGCGGTTGGCCCTGTGCGAGTGGGGTATGTGTATTACTGGGGTTCGCGGGAAGTTTCACACGCGAAATGGCCTGTGCGAGTGGGGTACGTGTAATACTGGGGTTCGCGGGAAGTTTCACACGCGATTGGCCCTGTGCGAATGGGGTACGTGTATTACTGGGGTTCGCGGGAAGTTTCATACGCGATTGGCCCTGTGCGAGTGGGGAACATGTATTACTGGGGTTCGCTGGAAGTTTTACACGCGATTGGCCCTGTGCGAGTGGGGTATGTGTATTACAGGGGTTCGCGGGAAGTTTCACACGCGAAAGGGCCTGTGCTAGTGGGGTACGTGTATTACTGGGGTTCGCGGGAAGTTTCACACGCGAAAGGGCCTCTGCGAGTGGGGTACATGTATTACTGGGGTTCGCGGGAAGTTTGACACGTGAAAGGGCCTGTGCGAGTGGGGTACGTGTATTACTGGGGTTCGCGGGAAGTTTGACACGCGAAAGGACCTGTGCGAGTGGGGTACATGTATTACTGGGGTTCGCGGGAAGCTTCACACGCGATTGGCCCTGTGCGAGTGGGGTACGTGTATTACTGGGGTTAGAGGGAAGTTTCACACGCGATTGGCCCTGTGCGAGTGGGGTACGTGTATTACTGGGGTTCGCAGGAAGTTTCACACGCGGTTGGCCCTGTGCGAGTGGGGTATGTGTATTACTGGGGTTCGCGGGAAGTTTCACACGCGAAATGGCCTGTGCGAGTGGGGTACGTGTATTACTGGGGTTCGCGGGAAGTTTCACACGCGAAAGGGCCTCTGCGAGTGGGGTACGTGTATTACTGGGGTTCGTGGGAAGTTTCACATGCGAAAGGGCCTTTACGAGTGGGGTACGTGTATTACTGGGGTTTGCAGGAAGTTTCACACGCGAAAGGGCCTCTGCGAGTGGGGTACATGTATTCCTGGGGTTCGCGGGAAGTTTCACACGTGAAAGGGCCTGTGCGAGTGGGGTACGTGTATTACTAGGGTTCGCGGGAAGTTTCACACGCGAAAGGGCCTCTGCGAGTGGGGTACATGTATTACTGGGGTTCGCGGGAAGTTTGACACGTGAAAGGGCCTGTGCGAGTGGGGTACGTGTATTACTGGGGTTCGCGGGAAGTTTGACACGCGATTGGCCCTGTGTGAGTGGGGTACGTATATTACTGGGGTTAGAGGGAAGTTTCACACGCGATTGGCCCTGTGCGAGTGGGGTACGTGTATTACTGGGGTTAGAGGGAAGTTTCACACGCGATTGGCCCTGTGCGAGTGGGGTACGTGTATTACTGGGGTTCGCGGGAAGTTTGACACGTGAAAGAGCCTGTGCGAGTGGGGTACGTGTATTACTGGGGTTCGCGGGAAGCTTCACACGCGATTGGCCCTGTGTGAGTGGGGTACGTGTATTACTGGGGTTCGCTGGAAGTTTTACACGCGATTGGTCCTGTGCGAGTGGGGTATGTGTATTACAGGGGTTTGCGGGAAGTTTCACACGCGAAAGGGCCTGTGCTAGTGGGGTACGTGTATTACTGGGGTTCGCGGGAAGTTTCACACGCGAAAGGGCCTCTGCGAGTGGGGTACATGTATTACTGGGGTTCGCGGGAAGTTTGACACGTGAAAGGGCCTGTGCGAGTGGGGTACGTGTATTACTGGGGTTCGCGGGAAGTTTGACACGCGAAAGGGCCTGTGCGAGTGGGGTACATGTATTACTAGGGTTCGCGGGAAGCTTCACACGCGATTGGCCCTGTGCGAGTGGGGTACGTGTATTACTGGGGTTAGAGGGAAGTTTCACACGCGATTGGCCTTGTGCGAGTGGGGTACGTTTATTACTGGGGTTCGCGGGAAGTTTCACACGCGATTGGCCCTGTGCGAGTGGGGTACGTGTATTACTGGGGTTCGCGGGAAGTTTCACACGCGAAAGGGCCTCTGCGAGTGGGGTACATGTATTCCTGGGGTTCGCGGGAAGTTTCACACGTGAAAGGGCCTGTGCGAGTGGGGTACGTGTATTACTGGGGTTCGCGGGAAGTTTCACACGCGAAAGGGCCTCTGCGAGTGGGGTACATGTATTACTGGGGTTCACGGGAAGTTTGACACGTGAAAGGGCCTGTGCGAGTGGGGTACGTGTATTACTGGGGTTCGCGGGAAGTTTGACACGCGAAAGGGCCTGTGCGAGTGGGGTACATGTATTACTGCGGTTCGCGGGAAGCTTCACACGCGATTGGCCCTGTGTGAGTGGGGTACGTGTATTACTGGGGTTAGAGGGAAGTTTCACACGCGATTGGCCCTGTGCGAGTGGGGTATGTGTATTACTGGGGTTC